>NC_053036.3:90149293-92649293 GCF_002575655.3 Aegilops tauschii subsp. strangulata | reverse complement strand
GTAGTAGACAAGTGCAGAGTAAAGGTACATGTATAGTATATAAGGATAAACGTTAGCAGCCGTCTATCACCACCCTTGAACTCGTCACGGTCAACTGGAGACATTTCTACTGTTTGATGAATCTCTGTAAGACTTGCAGAGGCTCGGTTAAATTGTCCAGACTCCATAGAGACCGACCAGCAGCTTCCCTCATCAATTGTATTGTTGCTTGCCATGGAAGCTTCAATATCTGTAGTCGCAGGTGAACTAGTGAGTCGTTTCATCTCCTTCCTGATGAACAAGTACCACTCCTCCTTGAGCCATGCACAGTCAGAGGAGAAGCTGGTGGAGAGATTGCAGAACCTCCTGATGAGAGTCAGCATGATCGTTGAGGAAGCAGATGCTGGGATGTTGTTACAGCTCAAGATACTCTCAGAGGCCATGTACAAAGGATACCGCGTGCTGGACACCTTGAGGTACCAAAACCTCCAAGACAGTGCAGGCATTAACGAGGTTAGCATCAACGACTCATCTAGCAGCAGCTTGTACTTATCTATTCCTGTCAAGCGTTCTCGAACAAAAGCTGAGAAGGATGAGAAGGCCATGCGCCTCGAGTATGGTGCCTTGAAAAGCTTAGAAATTGTTGTTGCTAACATGGCAGAATTTGTAGTGCTTCTGGGTGGATGCGAGCACATGTCTCGTAGGCCATATGATGTTTATCTTTACACAAAAAACTTCATGTTCAGCCGACATGCTGAAAAACAAAAGCTCTTGAGCTTCTTGTTGGAGCACAAGAACCCTCCTGGTGATCATGCGCCGGCAGTTCTTCCGATCATAGGTGGTTTTGGAGTTGGGAAGAAAACATTGGTTGCTCATGTGTGTGGCGACGAAAGGGTTCGGTCACGCTTCTCTATTTTGCACTTGAATGGAGATAGACTCTTAACAATACTTGACCATGGAAGGACCATGTCTGGGACGATGTTGGTAGTTATTGAGTTTGCTTCTGATGTAGGTGAAGATGATTGGAAAAAGTTTCACTTGTTTCTCAATAGAATGAGCGGTGGAAGCAAGACCATCATTATAAGTAAACTTAAAAGATTAGCCCGGTTTGGATCTGTGAATCCTATTTTCCTAGGTGTTTTGTCTTACGATGAGTTGAGGTACCTTTTCAAGACACTGGCATTCGATAGCGCAGACCCCGCAGAACATCCACGACTAGTACAATTAGCAGATGAGTTTGCCAAGGAGTTGAACAGTAAGCAAGGTTCACTTGTCGCAATAAATACATTCGCATATGCGTTGAGAATGAACCTCAGTGTTCAGTTTTGGCGTTGCTTATTTGACAAGGGGGTAAGATACGTTAAAAGAAACCTCTCCATACATGGTGTACACCCAAGTATGCTTATAGAACAAGGCCATCCAGTGGACATCACGGACTTCGCCTTGCATCCACTTACCATGACAAGTAATGTTCAAATCAAGGAGGAATCACCAAGTGTGACATTGGTGGAACTTCTGGCAGATCCTAGTGTTACACCGGAAGGAGACTTCCATCTAGTTGCATGGGAATCAAGGATACCGCCTCATAAATCATTTGTTCATTTTGTTACAAGTCGTGCTCAGAATACACATGAAGGTAGTAGTGCCTTGCCAGGGAGGAAGCGACGAGGAGTGCCGATCTAATTTTGCTTCAGAACTCTGTAATGTAACTCTTGTTGTATTTTTTTTAAACGTGATAAATGGGTGTGTTCATGTGGCTATGGAGTTAAACGGATGTGTTCATGTATATCACTGGCTATGTATATTTTATCAGATTCAACAGTCCACCTGCTCTTCTTAGATAACGAATAACATCTAAAGTGGCAGTACCTACTAACAGTCCTCACAGTCTCTAGCTAGTCCCAAGAAGGTGGCTAACTAATGGCACAGAAACTAGACTACGAAGAAAAAGGTCTATGTATTATCACCATCGCATAGTTCTGGTTCAAATTTTGTTTTTACTGGTCCCAACCGTTCCATCCAATCAAGCAAAGGCAACACTATATAGAAAGAGGATGAAGTACTGTGTTAAGCTGTGCTATTGTGTTAATTTGGATGCCACAAAAACTTATTGTCATGCTCTAACATATGCGGCCGCATTTCGAGGATATGATTAGATTAAGAAATCTGCTAGGCATCAGGTCGGATCACAGCGCCTCCCCCAAAAATCTTTTTTAGAGATTCCGGAATCTAAACAGGTTTATTGAAATTACCGACGATTGCGAAAGCAGAGCACCGAGCACAGTGGTGCATTGCATCTGCGAGGCGCACCGCGCACGTTGCCGCTGCCAAGGCGCCCGTGCACGCTAGCCCTTGAGGCGCTCGTAGTCGACCTTGCTAGGTGCATCTCTTCCCTTCCTCTACACGAGGTATGATGGGATACTGCGTCCTGGGTGGAGCAGCTGGGCAAAGCATTATGTATCATATGCATTAAGCAATGACCGTGAATTGTTTGTCTGCTTTTTCATGCATTAGTTTCTACTCCCTCCATTTCAAAATATAAGTCTTTTTAGACATTTCAAATGGACTACAACATATGAATGTATGTAGACATATTTTAGAGTGTAGATTCACTCATTTTGCTCCGTATGTAGTTATCTATTGGAATCTCTAGAAAGACTTATATTTTAGAACGGAGGGAGTATTTCCTTTTTTTTTACTTATAGCATTGTGCATCATAAGCAATGACTTGTATGTACATCTGCTCAAGCAAAGGCGATTGAAAATTCAAAGCATGCATGGACCTAGAATAGATGCAGTCAAAATGAACCCGAAAATAGAATAACAAGCTGACACCAGCAAATAGTTTGAAAGAGATGAGGTTCATAGAGGCGGATATAAATATTAGCTTACCTCTCTGCTTGTTTATGGGAGATGAGGTTGCTGGATGTCTAAATGGAGCATATGGAAATGAGGTCCCGGTCTTGCCATTCCACACACACACAATTTTCTATGGAGGAACAACAATTAATTTGGACCTGCCTACCGCGACCATGAAAAATACTAATCATCTTTCCATGTTGCTTGGACAGTTGGCTTGTCCTTGTTGCACATTTGGACATTTAGACAATTAGGCGTATCTGTGATCACACACCTTTGAACCCGTCACAATCGACGGTTCCAAAAAATTTAGACATCCGGTTTGAAGCAAGTGCCAGTCTAATTCTGTTTCAGAACTCGTGCGATGTAACTCTTGTTGTATTTTTTGATACAGGACAAACGGTGTGTCCATGTGTTACCATTGAGGGCTTGTTTGATTCGTACGATTTTGAAAACGTAGGAATAGGAAAAGTATAGGATTGGAGTGGCATGCCCACTTGAATCCTATAGGATTAGCAATGAGTGTTTGATGGCACAGGAAAAACAAAGGAATTGTAAAAATAGGTTGGAGTGAATGTTAAATTTCCTATGAAATGTAGTACAAAAGATTTCAATCCTATGGAATTCAATTTTTCCTATGGAATTCAATCCTATGAATCAAAGGACTAACATAGGAAAAAATACTAAGGATTTCAATCCTCCAATAATCCTATAAAATTCCTTTAAATCAAAGGAGCCCTGAACTAGATGTATTACAAGTCCCAATTACTGTGCAGTAAAATTGTACAGTAATATGTCTTATCAGATCCAATAATCCAGCGCTATTAAACTTCTTGGATAACAAATAACAACATCCAAAGTGGCAGTACCAATAAGGTGAGTCATACTAGTGAGTCATTGCTATTTTTGTAGCCATTTTAAAATAAGGAGTAAATTACTAGACAGTAATACTCCCTCTGTCCCATAATATAAGAGCATTTTTGACACTACACTAGTGTAAAAAACGCTTTTATATTATGGGACGGAGGGAGTAGATTTTATGAGCAAGCGTAGTAATGGAATTTTCGCCCTCCGGCAACCATAAGCATTTTGGAATAAAGCTAACGTGTTTCTTTCAGTAAGCTCTGGGCATTTCTCACTGATATCCAACTCACAAGTCACAAAGACCCCTCCCTCCCGTTAAGAGGAAGCAACAATTATTCGTTGTGGTATCCACACTGCACTGCAGCTGATACCATATGACTACAGGTCTGTAATCATCAACTCAACATGATGTGATAAATAACAAATAGTACAAATTATCTGACACTTTACTCCATTTCCAGTTAACTCTTGGCGGCGTCCAATGCCACATGATCAAGCCCATCAATCTTTATGTTAAACGACCCTGTTTGGGTCAGAATCCTTTTTGCATTGTCAGTAAGCAGGTGCTCTAAGAAAACACGAGCAACTTGCAACCGGCGCAGAACAAGCATTGCGAGCCTGCATGGCTGCATCACACCCACTGTTCGGGAAGTCAGCCCCCCCTGTAAATATCAACAGCTTTCTAAGCGAACCGCTCCAGAAATATGAGGAAAAGAAACTTGATTAGGGCAAGACCTTACGGAGGATGACGACAGGTGTCCTGCCGCTTCTGTTGTGAGATTCAAGCTAAAGAACTGCATTGAAACAGGTGAACTGATATGAGCTTGTTTGCGTTTACCCCATTTCCCAGTTAGAAGGAGACTGGTGACATTACCTCATGCATGGTCAGCAGGAGACTGCCCGTTCTAGCTTGTTACCACCTTCCCTTGGATGCCAAGCTTCCACTGGCTGGGATATGGCAATGTCGATCTGGGTCGACCTGGAAGCTTCCAATGCTTTACCGCCTTCTAATAAAGGGTGTGTAGGCGAAGGAGTAACGCATGAGAGGCGTCGCTCCGATGGAGAGCCAGAGGAGGATGGCCGCCGCAGTTCAGCAGCAGCCACTCCGTTCAGGTGACTTGCTTCTGACGGTACAAATACAGGTAGCTCCGGCTGCACCGTGTGCAATGCTATCGGCGCCCCGGTGCTGCTGGAGTTCTCTTTGTCACTCCCTGCAGGACCTGACTGAGTAAATTTTGGAAACACAATGAATGTCTGCAAAGCCACCAACAATTATGGCATTATGCCTAAATAATCGAAGGTTTGTACACCTACATTTTGAGCATCCCGGATATGCACGATGATTATTGTTATATCGTCTGTCCTGTTTTCATGCTCTAGCCATAGTTTGTATGACTCTGCAGCGATTGCTGCACAAGCATCTCGAGGGTCTTGATGCATAGCCACCTGTAGCAATTGAGACAAATGTTAGAGAATTTCGGACTGGAGGCAGAGAACACCAAAGGCATACCAGAGCAAGCAAAACCACATACATTTTTACATGAGATTGATACTAAAGGACTTTAAATGGTGCATGATATGGCATAGAGAGTAGAGACCACCATCTAAAATATATCTCTAAAATATAACTATCATAGTTTGATCACTCCAAAATGGTGGATCGCACATGGGTGCACTTCATGGAGATGCATACTGGGACAAGGAGGGCATCATGCGCAGGAAAGATGAAAGAACTTGGAAGAACATAAAGGCTGTTACCAGCCTGGTTTCGTTAAGTGCACTAGTTATGGAAGTGGTGGAAAGGAAAAGAGAGGGTTTACAGGGGGACCATCCCATTAAGAACTCCAGACCATGTTAATCAGAACATAATTGACAACATGCAAGCATATCACTAGTGATTCAGCAATCAGCAGTCAATTCTGAAGTGGCTTGTCAGTTTCAAGACCAATAAAATGGCCATTATCTTTTTCTTCATCGGCAGTACAACAGGAAAGTGGTATAATAAATCATGAACCTTCAGTCCATTTTATCACGTTCTTTTTGCAGGACACATTTCGGATTAGTCAATTCACCAATACAGCTCAGATGCTAGTCCACTATTCATCTATTACTCAGTAAAGGTACATCCACTTATGCAGAACTTTATCTAGAGTGGTAGCTTTCATAATGGCAACATCAATCAACCTCAAATTCCTGACCATTTAATAATCATTACACCAACCTACACATCCAGCTTTTTGAATGAGTAGCTTTTTAGTACACACAAGAATGGAGTAAAAATGTGATATGCAGGACCATTTGCATCTGTTTCCTGCATATAAAAGTTGACCCCACGAGTTATTTTTAATTCCTTGTACCAACTAAACTACATCTTACTAGATTCCCACCAACTCAATACTAAGCTCATAACCTTACATGGGAATATAACTCCACGATAATCAGTAAAAAGCTGAAATAATTGTGCAGTCTGCAGACTGTCAATATTCTCATCCATGATCATTTTAGGTATCCCTGTATGCATTACTGGCTCTAGAACATCCACTTCTCAACACATTCCACTGAAATTATCACCAAATATTATCTTATTTTTTGTTTTTATGATTATGCTTATCTTCTCCGACTACAGGTTTAATGCTTAACATCCCATGCCCTACTATTCGACCTAACAAGTTAATAATAATCTCATCAGAGATGTCATACTTATAAAGGTAACAATTTCATACTACTTTCGCTGGACAGAGCAAGTCAAGGTCAACGTCCAGTTGGGCTTCAATATCATCATAGGTCAGACAGACTTGATGAAGTCTATAAACTCGTAAGTGTATGATATATAAGAATATTTACTGTGTATGTTGCCACAAAACATGTTTGGACCTAAAATGATACTTAAAGAGCAACTCCAACTATCCCCCTGTTTTAGGGGTTCTGAGCAAAAAACTCACTCTAACCCTACGCCACTCGCCTCCCCCCTAATGGGGTTTTGGGAGGCAAATTCAGGGGAGATAGTTGGAGTCGCTCTACATTTTATTAGCTCATTAAAGGTAGTAGCGGACATGTCAAGAAACTTGCAGCTAGTTATAATATGAAGAACAGAAAAAACAATGAAGTGATAATTTTCTTCAACTCCTATGTGCTACTAATAAGCATGCGTAGTACTGAGGAAATGGGAATTCATGGCAAGCAGTTGGTTCACTATTATTGGCTACTTTCCAATCCAAAGCTTTATGTCAAGGCTCTAGGTTATTCGAACAAAGTCATTCTTAATTACCAATTTACTGCTGTCAAAAAAGATCTTGGTGTGGTGTCAAAAAAGATCTTGCATTATGGGACAGAGGGAGTACTTGCTACCTACATTCACGGATTCACCACACAGAAGTACGTTCACTACCGTTGGCTACTTCCAGGATCCAAAGTTTTACATCAAGGCAATCAGACAAGGATCAACAAATATGAGTAACTGGTGTTGTGACTGAAAGTCTTACCAATTTACTACTGTACTTGCTAGCCAGATTCACCACACTAGAAGTTTACAGGCACACACTACGAATTTCTTTCCAAGAATACTGTATGCGGTAGGTAAGACACCAACTTCCAAATGTATCAGCTCAGCAAACGCAAAGGGGCAAGGAAATTAAAGAGGGGAAAAATCATCACCATGTCGACGACTTCCTGGCTGGAGAGGAACTCGAAGACGCCATCGCTTGCGACGACGAAGAAGAGGTGGGCCGGGGTGATCTCCACGGTCTTCACCTCAGGGTCGGCGATGACCCCGACGCCCTCGGCGGCGAGGTCGCCGAGGCTGCGCGTGAAGGCCGTGCCCGGGTAGAGGCCGTCGCGGGCCCAGACGCGGGGCGGGTCCCCCTCGTCGGCGAGCCAGCCCTCGGCGTCCGGGTCGCGCACGCCCTCCACCTGCTCGACGGACATGACCCGCGCGCCGCAGGCCTTGACGCGCGCGCGCTCGTCGGCGCGGAACGGCGTCTGGTCCCAGGACAGCTCCTCGGCGGCGACGCGGCCGTCGCGCCACACCCCGGCGACGGCGCGCGAGTCCCCGACGTTGGCCACGTGGAGCGCGCCGCCGGCCACGAGCGCGGCCACGGCCGTGGTCCCGCTCATGGAATCGTCCACGGCCGGCGCCGCGTGCATCTCCTCGTTGACCCCGACCATCGCCGCCCGGAACGCGCCCGCGGGGTCCGTCGCGAGGAGGCTCCCGCCGCCGCCGGCGGCGTCGTCCTCGGCCGCGAGGAGGAGGAGGCGCGGGAGCGCGTCCCGCGCGAACCCGGAGCAGGCGGCCCCGCAGGCGCCGTGGCCGTCGAAGACCGCGAAGAGGTGGAGATCGGGGTCGCCCGCGAAGCGCGTGGCCACGAGGTACGCGTCCTGCGTCTCCCGCCCCGGGGAGTCCGGGTAGAGGCCGTCGACCGTCAGCGTGGCGTACTCCAGCGTCAGGCCGGCCCCCGGCACCGCGGCGCGGCCGAGGGTGGAGCCGCCGCGGCCGCCCGGCACGCCGCCGCCCTCCCGCCGCACCCCGCCGTCGCCCCGCGGCAGGCAGCACTTGCCGTGCGCGCACCCCATCGCGTCGGGCTAGGGTTTGGGGGTGTGGGCGCGTGATGGACGGAAGCAGGGGGAGTGGGGGATGGGAGTTTGGGAAATGGAAGGGGAGGGGAAGGAAGGAAGAGGTTGGGTGGAATGGAATTGAATGATTCAAACGCGACTCCACACCGCGGCCACGGGAGTGTAGAAAAGTGGCGATGGCCGGCGCACATATTCTGGGGGTTTTCCTGTTGCCGGTAGGCGGTAGGCCACACTGCAAAAGGGGGAGAGTGAGGCTTGTGCCACCTGGCAGCTTGTGTGTCTTTGAGATTTTTGTAAATCAGCGCCATACACTTGGCTTGCAGGAGTAAATACGGTCGAAATGGATTAGCTATGTGGCATTCTAAGAGAAACTCCAAAAACAGCTCCCTTAGCAAAGCGAGTTGTGGCTGGATAGTTAGGAGGACAGTGATATCCCCGGCCACCAGGGTTTAAGCTCTAGACTTGACACGGGTGCTCACATTTTTCTGGATTTATTCTAGAACTTTCAGCATGTGCGCTCGGTGGGAGGAGACGTTCCAGTCGACTGTGTCTATGACGACTTTGTCAATCTCAAGATGATGTACCGGTTCAGTCTCTCGAAGGTGCATATAGGGGTAGCGTGTGCGTGCGTGCATTCGCAAAGCTGAGTGTATTTGAAATGTATGAGTGTCAGCGTATGTACTGTGTTAAAAAATAGCTCCCTTAAAAAACTTCCCATAAAACTAGCTACGAGAAGACCCTAAAATTTAGGGGAAGTTGCCTGAGAACTATTTTTGACAGTTCTCGTAAACTTCTTCCCCTCAATTCATTTTTATTTAACTTTTAATTAAAATATTAGATAATGCCCTAGGGCCCTTCAATCAGTGACACTCGTGACGACAGCTAGCGAAGGGCAGCACGAGGCAATGAAGCGGCCGATGGCGCGAGGCGGCGGGCGGCGGCAGCGCTCCCGCGAGATTCTGGCATTGAGGGTAGGGTGTGGTGAAGTTTAGGTGGTTACTATCCCGCCAAAATTTTAGCGGGAGGAAAGAACCAATTTAACGGGATCATCTAAGTTGCGGTCAATTTATGGAACTGTTCGGGAGGGTTTTTTGACCCAGCATCCTGTAAATGGTGATTATTTTTTAGATAGGGGAGCTGTTGGAGATGCTCTAAGGTGGATGGGTCTCGGGTTAGTTTTTTCAGGAGAGGATACTATCGAAAATAGACCAAGTCGGCGCATATGGTCTCTATGGCATGCCAAGGTGGACGATTCTCTAATTAGATTTCTCGGCGGGAGGGAAAGATTCACACAAACTAGTAGATTTTTTATCGTAGGGTTCACCTCCACTTGCCACATGCTCGAAATACAGAAAAGTAGTCTATTTTGGATTGTGTTTGCTCCGGTTATCCAATTTTTTATTGTGCACTAAGGCAATGCTCGTGCGTTGTAATGGGTTATAAATATGGATCACAATATCTGGGGAAAGTTTCCTTAGGAGTGCCCATATTAATGTTGTAAATAAATATTTATCAAATTCTACCCATGATTATCTTACATTTTGATGAGAAGTTTGGTAAGTAAACTAAAGTGAAATTGGTTCAGAATGTAAGTAAATTAAGGTGATTGATTATCATATGGAAAAGTTAGATGAAGACGTGGTGGAAAGAAAAGTGAAACATGAAACCTTGCATTCCTTTTAAGTAGTATAGATAGATAGATAGACTAGGACAATGTCGGTGCGTTGCAGCGGGATATAAATACTCTAATATGTTAGTTTGTGATTTACTTGTCCATTTTAGTGCGATCGTGTAATAAATATTTATCAACTTTTGCTCATGAATTACCTTATAGTTTGATGAGAAGTTTGATAAGTAAATTAAAGTAAAATTTGTAAGGTATGTAAATTAAGGTGATTGATTATCCTACGGAAAAGGTTGGACGAAGGGGTGGTGTGATAACCCACAAGTATAGGGGATCACAACAGTTTTCGCGGGTAGAGTATTCAATCCAAATGTATAGATTCGACACAAGGGGAGCCAAAGAATATTTGCAAGTATTAGTAGCTGAGTTGTCGATTCAACCGCACCTGGAGATTAATTATCTGCAGCAACGTGATCAGTAGCAAAGTAATATGATAGTTTTGATAATAGTGACAGCAGCAATGGTAACGGTAACAGTGATAGCAGTAATTTTTGTAGCAAGTGCAATAGTGACGATAACAGTAGTAATCTAGCAAGAACAATATAGGATAAATTCGTAGCTATTGGATCGGTAATTTGTTGGATGATATTCATCATGTGACAGTCATAACCTAGGGCGATACGACACTAGCTCCAGTTCATAAATATAATGTAGGCACGTATTCCGTAAATAGTCATACGTTCTTATGGAAAGAACTTGCATGACATCTTTTGTCCTACCCTTCCGTGGCAGCGGGGTCCAATTGGAAACTAAGGGATATTAAGGGCTCCTTTTAATAGAAAACCGGAACAAATCATTAACACACGGTGAATACATGAACTCCTCAAACTACGGTCATCACCGGGAGTGGTCCCAACTATTGTCACTCCGGGGTTGCCGGATCATAACACGTAGTAGGTGACTATAACTTGCAAGATCGGATCTAGAACATGGATATAATGGTGATAACATAAACGGTTCAGATCTAAAATCATGGCACCCGGACCCAAAGCGACAAGCATTAAGCATGGCAAAGTCATAGCAACATCACTCTCAGAACATAGTGGATAATAGGGATCTAGTCCTAACAAAACTAACTCGATTACATGATGAATCTCATCCAAGTCCTCACCGACCAGCGAGCCTACGAAGGAATTACTCACTACCGGTGGGAAGCATCATGGAATTGGCGATGCAGAAGGGTTGGTGATGATGAAGAGCGAAGATCCCCCTCTCCGGAGCCCCAAACGGACTCCAGATCTGGCCTCCCGATGAAGAACAGGAGGTGGCGGTGGCTCCGTCTTGTGGAACACGATAATTCTTTCTCCTTGATTTTTTTAGAAAAATAGGATTCTATAGCGTCGGTTTCAGGGTCTGTGGGGCCACCAGGTGGGGACAACCCACTTGGGCGCGCCCCGGGGGGGGGGGCAGGCGTGCCCTGGTGGGTTGTGCCCACCCAGGTGCCCCCCTCAGGTGACTCTTGGCTCCAGAAATTCTCTTTATTGGTATAAAAAATCCTCGCAAAGTTTCGTTCCATTCCGAGAACTTTTATTTCTGCACAAAAACAACACCATGGTAGTTCTGCTGAAAACAACGTCAGTCCGGGGCTAGTTTCATTCAAATCATGCAAATTAGAGTCCAAAACAAGAAGAAACGCGTTAGGAAAAATAGATACGTTGGAGACGTATCAACTCCCCCAAGCTTAAACCTTTGCTTGTCCTCAAGCAATTCAGTTGATAAACTGAAAGTGAAAAAGAAAACTTTTACGAACTCTTTTGCTCTTGTTTGCATAAATAAGCTTAAACATCACCCAGGTTTTCAGCCAACATTATAACTAACCATGTCGACAATAACTCTTAAAAATTATATTAACTCATATCAATAATATAATCAGCTAGCGAGCAATAATAAGATATCTCAAACGGCAACACGTTGTTAAAACAACCATGATATAATATGACAATAGTGGTATCTCGCTAGCCCTTTCTAAGACCGCAAAACATAAATGCAGATCACCTCCAAAGTCCAAGCAGCGACTAAACATTGTAATTCATGGTAGAAAAGATCCAGTCATGATGCACCCAACATTAGCTACACTCAATGCATCAGCATGACAGTAGTGCTCTCAGGTTCTGGCGCTTATTTTAGAAGGTGATGACACAACATAAAAGTAAATAGATAGTCCCTTCGCAGAGGGAAGCAGTGATTTGCAGCGGTGCCAGAGCTCAAGTTTTTAAAACAGAGGTAAATGATATTTTGAGACATGCACCCTTCTTGTTTACTTCACGACCATCAGCTATCAATATCTTCCATGCTAAGCACGCTAGTGGCGGTTCCAAAGCGATAAAAGTAAAGGTTTTGACTCCATTGGGAGTTTTTGTTTGATTATTTGTAAGCTTTTTCTGTTTGCAGTTTGGGACTGGGCATCCCTATTACCGCCCTTTTCTCGCGCGATGGAGAGTGAATAAACACTCGACCTGAGAATAACCCGCTTAGCATGGAAGATACCGACCACCTCCTGTAGTTCCATGGATCCAGGCACACAAAAAGGATATTTATTGGAAGTTTTAGAGGTGGCACATGCAAATTTAGTTAGGACGGCAGGGTAATACCGCATATAGGTAGGTATGGTGGACTCATCTGGAATAACTTGGGTTCAAGGTTTTTTATGTACAAGCAGAATTCCCACTTAGTACAGGCGAAGGCTAGCAATTAGGTTGAGAAGCGGCCAGCTAGAGAGCAACAACGGTCATGAACATGCGTTATGCATAAGTAACATTGGACACTAGCATGAGTAGGATATGAACACCATGAACATAAATATCATAGAGGCTATGTTGGTTTTGATTCAACTACATGCATGAACATGTGCCAAGTCAAGCCACTTGAACATTCAGAGGAGGATACCATATCATCATACTACACCACAATCATTATAATGCGGTGTTGACATCTAAGATAAATAATTATCCACTCCTAGCTACTTATGCATGGTATGAGAAACTATAATCTCTAATTTGTCATTGCAAACATGTTTAATCATAATGGGCTGAATCATGGATACTAGGTTAAACATATTTACAAAAACAGAACAAGTCGAGTTCATACCCGTTTCTCTTTGCCACGGCCAATTCATCAAATATCGTCATTATTGCCTTTCACTTGCACGACCGAACTATGTGAAAATAATAACAGTGCAAGAGTGCCATGGACTAAGCTGGAATCTGCAAACATTTTATTCGACAGGAGAAGACAAGGTAATATGGGCTCTTTATTAGATCAACAATTATGTATATGAGAGCCACTCAACATTTTCATCGTGGTCTTCTCCTCGGTACGACTCAAATAAAAAGAAAAGAAATTCAGAGAAACACACTGAAATATTTTTGGAGTTTTTGGTTTTCTTGAACAAGCAAATAAAAGGGAAAAGCAAAAAGGAGAAAAACTATTTACACGGGAAAGCTCCCAACAAGCAAAAGAACAAGGAAATCTTTTTGGGTTTTCTTTTCAGTACTACAACTAAGCATGCATAGAAAGTAAACTAACTACAACTAATTTTTTTGGTTTTTCTAAGGTTTTTCAAACACACAAGAAGAAAGCGAGAAAATAAAATTAAGCATGGATGATACAATGAAAAAATGTGGACACCGACAACTGGAATGATATGTGTGAACATGAATGTAATATCGGTGGGAAACACGTACTCCCCCAAGCTTGGGCTTTTGGCCTAACTTGGTAATCAATCAGTAGCCTGGATAGTAGTCGGGGTGCTGAGGAGCGGGCATCCACGGATCCCACTGCTGAGGCTCCTCCTTTGCTGCATCCTGGCTGTTCTGGTAGGCGATGATATCTGCAGGCATAATCCTGTATCCGCCCCTGGCAACAGGATCAAACAAAGCAGGAGCAGGCAATGGAATAATATCATGAGTGCTAACACTGAAAACCAGGTTATAAGGAATAGGAATGTTAGGATAATCGCGTGCAATAAAATGGTGGTGTTCCATGGCTGCACGGTCTAGGTAAACCTTGGGCAAAGGATAATCATGAAGGTGTATCTCAACATTAAAGCGAGCTGCCAAGCGAGTAGCGAAAATACCACCATGTATTTTACCCTTAGACTTATTAATGTGGCGGCGACGTGCCACAATAGCTCCCAAGTTATAAGTGTTGCTGTCCTCTGGTGAACGACGTAAAACAACAAGGTCTGGTGAACTGAATGCACCCACCTTCTCTCTACCAAGCAAGCATTTTGCAATAAAAAGAGTTGAAAGTGCGTTATATCGACTAGAGGGGGTGAATAGGCGATTTTTATGAATTCTTCACTCAGGAATTTGCGGGTGAGGATATTCCTTAGCGAAGAACTACTTGCAGCGGAATAAGTACTCAAAAGTAAGCATAACAGAACACAGGCATGGTCATCATGATGAAATGAAGACAAGCACAGAGTACAGAAAGCGTAAACACAGGATAACACAGGATGAAGACAAACAGACTGAAGAAATTTAACTAAGGAAATTAATAAAGTCTTCAGTCAAAGTCTTCAAACACAGATATGAACAAGTGCAAAACACAGTTATGAGGAAATGAAAGGGTTGAGGAAATAGAACCAGTAAGCTTGGTGAAGACAATGATTTGGTAGACCAGTTCCAACTGCTGTCTCAGTTGTACGTCTGGTTGGAGCGGCTAGGTATTTAAACCTGAGGACACACAGTCCTCACCGTATTCTCCTTGAGCTAAGGTCACACAGACCTCGCCCAATCACTCGTGGTAAGTCTTCAGGTGACTTCCAAACCTTCACAGACTAGGTCACTCGGCGATCCACAATTCCTCTTGGATGCTCTAGACCATGACGCCTAACCGTCTGGAAGAAGCACAGTCTTCAAAGGTAACAAGCGTCGGATCCACGCAGGATCAATCTCTTCAGTGATGCTCAATCACTTTGGGTTTGTAGGTGTTTGGGTTTGGGTTTTCCTCACTTGATGATTTTCGCTCAAAGTCCTCGGAGGATGGGATGCTCTCAAATGACAAGTGCCAGTTTCTCTCGGAGCAGCCAACCAGCTAGTGGTTGTAGGGGGCGGCTATTTATAGCCTAGGGAGCAGCCCGACATGATAAGACATAAATGCCCTTCAATGATATGACCGTTAGGTGGGTAGATATTTTGGGACAGCTATCATGTAGCACAGCAACGGTCGGAAATTTGAGTATCAAATTCCTTAGAGCTATCATGTTCCTCACTGTGTAGGCAATCCGCACTGGCGAATTCCTAACTCCTCAGTCAGAACAAATTCCTCAGAGACCAGAAGAACTTCGTCTCTGTCACTCAAGAATATGACTGAACTGTATGAGATTTCCAATGGCTTCACTCGAAGGGATTGGTAGGTGTAGGATTTTGAGTTGAGCATCACTTGGAAATTTTTCCTTAGTATTTCCTCGACCCCCTTTAACAGTACGGTGTTTCCTATGACTCAAGAAAGAGAAAATGAAACTACGAAAACAAAAGTCTTCACGCTCCATGTTCCTCGAATGAATACCAAGTCTTCAAGGTCACACCAATTTCTTCACTTTCAAAGTCTTCAGAAATCCAAAGTCTTCGGTTGAAGAACTTCATTTTTAGGGGTCGACTTTCTCTGTAAATATCAAACTCCTCATAGACTTATAGACATGTGTACACTCATAAACACATTAGTCCCTTAACCTATAAGTCTTCAATACACCAAAATCACTAAGGGGCACTTGATGCACTTACAAGAGTGAAATAATGAACATCAGGAAAATGCAAGCCAGCGGCAGTTATACTCGACAACCCTCTCTCATCTCCCACTGTCAGAGTACGATAAAAGCTTGCAAACTCTGCGGGTCTAGGCTCTACTAAACCACCATCAGAAGGAAGCAAGCATATTTCACATAACTCAGTGAGCGGTATTTGATGGAACTCAACATATAAATTTAACTGCACCTCAGGAGGGTTATTCCTAGGAAGAAAATTAAAACTTTGAACAAAGGTGTTTGTGAGGAGATGATACTGTTCACATTCAGCTGCGATGAAGTTGGTGAGGCCGGCATTAGCAGCATATTGTGTAAACCCTTGAAGGATTCCAGCCTCTTCCATGAACGGGGTATACGGCCATTCGCACGGTCGTACTTCCGCCAACCTCCGGTTATGGAGATCACTGTCAGACGACTCCCCAATAACTCCCTTGGAGTTCTTCTTGGAAGCAAATTTCCTAAAGATATTCATCCTTTTCCTATGAAAAAAATTCTGAAATTTTTAGTCCACAAATTTTTCTCAACAAAACTTCACAAGATTGATAGCAACTACTCATAGGGATACATAGAGACCATAGCAAGCATTCAAACTACTTAGAAATCTAAGAATTTAACATGCAAGCTCATCTACAACAGCACTAAGAGTAGCTAATTATTCAAAATATAAACCACTAAAACAGAAACTAATTGGACAAACGGTGGAGTCACATACCAAGAAACAATCCCCCGGAACAGTTTCGGAAACGGAGCTTCGAGCAAAGAGATCGAAATCCGCGGGTTTGAGAGCAAGAACACGAGAGAGAGAGAGAGAGCAATGGTGAATTTTTTCTGGAGGTAGGTGATGATGTGGTGTGAAGAGATAAGTGAGAGGGCCCACGTGGGACCACTACCCACCAGGGCGCGCCTGGGGGTCCTGGCGTGCCCAGGTGGGTTGTGCCCACCTGGTGTGCCTCCCTCTGAAGTTATTTGCACCAAAAATTCTTAAATATTCGGAAAAAATCGTATTAAATTTTCAGAGCATTCTGAGAACTTTTATTTTTTGGGTCATTTTTTATTGCACGGGAAATTCAAAAAACAGACGAAACATGGAAATTTGTTTTATTAAACTAATAAAAACATAAAACAAAAGGTAGGGACAAAAGGTAGTGCTTACTAAATTCATCAAGTTCATACCTCTAAAAAATGATCCATTAATAAGGTTGATCAAGTCTTATTAACAACCATTTTCGATTAGCATGAAACCGAAGAACTTCCGTAATTCACTAAGTTACCTCAATGGGGATATGAATGTCCCCAACAATAAGCATTTCATATTTCTCTTTGGCAGTAGGTAGAGGTAGTTGAAAACTTCCAATAGTGTGTGTCAGAGATTTTTCACTAACATTAATACCATTCACTTGGAATTGTTTCTTCGGAAAGTGCACCCTATGCTCATTACCATTGATATGAAAAGTGACCTTGCTTTTATTGCAATCAATAACAGCCCCTACAGTATTCAAGAAGGGTCTACCAAGGATAATCGACATGTTGTCGTCCTCGGGCATCTCAAGTATAACAAAGTTAGTCAAAATAGTAACATTAGCAACAACAACGGCACATCCTCACAGATACCGATAGGTATGGCAGTTGATTTGTCAACCATTTGCAAAGATATTTTAGTAGGTGTGAGTTTATCATATCAAGTCTTTTATATAAAGAGAAAGGCATAACACTAACACCAGCTCCTAAATCACATAAAGCAGTTTTCACATAATTCTTTTTGATGGAGCAAGGTATAGTTGGTATTCCCGGATCTCCAAGTGTTTAGGTACTCCATTTTTAAAAGTATAATTAGCAAGCATAGTGGAGATTTCAGCTTCCGGTATTTTTCTCTTATTGGTGATGATGTCTTTCATGTACTTTGCATAAGGAGGCATTTTCAAGATATCAGTCAAGCAAGTACGCAAAAAGGCTGGCCTCAGCATTTCAACAAAGCGTTCAAATTCTTCATCATCTTTCTTTTTAGTTGACTTAGGTGGAAAGGGCATAGGCTTTTGAACCCATGGTTCTCTTCCTTTACCGTGTTTTCTAGCAATAAAGTCTCTTTTATCATAACGTGTATTCTTAGGTTGTGGGTTATCAAGATCAACTGGTGGTTCTATCTCAACATCATTGTCTGGTTCTTTACTACTTGGTTGAGTGTCTACATGAACCTCATCATTATCTTTTTCATTATCAGAAGGTGAGTGTTCATTACCAGAATGAGTTTCAGCATCAGAGATAGAAGTTTCATTATTATTATCAGGAGGTTTTCCTATTTCAGGTTCACTAGAAGCATGCAAAGTCCTATCATTTTTATTTTCCTATTTATTTTTAGAAGGACTACGTGCATCAGTGTTAATTCTTTGAGAGTCTTGTTCAATTCTTTTTGGGTGTCCCTCAGGATAAAGTGGTTCCTGAGTCATTTTACCTCCTCTAGTTGCTACTCTAACAGCAAAGTCATGTATATTGTTATTCATTTCATCAAGCTATTCTCTTTGAGATTTAGAACCTTGTTCTAACTGGGTTTGAACCATAGAAGCATGCTTTCCAACACCTCTAACACCATTTGAGATTCTAAATAACAAGTCACTCAAGTGAGCAATCATATCAGAATTGTTTTCAATTGTTTCATAACATTTGCATTGAAGTGACTGTCGGTGTCAAAACCGGCGGATCTCGGGTAGGGGGTCCCGAACTGTGCGTCTAGGATCGATGGTAACAGGAGACGGGGGACACGATGTTTACCCAGGTTCGGGCCCTCTCTATGGAGGTAATACCCTACTTCCTGCTTGATTGATCTTGATGAATATGAGTGTTACAAGAGTTCATCTACCACGAGATCGTAATGGCTAAACCCTAGAAGTCTAGCCTATGAGTAGATGGTAATGAATCTGTCCTATCCGAACTATGCTCTCCGGTTTATATAGACACCGGAGAGATCTAAGGTTACATGAGGTCGGTTACATAAGAGGGAATCTTCATAGTCGGTCGCCTAGCTTGCCTTCCACGCCAAGGAGAGTCCAATCCGGACACGGGTATAGTCTTCGGTCTCCATGTCTTCATAGCCCATCAGTCCGGCCCATGGATAACAGGCCAGACGCCTGAGGACCCCTTAGTCCAGGACTCCCTCAGTAGCCCCTGAGCCTGGCTTCAATGACGAGGAGTCCGGCGCGCAGATTGTCTTCGGCATTGCAAGGCGGGTTCCCCTTCTTCCGAACTCCAAGATAGTCTTCGGATGCGATGATTGTATCCGAACCTGCAACGCATTCTACACACAACCGTAGAGAGAATATAATATTTGCACGAGTCTAATCTGCTGACAGTTTTTATGACGCTACGCCTGTCCGGTTATAATCTTGAACCATTTTCATCTGCCACCCCATGTTGCGAGACGCGGTTGCTATTGGCACGTCTTGTCGAAGCAGAGATCGTGTCCCCTTATTGCGGGATTCTCATCAATGCGGGCGTGGGTAACCGAACCGCGCCATTTGCACGGCCATTGGGAATAGGTGAGTGGGAAGGCGCTTGACATTCGCGGCCTCTATAAAAGGGGGTAAGGATTCCCTTCTTTCACCCACGCCCTTTCTCTTCCTCAGCCCTTCCGTCCTTGAGCTCCAGCGCCCAAGCTTTAGTTTTTCCCTCACTCGAGAAAGTACTTCGAGGATGTCCGGATCCGGAGCTGGGGGTAAGTGGATGGCCTCTTCTGTCAAGAAGAAGGATATCAAGGAGCTCCGGGAGGCCGGATATCTGGCCAAAGAGATCGCCCATCGACTCTCTGCCAAGGGACAGATCGTCCCTACTCCCGAGCCCCACGAGAGGGTTGTGTTTCTTACGCACTTCATCCGCGGGCTTGGGTTCCCTCTTCACCCATTCGTCCGCGGGTTGATGTTTTACTACGAGCTGGATTTTCACGACCTAGCCCCCAACTTCATCCTCAATATTTCGGCGTTTATCGTCGTTTGTGAGGCTTTTCTCCGCATCCCGCCTCACTTCAGCCTATGGCTGAAGACCTTCAATGTGAGGCCGAAGGTAGTGCGCAGTCAACAAGCAGAGTGCGGAGGCGCCATGGTAGGCAAGATGCCCAACGTTACCTGGCCCGAAGGCTCGTTCGCGGAGACGGTGAAGGGGTGGCAATCAGGGTGGTTTTATATCACTGAGCCGCGCGACGCCAACTGGGCGGCGGCCCCCGAATTCCGATCTGGAGTCCCGATGCGGCTCACTTCTTGGCAAGAGCAGGGCTTAACCTGGGGTCCCTTGGCTGAACTGACAGGGCTCAGACGTGCATCCAGAACATGATAGAGAATAAGATCAAGCTTGTCACCGTAGTCCAGGTTATGCTTGTTCATCGGGTCCTTCTGTGCCAGCGCTGAACTTATAGTTTGTGGGAGTTCGAGCCGGCCAAGCACTAGACGCTACTAGAGCTCTTCGGCACAACGCACGAAGAAATCTGGAAGGTGCTCTTCAAGGCCGGCGAGACGCCACCACCTACGACCGAAGACCGCGGGCTTAGCTTAAAGCGTCAGCCCAATCCGGTCAGTTTCTTTAATGTTTTCAAGGAGTACCCCCTACTAGCATATTTTGAGGGAAGACTTAAGCTTCCTTTCTCCAATTTCAGGCCTGGATTAAGTTGGCCGAGAAGCTCAACTGTCCGGCTCCGCTACCCGAGGACCAGGTATTTCCATTATTGGAGAAGATGCTGTTCCCCGCGCCTTATGAGATGCCGGAGAAGACGACTAAGAAGGCGGCCCAAGGGGCCAAGAAGGACCTTCGCCGGAGAAGCACTCCGGACGAGATGTCCGAAAGCGAGACTTCCTCTTAGTCAACTGACGACAGCGATGAAGAGGAAGAAGAAAAAGACTCCCCACCTGAAGCGGGGAGGAAGAAGAGAGCGGCCCCCACAAGCCCGGAGGCGGAAGCGCCTAAAAGGGTTAAAGGCTCCCTCGCGGATAACTCCGCATGGGACGTCGATAGCAGTCCAGAACGACCTCACCAGACCAAGCCTCGGGCCGCTTCGTAAGTACCAGAATTCGCAAAAGTCTGGCCTTCCTGGTTTCTAATATTGACATATTGTAAAATTTTGTCATTGCAGTCCGGCGCGCGGTGACTCCCCGCGATCCTCGACAGAGGATTCGCTGGACACAGAGGAGATGGCTAGCATATCTCCGCCACCTGCTCATTTCGTGTCACCCAGGGGTGATGACGAGGTGGTGTCCAAAAAGGCCTTCCCAGGCTAGGGGGAGGTTCCGGAGATCATCGGGGTGATGCATCAGGATGACTCCTCGGACGCCGGACATATGGGGGAAAAAGCCCCCATGGAGGCTGGTGAAGGGGTCCGAGTTCCCTTCGGACCTCAGCCGGATACCATCCCGGAAATCTATACGGCTCCGGGGTCCAGCGAACGGCATTCCCCCCAAGGAGGGAGCGTGCCTGTTCCACCGGTGACCTCTGTCCAACCAGAGGCACCGGATAATCTGCTGAAGGCACTGCGAGGTGCCTCAATCACGGATGAACATCGTGTCCTTATGGACACGGTAATAGAGAAGGTTCAGTTCGCTAAAAGCGGACTGACTGAAGCCTGCACTAGCCTTCTAGGAGGCTTTGAGGTAAGTAATGTGATTATAAGAAAAATATCACAGTATAGACAGTAGCCCCTGATACTCTGTTTGGTGTTCGGGAAGAAAAGCCTGACAGAGGATCAAAAAATCGCAGGAGTCTAACATGAGTTGTCTATGTGAATAAGCAGGTATCGCTGCAGGCTGCCACTGCTCATGCTGCGGAGGTCTCCGGACTGAAGCAGAAATTGGAGCGGGTTGAGGAGGAGCTCGGCCGTGTGAAGAAGCAGTTGGAAGATAGCCAAGGTATGCAGCAACCCGTTGGTACATTTCAAAAAAATGAATGGTCCGACCGGACTGAAAGTGTCATAAACTTTATTAAGGGCCACAACCGAGGTGGCAACTGATACGTCTCCAATGTATCTATAATTTATGAAGTATTCATGCTATTATACTATCCTTCTAGGATGTTTTATATGCATTTATATGATATTTTATATGATTTTTGGGACTAACCTATTAACCTAGAGCCCAGTGCCAGTTTTTTTTTCTCCTTGTTTTAGAGTATCGCAGAAAAGGAAAACTAAACGGAGTCCAATTGACGTGCCACTTGACGGAGATCATTTTTGGACCAGAAGAAGCCCACGGAGTACCAGAAGCAGGCCAGAAGAGTCCCGGGCTGCCCACGAGGGTGGGGGGTGCGCCCACCCCCTAGGGCACGCCCCCTGCCTCGTGGACAGCCCGGAGACCCCCCTGACGTGAAATCAACGCAAAACTCTTCTATATATACCCAAACTTCCAGAAGGAAACCTAGATCGGAAGTTCCGCCGCCGCAAGCCTTTGTAGCCACGAGAAGTCAAACTAGGCCCTCTCCGGCACCCTGCCGGTGAGGGCCATCATCATTGGTAGCCGTGGAGGAGTATCCCGGAGGGGCCATCATCACCATGAAGGCCAAGGACCAGAGGGTGGAGTCCATGGAGGAGGAAGCACAAGGGGGGAGAACCTCTCCTCTTCTCTTCTGGTGGCGCCGGAGTGCCATTGGGAGGGGAATCATCGCCACGGTGATCGTCTTCATCAACATCACCATCATCATCACCATCCTCATCTCTTTTACGCGGTCCACTCTCCCGCACCCCGCTGTAATCCCTACTTGAACATGGTGCTTTATGCCACATATTATGATCCAATGATGTGTTGCCATCCTATGATGTTTTGAGTAGATATCTTTTGTCTTTGGGTTGATTGATGATCTAGATTGGTATGAGTTGTATGTTTCACTTTGGTGCTGTCCTATGGTGCCCTCCGTGTCACGCAAGCGTGAGGGATTCCCGCTGTAGGGTGTTGCAATACATTCATGATTCGCTTATAGTGGGTTGGTGAGTGACTGAAACACAAACCCGAGTAAGAGGGATTGTTGCGTATGGGAATAAAGAGGACTTGATGCTTTAATGCTATGGTTGGTTTTTACCTTAATGATCTTTAGTAGTTGCGGATGCTTGCTAGAGTTCCAATGATAAGTGCATATGATCCAAGTAGAGAAAGTATGTTAGCTTATGCCTCTCCCTCATATGAAACTGCAATAGTGATCACCGGTCTTGTTAATAATTGCCTAGGACAATTCCACACACCGATCCACCATTATTCCACACTCGCTATTTATAATATTTAGTAACATATTCTAACTTTATGATAACAACACCTACTTTTATGTTTTAGCTCTCCGATACCATACAAAGTTATCCTCTTCATACCCACAACGTAGTTTTATTTCTCGTTTCTAGTTGGAAGCAAACGTTCGGTGTACGTAGAGTCGTATCAGTGGCAGATAGGGCTTGAGAGAATATTGATCTTACCTTTAGCTCCTTGTGGATTCGACACTCCATACTTATCACTTCCACCTTTGGAAATTGCTACGATGATTCCTACACTTGGGGATTATCAGCAACCCTTAAGAAGGCGCTAGCCGAGGCCGAGGACAAAGCGGCCAAGGAACGCACTTTCCGTGAGAAGCAGGAGGCCCGGGTTGGCGAGGCGCAGCAACAGCTCCAGGGCGCGATAGAGAAATTTGAGTCCCTGGAGCTCGATTTTAAGTCACGGGAGTCTGAATTGGTGAAGGCTCGCTAGAGCACGCAGGATGCACGAGCCGAGGCCCAGAGCGCCCTCCAGGAGATTCAAGTAGCCCAGAAAATTGCGGCGGGTGAGTCTTTCACCATGCCGAGAAAATATGTAGAGAAAACATCCCTTGTACTTGTCCTGAATTTTGGTTTTCCAAAGGCATTTGCAGGTCTGCCGCACAGTGTGTTTGACGCGGCCGAGCATTATAGAGCCGAATAAGGGATGTCAACGGAGAAGTTGTTCTGGTCCCAATATCTGGGATCCGAACATCCGGTGACCTTCAGCGACCAACTAAAGCAGCTGGTCGAGCTGCACAGGTTGGCCGAACTGGCCATGAAGGACCTGATAGTCCGGCTGTGGCCTGCCGATCGTACACCTGGCAGTTATTCCGGACTTGTGCAGTGGCTTGTGAGTGCCTGTCCGCGGCTCGAAGCCGTGAAGCGGTCGGTCTGCATTGAAGGTGCGCGTATGGCTTTTGCTCGCGTCAAGACGCATTGGGCAAAGCTAGATGCCAAGAAGCTGATGACCGAGGGACCGCCAAAGAGCAAGGAGCATCGTCGACCCTAGCATTATTTTGATGGTGTCCTGGAGGGATCCCGCCTTGCGGCGGCGCAATGTTCGAAGGATATTATATTCCCATAAGAACATGTGTATTATCTTGCCCTGTAATATGGAACAAAGATGTTATGTAGTATAATGTTTATGATTTTAAATTTTACCTCCTGTGCGGCCATTTATTTAATCTGAGGGATGACCAGTCGTCGGCTTCTGCCCCCACGTAGATAGTACGGGGATGTTCAGGATAAACCTAAACACTCTTTACTCCACATTCTGGTCCTTAAAGGAGGTGTTTAGCACGACGAACAAGGCAATCAGACTATGCGGCCTTTACCGTCCCCACTTAGCCATAAGAGTTTGACAATTGATAAAGTTGGCGAAGCCCCTGGTATTCGGAAGGCTGAATTAGGGGTGCTATACACGCCTAATCAGGGAAGCCGATTCTTCGCGAGAAGCGGGAAAAATCTCTAATGATTTGGAACCTCTCGAACAGCTGACCGGCTCTCGCCGCATCATGACAGTCAGTTTTCGGCTTTCTCTACTGAGGTGCTCGTCCGGAAGAACCGGGACACAATCATAGTAGTTCTCCCTTTACTACCCTAGCCGATATAGCGGAACGTAAGGTAGTAAGCACAGGAGCCAGGCAACCCAACTATTGACCAAAGACATGATTCGGAGCCGATGCATATAATGCTACAAGTTCGGGGTGCCGAACTGTACTGTAAAAGTGTTCGGACTTTTATTGCCGTGATGCGGGTTGTAATTAAGCCCCTGGCGGATTACTACGTATCATGATGTACGTGTGCAATGAATAATAGATATCGAGGTGAGGAAACAGGAAAAATGAAGTAGTGGGCTGACGCCATCGTTTATTCACCGTTGTGATGTAATCAGTACGTCAAGGCGTACTTTGTACAAGTAATACGATAAGCAAGCAAGGCTATTGAAAATGCCATAACCAAGGGCGAGCTGCATACGGGTATGTAAAACAAGTATGGTAATCGTTTATTAGAAACCACCTGGGGGTCCCTTGTACGCCGGAGCTTGTTGCCTCTTTGGTGTGTTCTGCAAGCGGGTCGTCCGTATAGACCTTGAAAAAGAGAAGAAAAACCCGTAAAAAAGAAAAAGCAGAATACCATTGCCTCGTATGGGCTTGGGCGGCGGCCGAATTTTGCTAGTTGTGCCTCCGTCCGTACCCATGGGTGCGTACCGTATGTGCTCACGGTACGAATACCATTGCCTCGGATGGGCTTGGGCGGAGGCCGGATTTTGCTAGTTTGACCCGTGACGAGCCGAGCTGTCCTGCTGCAGTATAGTTCGGACCTTCTTAGTGCTGTCCAGGGGCTCGGCAGCTGGATTATAGTGCTGCTTGAGAAGGCCACGCTGTACTTTTGCTGCTAGGGCGGCGGTGTGCTCCTCTGTACGGAGGGAGCGCTCCGTATTTCCGTTTACCGTAATGACGCCACGTGGACCGGGCATCTTCAGCTTAAGATAAGCATAATGCGGCACTGCGTTGAATCTAGCGAATGTGGTTTGTCCGAGCAGAGCGTGATAGCCGCTGCGGAATGGGACGATATCGAAGATTAGTTCTTCGCTTCGGAAGTTATCCGGAGAGCCGAATATTACTTCCAGCGTTATTGAGCCCGTACAGCGGGCCTCTACGCCTGGAATGACTCCTTTGAAGGTGGTCTTTGTTGATTTGATTCGTGAGGGGTCAATTCCCATCTTCCGCACTGTGTCTTGATAGAGCAGGTTGAGGCTGCTACCACCGTCCATCAGGACTCGAGTTAGGTGGAACCCGTCAATAATTGGGTCAAGAACTAGTGCGGCTGAACCGCCGTGGCGGACACTAGTTGAGTGGTCTCGTCGATCGAAGGTGATCGGGGATGACGACCACAGATTGAATTTTGGGGCGACTGGCTCTACCGCGTAGACGTCCCTGAGGGTGCGCTTGCACTCCCTTTTGGGGATATGTGTAATGTATATCATGTTCACCGTTTTGACTTGGGGGGAATTTCTTTTGCCCCCCGGTGTTTGGCTGCCGGGGCTCTTCGTCGCTCTGTGATTCCCCTTCTTTGCCTCTGCCATTTGCTTTGCTGGCTTGTTTGAAGACCCGGCAATCTCTATTGGTATGGTTGGCCGGTTTGTCTGGGGTGCCATGAATTTGGCAAGGACGATCAAGTACGTGGTCCAAGCTGGATTGTTTTTCGTTGCTCCTTTTATAGGGCTTCTTTCGCTGCCGGACTTGGAGCCACTGAATCCGACATGAACTGTTGTGTCATTGGTGTTATCGCCATTGCTTCGGCGTTTGTTTCTATTGCGCTGGAGCTTGCCGATGCTGTTCTTGGCCTCGGAGGGCTTGTTTCGTTGGCCGTATTGTTACTACGGGCCAGCCAACTGCCCTCTCCCGCGCAAAAGCGGGTCATGAGTGCCGTTAGGGCTGCCATGGACTTCGGCTTTTCTTGGCTGAGGTGGCGTGCTAGCCATTCGTCACGGATGCTGTGTTTGAAGGCTGCTAAGGCCTCGGCGTCCGGACAGTCAACGATCTGGTTCTTTTTGGTTAGGAACCTAGTCCAGAATTTTCTGGCTGATTCTCCAGGTTGTTGAACTATGTGGCTTAAGTCATCGGCGTGTGGTGGCCGGACATAAGTTCCTTGGAAGTTGTCTAGGAAAGCTTCTTCCAAGTCCTCCCAGCTGCTGATAGAATTTTCAGGCAGGCTATTAAGCCAGTGCCGAGCTGGCCCTTTGAGCTTGAGTGGGAGGTATTTAATGGCGTGGAGATCATCTCCTCGAGCCATGTGGATGTGGAGGATGAAATCCTCGATCCACACTGTGGGATCGGTTGTGCCGTCGTATGATTCGATGTTGACGGGCTTGAACCCCTCGGGGAATTCATGGTCCAGTACTTCATCTATGAAGCAGAGAGGGTGTGCGGCGCCTCTATATCGGGCCGAGTCGTGGCGTAGCTCTGATGGAGTCCGTCTGCGGTATTTGGCCCGGCGTGGTTAGATTTATCACGTTCGAATAGGTAGCCTTCTTCGTGCCTCGAGGCACGCCCTCTCGATCCGTAGATCGATCTTGTGTGTCTTGTTCTATCGTCCAGGATTTGCCAGAGGTCGTATGTGTGACCCCGAACTCTCCGCCTCTATTTTTACGAGGCGGTGGGGCAGGCTGTTGTTCGGCCTGAGTTGCCGCTTTATCCCGGCCGCGGGGTGGCCGGTCAGCCGCCCTGTCTCGACCACGCGATGGTCATTCCGCATTACGCGAGGGAGATATGTGTTCTGGTGCCTCCTCATCAAATTGAGGTAGCAGTTCGCGTTTCGGGTAGCTCTTGGCTGGGCGCTTGAGGCTGTATTCTTCCACTGTCAGGACGTCAGTCCATCTGTCACCGAGCAGGTCTTGTTCAGCTTGAAACTGTTGCTGCTTCTTTTTCAGGCTCCTTGCAGTGGCTATAAGTTGAAGCTTAAAGCGTTCCTGCTCCAGAGGGTCCTCGGGCACGATGAAATCTTCGTTGTCGAGGCTTGTTTCCTCTTCAGAGGGCGGATGGTAACTATCGTCCTCCGAGTTATCTTCTATGGCATGTTCGTCATGGTTGTCTTGCATGTTGTCATGTTCCTCCTGTTCGGATGCAGCGCCGACAGGGTCTTGATTGGTTTCGGCATCGCCCGGAGTACTATTTTCTTCGGTGCCAGTGTTGCCATCCTTTGAGCGACGAGGCTTAGAACGGCGTTTGGGACGCCGGCGCTTGGACTGCGTCTCAGAGGGTTTGTTCTTATCCGGCTCTTCTTTGTCATCGCCAGATCCTTTAGGTGTATCAACCATGTACACATCGTACGAAGAGGTGGCCGTCCAACGTCCAGTGAATGGCGGGTCTTGGCCTTGCTCCCTGTCAGCATCGTCGTCCATGTCGTCGATGTCTTCGGAGCCATAGTCAAGCACGTCGGTTAAGTCATCGACGGTGGCTATGAAGTGGGTGGCGGGTGGGAAGCAAAATTCCTCATCGTCCGCCTCTAGCTCGAACCGAACATAGTTCGGCTGTCAGTCTTCCTCCAAGGACAAGTTTTTCAAAGATTTTAGTACGTCACCCAAAGGCGAATGCTGGAAGATGTCTGCGGCGCTAAATTTGAAAATCGATAACCGATCCAGCTCGGTGTCCGCAGATGCATCTGGTCCGGAACGTATGGCCGGATACGAGTCCGGAGTTCCATTGTCGCAAGCATTGCAGGGTGTCGAGTCCGTGTGCGGCTCCAACGTCGCGGATTTTATGGCCTCGGAGGGGATGATCTGCTTCGGTACTGAGGCCGTTGCAGCAACAGGATCCATCTCCTGGGTGTGCTCCGATGATAGATTTAAGTCATGTTCATCGGAGAGAAGGGGAGCGATCGCCGCGGTCTCAAATCCATCGAAGATCAAGTCTCCACGGATATTAGCGACGTAGTTAGAGCTTCCCAATCTGACCTGACGGCCAGGGGCGTAGCTATCGACCTGCTCCAGACGGCCAAGAGAGTTGGCCCGCGGTACGAAGCCGCAAACACAAAGATTTGTCTGGGGAGGAAAGTATCTCCCTGGACGGCGTCATTACTGGCGATCGAAGGGGCCATCGAATCCTTTCGTCAATTGCACAGTGGAACTCTCAATGAAAGCACCAATGTCGGTGTCAAAACCGGCGGATCTCGGGTAGGGAGTCCCGAACTGTGCGTCTAGGATCGATGGTAACAGGAGACGGGGGACACGATGTTTACCCAGGTTCGGACCCTCTCTATGGAGGTAATACCCTACTTCCTGCTTGATTGATCTTGATGAATATGAGTGTTACAAGAGTTGATCTACCACGAGATCGTAATGGCTAAACCCTAGAAGTCTAGCCTATGAGTATATGGTAATGAATCTGTCCTATCCGGACTATGCTCTCCGGTTTATATAGACTGTTGGGGAACGTAGTAATTTCAAAAAATTTCCTACGCACACGCAAGATCATGGTGATGCATAGCAACGAGAGGGGAGAGTGTTGTCCACGTACCCTCGTAGACCGACAGCGGAAGCGTTATCACAACGCGGTTGATGTAGTCGTACGTCTTCACGATCCGACCGATCAAGTACCGAACGTACGGCACCTCCAAGTTCTACACACGTTCAGCTCGATGACGTCCCTCGAACTCCGATCCAGCCGAGTGTTGAGGGAGAGTTTCATCAGCACGACGGCGTGGTGACGATGATGATGTTCCACCGACGCAGGGCTTCGCCTAAGCTCCGCGACGGTATTATCGAGGTGTAATCTGGTGGAGGGGGGCACCGCACACGGCTAAAATATCGTATATCAAGTGTGTTCTTAGGTGCCCCCCTGCCCCCGTATATAAAGGAGCAAGGGGGAGGCCGGCTGCCCTAGGCGCGCCAAGGAGAGAGGGGGAGTCCTCCTCCTAGTAGGAGTAGGACTCCCCTTTCCTAGTCCTACTAGGAAAGAAAGGGGGAAGGAAAGAGAGGGAGAGGGAGAGGGAAAGGGGGCTGCGCCCCCCTCTCCTAGTCCAACCAGGACTCCCCTTGGGAGGGGGCGCGCCACCTCCTGGCTGCTGCCCTCTCTCTCCCCTCAAGGCCCACCAAGGCCCAATACTTCCCCGGGGGGTTCCGGTAACCCTCCGGCACTCCGGTTTAATCCGAAACTTCTCCGGAACACTTCCGGTGTCCGAATATAGTCGTCCAATATATCAATCTTTATGTCTCGACCATTTCGAGACTCCTCGTCATGTCCGTGATCACATCCGGGACTCCGAACAACCTTCGGTACATCAAAACATATAAACTCATAATATAACTGTCATCGTAACTTTAAGCGTGCGGACCCTTTGGGTTCAAGAACTATGTAGACATGACCGAGACACCTCTCTGGTCAATAACCAATAGCGGGACCTGGATGCCCATATTGGCTCCCACATATTCTACGAAGATCTTTATCGGTCAGACCGCATAACAACATACGTTGTTCCCTTTGTCATCGGTATGTTACTTGCCCGAGATTCGATCGTCGGTATCTCGATACCTAGTTCAATCTCGTTACCGGCAAGTCTCTTTACTCGTTCCGTAATACATCATCCCGCAACTAACTCATTAGTCACAATGCTTGCAAGGCTTATAGTGATGTGCATTACCGAGTGGGCCCAGAGATACCACTCCGACAATCGGAGTGACAAATCCTAATCTCGAAATACGCCAACCCAAGAAGTACCTTTGGAGACACCTGTAGAGCACCTTTATAATCACCCAGTTACGTTGTGACGTTTGGTAGCACACAAAGTGTTCCTCCGGTAAACGGGAGTTGCATAATCTCATAGTCATAGGAACATGTATAAGTCATGAAGAAAGCAATAGCAACATACTAAACGATCGGGTGCTAAGCTAACGGAATGGGTCATGTCAATCACATCATTCTCCTAATGAGGTGATCTCGTTAATCAAATGACAACTCATGTCTATGGCTAGGAAACATAACCATCTTTGATTAACGAGCTAGTCAAGTAGAGGCATACTAGTGACACTCTGTTTGTCTATGTATTCACACATGTATTATGTTTCCGGTTAATACAATTCTAGCATGAATAATAAACATTTATCATGATATAAGGAAATATATAATACTTTATTATTGCCTCTAGGGCATATTTCCTTCAGTCTCCCACTTGCACTAGAGTCAATAATCTAGTTCACATCGCCATGTGATTTAACATCAATAATTCACATCACCATGTGATTAACACCCATAGTTCACATCTCTATGTGACCAACACTCAAAGGGTTTACTAGAGTCAATAATCTAGTTCACATCTCTATGTGATTAACACCCAAAGAGTACTAAGGTGTGATCATGTTTTGATTGTGAGATAATTTTAGTCAACGGGTCTGTCACATACAGATCCGTAAGTATTTTGCAAATTTCTATGTTTACAATGCTCTGCACGGAGCTACTCTAGCTAATTGCTCCCACTTTCAATATGTATCTATACCGAGACTTAGAGTCATCTAGATTTAGTGTCAAAACTTGCATCGCCGTAACCCTTTACGACGAACCTTTTGTCACTTCCATAATCGAGAAACATATCCTTATTCCACTAAGGATAATTTTGACCGCTGTCCAGTGATCTACTCCTACATCACTATTGTACTACCTTGCCAAAATCAGTGTAGGGTATACAATAGATCTGGTACGCAGCATGGCATACTTTATAGAACCTATGGCCAAGGCATAGGGAATGACTTTCATTCTCTTTCTATCTTCTGCCGTGGTCGGGCTTTGAGTCTTACTCAATTTCACACCTTGTAACACAGGCACTCTTTCTTTGACTGTTCTATTTTGAACTACTTCAAAATCTTGTTAAGGTATGTACTCATTGAAAAAACTTATCAAGTGTCTTGATCTATCTCTATAGATCTCGATGCTCAATATGTAAGCAGATTCACCGAGGTCTTTCTTTGAAAAACTCCTTTCAAACACTCCTTTATGCTTTGCAGAATAATTCTACATTATTTCCGATCAACAATATGTCATTCACATATACTTTATCAGAAATGCTGTAGTGCTCCCACTCACTTTCTTGTAAATACAGGCTTCACCGCAAGTCTGTATAAAACTATATCCTTTGATCAACTTATCAAAGCGTATATTCCAACTCCGAGATGCTTGCACCAGTCCATAGATGGATCGCTGGAGCTTGCATATTTTGTTAGCACTTTTAGGATTGACAAAACCTCCTGGTTGCATCATATACAACTCTTCTTTAATAAATCCATTAAGGAATGTAGTTTTGTTTATCCATTTGCCAGATTTCATAAAATGCGGCAATTGCTAACATGATTCAGACGGAATTTAAGCATAGATACGAGTGAGAAACTCTCTCATCGTAGTCAACACCTTGAACTTGTCGAAAACCTTTTGCGACAATTCTAGCTTTATATAGACACCGGAGAGATCTAGGGTTACATGAGGTCGGTTACATAAGAGGGAATCTTCATAGTCGGTCGCCTAGCTTGCCTCCCACGCCAAGGAGAGTCCAATCCGGACACGGGTATAGTCTTCGGTCTCCATGCCTTCATAGCCCATCAGTCCGGCCCATGGATAACAGGCCGGACGCCCAAGGACCCCTTAGTCCAGGACTCCCTCAGTGACCTTGCTTTCTAATATAATTTTCAAACTCACAAAGGCATTGGCTAGGGTGCATATTGTGAGGATTGTAATTAGCATTGAACTTCATTAAAGAATTTACCTCTACCACCTTAGGCAGTGGTGGTGTATTAAGCCCATGTATTTCTGCAATAGGAGGTAAATTTTTGACATCCTCAGCTTTAATACCTTTTTCCTTCATGGATTTCTTTGCCTCTTGCATATCTTCAGGACTGAGATATAATATATCCCTCTTCTTCGAAGTGGGTTTAGGCGGTGATTCAGGAAGAGTCCAATCATCATAATTTTTCAATATGTTATTCAATAATTCTTCAGTTTGCCCAACAGTTTGTTCCCTGAAAACACAACCAACACAACTATCTAGGAAATCCCTAGAAGCATCGGTTAGTCCATTATAGAAGATATCAAGTATTTCATTTTTCTTAAGAGGATGATCAGGCAAAGCATTAATTAATTGGCAAAGCCTCCCTCAAGCTTGTGGGAAACTCTCTTCTTTAATTTGCACAAAGTTAAATATTTCCTGCAAGGCAGCTTGTTTCTTATGAGCAGGGAAATATTTTTCAGAGAAGTAATAAATCATATCCTAGGGACTAAGCACATAACCAGGAGCAAAGAGTATTGTACCAAGCTTTAGCATCACCCTTTAATGAGAATGGAAATAATTTGAGAACATAGTAATAGCGATTTTTCTCATCATGAGTAAAAAGGGTGGCTATGTCATTCAACTTAGTAAGATGTGCCACAACAGTTTCAGTCTCATAACCATGGAAAGGATCAGATTCAACCAAAGTAATTAACTCTGGGTCGACAAAGAATTCATAATTCTTATCATCTATAAATATAGGTGAGGTAGCATACTTAGGATCATATTGCATTCTAGCATTAAGAGATGTTTCTTTATACTTGCATAATAATTTCTCTAGATTATCTCTATCCTTGCAAGCAAGAATGTCTCTAGTTGTCTCTTCATTCATAACATAGCCTTCCGGTACCTTAGGCATTTCATATCTAGGAGGGCTAGTTCTAGTAGGTGTTTCAAGATTTTCAGTTTCAAGCTCATCATGAGATTCAACAACATCATGTTGTCTTACTCTAGCAATTTGTTCGTCAAGAAAATCACCAAGTGGCACATCATTATCATAACGCAAGGTACTAGCATCATCATAAGTATCATTCATAGCAGAAGTAGCATCATCAATAACTTGTGACATATCGGGATTAATAGCATGTGGTGGCGTTGCAAGTTTACTTATAACAGAAGGTGAATCTAAAGCAGAACTGGATGGCAGTTCCTTACCTCCCCTCGTCTTAGAGGGATAAATCTTAGTCTTAGCATCCTTCAGATTCTTCATCGTGATAAATTGATAATAATCCCAAGTTACTCAACAAATATAGCTTGCTCCCCGGCAACGGCGCCATAAAAGGTCTTGATAACCCACAAGTATAAGGGATCGCAACAGTTTTCGAGGGTAGAGTATTCAACCCAAATTTATAGATTCGACACAAGGGGAGCCAAAGAATATTTGCAAGTATTAGCAGCTGAGTTGTCAATTCAACCGCACCTAGAGATTAATTATCTGCAACAGCGTGATCAGTAGCAAAGTAATATGATAGTTTTGATAATAGTGACAACAACAATCACTACAAAAAAAGACACATCCGTGACATTTTGGGCCGAACGAAATTTTTTCCTGTCATACTTATGACACTTCTATGACGATAATTGTGACAAAACCTAGTATCATCATAGATGTGGTGGGGTCCTACTTCTATGACAAAAAATCATGATAGAAAATGGGCTTTTCATCCTGGGCGGGCCGGAGACGCAGCTGCATGACATTCTTTGGGCCGTCCATGACGGAAAAAACCGTGGTAGAACCGAGGGCGAGGAAAATATCGGGGTGTTCTCGGTTACGGTGGGTGGTCGAGGCTGAGCGATGCGTGTTTCTCTCGTACACACACGCGCGTGGGTGCGAGGCGTTGGGCTCTAACTGAACCCGAGAGAGGCGTTGGGCTCTAACTGAACCCGAGCGATTGCACTGCAGGCTACGCGTTACTGAACCCGAGCGATCGATCGATGGCTGTTACCTGAACCCGATCGAGCGATTCCTTCGCTACTGCTGCTAACTGAAGCCGATCGATGCTGCCTCTGGATGAACAGTGAGTGTTGCTGGGGGGTTTGGATGAACAGTTCCCGGTGGGGGTGGATGAACAGGACCCCGATCGATCGAGCCGGTTGGGGCTGGATGTACAAGACCTCGTGGAGGGCAGGATGAACAGGACCACCCCATGGAGGGCTGGCTGAACAGTAGATGGTGGTGGGCTGGATGAACAGTAGCCCGTGGAGGGGTGGTTGAACAGGCGCCCATGGAGAGGGCTGGTTGAACAGTAGCCGGTGGAGTAGCGCGCGGTGGAGGCTGGATGAACAGGAGCCTGTGGATGAACAGTCGCAGGTGGAGGCTGGAGGAGGTCGACGGTGGATGAACAGTAGCCCGTGGAGGCTGGAGGGGGTCGACGGTGGAGATGAATAGTATCCCGTGGAGTCCCGTTTTGCGGTACGCCACACCCCTCCCGATGAACAGGACCCCCGTTTCGACCGTAGCGCTCCAACACAAGTCCGTTTCCTCCGTTTTGTGGTACGCCACACCCCTCCCGATCAATAGGACCCCCGTTTCGACCATAGGAGGTATGTTTCCTCCGTTTTGCGGTATGCCAGACCCCTCCCGATGAACAGGATCCTGTTTCGAACGTGGCCGGTCGAACACAAGGCCGTTTCCTCCGTTCTGCGGTACGCCAAGCCTCGTTTCCATCGGCTGTTCCGTCCAAGCCCTCCCGATGAACACGACGACGCATTCTATTCCGACCCAGCCGGTTGGCTCCCCATGAACACGACGACGCAGTTTCTCCGTTCCGACCCAGCCATGTACACGAGCCCTGGCCATACGTATGCGCGAGTAGGCGCTCGAGACCCTGCCCGTATGTACGTACATGGCCGTATTTTCTTTCTTGCACACTTGCCGCTGTACGTACGTGTACATGCTATGTGCGCGCCTCTACTACGACACGTGCACGCCTCTACATCGACCAGTATGTACGTACACGTTCGCGACCAGAATGACAACGCTACGTACGCTTCGACCAGGTGGGTCCCGACTGTCAGGCACTTCCTTGCGTGCGAAGATGAAGCTGATGGGTCCCAGCAGTCAAGGGGAAACATTTTTTTTGCGAAATACGGTGGCCCGTCCGGTGGGTCCCCGCTGTCAGGTGGAGGAATAATTATTTTGCGCGTAATAAGGAGGCACTTCCTTGCTGCGGCCGTGGACCCAGCTGTCAGCCTCTCCATGTACAGTCCACGTCCGATGGAAGCCGTTCCTTAACCACGTTGACCACGCCACGCGGAGAGCACCAGGGCGGTGGACGATGGCGAGGCCTAGGAAGGGGACGACGCGGAGCCAGGGAAGACGCGGCGGTGGATGCCCACACGGAGAGGAGTACGAGGGTTCACTGGTTCGGCTGCGGTGTGAGGCTGCCGTCGCCGCAGAATAACAGGGGGTGTGGGTGAGTAGAGGGATGGCCTGGCCAGCGGTGGGAGTAGTAGGGGCGGTGAGGCCTCCGCGGCATCGCAGCCGGCCACAGGAGGTAGGAGGACAAGGCACGACCGAAGCTGGTTTGGGCGGCTAGAGCAAGAAGACCAGAGGTTGAAGAAGCACTACGGCCGTTGGATGGACATCGTACGGTCAATGGAGCTAGAATCATGCATATTGACTAAGTTGACAAAGCCCTCCGTCCCCGTCAACTTAGTAGGCCCACAAGTCAGCCTCCCATTATACTAGGTCCCAGCTAGCAGGGGGAGTATTCATTTTTTTTGTGCGTAATAAGGAGGCACTTCCGATGGGTTCGAGCTGATAGCGGGGGGACGTTTTTTTTCGCGAAATACGGTGGCCCGTCCGGTGGGTCCCAGCAGTCAGGGGGAAATGTTTTTTTCGCCAAATACGGTGGCCCGTCCGATGGGTCCCTGCTGTCAGGTGGAGGAATAATTATTTTCCGCGTAATAAGGAGGCACTTCCTTGCGGCTGCCGTGGATCCAGCTGTCAGCCTCTCCACGACAGTACTCTCCCGATGGAAGTCGTTTCTTGACCACGTTGACCACGCCGCGCCGAGAGCACCAGGGCGGTGGACGACGGCGAGGCCTGGGAAGGGGACGACGTGAAGCCGGGGAAGACGCGGCAGTGGATTCCCACGCGGAGAGGAGTACGAGGGTTCACTGGTTCGGCTGCGGTGTGAGGCTGCCGTCGCCGCAGAATAACAGGGGGTGTGGGTGAGTAGAGGGATGCCTTGGCCAGCGGTGGGAGTAGTAGGGGCGGTGAGGCCTGCATGGGAGGCGGGAGCAGGCGGTCCCGCCGGCGTTGGATTTGGCGGCTGGAGCAAGAAGATCAGAGATTGAAGAACAACGGCCGTTGGATTGACATCCAACGGTTACGTCTGCTAGAATCGTTTGTTGACGTATATAATAACTAAAAAATCTTGCATGCGCGTCAACTTAATAGGCCCATAAGTCATACCATTCCCTCTTTTTTTAATAATTTATATATAGTTCATTGCGACTTCTTATGCAATTTATTGCAGTCCGTTATTTTTTGGTTGGCCAGGGCCAATTTCGCATATTTCTGTGGGTTCCAAACTATTTTTAATACCGAAATGTCGAGCCAGATTTAAAGTACTTTGAAGATATATTTAAATTAGGTTAATGCCCAGTGAAATAGGAATCTGAAAATGTGAAAAAATTCAGAAATTATAAAGTAATTGCCAATTTGTCATGTGTTTTTATATTCACAACCAATTTCATATTACTTTCAAGATTTGTAGGCATCTTGAAAGAGTTGCAGCCCATCAGGGCGTAGAAAAATAAATAGGCCTGGATTGGGTATTCTTCAGAAAAAATAAACTGGGCTCATTTTCACAAAGAAAAAATAGCTGGGCTGGTCACATGGTGAACATAAAATATAAGCCTGGGCTAGACGGGCCACAACCCAGTTCAAACCCTGCTCCGTCTCAACAATAACAAAAAAAACTGCTCGAGCAGCTACGTCCCAGGTGTCAGCCGATCTTGTGTTGTTCTCTTGTCTATTGACTATATATGCTCACAATGTCGTGGGTCCCAGATGTCAGGAAAACACTAGGAGGAAGCATTTTATTTTTCCATACGCTGACATGGTGGGCTCGTACTGTCATCCTCTCCACGTACTTCTGCCGATTCCTGTTGTTTGTTGACCATGTTGACAACGCAAGAGGGCAGCGCCGCGGTGAGTGCACCAAAGCGCGCGGAGGATGACGGCGGGGCCTCGAACGTCAACGTTAACGATTAGGAGACGGTGGGGTGGCGATGCGTGCGCTGAGGCGCAACCAGCCGTGGGAGGCGGAAGCAGGCGGCCCCGCCGGCGCTGGTTTGGTTTTGGCGGCTGGAGGAAGATAGGACTGATGAAACACGACAGACTGTAAAAGCAGCAGGAGTACTGAACAACCATAACTGAAACCAGCAGGGGCACTTAACAACCATAGCTGAAAGCAGTATGAGTACCTATACAAGTTCAACCGTACAAAGCACGCTTCGACAGTGCTACTTTGCCTACAGTTAACCAAGGGTGAGGCCGCCAAGCCCCAGGACAAGGCCCAGGCGCCACCCCACGCATCCACAACCTTCTGAAAGCGGCTTCATCTCGCAATGTGGTCAATAAACAAGATATTCGCTTTAGAGCCATGGAAAAGCAGGAACATAATCTTTTGTCCTATTCTCCAAGATGGACGGGCCTTCATTATTTGAGACCACCCATGAATAAGTATCTTTTCACCTCCAAGGGGAATGGAGTAGGTTGACATAAACATCATGTTGTGACTAAGCGCAAGTCTGACCCGACCATGGTCAGGCATCTGTATAGGAACAATAGAACTGGGCAGTTTCTGTTTCAAGAAGATCACAACTGTAAAACTGTGTATAAGCAATAGTTTATGAACAACATATATAACAGAAAACATCTCGTACCATAAGTTTCTCGACACAGTTGGACCTGTTCAACGAGTGCAGCAGTGGTACACATATCCCACGTGGCCTTCCACCATTGAAACGCCCCACAAGGACCTCAAGACAATCAATAAAGTGTAGGAACTTGTGGATGTTGTCCTAGTCAACTTCAGTGCCATCAGTAACAGCCGAGTTGTTACAGAATAACAAACGAGCAGCCTGCTTAACTCTGAAAAAACCTACACGTGCCACCAATTATAAGAAAATATTAGTTAGAAGTAGCATCTTCGTGAGAGATTCGTTGCTACTTCTAAACTTAAATTGTGATTAGTTAGACAGAATAGGTGGATTAAGAAGTAATCGAGGCAACAAGGAAGAACCAGATACAAAACTAACATGGATGAACAATTGGAATGACGTCGGGGTGGAAGATCGCAGTGAAGATGAGACCAGGTTCTGCTATTTCCATCAACATTCGTGCGCCAACTTCCAGTCCGTAACACTTGAGAAAGTTTATCCAAGTTCGGCCATAAAAAAAGCAGCGATCTTCTTGGTTCATGAACCCAACTCGGAACTTATATCCATGGCTTGTCTTCATTGTGACCATTAAACTGGTGTATTCAGTTATGGCAAGGCCGAGCATCTTGAGTACATGTGTTCTGGCAGAGCAAATAATGCACTGCAGGAAAAATAATATGAGAACACAATGTATTGCTATCCAAATCTAGAAATAACTTCCTCCTTCACGTCAGTGTTGACCATCGTACTGGTAGTACCTTTTATTCAAATATAGCAATCCAAATTTCCAAATTAGTCGACAACATGTTCAAAAAAACCCCACCCTCCCGGATAGATAAGAGGATTCTAGGAACATACTGTGCGCGTTTTAAAATCCTGTGTTAGGATGAGAAGGAACAAGTGTGGCGTCTCGCCGAGGGCGCAGAAACCTGTAGGGTCCTCGCACTTTGGGCACTGCAAATGAAACACACTAGATTCAGTAGGAAGAAAAATGCATCAACGGCGGCGGCTGCCATCCTAGGATTACCCGCGACCAAGGGACTTGGATTTATCGGGGATGGATGAAGAATTCGTACCTGGTTCTCCATGAGAAAACCCTATGCAATCGCCGAGAGGGGGTTTTCTCTGAACAAGCAGACGAGGGAGAAGGGGATTCAGGCCTAGTGAAATATTGCCGCTTCGTCCGTCCAGCTTACTGTTGAAGCTGGAAAGGGGGGGTTGTGATTTGACGGCTCATTGGGCATTACCGCGACGCTACGACCGAGGTGTGTCTACCGTGCAGTTGTGCACTCTAATTTGTGCATATGGCACGTGGACCCCGTTGCCGGATGCCCCACATATCAGCGAAAGGAAGTAGAAAGACAGGAGTAATTGGTTACACAAAAATATATTTTTGACAGAGAGATACGCCCTCTGTAAAGAAATATACAAATCTTTTATATCACAACTTTATACATAAGAAAAATCAAGGGGAATATATATAACATATATAATTATAAAAACAGAGTTGTTTTTAACACAGTATAGACAAGTTGGTGATGATGGTGTGCCTGCCATCCTGCAATATAGGCCGTCCGATTTATATCTGACGGATAGGAAGGAAACTATGGCAATTTTGCAAAAAGGTACCCACACACCTCTCCACATTTGCAAATAAGGCCTTCCCTCGTTCATCCTTTTCTCTCACAAGATAAAATACTCATACAAATGCATCTTGATGTTACGTGCAACGCATGGGCATTATGGGGGTTCAGCTGAGAATATAATACTCAAACAGGCTCACGGCTCTGGACTTTGGGCCGCAGGTCCACCCTGCATGTTTGGGGGCCCATGTGTTCTACCTGAGCGCTTTTCATATTGCAAGCAATCGGTACGGCGCTGGTTTTAGATGCTGTCGCAAGGCGAATACACAAAATTGAATAAAGCACGGCAGCTGTTGGAATGGAATCGAACGACAGTTCCTAACCAGCAATGAGAGTTGCAATTCTATCAACGATATACCATGTGATAAATAATACTGTCGTATTACTTATACACACAGGAGACTTGTTTCACCATGCCAGATTATTACATCAAAATCTCTCGTAGGATAGATCAGTTCGGTAGTTGCGTGCTGCTACTGAAGAATTTCAAAGTTGATTTGGACCAGCTCTCCTTGCCGAGAAAGTTCGATTTTGAGATCATCCCCTACCGCAAGATATGTTTAGATTTGAACCTTGAACATCCTTTAGCATCAATCATCATGCGACCATCCTTTATACTTACGGTATATTGAGCAGGTTCATTCACACCAAGGTTGCGCATGGTAAGAGAAACTTGGCCGTTGTCGCCCGGATTGTTGAACGACTCCCTCGTTGCTCTAGGAATTCTCTGTTTGCAAACAAGAAACATACCCAAACATTTAGATCAACACACTGAATCATGCGAAACAACATGGAAAGAAAAAAGAATGAAACACTTGGGCGGCCAATGATCCAATATCCAAACAGTTACCAAGGCTGCACCAACACTTACCAAGAAGGTGGACATGTCGGTTTTTGTAAGGACTTTGGTATATGAAGTGCGAACTGCAGCCCAGTCTGTTGCCGGTGCAACTGTCGTTCGGTTGCCGCTGCACGGGCCGGACCAGATGCAAGTGCAAGTGTTGGTGCAGGTGCCGAAGCCGCTGCTGCTGCTGCTGCCGAAGATGGTGCTCCTTGTAGAGCTGGTGCCGGTGTCGGAGCAGGTGCCGGTGTCGATACCCGATCCTCCGGTAGATCAGCCTGATCCGCTGACGCGGTCGGTGCCCAATCCTCAGCTGGATCAGACTGAGCTGCTGCCGCTGTCAGTGCTAGAGCAACTGCCGGTGCTCAATCCGTTGCTGAAGGTGGTACCGATGTGCGAGACATCGGCGATCGTGTCTGGTATGCTATGATCAGCTTTCTAACTTGACTAGGCTTCGTGACCGTGATCCAGTTTTTTTCTTCATTTCTTTTAAACGCGAGAAGGACTAATTGTGGCATTTTTGTTAAACCAAACTGCAGTTCATCATAGGGATTCAGCTTGCACTCAGACAACAGACTGATCCAATTTTTTCCAGTAATATAAGTGATGGACATTGCCTTTGTTAGTGACACGACATAAGAAGTGAAACCTGCAAAAATAGCCATCGTAGAGCAAACCAAACAGTTTATTCTGCGATGAATGTCACATGGCAAAACCTGCATCGTAAAATTGCAGGAAAAGAAAGAAAACATGACATTAAATCAATAAGATTTAGACAGTAAATCAATAAGATTTACTTGATGTGACATGAGTGAATCCTTACTAGGAAATCACTATGTTGAAGTACTAAACAGAAGATTGATCATCCAACTACGGGTGGCATGCAGGGGCCCCGCCTACTCCCACAAGCAGGACAGTCCAAAGGTCGTGACAAATCGTATGGACCGAACATCCATGGGACTGGAAATCCTGGTGGGTGCAATAAACCCTGCAATGCATACAGATATTGGAGTGTAACCATAATTGATAAACCGTCCTCACAAAAAAGATGATCTGGATACTTCAAAATATACAAACTGAATTGAGTGGACAGACATTAACATAGACCGTTCTCAGGACTGACCACACACCAAAAGTGGCAATACTAATAAACAATACAGGGTTCACAAACACAAATCAGGTACTGAACAATAGTACTTACTACAGACAAGCAAAGTTGCACTAATTAAACTCTGCAGACTATTTCTTGCCACCGACCTACGAGATGAACCCCGCATAACTGACTAGGCCATGGACTTCGTGAGAGATGTTTACATGCACCATCACTATCTCCTCAACCTTGGAGAACCTAACAGAGTGGTCTTTCCACTCATAAACATGATCATGAAGATAGGCCGCATCAGATTTGTTGGGAAGCTTTACAAGAACCACACCCTTCATAATCGAAGGCACAACCAGGAAATTGTTGTGGTCAAGTACAGCCTCGAGAACACGCCTGACAACAATGCTACAGGAAAACACTAGTTCAGGACACGTGGCGACAAGGACACAACATCTGGATAGTTTAGCAGTAGAACTCATCCTCAGGTCTTCCAGTTCACACGGCATGACTTTGAGAACTTCATCTCCACCGCGGACCTGGTTCTAATTCAAACAGAAACCATATTTTATTACTACCTCCGTTCAGAAATATAAGATGATTTTCGATATTATACTCCATATATGACTACATATGCGCACAGAAATGAGTGAACAAAGACACTAGAACATGTCTTCAAAGGCATGACAGCAGAGGGATTACTTGCAATATCCATAACACAAGTTACTGAGGCAAATATACCCTCTTCAAAGGCAGCATTGATGTTCATAAAGTACTCCCTCCGTCCCAAAATTCTTGTCTTAGATTTGTCTAGATACAGATGTATCAAGTCACATTTTAGTATTAGATACATCCGTATCTAGACAAATCTAAGATAAGAAATTTGGGTCAGAGGGAGTAGTTGAAAGTAATCTATAAGAAATCAGTGTCAACACTAGTAGGTTAACACAAATACACGAAGAGGAAACAACTGCGACCAAGGCGGAGAGGAAACGAGAAAACTTAATGTCTTTTTGCTAATTAATAGCATTGCATGCAATGAACTAACCACTGCATGTCATGTTTATTAGTCTCAAGTCATTGAAAGCATGCATGGCCCACGTCTCTTATTGGTTGATATGTCACAAAACAAGAAACGAGGAGGGAGTTAATGTACCGTGCCTAAGTGTTTTGGGATTATTTGGTTTTCGTAACGTGACTTACACACCTAGACAGAGGAGTATATTGAGATGAGAATGCAACCAAACACACCCACACGCTTTGTGCTACAGTGACTGATCTGCACCGTCTGATTTTGATCCAACGGTCATGTTGCGCCAAGACATGGACATGCCCATGCAGAGGGCGCCTAAACACCACCGAAGTCCCTCTGCTTCTCGAGGCGCACGACGTTGGTGACGCAGGGGGCGAAACGGCTGAAAGGCAATGCAATCTACGGGAAGGCGGAGGGAGCCAGCCGAGGAGCGGGGAATCTTTTGGTTTTCACCATGGTAAAACACCAGTCGACGACTTCTCACATCAGGGAGCAGTGGGTTTTACAGGCGGAGTCATCGTGACTAATTGCTGCCGCGCCTGCTCCCGTCAATAAAAAAATTAAAAATCCTGTCGCGCCTGCTCCCGTCAATCAAAAAATTAAAAATCCTACCGCACTCAAACACCAGAGCAACGTCGCGGTGGATATTTAAATTTACCTGCCGTCAAGTAGATAAAAAAGGGGTGAAAAAACAAATGTGGCGACGGCCTAGCTAATCGGTTGAACTAGCCCAACTAGCTAGCCACTGTGCTTCACTGATGTACTCGGCGGGAAAAGTGGTCTTTCGTGATTTGACGACTCATTTACTTGCTTCGGCGAAAACGCGCGGTAGGGCATCCCACGTCAGGAAGAATATATGCGTGCACCACCCGGGAGGACCCCGAAACTGCGCGGTAGGGTGTGCCATGTGTTGGCACGGAGGAAAAATGTGCGTGTAAAAATTTACTATATCAGACGTAGTACCTATGGTTCGACCTCGGGACCCAGCCAGTCGGTCGAAAACACCCCACTAGCCACAAGGCTTCATCATGCTAACATGGCACGGAGGATAGGTGTGGTTAGCTCCATCTCGACCAGCCACAACGTCTCTTGTTCTAGGCGATTCTTCTATTTTCCAAGCTTTTTTTAGTTGTAATAACACCACGGCAAGCTAGCGCCACTCTTCGTGGGTGCCCGTGCAAAGGTTAGATGATGGGGAGAAGAGAGAGATCACAGACCTGGGACCCACCAGTAAGTGAGTCAACGGTCATGCACGTGTTGACGAGGCACTCCCTCTACTCTACTCAATGTAATACTGTATAAAATCAAGTTATGGGACAAAGCCAACAACCGTTGTTGTTTCAGGCTACCGACTTACGCTTTGTAGTCCAGGTTGCCAGTTCGAATCTCGTCTTTCATATTTGTTAGTTTTAGGTCCAAATTTGATTAATGACAAGTGGGACCCCCGTGTGTTGTTCCGATATTTCAGTGTAGGATGGTTTTTTTGAACAAACACTTTGCGCGGTTAGACAAGTAACGGCACAAGTTACACGTATTTTGCAAGTTTACGAACAAAAATGACAGCGGCATAGAATATCACATCCACCCCGCAGCTTAGATGCTATGGTGATACGAGTTTTTACACCGTTGGGAGTGAGATCCAATGGCTTGGGAGTAGTCTTTGTAATTATGCGCAATTTCCAAACTCTCCAAAGTTTTTTTTGCAAATAAAACATTCAGGCCTCGTGTGTGCCACTGCATCTTGGATCCAACGGCTGCCCGTTGCTCATATTAGGTGCTCCCTATAGCTTAATTACCCGCTACGGTGATATGAGCATCTAGGTCGTATGATCAGTGATCAGATGGCACATGCGTAGTACTTGTACTTTCTGCGCAATTCCCAAACTCTCTCAGCCGTATATTGCAAAAACATTCAAACCTCCTACTGTGGGCCGTTAGATCTCCGTGAACTCGTATCACCATAGAATCTACGGTGCGGGAGCACCTCATATTCTCCCGTGCGAGAAAACATAAGGTGCTCTCACAGCTTGGATGCTACGGTGATACGAGCTTCGGGGTCGTTTGATCTGAGATCCAATGGCATCTGAGCAGTCTTTGTGCTTGTAAGCAGTGGCCGAACTCTTTGGGGGCTTTTCTGCAAAAAAACCATTCGAACCACCGAGGAGGTGCTGGGTCACAAATCCAACGGCTCCGAAGAGCTTGTATCACCAAAGCATCTAAGGTGTGGTAGCACATGATATTCTTACATACAGGAGAATATGATGTCCTCCTTCATCTTAGATGCTATGGTGATACGAGCTTCGAAGTCGTTGGATATGGGATCCAAGGGCATCTGAGTAGTTTTTGTACAAATTGTGTGCAATTCTCAAACTCATCAAGGTTTCCTGTAAAAATATTAAGACATCATGTGAGCTGCTATATCTCAGATCTACAAGCTCCAAGCAACTCGTATCGACATATCTAAGGTATGGGGGCACATGATATTCTACCGGGGAGGAGGGGTGGGGGTGCACAACCAATCGGTGGTTGGGAGGTTGGGGACAAATATAATCTAAACAACCCTAAACAGAGCTTCACAATTTTATCTAAGGTCAAGGGGGTGACCCCCGACAATCATAGCTCCGCCTAATTAAACACACCATTTGCATGTACTGTAGTACTAGACTTAATATTCATGTTTCAGTTTCATGTTCGTTTTAAATATTGAATTGAGGACCATGCATGTCTTACATATTACTCCCTTCGTTCCTGAATATTAGTCTTTTTAGAGATTTCAAGTGGACTGGCACATACGGATGTATATAGACATATTTTAGAGTGTAGATTCACTCATTTTGCTCCGTATGTAGTCGCTTGTTGAAATCTCTAAAAGACTAATATTTAGGAAAAGAAGGAGTATTTTTGAATTCGTGTCATACATGCATGGTTTGGAAAAATAGATGCACTATACTTATTGGATTGTTGTTGTGTTCGTGTGTGGGTATCTCTCTGTGTGTGTGTATGTGTGTGTGTGTGGTCATATGCTTGATACATACAAAGTTTTCTCACCACCATATTGTTCATCTTTTAAATTTGAATTTGCATTGAAAAACTTACCAGGGATACCATGAAATGTGAAATCCACGTTGAGATCACTATATCACAAACTCACTCTAATTCAACAACTCCTCATAAATCAATTACCACATTGAGATTAGTATTTGTAAGGAAAATACGGGCATTGTAATACACATAGATTCGTTCGGCAATTTAAAAGGTTCCTTTCATTTTCTCGAATGGTAGGACCCAACGACGTACCAGCCAGACATTGGCTCGTGTTGATCCTAAAAAAATTAAAAAAACCGGGCTCGTGTCCTTCTGGTGGCGTGCATGGTACGCACATTAGGCAACCCCAACCAGTCGAGCCTCCGCGTTTCGAGTCGAAATATCTGGCGGCGAGAATTCCAGCCCTAGGAAATTCGCCTCATGTTCCCGGTCCATAATGACTACGGATGAACAACGGAGGGATGCTTTAGTAACTAGACAACGTTACCTACCGTGTCGAGCACGGTTCAATTCCCTCGGTCGCCGCTCGCCAAGGTCACCCGTCAACTGCATTGCCTAGTACTACTACTACACCAGGATGAGCACAGAATTGAGCCCGTTTGTTCGTGCCTAGTACTTGAGTTAATATATCAGGCAATGCACTGGTACGGAGGGATTATCCTTTTGCGCTGCATATATAACTTGTTTGAAGTCTAACTAAGCAAAATGTTTGACCAAATCCTTTCTTAAGAAATACAACAGGACAGGTGTATGGCTTGAAAATTTATTGCATGATGCAGGTTATGATATTGTTTCGAATCCTGGATCTTAAATTTCAGAAAATCCAAAAGTGATCATAAATTCTTGAAACTGAGCATGGTCACGTGATATGGCACAAATATTACTTCGTATTTTTTTTTGCAATTTGAGACAAGCTGCTTATGACAAGTTGCACAAATGAAGAGCCAATGTATTTTGGAACAAAGACCTATCACGTTAAGGCGACCGCTTTCACTATTGAAACCGTGGGCGTTTACGTGCCGCCACGAGTCCCGCTTCTCATCGGCAGGTGCCGTCCGAGCAAGCATGTCAGTCGACGGGAGGCGTGCGAGTAGACCGCTGCGCCGGCTGACAGGGAGGCGTCGAGCAGACAGCTGTGCAGGCTCACCGGGAGGCGAGCCCTTTGACCAGGCTCCGCCGCCCACCTTCATCCCAACTGCTCCCACTTTTAATGTCGCCGGTGCCACAGTTTAAATCAACCCCGCACTACCCGGTATCGCTACAATCTTCTCTCTTCCTCTCCGATTCTCCTGTCGTCTACCTCCAACCAGCCTGACCTAAACGTACGCCATGCCGCATCACGATGGTCTGCCCTTAGTCTTCGAGTTTCCTGAGGAAGACACCCAGCCGGAGTCTCAAGAACATAAGGCGCTTTGGGACGAGCTTGAACTGGCCTTGCGGCAAGACGCTACGCCTGTCCCCGCTCCCGTTCTGGCTCCCGTCGCCCTGACTGCGCTAGCGCCCATCCCCGTGGCATTGATGGGCTGGGAGCCGCACATTGTCACCGAGCTTGATGCCACGGGGTTCCACGAGGTCCCCGCCGACTTTCACGCGCCCGTGCACCTGCCAGCGCATGCACTGACGCGCACACCCATGCCGGTGCCCATGCACCTGCCAGTGCATGCGCCTGCGCGTGCACTGACGTGCGCGCCCGTGCCAGTGCCCGTGCACACGAATGTCTCCGCCGCGTCGTTGACATCGCCTATCCCCGTGCGGGTGCCAGTGCCCCCCTCAGCGGCATGGATGGCCGCCGTCGACCGCTTCCTTGCACCAACGCCAGTCGCCTCCTCCCGCCAGTTGACTCGCTCCGAAGTCCAGAACATTTTGGCCTTCCTTGAAGCTAGGCCAACGTCCAGGAGTACGCCAACAATGGCGCAAGGCGCTGCCGTCGCCGTCGGTCAGTGGCCCGACGACAAACAGAGCACGGCATAGGAGCCACTTCCCACCACAAGACGCCCCCGCCGCCGCCGCGTAATCTAAATTTTCCATGAAAAACATTCGGACTGCCATGCTTAAAATCCGAACGTTTATCATTCCCGTTTATTTTAGATCGATCGTCGTATAATTTAAAGTCGGAGTCAGATTGAACGAAATCTATGGTTTGATCGATTGAATGTTCTGCTCGAGCCGTATCAAATTAAATATAAAACGTCATCAAGCCACATGTATTCCTTGTCATCCAACAACCTAGACTACTTCAATGTCGAGCGCTCAACACGTTTAGCGTGCAGTTAATTTCATGCCAAAAATAGTGCTAATCACATAATAACACGCAAATAATATCCTACTTAATATCCGCATGCACTTAATATACTTCCAAATTAATGTGCATTGCACGTACACACTGACTAGTGCTGCTAGCACGTGAAACTGGTGCCGTAACTTGTGAACGCGTCCAGATATGGTCAACGGCAACATCGCCCACGAGTTCTTCGTGTTTGCCCGTGCGTCTAAACGCAGAAGGGGAGGAGAGAGAGAGAGAGAGAGAGCACACATGGAACCCACCAGTAAGTGAAGGCGAATAGTACTAAAATTAATATTACATGTTATCAATTAAATAGGCTGTGGTAATATAAAAACATTATGTGAACAAAGGGAGGTACAACAAACATTGCTGTTCTACGTATATTGCCTATTGACGTGCGGCTTGAAGGCCCTGGTCGCATGTTCGATCCTCATCCTTTATTTTTTAATTTGTATATGGGTCCAAATTTGTTTCATGACATGTGGGCCCCTCGGTGTGTAGTTTATAGCACTTTAATTTGTGGGTTGATACGTCTCCAACGTATCTATAATTTTTGATTGCTCCATGCTATATTATCTCCTGTTTTGGACATTATTGGGCTTTATTATACACTTTTATATTATTTTTTGGGACTAACCTATTAACCGGAGGCCCAGCCCAGAATTGCTGTTACCATGAAGCCACAAGGTAGGAGGCGCGCCTACCCCCCTGGGCGCGCCCTCCACCCTCGTGGGCCCCATGTTGCTCCACCGACGTACTCCTTCCTCCTATATATACCTACGTACCCCCAAACGATCAGATACGGAGCCAAAAACCTAATTCCACCGCCGCAACCATCTGTACCCGTGAGATCCCATCTTGGGGCCTGTTCCGGAGCTCCGCCGGAGGGGGCATTGATCATGGAGGGCTTCTACATCAACACCATAGCCTCTCCGATGAAGTGTGAGTAGTTTACCTCAGACCTTCGGGTCCATAGTTATTAGCTAGATGGCTTCTTCTCTCTTTTTGGATCTCAATACAATGTTCTCCTCCTCTCTTGTGGAGATCTATTCGATGTAATCTTCTTTTGCGGTGTGTTTGTTGAGACCGATGAATTGTGGGTCTATGATCAAGTTTATCTATGAACAATATTTGAATCTTCTGAATTCTTTTATGTATGATTGGTTATCTTTGCAAGTCTCTTCGAATTATCAGTTTGGTTTGTCCTACTAGATTGATCTTTCTTGCAATGGGAGAAGTGCATAGCTTTGGGTTCAATCTTGCGGTGTCCTTTCCCAGTGATAGTAGGGGCAGCAAGGCACGTATAGTATTGTTGCCATCGAGGATAACAAGATGGGGTTTATATCATATTGCATGAGTTTATCCCTCTACATCATGTCATCTTGCTTAAGGCGTTACTCTGTTCTTACGAACTTAATACTCTAGATGCATGCTAGATAGCGGTCGATGTGTGGAGTAATAGTAGTAGATGCAGGCAGGAGTCGGTCTACTTGTCTCGGACGTGATGCCTATATACATGATCATACCTAGATATTCTCATAACTATGCTCAATTCTGTCAATTGCTCAACAGTAATTTGTTCACCCACCGTAAATACTTATGCTCTTGAGAGAAGCCACTAGTGAAACCTATGGCCCCGGGTCTATTTTCCATCATATTAATCTTCCGACACTTAGCTATTTCTTTTGCCGTTTTTATTTTGTTTTCTTTACTTTGCATCTTTACCATAAAAATACCAAAAATATTATCTTATCATATCTATCAGATCTCACTCTCGTAAGTGACCGTGTAGGGATTGACAACCCCTTATCGCGTTAATTGCGAGGATTTATATGTTTGTGTAGGTGCGAGGGACTCGCGCGTAGCCTCATACTGGATTGATACCTTGGTTCTCAAAAACTGAGGGAAATACTTACGCTACTTTGCTGCATCACCCTTTCCTCTTCAAGGGAAAACCAACGCAGTGCTCAAGAGGTAGCATGGGTCGAAATTTGTTCCATTCCAAGTGGACTATCGGTGTGTAGTTTTGTAGCTTATTTATAATAATCAAAGAGAACAACAGAGTTTTTGCAATAATACCATGGTGCGACGTTGAAGGCAAGAAAGGACGTGCGAGAGAGCGATGACCAAGCCAGAGGGAAATCAACTAGGGGAGTTGCGGGGGTTGCAACGGTGTTTCGAGTAGTTGTGGGCCGAATGCTACGAAAATATAATCTAAACCGGCCGGAATAAATGCCTACACAAATTAATCCAAGGTTGGAGTGCCCTTCGCAATGTAAATAGCTCCGGCTTTGCGAGGGATGGAGAGGTAGCTTCAATGTGTGGAAGATATGACATGAGAAAGCGAGGTCAATCGAGAGACATATAGATAGAGAGACAAAGTGAGTGTGGTCCGACATTCATTGAACAAATATATATGCTCTGGAGAGATATTGTCCGATTGAGCTTTTGGCAAGGGTGAGGGCTGTAAGATAGAGCTTGAGAGATGATCCAGTCACAGACGTGTATTTTGTGCGTGGGAGGAAGCAAGGTCAATCGATCACATAGGGTCGTCGTGCGATCGAAAGAGTGAGACGGGTTGGAGAGAGTGACCTAGATAGACAATGTGCGTGAGAGAGTATACAATGTGAATAAGTCGAATTGGGCTCAAACATGGTGATATATCGTTTTTGTCCGAGAAAGAGCGAGGTCAATCGAGACACACAAAGAGAGATAGAGAGAGGGAGAGAGAAAGAGAGAGAGAGAGAGCGAGCATGGCCCGCCATGAGGCCGAAAGAGTGGGGCGGCTTCGATGGACTGACCTAGATAGACAATCTGCATGAGAGAGTATAGAGTGTGTCGATCGAGGCCCGAACAGGGAGATATATCATTTGTGTCTGAAAGAAAACAAGGTTAAACGAGACTCGGATAAAGAGAGCAAGATTGAGCGAGTGTGGCCTGCCGTGCGGAAGAAAGAGTGAGACAGTCTTGAGGGAGTGACCTAGATAGACAACGTGCGTGCGTGCGCACGAGAGGTTGGGGGTCTAGATAGGCAATGCATGTATTTTAGCGCGAGAGGGTGAGAGGGAGAGGGAGATAGAGAGAGAGAGAGAGAGAGAGAGCTCGGCATGGGGTGCAATGGCGGGTGTGTGAGGTAAATACATTTCGTAACAGAGTGGAAAAAGGGGGTTGTGTACTTGAGAGAGTTAGACATCGAAACATGGAGAGAAAGAATGGATGTGTGTTGGAAACCGATAGCTTCCTAAGGTGGTTAGGAGAGGAAGATTGGCCGATACAGGAAGTATGTAGTGTGTGTGCGGGGGGGGGGGGGGGGGGGGGCTAAAACAACATTTGAATGTAGATAGTACGAGACTTAATATCGATGTTTCAATTCGGTATACATTGTAAGATTTGAACTGAGGACCATGCATATGGGTAATTATTTTGAATTCGTGCCATACTAGGTTTCGAAAAGTTGACATTGACTCGATTTGTTGTGCTATTTTGTAGGTCATATGTCTGAATCCATCCAAAAGTTTTCTCACTACCATGGTGTTCATCATATACATATGAATTTGTATTAAAAAAGTAGCGTGGATACAGTGAAATGCAAAATCCACGTTAGAATTGGAGATCGCTATGTGACACACACTCTAATTCAAATAACTAATTATGTGACACACACTCTAATCCACGTTAGCGTGGATACCGTTTCAAATTTTTTTTCAAATAACTCCTCATTAATTAATTTATAGTACCTCATTTCGAATGACTAATTATTGCAAGGAAAACACGGGCATGGTAATACATACAGATTCGTTTGCAAATGAAAGAAGATTCGTTTGCATTCTCAAATGTAGGCGCACCAGGCAGACCAGGGTCGTGTCGTGGTGGTCGCGTGTGTCGGACGGACGCTTAGCACCCAACCACCATGCCACCCACCCCCTCCCTCCCCCCCTCCCCCCCAAAAAGGACGACGACAAAATAAGTTCGCGCTTCCACGTTTCGGATTGAAATATCTGGCGGCCCCAATTCCAGCCCTGCAAAATCTCCCTTCTCCACCGTCCCCTTCCGCGCCCAGATTGCTCAAATCCCTAATTCGCCGCCAACCCAAGCAAAGTTTGAATCGCCCCTCGTCTCGTCTCTTTCCCCACCTCTGTGCCGGACGACGACGACGAAGACGACGGTCGCGCTTCACCACCGCACCGGAGCTACCTCATCTACGCCCTCGTCCACCGCACCGGGTGGTCCACCGACAACATCGGCCGCCGTAACTGACGTGCCTCACAGACACCGACTTCCACCGCATCAGGTGCGCTTCACCGACGCCGTCTCCCAGCTCACCGGGGCTACTTCACCGAGCACATCGTCGCGCCTCCGCCCCCCGAGGCAGCTGGGGCTTCACCAACGGTCTCGTCCACCGCATCGTACGCTCCGCTACCACTCACGATCTGCATCCGTGCGCGGCCAGCCAATGCCAGCGCATCACCCTCAACGGCTCTGAAGTGACCTGCACTCTAGGCGAGCATGCCCAAACGCCGGCCCGAACTAGGTATCCACACATCACTCCCTTGTGCACTGTTCCGATGATGTTTGGATATCCTTTCATTGCTCTCTTAGCTTACACGCCTATCCAACTCTGACTTTAACTCTTATTTCTTCTGGAGATATCATCTGAAACAAGCAAATCCATTTTTTAGCGAAGCATGACGACACTACGGGATCTGGTACACATCCTGCACACCCGTATAACCTTGTAAGTATCTGTCCTCCGGTACAACAGCAAGGTCGATTCCTCTTATTTGATCAGTCATTCGCCGTGTCAAAAATGCAGAGGGGGATGCAAGGAGCACAAGGCCTGCACATCCAGGCAAGTGGTAACATGGACTCGTACATGGAACATCCCAAGCGCAAGCAGAGCTGCAGTGAGCCTGTACAACGAGCTAGCGTAAGTCCATGCATTTCATTTAATTCGTACTGGCATTCATGTATGATTTGTGTGCAGTGGCGGATCCACGAATTCAAGTTACCAGGGGCGAACATATAACTTAAAAAATACGAAGGCACTTGCACTCCGGAAATCAACATAACTTGAGAAATGTGAAGCTACATGCACTTTGAAAACCAGCTAATGATCCAAAGTAGTTCAGATTATAAACACTAAATGATGCAAGCACCAAAAAACACAAAATGCAACATGGTGTACAAGGACTACAAACATTGTCTGTACCTGCTTGAATTATTTGTTCTCTGGCTGAAAATATCGAAGTGTAATTGCACCTATAACCAGTGCGCAAACTGCATATCAATATATCTATCCTGCACAAGTATGCCAATAGTTTCAAACAACAGATTAGAAAAGTATTCATGCTATGTTGTCATGATACGGGGACTTTTTGGTAGATGGCCTCGACGTTTCCTCAAGCCATGAAAATGCACTATAATTTGCTTGTCATCAATGCCTGCAAATCTCTATGTCTCTCTCAACATAGTAGATCATCATTAGACACTAAATCCTTCAATGGGAGCTTGCAAAATGCTTGCATTAGATGCCTCATTAGACACTATATGTTCATCACCAGGAGCATGTAAAATGTTTGCATCAAATCCTTCATTACCAGTCTGTTCATTAGACACTTCAGGCTCAAGAACAACATGAGCTTGGATGTTTGCACCGGAAACTTGATTAGATTCATCAGATTCAGTCGGTTCAGTATTGATTGGGGGAGTTATAAAATAAGTAGAAATTGGTTTCATTTTCTCATAGATTCCCTACATACAAGCAGTTTTACAACACCGTCAGGTTTAACTATTGGCCAGAAAGTGAAGAGTTGAATTAGATATAATCAGGGATGTGATGTACCTGCTCGTTGCGCATGCTACTCTTGCAAGCTACGACTGTCCGTTTGCGCAAGCTCGATGCCATGCCCGTGCTGCCGCCGCTGCCTCCCACGCAGGCTACACCCAGGGTTGGATCTTCATCTTCTTGTCCTTCCGTTCGCTTGAAGCCCGGCGACCGCCCTCCAATGAGGGTGCGAGGAAGTGCTGTGTCGGTCTGTCCAGCAGCGGCTAGGTTAGGAGCGAACCAGACTGGAGGCTGGAGCGGATGAATTGGGATTTTTCCTGCTGTCGATCGATATGGGAGGCGCTCGTTTGGGCCGCGAGCCTGCTATAGGGCCTGCCTTGCACTTATGTTATTGGCCCATCCAAATTGAAACATTTTTCTTCATTTTTTATATTGCCTGCTCGTGCGTTGGGACGAACAAAACTAGCCTGGGCCAACCTGGACGACTCAAACTAGGTGCACACTTTCAAGCCACCCGAGGCGGCCGCCCATACCAGCCCCTATGGTAGCGTCGCCCCTTTTTGCGTGTATGATAGGGGTAGTGAAAAATATTCCAGTGGCGCTTTTGATTTACCCACAGAATGGTTGAATTGCTTGTTTCTATGAACTGAGTTCGCCAATAATGTGAAGGATGCCAGTCTTTTCATCCTATTGTAGATTCCTTAGATCTCGATATGCCAAAAGTAATCGCATGAAATATACAATAAAAGCCAGTGTGATGTGTGTGGCTACAACTAGTCTGACTACACATCCTCATATAACATATCAAGGACGCACCATCTTACCAGATTAACCATTCGACTTACCAATGCAGTGTGGGAAGAAAGAAGTATTGGGACTGCGTATCCAAGCAATTGATGCCATGGACTCCTTCGTACAACCTTGTAAGCGAAAAAGAAGTTGCAGTGTGCCTGTACAAAGAACTAGCATAAGTTCAGTTACCTGCTTCTCGGAATTTTAGTTAGCCACTTATTCCAAAATTGTTCAATTACGTTGCTTGACTTAATTTAGTTTGCTACTGATTACATAATGTCACAGCCTGTTAATCCTATTATAGACTGCGCCTATCTATGTGTTTGATACTTACTGTTAAGAATTACCTGTTTGCCTGAACTTAAATAGCTACTTGTTTGTTTAACTACTTTGCTGCTGCAACAATGGGTTACAATGATGTTAATAACTACTTTTCAGCATCGAATTGAAGCTCTTTAATTCCTTATTTGTTTAACTGGTTTGCTGTTATAACTCCTAGTTGAGATGTTTTGCTAACTTCAACTTTTCTGAATCCAATCGGAACTTTAATGACAAAACAGGTTAGCCCAAGATCAAAGAGCGAGGTCCCCATGGATGTTGTATCATCCCACAGCAGTGGCACCGGCCCAATCGTGCATTATGAATTGCCAATTGCTGATGCTCTAGAGGCTAAACTAGTGGTAGAAAGAGATTCTGCTTCTGCACTTAGATATGAAGTTGACATGTTGAGGAAGCAAACAGCACAATCAGTAGTAGTACTCAAGACAACCATTAAATATTTGGTGGATTTCAAAACAAAGCAAGCTGAGACTGACCACATTGTTAAGGTCCTGAAGGAAAAAAGGAAATTAAATTCCCACTTGGTAAATCATAGGTGAAATGTTCTTTCCATCGTTGAATAACCTTTGTGTTGTTTGTTAATGTAATCAATCAAACCATTTGTTTTAGAGATCATGTAATAATTGTTTTTTGTTTTTTGGTTTGTAATTTTATTTGAGCACAAGTCATTATTAATTGATAAGACTCGGAGACATTTCATTTTGATTGCTGTGCCAGACCTACAAATATGCCAATCGGGCTGAATGTGCATTCAACAATAATAGTAGTATAGATGGACCATAAGTGGCACGCATGGGAAAGGGCCAAGATGCTGTAGTAGCTTGGCTAAAAAAGGATGCTGTTGTAGCAAAGAAAAGTACATCGGCCTGGCTTATGTATGTTAGTTGATATTATTGATCCATATACTCTGTAAGTGTTTATATGTCTGTTAGTTCTGTGCATTCTTGGTTGATTGACTCGGTATTTGAATCTTGATACATCGCTTGTGTACATATCTAAATGGGAGTACATATTATGCTGCGTGTGACATTTGAGTTGGACATGAAGTGTTCCAAATATTCGAATTCACCTTAAACTGGATTCTAGCTTCTGAATTTGAGTATCGGCATTTGTAAACCATATTCATATATGACAGTGGAATACATCTTTGTCGTCCTTTTGAAGATATATAAAAACACATAGAATGATTTATAAAGATTCGTATAGGAATACAAAATGAATTCGAATTTAGTTGCCAGGGTAAACGTGGATGCTTATTGTCCCAAAATTTGAAAGAAGCGGCAAAATGTCCACTCCCACGTCGGCTGCCCGAAGCCAAGTGTTTGGGAGATGGAAATTACTGTCTACCCATTACACGGACAATCCATCGGACCGATTTCCACTGCTCTAAATAGGGGTAGGATAGTAACTTCAATTAGACGTGACACGACTGCCTCTGAGCCCATTCCGACACGGTGGGCGCCAAACATGGGCGGCAAAACACATTTGATTCAAGCTCGTCCGAAAGACCTCTGTTTCTCCCTCCATTTCCCCATTCATACACGGTGGGCGGCAAAACAAACTCGACTCGGCCGAAATCGATGTAGGCAAAGATTTTCAATAGGGGCAGGTTTGTAACTTCACTCAGACGTGACACAACCGCCCTACCTGTCAGCCCCGTTCATACACCATGGGCGCCAACCACCCTCTCCTCGCCCGAAATCGCTCTGGGCAAATATTGGCGAGATGCGAGATTACCGTCGTATCCCCAACCGACGAGACGTCCAAATTTTAAACAGGGGCTAAGTTCGTAACTTTCCCATATTTCAGACAGGCGCGTCCCAAAAACATGGTTCCCCGTACCTCTCCCTCCATTTTCCCATTCATACACCGTCCGCGCTAGAACACCATCCCCACACCAGCCTCCGTCCGCCACCCCATCCATCGCCGCCGTCCTCCACCACATCCATCGCCACCGTCCTCCACCATGCTGGAGCGCCTACCAAGACCGCGTCGTCCGCTGCTAGAGATGGACGTTTCTCATCCATGGAGACGGACCAAGAGCCTTGCATCACGTCCTCTCGCTTCATCGGCGCCGTCGTCCTCTTTGCCGGGGCCGCTCACACAACCTTCTCTTCCACCGCAACGGGACTTATCCCCCGATGCACCCGTCTACCGTCGCAGATCTGCTTCAACGCCACCGACAGCCATCGCACCCCCGATGCCTACACGGCGCCGCAAGAGAGGTGGTACTTCATATCTCCTCAACTTTTTGATCTCAACCAGAAAATAGATCTTAACTTGGTTACTCTACTTTCTTTTCAGCTCTTAGAATTTAGTTCTTAGTTCGAAGCAAACAATGGCTGCTAAATATCATTTCTCCAGTTTCCCCCTTTTATGATCACTATACGATCAGAATACGTGCTTCGTGTCATAATAGCACTGCTCGACCCATCAAGCTAAACAAGCTTAGTTGTTCAAATACGAATCTGATATTATTAAAACAGATTAGTTTAATTGGTCAGCTAAATGTTCCTAAATTAGTTTCGAAAATGCATGTTCGCCGCTCGGGTGTGTATCTCTACAGGGTGCCCACGCTGGGCTGGCCCACCCTGGGATTTTGGGTCGTCCCAGGCCCCGATTCCCCTCTGTTCTGCTGCGTGCTTTCGATCTCTACTCTCCCCCAGCCGCCTGCCTCGCCGGCAACTTGCCATCCCCGAACGGCATGACCCTAGGAGGAGACGTCGGACTAACAGGAGGTCAGGAGCCGCTCGCCCAACAGCGTCACCGCTGCCAGGGCGCGCCGCCGTGCCTACCTTCCCAGTCCGTTCAGGGCTCAGGCGTGCAGCACCCACTAAGCCAACCCGATTTATCCTAAGATAAGTCCTCAACACTCAGCAGCCACTCCTCATCACCCATTTTCTAATTGATTCATTACTCATTAGGCAGGACTGTCATTAGGGTTTGTTGTGTGCTCAGTGCTACCTACACTTAATTGTTCAGATGTATTTCGGTAATCTTTAGTACCTGTAAAGTTCACAGGGTTTTAAAAATTCCGGCCCTAGGAACAGACACTAGTCATTTTGGATTGTTGGTCGTAGTGACATTGACCCAGATTACTACTGCAAGCCAGGTTTGTTGACAATTTACTTGTCTTTCTTACTCATTCGATATAATATCCAATTATTCATGTCGATTAGTTGCAAACAATAAGTGCTAGACAAACTTCTTGATTCAGATTTTGGACGGTCTCTTACTGTAGTTACAATTCTGCATACTTGTCCTAGTAAGCTCACCAGTAAATGATTGATTCACTACATCTATGCTTGCCTTGTAATATTGTTGTCAATATTCTTTTAGGGTGGACCACCCTGTTTCTAAATACTGCAACCGTAGACATGAGTGAATAGTATTTCTCTATGTGATCTCTTCCATCATGTGTGGGCAACGAACACTGCATTGTATAGAAACAAAGTGTCATCTCCAGCTTTTACATAGGCTTCGATCTTTTACATGGAATATAATCTGCCTACTTGCTTTGTGTCGCACTACCAACACTCCACCCTTGAAGCTAAACATTATGCCACTCATAATTCCTTAGTTTATTTGTTCAAATACGAATTTCATATGATTCTAATGTTCCTACTTCAGTTTTGAAATGTGTGTCTGCCTGTTATAGAGACATAAGGGGTTTGTATTTCTGTGTGTGGTCTGCTCAGCACGATTGGGGGGTGAACTTTGCATATGCAGGGGTTTATAGGGAGACACTCTTCGAGTTGAATCCGCAATGCATTTCATAGATAATCTGACTACTTTTTATGTTTTCATGAATCTTAGATTCTGAACAGCATCATAATGATTATGAGCTTGCGCGCATGAAAAGAATAAAGCAGAACAATGCCATGGCTGTCAAACTTGGCATTAAGGGACTGAAATCAAGTCTGGATGCAATGCAATGCAAACGCTCTCCACCTACAGATTCATGCTCAGTATATGATCCTAACAGTGATTCTGAGCTAGAGGGAGACCTAAGTCAATGTAGCTCCCTAGTGGAGGAGTCAGAGGGAGATGCCCTATCTTATTCACCCATCAAGGTGCTTGCTCTAACTTTCCAAGGTTATATTTGTCGCACATATCTTGCAACTGATGCTTTGCATTGCTTCTACTTTGTTGAACTGCCATTAGCTTAGATTACACATCGTGTATGTGAATACGCCCTGCCTATCCATTTTCAGTACATATTCCATCTGTCATCATACCATATTTATCCATTCAAATGTTGTTCTTGTGTATCAAACGTTCAAAAGGAAGAGGGCGATTGCTGATCGTGGAGGAGCACGTATTTGGAAAAGGTAGTGGCACCTGAGAAATCAAATAGCCAATTAGGTGTAGTTGCAATATCACCTGACCCACAAAACACCCCAACTCTAGCAGACTCTAGCCCTACTACACTGGTCATTTCTGATGCCCCAACTCAGCAGACCCCAACTGCAGCAAACATTATGATTATGCCAGTTGACATAGCACCAGCTCTATGACGCAAAACCCCCATTCCAGCAAAGAGTACAGCAAATCCAGTTGCCAAATCCCTTTTTGAACCAGAGAGAGCCCCAATTGTAGCAAATAGGACCCCTGTTCCATTTCTTCCCAGTTTAGAAGACAAAGCTTATATTGTTGTCAGGAACTTTGTGCGCATCTTTCCTTCATGGAAAGATTATACCGCAGACACAGAACAATTTCCAGTCTTCCTCCGCAACTTACGCGTAAGTAATGTACTAATGTTATTCATGGTCATTGTTGCATATGTTTCTGCTGACAGAAGACACAAGATTTCATTCTTTTAAATAGGCGAGGACCAAACTGGATTGTGAAGACGAGCAAGGGTTGGTTGCGCTTTTCAAGCACTCGTTGATGAAGTATCATTCCTACCTGAGGCAAGCGCACTTCGATGGCAAGCCTCTAAACGAAATTTCTGTAAAGTCTCCGGTGCTACATTTATCCGACGGTGACTGGAATAATCTTGTTACACATTGGTCTCGGCTACAGCGTAAGGTACTATCTATGATATCACATCACAATTTGAACTACATTTATGCATTTGCCTTAACGTCTCACTTGTACGAAAACTGTTATCAGAAGAACATTCATTCTCAAGGGACCACAGAATCTCGCAACTATACTGCACACTGCATTGCTCTTGTGAGTACCTCTTGCCCTGTATGACCATACTTACTTTCATAGCTGTTTGATTATGTAGCATCACTGCACATGTTAGCCTCGTTATCGTCCATTTGGTGGACATTATAAGATCTGTATGGACTCTTACATAAATTTAGAATCAACCCAATGCTTTTGAAGAGGTTTAGCTCTGCAGTCCTCTTGTAAGGACTAAACATCGTCTATCACTCTACTTACATTAACAGCTACTCCCTCCGTCCCATAATATAATAACGTTTTGTACAGTACACCAGTGTTCAAAACACTCTTGTATTATGGGAAGAGAGATTGGTTCATTGTGTAGCATTCTGCATCTTATCTCCCTCGCCCACCATTTACTAAAAAAGATCAGATCTATATTTAATCTTACCAAAAAGTAGAATGCACAGACAATGCCAGTGCAGAAGTGTAGCCCATTGCTCTTGTCAGTACATTTTGTCCTGTAATGCTTGTACTTCTAGGGATTGGTAGTTGATATGTAGCATCAATCTGCATATTATCTTCATTATCCTCTATCCCTTCCAGTATTATCATATCTATAATTATTCTCTACAAAATGTAGAGTACAGGCAATGCTTATGAAGAAGATTCTGTGCTGAAATTCTTGAGTTATCCTTCCCTTGACATGGAGAAGGGCATTATAAAGCCGGTGTTAACTGTTAATGTAAGTCAGTCCTTCTAAAGCCTTTATCCTCAACTGTTGTTTAATTTGCTCATATTCCCTATCGTTTACTGCTGTTTAGTTTGCTGTTTCTACCAAAATGCATGTTCACAAGAACCGTAAGTTCTAAGTTTTACTTGTAAAACCAAATTCTTTATTCATACCATGCACATTACTCAATACTCCCTATATGTATGCTTGTTTTTGTGGATCTATAATCCAGTGTGTGGTGAAGCAGCCCACGTTTGCACCTTGTCATCTCCTGTTTTATCTTACTGATGTGGCTGATGATATGAACAACATGCCATGCACATTAACCAAAATAGATACAATTATTTTCTCCCTTCATCTATGCTTGTTATGTTGACATGGTAATCCACTAGTGTGGTGAAGCTCCCCGCATTATGAACAATGCCAAATTATGCTATTGATATTTTGAACTTACTCTTTATTTTCTAATTTGAAATTGGATGGAATTGACAACACAGTTATCATCTTTGTTTATACACGTGCAAAACCTGTCATCTCTCTGCTTTGTTTCAGGGTGATATGCCTGATGGCATGCACAAGTCTACTGAAGGCTGTGAGACAAACCCAACATATATTGCAGCAAAGAAGGCAAAACATCTTAAAGATAGTGAGACAACCCCAAAGTCTTGTCTTGATGCAGTGTTCAAGTTACTCGAGACTAGCAGTCAGACAAGCTTACAGAATTCGTTGTCTGAATCAATTCGACTTCTTCAGTCCCAAGTTCTAGCAGAAAGGCATTCTGCAACTCAACTTCGACTTGCAGTCCTATCTCTAAGAAAGATTGCGGAGAACACCAATGAGAACCTCATCGCTAAACAGCTACACCTGGAAGCTATGACCGACATGCTAGGCCGGTCTCATAGCCTTGCTCAGCAGCTTGCGCAGCAGTTCCCGCGCAAGGCTAACCTTTCTTGAACTGTCTTGGAAGTGCTCTCGGTTCAGTATTATTTTGTTACATTGCAATGGTGCCTAGTTTTTGTAATCTGCTTCTTCGTTGCGCGTTATGATCACTGGTGGCGAACTTCGATGCCCAGTGGATGTAATATACTATAAATCCTTTATTGTATAGTGTAGGTTTATTCTTAGTTACTATGTTGTAATTTATTTATTGTATAGAGTAGGTTTGTTCTTAATTCTTACTAGTTGTTGCCATCATTCGCTATCTGAAAAAAATCAGATGTAGTCGACCGGGCCGAAACATTCGCCTCTAACGGGCCTGGTGTTTAGCGGGCCACAATTGGGCCGGCCTGCATCTTTCTTGGGCCCGAATCATTGGGGCCTTCATACTTTGCGCGAGGCCCACAACTTACACCGGCCTATATTTTAGTTGGGCCTTTTGTGGACCCAGCGCTTAGTTTGGCCCAGGTAGCGTTGGGCCATTAACAGGCTGAATATTGTACTAGCCTGTTCTGACCTAGATGAAACCATGGGCCTTTAGCAGGCCGAAATGCATATTGGGCCTCAATTTTCACTAGTCGTCGATGGGCCTTCAGCAGGCTGAAATGTAGACGGGGCCTTTTTGGGCCCAGTTATATCATGGGCAGTTACCAGGCTGAAACATATCTCGGGCCTTAGTTGGCCCACTGATATCATGGGCCTTTAAGAGGCCGAAAGCTTAGTACAGACATCAACGGGCTGAATTATGCGACAGGCCTTTAACAGGCCCAAAGTCACGTTGGGCTTAACTGTTGCCACCTTTATCATGGGCCGTTAGTGGGCTCGATGTCCTGTCGGACCATATATGTCCCATGGGCAGCACGGGCCATTCCCAGGCCGAAAGTCACACCGGGCTGAAATGGGCCCATGTCTACATCGGGCCTCTAACAGGCCGAAAGTCACTGGGCTGTAATTGGTCCCAAATATTCGGCGAACAATTAACGGGCCAGATCTAGCTTCGGGCTGTAAATGGGCCTTTATTAAGCAGGCCGTTATTGGGTTGGCCCACTAGTACTTGAGTAAGTACTACGGGCCTTTGACTGGGCCGGCCTTTTTAACCTATATGGGCCTCTGTTGGGACGTGCCACGTGTTGACGTATCATAGGCGCTTTGGGTCCAATGAGTGGATGACATCTGTCCCAACGGTGAGCTGACACGTGTTTCCTCCAGCCAATGATGATTTTACACATGGAAAATCCCCTTTGGTCGGGGCTGTTAACGGGTTATCGGATCCAAAACCGGACCCGATAGCTTAACGGCGTTCCGTTACGGTGGATGCCATGTGTCGGTCACCCTTGACGAAAGCACTTCTGTGATGCGCGATTTATCGTCATGGAAGTGGACACTTCCGTGATGATAATTTTGGTAATGTCATGGAACACTTCTACGACAGCAAAGGTATGACTATCTTGATTCTGTCATAAATTTGTCATGGATGTACATGCATGACAGAAAACGTGTATCATCACGGATCATCACGGAAGTGTATTTTTTTTGTAGTGAATGGTAACGGTAACAGTGATAGCAGTAATTTTGTAGCAAGTGCAATAGTGACGATAGCAGTAGTAACCTAACAAGAACAATATAGGATAAATTCGTAGGCATTGGATCAGTAATTTGTTGGATGATATTCATCATGTGACACTCATAACCTAGTGCTAAACTTTTGAAAAGCATCGGTATTCATAAAAGATTTAACACAATCATACTTAAGCTTAATACCTGACTCTTTACCTTTGTCGAGTTCCCAATCTTCAGAGTTGCATTTAATTCTTTCCAAAAGATCCCACCGGAATTCCATAGTCTTCTTCATAAAAGAACCAGCACAAGAAATATCAAGCATGATTTGATCATTACGAGAAAGCCGAGCATAAAAATTCTGGATAATAATTTCTCTTGAGAGCTCATGATTGGGGCATGAATATAACATTGACTTAAGCCTCCCCCAAGCTAGAGCTATAATTTCTCCTTCACGAGGCCAAAAATTATATATGTAATTCCGATCACGATGAACTAGATGCATAGGATAAATTTTTGATGGAACTCCAATTTCAATCGATTCCAATTCCAAGATCCAATATCATCGCATAGCCTATACCATGCCAATGCTTTTCCCTTCAAAGATAAAGGGAAAACCTTCTTCATAACTTCATCTCTGGGTAAACCTGCAAGCTTAAACAATCCACAAATTTGTTCCACATATATCAAGTGCATATCAGGATGTTCGGTTCCATCTCCTGCATAAGTATCACATTGGATTTTCAAATCATTTTCGCATGAATGGCTGCTACAAATGACGACTATGTATATATGCCCTTTGATAATAGAGATATTAAATTTGACGTGCCTCTTGCAATGGATTCATTTCTGCAAAGCCTACCGAGTATTGTAGTACATATTTCCTTAACGAATTTTTTGACATCTGAATGGCACACTTTATTTGAGAATGTAGCATGTCTGCCTCTGTATGACTGAAAAGAAATATAATATGATTGCGTCCACGAATGCCTGTATGTGGCGGTCTGACAACCCACCTGCCCCCACGGAGGTGAGAGTGTGCAAGAAAAAAAACAGGATGGAGGGGTGGTGGTGGGAGGTGAAGGTGAAAATAAACTGTGTGTACCGGCCTACCGACTCCTCTTTAATAGTAGAGATATACGTGATTCGGTAAGCTAAGAAAATATATATGATTTGGTAAAATAAGAAAAAAGATATGTTATTCTTGTTGTATTAGGAAAGTTATGATTGTCATTTAATAGTAGAGATAATGATAATAATAATAAATGGCAGTGCTACTTCTTGAGCTTGCGTTGGTTTTTCCCTTGAAGAGGAAAGGGTGATGCAGCATAGTTGAGATAAGTATTTCCCTCAGTTAAGAACCAAGGTATCAATCCAGTAGGAGAAACGCGCAAGTCCCCAATAGATGCACCTACACAAACAATGAAACACTTGCACCCAATGCGATAAAGGGGTTGTCAATCCCTTCACGGTCACTTGCAAAGGTGAGATCTGATAGAGATAGATACAACTAAATAAAAGATAACTAAATATTTTTGGTTTTTTGGTTTACATATCTGAAAATAAAATATTGCAAAATAGTAGATCAAAAACAAATATGATGGAAAATAGACCCGGGGGTTGATGACCCACAAGTATAGGGGATCAATTGTAGCTCTTTTCGATAAGTAAGAGTGCCGAACCCAACGAGGAGCAGAAGGAAATGACAAGTGGTTTTCAGCAAGGTAATGTCCCAATTTTAAAAGAATTCCAGCCAAGATGACGGATCCAGCCGTAGGTGCCTCTACATGGGCTTCGGGTAACCAAATATGAGCTGGTACCATAGGCACTTTGACGGCAAAAGAGGCGAAAAAAGCAATCCATAGAAGGATTTGGCGCCGCTCACTAAATTCAGTGGTTAATAAAATTTGTAAATTGGTGGTTCCTGTTTGGAGAAGAATCAACAGAATAGCTAATAGCATAAAAATGGATCCAACTGAAGTATATAGGAAAAACTAAAACTAAATCAGATATTCCTCAATGTTTTGCATCATGTTTTCCTACTATTATTTATGATGTTTTTATCCATAATAATGCTTTTTGGAGTAATTCTAATGCCCTTTCTCTCATAATATGCAAGGTATACACAAAGAGGGAGAATTCTGGCAGCTGGAGATCTGGATCTGGAAAAGCTACGTCAGGCCACCTATTCTGCACAACTCCAAACAAGCTGAAACTTCACAGAGATTTTTATCAAATATATGATGAATATTGGAGCAAATAACTACCAGAGGGGGCCCATCAGGTGGGCACAACCCACCTGGGCGCGCCCTGGTGGGTTGTGCTCACCCAGGCCTACCTCCGGTGCCCATCTTCTGGTATATAGGTCATTTTGACCTAGAAAAAAAAATCAGGAGAAGACTTTTGGGATAGAGCGCCGCCGTCTCGAGGCGGAACTTGGGCAGGAGCACTTTTGCCCTCCGGTAGAGCGATTCTGCTGGGGGAACTTCCCTCCCAGAGGGGGAAATCATCGTCATCATCATCACCAACAACTCTCCCATCTTGGGGAGGGCTATCTCCATCAACATCTTCAACAGCACCATCTCATCTCAAACCCTAGTTCATCTCTTGTGTTCAATCTTGTCACCGGAACTATAGATTGGTGCTTGTGGGTGACTAGTAGTGTTGATTACATCTTGTAGTTGATTTCTATATGGTTTATTTGGTGGAAGATTATATGTTCAGATCCAATATGTTATTTAATACCCCTCTGATCTTGAGCATGATTATCATTTGTGAGTAGTTACTTTTGTTCTTGAGGTCACGGGAGAAATCATGTTGCAAGTAATCATGTGAACTTGATATGTGTTCAATATTTTGATAGTATGTATGTTGTGATTCCCTTAGTGGTGTCATGTGAACGTCGACTACATGACACTTCACCATATCTGGGCCTAAGGGAATGCATTGTGGAGTAGCAATTAGATGATGGGTTGCGAGAGTGACAGAAGCTTAAACCCTAGTTTATGCGCTATTTCGTAAGGGACCGATTGGAAGCAAAAGTTTAATGCTATGGTTAGAATTTATTCTTAATACTTTTCTCGTAGTTGCGGATGCTTGCGGGAGGGTTAATCATAAGTAGGAGGTTTGTTCAAGTAAGAACAACACCTAAGCACCGGTCCACCCACATATCAAATTATCAAAGTAGTGAACACAAATCAAACCAACATGGTGAAAGTGACTAGATGAAATTCCCGTGTACCCTCAAGAACGCTTTTCTTATCATAAGAGACCGTTTTGGCATGTCCTTTGCCTCAAAAGGATTGGGCTACCTTGCTGCACTTTTGCTACTACTATCGTTACTTGTTCGTTACAAATTATCGTAAGCACGAAATAAGATCCCCTTTAATGAGATTCCATTTCTTTATAGGAGGGGGTGGTGTGAGGTGAGGCAAAAAAATAAAGCAGTGGGGGTGATGGGAGTGGAAGCAAAAGTAAACCGGTGAGAAGCGACTACAAACTCCCTCTTTAGGAGGAGAGTTACATTCTTTTTAAGTAGTATAAAAGATGAGAGATAAGAGATTAGGACAATGTCTGCGTGTTGCAATCGGATATAAATATTATAGTATGTTATTTTGTGATTTACATCTCCATACTAATAAATGACTACCAAATCTGCCTATGATTTATCTCATAGTTTGATAAAAAAGTTTGATAAGTAAATTAAGGTGTAATTACTCCAGAAGGTAACTAAATTAAGATGATTGCTTAGCATACGTGGAAGGTGCGGACAAAGGACATGATCAAAGAAAAAAACAGCTGGATGAAAAAAATTGATGAAGAAATATGGTGGGAGCGGAGAGAATCGGTAAATGAAGCATTCTGTTGACGAAAAAACAATTGCCTTTTTTAAGTAGTAGAGATATAGATTGAGAAAATTCTTGTCGAGGTAATATATTGCGGGTATAATTTACCGCAAGAGTAACGTATACTCGAGTTAGCTATTTTTGGAAAAAAAATATCTACATAGGTGCCAAGGAGTGAGAGGGTTCATACTGCCAACCGTCATATTTTTATTTGTGTCACATAAATTTTAGAATACTCCATCCCTTATAAATCTATCGTGTTCACATTTTTCTAGGTTTATTTCAGGCTATCGGACAATGTTTGTTCAATGGCAGTGACGAAGATAGGGAGACCAGCAGGCCCAGCCCCCCAAACATTATTGTGTTAAGCCTAATATGCATGTTCATAAATGAGTAATTGTTGTTAAAGTGGTGTATTCTTTTTTTTGGCGAGAAACTTTCAATCTATTCATCTTCAATCATGGCAGTACAAAGAACAATAGAGGTAATAAAAATTACAACCATGTCCGTGGACCAACTAGCGACGACTACAAGCACTGGAGCGAGCCAAAGGCGCGCCGCCGTCATCGCTCCTCCCTTACCAGAGCCGGGCAAACCTTGTTGTAATAGAGAGTCGGGAAGTCGTCGTGCTAATTAAGACCCCATTGGACCAACGCACCAGAGTAGCAACCATCACCGATAAAGAAAGTCGTAGATCAAAAGCATCAAACCTGTAAACACCTAAACGAAGAAGAACGAAAACCGATCAAATAGATCCACCGAAGACCAGCACCGTCCGAATCCCGCAAGATCCGACTGAGACAAACCTCCACATGCCCTCCGACGATATTAGATTCACCATCGGGGTGGGGATAGTGAAGGAAATGTGCCCTAGAGGCAATAATAAAGTTGTAATTTTATATTTCCTTATTCATGATAAGGTTTATTATTCATGCTAGAATTGTATTGATCGGAAACTTAAATACATGTGTGAATACATAAACAAATACCGTGTCCCTAGTAAGCCTTTGCTAAACTAGCTCGTTGATCAAAGATGGTTAAGGTTTCCTAACCATGGATGTTAAGCAGATTATGCAACTCCCGGATACCGGAGGAATACCTTGTGTGCTATCAAACGTCACAACGTAACGGGTGATCATAAAGATGCTCTACAGGTATCTCCGAAGGTGTTTGTTGAGTTGGCATAGAAAGATTAGGATTTGTCACTCCGAGTATCGGAGATGTATCTCTGGGCCCTCTCGGTAATACACATCATAAGAAGCCTGGCAAGCAAAGTGACTAAGGAGTTAGTTGCAAGATGATGTATTACGGAACGATTAAAGAGACTTGCCGGTAACGTGATTGAACTAGGTATGAAGATACCGACGATCAAATCTCGGGCAAGTAACATACCGATTGACAAAGGGTATTACGTATGTTGTCATAACAGTTCAACCGATAAAGATCTTCGTAGAATATGTAGGAACCAATATGGGCATCCAAGTTCCGCTATTGGTTATTGACCGGAGAGGTGTCTCGGTCATGTCTACATAGTTCTGAACCCGTAGGGTCCGCACGCTTAACGTTCGTTGACGATATAATGTTATATGAGCTATACGATTTGGTGACCGAATGTTGTTCGGAGTCCCAGATGAGATCACGGACATGACGAGGAGTCTCGAAATGGTCGAGAGGTAAAGATTGATATATAGGACGATCGTATTCGGACACCGGAATAGTTTCGGAGTGCACCGGGTAGTCATCGGGTCATCGGAAGGGGTTCCGGACACCCCCGACAAGTGTATGGGCCTTATGGGTCATAGGAGGGGACAGACTAGCCCACTAGGGGATGGTGCGCCCCTTTACATGGTTGGCCGGCCCTAGGGGAAGGAAAGGGGAGGGGTGGCCCCTCCTGCGTTTCCCTCCTCAGGACAGAAAGGAAGGGGGGCACCACCTCCTCGTTCCTTCCTCCCGCACTCCAAATAAGGAAGACTTGGGGGAGGACCTCAAGTAGGATTCGCCCTACTTGGGGGCGCCTCCTGGCTGCTCCCTCCACCCCCACCTATATATATATGTGTGTGGGGGGGCGCCTAGCACATCCAGAACAATTGCTTAGCCGTGTACGGCGCCCTACTCCACCCTTTACACCCTCGATTATATTTCCGTAGTGCTTAGGCGAAGCCCTGCAGAGATAACTTCATCATCACCGTCACCACGCCGTCGTGCTACCGGAACTCATCCACTACCTCGCCATCTTGCTGAATCAAGAAGGTGGAGGACGTCACCGAGCTGAACGTGTGCTGAACGCGGAGGTGTCGTACGTTCGGTACTTGATCGGTTGGAGCGCGAAGAAGTTCGACTACATCAACCGCGTTACTAAACGCTTCCGCTTACGATCTACGAGGGTACGTAGACACACTCTCCCCACTCGTAGCTATGCATCTCCATGGATAGATCTTGCGTGTGCGTAATTTTTTTTAATTTTCCATGCAACGTTTCCCAACAGATAGAGCGCGGGAGACATTATTCCTACTAAGGGACATTGTCACAGTCACACACAGCGCCAACCAAGACGATGAATCTAACAAGAACGAGAACGGGGTCCCATCCGCTGGCGGGGGCTGAGATCCTCTGCACATCCATGGCCTAGAGGCCATCAGAAATGGGACGGACCGTCGGCGCCCGCCGACGGGAGAAGATCTTTTCTTGTGGAGGAGGAAATAGAAAGTGGTGTATTCTAACTAGCTAGCCCTCCCTAGCAAGGATTTACCACACTCGGCCCTTCTCATTCTATTTTCCTGGCTCCGTTGTTCAATGGGATGGAGACTTGGCCCTTCTCATTTTATTTTTCTAGCTCCGTTGTTCAATGGGACGGAGACGTTGGTACGTTACTACTGACTATGAAGGCATTTGTGATAACTTCGTCAATCTTAAAATGTTGTGCCGGCCCAGTATCTCAAAAATGTACGTAAGAATAGCTGTGCGTGAGCGCATAGGGTCCGCGTTTGCGTGTGCATATTGGCGTCTGCCTTGTACTATGTTCAAAAGAAGAAGAAAATCGATGACAACGAAGGCGACCTAACCCTTGCGGAGAAAAAGAATAACGTGTTTCTAAATGTGACGGGACAAAACAAGTACTACCATACCATACATTCCGGAATAATTGATCGTGTCATAGCCTTTTCTATTCTTGGCAAGTTGGCATGCCGTCACGTGGCTACGAGGGAAGTCCCATACTCCGGTGTCACACCTCCGATCCGAAGCTAGCCGCTCTAAACAATCCAGGTGCTCCTCTGGTAACCGGCGGCTCACAATCGGCCATGTCGCGCCGCGCCCCGAGTCCCCGCGGCCATGCATGCACGAACCCGCCGGTCGACGCGCGCGCGCCCGGCAAACACTTTTTCGATGGCAACGCCGATGATGCACCGTCGCGATGTCCATGTCCATCCAAAAGGAAAATAAAGAATAAATTGCGTCTCTCGTACTGCGTCCGCTGTCATGTCACGGCGATGGCGCCGCCCGGCGACGTAGTTTTCGCGCAAGCTCTGGTTTCGCTTTCCTGGCCGTGCTTGGCAGCCTCGTCTTCTAGGACCGGGCCGGGACAGCTTAGATGCCGCGTAGCATAGCTCTTCTTGGAGCAGAAAGCAACGGCGCAATGCACGTACGGTGCTAACTAAAATCTAAAAGCGGAAAAGATGGGCGAAAGGTTCGTCGCTTGGCGAGTTCCGGAGGGGAATATGGAGTGCCCGGCGAGAGGCGACGCGCGCTACGCTCCAACCCCGTCGAGTGCGACGGCACGGGAGGTGAGATTCCAACACGCCTCCGTTGCGTACGGCGGCTACGTTGTTCTGTTCAAAGAATCGGTTCGTTCTTGTGCCAAGTAACGATTCGAGAATATGTCCATGCCCCATGTATTTTTACTACTACTGACGGCTGAATGAGGCCCCAAGAAAATTCTGTGCCCGGCGAGAGGAGACCGCTGACGGCTGACCGACCGATCCATGGTTCTACGCAGCGCGTGTCTCATGCATTCGGCATGATGGTTTGATCGTACCCCTCACGATCCCAGTCGATCTGTCGCTGGCGGCATGCCCATGACGCCTTGCAAATCACTCATGCAGCTCGCGTGCGCTGGCTTGCCTAGCCGCCTCTGCCAGGGCGCGCGCGCACGGGCACGGGCAACCGGGCATGGGCCAAGGCACGGCAGCTGCCTCCGCTCGGTTCGGCTTCGGCATTCGGCAACGCCAGCGCGCCGCCCCATCCCTTTCCCCTGCACGCGCGCGCACGGCGTTGCGGCGCCTAAACTCCGGAGGCGAGAGTCACGTCAGCTCGTGACCAAGCAGATCAGGAACACGGATTTGGGAAGAAAAGGTGGACATGGACGTGCACGTGCACGTATGCTCGGCATGGCATGGCTGGCATATGCCCGCATCGCGATACCAGATCATCATCGTGCCACGAGTTACCGGGCGCGTCCCTCTGGGAGCTCGCCCGCGCCCGTATGGACATGGTGGTGCCATGCATGGGCGACGAGTAGCCCGGCTGCCGGCCAATGGGACCGTGTCGGGGGCCCCCGATTGATTTGGTTTCCCTATATACGTGTGATTGTTTAGCGGTCGATTGATTCTTCAAAAGGAAACAAAAATTAATTGATGGATTAGCACGCCGTGCAGTCTTCTCCGCTTAATACTCTTTCTACCCAATTGGCAACAAATCAGCCATGCCATGAATGACGGCGCCCCGCCCACTCGTCTAATTGTAATTTTTGGCAGCTAGGCGCCATTAGTGAAAGAAGGTAATGCGGTTTCCAGATTCCCATCTATCTTCTCTTCAACGCAATTTTTTTCTTTCTATTCTTGTTAGATTGTTCGTTTCCTGAAGATTATCCTCGTACATCTCTCTTTCTCACACTCCAGTTTCTTGTATTGACTAGATCAGAAGCGAGGGTGCCGGTCACTAACGCTGTGGCCAAGTAGTGAATGCTCAATTTAGTAGGAAATCAAGTTTAGCGTATGTATTTAAATAGGATATAACAAAATAAAAGGAAGAGGAAACATTCACATGTAATTGGAGCAAAGCACAGTCTGTCACGACCGGATTTTCGGGATATTAATTTCCCAGAAAACGGCATTTGTGCTCACCAGCCCCAGGATTTACTGTTAGCTGATGAGGCACCAACTTGATACAAGAATTCCAAGCAAGGTACAAAATATGTAGTACAAGACCAATGTGGCCTAGGAGTACAACACTTGGTTTCTAGTGGTTGATGGCGGAAGCGGTTTGTGGTTCATCTGCGTCTATGGGACTCCATTTCCCACAAGAACAGCTGACCAGGATAACTCCTATCTTCGCGAGGCTGCTATCACCTTTACATGGGTTCCGGGGCTGTCGTCGTAACGCTCTTCTCCACGCAAGAAATCTGGCCAAGACAATAGCCAAGGACAAGCCAGTGAGTACGTTTGAATGTACTTGCAAACATTAAGAACACGGGTATAATATAACAAGGGATAATCATGCTCCGAAATACTCATGGTTATAACGTCTGTCACGAATTAAACGAAAATCTGTGATGCACGCATGCAGGAAAAATATGAACATGCAATACGGGAGTAAAAAAAATAGAAGCACTGACCGAGTGTCTGAAATGACTCCTGGAAAGGTTACAAATTAATAATGCCTCAGTCGGGCGTCTGAGCGACACCACATAAAGGGCTTATAAAGAATAATTAAATAACATGCATGCCGCAGTCGGGCGTCTGAGCGACGCCACATAAAGGGCTTATAAAGAATAATTAAATAACATGCATGCCGCAGTCGGGCGTCTGAGCGACGCCACATAAAGGGCTTATAAAGAATAATTAAATAACATGCATGCCGCAGTCGGGCGTCTGAGCGACGCCACATAAAAGGGCTTATAAAGGATAAATATACAACAAGCATGCCGCAGTCGGGCGTCTGAGCGACACCACATAAATGGCTTATAAAGAATAATTAAATAACATGCATGCCGCAGTCGGGCGTCTGAGCGACACCATAGGGAGGGCTTATATAAGAATAAACACAATGAATATCCAGGAGGTAGAACCGTCCCAGGGATACTCAATAATTCAAATAATGTAAATGGTTAGTCTATAATAATAATAAACATAATCCTCATATGTCACAGGTCATAAACAACTCTAGTCTAGCCGTTTCTCCATCCGAAGACCGTCACTAGATTCTAGTTTAGCCGTTTCTCCATCCGAACACCGTCACTAGACCCATCTCAGACTGTAGTCCTTACCCATGAACGTGGCTATCCGAATAGATATAACCTCTGCAGAGGGTGTGCTCTTTACCCACGAGTAACGGATTTATTTAGTCCATCGGGACTAATTCCGTCTACGGCCTTTTAATCGAAAACACGCCTGACCTGCACACACCAGCTTAACTTACTGGTGTCTGGAATCACCCATGACACCTGCCAAGCAAAACTCTAAGTGGGGAGGCTACAACCTCGACGTAGCATGGGATCAAATTTATATCGCGCGCTCTAAGGGGTGCCCCCCTCTCGGTCCCAACCGGAAACACCCATGCCCCCGGATCAGGTGGCATGCCTACCGGATGCATCCGGTATCTTCCACCATGGCCTCTCTGTACGGTGTGTGCCTTGGTAAGGGGTTGACAACTTACTGAACCGTACCCTACCTGCGGCAGGGACCTGTGGTAGTACAAAACAAGTAGGGGAAGTTACTGAACGAGACTCGACCTACGGCCGACTCAGGAGGTCCAAGTATTCTCCGAATGATTAGCATAACCAAAAATATTTCCATAAACAGACTAAATCACCGCTCGTTAAGCCTCGTCATGCCATACCGGACACACTCGTCTCGACGAGGAACTAGGGACAAGCTCGCGTCTACCCAAGACCACGACTTTCCCGGCTTCCTGCCGGTATGCATGAAAGGCTCGCGGGGATGATCATTATTACCAGCATATCCATTTCTAACAGTGAAGCATCTCCAAAATGCACTCAGGCGTGTGACCTTATCGTCACATAAAAATAACGTATGCTCCAAGCCAAGGTAGTGTTGTAACCGTATCAAAACACCTCACGAAAATATTATGCCAGAGTTCAGAATGCTTGCCTTCAAGAGTATGCAAGGGGGTGCACTGTTTGAAAGTTTTCATCTCTCTCCATTTCCTATTTTGAAAAAAATATTCAAATAACAAACATTTCAAAGACAGTACAAAAAGTTGTCCCAAATATTTTTGAAATAAATCTAAAAATAAACTAGATGCAATTTGAGAGAGGTAGGAAAAAGAATCAACTCATTTGGAGTTTTATTTTAAAAGATATAGCCAGTCAAAGTTCTGTTTTAAATAAAACAGAAAAAGAAAACGTTTCGATACAGAATACGCTTTCGAAGTGGAGGAAACGTACTCAGGCGTTTACGTGACCATTTAAGCCAGCGTGGGTGGCGCGGGGGTCACTGACAGTGGGTCCAGAGGGCCCACTGGTCAGGTTTGACTATTCCCCCTCTCCCTCCTCTTCCTCTGCCCGAACGGGGCGGGACTCCGGCGATCGCCGTCGACGAACGGCGGCTCCTCGAGGGCACCTGAGGGCAGGGATGGACCCGCCAGACCGGGGCGGTCCTCCCGGTGGTCGCTGGGTCGACGGTGGTGGGAGGAGTCGCCGGCGGCGAGCTCCGCGGCGGAGGGGGCTACGGGAGTGAAGGGGGTTTTGGGCTCTGGTGGTTTCCGATCGAGGCTGAGGCGCTGGGCAGCTCCGCAAGAACAAGGGGAAGCGAGTGGTGGCGCTGGATGGGCGGGGAATAGCCTGGTTGCGACGAATGGCACCGGAAGGCAGCGGCGGCCGAACCGGCCGGAGGTGGGGGAGATGGCCCCTTCTGGTCAATCCACTGCTTGGGGAGCTCTAGGGGGAAGGCTTGAGGTCGCCTGAGCGCTCGGAGGGGCTCGGGGCCTCCTTTTATAGGCGTTCGAGGCTGGTCCCGCGGCGGTCGTGGATAAGAACGCCGGCGACCGTCGCTCTGTAGCCGCAGGGCGACGTGGCGGCGACGAGCGCGTGCCGACGGGCTTCAGGATAAGCTCGAGCTGTTCACAGGGGCAGCTGGCGCGCTGGTGTGGCTTGGGCGGCGCCGTCCGTGGCAGGAGCTCGCTGCCGACGCCGGCGTGCCGCCAAGGCTTCTGACGGCGGCGCTGTAGGGCACCAGGGGCGGCTTGGAGGGTTCTGGCGAGTGGGCGAGTGTAGTGCGCGGCTCTCCAGGCGAGCAAGGGCTAGGGGCGGGACGCGACGAGGGTGGCAGTGCGACGCGGCGGCTCGGTGCGCGCGCGTGCAAAACGTGCGCTCTGGGCGCGCCCAGAGCACGCACGGGAGATGTTCGACGAAATGCCAGGGCAGCCTAGAGTGCTAGAGGGAAGCTGGCAATTAACAGGACTAGGTTAGGAGTAGCTAGGATCTTAGTGGACAAGGTTGCTGGGTCAGTGGATCAAATCCATAATGCAAACTAGAAAACATGGCAAAACTGACTGTGCACACCAAGTGTTCGACAGAATGCCAAGTGCATTTAGGCAACTCTTGGAGTGGCCAAAATCTCCAGATCAGGGTCTCTCTAGATGTAGGTGATGATGGCAAGATCATTTGGGCAAAACCAGAAACTTGCTAGTGCAAGTTTTGCAAAACTTCAGTTTTGAACAGAAAGCAAAAGGTCTCATTGCATGCACTTAAAATCCTCCAATGGGTCCACTCTCTTGGACTTAAGGGTTTGGTAGGGAGGGCTACAAGCAGGAAAAAGCTTAGGGGCACTAGAGCAAAATAAAAAGGGGTTGCAGTAGAAATCACCAAACTGGACCAGAATGAAAAAGAGGTTGATTCACTCAAAAGTTTCAAAGAACATCACTGGGTTTTTGCATGAAGTTGAATTATATGCATCTACTGACATCCCCAAGCACTTGGAAGAATTTTTAAAGAAATATTTAAATAGGTTGTAGTGCAAAAATGCCTACTGGACCAGATTCGAAAAGTTGGTGTAGAGCTCAAAATCTCCAATGACCAAAAGATATTTTTGCACAAAAGTGATGTGGAAACATCACATGACATCCCCAAATTTTGGTGGAAATTTTAAATGCACTTGCCAAATGGTTGCAGTGCAACAGAGACTCCAATTTCATGAAAAATCATTTTAAAAGAATAAAGCTCAGGGAAAGGCAAATCTTGCAATTAAATCCACTGAATAAGAATTGTTTGTTAGAGAGAGCATATAAGTCCAATAATACCTTTGGAAAGTTTTTACTTGAGGTAAAAACCCATAATATCAAAAGGGTAAATCTAGACAAATGGAAAAGTTTTATTTCCTGGCAAAATTTTAATTAATAAAACAAGGTCAAAATTTTTGGGGTGTCACAACACTACCCCCCTTAAGAAAAATCTCGTCCTCGAGATTTGTTAAAAGCCTTTTTGAACAAACATTGCTTTTATCAAAAGAAAACATTCTAGTGTGCAATAAAAATGCGGCTACAGTGAGAGGGCAATAAGTGGTGTAAAACCACAGTGTGGTACACTGGCGTTGCGCGGAAAAAATCCATGGTTGGGAAAAAAACGAGATATTTCTACGTGGATACAGTAATTCAGAATAAATTCTAAATTACTAAAACACGCTGGTCGTACCCGAGAGCACAGTGCTCCCTCTGGCTGACAGGTGGACCCAGGGCCCACTGTCGGCCTCTTCTTCTACCTCTGGTTCTCTCTTCTCTCTCGCGTGCTCTCCCGCGCTTCCTCCACCGGCGACGCCTAGCGCGTAGGGCATCTAGGCCGTACTGCGGTAGTGCGCGGCGTGCTAGCTGCCGGTGCAGCGTGCACTCACCTCGCGGGCTAGTGCACTGTCGGCACTGCTCGCGGACTCGCCTCCGAACACCGGCGATCGAGCGATGAGTGGCGCTGGTGGACCTCGCCCACCGTACACCGATCTCGAGCTATAAAACGATCGCGGTGCTCCTCTCTTCTTCCTCACACCTGGCCTCGCTTCTACTTCTCCTTCCTTCTCCTCCATTGCTGTTAGCATGAGTTCGAGACGAGGCTCTAATGGCGGAGGCGATGCCGGACTGGTACGTGGTCCTGGTGTGTGGAGGTTTGGCGACGTTGCTGGGGCTCTCCGTGCTCTTGTGCGCGATGATCCTGGATGATTGCCGTGATGCATCCGCTCGAGTGTTAGCTCTTCGCGGTGGCGGCGATCACGGGGATTAGGTGTGGCATCGAGTGCTAGCTGCTGTCGGTGTGCTGGGGCAACTCGTGTCCGAATGATTACTCACAAATCTCTCTTACTGAGACTGTGCTGTCCTCGGGTGTGATCAGTTAGGCGCAAAAAAATGTGTACGAGGATTTGTAATTAGCGCACGAGGTCGAGTGGTAGTAGTTGCGAGTCTGCTGTTATGGTGCTGCGCGAATAAATAAAAAAATCTATGTCGTGAAGATATATACGCTGCAGCAACTCGGGGAAAGAAATCTCATTACAAAATTTATCGCGAGCGAAAATTTAGTTAAAATAAAATTAACAGCAGTAAAACTGCTCACATAAATGAAACCAAAAATCGGATCCATCGCACAAATTTTTTTTGGATACCACGCACACGTTACAACTCATAAATAAATACTGGGATAATAAACACAGCGGTGACGTTTACACAGAAAACGGCAAAAGGACAGGTCCTGAGAAAACGTCTCTGGTACTGGGGCACACTCCTCTTCTATCGGGGGAAGCGGGTTGACCAGTCGATGAATGCGCCTCTCCTGGTCAGGCCTCAGTGGTCTTCCAATAGCAATCCGAGGATTTAAATCAGCGAGGCTCTGGAGATAACCCATTACCCGCTGAGTCAAACGCTCCTGAGCGATAACGTACTGGGCAAGGTTGGCCAGTACGGAATCTCTCTCAATTCGCCCACCGGGAAAAGATGCAACTTCTCCGGGTGCTGCACGACTCGGAAAATAATAATATCCTCGTTCGCTGGCATAGGGTACCGCGAATCGAAGACGAGCGAGCGCTTCGTACGCAGCAGCTTCTATGGCCATATGCGGAGTCGGCATGGATTTTCCCATGAAGGAAACTTCCGTTGGGTCTTGGTTTGGGTCTGAGGGAGGGATGTGTACCACTGCCCAATATTTCGAGGTGGATGGGGTGATCCTCGATTTGAGCAACTCGTACTGGGGTGGATGGATGGCACTCATGGGTAGGTCTAGCTGGTAGGCTACTGTGCCTCTTCGTGCAACTATACAGAAAGGTCCAATAAATCTCGGGGCTAGCTTCCCTTTAATTTTGAACCGTTGCAGGCCTCGCATAGGAGACCCTCGTAGGTATACGTAATCACCGGGTTCAAAGCTGACCTCACGATGTTTTCGACCGTAATAGCTCTTCTGTCGGCTTTGAGCTGTCTTGAGTCTGTCCCTGATCTGTTTAACTTTCTCCTCGGCTTCCTTGAGCATGTCTGGGCCGAAGATACGACTGTCACCTGTTTCTGACCAATTCAGTGGGGTACGACATCTCCGCCCGTACAATGCTTCAAAAGGTGCCATTTGTAGGCTGGTCTGGTAACTGTTGTTGTAAGCAAACTCGGCATATGGCAAACTTTCTTCCCAACTGGATCCATAGGTGAGCACACAAGCTCTCAGCATGTCCTCTAGGATTTGGTTTACGCGTTCTGTTTGTCCATCAGTCTGAGGGTGGTACGCTGTACTGAATGCTCTGCTCTAAGGCCAACCAGGCATTTTCATTCAAGGGTTAAGGACTTTACATACCGTCCAGGGGTCACTTGCTATGCTTGTGGAGAAGAAGGGCACTATGCCAAACAGTGCCCAAAGCCAAGGAACTCGGCCCCCAAGCCGAACAGTGGTGGGAACAATCCAGCCCCCAAGTGTAACAATTTCAATCCCAACAACAATCACAGGAAGGGTCACCTGAACCATGTGACCAAGGAAGAAGCGCAGAATGCCCCAGACATCGTGCTCGGTACGTTCCCTGTCAACACAGTACCTGCCACGGTTTTGTTTGATTCTGGAGCTTCTCACTCGTTCATTTCGAAGAGTTTTGTTTTGCAACATGGTTTTCCGATACTTCCTTTGGAAAAATCTATGATCATCAAGTCCCCCGGGAATAAGCAGATCACTCAGAGTTACTGCCGAGGAGTGATTATTGAATTCGAAGGACTAAAGTTTCAGGCTAATCTCATCGTGTTGGAAAATAAAGGACTGGATGTCATCCTAGGGATGGACTGGTTGACCACCAACAAAGGATTTATTGACTGTTTCAATCGGACTGTGATTCTCACTCATCATCAAGGCAAGACAATAAAAGTTACAGCTCAAGAGCGACCACGGTCACGGCAACCAAAGCTGAACAAAGTGGACATTTCAGAATTGAGAAAAGTTCCAGTGGTGTGCGAATTTCCCGACGTATTTCCTGAAGAACTACCAGGCATGCCACCAGACCAAGAGATAGAGTTCAGCATCGAACTAGCACCTGGCACCACCCCCATCTACAAGAAACCGTATAGAATGGCACCCTCAGAGTTGGTAGAATTGAAGAAACAAATAAAGGAATTACTGGACAAAGGATTTATTCGAGCCAGCTCCTCACCTTGGGGTTCGCCAGTATTATTCGCCAAGAAAAAGGATGGGACACTGAGATTGTGTATAGACTACCGAGCTCTCAATATGGTCACCATCAAAAACAAATATCCGATGCCACGGATAAATGATTTGTTTGACCAGCTCGCACAAGCCAAGGTGTTCTCAAAAATTGATTTGAGATCGGGATATCATCAATTGAAAGTACGGACAGAAGATATCCCTAAGACAGCATTCACCTCCAGATACGACTTATATGAGTTCACAGTAATGCCGTTTGGACTGACGAACGCCCCCGCATATTTCGTACACCTCATGAACAAAGTATTTATGAAATTTATGGACAAATTTGTTGTGGTGTTCATTGACGATATTCTGGTATACTCAAGGACACCAGAAGAACATGCTGAACATCTCAGAATTGTATTGGGAGAATTAAGGAAACATCAATTGTACGCCAAATTTAGCAAGTGTGAAGTTTGGCTAAGACAAGTTGGTTTTCTAGGCCATATATTGACCCAAGAAGGCGTGGCCGTAGGCCCAGAAAAATTCAAAGCCATACTTGACTGGAAACCACCAGCCAACGTAACTGATGTACGGAGTTTCCTTGGAATGGCTGGATATTACAGAAGATTTATTGAAGGATTTTCCACTGTGCCAAACCAATGACACAGTTGCTCAAGAAAGACAAGAAATTTGTATGGACTGAAGCGTGCGAGAAAAGCTTCCAAGAGCTCAAGAAGAAACTAACAACAGCACCGGTTTTGACCGTGCCAGACATACACAAGAGTTTTGAAGTGTATTGTGACGCATCCTGGAAGGGCCTCGGGTGCGTACTGATGCAGGACGGCAAAGTTGTCGCGTATTTTTCCAGGCAACTACGGAAGCATGAGGAAAATTATCCAACTCATGACTTAGAGCTAGCAGCAGTCATCCATGCACTCAAAGAGTGGAGGCACTTTCTGTTGGGAAATCGTTGTGAAATATATACGGACCATAAGAGCCTTAAATATATTTTCACACAGCCAGAGCTAAATTTACGACAACGACGCTGGTTGGAATTGGTCAAGGACTATGATGTCGGCATTCACTACCATCCAGGGAAAGCAAATGTAGTGGCAGATGCTCTTAGTCGGAACCCCAGCCCGGGCAACGACAGTCCACAGAGCTTGAGGCCTGAGTTTCAGCAGGAGTTCGCTAGACTCAATATGGTGTTAGTTTCTGAGGGTAACGTATCAAATCTGGAGATACATCCCACCCTAATGGAACAAATTAAAAAGGCTCAGTAGGGACATCCCAGCATCGAAGGTATAAAGAGAAAAATGAGCCTTGGCAAGGCTTCAGAGTTCGTCACAGACAACGAGGGAATATTATGGTACGGGGACAGACTTTGCGTACCAAACATTGAGGAACTCAAGCATCAAATCCTAACCGAAAGCCACACCGCCCCATATTCGATCCACCCTGGAGGAACCAAAATGTACAAGGACATACAGGAAAGATTTTGGTGGCACGATATGAAAAGGGATATAGCCGCATTCATTGCTTGTTGCGATTCTTGTCAGCGCATAAAAGCCGAGCATCAAAAGCCAGCAGGGCTACTACAGCCAAACAGGATACTTGAGTGGAAATAGGATGAAATTGGAATGGACGTCATCGTCGGACTACCTCGATCACAACGCGGAAATGACGCCATATGGGTCATCACAGATAGGCTAACCAAGGTAGCACATTTCATTCCCGTGAAGACGACCTACTCCACTCAAAGGCTTGCTAAGATTTACCTCTCCCGTATAGTTTGTCTGCATGGAGTCCCAAAGACTATAATATTCGACCGAGGCACTCAATTTGTCTCTAAATTTTGGGTCACTTACAACAAGCTCTGGGCACGCAACTAGCATTCAGTACAGCGTACCACCCTCAGACTGATGGACAAACGAAACACGTGAACCAAATCCTAGAGGACATGCTGAGAGCCTGTGTGCTCACCTATGGATCCAGTTGGGAAGAAAGTTTGCCATATGCCGAGTTTGCTTACAACAACAGTTACCAAGCCAGCTTACAAATGGCACCTTTTGAAGCATTGTACGGGCGGAGATGTCGTACCCCACTGAATTGGTCAGAAACAGGTGACAGTCGTATCTTCGGCCCAGACATGCTCCAGGAAGCCAAGGAGAAGGTTAAACAGATCAGGGACAGACTCAAGACAGCTCAAAGCCGACAGAAGAGCTATTATGATCGAAAACATCGTGAGGTCAGCTTTGAACCCGGTGATTACGCATACCTACGAGTGTCTCCTATGCGAGGCCTGCAACGGTTCAAAATTAAAGGGAAGCTAGCCCCGAGATTTATTGGACCTTTCTATATAGTTGCACGAAGAGGCACAGTAGCCTACCAACTAGACCTACCCAAAGAGCTGTCAGATGTCCACGACGTATTCCACGTCTCACAGTTGAGGAAATGTGTGAGCAACCCGGAGAAGCATGTATCTCATGAAAACATTGATGTGCAACCAGACCTCACCTACAGAGAGCGACCAGTAAAGATATTGGAAGAGTCTGAAAGGAGAACCCGTCAGAAAACAACAAAAATTTTCAAGGTTCAGTGGAGCAATCACACCGAAGATGAAGCTACATGGGAAAGAGAAGATTTTCTTCAGGCAGAGTACCCACATCTATTTGAGGATCAGCTGAAATCTCGGGGACGAGATTTTTCCTAAGGGGGTAGGTGTTGTGACACCCAAAAAAAATTTATTTGGCTTTTTCAAACTTTTATTTAAATTGAGGGAGATTATTTAAATTTTTTCTAAAGAACCCTCCCTCTCAAAGATTTTCTTTTATGACAAGTATTTTGTTTGGATTCACCCAAGACTTGATTTTGGTCTTGGAGGTTTTTCCACCTTATGTTGGCTCAACACCGAATATTTTTCATTTGGGAAATTTCTTTTGGAAAAAACCTTTTAAATAGCCCTATGGCATTTGGAGTGATCTTTTCCCCTTTTCAAAATCTCCTCTTGCCATGAGCTAAGTGGAAACCACCTCCCAAAAGCCATCTCCCATCTTTGTGTCAAGATACACTTCAAATCCAGCAAGTTGAACCTTCCCATGAATTTTTCTTCCATTTAATTCTTATCAAAAATATTTCTACCTTCTATTTTAACTCTTGGAGATTTACAAAGGAGCTACCCTTTCTACTTTGAGTTTTGCCTCCAAACCAATTTCCCTAGCTAGTCCTTAGAGCCCTCAACCAAGATCCATGAAGATCCACTGGTCTCCAGTTCAATTTTTTCAAATTGAACTTGCTGCAAGTTTGGACCATATTTGCCAAATTTGATGAAATTCAATTGTTTTCTCCTCCTAAAAATCTGAGGAAATTTAGGCAGCCTCTGGACGCATTGAGAGGTCACCTCACCAAGTCCCAGCTCTAGAAATTTTTTTCTTCATGCCAATTCATTTCGTCGAACACCTGAAGGGCACTGTTCCTGTCAAGTTCAGAAGTTTAGAGAAACAGTTTCAGAAGCTGCTGTCATTTTCTTCAGAACCTTTCGTCGATCTCGCCAGTAGCCACGGTGGCGCCTTGCTCCCTGTTCCCTCCTTCTTATCCCTGCGCCGCACGATCGCCTGGAGGTTTGCGGGAGTCGGCGACGAGCAGGAGGAGGTGCACCACCCCGTGAGCGACGGCAGCAGCGGCCTTTGCGGCTGCCAGAGAGAGGCGCAGCGTTGGACGGCGCCGTCCAGCGCCGCCCAAGCCACCAGAGGCCACCGCGTGGCCATCCACTCACCCGTGCACGCCGCGGTCCTTCGTCGTGAACTAGTAGGCGCGGAGCGCGCTCCCTGCCGCCGCCGTGCCCGTACGGCCGCCCCGTCGAGGATCGGCGCATTACGCCAAGCCCGACCGAGGTTTAGCGGGGGAACGGCACCAGTGATCCTCCCTGATGGTGCCTAGCCGCTTAAACCCCCTGCCCAACCTCTGCCTCGCCGTAATCGCTCGCCGGAGCTATCCCGTTCACGGCCACCCCCTCGGATCGCCTATAAAAGGAGGTCCCGAGCTCGAACTCGAACCCACACCACCTCTACGCACCACCAATACCATGCCAAGCCACTGGAAGAGCCCCGAGGGAGCCTTCTTCCCCAACTCCGGCCACCTCGACCCGCCACGGGATCCAGCTTGATTCACCCCCGTGCGTGCACCTCTACCCCTCAGCTCTTGCCAGTAGCCTCCTAGTACATCCATTCTTCTAACCCGCGCATCAATTTGGAGTTTGCAGCACCCACCGGAGTACTCCACCATCGCCCGAGCCACCGTCCGCCGGAGAAAGTGTCGTCGTCGACGTGGTGCTCTCCGACGGCCAAGTCCACCACCCACCGATGCGGAAGATCACCTTGAACCTATTGGTACCCTCCGATCTCTCTGCCTCGCCATGGTTCAACGCCGGCGACCACCGCAGCCTTCGGGCGCCGGCGAACTCCGTTGAGAGTTTTAAACCTGACGGGTGGGACCCCCTGTCAGCCTCTCTCTTTTCCCCCCTTCGAACCGTTTTCTGGTAGCGCCTTCGGGAAAAATGTGTTTTCTCTTTGGGCTGGCGCATTTCGTACCGAACCGTTTTCTGGTTTTTCAAACAAGTCCCTGTTCCTTTTCTGTTTCATCACAGATCAGTCCTTGGACTAAAACCCTTATAACTTTTTAATAAAATATGCTTTTTGATTGATTCTTTTTCTGCCAGTCTTATATTTTTGTCTAGTTTTTTATGGTATTTATTTGGACAAATTTTGGAATAATTTTTGTGCACGCCACGATTTTCACGTTAGGGTACGGTTTCGTTATACCGTAGGTTCCGGAGGAGGTGACGGAGCCGCGAACTTCGCCAAGCTAGACTCCGACTTCTCCGAACTAGGCAAGCATGTTTGAACCTTTGATATGATAGGTGTTTTGCATGTTTGCTTGAATGGTTTGTGCATGGCATGTGAGCATCGGTGAGTATTACGTTGCAATGTAAGGCAACCAACCGTGTGTTCCGAAGTTACTGTGATCTCTGATGAGAGATGGCCTGATCATGTGGTGACATGAAAGGCAGTAAGGTGGTATTGTTGTAGCATGCCAGTCTTACGTCATCCGTTAAACTCCGACATTAACGTGGACTGAGCCACGTTACCGTTCTTCCCCTTCGTGCTGCCACATGTTTTCTGCAAAGAATACGGTTTAGTAAGTTGATAACCTCTTTCCTTGTACACACCAAATAGAGGGGCCGGGATGAGGGTTCCATGGCCCTGGATTAAAGCCAGTCATCCGGTCAGGGGGCATGGGTGTCTCCGGTTGGGACCGAGAGGGGGGCACCCCTTAGAGCGCGCGGTATAAATTTGATCCCATGCTACGCGAGGTTGTAGCCTTCCCGTCTCAAAGTTTTTCTTGAACGTTGCCGAGGGTGATTCCTGGCATCGGAATGTTGAATGGGTGTGTACTGGTTAGATGTGTTTCTCCTAAAACACCGTAAACGGAACTAGTCCCTTGCGACTACTGAAATCCGTTGGCTGTGGTTAAATAGTACAAACTCTGCAGAGTCAAATCCTTCCGAGTCATCGTGTCCATGGTCAAGGACCATGGCCAGTATATCCATATCTATGTCAGTCCTCGTGGTAAATCCCCGTGAACAAGCTTGAGTGGTAAACCCGGTTGAATTGTTATTCCTGTGGATGGACTAACCTTTTCTTTTTATCTCGTACCTGAATATTCCCTTGAAATGATTTAAATTCACGAGCTACTGAAGTATTAAGTTATTTCAATATAAGCCCTTTATGTGATGTCGCTCAGACGTCCGACTGTGGCACTCTTGTCATTTACTTTCAATATAAGCCCTTTATGTGATGTCGCTCAGACGTCCGACTGTGGCACGTTCGTTATTTACTTTTGATATAAGCCCTTTATGTGATGTCTCTCAGACGTCCGACTGTGGCACGCACTATTATTTATTTTCCATTATAAGCCCTTTATGAGGTGTCGCCTTGACGCCCGACTGCGGCATTGTTATTTCTTCTGTATCCTTTCGAGGAGTCATTCAGACACTCGATTGGCCTTCAGTATTACATTTGGATTTCGGGAGGACTACCGCCCGACTTCCCTTTTACTTCCCATGCATTGCTATCTCATTCTCTGAGTGCGCTTTATTAATCTGTTCATATGCATCATGTTTACATTTGTTATATCTTATGTCCGAACTGTCTTGCGAGTACTTTCATAGTACTCACCTGGCTTGTTGATTTGGCCAGATGTTGACGAAGGCGATCTCATGGATGAAGAGTTTGATAGTGAGTCCGACGCCTAGAGGAGTCCCAGTCAGTCCCGTGCGATCCTGGATATTGGTCACTTGTAACATATATGCTTCCGCCACCCACAATAAGTATCCTCGAGCCTCACTCCAACGCTCGAAGAGCTGTTAGATTCAGGAGTCATGTCACCCACTTCACTGTGACATATACAAAATATGTAGTACAAGACAATTGTGGCCTAGGAGTACAACACTTGGTTTCTAGTGGTTGATGGCGGAAGCGGTTTGTGGTTCATCTGCGTCTATGGGACTCCATTTCCCACAAGAACAGCTGACCAGGATAACTCCTATCTTCGCGAGGCTGCTATCGTCGTTGCGTAGGTTCCGGGGGCTGTCATCGCAATGCTTATCTCCAAGCAAGGAATCTGGCCAAGACAATAGCCAGGGACAAGCCAGTGAGTACGTTTGAATGTACTCGCAAACATTAAGAACACGGGTATAATATAACAAGGGATAATCATGCTCCGAAATACTCATGGTTATAACGTCTGTCACGAATTAAACGAAAATCTGTGATGCACGCATGCATGAAAAATATGAACATGCAATACGGGAGTAAAAAAAATTAGAAGCACTGACCGAGTGTCTGAAATGACTCCTCAAAAGGTTGCAAATTAACAATGCCTCAGTCGGGCGTCTGAGCGACACCACATAAAGGGCTTATAAAGAATAATTAAATAACATGCATGCCGCAGTCGGGCATCTGAGCGACGCCACATAAAGGGCTTATAAAGAATAATTAAATAACATGCATGCCGCAGTCGGGCGTCTGAGCGACGCCACATAAAGGGCTTATAAAGGATAAATAAACAACCAGCATGCCGCGGTCGGGCGTCTGAGCGACACCACATAAAGGGCTTATAAAGAATAATTAAATAATACGCATGCCGCAGTCGGGCGTCTGAGCGACACCACAGGGAGGGCTTATATAAGAATAAACACAGTGAATATCCAGGAGGTAGAACCGTCCTAGGGATACTCAATAAGTCAAATAATGTAAATGGTTAGTCTATAATAATAATAAACATAATCCTATATGTCACAGGTCATAAACAATATCTAGCCGTTTCTCCATCCGAAGACCGTCACTAGATTCTAGTTTAGCCGTGTCTCCATCCGAAAACCGTCACTAGACCCATCTCAGACTGTAGTCCTTACCCATGGACGCGGCTATCCGAAATAGATATAACCTCTGCAGAGGGTGTACTCTTTACCCACGAGTAACGGATTTATTTAGTCCATCGGGACTAATTCCGCCTACGGCCTTTTAATTGAAAACACGCCTGACCTGCACACACCAGCTTAACTTACCAGTGTCTGGAATCACCCACGACACCTGTCAAGCAAAACTCTAAGTGGGGAGGCTACAACCTCGACGTAGCATGGGATCAAATTTATATTGCGCGCTCTAAGGGGTGCCCCCCTCTCGGTCCCAACCGGAAACACCCATGCCCCCGGATCAGGTGGCATGCCTACCGGATGCATCCGGTATCTTTCACCATGGCCTCTCTGTACGGCGTGTGCTTTGGTAAGGGGTTGACAACTTACTGAACCATACCCTACCTGCGGTAGGGACAAGTGGTAGTACAAAACAAGTAGGGGAAGAATTTCTGAACAAGACTCGACCCACGACCGACTCAGGGGTCCAAGTATTCTCCGAATGATTAGCATAACCAAAATATATCCCATTGACAGACAGAATCACCGCATCAAACCTCATCATGCCATACTGGACACACTCGTCTCGACGAGGAACTAGGGACAAGCTCGTGTCTACCCAAGACCACGACTCTCCCGGCTTCCTGCCGGTATGCATGAAAAGCTTGCGAGGATGATCACTATTACCTGCATATCCATCTTAACAGTAAAGCATCTCCAATATGCACTCATGCGTGTGACTTTATTGTCACATAAAAAATAACGTATGCTCCAAGTCAAAGTGGTGCTGTAACCGTATCAAAACACCTCACGAAAATATTATGCCAGAGTTCAGAATGCTTGCCTTCAAGAGTATGCAAGGGGGGTGCACTTTTTGAAAGTTTTCTTCTCTCTCCATTTCCTATTTTGAAAAATATACAAATAACAAATATTTCAAAAACAGTACAAAAAGTTGTCCCAAATATTTTTGAAATAAATCTAAAAATAAACTAGATGAAATTTGAGAGAGGTAGGAAAAAGAATCAACTCATTTGGAGTTTTATTTTAAAAGATATAGCCAGTCAAAGTTCTGTTTTAAATAAAACAGAAAAAGAAAACGTTTCGATAGAGAATACGCTTTCGAAGCGGAGGAAATGTACTTAGGCGTTTACGTGACCACTTAAGCCAGCGTGGGTGGCGTGGGGGTCAATGACAGTGGGTCCAGAGGGCCCACTGGTCAGGTTTGACTATTCCCCCCTCTCCCTCCTCTTCCTCTGCCCGAACGGGGCGGGACTTCGGCGATCGCCGTCGACGAACGGCGGCTCCTCGAGGGCACCTGAGGGCAGGGATGGACCCGCCAGACCGGGGCGGTCCTCCCGGTGGTCGCTGGGTCGACGGTGGTGGAAGAAGTCGCCGGCGGCGAGCTCCGCGGCGGAGGGGACTACGGGAGTGAAGGGGGTTTTGGGCTCCGGTGGTTTCCGATCGAGGCTGAGGCGCTGGGCAGCTCCGCAAGAACAAGGGGAAGCGAGTGGTGGCACTGGATGGGCGAGGGAGTGCCTGGTTGCGACGAATGGCACCGGAAGGCAGCGGTGGCCGAACCGGCCGGAGGTGGGGGAGATGGCCTCTTCCGGTCAATCCACGGCTAGGGGAGCACTAGGGGGGAGGTCTGAGGTCGCCTGAGCGCTCGGAGGGGCTCGGGGTCTCCTTTTATAGGCGTTCGAGGCTGGTCCCGCGGCGGCCGTGGATAAGAACGCCGGCGACCGTCGCTCTGTAGCCGCAGGGCGACGTGGCGGCGACGAGCGCGTGCCGACGGGCTCCAGGATAAGCTCGAGCTGTTCACAGGGGCAGCTAGCGCGCTGGTGTGGCTTGGGCGGCGCCGTTCGTGGCAGGAGCTCACTGCCGACGTCGGCGTGCCGCCAAAGGCTCTGACGGCGCGCTGTAGGGCGCCAGGGCTGGCTTGGAGGGTACTGGCGAGTGGGCGAGTGTAGTGTGCGGCTCTGCAGGCGAGCAAGGGCCAGGGGCGGGACGCGGCGACTCGGTGCGCGCGCGTGCAAAACGTGCGCTCTGGGCGCGCCCAGAGCACGCACAGGACATGCTCGACGAAATGCCAGGGCAGCCTAGAGTGCTAGAGGGAAGCTGGCAATTAACAGGACTAGGTTAGGAGTAGCTAGGAGCTTAGTGGACAAGGTTGCTGGGTCAGATGATCAAGTACACAGTGCAAACTAGAAAACATGCCAAAACTGACTGTGCACACCAAGTGTTCGACAGAACGCCAAGTGCATCTAGGCAACTCTTGGAGTGGCCAAAAACTCCAGATCAGGGTCTCCCTGGATGTAGGTGATGATGGCAAGATCATTTGGGCAAAACCAGAAACTGGCTAGTGCAAGTTTTGCAAAACTTCAGTTTTGGACAGAAAGAAAAAGGTCTCATTGCATGCACTTAAAATCCTCCAATGGGACCACTCTCCTGGACTTAAGGGTTTTGTAGGGAGGGCTACAAGCTGGAAAAAGTTCATGGGCACTAGAGTAAAATAAAATAGGGTTGCAGTACAAATCACCAAACTGGACCAGAATGAAAAAGAGGTTGATTCACTCAAATTTTTCAAAGAAGATCACTGGGTTTTAGCATAAAGTTGAATTATATGCATCTACTGACATCCCCAAGCACTTGGAAGAATTTTTAAAGAAATATTTAAATGGTTGTAGTGCAAAAATGCCTACTGGACCAGATTTGAAAAGTTGGTGTAGAGCTCAAAATCTCCAATGACCAAAAGATATTTTTGCACAAAAGTGATGTGGAAACATCACATGACATCCCCAAATTTTGGTGGAAATTTTAAATGCATTTGCCAAATGGTTGCAGTGCAACAGAGACTCCAATTTCATGAAAAATCATTTTAAAAGAATAAAGTTCAGGGAAAGGCAAATCTTGCAATTAAATCCACTGAATAAGAATTGTTTCTTAGAGAGAGTATATAAGTCCAATAATACCTCACGACCGGGATTTTCAGGATATTAATTTCCCAGAAAACGGCCTTTGTGCTCACCAGCCCCAGGATTACTGTTAGCTGATGAGGCACCAACTTGATACAAGAATTCCAAGCAAAGTACAAAATATGTAGTACAAGACCATTGTGGCCTAGGAGTACAACACTTGGTTTCTAGTGGTTGATGGCGGAAGCGGTTTGTGGTACATCTGCGTCTATGGGACTCAATTTCCCACAAGAACAGCTGACCAGGATAACTCCTATCTTCGCGAGGCTGCTATCACCTTTACATGGGTTCCGGGGCTGTCGTCGTAACGCTCTTCTCCACGCAAGAAATCTGGCCAAGACAATAGCCAGGGACAAGCCAGTGAGTACGTTTGAATGTACTCGCAAACATCAAGAACACGGGTATAATATAACAAGGGGAGATCATGCTCCGAAAACATTTTATGATGATAACGTCTGTCACGAAATAAACGAAATCCATGATGCACGCACGTAGGTAAAATATGAACATGCAATACGGGAGTAGAAATAGAATGCACTAATCGAGTGTCTGAAATGACTCCTCGAAAGGTGCAAAAGAATTAACAATGCCGCAGTCGGGCGTCTGAGCGACACCACATAAAGGGCTTATAAAGAATAATTAAATAACACGCCTGCCGCAGTCGGGCGTCTGAGCGACGCCACATAAAGGGCTTATAAATAAATAAGAGATGACACACATGCCACAGTAGGGCGTCTGAGCGACGCCACATAAAGGGCTTATAAAGGGTAAATTAATAACAAGCACGCCGCAGTCGGGCGTCTGAGCGACGCCACAGAGAGGGCTTATCTAAGAATAATCACCGTGAATATCCAGGAGGTAGAACCGTCCCAGGGATACTCAATAATTCAAGTAATGTAAAATGGTTAGTCCATAATAATAATAAACATAATCCTCATATGACACAGGTCATAAACAATATCTAGTCTAGCTGTTTCTCCATCCGAAGACCGTCACTAGATTCTAGTTTAGCCGTTTCTCCATCCGAACACCGTCACTAGACCCATCTCAGACTGTAGTCCTTACCAATGAAAGTGGCTATCCGAATAGATATAACCTCTGCAGAGGGTGCACTCTTTACCCACGAGTAACGGATTTATTTAGTCCATCGGGACTAATTCCGCCTACGACCTTTTAATTGAAAACACGCCTGACCTGCACACACCAGCTTAACTTACCGGTGTCTGGAATCACCCACGACACCTGTCAAGCAAAACTCTAAGTGGGGAGGCTACAACCTCGACGTAGCATGGGATCAAATTTATATCGCGCGCTCTAAGGGGTGCCCCCCTCTCGGTCCCAACCGGAAACACCCATGCCCCCGGACCAGGTGGCATGCCTACCGGATGCATCCGGTATCTTCCACCATGGCCTCTCTGTACGGTGTGTGCTTTGGTAAGGGGTTGACAACTTACTGAACCATACCCTACCTACGGCAGGGACAAGTGGTAGTACAAAACAAGTAGGGGAAGAATTTTTGAACAAGGCTCGACCCACGACCGACTCAGGGGTCCAAGTATTCTCTGAATGATTAGCATAACCAAAATATATCCCATTGACAGACAGAATCACCGCTCATCAAACCTCATCATGCCATACCGGACACACTCGTCTCGACGAGGAACTAGGGACAAGCTCGTGTCTACCCAAGACCACGACTCTCCCGGCTTCCTGCCGGTATGCATGAAAAGCTTGCGAGGATGATCACTATTACCCGCATATCCATCTTAACAGTAAAGCATCTCCAATATGCACTCATGCGTGTGACTTTATTGTCACATAAAAAAATAACGTATGCTCCAAGTCAAAGTGGTGCTGTAACCGTATCAAAACACCTCACGAAAATATTATGCCAGAGTTCAGAATGCTTGCCTTCAAGAGTATGCAAGGGGGTGCACTATTTTGAAAGTTTTCTTCTCTCTCCATTTCCTATTTTGAAAAATATTCAAATAACAAATATTTCAAAAATAGTACAAAAAGTTGTCTCAATTATTTTTGAAATAAATCTTAAAATAAACTAGATGAAATTTGAGAGAGGTAAGAAAAAGAATCAACTCATTTGGAGTTTTATTTTAAAAGATATAGCCAGTCAAAGTTTGGTCAAAGTTCTGTTTTAAATAAAACAGAAAAAGAAAACGTTTCGATAGAGAATACGCTTTCGAAGCGGAGGAAACGTACTCAGGCGTTTACGTGACCATTTAAGCCAACGTGGGTGGCGCGGGGGTCACTGACAGTGGGTCCAGAGGGCCCACTGGTCAGGTTTGACTATTCCCCCCTCTACCTCCTCTTCCTCTGCCCGAACGGGGCGGGACTCCGGCGATCGCCGTCGACGAACGACGGCTCCTCGAGGGCACCTGAGGGCAGGGATGGACCCGCCAGACCGGGGCGGTCCTCCCGGTGGTCGCTGGGTCGACGGTGGTGGGAGGAGTCGCCGGCGGCGAGCGCCGCGGCGGAGGGGGCTACGGGAGTGAAGGTGGTTTTGGGCTCCGGTGGTTTCCGATCGAGGCTGAGGCGCTGGGCAGCTCCGCAAGAACAAGGGGAAGCGAGTGGTGGCGCTGGATGGGCGGGGAATAGCCTGGTTGCGACGAATGGCACCGGAAGGCAGCGGCGGCCGAACCGGCCGGAGGTGGGGGAGATGGCCCCTTCCGGTCAATCCACTGCTTGGGGAGCTCTAGGGGGAAGGCTTGAGGTCGCCTGAGCGCTCGGAGGGGCTCGGGGCCTCCTTTTATAGGCGTTCGAGGCTGGTCCCGCAGTGGCCGTGGATAAGAACGCCGGCGACCGTCGCTCTGTAGCCGCAGGGCGACGTGGTGGCGACGAGCGCGTGCCGACGGGCTTCAGGATAAGCTCGAGCTGTTCACAGGGGCAGCTGGCGCGCTGGTGTGGCTTGGGCGCCGCCGTCCGTGACAGGAGCTCGTTGCCGACGCCGGCGTGCCGCCAAGGCTTCTGACGGCGGCGCTGTAGGGCGCCAGGGGCGGCTTGGAGGGTTCTGGCGAGTGTAGTGCGCGGCTCTGCAGGCGAGCAAGGGCTAGGGGCGGGACGCGACGAGGGCGGCAGTGCGACGCGGCGGCTCGGTGCGCGCGCGTGCAAAACGTGCGCTCTGGGCGCGCCCAGAGCACGCACGGGACATGTTCGACGAAATGCCAGGGCAGCCTAGAGTGCTAGAGGGAAGCTGGCAATTAACAGGACTAGGTTAGGAGTAGCTAGGACCTTAGTGGACAAGGTTGCTGGGTCATTGGATCAAATCCATAATGCAAACTAGAAAACATGCCAAAACTGACCGTGCACACCAAGTGTTCGACAGAATGCCAAGTGCATCTAGGCAACTCTTGGAGTGGCCAAAAACTCCAGATCAGGGTCTCCCTGGATGTAGGTGATGATGGCAAGATCATTTGGGCAAAACCAGAAACTAGCACTACAGTTTTGGACAGAAAGAAAAAGGTCTCATTGCATGCACTTAAAATCCTCCAATGGGACCACTCTCCTGGACTTAAGGGTTTTGCAGGGAGGGCTACAAGCAGGAAAAAGCTTAGGGGCACTAGAGCAAAATAAAATAGGGTTGCAGTACAAAACACCAAACTGGACCAGAATGAAAAAGAGGTTGATTCACTTAAATGTTTCAAAGAACAACACTGGGTTTTTGCATGAAGGTGAATTGTATGCATCTACTCACATCTCCAAACACTTGGAAGAATTTTTAAAGAAATATTTAAATAGGTTGTAGTGCAAAAATGCCTACTGGACCAGATTTGAAGAGTTGATGTAGAGCTCAAAATCTCCAATAACCAAAAGATATTTTTGCATAAAAGTGATGTGTAAACATCACATGACATCCCCAAATTTTGGTGGAAATTTTAAATGCATTTGCCAAATGGTTGCAGTGCAACAGAGACTCCAATTTCATGAAAAATCATTTTAAAAGAATAAAGCTCAGGGAAAGGCAAATCTTGCAATTAAATCCACTGAATAAGAATTGTTTCTTAGAGAGAGTATACAAATCCAATAATATTTTTGGAAAGTTTTTGCTTGAGGTAAAAACCCACAATATCAAAAGGGTAAATCTAGACAAATGGAAAAGTTTAATTTCCTGGCAAAATTTTAATTAATAAAACAAGATCAAAATTTTGGGGTGTCACAGCTACAGTGAGAGGGCAATTAGTGGTATAAGACCACAGTGTGGTACGCTGGCGTTGCGTGGAAAAATCCACGGTTGGAGGAAAACGAGATATTTCTACGTGGATACAGTAATTTAGAATGTAGTACAAGACCAATGTGGCCTAGGAGTACAACACTTGGTTTCTAGTGGTTGATGGCGGAAGCGGTTTGTGGTTCATCTGCGTCTATGAGACTCCATTTCCCACAAGAACAGCTGACCAGGATAACTCCTATCTTCGCGAGGCTGCTATCACCTTTACATGAGTTCCGGGGCTATCGTCGTAACGCTCTTCTCCACGCAAGAAATCTGGCCAAGACAATAGCCAGGGACAAGCCAGTGAGTACGTTTGAATGTACTCGCAAACATTAAGAACACGGGTATAATATAACAAGGGATAATCATGCTCCGAAATACTCATGGTTATAACGTCTGTCACGAATTAAACGAAAATCTGTGATGCACGCATGCAGGAAAAATATGAACATGCAATACGGGAGTAAAAAAAATAGAAGCACTGACCGAGTGTCTGAAATGACTCCTCGAAAGGTTACGAATTAACAATGCCTCGGTCGGGCGTCTGAGCGACACCACATAAAGGGCTTATAAAGAATAATTAAATAACATGCATGCCGCAGTCGGGCGTCTGAGCGACGCCACATAAAGGGCTTATAAAGAATAATTAAATAACATGTATGCCGCAGTCGGGCGTCTGAGCGACGCCACATAAAGGGCTTATAAAGGATAAATATACAACAAGCATGCCGCAGTCGGGCGTCTGAGCGACACCACATAAAGGGCTTATAAAGAATAATTAAATAACATGCATGCCGCAGTCGGGCGTCTGAGCGACACCACAGGGAGGGCTTATATAAGAATAAACACAGTGAATATCCAGGAGGTAGAACCGTCCCAGGGATACTCAATAATTCAAATAATGTAAATGGTTAGTCTATAATAATAATAAACATAATCCTCATATGTCATAGGTCATAAACAACTCTAGTCTAGCCGTTTCTCCATCCGAAGACCGTCACTAGATTCTAGTTTAGTCGTTTCTCCATCCGAACACCGTCACTAGACCCATCTCAGACTGTAGTCCTTACCCATGAATGTGGCTATCCGAATAGATATAACCTCTGCAGAGGGTGTGCTCTTTACCCACGAGTAACGGATTTATTTAGTCCATCGGGACTAATTCCGTCTACGGCCTTTTAATCGAAAACACGCCTGACCTGCACACACCAGCTTAACTTACTGGTGTCTGGAATCACCCATGACACCTGCCAAGCAAAACTCTAAGTGGGGAGGCTACAACCTCGACGTAGCATGGGATCAAATTTATATCGCGCGCTCTAAGGGGTGCCCCCCTCTCGGTCCCAACCGGAAACACCCATGCCCCCGGACCAGGTGGCATGCCTACCGGATGCATCCGGTATCTTCCACCATGGCCTCTCTGTACGGTGTGTGCCTTGGTAAGGGGTTGACAACTTACTGAACCGTACCCTACCTGCGGCAGGGACCTGTGGTAGTACAAAACAAGTAGGGGAAGTTACTGAACAAGACTCGACCTACGGCCGACTCAGGAGGTCCAAGTATTCTCCGAATGATTAGCATAACCAAAAATATTTCCATAAACAGACTAAATCACCGCTCGTCAAGCCTCGTCATGCCATACCGGACACACTCGTCTCGACGAGGAACTAGGGACAAGCTCGCGTCTACCCAAGACCACGACTTTCCCGGCTTCCTGCAGGTATGCATGAAAGGCTCGAGGGGATGATCATTATTACCAGCATATCCATTTCTAATAGTGAAGCATCTCCAAAATGCACTCAGGCGTGTGACCTTATCGTCACATAAAAATAACGTATGCTCCAAGCCAAGGTGGTGTTGTAACCATATCAAAACACCTCACGAAAATATTATGCCAGAGTTCAGAATGCTTGCCTTCAAGAGTATGCAAGGGGGTGCACTGTTTGAAAGTTTTCTTCTCTCTCCTGTTCCTATTTTGTAAAAAATATTCAAATAACAAACATTTCAAAGACAGTACAAAAAGTTGTCCCAAATATTTTTGAAATAAATCTTAAAATAAACTAGATGGAATTTGAGAGAGGCAGGAAAAAGAATCAACTCATTTGGAGTTTTATTTTAAAAGATATAGCCAGTCAAAGTTCTGTTTCAAATAAAACAGAAAAAGAAAACGTTTCAATACAGAATACGCTTTCGAAGTGGAGGAAACGTACTCAGGCATTTACGTGACCATTTAAGCCAATGTGGGTGGCGCGGGGGTCACTGACAGTGGGTCCAGAGGGCCCACTGGTCAGGTTTGACTATTCCCCCCTCTGCCTCCTCTTCCTCTGGCCGAACGGGGCGGGACTCCGGCGATCGCCGTCGACGAACGACGGCTCCTCGAGGGCACCTGAGGGCAGGGATGGACCCGCCAGACCGGGGCGGTCCTCCCGGTGGTCGCTGGGTCGACGGTGGTGGTAGGAGTCGCCGGCGGCGAGCGCCGCGGCGAAGGGGGCTACGGGAGTGAAGGTGGTTTTGGGCTCCGGTGGTTTCCGATCGAGGCTGAGGCGCTGGGCAGCTCCGCAAGAACAAGGGGAAGCGAGTGGTGGCGCTGGATGGGCGGGGAATAGCCTGGTTGCGACGAATGGCACCGGAAGGCAGCGGCGGCCGAACCGGCCGGAGGTGGGGGAGATGGCCCCTTCCGGTCAATCCACTGCTTGGGGAGCTCTAGGGGGAAGGCTTGAGGTCGCCTGAGCGCTCGGAGGGGCTCGGGGCCTCCTTTTATAGGCGTTCGAGGCTGGTCCCGCGGCGGCCGTGGATAAGAACGCCGGCGACCATCGCTCTGTAGCCGCAGGGCGACGTGGCGGCGACGAGCGCGTGCCGACGGGCTTCAGGATAAGCTCGAGCTGTTCACAGGGGCAGCTGGCGCGCTGGTGTGGCTTGGGCGCCGCCGTCCGTGGCAGGAGCTCGCTGCCGACGCCGGCGTGCCGCCAAGGCTTCTGACGGCGGCGCTGTAGGGCGCCAGGGGCGGCTTGGAGGGTTCTGGCGAGTGGGCGAGTGTAGTGCGTGGCTCTGTAGGCGAGCAAGGGCTAGGGGCAGGACACGGCGAGGGCGGCAGTGCGACGCGGCGGCTCGGTGTGCGCGCGTGCAAAACGTGCGCTCTGGGCGCGCCCAGAGCACGCACGGGACATGTTCGACGAAATGCCAGGGCAGCCTAGAATGCTAGAGGGAAGCTGGCAATTAACAGGACTAGGTTAGGAGTAGCTAGGATCTTAGTGGACAAGGTTGCTGGGTCATTGGATCAAATCCATAATGCAAATTAGAAAACATGCCAAAACTGACCGTGCACACCAAGTGTTCGACAGAATGCCAAGTGCATCTAGGCAACTCTTGGAGTGGCCAAAAACTCCAGATCAGGGTCTCCCTGGATGTAGGTGATGATGGCAAGATCATTTGGGCAAAACCAAAAACTTGCTAGTGCAAGTTTTGCAAAACTACAGTTTTGGACAGAAAGAAAAAGGTCTCATTGCATGCACTTAAAATCCTCCAATGGGACCACTCTCCTGGACTTAAGGGTTTTGCAGGGAGGGCTACAAGCAGGAAAAAGCTCAGGGGCACTAGAGCAAAATAAAATAGGGTTGCAGTACAAATCACCAAACTGGACCAGAATGAAAAAGAGGTTGATTCACTCAAATGTTTCAAAGAACAACACTGGGTTTTTGCATGAAGTTGAATTGTATGCATCTACTCACATCTCCAAACACTTGGAAGAATTTTTAAAGAAATATTTAAACAGGTTGTAGTGCAAAAATGCCTACTGGACCAGATTTGACGAGTTGATGTAGAGCTCAAAATCTCCAATAACCAAAAGATATTTTAGCATAAAAGTGATGTGGAAACATCACATGACATCCCCAAATTTTGGTGCAAATTTTAAATTCATTTGCCAAATGGTTGCAGTGCAACAGAGACTCCAATTTCATGAAAAATCATTTTAAAAGAATAAGTTCAACATCGTCATGAAACTATAAGGCAACGTATAGTGCTGGGTGTTGCAAAAATTATCATTTAGCTCACACAAATTTAGAATCATTTCAAGGCTTTGCTGGATTAGAAAGATTACATGCTTTCTTTTATTTGATATTTTTTCATTCAAAACAATCATCCATGATCCAAAACCTGTAAATAACATCCAGGTTCTTCGCCCATGCAAATGATTGCATATCAAAATACTTTCTGTCAAGTGATGATCAGTGATTTTTTTACATAATAGGAATTAGTAAACAATGAACTAAACCTGCTCGAATGCTAAGAGGTTTCTAACACCATCAGGTTAGAAAAGGATAATGTAATCATTTTTAAACACATCATGATGGCTCCATGTCCAGGTAAATCTTTGTGGCAGCAACAATATAGTAGAGGCAACAGAAAATAAAATAAAAAGGTTGTTCCTCCGTTGATGTGCGTCATGGTGCCGAGGAACATTTCCATCCTGAGAAAGACATCACAAACGAACGTTAGTTAGCAATGGAACATAAATGTATTGAATACAGGATGAGGCTTAGGATGATCAGTTGACTGGAAAAAATTCATAGAGTCATTGTGTCATTCATATATGGAGGAAACATTGTTCGTTTATTTTGAAAGATGTATCGACAATAAATAGAGAATGGCTCAAGAAGTCTGAGCCGTTGCCTAAAGTGTTGTGTCAAGAAAATGACTAACCGATACTGCATATGTTGAAAGCAAGAGCCAAAAGACCGTGGTCAAATATTGAATTATATTATGATCAAGTAAATGCTACATGTTCCACATAGCAAATAGGTCCAATTATTAAAAAAATAACAAAGCATACATAATGTGGCGAAGAACCTGAAACAATTACAATTTTAAACTTCTATACAGGTGCTTAAGAAAACCTTGGCTGAAGATTTTGTGTCGAGGAAACACTTCAAATTGTTCCAGATCAACTTGAACACACTGCCCACATACACAAAAAAATATGATGCAAGATCTGCAATTTTAAATTAAAATTATTACTGCACTACACCATAATACTTCTTTTAAACTATTGTCATTTTCCGAACCTATCACTTCCTCATATGATAATAATGGTAAAATCATATAATTATATTTCTCTACATTAGTAATCTAACACCAAGAAAATAAATAAGCAACCATAATCATTTGTCCAAACCACCATTGCTCTTACAATTTTGTAGAAAAGGGCGAAGTTCAGTTCAGGAACAGAAATAAGAAAGATAACAAGATATACTAAAATATAGGAATTTAACTGTTTGTCAAATCAGGGAGTTATGTGCTACTATCAAATCTTGAGTTTCACACGAGTGAGACACAACATGGCTAAGCATTCAAAAGGAAATAACAAAAAAATCATTAGATGAACAAAAAAAAGTATCACTTGATCTATTTCTAGAGCAGCACATAATATTAGCAATGCTAGCTAGCTGCACAAATCCGTGACCAACCTAATCATGTGTATAGAAAGCCGAAAAAATGAAAATTTGTTTCTTTACCTGCAACACATAATCGCTCCAACACATTTCCATTTCAGTAGTTGTCCGGCCCAAGCACAAGATCCAAAGCGGAACAGTAGCTCAAAACTCGACGCATCAAGTTTGGCAAAAAGGATTAGAACAGAAGCCACACAGTCTGATAAATCAGAATTAGAGCAAGCCATTTATATAGAAAGCAACACACTACAGATGTCTTTCATAATAATTAGATCTCGCTGCTCAGAAAAGGATAGGAAACAGTGGGTTTTTCCCTAAGTCAATTATACAGAAAGAGACTGAAGGCTGAGCAGTGCATTAGAGGGTAGCCATATAGTATCCCAGGCAGAAGTACATAAATAAGTACATGCACAGGACAACATAAATAAGTGGTTGAAATATATAAGCAACAAAAGAAAGTACATGCACAGGACAACAGACCAATTCCAATTGGATTTCTTGCACAAATAAAGATGCAGAATACAAAGCCTTTTGAAAAGCAAGTTCATAACTTTCAGCAAACCTTGATAGGTGGCCACCCAATAATAGCTTAAAAGTTTGACATCATATTCTGCTTGGTTTCTTTATAATTCTTTTCAACATGAGAATGAAAGAAACTCATTTCCTTGTGAAATCTCAGACGTTAATGGATACCCAATGGAGTCGATCTAGAGATACGGTCTGTCACTTTTTCTTGTTACGCTGGTCCCTGTAAGAATACTGCAATGCTTTTTCTACGTGCTCACTGGCTATGCTTATGCAGTTTTTAGCCCTTCCTCTGGATCCCTTAGGTAACTTAAAAGGTTTCCCCTTGTTCATTTCGAGATATTGACTTGCACAATATTTCCTCCCTATATTTGCAGCATCAAAGTAAAAAATTGAACAAATTATGAATTACTATAGTGAGATACAATTTCAGTACACACACACATACGCAAGACATTTTTCCCTGAGTAGGGAATGCATACGAATGAAAAGTACTAAAGCTAGTTATTTTCAGTTTAGGCTTCTCCTGGGCTGCATGCAATCAGAGGAATCGAACTCGGTGGCAAGAGAAAAGAATCACAAGAAATAAGTGTGGCTTGAGGCACCAACCTTTCGTGCGACGGTGTCCCCTCCGATGCCCCCCGTTGAAGGCTCGACATTGGATAGAAGGCGATAGTAGTTATTAGGTCAGACTTGTCTTGAACTTATCCTGTCAAAAAAAAAACAGTGCAGCTTTACATCACTGAATACACGAAAAGTACACATGGTGCAGCTTTACATCACTGATTCAACAGCTCACGCATTCAAACACATACTACTAAGAAACATCCTTACATACCATATTGGGCAAATGAGAATATTAAGTATGATGGCAACTAATTATAATTCAGCCACTAAACCTTAAAATGATATTAACTACACATGTGTCCCTTGGGTTTCTTGCTTCGCTCATGAAGAATACACTGAAGCATGATTTAGCCACACATGTATCTCTTGATATGCATTGCTCGGCCCAAGCGCAAGATCCAAAATAGTATTGTAGCTCACATCTCGACATATCAAATTTTGCAGAAAGGAATAGGCCAAAAGTCACGCAGTTTGATAGATAAGAATTAGAGCAAGTCATTTATATAGAAAACAACATGCCCCACAGGTCTTCCATAATAATTAGATCAAGTCATGTGTATAGATAGAGACCGGAGGCTTGAGTAATGCATTAGAGAGTAGCCAGATAGTACAAAATACATATCCCAATGCTCTGGACAGAAGTATAGAAAAGCATAGTGGCAATGACTGTGTTCTGTGATACATCCTTCGATGGTAAATGGCTCTAGGAATTCAAAGAAGGACGCATCCACCTGACTTTCAGTCTGAGAGCTTCCCAGACCGAACGAAAGGTTTGGTGTCAAACTTTTCCCGAACAAACGATTTTGTTCTATAGGAATCACCTTGCAGCCCGAACACCTCACGCCAGAAAGGACCTTTCTAGGCCTCCTGGCCCAAAACAAAAACAAAAACAGAAAACTAACAAAAAAGAGCATACGCAGTGAGTATTTTGCAATGTAGTGTACAGTAATAAATGCCAATCTTATACTAAAACCAATTTGAAAACCTATAATACAATACCTTTGGGCGAAAGAGAATATTAAGTATGATGGCAACTAATTATAATTCAGCCACTAAACGTTAAGATGATATTAACTACACATGTATCCCTTTGGGTTTCTTACATGGCTTGTGAGGAATATACTTTTCACAGATATAATCCTCTTACTGGTTACTCCCAATCTAAAGTCATTGGTTAAATTACCGTGTATCACCATCAAGCCAGCATACATGGTTCATAATTTCATATATAAATATCTACTCACATAAACTAAATCAAGCTAGCATACACAGTTCATCTTCAAATAGGATTCATCTCCTGGGCTCTGGTTACCCAAATCCAACCAGAGATCCTCACAGAAGAGGAGGGGGGAGTGGTAGAAGAGCAAGAGAAGCTTACTTGCAAGTAGAAGCCAGAGTGCAGGGAGCGCAAGCGCTAGACATGTCGTCACAAGAACCATTACGACCCCTGATCCAGATCCCCTGCTTCGCCGTATGATGCCACTTGAAAACAGAGCATTTTCTACCCGTAGGAAAAAACATTGCTCATTGGGCATTGTGTAGGATAGGTTCCACCCATTACACAAAGGTGTAGAAAATACCTGTAGTAAATGTCAGCCTGGTCACTGAATTCTGAAACTTTGAACCTAACCAGTAAAGTGCATTATAATGCAGAATGCGGACTTTTAAGGCAATTGTTGGTGCTGATTACCAGAGGAGTTTAACTGTGCAGTGCCTCATGGTAGTCATCGATATTGAGCCGCGAAACGGCAAGATCAAACTAAGACTCGGGCCTGCATAACCATAGGAAGAAAAGGATCATCGACAAAGAGGACAAAGTCAAATCAGGAAGCAGTTACTGGTTCCTCTAAAAATTTAGTTTAGATGACAGACTGTGGGAAGAAAAAAGAACAGGTCTTGATTCCTCTAAAAATTGACTTTAGATGACAACCCATGGTAAGAAAAATCAGGAAGCAACAACAACAAAGGAAGTAGAATCGATCATTCGTTGTCCTAAGCCACAAATGCACCATACAGCAGCAACAACAATGTGCACCATAGGGGGGAAATCCCTAAATGAAAGGCCAAATGAGCAAAATTGCAACAAATGCAAGGAAGCATATATTACCAGGAGTCCAAAATAATATTTTTCATTCAGCAAGGTACCATGGTTCAGTATGCTTGCACATCCTAGTTGTCACTCCTTAAGATAGACTGTTTTGTGCATAATGGTGAACCTTTTTTATCCTTTTATATTAAGAAATAAAAGGTTTATTATGGCCTTCCATGAATGATTTAGTTGCGCCTGAACCTATAATAAGTAACAGTAAACCAGAAGAAACAATTATTCCGAGGAGGCATGTTGCCATCAAGTTTCTTGTTGGACTGCCTAATTTTGACATCTAACAATGATGCATATCATTTTAGAAGACTAAATATCTTACCATGGATCCGTAAATGGCAGTTGGTGCTATTAGCGACACAACATCTACTTCCACCCCCTCTGCATTATCTTTCCTCCATTGGATGATGCTGAGAACAATTCCTTGAACCTGCAATTGGAGATCGTATTTTAAACTAAATTAGTTTCTAATCAATAAACCTGCAATTGGAGATCATATTTAAACCAAATTAGTTTCTAAGGCAATAACCGGTAGTAAAGCTAGCAAGAACAGCTAGAACATTACCTAACGCAATATCTACTCCAAGACCATCGCCAAAAATCTTAGAAATTTCAAAATCTTACTACCTCTTGCACACCTAAAATCAGTTCAAAGACAAGAGCATTGTGTGGCAAACCTGCAGATTCTCTATCATCCTATGTTGGTCTTCAACATGATTGTTGATTGTTCCAATATTTTCCTATACGGGAAGAAAGAACAAACATAAAAATTATAGACCTGGCTACTTTAGCATGTATATGATTATGATCCCAAAAAGTAACTGGTTCTGTTGTGTGGACAAAAGTTGAATCAACAGAAATAACATTTCCTTGTGTGTGCACTCGACCAAAATGAATGACCCCTTACATGGAGATGTGTTTTTATCTCGTTAGCGTGATCCACATACTATAGAATTACCAGCTGGTGATACTGACCGTCCTTTAATATTCAAGTTAGTTTGCTGGGAAAACACAGAATCAATAACCAGTAGAAACATAGGATCAAGAATAGCTATTACCTGCCCACGAACATAATTTTACAGAGTGAAAAGAAAACAGCAGCCCAAAAAGAATAGCTATTACCTGCCCGCAAGATCAACCAAGGCAAGATTTCCAGGAAGAACTTGCCTACCATATCATCCTTTTTGCTTGCGTTTTACAGTAAAAAGAGAGGAACAAACAATATTTTTCACGTGAGCTATTAACTGATCGTATCTGTAACTGTCTTTGTAGACTCACAATCTCAACATTTTAGACTATGCTATTCTATAAAATCAAACCATATTTGTACTTGGAGATATAAAAAAGAAGAAGACTCAGTTTGGTCATCCACGTGAACGCCACTGTGAGAAAGGGCTCCCGTTCTTTCTCCAGGCAGTAAAACAAACTCAAAGTATACTACGAAGTCAATTGATCTTGTCTCTCTAATTAATAATCTAAGAAGCAGTAGGTAATTGGAGTACTGACCACAACATGGGGCTCAAAGGGGTGCTATTCTTCAAGGAGTGGGAAGATGGGGGCGACATCGTGGTCCTCCATCGTGGCCTCCTGTTCCTCTCCGGATCTCCCCCACGACCTCCATGGCCTCCTCTTCTTCCTTGCCCCGTGACCTCCATGGCCTCCACCCCTTTCTCCTAGTTCTCACATGTTGGCGTACGAGCAAGAGGAGGCAAAGGATTAACTGCTGACAACCCAAATAATCTTAGCCACCAGGTGATTTTGAATCGAAGCCGAGAAGGGGATAGTGACTGCTTACATCAGGATAGAAGCCCAAATTGCTCTGGCGCCCGCCCCGACCGTGCCGCCACCTGCCGCGCGCGTGACATCACCGAACGGAGCGCCGCGGCCGCGCCGTCCACCGCCGCCACGGACGCCATCGCTGACGCCATTGATCCGCCGCCCTCCTCTGTGACCGCTGCTGCCGTCACCGGATGAGGAGCGAGTGAGGGAGGGAGGCGGCTGTGGGAGGAGTGGAAGCGATCGCCGGATGAGGAGCGAGTGAGGGAGGGAGGCGGCTGCGTGGGAGGGAGGGAGGGAGGCGGCTGCGGGAGGAGTGGAAGCAGCGAGGGAGGAGGCGGTGGCTAGGTCATCCCACGGGAGCTGCCGCCAATTTATACCCAAGTACGCGAAATGACCAAAATACTCTCGGCGGGGCACTGAATTAACACGCGGTGGCACAAACGAGAGGCAACTATTCATTGTAGCAGTGTCCGTTATCGATCCGGCGGCCCAGATCGTCTGGGAGGGAGATCCGATGCTCCAGAACGCATCAAAAAACCGATCCGACGGCCGAGACTCGCTGAGCTCTGAGAAGCCTCATGTTCTCCCTAGATACTTATACCAGGATTGGGATTAGAAAACAGAAACTTGGACTTTTGTTCGTGACGCAGCAGCAAAATCTTGCGATTTTGATTTTTCTAGCCTTCCAGGTACCTTGTTCCATGCCTTTCTTAACACTTTTATTTAATTAGCAGTACTCTTAATTTCTTGTATCATATGTTGTGTGCTGATTAGCAAGATGCTATCCAGAAAGAATCCATCTGATAATTGAGGAAAAATATGCATATGAGTTAGTTGAGTCCCACATGAGTTGTTGGCATTTTTTTTAGAGCAGATACAAGTGCTCTACGGATTCCCTGCAAAAATAAAACAGTGTTTCTACTGCTAGGAACTCCAAGGAGTTAGCTTTAGTTGTTGTTCAAGAACAACTAGTGAAAACTATAGGAAGATAAAAAATTAGTAGGCATGATAGTGCTACTAGTTCACCTAGTAATACAAATATATTCAGTACAAGGGTAGATTGACAAGATCGATCAACTTTTATTGTGAATGTTTGTGACCCCGGTTTCTTAATAGTCAAGAAGACAAGGCACCATAAATTATAGTCTGCTGAATATTTATTTGCAGTTGAAATAGACAGAAAAATATGCATATGTTTATGTGGCTTTAGGACCCCTCCGTGTTGTCTCGCCCCGGGCCCCGGAAATCTCAGGACTGGCCCTGCGTGTCGGCGGTCACCATTGTGTTTGCCGGAGGAAAAAGTGATGACACGAGTGTCTAACACTCTTAACACCACGGAACCCTAGCCGACCACCGTGGCCACCTCCCTATTCAGCGCCGCGGAAGCCAGCTGACGCTCACTGCGGCGCCTTTTGGGCCCAACCCATGAATGCGAGTTGGTCGCTTGCTCAGGTCGATCCAATCATCAGTTCATTTTTTATAGGGAAAGTTCACAGATTAGAAAAATAAACTCATGGAAATGCAAAAAAAATCGCAAATTTAAAATTCAATCATTTAATAAAAAAAGTTTGGGAATTAAAAAAATTCATAAGAAGTTGATTTTTATTCAATTTCCTTACAGTAGTTCATTTTTAAAAAAAGTTCCTAAATTTGGGGAAAAATAATTAAATTTAGAAAAAAACATGATATTTAAAAAGTTTACGAATTTGAAAAAATTACAAGACTTGAAAAAAAAATAATTTGAAAAGTTTCACAGAAATTAACTTTTTCACAAAACTTAATAAAAAGTTCACAAAAATTTGAAAAGAGTTTATAATTGGGAAAAATCATGAAATTTGAAAATAAGGTTCACGAATTTGAAAAAAATCCATGCATTTGACAATAAATGAAATAAGTAAAAATAAAAATAAAAATAAATTGACAAAATAAAAAATCTGATAAAAACTGAGTGAAACTAGAAAACCAAAAACATATAAAGGAAAGAGAAGCTTCTAGAAGCTTCCTAACACCGGAGCGATGCTAAGTGAGGCGGTGTGCGCAAGTTGAAATAAGCCTAACTTTGGCACTTTAAGCGCCGAATAGGATTAGCGTTGCGGGTCCCTCATGCCAATAAAAAACCGAAATCATGATTAAAAGGTTACCCTTGCAAATGTCACTCCCACCTTCTGAGGCGCTGACAAGTGGCTCGCAATCTAGATCCTATGTTAATAGGTTTCGACGAACTTTTTTTAACAAAAAGAATTAGAAAAATCAGAAACCGGGAAAATAGCAATACAAAAAAAATGAAAAAAAATGAAAAAAAAATGGCAAAGAAACAAGGTGTATGACAAGAAAAAAACTAGAGCGACACGGTAGCAGTTTTTCCATGTTTCCCTATTTCCTTTTTGAGAAGCACAACTATACTTCTCATAAAAGCAAGATTTTTTTTTCTGAGAAGCACAGATGTGCTCCTTGCGGAAGTTAATATGTTTCTCTACGAGAAACAATATGTGGCTCTCATGGAAGCACATATTTTTTTTCACTTTTTGCTAAGCACAACTGTGCTTCTTGTGAAAGCACTTTTTTCCGACAAGTACAATTGTGCTTCTCGCGAAACAATTTTTTTTTCCCATTCTTGTGCTTCTCCTGAAAGCATATACAATTTTTTCGCGGAAGCCAATATGTCCATCCACGAAAAGCAAAATTGTACTTCTCGTGCAAGCACAAAAAATTTCCACACAATTTTTTTTTTCAATTCCTAGGGAAAGTTGGACGAAAACTGAAAAGCCAAACAAACACGGAAAACCCCATCTAAAATCCAAAAACGCGTAGGAAAAGTAAAATATAAAATCAAGAGGAAGTACCCAACACATGACATGTGGCGGCGGCTAGACGCACCACTTGACGTGCTCCAGGCCACCCAAAATTAATCCTAAAGATCCCCGCAAGGGGAACCTCCGGTTATTTTTTAAGGGATAAACCAAGTTTTATTCATCAAACATCATAGAATGTGGGATACAGTTTTGGTCGTGGGATTGTTCAAACCAAATGTAATGTCCCAGACACGACGAAAGTGAAAACTTGACTTGACTATATGCTTCGACATTGACAGCTCGACCTTCAAAACAAAATTACATTTCAGTAAATACGTGTGTAACTTAATCTCGCTAATAATGGCTTCATTGTTTTCCTCTGGTCAGTTGCTCCCATTTTTTTGACGCGAAAGCTTACTTTATTAATCAAAGGGTGGATATATCGTCTGCCAGCAGACTCACAATGAAATCAGGCGGGGTATCAATCCAACGAGATGGATTATTAGCACGTCCCATCTAGCCAGCTCATGAGCTACATAATTTGACTCTCTAATACAATGCTCAATAGTAAACCTCCCGAAATCTACTAGATAACGACGACATTCATCAAGAACCGGCGCTGCCACCATAGAGTAACCTTCATTGAATTTAAGTGCATCCACCACCGTGATATTATCCGATCTCACCACCAAGTTATTGCATCCCGTATCTCTTGCTAGCTTCAGTCCTTCAAGCAGAGCTGCCGCTTTTGCCGTGAACACACCAGCTACATGTTCTAATCTCGCCGTGGACGCCGACATGAAAGATTCTCGGTGATCACGGATGACAGCACCACAAGACCCTGCATAATCGCCCTCTGTGAATGAATCATCGACATTAAGGACAGGTTGTCCTGCTAGGAACGTCGGCCACCTGTTGATCTTGGGTGTAGATTTAGCTTGTGCTCCGTGTTGGGGAACGCAGTAATTTCAAAAATTTCCTACACACACGCAAGATCCATCTAGGTGATGCATAGCAACGAGAGGGGAGAGTGTTGTCTATGTACCCTCGTAGACCGAAAGCGGAAGCGTTATAACAACGCGGTTGATGTAGTCGTACGTCTTCACGATCCGACCGATCCTAGTACCGAAAGTATGCCACCTCCGCGATCTGCACACGTTTAGCTCGATGACGTCCCACGAACTCTTGATCCAGCTGAGTGTCGAGGGAGAGCTTCGTCAGAACGACGGCGTGATGACGGTGATGATGAAACTACCGGTGTAGGGCTTCGCCTAAGCACTGCAACGATATGACCGAGGTGGATTATGGTGGAAGGGGGCACCGCACACGGCTAAGACAATGTCAACTTGTGTGTTCTAGGTTGCCCCTGCCCCCGTATAAAAAGGAGCAAGGGGGGAGGCCGGCCGGCCCTAGGGCGCGCCAAGGAGGGGAGGAGTCCTCCTCCTAGTAGGAGTAGGACTCCCCCTTTCCTAGTCCTACTAGGAGGAGGAAAGGAAGGAGAGAGGGAGAAGGAAAGGGGGGCGCCGCCCCCCTTTCCTAGTCCAATTTGGAACTAAGGGGGAGGGGGCGCGCGGCCTGCCCTGGCTGGCCCTCTCTCTCTCTCCACTAAGGCCCATCTAGGCCCACTAGTTCCCCGTGGGGGTTCCGGTAACCCTCCGGCACTCCGGTTTTCTCTGAAATCACCCGGAACACTTCCGGAGTCCGAATACAGCCGTCCAATATATCAATCTTTATGTCTCGACCATTTTGAGACTCCTCGTCATGTCCGTAATCATATCCAGGACTCCAAACTACCTTCAGTCCATCAAAACACATAAACTCATAATACCGAACGTTAAGCGTGCGGACCCTACGGGTTCGAAAACTATGTAGACATGACTGAGACACGTCTTCGGTCAATAACCAATAGCGGAACCTGGATGTTCATATTGGCTCCCACATATTCTACGAAGATCTTCATCGGTCAAACCGCATAACAACATACGTTGTTCCCTTTGTCATCGGTATGTTACTTGCGCGAGATTCGATCGTCGGTATCTCAATACCTAGCTCAATCTCGTTACCGACAAGTCTCTTTACTCGTTCCGTAATGCATCATCACGCAACTAACTCATTAGTCACATTGCTTGCAAGGCTTATAGTGATGTGCATTACCGAGAGGGCCCAGAGATACCTCTCCGACAATCAGAGTGACAAATCGTAATCTCGATCTATGCCAACTCAAAAAACACCATCGGAGACACCTGTAGAGCACCTTTATAATCACCCAGTTACGTTGTGACGTTTGGTAACACACTAAGTGTTCCTCCGGTATTCGGGAGTTGCATAATCTCATAGTCATAGGAACATGTATAAGTCATGAAGAAAGCAATAGAAACATACTAAACGATCAAGCTAAGCTAACGGAATGGGTCAAATCAATCACATCATTCTCTAATGACGTGATCCCGTTAATCGAATGACAACTCATGTCTATGGCTTGGAAACTTAACCATCTTTGATTCAACGAGCTAGTCAAGTAGAGGCATACTAGTGACACTCTGTTTGTCTATATATTCAAACATGTACTAAGTTTCTGGTTAATACAATTCTACCATGAATAATAAACATTCATCATGATATAAGGAAATATAAATAACAATTTTATTATTTCCTCTAGGGCATATTTCCTTCACTCTCCCACTTGCACTAGAGTCAATAATCTAGATTACACAGTAATGATTCTAACACCCATGGAGTTTTGGTCCTGATCATGTTTTGCTCATGAGAGAGGCTTAGTCAACGGGTCTGCAACATTCAGATCCGTATGTATCTTGCAAATCTCTATGTCTCCCTCCTAGACTTGATCGCGGATGGAATTGAAGCGTCTCTTTATGTGCTTGGTTCTCTTGTGAAATCTGGATTCCTTTGCCAAGGCAATTGCACCAGTATTGTCACAAAAGATTTTCATTGGACCCGATGCACTAGGTATGACACCTAGATCGGATATGAACTCCTTCATCCAGACTCCTTCATTTGCTGCTTCCGAAGCAGCTATGTACTCCGCTTCACACGTAGATCCCGCCACGACGCTTTGCTTAGAACTGCACCAACTGACAGCTCCACCGTTCAATATAAATACGTATCTGGTTTGTGACTTAGAGTCATCTGGATCAATGTCAAAGCTTGCATCGACGTAACCATTTACGATGAGCTCTATGTCACCTCCATAAACGAGAAACATATCCTTAGTCCTTTTCAGGTATTTCAGGATGTTCTTGGCCGCTGTCCAGTGATCCACTCCTGGATTACTTTGGTACCTCCCTGCTAAACTAATAGCAAGGCACACATCAGGTCTGGTACACAGCATTGCATACATGATAGAACCTATGGCTGAAGCATAGGGAATGGCTTTCATTTTCTCTCTATCTTCTGCAGTGGTCGGGCATTGAGTCTGATTCAACTTCACACCTTGTAACACAGGCAAGAACCCCTTCTTAGCTTGATCCATTTTGAACTTCTTCAAAACTTTATCAAGGTATGTGCTTTGTGAAAGTCCAATCAATCTTCTTGATCTATCTCTGTAGATCTTGATGCCCAATATATAAGCAGCTTCACCAAGGTCTTTCATTGAAAAACTCTTATTCAAGTATCCTTTAATGCTATCCAGAAATTCTATATCATTTCCAATCAATAATATGTCATCCACATATAATATTAGAAATGCTACAGAGCTCCCACTCACTTTCTTGTAAATACAGGCTTCTCCAAAAGTCTGTATAAAACCATATGCTTTGATCACACTATCAAAACGTTTAATCCAACTCTGAGATCCTTGCACTAGTCCATAAATGGATCGCTGGAGCTTGCACACTTTTTTAGCATCCTTTGGATTGATAAAACCTTCAGGTTGCATCATATACAACTCTTCTTCCAGAAATCCATTCAGGAATGTAGTCTTTACATCCATTTGCCAAATTTCATAACCATAAAATGCAGCAATTGCTAACATGATTCGGACGGACTTAAGCATCGCTACGGGTGAGAATGTCTCATCGTAGTCAACTCCTTGAACTTGTCGAAAACATTTCGCAACAAGTCGAGCTTTGTAGACAGTAACATTACCGTCAGCGTCAGTCTTCTTCTTGAAGATCCATTTATTCTCGATCGCTTGCCGATCATCGGGCATGTCAACCAAAGTCCACACTTTGTTCTCATCGCTTCTGGGCTCCTCATCGCTTCCTCATAGTTCGTAGGTTCGTCATGGTCAAGTGACATGACCTCTAGAACAGGATTACCGTACCACTCTGGTGCGGATCTTGCTCTGGTTGACCTATGAGGTTCAGTAGTTACTTGATCTGAAGTTACATGATCATCATCATTAGCTTCCTCACTAATTGGTGTAGGAGTCACAGGAACAGATTTCTGTGATGAACTACTTTCCAATAAGGGAGCAGGTACAGTTACCTCATCAAGTTCTGCTTTCCTCCCACTCACTTCTTTCGAGAGAAACTCCTTCTCTGGAAAGGATCCATTCTTAGCAACGAATGTCTTGCCTTCGGATCTATGATAGAAGGTGTACCCAATAGTCTCCTTTGGGTATCCTATGAAGGAACATTTCTCCGATTTGGGTTCGAGCTTATCAGGTTGAAGCTTTTCACATAAGCATTGCAGCCCCAAACTTTAAGAAACGACAACTTGGGTTTCTTGCCGAACCAGAGTTCATAAGGTGTCGTCTCAACGGATTTAGATGGTGCCCTATTTAACGTGAATGTAGCCGTCTCTAAAACATAACCCTAAAACGATAGCGGTAAATCAGTAAGAGACATCAAAGATCGCATCATATCTAGTAAAGTACAATTACGACGTTCGGACACACCATTACGTTGTGGTGTTCCGGGTGGCGTGAGTTGCGAAACTATTCTGCATTGTTTCAAATGAAGACCAAACTCGTAACTCAAATATTCTTCTCCACGATCAGATCATAGAAACTTTATTTTCTTGTTACGATGATTTTCCACTTCACTCTGAAATTCTTTGAACTTTTCAAATGTTTCAGACTTATGTTTCATTAAGTAGATATACCCATATCTGCTCAAATCATCTGTGAAGGTGAGAAAATAACGATACCCGGCGCGAGTCTCGATATTCATCGGACCACATACATCAGTATGTATGATTTCCAACAAATCTGTTGCTTGCTCCATTGTTCCGGAGAACGGAGTTTTAGTCATCTTGCCTACGAGGCATGGTTCGCTAGTACCAAGTGATTCCAAAAGTCCATCAGAATGGAGTTTCTTCATGCGCTTTACACCAATATGACCTAAATGGCAGTGCCACAAATGAGTTGCACTATCATTATCAACTCTGCATCTTTTGGCTTCAATATTATGAATATGTGTGTCACTACTATCGAGATTCAACAAAAATAGACCACTCTTCAAGGGTGCATGACCATAAAAGATATTACTCATATAAATAGAACAACCATTATTCTCTGATTTAAATGAATAACCGTCTCGCATCAAACAAGATCCAGATATAATGTTCATGCTTAACGCTGGCACCAAATAACAATTATTCAGGTCTAAAACTAATCCCGAAGGTAGATGTAGAGGTAGCGTGCCGATGGCGATCACATCGACTTTGGAACCATTGCCCACGCGCATCGTCACCTCGTCCTTAGCCAATCTTCGCTTAATCCGTAGTCCCTGTTTCAAGTTGCAAATATTAGCAACAGAACCAGTATCAAATACCTAGGAACTACTGCGAGCATTAGTAAGGTACACATCAATAACATGTATATCACATATACTTTTGTTCACCTTGCCATCCTTCTTATCCGCCAAATACTTGGGGCAGTTCCGCTTCGAGTGACCAGTCCCTTTGTAGTAGAAGCACTCAGTCTTAGGCTTAGGTCCAGACTTGGGCTTCTTCACTTGAGCAGCAACTTGCTTGCCATTCTTCTTGAAGTTCCCCTTCTTCCCTTTACCCTTTTTCTTGAAACTGGTGGTCTTGTTGACCATCAACACTTGATGCTCTTTCTTGATTTCTACCTCCGCAGCCTTTAGCATTGTGAAGAGCCCGGGAATTGTCTTATCCATCCCTTGCATATTACAGTTCATCACGAAGCTCTTGTAGCTTGGTGGCAGTGATTGAAGAATTCTGTCAATGACACTATCATCAGGAAGATTAACTCCCAGTTGAATCAAGTGATTGTTATACCCAGAAATTTTGAGTATATGCTCACTCACTGAACTATTCTCCTCCATTTTGCAGCTGTAGAACTTATTGGAGACTTCATATATCTCTCAATCCGGGCATTTGCTTGAAATATTAACTTCAACTCCTGGAACATCTCATATGCTCCATGATGTTCAAAACGTCGCTGAAGTCTTGGTTCTAAGCCGTAAAGCATGGCACACTGAACTATCGAGTAGTCATCAGCTTTGCTCTGCCAGACGTTCATAACATCTGGCGTTGCTCCTGCTGAAGGAAATATGCCCTATAGGCAATAATAAAGTTATTATTTATTTCCTTATTTCATGATAAATGTTTATTATTCATGCTAGAATTGTATTAACCGGAAACTTAGTACATGTGTGAATACATAGACAAAACAAAGTGTCCCTAGTATGCCTCTACTTGACTAGCTCGTTTATCAAAGATGGTTATGTTTCCTAACCATAGACATGTGTTGTCATTTGATGAACGAGATCACATCATTAGGAAATGATGTGATGGACAAGACCCATTCGTTAGCTTAGCATTATGATCGTTATAGTTTCATTGCTACTGCTTTCTTCATGACTTATACATGTTCCTCAGACTATGAGATTATGCAACTCCCGAATACTGGAGGAACACCTTGTGTGCTATCAAATGTCACAACATAACTGGGAGATTATAAAGATGCTCTACAGGTGTCTCCCATGGTGTTTGTTGAGTTGACATAGATCGAGATTAGGATTTGTCACTCTCTGTATCGGAGAGGTATCTCTGGGCCCTCTCGATAATGCACATCACTATAAGCCTTGCAAGCAATGTGACTAATGAGTTAGTTACGGGATGATGCATTACGGAATGAGTAAAGAGACTTGCCGGTAACGAGATTGAACTAGGTATTGAGATACCGACGATCAAATCTCGGGCAAGTAACATACCGATGACAAAGGGAACAACGTATGTTGTTATGCGGTTTGACCGATAAAGATCTTCATAGAATATGTAGGAACCAATATGAGCATCCAGGTTCCGCTATTGGTTATTGACCGGAGATGAGTCTCGGTCATGCACTACAAAAAAAATACACTTCCGTGATGATACGCGTTTGTCACAGTAGGTCATGTTTTCTGTCATGCATGTACATCCATGACAATTTTATGACAGAATCAAGATAGTCATACCTGTGTTGTCGTAGAAGTGTTCCATGACATTACCAAAATAATCATCATGAAAGTGTCCACTTCCATGACGATAAATCGCGCGTCATAGAAGTGCTTTCGTCAAGGGTGACCGACACGTGGCATCCACCGTAACGGAACGCCGTTAAGCTATCAGGTCCAGTTTTGGATCCGATAACCCGTTAACAGCCCCGACCAATGGGGATTTTCCACGTGTAAAATCATCATTGGCTGGAGGAAACACGTGTCGGCTCACCGTTGGGACAGATGTAATCCACTCATTGGACCCAAAGCGCCTATGATACGACGACACGTGGCATGGCTCAACAGAGGCCCATTCCTGTGAAAAGACCGACCCGTTTGACTTGGTCAAAAGGTGGCAGGCTGGCCCACGGCAAGCCTGTTAACGACGTGTTCGCATATAGCCCATTTACAGCCCGCTAACCCAGGGCCCGTTTACGGCCTATCCGAATTAGGCCCAGTAGCGTCATCTGGGCCGTCCAATATAATTCCAGCCTGTTTTAACTTCCGGCCCATGTATGGCCCATGACGTCTTTCGGCCCATATGAGGCCCTTTGTAACTCTCGGCCCATTAACGGCCCATGGTAAAACTGGCCTGTAATGAACAATGTATCACTTTATACCCATTAACGGCACGTGGTTAAACTGGCCCGTAATGAACAGTGTATCACTTCATACCCATTAACGGCCCATTATTCCGTTGGGCCGTTTTCAGCCCATGTTATCTTACGGCCTTCTCAGGGCCCATTTATTCTTGGGCTCATTTCCAGCATTCGGTTACTTACGGCCCGTTACTGTCATTTTCTGCTTGTGGGCCAAATTCAGCCCGTGGTTACAGTCGGCCCGTTAATACGTTGGGCCGTTTTCATGTAAAAAAACCCGTTGGGCTTTTTTCATAGAGTTATCAAATATGGCCTATTAACAGCCCGTTATTGTCCACGAATAGTACGGCCCATGATTGGCGAAATGATGATACGCCCCGTAGAAGGCCCATGGATCGTACGGCCCGTAAAAGGCCCATGGATCGTACGGCCCGTAAAAGGCCCATAGATCCTACGGCCCATATAGAAGGTCAATGGATCCTATGGCCCGTAGAAGGCCCATGGATCATACGGCCCGCATGAGGCCCATGGTTACAACAGTCCGAGTGTTGCCATGATTATTTTGGCCTAGTTTCCAAAAATAGGTTATTGTGGCCACTAGAAAAACAGAGAAAAAGAACTGCAGTGACTACAAGCAAACAACTAAACAAGACAATAAGGAAATAAATAAGCAAGCCTATTGCCGCTATTACACATATTACATCCACTGGGCATCAAAGTTCGCCACCAGTGCAAATATAGGGAACAAAGCAGCATATTACATACACTGGCCATTAAAATTGGCCACCAGTGCAAATAAACACGGCGGCAAAACAAGAGCATAACTGAAACAACTTCAGAAGAGCTCAAGAAACGTTATCCTGGGTATCCACCCTGCTGGCAATAAGCTTAGCAAGCTTATTAGCTTTGTCCTGTTTGGCGCTAAAATCCTCCAACGCTTGCTGTTGCACCAGAAAGTATGCATCTGAGTGCTCCAGGGACTTCCGCAGTCCTTCCGCTCCTTGTTGCAGCACAGCTGATCGATGTCTTTCAGCTTGTAGTTGAGACTCAAGAAACCGAACTGATTCAGACAGTGAGTTTGAATAGCTTGTGCAAGCTGTAGTGGCCAGTAACTCGAACACTAAACCAAGACAGGACTTTGGGGTTGTCTCACTGTCTTCGAGATAGTCTTCCTTAGCTGTTTTATCAGCTTTGTTGGAGACCAACAAGGATGTGTCACTATCCTGAACCTTATCTTCATTACTTCCTTTACGATTGCTTAATAAGGCACTCTTCCCCAATATTCTGTCAGCATTCTAAAAGAAGAAACAAGCAGACACATAACAGGTTTAGCATGTACTAGTATATGAAACTCATTTCGGTGAACCAGTTCATTAGTAAGGTGGACAAGATTAAACTACCAAGTCTTCTATTGCCAAGTACTAGTACATAATAAAAGCATCAAACAAACATATATCTATGTCCTATGGTCACTGCATTGTCTTGCCAAATCAAAATAGAGACACGGTTCAAATCATATCGGTTCAAGACAAAGCAGCAGTGAAAGAATACAAAGAGTGGGAAACTACACGGCACAACAAGATTTCAGATGGGTACCACGGGTCTACATGTACAACAACACTATTGGCTCTGTTGTGATGCTAGTAATGTGCATGCTATGAGAAGTCAACTGTATACACAATTGAAATTGAAATCAACAGAGCTATTGATAAGAGCAAGCCTGTTAAAGAAACATGCGTGAACATACCTGCTGTGCCATTGGAGTTTCGATTGGATTCTTCAATTTAAAAATAAGTTTGTATGAGTAAATACGGTGATACAAGAGCAAAACAGTATGCACGATAGCAATCATAGTTAAAAAAGGCGCGCCTAAGCAAGCGCTTAAGAGCGCCTAGGCTCTAGGCGTTAGCAAAACGCATTGCGCATAACTACGCTTAATCTGTGCATAACTGCGCATAAGCATGCGCTTTGGTCAGTAAAGCGCAAGGCGGTGGCAAAACGCACAATTAATGCCTATCACTTTTTTGAACTATGATAGCAATGGAATCTTAAATTAGAACAGTTGTTCTTCAGGTTTAGGCACTTGTTCTACATGAACAGAGTATAGTAAGACGCAAGAATATAGTACTTAAAAATATAAAATGAGCTCATAGACCTTACCACATTCTTGGTTCAGGACCAGTACAGAACAAGGCGTTCCCAGTCATCGTCCAGTAAATGTGTCTCAGGAGAACGTAAGGGAATTTGATGAGTTTCTTTGCTGGTGAAGTACGTTTTCTTTAGGTAATTCTGATACTGCCACCAAGCATTCTTGAAGATAGCAGAGGTATTAGCACAGGTTACCTCATCCTGAGTTTCCAAATCGGTCCTTCTCTATAGAGAAAAATGGGAAAATTTGTTGTATTATAACCATCATGGAGGTAGGATGTATGGGACAAAGCAAAGTAATTGCCATGAGTAACATTACTTACACATAACTCCTGGATAAACACCTGCAACTGGCATTTTCCTTCATCTTCAGTATAATATTTCCAAGATGGCAAGATACGCACATACGATTTAACAACATCAAATGCGATAGATGCTAAACTACGACTAGCAGGTTGTGCTTCCTCCACAGGAATAGGCGTACTAATTGGTGGAGTTGGGGTTCGCCGTGGTAGTACTGGCCCTTTGGGCACTGGACTGCCTTACTAACTGCTCTTGTTTGGGAGCTCTGTGGTGGAGATGGTGTTGTGTCAACAGGAACTGGGTTACTATCTGCTGGGGTTGGGGCTAGATTGGGTGAAGCTGGTTCTCTGTCCATCGCAGTAGGGGTACAATCTGCGAGAGTTTGGGTTATGTGTGGTAGGGCTGGTTCTCGTGCATGTACAACCGGGGTGCTATCTCCACCAAGAGGTAGCACTGTTTTATTTGAAGACCGTGTTTTTAGTCCGCTAGATACTGGCATCACCCGCTCCAATTCAAATGGCTGATAAACAGGAAACATAGTTGAATGTACATACATTGTATGAGAGACAGATGCAATAGATAGTGTTGAAAAAAGAGGACATAAAATAGTTGACATGTATATTGTTTAACTAAAACGGATAGCATGACATAATTTCACATATATGATGTCTATCTAAACTGGATAGCATAGCATAACATAATTCAAAGATATGATGAATAACTAAACAGGATCGCATGACATAATTCACCTACATGTTATCTAAGTAATCAGAATCGCATCATTTAATTCACATATGTGATTTATATGCTAAACAAAGGGCATTAGATATGATGTCTGAACTAAGAACATGGTGTTGAATATTGTGTATATGATGTCTAAACTATGCAATGCAAGACACCATATGCATGATATGAGCAGTATAACCGTGCCAAGTTAGAGCATACACCCCGGTGGGGGAATAGGACTGGTCATCTGTCTCTGAATCCATCTCTGAGGAGCTATCAAGACCCAACAAGAGATCTGGTTCGACAGGTAGCACTGTCTGCTCTGAAGGCCTGGTTTTCACTCCAGATTTTTCAATCTCCCACCCAAATGGCTGATTCACAGGAAGAGTAGTTTAATGTACAAACATTGTCGACAAATGGAAATGTAATGAAGAAAAGGATGGGCAAGATATCATGCAAATATATGATGCCTGCTTAAACAGGATGGCATTGCACATTTCACATATATTATGGCTGGCTAAAAGACATGAGACTGCATAATTCCTATATATGATATAGAAACTAAACAGGTAGCATTGCAGAACATGTCTAAACTAAGCAGATGACATATATGATGTCAAAAGCAGGCACTGCAAGGCAACATATGCATGATATGACTAACATCATCATGCCAAGGTAGAGCAAACACCTTGGGGGTAAATAGGAGTGGTCAGCGGCGTCTAAATCCGCCTCAGAAAAGATATCTTCCTCTGGATTACAATCTGGAGAGGGGTGGGGAGGGTTTTCCATTGAACCCACCATGGAGCGATGTCTGCGTGACATTGTATTACCACGCAAAACTCTTCTCTTTTTCTCTACATGTTCAGCATGACTGTGTACAATATCTGACATGCATACAAAAAAATATGGTGAGATTATGTAAGGAGAGCATGCAGAAATTTAGAGTGATGGTAACAACCAGTGGATGGATCCAAAAATAATGATAGCAGGCTGATGATTGCTTTAATTTAATAAAAATACAGATGATGATTACTTTACTATTTGTTTCCCACCCAAGATGAACAACATAGGCATACCCTAGGTGAACCAGATATTAGACAGAGATACTATTCATTGCTTCCTCGATATGTGCCCCACAACTAAATTAAACTCAACTTTGAACATTAATTTGGACCTGACTTGGAGTCCAAGAGGTGAACAGGACGATAATGTAGCAGGTAATTTTAAGCAATGCATAACATAAGCAGAAACAAAAGAGTGCAACATCTCTTGTGGACCCGTGTACTCCTCAGGTTCATCTGCTGAGTCGATGATGGTGATGCCGTTGCGGTGGGTGCCGGCGGCAGGGAAGGAGATCTGAGGCGGCGAAAGACGGTCACCAGTCGTGATGTCTGGTTTGGTGGATGTTTCTGTCGATGGAGCAGCTCAGGTGAGGTGGACGACGTTGCGGCAGGAGCAAGGCAAACCACAGAAAGTTCCCTTCGACACCTACCTGTAACTGAAGTAATTCTATAAGGGCTCATTTGGCTTGCATGATTCTAAAAACGCAAAGATAGGAAAAACACCGGAATAGGATAGGAATGCACATGGTAAACAGAGCATTTGTAAACACAGGATTTCTGTCAACTTGGTTGTTTGGTTTACAGGAATTGGAAGAGCAGAGGAATGCAAAGAAACATGGCCAAAATAAAGTGAAACCATATGAAAGCGTGTACAGTTAGAATGTTATTCTGCCACTAATGCACTTGGTCTTATTTTCATGCATAGGATTTTGAAAAGTAGGTCCAGGTGGATGTTTTGCTTCATTCCTTTCAACAAAATGCATTAATACTTGAATAGTAGAGTGCCATTGGAAAATTCCCTATTGCTATGTTTTCCCGTTGAACCAAAATAGCCCTAATGGATCGACATGAATGTATAGTAATAAGTGATGCAACAAGTGTACAACCTCTTTGCCGTAGCCGTGTCAACCTCAGCATCCTTGGGTTGGTCACTGAAGCAGTTGAGGCAGAGGTGGCAGTCGGAGGTGTGGAGGAAGATCTGAGGAATCTGTAGACGACGTCCAGGGCACTGCTCTGTTGTGATGTATCGTTTTGTCGTTGGAGCAGCTCCGGTGAGCCGTAAGACATCAAGGCTGAAGCAGCATAAGACAGACATCGTCAATCTCAAGTGGGATTCTAATAGCATCTCCAATAGATGATGTAAAATAGATGTAAAATTTACATCACCAAAAACCACCTGACTACAACAGATGAGGTAAAAACGTTGACTCTGAACTTAACAGTCGAAACTGAAATTTACTGTGGAATCTGAATGTTACTGTCGAAACTGAACACAATGGTAGCAGAGAGGCACTTGACATGTAGTTTAGGGAGGGCCTGCAGTTCATCGTCAACCTGCACCCCCCTGAGCCGCCAGCCACCACCGGCCGAACCGCCGGCCCCAACGCCGCCTCGCCGCCCCGAAACAACTCCCCACTGCCGGTCCGCCACCGCCCCGGCCAGCCCTCTAGGCCCGCCGCCCCCACCCTGAACCCTAAGATAGATAGTGGGGTACCTCTCCGGCGAGCCCCCGTCCCCGTTGCGGGTGGTTCTTCCTTAACTCCGGCGAGCCCCCACCCCCTGAAAATTGACTGACCCAAAAGTCGATTCAGACAACTGAAGTGTAGCTAAATCGGAGCAGAGTAGCAACACGAGTGAGGGGGAGAGCAGCAGCAGCAGCGCGAGTGAGTGACCGAGAGCCGAAGCAGCAGCTGGGCGAGCGAGCGGTCGAACGAGAGCCGGAGCAGCAGTAGCAGCGCGAGCGAGCGAGCGAGAGCCGAAGCAGCAGTAGCAGATCCGGCTGGTATGGACGCCGCTGCCGAAGGGGCCTCGCACTGGGAGAGAGCCGCCGTGGAGATGTCACCCGCGGCGCCGGCTTCAAGGTAGCCGCTCCATGGGGGTGCGGGATGGAGCACCGTTGGCGCCGGGAGGTCGAGTTAAGGAGAAGGTGCGATGCGATGAGTGTACAACCTCTTTGGTGGCGCCGAGTAGGCCTCGGCTTCGTCCGAGGAGTTGGTGAGGATGTTGCGGTTCCGGTGGAGCAGGTTAAGGCGGCGCTGTGGGGATGGAGCAGCCACGATAGACGAGGCGAACGTCGGAACAGCTCCTTGGAGGTGGAGGACGGGGCGTCTGAACCGGCGGGATGACGAGATGGACGACGGATCCTCATCCGGGGAGGTGGACGAGGGACGTTGAGCTGTTGCGGTGGACGACGTCGTCAGGGAAGAGGCTCCGGCTGGGCAGCGGTGAGGTGGCGGACGAAAGAGGGTGGGGTTTCGCGACTGGGGCGGAGAGGTTATGGCGGCCTGGGATTTCGAATGGCATAAAGGAGGCGATTGGAGGGGGTGAACCATGACTTAGGGACGCGCTTGTCCAAAATGTAGGGTGTGTTACAAAAGTACCCCCCACCGATTTGAACTAGCGACACTTTCGGCTCAGGGTTAGAAGGGGGATTTCGCTTGTCGGGATTTGGCAGCTGGAGGGAGTTTTCGCGCGCGTTGTAATTTCAGGATAGCAAGGCACGGGTTGTGAAGGCGCCAGTTTTGGGAGCACGATATCTGAATTTTCGGGATATAACAAGGCGTGGGTTGAATTTTAGGGACAAGCCTAACGTGTAATATTGTACTTGTACGTACCAAATCAATTCACACTTCCCTCAACCAAAAACGAATAAGATAAAACTATTCACACCACACACAGAGAGAGTCTTGCCCCGTTTTACTATAAAAATGCTATTCAAAGCTACCCCCTCCTTCCATCTATATAGGGCCTAATGCGTTTTTCGATGCTAACTTTGACCAAATATTTGAGCAATAATATATGACATGCAACTTACACAAAGCACACCGTTAAATTCGTCTGTGAAAGGTTCTTTCAATGATATAATTTTCACATTGTGCATGTCATGTACTATTAATCTTGTCAATAGTCAAAGGCGGTCTTAAAAAACGCATTACGCCCTATATAGATGGAAGGAGGGAGTATGAATCCATGTTATGTCCAATTAAATTTTTTCGCTTGCTGTATAATGCATGTAACCTACTCATACCAACATTTTAGTGCATTCCAAATGTCTATACTACCGCTGCAATTCGAACTAAATTTGAATTTGTTTCTCTATTTCAATAAGAATCTACAATCATGATTGTTGCCAACTTCAACCATCATTCGTGTATTACCTTAATAACACACCACATGATTACTATAGAGATAGATATGAACTATGTGTACTACATGAACTCGAATTCTATTTTTTGAATACACATGATGTTGATTCCAAATAATAGTACATTTGATGTACTAACTATATATTCATAATATAAACCATGTTCCATACGTACACCGTGTTTATCACACATAGTATAGTGCCCCGCCCCCTACATTATGACAAGTATTTAGACCTAAGCTGCAAAAGCCAGATTTAGCCCAAATTATGATCAATGTTCTATATATTATACGTAGTACTAGCAAGATGCCCATGTGTTCCACAGAACATCAACATGATCAAGGGGAGGCCTAATTTGCAAATATGGAGAGGGGTGTGGGTATCTTTTTTTAAAAATTGCCATAGTTTCCTTCCTATCCGTCAGATATAAATCGGACGGCTATATTGCAGGATGGCAGGCACACCATCATCAACAACTCCATTTTTTATAAGAGTAGAGATAAAATAAATTATATGTAGTATAACATGTTCATAACCACACCATGTGTATCACCGTTATATATATTCACACATGCGTCGGTTTAAAACACTATGATAAATTCTCCAAATATCCGAATTCACTTTTTATAATGAAGTATGATCTCTATTCGTCTTTTACACCCACACAATCCTCTTATCTTTGTAGCTAGCGCTAACTTTCTCTCGTGCATGCACACGCCCGCATCCCTCTCACCCTCCCTCAGCATTCTCTATCTCCATCGCGAAAATTCGTCTTTTCACTTTAGGTCGTTCACCCACGGTGTGTGTAGGCCCCCCAGCTCCTTCTTTACGGCACACATCGATCGATATGCCTCTCTAGCCAGGTGTGCCTAGCACAAACACAAGCTTCCCCTCTTCTCTTATCACCGTCCATGCCTCATTCCCACCACTCTTTTCATTGATCTCGTACTCGCACACTCCTTCCCCCTCGATATAGTATGACTCTCGCACCACCTCCTAGATGCATCCCTCTCTCTCTCTCTATCCTTCTCCCCGTGCCTCATTTGCTTCTAACACACACATGCATGTATACCGATCGATCTCCCAACATATACCTAGGTCGACTTTAACTATTCCCCCCATCAATCGACGTACCTCACAAGTTATCTCTCTTCTTTCTCTGACAAAGGACGATTGATCTTCCTATGTAGTTATGTCTACTTACCACAACCATATGCCCCCCCTCATCATTCGTGCATGCCTCCTGACCCGTCTCTCACACGCACGTGCACAGATAGGCAGCCATCCCCTCTCTTATTGATATTGCAGGCGTGCCCTCCGGTTGTCTAGAAAGCCTATCCCACCATTTGTTAGAAGCAACTCCACTACCACCCCCTCAAACACTCTAGCTCTGTCTCTCTCCCAACCTTATTCCTCTCCTACACATATGCATGGATGCCGATCGATCTCCCTTAATACGTGAGGTAGGCCTCTCTCCTCCTCCACACATATACCAGCCATTGTACCTCTATAGTTAATTAGGCCTCCCTCCCCCCCACCACACACCGATAGTCGAGCGTTGTAGGTAGGTATCCATGCCACAGAGACAAACTGCACCTGTCCCCTCTCACGTTCCAGTAGGCCAGCCACTCTATATCTTTGACGTGGACACACACAAATTCGATGGCACTCTTTATCGATCGCGCGCGCGCACACACACACATCATCCCTCTTTTCGATTCTATGGACACCTCAAGCTAATGATACCTCCACTCTCTTCTCGTGGATCGCCCCCTCTATATATATGATATATCCAGGACACTATTTCACACACATTGCATATGTTACATTTTTTGATTGACCCCCCCCCCAAAAACTCTCACGAACCCACACACTATATCTCTCTATGTTTGTATCCCTCTCACACAACCCCACGTAGGTGGTGTACGTATACAAGAAGAGAATAGGTGCACCATGCACATACTCACGCTTCGTGCCCAGCCACACCCGCGCGGGGTACACGGTGGAGCTCATTTCTGTATGAAATGGCAGCCCACGTGCTAATTTGAATGCGTGTAGCGGTTGTTTACCTACGGAGGTCATGTACCACACGTGCATGAAACAAAGTTCGACTTGATGCGTTGGCGCGTTATTTTTAAATAAAGTTATAGCGCTCAATGGCACGTACACAGAATATAAAATGATTTTTATGGAGAAAAAGGTAGTCCGCTCCACTATATACAATGGAGCCTGCCTGCCTGGTTTGTCTCTCTTCAGAGTATCTCACACAAGGCTGCGGTGGCCTCTCTCTCTCTTACCGTTGGTCACTGATCCGGCCGCATCCCGTCTGCCGACGAAAAGGGAGGACGTGCATCGTTTCTCCATTCGACGGCGCCGAGGCAGCACGTCCCGATCTACGGTACACGCCGTTCTCTCTGACCAAGCTCCGACGCGGTAGGGCCTACGCCACCTGCTCGCTACCGCAGTCTGGGCAGATTCCGCCCGCCGCCGCTCACCTAGTTACATCCTGACGACCTCCAAGTATCCCCTCCGGCCTTGCTCCACTGCCCGTCTTCCCACGTCGCTGCATGTGGATCTTCCATAGTTCTACTGGAATGTCAGAATGGAACAGTTGGTTCATTTCGGTGGAACAAGGGAGATCTGTGTTCCAATCCTCATCATCCATATTGGCGCCATAACCTTCCTTTAGGTAAGAATGATATTTAATGCATGTGTTCATCTCTATTTTGCGACTGCCATGAGAAAATAATGCTATTTTTACTAGTACACTTGTACTCCCTCACTGACAAAACCAATTCTGACATAGAAGGCCAATCATGTACTTGGTTTCACCAACTGGTGAGGAGAATGAGAAACAGAGCATGAAGAGGAAGAAGAAGAGTAAACAGTGCCAAGGCGATCTTGCTGAAGCTAGAGGCCTCAGTCGAGGCCATTCAAGGGCACCGGCAATGACTACCTTACATGTGAGACGATCCTCCAGGGAGCCCTTCCACGTCTGCTGTCTCACCTAATTAATTAGGAGTACTTAAGTACCACTAATTTATTGCTGCCTAATTTTCCTGTCGGAGTTAAACAAATCTTTAGTAGCACCCCATGCTGAGTCATGTACGTGTGTATGTTTGTCTATGGAGGTGAATCATGTGGTGGAGCAGGGAGGGAATGCTAACTTTACCCATTAAGATAATGACGGTGCTTCTACTTGTTAGTGTATGTTTCATCAACTAGTCCCACTATTACAGTAATCTCACTCTCTCAATATATGTGCCAACAGAGATGCTCGATTTTGGTGGAACTGCACAAAAACTTTGGGTGTTTCATTGCCTCGACAGCTTCCTTCCTTTCCTGTTAGTCGCTAATCTTGGCTTGCATTATTCCTTTGCTGTCAGTCGCTTGGCTTATCTCAGCTTCCAGTCAAAGGAAATAGTAATTGATATGCTACCTCAAACAGGTTGGTACTGGTCTTTATCCTGATTATTGTGCTTGTCATATGTATTGGTAATTTGGTATTGTGCTACTGTTTGCTGATTTCATAAAGGAGTAACTTGGAGCCTGAACTTGCAGGCAAATCATTACATCAGGTGATTTGAGTAGAACTGCACAAAAAGATCAGATGGACAGGTACTTATGCTGCTGCTATGTACTACAAAGTTCACTCAGACAAGCATCGATGTTGACAAGAAGAAGTGCCTAAATTCATTCGAGTATCAACCGGCGTCAACCAATTGTCAAACTCCAAGTATTAGGAGAGTGAACGCCAAAAATATTGCTTGGCGCATAGCCCAGAAAAACGCAGTCCAGTCTTTGGTCCCAACTTGTGCCTTTTGGTTATCGGCACATATGGTAGCGAACTGTATGGCATGGAGTCTAAAGATTCCAGACAAGTTGGTTGACGCGTATATTCATCTGGCACTTAATCAGTCTGCACGCCAAGGATGCTCCATTTCAGTGGAACTGCACAAAAAATTTGGGTGGTTCATTTTCTCAACCGCCACCTTTCTTGTCTGCAATGTAGAATTTTGGCAAGCTACATGACCAAGATGAGCCAGTAAACTAGTTGGATGAAAGTAGTGGCCAAGTTGCTCAAACCTCCCTCGGCACGAGGCCACTATTTGAGGATAAACCTACAAGCAAAGTTCACATTGTCTGTGCTGCCTCTTATGTACTCAAAAGTTTACTCGTACAAGCATTAATTTTAGCAAGAAGGACCTCCGACTGAACACCATTTACCAGTCTATACCCTAGGTAATTAAAGTTCGTCCATGGATCATATTGGCTGTGATCTCAATCATTTGGATGCTTAAACATACTGAACATGTGTATATCTAAATCTTTTTGTGAATTATCTATGAATATTGTTGTGTGTTCTATCAATCATTTGGATCCATAGACATGCTGAACTTGTGTATATATGAATCTTTTGAGTTGTTGATAGTGAATGTTGGCTATAAATATGAACGTGTCCTGTGAACCTGAGTTTGATACGAATGTTTACCTTTTCTGTTGTACTTGTGTGTGAACTTGTTAGTATGCCTACTGTGGGGTATGTGACGTGTGGGTGTCAACGACAGACCTTCCTCCCGAGAAGAATTGCACCTGCTTTGTTAGGGTAGCAATGGCGCATCAGATTTTTTTAATCTTTTTGTTCTGTCTTGCCCCCTCCCCCGCTCAACCCCTGCCATAATGTTTTCGGCCTCAAAACAAACATAGTACTGCGTTGTTTTTGGGGCTTGATAAAAAATTGAGTGCTGGTTTCTGTAGGTTGGCCCGCCCAGCAAATGGGCTGCTGGTCCACCACGGTCTGGGAGGCTAAAAATACAAGTTGTATGGTGCAGAGGCAAGTAAAAAAAGCCATCGAGAGCCATCCACTGAAGAAGAAAAAATCGCTCCTGTTGTGCTTCTTCAGTTGTGCCGCCGGCTGCCTCTTTAATCCAGTTCGCTCGGGGATCTGGTATCATTTTTTTCCAGAGGGCGAACAAGTATCAACTAGGCCTAGGTTTTGTACTTATTTTTTGAGGTCCATACCGGCCTATGGGTTTTTTCTTAAAGATCGGCAGCCCAATGTATTTTTTAACAACATTATATATATTTATATTATTACTATTATCGTATATTTTATAGAGACTTATATATACATTATAAAAACATCCACGTGTTATTAACTTATAAAAGTAATGTTTAACAGAAGTTGGCAAGGAAAATCCTGGTTTTTTTGACTCACAAGCAAGGAAAATCCTGGTGATTGCGTACAAAAGCTTGCGAAGATTTTAAGGACCAATGTAATAATAACGCGCTCATTTTTATTTTGAGCAATAACTCGCTAATTTGTTAATTATGTATATAAAAGATGTGCCTCTCCGGTTTATTTTTGATATTAATTGCTCCTTCTAACATAACATTATATATATATATATATATATCTATGACGAGCCCAGCTAATTCGTGTATTTGAAGGAAGCGCAAATGGGTTGGGATTTCTTAGATAATATAAATGGGCCGCATTGACGCGAAATTATTTGTTCACCCAGCCCAGCAAATGGACTGTACATTCTAGAAAACATGGGTTAAATATATGCCACATTTTTGCAGGCTGACATGTGGGCCAATAGGTCGAAGCCTACGCAGGGCGTTGTCAACTTGGTCGGCATGCACCTTCAATCTCTCTTCTTCTTCCTCCAGCGTCGCCGGGACCGCCTGGTCCGGCCTTCGGCGGCTAGTGGCTCTGCTTAGCACGCATCGCTGCGAAGCGCTACCCCACCGCCGGGCAGGCTATCCCTCCACCCCTCCACACCTCCTGTTATTCTCCACTGACTGCAGCCCCACGCCGCACCAGAACCAGTTATAACCCTTCTCCTCCACTCAATCTGCGACTCCACTGCCGCGTCTTCCCATCTCCGAGTCGTTCCCGTCCGAGGCCTCGCCGTCATCCACCGCCTCGCTACGCTCGGTGTGGCGTGGTCAACAAATGAGAGTCATCGGAAGAGGACTGTACGTGGAGAGCCTGACGGCTGGGACCCACGAGGTCCATGGTCGCATGCAAGGAAAGTTCCTTCTTATTAAGCTGAAAAAAATGTTTCCTCCACCTGACAACTCGGACCCACCAGCTGTATCTTCGCACGGAAGGAGGTGCCTCCTTGTTATGCAGAAAAATTATTCCTCCCATTGACAGCTGGGACCCGTCAGATTTGGTGGCTGACTTGTGGGCCTACTAAGCGGACGTGTACGCAGGGAATTGTCAACTTAATCAACAAATGATTCTAGCAGCTGCACCGTTGGATGTTAATCCAACAGCCGTGCTCCTTCTTCAACCTCTGTTCTTGCTCCTGTCTCCCGTGGGCGGCACCGCGGCTGTCCCACTCATCTCCATCTGCGACTCCACTGCCTCGTCTTCCCCATCTCTGGGTCGTTCCAGTCTGGGGCCTCGCCGTCGTCCACCGGCCTTGGTGCGCTCGGCACGGTGTGGTCAACGTGGTCAACAACCGAGAGTCATCGGAAGATGACTGTACGTGAGAGGCTGACAGTGGGGACGCACCACGCCCATGGACGCATGCATGCAACGGAACGCGGCGTGGTCAACATGGTCAAGGAACGACTTCCATCGGAAGTGTACTATACGTGGAGAGGCTGACAACTGGGTCCATGGCCGCAGCAAGGAAGTGCCTCCTTATTACGCGGAAAATAATGATTCCTCCACCTAACACCAGGGACCCACCGGACGGGCCACCGTATTTTGCGAAAAAAAGCATTTCCCCCTAACTGCTGGGACCCACCGGACGGGCCACCATATTTTGCGAAAAAAATGTTCCCCCTGCTGTCAGCTCGGACCCACCGGATGTGCCTCCTTATTACGCAAAAAAATGAATACTCCCCCTGCTAGCTGGGACCCACCTTGGTGGGAGGCTGATTTGTGGGCCTACTAAGTTGACGGGGACGGAGGGCTTTGCTAACTTAGTCAATATGAATGATTCTAGCTCCAGTGACCGTACGATGTCCATCCAACGGCCGTAGTGCTTCTTCAACCTCTGGTCTTCTTGCTCCAGCCGCCCAAACCAGCGCCGGTCGTGCCGCGTGCTCCTGCCTCCCGTGGCCGGCTGTGATGCCGCGGAGGCCACACCGCCCCCTACTACTCCCACCGCTGGCCAGGCCATCCCTCTACTCACCCACACCCCCTGTTATTCTGCGGCGACGGCAGCCTCACACCGCAGCCAAACCAGTGAACCCTCGTACTCCTCTCCGCGCGGGCTTCCACTGTCGCGTCTTCCCCGGCTCCGCGTCGTCCCATTCCTAGGCCTCGCCGTCGTCCACCGCCCTGGTGCTCTCGGCCGGCGTGGTCAACGTGGTCAAGGAACGACTTCCATTGAAAGAGTACTATACGTGGAGAGGCTGACAGCTGGGTCCACGGCAGCCGCAAGGAAGTGCCTCCTTATTACGCGGAAAATAATTATTCCTCCACCTGACAGCAGGGACCCACCGGACGGGCCACCGTATTTGGCGAAAAAAACGTTTCCCCCCTGACTGCAGGGACCCACTGGATGGGCCACCGTATTTCGTGAAAAAAATGCCCCCCCCCCCCCCGCTGTCAGCTCGGACCCACCGGAAGTGCCTCCTTATTATGCACAAAAAAATGAATACCCCCCTACTAGTTGGGACCCACCTTGGTGGGAGGCTGACTTGTGGGCCTACTAACGGGGACGGAGTCCTTTGTCAACTTAGTCAATCTGAACGATTCTAGCTCCAGTGACCGTACGATGTCCATCCAACGGCCGTAGTGCTTCTTCAACCTCTGGTCTTCTTGCTCCAGCCGCCCAAAGCAGCGCCGGTCGTGCCGCATGCTCCTGCCTCCCATGGCTGGTTGTGCTGCCGCGGAGGCCTCACCGCCCCCTACTATTCCCACCGCTGGCCAGGCCCTGCGGCGATGACAGCCTCACACCGCAGCCGAACCAGTGAACCCTCGTGCTCCTCTCCGCGCGGGCTTCCACTGCCGCGTCTTCCCCGGCTCCGTGTCGTCCCCTTCCCAGGCCTCGCCGTCGTCCACCGCCATGGTGCTCTCGGTGCGGCGTGGTCAACGTGGTCAAGGAACGACTTCCATCAAAAGAGTAGAGTACGTGGAGAGGCTGACAGCTGGGTCCACGGCGGCCGCAAGGAAGTGCCTCCTTATTACGGGCAAAATAATTAATTATTCCTCCACCTCACAACAGGGACCCACCGGACGGGCCACCGTATTTCGCAAAAAAAAACATTTCCCCCTGACTGCTGGGACCCACCAGCTACATCTTCGCACGCAAGGAAGTGCGTCCAGGCAAAAAAAAACGATTCGCCCCCCTAACTGCTGGGACCCACCAGCTACATCTTCGCACGCAAGGAAGTGCCTGACAGTCAGGACCCACCTGGTCGAAGCGTACGTAGCATTGTCATTCTGGTCGCGAACGTGTACGTACATACTAGTCGATGTAGAGGCGCGCACGTAGCATGTACACGTACGTACAGCGGCCAGTGTGCAAGAAAGAAAATACGGCCACGTACGTACATAGGTCCCAATCTTCAGAGTTGCGTTTAATTCTATCCAGTAAATCCCATTTGAATTCAATAGTCTTCATCATAAAAGAGCCAGCACAAGAAGTATCGAGCATGGTGCGATTATTATCAGAAAGCCGATCATAAAAACTTTGAATAATTATTTCTCTTGGAAGCTCATGATCGGGGCATGAATATAACATTGATTTAAGCCTCCCCCAAGCTTGAGCGATGCTTTATCTTTCGCGAGGCCAAAAATTAATATATAATTGCGATCACGATGAACAAGATGCATAGGATAAAATTTCTGATGAAATTCCAATTTCAATCGTTTGTAGTTCCATGATCCCGTATCATCACATAGCCTATACCATGTCGATGCATCTCCCTTCAAAGATAAAGGGAAGACCTTCTTCTTAATAAAATCACCGGGTATACCTGCAAGCTTAAATAATCCACAAACTTCATCCACATATATTAGGTGCTCATCAGGATGCTTTCTTCCATCTCCTGCAAATGGATTAGCTAGCAGTTTTTCTAACATACCCGAAGGAATCTCAAAGTGGACATTTTCATTTTCAGTAGGTTCAGTAGGTTGAGGAGCAACTCTTTGCTCTACTGGTCGGGGTGAAGATACCCCGAACAAGCCCCTCAGAGGATTACTTTCCATAGTAACAAGTGACAGTAAATTTCAGCACACTATATAAATTTTTCCTTACCAAATTCCACCTACCAAAGGCGCTTCACTCCCCGGCAACGGCGCCAGAAAAGAGTCTTGATGACCCACAAGTATAGGGGATCTATCGTAGTCCATTCGATAAGTAAGAATGTCGAACCCAACGAGGAGCAGAAGGAAATGATAAGCGGTTTTCATCAAGGTATTCTCTGCAAGCACTGGAATTATAGGTAACAAATAGTTTTCTGATAGGATAATTTGTAACGAGCAACAAGTAACAAAAGTAAATAAAGTGCAGAAAGGTGGCCCAATCCTTTTTGTAGCAAAGGACAAGCCTGGACAAACTCTTATATAGAGAAAAGCGCTCCCGAGGACACATGGGAATTATCGTTAAGCTAGTTTTCATCACGTTCATATGATTCGCGGTTGGTACTTTGATAATTTGATATGTGGGTGGATCGGTGCTTGGGTGCTGCCCTTACTTGGACAAGCATCCCACTTATGATTAACCTCTATTGCAAGCATCCGCAACTACAACAAAAGTATTAAGGTAAACCTAACCATAGCATGAAACATATGGATCCAAATCAGCCCCTTACGAAGCAACGCATAAACTAGGGTTTAAGCTTCTGTCACTCTAGCAACCCATCATCTACTTATTACTTCCCAATGCCTTCCTCTAGGCCCAAATAATGGTGAAGTGTTATGTAGTCGACGTTCACATAACACCACTACAGGATAGACATCATACATCTCATCAAAATATCGAACGAATGCCAAATTCACACGACTACTAATAGCAAGACTTCTCCCATGTCCTCTGGAACAAACGTAACTACTCACAAAGAATAATCATGTTCATAATAAGAGGAGTATTAATAGGCACAAAGGATCTGAACATATGATCTTCCACCAAATAAACCAACTAGCATCAACTACAAGGAGTAATCAACACTACTAGCAACCTACAGGTACCAATCCCGGACTTAGAGACAAGAATTGGATACAAGAGATGAACTAGGGTTTTGAGAGGAGATGGTGCTGGTGAAGATGTTGATGGAGATTGCCCTCTCCCGATGAGAGGAGCGTTGGTGATGACGATGGCGATGATTTCCCCCTCCCGGAGGGAAGTGTCCCCGGCAGAACAGCTCTGCCGGAGCCCTAGATTGGTTCCACCAAGGTTCTGCCTCGTGGCAGCGGAGTCTCGTCCCGAAAGCTTGCTTATGATTTTTCTTCAGATGAAAGACTTCATATAGCAGAAGATGGCCACTGGAGGGCCAACAGGGGGCCCACGAGGCAGGGGGCGCGCCCAGGGGGTAGGGCGCGCCCCCACCCTCGTGGCCAGGTGGAGGCCCCCTCACATATTTCTTCCGCTCAATATTTTTTATTATTTCCAAGAATAACTTTTGTGGAGTTTCAGGACTTTTGGAGTTGTGCATAATAGGTCTGTAATATTTGCTCCTTTTCCAGCCCAGAATTCCAGCTGTCGGCATTCTCCCTCCTTCTGTAAACCTTGTAAAATAAGAGAGAATAGGCATAAGTATTGTGACATAATGTGTAATAAAAACCCATAATGCAATAAATATCGATATAAAAGCATGATGCAAAATGGACGTATCAACCGTTCATCCACGGGCTCTTGTTCGTCCAGCCTCCACCGCGCGCTACTCCACCGGCTACTGTTCAACCAGCTCTCTCCACGGGCTCCTGTTCAACCACCCCTCAACGGGCTACTGTTCATCCAGCCCTCCATCGTCTACTGTTCATCCAGCCCTCCACGGGGTGGTCCTGTTCATCCAGCCCTCCACGGGGTCCTGTTCATCTAGCCCCAACCGGCTCGATCGATCGGGTCCTGTTCATCCAGAGGCAACACCACGAGGTCCTGTTCATCCACCCCCACCGGTAACTGTTCAACCAACCCCCCCCCCCCAACAAAGCTCACTGGTCATCCAGAGGCAGCATCGATCGGCTTCAGTTAGCAGCAGTAGCGAAGGAATCGCTCGATCGGGTTCAGTTAACAGCCATCGATTGATCGCTCGGGTTCAGTAACGTGTAGCCTGCAGTGCAATCGTTCGAGTTCAGTTAGAGCCCAACGCCTCGCACCCACGCGCGTGCGTGTACGAGAAAAACGCGCATCGCTCGGCCCCGACCACCCACCGTAACCGGGACCACCCCGATATTTTCCTCGCCCTCGCTTCTACCACAGTTTTTTCCGTCATGGACGGCCCAAAGAATGTCATGCAGCTGCATCTCTGGCCCGCCCAGGACGAAAAGCCCATTTTCTGTCATGATTTTTTGTCATAGAAGTAGGAGCCCACCACATCTATGATGATACCGGGTTTTCTCACAATTATCGTCATAGAACTGTCATAAGTATGACACATTTTTTTCGTTTGGCCCAAAATGTCACGGATGTGTCTTTGTTTTGTAGTGATGTTTACATAGTTGTCGAACCCGTAGGGTCCTCACGCTTAACGTTAGGTGATGATCGGTATTATGAGTTTATGTGTTTTGATGTACCGAAGATAGTTTGGAGTCCCGGATGTGATCACGGACATGACGAGGAGTCTCGAAATGGTCGAGACATAAAGATTGATATATTGGACGACTATATTCGGATACCGGTTAAGTTCCGGGGGTCACCGGATATTTATCGGAGTGCCGGGGGATTATTGGAACCCCCGGGGGATCTAATGGGCCAACATGGGCCTTGTGGGAGAGAGAGGAGAGGGCCTAGGGCTGGCCGCCCCCCCCCTTGGGAGTCCGAATTGGACAAGGAGGGGGGCGCCCCCTATTTCCTCCCTCTCTCCCTCTCCTTCCTTCCCCCTTCCTCCTTCCTAGTTGGACTAGGAAAGGGGAGTCCTACTCCCACTAGGAGGAGGACTCCCACTCTCCTTGGCACGCCCCAAGGCCGGCCAGCCTCCCCCCTTGCTCCTTTATATACGGGGGCAGGGGGCACCCTAGAACACACAAGTTGATCCTTGATCTCTGAGCCGTGTGCGGTGCCCCCCTCCACCATAATCCACCTCGGTCATATCATCGTAGTGCTTTGGCGAAGCCCTGCGCCGGTAGCGTCATCATCAACGTCATCACGCCATCGTGCTGACGAAGCTCTTCCCCGACACTCTACTGGATCATGAGTTCGTGGGACGTCACCGAGCCGAACGTGTGCAGATCACGGAGGTGTCATACCTTCGGTGCTAGGATCGGTCGATCGTGAAGATGTACGACTACATCAACCGTGTTGTCATAACGCTTCCGCTTACGGTCTACGAGGGTACGTAGACAACACTCTCCCCTCGTTGCTTTGCATCACCATGATCTTGCGTGTGCATTGGAAAATTTTGAAATTACTACGTTTCCCAACAGTGGCATCCGAGCCAGGTTTATGCGTAGATGTTATATGCACGAGTAGAACACAAGTGAGTTGTGGGCGATAATAGTCATACTGCTTACCAGCATGTCATACTTTGATTCAGCGGTATTGTTGGATGAAGCGGCCCGGACCGACATTACGTGTACGCTTACGCGAGACTGGTTCTACCGTTGTGCTTCGCACATAGGTGGCTGGCGGGTGTTAGTTTCTCCAACTTTAGTTGAATCGAGTGTGCCTACGCCCGGTCCTTGTGAAGGTTAAAACAGCACATACTTGACGAAAAATCATTGTGGTTTTGATGCGTAGGTAAGAACGGTTCTTGCTCAGCCCGTAGCAGCCACGTAAAACTTGCAACAACAAAGTAGAGGACGTCTAACTTGTTTTTGCAGGGCATGTTGTGATGTGATATGGTCAAGACATGATGCTAAATTTTATTGTATGAGATGATCATGTTTTTTAACAGAGTTATCGGCAACTGGCAGGAGCCATATGGTTGTCGCTTTATTGTATGAAATGCAATCGCTATGTAATTGCTTTACTTTATCACTAAGCGGTAGCGATAGTCATAGAAGCAATAGTTGGCGAGACGACAACGATGCTACGATGGAGATCAAGGTGTCGCACCGGTGACGATGGTGATCATGGCGGTGCTTTGGAGATGGAGATCAAAGGCACAAGATGATGATGGCCATATCATATCACTTATATTGATTGCATGTGATGTTCATCCTTTATGCATCTTATTTTTCTTAGTTCGACGGTAGCATTATAAGATGATCTCTCACGAAATTTCAAGGTACAAGTGTTCTCCCTAAGTATGCACCGTTGCGAAAGTTCGTCGTGCCGAGACACCACGTGATGATCGGGTGTGATAAGCTATATGTTCACATACAACGGGTGCAAGCTAGTTTTGCACATGCAGAATACTCGGGTTGACCTTGACGAGCCTAGCATATGCAGATATGGCCTCGGAACACTGGAGACCGAAAGGTCGAGTGTGAATCATATAGTAGGTATGATCAACATAGTGATGTTCACCTTTGTAAACTACTCCATCTCATGTGATGATCGGACATGGTTTAGTTGATTTGGATCACGTGATCATTTAGATGACTAGAGGGATGTCTATCTAAGTGGGAGTTCTTAAGTAATATGATTAATTGAACTTTAATTTATAATGAACTTAGTCCTCATAGTATTTGCATATCTATGTTGTAGATCAATAGCTCGCGATGTAGTTTCCCATTTATTTTTGATATGTTCCTAGAGAAAAAATCAGTTGAAAAATGTTAGTAGCAATGATGTAGACTAGCTCCATGATCTGAGGATTATCCTCATTGGTGCACAGAAGAATTACGTCCTGGAAGCACCGCTAGGTGCCAAACCCGCTGCAGGAGCAATGCCAGATGTTATGAACGTATGGCAGAGCAAAGTTGATGACTACTCGATAGTTCAGTGTGCCATGCTTTACAGCTTAGAACCGGGACTTCAACGACGTTTTGAACGTCATGGTGCATATGAGATGTTCCAGGAGTTGAAGTTAATATTTCAAGAAATTGCCCGGATTGAGAGATATGAAGTCTCCAATAAGTTCTATAGCTGCAAGCTGGAGGAGAATAGTTCTGTTAGTGAGCATATACTCAAAATGTCTGGGTATAACAATCACTTGATTCAACTGGGAGTTAATCTTCCGGATGATAGTGTCATTGGCAGAATTCTTCAATCACTGCCACCAAGCTACAAGAGCTCCGTGATGAACTATAACATGCAAGGGATGTATAAGACAATTCCCGAGCTCTTCACAATGCTAAAGGCTGTGGAGGTATAAATCAAGAAGGAGCATCAAGTGTTGATGGTCAACAAGACCACCAGTTTCAAGAAAAAGGGTAAAGGGAAGAAGGGGAACTTCAAGAAGAACGGCAAGCAAGTTGCTGCTCACGTGAAGAAGCCCAAGTCTGGACCTAAACCTGAGACTGAGTGCTTCCACTGCAAAGGGACTGGTCACTGGAAGCGGAACTGCCCCAAGTATTTGACGGATAAGAAGGATGGCAAGGTGAACAAAGGTATATGTGATATACATGTTATTGATGTGTACCTTAATAATGCTTGCAGTAGTGCCTGGGTATTTGATACTGGTTCTGTTGCTAATATTTGCAACTCGAAACAGGGACTACGGATTAAGCGAAGATTGGCTAAGGACGAGGTGACGATGCGCGTGGGAAATGGTTCCAAAGTCGATGTGATCGCGGTCGGCACGCTACCTCTACATCTACCTTCGGGATTAATTTTAGACCTGAATAATTGTTATTTGGTGCCAGCGTTGAGCATGAACATTATATCTGGATCTTGTTTGATGTGAGACGGTTATTCATTTAAATTAGAGAATAATGGTTGTTCTATTTCTATGAGTAATATCTTTTATGGTCATGCACCCTTGAAGAGTGGTCTATTTATATTGAATCTCGATAGTAGTGATACACATATTCATAATATTGAAGCCAAAAGATGCAGAGTTGCTAATGATAGTGCAACTTATTTGTGGCACTGCCGTTTGGGTCATATTGGTGTAAAGCGCATGAAGAAACTCCATTCCGATGGACTTTTTGAATCACTTGATTATGAATCACTTGGTACTTGCGAACCATGCCTCATGGGCAAGATGACTAAAAATCCATTCTCCGGAACAATGGAGCGAGCAACAGATTTGTTGGAAATCATACATACTGATGTATCTAGTCCGATGAATGTTGAGGCTCGCGGCAGATATCGTTATTTTCTCACCTTCACAGATGATTTGAGTAGATATGGGTATATCTACTTGATGAAACATAAGTCAGAAACATTTGAAAAGTTCAAAGAATTTCAGAGTGAAGTGGAAAATCATCGTAACAAGAAAATAAAGTTTCTACGATCTGATCACGGAGACGAATATTTGAGTTACGAGTTTGGTCTTCAACTAAAACAATGTGGAATAGTTTCACAAACTCAAGCCACCTGGAACACCACAGCATAATGGTGTGTCCGGACGTCATAACCGTACTTTATTGGATATAGTGCAATATATGATGTCTCTTACCGATTTACCAGTATAGTTTTGGGGTTATGCATTAGAGACAGCTACATTCACGTTAAAAAGGGCACCATCTAAATCCGTTGAGACAACACCGTATGAACTGTGGTTTAGCAAGAAACCTAAGCTGTCGTTTCTTAAAGTTTGGGGCTGCGATGCTTATGTGAAAAACTTCAACCTGATAAGCTCGAACCAAAATCAGAGAAAAATGTGTCTTCATAGGATACCCAAAGGAGACTGTTGGGTACACCTTCTATCACAGATCTGAAGACAAGACATTCGTTGCTAAGAATGGATCCTTTCTAGAGAAGGAGTTTCTCTCGAAAGAAGTGAGTGGGAGGAAAGTAGAACTTGATGAGGTAACTGTACCTGCTCCCTTATTGGAAAATACTTCATCACAGAAATCTGTTCCTGTGACTCCTACACCAATTAGTGAGGAAGCTAATGATGATGATCATGTAACTTCAGATCAAGTAACTACTGAACCGCGTAGGTCAACCAGAGTAAGATCCGCACCAGAGTGGTACGGTAATCCTGTTCTGGAGGTCATGTTACTTGACCATGACAAACCTACGAACTATGAGGAAGCGATGAGGAGCCCAGATTCCGCAAAATGGCTTGAGGCCATGAAATCTGAGATGGGATCCATGTATGAAAACAAAGTATGGACTTTGGTGGAATTGCCCGATGATCGGCAAGCCATTGAGAATAAATGGATCTTCAAGAGGAAGACGGACGCTGATGGTAGTGTTACTGACTACAAAGCTCGACTTGTCGCGAAAGGTTTTCGACAAGTTCAAGGTGTTGACTACAATGAGTTTTTCTCACTCATAGCGATGCTTAAGTCTGTCCGAATCATGTTAGCAATTGCCGCATTTTATGAAATCTAGCAAATGGGTAAACAAAATTGCATTCCTTAATGGATTTATTAAAGAAGAGTTGTATATGATGCGACCAGAAGATTTTGTCATTCCTAAAGGTGCTAACAAAATATGCAAGCTCCAGCGATCCATCTATGGACTGGTGCAAGCATCTCAGAATTGGAATATACGCTTTGATAAGTTGATCAAAGCATATAGTTTTATACAGACTTGCGGTGAAGCCTGTATTTACAAGAAAGTGAGCGGGACCACTACAACCTTTCTGATAAGTATATGTGAATGACATATTGTCGATCGGAAATGATGTAGAATTTTCTGGAAAGCATAAAGGAGTGTTTGAAAGGAGTTTTTCAGAGAAAGACCTCGGTGAAGCTGCTTACATATTGAGCATCAAGGTCTATCGAGATAGATCAAGACGCTTGATAAGTTTTTTTTTTCAATGAGTACATACCTTGACAAGTTTTTGAAGTAGTTCAAAATGGAAATGTCAAAGAAAGAGTTCTTGTCTGTGTTGTAAGGGGTGAAGTTGAGTAAGACTCAAAGCCCGACCACGGCAGAAGATAGAGAGAGAATGAAAGTCATTCCCTATGCCTCAGCCATAGGTTCTATAAAGTATGCCATGTTGTGTACCAGACCTATTATATACCATGCCCTGAGTTTGGAAAGGGAGTACAATTTTTGATCTAGGAGTAGATCACTGGACAGCGGTCAAAATTATCCTTAGAGGACTAAGGAAATATTTCTCGGTTATGGAGGTGATAAAGAGTTCGGCGTAAAGAGTTACATCGATGCAAGTTTTTACACCAATCCAGATGACTCTAAGTCTCAATCTGGATACATATTGAAAGTGGGAGCAATTAGGTAGAGTAGCTCCGTGTAGAGTATTGTAGACATAGAATATTTGCAAAATACACGCGGCTCTGAATGTGGCAGACCCGTTGACTAAACTTCTCTCCCAAGCAAAACATGATCACACCTTAGTACTCTTTGGGTGTTAATCACATAGCGATGTGAACTAGATTATTGGTCACATGACGATGTGAACTATGGGTGTTAATCACATGGTGATGTGAACTATTGGTGTTAAATCACATGGCGATGTAAACTAGATTATTGACTCTAGTGCAAGTGGGAGACTGAAGGAAATATGCCCTAGAGGCAATAATAAAGTTATTATTAATCTCCTTATTTCATGATAAATGTTTATTATTCATGCTAGAATTGTATTAACCGGAAACTTAGTACATGTGTGAATACATAGACAAAACAAATTGTCCCTAGTATGCCTCTACTTGACTAGCTCGTTTATCAAAGATGGTTATGTTTCCTAACTATAGACATGTGTTGTCATTTGATGAACGGGATCACATCATTAGGAGAATGATGTGATGGACCAGACCTGTCGTGGAATTGTCACGGCAGATGTCCTCGAGCTAGGACTTAGTCGTGGAGCCATCGCAACTAGGAAGCTTGAAGGGGTTAATGCGGGACAAGGAACACGAGGGTTTATACTGGTTCGGCCCCTTACGGTGAAGGTAAAAGCCTACGTCCAGTTTGAGGTGGTATTGATTAGGGTTACGATCACCAGGGAGCTAAACTGCTATGCCCGGCTCTCGATGAGGTTGTTGTCGCCCCTAAACCGCTGCCGGGTCGTCCCTTTATATAGGGAGGCTGACGCCCAGCAGCCCTTAGAGTCCTGGCCGGCTCATAAGAGTGTCCGGCTCGGACTCTCAACTATACTTTCCTTACACTACAAACTCTACCATAATAATGATTGTAACTACGGGCCTTAAGCCATATCCGGGTCTTAGCCCATCTCTGGCCCATCGTCTTCAAGCTTGGTTCCGGGCTTCTGGCAATGACCATACGAGTAACCCGGCCCCTCCTGGCGGGTGACTCTAAGGTCTATATCCTCAACATTAGGCCCCAGATTGATTTGAGCCGGCTCATGTCAATCTTCAACTCTGCCGACAGAAAAAATCTCCGGCTTACCATTTGTGTGAAGGCCATAACCCGGCGTGACGTCATCCTCTGGACTCCGGATAATCCGCCGTGACGTCATCCTCTGGACTCCGGATAATCCGCCGTGACGTCATCTTCCATTAAGCCCGTTTTTTACTCCACCAGATCCGCAACGGATCTTTGCTTTTACTGTCATTCCGAAAATCGAGGCGTCCTGGGGGGAGATAACCACGCCGTGGTCTCCTTGAATCTCGCGCCCACTTATGACCTTGCCTTATAAATAGGCCGGCCCGACGGGCTCTTCTCACGCTCCCTTCTCTGTCATCTTCCTCCTCTCACTGTCCCGTGCTGCTCGAGCTCCGCCGCCGTCGCCGCCGCGGGTCTCCTCGTCATCACCAGCTCAGGCCGCTGCATCACCCTGAACGGACCAGAGAAACGTGACAATCTCCACGGTTCTCCGGCTCCGGTAAGGCTTGCTTGTCCTGTAGGATAGATCTACCGTAGGGTTCGTCCGTGTTCTTCGTGTTCATCGCCATTGCCACAAGCTTCGGTAGTTCTCCTAGTCACTGCCCTTGTTTGATCTTTAGCCTTGTATAGAACTAGTGCGGCAGTTGTTTAGGACTCATTTCAAATGCCCGTAGATCTCTTTCTACTGCATAAATGCTTCGTTTGAGCTCAAGAACATCCGCTCGTCTGTTTCTATGTCTAGAAAATTTTCATTTCACCCGACCATTTTGATCCAAAAGTTTTACTGCGATGTGTGAAACCTGTTTTACCACACTTAGTAAAAACTGCGACCATTGAACCTTAGCGGCTTACAATTCCGGCTTAAAGAAACCACGCACCGTAGAATCCTCCGACTTAAAGAAAACCATGCTTCGTAGAATCCTCCGGCTTAACTGTGATAAGCCCGTAGATAATCAATTTATTCCGAACGCCCCTGCGGCTTAAATAACCCACTGTACTTGAGTATATACCATTAGTCCCCTTCATAAGCCGCCACCTTAGTTTTGAACTGTAGATTTCCGGCTTATAATTAACCCGGACATTTTTTCTTTTTGTCATAGACCGCCAACTTTCACCATGCCTCCCAAGGCTCCCATCACTTGCAACTGGATGAAGTCCAACGTCACCAACGAGACTCTAGCCAATTTTGTTAAGTCTGGATATTTGCCTAAGAAAGAAATCATGTCCTACCGTGCCCCTGACCCGTCAGAAGAGAGACCACAGCCAAAGGACGGGGAGGTAGTTATTTTCGCAGATCATATGAGCCGGGGCTTCGCCCCGCCCGGCTCAAAGTTCTTTAGGGACGTGCTCAACTTCTTCGACTTGCGGCCTCAAGATATGGGCCCCAACTCAGTATCCAACATCTGCAATTTTCAAGTCTTCTGCGAGGTTTACCTTGGAGAAGAACCTAGTCTGCTGCTCTTCAGAGAGCTTTTTTACTTAAACCGCCAGAATGAGTGCGCCAACGGGCCAATCTGGAGCTAGGTGGCATTTCCATCCAGCGGCGTAGGGACTGTCTTTTCCCTTACGCAGAACCACCGAGCCACCCCAAGGACTAGAACATGACTTGGTTCTACTGCCAAGATACATCCCCGGCTGACGAAAGCCCGCTGCCCGGCTTTCGCCCAACACGTCTAGAGCCGACTCACCCTCTGTCGGACAAGCTGACTCAAGCGGAGCGCCAGCCTCTGCTTCCTACTATCAACAAAATCAAGGCCCTCCTGGGCAACGGTCTGAATGGAATCGACCTGGTCCGGGTCTGGATCTCATGGCGGGTGATCCCATTGAGCTGCCGCCCCGGCTTAATGTGTGAGTACACAGGACGGAAGGCTGACCCGCAGAGACACAGCCGCAACGATCTTCCAGAAGACGTTGCAGAGGAGGAGACCAAGGCTCTTTTAAACGAGAGCCTGGCAGACTACGGAAGGACCGGGCTAGCCCCCTTCCGCAAGACCAACCCAGCCCCAGCGGTAAGCCGCTGACTTTAACTTTTCAACTTCTTCTGCATATAACCTTCATCTGAACCGTTTTAAGAATTCATTACTGTATTTCTCAGGCTGATGATAAGTTCTGGCGGGTCAAATATGACCATGAGGCGGCCAAGAAGGCCAGGAAGGCGAAGAAAGCCACCAAGAAAGCCGCCCCTCGCAAAAAAGGAAGCAGACCTACTGCTTCGGAGCTGATGCAATTAAGCGACAGCTCCGAGTCAGAGGTAACCCTCAAGCCTTTAATTTCTTTGCTGTATTTGTTGTTTGTTGCTGTCCGCCTTATCAACACTTGCTCATTGACAGGATGACACCGGCGCCAGTAACCCGATGGTTGAAGAGGTAATGTCACTTTCCTCCGACTCGGAGCCCTTGCCACAGCTGAAAGTCCGAAGGGTAACCCGGAAAGTAAGCTTTTCACATCCTTTATCTTACCAAGACCCTCAATTTATTTTGAAGCGACGGGTTCATGAAAGTCGGCGTCACACCCGGACCAACAAGGACACCGATCTCTCCGCCGGGTTACCCGACGCAACAAGGAAGCGTCGAACTGAGGTTTTTTCTCACCTGTACCCTTTTCATCCGTTGGCGGGTGTTATCCGTCAGCCACTCAATTCTTCTGACTCCAATTATCAGGAGACCTCCCCTTCTTCGGGCGACTCTATGCAGTCGAGTCTTCCGACTTTCAAGACTGCGCCCGGGTAATGACAACCAGCTTACATTATATTTGTCTGTACTTACTCTTTGTGTGCTTAACACTTCTGTCCTTTCAGTGCCCAGGCAAAACTCACCAAAAGAGCCAAGAAGACCAGATCAGCCGGAGTGTCGGATTTGCCTGAACCAGATGTGACGGTTCAAGAACCACCAGCTGCCTCCGCCCCCGAAGCTATCACTCCAATGGACACAGCACCTGAAGCCACTGCCCCAAGTACCGAGGCAACGACCGAAGCTTCGGTTAACCCGGAGGCCTCCGGCTCAGCTCCACCAGCAGACGACCCGGACATGGTAATCACCCGGACGGAGTTTGTTGAGCCGGGGAGACCGACCGTGTTGGCCAAGTGCTCCGCTAAAGGGGAGTTGCTGCAGCCCCACCGGGCGAATCTGGACCTCTCCAACTACAGCAACCTGAGCATTGGAGAGCTCGTCTCTGGCTACATCAGCCAAGTACACAAGAGCCGGGACGCCGAGGTCGCCATGGTAAACTAGATCCAGCAAAAATCTGAGGTATCCTTCTGCTATCTTCTTACTTACTGCATAGTTATCTTTGCCATGCTAGCCCCCAAGTCGACGACTTATGATTTAAATATGTTGTAGACTTAGGTTCCGGCTTACTAAATTGAGCCGGCAGTATGTAGATAGATACGTTCAATATGCATTAGCCCCCAAGTGCCAAGTGTCTTTGCTTGGAAAGTGCTTGGGACTTATATAGAAACTGCTCATGTCATAACCCGGAAATTTATGCAGGCTGTTGGCAAGAAGCTAGAGGCGGACCTTGCGGATCTCAAGAACCAGCTTAAGATGCAGGAGATGGAGACCCGGAAGGCAAACGCCAAGTTTGTATCCAGCATCGCCGCTCAAGAGAAGCTGAAGACAGAATTTGATGCTGAGCGGAAAGCCTGGGCCGAGGAGAAGGCCGCACTGGTGACCTGGGCGGAACAGGCGGAGAAATCTCTCTCTGAGAAGACCGCCGAGCTCTCCGGCCTAAAGTGCCAGGTTTCCCAAATGGTGGCTGCCATCTTTGGTAAGTCACCTCACCGGTTTTCATCAAGTGTAGAGCGTTTACTTCTCATGATGCATCCTTATCACCGGCTTATCTGATTCTGTTAAACAGGTCCCAGAAGTGCCAACCTCAACCAGAGCGTGGTCACCAAGCTAAAGGCCGTGTATACCCTGGTGGAGCAGCTCTACACCGGGTCACAGCGTGCCTTAGCTGTGGTGGCCCTATCCAACGAGGTGCCGACTCACCTGGCAGAAGTCCTGCGCCGGCTCGCCGTTCTGCCTCAGCGGATCCAAGAGCTGCGACGGGCCTCTGCGAGAGCCGGAGCAATCACCGCGCTGAGCCGGGCCAAGGCATTCCTGCCGGAGCTAGACCCGGCAGACATCGCCCTGGGTTATCCAAGCCTGAAGGAAGACGACTCAGCTTTTGATCAGAAGGATTTCGCAGCCTGCGTGAAGGCGGTACGCCCGGTGGCCACCCTTATCGGGAACGACATAGACCTGACCAAGTACCAGCCGGGTTATGATGCTGAGAATCAGAGGATTCCAACCCCTCGCTACGAAGCCCTCAACCTGATCCCGCCGGCTCGGCAGCACACTTTCACCCCGGAGATTGACCCGGCCGGGTTAATTGATGAGGAAGCCCAATTCGAAGCTCTCAGTGGCATCGACTGGAAGTCATCCACCTTCGAGGTCTTGGGATCAGCCGGAGGAGAGGATAGGAGCGAGCCGGAGACTTCAACTCGGCGGGCATCGTGACTCGGCTGGCGGTTTACCGAACAAAGCTCCACCCTTTTTAGACTTGATGAATTTTGTAATAGAGTAGGTGTAACAGTTCATCTCTGCCGTGCCATCGTGCACGTATTGAATGTGAAAGTCTTTTGAAATTGTCTCTTTGATATTTCTCCGGGTCAAAATCATCCCTTTGTTTTTCTCAACCTCAAAGAGGTGCCCTTAAGTATCCTGCATACAAAGGCAAATCACAAGTCTCGAGGCGGCTTACCGCCCTGAGAATCAGGTGTTTGGGATAGATAACCCGAAATATGAATCAAAAAAGACTGGTCCTCCAGGATATCCTTAGCACAGCCGTAATAACACACTTAGCGGCCTGTAAGCATACCTCCGGTTTAGATAACCCGGGTAACAAGGTTGGTATCGTAACTCTGATTTACCTGTCGTAATGACACCCATGGCGTTCAACGAACACTGTAAACCAAAGTTAAGCCGGTAAAGTGAGACCCGGCCGTACACACCTTGACATAATCAGAGTAAACTTGTAATAAAACAGAAGAACTTAGGGGCTTCCGGTTCGAATACAACCAGAGACCCGGCCCAAAGGGGTTACGCTAAGATTCAGATACGATCATATAGCCCCCAGTGGGTGTGGCGATGCCAATCAAGAGGGTACTGACAGCTATGTTCTCTTTGGTTCGAATACGACCCATGTTTGAACAGGAAGCCCCCAAGTGATTTTTAAATTTTTTTTTAACAACGCTGATTCGAATACGATCCACGTCGGTTCTCAGAGGGGTTAAACTATGATTCAAATATGACCAAAGATAATCTCCCAATGAGCTCGGCACTTTGCCAATCAAATGGGTATCGACAGCTATGTTCTCTTTGGTTCGAATACGACCCATGTTTGAACAGGAAGCCCCCAAGTGACTTTTACTGCTTACGGCTAGATTCGAATACGATCATAAGCCGGATCCTCCTTTAAGTCATCATGGAATCTTGTAATAAAAACAACATGTGCATATTTGGAGGAGAAAAAAGGACAGAAGTCCTGCTTTATTGCTTATCATAATATATACATGACTGGGAGAAATATATACACCATGAGAGCCGTTAGCTCAAGTGTAGTAAGGCCGAAGCTGAGCTATGTTCAACGGCCGACGGGTCTCTTCCTCCGACTTACGTGAATCTTTGTGCTCCCGAATGTCAATGAGGTAATATGACCCATTGTGCAAGTTCTTGCTGACCACAAAGGGCCCTTCCCAAGGTGGGGATAACTTGTGTGCATCTGTTTGATCCTGGATGAGCCGGAGCACGAGATCGCCTTCCTGGAAGACCTGGGATTTGACCCGGCGGCTATGATAACGGTGCAGGTCTTGTTGGTAAATCGTTGAACGAGCTGCTGCCACATCACGCTGTTCGTCCAACAAGTCCAGAGCATCTTGGCGCGCCTGTTCATTATCCGTCTCAACATAAGCCGCCACGCGAGGTGAGTCGTGACGGATGTCACTGGGGAGGACTGCTTCTGCTCCATAAACCATGAAGAAAGGCATGAAGCCTGTAGACCTGTTAGGAGTAGTGTTGATGCTCCATAACACGGAGGGCAACTCCTCCACCCAACAACCCGGCGTCCGTTGCAAAGGGACCAAAAGCCGGGGCTTGATGCCCTTCAGAATCTCCTGATTAGCTCTCTCAGCTTGACCATTGGATTGAGGATGAGCCACTGAAGAAACATCAAGTCGGATATGCTCTCGTTGACAAAACTCTTCCATGGCACCTTTGGAGAGATTGGTGCCATTGTCAGTTATAATGCTGTGCGGAAAGCCAAAGCGGAAAATCACCTTTTTCATAAATTGAACCGCCGTGGCTGCATCGCACTTGCTAACTGGCTCAGCTTCCACCCACTTTGTGAATTTGTCAACTGCCACCAAGAGGTGGGTCTTCTTATCTTTGGACCTTTTAAAAGGTCCAACCATATCAAGCCCCCAGACCGCAAAGGGCCAAGTGATTGGGATCATCCTCAGCTCCTGAGCCAGCACATGAGCCCGTCGTGAGAACCTCTGGCAACCATCACATTTACTGACCAAGTCCTTTGCATCAGCATGAGCCGTCAACCAATAAAAACCATGACGGAAAGCCTTGGCCACAAGGGACTTTGAGCCGGCATGATGGCCACAATCCCCTTCGTGGATCTCACGCAAGATCTCTTGACCTTCCGCAGGGGAGACACAACGCTGAAATGCCCCTGTAACACTGCGATGATGCAACTCACCATCAATAACGATCATTGACTTAGCCCGCCGGGTTATTTGCCTGGCCAGAGTTTCATCCTCAGGCCACTCGCCCCGGGTCATATAAGCCAGATATGGCATTGTCCAGTCTGGTATGACATGAAGAGCCGCCACCAGTCGTGCCTCCGGGTCAGGGACAGCCAAGTCTTCCTCTGTAGGCAACTTGACCGAAGGGTTATACAGGACGTCCAGGAAAGTGTTAGGCGGCACCGGCTTTCGTTGAGAGCCGAGCCGGCTTAGAGCATCAGCCGCCTCATTCTTCCTGCGATCAATGTGCTCTACTTGGTAGCCCTGAAAGTGCCCAGCAATGGCATCGACTTCATGGCGATAAGCCGCCATTAGAGGGTCCTTAGAGTCCCATTTGCCTGATACTTGTTGAGCCACCAAGTCTGAGTCACCGAAGCACCTTACCCGGCTCAAGCTCATCTCCTTAGCCATCCGAAGACCGTGGAGCAAGGCTTCGTACTCAGCCGCATTGTTAGTGCAAGGAAACATCAACTGCAGCACATAATGGAACTTATCACCTTTAGGGGAAGCCAATACAACGCCAGCCCCCGAGCCCTCCAACTGCCTGGACCCATCGAAGTGAATAGTCCAATATGTGTTATCCGGCTTTTGCTCAGGCACTTGTGACTCTGTCCAATCATTGATGAAATCCACCAAGGCCTGAGATTTAACAACAGTACGTGGCACATATTTGAGACCATGAGATCCAAGTTCTATAGCCCACTTAGCAATTCTCCCTGTGGCCTCCCTGTTTTGAATGATATCGCCAAGGGGGGCAGAGCTGACCACAGTGATGGGATGACCCTGGAAATAATGCTTAAGTTTCCGGCTTGCCATGAACACCCCATACACAAGCTTCTGCCAATGTGGGTACCGCTGCTTGGATTCAATGAGCACTTCACTGACATAATAAACCGGCCGCTGAACCGGATGCTCCTTACCCTCCTCCTTGCGCTCCACCACAATAGCCACACTGACGGCTCGTGCGTTTGCTTCCACATACAGTAGTAAGGGCTCCTTATCAACCAGAGCAGCAAGGACTGGAGGCTCTGCCAGCTGCTTCTTCAAATCCTCAAAGGCGGTATTAGCTGCATCATTCCAGACAAAGTTATCAGTTTTCTTCATCAACTGATATAAGGGCATGGCCTTCTCACCCAAACGGCTTATAAACCAGCTTAAAGCAGCGATGCGACCCGCCAGACGCTGAACATCATTTATACACGCCGGCTTAGCCAGAGAGGTGATAGCCTTGATCTTCTCCGGGTTAGCCTCAATGCCTCTGTCAGAAACCAAGAAGCCCAAGAGTTTGCCTGCAGGAACACCAAAGACACACTTGGCCGGGTTAAGCATCATCTTGTAAACCCGGAGATTATCAAAGGTTTCCCTTAAATCATCTATCAGGGTTTCCTCTTTTATGGACTTAACCACAATATCGTCCACATAAGCGTGAACATTGCGCCCAATTTGTTTATGAAGACAGTTCTGCACACAACGCTGGTAAGTTGCCTGTGCACACTTGAGTCCAAAGGGCATAGATACATAGCAGAAGGCTCCAAAGGGAGTGATGAACGCCGTCTTCTCCTGTTCCTTAACTGCCATTTTAATCTGATGATAACTAGAATAAGCATCCAAGAAACTTAAGCGTGCACAACCTGCCGTAGCATCAATGATTTGATCAATACGGGGGAGGGCAAAAGGATCAGCCGGACACGCCTTGTTCAAGTCCGTGTAGTCCACACACATCCGCCAGGTGCCGTTCTTCTTGAGTACGAGCACCGGGTTGGCTAACCACTCTGGGTGAAAGACATCAACGATAAACCCGGCCGCCAAGAGCCGGGCCACTTCTTCACCAATGGCTTTCCGCCTCTCTTCATTAAACCGCCGAAGGAACTGCCTGACCGGCTTAAATTTCGGATCAACATTGAGAGTATGCTCAGCGAGTTCTCTAGGTACACCTGACATGTCAGAAGGTTTCCATGCGAAGATGTCCCTATTCTCACGGATGAACTCGATGAGCGCGCTTTCCTATTTTGGATCCAGATTGGCACTGATGCTAAACTGCTGAGATGAATCTCCTGGAACAAAATCAACAAGCTTAGTTTCATCAGCCGACTTAAATTTCATCGCCGGCTCAGTCTCCGTAGTCGGCTTTTTTAGAGAGGTCATATCTGTTGGGTTAACATTGTCTTTGTAAAACTTCAACTCCTCTGTAGCACAAACAGACTCTGCATAAGCCGCATCGCCTTCCTCACACTCCAGAGCCACTTTCCGGCTGCCGTGAACCGTAATGGTCCCATTGTGACCGGCATCTTGAGCTGTAAGTACACATAACACGGTCGTGCCATGAACTTGGCGTAAGCCGGCCGCCCAAATATAGCATGATATGGACTTCTTATCTTGACCACCTCAAAGGTCAATTTCTCCACCCTGTAGTTGTTCTCATCACCAAAAGCCACTTCCAATTCGATCTTGCCGACTGGATAAGCCGACTTACCAGGTACCACGCCATGGAAGATAGTGTTTGACTGGCTGAGGTTCTTATCAACCAACCCCATACGGCGAAAAGTCTCATAATAGAGGATGTTGATGTTGCTGCCTCCATCCATGAGCACCTTTGTGAACTTATATCCTCCCACCTGAGGAGCCACCACTAAGGCCAAGTGGCCCGGGTTATCCACCCGGGGAGGGTGATCCTCCCTACTCCACACTATAGGCTGCTCAGACCACCGCAAGTAGCGTGGGACCGCCGGCTCAACAGCATTCACAGCCCTCTTGTGAAGCTTCTGATCTCGCTTGCCCAGACTAGTGGTAAACACATGATACTGTCCACCGCTAAGCTGCTTTGGATTGGTCTGATAACCCCCCTGCTGCTGTTGATGACCCTGGCCAGGCTGTTGATTAAAGCCCCCTTGACCATTCTGAGGACCGGAATTTGATCCGCCGCCCGGGCCATGAAAGCCGCCAGCGCCTGAACCGCCGCCCGGGCCATTGTAATTCTTAAAGGCCTTCATGATTGCACAATCCTTCCACAGATGAGTCGCTGGCTTCTCTCTAGAGCCGTGCCTTGGACAAGGTTCATTCAACAGCTGCTCCAGCGTCGGACCTGACCCGCCGCCTCGGGGAGGGGGCCTCCCCTTGCGTCGCTGGTTATTACCTTGGGAGTTGGCGTTGGCTACAAACTCTAGGCTACCATCGACCTTGCGCTTGCCTCCTCCTTGGTTCCCCGGGTTAAACTGAGAACTCTTGCCATTGCCGTTCTTCTTTCCCTTCCCTGTCCTTTCATCATCTGAAGGGGGATCCTTGGTACCATCGGAATCGGCGTACTTGACAAGAGCCGCCATCAGTGTACCCATATCAGTGCAGTCGCGCTTAAGCCGCCCGAGTTTCATCTTCAGGGGCACAAAGCGACAATTCTGTTCCAACATTAAGACTGCAGAGCCGGCATCCATCTTATCTGATGAATGTATGATCTCCTTAACCCGGCAAACCCAATGGGTCGTGGATTCACCCTCCTGCTGCTTACAGTTAGTCAAATCCACAATTGACATAGACTGCCTACAGGTATCTTTGAAGTTTTGGATGAAACGGGCCTTCAGCTCAGCCCAAGACCCAATGGAATTTGGTGGTAGCCCTTTCAACCAAGTGCGGGCAGTTCCATCTAACATCATGGTGAAATACTTGGCCATGGCCGCCTCACTGACCTCCAGCAACTCCATAGCCATCTCATAACTCTCAATCCAGGCTGCGGGTTGTAAGTCAGCTGTGTAGTTAGGCACCTTCCTAGGGCCCTTGAAGTCCTTAGGTAGACGTTCATTACGGATAGCTGGCACTAAACAAGGGACGCCCCCGGTCCTGGTAGGAATACCCACGTCGACGGAGGTCGTCGGATAAGCCGGGGGGGGGGGTCTGATAAGCCGTCAATTGAGGCACTTGCTCCGCCTCTTGCCGTGCTTTGTCCTGGTCTGCCACGTGAAAGGCTCCGTTATAAGCCGGGCCGTGGCCAGGGGGCGGGTCGTGGCGTCGGACGTTACTTGAGCCGGTCGCTGAGACCATGTGCCTGCTGTAACTCGGGCTCTGACCCGGACGAGGGGTCGAGTGGATCCTGTCCCGGCTATAGGAGTACGCCTCTTGCTGTGCCAGTGCTGTCTGAAGGAGTTCCCTGACCCGGCGGGTTTCAATAGCCGTCGGAGAGTCGCCGTCAACTGGGAGAGCCACCAGCCGTGCTGCCGCAGCGACCATGTTCTCCAGCGGGTTATTATAATGACCCGGGGGTATTGGCACGTACTGAGGCGGGGCAGGGGGCACCTGGGGAGGCCCCATCACTTGTGGCTGAATAGGGGTCCCTGGTATTATGACCCCTGGCGGGTTACTAGACCCTGCACCTGGCGTGTTGAAAAGGTTGCGTGGATCATAAACCGGAGGGAGTCGAGATTGGGCCTTTTGATGCCTCCTTCTCATGACCTCATTGGCCGCGTTCTGATCCATCGTGAGTTGGAAAGACTGTGCCTGGATAAGCTGAGTTTGGGCATCGAGAGCCGCCCTCTCCGCAGCCAGCCTGATCCCTTCTGCTGCAAGATCCTCCTTAGCCTTCACTAGATCCAATTTTAACTGCGCCACCTCCGCATCATGCTGAGCCTGATCCGCCAGGTCAACCGTGGCGGTTAACAGGGCCGTCATCTTGTCCGTGAGATCCATTAGCACCTGAGCCGGAGAAGGCACCGGGTTTCCCGCTCCAGCAGCGGGGTTCTGAACAGGCTGCGCACCAGCCATAAAAATTCCAACCTGACTTGGCGGCTCAAAAAGGTCCGGAATACTGTCACCATCGGAACAACCCATGAGCCTGCCATCTTGAAGTTGGTACAACGAGTTTGACTCATCGGTGGCCGACTCGCCGTCAGAGCCGGCGGCCGTCTCATCACCAGATCTAGATCGATCGGAGAGTCCTCCATGGATGCATCCCACAAAAGCGCGCCTTAAGGCAGGCCGGGCCCGGGCGGGTTGTGCATGCTGAGCCGTTTCGATGAGATCGGCGCAGAGATCCGGCTCAGGGCCCGGCTCACCAATCTTGCCAATGAAAATATGAATTCCGCCGAAGGGGACCCGGTACCCATACTCAATTGAGCCGGCGTCGGGGCCCCAGTTTGCATCGTCGATGTAGAGCTTGCCGCAACGACTCTTGGTCATCCGGCCCACAGCGTATCCCTTGAGCCCTTCGAAGCTGCCCTTCAAGAACTCAAATCCACCGTGCGCTGGCCCCACGGTGGGCGCCAACTGTCGTGGAATTGTCACGGCAGATGTCCTCGAGCTAGGACTTAGTCGTGGAGCCATCGCAACTAGGAAGCTTGAAGGGGTTAATGCGGGACAAGGAACACGAGTGATTGCCCTTCTCCGACCCTTACTGCCCAACCGGAGAGCGGACGGTCGGCCCCTTACGGTGAAGGTAAAAGCCTACGTCCAGTTTGAGGTGGTATTGATTAGGGTTACGATCACCAGGGAGCTAAACTGCTATGCCCTGCTCTCGATGAGGTTGTTGTCGCCCCTAAACCGCTGCCGGGTCGTCCCTTTATATAGGGAGGCTGACGCCCAGCGGCCCTTAGAGTCCCGGCCGGCTCATAAGAGTGTCCGGCTCGGACTCTCAACTATACTTGCCTTACACTATAAGCTCTACCATAATAATGATTGTAACTACGGGCCTTAAGCCATATCCGGGTCTTAGCCCCATCGTCCTCAAGCTTGGCTCCGGGCTTCTGGCAATGACCATACAAGTAACCCGGCCCCTCCTGGCGGGTGACTCTAAGGTCTATATCCTCAACAAGACCCATTCGTTAGCTTAGCATTATGATCGTTACAGTTTCATTGCTACTGCTTTCTTCATGACTTATACATGTTCCTCAGACTATGAGATTATGCAACTCCCGAATACCGGAGGAACACCTTGTGTGCTATCAAACGTCACAAGGTAACTGGGTGATTATAAAGATGCTCTACAGGTGTCTCCGATGGTGTTTGTTGAGTAGGCTTAGATCGAGATTAGGATTTGTCACTCCGTGTATCGGAGAGGTATCTCTTGGCCCTCTCGGTAATGCACATCACTACAAGCCTTGCAAGCAATGTGACTAATGAGTTAGTTACGAGATGATGCATTACGGAACGGGTAAAGAGACTTGCCGGTAACGAGATTGAACTAGATATTGAGATACCGACGATCGAATCTCGGGCAAGTAACATACCGATGACAAAGGGAACAACGTATGTTGTTATGCGGTTTGACCGATAAAGATCTTCGTAGAATATGTGGGAGCCAATATGAGCATCCAGGTTCCGCTATTGGTTATTGACCGGAGATGAGTCTCGTTCATGTCTACATAGTTCTCGAACCCGTAGGGTCCGCACGCTTAGCGTTAGGTGACGATCGGTATGAGTTTATGTGTTTTGATGTACCGAAGATAGTTCGGAGTCCCGGATGTGATCATGGACAAGACGAGGAGTCTTGAAATGGTCGAGACATAAAGATTGATATATTGTACGACTATATTCGGACACCGGATAAGTTTCGGGGGTCACAGGATATTTATCGGAGTGCGTGGGGGTTATCGGAACCCCCGGGGGATCTAATGGGCCAACATGGGCCTTGTGGGAGAGAGAGGAGAGGGCCTAGGGCTGGCCGCCCCCCCCCCCTTGGGAGTCCGAATTGGACAAGGAGGGGGGCGGCGCCCCTCTTTCCTCCCTCTCTCCCTCTCCTTCCTTCCCCCTTCCTCCTTCCTAGTTGGACTAGGAAAGGGGAGTCCTACTCCCACTAGGAGGAGGACTCCCCTCTCCTTGGCGCGCCCCAAGGCCGGTCGGCCTCCCCCTTGCTCCTTTATATACGGGGGCAGGGGGCACCCTAGAACACACAAGTTGATCCTTGATCTCTTAGCCATGTGCGGTGCCCCCCTCCACCATAATCCACCTCGGTCATATCGTCGTAGTGCTTAGGCGAAGCCCTGCGCCGGTAGCTTCATCATCACCATCATCACGCCGTCGTGCTGACGAAGCTCTTCCCCAACACTCTACTGGCTCGTGAGTTCATGGGACGTCACCGAACGTGTGCAGATCGCGGAGGTGCCATACCTTCGGTGCTAGGATCGGTCGATCGTGAAGACGTACGACTACATCAACTGCGTTGTCATAACGCTTCCGCTTACGGTCTACGAGGGTACGTAGACAACACTCTCCCGTCGTTGGTATGCATCACCATGATCTTGCGTGTGCGTAGGAAAATTTGGAATTACTACGTTTCCCAACACCTGCAGTAGGGTTGGGCACCTAGCGGTGCTTTCAGGACGTAATTTTTCTGTGCAACAATGAGGATAATCCTCAAGTTACGGACCCAGTCCGTGTAGTTGCTACCATCATCTTTCAACTTAGCTTTCTCTAGGAACACATTAAAATTCAACGGAACAACAACATAGGCATGCAAAATACTATCAGGTACTAAGTTCATGATAAATTAAAGTTCAATTAATCAAATTACTTAAGAACTCCCACTTAGATAGACATCCCTCTAATCATCTAAGTGATCACGTGATCCAAATCAACTAAACCATGTCCGATAATCACGTGCGATGGAGTAGTTTTCAATGGTGAACATCACTATGTTGATCATATCTACTATATGATTCACGCTCGACCTTTCGGTCTCAGTGTTCCGAGGCCATATCTGCATATGCTAGGCTCGTAAAGTTTAACCCAAGTATTCTGCGTGTTCAAAACTGGCTTGCACCCGTTGTATGTGAACGTAGAGCTTATCACACCCGATCATCACGTGGTGTCTCGGCACGACGAACTTTCGCAACGGTGCATACTCAGGGAGAACACTTGCACCATGAAATTTAGTGAGAGATCATCTTATAATGCTACCGCCGAACTAAGCAAAATAAGATGCATAAAGGATAAACATCACATGCAATCAATATAAGTGATATGATATGGCCATCATCATTTTGTGCCTTTGATCTCCATCTCCAAAGCGCCGTCATGATCACCATCGTCACCGGCTTGACACCTTGATCTCCATCGAAGCATCGTTGTCGTCTCGCCAACTATTGCTTCTACGACTATCGCTGCCGCTTAGTAATAAAGTAAAGCAATTACATGGCGATTGCATTTCATACAATAAAGCGACAACCATATGGCTCCTGCCAGTTGCCGATAACTCTGTTACAAAACATGATCATCTCATACCATAAAATTTAGCATCATGTCTTTGACCATATCACATCACAACATGCCCTACAAAAACAAGTTAGACGTCCTCTACTTTGTTGTTGCAAGTTTTACGTGGCTACTACGGGCTGAGCAAGAACCGTTCTTACCTATGCATCAAAACCACAACGATTTTTCGTCAAGTGTGATGTTTTAACCTTCAACAAGGACCGGGCGTAGCCACACTCGATTCAACTAAAATTGGAGAAACTGACACCCGCCAGCCACCTGTGTGCGAAGCACGTCGGTAGAACCTGTCTCACGTAAGCGTACGCGTAATGTCGGTCCGGGCCGCTTCATCCAACAATAACGCCGAATCAAAGTATGACATGCTGGTAAGCAGTATGACTATTATCGCCCACAATTCATTTGTGTTCTACTCATGAATATAACATATACGCATAGACCTGGCTCGGACGCCACTGTTGTGGAACGCAGTAATTTCAAAAAAATTCCTATGCACACGCAAGATTCATCTAGATGATGCATAGCAACGAGAGGAGAGAGTGTTGTCTACGTACCCTTGTAGACCGAAAGCGGAAGCGTTATGACAACGCGGTTGATGTAGTCGTACGTCTTCCCGATCCGACCGATCCTAGTACCGAAAGTACGGCACCTCCGCGATCTGCACACATTCAGCTCGGTGACATCCCACGAACTCTTGATCCAGCTGAGTGTCGAGGGAGAGCTTCGTCAGCACGACGGCGTGATGACGGTGATGATGAAGCTACCGGTGCATGGCTTCGCCTAAGCACTGCAACGATATGACCGAGGTGGATTATGGTGGAGGGGGGCACCGCACACGGCTAAGACAATGTCAACTTGTGTGTTATAGGGTGCCCCCTGCCCCCGTATATAAATGAGCAAGGGGGAGGCCGACCGGCCCTAGGGCACGCCAAGGAGGGGAGGAGTCCTCTTCCTAGTAGGAGTAGGACTCCCCCTTTCCTAGTCCTACTAGGAGGGGGAAAGGAAGGAGCAGAGGGAGAAGGAAAGGGGGGCGCCGCCCCCCGTTCCCTAGTCCAATTAGGACCTAAGGGGGAAGGGGCGCGCGGCCTGCCCTGGCTGGCCCTCTCTCTCACTAGTTCCGCGCGGGGGGGGGGGGGGTCCGGTAACCCTCCGACACTCCGGTTTTCTCCGAAATCACCCGGAACACTTCCGATGTCCGAATATAGCCTTCCAATATATCAATCTTTATGTCTCGACCTTTTTGAGACTCCTATCCGTGATCATATCTGGGACTCCGAACTACCTTCGGTACATCAAAACACATAAACTCATAATACCGATCGTCACCGAACGTTAAGCGTGCGGACCCTACGGGTTCGAGAACTATGTAGACATGACCGAGACACGTCTCCGGTCAATAACCAATAGCGGAACCTGGATGTTCATATTGGCTCCCACATATTCTACGAAGATCTTTATCGGTCAAACCGCATAACAACATACGTTGTTCCCTTTGTCATCGGTATGTTACTTGCCCGAGAATCGATCGTCGGTATCTCAATACCTAGTTCAATCTCGTCACCGGCAAGTCTCTTTACTCATTCCGTAATGCATCATCCCGCAACTAACTCATTAGTCACATTGCTTGCAAGGCTTATATTGATGTGCATTACCGAGAGGGCCCCGAGATACCTCTCCGACAATCGGAGTGACAAATCCTAATCTTGATCTATGCCAACTCAACAAGTACCATCAGAGACACCTGTAGAGCACGTTTATAATCACCCAGTTATGTTGTGACGTTTGGTAGCACACAAAGTGTTCCTCCAGTATTCGGGAGTTGCATAATCTCATAGTCATAGGAACATGTATAAGTCATGAAGAAAGCAATAGCAATATACTAAACGATCAAGTGCTAAGCTAACAGAATGGGTCAAGTCAATCACATCATTCTCTAATGATGTGATCCCGTTAATCAAATGACAACTCATGTCTATGGCTAGGAAACATGACCATCTTTGATTCAACGAGCTAGTCAAGTAGGGGCATACTAGTGACACTCTGTTTGTCTATGTATTCACACATGTACTAAGTTTCCGGTTAATACAACTCTAGGGCATATTTCCTTCAATTTGATGTTTTGCAGCTTGACGACGCAACGCAGAGGACGGAAGACAAGTCCAATATGGGTGGCTTTGTCTGGGCCTTCTCCATTTGGATGTGGGAGCGGCTGCCGGTGGGGTGTCCGGGGAAGATGCCAAGACGCCCATGGGGTGCCTATAGCAAAGACGGCGACGAGACTCGACACCCCACCGTTGCTTACGAGTGTGACGTTGTCAAACTCTACACGGGCCTAAACAAGACTTCGTACAAGATCTACACCAACGAGTTGGACGCTTTGATGCATACGCAGGTATATGAACTCGCTCACCACCTTTCTCTTTGATTCCACTTTTGACCGAGAGTGGGAACTTACCAATGTATATGTAATAGGTAAACTGGTGGCCGTATCATGACCGACAGTGGGACTTCGATCTGAACGTGATGTTCGTTCACTTTTGATCGAGAGTAGGAAATATAAATAACAGCTTTATTATTGCCTCTAGGGCATATTTCCTTCACTCCGCGCACAAAATTAATCGCTAGGGCAACCACCGCCGACGTTGTTCGTTCTGGAGTCAATAGTTCTTCCCCTCGCACGAACTGTCTTCTTTGCCACCATAAGAACCAACAAACTGTTGATATGAGCTCTGGTAGCTCGACCAATCCAGAATATTGTCGCCGATAAGAATTATCACATAAAATGAACTCCAAACCTGCTCGATCAGTCAGTGAAGCAAAGTTAATATCTGCTGCGATTCCCAAAGCTTCCCAAACTGCTTGCGCCCTTACACACTTAAACAGTATATGGGCTAAGTCCTCCGCACCATCTGTACAGTATGGGCATTGGGATAAGTTTTCAGCATGGCAATTCATAAGAGTACTCCAGCATGGGATGGCATTGTGCAAGCATCTCCAGATATAAATTTTAACTTTCGCTGGCACTCTCAAACTCCACAACTTCTTCCAAACTGGATGGGGCGCCATGGTTAGTTGCTCCCATAAAAAGCAAACAAGACGCAGAAGTGATGGGCTCTAGCCTTGACTTAATATTTAAGCATGGCCGGGCCGACCTATGGATCATGGCCCAAACGCATGATGTCATTCACCTGGCCCACATCCCATCCCCTTTCTTACCACCCCTAAAAAAACACTTACCGCCGCCGCCTCCCGCTCGCCTTCGCTTCCCTCCCGAATCCTCTCTTGTATCTTCAGCGAATCGAGATTCACCCCGGTCGTCCTGACTGTCAGAGGTAAGCTTCGATCCTACATGCTCGTCTGCCGTATGTAAATTTGCGGATTGGAGTGGAAGGGGCTTCTACGATTCATCTTTTGTGTTAAAAAATTCTGATCTTGTGTTCTGTTTTCTTTTGTGTGATTTGGAAGGAAGGACAAGATGCGGCGGCGGTTCATCAACCCGGTGATGAAGGATTACGCCGTCGACGGCTCCTACTGGCTCAGCCGCATGAGGCCCCAAGAAAACCTCTTCTACGCGTCCACGGTGGAAGCAATGGCGGCGCAGGCGCAGGCCAGGAAGGATAAACTCAACGCGATGCTGCCGTTCGGGAGCACCCTGGAGCTGCCCCCGCCGGCGGCCAGATTCAAGTCATCCTGCACGGACTGCCTGACGCTCGACTTCATGCCTTTCTACGGGCGAGACAGCCCCAGCGAGGGCAGGATCGTCGCGCTCGACTCGACCGGGCACACCGTCCTCTACGACGCCGACGGCGACCCTTGCTCCGTCGAGGCGCTGCCCCGCGTCAACTCCTCCAATTGGCGAACTCCCATCTCCCTGTGCGTCACCGGCGCCGACGCCAACGCAGCCGCCCGGGACTCCGGTCGCTCCGACGTGCTCTACGGCATCAACATGTTCAACTCGGGCGACTTCGAGGCGCTCGTCCACTGCAACCCCGGGAGGATTGATGGAGCTAAAGCTTGGCACTGGCTCAAGCTTCCGTCGCCGCCCTACCTTGATAATCCAGGTCTGGATCACACCATCCATTCCCACACGCTGCTCGAGGACGGCAAAACCATCTGCTTCTCCTCGCGCCGCGACAATGGAGGCTTCGGCACCTACTGCTTCGACACGTCCAGCTACGAGTGGACCAAGGCCTGCCGCTGGGCGCTGCCCTTCATCGGCCGTGCCTGGCACGTCCCTGAGCTCTGCAACCTCTGGTTCGGCTTCAACAGCAACAACCCAAACAACATCTGTGCTCTTGAACTCTCTGAGCTTGACAGTCATCCCAAGGTGCTGCACGAGTGGCGAGCCTTCAACACTCCCAGGAACTGGATGCTGGTTAACAGCACCATGGTTTACCTGGGGGGCAACAGGTTTTGCGTCGTCAGGCTCTTTGGCGTTTACAATGGACCCCCGGACAGGAACGATGAGCCGACTGACACGGTTTCTATCATCACCGGCCTGGAGATTGTCAAGGGACAAACAAGTGAAACCGTGCTGCGCATGGTCAAGCACAAGAGCAGAACTTACGTCTTCGAAGGCTGTGGCATTGAGTGTGTGTTCTAATTAACTCTTGCGTCCTTTGTTCGGTTTCAACACTCTAGTTGGTTACAGTGATTTCAACTGTTCTGTCCACCATGTATTATTGTGTCTTAGTTAACTATTATGTTTGTTAGGAAGAAAGTAATTAGTTTGAGTATGGCCTGTAGTCCATAACTAGTTTTGCCTCTGGCCAGATTGAACTGACCCTAATTATCTTTCCCATCGAGGATTCAGCTTGCAAGCATCCTAATCTTATGCTGTCCTAATCACTCAGCATTCATTGCTTATTAGAAGCCGCTGAGGCTCTCCAAAATTTAGGTGCTGACTTTTGTTAGTCTGCTCTTTCTGTCCAGAAGTTCTGAATCCAATCTGCATGCACAGCGCTGGAGATGCCTTGCCTTGCTCTTGTGTTTTGCTTTTCAAATTCTTATTCTTAGAGGCTTGGATTTGATCAGTCCGCGTGGGTTCACCTGTGGACCCACGATTCGCTCGAAAATCAAAACGCCCTGCTTTCTGGCTGGTACGATCTGCAGTTTTTCAAAGGGACTCTACTTGCGGCGGGGGACGAACGCTTATCCGAGACGGCGACAGACTCTCGTTCTCGTTCTGTCGATATAAATAAACTCGCACGTGAACGTCCAAAGTCCAATCCACGGAGCCCCACAAGCACGCACATCCCGCTGCCTTGCAAGTATGGACCCCGGCCAACACGACGATCGCCATGTGGTGGACATCCAATTCGGACGCACCGCCGAACCCACGAGCTACTGCGCGGTATGCAAGCAGCCGCTGGTGTCGGTGACGGCCGTGGCGTGTTCCAGTTCCACATGCATGGTCCGTTTGGGCGTATGTGGAACACATTGCCCACCGGTCGTCGTCAAGGAGCCCCACGGCAGGCACGGCGGCGGCGATCCGATCGTGGACCAGGAAGCCGGCGGCACGGCCGGCGATCACGGGTTGCCGCCGCCCGCCTCCAAGGAGGGCGGTGTGGGCGAGCAGTGGTATCACGGGGACACGGCGCTGCACGTCCATGACGAGCAGGAACGCCAAGAGGAGAAGAAAGCACGGCCGCGTTATGTTCTAAAGGGACGCATAAGTCGAATGCAATATGAGATTATAATTTTTTACCATGTGACACACGTGGTAAGCAAGCAAAACTTAATTGAAAAAATGGCTTCCTAAGTATAGTAGCTTCAGTAATATTTTATATTTTATCATGCTTGATTCTGGCCCTTACTTTTTTTTAATCTTTGTTTTGCAGACTTTTTTTGTTCTATTTTACGGTCTAAGCATTGGTGGGGAACACTTATCGGCTCTTCTATTGCTGGTGCAATGAAGGGCGGCAAGGCAATGAAAGTACTAGCGTACGCGTTGGGCATGTATATACCAATTTCGGCAGTAAGTGTATGCTGGTGTCCTTTCGCGTGTTTTGGTATTGTGCTCTAAAATTCTTAGAAATTGTAGGTGATGTTAGTTCCCATCTGTTGACAGTATGTTTTCGAATTCTATTTCAAAATAGAAGTTTGTGGATTTAAATTTCAATTGAAATAAATTGTTATCTCATAGTACTCTAGCATATAGAATCTTATCTGAACATCTTAAGCAAAATATCTTGTTAACATCCTAGTTACTACCTGATTTTCTGGATGCCATTTCTAGACCAGGGATAGAGTAGAAATTTCGCAGTGTTTCAGTTTGGGCCCCGGTAGATTTCGTTGGAAGCGGAAGGTTCTCGCGCTGAAATTAAATTTTGTATTCAGCTCGATAGTTGGTTTTGTATCAAGGAGTTTTGGGAGGACGTTAATTTCCCCATGTGAGCGTCTCGCACGCTGGCGTACGTTCTTCCAGTGCAAGGGTGTTCCTCTGATGCATCTAGCAGCCGAGGTCGCGGTAGACATCACCAGGATCATCCTCAAGAGTGCAATCGCACCAATGGATGCCAACATTGTGCATCCTCCTCATTAGGGCCCGTGCATCGCGACATCCGAGTTCGACCATGTCAAGAGCCCCAGCCCGGATCCCCTAGTTGGTCTGCCTCGTGTCCTTGTTGACGTCCATCGGGAGATCTGCAACCAATCATGCAACCAATCACACAACCAATCACGCAAACAGTCGTGTCCAACTCTCCTGCGCCACCTCGCGGGAGATTAGAAAGGGTTCAAACATTTCGCTCCCTGACCGGTGGACCATCATACCCTCTGTGTTAGGCAAATCTCAACCATCGGTGGGATGTTGTAGGCTACTAGTAAGGGTGCGAAAAAATCCTACCCTCTCGACTGCCAGTAGGATTACAATATCCTATGGTACCAACAAGATAAAATTACAAACCTTTTAACACTCATTGGGTTTTCTTGTTCAACATTGTCATTAAAAGTTTGGACATACAAGAAGCCAAGATGTCCAAACCCGAGTTCACTTGCACCAACCATCATCTGACATCGACATACGAAAACCTAACCGTGTGCCAATGGATATTGAAGGGAAGTTAAATTCCCTCTGGTAATCGTTCATGCTCTCGAGTGTATTGAGTCACTTCTGGGCCATGCCCCAATTATTCTTGACTCGAGAGCTGCAAATACTCGGGTTGCTCGCCGCCCATTCAAATTTGAATTGGGTTGGCTACTTCATGATGACTTTGTGAATCTAGTCAAGAATGTGTGGCAATGGTATGTTGTTGGTATAACACCTATCTAGAGATAGGATTTTAGGATTCTCCCTATGATCCAATTACCAAGCGGATGGGTGAGGCACACCAACGGTATATATGTGAAAAATGAAAACCACACCCCCCGGTTGTAATTGATGAGCTCCAAAAAAACCATTGAGGCCACTACCGGCACATAAAATTGAACTTAAAAGTCAATCAAATGAGCATACGGCACACGAACACAAATTCAAGTGGTACCAACGGTCTACCATTTCATTCTAGAAGGCTATAGTAACACATGACATTTCTATATTGTTGGCAGTGGTCGCCATTGAAAAATAAATGTTTTCCAATCTCTAGCAGGATGAGGGCCAACCAGGGTTAGGTGGAGGTGTCTATATTACAAAATATTAAAAAAATCTCTTTCGGGCTTCAGTTATCGAAAGAATGATATACCTAGATCTTGGATGCGAGAAAATGACACCGTCACGTCGTCACATCAACTTTCTCGAAATAAGAGATGAGAACTGATGTGTTCCAAATCAGAACCCGTGGAGATGTTTAATTTTCTATATGTCGAGCATCTTGATCTATCGAGGATAAATTTATTTGTGATCATTTTGTTGATATAGATTAAAGAGCTTAAATGGATCCAACAGCACGGGCGATCTGCCTTCTTAATCTAAGCTTAAAAAACACTAAAGTGGCCACAAATAGGCTCAAAGTGGTAGCGAGCAAGGTGGTCCTTCTGATAAAAATAAGTTCCATTCAAGGAAGGAGCATCGACCATGGAGTAGTCATCCTTTATGAGACCATCCACAAGATGCACAAAAAACATGAGCGAGGTGATGTTCAAAGTTGACTTTGAAAATGCATGTTTCAAAGCCAAATGCTAATTGTTTCAGCACATCGTAGGAATAAAGGGCTTATCTGAGAAATGACGTGGTTGGGTCAATAAATTTATCTCTAGTGGTAGTGTGGCTAGTATAAAGGGTGCGCATCAGCACACCGCACAGTCGAGGTGGAGTTTCGTGTATTGCTCTTATGTAATTGTGTCCGTTGATCAATCGATGGCTGGTTTTTGGTTTTCTTGTTGGTTATATGCATAAGTAGTTAGATCATTGGTTTTTGCAGTCTTGTATGCCGAGGAAGACATAGAAGTACATGCATATTAAAACTAACTTTTTGATCAGCACTTATTACGTTTGCTTGTTTCACAAAAAAGTTATGACTCTAGTTTTGCCAAAAAGATGGTTAGTACTTTCGCTTGTTGGTTGCACACGTGTTAGATCATAGGTGCATAAATCAGACAGACCTACGCTTCTGCCACCTAAGGTCTCCTTCATGCTGCTTCCTCACCCCTTCCTCTCCCAGTCTCGCCACCTCGCGACAACAAGAAGAGAGGAGAATTGCCTGTTTTCTTCTTCTTTTCCCTAGGTTTTGTTTCCCCGGTGACATTGAAAAGGTGGAGGCGACGATGTCATGTTGGAATAAGGTTTGTCCAACCTCTCCCTATCTCGGCGACGTCCGATCTGGCACTGACAAAGGGACTGTGAGCGTTTGTGCCACCAGATCTGTTGATTCTCTTCGGGCTTGCAGTTGATGTGTCTATCAAGGGCAATCGGCTGGCTATTTGTGTGGCGGCTTTCACATATTTTTTGTGTTGTTTTGTGGCATAGTCCAGCTTTAGCAACTATCTGGACTCATGTCAATGGATTGCAAGCCCGTACCGCGTGGGATATTGCTCCAACCGATGCTTCTTTAGTGATTTCAAGATCCCATCTCAAACGATGACTGACTATTGCGGTATTTAAAGCCTAGTGCAACAAGAGCATTGACATGTGTCTCTTCTTTTATTGTTGGTTCGGTGCAATTTTCAATTAGCGGACTGTGTACAAGTAGAAGAAGCAGGCAATATAATTTTATTTTTCACTAGTCGTTCTACAAGCAGTTCTGTTTTCATTGTGGTGCTTTTAGTTTTTTTTTCTTGATAATCATCAGATCTAAGATGCCCTTTGGGTGTATTTTAATTCTGCATTGTCGACCTACGATCACCATCATGTATCGACACTCCAATGTTTGAACAAGAGTATAGAATAAAATAATAACATTTGCAATACCTAATAGATAAAATATGAAACTACTTTTCATAATGGATCAAATGATATAAATTTCGTATTGTGGATATTAATATATTTTTCTACAAACTCGGTCAAACATGCACTCATTTGACTTTTGAAAAAATAAATACACCTAATATAATGGAACGGAGGGAGTATAAGAGATTAGAACAATGTCTGCGTGTTGCAATGAGATGTAAATATTGTAGTATGTTAGTCTGTGATTTAGCCGCCCATGTTAATGCAATTGTGTAAGTATGCTGACAAAATATGCCCGTTATTTACGTTATACTCCATTCGTTTCTAAATATAAGACATTTTAGATTTCAGTACGATATGTAGTCTGCATTGGAATATCTAAAAGCCTTATATTTAGAAATGGAGGGAGTAGTTTGATAAGAAGTTTGATAAGTAAATTAATGTATAATCACTTCATAAGGTAAATAAATTAAGATGGTTGATTAGCATACTAGAAAGATGCCGATAAAGGGCGTGATGGCACAAAGAAAGGGCTGGATGAAAAAATCGATGAAGAATCGTGATGGGAGGGAGTACTACCATACATTCCGGAATAATGATCCTGCCATCGCCTTTTCTATACTTGGCATGCCATCACGTGGCTACAAGGGAAGTCCCATACTCCGGTGTCACTCCTCCGATGCTCCTTTAGTAACCGGCGGCTCACAATCGGCCATGTCGCGTCCCGAGTCCCCGCGGCCATGCACCAGCCCGCCGGTCGACGCGCGCGCCCGCCCGGCAAACACTTTTTCGATTGCAACGCCGATGCACCGCTGCGATGTCCATGTCCATCCAAAAGGAAAATAAATGCGTCCGTTGTCACGGCGGCGTTGTTTTCGCGCAAGCTCTAGTTTCGCTTTCCAGGCCGTCCTTGCCTCCTTGGCAATCTTGTCCTTTACTAGGACCGGACCAGGACAGATTCGACGCCGCATATAGCAGAGCCCTTGGAGCAGAAAGCAACAGCGCAATGCACGTACGGTGCTAACAAAAATCCAGAACCACATTCGGCACAAAACCGCAAGGAGAAAGGTTCGTCGCTTGGCGAGTTGTGGAGGGGAATGGAGCGCCGGGCGAGAGGCGACGCGCGCTACGGTCCAACCTCGTCGAGGCCGACGGCACGGGGGTTAAGATTCCAACACGCTTGCGTTGCGTACGGCGCATACGTTGTTCTGTTCAAAGAATGGGTTCATGTTTTTGTCCCAAGGAACGATTCGAGAATATGTACTTTTCAAAATTCCGTGCCTTTTCAAAGTCAGGTCGCCGACTACCTGTGGCCGTCGGGATATATATTTCCAAGCGCTGAACGGCCATCTGGTGGAGTTCCGGACTGCTGACCGATCCATGATTCTACGCAGCGCATGTCTCATGTGTATGGCATGCATGATGGTTTGATCATACCCCTCACCATCCCAGTCCATCTGTCACCCCTCGCATGCCCATGACGCCTTGCAAATCACTCACGCGGCTCGAGTCACGTCAAGCTCGATCGTGACGATGCAGATCACGGAACCAATGCAAGGCGGATTTGGGATGAAATGGTGGACATGGAGGTGCACGTACGCTCCGCACGGCACGGCTACCATATGCTCGCATCGCCGTCGTGCTGCGAGACACCGGGCGCGTTCCTCCGGGAGCTCGCCGGCGCCCGCGCCCGTGCCAGTGTGGTGGTGCCACTGCCATGCATGGGTGACGACTAGCCCGGCTACCCGCCAATGGGACTGTGTCCGCGGTCACCGTTGTGTTTGCACGAGGAGAAAGTGATGACACGATTGTCTAACACTCTTAAGCCTTCTACAATGCAAGGCGATTAGAAGAGATGCTTAAAGAAATAAATCGGTATTTCTTTAAACACCGGTGCTTATCTGTAGAGGGCAGCCCTTTAGTTAGACGTCTCTTCTGTAGAAATAGGCACATGTGCTTGCTTTAACACCACAGAACCCTACCCCACCGCCGCCGCCACCTTACTATTCAGCGCCTTTAGCGCCGCGGAAGCCAACTGACACTCACTGCGGCGCCTTTTGGGCCAGCTCACGAATGCGTGTTGGTCCCTCGCTTGGGTCGCTCCAGCCATCAGTTTGTTTTCTTCACAAGGACATGGTTTGACTATTGATATAACCCTGCTAACTGGCTTGTTACCGTTGACCGTTTGAAAAAGTTCATGAATTTGAAAAGTTCACAGTTAGAAAAAAGCTTATAGACATGCAAAAGGTTTGCGAATTTAATATTCAATCATGTATTAAAAAGATTGTGAATTAAAAAATTCACAAGAAGTTGATTTTTTATCAATTTCCTTACATAAATTCAATTTTCATAAAAAATCATAAATTTTAAAAAACATGAAATTTAAAAAGTTCATGAATTTGAAAAAGTTCAAGACTTGAAAAATAATAATTTTAAAAGGTTCGCAAAAACTATATTTTTCAAAAAAATTAAGACAAGTTCACAAAAATAAAAAGTTTGTAATTGGGAACTTCATGAAATTTGAAAATAAGGTTCACGAATTTGAAAAAAAATCACGCATTTGAAAAAAGGAAAAACAAGATGAAAATGAAAGAAAACTAAAAAAACCGGACAAAACCGAGTGAAACTAGAAAACCAAAAACACATAAAAGAAAGAGAAGCTGCTGGAAGCGTCCTAACACCGAAGGGGGCTTCTGAAAAAAAAACTAGAACTACTCTTATATGGGCTGACTTTTTAGGAACGATGTTGAGTGAGGCGGTGTGGGCGAGTTGAAATAAACCTGACTTTGGCGCTTTAGGCGCCAAATGGGGTTTGCGTTGTAGGACTCTCATGCCAATAATAAAACGAAAATCATGACTAACGGGTTACCCTTGCAAATGTCACTCCCACCATCTCGAGGCACTGACAAGTGGTGTGCCACTTGTCGCAACCTAGGAGTTTCTTTTTTTTCTCGTAAATTCGTTTATTCAAAACGTTTTATCCCTTGAACCATGCGTCCAAATCTAAACTGATTCTATCATTGGATTTCTTGCGTCGAGACCTTCGAAATTACATCCTATGTTAATAGGTTTCAACGAACATTTTTTCACAAAAAGAATTGGAAAAATCAGAAACTGGGAAATGGCAATACAAAAAAACCAATAAAAAATGAAAACCGAAAAAAACAGCAAACAAAAAAGGTGAATGATAAAAAAAAATAACCAGAGCAACAAGGTTGCCGTTTCCCCGTTTTTCTTTTTTTCCTTTTTTCCTTTTTGAAAAGCACAACTATACTTCTCATGGAAACAAATGTGCTTACCTTCCACGAGAAGCAAATTTGTGCTTCTTGTGGAAGGATTTTTTTTCGAGAAACACATATGTGCTCCTTGCGGAAGCAAATATGTTTCTCCACGGGAAGCATTGTGCTTCCTGTGGAAGGTTTTATTGTCAAGAAACACAGATGTGCTCCTTTGTGGAAGCAAATATGTTTCTCGACGAGAAGCAATATGTGCTTCTCATGGAAGCATATATACTTTTTCACCTTTTGAGATGCACAACTGTGCTTCTTGTGGAAGCACTTTTTCTCCGATAAGTACAATTGTGCTTTTGGTGGAAGCAATCTTTTTTCCCTTTCCTGATCTTCTCGTGGAAGCATATATTTTTTTCCTTTCTGAAAAGTACATTTGTGTTTTTCGCGGAAGCAAATATGTGCATCTTGTGCAAGCATAAATTTTTTTCCATGCAAAAAGAATCCACGCAAGTTTCTTTTCCTTCAATTCCTAGGGAAAATGGACGAAAATCGAAAAGCCAAAAAAACATGGAAAACCCCATCTAAAATCCGGGAACACGTAAGAAAAATAAAATATAAAATCGAGAAGAAGCATCCAGCACACAACATGTGGCAGCGGCTGGAAGCACCACTTGACGTGCTCCAGGTCACCCAAAATTACTCCTCAAGATCCCCGCAAGGGGAACCTCCGGTTATTTTTTAAGGGGTAAACCAAGCTTTATTCATCAAACATCACAGAATGTGGGATACAGTTCTGATCGTGGGATTGGTCAAACCAAATTTGACTTGACTATATGCTTCGACATTGACAACTCGACCTTTAAAAGCAAAATTACATTTCAATAAAGACGCTTGTAACTTGATCTCACTAATAATGGCTTCATTGTTTTCCTCAGTTTAGTTGCTCCCATAAAAAGCAAAGAAGACGGAGAAGTGATGGGCTCTAGCCTTGATGAATATTTAAGCATGCCCGGCACGGGCCCAAACGCATGATGTTATTCACCTGGCCCACATCCCATCCCCTTACTTACCACCCCTAAAAAAACATACCGCCGCCGCCTCTCCCGCGCCTTCGCTTCCCTCCCGAATCCGCTCTTGCATCTTGAGCCAATCCATCGTCGGTGCAAAGATCAATGAAATGACCTTGTCAGGCTTGCCGTCGACGGCTGCTCTACGCACATCCATCCTCAAGAACCCGTCAGCGAGACCTGGTAGCACCACGTCGCCGAGACTCCCCGTCTTTGACTCGGTAGACCTCGCCGCTCCACCTCAGGACCCCTCCAAAAAACAGTGCCCCCAGGAAGGAACACGGCGCCACGCACTGCCATCGTCCGATCCACGAGCTTTAGGTCTTGGGTTTCCTTAGAGCAGCATCGGCGAAAAGACGATAGCTGCAACAATGATGCCTCCAACAAGGAAACGACACCAATACGGCGCCATTGTCCACCATGACTGAAGTCGGTGCGGTTCTCACCGGCAAAAGCACCTCCCCGGACCCACATCTAGCTTCCGATCCACAAACCTCACAGGGTTATGGATCTCATGCATCAGGCACCACCGACGCCGGAGAGCGTTCCGGCCACCACTCGCCTCCAGTGACGAACCTGCGAAGGTGATTCCTTGATCCATTATCCCAGGCACCACCACATTAAGCCGCCTCCTGGCCCGCCATCCCCGACGGAAGGGACATCGCCGCTGCCGCCATGTCCGAAGCCTCTGCTCCGGGGCCGTTGCATTGTAGATCTCTGCCGAGGCCGCTATCCCCATGTTGTCGCCGGACTGGACAGCGCACCGCCGGGAGGAGCATCCACGACAAGAAGATCACGTGTTGCCATGCACCGCCCCTCCAGGAAATAGCGCCATGGCCGCGGGACGCGAGATCCCCATCGTCCCCTTCACTGGCGGCGTACAGGCTATCCTGGCGGCCACCTCTAGGGACGGCGAGGGAGAAGGAAGGGAGGAGGGGTTGGCGGCGACGACGACTAGGGTTAGCCCCCCTAGTCGACCTGGAGGCGATGGAGGGATGCACAGGCTATCCAACCCTCAAGAATTTGTTGTTTGCCTCTTATCACCACAGGCTATTCGACGCGATGGTGTGTGTTGTGTATGGTGGTGGCGTGTTGGATCTGGATGCTTGTATCTATGTTAGTTCCTAAAAAGGCTTTAAAAACATCGCATAATTAAAGGATAATATGCATGAAATACAAAAAATGTAGTAGATATGTTGAATCTACGTAGGGAGCGCTCCTCTCCTCCGCGTGCCGCCGCCCCAAAGAACCCACGCCCCAACTTCGCTCCCGCCACTTCACCTTGTAATATCACATTTCAAGGGGCAGTGCTACAAATCATCCGGCTTATCCCGCACAGGGATAAGCCGCCTTCCCAGCCGCTCGTTTAATATAACCATGACCGTTAGATTAAAAAATCTCCGTTCTTTTGCTTTCAAGCCTCAGTGTTAGAGTAGTCATTATGGTATACGACTTCTAATCCAAGTCAGTTTTGTACCCCTACCCCAAGTCGGTTTGTACCCTCTTATATACTCTTGTATGCCGCACCAAATCAATCAATAAGCAATAGTTTTATTCCGCTTTCATGGTATCAGATACCGGTCCCAGGGTTTAGGGTATGGCTCCGCCAACGCCACCGCCGCCGCCACCGCCCGGCTACTTCGAGCGCCGGGCCGCACTCATCGCCAAGGCTGCCAACGCCGCGGCCGCTTCTCTCTCGGCCCTCACCATAGCTCCACAAAACTACCCTGCACCCATCCTCGCCGCACCAATATCTCTTGCTGACACAATCTCCGACGTCAGCCCCTACATCCCCATAGTTCTTGATCTCGCCGCCCACAACTACTATCATTGGAGACATCTCTTCGATCTCCACCTCGGCCGCTGCAACCTGCGCTCGCATGTCGCCGCCAACTGTCTTCCCCGCCCCGACGATCCGCAATGGTTGAAAGACGATCTCGCGATCGTCCAGTGGTTCTACACCCGCATCACCACCGAGATCTTCAACATGCTCGATCACGACGGCGCCACCGCTGCCAACATCTGTCACTCCCTCCGCCAGCTCTTCCAAAGCAACACCGACGCTCGGAAAAACGCACTCCACACCGAGCTTCGCAATATGGTGCAATGAGACGCCCCGGTGAAGCTGTTCTGCCAGCGCGTTAAGACCATTGGTGATGAGCTCCGCGAACTCGGCGATACAGTTAGCGACTCACAGCTAATCAATATCGTCGTCGTCGGCCTCAGCGAAGACTTTGACAAGCAAGCCTCGTTCATACCGATGATACGGCCCCCTCCTACCTTCGCTGAAGTTCGTTCCTTGCTACAACTCGCGGCGGAAACACAAGCTCGCAAGGACTCTCGCCCCAAGGTCTTTCATGCTGCGGCTCGTCCTCCTCTGTCGTCTCCACCAGCGCCGCCTTCCATGCCGGCTCCTGCCGCCGGGCCGTCCGCATCATCATCTGTTCAACCGCCCCCAGGCTGGCGTCCTAGTCCGAACTACCGCGGCAAAAACCCTATCTACAGGCCGCCGTCGACTCGTTCGGTTCCGCCTACGACATCACCAGCACCGAGTCCTGCACCACCCACCAGTGCTCCATCTGCGGTTGCATGGCGGCCTCCTCATGATCCTTGGACGGGGCTTGTTCAAGCATGGCCCATGCCCTGGTCCGCTCCGTCCACCCTCGGTGCTCCGCCGGCATACTCAGGTGCCTGGCAACCCGGTCTTCGGCCGCCTACTAGTGCTCCCGGGGTTCTCAACCCCCGACAGCCGGCCAATGCCTATCACGCCGCCCCGACGTATGCTCCTTATGGTCATTACACCACCGACGACGGCGCCTACTACACACCTCAGCCGGCCCTGCTCCCGACGCCACCCCCACCACAGCCGGCCAATGCCTACTACACTCCCCAGCCGGCCCTACTGCCTTCACCATCGTATCCGCCGGCACTGCTTCCGACGCCACCCTCACCTGCGACGCCGAGCTGGGATCAAGCTGCCTTTCTCCAGGCCATGAATAACTTTGCTGCACAAGGAAACTCAGGTACGGATTGGATCTTTGATTCAGGGGCCTCTAGTCATATGTCTGCATCTAGTAATTGGTTATCTTCTTGCACTAAATCTCCTTTCCCTTCTATTATCCTTGGAGATGGATCATCTATTCCTATATATTGTGTTGGTCAGGCTGAACTTCCCTCTTCCACCAAACCTCTTTTACTTCGCGATGTTCTAGTTGCACCCGCCCTCATTAAAAATCTTATCTCTGTTCGCCAATTTACTTGCGACAATCTAGTTTCGGCTGAATTTGACCCTTTTGGTTTATCTGTGAAGGATTACCTGACCAAGGCCGAGATCGCTCGCTTCAATAGCTCCGGTGATCTTTATTCTCTTAATGGAGTTCCTGCCGCCACCCCTCCAACATCCATGCTGGCCTCCGTCGATCTCTGGCATCGTCGCCTGGGCCATCCCAACCCCGCCGTCGTAGCTTCTATGCTTAGTGAATTTACCATACCATGTAATAGGGACTCTCATAATTCTGTGTTTTGCGAGTCTTGTCAATTAGGCAAACATGTGCGTCTTCCCTTTAGTTCCTCTAGTTCTTGTAGCACTTATCCTTTGAATTAATACATTGTGATTTATGGACCTCTCCCATTGCAAGTGTTTCGGGTTTTAAATACTACCTTGTTATCCTAGATGATTTCACCCACTTTGTCTGGACTTTTCCTCTACGCAACAAATCCGAGGTCCATTCTCTTTTCCTTAATTTTCAACGCTATGTGTCTGTTCACTTCTTCCTCCCAATTCGCTTTATCCAATGTGACAATGGTCGCGAGTTTGATAACATTAAAAATCGTACTTTCTTCTTACAACATGGCATCCTGCTTAGGTTCTCATGTCCCTACACCTCCCCTCAAAATGGTAAAGCAGAACGCTCTCTTCGCACCCTCAATGATATAGTTCGCACTCTCCTCATTCAATCATCTATGCCTCCCAAGTTTTGGGCTGAAGCCCTACACATGGCCACCTTCCTTCTAAATATTCGACCTTCTAAAACTAAACCCAACACTACTCCCTATTATTCCCTCTTTCTTTCCCACCCCGACTACTCCGCGGTTCGTGTTTTCGTCTGTCTCTGTTTTCCCAATGCCTACGCCACTTCTGCAAATAAATTGTCACCACGCTCTATCCCATGTGCTTTTCTCGGCTTCTCTGACGAGCACAAAGGCTATCGCTGTCTCGACCTTCACACCGGACACGTTCATGTCTCTCGTCATGTCACGTTTGCTGAGCACATTTTTCCTTTCTCACAACGCACTACTACACCATCCAACACCCCTAGCTCCGCAAACACCCCCTCTCCTCGTCCTTTCCAACTATATACTCCCCTAACTGCCGAACACAACTTCTCACCACCACCATTAACACCCACCATAGCCAATCCCAACCATACACTCACCCCACCCGAGACGTCCCCAACACCCCCGCCCCCTGCTCCCTCCCCAACACCCCGGCCCCTACTCCCACTCCACCACCCAGCCCTGCTCCCACTCCACCACCCAGCCCTACTCCTTCGTCCGACTCTTCCGCTGCGCCGGACTCACCAGTACCCACCTTACCCCCTCGTGCTATTCCTACAGCAGCCCCGATTAATGATCATCGCATGCGTACTAGGGCCAAATCAGGATTTCATCAACCCCAAGACCACCTAAACCTTCATACCTCCGTATCTCTCACTTCTCTTCCAAAGAATTACAAAACTGCTCTACTTGATCCCAATTGGGCCGCTGCCATGCAAGAAGAATATAATGCTTTACTTCAAAACAACACCTGGCAACTTGTTCCTCGTCCTCCCAATACAAATATTGTTTCTAGCAAATGGATTTTTCGCCAAAAGTTCCACTCCGATGGGAGCCTCTCACGATATAAAGCCAGGTGGGTTTGTCGTGGCTTTTCTCAGCAACAAGGAATTGATTACGAAGAAACCTTCTCTCCTGTTGTTAAACCCAGCACCATTCGCACCGTTCTTAGTGTTGTTGTCTCCTCTTCATGGCCCATTCACCAACTTGATGTTAAAAATGCTTTCCTCCATGGTTCCCTTCAAGAAACTGTCTATTGCCAGCAACCTCTGGGTTTTGAAAATCCATCCTTTCCAACTCATGTATGTCTTCTTCAGAAATCTCTCTACGGTCTTAAACAGGCCCCACGAGCTTGGTTTCAACGCTTCTCCTCCTTCATTCAAACAATAGGCTTCACTCCATCTCTCTCCGACACCTCTCTTTTTGTGTATCATCAAACTTCTGACACTGCCTATTTACTTCTCTATGTAGATGATATCATTCTTACCGCCTCCTCTCAAAAGTTCTTAGATCATATTGTCTCTCTTCTTCGATCTGAATTTTCTATGACTGACCTAGGACTCCTTCATCATTTCTTAGGCATTGCTGTTGTTCGAGATTCCTCCAGCCTTTTTCTTTCCCAACGCCAGTATATTCTTGATCTTCTTAATCGTGCTGGTATGCTTGACTGTCAATCATCTCGCACTCCTGTCGATACTAGTTTTAAACTTTCGGCTACCGGTGAACCCTTTTCCGATCCTACTCTCTATCGTAGCCTAACAGGTGCTCTCCAATATCTCACCATTACTCGTCCTGAAATCTCTTTTGCTGTTCAACAAGCATGTCTCTATATGCATGATCCCCGGGTTCCTCACTATAATCATGTTAAATGCATTCTTCGGTATTTAAAAGGAACTCTCAATAATTCTTCTCCAAACTCGCTTACCGCATACTTTGATGCAGACTGGGCTGGTTGTCCTAACACTCGAAGGTCTACTTCCGGTTTTTGTGTTTTTCTTGGTAATAATTTGATTTCTTGGTCTTTGAAAAGACAGGTTACAGTCTCACGTTCGTCGGCCGAGGCTGAGTATCGCGCTGTGGCACATGCCATTGCAGATACAATCTGGATTCGGCAGTTACTCTCCGAGCTACACAGGCCTATTGAGCAGGCCACTATTGTCTACTATGACAACATTTCAGCAGTCTACATGACCAGCAATCCAGTTCAACACCGACGCACAAAGCACATTGAGATTGATATTCATTTTGTTCGTGAAAAGGTTGCTCTTGGTCAGGTTCGGGTGCTTCATGTTCCCTCTACGGCTCAGTTTGCTGACATTTTCACCAAGGCACTGCCTACTAAGCCGTTTCAAGATATCTGTTTCAGTCTCAACGTCGTCGAGCCTGCCGTTGATACTGCGGGGGGATGTTAGAGTAGTCATTATGGTATACGACTTCTAATCCAAGTCAGTTTTGTACCCCTACCCCAAGTCGGTTTGTACCCTCTTATATACTCTTGTATGCCGCACCAAATCAATCAATAAGCAATAGTTTTATTCAGCTTTCACTCAGAGCCCTTCGCGTTTGCATTCTCATAGTTTCATGCTCACCTAATAGTGCTCATCGTACTAGCGTCTCCGGCTTGTAGTGCCATGCAGCAACATGCAACCTTGGAACTAGGAAGTGACATGATAGCTGCCCGCTGTAGCGACAAGAGCTACTTCAAAAACTAGCGCCGACGACGACTGGCTTAATTGCAGCGCCGGTGGCCGGTGGCCGGCGACGGAGACTTCATTGTAGCATTGGTGCCTGGCGACGAGGCTTCATTGCATCATCGGCCGCTTCGACATCGTAGCACCGGTGACCCGACGATCTCATACCTCATTCGGCATGCCGCACCGGCGAAGCTCCATTGCAGCCCCGGCATCGCGGCAATAACCCGGCGGCGCTCCATTGCATCGACGACGAAGTTTAAACGACCCCGACGACCCGCCATTGCAGCCCCGGCGACCTCGGCGGTGCTTCAATGCAGCACAGGCGACACTCCGCGAAGCTCCATTGCAGCTCCAGCAACCCTTCATAACAAAGCATGAACGACGAAAGTTGTGGTCGGCGCTCTGTCACTCCTTCGCACACACGAAGCATGTTGCGAAGCACTTTAATTTGCTGGTGTCCTCAACATCATCCGCGAGTGGCACGATACACCTCCGCAACAAGGGTTTGCAGCATTGCGGCATGCTACAGATAAGCCGGATGATTTCCTAGAGAAATCATCCGCCTAGGCCGCCGTCCGATCTGACCGAGGGTGGCCGTTCGATCGCCGCAAACGAAGTCGTTTCCTTTCTCTCTGTTCTTCCATCCTGCACCCTGTAACATCTACAGCAAAATAAGCTTCAACGCAGCTGCTCCCATGGCAGCACCACGCCGCGCGGAGCACTGGCGGCGCCCGGCGATGCTTCATTGTAACCCTGACGATGCTCCAATGCATCTCCGGCGGTGCTTCAATGCAACCCCGAGAAAGCTTCAACGACCCCAACGGTGCTTCACTGCAGCTCTAGCTCGCTTCATTGCAGCTCCGGCTCGCCTCATTGCAGCTCCGGCGGCGCTTCATTGCAGCCCCGACGGAGCTCCGATGACCCGGAGAGCTCCATTGCAGCTCCGCCACCGGCGACTTACAGCACCAGCAGCACCGCCCTTCGAGGTTGCACCGCAGCACTGTGGACATGGGCGAGTTTCTGTGTCGCAGCACCGAGTTCGTAGACGGGCGCTGCCATTCCGGCGAGCGGCAGTGTGTTCGTTGAGCACATGACCTAGTACTAGCTATTATTACTAGTACTAGTACTACTAGTACTGTATTACTACATAAAGGATAAACAAGTGTGACTCCGGGGAAAAAACAAGTCGGACACATGTAGATACAAAATGTAAGAGGCGCGTGGGAGTGCGATCCCTGAACCAGTGCCCGTCTCCCTGCAGGCGCGAGCAGACGCGGTAGTAGGCACGCTCACGTGGACACGTGGTAGGCTGTGGAGACGGCTTATGCGTGCGTGTTATCAGCCGGCTTAAAACAACACTTTTCCCATTTCAAGTCGTTCCTCTCTCCTCTGTCCCAATCATGCCCATTGCCCGATTTAGCTCAGTGTCGAGCTTCACCCCACGCCATCCATTTGCAGATTCACCCATTGCCCGATTTAGCTCAGTGTGAAGCTGACCCCCCACGCCATCCATTCGCGGATTCGCCCATTGTTTCCACGGCGGCGGCCAGCGGCAGCGGCAACGTGAGCGAAAATGAGGGCCGTACAATTTCTGGCATGGCCCGAGCCTACATTACCGCCCGAGCCCCCGGCACTGCAAAGGTTTGGGCGTTGCGCCATCGATCGCGCCCGCTGCCTGCGCCTGCGCCGGTTGATTGATTCGGGCGCGCGGTCCCGGCCATGGCGCAACTACCGCCCAAGATCCCCACCATGGCGCCGGCCTGGCCGGAGTTCGGGGGCGGGCACCACCACAGCGCCCACGCCCGCCACCACCATCACCAACGCAGCCCCTCCACGGGCGCCTTCCTCGCCGAGTCAATGCCGCCACTCCCGCCCCCAGCGCCCGCCAGTGGGGACGGGGCGCAGCCGCAGCCTTCCTGGGTCGACGAGTTCCTCGACTTCTCGGCCGCCAAGCGCGGCGCGCACCGCCGCACGGTCAGCGACTCCATCGCCTTCCTCGACGAAAGCAATGCCGCTGTCGGGGCGAACGAGTTCGACCGCCTCGACGACAGCCAGCTCATGTCCATTTTTTCCGACGAGTTGGCCCCGCAGCGGCAGGCGCAGGCGGCGAGCGCGTCGTCGCCGTCCGATCACAACAGCATCAACGACGAGAAGCAGGACAAGGGCGACACCGAGGAGGCGCAGAGCGAATGCAATGGCGACGGCGCGGCGCCTCGGCAGCCGTCCTCGCCCGCCATAGTCGATCCCAAGCGGGTCAAGAGGTGATTTTTTTTCTTTTACTCTTAGAATTACGACAATGCACAGCTCCGAAAGGTAGAATTCCCCGATTTCTCAGCGTCCTCGTCGCCACATTCGCAGGATCCTTGCAAACCGGCAGTCGGCGCAGCGGTCGCGCGTGCGCAAGCTGCAGTACATCTCGGAGCTCGAGCGCAGCGTCACGTCGCTCCAGGTCCATCGAATTTCGAGCTTGATTTCCCCGCCTCCAAAGCAAAAAACTCCGTGAATTTGACCTGGAGACTGTGCTCCCGAGCAGACGGAGGTGTCGGCATTGTCCCCGCGCGTGGCGTTCCTCGACCACCAACGCTCGCTGCTGACGCTGGGGAACAGCCAACTCAAGCAGCGCATCGCGGCGCTCGCGCGGGACAAGATCTTCAAAGATGGTGACCGGCATTGCCACTCCCTCGCGATTTATTTCGAAATTTCTCACCGGCCACCGCCCGAATGCCGAAACAATCCATCGCTTTGCTAACTAACTAACCCTCTGTGCGTGAACGAATGTGTTGTGCGTGCTCAGCTCATCAGGAGGCACTGAAGAAGGAGATAGAAAGGCTGAGGCAAATCTACCTGCAGCAGAGCCTTAGGAACGTAGAACCCCCGCCACACGACGACGGTCCCCTGGCCCGCGGCGACAACAATGGCTTGATCGCCGGCGAGGGGACCGCCGCACCCTCGTGATCAAGATCCGGCCCGTCGGCCGGCCTCAGGACAACCAAGTGTTGTCGCTGTTCTTCTTGCTGCCGTTGTTAGGATTTGGTGCACTGCATTGGCTTGGTTTGCATTCTTCGGGGTGTGATGATGTATGTAACCCAGTTTGTTCATTCCGGTGGGTGGTTGCTAATTTGTTCATTCTCGGGTCCTCTGTCTGCTCCTGATTATTCTTCTCTACTTCCCTTGATCTGTAATTTTTTCCCCGGCATTTTGGGCGAAGGTTGTAGCTAAGGATTTGTAACTCAGATTGGTTGAGGTCGAGTGGTTTCATTGCTTGGCGGGTTTTGTTCTGTTTCTGGTCAATCAAATGCAATGTTTTCACCGTCCACTGTTCATACATTACCAGTTTTTTTGGCAGCCATGACCAAACTTGTAGTAACATGTAAGGTTCATGCGTACGTTCCTGCCGGCTTTACATTGTTAAGCAGATTTATTACGGTGTCACATGTAGGGCAGCTGCAACTAGAGTGTAAGGCTGGTCGTAACGAGAGTATCATAAACAGCATCATGCATGTTAACTAGATTTTTTAGATGATGTGACACACAATTAAATGAGGAAAGAGGGGGTGTGGTATCATATCATGATACCGTATCATATTAAATGTTGTACTACTTTGTGTCATGCATGACAATTAATAAGACAAACTAAAATACTAACTTATGATACTATGCACTACGGATGTAGTATCATATACTAGTATCATACTAGTATATGATACTCCCCATTACAACCAGCCTGAAGCGAACATGCAAGGTGGAATCTCATTCCTTGCTATTCCATAATAGGGATATTAAAATGCAGTGACAACGAGAGGGGGAGGGGAGGTGCCTTCCTTTTGGTGCAAGGGATACGCATGCATGTTCCTCTGGGTCACGCGCATGTGCATGCCGGTTGTACCCGTACGTATCCACCGGTGCAAGTTAGAGCATCTCCAGCCGTTGAGCCCCCAGGAAGCATTTTTTCGCCGATTGAGGGGCTGCCGGCGAAAATTTTGTCTTCAGGATGAAAAAAATCTCCAGCCGTTCCACCCCCAAGCGAGGCCGTCGAATGCATCGCCTTCCAGCAGCTCGCGCCCGCGCCTGGCCGTGGCCGCCCTCCGCTGCTGCTGCCCCGTGCGTGTACGCGCGCACCGGCCGCCGCCCGCTTGCCAGCACGGCATGGATCCCGTCGCCGACGCGCCGGACCTGCCGGGCTCCGCCGCGACCGTCCTCAACACCCTGGGCGAGGAGGTGCTCGCGGTCATGTCCCCGGTCTCCATCTGCATGGCCTTCTTCGTCCTCTTCTCCATGGGCGGCGCCATCGCCGCCCTCCTCCGCCGCCTCGACGCGCCCACCGCGCTCCTCCTCCTCTTCAATGCATCCGCCGTCGGTGTCCTCTCCGTCTTCGCCTCCGCGCTCCGCGGCCGGCATCGCAGCCGGTACCTCCTTGGCAGAGGGAAGGTGCTCTTGCTGCTGATGCACCTTGGGAGCGATGCCGAAGCCATGGTAGGAGTAGTAGTTGGAGCAGCTGGAGGAGGCGTAGCTGGTGGAGAAGGAAGCGGTGGAGGAGGACGACGGGAAGAGGCTGGACGAGCTGGTGCTCCTCGCTGGCGCCGCCGGCGTCTTTCCCGCAGAGGAAGGCTTGAGGAAGGAAGGCAGGCTGAGCAGCATCCTGGGGTGGCGCGCGCGGCAGCTGCACCCGGTGTCGACCACCGCCATGCGGCGGCGCCAGCCCACCGGGAAGTGCCCGCCACCGCTGGCGCTGCCCACGCCCCTGCTTGTGGAGCTCACCTCCTCCAGGGACGACGAACTCCCGGCGCTGATCTACGAATCGTGCTCCGCCCTAGCTCGACGCCCCGCTCGTCGTCGCCCTCCTCCGCCGCCTCGACGCCCCGCTTGTCGTCGCCCTCCTCCGCCGCCTCGACGCCCCGCTCGACGCGCCCACTGTCGTGGTTCTAAGTCTGACAGTATAATGGGGGTAGGTATGAGGAGGCAAGATCCTAGCTACAGTGAGATTGTGCATGCAAGATTTACGAGTTCAGGCCCTTCTCGGAGGAAGTAACAGCCCTACGTCTCGGTGCCCGGAGGCTTGGTCGATTGTATTATGTGTGAAGTTACAGGGGGTGCGAACCCTTGTGCCAGTGGAGGGGGATGGCTTATATAGAGTGCGCCAGGACCCCGGCCAGCCCACGTTACAAGGGGTTCAATGTACATAAAGATAGGGCGTTACTGGTAACGCCAATAGTAAAGATACTTAAATGATCATTAAGACTACAGAGTGAACACCTGACCGTTGCCTTACTGTGTGACTTTAGTTCTTCCGTACTCCGAGTGATTTATGAGGTGGTCGAGTGAGTATTCTCTGGTCGAGTACCATTGGGTCCTCCGACTGGAATGCTTCTGGTCGAGTGGACAATGTCGTCCTTTGAATGTCCTTGACTTTAAGGTAATGTCCTTGGGAAGGGTGTCTAGGTCAGGCCCATTACCCTACCTCAGGTACATGTCATCGTCATTAGCCCCCGAATGGTTCAGGGTTCGAGTGAAAAAAGGAGTTGAAAATAATTCCGACTCAATTTTTACGCCAGACGAGTGGAATGGTCTTCAGGGCTGATGCAGGCTTGTGGGACATGTTGGAGTAGAACTGACAACCTTCACATTTGTTGACTATATCTTTTGCCATTTCATTCGCTCGTGGCCAATAAAATCCCGCTCGGTATGCTTTGGCCACGATGGTCCGGGAGGACGCATGGTGACCACAGGTCCCCGAGTGGATGTCATTGAGGATCACACGACCTTCTTCTGGTGTAATGCACTTCTGAGCGACTCCAGTAATACTTTCTCTGTAAAGTTGTCCGCCCATTACTGTGAAGGCTTTGGATCGACGGACAATTTGACGGGCCTCTTCTTCATCCTCTGGGAGCTCTTTCCTGAGAATATATGCAATGCACGGCACTATCCAATCGGGTATCACAACCAAAACTTCCATGATCAAGTCGACCACAGCTGGGATTTCAACTTCAGTCGGATCAGTGGAACTCTTAGGTTGTGGGGGCTCTTCCGTGAAGGGATCTTCTTGAACTGATGGTGTGTGAAGGTGCTCCAAGAACACATTGCTGGGAATGGGCTCTCTCTTGGAACCTATCTTTGCCAGATCATCGGCTGCTTGGTTCTTCAGTCGGGGAATGTGGTGGAGCTCTAGCCCTTCAAACTTCTTTTCTAGCTTTCTTACTGCATTACAATAACCAGTCATAGCTGGGCTTCTGATGTCTCACTCCTTCATCACTTGATTGACCACTAAATCTGAGTCGCCATAGACCATTAGGCGATGGACGCCAAGTGAAATGGCCATACGCAACCCATACAGAAGTGCTTCATATTCAGCTTCATTGTTGGAGGAATCAAAGTGAATCTAGAGAACATATCTGAGCTTGTCGCCTCGGGGGGATACCAGTACTACCCCAGCACCAGAACCATTCAGCATCTTGGATCCGTCAAAGAACATAGTCCAATTCTCCGAGTGAATCTGAGTCGGTTGTTGCTGCTCAATCCACTCCACGAGGAAATCTGCTATTGCTTGGGACTTGATTGCTTTCTTTGCCTCAAACTTGATATCCAATGGAAGGAGTTCAATCGCCCATTTTGCCACTCGACCAGTTGCATCTCTGTTGTTCAGAATTTCTGATAGTGGTGCGTCGCTGACGACTGTAATCGAATGATCAGAGAAATAATGCACAACCTTCTTTGCGGTCAAATAAATTCCATAAACAAGCTTCTGATAATGCGGATATCTCTGCTTGGATGGAGTCAAGACTTCAGAATATAGTACACTAGGCACTGAACTTTATAAGCTTTACTTTCTTCTTCCCGCTCGACCGTGAGTACTGTACTGACAACTTGTCCAGTGGCCACAATATAAAGCAATAGAGGCTCTTTGCTGACTGGGGCAGCAAGCACCAGCTGGGTGGAAAGCAGGGCTTTGAGATCTGCAAACGCTACGTCAGCTTCAGGAGTCCACTCGAACTTATCAGACTTCTTCATCAATCGGTAAAGAGGCAATGCTTTTTCACCGAGGCGAGAGATGAATCGACTCAAAGCGGCCAAACAACCAGTGAGCTTCTGAACGTCATGCACACGCACAGGGCGTTTCATTCGGAGGATGGCGTCAACCTTCTCTGGGTTCGCGTCGATCCCTCGTTCGGAAACGAGGAAACCGAGTAATTTTCCACCTAGAACTCCGAATGTGCATTTTGACAGATTAAGCTTGATATCATACCTCCTCAGATTGGCAAAGGTTTCAGCGAGGTCAGTCAGCAGGTCGGAACCTTTGCGTGACTTAACCACAATGTCATCCATATAAGCTTCCACATTCCGACTGATTTGAGTGAGGAGGCACTTCTGAATCATCCTCATAAATTCTTGAGACCGAATGGCATGGTAACATAGCAAAAGCACCCGAAGGGGGTGATGAAAGCCGTTTTTATTTCATCGGGTCCATACAGACGGATCTGATGATACCCGGAATATGCGTCCAGAAAAGACAAACGCTCACACCCCGCAGTCGAGTCAACAATCTGGTCGATGCGGGGGAGAGGGAAATGATCTTTCGGGCAGGCCCGATTGATATGTTTGAAATCAATACACATGCGAAGTGAATCGTCCTTCTTGGGGACCATGACAACATTGGTGAGCTACTCGGAGTGGTAAATTTCGCGGGTGAACTCAGCTGCCAGAAGCCGAGCCACCTCCTCGCCGATTGCCTTTCTCTTCTCCACGGCGGACCGACGAAGATACTCCTTAACTGGTTTTGCTTTCGGATTGACTCGCAAACGTTGCTCAGCCAGTCCCCTGGGTACACCCGGCATGTCAGAAGGTTTCCATGCAAAGATGTCCCAGTTCTCACGGAGGAACTGGATGAGCGCTTCTTCCTATTTGTTGTCGAGTGTTGTTGAGATATGAGTTGGAGCAGCATTGGGGTCGGTCGGGTGAATGCGAATTGGCTTGGTTTCACCGGACGACTGAAATGCAGAATCTGAAGCAGGCTTCTTGGCTCGTAGCAAATCACTCGAATATGCATTCTTCTGGTATTCTTGCATTTCAACTGCTACCATTTGTGCATCAGCAATTTTTGAGCCCTTCTGGAGGCACTCTTCTACTTTCTGCCGATTGCCAGTGACCGTGATCACTCCTCTGGGACCAGGCATCTTCAATTTGAGGTACACATAACATGGTCGGGCCATAAAACGAGCATATGCAGGCCTGCCCAGAATGGCATGATAAACACTTTGAAAATCCACAACTTCAAACGTCAACTTTTCCTTGCGATAATTCTTTGAATCACCTAAAACCACGTCAAGAGTGATCTGGCCGAGTGATTCGGCTTTCTTTCCATGAATGACACCGTGGAAACTCATGTTGCTCTCACTAAGCTTGAACATCAGAACGCCCATCCCTTTTAGGGTCTCAGCGTAGAGGATATTCAGACCACTGCCACCATCCATCAGTACTTTGGTCAGTCGAGTGCCACCAATAACTGGGTCGACTACCAGCGCTTGCCTCCCTGGAGTGGCGACACGTGCCGGGTGATCAGACTGGTCGAATGTGATTGCAGTTTGTGACCACTTCAAATACGTCGTCGTTGCCAGAGCAACCATGTTCACTTCTCTATTTATGACTTTCAGTCGACTTTTGCCCTCAACGTCAGCAAAAATCACCAAGGTGGAATTGACATTGGGAAATCCCTCATCTTCCTCTTCTTTGTCTTCATCCTTATCAGATTCTTTTTCTTTCTCACCGGATTGCTTCTCTCGGAATTGCTGGATAAGGAGTCGACACTATCGAGTGGTATGCTTGGGATAAATCAGATTTCCCTCCTCATCTTTCTTGGTGTGAATGTGGCAAGGCAAATCCAACACATCATTCCCTGCTTGATCTTTCACCTTCTTGGGGGTCCAGGGCCCCTTAGGTTTTCCTTTAAACTTTCCTTGAATCATAGCGACAGTCTCACCGGGTCCTGCAGGTTCAGCTTTGCGCTTCTGTTTCCGACTGGAATAACCACCTCCGGTGTCCTGGCCGACTGATTTGCCTTTGCCACTGCGGAGACTGTCTTCTTCTTCACCGTTAGCATACCGAGTGGCAATTTCCATCATTCAGGTCAGGGTCATGTCACCTGTCCGACCGAATTTCAGGTTAAGCTCTCTGTACCGAATACCTTCCTTGAAGGCACACACTACTTGGTGCTGAGACACATTTTCCACCGTGTGATTGATACGTCTCCAACGTATCTATAATTTTTGATTGTTCCATGCTATTATACTATCTGTTTTGGATGTTTATGGGCTTTATTAAACACTTTTATATTACTTTTGGGACTAACCTATTGACCAGAGCCCAGTGCCAGTTCCTGTTTTTCCCTTGTTTCAGTGTTTCGAAGAAAAGGAATATCAAACGGAGTTGAAACGGAATGAAACCTTCTGGAGAAGTTATTTTTCGAAGGAAAGCAACCTGATAGACTTGGAGTGCACGTCAGGAAAGAAACGAGGGAGCCACGAGGTAGGAGGCGCGCCCACCCCCCTAGGGCGCGCCCTCCACCCTCGTGGGCCCCTCGTGGCTCCCCTGACGTACTTCTTTCACCTATATATACCCATATACCCTAAAACCATCGGGGAACAGAATAGATCGGGAGTTCCACCGCCGCAAGCCTCTGTAGCCACCAAAAACCAATCGGGACCCTGTTCCGGCACCCTGCCGGAGGGGTGATCCCTCACCGGTGGCCATCTTCATCATCTCGACGCTCTCCATGACGAGGAGGGAGTAGTTCACCCTCGGGGCTGAGGGTATGTACCAGTAGCTATGTGTTTGATCTCTCTCTCTCTCGTGTTCTTGAGGTGATACGATCTTGATGTATCGCGAGCTTTGCTATTATAGTTCGATCCTATGATATTTCTCCCCCTCTACTCTCTTGTAATGGATTGAGTTTTCCCTTTGAAGTAATCTTATCGGATTGAGTCTTTAATGATTTGAGAACACTTGATGTATGTCTTGCGTGGGATAACCGTGGTGACAATGGGTTATTCTATTAATTCACTTGATGTATGTTTTGGTGATCAACTTGCGGGTTCCGCCCATGAACCTATGCATAGGGGTTGGCACACGTTTTCGTCTTGACTCTCTGGTAGAAACTTTGGGGAACTCTTTGAGGTTCTATGTGTTGGTTGAATAGATGAATTTGAGATTGTGTGACGCATATCGTATAACCATACCCACGGATACTTGAGGTGACATTGGAGTATCTAGGTGACATTAGGCTTTTGGTTGATGTGTGTCTTAAGGTGTTATTTTACTACGAACTCTATGGCTGTTTGTGACACTTATAGGAATAGCCCAATGGATTGATCAGAAAGAATAACTTTGAGGTGGTTTCGTACCCTACCATAATCTCTTCGTTTGTTCTCCGCTATTAGTGACTTTGGAGTGACTCTTTGTTGCATGTTGAGGGATAGTTATATGATCCAGTTATGTTATTATTGTTGAGAGAACTTGCACTAGTGAAAGTATGAACCCTAGGCCTTGTTTCCTAGCATTGCAATACCATTTGTGCTCACTTTTAGTATTAGTTACCTTGCTGTTTTTATATTTTCAGATTACAAAAACCTATATCTACCATCCATTTTCCACTTGTATCACCATCTCTTCGCCGAACTAGTGCACCTATACAATTTACCATTGTATTGGGTGTGTTGGGGACACAAAAGACTCTTTGTTATTTGGTTGCAGGGTTGTTTGAGAGAGACAATCTTCATCCTACGCCTCCCACGGATTGATAAACCTTAGGTCATCCACTTGAGGGAAATTTGCTATTGTCCTACAAACCTCTGCACTTGGAGGCCCAACAACGTCTACAAGAAGAAGGTTGTGTAGTTGACATCAAGCTCTTTTCTGGCGCCGTTGCCGGGGAGGCTAGGTAAGCGGCACTCACACCCCGTCAGCTAAGCTCTTTTCTGGCGCCGTTGCCGGGGAGGTGAGTGCTTGAAGGTATATCTTTAGATCTTGCAATCGAATCTTTTAGTTTCTTGTTTTATCACTAGTTTATATTATAAAAGAAAATTACAAAAAAAAGGAATTGAGTTTGCCTCATACGCTTCATCTTTTTAATATCTTTCGTGAGTATGATGGAAAGGAAAATTGTGCCAAAGTGTTAGAAGAAGAATGCATTAAAATGTTTGGCACTGAATCTTTGAATGATGAGCATGATTGCAATGTTGTTAGTATGAACTCCTTGAATATCCATAGTACTAATGATGATTGCACTAGTCATGATGAAAATATCTCTTATAAGCATGTCAATTTTTGTGGAGTGTATTGGGTTTGTAAGTACACACCAAATAGGGAAGATAGATATTGCAAGATGCATAAGCATTTAGAAACTAAATTTTTGCAAGAAAGGTTACATGTTTGTGCTAAAAAATTAAATTTTCTTAGCCGTACTTGTGAACTTTGTAATGAACATGATCATTTCAGTACCCAATGCAAATTGTTTCATGATCGTATCGTGTCCAAAAATTGTGATGACTTGATTTCGCTTGCACATCATAATGAACTTAGTTTGCTCTTGGGTTATGAAGAAATGAAACGTATAACTAAGGTTATTCCAGAATTTGCCCTTGATAGAGTTCTTCATTTTGATCTAGAGGAAATTTATATGTATTGCACTGTGAATTGCATTGAAAATCCTTATATTGCCAACTACATAAAGAAAAGAAAACAAATAGAAGATGAAGAGAATACTAATGAAAGGAAAGAGACTTCCCAATATCCTCCTATTATTTCTTATGATGAATCAGGTAACGAGGACGAGCTCCAAAAAGAGGATTGAACCCACACATGATGTGGTGAAGAAGAAGAAAAGAAAAAGGAAGAGAGGTAAAAAGATATCTCTCCCAAATAATGTTGCTCCTATTATTGTTGTGCCTCATGAAAATGAATCAAAAATAATTGTGGAAGATGATGCACTTGATGATGATCTAGTTATGCCTATTGCTTGTTGTGATGATTATGATTGGGAAAATAATGATACTTCTTATGATCTTGAAAACTTTTTGGCACTTGCTTGGAATATGGTAATTGCTATACTATTGGTGCTATCCATACTATTAATGATGAGAGCGATTATGCTTATGATATGAAAAGGCCCAAGCTTGGGGATGCTATGTTTGATGAAGATGACGTTTTTGAGAATATATTTGCTGCAATTAATGTTTGTCCCAAGCTTGGGGAGGCTACGTTTAATGAAGATGATATTTTTAACCTCCCAAGTTTTGATATGCAAAGTTGTTATGATGATAGCATGCCTTCTACCTATGATGATTATATTGATGAAAGTGCGTTTGGAAGAGTGTCAACTTTAGGAAGTAATGATCCCACTATTTTGGAGGGTGTTGAATCTTATAATATTTATGAAAGTGGATTTGGAGAGGTCATGACTTTATTTAGTGATGTATCCACTATTTCGGAAGAGGTTTCAATTGATTATGATGAGAACAAAGTTGCTACTTATGATGATTATTGTGATGAAACTTATGCTATAAAAAGTAGTGATAATTATATTTATATAACTTGTCATGATTATGATTACCCTTTTTCTGAACATTACTCTTTTAATGTGGAAACAATTTATAGTATTCAAGTCTCTTATGATACTCCCACTATTCCGAAAGAGAAGAATTTTGCTTACGTGGAGAGTAATAAAATTTCTATGCAAGTAGATCATGAAAAGAATGCTTTAGGTGCTGGTTATATTGTTGAATTCATTCATGATGCTACTGAAAATTATTATGAGGGAGGAATGTATGCTTGTAGGAATTGCAATAATATCAAGTTTCCTCTCTATGTGCTTAAAGTTTTGAAGTTATGCTTGTTTTACCTTCCTATGCAAGTTGATTCTTGTTCCCATAAGTTGTTTGCTCACAAAATCCCTATGCATAGGAAGTGTGTTAGACTTAAATGTGCTAGTCATATTCTTCATGATTCTCTCTTTATGTTTCAAATCTTATCTTTTATGTGAGCATCATTGAAACCATCATGCCTAGCTAGGGGCGTTAAACGTTAGCGCTTGTTGGGAGGCAACCCAATTTTATTTTAGTTTCTTGATTTTTGGTTATGTTTAGGAATAAATAATCCATCTAGATTCTGTTTAGATGTGGTTTTATGTTTTAATTAGTGTTTGTGCCAAGTAGAACCTTTGGGAAGACTTGGGTGAAGTCTTTATGATCATGCTGTAAAAAACAGAAACTTTAGCGCTCACGAGATTAGCTTCAACTTTTTACTCGAGAGTGCTATTTAGTTGATTCTTTTTGCAGATGATTACTAGACAAATTCCTCAGGTCCACCAATTTATTTTAGAAATTTTGGAGTTCCAGAAGTTTGCGTTAGTTACAGATTACTACAGACTGTTCTGTTTTTGACAGATTCTGTTTTCATTGTGTTGCTTGCTTATTTTGATGAATCTATGACTAGTAAAATAGTTTATAAACCATAGAGAAGTTGGAATACAGTAGGTTTAACACCAATATAAATAAATAATGAGTTCATTACAGTACCATGAAGTGGTTATTTTGTTTTCTTTCGCTAACGGAGCTCACGAGATTTTCTGTTAAGTTTTGTGTTGTGAAGTTTTCAAGTTTTGGGTAAAGATTCGATGGACTATGGAATAAGGAGTGGCAAGAGACTAAGATTGGGGATGCCCAAGGCACCCCAAGGTAATATTCAAGGATAACCAAGCGTCTAAGCTTGGGATGCCCCGGATGGCATTCCCTCTTTCGTCTTTGTTCATCGGTAACTTTACTTGGAGCTATATTTTTATTCACCACATGATATGTGTTTTGCTTGGAGCGTCATTTTATTTTCTTTAGCTTTGCTTGCTGTTTGAATAAAATACCAAGATCTGAAATTCTTAAATGCTAGAGAGTCTTCACATAGTTGCATAATTATTCGGCTACTCATTGATCTTCACTTATCTTTCAGAGTAGTCTGTTGTTTGCTCTTGTGCTTCACTTATATCTTTTAGAGCACAATGGTGGTTTTATTTTGAAGAAATAGATGAACTCTCATGCTTAACTTATATTATTTTGAGAGTCTTAAACATCATGGTAATTTGCTTAAATAATCTTAATATGCTAGGTATTCAAGAATAGTAAAAACTTTCTTATGAGTGTGTTGAATACTAAGAGACGTTTGATGCTTGATGATTGTTTTGAGATATGGAGGTGGTGATATTAAAGTTGTGCTAGTTGAGTAGTTGTGAATTTGAGAAATACTTGTGTTGAAGTTTGCAAGTCCCATAGCATGCACGTATGGTAAACGTTATGTAACAAATTTGAAACATGAGGTGTTCTTTGATTGTCTTCCTTATGAGTGGTGGTCGGAGACGAGCGATGGTCTTTTCCTACCAATCTATCCCCCTAGGAGCATGCGCGTAGTGCTTGGTTTTTGATGACTTGTAGATTTTTGCAGTAAGTATATGAGTTCTTTATGACTAATGTTGAGTCCATGGATTATAGGCACTCTCACCTTTCCATCATTGCTAGCCTCTTCGGTACCGTGCATTGCCCTTTCTCACCTTGAGAGTTGGTGCAAACTTCGCCGGTGCATCCAAACCCCGTGATATGATACGCTCTTTCACACATAAACCTCCTTATATCTTCCACAAAACAGCCACCATACCTACCTATTATGGCATTTCCATAGCCATTCCGAGATATATTGCCATGCAACTTTCCACCATTCCATTTATCATGACATGTTCATCATTGTCATATTGCTTTGCATGATCATGTAGTTGACATAGTATTTGTGGCAAAGCCACCATTCATAATTCTTCCATACATGTCACTCTTGGTTCATTGCATATCCCGGTACACCGCCGGAGGCATTCATATAGAGTCATACTTTGTTCTATTATCGAGTTGTAATCATTGAGTTGTAAATAAATAGAAGTGTGATGATCATCATTTCCTAGAGCATTGTCCCAAGTGAGGAATAAAAAAAGGAGAAAGTCCATAAAAAGAGAAGGCCCAAAAAAAAAGAGAAAAAGAGAGAAGGGACAATGTTACTATCCTTTTACCACACTTGTGCTTCAAAGTAGCACCACAATCTTCATGATAGAGAGTCTCTTGTTTTGTCATTTTCATATACTAGTGGGAATTTTTCATTATAGAACTTGGCTTGTATATTCCAACAATGGGCCTCCTCAAGTGCCCTAGGTCTTCGTGAGCAAGCAAGTTGGATGCACACCCACTTACTTTCTTTTGTTGAGCTTTCATATATTTATAGCTCTAGTGCATCTGTTGCATGGCAATCCCTACTCCTTGCATTAAGATTTATCGATGGGCATCTCCATAGCTCATTGATTAGCCTCGTTGATGTGAGACTTTCTCCTTTTTTGTCTTCTCCACATAACCCCCATCATCATATTCTATTCCACCCAAAGTGCTATGTCCATGGCTCGCGCTCCTGTATTGCGTGAGGGTTTATAAGTTTGGGATTACTAAAGTATGAAACAGTTGCTTGGCTTGTCATCGGGGTTGTGCATGATGAGAGCATTCTTCTGTGACGAAAATGGAGCATGGCTAAACTATATGATTTTGTAGGGATGAACTTTCTTTTTCCATGTTATTTTGAGAAGACATAATTGCTTAGTTAGTATGCTTGAAGTATTATTATTTTTATGTCAATATATGAACTTTTATCTTGAATCTTTCGGATCTGAATATTCATACCACACGTAAGAAGAATTACATTGAAATTATGCCAAGTAGCATTCCACATCAAAAATTCTGTTTTTATCATTTACCTACTCGAGGACGAGCAGGAATTAAGCTTGGGGATGCTGATACGTCTCCAATGTATCTATAATTTTTGATTGTTCCATGCTATTATATTATCTGTTTTGGATGTTTATGGGCTTTATTAAACACTTTTATATTACTTTTGGGACTAACCTATTGACCCAGAGCCCAGTGCCAGTTCCTGTTTTTTCCCTTGTTTCAGTGTTTTGAAGAAAAGGAATATCAAACGGAGTCGAAACGGAATGAAACCTTCTAGAGAAGATATTTTTGGAAGGAAAGCAACCTGATAGACTTGGAGTGCATGTCAGGAAAGAAACGAGGGAGCCACGAGGTAGGGGGCGCGCCCACCCCCCTAGGGCGCGCCCTCCACCCTCGTGGGCCCCTCGTGGCTCCCCTGACGTACTTCTTTCACCTATATATACCCATATACCCTAAAACCATCGGGGAACAGAATAGATCGGGAGTTCCGCCGCCGCAAGCCTCTGTAGCCACCAAAAACCAATCGGGACCCTGTTCCGGCACCCTGCCGGAGGGGGGATCCGTCACCGGTGGCCATCTTCATCATCCCGGCGCTCTCCATGACGAGGAGGGAGTAGTTCACCCTCGGGGCTGAGCGTATGTACCAGTAGCTATGTGTTTGATCTCTCTCTCTCTCTCTCGTGTTCTTGAGGTGATACGATCTTGATGTATCGCGAGCTTTGCTATTATAGTTGGATCTTATGATGTTTCTCCCCCTCTACTCTCTTGTAATGGATTGAGTTTTCCCTTTGAAGTAATCTTATCGGATTGAGTCTTTAATGATTTGAGAACACTTGATGTATGTCTTGCCGTGTGTATCTGTGGTGACAATGGGATATCATGTGATTCACTTGATGTATGTTTTGGTGATCAACTTGCGGGTTCCGCCCATGAACCTATGCATAGGGGTTGGCACACGTTTTCGTCTTGATTCTCCGGTAGAAACTTTGGGGCACTCTTTGAGGTTCTATGTGTTGGTTGAATAGATGAATCTGAGATTGTGTGATGCATATCGTATAATCATACCCACGGATACTTGAGGTGACATTGGAGTATCTAGGTGACATTAGGGTTTTGGTTGATTTGTGTCTTAAGGTGTTATTCTAGTACGAACTCTAGGGCTGTTTGTGACACTTATAGGAATAGCCCAACGGATTGATTGGAAAGAATAACTTTGAGGTCGTTTCGTACCCTACCATAATCTCTTCGTTTGTTCTCCGCTATTAGTGACTTTGGAGTGACTCTTTGTTGCATGTTGAGGGATAGTTATATGATCCAACTATGTTATTATTGTTGAGAGAACTTGCACTAGTGAAAGTATGAACCCTAGGCCTTGTTTCCTAGCATTGCAATACCGTTTGTGCTCACTTTTATCATTAGTTACCTTGCTGTTTTTATATTTTCAGATTACAAAAACCTATATCTACCATCCATATTGCACTTGTATTACCATCTCTTCGCCCGAACTAGTGCACCTATACAATTTACCATTGTATTGGGTGTGTTGGGGACACAAAAGACTCTTTGTTATTTGGTTGCAGGGTTGTTTGAGAGAGACAATCTTCATCCTACGCCTCCCACGGATTGATAAACCTTAGGTCATCCACTTGAGGGAAATTTGCTACTGTCCTACAAACCTCTGCACTTGGAGGCCCAACAACGTCTACAAGAAGAAGGTTGTGTAGTAGAAATTAGTGATGCAAAGTGGTCCATCTCTGAATGTAATCTCTCAGAGTCTCATTCGGCTTTTGTACACAATGTTGCAATTCTACCAACCCTGCTGGTCGTTTGCAAGTAACTTCAAAAGTTCTGACAAACACTCGGGCTAGCTCTTCCCAACTGAATATACTGCCTGGGGCCAACTGATTCAACCATGCTTTGGCTGAACCTTCCAACATCAAAGGAAGATGCTTCATAGCTACCTCATCATTTCCACCACCAATCTGCACCGCCACCCGGTAATCTTCCAACCAAGTGTCAGGTTTCGATTCACCTGTGAACTTACTAACCCCTGTCTCCAACCTGAAATTGGGAGGGAGCTCAGCGGTTCTTATGGCTCTGCTAAAACACTCGGGACCTGAAACATGTACTCTGTTGCCACTCGGGCGATCTCTGTCAAGTCCCTCTCTATGTGCTCTGTTCTGTCGACCAGACCTTGCACGAGGATCGACCTCGCATCAAAACCTAACTCTCTTGGGTCGACTGGTACCCTACGCTCACCACTGTGCGGGCGCCTGTCATCATATTGCCGGGGCACATATGATCCACTCCTCGGAGGAGGTGTAGGCACTCGACGGTGATCATCATGACCGAGTCGGTGATCGTACTGCTCGTGGTTCCGACCCACGTATTGCTCTTGGCGATGTCCACGTCCCTCACGCCGTAGAGGCGATCTTGGGCTGTGTGCAGACTGAACTGTATCTGCCATTATAGATCCGCTATGAATCATGTTACGAGACTGAGATACTGCTGTGTTCTGCTCTCCCGCTGCTCTAAGTAGTGCTCTGATCTGCATCAAACCTCTTCCAGCCTCCGATTGTGACGGCTGAATAGACTCTGCTATACGGGCTGCAGCGGTAAGAATCTGAATCGGAGTGTTGTATACCTGTGGCTCGGGAGGAAACAGTTGCCGCTGACATCGACTGGACTCAGGGATCTGCCACCGAGCACGCTCATCGAGTGCATGCTGAAGGTTCTCCAGTCGAGTGGCTCAGCCAAAGTGGCCAGGCGCGTCGCCTCCAAGGCCCGAGCCTCAGGGGTCTCCCCGACGACAGGCGTGTGAAGTGCTTCCTCGTTGCGGCGGCGAAGTTCCTCTCTGTGCTGCGAGGTGAGGGCTTTGGGATGATATTCCTCATGAACGTGTGATGGATCGCCACCGTCATCGCCGTTGTCGCCTCGACGAAAACCAGGCTGACTGTGCGGCGCGTTAACCACCAAGAGTTCCGCCGCAGGGTCGCTGCTGTCGCACTCGGAAAGGGTCTCGACGGAACCAGTCGAACAGGCCGTAGAGAGGTTCGTCAGGCTCGATCGCCGCAACTTGTGGGGTGGCCGACTGGCGTGCCACCGCATGTTTCACCCACCGCTGAAGCCGCGACCGACCGGATCGCTTGCGCCAGCGGACAGCAGGGAGTGAAGATACCACGGGAGCCGACCGGTACTGGGTCGACGGCTGTCGCAGAAGGACGCCGCGGACGCATGCGCGAAAGTGCGTCGCCCCGTGGACGAGGAGCGTCTCGACGTCGAGAGGGGCTTCCTGGAGCCAGGCTGAGTCGTCAGCGATGAAAACGAGCGCACCGAGACGGATCTCGTGGCCCTCAGCCAATCCACCGCCGGAAACCATGATGATGGGAATCGGAAAAATCGCAACCTCACCGGAAAGTCGCTAAGACACCTGCCCCAAGGTGGGCGCCAACTGTCGTGGTTCTAAGTCTGACAGTAGAATGGGGGGTAGGTATGAGGAGGCAAGATCCTAGTGTGAGATTGTGCATGCAAGATTTACGAGTTCAGGCCCTTCGTCTCGGTGCCCGGCGATTGGATTATGCGTGAAGTTACAGGGGGTGCGAACCCTGGTGCCAGTGGAGGGGTGTGGCTTATATAGAGTGCGCCAGGACCCCGGCCAGCCCACGTTACAAGGGGTTCAATGTACATAAAGATAGGGCGTTACTGGTAACGCCAATAGTAAAGATACATAAATGATCATTAAGACTATGGAGTGAACGCCTGACCATTGCCTTACTGTGTGACTTTAGTTCTTTCGTACTCCGAGTGATTTATGAGGTGGTCGAGTGAGTATTCTCTAGTCGAGTACCATTGGGTCCTCCGAGTGGAATGCTTCTGGTCGAGTGGACAATGCCGCCCTTTGAAGCTTGACTTTAAGGTAATGTCCTTGCGAAGGGTGTCTAGGTCAGGCCCATTACCCTACCCCAGGTACATGTCATCGTCACCCACCATGCTCCTCCTCCTCTTCAACGCATCCGTCGTCGGTGTCCTCTCCGTCTTCGCCTCCGCGCTCTGCGGTCCCCATCCTCGTCTGCTAGGGCTACATGGTCGCGCTCCGTCCCGGCTGCGCGAGCACGATCCCCGCCCCGGCCATGCACTCCATGCTGGGCACGAGCCCCTCCCTGGCCATGCATGCTCTGCTCCGGCTGTGTGTGGTAGGTGGTGGAAGGAAAAGGAGAAGAGAGAGGAGAAAGAAAAGAGAGAAACGAGAGGAGAGAGAGGACAGAGAGGACATACAGGCATCCCCAACTGCCCCCAGGGGGCTGGGTTTGGGGTGGGTGTGCCGGAAGTAACTTTCGCCAAATCCGACGCAAAACAGGTTCCTGGGGGCCTGAGTGGGGCGTTTTTTGCCCGCCGGCGTCCAAAAAGTTGCTTGGGTGGGCTTCTTGGGGGCATGGCTGGAGATGCTCTTACCCTGCCCCTTCCACTGCCAGGGTTGGGTCTGGCATACATAGCCGGTATCTGACCATGTTGGCAAGGTCAGTTCTTGCTTGTCGTTAGCTAGCCAGCCCGAGAGGGACCAAAGGTTTGGACAAATCCCACACTACCATGCCAACAATGGATTATTGGATTGGGACTCGTCCTTCTTTTTCCTCGGCCTTATGGCTAGCTTTTCTACTAGGACTTAGGACTTTAGCCAACTCCAACGCTAGACCCCAAATCGTCCGGTTTCTTCTGTTTTAGGCAAAACACGGCCCAACAGGCGTTCCGCTTTTTATCCGCCGGACCCACAACCTGAAGCAGATTTGGGCCACAAATGCGTCTAGATGAACGATCTCGTTGGTTGCTCTCGTCCGCTCTCTGGCCCACAAATCAATGACCGCATGCCTCGCTCGCTGTGACACCCTGGATTTTGCCCTTTTTCTTTTTCTTGGATTTATTTGATATTTGGATTTGCATTTAAATTTGCACTCAATTCTTTTGGACTTACCACTTGGAAATTCTTTTGGTTTTCTTCCAAGTGGGTCCTATCATCTCTAACACTCTCTTGACCTCATCCCTCTCAAAGTTATGCCATGAAATAATTTTATGTAATGGCATAATATTCATTTTCATTCTGAAAATGAAGGTTTTCTCAATCTGCTATGAAGCAACCCTCATTTTTCTTCCTCGGAATTTTCGCAATAAATTCCCAAATATTCTTTGGATCATGACTCACCTTCCCATGCAAAAATATGCCATAGTCATTTGGAGAATTTGAGCTCAAGAAATTATTTTGACTTCTGGACAGTAAGGGCACTTTGTGAAGCAAGTGCATTTTTTACTTAATCCTCTTGGGCTGAAATTTTTACCACATGACTACCTTCCTACCAGAAGCTTAACCACCCAATTTCACTATCTAACTCCCAGTAATTTTCTCTCCACTTCCATCACAAGTTTCTGCCCAGAAACTTATCTGCTTGCTCAAGTCTTGTATAGTAGCGAGGTGGAAAGCCAAGGGCACTCTGCAGCACCGCGTTGAAGGGACAACACCCTAGACACGGTTTGTCAGCCCTAGCATGCCTCATGCGCTAGTGCACGCGGTGAACGCGCATGAACGCGGTATTCGACAGTCGGTCGGCGCATGATAACCCACAAGTATAGGGGGTCGCAACAGTTTTCGAGGGTAGAGTATTCAACCCAAATTTATTGATTCGACACAAGGGGAGCCAAAGAATATTCTCAAGTATTAGCAGTTGAGTTGTCAATTCAACCACACCTGAAAGACTTAATATCTGTAGCAAAGTATTTAGTAGCAAAGTAGTATGAAAGTAACGGTAACGGTGGCAAAAGTAAGAGTAGTAGTTAGTAATTGTAACAGTGGCAACGGAAAAGTAACTAAGCAAATAGCAATATGTGAAAAGCTCGTAGGCATTGGATCAATGATGGATAATTATCTCGGATGTGATTCCTCATGCAACAGTTATAACATAGAGTGACACAGAACTAGCTCCAGTTCATCAATGTAATGTAGGCATGTATTCCGAATATAGTCATACGTGCTTATGGAAAAGAACTTGCATGACATCTTTTGTCCTACCCTCCCGTGGCAGCGGGGTCCTATTGGAAACTAAGGGATATTAAGGCCTCCTTTTAATAGAGTACCGGACCAAAGCATTAACACTTAGTGAATACATGAACTCCTCAAACTACGGTCATTGATACGTCTCCAACGTATCTATAATTTATGAAGTACTCATGCTATTATATTATCCATCTTGGATGTTTAATGGGCTTTACTATGCACTTTTATATTATTTTCGGGACTAACTTATTAACCCAGAGCCTAGTGCCAGTTTCTGTTTTTCTCCTTGTTTCAGTGTTTCGCAGAAAAGGAATATCAAACGGAGTCCAAACGGAATGAAACCTTCAGGAAAGTTATTTTTGGAACGGAAGCAATCCACATGACTTGGACTATACGTAAGGGAAGCAACGAGGAAGGCACGAGGCAGGGGGTGCGCCCTCCACCCTCGTGGGCCCCTCGTGGCTCCCCTGACCGACTTCTTTCGCCTATACATATCCATATACCCTAAAACCATCGGGGAACAGAATAGATCGGGAGTTCCGTCGCCGCAAGCCTCTGTAGCCACCAAAAACCAATCGGGACCCTGTTCCGGCACCCTGCCGGAGGGGGATCCCTCTCCGGTGGCCATCTTCATCATCCCGGCGCTCTCCATGATGAGGAGAGAGTAGTTCACCCTCGGGGCTGAGGGTATGTACCAGTAGCTATGTGTTTGATCTCTCTCTCTCTCGTGTTCTTGAGGTGGTACGATCTTGATGTATCGCGAGCTTTGCTATTATAGTTGGATCTTATGATGTTTCTCCCCCTCTACTCTATTGTAATGGATTGAGTTTTCCCTTTGAAGTGATCTTATCGGATTGAGTATTTAAGGATTTGAGAACACTTGATGTATGTCTTGTCGTGCTTATCTGTGGTGACAGTGGGATATCACGTGATCCACTTGATGTATGTTTTGGTGATCAACTTGCGGGTTCCGCCCATGAACCTGTGCATAGGGGTTGGCACACATTTTCGTCTTGACTCTCCGGTAGAAACTTTGGGGCACTCTTTGAAGTTCTTTGTGTTGGTTGAATAGATGAATCTGAGATTGTGTGATGCATATCGTATAATCATACCCACGGATACTTGAGGTGACATTGGAGTATCTAGGTGACATTAGAGTTTTGGTTGATTTGTGTCTTAAGGTGTTATTCTAGTACGAACTCTAGGATAGATTGAACGGAAAGAATAGCTTCGTGTTATTTTACTACGGACTCTTGAATAGATCGATCAGAAAGGATAACTTTGAGGTGGTTTCGTACCCTACCATAATCTCTTCGTTTGTTCTCTGCTATCAGTGACTTTGGAGTGACTCTTTGTTGTATGTTGATGGATAGTTATATGATCCAGTTATGTTATTATTGTTGAGAGAACTTGCACTAGTGAAAGTATGAACCCTAGGCCTTGTTTCCTAGCATTTCAATACCGTTTGTACTCACTTTTATCATTAGTTACCTTGCTGTTTTTATATTTTCAGATTACAAAAACCTATATCGACCATCCATATTGCACTTGTATCACTATCTCTTCGCCGAACTAGTGCACCTATACAATTTACCATTGTATTGGGTGTGTTGGGGACACAAGAGACTCTTTGTTATTTGGTTGCAGGGTTGTTCGAGAGAGACCATCTTCATCCTACGCCTCCCACGGATTGATAAACCTTAGGTCATCTACTTGAGGGAAATTTGCTACTGTCCTACAAACCTTTGCACTTGGAGGCCCAACAACGTCTACAAGAAGAAGGTTGTATAGTAGACATCAAGCTCTTTTCTGGCGCCGTTGCCGGGGAGGTGAGTGCTTGATGGTATATCTTTAGATCTTGCAATCGAATCTTTTTGTTTCTTGTTTTATCACTAGTTTAGTTTATAAAAGAAAACTACAAAAAAATGGAATTGAGTTTGTCTCATACACTTCATCTTTTTAATATCTTTCGTAAGTATGATGAAAAGGAAAATTGTGCTCGAGTGCTAGAAGAAGAAGTCTATAAAATTTTTGGCACTAAATCTTTGAATGATGAGCATGATTGCAATGTTGTTAGTAAGAACTCTTTGAATATCCATAGTACTAATGATGATTGCACTAGTCTTGATGGAAATGTCTCTTATAAGCATGTCGCTTTTTTGTGGAGTGCATAGAGTTTGCAAGTACACACCAAATAGGGAAGATAGATTTTGCAAGAGGCATAAGTACTTAGAAACTAAATGGTTGCAAGAAAGGCTAGATGTTTGTGCTGAAAATTTAAATTTTCTTAGCCGTACTTGTGAACTTTGCAATGAACGTGGTCATTTAACTATCCGATGCAAATTGTTTCATGATCTTATCATCTCCAAAAATTGTGATGACTTGATTTCCCTTGCACATCACAATGAACTTAGTTTGCTTATGGGTTATGAAGAAAAGAAACGTATAACTAACTATCTTCCAGTATTTGCCCGTGATAAACTTCTTGATTTTGATCTAGAGGAAATTTATATGTATTGTGCGGTGAATTGCATTGAAAATCCTTATATTGCCAATTACATAAAGACAAGAAAACAAATAGAAGATGAAGAGAACACTAATGAAAGGGAAGAGGCTTCCCAATATCCTCCTATTATTTCTTATGATGAATCAGGTAACGAGGAGGAGCTTTCTATTCAACCAATCTCATCAATAAGGAGCTCAAAAAAGAGGGATAACCCGCACATGATGTGAAGAAGAAAAAGAAAAAACAGAGAAGCAAAGGTAAAAAGGTATCCCTCCCAAATGATGTTGCTCTTACTACTCATTGTGATGATGATAATTGCTATACTATTGGTGCTATCCATACTATTAATGATGAGAGTGATTATGCTTATGATATGAAAAGGCCCAAGCTTGGGGATGCTATGTTTGATGAAGATGATGTTTTTGAGAATATATTTGCTGCAATTAATGTTTGTACCATGCTTGGGGATGCTACGTTTAATGAAGATGATATTTTTAGCCTCCCAAGTTTTGATATGCAAAGTTGTTATGATGATAGCATGGCTTCTACCTATGATGATTATATTGATGAAAGTGGGTTTGGAAGAGTGTCAACTTTACGAAGTAATGATCCCACTATTTTGGAGGATGTTGAATCTTATTTTGATAATTATGAAAGTGGATTTGGAGAGGTCATGACTTTATTTAGTGATGAATCCACTATCTTGGAAGAGGTTTCAATCGATTATGATGAGAACAAAGTCGACACTTATGATGATTATTGTGATGAAACTTATGCTATAAAAAGTAGTGATGATTATATTTATAAAACTTTTCATGATTATGATTACCTTTTTTCTGAACATTACTCTTTTAATGTGGAAACAATTTATAGTATTCAAGTCTCTTATGATACTCCCACTATTCCGAATAAGAAGAATTTTGCTTATGTGGAGAGTAGTAAAAATTCTATGCTTGTAGATCACGATAAGAATGCTTTATGTGCTGGTTATATTGTTGAATTCATTCATAATGCTACTGAAAATTATTATGAGAGAGGATCATATGCTTCTACATATTGCAATAATATCAAGTTTCCTCTCCATGTGTTGAAAATCTTGAAGATTTGCTTGTTTTGCCTTCCTATGCTAGTTGATTATTATTCCCATAAGTTGTTTGCTCACAAAATCCCTATGCATAGGAAGTGGGTTAGACTTAAATGTGCTAGTCATATTCTTCATGATGCTCTCTTTATGTTTTAATTCTTATCTTTTATGTGAGCATCATTGAAATCATCATGCCTAGCTAGGGGCGTTAAACGTTAGCGCTTGTTGGGAGGCAACCCAATTTTATTTTAGTTTCTTGCTTTTTGGTTCTGTTTAGGAATAAATAATCCATCTAGCTTCTGTTTAGATGTGGTTTTGTGTTTTAATTAGTGTTTGTGCCAAGTAAGACCTATAGGATCTTCTTGGATGATAATTATTTGATCTTGCTGAAAATTCCAGAAACTTTCTGTTCACGAAAACAATTGTTTAAAATCACCAGAACGTGATAAAATACTGATTCCAATTGCAGTAGATCAATAAACAAATTATCTAGGTCGTCCTATTTTTGTAGAAGTTTTTGAGTTCCAGAAGTTTGCGTTAGTTACAGATTACTACAGACTGTTCTGTTTTTGACAGATTCTGTTTTCCGCGTGTTGTTTGCTTATTTTGATGAATCTATGGCTAGTAAAAGAGTTTATAAACCATAGAGAAGTTGGAATACAGTAGGTTTAACACAAATACAAATAAAGAATTAGTTCATTACAATACCTTGAAGTGGTGTTTTGTTTTCTTTCGCTAACGGAGCTCACGAGATTTTCTGTTAAGTTTTGTGTTGTGAAGTTTTCAAGTTTTGGGTAAAGAATCGATGGGCTACGGAATAAGGAGTGGCAAGAGCCTAAGCTTGGGGATGCCCAAAGCACCCCAAGGTAATATTCAAGTACAACCAAGAGCCTAAGCTTGGAGATGCCCCGGATGGCATCCCCTCTTTCGTCTTCGTTCATCGGTAACTTTACTTGGAGCTATATTTTTATTCACCACATGATATGTGTTTTGCTTGGAGCGTCATTTTATTTTTATTTAGCTTTGCTTGCTGTTTGAATAAAGTACTTAAGATCTGAAATATTTAAATGAGAGAGAGTCCTCACAAAGCTACATAATTATTTAACTACTCATTGATCTTCACTCATATCTTTTTGGAGTAGTTTGTCATTTACTCGTGTACTTCACTTACATCCTATGAGTAAATGGTTGAATGATTTGAATGTCATAAATCTGAAATTATATATGTTTCATATGCTTATCCCATGGAGAGTAATGACTTCACATATAAGAAGTAGAGGTGGTAAATTTATTGAAGGTTAACAAACATTGTATTGGTCACTTGAACAATTCATGAAAGAATATTGAAGGAAGAGAGATTTCACATATAAATATACTATCTTGGACATCTTTTGTAATTGTGAGCACTCATTAAAATATGACATGTGAAAAGGTTGATGTTGGACAAGGAAGACAACGTAATGGGTTATGTTTTCTTATATCCGAAATAAGGTATATTGTCATGGATCGCCCAACACGTTGAGCTTGCCTTTCCCCCTCATGCTAGCCAAATTCCTTGCACCAAGTAGAGATACTACTTGTGCTTCCAAACATCCCTTAAACCAGTATTGCCATGAGAGTCCACCATACCTACCTATGGATTGATTAAGATCCTTCAAGTAAGTTGTCATCGGTGCATGCAATAAAAATTGCTCTCTAAATATGTATGATCTTTTAGTGTGGAGAAAATAAGCTTTATACGATCTTGTGATATGGAAGCAATAAAAGCGACGGACTGCATAATAAAGGTCCCTATCACAAGTGGCAATATAAAGTGACATTCCCTCGCATTAAGATTTTGTGCATCCAACTATAAAAGCGCATGGCAACCTCCGCTTCCCTTTGTGAAGGGCCTATCTTTTATTCTTGTCTTTTACCTTATGCAAGAGTCATGGTGATCTTCACCTTTCCTTTTTACATTTTATCCTTTGGCAAGCACATTGTGTTGGAAAGATTCTGATATATATATCCAATTGGATGTAAGGCATCATGAGCTATTATTGTTGACATTACCCTTGAGGTAAAAAGTTGGGAGGCAAATCTATAAGCCCCTATCTTTCTCTGTGTCTGATTAAAACTTTGAACCCATAAATATCGCGTGAGTGTTAGCAATTGTGAAAGACTAAATGATTGTTGAGTATGTGGAGTTTGCTAAATCAAAGCTCTGACATAGACTCTTCCTGAAAATAAGATGAATTGTAATTGTTTGATGACTAATAACATGGTTTGTTAGTTTTCAAGAAGGTTTATGATCTATACTTTAACATGTGAATAGCTTGTTACTTGATCATGAGAAGCTTTATGAGTTGAGCTATTGTTATGACATATGATGATGCTAGAAAAGGCGATTGAAATTATCATTGATCAAACTTGTGCACCTGCTAGCATTCACACTTCATAAATTATTTCTTTTATCATTTACCTACTCGAGGACGAGCAGGAATTAAGCTTGGGGATGCTGATACGTCTCCAACGTATCTATAATTTATGACGTATTCATGCTATTATATTATCCATCTTGGATGTTTAATGGGCTTTACTATGCACTTTCCTTATTAACCCAGAGCCCAGCGCCAGTTTCTGTTTTTCTCCTTGTTTCAGTGTTTCGCAGAAAAGGAATACCAAACGGAGTCCAAACGGAATGAAACCTTAGGGAAAGTTATTTTTGGAATGGAAGCAATCCAGATGACTTGGAGTATACGTAAGGGAAGCAACGAGGAAGGCACGAGGCAGGGGGCGCGCCCTCCACCCTCGTGGGCCCCTCGTGGCTCCCCTGGCCGACTTTTTCGCCTATATAAATCCATATACCCTAAAACCATCGGGGAACAGAATAGATCGGGAGTTTCGCCACCGCAAGCCTCTATAGCCACCAAAAACCAATCGGGACCCTGTTCCGGCACCCTTCCGGAGGGGGGATCCCTCTCCGGTGGCCATCTTCATCATCCCGGCGCTCTCCATGACGAGGAGGGAGTAGTTCACCCTCGGGGCTGAGGGTATGTACCAGTAGCTATGTGTTTGATCTGTCTCTCTCTCTCTCTCTCTCGTGTTCTTGAGGTGGTATGATCTTGATGTATCGCGAGCTTTGCTATTATAGTTGGATCTTATGATGTTTCTCCCCCTCTACTCTATTGTAATGGATTGAGTTTTCCCTTTGAAGTGATCTTATCGGATTGAGTCTTTAAGGATTTGAGAACACTTGATGTATGTCTTTCCGTGCTTATTTGTGGTGATGGGATATCACGTGATCCACTTGATGTATGTTTTGGTGATCAACTTGCGGGTTCCGCCCATGAACCTATGTATAGGGGTTGGCACACGTTTTCGTCTTGACTCTCCGGTTGAAACTTTGGGGCACTCTTTGAAGTTCTTTGTGTTGGTTGAATAGATGAATCTGAGATTGTGTGATGCATATCGTATAATCATACCCACGGATACTTGAGGTGACATTGGAGTATCTAGGTGACATTAGGGTTTTGGTTGATTTGTGTCTTAAGGTGTTATTCTAGTACGAACTCTAGGATATATTGAACGGAAAGAATAGCTTCGTGTTATTTTACTACGGACTCTTGAATAGATCGATCAGAAAGGATAACTTTGAGGTGGTTTCGTACCCTACCATAATCTCTTCGTTTGTTCTCCGCTATCAGTGACTTTGGAGTGAATCTTTGTTGCATGTTGATGGATAGTTATATGATCTAGTTATGTTATTATTGTTGAGAGAACTTGCACTAGTGAAAGTATGAACCCTATGCCTTGTTTCCTAGCATTGCAATACCGTTTGTGCTCACTTTTATCATTAGTTACCTTGCTGTTTTTATATTTTCAGATTACAAAAACCTATATCTACCATCCATATTGCACTTGTATCACTATCTCTTCGCCGAACTAGTGCACCTATACAATTTACCATTGTATTGGGTGTGTTGGGGACACAAGAGACTCTTTGTTATTTGGTTGCAGGGTTGTTTGAGAGAGACCATCTTCATCCTACGCCTCCCACGGATTGATAAACCTTAGGTCATCCACTTGAGGGAAATTTGCTACTGTCCTACAAACCTCTGCACTTGGAGGCCCAACAACGTCTACAAGAAGAAGGTTGTGTAGTAGACATCAGTCATCAGCGGGAGTGGTCCCGATTAGTGTCACTTCGGGGTTGCCGGATCATAACACATAGTAGGTGACTATTGACTTGCAAGATAGGATCAAGAACTCACATATATTCATGAAAACATAATAGGGTTAGATCTAAAATCATGGCACTCGGGCCCTAGTGACAAGCATTAAGCATAGCAAAGTCATAGCAACATCAACCTTAGAACATAATGGATACTAGGGATCAAACCCTAACATAACTAACTCGATTACATGGTAAATCTCATCCAACCCATCACCGTCCAGCAAGCCTACGATGGAATTACTCACGCACGGCGGTGAGCATCATGAAATTGGTGATGGAGGAAGGTTGTTGATGACGACGGCGACGGATTCCCCTCTCCGGAGCCCCGAACGGACTCCAGATCAGCCCTCCCGAGAGAGATTAGGGCTTGGCGGCGGCTCCGTATCGTAAAACGCGATGAATCCTTCTCTCTGATTTTTTTCTCCCCAAACGTGAATATATGGAGTTGGAGTTGAGGTCGGTGGAGTCTCAGGGGGCCCATGAGGCAGGGGGCGCGCCCCAGGGGGGATGGGCGTGCCCTGCACCCTCGTGGACAGGGTGTGGGCCCCCTAATGCTGATTCTTTCGCTAGTATTTTTTATTATTTTCAAAATGTGTCTCTGTAGATTTTCAGGTCATTCCGAGAACTTTTATTTCTGCACAAAAATAACACCATGGCAATTCTACTGAAAACAGCATCAGTCCGTGTTAGTTCCATTCAAATCATGCAAGTTAGAGTCCAAAACAAGGGCAAAAGTGTTTGGAAAAATAGATCGTATCAACTCCCCCAAGCTTAAACCTTTGCTTGTCCTCAAGCAATTCAGTTCACAAACTAAAAGTGATAAAGAAAAACTTTTACAAACTCTGTTTGCTCTTGTTGTTGCAAATATGTAAAGCCAGCATTCAAGTTTTCAGCAAAGATTATGAACTAACCATATTCACAGTAACATTTAAATCTCATGTTTACTCATATCAATGGCATAATCAACTAGCGAGCAATAATAGTAAATCTCGGATGACAACACTTTCTCAAAACAATCATAATATGATATAACAAGATGGTATCTCGCTAGCCCTTTCTGAGACCGCAAAACATAAATGCAGAGCACCTCTGAAGATCAAGAATTGACTAGACATTGTAATTCATGGTAAAAGAGATCCAGTCACAGTCATACTCAATGTAAATTAATTGTAATGCATGCAAATAACGGCGGTGCTCTCCAACTGGTGCTTTTTAATAAGAGGATGATGACTCAACATAAAAGTAAATGGATAGGCCCTTCGCAGAGGGAAGCATGGATTTGCAGAGGTGCCAGAGCTCGAGTTTTGAAATAGAGATAAATAATATTTTGGGTGGCATACTTTCATTGTCAACATAACAACCAAGAGATCTCATATCTTCCATGCTACACACATTATAGGCGGTTCCCAAACAGAATGGTAAAGTTTATACTGCCCCACCACCAACAAGCATCAATCCACGGCTTGCCCGAAACAACGGGTGCCTCCAACTAACAACAGTCCTGGGGGAGTTTTGTTTGCAATTATTTTGATTTGAGCATGGGACTGGGCATCCTAGTTACCGGCCATTTTTCTCGTGAGTGATGAGAGGAGTCCACTCATCGAGAGAATAACCCACCTAGCATGGAAGATATAGACAACCCCAGTTGATACATGAGCTATTCGAGCATACAAAACAGAATTTCATTTGAAGGTTTAGAGTTTGGCACATACAAATTTACTTGAGACGCCAGGTAAATACCGCATATAGGAAGGTATGGTGGACTCATATGGAATAACTTTGGGGTTTATGGAAGTGGATGCACAAGCAGAATTCCCGCTTAGTACAAGTGAAGCCTAGAAAGAGACTGGGAAGCGACCAACTAGAGAGCGACAACAGTCATGAACATGCATTAAAATTAATCAACACTGAGTGCAAGCTTGAGTAGGATATAATTCACCATGAACATAAATATCGTGGAGGCTATGTTGATTTTGTTTCAACTACATGCGTGAACATGTGCCAAGTCAAGCCACTCGAATCGTTCAAAGGAGGATACCACCCTATCATACCACATCACAACCATTTTAATAGCATGTTGGCACGCAACGTAAACCATTATAAACTCCTAGCTAATTAAGCATGGCATGAGCAACTATAATCTCTAATTGTCATTGCAAACATGTTTAATTCATAATAGGCTGAATCTGGAACGATGAACTAATCATATTTAGAAAAACAAGATAGGTCGAGTTCATACCAGCTTCTCTATCTCAATCAGTCCATCATATATCGTCATTATTGCCTTTCACTCGCACGACCGAACGGTGTAGATAATAATAATAGTGCACGTGCATTGGACTAAGCTGGAATGTGCAAGCATTTAATACAAAGGAGAAGACGAGGTAATATGGGCTCTTGGTTAAATCAACAATAATGCATATGAGAGTCACTCAACATTTTCATCATGGTCTTCTCCTCTCGACCACCAAAGAAAACAAAAAGAAATAAAACTATTTGCACGGGAAAGCTCCCAAAGAAGAACAAGAAATCCTTTTGGGTTTTCTTTTAATTACTACTACTACAGGCATGGAAAGTAAACTAGCTAAAAGCTACAACTAATTTTTTTGGTTTTTCTTAAGGGTTTTCAAACACACAAGAAAAAGACTTAGAAAAGAAAATAAACTAGCATGGATAATACAATGAAAAAGTATGAGCACCGACAACTAGAATGAGTGTGTGAACATGAATGTAATGCTGGTGAGAAATACGTACTCCCCCAAGCTTAGGCTTTTGGCCTAAGTTGGTCTATGGCCATGGATCGAAGCTGCTTTCTCCGGTGTACGGAGGAGTGCCCTCTGGGTGCCACTGGTTGGCGATCTCCTCCGGATCCCACTGATAAACAGACTGGCGATAGGGGTCAAGTGGTGGCTCAGGCTCAGGCTCTGGAACTTGTGTGAGGCTCCAGTATGCATAAATGGCCTCTGGCAAGATGGGGTACGTGCCTGAAAGTATATTGAACAAAGAGGGTGCAGGAAAGGTAATAATCTCACAGTGAGTTTTATCAAATATCAAATTGTACTTAAGCATCTTCTTCTTATTTTTAAAAATAAAATCATGTGCTACCATACTCTTATAATCTAGAAGAAATAGGGGGCAGCGACTTTTCCTCTTTCTCATAATGCCTAGGTATCTCAAAATGTTCAGCAAGGCGTGAAGAAAAGATGCCTCCGAAAATGGGGCCCTTTGTACGGTTCAGACTTAATCGTTTAGCAATAATAGCGCCTAAGCTAAAAGTTGTATCACGAAATAAAGCATGGCGCAAAATGACAAGATCAGGAGCACTAAGATTTCCACTGTTCCCGCGACCAATTAAGCATCCACTAGCAAATATCGCAAAGTAACGTTGAACAGGAAAATGTATACTAGTAATTCTTGCATCTGAAACTTTCCTCGTTTCCCCTACAACAATTCTATCAATAAATCCATCCACATCACTACGATGTGGTTCCTCGATGCTGCCCACGAAGGGTATCTTGCAGACCCGACAAAAATCATGAAGTGACATCTCCTTAACCTCATCATATAAGTGAAACTCCACTGAAGGTGGTGATTTCTTAGAATGGAAATAAAAATTTTGCACGAAAATATTAGTGAGTATGAGATACTGTTCGCGCGGGTCGTGGAGGAAGTTGGTGAGGCCTGGATTCTCAGCCAAGTAATAAAAGTCATCATAAATTCCGGCGGCTCTCAAGAACTCATCACAAGGCCATTCGCACGGCTGAACCTCCGCAGTGCGAGGAAGATTGTATTTGGGCTTTTTATTCTCCTCATTCTGCTTACCCTTTGAGCTTCGGCTCGAAGAGCCTCTCAACAATCTCTTCAACATTTTCTCCCTCTGAAAATTTCTGAAATTTTTAGTGACTCATAATAAAAATGAACCAAACTCAACAAAATTGATAGCAACTACTCCCACAAGTGCCTAGAGACTATATCATGCATTAGAACTACTTGGGACCATATAAATTTGACATGCAAGCTCAAGAACAGGGTCACCTAAGCAGCAAAAATTTGCAATAAATAAAGCACTAGAACAAAAACTAATTGGACCATTGGAGGAGTCACATACCGAAGAACAATCCCCCAGAACAGTTTTGTGAATGAAGCTTTGAGCAAGGAAATCGAAAATGGCAGCAAGATGAGCTAGAACATGGGATTGAGCTATGGGAGGATTTTTTCTGGAGGAAGACGAAGTGAGTGGGTGCAGGAATAAGTGGAGGGGGTCCACGTGGGGTCCACGAGGCAGGGGGCGCGCCCCAGGGGGTGGGCTCGCCCTGGACCCTCGTGGCCAGGTGGTGGCCCCCTCTGGTATGTTCTCAGTGCCAGACGTCCTTAAATATTCTACAAAAAATCATATTTAATTTTCAGGATGTTTGGAGAACTTTTATTTTCGAGGTATTTTTATTGCAAGGATAATTCAGAAAAGAGACAGAAAATACTATTTTTGCTTTATTTAAACTAAATAACAGAAAGTAAAAAGGAGGATACAGAAAGTTGTGCTTTCTAACTTCATCCATCTCATGCTCATCAAAAGGAATCCACTAACAAGGTTGATCAAGTCTTGTTAACGAACTCTTTCCGAATGACATGAAATCGGAGAATTTTCGAATAACACTAGGTTACCTCAACGGGGATATGCACGTCCCCAATAATAAGAATATCATATTTCTTCTTGACAGTAGGAAAAGGGAATTCAAAACTTCCAATAGTAATTGTTGAAATTTTCCAATAGAATTGATACTATGGACTTGAGGTAGTTTCCTCGGAAAGTGTACTGTATGCTCATTACCATTAACATGAAAAGTGACATTGCCTTTGTTGCAATCAATAACAGCCCCTGCAGTATTCAAAAAGGGTCTACCAAGGATAATCGACATACTATCGTCCTCGGGAATATCAAGAATAACAAAGTCCGTTAAAATAGTAACGTTTGCAACCACAACAGGTACATCCTCACAAATACCGACAGGTATAGCAGTTGATTTATCGGCGATTTGCAAAGATATTTCAGTAGGTGTCAACTTATTCAAATCAAGTCTACGATATAAAGAGAGAGGCATAACACTAACACCGACTCCAAGATCACATAAAGCAGTTTTAACATAGTTTCTTTTAATGGAGCATGGTATAGTTGGTACTCCGGGATCTCCTAGTTTCTTTGGTATTCCACCTTTAAAAGTATAATTAGCAAGCATGGTGGAAATTTCAGCTTCCGGTATCTTTCTTTTATTTGTAACAATATCTTTCATATACTTAGCATAAGGGTTCGTTTTAAGCATATTAGTCAAACGCATACGCAAAAAGATAGGTCTAATCATTTCAGCAAAGCGCTCAAAATCATCATCATCCTTTTTCTTGGATGGTTAGGAGGAAAAGGCATGGGTTTCTGAACCCATGGTTCTCTTTCTTTACCGTGCTTCCTAGAAACGAAGTATCTCTTATCATAACGTTGATTCTTTGATTGTGGGTTATCAAGATCAACAGCAGGTTCAATCTCTACATCATTGTTATTGCTAGGTTGAGCATAAACATGAACATCATCACTAACATTATCATTAGGTTCATGTTCATTACCAGATTGTGTTTCACCATCAGAAATAGAAATATCATTGGGATTCTGAGGTGTGTCAACAACAGGTTCACTAGACACATGCAAAGTCCTAGCATTTTTCTGTTTCTTCTTCTTAGAAGGACTAGGTGTATCAACATTAGTTCTTTGAGAATCTTGCTCAACTCTCTTAGGGTGGCCCTCAGGATACAAAGGTTCCTGAGTCATTCTACCTCCTCTAGTCATAACTCTAACAGCATTATCATTTTTCTTATTATTTAATTCATTAAGCAAATCATCTTGGGCTGTAAGAACTTGTTCTACCTGAGTGGTAACCATAGAAGCATGTTTACTAATAAGTTTAAGTTCACCTTTAACTCTAGACATATAATCACTCAAGTGTTCAATCATATAAGCATTACGTTTCAATTGTCTACCAACATAAGCATTGAAGTTTTCTTGTTTAACAATAAAATTATCAAACTCATCCAAGCATTGGCTAGCAACCTTAGTAGATGGGATTTCACCCTTATCAAATCTATAGAGAGAATTTACCTTTACCACCTGTGTCGGGTTATCAAGACCATGTATTTCTTCAATAGGTGGTAAATTCTTAACATCTTCAGCTTTAATACCTTTTTCTTTCATAGATTCTTTGCCTTTTGCATATCTTCGGGACTGAGAAATAGAATACCCCTTTTCTTCGGAGTTGGCTTAGGAGTTGGTTCAGGAAGTGTCCAATCATTATCATTACTCAATATATTATTCAATAGCAATTCAGCTTGCTCAACAGTTCTTTCCCTGAAAACACAACCAGCACAACTATCCAGGTGGTCTCTGGAAGCATCGGTTAATCCATTATAAAAGATATCAAGTATTCCATTTTTCTTGAGAGGATGATCGGGCAAAGCATTAAGTAATCGGAGAAGCCTCCCCCAAGCTTGTGGGAGACTCTCTTCTTCGATTTATACAAAATTATATATTTCCCTTAAGGCAGCTTGTTTCTTATGAGCGGGGAAATATTTAGCAGAGAAGTAATAAATCATATCCTGGGGACTATGCACACAACCAGGAGTAAGAGAATTAAACCATGTTTTAGCATCACCCTTTAATGAGAACGGAAATAGCTTAAGGATATAATAGTGGCGAATTTTTTCCTCGTGAGTGAATAGGGTGGCTATATCATTTAATTTAGTAAGATGTGCCACAACAGTTTTAGATTCATAGCCATAAAAAGGATCAGATTCAACCAAAGTTATTAACTCAGGATCGACAGAGAAATCATAATCCTTATCAGAGATACAGATAGGTGAAGTAGCAAAAGCAGGGTCATATTTCATTCTAGCATTCAAAGATTTTTCTTTCAGCTTAGCTAACAGTTTCTTAAGATCATATCTATCTTTGCAAGCAAAAAGATCTCTAGCAGTTTCTTCATCCATAACATAACCCTCAGGTACATCAGGCAATTCATATCTAGGGGGAGAATCTTCATCATCACTTTCATCAATATTATCAGTTTCAATAATTTCATTCTCTCTAACCCTAGCAAGTTGTTCATCAAGAAATTCACCTAGTGGCACAGTATTATCAAGCGTAGAAGTAGTTTCATCATAAGCATCATGCATAGCAGAAGTGGCATCATCAATAACATGCGACATATCAGATTCAATAGCAGGTGTAGGTGTCGCAAGTTTACTCAAAACAGAAGGTGAATCAAGTGCAGAGCTAGATGGCAGTTCCTTACCTCCCCTCGTAGTTGAGGGAAAAATCTTGGTTCTTTCATCTTTCAAGTTCCTCATAGTGACCAACAGATATAAAACTCAAGTGACTCAAAGAATAGAGCTATGCTCCCAGCAAAAGCGCCAGAAAATAGTCTTGATAACCCACAAGTATAGGGGATCGCAACGGTTTTCGAGGGTAGAGTATTCAACCCAAATTTATTGATTCGACACAAGGGGAGCCAAAGAATATTCTCAAGTATTAGCAGTTGAGTTGTCAATTCAACCACACCTGAAAGACTTAATATCTGCAGCAAAGTAGAAGTAACGGTAACGGTGGCAAAAGTAACAGTAGTAGTTTTTGTAGTAATTGTAACAGTGGCAACGGAAAAGTAACTAAGCAAATAGCAATATGTGAAAAGCTCGTAGGCATTGGATCAATGATGGATAATTATGTCGGATGCGATTCCTCATGCAACAGTTATAGCATAGGGTGAAACAGAACTAGCTCCAGTTCATCAATGTAATGTAGGCATGTATTCCGAATATAGTCATACGTGCTTATGGAAAAGAATTTGCATGACATCTTTTGTCCTACCCTCCCGTGGCAGCGGGGTCCTATTGGAAACTAAGGGATATTAAGGCCTCATTTTAATAGAGTACCAGACCAAAGCATTAACACTTAGTGAATACATGAACTCCTCAAACTACGGTCATCACCGGGAGTGGTCCTGATTATTGTCACTTTGGGGTTGCCGGATCATAACACATAGTAGGTGACGATTGACTTGCAAGATAGGATCAAGAACTCACATATATTCATGAAAACATAATAGGTTCAGATCTAAAATCATGGCACTCGGGCCCTAGTGACAAGCATTAAGCATAGCAAAGTCATAGCAACATCAATCTTAGAACATAATGGATACTAGGGATCAAACCCTAACAGAACTAACTCGATTACATGGTAAATCTCATCCAACCCATCACCGTCCAGCAAGCCTACGATGGAATTACTCACGCACGGTGGTGAGCATCATGAAACTGGTGATGGAGGAAGGTTGATGATGACGACGGCGACGGATTCCCCTCTCCGGAGCCCCGAACGGACTCCAGATCAGCCCTCCCGAGATAGATTAGGGCTTGGCGGCGGCTCCGTATCGTAAAACGCGATGAATCCTTCTCTCTGATTTTTTTTCTCCCCGGACGTGAATATATGGAGTTGGAGTTGAGGTCGGTGGAGTCTCAGGGGGGCCACGAGGCAGGGGGCGCGCCCTGCACCCTCGTGGACAGGGTGTGGGCCCCCTGATGTTGATTCTTTTGCCAATATTTTTTATTATTTCCAAAACATGTCTCCGTAGATTTTTAGGTCATTCCGAGAACTTTTATTTCTGCACAAAAATAACACCATGGCAATTTTGCTGAAAACATCGTCAGTCCAGGTTAGTTCCATTCAAATCATGCAAGTTAGAGTCCAAAACAAGAGCAAAAGTGTTTGGAAAAGTAGATACTTGGAGACGTATCAGCGCGCTATGAGTGTCGGGACCCCTCTGCCGCCGCCCGTTCGCCCTCCTCGCGCCACCACAACGTGTCCTTGCCACTCAGCATCCTCCTCCACTTCCACCTAGCACCTCTCTGTAGCTCCCCGACGCTGGCAGCCAACACGGCAGACGCGGACACAGCGAGTCCCGACGACACAGTGCGCCCGCGTGAGTGACTTGTCCCACCCCGAGCCCTGTAGCTTGGCCGCGCCCCTCCACTATGCTTGGCGCCATGCTTCTGCTCCTTCGCGTCGAGCCCGAGCTCCTCCTCTCTCCTTATCTTCTCTAGAAGCCTCTCCGACGGAGCTCGAGCTCAGCCACCTCGCCGCCTATAAATACAGCACGTCCCGAGTGTAACACCCTGATAGTTCAGCTACAGTAATCCCCTTCTAATGATGTCTTGTCATCATTGTTACTGTTGCTAATATCACTTTGATTCAAATCCAGTCCAAATTTTAAATTCAAATTAAAGTAAATTTCAAACTTCTCAAATATGCAAAATAAAATGTTCTCATTATACTAAAAATTCCCTTGATCATTTTTCATGTTGAAACCAACATCATTTGACTCACCAATTAATCCCTAATAAAATATAAAGCGGTCCGACAGCAACAAAATTAACCGTTTCAAAATAAACAAATGTTTATGTAGTTCCAATTGACTTTTTGTGTGCCTCTCCAAAATAATAACGAATATTTATGTACAAGTTTCATAGTCAATTGAATTTATTTGGTATGAAAATTAAATGCAAAACATTGATGAAAAAGTAAAACAGAAGTTAGAAAGTTTAAAAGAAAAAGGCCACAGTGCAGCCAGACCTTAGTGCAAAGTGGAGGCCCAGCCCACACAACCCCCCCCCCCCCCCCCCCCCCCCCCCCCAACCTCCTGCTACAGGGAGGCAGGGGGGTCGTGGCGGGCATCCACGCCATGGCCGCGCCCCCTGGACGACGTGCCGACGATCCCACGGCTTCCTAGGACGATAAGGCGTCGCCCCGTGCCCCTCCTCGAACCCTAGCTTCTTCTCCCCCTTTCCCCGCTCTCCCTCTCCCGTTACAGAAGCCGCCCGCCGCCACCATCGCCGCCGCCTCGTCGATCCGGTGGCCACCGACCTCCCCGGCACCTAAGGAGACATCCAGCAGCCTCCTCGCGGTCGTCTCCTTCCTCTCCACCGAGGAACCCGAGCCGAGACGCTCCGTACGCTCGCCATCGCTGTCGTCTTCGCCCACGGCCGCCACATCTCGTCGACGGTTGTCGCTGCTCCGATCCGTCCCCGCGGCAACCGAGCTGTCCACAAGCCCCGGGGTGAGCTCCTCGACCATTTCCCCTCGTTTTCCCCTTCGATCCGTAGTCGTAGCCTTCGCCTTGTGCTCGTTGTAGTCGCCATGGCCGTAGCTTTGCGTCCGCGTACGAGCTCTCTAGCTCATGGCCGCGCATCCGCCGGCCACACGCGCCCGCGCCGCACCCTTGGTCCTCGCGTGTGCCCACGCCCTCCCCACGTGCCTGCTGCTGTGCTGCCCTGATGCGGCTGCTGCTGCTCATGCCGGTGCTGCTTGCTGCTGCGCTGCTGCCCGGCCGTCGCTAATTGTTTCTGTCGCTCCGCTGCTTTGCTGTTGCCTGCCGCGCGCTGCTGCTGGTATTGCTTGCTTGCCGGTGCTACTACCTCATGCTGCCGCTACTTAGCTGCTGCTGTAGCCGCTAAAAATGGCCATGGCCGAGGCCATGCTATGTGCGTGTGGTGCACAACCTCACTTTGCCACCAAGCCCGCCCAAAAATCAATTAGGGACTAATCCCTCTTTAGTACTAGCCACCCCACGTCTATTACATGTGGTCCCCACTAGGTAAATTGTTTAACTAAATAATTTTAACACATGTTACACTTACATGTGGGTCCATTGACCCAGTTGACCAGTCAACTTTGACTGGTCAACTACTGCTGACTGGACCCACCGGCCCCACTGTCATACCCCCTTGCTACACAGCCCCATGTGACAAAAGTATTTAGATACTTATTCTTGAATTAAATAAATTCCAGAAAATGGTTAAAACTTTAGAAAATAATAGATAATAAACCGTATCTCGGATGAAAAAGTTTTATATATGAAAGTTGCTCAGAACGGCGAGGCGAATCCGAATACGCAGCCCCTTCTTCCGCCACACGTCCCTAGCATAGAGAACATGCAACATTCCACCTCCGTTTCATTTGTCCGAAAACGCGAAACACCGGGAATACTTCCTCGGATGTTTCCCCGATTTGTCGGTGTCACCTCCTACTGCGTTAGGTCACCCCTAGCACGGCGTATTGCCATGTTCTGCTTTGTGACGCTTTGATTGCTCTATTATTTATTGTGTTCTCCCTCTGTTACTTCTTTCCGGTAGACCCCGAGACCGCTGCCGATACCCCCGTGATCGACTACATCGACGACGCCTCTCCTTCTTGCCAAAGCAACCAGGCAAGCCCCCCCTTTGATCATCCCAATATCGCCCATTCCATTCTCTCATGCTTGCATTAGATTTTGCTACTGTTATTGTTTGCTCCTATTCTGATGCATAGCCTGCTTTTGTACCTGCTTTCATACCTTACCTGCTTAGTATAGGTTGGTTAGTGATCCATCAGTGACCCCCACCTTGTCCCTGTTGCCCCTGCTTCATCATCGAAGACCCGATCAACGGGATCGAAGACCAGGCCCCGGCACCGCACATCACTTTCCCCTTAGTTGCTCGACACTACTGGGTTACTATCGAGTGCCGAGGGTGAGACCTCTACAGCACTTCTGATGTTACCCTGTAGTGTAACTATTCGGTCGTGGTCATCGAGGGTGATTCCGCCTTAACCACTTCCGATACGACTCTGTCGTGCAACCCCTCAAGTGTGAACTTCGAGGGTGGTTCCTCTTACGTTCACCTTGATGATTACATCGAGGGGAATCCGTCAAGGGTGATTCCTCAGGTTTTCCCCTTGGTGTTAGACACACAGTTACTATGGTTACTATGACTTTACACTGAACCATGTTACTAAAGACGGGTCGGCCCTGAGGGGTACCCGCGCGAGCTTAATTGCGAGTGATGTGGAGACGGGTTGACTTGGAGGGTGCCCGCGAGATAATTACGAGGCGTGGCCGGGCATTCCTAGCCCTTGCCGCAAGTCCTCGAGCCGGGGCAACGGGGTCACATCTTTCGTGAGTCTCTGCTTGTTACCGCGTGCTCCTAATCCACTACGATTAGGATATTTGATCCAAGGGGCCTCTGGCCTGATAGCACTAACCATCACGTGGGCATAGTATGGGCGTTCTGCGTCGTATGCATCAGCCGAAGCTTAATAGACGTCAGCGACTGAGCGGCGCGCGCCGGGTTGGACTGCATAAGCACCTGCCTTTTTGAAGGAGGTATCTAGGTCTGCTCACCGGCCGCGTACGCAACGTGCAGGAGTTCCCGGGGAGATGGCCCATGACCCCTGGGGGCATAGGTTTAGTCCGGCGTGCTGACCTCTCTATTAAGCCTAGGTCGGGTTGCGGCGTATTGTTTGGCCGAGGCCGGGCATGACCCAGGAAAGTGTGTCCGACCGGAGTTAATCGAGTGTGGTGGGTAAGTTGGTGCACCCCTGCAGGGAAGAAAACATCTATCGATAGCCTGTCCTATGGTAACGGACACTTGGAGTTGTATCCCGATCGATACAACTAGAACTGGATACTTGAGATGAGACATGGATATGAGAATTGGATTATGATTGGAACTGGATAGTATGGCTCTGGGATTGCTTTCTCGCAGGGAGTCGAGAAAGGATCTCTGGCCAAGGTTGATAACACCTCTACTACTTTACTTTATGCTACTCTACTCCCTCCGGTTGCTGCAAGATGGTGGTTTCCAGAAGATGCTAGTCTTCGATAGGCTAGGCTTTCCCCTTCTCTTCTGGCATTCTGCAGTCCAGTCCACAGATACACCCATTTTCATTGATACCGATGCATATGTAGTGTAGATCCTTGCTTGCGAGCACTTTGGATGAGTACTCACGGTTGCTTTGCTTCCCCTTTTTCCCCCTTTCTTCTTCTTTCCGGTTGATGCAACCAGATGGTGGAGCCCAGGATCTAGACGACACCACCGATGACTACTACTACCCCGAGGGTGCTTCCTACTACGTGGAGACCGCCGACGGTCAGGAGTAGTTAGGAGGCTCCCAGGCAGGAGGCCTTGCCTTTTCGATCGTAGATGCTTTTGTGCTAGCCTTCTTAAGGCAAACTTGTCTAACTCATGTCTGTACTCAGATATTGTTGCTTCCGCTGACTCTTGTGTATTCGAGCTTATGTATTCGAGCCCTCGAGGCCCCTGGCTTGTAATATAAAGCTTGTATTATTTTAATTTGTGTCTAGAGTTGTGTTGTGATATCTTCCCGTGAGTCCTTGATCTTGATCGTACACATTTGCGTGTATGATTAGTGTACGATTGAATCGAGGGCGTAACACCGAGCCCTTCTAGCCATCCACATCTTCTCCTCTGGCCACAAATCGACCTTCTACCTAGTGCGGCAAGGCCGGGAGGGCCTCCTGCCATCGTACATCGCCAAAGTTGGCTGCGGATCCCCCTCGGTCGCCCTCCTGCTCCGGTGCTCTCCGACCTTGCTCTCATGTCCCATCGAGTTCGTGTTGTTCTCCTGAGCACGATGGTGCCGTTGGTTCGCCGGATTGAAGCCGGAATCGCCAACTCCGACGAGCTCTGCCGCCCACCATCTCTGGAGACGACCGTTCCGACGTTGTCATTTGGGGTACGCCCGTGCTCGCCTTGATGCGCTAGGTCCACCCCCCTCCTCTCCGACAGTCGTCGTAGCCTCCTCACTGGATAACCACCAGCGACAGCGCTGTCCCCCTCTATTTCCCTCTCTCTCCCTCAAACCTGATAGGAGGCCCCACCCGTCAGCCTCTCTCTCTCTCTCTCGCTCTCTCTCTCTCTCTCGCCCGAAGGGGTATAAGTGGAGGCGTATTTGAAAATACGCCTTCGACGTGGCCTCTTCTAGAATTTCTAATTTTCAGTTAAATTCGTATATTTTGACCACAACTTTGACCAGCAATATCTCCTAATCTATAAGTCCAAAGGAGTTGATTCTTTTTGCACTAGTTTTGTTAGTGTATTGGTAGCGCGAGAAAACGATCGGTGATCCTGTCGCCCTGCCTCGCGGACTTACGGCAAGGGTCAGGCCCATCCCCCTCCTGGGGCGGTCTGCCTGCCCGGTTGTGCCACGTAGTTATCTCGCGGGTACCCTCACGGTCAACCTGACTTCAGTAACTCTCGCGGGTACCCCTCGGGGTCGACCCGAATTAAACAAGGGACTGAGGTAAAGTCAAGGTATCCGTGTGTCCATAACATCAAGGGGGAAATCTGAGGAATCACCGTCGATGGATTCCCACTCGATGTAACCGTCAAGGTGAACTTGGAGGAATCACCCTCGATAGGTTCACACTTGAGGGGCTGCACGACAGAGGCATAATCGGAGGTGGTGAAAGAGGAATCACCCTCGGTAACCATAACTGACTAGCTATGCTACAGAGGTATCATCAGGAGTGGGATACGAGGTATCACCCTCGACACTCGATAGTAGCTCAACATAGTCGTACAACTAAGGGGAGTGCCAGTGATGTGTCTGTATCTGCTAATTGATCACATTGATCGAGTCACTGGTAACAAAGCGGGGAAACAAGGATAAGGGTGAGGGGTCACTAATGGATCACTAACCAACCTATACTAAGCATATAGGATAACAACTAAGATAACAACAGCAGGTTACAAAAGCAGGCTATGCATCAGAATAGGAACTATTGAACAACAGTAGCAAAATCTAATACAAGCATGAGATAGAAAGAGTGGGCGATATAGGAATGATCAAGGGGGCATTTCTTGCCTGGAAGCTCTGCTGAAAAGGGCTGGTTGTCATGAAAAGGGCTGGTTGTCAGGAGTGTAGTCATACTCGGGAGCATCGCCGGTATCAAGGTCTACCGGAAGAAATAGTAATTACAAAGCAAACAAATGCATCTCGATGCATGACAAGGCAATATGATGTGCTAGGGGTGACCTAATGCAGTGCTAAGCATTGTAGACGGAGCGAGAAAATATCTGTGGATATTTCCCGGTCTTAGGCACGGATAGATGAACCGGAGGGGAAGGTTCCATGTTTTCACTATTAAGGCATGTGATAGGTATGTCGAGGGCATATTCGGATTCGTCTTATTTTTCTGATCAACTTTCATACATAAATTATTTTCATCCGAGTTACAGATTATTTTATATGATTTTCCAAAATTTTGTTGATTTTTTGAGTTTTCTGGAATTATTATTAATTTCAAAAACAAATAGGAAATTGCTAAATGCACACAGAGAGTGTACACAGCAGAGTGCACCAGAGGCTGACATGTGGGGCTAGTCAACTGCCCAGTCAGCACTTGACTGGTCAGCTTTGACTAGTCAAAGGGTCTAGTGGGACCCATATGTCAGTAAGACATATGTTTTTTGATAAGTTATATTTCCATTAACCAACTTGTGCAGCAAAATCGCTAGCAACCAAATCTGAAACAAAACCTGGCATATGCTCCATCCAAACAGTGGAGGGCATAGAAACACGATAACCATGCTGCGCTAAAGCGTGAGCTACTGAATTACATGCACGGCGGCAAAACATAAACTCAAATGAATCAAAGTGAGCGATGCAATGGCTTCAAGCTTCCCGGAACAGAACTCCCAGCTCTCCTTTATCAGAGTCTCCAGAATTGAGGGGTTGCACCAGGGATAGTGAATCTGACTCGAGAATGACTCGGTGGACACCACAGCTAGCCGCACCCTCAATCGCCGCAAGACAAGCCATGGCCTCAGCTTGCAATGCACTCTTGACCCCTGCCGCACAAAACTCGCCAGTGTCCGATCGCAGAATATAGCCAAAAGCACCATCAGTGGGACATCTGTTAAACAGAGTTTTAAACGTTTTTTTGTTAACTTAATTAGCTAGTGGGACCTACTGCCATAGGTTATGGTGGTGGGTTAGCGAGGGGACTAAATTAGTCCCTAATGGGGGTGCGACGTTGGCTTAAACGGCTGTTAGCCGCCGGTAGTAAGCGGATTTACCTGCATATTTTACAGATGCGCATGCATATGCATCACGAGCGAGCGAGTACGTGTGGGCGTGGGCGTGGGCGCATGGGTGATTGGACGCGGCACCGCACGCAAGGCGTTGAAGAGTGCACTCCTTTGATTGTAATCCTGTGTGAAGTGAGTAATACAAGTTTTCCCGCAAAAAAAAAGAGTGCACCACCAAAGCTAGCGTGCGTGCGTGCGTGGGTGATGGAACAAACCTTGTTCCGAGTGCATGCAAAAGGCGTCTGCGTGTGGCGCACCGTGCAGTACCTCTTCGCTCCAGGCCAAACCGGCCGTGCGATATCCACTGATCCCGCCACTGTACCAAACCATGCATGCATGCATAGGCAATCAGGCTTGCTCCTCCATGCACATCGCCCAAGTTTTCTCCCTAATTTCTTGGTTCTTGCGTTATTACGTGTAGTGCTCATCCGATGTGCCACTGTGCGTGCATGTGACCGAGGCAACAGGAGTCCACGCACGCATATGCGCTGGCTAATTTTTTCTACTTATGGCAACTTAGCGAGGACTCAAAGGACGTTGCTGGGTACTTGTGCTGCTGGTGCGGTAATCAAACACAAACACAAACAAAGTGGCTGAGAACAGCAAGTCCGGAGATTTCTTTTTATGGTAATGTCTGGCGAACCCCATTGCATAGAGATTCTCAGGGCCCCACGTTGCCCCTGGGGCCCGGTCCGGAATGGGCCACGTAGGCCCACCACGTTTCGGGCTCTCATTGGGTGCTTCCGGCCACTGCCAGCTCGACACATGTCCCGCGGTCCGTGGGCTCCCATTGGCCGCCTCGACGACAGCAGCCGCCTGGCCACGTACAAAAGGCACGCATGGCGGCCAATAGGATCAGGTTGTGCTTTACGCTAATTGCCATCTCTTGTTAATTGGACGCGTTGGAGCAGCGGCACGGCGGCGAATCAACGAGGAGGTCCTTCGGTGGCCGGCGGCATGGACGGGGTTGATGGTGATGATTCAGAGCGGCTCCAAACGAGCAAGTGCCCGCAGTCGACGTAGACGATGACGGGGAAGCCGGTGGACACCAGTGAGGAGGTGCAGGAGGCTCGGTGGCCGCGGGATCGACGACAGCCATGGCGACCACGAGCTCGGGCGAGCTCCAAGTCCAGAGAGAGGGGATGGGGAAAGCGAGTGGGGCTAGGGTTCGACCGGGGTGAACGTGGGCGGTCTTGAAGGCGTCGGGGAGGTCCGGGATGGCCGACACGGGGCCAAGGCGCGGCCATGGCGGCCGGATGGCTGCCACACCATACCCCTGCCTCCCCTCTGTACAGAGAGGTATGGGAAAGGCCGACGTGGGCTGGGCCCCATTGCACTGTGGCACTAATTTAATGGCCGAGTAGCACAGTGGCTTCATTCCTATTTTCTTTTTCTATTTCTATTTCATTTCCAGACTCTCTCTGTTAGAGATTTATTTGAGTGACCAAATGACTTCAGTTAAATATGAAACTAGGCCCAATAATACTAGGTACTATTCCTGGACTGCACAAAAAGTTAGGGATTAGTTTGAATGAGTTTGAATTTTTCATAAATGAAAAAACATTTAAATATTCTTATTTGTCACTGATTTAATTCCTAGAGCCCAATTAAGCACACACGTGATGTTGTTTTTCTTAACCAATAATAGTTATGGAATATTTGCTAAATGATGAACTATTTTGCAACCATGTTAGTGAACTTAATTTTTCACTTGCAATTTGAATTTGAATTTGACTTTGATTTTGGACAAGTGGCAATTTGCATAATAATCATGATGACATGGCCACCATTAGGGGGGAGATTACTGTAGCATGATTCTCGGGGTGTTACACTCTGGTAGATCGCGGTTGTAGCTCCAACGGCCCCACGGTTGCAACATCCTACGCAGCCACCGTGGACCTCGTAGCACCGCCGTGCCATGGTCGTAGCATACGTGATGCCAGTTGCAGCATCGCCGGCTGTGGTTGTAGCATCCCTGTGCGGACATCGGGATTCAATCCTCGTGCCACCTCTATGCCATGGTGGTAGAAAAAAACGACGACGGTCCCAGCATCTCCAACTGACAGTTCCAGCAAAAATCGAGGGCAGTCCAAGCATACCCACTGCGGTCCCAGCATCCCGTCACATGGTTCCAGCAAAAACATCTACTTGTCGCGGGATCCTGACGTCGGTTCCAACATCGTGGGGGTTGCGGTGCAAAACATCCCCATCCACCGTCTTAGCATCACCGGTGTGTGGTTCTAGCTTCGCCGGCAGCCGTTTGTAGCTAGCCACGGTGTCGGTTGAAGCTTGCCACGGTGCCACACGGCCCGGAGTCGCTGGTGGTTTCGGTTCGGCAGTGCGTGCAGACTTGCTGATGTCAAGGCTACGATGGCAGCACCTCTACGGTGGCTAGTTGCAGCATCATTCTGACACAACATCGACGAGGATGAAGGTAGAGGCGCCTATCTCCGCCATAGCAGCAGTGTGAGGAGAGGGGTTGGAAGGAGCTGTGAGAGAGATCTGGTCGAGGGAAGCTTTGGCTTCGGTGGTCGCTGGCGAAGAAAAAGAATGGTGAGAAGATAAGGAGGGGATCGATCAAGACATTTCTGGTGTGGAGATAAGGGAAAATAAGGGGCAGTTTGTGGGTGGCGGGAGCAATGGAAGGTGCACATGCGCGACAACGGTGACCGGCCGAAATTGTGGCCGGTCAGATGGATTAAATCCTTTCCCTTATTTTATAAACTCTGACGGTCTTCTTTATCTTCTTCTTGGTGGACGCCACCGCCGCCATCGGCTTTCGAGCCCGTTTTCCTCCAGTAGGTGCGGCGGGAGGGCGGCGTGCCGTTACCGGAGACGCGGTGGCCACCTCGGACACCTTTGGCGTGGTTGGAGGCGGAGCTTGGACCCGTTGGTTCTTTGTCATCCCCAAGCTTTTTTACGGCACCGGCGACGAAAAGCCGGTGCCGGTGGCCGGCGGAGTGAAGGGGGGGGGGGGGGGTTGGCTATCCATTCTGGCCGCTCGGAGGTCATCGACGGCGGTGGCGGCGGCGGGAGGCAGTGCGGCGCGGGAGGGCGAGAGGGAGTTTTACTCGGCCGCCGCACGATGAAATATATTTAGGGAAATCTTGGGAGGAATAGAGTTGAAGTAAAAATTATACTCCATTAAAGTTTTTAGAGGACCGGCTAGGATCGCCGTAAGGGAGTAAACCGAAAATTTTACCCTTATGGCGGTATTGGGTATCGGTTAGAAATGTCCTAACCGTGCAAAATAAGCACAGTAGTGTAAATGTATTGTTTTAGATTGTGAAGCAGGAGACCAGTTGCTTCTTTTACCGTGTGCCGCTCACTGAACCAGTTGCAACTTCAGAGACACCGGACACCGGAGAGAGACAGGGGTGAAGATGCAGGTTGCAGCTGGCTCGCAGGGCTCACAGGCGGTGATGGAGAGGGGCGACCAGCAGAGCGCCAAGAAACCAAGGCTGGCTGCTGAGCCGCTCCTCCATGCCCCAGTGAAGCAGGAGATCGTCGTGCATCAACCGGCCGGAGACGCCACTGAAGATCTCCAGGACGCCGCCGAGCTGACCGCTGACGGAATGGCCGTGGACGCGCGCCGACCCGTACGTCACCCGAACCAGCGCGGGGACGTCGCCTGCCCCCGCTCGGGTGGTATACGGCCAAGGGCTTGCCCCCCGGAAGTCACGAGCCATCGCGTAAGATTGCCGCGGCCGAGTTCGATTTCAGTTCCAGTTCAGCCGGCGACAGCTGCTAATCCGCGTCCGGCAAGGATTGGAAGCTCTCCGGTAAATAAAAGGGCAGCCGCCCCAACTTGATTCCTTTGCCTCCCTCCCCGATCCCTAGATCCAGACACGGCACCGATGGCGGCGAAGGTGCTCCAGCTCCGTAGCTCCGACGGCAAGGTGCTCGTCGCTCCGGCGTGGGACTATCGCCCGGCCGCCGCCCAAGCCCTCCCGCTGGAGATGCGGGTGCCCTCGCGCGTCCTCGAGAGGGTGCTCCAGTACTGGACCAAGCACAGCCTGGCCAAGGCCACCGGTGAGTCCCGGGAGTCCCTCGCCCGCTGGGACGCCGACTTCCAGCGCCGTCTCCAGGAAGACGGCCTCGCCAAGGAGGCCGCCGCAGCCGCCCAAGAACTCCGCCGCTACGGCGTCGACCATGGAGGGCGTCCCCATCGCCACGCCGCCACGGCCGCATCTGATGTCGCTGCTCCTGCCAAGGCGGCCCGTGCTGATCCCGTCCGTGTCTGGTGTGTCAACCACGGAGAACGCAGCCATGCGCCGGCGATGCCCGGCTCCTTGGATGCCTCTGATATTGCCTCCGCCGCGCGCCCTGGGCCTGCCACCACCTTGCCGGCTGCTGCTGGTGCTGACCCCGTGGATGTCCGGTGCGCCATCCGTGCCCGTGGACGCCAGATGGCTGAAGACGAGGAGTCCGCTTGCCACCACCGCAAGCGCCCGGCTTCCAAGGCTCCACTCTGCCTGCCTGCCACTGCTGTTGCGCCCGTGAAGAAGGTCTCTCGTCCCGTCGCTTCCAAGGCTCGCTCTTTCGTCGGCTCTACACCACTGCCTGGCATTGCTGCTGCGCCCGGTGTGAAGAAGGCGACTCCAGCAGCTTCAACTCTGCGCGCTCGACGAGGGATGGGGGAGCTCAGCTGCAAGATTCCGAAGCAAAACCGTGTCACCGCTGCAGCACCAAGGAAGCAACCAATTCCTTGGCTGCGTCCAGTGGTATTACGCCCTGCTTGCTAGTCTTTTATAGCTTCCTGAACCATGCACACATGAGTTTCATTTAATCTTTGCATCTCTAGGTTCTGCACTTAATCACCAAGATTTCTAGTGTTCTTTGAATTCCTTTCAGTCATTAGTAATTTTACAAGAGTCTCAGCAGAGTCTCCATCTAGCTAGGCAGCAAAAACCTTGTTAAGATGTGTACGACATAGTTACCACTGCATCCATACCTGGTCCTAAGTTAAGGGTTTAAGTAAATAAAGGGCATCTTCAATAAATCAAAGTGAAGCAGATGAGCCAAAAAAATTGGAAACTCATGTACTGCAATTCCGGCACGAGACAGCGTAAAACGCACTCGCCGCAAAATCCAAAATGCCTGTTTGCTACCCGGCTTGTAGCAGGAAAAAGGAGTAGAATTGAACTTGTCGATACACACGTAATCATGTGAGCTGCCTAGCATTTGGAGACTATGCTGACTCTCCTGTAAAATTAATCTTGGCTGAATTGATTCTTAGGCATTGGCATCTTAGTGAGTTAAAGTAGCAGTTTCCGAAGAGTAACATTGGTTAGTGAACTCTTGTGTGTATGTGTGGGTGAAGCTTTCAGCTAAGCAAGTCCTTGATGTACTGACTATCAAGTCATACTGTAATCAATTTTGGATATGAATGAGAAAATTGTTGGCCTGAATTTTGCAGAGCATTTGAGTAATCTTTTCGTATCTATTTATTCTTGTATGCTTCTGTGGCTTCTTAAAGCATTCTGCTGCTCACTGAGGCACAGATCCAATGGGTTCATCTCTGATTTCACAATACTTCGTTTGAGTGGTGATGCACATAACCATGTTTGGGACAGTTACTGGTTAGAAGATTTTTTTGGTTTGAGATACAGCACTCTAATAGTCAAGAATGTGAAAAAGGTGGAATCATATTGCAGCCATCAGTCAAACTCACCACTGCCTGTCACTGCTGCTTCACCTAGCGTGAAGGTGACTCCAGTTTCAACTCTGCGTGCTCGAAGGGGAATGCGGGATCTCAGCTGCAAAATCCCGAAGCAAAACCGTATTGTTGTTGCTTCACCAAACAAGCAACCTTTCTTGAGTCCGTGTCGGTAAACCTTCGAGTTAAGCAAGTCCTCAATGTACCGAGTAACGAGTCATGTTATAATAAAAATTTCAGATATGAATGAAAAATTGTTGGCCTGAATTTGGGCACAGCATTTGAGTAACTTTTTGTATATATGTTTTTTAATGCTTCTGTGGCTTCTCATAACCATGTTCGGACTGTTATTATTAGTTAGAAGATTTTTTGGTGAAAAAATTTCTCAACGGAAAAGGATGAATTGAAATTCAGGGTACATTTCAGAGAACAAGGTGGTTAATTACGTTGCTTCTCCCATAGCTAGCTCTGCTGTGAAGCAGCCGCAGCTTGTTCCATGAACAGGTGCGTGCTCAGAACTGAAACCTCAACTGCTGCTGGTACTATTTCATGGTTGTTTGTTAGACTTGAATCATTGGAATCTAGTCGAGTGCTTCTGCCAATGCCACAAATTTATCAACTGAACTGCGATGCATGTTATTTCCTCAGCCAAGAAGTTATATCTTCTGGAATGATTTAGCGTTTGAGCATAAAAGAGATTCAAGAAAATGTAAACAAAGCAAGAAATTCATAGATCAAACTGTAGCCGACTAGAAAAGAAGGATAGCTTAAATAGAGGTTCAGAGTTTGCATAGGATAGCTTAAGTAGAATGGCTAATGCATACTAAGAGTCCAAAATACGAATTACTTGGATTTTGACAGATAATAATAGAAGCTCAAATTTGGCCAGGTACTTCTGAGTGTGTCTTGGATCCTTGATTGTCTGCAACTGACCCATCTTCAGTTCTGCACAGTTGCTCTTCCTCAACCAGCCCCCAATGGTGATTTTTGTTACCATGAGCGACAGAGTCTATTTATACAGTCTAGCAGAACAATTGATTTGAAGCCACTACACACTGCTCGGGGATTTGAACAAGTTTTTTTTTCTCAATCTCGGTTTTCTTCGGGAGGGACCGAAAAACCCATTTTCCGGAAAAACTTGAAGTTTTCGGCATTTTTTCTTTCAAAAATTTCAAACAAATTCCGAATTCAAAAACTGAACAAATATGTTAATGCAAACCCCCATTCCACTTTTGAATTCAAAAACCCAAAAACATTGTTGATGCAAACCGGAAGAATACGTTGAACAAAATACCAAAAATTGCAAGATTTCTAAAAACTGGGTTTTTCGGTCCTTCCCGCAAAAAGCCAAAACCGAGAGAAAAAAACATTTTCAAATTCACGTGTGTGTAGTATCTTCAAATCAAATATTTTTCTCGTATAGTGCTTCGTGCATATGGTGTGACGTCGGGAGTTCGAATCCTGTTGGGCGTGTTTATTTCTATTATCTATTTCCTTCTTTGCTACTCATAGGTAGGACCCATATGCAGGTAGTTTGCGTGGGCCAGCTGGGGGGAAATGTACTCAAACATACCCGAAACACAAGTTGTAGGGCCGATTTGTTTTATTTTCAAGTTTATGCATGAATCTGTTCATCGAGTGTAAGTTTATGTATCAAAAGTGTTTTTAACTCTATTATTAACTTCATCTAACTACCTAAGTTGTTTAATAATTAATTAACAAATAAACTTGAGTTGCAATAACCATGTCCGCTAAATGAACAAAATAACTTTCACCTCGGAAAAATGGATAAGCAGCATGGAGCTGAATGACTTTGATGTTATTTAATTCGTTTTTATGGTTGCATGCGTCAATGAATTAGACCTGGGCATTTCCGGGCCGGGCCGGGTTTCAAAAAGCCCAACCCCAAGATCCCAATCCCGCAAAAGGACTACTTTTCGTATTTTAAAATAATAAAATAACTATTTCAGGGATTAATACTCTAATACTATGCATATATTTATATAAAAAGCCTAAAAATCATGTTTTGCCGGGCTTTTCTGGCCTTCGGGCCGGGCTGTGGGCTGGAAAGTGAGGCCCGGGCCCGGCCCGTAGCCCATGAAATGGCTATTTTTTGTATTTTTAATAATAAAATAACTATTTTCGGTGATTAATACTCTAATACTATGCCTATATTTATATAAAAAAATTGGAAATCATGTTTTGACGGGCATTTCTTGGGCTTCAGGCCGGGCTGCGGGATGGAAAGTGAGGCCCGCCCGAGCCCGACCCAGACGTCAGGCTTCAGGTCGGGCCTGTCGGGCTGGGCCACCCATGCCCAGGTTTACAACGAATGCAGAGCCCCGGGGTGGTATCCCTCTTTTTTTAGAAAAAAAAAGTTAATTTCATTTTGCCGCTATCACTTTTTTTAATGTATTGCGAGCACTCTTCAACTGCTTTAAGAGCAACTCTAGCAGACCCCGCATCCCGCCCCGATCCGCAAAATAACCACCAAAATGCGGGTCGGGGCGGGAAAAGCTGCCCGATCAGACCCTGCATCCCGCCCCGGCCCGCAATTTTTTTTGAGGGGCGCAGCAAAATCTCGGCCCCAACCCACGTATTCGCGGGTTTCCCCCTCACCGTTGCGGTGCCCTGCATCACAGAGAAGCAGTTGGCGGGAGGGACCTGTTGGGGAACGTAGTAATTTCAAAAAAAAATCCTACGCACACACAGGATCATGGTGATGCATAGCAACGAGAGGGGAGAGTGTTGTCCACGTACCCTCGTAGACCGAAAGCGGAAGCGTTAGCACAACGCGGTTGATGTAGTCGTACGTCTTCACGATCCGACCGATCAAGTACCGAACGTACAACACCTCCGAGTTCAGCACACGTTCAGCTCGATGACGTCCCTCGAACTCCGATATAGCCGAGCTTTGAGGGAGAGTTCCGTCAGCACGACGGCGTGGTGACGATGATGATGTTCTACCGACGCAGGGCTTCGCCAAGCACCGCTACGATATTATCGAGGTGGATTGTGGTGGAGGGGGGGGGCACCGCACACGGCTAAGAGATCAAGAGATCAATTGTTGTGTCTGGAGGTGCCCCCTGCCCCCGTATATAAAGGAGCAAGGGGGGAGAGGCGGCCGGCCAGGAGGAGGCGCGCCAGGGAGGAGTCCTACTCCCACTCCCTCCTTTCCTAGTTGGAGTAGGAGAAGGGGGGAGGAGGAGGGAGAGAGGAAGGAAAGGGGGGCGCCCCCCTCCTTGTCCAATTCGGACTAGAGGGGGAGGGGGCGCGCAGCCTGCCCTGGCCGCCCCTCCTCTTCTCCACTAAGGCCCATCTTGGCCCATTAAACCCCCGGGGGGGGGGGGGTTCCGGTAACCCCCGGTACTCCGGTAAAATCCCGATTTCACCCGAAACACTTCCGATATCCAAATATAGGCTTCCAATATATCAATCTTTATGTCTCGACCATTTCGAGACTCCTCGTCATGTCCGTGATCACATCCGGCACTCCGAACTATCTTCGGTACATCAAAACACATAAACTCATAATATAACCGTCATCGAACTTTAAGCGTGCGGACCCTACGGGTTCGAGAACTATGTAGACATGGCTGAGACACGTCTCCGGTCAATAACCAATAGCGGAACCTGGATGCTCATATTGGCTCCTACATATTCTACGAAGATCTTTATCGGTCAAACCGCATAACAACATACGTTGTTCCCTTTGTCATCGGTATGTTACTTGCCCGAGATTCTATCGTCGGTATCTTAATACCTAGTTCAATCTCGTTACCGGCAAGTCTCTTTACTCGTTCCGTAATACATCATCCCGCAACTAACTCATTAGTTGCAATGCTTGCAAGGCTTATAGTGATGTGCATTACCGAGTGGGCCCAGAGATACCTCTCCGACAATTGGAGTGACAAATCCTAATCTCGAAATACGCCAACCCAACAAGTACCTTCGGAGACACCTGTAGACCACCTTTATAATCACCCAGTTACGTTGTGACGTTTGGTAGCACACAAAGTGTTCCTCCGGTAAACGGGAGTTGCATAATCTCATAGTCATAGGAACATGTATAAGTCATGAAGAAAGCAATAGCAGAATACTAAACGATCGAGTGCTAAGCTAACAGAATGGGTCAAGTCAATCACATCATTCTCCTAATGATGTGATCCCGTTAATCAAATGACAACTCATGTCAATGGCTAGGAAACATAACCATCTTTGATCAACGAGCTAGTCAAGTAGAGGCATACTAGTGACACTCTGTTTGTCTATGTATTCACACAAGTATTATGTTTCCGGTTAATACAATTTTAGCATGAATAATAAACATTTATCATGATATAAGGAAATAAATAATAACTTTATTATTGCCTCTAGGGCATATTTCCTTCTGTCTCCCACTTGCACTAGAGTCAATAATCTAGATTACACAATAATGATTCTAACACCCATGGAGCCTTGGTGTTGATCATGTTTTGCTCGTGGAAGAGGCTTAGTCAACGGGTCTGCAACATTCAGATCTGTATGTATCTTGCAAATTTCTATGTCTCCCACCTGGACTTGATCCCAGATGGAGTTGAAGCGTCTCTTGACGTGCTTGGTTCTATTGTGAAATCTGGATTCCTTTGCCAAGGCAATTGCACCAGTATTGCCACAAAAGATTTTCATTGGACCCGATGCACTAGGTATGACACCTAGATCGGATATGAACTCCTTCATCCAGACTCCTTCATTTGTTGCTTCCGAAGCAGCTATGTACTCCGCTTCACACGTAGATCCCGCCACAACGCTTTGTTTAGAACTGCACCAACTTACAGCTCCACCGTTCAATGTAAATACGTATCCGGTTTGCGATTTAGAATCGTCCGGATCATTGTCAAAGCTTGCATCGACGTAACCATTTACAACTAGCTCTTTGTCACCTCCATAAACGAGAAACATATCCTTAGTCCTTTTCAGGTATGTCAGGATGTTCTTGACCGCTGTTCAGTGATCCACTCCTGGATTACTTTGGTACCTCCTTGCTAAACTTATAGCAAGGCACACATCGGGTCTGGTACACAACATTGCATACATGATAGAGCCTATGGCTGGAGCATAGGGAACATCTTTCATCTTCTCTCTATCTTCTGCAGTGGTCGGGCATTGAGTCTTACTCAACTTCACACCTTGTAACACAGGCAAAAAACCTTTCTTTGCTTGATCCATTTTGAACTTCTTCAAAACTTTGTCAAGGTATGTGCTTTGTGAAAGTCCAATTAAGCGTCTTGATCTATCTCTATAAATCTTGATGCCCAATATATAAGAAGCTTCACCGAGGTCCTTCATTGAAAAACTCTTATTCAAGTATCCCTTTATGCTATCCAGAAATTCTATATCATTTCCAATCAGCAATATGTCATCCACATATAATATTAGAAATGCTACAGAGCTCCCACTCACTTTCTTGTAAATGCAGGCTTCTCCAAAAGTCTGTATAAAACCATATGCTTTGATCACACTATCAAAGCGTTTATTCCAACTCCGAGAGGCTTGCACCAGTCCATAAATGGATCACTGGAGCTTGCACACTTTGTTAGCTCCCTTTGAATCGACAAAACCTTCCGGCTGCATCATATACAACTCTTCTTCCAGAAATCCATTCAGGAATGCAGTTTTGACATCCATTTGCCAAATTTCATAATCATAAAATGCGGCAATTGCTAACATGATTCGGACAGACTTAAGCATCGCTACGGGTGAGAAAGTCTCATCGTAGTCAATCCCTTAAACTTGTCGAAAACCTTTTGCAACAAGTCGAGCTTTATAGACAGTAACATTACCGTCAGCGTCAGTCTTCTTCTTGAAGATCCATTTATTCTCAATGGTTTGCCGATCATCGGGCAAGTCAACCAAAGTCCACACTTTGTTCTCATACATGGATCCCATCTCAGATTTCATGGCCTCAAGCCATTTTGCGGAATCTAGGCTCACCATCGCTTCTTCATAGTTCATAGGTTCGTCATGGTCTAGTAACATAACTTCCAGAACAGGATTACCGTACCACTCTGGTGCGGATCTTACTCTGGTTGACCTACGAGGTTCAGTAACAACTTGATCTGAAGTTTCATGATAATCATCATTAACTTCCTCACTAATTGGTGTAGGTGTCACAGGAACCGGTTTCTGTGATGAACTACTTTCCAATAAGGGAGCAGGTACAGTTACCTCATCAAGTTCTACTTTCCTCCCACTCACTTCTTTCGAGAGAAACTCCTTCTCTAGAAAGGATCCAAATTTAGCAACAAAAGTCTTGCCTTCAGATCTGTGATAGAAGGTGTACCCAACAGTTTCCTTTGGGTATCCTATGAAGACACATTTCTCCGATTTGGGTTCTAGCTTATCAGGTTGAAGCTTTTTCACATAAGCATCGCAGCCCCAAACTTTAAGAAACGACAACTTTGGTTTCTTGCCAAACCACAGTTCATAAGGCGTCGTCTCAACGAATTTTGATGGTGCCCTATTTAACGTGAATGCAGCCGTCTCTAAAGCATAACCCCAAAACGATAGCGGTAAATCAGTAAGAGACATCATAGATCGCACCATATCTAGTAAAGTACAATTACGGCGTTCGGACACACCATTACACTGTGGTGTTCCGGGTGGCGTGAGTTGCGAAACTATTCCGCATTGTTTCAAATGAAGACCAAACTCGCAACTCAAATATTCTCCTCCACGATCAGATCGTAGAAACTCTATTTTCTTGTTACGATGATTTTCAACTTCACTCTGAAATTCTTTGAACTTTTCAAATGTTTCAGACTTATGTTTCATTAAGTAGATATACCCATGCTTAAATCATCTGTGAAGGTGAGAAAATAACAATACCCGCCGCGAGCCTCAACATTCATCGGACCACATACATCTGTATGTATGATTTCCAACAAATCTGTTGCTCGCTCCATAGTTCCGGAGAACGGCGTTTTAGTCATCTTGCCCATGAGGCACGGTTCGCAAGTACCAAGTGATTCATAATCAAGTGGTTCCAAAAGTCCATCAGTATGTAGTTTCTTCATGCGCTTTACACCAATATGACCTAAACGGCAGTGCCACAAATAAGATGCACTATCATATCAACTCTGCATCTTTTGGCTTCAATATTATGAATATGTGTATCACTACTATCGAGATTCAATAAAAATAGACCACTCTTCAAGGGTGCATGACCATAAAAGATATTACTCATATAAATAGAACAACCATTATTCTCTGATTTAAATGAATAACCGTCTCACATCAAACAAGATCCAGATATAATGTTCATGTTCAACGCTGGCACCAAATAACAATTATTTAGGTCTAAAAATAATCCCGAAGGTAGATATAGAGGTAGCGTGCCGACCGCGATCACATCGACTTTGGAACCATTTCCCACGCGCATCGTCACCTCGTCCTTAGCCAATCTTCGCTTACTCCGTAGTCCCTGTTTCGAGTTGCAAATATTAGCAACAGAATCAGTATCAAATACCCAGGTGCTACTGCGAGCATTAGTAAGGTACACATCAATAACATGTATATCACATATACCTTTATTCACCTTGCCATCCTTCTTATCCGCCAAATACTTGGGGCAGTTCCGCTTCCAGTGACCAGTCTGTTTGCAGTAGAAGCACTCAGTCTCAGGCTTAGGTCCAGACTTGGGTTTCTTCTCCTGAGCAGCAACTTGTTTGCTGTTCTTCTTGAAGTTCCCCTTCTTCTTCCCTTTGCCCTTTTTCTTGAAACTGGTGGTCTTGTTGACCATCAACACTTGATGCTCCTTCTTGATTTCTACCACCGCATCCTTTAGCATTGCGAAGAGCTCGGGAATCGTCTTATCCATCCCTTGCATGTTATAGTTCATCATGAAGCTCTTGTAGCTTGGTGCCAGTGATTGAAGAATTTTGTGAGTGACGCTATCATCCGGAAGATTAACTCCCAGTTGAATCAAGTGATTGTTATACCCAGACATTCTGAGTATATGCTCACTGACAGAACTATTCTCCTTCATCTTACAGCTGTAGAACTTATTGGAGACTTCATATCTCTCAATCCGGGCATTTGCTTGAAATATTAACTTCAACTCCTAGAACATCTCATATGCTCCATGACGTTCAAAACGTCGTTGAAGTCCTGGTTCTAAGTCGTAAAGCATGGCACACTGAACTATCGAGTAGTCATCAGTTTTGCTCTGCCAGACGTTCATAACATCTGGTGTTGCTCCTGTAGCAGGTCTGGCACCTAGCGGTGCTTCCAGGACGTAATTCTTCTGTGCAGCAATGAGGATAATCCTCAAGTTACGGACCCAGTCCATGTAATTGCTACCATCATCTTCAACTTTGCTTTCTCAAGGAACGCATTAAAATTCAACGGAACAACATCATGGGCCATCTATCTACAATCAACATAGACAAGCAAAATACTATCAGGTACAAAGTTCATGATAAATTTAAGTTCAATTAATCATATTACTTAAGAACTCTCACTTAGACAGACATCCCTCTAATCCTCTAAGTGATCACGTGATTCAAATCAACTAAACCATGTCCGATCATCACGTGAGATGGAGTAGTTTCAATGGTGAACATCACTATGTTGATCATATCTATTATATGATTCACTCGACCTTTCGGTCTCAATGTTCCGAGGCCATATCTGCATATGCTAGGCTCGTCAAGTTTAACCTGAGTATTCCGCGTGTGCAACTGTTTTGCACCCGTTGTATTTGAACGTAGAGCCTATCACACCCGATCATCACGTGGTGTCTCAGCACGAAGAACTTTCGCAACGGTGCATACTCAAGGAGAACACTTATACCTTGATAATTTAGTGAGAGATCATCTTATAATGCTACCGTCAATCAAAGCAAGATAAGATGCATAAAATATAAACATCACATGCAATCAATATAAGTGATATGATATGGCCATCATCATCTTGTGCTTGTGATCTCCATCTCCGAAGCACCGTCATGATCACCATCGTCACCGGCGCGACACCTTGATCTCCATCGTAGCATCGTTGTCGTCTCGCCAACTTATGCTTCTACGACTATCGCTACCGCTTAGTGATAAAGTAAAGCATTACAGGGCGTTTGCATTGCATACAATAAAGGGACAACCATATGGCTCCTGCCAGTTGCCGATAACTCGGTTACAAAACATGATCATCTCATACAATAAAATATAGCATCATGCCTTGACCATATCACATCACAACATGCCCTGCAAAAACAAGTTAGACGTCCTCTACTTTGTTGTTGCAAGTTTTACGTGGCTGCTATGGGCTGAGCAAGAACCGTTCTTACCTACGCATCAAAACCACAACGATAGTTCGTCAAGTTAGTGCTATTTTAACCTTCTCAAGGACCGGGCGTAGCCACACTCGGTTCAACTAAAGTTGGAGAAACTGACACCCGCCAGCCACCTATGTGTAAAGCACGTCGGTAGAACCAGTCTCGCGTAAGCGTACGCGTAATGTCGGTCCGGGCCGCTTCATCCAACAATACTGCCGAACCAAAGTATGACATGCTGGTAAGCAGTATGACTTGTATCGCCCACAACTCACTTGTGTTCTACTCGTGCATATGACATCTACGCATAAAACCAGGCTCGGATGCCACTGTTGGGGAACGTAGTAATTTCAAAAAAATTCCTATGCACACACAGGATCATGGTGATGCATAGCAACGAGAGGGGAGAGTGTTGTCCACGTACCCTCGTAGACCGAAAGCGGAAGCATTAGCACAACGCGGTTGATGTAGTCGTATGTCTTCACGATCCGACCGATCAAGTACCGAACGTACGGCACCTCCGAGTTCAGCACACGTTCAGCTCGATGACGTCCCTCGAACTCTGATCCAGCCGAGCTTTGAGGGAGAGTTCCGTCAGCACGACGGCATGGTGACGATGATGATGTTCTACCGATGCAGGGCTTCGCCTAAGCACCGCTACGATATTATTGAGGTGGATTGTGGTGGAGGGGGGCACCGCACACGGCTAAGAGATCAAGAGATCAATTGTTGTGTCTAGAGGTGCCCTCTGCCCCTGTATATAAAGGAGCAAGGGGGCGAGAGGCGGCCGGCCAGGAGGAGGCGCGCCAGGGAGGAGTCCTACTCCCACCAGGAGTAGGACTCCCTTCTTTCCTAGTTGGAGTAGGAGAAGGGGGAAGGAGGAGGGAGAGAGGAAGGAAAGGAGGGCGCCGCCCCCCTCCTCCTTGTCCAATTCGGACTAGAGGGGGAGGGGGCGCGCGGCCTGCCCTGGCCGCCCCTCCTCTTCTCCACTAAGGCCCATCTTGGCCCATTAAACCCCCGGGGGGGTTCCGGTAACCCCCGGTACTCCGGTAAAATCCCGATTTCACCCGGAACACTTCCGATATCCAAATATAGGCTTCCAATATATCAATCTTTATGTCTCGACCATTTCGAGACTCCTCGTCATGTCCGTGATCACATCCGGGGCTCCGAACTATCTTCGGTACATCAAAACACATAAACTCATAATATAACCGTCATCAAACTTTAAGCGTGCGGACCCTACGGGTTCGAGAACTATGTAGACATGACCAAGACACGTCTCCGGTCAATAACCAATAGCGGAACCTGGATGCTCATATTGGCTCCTACATATTCTACGAAGATCTTTATCGGCCAAACCGCATAACAACATACGTTGTTCCCTTTGTCATCGGTATGTTACTTGCCCGAGATTCGATCGTCGGTATCTTAATACCTAGTTCAATCTCGTTACCGACAAGTCTCTTTACTCGTTCCGTAATACATCATCCCGCAACTAACTCATTAGTTGCAATGCTTGCAAGGCTTATAGTGATGTGCATTACCGAGTGGGCCCAGAGATACCTCTCCGATAATTGGAGTGACAAATCCTAATCTCGAAATACGCCAACCCAACAAGTACCTTCGGAGACACCTGTAGGGCACCTTTATAATCACCCAGTTACGTTGTGACGTTTGGTAGCACACAAAGTGTTCCTCCGGTAAACGGGAGTTGCATAATCTCATAGTCATAGGAACATGTATAAGTCATGAAGCAAGCAATAGCAGAATACTAAACGATCGAGTGCTAAGCTAACGGAATGGGTCAAGTCAATCACATCATTCTCCTAATGATGTGATCCCGTTAATCAAATGGCAACTCATGTCAATGGCTAGGAAACATAACTATCTTTGATCAACGAGCTAGTCAAGTAGAGGCATACTAGTGACACTCTGTTTGTGTATGTATTCACACAAGTATTATGTTTCCGGTTAATACAATTCTAGCATGAATAATAAACATTTATCATGATATAAGGAAATAAATAATAACTTTATTATTGCCTCTAGGGCATATTTCCTTCAGGACATTTCAGCCCGCGCTCCTTTCCCCACCTCCTTCTGCCGCCGACCGCCCTTGCTTCCGCCCGTCCGCCGCCGGCAATTCCGGCCAAATCCGCGGGCGGAATCGCGCCGCGGGGCCATCCCCCACCCGACCCTTCCGGATCCAGTGAGAAGAGCCGCCCCTCACCGCTATCGCCGCCAGGGTTCGACCGTCGTCGAGCCCGCCCCTCGTCGCCGCCCGGGATCACCTGCCCCTCGTCGCTGCCCGGTTAGTGGTTGCTTTGTGATATTTGCGAGCGGTATGCCTAGTTGATTGACGTGGCGTGCGATTCTTGTCCATGTAGATGGAGTTGAGCCCGTGCAGGAAGTTCTTGCTCTCCGATTTGTCCGATTCGGACGACTCGGATGTTGAGACCATGCATGCGAACTTTCGGCAGCTGACATTAGTCATGGCGCTTGCCGTGAAGGAGCACGAAGACGAGAACCGGAAGAGGAGGCGAGGATCGACCGTCGGGCGTCTTTGCATTCCTCGGAATCGCCATCTTGGGAACGAGATGTTGATGCAAGACTACTTCGCGGAGAATCCAACATATCCACCGCACCTCTTCCGGAGAAGGTACCGAATGTGCCGATCCCTCTTTGCGAAAATTGTTCAAGCTTGTGAGGTAAATTGCCGGTATTTTACTCAAAGAAGAAATGCTGCGGGCTTAAAGGGATTTAGTGCATATCAAAAAATCTCCGCAGCTATGCGGGTGATTGCATATGGCGTTCCGGCTGACTATGCCGATGAGTATCTTCGCATTGGTGAAGATACTACAATTGAGTCAGTGCGTAGATTTGCAAAAGTGATCATCCGTGTCTTTGGTCCTGAGTATCTTCGGGCACCCAACGAGGATGACACAAAGAAATTGATGGCATCTAATGAGAGGAGAGGTTGGTCTGGCATGCGAGGTAGCATTGATTGCATGCATTGGACTTGGAAAAATTGCCCAAAGGCATGGCAAGGAATGTATTGTGGCAAGTCTCGTGATGCAACAATTGTACTAGAGGCCGTAGCATCGGAGGATTTATGGATTTGGCATTGCTTCTTTGGTATGCTGGTCACTCTCAATGATATCAGTGTGTTGCAACGGCCTCATTTGTTTGCTAGGCTTGCTAGTGGTGATGCTCCTGCTTGCAACTACACTATCAATGGGCATGAATACATAAAAGGGTACTATCTTGCAGATGGTATATACCCTCCTTGGTGCACATTTTTCAAGAGCATCAAAGAGCCCAAAACTAAAAAACAGCGTGAATTTGCAAGGGTGCAAGAGGCAGCCCGAAAAGACATTGAAAGAGCATTCGGTGTTTTGCAATCTAGATTTGCCATTGTCCGTGGTCCTGCTCGTTTTCGGGATAAGAGAATCTTGAAAAATATCATGACATGTTGTGTTATCTTTCACAATATGATTCTTGAAGATGAGAGAGGAATGAACTTGGAATTCTTCTACGACAATGTGGGTAGCCGTGTCAAACCAGCTAGAGACCCTAACCATATTAGAGCTTTTCTTCAAACATACAAGGAGATTGAAAATGCAAATACATACTTTCAACTTCAGGAGGATCTCATTGAGCACCATTGGCAAAGGGCTGGACAGTGACTCATTTTTGTATTCATCACAAGTTTTGTATTGCATTATTTAAGTTTGATTCGGTCATTTGAATAATTATTTGTAATATGGATGATTGTTGTATTATGTTGGATTTGAATAATTATTTAGTTTGCTTCTGTTTGTGGTATTATGTTGGATTTGATATTTGCGGGCCGATGGGATGCGGTATGCGGCGGTGCAAGAATAGACACCGCAAAGCCGACCCGTATAAAAGCATATTCGACGAATATACTTTTATACGGGTCCGTTTGGGGGGTCTGCATCTGCGGCCGTCCTTGCCGGCCCGCAAAGGCCGTTTTCCGCAAACTGCAAACGCGTTTTGCGGGCCGGCGAGATGCGGGGTCTGCTAGAGTTGCTCTAACATCAGCGATGACTTCCCTGGAGAACTTGCCTTGCTGCACGCGATGGTGGCGCCCCAACGGCCTCGACCCGGCGCCCTTCAGCCAACGCCTATGGCTGGTTATTGGGCTGCTGCGGATGGCAGATGTGGTGCTCCCCGGTGAGACGGAGCGGGGTGGCGGCCCCTCCTCCTGCACGAGCTGGATCTGATCAACCACGCGTTTGGGGGCCCAGTGTGCGGCGCTGAGGTGGCTGGGCGCTGGTTACGGCTGGTGTTGGCCGGAGCTGGCTCGCCGGCCTGCCGACGGCGAGGTGGAAGGCCCCGGCGTGGTGGTGGCGCCGCCACAACGCTGGGGTGTACGGGCCAGTGGGTGGCGGACCAGCTGTGTGGCTGGTCGCATGAGGATGTGGAGGCGGGTTGTTTCGGGCGATGGCCTATGTGGCTCTGGCCAATGCCGATGACGCGACGCTAGTGGGCGTCGTTCTTCCTTCCTGGAGGGTCGTCGTGGTACTCTCCGGCCTTGTCCATCCCGGGGGTTCGTCTTCGGGTGAAAGCCTTTGGCACTGCAGCAACAGGGCTAGGCGACGGCGTCGTTCCGCGTCGCTTCCCCCTTGGGGCGTCGTCTTGAAGACTAGTTCCCCTCCGCGCTTTCCCTGGGCTGGACGTGCACGACATCAAGGTTGGCTGGTGCACAACGGGTGATGCGAGTGGTTGACGTTGCGACTCGTGTGGCAATGACGATGGTGGTGTGCAGAACTGGGTCGCGGCTAGTCCTCCTGATGTCGACGGCCCGGTGCATCAATGGGTGTGTCTATGTTTGTTTCTCACTGTGACGGAGAAGTCGGAGTTGTGCGTGGCAGGGCCCTTGCGGAAACGATGACTCCATGAAGGCGATTTCAGCGGACGGTGCTCTCCGGAGATTGCGATGGGCTAGGTCAGTGCGAGGCTTGCAACTTTCTCCTTTGATGCACATCAACAAAATCGGAGCTGCCGGTCCTCGACGCTCAGTCGATTGTTTGGCTTTGGCTGGCAAGGTCCTCGGGTGTCGTTCGTTTGAAGGGGTCTTGACGAGTCGTCAGCGGCGAAGTCGGAGTCCCTGCTCGGGGAGAGGTGATGATGACGAGATTGCGGGCAGCCCTGGCGGTGTCCTCTCCTCGGCGGTGTGTGTGATCTTGCGGGTGCCATGTCGGCTGGTGTGCCCTTTTCTATGGGCGTGTTGTATCGGTTTTCGCCCAGGTTTCCATTAATTAACCGGGCAACTCTCTTCTTCTTAATCAATAAAAATGGCAAATCTTTTGCCTCATTTCAAAAAGAAAAGATAACTAGTACTGTAGGACTTTCGCGTTGTGGAGTCGTACCTTTTTTTAAGGTAGTGCACATCGTACCCTTACTCAGGAGGATATGTGTTCGCGGGGTGTTTGGAATTTTGTATCCATGACAATGATAGGAAAATAAATAACATATTTTAGGGGCAGGAAAATCCACCTTTTTTTTGCGGGTTCATCCACCGTTTTTGTTAAAGTGGTGCCTTGGATTACATGATTATATTACGACATTAATGATCTTCCATTGTACTCCTTCAGTTCCAATTAGTTGAAGTTCCATTTTTTCCTAAATCAATCTTATTCAATTTTGTACCAAGTATATGGAGAAATTTAAGAGTAAAACCCATATTCATTTGAGAGGTTTGAAAGAAAAGAAAAGGTTTTTCAAGAATAGTGATATTGTACTTTTTCTCACTATTCATTGCCCCTGTTCAAGAATTCGTCCGATTAACTTGCTAATTAATCCCTACTCGTAGGGTCACCGGGTAGTTGAGAAACTGATAAATCATTCGATTAACAGATTAATTTATTAATTAGCCTATTAATCCCCTACTCGCAAGCCAACAGTGTAGCTACCAATTAGCGATTTCCTCAACAATGTTCATTGCTGGAAAAAAAAATCAAAATTCCCAAATGATTTTGATTTTTGAACTTTTTTTTACTTGTGTTCCACTTTAACATGGTTTCATCACCTTTTTTTAGAAGAGCGTGATTTTCATCACCTTATTTTTTCTCTGTTTCTTACGAGTTTTTTTCTTTAGAACTTCTTGCGAGTTTTCTTGAGGAGAGTGGATTCTTTTCTTTCTCTGTGGGGATGAGAGCCCAACAGCAAATGGAAATGAAATGCAGCCGGCACAACCGCGAGCGGCCCGTCAACAAGAAAAATGGAGGGAAAAGCCGCAGAAGCGACGGAAAACTCTCTTCCTGTTCCCCAAATGCGCGCACAAAAAAAGATGGAAACCTACTCCGACCTCGGCACCGACGGCGGCAAACCTGCTCCGACGAAGCCGGCGATGGAGGAACCACGCGCCGCCACCACTGGAGGTCCGTCCATAGTTGGCCCCGACGCTCCCCCCGCCCCCCAGCCGGTACACTCTCGTCGCCGCCCTCCGGCCGGGTACCCCTCGATGGATTCGCTCCACCCATTTTGTTGAAATCTGTGTGTTCTGATTTCGCAGGGTACCGCCGCCGGCGCGAGGAAGCGGAAGGCCCCGACGACGGCGACAGCAAAGGCCGCCAGGAAGCCTCGCATGCCGCAGGTCTGTAGCTTTCACTGTACCCATCAGCCCCCTCTCCTCGGCAATCTATCTAGCTTGATGTTTTTTTTTGTGTGATATGTGTTCTTGTTTGCGAATAATCTTGCTTGGTAGTTTTTTTTTGCGGGGTAATCTTGCTTGGTAGTTTGATGCGCGTGAATGCATTTCATCTTTGGTACTGTAGGTTGAAGAACCAATTCAGATGCATGTGTACTATGGACTTAGAGAAATGTTTGACAGCGTTCAGGGCGATGATTTAGTTGCAGATTCGTTAGACACTTTTGTAGAGAACAACTGTGCACACGTCATCGGTGAGCTACCGCTGCAGCCGCAGTCGATGTCATTGGTGGATCTACAGCTCTGGATCTTCAAGTTGTTCTGGCTCCATCCAGAAACACAAGATCTCGCTATTAAGGGGTTCCGCAAACAACACAAAAGTGACTCCTACGACGACTCCTCTGAACTGGACAGTTATTTGGAGTACTACCCGTGGGACATACATTACTTTAAGACTGACAAGTGTTGGAGTTCCTTTGCCAATAAATTGAAGAGAAAAAGAAATGTGACACAGAAGTTCATGTTGTATGTGCAATCTTCTGAGATAGAGCATTATGACATTCTGCTCAAAGCTGTAAATGATGATTATTATCAACTGGCGACGGTTGTGTTGCCTGGGACAAAAAGCCTGTCAAGTGGCTTCTCCTTTGGTGCCCTTGTGGAAGACTTGACAATGACAGCAAAGGAAATTGGAGATTATCTCACTGGTCAGTTTGGTGAGCAGATTAGTCCTGGTGAGGCGTGGAGAGCAAAACAGTTTGCTCTGGAGAGGAAATTTGGTACATTTTATGATTCACACAACTTTGCCCCGAGGTTACTTAAGGATATAGCACGTAAAAACCCTGGTAGTTTTGTTGACATCAAGGATGCAGAGGTTGCAGGGTGTAAAGATTTCCGAGTCCTCTAGCGTATGTTTTGGGCATTTGGACAGTGCTTACAGGCCTTCCGTACTTGTCGCCCTGTGCTATGCATCAAGGGCACACCTCTATGCGGGAAATATCAAGGGATGCTGCTTACTGCTGTAGCATCAGATGCTAATGGTTTCTCCTTTCCAGTAGCATGTGCTGTCGTTGAGGGCGAGACCAAGGAAAGCTGGTTGTGGTTTCTTAGGAATTTGGAGCGAGCAGTGGTGCATCAGTCTGTCGTGTGCATTATACACGACTACAAAAGGGATTTGATCAATGCTGTGAAGGACCTTCTGAATTCCCGTGAACGACAGTGGTGTAGAGCAGAAAGTCGGTGGTGCATGGAAGACTTTGCTGAAAACTTCTTTGCGTATTTTGGTGACAAGAAGCTTGTGATGATGTTCAAGAAACTTTGCCAGCAGAAGTGACGCCATAAATTTGGTAAAATCTGGAAGGAGCTAGACGAGTTGACGTCCACATATATGGCGGAGAAAGAACATGGTGCTAGTGAGGAAATGCAGCAGGAATCAGTCGAGCATGATGTGGCGGAGCTTGAGGCGCAAAGCCCATGCAACCAACATGATTCAGTGGGGAATATGAAGGAAGGAGATCACGCCGATGACAGCAACAGAAAGATAGCAAAGTTCTCTGACTGGATAGATCAGAAACCAAAGGAGAAGTGGTCACTGGCATATGACAGCGATGGAGCAAGGTATGGCATCATGGGCAGTGATATAGCTGATGTATATAAGAACGACCATGTATTGAAAGGGATAGCATGCCTTCCGCTCAGTGCGATAGTGGAGGTGACATTCCTGCGCTTGGTAAAGTACTTTGAAAACACAAGTGCTGCAGCAAACAAAGCAATCGGCAACCCAGCAATTAACTTCCCGGAACGTGTCCAGGTTGACATGAATTCGAAAATGCAGAAATCCGAGACGCACAGACTTATGTACACGTATGCCGATGAAAAAAATTATCTCGGTAAGGTTGTGGATCGAAAATTTACAGTTAAGGGAAGGAAGAGGGAGGTGACTGTTCACCTGAAGACGGACTATACCCTCAGCATGAATAAGTCTGAAGGATCCACAATTCGAAAAACTGCCACCTGTTCATGCAGCAAGCCGCAGGTACTTCACAAGCCCTGCTCTCATGTTATTGCCGTCTGTTGTGAGATTGGGGTTAGCACTGCTGCATACATGTCCCCATACTACAGCCTGCCCTATCTAGTTCGCACCTCGAGGCAAAAATTCAGTAAGTTCTCACACGACTACAGAGATACGGTACCACGCTACTTCAGAGATACTGTACTATTTGGAGGCCAAGCACCAATTTGGATCCCAGACAAAAGACTGGAGTGTGGCCTTCCTGTTTGTCTACTGCCGGACTGCATGCAAACTGCCGTGATCGAGGAAGAACAATAGTGCAGAACTGAAGATGGATCAGTTGCAGAAAATCAAGGATCTAAGACACGCTCAGAAGAACTTTGCCAGATTTGAGCTTCTATTATTGTCTGTCAAACTCCTAGCTGTTAATATTTTGGATGCTTAAATGCGGTTAGCTGTTGTAGTTAAGCTACCCTATGCAAACTCTAAACCTCTATTATTATTTGCAGTGCTTCCTTGTTGTACTGGAAACCAAAGCTCTTATTTCTTTGCTAGTCGGTTGCAGTTTGATATCTGCAACTCCTGTTTGCTCAAATGCTAAATCGTTGCAGAAGACATCACTTCTTGGCTGATGGTGTGACGGGCATACCAGCTCAGTTGACAAAATTGTGACGGGTGCTACATGTCCCTCATGATCGTCTGCCAGTAATGGTTAATTATCAACACTTTTAGTGTTCTTTGAATCTCTTTCAGTCAGCGGTCCATCCTGAACTGGACTCTTGGGCACCTCTATGTCTCGCTTACAGCGAGACGTAGTGAAGTCTCGCGTCAGGGGAGCGCCAGATAAGCAGGCCCAGGCATGCGGGAGGTCATGGCATCTTTTTTTTTCACGTTTTTGTTATCGTTTTTTCTTTCTTTTCTTATTTCCGTATATACTTCCAGATATTGTAAGTAAAACATTTGAAAAATGTAAAATGTGTACAAAGAAATGTATATGATAAAAATGTTAACCAAGCATTTAAAAAATGTAATTGTGTATAGAGAAAACGTTTCTCATGTATACGAAAAATGTAGACAAAAAATATACAATGTGTGTGAAAAAGTTATTTAAAAAATGTTAATCAAGCATTTGAAAAAAAATGTTAAACAAATATCTAAAAAATATTATTAATCAAGCATTTGAAAAATATTAAATGTGTATAAAAAATGTTGACCATGTATTAAAAAAATGTTTAACATGTATTTGAAAAATGCTAATCAAGCATTTGAAAAATATTAAATGTGCATAGAAAAATGTTCATCATGTATTAAAAAAAATCTTGTATAGTATTAAAAAAATGTTAATCAAGCATTTGAAAATATTAAATGTATATAGAAAAATATTGACATGTATTAAAAAAATGTTAATCTTGCAGAAGAAGAGCAATAGTGCAGAACTGAAGATGGATCAGTTGCAGAAAATCAAGGATCTAGGACACGTTCGGAAGAACTTTGCCAGATTTGAGCTTCTATTATTGTCTGTCAAACTCCTAGCTGTTAATATTTTGGATGCTTAAATGCGTTTAGCTGTTGTAGTTAAGCTATCCTATGCAAACTCTAAACCTCTATTATTATTTGCAGTGCTTCCTTGTTGTACTGGAAACCAAAGCTCTTATTTCTTTGCTAGTCGGTTGCACTTTGATATCTGCAACTCCTGTTTGCTCAAATGCTAAATCGTTGCAGAAGACATCACTTCTTGGCTGATGGTGTGACGGGCATACTAGCTCAGTTGACAAAATTGTGACGGGTGCTACATGTCCCTCATGATCGTCTGCCAGTAATGGTTAATTATCAACACTTTTAGTGTTCTTTGAATCTTTTTCAGTCAGCGGTCCATCCGGAACTGGACTCTTGGACACCCCTATGTCTCACTTATAACGAGACGTAGTGAAGTCTCGGGTCAGGGGAGCACCAGATGGGCAGTGCCAGGCGTGCGGGAGGTCATGGCATCAGGTTTTCTTTCTTCACGTTTTTATTATCGGTTTTTCTTTCTTTTCGTACTTCCGTTTATACTTCCAGATATTGTAAGTAAAACATTTGAAAAATGTAAAATGAGTATAGAGAAACGTATATGACAAAAATGTTAACCAAGCATTTGAAAAATGTAAATGTGTATAGCGAAAATGTGTCTCATGTATACGAAAAATGGTGTCTCATGTATACGAAAAATGTAGACAAAAAATATACAATGTGTGTGAAAAAGTTGACCATGTATTAAAAAAATGTGAAATCAAGCATTTGAAAATAATAATGTAAACAAGTATCTGACAAATGTTAATCAAGTATTTGTAAATTGTTAAATCTGTATAGAAAAATGTTGACCATGTATTCAAAAAAATGTTTAACATGTATTTGAAAAATATTAATCAAGCATTTTAAAAATATTAAATGTGCATTAAAAAAAGTTCATGATGTATTAAACAAATCTTGTATAGTATTAAAAAATATTAATCAAGCATTAGAAAAATATGAAATGTATATAAAAATGTTGACCATGTATTTAAAAAATGTTAATCTTGCATTTGAAGAAATATTAAACAAGCATTTGAAAAATGTTTAAGATGTGTTTTGAAAAATGTCGACCATCCGTCTGGCCCGAGTAAATCTTTGCACGCCTTCGTTACCTTGGGAGGCCTATGCCCCATAGAAACTGTGTTGGGAGGCCTATGCCCCATAGAAACTGTCTATCTGAGACGCCCCTTGGCCTGCATGTCTGACACAAGGTTAGAGTTCGAACTCATCCAGAGTGGTATCTCACTGATGGCTCAGGTCCGCCGAAAGGGCCTTCTTCGCCTTCCACCTAAGCTGCACAGGAAAGGCCCAAATTCGCCTTGCGTCTAAGCTGCACAGGAAAGGCCTAAATCCAATTCCAGGGAACAGTAAAGCTTCATAAGGTCTCTCTGTCCAGGTGCAGGTAGTCTGCATCTTTACAAACATGTCTATTTCACCCAGCCTCTCTCCAAGACCGTGCCTAGATCGTTACGTCTTTCGTGCGGGTCGGAAGTTACCCGGCAAGAAATTTTGCTACCTTCGACCTCAATCGAATTATTTGGGCCTACTCGTTATCAATGGGATCAAGGATACTTCCAGCAAAAAATATATCGGACAGTTAGCACTATTAAAAATGTTAATCTTGTACTTAAAAAATGTTAATCAATTATTGGAAAAAGTAAAAAATATGTATAGAAGAAATGTTGACCATATATTAAAAAAAATCAAACTTGCATTTGAAAAATATTGAATGTGTGTTAGGAAAATGTTAAAATGTTCTTGACGTATACGAAAAATGTAGAATGAGAACCAAAGGAAATAAAGAAAACTAAAAAACAATGAAAATCGAAAAGGAAAAGAAAGAAATGAAAAAAAAATGAAGACACAATTGCAAAAAGAATGGAAAAACAATGAAGACCGATAAAGAAACAAAGGAAAATAGAAAAACCAATGAAAATCAAGAAACAAACAAATAAAGACGAAGAAGAAAAACCAACATAAACCAAGAAAGAAACGAAAAAAACAAATGAATTAGCAAAGAAAATGGAAAAACCAAAGAAAACTAGTAGGATCGCGAGGCCAACCACACCTGAGAAGTCTGTCCGCAGTCCACGGTCTGTTCCTGAAACAGCAACCAAAGGTGGAACTTGATTTTTCCTTCAGTTTTGACCTTCCAAACACCATTCAACAGAACCAAGTGCAGCCGCCCAATGAATTGGGCACGACACGCCGATTTGGCCGAATAACAGCCATCAGCCGAGAAGCGGCAAGAGATGCAATCAGGAATAATGTAGAGCTGCACGGTCTGAATCTTTTCCCAAAGCTGAGAAAACTGATGCAGCTCCTCCTCCGAGTTCATACGCAAGAGGCCCCGCATCCAGCAGCCATTCATCAGAGCCTCTTTCACCAAGATGTTTTTCTTCCTCGTTCGCTTGAAGAGAAGTGGCGCAAGTCTGGCCGGTTCCGTTCCCTCTAGCCATCTGTCCTTCCAAAACTTGGTCAAGCATCTCCAACCGTGATCCTAGTGCAGGCCTGAAACAACATCACATCAGTGGAATCACAGGGCACCAAAAGTCCTTTTCCACGGTCTATTAACATTGTCCCACTCCATCCAAAGCCAGCAAAGGCGCAGAGCTCGACCAAAGCAAGATAAATTTTTAATATCAAGCCCCCAGCCACCTTCGGAGAGCACACTTTTTCCACATCACCATGCATTTCCCATCTTCCTCTCCGGTCCACAGAATAATAATCATAGCACTCACCCAGTCTAAAATATCCCATTTTCATTATTGATGAGGTTTTTAGTTCTTTCTTTCTCGCCACTTTTTTTCCTTTTTCTTTCGCTTTTTGTCTTTTCGACGTTTTCCCTTTTTGCATACATAACCTTTAGTGTATCATACAGGCAGAACATTTTCGAAAAAGAAGCGGTGATACCTTTTCAGTTACGAGAATGAACATTTTTTATCAACATACAAATATGCGATGAATATTATTTTTATAAATACAGGATGGGCATTTTTATTAATTATGCTACTTCCAGTATTTTAAATACATAATGAACATTTTTTAAATATGTGAATGAAAATTTTTAATCACGGGAAAACAGTATTTTTTTACAGGATAAATATTAAAGATATGTGAGAACATTTTCCTTTAATTCTCGAAAAAAGTTTTTATTCTTTAATTCGTGAAACTGAATCCCTTAAACCCTTATTTCTGCTTCAAGACTCTGATATGCACCTATGCCTACTACTACTTGAGTGATGTGTTTCAGTGGAATAGTAATTGTACTACTCACCCATTCTAAAATCTCCCATTTTCATGACTAACAAAGGGATTCAGTTTATACCTCCTGGTCATAAGATAAGGTGTTTTTTCCCCGCAAAAAAAAAAGAAAAGAAAAGAAGATAAGGTGTTTTGCTTCCCCAACCAATTCCAGTTCAGTAAACAGTGTTGTAATGGGCATGAATGATGATGATTGTGAAACCACACCCCTGCATACCTTTGAACAGTCTCAAGAAATATAAGATAAAACTCATTCCAGTTCTGAGTGATGATGAGAGGGGCATCAGTGAAAGGATCAACCTCCGAATTACAGAAATCAAGGAGCGGCAATGTTGTACACATATGAGCGTAGATGAATCACGTCTTGCATCTACTGGACTCATGTGTATTGCGGCGGAGGCCAACATCATGTCTGAGTTGACTCACCACAACGACGAAAGCGACAAGGTTTACCTTGGATCTTATGGTCAGCAATGGGGCTGGACGCGCCGCGGTTTCTGCCGCCTTGTTGGGTATAGCCGTATAGCGAAGGAGGCTATGTTGATGCTTTGCTACATGAAAGGAGACGAAGGAGATATCCCTTACATCCATTCAGAGTTTAGCACGTGTTCGACGGTCCGGACTAGAACACTGGAAGTTTTCACCATCATCTAAAACTCATATGTGCTTGATGCTGCTGGTGTACATGGTAGAGATGTGCCTTCTTCAGCTGAGATCTCTACAAGGGACGTTGCTGCTGAGATTGGTGCTGGAAAACCGAAGGGTGTTGATAAATCTGATGCAGATCAGGAGAGGACAGAGAAGAGAGAAACTATCTCAGCGTCTGCTGAAAAAAGAGATAATGAGGACACAGTGGGTGATGAATCTGCTTTAGATAGACACAATGGAAAGATCAAGGAGAGCAAAAAATATCAGCGGCACTGGAAAGGCCAAGGCATCGATTAAATCACTACGGCCCAAGTGTGTGAAGGGAAGTCTGCCCAGATTGTAGTATGATCTTTCTTCTTAACAATTTTTTTTTTGCGACTGATTCTTATTAACAAAATAACACGCTGCCGAGCTCATAGCAGCAAGAGAAAAAAAATGGATGCTACATTTCAGTCGCAATAAGCTGCATCAAAGCTAACACCATGATTTTCTATACAATACAGCAGTAGACTAGCTAGTAAACCTTCATAATTTTTGAGATTTCCTTGTGAGTTGGTATGTCCTTAAATGTTAGGACCTTTCATCCGTGGTAACAAAGATTACAAACATCACTCTAAAGGTTTTGGGGGAATACCAGCCTAATATTCTTAGGCAAGTTTTCTCAAACTCTGGCCTACAGATCAAAAGAAACAATGCTGCGAATTTACATTACCTTGCCGCGACATGAATGTAGAACCACGTGTTCTGTTTATCAACAAGAACAAGCAATCCAAGAGGACTACTAACCAGTAGTCGATTGCATCTAGCAATGCATGCTAACAGTAGGTGCAATTTCAGGACCATCGTTTTTTTTCTGAACTAAGCTAAGGAGAGGCACATGGTCTGCAGATCAAGGAACACAGGTGCATGAATAATCATAAATAAAGTACTTTCTTATTCACTACACCACTGGCTTGAGCTCAATATAATATACTTGTAAAAGCAGCAGTCGAATGGGCATATGCAAGAGTAAAAAACACGCGACAAGCAAACATGATCGTTCACTGGCGAACACCATAGACCAAACTGGGGAGCACCCAGAGGCTCTCAAGCTGATTGCTTCTGCCTCCTAGGATGTATGAATTGGAGCGACTTGTGCTGTAAACTGCCTGACCAAGCTCTACAGCAATCCAAGGTTCATCAGAGTCTTTGGACACACTCGGAAGGTAAATGCAGTTACTCTTTCCACCCCATCTTTCAGGGTTCATGCAAGAAAATGTAGGGCTCATCCTATCAAGGCTGAGAAAGAGAGCCCAGTTTTCCAACTTCTCCATCTTGGTCCACTTAGTTGGTTCGGCTGAAGAATCAAAGCAGAATACTTGAAAGGTGCCATTGCTTATCAAGTCATCAACAAGATCAACCATGAGAAGCATGTCACCACAGACCACCAACCATGGATCATAATTCAAGCCAACAACGATGTCCTCTCCCCATACAACATCAACTTCCTGCACGCTGGGATGAGGTGCCAAGGATATGGTTTTGAGCGTGTGGGGAAAGTCTATGGCAAACATCTGACCTTTGAACAAAACAATCTGAATAAAGAATTGTTCAGAAACAAGAGGGTACTCTGTCCAGGAATTTGTTCCAACCTGCCACTGGAACACGGATGATTTCGAGAAAAGGAGGAGGCACGAGCTGGATGAACTGAGTGGAGCCATAAGAATGCCACAATAGATCGCACAACCGCTGTTGGCTTGGAGTTTGGGCAGCTTCACCTTAGTACCTGTGTAAACGTCGACAAGGAGAAGGTGCTCCAAACAGGAGAAAATAAGATGCCCATATGAGCAGCCCAAATAGCGCATGTAATTTGGAGCATTACGGGGAGCTAAGCGGCGAAGAGATAAGTCTGTCCTCACAGGATCACAAAGACGCCATTTGTAGTTCGATAAAAGATAATACCATGTGCCGTAATCCCGATTAGCCTTACGCAAACCTGCTTTGAGATGGAGAGGTGGGAAGACGAAGGCATATATGGATGATGGGAAGGAAAAGACCGCAGCACGCCAAGAGTGACAGGTGCCAGTAAAAGCAAGGAGATCATGGAATGAGCTTAAGAGAGCAATGATTAGGTGAAGCAGGCTGTCCGGTAGGTCTGCCCAAACACGGTGTTCAGATGAGGCTGAGGTAGAGACCAAGCAGTGGCAGATTTTCTTAGATGGCCACTCTGCGACGACCACTTCTCTGTCATACAAAACATTCAAGAACGATGTATCAGCATTGAGGAATCAGATATCATAGAAAAAAGGTTGGAAATGTGGTAGTACTTAGGCTCTTACTGCAGTGCTACACATTAAGGAGAAACACAAATTTCCATGTCATTAAACATTAATGCTTTACATAGTAAGATGTATATCAAGATGGCACACTACAATTAAAATAAGCTACCCCAGAACAGCCAACAGCTTGATGCTCAGTACGACAGAATAAAGATAACCTTATTTAGTGAGCTAAAATTGGTACATCTCCGAATCATGCATTAGGGGGTGATATTTGGGAGCAGCTAGGCGCCACTCGCGTGAAAATCTGAAAACGGTCAGCCAATTCTCCCCCTCCTATCTCAACCATCGGATCAAGATCCAACGGACAATGCTTCATCTTCAACCTCAAATCGGTAAGTGTACTGTTTCTCTTCCCTCACCGATTCAGCACAGGCCTAACCGCCTGCCTCCGCCGCTCACGGCCAACGGCGCTCCCTGAACCGCCGCCCACCGCCGTGCTTCCGCCGCCCGGCGATGACCAGTTTTTTTCCGGCGAACCTGCACCATGCCCCACACCCCTAAGATAGATAATGAGGTCGTCTGCCAGCCTAAGATAGATACCGGGGTCGCCTGCCGGCTGCCACCCTAAGATAGACCCAGAGGGCTCCCCAGGAGAGCTCCTTCCTTCCCTCCAGCTGTTCCTTCCTTCACGCGAAATTCGATTGACCCAAATTAATAAATTCAGGCGACCACAAGTAGCTAAACTGGTGATGTTTGTACTTTGTAGAGTATTCTCGAAACAAATAACAAATCAAGTGCCACCAATCTCGCAAGACTCTCACCTGTTTATCCGGACAACATTTGTGCAATCTCGCAGTACGCTCACCTTACGCAACCAAAGCATTTCTCAGGGGCGGGCGTGCATCTCGGCAGGGGAGCATCATTCATTCGTGGCCGCGACAAGGAAACTGGCAAAATTACCAAGATGCACGACGGCTACTGACCAATAGCTGCTGTTCTTGGCTGATTCTAGTTTGGATCTAATCCACCCAACAAATTTGCACTAGGAAGAGGACGGGAAAAGTGAGGGAGGGAGAGGTAACAGGTGTGCAGACCTAGGGGCGGGTGCCGGCGGCGAGAGCTCGAGCGATGGCTGCATGGTCGCCGCACGCCAGTCTGCGTGCCTACCGCTACCGGTGCGCCGCCGTCAACGAAGAGGCGGTCAGGCGGAGGAAGCCACCGATCGCTGCCACATTAAAAAGGAATCGATGGGCTCCTTCGTCTGCGTGTTTTCTTACGCCGATGGGCATCGGTCAACCGATGGAAGGCACCGATCGATCGCCTCGCTAGTCATCGTACCTACGCGAGCCGTTCGATCTCGCTGTTTGTATCACTCGTCTTTCTTCTACCATAAGTACACAGGGAGAAGCGAAATAAATTTTTCTTTTTATCTAGTATATAAATAAACGGCGCAAACTCATTTTCAATGATTAAGAAGAAGAGTGTTGCCCAGTTAATTAGAGAAAAACCAGATGATAAACTATACAACTCACTGCACATACCCCGCAAAAAAAAACTCACTGCACATGACACAATATAAACCACACACTGCTACGAAGGAAATATTGACGAGTTTGTACCTTAGTGGCATAGTCGCCAATTCTCCCCAAGCAAGTGTTTTGACTTAAAGGAAGCAACCAATGACTGAGTACACATCGAAGTGGCAGAAGGGGCCACATGAAGATCCAAGCCAAATGAACAACACACATGCCAGCAATGGGGCCAACAATGGAACCAGGAATAAACGAGCGACAAAGCACTATGCAAGGTTGGCGCTGCGAAGAATCATCGAGATGGGCCATCCACCGCTTGTCGTCGTTGCCACAAGGACCCGCCACACAGTTTTGACTCCACTACAACAAAGGGACCACAACGAGCCCGCAAACATCTAGAGAGCCGACTACCACAGTCTCGCCGCAGCCTCGACCTCGCACACCCACATTGTCGCTGCCACACGAGCCATCGACGACCACCATGCCAACCACGGGTCTTTCCTGCCAAATCAATGTCCAGGATGGTGCCACTAAGAGTGAACACGACATCATAGATGTCATCATCGTCCGGACCCAAGGAGCTCGGACCTAGGGTTTCCCCTTAGAAACAAGGTTAGAGGGATGAGAACAACAACAATGACACCTTCATCAAGGAAATGACGTCTGTATGGGCGTCGTCTTAGTCGGGCCAGGACGCGCTGAGCACTACTTTCACCGGTTGTCTCGCCATCCAAACCCATAGTTGGCTAGCCACCGACACCACCACAAGCGCCATCCAACTCATCGCAGCCCGTCGCATGCCCATTGACCCACCATCGTCCAATCCGGAATCCCAGATCGGGGATGGCATAACGCCCCGTGCTTCGCCATGACGTGGTCCAGGGTCAACCGAGACCATCGCTGGAAGATCCATCGACGACCGCGACATCGCTGAGCCGCACAACCGGAAGACGAAGACTCACTCAAAGCAGCCACGAACGTTGAGCCCAGACGCCTCGTCGGGTGATCCACAACGTGGCCGCTCCCGGGAGGAGCACGACCCATATCGCGCAACAAACTAGACAAGGCTTTTACACCTAACTAGCGGGCAGAGGTGCGGCGGCACACCGGGCCAATTGGGAAGTCTGTGTGTGTGCCTTTGTTGTTTGTTTTGCATGAGAAAAAGACATGGTGGCTTTTAAAGGGAGCTAACGGAGTTATGCCTTTTGTTTACTTAGCCGAGTCATGCAAGTCATTGCATTTTTTTGCGTGGTACATACAGGTCCTTGTTGCCATTTTTGGCATTTTTTTAGTATGTTTAGCTTATTGTCTTGTGTTTCAGTTTTGACCGACTTGGCGGTCGCGCCGCTCATACTACTATGACGGTCTTGCCTCACACCCTAGACCGAGAGATTATGGGCACTGACGGGAGGAATTTGGGAGAGAGAGAAGGGCGCCATTGATTGGGACTAAGGAGGGGGGAGGGAGTAGGTGGGCAATATCTTGCGTCGGTTGAGGCTTCTCCAGGAAACCGAGAAGCGGAATGTGTCCCTCCATCCACCACGGGTCTCCACCATAGCAACTCCACGTGTCGTCCGCATCTCCTCTAGTGATCGTTGTCGATGGCGGACCCACTAGAATTTGGGGGAGAGGACGGGGAGGGGAGACTGGAGAGGTCACGGTGTTGTTGCTACGCTGCCTCTCTGAGCACATTGTCGCTGCTCTGTCCTCGTCGCTACCGACGATGACGCAGTTTTTTCTTTTTTCTCGACCGGCCGAGAATTGACATAGGATCTGAGAGAGCATTTTCTAGAGGATAATTTTTTAGAGAGGAGTTGGGAAGCAGTAGATGCTTCGGGAAGGCCTTCATATCAGTAAAACAAAGAAACACCCTCTACATCCATGTAAACCTGCCACATAAATCATCACAAAGCAATAAAAGTAGTCAAAACGAGAGAAAAAAGCTAGATACGGAGCATAGGCCCAAATCATGCTTCCATAACAAAAGTGCATTTGATTTTATACAAATTCCTCTCGTATTGGAAAATTTCACCAAGAACCACATCAATCCAAACACTCCAACTACATCAAAGTAAGCTATATTTCCTTGGACACACAAAGCAGGGGGGAAATAGCCTAACCTGGGGCTAATGGAGCAATGCTCTCCCCTGAATCACTAAATCGACAAAGAAGAAGTTATCATCACGTAGCCATGTAGAAGTAATTTATAGTCATAAAGATATTAAATTTATTGCAGACTAAGTTTTGCATATATCTTTGGAAAAACAGAGGGTTGGCGTTTTTTACCATGCAATTGGGCGAGGAAGGTAACACTAGTTCTTGGTCTACCTGGATGCATAGATCAAAGAAGAGAAACAATAGATAACAACCTCTAATTGTTCTCATAAATTTAACAGATGAGACAAAGCAATTCAAGCAAGCAACACAACCGTTTCAAATAGAAATATATGAAAGTAAGACCATATAATCAATGTTGGCATGCATGACAATTCCTGGCTAAGCCACGTTCAAAATTCTCAAAGTAAAATAATAATAATAAAATGGTGGTTTAATTGGTGTTGAACTCTTGATAATTTTTTCTTACTTCCAATCATCTCTCACTAGTACGCGTCGGTGCTATACAAACGGGTTTTAACCCCTTTCCGTGACAGCACTTGGAACCGTCGCCAAGTGAGTGTGGGCGATAGTGTTGGGGAACGCAGTAATTTCAAAAAATTTCCTACGATCACGCAAGATTTATCTTAGTGATGCATAGCAACGAGCGGGGAGAGTGTGTCCACGTACCCTCGTAGACCGAAAGCGGAAGCGTTTTATCAACGCGGTTGATGTAGTTGTACGTCTTCACGATCCGACCGATCCTAGCACCGAACGTACGGCACCTCCGTGTTCAGCACACGTTCAGCTCGATGACGTCCCTCGTACTCTTGATCCAGCTGAGGCCAAGGGAGAGTTCTGTCAGCACGACGGTGTGGCGACGGTGATGATGAAGTTACCGGCGCAGGGCTTCGCCTAAGCACTACGACGATATGAGCGAGGTGTGTAATTGTGGAGGGGGGCACCGCACATGGCTAAAAGATCAACTTGTGTGTCTATGGGGTGCCCCCCTCCCCCGTATATAAAGGAGGGAGGGAGGAGGCCGGCCGGCCCTAGGGGGCGCGCCCAAGGAGAGGAGTCCTACTAGGACTCCAAGTCCTAGTAGGATTCCACTTGGTGGAAGGGGGAAGAAGGAAGGAGAGGGAGAGGGAGAGGGAAAGAGGGGCCGCGCCCCCTCCCCTAGTCCTATTCGGACTCCCCTTGGGGGGTGGGGGGCGCCACCTCCTGGCTGCTGCCCTCTCTCTCCCCTAAGGCCCATTACTTCCCCCGGGGGTTCCAGTAACCCCTCCAGCACTCCGGTTTTACCCGAAACTATCCGGAACACTTCCGGTGTCGGAATAACATGGTCCAATCTATCAATCTTTATGTCTCGACCATTTTGAGACTCCTCGTCATGTCCGTGATCTCATCCGGGACTCCGAACAACCTTCGGTACATCAAATCACATAACTTATAATACAAATCGTCATCGAACGTTAAGTGTGCGGACCCTACGGGTTCGAGAACTATGTAGACATGACCGAGACACATCTCCGGTTAATAACCAATAGCGGAACCTGGATGCTCATATTGGTTCCTACATATTCTACGAAGATATTTATCGGTCAAACCGCATAACAACATACGCTGTTCCTTTTGTCATCGGTATGTTACTTGCCTGAGATTCGATCGTTTGTATCCACATACCTAGTTCAATCTTGTTACCGGCAAGTCTCTTTACTCGTTCCGTAATGCATCATCCCGCAACTAACTCATTAGTCACATTGCTTGCATGGCTTATAGTGATGATCATTACCGAGAGGGCCCAGAGATACCTCTCCGATACACGGAGTGACAAATCCTAATCTCGATCTATGCCAACTCAACAAACACCATTGGAGACACCTGTAGAGCATCTTTATAATCACCCAGTTACATTGTGACGTTTGATAGAACACTAAGTGTTCCTCCGGTATTCGGGAGTTGCATAATCTCATAGTCATAGGAACATGTATAAGTCCTGAAGAAAGAAATAGCAATAAACTAAACGATCATAGTGCTAAGCTAACGGATGGGTCTTGTTCATCACATCATTCTCTAATGATGTGATCCCGTTCATCAAATGACGACACATGTCTATGGCTAGGAAACTTAACCATCTTTGATAAACGAGCTAGTCAAGTAGAGGCATACTAGGGACACTCTGTTTGTCTACGTATTCACACATGTACTAAGTTTCCGGTTAATACAATTCTAGCATGAATAATAAACATTTATCATGATATAAGGAAATATAAATAAGAACTTTATTATTGCCTCTAGGGCATATTTCCTTCAGTCTCCCACTTGCACTAGAGTCAATAATCTAGATTACATAGTAATGATTATAACACCCATGGAGTCTTGGTGCTGATCATGTTTTGCTCGTGAGAGAGGCTTAGTCAATGGGTCTGCAATATTCAGATCCGTATGTATCTTGCAAATCTCTATGTCTCCCTCCTTGACTTGATCACGGATGGAATTGAAGTGTCTCTTGATGTGTTTGGTTCTCTTGTGAAATCTGGATTCCTTCGGCAAGGCTATTGCTCCAGTATTGTCACAAAAGATTTTCATTGGACCCGATGCACTAGGTATGACACCTAGATCGGATATGAACTCCTTCATCCAGACTCCTTCATTTGCTGCTTCCGAAGCAGCTATGTACTCCGCTTCACACGTAGATCCCGCCACGACGCTTTGCTTGGAACTGCACCAACTGACAGCTCCACCGTTCAATATAAATACCTATCCGGTTTGTGACTTAGAGTCATCCGGATCAGTGTCAAAGCTTGCATCGACGTAACCATTTACGACGAGCTCTTTGTCAACTCCATAAACGAGAAACATATCCTTAGTCCTCTTCAGGTATTTCAGGATGTTCTTGACCGTTGTCCAGTGATCCACTCCTGGATTACTTTGGTACCTCCCTACTAAACTAATAGCAAGGCACACATCAGGTCTGGTACACAACATTGCATACATGATAGAACCTATGGCTGATGTTGGAGAACGTAGTATTTAAAAAAAAATTGCCTACGATCACGCAAGATCTATCTAGGAGAAGCATAGCAACGAGCGGGAGAGTGTGTCCACGTACCCTCGTAGACCGAAAGTGGAAGCGTTTAGTAATGCGGTTGATGTAGTCGAACGTCTTCGCGATCCAACCGATCAAGTACCGAATGCACGGCACCTCCGCAATCTGCACACGTTCAGCTCGGTGACGTCCCTCGAACTCTTGATCCAGTTGAGGCCGAGGGAGAGTTCCGTCAGCACGACGGCGTGGCGACGGTGATAATGAAGTTACCGGCGCAGGGCTTCGCCTAAGCAGTACGACGATATGACCGAGGTGTGTAACTGTGGAGGAGGGCACCGCACATGGCTAAGAGATTGTCTGTTGTGCCTTTGGGGTGCCCCCTGCCCCCGTATATAAAGGAGGGGAGGAGAAGGCCGGCCAACAAGGGGCGTGTCAGGGAGAGGGGAGTCCTACTAGGAGTCCAGTCCTAGTAGGATTTGGCCCCACCCTTTTTTCCTTCTACCGGAGGGGGAAAAGGGGAAGGAGAGGGAGTAGGAGAAGGAAAGGGGGGTGGCGCCCCCTTCCCAAGTCCAATTCGGCCTCCTCCCTTGTGGGGGGCGCACTAGCCCCTTCTGGGCTAGTTAGCCTCCCTCATATGGCCCATAAGGCCCATATCTTTCCCCGGGGGGTTCCGGTAACCTCCCGGTACTCCGGAAAAATGCCCGAATCACTCGGAACCATTCTGATGTCCGAATGCAACCTTCCAATATATGAATCTTTACCTCTCGACCATTTCGAGACTCCTCGTCATGTCTATGATATCATCCGGGACTCCGAACAAACTTCGGTGCATCAAATCACATAACTCATAATACAAATCGTCATCGAATGTTAAGCGTGCGGACCCTACGGGTTCGAGAACTACGTATACATGACCGAGACACATCTCCGGTCAATAACCAATAAGGGAAATTGGATTCTCATATTGCCTCCTACATATTCTACGAAGATCTTTATCGGTCAAACCGCATAACAACATACGTTGTTCCCTTTGTCATCGGTATGTTACTTGCCCGAGATTCGATCGTCGGTATCATCATACCTAGTTCAATCTCGTTACCGGCAAGTCTCTTTACTCGTTCCGTAATGCATCATCCCACAACTAACTCATTAGTCACATTGCTTGCAAGGCTTATAGTGATGATCATTACCGAGAGGGCCCAGAGATACCTCTGCGATACTCGGAGTCAAATGCTAATCTCGATCTATGCCAACTCAACAAACACCATCGGAGACACGTGTAGAGCATCTTTATAATCACCCAGTTACATTGTGACGTTTGATAGCACACAAGGTGTTCCTCCGGTATTCGGGAGTTGCATAATCTCATAGTCAGAGGAACATCTATAAGTCATGAAGAAAGCAATAGCAATAAAACTAAACGATTATTATGCTAAGCTAACGGATGGGTCTTGTCCATCACATCATTCTCTAATGATGTGATCCCATTCATCAAATGACAACACTGTTGGGAATCGTAGCATAATTTTAAAATTTTCCTACGTTCACCAAGATGCATCTATGGAGTGTACTAGCAACGAGGGGAAGGGAGTGCATCTACATACCCTTGTAGATCGCGAGCGGAAGCGTTCCAATGAACGTGGATGACGGAGTCGTACTCGCCGTGATCCAAATCACCGATGACCGAGTGCCGAACGGACGGCACCTCCGCGTTCAACACACGTACGGTGCAGCGACGTCTCCTCCTTCTTGATCTAGCAAGGGGAAAGGAGAGGTTGATGGAGATCCAGCAGCACGACGGCGTGGTGGTGGATGTAGCGGGTCTCGGCAGGGCTTCGCTAAGCTTCTGCGAGAGAGAGAGAGGTGTTGCAGGGGAGTAGGGAGGCGCCCAAGGCTGTTGTGTGCTGCCCTCCCTCCCCCCTTTATATAGGCCCCCTGGGGGGGGGGGGCGCCGGCCCTGGAGATCAGATCCAGGGGGGGGGGGGGGCGGCGGCCAAGTGGGGGGGAAGGGGTGCCTTGCCCCCCAAGGCAAGGGGGAACTCCCCCCTAGGGTTCCCAACCCTAGGCGCATGGGGGAGGCCCAAGGGGGGGCGCCCCAGCCCACTAGGGGCTGGTTCCCTTCCACTTTCAGCCCACGGGGCCCTCCGGGACAGGTGGCCCCACCCGGTGGACCCTCGGGACCCTTCCGGTGGTCCCGGTACAATACCGATAACCCCCGAAACTTTCCCGGTGGCCGAAACTGGACTTCCTATATATAACTCTTCACCTCCGGACCATTCCGGAACCTCTCGTGACGTCCGGGATCTCATCCGGGACTCCGAACAACTTTCGGGTTTCCGCATATATATATCTCTACAACCCTAGCGTCACCGGACCTTAAGTGTGTAGACCCTACGGGTTCGGGAGACATGCAGACATGACCGAGACGCCTCTCCGGTCAATAACCAACAGCGGGATCTGGATACCCATGTTGGCTCCCACATGTTCCACGATGATCTCATCGGATGAACCACGGTGTCGAGGATTCAATCAATCCCGTATACAATTCCCTTTGTCAATCGGTATGTTACTTGCCCGAGATTCGATCGTCGGTATCCCAATACCTTGTTCAATCTCGTTACCGGCAAGTCTCTTTACTCGTACCGCAATGCATGATCCCGTGACTAACGCCTTAGTCACATTGAGCTCATTATGATGATGCATTACCGAGTGGGCCCAGAGATAGCTCTCCGTCATACGGAGTGACAAATCCCAGTCTCGATCCGTGCCAACCCAACAGACACTTTCGGAGATACCCGTAGTGCACCTTTATAGTCACCCAGTTACGTTGTGACGTTTGGCACACCCAAAGCACTCCTACGGTATCCGGGAGTTGCACGATCTCATGGTCTAAGGAAAAGATACTTGACATTGGAAAAGCTCTAGCAAACGAAACTACACGATCTTTTATGCTATGCTTAGGATTGGGTCTTGTCCATCACATCAATCTCCTAATGATGTGATCCCGTTATCAATGACATCCAATGTCCATAGTCAGGAAACCGTGACTATCTTTTGATCAACGAGCTAGTCAACTAGAGGCTTACTAGGGACAGGTTGTGGTCTATGTATTCACACATGTATCATGATTTCCAGACAACACAATTATAGCATGAATAATAGACAATTACCATGAACAAAGAAATATAATAATAATCATTTATTATTGCCTCTAGGGCATATTTCCAACAGTCTCCCACTTGCACTAGAGTCAATAATCTAGTTACATTGTGATGAATCGAACACCCATTGCGTCCTGGTGTTGATCATGTTTTGCCCTAGGGAGAGGTTTAGTCAACGGATCTGCTACATCCAGGTCCGTGTGTACTTTACAAATATCTATGTCTCCATTTTGAACACTTTCACGAATGGAGTTGAAGCGACGCTTGATATGCCTGGTCTTCCTTTGAAACCTGGGCTCCTTCGCAAGGGCAATAGCTCCAGTGTTGTCACAGAAGAGAGTCATTGGGCCCGACGCATTGGGAATCACCCCTAGGTCGGTAATGAACTCCTTCATCCAGACTGCTTCCTGTGCTGCCTCTGAGGCTGCCATGTACTCCGCTTCACATGTAGATCCCGCCACGACGCTTTGCTTGCAACTGCACCAGCTTACTGCTCCTCTATTCAAAATATACACGTATCCGGTCTGTGACTTCGAGTCATCCAGATCTGTGTCGAAGCTAGCGTCGACGTAACCCTTTACGACGAGCTCTTCGTCACCTCCATAAACGAGAAACATATCCTTAGTCCTCTTCAGGTACTTCAGGATATTCTTGACCGCTGTCCAGTGTTCCTTGCCGGGATTACTTTGGTACCTTCCTACCAAACTTACGGCAAGGTTTATATCAGGTCTAGTACACAGCATGGCATACATAATAGACCCTATGGCCGAGGCATAGGGGATGACACTCATCTGTTCTATATCTTCTGCCGTGGTCGGGCATTGAGCCGTGCTCAATTGCACACCTTGCAATACAGGCAAGAACCCCTTCTTGGACTGATCCATACTGAACTTCTTCAATATCTTGTCAAGGTATGTACTCTGTGAAAGACCAATGAGGCGTCTTGATCTATCTCTATAGATCTTGATGCCTAATATATAAGCAGCTTCTCCAAGGTCCTTCATTGAAAAACACTTATTCAAATAGGCCTTTATACTTTCCAAGAATTCTATATCATTTCCCATCAATAATATGTCATCCACATATAATATGAGAAATGCTACAGAGCTCCCACTCACTTTCTTGTAAACACAGGCTTCTCCATAAGTCTGTGTAAACCCAAACGCTTTGATCATCTCATCAAAGCGAATGTTCCAACTCCGAGATGCTTGCACCAGCCCATAGATTGAGCGCTGGAGCTTGCACACTTTGTTAGCATTCTTAGGATCGACAAAACCTTCCGGCTGCATCATACACAACTCTTCCTTAAGGAAGCCATTAAGGAATGCCGTTTTGACGTCCATCTGCCATATCTCATAATCATAGTATGCGGCAATTGCTAACATGATTCGGACGGACTTCAGCTTCGCTACGGGTGAGAAAGTCTCATCATAGTCAACCCCTTGAACTTGTCGATAACCCTTAGCGACAAGTCGAGCTTTGTAGATGGTCACATTACCATCTGCGTCCGTCTTCTTCTTAAAGATCCATTTGTTTTCTATGGCTCGCCGCTCATCGGGCAAGTCAGTCAAAGTCCATACTTTGTTTTCATACATGGATTCTATCTCGGATTTCATGGCTTCTAGCCATTTGTCGGAATCCGGGCCCGCCATCGCTTCTTCATAGTTCGAAGGTTCACCGTTGTCTAACAACATGATTTCCAGGACAGGGTTGCCGTACCACTCTGGTGCGGAACATGTCCTTGTGGACCTACGAAGTTCAGCAACTTGATCTGAAGCTTCATGATCATCATCATTAACTTCCTCCCCAGTCGGTGTAGGCACCACAGGAACATTTTCCCGCGCTGCGCTACTTTCCGGTTCGGAAGGGGTGACTATCACCTCATCAAGTTCCACTTTCCTCCCACTCAATTCTTTCGAGAGAAACTCCTTCTCCAGAAAGGACCCGTTCTTGGCAACGAAGATCTTGCCTTCGGATCTGAGGTAGAAGGTATACCCAATAGTTTCCTTAGGGTATCCTATGAAGACGCATTTTTCCGATTTGGGTTCGAGCTTTTCAGGTTGAAGTTTCTTGACATAAGCATCGCATCCCCAAACTTTTAGAAACGACAGCTTAGGTTTCTTCCCAAACCATAATTCATACGGTGTCGTCTCAACGGATTTAGACGGTGCCCTATTTAAAGTGAATGCGGCAGTCTCTAAAGCATAGCCCCAAAATGAGAGCGGTAAATCGGTAAGAGACATCATAGATCGCACCATATCCAATAGAGTGCGATTACGACGTTCGGACACACCATTTCTCTGAGGTGTTCCAGGCGGCGTGAGTTGTGAAACTATTCCACATTTCCTTAAGTGTGCACCAAACTCGTGACTTAAATATTCTCCACCACGATCTGATCGTAAGAATTTTATTTTCCTGTCACGTTGATTCTCGACTTCACTCTGAAATTCCTTGAACTTTTCAAAGGTTTCAGACTTGTGTTTCATTAGGTAGACATATCCATATCTACTTAAATCATCAGTGAGAGTGAGAACATAACGATATCCTCCGCGAGCCTCAACACTCATTGGACCGCACACATCGGTATGTATGATTTCCAATAAGTTGGTTGCTCGCTCCATTGTTCCGGAGAACGGAGTCTTGGTCATCTTACCCATGAGGCATGGTTCGCACGTGTCAAATGATTCGTAATCAAGAGACTCCAAAAGTCCATCTGCATGGAGCTTCTTCATGCGCTTGACACCAATGTGACCAAGGCGGCAGTGCCACAAGTATGTGGGACTATCGTCATCAACTTTACATCTTTTGGTATTCACACTATGAACATGTGTAACATCACGTTCGAGATTCATCAAAAATAAACCATTGACCAGCGGGGCATGACCATAAAACATATCTCTCAAATAAATAGAACAACCATTATTCTCGGATTTAAATGAGTAGCCATCTCGAATTAAACGAGATCTAGATACAATGTTCATGCTCAAAGCTGGCACTAAATAACAATTATTGAGGTTTAAAACTAATCCCGTAGGGAGATGCAGAGGTAGTGTGCGGCGATCACATCGACCTTGGAACCATTCCCGACGCGCATCGTCACCTCGTCCTTCGCCAGTCTCCGTTTATTCCGTAGTTCCTGTTTTGAGTTACAAATATGAGCAACCGCACCGGTATCAAATACCCAGGAGCTACTACGAGTACTGGTAAGGTACACATCAATTACTAGTATATCACATATACCTTGGGTGTTGCCGGCCTTCTTCTTGTCCGCTAAGTATTTGGGGCAGTTCCGCTTCCAGTGACCACTTCCCCTGCAATAAAGCACTCAATCTCGGGCTTGGGTCCATTCTTTGACTTCTTCCCGGTAACTGGCTTACCGGGCGCGGCAACTCCCTTGCCGTCCTTCTTGAAGTTCTTCTTACCCTTGCCCTTCTTGAACTTAGTGGTTTTATTCACCATCAACACTTGATGTTCTTTTCTGATCTCTACCTCAGCTGATTTCAGCATTGAATATACCTCGGGAATGGTCTTTTCCATCCCATGCATATTGTAGTTCATCACAAAGCTCTTGTAGCTTGGTGGAAGCGACTGGAGGATTCTGTCAATGACCGTGTCATCCGGGAGATTAACTCCCAGCTGAGACAAGCGGTTGTGCAACCCAGACATTCTGAGTATGTGCTCACTAACAGAACTGTTCTCCTCCATTTTACAGCTGAAGAACTTGTCGGAGACATCATATCTCTCGACCCGGGCATGAGCTTGAAAAACCAGTTTCAGCTCCTCGAACATCTCATATGCTCCATGTTTCTCAAAACGCTTTTGGAGACCCGGTTCTAAGCTGTAAAGCATGCTGCACTGAACGAGGGAGTAATCATCAGCACGCTGCTGCCAAGCGTTCATAACGTCTTGGTTCTCAGGGATTGGTGCTTCACCTAGCGGTGCTTCTAAGCCATAATCTTTCTTGGCTGCTATGAGGATGATCCTCAGGTTCCGGACCCAGTCCGTATAGTTGCTGCCATCATCTTTCAGCTTGGTTTTCTCTAGGAACGCGTTGAAATTGAGGACAACGTGGGCCATTTGATCTACAATACATAGTGTAAAGATTTAGACTAAGTTCATGATAATTAAGTTCATATAATCAAATTATTTAATGTACTCCCACTCAGATAGACATCCCTCTAGTCATCTAAGTGAAACATGATCCGAATTCGACTAGGCCGTGTCCGATCATCACGTGAGACGGACTAGTCAAGATCGGTGAACATCTCCATGTTGATCGTATCTTCTATACGACTCATGCTCGACCTTTCGGTCCTCCGTGTTCCGAGGCCATGTCTGTACATGCTAGGCTCGTCAAGTGAACCTAAGTGTATTGCGTGTGTTCCGAGGCCATGTCTGTACATGCTAGGCTCGTCAGCACCCGTTGTATTCGAACGTTAGAATCTATCACACCCGATCATCACGTGGTGCTTCGAAACAACGAACCTTCGCAACGGTGCACAGTTAGGGTGAACACTTTCTTGAAATTATTATAAGGGATCATCCTACTTGCTACCGTCGTTCTAAGCAAATAAGATGCAAAAACATGATAAACATCACATGCAATCAAATAGTGACATGATATGGCCAATATCATCATGCTCCTTTGATCTCCATCTTCGGGGCACCATGATCATCTTTGTCACCGGCATGACACCATGATCTCCATCATCATGATCTCCATCATTGTGTCTTCATGAAGTCGTCACGCCAACGATTACTTCTACTTCTATGGCTAACGCGTTTAGCAATAAAGTAAAGTAATTTACATGGCGTTTATTTAATGACACGCAGGTCATACAAAATAATAAAGACAACTCCTATGGCTCCTGCCGGTTGTCATACTCATCGACATGCAAGTCGTGATTCCTATTACAAGAATATGATCAATCTCATACATCACATATATCATTCATCACATCTTCTGGCCATATCACATCACATAGCACTTGCTGCAAAAACAAGTTAGACGTCCTCTAATTGTTGTTGCAAGTTTTTACGTGGTTTGTAGGTTTCTAGCAAGAACGTTTCTTACCTACGTATGACCACAACGTGATTTGCCAATTTCTATTTACCCTTCATAAGGACCCTTTTTATCGAATCCGTTCCGACTAAAGTAGGAGAGACAGACACCCGCTAGCCACCTTATGCAACTTGTGCATGTCAGTCGGTGGAACCAGTCTCACGTAAGCGTACGTGTAAGGTCGGTCCGGGCCGCTTCATCCTACAATGCCGCCGAAACAAGAAACGACTAGTAGCGGCAAGAAGAATTGGCAAACTCAACGCCCACAACTGCTTTGTGTTCTACTCGTGCATAGTAACTACGCATAAACCTGGCTCTGATACCACTGTTGGGAATCGTAGCATAATTTTAAAATTTTCCTACGTTCACCAAGATGCATCTATGGAGTGTACTAGCAACGAGGGGAAGGGAGTGCATCTACATACCCTTGTAGATCGCGAGCGGAAGCGTTCCAATGAACGTGGATGACGGAGTCGTACTCGCCGTGATCCAAATCACCGATGACCGAGTGCCGAACGGACGGCACCTCCACGTTCAACACACGTACGGTGCAGCGACGTCTCCTCCTTCTTGATCCAGCAAGGGGAAAGGAGAGGTTGATGGAGATCCAGCAGCACGACGGCGTGGTGGTGGATGTAGCGGGTCTCGGCAGGGCTTCGCTAAGCTTCTGCGAGAGAGAGAGAGGTGTTGCAGGGGAGTAGGGAGGCGCCCAAGGCTGTTGTGTGCTGCCCTCCCTCCCCCCTTTATATAGGCCCCCTGGGGGGCGCCGGCCCTGGAGATCAGATCCAGGGGGGGGGGGGCGGCGGCCAAGTGGGGGGGAAGGGGTGCCTTGCCCCCCAAGGCAAGGGGGAACTCCCCCCTAGGGTTCCCAACCCTAGGCGCATGGGGGAGGCCCAAGGGGGGGCGCCCCAGCCCACTAGGGGCTGGTTCCCTTCCACTTTCAGCCCACGGGGCCCTCCGGGACAGGTGGCCCCACCCGGTGGACCCTCGGGACCCTTCCGGTGGTCCCGGTACAATACCGATAACCCCCGAAACTTTCCCGGTGGCCGAAACTGGACTTCCTATATATAACTCTTCACCTCCGGACCATTCCGGAACCTCTCGTGACGTCTGGGATCTCATCCGGGACTCCGAACAACTTTCGGGTTTCCGCATATATATATCTCTACAACCCTAGCGTCACCGGACCTTAAGTGTGTAGACCCTACGGGTTCGGGAGACATGCAGACATGACCGAGACGCCTCTCCGGTCAATAACCAACAGCGGGATCTGGATACCCATGTTGGCTCCCACATGTTCCACGATGATCTCATCGGATGAACCACGGTGTCGAGGATTCAATCAATCCCGTATACAATTCCCTTTGTCAATCGGTATGTTACTTGCCCGAGATTCGATCGTCGGTATCCCAATACCTTGTTCAATCTCGTTACCGGCAAGTCTCTTTACTCGTACCGCAATGCATGATCCCGTGACTAACGCCTTAGTCACATTGAGCTCATTATGATGATGCATTACCGAGTGGGCCCAGAGATACCTCTCCGTCATACGGAGTGACAAATCCCAGTCTCGATCCGTGCCAACCCAACAGACACTTTCGGAGATACCCGTAGTGCACCTTTATAGTCACCCAGTTACGTTGTGACGTTTGGCACACCCAAAGCACTCCTACGGTATCCGGGAGTTGCACGATCTCATGGTCTAAGGAAAAGATACTTGACATTGGAAAAGCTCTAGCAAACGAAACTACACGATCTTTTATGCTATGCTTAGGATTGGGTCTTGTCCATCACATCAATCTCCTAATGATGTGATCCCGTTATCAATGACATCCAATGTCCATAGTCAGGAAACCGTGACTATCTTTTGATCAACGAGCTAGTCAACTAGAGGCTTACTAGGGACAGGTTGTGGTCTATGTATTCACACATGTATCACGATTTCCGGACAATACAATTATAGCATGAATAATAGACAATTACCATGAACAAAGAAATATAATAATAATCATTTATTATTGCCTCTAGGGCATATTTCCAACAAACACATGTCTATGGCTAGGAAACTTAACCATCTTTGATTAACGAGCTAGTCAAGTAGAGACATACTAGGGACACTCTATTTTGTCGTTGTATTCACACATGTATCAAGTTTCCGATTAATACAATTCTAGCATGAATAATAAACATTTATCATGATATAAGGAAATATAAATAACAACTTTATTATTGCCTCTAGGGCATATTTCCTTCAGTCTCCCACTTGCACTAGAGTCAATAATCTAGTTCACATCGCCATGTGATTTAACACCAATAGTTCACATCGTCATGTGATTTAACACTCTATAGTTCACATCGCCATGTGACCAATACCCAAAGGGTTTACTAGAGTCAATAATCTAGTTCACATCACCATGTTATTAACACCTAAAGAGTACTAAGGTGTGATCATGTTTTGCTTGTGAGAGAAGTTTAGTCAACGGGTCTGCCACATTCAGATCCGTATGTATTTTGCAAATTTCTATGTCTACAATGCTCTGCACGGATCTAATTTAGCTAATTGCTCCCACTTTCAATATGTATCCGGATTGTGACTTAGAGTCATCCAGATCGGTGTCAAAGCTTGCATCGACGTAACTCTTTACGACGAACTCTTTATCACCTCCATAACCGAGAAATACTTCCTTAGTCCTCTAAGTATAATTTTGACCGCTGTCCAGTGATCTACTCCTAGACCAAAATTGTACTCCCTTGCCAAACTCAGGGCAGGGTATACAATAGGTCTGGTACACAGCATGGCATACTTTATAGAACCTATGGCTGAGGCATAGGGAATGACTTTCATTCTCTCTCTATCTTCTGCCGTGGTCGGGCTTTGAGTCTTACTCAACTTCATATCTTGCAACACAGGCAAGAACTCCTTCTTTGACTGTTCCATTTTGAACTACTTCAAAATCTTGTCAAGATATGTACTCATTGAAAAAACTTATCAAGCGTCTTGATCTATCTCTATAGATCTTGATGCTCAATATGTAAGCAACTTCACCGAGGTCTTTCTTTGAAAACTCCTTTCAAACACTCCTTTATGCTTTCCAGAAAATTCTACATCATTTCTGATCAACAATATGTCATTCACATATACTTATCAGAAAGGCTGTAGTGCTCCTACTCACTTTCTTGTAAATACAGGCTTCACCGCAAGCCTGCATAAAACTATATGCTTTGATCAACTCATCAAAGCGTATATTCCACCTCCGAGATGCTTGCACCAGTCCATAGATGGATCGCTGGAGCTTTGCACACTTTGTTAGCACCTTTTGGATTGACAAAACCTTCTGGTTGCATCATATACAACTCTTCTTCAAGAAATCCATTAAGGAATGCATGTTTGACATCCATTTGCCAAATTTCATAAAATGCGACAGTTGCTAACATGATTCGGACAGACTTAAGCATCGCTACGAGTGAGAAAATCTCATCGTAGTCAACACCTTGAACTTTGTCGAAAACTTTTTGCGACAATTCGAGCTTTGTAGATAGTAACACTACTATCAACGTTCGTCTTCCTCTTGAAGATCCATTTTTCTCAATGGCTTGCCGATCATCGGGCAAGGCAACCAAAGTCCATACTTTGTTCTCATACATGGATCCCATCTCAGATTTGATGGCCTCAAGCCATTTCGCGGAATCTGGGCTCATCATCGCTTCCTCATAGTTCGTAGGTTCGTCATGGTCAAGTAACATGACCTCCAGAATAGGATTACCATACCACTCTGGTGCGGATCTTACTCTGGCTGACCTATGCGGTTCGGTAGTAACTTGATGAGAAGTTTCATGATCATCATCATTAGCTTCCTCACTAATTGGTGTAGGAATCACTGGAACTGATTTCTGTGATGAACTACTTTCCAATTCGGGAGCAGGTACAATTACCTCATCAAGTTCTACTTTCCTCCCACTCACTTTTTTCGAGAGAAACTCCTTCTCTAGAAGGGATCCATTCTTAGCAACGAATATCTTGCCTTCGGAACTGTGATAGAAGGTGTACCCAACAGTCTCCTTTGGGTATCCTATGAAGACAAACTTCTCCGATTTGGGTTTGAGCTTATCAGGCTGAAACTTTTTCACATAAGCATCGCAACCCCAAACTTTAAGAAACAACAACTTAGGTTTCTTGCCAAACCACAGTTCATACGATGTCATCTCAACGGATTTAGATGGTGCCCTATTTAACGTGAATGTAGCTGTCTCTAATGCATAACCCCAAAATGATAGTGGAAAATTGGTAAGAGACATCATAAATCGCACCATATCCAATAAAGTACGGTTACGACGTTCGGACACACCATTACGCTGTGCTGTTCCAGGTGGCGTGAGTTGCGAAACTATTTCACATTGTTTCAAATAAAGACCAAACTCGTAACTCAAATATTTTCCTCTGCGATCAGATCATAGAAACTTTATTTTTCTTGTTATGATGATTTTCTACTTCACTCTGAAATTCTTTGAACTTTTCAAATGTTTCAGACTTATGTTTCATCAAGTAGATATACCCATATCTGCTCAAATCATCTGTGAAGGTCAGAAAATAACGATACCCGCCGCGAGCCTCAACACTCATCGGACCGCATACATCAGTATGTATTATTTTCAATAAGTCAGTTGCTCGCTCCATTGTTCCGGAGAACGGAGTCTTAGTCATCTTGCCCATGAGGCATGGTTTGCAGGCATCAAGTGATCCATAATCAAGTGATTCCAAAAGCCCATCAGCATGGAGTTTCTTCATGCGCTTTACACCAATATGACCTAAACGGCAGTGCCACAAATAAGTTGCACTATCATTATTAACTTTGAATCTTTTGGCTTCAATATTATGAATATGTGTATCACTACGATCAAGATTCAATAAACCATTTATATTGAGTGTATGACCATAGAAGGTTTTATTCATGTAAATAGAACAACAATTATTCTTTGACTTAAATGAATAACCGTATTGCAATAAACATGATGCAATCATATTCATGCTCAACGCAAACACCAAATAACATTTATTTTAGGTTCAACACTAATCCCGAAGGTAAAGGGAGTGTGCGATGGTGATCTTATCAACCTTGGAATCACCTCCAACACACATCATCACCTCGCCCTTAACTAGTCTCTGTTCATTTTGCAACCCCTGTTTCGAGTTACTACTCTTAGCAACTTAACCAGAATCAAATATCGAGGGGTTGCTATAAACACTAGTAAACTGCACATCAATAACATGTATATCCAATATACCTTTGTTCACCTTGCCATCCTTCTTATCCGCCAAGTATCTAGGGCAGTTCCACTTCTAGTGACCATTTCCTTTGCAGTAGAAGCACTCAGTTTCAGGCTTGGGTCTAGCTTTGGGCTTCTTCATGGGAGTGGCAACTTGCTTGTCATCCGTCTTGAAGTTCCCTTTCTTTCCCTTGCCCTTTTACTTGAAACTAGTGGTCTTGTCAACCATCAACACTTATGCTTTTTCTTGATTTCTACCTTCGCCGATTTCAGCATCGCGAAGAGCTTGGGAATCGTTTTCGTTATCCCTTGCATATTATAGTTCATCACGAAGTTCTAGTAACTTGGTGATAGTGACTAGAGAACTCTATCAATCACTATCTTATCTGGAAGATTAACTCCCACTTGATTCAAGTGATTGTAGTACTCAGACATTCTGAGCACATGCTCACTAGCCGAGCTATTCTCCTCCATCTTGTAGGCAAAGTACTTGTCAGAGCTCTCATACCTCTTAACACGGGCATGAGTCTGAAATACCAATTTCAGCTCTTGGAACATCTCATATGTTCCGTGGTGTTCAAAACCTTTTTGAAGTCCCGGTTCTAAGCCGTAAAGCATGGTGCACTAAACTATCAATTAGTCATCATACCGAGCTCTGTCAAACGTTCATAACGTCTGCATATGCTCCTGCAATAGTTCTGTCACCTAGCGGTGCATCAAGGACATAATTCTTCTGTGCAGCAATGAGGATACTCCTCAGATCATGGACCTAGTCCGCATCATTGCTACTATCATCTTTCAACTTAGTTTTCTCTAGGAACATATAAAAAATAAACGGAGAGCTAGATCGCAAGCTATTGATCTACAACATAGATATGCAAATACTATCAGGACTAAGTTCATGATAAATTAAAGTTCAATTAACCATATTACTTAAGAACTCCCACTTAGATAGACATCCCTCTAGTCATCTAAATGATCATGTGATCCATATCAACTAAACCATGTCCGATCATCACGTGAGATGGAGTAGTTTTCAATGGTGAACATCACTATGTTGATCATATCTACTATATGATTCACGTTCAATCTTTCAATCCCAGTGTTCCGAGGCCATATCTGCATATGCTAGGCTCGTCAAGTTTAACCCAAGTATTCCGCGTGTGCAAAACTGGCTTGCACCCGTTGTATGTGAACATAGAGCTTATCACACCCGATCATCACGTGGTGTCTCGGTACAATGAACTGTCGCAGCGATGCATACTCAGGGAGAACACTTATACCTTGAAATTTAGTGAGAGATCATCTTATAATGCTACCGCCGAAATAAGCAAAATAAGATGCGTAAAGGATAAACATCACATGCAATCAATATAAGTGATATGATATGGCCATCATCATCTTGTGCCTTTGATCTCCATCTCCAAAGCACCGTCATGATCACCATCATCACCAGCTTGACACCTTGATCTCCGTCGAAGCATCGTTGTCGTCTCGCCAACTATTGCTTCTACGACTATCGTTGCCGCTTAGTGATAAAGTAAAGCAATTACATGGCGATTGCATTTTATACAATAAAGCGACAACCATATGGCTCCTACTAGTTGCCGATAACTGTTATAAAACATGACCATCTCATACAACAAATTATATATCATCATGTCTTGACCATATCACATCACAGTAAGCCCTGCAAAAACAAGTTAGATGTCCTCTACTTTGTTGTTGCAAGTTTTACGTGGCTGCTACAGGCTTAGCAAGAACCGTTCTTACCTACGCATCAAAACCACAATGATTTTTCGTCAAGTGTGTTGTTTTAACCTTCAACAAGGACCGGGCGTAGTCACACTCGATTCGACTAAAGTTGGAGAAACAGACACCCACTAGCTGAAGGAAATATGCCCTAGAGGCAATAATAAAGTTATTATTTATTTCCTTATTTCATGATAAATGTTTATTATTCATGCTAGAATTGTATTTACCGGAAACATAATACTTGTGTGAATACATAGACAAACAGAGTGTCACTAGTATGCCTCTACTTGACTAGCTCGTTGATCAAAGATGGTTATGTTTCCTAGCCATAGACATGAGTTGTCATTTGATTAACGGGATCACCTCATTAGGAGAATGACGTGATTGACTTGAACCATTCCGTTAGCTTAGCACCCGATCGTTTAGTATGTTGCTATTGCTTTCTTCATGACTTATACATGTTCCTATGACTACGAGATTATGCAACTCCCGTTTACCGGAGGAACACTTTGTGTGCTACCAAACGTCACAACGTAAATGGGTGATTATAAAGGTGCTCTACAGGTGTCATCAAAGGTACTTGTTGGGTTGGCGTATTTTGAGATTAGGATTTGTCACTCCGATTGTCGGAGAGGTATCTCTGGGCCCACTCAGTAATGCACATCACTATAAGCCTTGCAAGCATTGTGACTAATGAGTTAGTTGCGGGATGATGTATTACAGAACGAGTAAAGAGACTTCCCGGTAACGAGATTGAACTAGGTATCGAGATACCGACGATCGAATCTCGGGCAAGTAACATACCGACGACAAAGGGAACAACGTATGTTGTTATGCGGTCTGACCGATAAAGATCTTCGTAGAATATGTAGGAACCAATATGAGCATCCAGGTTCCGCTATTGGTTATTGACCGGAGAGGTGTCTCGGTCATGTCTACATAGTTCTCGAACCCGTAGGGTCCGCACGCTTAAAGTTACGATGACGGTTATATTATGAGTTTATATGTTTTGATGTACCGAAGGTTTTTCGGAGTCCCGGATGTGATCACGGACATGACGAGGAGTCTCGAAATGGTCGAGACATAAAGATTGATATATTGGACGACTATATTCGGACACCGGAAGTGTTCCGGAGAAGTTTTGGATAAAACCGGAGTGCCGGAGGGGTTACCGGAACCCCCCGGGGAAGTATTGGGCCTTAGTGGGCCTTGAGGGGAGAGAGAGGGCAGCAGCCAGGAGGTGGCACGCCCCCTCCCATGAGGAGTCCGAATTGGACTAGGGGAAGGGGCCGCAAACCTCTGCAGAGTGTATAAACTAATCATGGTTAGCCGTGTCCCCGGTTATGGACAACTTGAGTATCTAGTACTTGGATTATCATGTGAATCTCAACACTATGTTACTTCTAATTAATTTTGTTGGGTTATTGATGACATTTTAACTGGGATTGAGATGCTGTCAACCATCTCAATGTTTCACAACCACCATGATAGTTAAATAAAATTTATTCCTTTGAAGTAGGATAAAATTGGCTTTTCGCAAAAACTGTAACCATAGAGCTTTCCACCAGCCATATATGCATGTAGTATAGCATTGTTATTATTCATTATTCTCTATGTGTTACATTGCCAGCATATTCTATGTGCTGACCCGTTTTCGGGCTGCAACGTTTCATGTTGCAGACTTTTCAGACGACGAGTAAGGTGCCTTAGGTCGTGGTCTTATACTCAGTGATGCCGCTGGAGTTGATGGACTCACTTATCTTCCAAGTCTTCCGCTGTTATCGTTATTAGATGGCCTTAAGCCATGTTTATCATACTCAATCTCTTTGGAGATATTCGATGTAATAAGTGTGTGATTGCTACTCTGTTATAAATCCTCCATTTGTACTGTGCGTGTCAGCATTACTGATCCAGGGATGACACTGGTGCACAGCAGCACAGACCATTTGAGGTCTGGTCGCTACAAAGTTGGTATCAGAGCACACGCTGACTGTAGGAGACGACCACTAAGCTTAAGCCCTAGAAAGCTTCTCTCTTCTCATTTATGACCCCTCTCCACTTTCTACTCTTTTAGGAATGGCGAATGCAAGGAGCAAGTTCATGCAACCAGATGAAGACACGCCGTTTGGACGACATTTGAAGGAAGTCACCAAGTACTTGAACATAGGAATACCAAGCATCACCGGAACCTACAACGCCACATTACCTGAAGAGGAGAGCTGGAAGATCCAAGTTATCATTCCCGGAAGGACGTTTGAGCCAGTTACTGAACCCATGAGATTGGTTTTCGAAGCACCAACTTGGAGTTTAGGGAAGAGCATGGCCGCACACATCGCCATGGGACGCATCGGAGAAGTCTACCACCAGGAGCTTAAGGATACAATTTATCAGATTTGTGGACGTCGAGACGCGCAATGGGAGATGATCAAGACCACGAAGGATGGATCAATTGCAGCTTTCATCCAGGAGCAGAACCAACATATTCGACGCCAGGAAATTCAGATGTGCATGGACAAGGAAGAACTGAAGAAGGCATTAACGAAGATCAAGGAACTCCAAGAAGAACTCAAGGCTACACGCGAAGATTACTTGGAGGAAATCAACACACTAGTAGGGAAGATTGACGACCTGGAGAATAAGATTGGAGCATTCGTGGGAAATCCAGTGCCAAAAGCAGAAGTCGACGAATGCACTTGTCCGGATAACTACATCATCATCGACGACACCGACTCGGAACCAAGTGAAGACGAATGGATTGATGAAGCTGGAGCAGACATCATGGAGTCTTCAACGGATCAGAATTTCTAGTAGACCACCATATCAGTAGTAGTTTTCCCCCATTCAATAGTATAGTTCAAGCACTTTGTAACGCTAGTTAGATCGATTGTTTTGCCTTGTTTGAATTGATTGAGTGATATTGATTGAATTTGTCTCATGAGCATATGGGTAGTGTTTTCTCTCTAGACCTCATTCTACTCTTAACTCTCATCTTTTCTAAACCTATCAGATGCCTCCGAGACGCGACACCGGATTTGTTTATCCGCCAGAGATCACCCAGTTGATTCAGCAACAGAATGCCCTGATGCAAGTGTTAGTTCAGAACCAAGGCAACAACAACAACAACAACCCACCGCCACCACCACCTGTTGATCACTTAGCCTGTTTCTTAAGGCTAAACCCGCTGGTGTTTTCCAGTAGCACCGAGCCGATTGTAGCAGAAGATTGGCTCCGCAAAGTTGGAAGGGAGTTGACCACTGCAGGATGCACGGATGCGGAAAGAGTGCGTTTTGCCGCACATCAGCTTGATGGACCCGCAGCATCATGGTGGGAGAATTATACAGCCACGCACCCTATTGACACTGTCACATGGGACCAGTTCAGCAAGTGTGAATTTTGGCTGAAGGAAGTTGGATTCCTTGGACATGTTATTTCTGGAGAAGGAATAGCAGTAGACCCTGCCAAGGTTGACACAGTGACAAGTTGGGAATCACCCACGACAGTTGGAGAAATCCGGAGTTTTCTTGGACTTGCAGGATACTACCGGAGATTCATCGAGAATTTCTCAAGGATTGCTAAGCCCATGACTGAGCTATTGAAGAAGGACACCAAATTCAATTGGACCGAGGATTGTGAAGCTAGTTTCCAAGAGTTGAAGAAACGATTGGTTACCTCACCAGTGTTGATTCTGCCAGATCAACGCAAGGATTATGAAGTTTATTGCGACGCTTCTCGTCGAGGACTTGGAGCAGTGCTTATGCAGGAAGGACGAGTTGTGTCATATGCTTCAGGACAACTTAAACCCCATGAGAAGAATTATGCTACTCATGATTTGGAATTAGCAGCCGTGGTGCATGCATTGAAGACATGGAGACATTTTCTCATCGGAAACCATTGTGAGGTGTACACGGATCACAAGAGTTTGAAGTACATTTTCACGCAGAAAGAGTTAAATCTCAGACAGAGGAGATGGTTGGAGCTCATCAAGGATTATGATATGAGATTGCATTATCACCCTGGAAAGGCTAACGTAGTAGCAGACGCGTTGAGCCGCAAGAGTCATATCAACACCCTCATGACAGGAGAGTTACCTGAGGAGTTAGCCGAGGACCTACGCGAGCTATGTTTGGAGATAGTCCCAAGAGGCTATTTAGCGACATTGGAGATTCAGTCTACCTTGATGGAAAGGATCAGAGAAGCACAGAAGACAGACAAGGAGATTGAAGAGATAAAGGAGAGGATGAGCAAAGGAAAAGCCAAGGGATTTCATGAGGATGAGCACGATACCTTATGGTTCGAGGACCGCGTATATGTGCCAAATGATCTGGAGATCAGGAAGTTGATTTTGCAAGAAGCTCATGATTCACCGTACTCGATTCACCCAGGGAATACCAAGATGTATTTGGATTTGAAGAATACTTTCTGGTGGACCGGAATGAAGAAGGATATTGCGGAGTATGTAGCAGTTTGTGATGTATGTCAGAGAGTGAAGGCAGAGCATCAGAAGCCAGCAGGATTGCTACAACCATTGCCGATACCCGAATGGAAGTGGGATAAAATAGGCATGGATTTTATCACAGGATTACCCAGGACTCGTTCAGGCTATGACTCAATATGGGTTGTAGTCGACCGTTTGACGAAAGTGGCTCATTTCATTCCAGTGAAGACCACTTACACCAGTGCTAAGTTGGCAAAGATATACATGACCAGGATCGTATGTTTGCATGGAGTTCCGAGGACCATTGTATCAGACAGAGGAACCCAATTTACCTCGAAGTTTTGGAAGCAGTTACATGAAACGTTGGGAACCAGGCTGGAATTTAGTACAGCATTTCACCCACAGACAGATGGACAGACCGAGAGAGTCAACCAGATTTTGGAGGACATGTTGAGAGCATGTGCACTAGATTATGGATCTAGTTGGGACGACAATTTGCCACATGCGGAGTTCTCGTATAACAACAGTTATCAGACCAGTTTGAAGATGGCCCCTTTCGAAGCTTTGTACGGAAGGAGGTGCAGAACACCGTTGTTATGGGACGAAGTTGGAGATCGTCAGTTGTTTGGACCAGATTTGATTAAGGAGTCTGAACAGAAAGTGAGGTTGATTCGCGATAGGCTCAAGGTAGCCCAGTCCAGGCAGAAGAGTTATGCCGATTCTAAACGAAAGGAGACAGTTCACGAAGTCGGAGACAGAGTGTATCTTCGAGTATCACCACTTCGAGGAGTGAAGCGCTTTGGAGTTAAAGGAAAGTTAGCGCCCCGTTTTATCGGACCATACAGAGTGTTGGAACGTATGGGAGAAGTTGCTTACAAGCTGGAATTGCCCGAAGGATTGTCTGGAGTTCATGATGTATTTCACGTTTCGCAGTTGAAGAAGTGCCACGCAGAGATGGCTGAGATACCACTGAGAGATACTGTGCCACTGGAAGCGATTCAGTTGGAAAGTGATTTGACTTATGAGGAGAAACCAGTTAAGATTCTCGAGTATGCCAGCCGAGTTACCCGCAGCAAGGTTATCAAGTTTTGCAAAGTTCAGTGGAGTCACCACACGGAGGATGAAGCCACCTGGGAGCGAGAGGAAGATCTACGGAAAGACCACTCCCACCTGTTTTCTAGCCAACCCGAATCTCGAGGGCGAGATTCATCTTAAGGGGGGTAGGTTTGTAACATCCCAAATTTTCAATTTGGAATGTTATACATAGATCATCATTGCATAGCATGTTTTGTTGCATTTTGACAAATCCTTGATAAATCCTATGGAACTCAAGGACCCTCGGAGAGAGTTGGGGATTTTCTCAAATTTTCAAATTTGATTTTCAAACGAGGATTGTGGTTTTAATTATTTTTCTCTCCGGAAAAATATTTCATTTTAAATAAACGAGAGGAGAAAATATGACTTCTCCAAAACAATTGAAGACTGGAGGAAAAATGTTAAAATCATTATTTGGGATTTATTTGGATTTTATTTGCAATTTTTATTGCATTAAAAATATTGCATGTTTTCAAAATATTTATTTTGGATTATAAAAATGTTCACCCTATTCTAGATTTTCTAACTAGACGGGGAAAATTTATTTCATATTTTTCTGATTTTCATTTATTTTTCTACAAATTATCTTCCGCGGAACTTATTTAAAAAAAAAACGCCCGCGCGCCGACTGGGCCAAAGGCCCAGCCGACGGCCCGCCTCGCGCCTCTCCTCTTCCCGCACGGGATCGCCGCCGCCGGAGTCCGCCATGGACACGGGACCGCCGCCGCCTCGGGTTGCCCCTCCCCCAAGCCGCCGGACCCCCCCTCTTTATATACCCCTCCCCCCTCTCTTTCCTCACATCGCCGCCGCCGCCCGCACTCACCGCCGCCGCCGCCGGAGTCGCGCCCGCTGCCGCCTGTTCGTCGCCGGAGCCGCCGCCCCTCGCCCCCCGAGCCCCGCACCCCGCGCCCCCTCGCGCCCGAGCCGGAGCCCCTCGCCGGAGTAGCCCCGACGAGGTATGCCCGCCGCCCGTAGACTTGCCGGTTTTCGTTTAAAAAAAACCCCTTCGTTTTAAAAAAAACCCTAGATCGGTTTTTTTCGGTTTTATTATTTTACGAGCGTTCACTGAACCGTTCGTTTTAACGAACGTGTTCGTCGGTTTTTCTCTGTTAACGAACGTCCGTTATTTAACCGTTCGTCCGTTTTTCTTTTTCGTCGGATTTTTCTGCGATTTTCTCATATTCGATTTCTGATTGAATTTTCGAATCTGTTTAACTTCTCGCTCGTTTATCGGAATCATGTGATTCAAGCGCCTAGAGTTTCGTCTCGAAATTCTCTTTCCGTTTAATCTACTCAAACAAGTTTTGCTACAGTAAAATTTGACCTAGATCCAGATTAGCAAACAAAGTTTCTTTCTTTCGCCGTTTGACTTTCGTTGCTTCTTTCGAGTTGATTCTTTTTGCAAACCGGAGTTCTTAAGTTGAACTTTCTGGTTGGATCTTTCATTCGAGTTTTACCTGTGCATTAGATGAGTACTGATTGTATGCTTGTTTGTTTGCGATAGAGTACCCGGAGTGTGCCGCTTGTTACTTCGAATCGCTAGGTTTTGCGGATCATCAGCAAGGCAAGTAACCCTTTGATCATATCCCGTTCATACCCAGTTTTTATTGCATTAGATCTGTTTTCCTCAAACACTTTCATGATTAGGATCTAATTAAATTGTGGGTATTGGGAAGTAGTCGAGGTAGAACCTATTACCTGTTTTCTATTCAAACCCTTGGGAGTTACTTCTACGTTGCTTTTATTATTGCCATGCTATGCTCGTAGACGTGGATTGGGTTTGAGTGAAATTCATGACAGATGTGAGATTGCTAATTAATGGTTTACTTAAGGTGGCAACTTAAACTCACATCTGGGTGGATTGAGGTACCTGGGTATTCCAGGATTGCCTGTTTTTCTTTTGGACCGCCACCCAGGTTCAAAGGGATCATGAGATTATTCACGCTAGAAACTTCCGTGTGCAGCCGCAAGCTATTATGGGCTCTAGCATAGTTGACTAAGTTGTGTGAACTCTTACAGTGGTAGACTAGCAGATGTAGGGGAAAGTAGGTGTAACTGTCTACCCATACGTAAGGTGCAAACACTTCTGAAAGACTGTGTCTTGGTCATCCGTTACTCAAACACCATCTAGTGCGAGTAATCCAACGGAGGAGATCAAGTCTTGTGGGGAAAAGTGCGCAAACCTCTGCAGAGTGTATAAACTAATCATGGTTAGCCGTGTCCCCGGTTATGGACAACTTGAGTATCTAGTACTTGGATTATCATGTGAATCTCAACACTATGTTACTTCTAATTAATTTTGTTGGGTTATTGATGACATTTTAACTGGGATTGAGATGCTGTCAACCATCTCAATGTTTCACAACCACCATGATAGTTAAATAAAATTTATTCCTTTGAAGTAGGATAAAATTGGCTTTTCGCAAAAACTGTAACCATAGAGCTTTCCACCAGCCATATATGCATGTAGTATAGCATTGTTATTATTCATTATTCTCTATGTGTTACATTGCCAGCATATTCTATGTGCTGACCCGTTTTCGGGCTGCAACGTTTCATGTTGCAGACTTTTCAGACGACGAGTAAGGTGCCTTAGGTCGTGGTCTTATACTCAGTGATGCCGCTGGAGTTGATGGACTCACTTATCTTCCAAGTCTTCCGCTGTTATCGTTATTAGATGGCCTTAAGCCATGTTTATCATACTCAATCTCTTTGGAGATATTCGATGTAATAAGTGTGTGATTGCTACTCTGTTATAAATCCTCCATTTGTACTGTGCGTGTCAGCATTACTGATCCAGGGATGACACTGGTGCACAGCAGCACAGACCATTTGAGGTCTGGTCGCTACAAAGTTGGTATCAGAGCACACGCTGACTGTAGGAGACGACCACTAAGCTTAAGCCCTAGAAAGCTTCTCTCTTCTCATTTATGACCCCTCTCCACTTTCTACTCTTTTAGGAATGGCGAATGCAAGGAGCAAGTTCATGCAACCAGATGAAGACACGCCGTTTGGACGACATTTGAAGGAAGTCACCAAGTACTTGAACATAGGAATACCAAGCATCACCGGAACCTACAACGCCACATTACCTGAAGAGGAGAGCTGGAAGATCCAAGTTATCATTCCAGGAAGGACGTTTGAGCCAGTTACTGAACCCATGAGATTGGTTTTCGAAGCACCAACTTGGAGTTTAGGGAAGAGCATGGCCGCACACATCGCCATGGGACGCATCGGAGAAGTCTACCACCAGGAGCTTAAGGATACAATTTATCAGATTTGTGGACATCGAGACGCGCAATGGGAGATGATCAAGACCAAGAAGGATGGATCAATTGCAGCTTTCATCCAGGAGCAGAACCAACATATTCGACGCCAGGAAATTCAGATGTGCACGGACAAGGAAGAACTGAAGAAGGCATTAACGAAGATCAAGGAACTCCAAGAAGAACTCAAGGCTACACGCGAAGATTACTTGGAGGAAATCAACACACTAGTAGGGAAGATTGACGACCTGGAGAATAAGATTGGAGCATTCGTGGGAAATCCAGTGCCAAAAGCAGAAGTCGACGAATGCACTTGTCCGGATAACTACATCATCATCGACGACACCGACTCGGAACCAAGTGAAGACGAATGGATTGATGAGGCTGGAGCAGACATCATGGAGTCTTCAACGGATCAGAATTTCTAGTAGACCACCATATCAGTAGTAGTTTTCCCCCATTCAATAGTATAGTTCAAGCACTTTGTAACGCTAGTTAGATCGATTGTTTTGCCTTGTTTGAATTGATTGAGTGATATTGATCGAATTTGTCTCACGAGCATATGGGTAGTGTTTTCTCTCTAGACCTCATTCTACTCTTAACTCTCATCTTTTCTAAACCTATCAGATGCCTCCGAGACGCGACACCGGATTTGTTTTTCCGCCAGAGATCACCCAGTTGATTCAGCAACAGAATGCCCTGATGCAAGTGTTAGTTCAGAACCAAGGCAACAACAACAACAACAACCCACCGCCACCACCACCTGTTGATCACTTAGCCCGTTTCTTAAGGCTAAACCCACTGGTGTTTTCCAGTAGCACCGAGCCGATTGTAGCAGATGATTGGCTCCGCAAAGTTGGAAGGGAGTTGACCACTGCAGGATGCACGGATGCGGAAAGAGTGCGTTTTGCCGCACATCAGCTTGATGGACCCGCATCATCATTATTGGGAGAATTATATAGCCACGCACCCTATTGACACTGTCACATGGGACCAGTTCAGCAAGTGTGAATTTTGGCTGAAGGAAGTTGGATTCCTTGGACATGTTATTTCTGGAGAAGGAATAGCAGTAGACCCTGCCAAGGTTGACACAGTGACAAGTTGGGAATCACCCACGACAGTTGGAGAAATCCGGAGTTTTCTTGGACTTGCAGGATACTACCGGAGATTCATCGAGAATTTCTCAAGGATTGCTAAGCCCATGACTGAGCTATTGAAGAAGGACATAAAATTCAATTGGACCGAGGATTGTGAAGCTAGTTTCCAAGAGTTGAAGAAATGATTGGTTACCTCACCAGTGTTGATTCTGCCAGATCAACGCAAGGATTATGAAGTTTATTGCGACGCTTCTCGTCGAGGACTTGGAGCAGTGCTTATGCAAGAAGGAAGAGTTGTGTCATATGCTTCACGACAACTTAAACCCCATGAGAAGAATTATGCTACTCATGATTTGGAATTAGCAGCCGTGGTGCATGCATTGAAGACATGGAGACATTTTATCATCGGAAACCATTGTCAGGTGTACACGGATCACAAGAGTTTGAAGTACATTTTCACGCAGAAAGAGTTAAATCTCAGACAGAGGAGATGGTTGGAGCTCATCAAGGATTATGATATGAGATTGCATTATCACCCTGGAAAGGCTAACGTAGTAGCAGACGCGTTGAGCCGCAAGAGTCATATCAACACCCTCATGACAGGAGAGTTACCTGAGGAGTTAGCCGAGGACCTACGCGAGCTATATTTGGAGATAGTCCCAAGAGGCTATTTAGCGACATTGGAGATTCAGTCTACCTTGATGGAAAGGATCAGAGAAGCACAGAAGACAGACAAGGAGATTGAAGAGATAAAGGAGAGGATGAGCAAAGGAAAAGCCAAGGGATTTCATGAGGATGAGCACGATACCTTATGGTTCGAGGACCGCGTATATGTGCCAAATGATCTGGAGATCAGGAAGTTGATTTTGCAAGAAGCTCATGATTCACCGTACTCGATTCACCCAGGGAATACCAAGATGTATTTGGATTTGAAGAATACTTTCTGGTGGACCGGAATGAAGAAGGATATTGCGGAGTATGTAGCAGTTTGTGATGTATGTCAGAGAGTGAAGGCAGAGCATCAGAAGCCAGCAGGATTGCTACAACCATTGCCGATACCCGAATGGAAGTGGGATAAAATAGGCATGGATTTTATCACAGGATTACCCAGGACTCGTTCAGGCTATGACTCAATATGGGTTGTAGTCGACCGTTTGACGAAAGTGGCTCATTTCATTCCAGTGAAGACCACTTACACCAGTGCTAAGTTGGCAAAGATATACATGACCAGGATCGTATGTTTGCATGGAGTTCCGAGGACCATTGTATCAGACAGAGGAACCCAATTTACCTCGAAGTTTTGGAAGCAGTTACATGAAACGTTGGGAACCAGGCTGGAATTTAGTACAGCATTTCACCCACAGACAGATGGACAGACCGAGAGAGTCAACCAGATTTTGGAGGACATGTTGAGAGCATGTGCACTAGATTATGGATCTAGTTGGGACGACAATTTGCCACATGCGGAGTTCTCGTATAACAACAGTTATCAGACCAGTTTGAAGATGGCCCCTTTCGAAGCTTTGTACGGAAGGAGGTGCAGAACACCGTTGTTATGGGACGAAGTTGGAGATCGTCAGTTGTTTGGACCAGATTTGATTAAGGAGTCTGAACAGAAAGTGAGGTTGATTCGCGATAGGCTCAAGGTAGCCCAGTCCAGGCAGAAGAGTTATGCCGATTCTAAACGAAAGGAGACAGTTCACGAAGTCGGAGACAGAGTGTATCTTCGAGTATCACCACTTCGAGGAGTGAAGCGCTTTGGAGTTAAAGGAAAGTTAGCGCCCCGTTTTATCGGACCATACAGAGTGTTGGAACGTATGGGAGAAGTTGCTTACAAGCTGGAATTGCCCGAAGGATTGTCTGGAGTTCATGATGTATTTCACGTTTCGCAGTTGAAGAAGTGCCACGCAGAGATGGCTGGAAGCGATTCAGTTGGAAAGTGATTTGACTTATGAGGAGAAACCAGTTAAGATTCTCGAGTATGCCAGCGAGTTACCCGCAGCAAGGTTATCAAGTTTTGCAAAGTTCAGTGGAGTCACCACACGGAGGATGAAGCCACCTGGGAGCGAGAGGAAGATCTACGGAAAGACCACTCCCACCTGTTTTCTAGCCAACCCGAATCTCGAGGGCGAGATTCATCTTAAGGGGGGTAGGTTTGTAACATCCCAAATTTTCAATTTGGAATGTTATACATAGATCATCATTGCATAGCATGTTTTGTTGCATTTTGACAAATCCTCGATAAATCCTAAGCAACTCAAGGACCCTCGGAGAGAGTTGGGGATTTTCTCGAATTTTCAAATTTGATTTTCAAACGAGGATTGTGGTTTTAATTATTTTTCTCTCCGGAAAAATATTTCATTTTAAATAAACGAGAGGAGAAAATATGACTTCTCCAAAACAATTGAAGACTGGAGGAAAAATGTTAAAATCATTATTTGGGATTTATTTGCAATTTTTATTGCATTAAAAATATTGCATGTTTTCAAAATATTTATTTTGGATTATAAAAATGTTCACCCTATTCTAGATTTTCTAACTAGACGGGAAAATTTATTTCATATTTTTCTGATTTGTATTTATTTTTCTACAAATTATCTTCCGCGGAACTTATTTAAAAAAAAAACGCCCGCGCGCCGACTAGGCCAAAGGCCCAGCCGACGGCCCGCCTCGCGCCTCTCCTCTTCCCGCACGGGATCGCCGCCGCCGGAGTCCGCCATGGACACGGGACGGCCGCCGCCTCGGGTTGCCCCTCCCCCAAGCCGCCGGACCCCCCCTCTTTATATACCCCTCCCCCCTCTCTTTCCTCACATCGCCGCCGCCGCCCGCACTCACCGCCGCCGCCGCCGGAGTCGCGCCCGCCGCCGCCCGTTCGTCGCCGGAGCCGCCGCCCCTCGCCCCCCGAGCCCCGCACCCCGCGCCCCCTCGCGCCCGAGCCGGAGCCCCTCGCCGGAGTAGCCCCGACGAGGTATGCCCGCCGCCCGTTGACTTGCCGGTTTTCGTTTAAAAAAACCCCTTCGTTTAAAAAAAAACCCTAGATCGGTTTTTTTCGGTTTTATTATTTTACGAGCGTTCACTGAACCGTTCGTTTTAACGAACGTGTTCGTCGGTTTTTCTCTGTTAACGAACGTCCGTTATTTAACCTTTCGTCCGTTTTTCTTTTTCGTCGGATTTTTCTGCGATTTTCTCAGATTCGATTTCTGATCGAATTTTCGAATCTGTTTAACTTCTCGCTCGTTTATCGGAATCATGTGATTCAAGCGCCTAGTGTTTCGTCTCGAAATTCTCTTTCCGTTTAATCTACTCAAACAAGTTTTGCTACAGTAAAATTTGACCTAGATCCAGATTAGCAAACAAAGTTTCTTTCTTTCGCCGTTTGACTTTCGTTGCTTCTTTCGAGTTGATTCTTTTTGCAAACCGGAGTTCTTAAGTTGAACTTTCTGGTTGGATCTTTCATTCGAGTTTTACCTATGCATTAGATGAGTACTGATTGTATGCTTGTTTGTTTGCGATAGAGTACCCGGAGTGTGCCGCTTGTTACTTCGAATCGCTAGGTTTTGCGGATCATCAGCAAGGCAAGTAACCCTTTGATCATATCCCATTCATACCCAGTTTTTATTGCATTAGATCTGTTTTCCTCAAACACTTTCATGATTAGGATCTAATTAAATTGTGGGTATTGGGAAGTAGTCGAGGTAGAACCTATTACCTGTTTTCTATTCAAACCCTTGGGAGTTACTTCTACGTTGCTTTTATTATTGCCATGCTATGCTCGTAGACGTGGATTGGGTTTGAGTGAAATTCATGACAGATGTGAGATTGTTAATTAATGGTTTACTTAAGGTGGCAACTTAAACTCACATCTGGGTGGATTGAGGTACCTGGGTATTCCAGGATTGCCTGTTTTTCTTTTGGACCGCCACCCAGGTTCAAAGGGATCATGAGATTATTCACGCTAGAAACTTCCGTGTGCAGCCGCAAGCTATTATGGGCTCTAGCATAGTTGACTAAGTTGTGTGAACTCTTACAGTGGTAGACTAGCAGATGTAGGGGAAAGTAGGTGTAACTGTCTACCCATACGTAAGGTGCAAACACTTCTGAAAGACTGTGTCTTGGTCATCCGTTACTCAAACACCATCTAGTGCGAGTAATCCAACGGAGGAGATCAAGTCTTGTGGGGAAAAGTGCGCAAACCTCTGCAGAGTGTATAAACTAATCATGGTTAGCCGTGTCCCCGGTTATGGACAACTTGAGTATCTAGTACTTGGATTATCATGTGAATCTCAACACTATGTTACTTCTAATTAATTTTGTTGGGTTATTGATGACATTTTAACTGGGATTGAGATGCTGTCAACCATCTCAATGTTTCACAACCACCATGATAGTTAAATAAAATTTATTCCTTTGAAGTAGGATAAAATTGGCTTTTCGCAAAAACTGTAACCATAGAGCTTTCCACCAGCCATATATGCATGTAGTATAGCATTGTTATTATTCATTATTCTCTATGTGTTACATTGCCAGCATATTCTATGTGCTGACCCGTTTTCGGGCTGCAACGTTTCATGTTGCAGACTTTTCAGACGACGAGTAAGGTGCCTTAGGTCGTGGTCTTATACTCAGTGATGCCGCTGGAGTTGATGGACTCACTTATCTTCCAAGTCTTCCGCTGTTATCGTTATTAGATGGCCTTAAGCCATGTTTATCGTACTCAATCTCTTTGGAGATATTCGATGTAATAAGTGTGTGATTGCTACTCTGTTATAAATCCTCCATTTGTACTGTGCATGTCAGCATTACTGATCCAGGGATGACACTGGTGCACAGCAGCACAGACCATTTGAGGTCTGGTCGCTACACATATGCACGAGTAGAACACAAGTGAGTTGTGGGCGATATAAGTCATACTGCTTACCAGCATGTCATACTTTGGTTCGGTGGTATTGTTGGATGAAGCGGCCCGGACAGACATTACGCGTATGCTTACGCGAGACTGGCTCTACCGACGTGCTTTGCACACAGGTGGCTGGCAGGTGTCAGTTTTTCCAACTTTAGTTGAACCGAGTGTGGCTACACCCGGTCCTTGCGAAGGTTAAAACAACACCAACTTGACAAACTATCGTTGTGGTTTTGATGCGTAGGTAAGAACGGTTCTTGCTAAGCCCGTAGCAGCCACGTAAAACTTGCAACAACAAAGTAGAGGACATCTAACTTGTTTTTGCAGGGCATGTTGTGATGTGATATGGTCAAGACGTGATGAGATATAAGTTGTTGTATGAGATGATCATGTTTTGTTGAAGTTATCGGCAACTGGCAAAAGCTTTATGGTTGTCTCTTTATTGCATAAGATGCAAGCGCCAAATAATTTCTTTACTTTATCGCTATGCGATAGCAATAGTTGCAAGAGCAATAGTTGGCGAGACGACCATGTGACGACACATTGATATAGATCAAGATGATGGAGATCATGGTGTCATGCCGGTGACGATGGAGATCATGACCATGCTTTGGAGATGGAGATCAAAGGCACAAGATGATGATGGCCATATCATGTCACATATTATGATTGCATGTGATGTTTATCTTTTATACATCTTATTTTGCTTAGTTCGGCGGTAGCTTTATAAGATGATCTCTCACTAAATTTCAAGGCATAAGTGTTCTCCCTGAGTATGCACCGTTGCGAAAGTTCTTCGTGCTGAGACACCACGTGATGATCGGGTGTGATAGGCTCTACGTTCAAATACAACGGGTGCAAAACAGTTGCACACGCGGAATACTCAGGTTAAACTTGACGAGCCTAGCATATAACAGATATGGCCTCGAAACACTGAGACCGAAAGGTCGAGCGTGAATCATATAGTAGATATGATCAACATAAATGATGTTCACCATTGAAACTACTCCATCTCACGTGATGATCGGACATGGTTTAGTTGATATGGATCACGTGATCACTTAGATGATTAGAGGGATGTCTATCTAAGTGGGAGTTCTTAAGTAATATGATTAATTGAACTTTAATTTATCATGAACTTAGTCCTGGTAGTATTAGCATATCTATGTTGTAGATCAATAGCTCGCGATGTTGCTCCCCGTTTAAATTTTTATATGTTCCTAGAGAAAACTAAGTTGAAAGATATTAGTAGCAATGATGCGGATTGGAACCGTGATCTGAGGTTTATCCTCATTGCTACACAGAAGAATTATGTCCTTGATGCACCGCTAGGTGACAGACCGATTGCAGGAGCAGACGCAGACGTTATGAACGTTTGGCTAGCTCAATATGATGACTACTTGATAGTTTAGTGCACCATGCTTAACGGCTTAGAATCGGGACTTCAAAGATGTTCTGAACATCATGGACCATATGAGATGTTCCAGGAGTTGAAGTTAATATTTCAAGCAAATACCCGAGTTGAGAGATATGAAGTCTCCAACAAGTTCTATAGCTAAAAGATGGAGGAGAATAGCTCAAGCAGTGAGCATGTGCTCAGATTGTCTGGGTACTACAATCGCTTGAATCAAGTGGGAGTTAATCTTCCAGATAAGATAGTGATTGACAAAATTCTCTAGTCACCATCACCAAGTTAGTAGAACTTCGTGATGAACTATAGTATGCAAGGGATAACGTAAACGATTCCCGAGCTTTTCATGATGATGAAATCAGAAATCAAGAAAGAGCATCAAGTGTTGATGATTAACAAGACCACTAGTTTCAAGAAAAGGGCAAAGGGAAAGAAAGGGAACTTCATGTAGAACGGCAAGCAAGTTGTTGCTCAAGTGAAGAAGCCCGAGTCTGGACCTAAGCCTGAGACTAAGTGCTTCTACTGCAAAGGGACTAGTTACTGGAAGCGGAACTGCCCCAAGTATTTGGTGGATAAGAAGGATGGCAAAGTGAACAAAGCTATATTTGATATACATGTTATTGATGTGTACTTTACTAGTGTTTATAGCAACCCCTCGGTATTTGATACTCTTTCAGTTGCTAAGATTAGTAACTCGAAATGGGAGTTGCAGAATGAACAGAGACTAGTTAAGGGTGAAGTGACGATGTGTATTGGAAGTGGTTCCAAGATTGATATGATCATCATCGCACACTCCCTATACTTTCGGGATTAGTGTTGAACCTAAAATAAATGTTATTTAGTGTTTTGCGTTGAGCATGAATATGATTGCATCATGTTTATTGCAATACGGTTATTCATGTAAGTTAGATAATAATTGTTGTTCTGTTTACATGAATAAAACCTTCTATGGTCATACACCCAATGAAAATGGTTTGTTGGATCTCGATCGTGGTGATACACATTTTCATAATATTAAAGCCAAAAGATGCAAAGTTAATAATGACAGTGCAACTTATTTGTGGCACTGCCATTTAGGTCATATTGGTGTAAAGTGCATGAAGAAACTCCATGCTGATGGACTTTTGGAATCACTTGATTATGAATCACTTGATGCTTGCGAACCATGCCTCATGGGCAAGATGACTAAAACTCCGTACTCCGGAACAATGGAGCGAGCAACTAACTTATTGGAAATAATACATACTGATGTATGCGGTCCGATGAGTGTTAAGGCTCACGGCAAGTATCGTTATTTTCTGACCTTCACAGATGGTTTAAGCAGATATGGGTATATCTACTTGATGAAACACAAGTCTGAAACATTTGAAAAGTTCAAAGAATTTCAGAGTGAAGTTGAGAATCATTGTAACAAGAAAATAAAAGTTTCTACGATATGATCGCAGAGGTAAAATATTTGAGTTACGAGTTTGGCCTTCAGTTAAAACAATGTGAAATAGTTTCACTACTCACGCCACCTGGAACACCACCGTGTAATGGTGTGTCCGAACGTCATAACCGTACTTTATTAGATATGGTGCGATCTATGATGTCTCTTACCGATCTACCACTATTGTTTTGGGGTTATGCATTAGAGACATATGCATTCACGTTAAATAGGGCACCATCTAAATCCGTTGAGACGACACCGTATGAACTATGGTTTGGCAAGAAACCTAAGCTGTCGTTTCTTAAAGTTTGAGGTTGCAATGCTTATGTGAAAAAGTTTCAACCTGATAAGCTCAAACCAAAATCGGAGAAGTGCCTCTTCATAGGATACCCAAAAGAAAATGTTGGGTACACCTTCTATCACAAATCCGAAGGCAAGATATTCGTTGCTGAGAATGGATCCTTTCTAGAGAAGGAGTTTCTCTCGAAAGAAGTGAGTGGGAGGAAAGTAGAACTTGATGAGGTAACTGTACCTGCTCCCTTATTGGAAAATAGTTCATCACAGAAATCTGTTCCTGTGACTACTACACCAACTAGTGAGGAAGCTAATGATGATGATCATTTAACTTCAGATCAAGTTACTACCGAACCTCGTAGGTAAACCAGAGTGAGATCCGCACCAGAGTGGTACGGTAATCCTGTTCTGGAGGTCATGTTACTTGACCATGACGAACCTACGAACTATGAGGAAGCGATGATGAGCCCAGATTCCGCAAAAATGGCTTGAGGCCATGAAATCTGAGATGGGATCCATGTATGAGAACAAAGTGTGGACTTTGGTTGACTTGCCCGATGATCGGCAAGCCATAGAAAATAAATGGATCTTCAAGAGGAAAACGGACGCTGATAGTAGTATTACTATCTACAAAGCTAGACTTGTCGAAAAAAGGTTTTTGACAAAGTTCAAGGTGTTGACTACGATGAGATTTTCTTAGTCGTAGCGATGCTTGAGTCTGTCCGAATCATGTTAGCAAATTGCCAAATTTTATGAAATCTGGCAAATGGATGTCAAAACTACGTTCCTTAATGGATTTCTTAAAGAAGAGTTGTATATGATGCAACCAGAAGGTTTTGTCGATCCTAAAGGTGCTAACAAAATGTGCAAGCTCCAGCGATCCATCTATGGACTGGTGCAAACATCTCGGAGTTGGAATATACGCTTTGATGAGTTGATCAAAGCATATAGTTTTATACATACTTGCGACGAAGCCTGTATTTACAAGAAAGTGAGTGGGAGCACTACAGCATTTCTGATAAGTATATGTGAATGACATATTGTTGATCAGAAATAATGTAGAATTATCCTGCAGAGCATAAAGGAGTGTTTGAAAGGGGTTTTTCAAAGAAAGACCTCGGTGAAGCTGCTTACATATTGAGCATCAAGATCTATAGAGATAGATCAAGACACTTGATAATTCTTTTTTCAATGAGTACATACCTTGACAAGATTTTGAAATAGTTCAAAATGGAACAGTCAGAGAAAGAGTTCTTGCCTGTGTTACAAGGTGTGAAATTGAGTAAGACTCAAAGCCCGACCACGACAGAAGATAGAAAGAGAATGAAAGTCATTCCCTATGCCTCAGCCATAGGTTCTATAAAGTATGCCATGCTATGTACCAGATCTATTGCATAGCCAGCACTGATTTTTGGCAAGGGAGTACAACAGTGACCTAGGAGTAGATCACTGGACAGCGGTCAAAATTATCCTTAGTGGAATAAGGATATGTTTCTCGATTATGGAGGTGACAAAAGGTTCGTCGTAAAAGGGTTACGTCGATACAAGTTTTGGCACTGATCCAGATGACACTAAGTCTTCATCTGGATACATATTGAAAGTGGGAGCAATTAGGTAAAGTAGCTCCGTGCAGAGCATTGTAGACATAGAAATTTGCAAAATACATACGGATCTGAATATGGCAGACCCGTTGACTAAACTTCTCTCACAAGCAAAACATGATCACACCTTAGTACTCTTTGGGTGTTAATCACATAGCGATGTGAACTAGATTATCGACTCTAGTAAACCCTTTGGGTGTTGGTCACATAACGATGTGAACTATGGGTGTTAATCACATGGTGATGTGAACTATTGATGTTAAATCACATGACGATGTGACCTAGATTATTGACTCTAGTGCAAGTGTGAGACTGAAGGAAATATGCCCTAGAGGCAATAATAAAGTTATTATTTATTTCCTTATTTCATGATAAATGTTTATTATTCATGCTAGAATTGTATTAACCGGAAACATAATACTTGTGTGAATACATAGACAAACAGAGTGTCACTAGTATGCCTCTACTTGACTAGCTCGTTGATCAAAGATGGTTATGTTTCCTAGCCATAGACATGAGTTGTCATTTGATTAACGGGATCACATCATTAGGAGAATGATGTGATTGACTTGACCCATTCCGTTAGCTTAGAACTTGATCATTTAGTATTCTGCTATTGCTTTCTTCGTGACTTATACATGTTCCTATGACTATGAGATTATGCAACTCCCGTTTACCGGAGGAACACTTTGTGTGCTACCAAACGTCACAACGTAACTGGGTGATTATAAAGGTGCTCTACAGGTGTCTCCGAAGGTACTTGTTGGGTTGGCGTATTTTGAGATTAGGATTTGTCACTCCGGTTGTCGGAGAGGTATCTCTGGGCCCTCTCGGCAATGCACATCACTTAAGCCTTGCAAGCATGGCAACTAATGAGTTTGTTGCGGGATGATGTATTACGAAACGAGTAAAGAGACTTGCCAGTAACGAGATTGAACTAGGTATTGAGATACCGACGATCGAATCTCGGGCAAGTAACATACCGATGACAAAGGGAACAACGTATGTTGTTATGCGGTCTGACCGATAAAGATCTTCGTAGAATATGTGGGAGCCAATATGAGCATCCAGGTTCCGCTATTGGTTATTGACCGGAGACGTGTCTCGGTCATGTCTACATAGTTCTCGAACCTGTAGGGTCCGCACGCTTAAAGTTTCGATGACAGTTATATTATGAGTTTATATGTTTTGATGTACCGAAGGTTGTTCGGAGTCCTGGATGTGATCACGGACATGACGAGGAGTCTCGAAATGGCCGAGACATAAAGATCGATATATTGGACGACTATATTCGGACATCAGAAATGTTCCGAGTGGTTCGGGTATTTTTCGGAGTACCGGGGAGTTACGTGAATACGGGGGAAGAAGTATATGGGCCTTAGGGGAGAGGGAGAGGCAGGCCGCGCGCCCCCCCATTGACTAGTCCGAATTGAACTAGGGGGAGGGGCGGCGCCCCCTCCTTCCTTCTCTTCCCTCTTCCCTTTCCTTGACTCCTACTCCTACTACTTGGAAGGGGGGGAATCCTACTCCCGGTGGGAGTAGGACTCCTCCTAGGGCGCGCCATAGAGAGGGCCGGCCCTCCCCCTCCTCCACTCCTTTATATACGGGGAGGGGGGCACCCCTTGGAGACACAACAATTGATCGTTTGATATTTTAGCCGTGTGCGGTGCCCCCCTCCACCATAGTCCACCTCGATAATACTGTAGCGGTGCTTAGGCGAAGCCCTGCGTCGGTAGAACATCATCATCATCACCACGCCGTCGTGCTGACAAAACTCTCCCTCAACACTCGGCTGGATCGGAGTTCGAGGGACATCATCGGGCTGAACGTGTGCTGAACTCGGAGGTGCCGTGAGTTCGGTACTTGATCGGCCGGATCGTGAAGACTTACGACTACATCAACCGCGTTGTGCTAACGCTTCCGCTTTCGGTCTACGAGGGTACGTGGACAACACTCTCCCCTCTCATTGCTATGCATCACCATGATCTTGCGTGTGCGTAGGAATTTTTTTGAAATTACTACGTTCCCCAACACTAGCCACCTGTGTGCGAAGCACGGTGGTAGAACCAGTCTCATGAACGCGGTCATGTAATGTCGGTCTGGGCCGCTTCATCCAACAATACCGCCGAATCAAAGTATGACATGCTGGTAAGCATTATGACTATTATCGCCCACAACTCTTTGTGTTCTACTCGTGCATATATATAACATCTACGCCTAGACCTAGCTCGGATGCCATTGTTGGGGAACGTAGTATTTCAAAAAAATTGACTACGATCACGCAAGATTTATCTAGGAGAAGCATAGCAACGAGCGGGTACAGTGTGTCCACGTACCCTCGTAGACCGAAAGCGGAAGCGTTTAGTAACGCGGTTGATGTAGTCGAACGTCTTCGCGATCCAACCGATCAAGTACCGAACGCACGACACCTCCGCGATCTGCACACGTTCAGCTCGGTGACGTCCCTCAAACTCTTGATCTAGTTGAGGTCGAGGGAGAGTTCCTCAGCACGACGGTGTGGTGATAGTGGTGATGAAGTTACCGGTGCAGGGCTTCGCCTAAGCACTACGACGATATGACCGAGGTGTCTAACTATGGAGGGGGGCACCGCACATGGCTAAGAGATTGTCTGTTGTGCCTTTGGGGTGCCCCCTGCCCCCATATATAAAGGAGGGGAGGAGAAGGCCGGCCAACAAGGGGCGTGTCAGGGAGAGGGGAGTCCTACTAGGAGTCCAGTCCTAGTAGGATTTGGCCCCACCCTTTTTTCCTTCTACCGGAGGGGGAAAAGGGGAAGGAGAGGGAGTAGGAGAAGGAAAGGGGGGTGGCGCCCCCTTCCCAAGTCCAATTCGGCCTCCTCCCTTGTGGGGGGTGCACCAGCCCCTTGTGGTCTGGTTAGCCTCCCTCCTATGGCCCATAAGGCCCATATCTTTCCCCGGGGGGTTCCGGTAACCTCCCGGTACTCCGAAAAAATGCCCGAATCACTCGGAACCATTCCGATGTCCGAATGCAACCTTCCAATATATGAATCTTTACCTCTCGACTATTTCAAGACTCCTTGTCATGTCCGTGATCTCATCCAGGACTCCGAACAAACTTCGGTACATCAAATCACCTAACTCATAATACAAATCGTCATCGAACGTAAAGCGTGCGGACCCTACGGGTTCGAGAACTATGTAGACATGACCGAGACACATCTCCGATCAATAACCAATAGCGGAACCTGGATGCTCATATTGGCTCCTACATATTCTATGAAGATCTTTATCGGTTAAACCGCATAACAACATACGTTGTTCCCTTTGTCATCGGTATGTTACTTGCCCGAGATTCGATCATCGGTATCATCATACCTAGTTCAATCTCGTTACCGGCAAGTATCTTTACTCGTTCCCTAATGCATCATCCCGCAACTAACTCATTAGTCACATTGCTTGCAAGGCTTATAGTGATGATCATTACCGAGAGGGCCCAGAGATACCTCTCCGATACTTGGAGTGACAAATCCTAATCTCGATCTATGCCAACTCAACAAACACCATCGGAGACACCTGTGGAGCATATTTATAATCACCCAGTTACGTTGTGACGTTTGATAGCACACAAGGTGTTCCTCTGGTATTCGGGAGTTGCATAATCTCATAGTCAGAGGAACATGTATAAGTCATGAAGAAAGCAATACCAATAAAACTAAATGATCATTATGCTAAGCTAACGGATGGGTCTTGTCCATCACATCATTCTCTAATGATGTGGTCCCGTTCATCAAATAACAACACATGTCTATGGCTATGAGGCTTAACCATCTTTGATTAACGAGCTAGTCAAGTAGAGGCATACTAGGGACACTCTGTTTTGTCTATGTATTCACACATGTATCAAGTTTCCGGTTAATACAATTCTAGCATGAATAATAAACATTTATCATGATATAAGGAAATATAAATAAAAAATTTATTATTGCCTCTCAGGCATATTTCCTTCAGCTGAAGCATAGGGAATGACTTTCATTTTTTCTCTATCTTCTGCAGTGGTCGGGCATTGAGTCTGACTCAACTTCACACCTTGTAACATAGGCAAGAACCCTTTCTTTGCTTGATCCATTTTGAACTTCTTCAAAACTTTATCAAGGTATGTGCTTTGTGAAAGTCCAATTAAGCGTCTTGATCTATCTCTATGGATCTTGATGCCCAATATGTAAGCAGCTTCACCGAGGTCTTTCATAGAAAAACTTTTATTCAAGTATCCTTTTATGATATCCAGAAATTCTATATCATTTCCAATCAACAATATGTCATCCACATATAATATTAGAAATGCTACAGAGCTCCCACTCACTTTCTTGTAAATACAACTTCTCCAAAAGTCTATATAAAACCATATGCTTTGATCACACTATCAAAACGTTTATTCCAACTCCGAGATGCTTGAACCAGTCCATAAATGGATCGCTGGAGCTTGCACACTTTGTTAGCATCCTTTGGATCGATAAAGCCTTCTGGTTGCATCATATACAACTCTTCTTCCAGAAATCCATACAGGAATGCAATTTTGACATCCATTTGCCAAATTTCATAATCATAAAATGCGGCAATTGCTAACATGATTCGGAAGGACTTAAGCATCGCTACAGGTGAGAAGGTCTCATCGTAGTCAACTCCTTGAACTTGTCGAAAACCTTTCGCGACAAGTCGAGCTTTGTAAACAGTAACATTACCGTCAGCGTCAGTCTTCTTCTTGAAGATCCATTTATTCTCTATGGCTTGCGGATCATTGGGCAAGTCAACCAAAGTCCACACTTTGTTCTCATACATGGATCCCATCTCAGATTTCATGGCCTCAAGCCATTTCGCGGAATCTGGGCTCATCATCGCTTCCTCATAGTCTGTAGGTTCGTCATGGTCAAGTAACATGACCTCTAGAACAGGATTACCGTACCACTCTGGTGCGGATCTTACTCTGGTTGACCTACGAGGTTTGGTAGTAACTTGATCAGAAGTTTCATGATCATCATCATCAGCTTCCTCACTAATTGGTGTAGGAATCACTAGAACTGATTTCTGTGAGGAACTACTTTCCAATAAGGGAGCAGGTACAATTACCTCATCAAGTTCTACTTTCCTCCCACTCACTTCTTTTGAGAGAAACTCCTTCTCTAGAAAGGATCCATTTTTAGCAACAAATATCTTGCCTTCGGATCTGTGATAGAGGGTGTACCCAACAGTCTCCTTTGGGTATCCTATGAAGACACATTTCTCCGATTTGGGTTCGAGCTTATCAGGTTGAAGCTTTATCACATCAGCATCACAACCCCAAACTTTCAGAAACGACAACTTGGGTTTCTTGCCAAACCGCAGTTCATATGGTGTCGCCTCAATGGATTTAGATGGTGCCCTATTTAACGTGAATGCAGTCGTCTCTAAAGCATAACCCCAAAACGATAGCGGTAAATCAGTAAGAGACATCATAGATTGCACCATATCTAATAAAGTGCGGTTACGACGTTCGGACACACCATTACGTTGTGGTGTTCCGGGTGGCGTGAGTTGCCAAACTATTCCGCATTGTTTCAAATGAAGACCAAACTCGTAACTCAAATATTCTCCTCCACGATCAGATCATAGAAACTTTATTTTCTTGTTATGATGATTTTCCACTTCACTCTAAAATTCTTTGAACTTTTCAAATGTTTCAGACTTATGTTTCATCAAGTAGATATACCCATATCTGCTCAAATCATCTGTGAAGGTCAGAAAATAACGATACCGGCCACGAGCCTCAACACTCATCGGACCGCATACATCAGTATGTATTATTTCCAATAAGTCTGTTGCTCGCTCCATAGTTCCGGAGAACGGAGTCTTAGTCATCTTGCCCATGAGGCATGGTTCGCAAGCATCAAGTGATACATAAACAAGTGATTCCAAAAGCCCATCAGCATGGAGTTTCTTCATGCGCTTTACACCAATATGACCTAAACGGTAGTGCCACAAATAGTTGCACTGTCATTATTGAACTTATATCTTTTGGCTTCAATACTATGAATATGTGTATCACTACTATCGAGATTCAAGAAAAATATGACCATAAAAGATATTACTCATATAAATAGAACAATCATTATTCTCTAATTTAAATGAATAACCGTCTCGCATCAAACAATATCCAGATATAATGTTCATGCTCAACGCTGGCACCAAATAATAATTATTCAGATCTAAAACTAATCCCGAAGGTAGATGTAGAGGTAGCGTGCCGACGATGGTTGATACGACTCCAACGTATCTATAATTTTTTATTGTTCCATGCTGTTTTATTATCAATCTTGGATGTTTTATAATCATTTTTATAGTCAGTTTATATCATTTTTGGTACTAACCTATTGACGTAGTGCCCAGTGCCAGTTGCTGCTTTCTGCATGTTTTTTACATCGCAGGAAATCAATATCAAACGGAGTCCACATGCCCCGAAACTTTTTGGAGATTTTTTATGGGCTAGAAGGAAGAAGATGGGCCCTGGTGGCACCTGGGTGGAGTCCCGAGGAGGGGACAACCTACCAGGGCGCTCCAGGAGGCCCAGGTGCGCCCTGGTGGGCTGTGCCCACCTCGGGCACCCCCCGGACCGCCTCTTTGCTATATAAATACCCCAAAATTCCCAGCACCCTAGAAGCGTCGACGAAATATTCATCCAACTACCGCAGAGTCCAGAACCACCAGATCCAATCTAGACACCATCACGGAGGGGTTCACCACTTCCATTGGTGCCCCTCCGATGATGCGTGAGTAGTTCTTTGTAGACCTTCGGGTCCGTAGTTAGTAGCTAGATGGATTTCTCTCTCTCGCTGAATTCTCAATACAATGGTCTCTTGGAGATCCATATGATGTAACTCTTTTTGCGGTGTGTTTGTTGGGATCTCATGAACTACGAGTTTATGATCAGTTATAACTTTTTATATCCATGAAAGTTATTTGAGTTTCTTTGATCTCTTATATGCATGATCTCTTATAGCCTCGTATTTCTTCTCCGATATTTGGGTTTTGTTGGGCCAACTTGATCTATTTATCTTGCAATGGGAAGAGGTGCCCGGTAGTGGGCTCGATCTTACAGTGATTGATCCCAGTGACAGAAGGGGAACCGACACATATGTGTCGTTGCTACTAAGGATAAAATACGAGATCTAATATCTGCCGCAATAGATAGATGGATCTTGTCTACATCATATCATCGTTCTTATTGCATTACTCCATTTTCCATGAACTTAATACACTAGATGCATGCTGGATAGCGGGCGATGTGTGGAGTAATAGTAGTAGATGCAGGTAGGAGTTGGTCTACTAATCTTGGACGTGATGCCTATGTAATGATCATTGCCTGGATATCGTCATGATTATTTGAAGTTTTATCAATTGCCCAACAGTAATTAGTTTACCCACCGTTTGCTATTTTTCTCGAGAGAAGCCACTAGTGAAACCTACGGCCCCCGGGTCTTCTTCCTCATATATTTGCCTTGCGATCTACTTTTCCTTTGCATTTTTATTCAGATCTATTAAACCAAAAATACAAAAATACCTTGTGGCACTTTATTTTATTTGCGATCTATTATTTCAATCTATTACAATTTTCTCCCGTCAACGTGCCTTCTGGCGCCGTTACCCGAAAGGGATTGACAACCCCTTTAACACGTCGGGTTGCGAGTGGCTGTTATTTGTGTGCAGGGGCTGTTTACGTTTTGTTGCTTGGTTCTCCTACTGGTTCGATACCTTGGTTTCATTGCTGAGGGAAATACCTACCGTTGTTGTGCTACATCATCCTCTCCTCTTGGGGGAAATACCGACGTAGTACTAGCAAACATGATCAAGGGAATTTCTGGCGCCGTTGCCGGGGAGAATCTTCAACATAACCAGGTTCCTAAACACAAATCTCATCTCCTTGCAATTTACATTATTTGCCATTTGCCTCTCGTTTTCCTCTCCCCCACTGCACAAAAATTTGCCGTTTTATTCGCCTCTCTTTTTCCGTTCGCCATTTTCTTGTCAAATCTATTTTCTGCTTGCAATCATGAGTTATTTCGGTATGGCACCAACAGATGATGGCCTGACTCCTAAGATTGGACGTACATGCAATCTGGATGCTAAAACTTTTATCTTGGGGCAAGGGAAAGTTATGGGAGAAGAACATATCCAAGAATTTTTCAATTGTGTCGGAAATCTGAATCTTGATGATGCTCCTATACTTAAAACTACTAGATCTTATGCGGATGCTATTTTAGCACTAGTTCTGAAACTTGAAAGTAAATTTATCTGCACTTATCCTACTTTGCAAAGATTGTTTTTTGAGCTTCCCGAAATAAAGAATCCTAGAGCCAAAAAGTTGGCCACTCTCATTCTTATGAACGAGTTTGACTACATAATTCCGAAAGCTAGGGAAATCTTTGACTTTTATGGTATGAATCGTGAAAAACCCGTGATAGATGAAATTCTTTACAATAGTGACTATGCACTAAGGCATTTTCTTGGGGATAATAAGATCTTTGATGAGAATCTTAAGAAGGAAGTCCCCGTTCTAGATATGCTCCAACAAGTTTTCAATAATGTTAATCAACACTATTCTTGGATTGTTGCGGAAAATCAAATGGGTTATGATGAAAACCAACTAAGGAATGCTAAAGATTCTATGGATAATATTGTTAGGAATAAGCAACTTGTATTCCCATGAGGCCATAGGCCGATATATATACATGTACAGGTGTGGAACATATGCAGGAAACCCCTTATACAACGGGATAAATACAAAGGGGTACATGACTTATATTATAACTCTAACACCCCCCTCAAACTCATGGTGGATGAACAACACTGAGTTTGGAGAGATAAAAGCCATGTTGTGCTCTAGTCTGGGCCTTCGTCAGGAAATCCACCAACTGTAACTCGGAAGGCACATACTGAAGAGCAATAACCTGATCCTGCACACCAGCGCGCACATAGAAAGCATCAACACCAATATGCTTGGTGAGCTCATGCTTCACAGGATCACGCGCAATGCTAATAGCACCTGTACTGTCAGACAAGAGCAGAGTCGGTGTAGTGACAGAAACACCAAAATCCTGAAGTAACCACCGTAACCAAGTCACCTCTGCCGTCAAAAGAGCCATGGCTCGCAACTCAGCCTCAGCACTCGAACGGGAAACTGCAATCTGTTTCTTCGTCTTCCAGGCAATGAGAGAACCACCAAGAAAAACACAGTAAGCAGAAAGTGAACGGCGATCAGAAGGATCACTAGCCCACGTAGCATCCGAATAGGCCTGAAGCTGTAAAGAACTGGAGCTAGGAAAGAATAGACGGTGAGAGATCGTGCCCCGAAGATATCGGAGAACACGAAGGAGATGACTATAGTGAACCGATGTGGGAGCAGAGACAAACTGACTCAGAATATGAACCGGATAAGAGATGTCCGGACGAGTGACAGCTAGATAGACAAGACTGCCAACGAGATGACGATAACGCGTCGGGTCAGGGAGAGGATCACCATCAGTAGCACGGAGGTGAACATTGAGCTCCATAGGAGTCTCAACAATGCGCTCGTCAGTAAGAGCAGCACGAGCAAGAAGATCCTGGATATACTTTTCCTGGGATATAAAAAAGCCATCAGAGGTAGAAGAGACTTCAATCCCAAGAAAGTAGCGAAGAGGTCCAAGATCAGACATAAGAAACTGCTCACTAAGACGGGCCTTTACAAAGGCAATATACTCGGGGTCATCCCCAGTGATGACCATGTCATCAACATAGAGAAGAAGAAGAGTCCGACCACGAGGAGAAAGGTGAATAAACAATGCTGGATCATGAGCACTTGCTGAAAAACCAGCAGTAGTGACCACAGAGGCAAAACGCTCAAACCAGGCGCGAGGGGCTTGCTTAAGGCCATAGAGAGAGCGACGAAGACGACATACCATGCCATCAGGAACAGAATACCCAGGTGGTGGCTGCATGTACACCTCCTCACGCAGCTCACCATTAAGAAAGGCATTCTTAACATCAAGCTGAGATATAGACCAGTGGCGTGCAGAGGCAACGACAAGAAGTGTACGAACAGTGGTCATATGGGCCACAGGAGCAAAAGTCTCGTCATAATCACGACCATGCTCCTGCTGAAAACCACGAGCCACGAGACGAGCTTTGTGATGCTCAAGAGAACCATCGGAGCAAGTCTTAACCTTGTAGACCCACTTACAAGTGATGGGACGGACTCCGGGAGGAAGAGAAACAAGATCCCAGGTACCAGTGCGTTCAAGAGCAGCAATCTCCTCTGCCATCGCAAACTGCCATTCAGGATGAACAACAGCCTGACGGTAAGAAGTCGGCTCAAGAACAGCAGCACCAGCGGTGGGAAATCCAAAGCGATCAACAGGCGGACGAGGACGAGAACGCAAGCCATAAGTAGGCTGAGAGGAAGAGGACGACTCATCCAATGAAGCATCCACAGGTCGTGAATGACGAGTGTAATGCTGAGGAAAAGATGGAACAATAGAAGGAGGAATCGCCAAGGTAGAATCAGGGGGTGGCGACGAAGAAGGCACCGGGGATGAAGGTGTAGAATCCGGTGACATGCTAGGCGAGGAGACCGGAGAAGATGGTGGCTGCAAATCGACTAGGGGTGGAGAAGCAGAGGGAGTGGAACGAATGGGCACAGGCGCGACGGGGGTGATAGGTGAGTCAGGAAAAGTGAGGAAAGAGATATCCTCCACTGAAAAAATCGAGGAAGATGGGCGTGGGTAGAAAGGACGAGACTCATCAAAAGTCACGTCTCGAGAGATATGCATCCGACGACCGATAGGATCCCAACAACGATAGCCCTTATGCTCATCACTGTAGCCTAAGAAGACACACTCAACAGACTGAGCGGTCAGTTTGGTGCGTTCGCGAGGGGCAAGAAGAACATAGCAAACACAACCAAACAAGTGAAGCATCGAATAATCGGGAGAACGATCAAAAAGACGCTCAAAAGGAACACCACCCTGCAAAGCAGCGGACGGCTGAAGGTTGATGAGATAGGTGGAAGTGGAGATAGCCTCGGCCCAAAAATGAGGTGGAAGAGAGGCGGCGATCATCATCGCACGAGCCGTCTCAAGAAGGTGACGATGCTTGCGCTCAGACACGCCATTCTGAGCATGAGCACCAGGACAAGAGAACTGGGCAAGAGTACCTGTCGTGGAATTATCACGGCAGATGTCCTCGAGCTAGGACTTAGTCATGGAGCCATCGCAACTAGGAAGCTTGAAGGGGTTAATACGGGACAAGGAACACGAGGGTTTATACTGGTTCGGCCCCTTACGGTGAAGGTAAAAGCCTACGTCCAGTTGAGGTGGTATTGATTAGGGTTACGATCACCAGGGAGCTAAACTGCTATGCCCGGCTTTCGATGAGATTGTTCTTGTCCCTAAACCGCTGCCGGGTCGTCCCTTTATATAGGGAGGCTGACGCCCAGCAGCTCTCAGAGTCCCGGCCGGCTCATAAGAGTGTCCGGCTCGGACTCTCAACTATTCTTGCCTTACAGTACAAGTTCTACCATAATAATGATTGTAACTACGGGCCTTAAGCCATCTCCGGGTCTTGAGCCCATCTTTGGCCCACCGTCTTTAAGCTTGGCACTGGGCTTCTGGTAGTGACCATATGAGTAACCCGGCACCTCCTGGCGGGTGACTCTAAGGTCTATATCCTCAACATTAGGCCCCAGATTGATTTGAGCCGGCTCATGTCAATCTTCCATTCCTTCGACAGAAAATCTCCGGCTTACAATTGTGTGAAGGCCATAACCCAGCGTGACGTCATCCTCTGGACCCCGGATAATCCGCCGTGACATCATCTTCCATTAAGCCCGTTTTTTACTCCGCCAGATTCGCAACGGATCTTTACATTTACTGTCATCCCGAAAATCGAGGCGTTTCATGGGGAGATAACCACGCCGTGGTCTCCTTGATCCTCGCGCCCGCTTTATGAGTTTGCCTTATAAATAGGCCGGCCCGACGGCCCTTTCTCACTCTCCTTCCTCTGTTGTCTCCTTCCTCTCACTGCCCGTGCTGCTCAAGCTCCGCCGCCGTCACCGCCGCAGGTCTTCTCGTCGTCACCAGCTCAGGCCGCTGCATCACCCTGATCGGACCAGAGAAACGCGACAACCTCCGCAGCTCTCCAGCTCCTGTAAGTCCTGCTTGTCCTGTAGATTGGATCTGCCGTAGGGTTCGAGCAGTTCGTCCGTGTTCTTCGCCACCACCCACGAGTTCTTGGTAGTTTTCCTTTTTACTGCCTCTTTCTGATCTCTGGATAGTATAGAACCAATGCGGCGGCCATTTAGCACTCATTTCTAATGTAAGTAGATCCCTTTTTACTGCATAGGAGCCTCGTTCGAGCCCAAGAGCTTCTCCAGCGTCTGTTTTTAGGTCTAGAACTTTTCCTTTTAGCCGACTGTTTTGATCCAAAAAATTTACTGCGATGTGTGAAACCTGTTTATCACACTTAGTAAAAAAACTGCAATCATTGAATCTCGGCGGTTTACATTTCCGGCTTAAAGAAACCACGCGCCATAGAACCTTCCGACTTAAAGAAAATCATGCGCCACAAAAATTTCCGAATTAGCTGTGATAAGGCCTGTAGACAATCAAATTATTCTCAACCCCTCGGCGGCTTAAATAGCCCGGTGCACTTAAGTGTATACCATTAGTCCCCTTATAAGCCGCCATCTTGATATTGAACTGTAGATTTCCTCCGGCTCATAATTAACCCGGACGTTTTTTTTCCTTTTATCATAGACCGCCAACTTTCACCATGCCTCCCAAAGCTCCCATTACTTGCAACTGGATGAGGTCCAATGTCACCAATGAGACCCTAGCAGATTTTGTTATGGCTGGATATCTGCCCAAGAAGGATGTCATGTCCTACCGTGCCCCTGACCCGTCAGAAGAGAGGCCACAGCCAAAGGATGGGGAGGTAGTGATTTTTGCGGATCACATGAGCCGGGGCTTCGCACCGCCCGGCTCAAAGTTTTTTAGGGACGTGATCAACTTCTTCGACTTGCGGCCTCAAGATATAGGACCCAACTCAGTATCCAACATCTGCAATTTTCAAGTTTTCTGCGAGGTTTACCTTGGAGAAGAACCTAGTTTGCTGCTCTTCAGAGAGCTTTTTTATTTAAACCGTCAGAATGAGTGCGCCAATGGGCCAAGTCTGGAATTAGGTGGTATCTCCATCCAGCGGCGTAGGGACTGCCTTTTCCCTTACGCAGAGCCGCCGAGCCACCCAAAGGACTGGAACATGACTTGGTTCTACTGCCAAGATACATCCCCGGCTGATGAAAGCCCGCTGCCCGGCTTTCGCCCAACACGTCTGGAGCCGACTCACCCACTGTCGGACAAGCTGACTCAAGCAGAGCGCCAGCCTCTGCTCCCCACTATCAACAAGATCAAGGCTCTCCTGGGCAATGGTCTGAACGGAATCGACCTGGTCCGGGTCTGGATCTCATGGCGGGTGATCCCATTGAGCCGCCGCCCCGGCTTAATGTGTGAGTACACAGGACGAAAGGATGACCCTCAGAGACACAGCCGCAATGATCTTCCAGAAGACGTTGCAGAGGAGATGACCAAGGCTCTGTTAAACGAGAGCCTGGCAGACTGCGGAAGGACCGGGTTAGCCCCCTTCTGCAAGACCAACCCAGCCCCAGCGGTAAGCCGCCGACTTTAACTTTTTATCTACTTCTGCATGTAACCTTCATCTGAACCGTTTGAAGAATTCATCATTGTATTTTTTAGGCTGATGATAAGTTCTGGCGGGTCAAATATGACCATGAGGCGGCCAAGAAGGCCAGGAAGGCGAAGAAAGCCGCCAAGAAAACCGCCCCTCGCAAGAAAGGGAGCAGGCCTACTGCCTCCGAGCCGATGCAATTAAGCGACAACTCCGAGTCAGAGGTAACCCCTGAGTCTTTTAAGTCCTTGCTATATTCACTGTTTGTTTGCTGTCCGCCTTATCAATACTTGCTCATTGACAGGATGACACCGGCGCCAGTAACCCGGTGGTTGAAGAGGTAATGTCACTTTCCTCCGACTCGGAGCCCTTGCCACAGCTGAAAGTCCGAAGGGTAACCCGGAAAGTAAGCTTTTCACATCCTTTAGCTTATCAAGACCCTCAATTTATTTTGAAGCGACAGGTTCATGAAAGCCGGCGTCATACCCGGACCAACAAGGACACCGACCTCTCCGCCGGGTTACCCGACGCAACAAGGAAGCGCCGAACTGAGGTTATTTCCCACTTGTACCCTTTTCATCCGTTGGCGGGTGTTATCCGTCAGCCACTCAATTCCTTTGACTCCAATTATCAGGAGACCTCCCCCTCTTCGGGCGACTCTATGCAGCCGAGTCTTCCGACTTTCAAGACCGCGCCCGGGTAATGACAACCATCTCATATTATATTTGTCTGTACTTACTCTTTTTGTGCTTAACGTTTCTGTCCTTTCAGCGCCCAGGCAAATCTCACCAAAAGAGCGAAGAAGACCAAGTCAGCCGGAGTGCCGGATTTGCCTGAACCGGAGGTGACGGCTCAAGAACCGTCAGCTGCCTCCGCCCCCGAAGCCACCACTCCAATGGACACGGCACCTGAGGCCACTGCCCCGACTACCAAGGCAACGACCGAAGCTTCTATTAACCCGGAGGCCTCCGGCTCAGCTCCACCAGCAGACGACCCGGACGTGGTAATCACCCGGACGGAGTTCGTTGAGCCGGGGAGACCTACCGTGCTGGCCAAGTGCTCCGCTAAGGGGGAGTTGCTGCCGCCCCACCGGGTGAACCTGGACCTCTCCGACTACACCAACTTGAGCATTGGAGAGCTCGTCTCTGGCTACATCAGCCAAGTGCACAAGAGCCGGGACACAGAAGTCGCCATGGTGAACCAGATCCAGCAACAATCTGAGGTATCATTCTGCTGTCCTCTTACTTACTGCATAGTTACCTTTGCCATGATAGCCCCCAAGTCGATGAGTTATGAGTGAATATGTTGTAGACTTAGGTTTCGGCTTACTCAATTGAGCCGGCAGTATGTAGATAGATACATTCAATATGCATTAGCCCCCAAGTGCCAAGTGTCTTTGCTTGGAAAACGCTTGGGACTTATATAATGGCTGTTAATAACCCGGAAATGTATGCAGGCTGTTGGCAAGAAGCTAGAGGCGGACCTTGCGGATCTCAAGAGCCGGCTGAAGACGCAGGAGATGGAGACCCGGAAGGCAAACGCCAAGTTTGTATCCAGCATCGCCGCTCAAGAGAAGCTGAAGACAGAATTTGATGCTGAGCGGAAAGCCTGGGCCGAAGAGAAGGCCGCACTGGTGACCCGGGCGGAACAGGCGGAGAAGGCTCTCTCTGAGAAGACCGCCGAGCTCTCCGGCCTAAAGCGCCAGGTTTCCCAAATGGTGGCCGCCATCTTCGGTAAGTCGCCTCACCGGCTTTCATCAAGTTTAGAATGTTTATATTTCATGATTCATCCTTGTCACCGGCTTATCTGATTCTGTTAAACAGGTCCCAGAAGTGCCAACCTCAACCAGAGCGTGGTCACCAAACTAAAGGCCGTGTATACCCTGGTGGAGCAACTCTACACCGGGTCACAGCGTGCCTTAGCTGTGGTGGCCCTATCCAACGAGGTGCCAACTCACCTGGCAGAAGTCCTGCGCCGGCTTGCCGTTCTGCCTCGGCGGATCCAAGAGCTGCGACGGGCCTCTGCGAGGGCCGGAGCGATCGCCGCGCTGAGCCGGGCCAAGGCATTCCTGCCGGAGTTAGACCCGGCGGACATCGCCCTTGGCTATCCAAGCCTGAAGGAAGACGGCTCAGCTTTCGATCAGAAGGACTTCGCGGCTTGCGTGAAGGCGGTACACCCGGTGGCCACCCTTATCGGGAACGACACAGATTTGACCAAGTACCAGCCGGGTTATGATGCGGAGAATCAGAGGATTCCAACCCCTCGCTATGAAGCTCTCAACTTGATCCCGCCGGCTCGTCAGCACACTTTCGCCCCAGAGATTGACCCGGCCGGGTTAATTGACGAGGAAGCCCAATTCGAAGTTCTCAGCGGCATCGACTGGAAGTCATCAACCTTCCAGGTCTTGGGATCAGCCGGAGGAGAGGATAGGAACGAGCCGGAGACTTCAACTCAGCGGGCATCGTAACTCGGCTGGCGGTTTACCAAACAATGCTCCACCCTTTTTAGACTTGATGAGTTTTGTAATAGAGTAGGTGCAACAGTTTATCTCTGCCGTGCCATCGTGCACGTATTGAATGCCAAGGTCTTTTGAAGTTGTCTCTTTGATGTTTCTCCGGGTCATAATCATCCCTTTGTTTTTCTCAACCTCAAAGAGGTGCCTTTAGGTAACCTGCATAGAAAGGCAAATCACAAGTCTCGAGGCGGCTTACCGCCCTGAGAATCAGGTGTTTTGGATAGATAACCCGGAATACAAATCAAAAAAGACTGGTCCTCAATTATATCCTAAACACAGCCGTAATAACACACTTAGCGGCCTGTAAGCATACTTCCGGTTTAGATAACCCGGGTAACAAGGTTGGTATCTTAACTCCGATTTACTTGTCTTAATAACACCCATGGTGTTCAACTAACACTGTAAACCAAAGTTAAGCCGGCAAAGTGAGACCCGGCCATACACATCTTGACATAATCAGAGTAAACTTGTGATAAAGCAGAAGAACTTAGGGGCTTCCGGTTCGAATACGACCAGAGACCCGGCCCAAAGGGGTTAAGCTAAGATTCGGATACGATCATATAGCCCCCAGTGGGTGTGGCGATGCCAATCAAGAGGGTACCGACAGCTATGTTCTCTCTGGTTCGAATACGACCCATGTTTGAACAGGAAGCCCCCAAGTGATTTTAAGAATTGTTTAACGACGCTGATTCGAATACGATCCATGTCGGTTCTTAGAGGGGTTAAACTATGATTCAAATATGACCAAAGGTAACCTCCCAATGAGCTCGGCGCTTTTCCAATCAAATGGGTATCGATAGCTATGTTCTCTTTGGTTCGAATACGACCCATGTTTGAACAGGAAGCCCCCAAGTGACTTTACTGCTTACGGCTAGATTCGAATACGATCATAAACCGGATCCTCCTTTAAGTCACCATGTAATCTTGCAATAAGAACAACACGTGCATATTTGGAGGAGAAAAAAGGACAGAGGTCCTGCTTTATTGCTTATCATAATATATACATGGCTGAAAGAAATATGTACACCACGAGAGCCGGTGGCTCAAGTGTAGTAAGGCCGAAGCTGAGCTATGTTCCACGGCCGACGGGTCTCCTCCTTCGACTTACGTGAATCTTTGTGCTCCCGAATGTCAATGAGGTAATACGACCCGTTGTGCAAGTTCTTGCTGACCACAAAGGGCCCTTCCCAAGGCGGGGATAACTTGTGTGCATCTGTTTGATCCTGGATGAGCCGAAGCACGAGATCGCCTTCCTGGAAGACCCGGGATTTAACCCGACGGCTGTGGTAACGGCGCAAGTCTTGCTGGTAAATCGCTGATCGAGCTGCTGCCACATCACGCTGTTCGTCCAATAGGTCAAGAGCATCTTGTCGCGCCAGTTCATTATCCGCCTCAACATAAGCCGCCACTCGAGGTGAGTCATGACGGATGTCACTGGGGAGGACTGCTTCTGCTCCATAAACCATGAAGAAAGGCGTGAAGCCTGTAGACCTGTTAGGAGTAGTGTTGATGCTCCATAACACGGAGGGCAACTCCTCCACCCAACAACCCGGCGTCCGTTGCAAAGGGACCAAAAGCCGGGGCTTGATACCTTTCAGAATCTCCTGTATAGCTCTCTCAGCTTGACCGTTGGATTGAGGATGAGCCACTGAGGAAACATCAAGTCGGATATGCTCGCGTTGACAAAACTCTTCCATGGCGCCTTTGGAGAGATTGGTGCCATTGTCAGTTATAATGCTGTGCGGAAAACCAAAGCGGAAAATCACCTTTTTCATAAATTGAACCGCCGTGGCTGCATCGCACTTGCTAACTGGCTCAGCTTCCACCCACTTTGTGAATTTATCAACTGCCACCAAGAGGTGGGTCTTCTTATCCTTGGACCTTTTAAAAGGCCCAACCATATCAAGCCCCCAGACCGCAAAGGGCCAAGTGATTGGGATCATCCTCAGCTCCTGAGCCGGCACATGAGCCCGTCGTGAGAACCTCTGGCAACCATCACATTTACTGACCAAGTCCTCTGCATCAGCATGAGCCGTCAACCAATAAAAACCATGACGAAAAGCCTTGGCCACAAGGGACTTTGAGCCGGCGTGATGGCCACAATCCCCTTCATGGATCTCACGCAAGATCTCTTGACCTTCCTCAGGGGAGACACAACGCTGAAATGCTCTTGTAACACTGCGATGATGCAACTCGCCATTGATAACAATCATTGACTTAGCTCGCCGGGTTATTTGCCTGGCCGAAGTTTCATCCTCAGGCAACTCGCCCCGGGTCATGTAAGCCAGATATGGCATTGTCCAGTCTGGTATAATATGGAGAGCCGCCACCAGTCGTGCCTCCGGGTCAGGGACAGCCAAGTCTTCCTCCGTAGGCAACGTAACCGAAGGGCTATACAGGACGTCCAGGAAAGTGTTAGGCGGCACCGGCTTTCGCTGAGAGCCTAGCCGGCTTAGAGCATCAGCCGCCTCGTTCTTCCTGCGATCAATGTGCTCTACTTGGTAGCCCTGAAAGTGCCCAACAATCGCATCAACTTCGCGGCGATAAGCTGCCATGAGAGGGTCCTTAGAATCCCATTTGCCTGATACTTGTTGAGCCACCAAGTCTGAGTCTCCGAAGCACCTTACCCGACTCAAGCTCATCTCCTTAGCCATCCGAAGACCATGGAGCAAGGCCTCGTACTCAGCCGCATTGTTAGTGCAAGGAAACATCAACTGTAGCACATAATGGAACTTGTCACCTTTAGGGGAAGCCAATACAACGCCAGCCCCCGAGCCCTCCAACTGTCTGGACCCATCGAAGTGAATAGTCCAATACGTGTTATCCGGCTTTTGCTGGGGCACTTGTGACTCTGTCCAATCATTGATGAAATCCACCAAGGCCTGAGACTTAACAGCAGTGCGTGGCACATATTTGAGACCATGAGGTCCAAGTTCTATAGCCCACTTAGCAATTCTCCCTGTGGCCTCTCTGTTTTGAATGATATCACCAAGAGGGGCAGAACTGACCACAGTGATGGGGTGACCCTGAAAATAATGCTTAAGTTTCCGGCTCGCCATGAACACACCATACACAAGCTTCTGCCAATGCGGGTACCGCTGCTTGGACTCAATGAGCACTTCGCTGACATAATAAACCGGCCGTTGAACCGGATGTTCCTTACCCTCCTCCTTGCGCTCCACCACAATAGCCGCACTGACGGCTCGTGCGTTTGCCGCCACATACAGTAATAAGGGATCCTTATCAACCGGAGCAGCAAGGACTGGGGGCTCTGCCAGCTGCTTCTTCTAATCCTCAAAAGCGGTATTAGCTGCATCATTCCAGACAAAGTTATCAGTTTTCTTCATCAACTGATATAATGGCATGGCCTTCTCACCCAAACGGCTTATAAACCGGCTTAAAGCAGCGATGCGACCCGCCAAACGCTGAACGTCATTTATACACGCCGGCTTAGCTAGGGAGGTGATGGCCTTGATCTTCTCCGGGTTAGCTTCAATGCCTCTGTCAGAAACCAAAAAACCCAAGAGTTTGCCTGCAGGAACACCAAAGACACACTTGGCTGGGTTAAGCATCATCTTGTAGACCCGGAGATTATCAAAGGTTTCCCTTAAATCATCTATCAGGGTTTCCTCTTTTATGGACTTAACCACAATATCGTCCACATAAGCGTGAACATTGCGCCCAATCTGTTTATGAAGACAGTTCTGTACACAACGCCGGTAAGTCGCCTGTGCACACTTGAGTCCAAAAGGCATAGACACATAGCAGAAGGCTCCAAAGGGAGTGATGAACACCGTCTTCTCCTGGTCCTTAACTGCCATCTTAATCTGATGATATCCGGAATAAGCATCCAAGAAACTTAAGCGTGCACAACCTGCCGTAGCATCAATGATTTGATCAATACGGGGGAGGGCAAAAGGATCAGTCGGACACGCCTTGTTTAAGTCCGTGTAGTCCACACACATCCGCCAAGTGTCGTTCTTGTTGAGTACGAGCACCGGGTTAGCTAACCACTCCGGGTGAAAGACTTCAATGATAAACCCGGCCGCCAAGAGCCGGGCCACCTCTTCACCAATAGCTTTCCGCCTCTCTTCATTAAACCGCCGAAGAAACTGCCTGACCGGCTTAAATTTCGGATCAACATTGAGAGTATGCTCAGCGAGTTCTCTAGGTACACCTGGCATGTCAGAAGGTTTCCATGCGAAGATGTCCCTATTCTCATGGATGAACTCGATGAGCGCGCCTTCCTATTTTGGATCCAAATTTGCACTGATGCTAAACTGCTGAGATGAGTCACCTGGAACAAAATCAACAAGTTTAGTTTCATCAGCCGACTTAAATTTCATTGCCGGCTCTTGTTCTGTAGTTGGCTTTTTCAGAGAGGTCATATCTGTTGGGTCAACATTGTCTTTGTAAAACTTCAACTCCTTTGTAGCACACACAGATTCTGCATAAGCCGCATCGCCTTCCTCACACTCCAGAGCCACTTTCCGACTGACGTGAACCGTAATGGTCCCATTGTGACCCGACATCTTGAGCTGCAAGTACACATAACACGGCCGTGCCATGAACTTGGCGTAAGCCGGCCGTCCAAATATAGCATGGTATGGACTTCTTATCTTGACCACCTCAAAGGTCAATTTCTCCACCCTGTAGTTGTTCTCATCACCAAAGGCCACTTCCAATTCGATCTTGCCGACTGGATAAGCCGATTTACCAGGTACCACACCATGGAAGATAGTGTTTGACTGGCTAAGGTTCTTATCAACCAACCCCATACGGCGAAAAGTCTCATAATAGAGGATGTTGATGCTGCTGCCTCCATCCATGAGCACCTTTGTGAACTTATATCCTCCCACTTGAGGAGCCACCACTAAGGCCAAGTGGCCCGGGTTATCCACCCGGGGAGGGTGATCCTCCCTACTCCACACTATAGGCTGCTCAGACCACCGCAAGTAGCGTGGGACCGCCGGCTCAACAACATTCACCGCCCTCTTATGAAGTTTCTGATCTCGCTTACACAGGCTGGTGGTAAACACATGATACTGTCCACCGCTAAGCTGCTTTGGATTGGTCTGATAACCTCCCTGCTGCTGTTGATGACCCTGGCCAGACTGCTGATTAAAGCCTCCTTGACCGTTCTGAGGACCGGAATTTGAGCCGCCGCCCGGACCATGAAAGCCGCCGGCGCCTGAGCCACCGCCCGGGCCATTGTAATTCTTAAAGGCCTTCATGATTGCACAATCCTTCCACAGATGAGTCGCTGGCTTCTCTCTAGAGCCATGCCTTGGACAAGGTTCATTCAATAGCTGCTCCAGCGTCGGACCGGACCCGCCGCCTCGGGGAGGGGGCCTCCCTTTGCGTCGCTGGTTATTACCTTGTGAGCTAGCGTTGGCTACAAACTCTAGGCTGCCATCGGCCTTGCGCTTGCCTCCTCCTTGGTTCCCCGGGTTAAACTGAGGACCCTTGCCATTGCCGTTCTTCTTTCCCTTCCCTGTCCTTTCATCATCTGAAGGGGGATCCTTGGTACCATCAGAATCGGCGTACTTGACAAGAGCCGCCATTAGTGTACCCATATCACTACAGTCGCGCTTAAGCCGCCCGAGTTTCATCTTCAGGGGCACAAAACGACAATTCTGCTCCAGCATTAAAACCGCTGAGCCGGCATCCATCTTGTCTGACGAGTGTATGATCTCCTTAACCCGGCGAACCCAATGTGTCGTAGACTCACCCTCCTGCTGCTTATAGTTAGTCAAATCCACAATTGACATAGACTGCCTACAGGTATCTTTGAAGTTTTGGATGAACCAGGCTTTCAGCTCAGCCCAAGACCCAATGGAATTCGGTGGTAGCCCTTTCAACCAAGTGCGGGCAGTCCCATCTAACATCATGGTGAAATACTTAGCCATGGCCGCCTCACTGACCTCCAGCAGCTCCATAGCCATCTCATAACTCTCGATCCAGGCTGCAGGCTGTAAGTCTGCTATGTAATTAGGAACCTTCCTAGGGCCTTTGAAGTCCTTGGGTAGACGCTCATTGCGGATGGCTGGTACTAAACAAGGGACGCCCCCAGTCCTGGTGGGGATACCCACGTCGACGGAAGTCGTCGGATAAGCCGGGGGGGGGGTCTGGTAAGCCGTCAATTGAGGCATTTGCTCCGCCTCTTGCCGTGCTCTGTCCTGGTCTGCTGCGTGAAAGGCTCCATTATGAACCGGGCCGTGGCCAGGGGGCGGGTCATGGCGTCGGACGTTACTTGAGCCGGTTGCTGAGACCATGTGCCGGCTGTAACTCGGGCTCTGGCCTGGCCGAGGTGTCGAGTGGATCCTGTCCCGGCTGTAGGAGTATGCCTCTTGCTGCGCCAGTGCTGTCTGAAGGAGTTCCCTGACCCGGCGGGTTTCTATAGCCGTCGGAGAGTCGCCGTCGACTGGGAGAGCCGCCAGCCGGGCTGCCGCAGCGACCATGTTCTCCAGTGGGTTGTTATAATGACCCGGGGGTATTGGCACGTACTGAGGCGGGGCAGGGGGCACCTAGGGAGGCCCCATCACCATTGGCTGAATAGGGGTTCCAGACCCGGGCACTATGACCCCTGGCGGGTTACTAGACCCTGCACCTGGCGTGTTGAAGAAATTGCGTGGATCGTAAACCGGAGGGAGTCGAGATTGGGTCTTTTGATGCCTCCTTCTCATGACCTCATTGGACGCGTTCTGATCCATCGTGAGTTGGAAGGACCGCGCCTGGATCAATTGAGTTTGGGCCTCGAGAGCCGCCCTCTCCGCAGCCATCCTGATCCCTTCCGCTGCAAGCTCCTCCTTAGCTTTCACTAGATCCAATTTTAACTGTGCCACCTCCGCATCCTGCTGAGCTTGATCCGCCGGGTCAACCGCGGCGGTTAACAGGGCCGTCATCTTGTCCGTGAGATCCATCAGTACCTGAGCCGGAGAAGGCACCGGGTTTCCCGCTCCAGCAGCGGGGTTCTGAACAGGCTGTGCGCCAGCCATAAAGACTCCAACCTGACTTGGCGGCTCAAACGGGTCCGGAATACTGTCACCATCGGAACAACCCATGAGCCTGCCATCTTGAAGTTGATACAACGAGTTTGACTCATCGGTGGCCGACTCGCCGTCAGAGCCGGCGGCCGCCTCATCACCGGACCCAGACAGATCAGAGGGCCCTCCATGGATACATCCCACAAACGCGCGCCTTAAGGCAGGCCGGGCCCGGGCGGGTCATGCATGCTGAGCCGTCTCGATGAGATCGGTGCAGAGATCCGGCTCAGGGCCCGGCTCACCAATCTTGCCAATGAAAACATGAATTCCGCCGAAGGGGACCCGGTACCCGTACTCAATTGAGCCGGCGTCGGGGCCCCAGTTTGCATCATCAATGTAGAGCTTGCCGCGACGACTCTTGGTCATCCGGCCCACAGCGTATCCCTGGAGCCCTTCGAAGCTGCCCTTCAAGAACTCAAATCCACCGTGCGCTGGCCCCACGGTGGGCGCCAACTGTCGTGGAATTGTCACGGCAGATGTCCTCGAGCTAGGACTTAGTCGTGGAGCCATCGCAACTAGGAAGCTTGAAGGGGTTAATACGGGACAAGGAACACGAGGTTTTATACTGGTTCGGCCCCTTACGGTGAAGGTAAAAGCCTACGTCCAGTTGAGGTGGTATTGATTAGGGTTACGATCACCAGGGAGCTAAACTGCTATGCCCGGCTTTCGATGAGATTGTTCTTGTCCCTAAACCGCTGCCAGGTCGTCCCTTTATATAGGGAGGCTGACGCCCAGCAGCTCTCAGAGTCCCGGCCAGCTCATAAGAGTGTCCGGCTCGGACTCTCAACTATTCTTGCCTTACACTACAAGTTCTACCATAATAATGATTGTAACTACGGGCCTTAAGCCATCTCCGGGTCTTGAGCCCATCTTTGGCCCACCGTCTTTAAGCTTGGCGCCGGGCTTCTGGTAGTGACCATATGAGTAACCCGGCCCCTCCTGGCGGGTGACTATAAGGTCTATATCCTCAACAGTACCCTACTCAGCAAGGACACCACGCAACATCTTAGAGATATACTCGCCAGCGGAGTCAGCACGAAAAACACGAATGGGTGAAGAGAACTGAGTATGAACCATGGCAGCAAAACGCTTATAAATAGACAACACCTCACTACGAGAAGTCATGAAATAAAGCCATGTGTAACGAGAGAAATCATCTATGAAAATAATATAGTGTTTATGACCACCTTTCGAAGCGAAAGGAGCCGGACCCCATACATCAGAATGGACTAAATCGAAAGGATGCTTAGACACTGACTCACTATGTGAATATGGTAACTGAATCTGCTTGCCAAGACGACAACCCTGACACTCTAAAGAGACATCTCCTGAGACAGACCCCAGAAGACCTCGACGAACTAAAGACGATAACCGAGAACCACACAGATGACCAAGTCGATGATGCCACTGCTTGAAGGAACCAGTAATAGAGGCGACAGAAGCGGAGGGACTGGCGATGGTGGTGGCAGCGGAAGGAACATGATGCCAGTCCAACTCCCAAAGACCCTGAGAATCACGGCGGCGAGGGCCAGCCCCAACTAGAGTGTGCGTGCGACGGTCCTGGACAGAACAAGAGTCAATGTCAAGGATGACACGACAACCAGAATCAGTAAGTTGACCAGCAGAAAACAGATTCATGGTAAGTCGAGGAACATGAGCAACATCAGGAACAGAATAAGAAGGAGTGGAAAGATTGCCTCTACTAGCAACAGAAAGTGGAGTACCATCAGCAGTGAAGACATGAACAGGAGAATCCAGCGATCAAAGAGAGGACAAAGCGGAAGAATGAGAAGACATATGAAAAGAAGCTCCAGAGTCCAGAACCCATGGGGATGTACCTGACTGTGTAGAGGGCGGTTGCTCAGTGCGGGAAGCATCAGTCACAGAACCAGCAGTACCCGTCGAGGAAGAACCTGAAGCCGCGAGCAGACGCTTAAGTCTCAGAATATCCTGCTCAGTCAAAGCAATGGCTGAAGCTGTCGAGGGAGATGACCAAGTCCCTGAAGAGGATGATCGCGCCTTGCGCATGTGTTTCCGCTTTGTGTAGCACTGGGACTCAATATGACCATCATTGTTGCAGTAGTCACAATGTGGACGGGGGCGACCTGAGCCTCCAGAAGGAGTGGGCAAGAGCGGCGGAGCACTCGAGCGAGAATGGGTTGGTGCAGTAGGTGGAGTGGAAGAAGCCCGAGTAGCGAGCACAGAGGGAACCTCCAGCAAACCAGCACCACGTAAGCGAGTCTCCTCAGCACGAATCTTTGAAAGCGCCTCCATGAGAGAAATACGGCCACGAGCAAACAACTGAGGACGCCGGGGCTCAAACTCCTTACGGAGCCGAGACAGGAACTCGTAGACGCGATGAAACTCCAAATTGGCCTGGACAGCCTGGCAGCAGGGGCAAGTACGACAACCAGCACTGCGGAGAGAATCAAGCTGGCGCTAGATAGCAGAACTCTGTGCATAAAAGTCATCAACAGTAGAGTCACCCTGCTGAAGAGCATGCTCCTGACGAACCACAGAAAGGTATAAGGCATCACCAGAGGGCTCATAGCGCTGACGAAGACAGGTCCACATCTGGAAGACAGTAGGAAGACCCAGAAACTCAGAAGCAAACTGAGGCAGAACACTAGCAGTGAGAACAGCTGCAGCACGAGCATCATCATCAAGCCACTGGGTGTAAATAGACAAAGCACCATGATACGTCTGAAGAGCCTCCTCATAAGCCAAAACCCTCTCATCATAAGCACGATCAGTAGCCTCATCAGCAAGCTTAGCCGCATCCTTGGCGGCCTGATTAGCGTCCGTAGGAAGAACCGGTGGAGTCGGCGGAGTAGGGGCCACCGGAGGAACCGGACGTGGCGGACATCAGACCTCGCCAGAAAGAACACCCCAGAGACGGATGCCACGCATGTGAATGCGCATGAAGCCAGCGAACTCGGTGTAGTTAGTACCATCGAAGATCACCGGACAGCGAGGGACAACAACATAGCCCGATGCAGCAGACATTTTTTTTGCAGAGATCCGAAATCAGCAGAATCCGACGAGAGAGCTTCCAATCGGGAACGGGGAGCGGCAGGCAGTCGAATCAAGGGGCAGCTGGCAGTCGGCGGCTCACGAGTCACGAGCGGATGAAGCCCCACACAGATCGAGCCGGCAGCGTACTAGAACGAGCCGGCGATGTTGGGCATCGACGTGCTGCACGGATCCGGACGGAAGCCAAACTGGCAGGACGTCAAGCGCGGCTGAAGAAGTGCAGCCGATGCGTTGCAGGAGACGTGGACCAGAAGGAGAGCTAGCAGTAGCCAGATCGGGGAGGCAGCAGCCAAGCACAGCAGCGGCGCCTAGGCGGGAGGGGCAGACGGCGTGGAGCAGCGCAGCCGGAGAGAGAAAACGCGGCGGCGCGATGGGATCTTAGCACGAGTTGCGCGTGCGGAAAAAGAAACCTAAAGCTCTAATACCATGTTAGGAATAAGCAACTTGTATTCCCATGAGGCCATAGGCCAATATATATACATGTACAGGTGTGGAACATATGCAGGAAACCCCTTATACAACGGGATAAATACAAAGGGGTACATGACTTATATTATAACTCTAACAAATATGTTTTATGTTGTGTTTACAAAACCTCCTGATAAAAATACCCCTAATACAATTAAGAAGAAGGAAGATGACAAAACTTAGATCCTTGCCTTACGCCTAGCTAAGGGCGTAAAACTATAGCGCTTGTTGGGAGGCAACCCAATGAATAAAATTTATTTTTTCTTTTTGCTTTCTATTCTAGTGTGTTTACACAATTATTCAACTGGTATGATTGTGATTTTTATGTTTTAATTAGTGTTTGTGCCAAGTAAAGCCTATAGGATCTTCTTGGATGATAGTTGTTTGATCTTGCTGAAAAAGACAGAAGCTTTGTGCTCACGAAAACAATTGTTAAAAATCACCAGAACGTGATAAAATGCCAATTCTTTTTGCAGAAGATTAATATACAAATTACCCAGGTCGTCCTATTTTTTCAGAATTTTTGGAGTTACAGAAGTATTCGCCAAAGTCAGATTACTACAGACTGTTCTGTTTTGACAGATTCTGTTTTCTTTGTGTTGTGTGCTTATTTTGATGGATCTATGGTTTTCTTTGATGAGTTTTTGCCATAGAAAAGTTGGAATACAGTAGATACAATACAAAAATAAAATATGAATTGGTTTGATACAGCACTTATAGTAGTGGTTTGCTTTCTTATACTAACGGATCTCACGAAGGTTTTGTTGAGTTTTGTGTGATTGAAGTTTTCAAGTTTTGGGTTATCTTGCGATGGATGAAGGAAGGATGTAAGAGCCTAAGCTTGGGGATGCCCCGGCATCCCAAGCTATTATCCAAAAATGAGCAACCAACTAAGCTTGGGGATGCCCCCGAGTGGCATCCCCGCTTTCTTCCAACAACCATCAGTATTTTACTCGAGGCTATATTTTTATTCGTCACATGATTTGTGTTTGGCTTGGAGGGTCTTGTATGATATGTGTATTTTCTTGTTTTATTTTGTGTTTTAAGTCATCAATCCTTGCTGTACACACCTATTTGAGAGAACCAAAATTATATCATGACTTGTTAGAATTGCTCTATGTGCTTCACTTAAATCTTTTATGAGCTAGGACTTGCTCTAGTACTACACTTATATATTTTTGAGCACGGTGTGCTTTGTTATTTTTGAAGAAATACTCTCTTGCTTCACTTAGATTTATTTGATAGTTATAGAATTTTGAAGAAATTCTCTCTTGCTTCACTTAAATTATTTTGAGAGAAAGAAAATTTGTTATGCTCATGATCTTCACTAATATTTGTTTGAGCTTATGAAAAGCAACACATGAAAATTAGTCCCAAAGTGATAGATATCCAAGAAGGATAAAATAAGAAAAAAATGTCATGAAGATCATTGGACAAAATAAACTTGATTCTTAGTAATAGTTTTGAGATATGATGATGTGATATGTGAGTTATGTTGATGAGTAATTGTGCTTTAGTAAGAATATTGGTGTTAAGATTTGTGATTCCCTATGCATGCACAAAAGTCAATAATCATGCAATGAAAATTATATCCTACTTGTGGTGCATTATTCGGTGTTACTTATGCAATGCTTGCTTCACGAAATTATTCGTTTCTTGGTTGGTCGCTTCTCAATCTTTTTGCTAGCCTTCATTTTGCACCAAGTATGATCTCTACTTGTGCATCCAAAATCCTTTAAACCAGTTTTGCCACATGAGTCCACTATATCTACCTAAATGCGGTACTCTTTTGCCGTTCTAAGCAAATTTGTATGTGCCATCTCTAATTTTCAAAATAAACTTCTCTTTTGTGTGTTTGTTTCGCTCGTGGAACGGTAACGGGTGGCTAATATTTTCCATGCTGGATGTGTTATTCTCACGATAAGTATTTATTCACTTGTCATTGCACGAGAGTAAGGCAAAGGTTTTAGGGATACCTAGTCCTGAAATGCAAAAATGAATTTACTTTACGTTGTCAAATAATAAATTCCTTGGAAAGTGCTGGTATGGAAGGCACTCGTGGATACGGCTAGCCATGGAAAGTGAAAGAATTGTGGAAAAAGGAATAAACTTTATTTTCTGTTTGGGAACCGCCTATGGCATATCTAGCATGGAAAGTGTTCGTAGCTCTACGTCGTTTGCGTTGGTGGGATGGATACACCTCCCAAAATGTTTCTATCTCAAATTTTTCACTTTGAGCTCTGGCACCTCTACAAATCCCTACTTCCCTCCGCGAAGGGCCTTTATTTTACTTTATGCAATTTTTATTTTTGAATTTGAGTCTCCATCTTCTCTTATAAAAGCACCAACTAAGAGGCAATATGATCGTACTTAAGTATTTGGTATAGCTAATATTCTAGTGTGTTTCATGAATGGATCAATGTTTGAGCATGATGGGCTAGGGATAACTTGTTTTAGCATTGATATTTTGAAAGACATGGTTGCTTGTTGATATGCTTGAGTATCTAAATTATTATGTCAAAACTAGACTATTGCTTTGAATCACATAAAAGTCCAAATGTGCATGGTATAAAGAAAAGAATATGATATGGCTTGATGAACAACACTCCACATCAAAAATTCTATTTTTATCACTTACCTACTTGAGGACGAGCAGGAGTTAAGCTTGGGGATGCTGATACGTCTCCAACGTATCTATAACTTTTGATTGTTCCATGTTGTTTTATTATCAATCTTGGATGTTTTATAATCATTTTATAGTCATTTTATATCATTTTTTGGTACTAACCTATTGACATAGTGCCCAGTGCCAGTTGTTGTTTTCTGCATGTTTTTTACATCGCAGGAAATCAATATCAAATGGAATCCAAATGCCTCGAAACTTTTTGGAGATTTTTTATGGGCCAGAAGGAAGAAGATGGGCCCTGGTGGCACTTGGGGGTAGTCCCGAGGAGGGGATGATGTCTACTACACAACCTTCTTCTTGTAGACGTTGTTGGGCCTCCAAGTGCAGAGGTTTGTAGGACAGTAGCAAATTTCCCTCAACTGGATGACCTAAGGTTTATCAATCTGTGGGAGGCGTAGGATGAAGATGGTCTCTCTCAAGCAACCCTACAACCAAATAACAAAGAGTCTCTTGTGTCCCCAACACACCCAATACAATGGTAAATTGTATAGTTGCACTAGTTCGGCAAAGAGATGGTGATACAAGTGCAATATGGATGGTAGATATAGGTTTTTGTAATCTGAAAATATAAAAATAGCAAGGTAGCAAGTGGTAAAAGTGAGCGTAAACGGTATTGCAATGCTAGGAAACAAGGCCTAGGGTTCATACTTTCACTAGTGAAAGTTCTCTCAACAATAATAACATAATTGGATCATATAACTATCCCTCAACATGCAACAAAGAGTCACTCCAAAGTCACTAATAGTGGAGAACAAACGAAGAGATTATTGTAGGGTACGAAACCACCTCAAAGTTATTCTTTATCATCGATCTATTCAAGAGTCCGTAGTAAAATAACACGAAGCTATTCTTTCCGTTCAATCTATCATAGAGTTCGTACTAGAATAAATCCTTAAGACACAAATCAACCAAAACCCTAATGTCACCTAGATACTCCAATGTCACCACAAGTATCCGTGGGTATGGTTATACGATATGCATCACACAATCTCAGATTCATCTATTCAAACCAACACAAAGTACTTCAAAGAGTGCCCCAAAGTTTCTACCGGAGAGTCAAGACGAAAACGTGTGCCAACCCCTATGCATAAGTTCACGAGGTCACGAAACCCGCAAGTTGATCACCAAAGCATACATCAGGTGAATAACGTGATATCCCATTGTCACCACAAATAAGCACATGCAAGACATACATCAGGTGTTCTCAAATCCTTAAAGATTCAATCCGATAAGATAACTCAAAGGGAAAAATCAATCCATTACAAGAGAGTAGAGGGGTAGAAACATCATAAGATCCAACTATAATAGCAAAGCTCACGATACATCAAGATCGTGCCAACTCAAGAACACGAGAGAGAGAGAGAGAGATCAATCACATAGCTACTGGTACATACCCTCAGCCCCGGGGGTGAACTACTCCCTCCTCGTCATGGAGATCACCGGGATGATGAAGATGGCCACCGGTGAGGGATCCCCCCTCCGGCAGGGTGCCGGAACAGGGTCTCGATTGGTTTTTGGTGGCTACGGAGGCTTGCGGCGGTGGAACTCCCGATCAATTCTGCTCCCTGATGTTTTTAGGGTATATGGACATATATAGGCGAAAGAAGTCGGTCAGGGGAGCCACGAGGGGCCCACGATGGTGTGGGGTGCGCCTCCCTGCCTCGTGGCTTCCTCGAAGCTTCCCTGACGTCTACTCCAAGTCTCCTGGATTGCTTCCGTTCCAAAAATAACTCTCCCGAAGGTTTCATTCCGTTTGGACTCCGTTTGATATTCCTTTTCTTCGAAACACTGAAATAGGCAAGAAAACAACAGTTTGGGCTGGGCCTCCGGTTAATAGGTTAGTCCCAAAAATAATATAAAAGTGTTTAGTAAAGCCCATAAACATACAAAACAGATAATATAATAGCACGAATACTTCATAAATTATAGATACGTTGCAGACGTATCAACATCTCCAAGCTTAATTCATGCTCGTCCTCGAGTAGGTAAATGATAAAAGAAATATTTTATGAAGTGTGAATGCTAGAAGGTGCACAAGTTTGATCAATGATAATTTCAATCACCTTTTCTAGCATCATCATATGTCATAACAGTAGCTCAACTCATAGAACTTTTCATGATCAAGTAACAAGCTATTCACATGTTAAAGCATAGACCATAAACTTTCTTGAAAACCAACAAACTATGTTCTTAGTCATCAAACAATTACAATTCATCTTATTTTCAGGAAGGGTCTATGTAAGAGCTTTGATTTAGCAAATCCCACATACTCAACTATCATATAGTCTTCCATGATTGCTACCACTCAAAGCATATCTTTAGAACAAATAGTATTCATCGAACACAGAGAAAGATAGGGGCTTAATGTTTCGCCTCCCAACCTTTTACCTCAAGGGTAATGTCAACAATAATAATTCATGCTCAAATATATTTGAATGGCCATATATGCTTAGATCTTTCTCCACCACATGATGCTTGCCAACTAAAAAGTAGGTTGGAATGAGAAGGAATACTACTGACTCTTGCATAAAAGTAAAAGATAGGCCCTTCGCAGAGGGAAGCAGGGGTTTGCAGAGGTGCCAGCGCTCGAAGCTAAAACAGAGATGAAAATAATTTTGAGAGGTATGCTTTCATTGTCAACATAACGACCAAGAGTTCCCAATATCTTCCATACTAGATACATTATAGGCGGTTCCCAAACAGAAAGGTAAAGATTTTACTCCCCCCCCCCACCAACAATCACACTCCACGGCTTGTCCGAAACAACGGGTGCCGTCCACCAATCAACAATCCTGGGGGAGTTTGTTTAAATTATTTGTGAATTTTTTTGATCTATTGATCATAGGACTGGGCATCCCAGTTACCAGCCATTTTCTCGTGAATGATGAGCGGAGTCCACTCATCGTGAGAATAACCCACCTAGCATGGAAGATACTGACAGCCCCTAGTCGCTACATGAGCGATTCGGGCATACAAAACAGATTATTATTTGAAGGTTTAGAGTTTGGCACATGCAAATTTATTTGGAACGGCAGGTAAATACCGCATATAGGTAGATATGGTGGACACTCATGGAATAAACTTGGTTCAAGGAATTTGGATGCACAAGCGGTATTCCCGCTTAGTACAGATGTTTTGGCTAGCAAAGGATTCTAAATAGCAAGCACCACATGTCAGAGGATCCATAAAAATATAACTTCTATACAAATATACCCAACCATAACTCATTATGTTGTCTTCCTTGTCCAACTTCAACTAATTTGCTCAGGTTTGAAAATAATTAATGGGGCTCACAATCATAGAAGATGTCCAAGATAGTATATTTATATGTGAAATCTCTCTTCCTTCAATATTCTTTCATGAATTGTTCAAGTGACCAATAAAATGTTTGCTAACCTTCAATAAATTTACCACCTCTACTTCTTATATGTGAAGGCATTACTCCCCATGGGAAAGGCATATGAAACATATATAATTTAAGATTTATGACATTCAAATCATTCAACCATTTACTCATAGGATATAAGTGAAGCACATGAGTAAATGACAAACTACTCCAAAAAGATATAAGTGAAGATCAATGAGTAGTTAAATAATTATGTAGCTATGTGAAGACTCTCTCTCATTTAAGATTTTCAGATCTTGGGATATTATTCAAACATCAAGAAAAATAAAATAAAACCACATTTCAAGGATAGCACTCATCATGTGAAGAAGCAAAAACTTAGGCTCAACCGATACTAACCGATAATTGTTGAAGAAGAAAGGTGGGATGCCTACCGGGGCATCCCCAAGCTTAGATGCTTGAGACTTCTTGAAATATTATCTTGGGGTGCCTTGGGCATCCCCAAGCCTGAGCTTTTGTGTCTCCTTAATTCCTCTCATATCACGGTTTCCTAAATCTCGAAAGCTTCATCCACACCAAACTCAACAAGAACTCGTGAGATAAGTTAGTATAAACCAATGCAAAAACCTTATCATTTTCTACTGTAACAAATCACTAAAATTATTATTCAACATTGCATACTAAATGCCTCTGCATATTTAATACTCATATCCTCAAATAGAATCATTAAACAAGCAAACATATGCAAACAATGCAGACATAACAGCAATCTGCCTAAACAGGACAGTCTGTAAAGAATTCAGCAAGATCCATAATTGCCTAGCTCCAAAAATTATGAAAGAAAATTCCCACTGTAGTAAATTTATTAGAGCTTATTATGCAAAAGGTTTCAACATTTTATCACATTCTGACTTTTCTAGGGAATTTTTGCAACAGCGGTAAACTTTCTGTTTTGAAACAGCAACATGTATACTTGTAAAATAAGCATGGTAAAGGCTATCCTTGACATTTTTATTGAAAATAGAGATGCAAAACATTATTCTAAATAACATCAAGCAAATACTAACAAAAAAAATGATGCTCCAGGCAAAACACATATCATGTGGTGAATAAAAATATAGCTCCAAGTAAAGTTACCGATGAACGAAGACGAAAGAGGGGATGCCATCCGGGGCATCCCCAAGCTTAGGCTCTTGGTTGTCCTTGAATATTACCTTGGGGTGCCTTGGGAATCGCCAAGCTTAGGCTCTTTCCACTCCTTATTCCATAGTCCATCGAATCTTTACCCAAAACTTGAAAACTTCACAACACAAAACTTAACAGAAAACTCGTAAGCTCCGTTAGTATAAGAAAATAAATCACCACTTAGGTACTGTTGTGAACTCATTCTAAATTCATATTGGTGTAATATCTACTGTATTCCAACTTCTCTATGGTTCATACCCTCCGATACTACTCATAGATTCATCAAAATAAGCAAACAACACAATGAAAACAGAATCTGTCAAAAACAGAACAGTCTGTAGTAATCTGTATCAAACGCAAACTTCTGGAACTCAGAAAAATCTGCCGAAATAATAAGACCTAGATAATTTGATTATTGATCTACTGCAATTTGAATCAGTATTTTATCACTTTCTGGTGATTTTTAACAATTGTTTTCGTGAGCAGAAAGTTTCTGTCTTTTTCAGCAAGATCAAATAATTATCATCCAAAAAAATCCTATAGGTCTTACTTGGCACAAACACTAATTAAAACATAAAACCACATCTAACCAGAGGCTAGATGATTTATTTATTACTAAACAGGAACAAAAAGCAAGGAAGAAAAATAAAATTGGGTTGCCTCCCAACAAGCGCTATCGTTTAACGCCCCTAGCTAGGCATGATGATTTCAATGATGCTCACATAAAAGATAAGAGTTGAAACATAAAGAGATCATCATGAAGAATATTACTAGCACATTTAAGTCTATGGATAATTAGATTTATGCCCATAGTTGTGTCCCACTCGTCTGTTTTACCCCTAATTCCCAAAAGTCACCAGTTCTGTCTGAGTCACTTTGCTCCTCTTATGCTTTTGCCCTTTGACCATTTGACCGTCAGTTTGAAAACTTCATAACTAATTCATATTGAATCAGAAAAATGCAAATAAGATACCAAAATGTTCAGAAAAACATCACCTATATGTCAGTGTCATTTGCATTCATGAAAAAAGTGTTGGAAAGTGCACATCCGAGTTTTAGCTCTTTTGATACCACCATGAATAGTGAACTGAAGAAAAATTCAAAAAAATTCAAAAAAATATGGTGGCGAAGAACAACAAATGTTCTAAGTGCTTGCCAAGTTTCATTAGGGAACGACATTCGTGGAAGTCGTGGCAAAAAAATAATCTATTTTGGAGTGCTGATTGTTTTTTTTGCCACGGCACCCACGAATGTTATTCCCTGATGAAACTTGGCAGGCACTTAAAACATTTGTCATTCTTTGCCACCAATTTTTTTTCAATTTTTTGAACTTTTTTAGATTTTACTATTCATGGTGGTAGCATAAGAGCTGAAACTCGGATGGGCACTTTCCAACACTTTTTTCATGAATGCAAATGACACTGACATATAGGTGATGTTTTTCTGAACATTTTGGTATCTTATTTGCATTTTTCTGATTAAGTATGAATTAGTTATGAAGTTTTCAAACTGATGGTCAAACGGTCAAAGGGCAAAAGCATAATAGGAGCAAAGTGACTTGGACAGAACCAGTGACTTTTGGGAATTAGGGGTAAAACAGACGAGTGGGACACAACTAGGGGCATAAATCTAATTATCCCTTAAGTCTAACCCACTTCCTATGCATTGGGATTTTGTGAGCAAACAACTTATGGGAACAATAATCAACTAGCATAGGAAGGCAAAACAAGCATAACTTCAAGATTTTCAACACATAGAGAGGAAACTTGATATTATTGCAATATGTAGAAGCATATGATCCTCTCTCATAATAATTTTCAGTAGCATCATGAATAAATTCAACAATATATCCATCACATAAAGCATTCTTTTCATGATCTACAAGCATGGAAAATTTACTACTCTCCACATAAGCAAATTTATTCTCATCAATAGTAGTGGGAGAATACTCAACAAAGTAACTATCATGTGAAGCATAATCCAATTGAAAATTAAAATCATGATGACAAGTTTCATGGTTATCTTTATTCTTTATAGCATATGTGTCATCACAATAATCATCATAAATAGGAGGCATGCTTTCATCATAATAAATTTTCTCATCAAAACTTGGGGGACAAAACATATCATCTTCATCAAACATAGCTTCCCCAAGCTTGTGGCTTTGCATATCATTAGCACCATGGGTATTCAAAGAATTCATACTAACAACATTGCAATCATGCTCATCATTCACATATTTTATGCCAAGCATTCTATGTAATTCTTCTTCTAGTACTTGAGCACAATTTTCCTTCCCATCATTTTCACAAAAGACATTAAAAAGATGAAGCATATGAGGCACCCTTAATTCCATTTTTTGTAGTTTTCTTTTATAGACTAAACTAGTGATAAAACAAGAAACTAAAATATTCGATTGCAAGATCTAAAGATATACCTTCAAGCACTCACCTCCCCGGCAACGGCGCCAGAAAAGAGCTTGATGTCTACTACACAAACTTCTTCTTGTAGACGTTGTTGGGCCTCCAACTGCAGAGGTTTGTAGGACAGTAGCAAATTTCCCTCAAGTGGATGACCTAAGGTTTATCAATCCGTGGGAGGCATAGGATGAAGATGGTCTCTCTCAAGCAACCCTGCAACCAAATAACAAAGAGTCTCTTGTGTCCCCAACACACCCAATACAATGGTAAATTGTATAGTTGCACTAGTTCGGCGAAGAGATGGTGATACAAGTGCAATACGGATGGTAGATATAGGTTTTTGTAATCTGAAAATATAAAAACAGCAAGGTAGCAAGTGGTAAAAGTGAGCGTAAACGGTATTGCAATGATAGGAAACAAGGCCTAGGGTTCATACTTTCACTAGTGAAAGTTCTCTCAACAATAATAACATAGTTGGATCATATAACTATCCCTCAACATGCAACAAAGAGTCACTCCAAAGTCACTAATAGCGGAGAACAAACGAAGAGATTATTGTAGGGTACGAAACCACCTCAAAGTTATTCTTTCTCATCGATCTATTCAAGAGTCCGTAGTAAAATAACACGAAGCTATTCTTTCCGTTCAATCTATCATAGAGTTCGTACTAGAATAACACCTTAAGACACAAATCAACCAAAACCCTAATGTCACCTAGATATTCCAATGTCATCACAAGTATCCGTGGGTATGATTATACAAATAGCATCACACAATCTCAGATTCATCTATTCAAACCAACACAAAGTACTTCAAAGAGTGCCCCAAAGTTTCTACCGGAGAGTCAAGACGAAAATGTGTGCCAACCCCTATGCATAAGTTCACGAGGTCACGGAACCCGCAAGTTGATCACCAAAACATACATCAAGTGAATCACGTGATATCCCATTGTCACCACAAATAAGCACATGCAAGACATACATCAAGTGTTCTCAAATCCTTAAAGACTCAATCCGATAAGATAACTTCAAAGGGAAAACTCAATCCATTACAAGAGAGTAGAGGGGTAGAAACATCATAAGATCCAACTATAATAGCAAAGCTCGCGATACATCAAGACCGTGCCAACTCAAGAACACGAGAGAGAGAGAGAGAGATCAAACACATAGCTACTGGTACATACCCTCAGCCCCGAGGGTGAACTACCCCCTCCTCGTCATGGAGATCGTCGGGATGATGAAGATGGCCACCGGTGAGGGATCCCCCCTCCGGCAGGGTGCCAGAACAGGGTCCCGATTGGTTTTTGGTGGCTACAGAGGCTTGCGGCGGTGGAACTCCTGATCTATTCTGCTCCCTGATGTTTTTAGGGTATATGGACATATATAGGCGAAAGAAGTCAGTCAGGGGAGCCACGAGGGGCCCATGATGGTGTGGGGCGCGCCTCCCTGCCTCGTGGCTTCCTCGAAGCTTCCCTGACATCTACTCCAAGTCTCCTGGATTGCTTCCGTTCCAAAAATAACTCTCCCGAAGGTTTCATTCCGTTTGGACTCTGTTTGATATTCCTTTTCTTTGAAACACTGAAATAGGCAAGAAAACAACAATTTGGGCTGGGCCTCCGGTTAATAGGTTAGTCCTAAAAATAATATAAAAGTGTTTAGTAAAGCCCATAAACATCCAAAACAGATAATATAATAGCACGAATACTTCATAAATTGTAGATACGTTGTAGACGTATCAGGGGACAACCCACCAGGGCACGCCAGGAGGCCTAGGCGCGCCCTGGTGGGTTGTGCCCACCTCGGGCACCCCCCGGACCGCGTCTTTGCTCTATAAATACCCCAAAAATCCTAGAAGCGTTGACGAAATATTCATCCAGCCACCGCAGAGTCCAGAACCACCAGATCTAATCTAGACACCATCACAGAGGGGTTCACCACTTCCATTGGTGCCTCTCCGACGACGCGTGAGTAGTTCTTTGTAGACCTTCGGGTCTGTAGTTAGTAGCTAGATGGCTTTCTCTCTCTCGCTGAATTCTCAATACAATGGTCTCTTGGAGATCCATATGATGTAACTCTTTTTGCAGTGTGTTTGTTGGGATTTGATGAACTTCGAGTTTATGATCAGTTATATCTTTTTATATCCATGAAAGTTATTTGAGTTTCTTTGATCTCTTATATGCATGATCTCTTATAGCCTCGTATTTCTTCTCCGATATTTGGGTTTTGTTTGGCCAACTTGATCTATTTATCTTGCAATGGGAAGAGGTGCCCGGTAGTGGGTTCGATCTTACGGTGCTTGATCCCAGTGACAGAAGGGGAACCGACACGTATGTATCGTTGCTACTAAGGGTAAAAAGACGAGATATAATGTCTGCCACAATAGATAGATGGATCTTGTCTACATCATGACATCATTCTTATTGCATCACTCCATTTTTCCATGAACTTAATACACTAGATATATCCTGGATAGCGGTCGATGTGTGGAGTAATAGTAGTAGATGCAGGCAGGAGTCGGTCTACTAATCTTGGACGTGATGCCTATGTAATGATCATTGCCTAGATATCATCATGATTATTTGAAGTTCTATCAATTGCCCAACAGTAATTTGTTTACCCACCATTTGCTATTTTTCTCGAGAGAAGCCACTAGTGAAACCTACGCCCCCCAGGTCTTCTTTCTCATATATTTGCCTTGCGATCTACTTTTCCTTTGCGTTTTTATTCAGATCTATTAAACAAAAAATACAAAAATACCTTGCTGCACTTTATTTCATTTGTGATCCATTATTTCAATCTATTACAATTTTCTCCCATCAACATGCCTTCTGGCGCCGTTACCCAAAAGGGATTGACAACCCCTTTAACACGTCGGGTTGCGAGTGGCTGTTATTTGTGTGCAGGGGCTGTTTACGTTTTGTTGATTGGTTCTCCTGCTGGTTTGATACCTTGGTTTCATTACTGAGGGAAATACCTACCATTGCTGCTGCTACATCATCCTCTCCTCTTGGGGGAAATACCGACGTAGTCCTAGCAAACATCATCAACGATCACATCGACTTTAGAACCATTTCCTACGCGCATGATACGTCCATTTTGCATCATGTTTTTTTACTGTTATTTACAATGTTTTTATCCATAATATTGCTTTTTGGAGTAATTCTAATGCCTTTTCTCTCATAATTTGCAAGGTACACACCAAGAGGGGGAATTCCGGCAGCTGGAAATCTGGATCTGAAAAAGCTACGTCGGGCCACCTATTCAGCACAACTCCAAATGGGCTGAAACTTCACGGAGATTTTTTATGGAATATATTAGAAATATTGGAGCCAATAAGTACCAGAGGGGGGCCACCAAGTGGGCACAACCTACGTGGGCGCGCCAGGCCCCCCTAGCGCGCCCTGGTGGGTTGTGGCCTCCTCGGCCCACCTCCGGTGCCCATCTTCTGGTATATAAGTCATTTTGACCTAGAAAAAATAAAGGGAAGACTTTCGGGACGGAGCGCCGCCGTCTCGAGGCGGAACTTGGGCAGGAGCACTTTTGCCCTCCGGCGGAGCGATTTTGCCGGGGGAACTTCCCTCCCGGAGGGGGAAATCATCGTCATTAGAATCACGAACAACTCTCCCATCTTGGGGAGGGCAATCTCCATCAACATCTCATCTCAAACCCTAGTTCATCTCTTGTATTCAATCTTGTTATCGGAACTATAGATTATTCCTAGGGGGTGACTAGTAGTGTTGATTACATCTTGTAGTTGATTACTATATGGTTTATTTGGTGGAAGATTATATGTTCAGATCCATTATGCATATTAATACCCCTCTGATCATGAGCATGTTGATTATTTGTGAGTAGTTACTTTTGTTCTTGAGGTCACGGGATAAATCATGTTGCAAGTAATCATGTGAATTTGATATGTGTTCGATATTTTGATGGTATGTATGTTGTGATTCCCTTAGTGGTGCCATGTGAACGTCGACTACATGACACTTCACCATATTTGGGACTAAGGGAATGCATTGTGGAGTAGTAAATAGATGGTGGGTTGCGAGAGTGACAGAAACTTAAACCCTAGTTTATGCACTATTCCGTAAGGGAACGATTGGATCCTAGAGTTTAATGTTATGGTTAGAATTTATTCTTAATACTTTTCTCGTAGTTGCGGATGCTTGCGGGAGGGTTAATCATAAGTAGGAGGTTTGTTCAAGTAAGAACCGCACCTAAGCACCGGTCCACCCACATATCAAATTATCAAAGTAGCGAACACAAATCAAACCAGCATGATGAAAGTGACTAGATGAAATTCCCGTGTACCCTCAAGAATGCTTTGCTTATCATAAGAGACCGTTTTGGCCTGTACTTTGCCTCAAAAGGATCGAGCTACCTTGCTGCATACTTATTGTTACTATCGTTACTTGCTCCTTACAAATTATCTTGCTATCAAACTACTCGCTACTTACCGTTTCAGCACTTGCAGACATTACCTTACTGAAAACTACTTGTCATTTCCTTCTGCTCCTCGTTGGATTTGACACTCTTACTTATCGAAAAGAGCTACAATTGATCCCCTATACTTGTGGGTCATCAAGGCTATTTTCTGGCGCCATTGCCGGGGAGTGAAGCGCCTTTGGTAAGTGGAATTCGGTAAGGAAACATTTATATAGTGTGCTGAAATTTATTGTCACTTGCTACTATGGAAAACAATCCTTTGAGGGGTTTGTTCGGGGTATCTTCACCTCGTCCAGAACCACAATTAATTTTCCCTCAACCTACTACACCTACTGAAAATATTGAATATGAAATTCCCTCGGGTATGATAGAACAACTACTAGCTAATCCTTATGCAGGAGATGGAACCGAACATCTTGATATGCACTTGATACATGTAGAACAAATCTGTGGATTGTTCAAGCTTGCAGGTTTACCCGGGGATGAGGTGATGAAAAGGTTTCCCCTTTATCTTTGAAGGGAAAAGCATTGGCATGGTATAGGCTATGCAATGATATTGGATCATGGAATTGGAATTGTTTAAGTTGGAGTTTAACCAAAAAATTTATCCTATGCATCTAGTTCATCGTGATCGGAATTATATATATAATTTTTGGCCTCGTGAAGGAGAAAGTATCGCTCTAGCTTGGGGGAGGCTTAAGTCAATGTTATATTCATGCCCCAATCATGAGCTCTCAAGAGAAATTATTACTCAGAACTTTTATGCTCGGCTTTCTCGTAATGATCAAACCATGCTGGATATATACTTCTAGTGCTGGTTCTTTTATGAAGAAAACTATTGAATTCCGGTGGGATCTTTTGGAAAGAATTAAACACAACTCTAAAGATTGGGAACTCGACGAAGGTAAAGAGTCAGGTATAAAGCTTAAGTGTGATTGTGGTAAATCTTTTATGGATACAGATGCTTTTCAAAGGTTTAGCACTAAATATGGACTTGACTCTGAGATAGTAGCCTCCTTTTGTGAATCATTTGCTACTCATGTTGAACTCCCTAAAGAGAAGTGGTTTAAATATCACCCACCTCTTAGAGATGAAACTAAAGAACCAGTACCAGTTAAAGAAGAAACTATACTCTATAATGTTGATCCAGTTGTTCCTACTGCTTATATTGAAAAAAACCCTTTTCCTGTTAGGATAAAGGAACATGCTAAAGTTTCAACTGTGGTTAACAAAAGCTATGTTAGAACACCTAAACCAGATGAACAAATTAGAGTTGAACCTAATATTGCTATGGTCAAAGATCTCTTAGAAGAAGATGTGGATGGGCATGTTATCTACTTCTGTGAAGAAGCTGCTAGAATTGCCAAACCTGAAAAAAGGGGTAAAAATAGACCAGTAGTTGGCCTGCCCGTCATCTCAGTTAAAATAGGAGATCATTGTTATCATGGTTTATGTGACATGGGTGCTAGTGCGAGTGCTATTCCTCACAAGTTATATCAAGAAATTAGGGAAGACATAGCACCTGTTGAGTTAGAAAACATAGATGTTACTATTAAACTTGCAAATAGAGACACCATATCACCAATTGGGATTGTTAGAGATGTTGAAGTCTTGTGTGGGAAGGTAAAATACCCTACTAATTTTCTTATTCTTGGTTCCCCACAAGATGACTTCTGTCCCATTATCTTTGGTAGACCTTTCTTGAACACAGTTAATGCTAAGATAGATTGCCAGAAACAAACTGTGGGTGTTAGCTTTGGTGATGAGTCTCATGAGTTTAATTTTTCCAATTTTAGTAGAAACCATCGTGAAAAAGAATTTCCTAGTAAGGATGAATTAATTGGTCTTGCTTCTATTGTTGTGCCACCTACTGATCCTTTAGAACAATACTTGCTAGACCATGAAAATGATTTACATATGCATGAAAGAAATGAAATAGATAATATTTTCTTTGAACAACGTCCTCTACTTAAACACAATTTGCCTATTGAAACTCTGGGAGGTCCTCCTCCACCTAAGGGTGATCCTGTGTTTGAATTAAAACAATTGCCAGACACTTTGAAATATGCTTATCTTGATGAAAAGAAAATATATCCTATTATTATCAGTGCTAACCTTTCAGAACATGAAGAAGAGAGATTATTGAAAGTTCTAAGGAAGCACCGAGCTGCTATTGGATATACTCTTGATGATTTAAAGGGCATTAGTCCCACTATATGTCAGCACAAAATTAATATGGAACCTGATGCCAAACCCGTTGTTGATCACCAACGTCGGTTAAACTCGAAAATGAAAGAGGTAGTAAAAACGGAAATATTAAAACTACTGGAAGCTGGTATAATATATCCTATAGCTAATAGTAGATGGGTAAGTCCTGTTCATTGTGTCCCTAAGAAAGGAGGTATAACTGTTGTTCCAAATGATAAGAATGAACTTATTCCACAAAGAATTGTTACAGGCTATAGAATGGTAATTGATTTCAGAAAACTAAATAAAGCTACTAGAAAAGATCATTTCCCTTTGCCTTTTATTGATCAAATGCTTGAAAGATTATCTAAGCACACACACATTTGTTTCCTTGATGGATATTCTGGCTTTTCACAAATACCTGTTTCTCAACCTGATAAGAAAAGACCACTTTTACTTGTCCTTTTGGAACATATGCTTATAGATGTATGCCTTTTAGGTTATGTAATGCACCCGCTACCTTTCAAAGATGCATGATGGCTATATACTCTGATTTTTGTGAAAAGATTGTTGAGGTTTTCATGGATGACTTCTCTGTTTATGGGCCTATAGAACAGCATATAAAAATCCTATGGGTATGTCTCCGTATAAAATGGTTTATGGAAAAGCATGTCACTTACCTCTCGAACTAGAACATAAGGCATATTGGGCCATTAAAGAGCTCAATTATGATTTCAAACTTGCCGGATGAGAAGACACTATTTGACATTAGCTCACTTGATGAGTGGAGAACCCAAGCCTATGAGAATGCCAAACTGTTTAAAGAAAAAGTTAAAAGATGGCATGACAAAAGGATACAAAAGCATGAGTTTAATGTAGGTGATTATGTTTTGCTATACAACTCTCGTTTAAGATTTTTTGCAGGAAAACTTCTCTCTAAATGGGAAGGGCCTTACGTTATCGAGGAGGTCTATCGTTCCGGTGCCATAAAAATCAGCAACTTCGAAGGCACAAATCCGAAGGTGGTGAACGGTCAAAGAATCAAACATTATATCTCAGGTAATCCCATAAATGTTGAAACTAATGTTATTGACACTGTAACCCTGGAGGAGTACATAAGGGACACTTTCCAGAATGTTTCAGACTCCGAAAAGGAATAGGTATGTGGTGCGGTATGTTGGGGATTGTTGCAGAAATTAAAATTTTTCTACGCATCACCAAGATCAATCTATGGAGTTTACTAGCAATGAGAGGGGAGTGCATCTTCATACCTTTGATGATCGCGATGCGGAAGCGTTGCAAGAACGCGGATGAGGGAGTCGTACACGTAGCGATTCAGATCGCGGCAGAATCCGATCCAAGCACCAACCAACGGTGCCTCCGTGTTGAACACACGTGCAACCCGGTGACGTCTCCTGCGCCTTGATCCAGCAAGGAGGAGGGAGAGGTTGAGGAAGAAGGCTCCAACAGCAGCACGATGGCGTGGTGGTGGAGTGATAGTTCTCCGGCAGGGCTTCGCCAAGCACACGTGGAGGAGGAGAGGTGTTGGGGAGGGGAAGGGCTGCGCCTTGGATGTGGTGCTGCAGCCCTCCCCTCACCCCTCTATTTATAGGGAGAAGGGGAAGGGGGCTGGCCCCTCTAGATGAGATCTAGAGGGGGGGGAGGGGCAAAGGGGAGGGAGCTTGCCCTCCAAGCAAGGGGGGCGCCCCCCTTTAGTGTTCCCCCAAACCCTAGGCGCATGGGCCCTAGGGGGTTGGCGCCCAGCCCACTTAGGGCTGGTTCCCTTCCACCTACAGCCCATAAGGCCCTCCGGGGTAGGTGGACCCTCCCGGTGGACCCCTGGAACCCCTCCGGTGGTCCCGGTACAATACCGGTATACCCCCGAATATTTCCGGTGACCGTATGATGACTTCCCATATATAAATCTTCACCTCCGGACCATTCCGGAACTCCTCGTGACGTCCGAGATCTCATCTGGGACTCCGAACAACATTCGGCAATCACATACAAACCTTCCTTATAACCCTAGCGTCATCGAACCTTAAGTGTGTAGACCCTACGGGTTCGGGAATCATGCAGACATGACCGAGACACCTCTCTAGCCAATAACCAACAGCGGGATCTGGATACCCATGTTGGCTCCCACATGTTCCACGATGATCTCATCGGATGAACCACGATGTCGAGGATTCAAGCAATCCCGTATACAATTCCCTTTGTCAATCGGTACGCTACTTGCCCGAGATTCGATCGTCGGTATCCCAATACCTCGTTCAATCTCGTTACCGGCAAGTCACTTTACTCGTTCCCTAATGCATGATACCGTGACTAACTACTTAGTCACATTGAGCTCATTATGATGATGCATTACCGAGTGGGCCCAGAGATACCTCTCCGTCATACGGAGTGACAAATCCCAGTCTCGATCCGTGCCAACCCAACAGACACTTTCGGAGATACCTGCAGTGCACCTTTATAGCCACCCAGTTACGTTGTGACGTTTGGTACACCCAAAGCATTCCTACGGTATCCGGGAGTTGCACTATCTCATGGTCTAAGGAAATGATACTTGACATTAGAAAAGCTTTAGCAAACGAACTACACGATCTAGTGCTATGCTTAGGATTGGGTCTTGTCCATCACATCATTCTCCTAATGATGTGATCCCGTTATCAATGACATCCAATGTCCATGGTCAGGAAACCGTAACCATCTATTGATCAACGAGCTAGTCAACTAGAGGCTCACTAGGGACATGTTATGGTCTATGTGTTCACACATGTATTACGATTTCCGGATAACACAATTATAGCATGAACAATAGACAATTATCATGAACAAGGAAATATAATAATAACCATTTTATTATTGCCTCTAGGGCATATTTCCAACAGTCTCCCACTTGCACTAGAGTCAATAATCTAGTTACATTGTGATGAATCATACACCCATAGAATTTTGGTGTTGATCATGTTTTGCCCGTGGAAGAGGTTTAGTCAACGGATCTACGACATTCAAATCCGTATGCACTTTACAAATATCTATGTCTCCATTTTGAACATTTTCACGAATGGAGTTGAAGCGACGGTTGATGTGCCTGGTCTTCTTGTGAAACCTGGGCTCCTTGGCAAGGGCAATAGCTCCAGTGTTGTCACAGAAGAGAGTCATCGGCCCCGATGCATTGGGAATAACTCCTAGGTCGGCAATGAACTCCTTCATCCAGATTGCTTCATGTGTTGCCTCCGAGGCTGCCATGTACTCTGCTTCACATGTAGATCCCGCCACGACGCTTTGCTTGCAACTGCACCAGCTGACTGCCCCACCATTAAAAATATACACGTATCTGGTTTGTGACTTAGAGTCATCCAGATCTGTGTCGAAGCTAGCATCGACGTAACCCTTTACGACGAGCTCTTCGTCACCTCCATAAACGAGAAACATATCCTTAGTCCTTTTCAGGTACTTCAGGATGTTCTTGACCGCTGTCTAGTGTTCCATGCCGGGATTACTTTGGTACCTTCCTACCAAACTTACGGCAAGGTTTACATCAGGTCTGGTACATAGCATGGCATACGTAATAGACCCTATGGCCGAGGCATAGGGGATGACACTCATCTTTTCTTTATCTTCTGCCGTGGTCGGGCATTGAGTCGTGCTCAATCTCACACCTTGCAATACAGGCAAGAACCCCTTCTTGGACTGATCCATATTGAACTTCTTCAATATCTTATCAAGGTATGTGCTTTGTGAAAGACCTATGAGGCGTCTCGATCTATCTCTATAGATCTTGATGCCTAATATGTAAGCAGCTTCTCCAAGGTCCTTCATTGAAAAACACTTATTGAAGTAGGCCTTTATGCTTTCCAAGAATTCTATATCATTTCCCATCAATAGTATGTCATTCACATATAATATGAGAAATGCTACAGAGCTCCCACTCACTTTCTTGTAAACACAGGCTTCTCCATAAGTCTGTGTAAACCCAAACGCTTTGATCATCTCATCAAAGCGAATGTTCCAACTCCGAGATGCTTGCACCAGCCCATAGATTGAGCGCTAGAGCTTGCATACCTTGTCAGCATTCTCAGGATCGACCAAACCTTCCGGCTGCATCATATACAATTCTTCCTTAAGGAAGCCGTTAAGGAATGCCGTTTTGACGTCCATTTGCCATATCTCATAATCGTAGAATGCGGCAATTGCTAACATGATTCAGACGGACTTCAGCTTCGCTACGGGTGAGAAGGTCTCATCGTAGTCAACTCCTTGAACTTGTCGATAACCCTTAGCGACAAGTCGAGCTTTATAGATGGTAACATTTCCATCCGCGTCCGTCTTCTTCTTAAAGATCCATTTATTTTCTATCGCTCGCCGATGATCAGGTAAGTCTGTCAAAGTCCATACTTTGTTTTCATACATGGATCCTATCTCGGATTGCATGGCTTCAAGCCATTTGTTGGAATTTGGGCCCGCCATTGCTTCTTCATAGTTCGAAGGTTCACCATTGTCCAACAACATGATTTCCATGACAGGGTTGCCGTACCACTCTGGTGCGGAACGTGTCCTTGTGGACCTACGAAGTTCAGTGGTAACTTGATCATGATCGTCATCATTAACTTCCTCTCTAGTCGGTGCAGGCACCATAGAAACATTTTCTTGTGATGCGCTACTTTCTGGTTCGAGAGGGTCATCTCATCAAGTTCCACTTTCCTCCCACTTCGAGAGAAATTCTTTCTCCAGAAAGGATCCATTCTTGGCAACGAAGATCTTGCCTTCGGATCTGAGGTAGAAGGTATACCCAATGGTTTCCTTAGGGTATCCTATGAAGACGCATTTTTCTGACTTGGGTTCGAGCTTTTCAGGTTGAAGTTTCATGACATAAGCATCGCATCCCCAAACTTTAAGAAATGACAGCTTAGGTTTCTTTCCAAACCATAATTCATACGGTGTCGTCTCAACGGATTTCGACGGAGCCCTATTTAAAGTGAATGCGGCAGTCTCTAAAGCATAACCCCAGAATGATAGCGGTAGATCAGTAAGAGACATCATAGATCGCACCATATCCAATAGAGTGCGATTACGACGTTCGGACACACCATTATGCTGAGGTGTTCCAGGCGGCGTGAGTTGTGAAACAATTCCACATTTCCTTAAGTGTGTGCCAAATTCGTGACTCAAATATTCCCCTCCATGATCTGATCGTAAGAACTTTATTTTCCAATCACGTTGATTCTCAACCTCACTCTGGAATTCCTTGAACTTTTCAAAGGTCTCAGACTTGTGTTTCATTAAGTAGACATACCCATATCTACTCAAGTCATCAGTGAGGGTGAGAACATAACGATAGCCACCGCGAGCCTCAACGCTCATTGGACCGCACACATCAGTATGTATGATTTCCAATAAGTTGGTTGCTCACTCCATTGTTCCGGAGAACGGAGTCTTGGTCATTTTGCCCATGAGGCATGGTTCGCACGTGTCAAATGATTCATAATCAAGAGACTCCAAAAGTCCATCTGCATGGAGTTTCTTCATGCGTTTGACACCAATGTGACCAAGGCGGCAGTGCCACAAGTATGTGGGACTATCATTATCAACCTTACATTTCTTGGCATTCACACCATGAATATGTGTAACATCACGTTCGAGATTCATTAAGAATAAACCATTGACCAGCGGGGCGTGACCATAAAACATATCTCTCATATAAATAGAACAACCATTATTCTCGGATTTAAATGAGTAGCCATGTCGCATTAAACGAGATCCAGATACAATGTTCATGCTCAAAGCTGGCACTAAATAACAATTATTGGGGTTTAAAACTAATCCCGTAGGTAAATGTAGAGGTAGCGTGCCGACGGCGATCCCATCGACCTTGGAACCATTCCCGACACGCATCGTCACCTTGTCCTTTGCCAGTCTCCACTTATTCCGCAGCTCCTGCTTTGAGTTACAAATATGAGAAACCGCACCGGTATCAAATACCCAGGAGCTACTACGAGCGCTGGTTAGGTACACATCAATAACATGTATATCACATATACCTTTGGTATTGCCGGCCTTCTTATCCGCTAAGTACTTGGGGCAGTTCCGCTTCCAGTGACCGTTTCCCTTGCAATAAAAGCACTCAGTCTCAGGCTTGGGTCCATTCTTTGTCTTCTTCCCGGCAGCTTGCTTACTGGGCACGGCAACTCCCTTGCCGTCTTTCTTGAAGTTCTTCTTACCCTTGCCTTTCTTGAACTTAGTGGTTTTATTCACCATCAACACTTGATGTTCCTTTTTGATCTCCACCTCCGCTGATTTTAGCTTTGAATATACCTCAGGAATGGTCTTTTCCATCCCCTGCATATTGAAGTTCATCACAAAGCTCTTGTAGCTAGGTGGGAGCGACTGAAGGATTCTGTCAACGACCGCGTCATCCGGGAGATTAACTCCCAGCTAAGACAAGCGGTTGTGCAACCCAGACATTTTGAGTATGTGTTCGCTGACGGAACTATTCTCCTCCATCTTACAACTGTAGAACTTGTCGAAGACTTCATATCTCTCGACCCGGGCATGAGCTTGGAAAACCATTTTCAGCTCTTGGAACATCTCATATGCTCTGTGCTGCTCGAAACGCTTTTGGAGCCCCGGTTCTAAGCTGTAAAGCTTGCCGCACTGAACCAGGGAGTAATCATCAACACGTGTTTGCCAGGCGTTCATAACATCTTGGTTTGCTGGGACGGGTGCTTCACCTAGCGGTGCTTCAAGGACATATGCTTTCTTGGCAGCTATGAGGATGATCCTCAAGTTCCGGACCCAGTCCGTATAGTTGCTACCATCGTCTTTCAGCTTGGTTTTCTCTAGGAACGCGTTGAAGTTGAGGTTGACATTAGCGTGGGCCATTTGATCTACAAGACATATTGTAAAGATTTTAGACTAAGTTCGTGATAATTAAGTTCGTCTAATCAAATTATTAATGAACTCCCACTCAGACAGACATCCCTCTAGTCATCTAAGTGATACATGATCCGAGTCAACTAGGCCGTGTCCGATCATCACGTGAGACGGACTAGTCATCATCGGTGAACATCTTCATGTTGATCGTATCTGCTATACGACTCATGCTCGACCTTTCGGTCTCTTGTGTTCCGAGGCCATGTCTGTACATGCTAGGCTCATCAAGTCAACCTAAGTGTATTGCATGTGTAAATCTAGCTTACACCCATTGTATGCCAACGTTAGAACCTATCACACCCGATCATCACGTGGTGCTTCGGAAAAACGAACCTTCGCAACGGTGCACAGTTAGGGGGAACACTTTCTTGAAATTTTAGCGAGGGATCATCTTATTTATGCTACCGTCGTTCTAAGCAAATAAGATGTAAAACATGATAAACATCACATGCAATCAAATAGTGACATGATATGGCCAATATCATTTTGCTCCTTTTGATCTCCATCTTCGGGGCGCCATGATCATCATCGTCACCGGCATGACACCATGATCTCCATCATTGTGTCTTCATGAAGTTGTCTCGCCAACTATTACTTCTACTACTATGGCTAACGGTTAGCAATAAAGTAAAGTAATTACATGACGTTCCAGTTGACACGCAGGTCATAAATAAATTAAGACAACTCCTATGGCTCCTGCCGGTTGTCATACTCATCGACATGCAAGTCGTGATTCCTATTACAAGAACATGATCAATCTCATACATCACATATATCATTCATCACATTCTTCTGCCCATATCACATCACATGACACATGCTGCAAAAACAAGTTAGACGTCCTCTAATTGTTGTTGCAAACTTTTACGTGGCTGCTATAGGTTTCTAGCAAGAACGTTTCTTACCTACGCCAAAAACACAACGTGATATGCCAATTTCTATTTACCCTTCATAAGGACCCTTTTCATCGAATCCGATCCGACTAAAGTGGGAGAGACAGACACCCGCTAGCCACCTTATGCAACTAGTGCATGTCAGTCGGTGGAACCTGTCTCACGTAAGCGTACGTGTAAGGTCGGTCCGGGCCGCTTCATCCCACGATGCCGCCGAATCAAGATAAGACTAGTAACGGCAAGTAAATTGACAAAATCGACGCCCACAACAACTTGTGTTCTACTCGTGCATAGAAACTACGCATAGACCTAGCTCATGATGCCACTGTTGGGGATCGTTGCAGAAATTAAAATTTTTCTACGCATCACCAAGATCAATCTATGGAGTTTACTAGCAACGAGAGGGGAATGCATCTTCATACCTTTGAAGATCGCGATGTGGAAGCATTGCAAGAACGCGGATGAGGGAGTCGTACACGTAGCGATTCAGATCGCGGCAGAATCCGATCCAAGCACCGAACAACGGTGCTACCGTGTTCAACACACGTGCAGCCCGGTGACGTCTCCCGCGCCTTGATCCAGCAAGGAGGAGGGAGAGGTTGAGGAAGAAGGCTCCAACAGCAGCACGACGGCGTGGTGGTGGTGGAGTGACAGTTCTCCGGCAGGGCTTCGCCAAGCACACGCGGAGGAGGAGAGGTGTTGGGGAGGGGAGGGGCTGCGCCTTGGATGTGGTGCTGCAGCCCTCCCCTCACCCCTCTATTTATAGGGAGAAGGGGGAAGGGGGCCGGCCCCTCTAGATGAGATCTAGAGGGGGGGGGGGGGCGGCCAAGGGGGAGGGAGCTTGCCCCCCAAGCAAGGGGGGCGCCCCCCTTTAGGGTTCCCCCAAACACTAGGCGCATGGGCCCTAGGGGGGGTTGGCGCCCAGCCCACTTAGGGCTGGTTCCCTTCCACCTAGAGCCCATAAGGCCCTTCAGGGTAGGTGGACCCTCCCGGTGGACCCCTGGAACCCCTCCGGTGGTCCCGGTACAATACCGGTATACCCCCGAATATTTCCGGTGATCGTATGATGACTTCCCATATATAAATCTTCACCTCCGGACCATTCCAGAACTCCTCGTGACGTCCGGGATCTCATCCGGGACTCCGAACAACATTCGGTAATCACATACAAACCTTCCTTATAACCCTAGCGTCATCGAACCTTAAGTATGTAGACCCTAAGGGTTCGGGAATCATGCAGACATGACCGAGACACCTCTCTAGCCAATAACCAACAGCGGGATCTGGATACCCATGTTGGCTCCCACATGTTCCACGATGATCTCATCGGATGAACCACGATGTCGAGGATTCAAGCAATCCCGTATACAATTCCCTTTGTCAATCGGTACGCTACTTGCCCGAGATTCGATCGTCGGTACCCCAATACCTCGTTCAATCTCGTTACCGGCAAGTCACTTTACTCGTTCCGTAATGCATGATCCCATGACTAACTACTTAGTCACACTGAGCTCATTATGATGATGCATTACCGAGTGGGCCCAGAGATACCTCTCCGTCATACGGAGTGACAAATCCCAGTCTCGATCCGTGCCAACCCAACAGACACTTTCGGAGATACCTGCAGTGCACCTTTATAGCCACCCAATTACGTTGTGACGTTTGGTACACCCAAAGCATTCCTACGGTATCCGGGAGTTGCACTATCTCATGGTCTAAGGAAATGATACTTGACATTAGAAAAGCTTTAGCAAATGAACTACACGATCTAGTGCTATGCTTAGGATTGGGTCTTGTCCATCACATCATTCTCCTAATGATGTGATCCCGTTATCAATGACATCCAATGTCCATGGTCAGGAAACCGTAACCATCTATTGATCAACGAGCTAGTCAACTAGAGGCTCACTAGAGACATGTTATGGTCTATGTGTTCACACATGTATTACGATTTCCGGATAACACAATTATAGCATGAACAATAGACAATTATCATGAACAAGGAAATATAATAATAACCATTTTATTATTGCCTCTAGGGCATATTTCCAACACGGTAAGTAAACCGACTCCAAAACAGTTCTAATAGCACTTTTTCTCCATTTTGGAATATTTATGAAAATAGGAAAATAAGAAGTAGTCCGGGAAGGACACGAGGCATCCACGAGGGAGGAGGGCGTGCCCTACCCCCTGGGCGCGCCCCCTGCCTCGTGGGCACCTCATGTGCTCTCTGGACTCCGTTTTCTTGCATGATACTTCTTTTGGTCGGTATAAATTCATTATATAACCTCCCGAAGGTTTTGACCCTCGTATCACGCAAATATCCTCTATCTTTGTTTCGAGCTGTTTCTGTAGTAGATTTGGAGCAAGATGTCATCTCAAGATTCCGACGGAGAGAGCTATGTCTCACATCTCATTGCTGACCCAAAGACCTATGGGGATCTATCTCCTTGTGGTTGAACTACAGATGATGATGAGGATGCTCATTTGATGAGGATCAATGATTCAAGTTCGGAGGAGGAGGATGTCCCTCTACATCAACCCGGGGATATGCACGTGAAGTTCAAGAAGTCTAGTCTCCCTAAGAGGGCCAAACTGTCTAACAACTGATCTATTCCTTCTCGTTTTCGGCAGAAAAGCAAAGGAGATTTATGTGACAAGATCTTGAAGCTGGAATCGGAGGCCAATGATTTAAATGAGGAAATTGCTCTTCTCAGTTACAATATGAAGAAGCTGAAGGCACAATTGTCATCGTCATCACCATCTTCTTCACCTCCGAGGAAAGAGACATAATCACTTGGGTATGGGCACTCCCCTTGGCAACTGTCAAGCTTGGGGGAGGTGCCCCGGTATCGTATCACCATTACACTCCTATCTTTACCGTTTATCTTAGTTCGATACTTTTAGTAATATCTTGATCTAGTTGAATAAAGTTTTAGTATGATCTAGTTTTGAGTTTTGCTATATGATCCTTCTATGTAATCGAGTCCGTGAGCTATATATAATAAAGATTAGTTTTGAGTCAGGGGCTTGATTATCTTGCTATGATCTTGAGGGAATAATAGAAAAAGAAAGAATAAAAAAGAAATAAAGAGATCATATTGATCTTATGGAGAGTAATGACTTCACATATAAAGAGTATGATGAATAAAAGTTGTTGAGAGGTGTCAAACATAGTTTTGGTCATCGTTGCAATTAATAGGAAGTAATAAAGAAAGAGAGGTTTTCACATATAAATATACTATCTTGGACATCTTTTATGATTGTGAGCACTCATTAAAGTATGACATGCTAAGAGTTGATGTTGGACAAGGAAGACAACGTAATGGGTTATGTTTTCTTATATCCAAAATAAAGTTTATTGTCATGGATCATCCAACATGTTGAGCTTGCCTTTCCCCCTCATGCTAGCTAAATTCTTTGCACCAAGTAGAGATACTACTTGTGCTTCCTAATAACCTTAAACCCAGTTTTGCCATGAGAGTCCACCATACCTACCTATGGATTGAGTAAGATCCTTCAAGTAAGTTGTCATTGTTGCATGCAATAAAAATTGCTCTCTAAATATGTATGATTTATTAGTGTGGATAAAATAAGCTTTATACAATCTTGTGATGTGGAAGAAATAAAAGTGACGGACTGCATAATAAAGGTCCATATCACAAGTGGCAATATAAAGTGACGTTCTTTCGCATTAAGATTTTGTGCATCCAACCATAAAAGCACATGACAACCTCTGCTTCCCTCTGCGAAGGGCCTATCTTTTATTCTTGTCTTATACCTTATACAAGAGTCGTGGTGATCTTCACCTTTCCTTTTTACATTTTATCCTTTGGCAAGCACATTGTGTTGGAAAGATCCTGATATATATATCTAATTGGATGTAAGTTATCATGAACTATTATTGTTGACATTACCCTTGAGGTAAAAGGTTGGGAGGCAACACTATAAGCCCCTATCTTTCTCTGTATCCGATTAAAACTCCATACCCATAAGTATTGCGTGAGTGTTAGCAATCGTGAAAGACTAAATGATAGTTGAGTGTGTGGACTTGCTGAAAAGCTCTTATATATTGACTCTTTCCGATGTTATGATAAATTGCAATTGCTTCAATGACCAAGATTATAGTTTGTTAGTTTTCAATGAAGTTTCTGATTCATACTTTACATTGTGAATAGATTGTTACTTTGGCATAAGAAATCATATGACAATATATATATGTTGCTGTTATAAGAATGATCATGATGCCCTCATGTCCGTATTTTATTTTATCGACACCTCTATCTCTAAACATGTGGACATATTTTTCGTTATCGGCCTCCGCTTGAGGACAAGCGAGGTCTAAGCTTGGGGGAGTTGATACATCCATTTTGCATCATGCTTTTATATAGATATTTATTGCATTACGGGCTGTTATTACACATTATGTCACAATACTTATGCCTATTCTCTCTTATTATACAAGGTTTACTTGAAGAGGGAGAATGCCGGCAGCTGGAATTCTGGGCTGGAAAAGGAGCAAATATTAGAGACCTATTCTGCACAACTCCAAAAGTCCTGAAACTTCACGGAGGCACGTTTTGGAATTAATAAAAAATACTGGCGAAAGAATCAACCAGAGGGGCCCCACACCCTGGCCACGAGGGTGGGGGGCACGCCCTACCCCCTGGGCACGCCCCCGTGTCCCGTGGGCCCCCTGGCAGGCCTCAGATGCCCATCTTTGGCTATATGAAGTCTTTCGTCCCAGAAAAAATAAGAAGGAAGCTTTCGGGACGAAGCGCCGCCGTCTCGAGGCAGAACCTGACGAAACCAATCTAGGGCTCCGGCGGAGCTGTTCTACCGGGGAAACATCCCTCCGGGAGGGGGAAATCATCACCATCGATCCTCTCATCGGGAGGGGATCAATCTCCATCAACATCTTCACCAGCACCATATCCTCTCAAACCCTAGTTCATCTCTTGTACCCAATCTTTGTCTCAAAACCTCAGATTGGTACCTGTGGGTTGCTATTAGTGCTGATTACTCCTTGTAGTTGATGCTAGTTGGTTTATTTGGTGGAAGATCATATGTTTAGATCCTTTATGCATATTAATACCCCTCTGATTATGAAAATGAATATGATTTGTGAGTAGTTACATTTGGTCCTGAGGACATGGGTGTCGGTGTCAAAACCGGCGGATCTCGGGTAGGGGGTCCCGAACCGTGCGTCTAAGGTCGATGGTAACAGGAGACAGGGGACAGGGGACACAATGTTTACCCAAGTTCGGGCCCTCTCTATGGAGGTAATACCCTACTTCCTGCTTGATTGATCTTGATGAATATGAGTATTACAAGAGTTGATCTACCACGAGATCGTAATGGCTAAACCCTAAAAGTCTAGCCTGTATGACTAAGGTAATGAATATCCCCCTTTCCGGACTAAGTCCACCGGTTTATATAGACACCGGGGAGATATAGGGTTACACAAGGTCGGTTACAGAGAAAGGAATCTGCATATCCGGTCGCCAAGCTTGCCTTCCACGCCAAGGAGAGTCCTATCCGGACACGGATGCAGTCTTCGGTCTTCATGTCTTCACAGCCCACCAGTCCGGCCCATGGCTAACAGGCGGGACGTCCGAGGACCCCTCAGTCCAGGACTCCCTCAGTAGCCCCCGAACCAGGCTTCAATGACGAGGTGTTCGGCGCGCAGATTGTCTTCGGCATTGCAAGGCGGGTTCCTCCTCTGACGACTTCCAATTAATGTTTTCGGCTTATAATTCAATGCCACACCCCTCGGCTTCTGTGCTTCTATGTCTTTAGCTTCCATGCATCGGGCGAATGCGGACGGTCAGGGTATTTTTTGCAAATAACACCCCGGCCATGCAAGGAAGAGCATGTATTTAAAGGGATTGGATCTCAGACCCATTCGGCACCACATGGAGAAAATACTCAGAGATTGCTAGGAAAGACCATTTCAACATGGCTAGCATCCCCCGATCCTCCTCCCGTTCCGGCCCAGAGAAAGGCGAGTGGGAGAGGTGTTCCGTATCTCATGGCCAGTTGGAGAAGCTGCAAGCGCAGGGGTTTCTCCCTCCTGCGGATCTGTTCCCCGTTCGGGCAGGGTTGGCTTCCTTCAACGGCAAGACCCAGGCAGAGGATTTTCCCAATCCATCCGCGGGGGAACGAGTGTGCTTCGTCCCCTATCTACCGAGGGGCGTGGGATTTCCCATTCACCCATTCCTCCGAGGGCTTCTGGAGTATTATGGCCTCCAGCTGCACAATTTTACCCCAGCCTCCATCCTGCACATTGCGGGTTATGTCGCTTTATGCGAACTATTCCTGGGTTGTGAGGCCAATTTTGATCTGTGGAGAAAGTTGTTTTGCATTGTCCCGCGCAACCACGAGGGATCGATATTCGAAGTGGGCGGGGCCGAAATATGGCGTATTGCTGAGACCGGATACCTATCCGGCACACCAGAGAAAGCTTCCAAAGAATGGACCTCCGAGTGGTTCTACATAGATGACGTCGTACTTGCAGATCCAGTCCGGAGAGGTCTCCCCGAGTTTGCGAGCGTTCCTCTGAAGAAGCGCCACAGCTGGCGCCCTCGAAGCCCCGAGGAGGAAGATAGTGCGGAAGTTCGCCAACTCCTGAGCAAGATCAAGACGCTTGCTCAGTCCAAGTATACGATAGTCGAAGTGATGGCGACCTCCATAGTACGGGGAGTTCAGCCACTCCAATACAAAGGACTTCCATGTGGAATTACAATGGGGAAGATGAAGCCTCCCGCTGCAGCAGGAAAGGTCCAGACACCACTGCCGCCCTAGCCAAAATATTGGCCAAACTGTTCAAGGGTGAGGAAGAGGAGTTCTGCGCATCACTGATACGTCTCCAACGTATCTATAATTTTTTATTGCTCCATGCTATATTATCTACTATTTTGGACATTATTGGGCTTTATTATTCACTTTTATATTATTTTTGGGAGTAACCTATTAACCGGAGGCCCAGCCCAGAATTGCTGCTTTTTGCCTATTTCAGAGTTTCGCAGAAAAGGAATATCAAACGGAGTCCAAACAGAATGAAACCTTTGGGAACGTGATTTTTAGGAAGATTATGATCCGGGAGACTTGGACCCTACGTCAAGAAACAAAAGAGGAGGCCACGAGGTAGGGGGGTGCGCCCACCCCCCAGGGCGCGCCCTCCACCCTCATGGGCCCCCTGTTGCTCCACCGACGTACTCCTTCCTCCTATATATACCTACGTACCCCCAAACGATCAGATACGGAGCCAAAAACCTAATTCCACCGCCGCAACCTTCTGTACCCATGAGATCCCATCTTGGGGCCTGTTCCGGAGCTCCGCCGGAGGGGGCATCCATCTTGGAGGGCTTCTACATTAACACCATAGCCTCTCCGATGAAGTGTGAGTAGTTTACCTCAGACCTTCGGGTCCATAGTTAGTAGCTAGATGGCTTCTTCTCTCTTTTTGGATCTCAATACAATGTTCTCCCCTTCTCTCGTGGAGATCTATTCGATGTAATCTTGTTTTTGCGGTGTGTTTGTTGAGACCGATGAATTGTGGGTTTATGATCAAGATTATCTATGAACAATATTTGAATCTTCTCTGAATTCTTTTATGTATGATTGGTTATCTTTGCAAGTCTCTTCGAATTATCAGTTTGGTTTGGCCTACTAGATTGATCTTTCTTGCAATGGGAGAAGTACTTAGCTTTGGGTTCAATCTTGCGGTGTCCTTTCCCAGTGACAGTAGGGGCAGCAAGGCACGCATTGTATTGTTTTCATCGAGGATAACAAGATGTTTTTTTTATCATATTGCATGAATTTATCCCTCTACATCATGTCATCTTGCTTAAGGCGTTACTCTGTTTTCATGAACTTAATACTCTAGATGCATGCTGGATCGCGGTCGATGAGTGGAGTAATAGTAGTAGATGCAGGCAGGAGTCGGTCTACTTGTCTCGGACGTGATGCCTATATACATGATCATACCTAGATATTCTCATAACTATTCTCAATTCTGTCAATTGCTCAACAGTAATTCGTTCACCCACCGTAAAATATTTATGCTCTTGAGAGAAGGCACTAGTGAAACCTATGCCCCCCGGGTCTATCTTCATCATATTAATCTTCCAACACTTAGTTATTTCCTTTGCTTTTTACTTTGCTTTTATTTTACTTTGCATCTTTATCACAAAAATACCAAAAATATTATCCTATCATATCTATCAGATCTCACTCTCGTAAGTGACCGTGAAGGGATTGACAACCCCTTATCACGTTGGTTGCGAGGAGCTATTTGTTTTGTGTAGGTACGAGGGACTCGCGCGTAGCCTCCTACTGGATTGATACCTTGGTTCTCAAAAACTGAGGGAAATACTTACGCTACTTTGCTGCATCACCCTTTCCTCTTCAAGGAAAAACCAACGCAGTGCTCAAGGGTAGCAAGAAGGATTTCTGGCGCCGTTGCCGGGGAGGCTTACGCGAAGTCAAGTCGAGATTTGGACTCCCGACAACGAGCCATTTCTGGCGCCGTTACCGGGGAGGTCTACGCAAAAGTCAACATACCAAGTACCCATCACAAACCCTTATCTCCTGCATTACATTATTTGCCATTTGCCTCTCGTTTTCCTCTCCCCCACTTGACCCTCGCCGTTTTATTCGCCCTCTCTTCTGTTCGTCCTTCTGTTTGCTCGTGTTACCATGTGCCTTCTTTTTGCTTGCATCTTCGCTTGCTAAAAGTTTATGGATCCTCATCCACTTGCTAATCTCTTTAAGAGATCCAATTATGATGAACCTATTGCTAGTGAGTTTTGTGCACTAGATTATCTTTATGAGGTTTTGCTTGAAATTCATGAATCTGAAAATTGTGATATAGTGTTGAAAGAAGAAACTTATGAAGTGATTCACGATAGATCTTTGAATAAAAAGCATGATTGCAATTATGCTATTATAAATTCTATTAATGTCAATTGTGCTAATAATATGCAAAACCCTAAGCTTGGGGATGCTAGTTTTGCTATGTCCACTACTTGTTGCAATGATCATGATTGGGGTGATTCTTCTTATGATCTTGAAAATTTATTTAAGCCCGATGATGAATATGAGATTGATAATAGTGATTGAAATAATATTGAAAGTGGGTTTGGAAGAGTGTCAATTTTAGATCCCACATATTTGGAGCATATTCAATCTTATGAAATTTTTGATAAAAGTGGGTTTGGAGAGGTCATGACTTTAGTCAATATTAATCCCACTATTTTGGAAGAGTGTCAACTTTGCATGCATGTGGATCATGTTGAAAATATTTTATGTGATAGCTATACTGTTGAATTTTCTTATGATCCTACATGTAATTATTATGAGAGGAAAATATGGTTGTAGAAATTTTCATGTTACTAAATTACCTCTCGTTATGTTGAGATTGCTATTGTTCCTTTCCGCTTCCTTGCATATGCTAGTTTTTGCTTGCTATGATAATTTGTTTTTCTATAAGATGCCTATGCATAGGAAGTATGTTAGACTTAGATGTTTTTGTCATGTGTTTTATGCTGCTCTCTTTGTGCTTCAATTCTTGTCCTTCATGTGAGCATCATTAAAATTATCAATGCCTAGCTAAAAGGCTTTAAAGAAAAGCGCTTGTTGGGAGACAACCCAATATTTTTCCTTGCTGTTATTCAATAAATCTTTGATCTAGCCTCTGGTTAGATGTGTTTTTATGTTTTAATTAGTGTTTGTGCCAAGTTAAACCTATAGGATCTTCTTGGATGATAGTTATTTGATCTTGCTGTAATTTCCAGAAACTTTCTTTTCACAAAAACAATTGTTAAAAATCACCAGAACGAGATAGAATACTGATTCCAATTGCTGCTGATCAATAAACAAATTTCCTAGGTCTTCCTATTTTGGCTGATTTTTTGGAGTTCTAGAAGTTTGCGTTAGTTACAGATTACTACAGACTGTTCTGTTTTTGACAGATTCTGTTTTTCGTATGTTGTTTGCTTATTTTGATGAATCTATGGCTAGTAAAATAGTTTATAAACCATAGAGAAGTTGGAATACAGTAGGTTTAAAACCAATATAAATAAAGAATGAGTTCATTACAGTACCTTGAAGTGGTCTTTTGTTTTGTTTCGCTAACGGAGCTCACGAGATTTTCTGTTAAGTTTTGTGTTGTGAAGTTTTCAAGTTTTGGGTGAACTTTTTTGATGGATTATGGAACAAGGAGTAGCAAGAGCCTAAGCTTGGGGATGCCCATGGCACCCCCAAGATAATCTAAGGACACCATAAAGCCAAAGCTTGGGGATGCCCCGGAAGGCATCCCCTCTTTCGTCTACTTCCATCGGTAACTTTACTTGGAGCTATATTTTTATTCACCACATGATATGTGTTTTGCTTGGAGCATCTTGTATGATTTGAGTATTTGCTTTTTAGTTTACCACAATCATCCTTGCTGTACACACCTTTTGAGAGAGCCATACATGATTTGGAAATTATTAGAATACTCTTTGTGCTTCACTTATATCTTCTGAGTTATATAGTTTTGCTCTAGTACTTCACTTATATCTTTTAGAGCACGGTGGTGGATTTGTTTTATAGAAACTATTGATCTCTCATGCTTCACTTAGATTATTTTGAGAGTCTTAAATAGCATGGTAATTTGCTTAAATAATCCTAATATGCTAGGTATTCAAGAATAGTAAAAACTTTCTTATGAGTGTGTTGAATACTAAGAGAAGTTTGATGCTTGATGATTGTTTTGAGATATGGAGGTAATAATATCAAAGTCGTGCTAGTTGAGTAATTGTGAATTTGAGAAATGCATGTGTTGAAGTTTGCAAGTCCCGTAGCATGCACGTATGGTAAACGTTATGTAACAAATTTGAAACATGAGGTGTTCTTTGATTGTCTTCCTTATGAGTGGCGGTCGGGGACGAGCGATGGTCTTTTCCTACCAATCTATCCCCCTAGGAGCATGCGCGTAATACTTTGCTTTGATAACTTGTAGATTTTTGCAATAAGTATATGAGTTCTTTATGACTAATGTTGAGTCCATGGATTATACGCACTTTTCTTCCTCCCACCATTGCTAGCCTCTCTAATACCGCACACTTTTCGCCCGCATCATACACCCACCATATACCTTCCTCAAAACAGCCACCATACCTACCTATCATGGCATTTCCATAGCCATTCCGAGATATATTGCCATGCAACTTTCCACCGTTCCGTTTATTATGACACGCTCCATCATTGTCATATTGCTTAGCATGATCATGTAGTTGACATTGTATTTGTGGCAAAGCCACCATTCATAATTCTTTCATACATGTCACTCTTGATTCATTGCATATCCCGGTACACCGCCGGAGGCATTCATATAGAGTCATATTTTGTTCTAAGTATCGAGTTGTAATTGTTGAGTTGTAAGAAAATAAAAGTGTGATGATCTTCATTTTTAGAGCATTGTCCCAAGTGAGGAAAAGGATGATGGAGACTATGATTCCCCCACAAGCCGGGATGAGACTCTGGACGAAAAATAAAAAAATAAAAAAAGGGGGAAAAGAGGCCATAAAAAAAAGAAAGGCCCAAATAAAAAAATGAGAGAAAAAGAGAGAAGGGACAATGTTACTATCCTTTTACCACACTTGTGCTTCAAACTAGCACCATGATCTTCATGATAGAGAGTCTCTCATTTTGTCGCTTTCATATACTAGTGGGAAATTTTTCATTATAGAACTTGGCTTGTATATTCCAACAATGTGCCTCCTCAAGTGCCCTAGGTCTTCGTGAGCAAGCAAGTTGGATGCACACCCACTTAGTTTCTTTTGTTGAGCTTTCATACATTTATAGCTCTAGTGCATCCGTTGCATGGCAATCCGTACTCCTTGCATTAACATCAATTGATGGGCATCTCCATAGCTCATTGATTAGCCTCGTTGATGTGAGACTTTCTCCTTTTTTGTCTTCTCTACATAACCCCCTTCATCATATTCTATTCCACCCATAGTGCTATGTCCATGGCTCGCGCTCATATATTGCGTGAAAGTTTATAGGTTTGAGATTTCTAAAGTATGAAACAATTGCTTGGCTTGTCGTCGGGGTTGTGCATGATGAGAGCATTCTTGTGTGACGAAAATGGAGCATGACTAAACTATATGATTTTGTAGGGATGAACTTTCTTTGGCCATGTTATTTTGAGAAGACATAATTGCTTAGTTAGTATGCTTGAAGTATTATTATTTTTATGTCAATATGAACTTTTATCTTGAATCTTTCGGATCTGAATATTCATACCACAATTAAGACGAATTACATTGAAATTATGCCAAGTAGCACTCCACATCAAAAATTATCTTTTTTTATCATTTACCTACTCGAGGACGAGCATGAATTAAGCTTGGGGATGCTTGATACGTCTCCAACTTATCTATAATTTTTGATTGCTCCATGCTATATTATCTACTATTTTGGAAATTATTGGGCTTTATTATTCACTTTTATATTATTTTTGGGACTAACCTATTAACCGGAGGCCCAGCCCAGAATTGCTGTGTTTTGCCTATTTCAGAGTTTCGCAGAAAAGGAATATCAAACGGAGTCCAAACGGAATGAAACCTTCGGGAACGTGATTTTTAGGAAGATTATGATCCGGGAGACTTGGACCCTACGTCAAGAAATAAAAGAGGAGGCCACGAGTGTAACGCCCATGATGCGGCTATATCTCCCACGTGTCGAGGCACGACTTAGAGGCATAACCGCATTGTAGGTATTGTCGCAAGAAGGGTCATATTCACACAATCCCATGTAATGAACAAGAATGGGATAACGAGAGTTGGCTTACAATCACCACTTCACACAATACATAATATAATTCATACATCATCCAAAATCCACACATAGACCGACTACGGCCAAAACCAAATGAAAAATAAGATAACCCCAAATGCTAGATCCCCGATCGTCCCAACTGGGCTCCACTACTGATCATCAGGAAAAGAAACATAGTAACGACCACGTTCCTCATTGAACTCCCACTTGAGCTCGGTTGCGTCACCTGCACTGGCATCGTCGGCACCTGCAACTGTTTTGGTAGAATCTGTGAGTCACGAGGACTCAGCAATCTCACACCCGTGAGATCAAGACTATTTAAGCTTGTAGGAAGACAAGGAGTAATATGGTGGAGCTGCGGCAAGCACTAAGCATATATGGTGGCTAACATACGCAAATGAGAGCGAGAAGAGAAGCAGCGAAACGGGCGCGAAGCTAGAAGTGATCAAGAAGTGATCCTGAAACTACTTACGTTCATGCATAACTCAAACCGTGTTCACTTCTCGGACTCCGCCGAGAAGAGACCATCACGGCTACACACACGGTTGATATATTTTAATTAAGTCAAGTGACAAGTTCTCTACAACCGGACATTAACAAATTCCCATCTACCTCATAACCGCGGGCACGGCTTTCGAAAGATAATACCCTGCAGGGGTGTCTCAACTTAGCCCATTATAAGCTCTCACGGTCAACGAAGGATAAACCTTCTCCCGGGAAGACCCAATCAGTCTCGGAATCCCGGTTTACAAGACATTTCAACAATGGTAAAACAAGACCAGCAAGACCACCCGCTGTGCCGACAAATCCCGATAGGAGCTGCACATATCTCATTCTCAGGGCACACCGGATAAGCTAAGCGTACAGGTACCAACGTAACCCAAGTTGCCAAGGGACGGTCCCGCACGGTGCTCTAGTTTGGACCAACACTCGGAGGAGCACTGGCCCGGGGGTTTAAAGAAAGATGACCCTCGGGCTCGCGAAAACCCAAGGGAAAAGGCTTAGGTGGCAAATGGTAAAACCAAGGTTGGGCCTTGTTGGAGGAGTTTTATTCAAGGCGAACTGTCAAGGGGGTCCCATAAATCACCCAACCGCGTAAGGAACGCAAACTCAAGGAACATAATACTGGTATGACGGAAACTAGGGCGGCAAGAGTGGAACAAAACACCAGGCATAAGGCCGAGCCTTCCACCCTTAGCCAAATATATATAGATGCATTAATTAAATAAGAGATATTGTGATATTCCAAAAATATCCATGTTCCAACATGGAACCAACTTCAACTTCACCTGCAACTAGCAACGCTATAAAAAGGGCTGAGCAAAAGCGGTAACTTAGCCAAACAACGGTTTGCTAGGAAAGGATGGTTAGAGGCTGGACATGGCAATAGGGATGCATGATATATAAAGTGGTAAGTAGCGCAGCATAGCAATAGAACGAACAACTAGCAAAGCAAAGATAGAAGTGATTTCGAGGGTATGGTCATCTTGCCTGCAAGGTTCTCAGAGTTGTCGAAAGCTTGATCCTCGTAAGCGTACTCAACAGGTTCCTCGTTCATGAACTCGTCTCCCGGCTCTAACCAAAACAAGAACACAAGCAACGGAACCACAATCAACCACGGGAAATGCACAAGCAACATGATGCAAAACATGTATGATATGCGAGATGTGGTATGCGATGCATATGCGTGCTCCGGAAGAAAAATGATGAACAAGGCAGTAACTTGGCAAACCAAGCATTCCACTGGAAAGATGAGATGATTTCGGTTGAAATCGATATAAAGATCACCGGAAACGGATGCACGGTTTGCAAATGGCAAGCAAAACAAGAATGACACGAATCTGCGATTAACAACATGATAGCACTTAAAATGCATCCAGTAACTATGCTACTGCATTCCAACATAGCAACAAATCATATGGCAGTAATCTACAGGAGATGCTTGACAAAAGATGAACACTGAGCTACAGCTAGATTACAACATAACAGGTTCAAACAAGCATGGCAAAAGTGCAAAAGATAACAGGTTCACAGACTTAGTGAAATTACTGGACATGCCTGAAATAGCATCAGGTAGCAATGTTCAGAGCAAGCAACCAACATGCTACAGGAACTTAACATAGAAAAACAAGGCATGGCATGAATCTACTAAAAGCATATTACAAAAGTCCCTTACTGACCATAAGCCAAAAAGGACCATAAGATATGATGGCAACCATGGAAACATAGCAAATTTCGTTAACAGGTTTCAGACTTGGCAGAAAACAGAGCATGGCAGAAACAGACATTATGAGGGCATCTTTGTGAGCTTGATACACTCAACACAAAGCAATGCATGACAAAACAAGCATACCTACAGCAAGATGGAATGTTTATGAAACTATCCATGGCAAGAGAAAATACATAGCATGTATGAAACAACTACAACAACCTTGGCAATATTGAATATCATGTCAACAATCTGCTAGGAATATTTTATAGCAAAAGTAGAGCAAGATTAAGACATGCTATGGCACTCCATAATTGCAAACAGGGGCATGGATGGATAGAGCACAACTATATCTACAAAACATCCTTACTGAACATCACCAAAAGAAGCATGGATCTCTCTGTAGCCACATGGATACATAGCAACAAAATAACAGCAGTCACAGACGGCAAAATTACTCTCTGAAAACAGAAACATCACGAAGCCTAGTTTGCATGCTTGTGCTAGTCACCACAGAGATCACAAAAATACATGGCATACACCCCTGTAAACATGGAATGGCATACATCAAAACACATGTAGAGCTCATGCCCATAAGATGCACACATCAATAGCAACAAAAATAACAAATCACCAAGATTTGATAAGTAACAGCAGTTAACAGCATATAGCACTCTTGCACCAGATATTTGGGCATCAAGATGGACTCAAATGAACATGGCATAATGGAACAAAATGAAGAGCATCTCGAGACGAACATTCCGATATATTACACGCACGAAACGAAGCTATATGCAGAGAGCTATGATGCAATGAACAGGAGCATATAATGTAAAATAACTGGGACAGAGAAATCGGGGGGAAGAGGTCAACCGAGTGGATCCAGATCGGATCGGGCGCGGCTCGCCGGAGAAAGGGACGGCGCGGCGTCTGGTGTCGGAGGACCTCGGGAGGAGGCGGAGGAGAGGAGCCGCGGGAGGAGCTCGGGGAGACGGGCACGGGACCGCGGGCGGCGGCATCGTCCTCGGGCGCGGGCGGCGGCGCGCCGGCGGCGACGGGCGGGACGACGAGGCGGCGGACGGCGTCGGCGGCGAGGCCTGAGGCAGCGGCGGGCGGAGGCGAAGACGAAGAGGCGGCGGGGCGCGCGGGCGGAGCCGGGCCGGGGAGGGCCCGACGCGGGCCTCGCGGGCTCGCGCGGTGGAGGCAGCCGGGGCGCTGACGTGGCGGCCTCCGGTTCGCTGGGCGTGGCGGCGGGGATTTGTCCGGCGGGAGTGGACGCGTCCGGTGGCGGCGGGTTTTTTTGCTAGGGTTTGAACTGCGAAGACTTTCGGAGGGGAAGGTGTTTATATAGGCATAGGGAGCTAGGAGAGTCCAAATGAAGCACAGTTTTTGCCCACACGATCGTGATCGAACGACCGAGAGCATGGAGGTGAGTTTGCTGGGTTTTGGGCTGCTTGGAGGGGGGTTTTGCTGCAACACACAAAAGGACTTTGCGGTTACCCGGTTAACCGTTGGAGCATCAAACGACCTCCAAATGGCACGAAACTTGACAGGTGGTCTACCGGTGGTGTACCAAGGCCACTTGGCAAGCCTCGGTCCATTCTGAGAACGTTCAACACCCGCTCACGAAAAGAAACAAAAGGGGTGCGCCGGAGGCGGTGGGAGTGCCGGATTGCAAAACGGACAACGGGGAAAATGCTCGGATGCATGAGACGAACACGTATGCAAATGAGATGCACATGATGACATGATATGAGATGCATGACATGAACAAAATGCAAAACGAAAGACAAAACCCGACCACGAAGGGAATATCATAACACATAGCCGAAAATGGCAAGAGTTGGAGTTACAAATATGGAAAGTTACATCCGGGGTGTTACAACGAGGTAGGGGGGCGCGCCCTCCACCCTCGTGGGCCCCCCTGTTGCTCCACCGACGTACTCCTTCCTCCTATATATACCTACGTACCCCCAAACGATCAGATACGGAGCCAAAAACCTAATTCCACCGCCGCAACCTTCTGTACCCACGAGATCCCATCTTGGGGCCTGTTCCAGAGCTCCGCCGGAGGGGGCATCCATCACGGAGGGCTTCTACATCAACACCATAGCCTCTTCGATGAAGTGTGAGTAGTTTACCTCAGACCTTCGGGTCCATAGTTAGTAGCTAGATGGCTTCTTCTCTCTTTTTGGATCTCAATACAATGTTCTCCCCCTCTCTCGTGGAGATCTATTCGATGTAATCTTCTTTTTGCGGTGTGTTTATTGAGACCGATGAATTGTGGGTTTATGATCAAGATTATCTATGAACAATATTTGAATCTTCTCTGAATTCTTTTATGTATGATTGGTTATCTTTGCAAGTCTCTTTGAATTATCAGTTTGGTTTGGCCTACTAGATTGATCTTTCTTGCAATGGGAGAAGTGCTTAGCTTTGGGTTCAATCTTGCGGTGTCCTTTCCCAGTGACAGTAGGGGCAGGAAGGCACGTATTGTATTGTTGCCATCGAGGATAACAAGATGGGTTTTTTTATCATATTGCATGAATTTATCCCTCTACATCATGTCATCTTGCTTAAGGCATTACTCTGTTTTCATGAACTTAATACTCTAGATGCATGCTGGATAGCGGTCGATGAGTGGAGTAATAGTAGTAGATGCAGGCAGGAGTCGGTCTACTTGTCTCGGACGTGATTCCTATATACATGATTATACCTAGATATTCTCATAACTATGCTCAATTCTGTCAATTGCTCAACAGTAATTCGTTCACCCACCGTAAAATATTTATGCTCTTGAGAGAAGCCACTAGTGAAACCTATGGCCCCCGGGTCTATCTTTATCATATTAATCTTCCAACAGTTAGTTATTTCCTTTGCTTTTTACTTTGCTTTTATTTTACTTTGCATCTTTATCACAAAAATACCAAAAATATTATCCTATCATATCTATCAGCTCTCACTCTCGTAAGTGACCGTGAAGGGATTGACAACCCCTTATCGCATTGGTTGCGAGGAGCTATTTGTTTTGTGTAGGTACGAGGGACTCGCGCGTAGCCTCCTACTAGATTGATACCTTGGTTCTCAAAAACTGAGGGAAATACTTACGCTACTTTGCTGCGTCACCCTTTCCTCTTCAAGGAAAAACCAACGCAGTGCTCAAGAGGTAGCAATCACGCACAGAGAAGGATATTCCATGTAAAATCCTCCTAGCTGGGTGAGCCCCCAACTTTTTGCTCCACTCATTCCTCTCCCTGAGCTCTATTAACCCGTCCATTTATAACAACACTGGCGAAAGACTTCCGAGGGGCTTTACAGCCCTGCCCCGTAGCCCAAGGGCCACAATCGGGACCTTGACCCCGGATTCGAAGAGGATCCGGATATATTTGTGGTGCTGGAGAATGGCGTGTTTTACCAGGCGAGCTACGACGGCACCGTAGTGGCCATCATCGCCGATTACCCTGGTCTTCTCCCCGCTTCACACGTAAGTAGTCAGGAGGCACCTTCCCCGAAAGGATTCCCTCGTTCCGCCTCACCCACCGCACTGTCTCGTGCTTCGAAGGGGAGGCGTTCGACATACCGTGCTACCCCAGGAGCGACTCCAGAGAGAGCGGCTGCCGCACCGGGCAAGCCTTCAAAGAGGAAGGCAGGCGAAGACACGGTCGGGCCCTCGTTAAAGAGGTATGCGTTTGCAAATATATATTTTAATAGTCGCATCCAACTGTGACTTTATGTTCATCCCGTATCGGGAAAAGAGTCCGCCGGACTGTGTCCGGGGGTCTGGGCAGTAATACTCCCAGCAGCCAGGATCCAGCCCCAGCCGAGGGGGTGGGGGCTGATATGGGAGTGACGCCGGACTGTCCTTCGGCTGAGGGCTCGGAAAATATGTCCGTCACCAACTCAGAAGTGGAGAGCGCCATGAATCACCGGCGCTGGAGGGCCATTTTACGAGACCCCCGCTGTTCGAAAGAGGCGTTTGATGCCTTTAGCTTGGCTGACGCATACATCCGAGCTGCTCGATATGGGCTTAGCAGAGCCACAAAGCAGCATTTAACGGATGTGCGGGTAAGATTTATTTTGTCCAAAAAGGATAAGCACGTGCTAGTAGCCCCCGAGACTGAAAGCAGTTAGCACAAGTGATTTAAGGATCAATGTATAACCAGGTTCTGACGGAGAGGAACAACCTACTAGCTCAAGAGCTGGAGCAGTGTCGGACACAGGTAAATGCTTCTACCGCCGAACTGAAAGAGTCCAAGAAGGCATCTTCTGGTAAGGTTCCCCTCCATCGAGGAATAACAATTATACAATAGCTATGTTAATACTGTTGCTTATCTCATAATAGGATCATCAGGTCAACTGGAAGAGAAGTTGAAAACCGCTCAAGCGGGAGAGAAAGAGGCAAAAAGACTACACGCCGCAGGCGAGCATATCCTGGCCCGAGTCAGAGAGGAGAAAAACAAACTCCAAGATTCAAACACCAAACTGGGCGAAGAACTGAAAGATGTACGATCCCGGCTAGCCGACTCCATGAAGGATAACAAAAGGCTGCGAGGCGGCATATTCAGTACGTGGCCAAATTGACCTTATAACCGTTTGGAGGTAAAAGTAGCTGATATAGCTGTGATTGCAGGTATGTTGACGGGCCGTCCCGAAGAGGAGGTGTCCGGATCATCAAGTGATCTCCTGCAAGGGTTGTCGCAGTTGCACGAGCAAGCTCGGCAGGCAATGCGGAGTGTAGCCAAGGCCTTATGGCCATCCGACTCCCCTCCAGGGAGTATGGAGAAGCTTGTAGAGCTGTTCAAGGGAGCGCGGCGGCGTATCCGACTATGGAAGATATCGGCTTGCCGAGAGGGTGCGCGAGAGGCCTGGGCCATGGTAAAAACACGATATACCAAGCTGGATCCGAATCACATGGCCCGGGTCAGACCGCTAGGGTCAAATGGGGAAGAAATTCCCGTTAGTTTAGTATATAACCAAGTAGAAGTAGCCGCCAAGTATTCCCAGCAGGATTGGAAGTTAGATAGCCTGCTGGACGGCATAGAGGAGGAAGTTTTCGAGTCCAAGTGACTATGTACTTTCCTTTGCATATGTAGCTCTAGCTGAAAACGATTGTCATCACGGACCTTTTCGCTTCAACCTCTCGACCCGAAGGTGCGGAGTGTTTCCAAATACCAGAACGGCCGAGTAGACCGGGTATGCATGGAAACCAGGCGTAGGGGTCATAGTTGCTTGAACAGACAATTATCCGGCTAGTTATATTATATTACATTAAGAGTGTAATAAACATCTTCCAGAGAGAATAGTTCTGTTAAGGGTTCCTTTCCCTGGGTGTGCATGCATCGATGTGCATATCCGAACTGTGATGAAGAAATCACAATGTGTATAGCTTCTGGGGGTTCACGATGGGACGAATGCAAAAACATCTTTAGTTCACCGACCAAATATTCCCTTAAGAACGCTAGCTTTCGGCTTCACCCAGTCTGAGGTACATATCCGGATGACCCGGCCGTAACAATCGCAGAGGTGCTCCCTTTATGCCCTAGCCAAACTAACGGGAACGTTTGGCATAAGCACAGGAGCCAGGCAACCCAGCTTGGCCAAAACTTAAGTCATATCGATGCATATAATGGCGAAGAAAAGGTACTATGGGAAAAAACGCATATGTGAGGAGCTTGATGCTCGGAAAATAACAATAGCAAGCTTCTGTCCAAGAAGCCCCCAGGTATAATAGATGTACATACTTCAAGACGTATGCATCGAGGGTGTACGGTCTAACCGCATGAAAGCTTTTAAAGCTAAAAATAAAAAGAAAAGAGAGAGAGAAAATAATGGAAAAATAGGGGGAAGGAGACGAACAAAGATTTCTGCGCTAGGCATAGAATCTTCGGAGTCTGGCCGCGTTCCAGGGGTTCAGCTCTAATCGATTGTCTGACGCATCACGTAGGCGGTACGCCCCTCCGGTGAGAACTTCGTCGATGATGAAGGGACCCTCCCACTTGGGCTTGAGTTTGTCCTTTTTCTTCTCCGGCAGGCGCAGAACGAGTTCGCCGACGTTGTAAGTTTTGGCCCGCACCTCTCTACTTTGATACCTGCGAGCCTGCTGTTGATAAAATGTGGAACGGGCTTTTGCGATGTCGCGCTCCTCCTCTAGGGCATTTAAGCTGTCCTGCTGATCGAGCTCGGCCTCTCTCTCTTCATACATGCGCACTCGAGGTGAGTCATGAATAATGTCGCAGGGTAGTACTGCCTCTGCGCCGTACACCATGAAGAAAGGTGTGAATCCGGTAGTGCGATCGGGCGTGGTCCGCAGCCCCCAGAGTACGGAGTCGAGCTCCTCAACCCAGTGCTTGTCTGACTCTTTCAAAGACCGCACTAGTCTAGGCTTAATGCCGCTCATAATAAGACCATTGGCTCTTTCGACTTGATCGTTTGTTTGTGGATGATATACAGAGGCGTAATCGAGCTTGATGCCTAGATTAGCGCACCAGGTTTTCACTTCGTCGGCTGTGAAATTGGAGCCGTTATCAGTGATGATGCTATGCGGAACACCGTAACAGTGTACAACACCGGATATAAAGTCTATTACTGGCCCGTACTCGACCATTTTAACTGGTTTAGCCTCTATCCACTTGGTGAATTTGTCCACCATGACTAGCAATTTTTTTTTCTTATGGCTTCCTCCTTTAAGGGGTCCAACCATATCCAGTCCCCAGACCGCAAAAGGCCAAGTGATGGGGATTGCTTGTAGGGCGGTGGGGGGCATATGGCTTTGGTTGGCGAAGAGTTGGCATTCAACGCAACGTTGGGCAAGGTCCTGTGTATCCGCTCGGGCCGTCGACCAATAGAATCCTGTACAGAAGGCCTTGCTAACAAGGGCCCGAGCTGCGGCGTGGTGCCCGCCGAGACCGGCATGAATCTCAGCCAGTAGCTGCCGCCCCTCCTCCTCGGAGATACATCTTTGAAGGACTCCGGTAGTGCTTTTCTTACAGAGCTCTCCGTCGTGAACTTTGTAGGCCTTCGAACGCCGGACAATGCGGCGGGCCTCATTCTGGTCCTCAGGAAGCTCCTTCCTGTTAAGGTAGGCCAGGAAGGGTTCGGTCCACGGGGCAATTACTGCCATGATGAGATGCGCCGATGGTGTTATTTCAGTGGCTGTGCCTTCGATGATGTCGGTGTTTTCAGAATCTGGGGTTATGTTCGGATCCGGACTAGTGTTGCCGTTTTCTCCCTGCCACACCATGGATGGCTTAAAAAGCCTTTCCAGAAAGATATTAGGCGGGACGGGGTCGCGCTTAGCGCCGATAGAGCAAGAACGTCCGCCACTTGATTACTCTCTCGAGCCACATGATGGAACTCGAGCCCCTCGAACCGAGCCGACATTTTTATGACAGCATTATGATAAGCTGCCATCTTTAGATCTTTGGCATCGAAGTCTCCATTTATTTGAGATATTGCGAGGTTTGAGTCCCTGCGCACTTCCAGGCATTGTATGCCCATGGAGACAGCCATCCGGAGACCGTGCAATAAGGCCTCGTATTCGGCTGCGTTGTTGGAGTCTGCGTATAGTATTTGGAGTACGTACTGAACGACGTCTCTAGTAGGGGATGTTAAAACGACGCCCGCTCCTAGCCCTGCCAGCATTTTGGAGCCATCGAAGTACATAACCCAATTGGAATATGTGTCGTACTCTTTAGGGAGTTCGGCCTCTGTCCATTCGGCGACGAAGTCAGCCAGTACTTGGGATTTGATAGCTTGACGTGGTTTGTATGTAATATCAAATGGAAGGAGCTCAATGGCCCATTTGGCAATCCGGCCCGTGGCATCGCGGTTGTTTATTATGTCGTTGAGTGGTACTTCGGAAGCCACCGTAATCGAGCACTCCTGGAAGTAGTGACGGAGCTTTCGGGATGCCATGAAGACCACGTATGCTATCTTTTGGTAATGGGGGTACCGGGATTTGCATGGTATGAGGACAGTTGATACGTAGTATACTGGCTTCTGAAGCGGGAATTTGTGTCCGTCCTGTTCTCGTTCAATGACGAGCACGGCGCTCACCACTTGATGTGTTGCCGATATGTATAATAACATCGGTTCACCGACGTTTAGCGCGGCCAGGATTGGGTTGCTCGCAAGAAGGGTTTTTATTTCCTCCAGTCCGGCTGTTGCCGCGTCCGTCCACTCGAAGTGATCGGTTCGCCGTAGAAGGCGATAGAGCGGCAGTGCCTTTTCTCCCAATCTCGAGATAAAGCGGCTTAGAGATGCCACGCAACCCGCGAGTTTTTGGACTTGTTTAAGGTCTGTTGGCATAGCCAATTGTGGTAGAGCTCGGATTTTGGCTGGATTTGCTTCAATTCCTCTGTTGGAAATGATGAAGCCTAGCAGTTTTCCAGCAGGGACTCCGAAAACACACTTTTCCGGATTGAGCTTAATGTCATACGCTCGGAGGTTGTCGAATGTGAGACGTAAATCGTCTATTAGTGTCTCGACGTGCCTGGTTTTGATGACGACGTCGTCGACATAAGCTTCAACTGTCTTGCCGATCTGTTTCTCCAGGCATGTTTGAATCATGCGTTGGTATGTGGCGCCGGCGTTATTAAGCCCGAATGGCATGGTGTTGAAGCAGAATGGCCCATATGGGGTAATGAATGCTGTTGCAGCTTGATCGGACCCTTCATTTTGATTTGATGGTATCTGGAATATGCATCAAGGAAACACAGTGAGTCGTGTCCTGCAGTAGCATCGATGATTTGATCGATGCGGGGGAGAGGGAACGGATCTTTAGGGCAAGCCTTGTTGAGGTCTTTGAAATCGACGCACAGGCGCCAGGATTTGTCCTTCTTTGGTACCATCACCAAGTTTGCCAGCCAGTCCGGATGTTTTATTTCTCTAATGAATCCGGCCTCAATTAGCTTGGCTAACTCCTCCCCCATGGCTTCCCGTTTGGGTTCAGAAAAGCGCCGTAGTGCTTGTTTGACTGGTTTATATCCCTTTAATATATTAAGACTATGCTCGGCCAGTTTACGTGGGATTCCAGGCATATCAGAAGGGTGCCAGGCGAATATATCCCAGTTTTCGCGAAAGAAATCCCGTAGCGCGGCGTCGACCGTTGGGTCTAGTTGTGCTCCAATAGATGATGTCTTCTTGGGGTCCGTTGGGTGGACCTGGAATTTGACTATTTCTTCTGCCGGCTTGAAGGAGGTGGATTTGGGTCGTTTGTCTAAGATCACATCGCCCTTATCCACCATAGAGCGCAGTGCGGTTAATTCTTCGGCCGCGAGGCCTTCAGATAATGCCTCAAGGGCCAGGGATGTGGTTTTGTTTTCGGCGCAGAGTGCTATGTCCGGATCACTAACAAGAGTGATTATGCCGTTTGGTCCGGGCATTTTGAGCTTCATATACCCATAATAAGGTATAGCTTGGAAGCGTGTAAAAGCGTCCCGCCCCAACAGGGCGTGGTATCCGCTGCTGAAAGGAGCCACTTGGAAGGTGATCTCTTCAGACCGATAATTCTCCGGCATGCCGAATACCACGTCAAGTGTGATTTTTCCCGCACACCGCGCCTCCCGACTAGGAATGATTCCTCGGAAGGTCATGCTGCTTTGCTTTATGCGGCTCCTGTCTATTTCCATTTTGTGGAGTGTATCCTCATAGATGAGGTTTAGTCCGCTGCCGCCGTCCATGAGGACCTTGGTGAGTCTAAAGCTGTCCACGATGGGACTGATGACTAATGCGGCTGGCGCTCGGACTGTCTTGTATTTCGGTTCGTCACCGGCGTTAAAGGTTATAGCCGTGTCGTTCCAAGGGTTTATCGCGGTGATTTGGCATACTTCGGCAAGGTCGCAGAGTGCCCTTTTGCGCTCACTGTTTGAAGCGAATGTCTCGAAGACCGTCAATACTCTGGGGTCGTCGTCTTCTGGAGGGTGTTGCTCTGGGGCGTTTTTGGTAAGGATGTCCTCGCCGCTCTTGGCTACCTGCCGGGGTATCCAACATGCTCTAAGGCTGTGGGTTGATGTGGTGTCCGGTGTTGTGTGTATTTTGCATGGGCCATCGAGCCATCCCTCTAGAACGGTTCCATGCCGCGTAGTGGGTTTACGTTTCTTGGCTATTAGACTGGGCATTTCACGAGGATGTGCCCTTTTCGCCTGGACCAGCGGTTGAGTTGGGACCGATGGCTCCCCACAAGCTGCCGGATCTTTCCAGGCGCTTTCCATTGCGCTGTACTTCTGTACGACAGTTTCCAAGTCAGCGAAGTGTAGTATACGGCGGCGATTATTGGCGTTGAGGATTCCTTCGTTCGTGCAATTGTTGCAGAACGCAAATATCGCGTCCTTGTCGCGGCATTGTTTAACCTTGTCCTTGACAATGAGGAATCTGGCCCAGAAGTGGTGGACCATTTCCTGAGACTGCTGTTGTATGCTCATGAGAGCGCTTATGTCTGGGTGGGTTGGTGGAATTGGATTCGGACCCTGACCCGGTCGATGATCCGGAGTCTGAAGGTTTTCCAGACTCAAGAGTCCGGGCTCCGGAGTATCTTCTGATTGCCTATGCCCGCCGTCCGATTCTATGTTCGGAAGGCCGGTCACCTCCTTTTGCTGGTGGGTGTCCGGCTCTACAGGGTCGGCGATCCAGACATAGTCCGTCTTTAGTATAGGGGAAGAGTTGTCGTCTTGCTCCTCGACTACCGCTATCTGGTGGGTGACCGGTGGAGATTTGATTTCTCTTTGGTCGGGTTTAAGCCCGCTCCGATCGTAATCTGTGGCGAGTCCCAGGGCGGCGATGCAATCAAGGAGCTCGTTTAAAGACGAAAACTCCGTCGGATCCATCTGCTTGGAGTGTTTGGAGTCGATACGAAGGGGATTTTCGATGGCCCGAGAGGTCATCGTCGACTTAGCGGCCGAACGGGCGGTCATGGTAAAGCCTCCCAACCGGAGGGTTTGGCCTGGGGCCAGTTCTCCTCTAGCGGTGATATTGTCTTTGTCTTTAAGGACGGGGCGAGTCATCGATCCTGTCGTCGACGGCACAGTGGAACTCTCAATGAAAGCACCAATGTCGGTGTCAAAACCGGGGATCTCGGGTAGGGGGTCCCGAACCGTGCGTCTATGGTCGATGGTAACAGGAGACAGGGGACACAATGTTTACCCAGGTTCGGGCCCTCTCTATGGAGGTAATACCCTACTTCCTGCTTGATTAATCTTGATGAATATGAGTATTACAAGAGTTGATCTACCACGAGATCGTAATGGCTAAACCCTAAAAGTCTGGCCTGTATGACTAAGGTAATGAGTATCCCCCTTTCCGGACTAAGTCCTCCGGTTTATATAGACACCGCGGAGCTAGGGTTACACAAGGTCGGTTACAGAGAAAGGAATCTACATATCCGGTCGCCAAGCTTGCCTTCGACGCCAAGGAGAGTCCCATCCGGACACGGGTGCAGTCTTCGGTCTTCATGTCTTCACAGCCCACCAGTCCGGCCCATGGCTAACAGGCGGGACGTCCGAGGACCCCTTAGTCCAGGACTCCCTCAATGGGAGAAGCCTTGCTATAAGTAGTCATGTGAATTTGTATCCGTTCGATATTTCGATGAGATGTATGTTGTCTCTCCTCTAGTGGTGTTATGAGAACGTCGACTACATGACACTTCACCATTATTTGGGCCTAGGGGAAGGCATTGGGAAGTAATAAGTAGATGATGGGACAGAAGCTTAAACCCTAGTTTATGCGTTGCTTCGTAAGGGGCTGATTTGGATCCACATGTTTCATGCTATGGTTAGGTTTACCTTAATACTTCTTTTGTAGTTGCGGATGCTTGCAATAGGGGTTAATCATAAGTGGGATGCTTGTCCAAGGAAGGGCAGTACCCAAGCACCGGTCTAGCCACATATCAAATTATCAAAGTAACGAACGCGAATCATATGAGCGTGATGAAAACTAGCTTGATGATAATTCCCATGTGTCCTCGGGAGTGCTTTCCTTTATATAAGAGTTTGTCCAGGCTTGTCCTTTGCTAAAAAAGGATTGGGCCACCTTGCTGCACCTTATTTACTTTTGTTACTTGTTACCCATTACAAATTACCTTATCACAAAACTATCTGTTACCGATAATTTCAGTGCTTGCAGAGAATACCTTACTGAAAACCGCTTGTCATTTCCTTCTGCTCCTCGTTGGGTTCGACACTCTTACTTATCAAAAGGATTATGATAGATCCCCTATACTTGTGGGTCATCAAGACTCTTTTCTGGCGCCGTTGCTGGGGAGTGAAGCGCCTTTGGTAAGTGGAAATTGGTATGGAAAAATTTATATAGTGTGCTGAAATTTACTGTCACTTGTTACTATGGAAAGTAATCCTTTGAGGGGCTTGTTCGGGGTATCTTCACCCCGACCAGTAGAGCAAAGAGTTTCTCCTCAACCTACTGAACCTACTGAAAATGTTTACTTTGAAATTCCTTCGGGTATGATAGAGAAACTGCTAGCTAATCCCTTTAGAGGAGATGGAACATTGCATCCCAATTTGTACCTAATCTATGTGGATGAAGTTTGTCGATTATTTAAGCTTGTAGGTATGCCCGAGGATGTTATCAAGAAGAAGGTCTTCCCTTTATCTTTGAAGGGAAAGGCATTGACATGGTTTAGGCTATGTGATGATATGGGATCATGGAACTACAACCGATTGAAATTGGAATTTCATCAGAAGTTTTATCCTATGCATCTTGTTCGTCGTGATCGTAATTATATATATAATTTTTGTCCTCGCAAAGGAGAAAGCATCGCTCAAGCTTGGGGGAGGCTTAAGTCAATGTTATATTCATGCCCCAATCATGAGCTCTCAAGAGAAATTATTATTCAAAATTTTTATGCTCGACTTTCTCTCAATAATCGCTCCATGCTCGATAGTTCTTGCACTGGCTCTTTTATGATGAAGACTATTGAATTCAGATGGGATTTATTGGAAAGAATTAAACGCAACTCTGAAGATTGGGTTCTCGACGAAGGTAAGGAGTCAATTATAACACCTAAGTTTGATTGTGTTAAATCTTTTATGGATACCGATGTTTTCCGTGAATTTAGCACTAAATATGGACTTGACTCTGAGATAGTAGCTTTTTCTGTGAATCCTTTGCTACTCATGTTGATCTCCCGAAGGAGAAGTGGTTTAAATGTAATCCTCCCATTGAAGTAAATGTAGTTGCACCTATTAAAGTTGAAGAAAAGACTATCACTTATAATGTTGATCCTATTGTTCCTACTGCTTATATTGAGAAACCACCTTTCCCTGTTAGAATAGAGGATCATGCTAAAACTTCAACTGTGGTTCCTAAGAGTAATACTAGAACACCTACACCCCCTGAGAAAATTAAAGTTGAACCTAGTATTTCTATGGTTAAAGATCTCTTGGCCGATAATATTGATGGGCATGTTATTTACTTCTGCGATGAAGCTGCTAGAATTGCTAGACCCGATACTAAGGGTAAACATAGACCTGTTGTAGGCATGCCTGTTATTTCTGTTAGAATAGGAGATCATTGTTATCATGGCTTGTGTGATATGGGTGCTAGTGCAAGTGCAATACCTCATTCCTTATACAAAGAAATTATGCATGATATTGCACCTGCTAAGATAGAAGAAATTGATGTTACAATTAAGCTTGCCAATAGAGATACTATTTCACCCGTTGGGATTGTTAGAGATGTTGAAGTCTTGTGTGGGAAAGTTAAATATCCTACTGATTTTCTTGTTCTTGGTTCCCCACAAGATGATTTTTGTCCCATTATATTTGGTAGGCCCTTCTTGAATACTGTCAATGCTAAGATAGACTGTGAAAAGGATATTGTTACTGTTGGTTTAGGGGATATGTCTCATGATTTTATTTTTGCTAAATTTCGTAGACAACCCCATGATAAAGAATTGCCTAGTAAAGTTGAAATTATTGATCTTCCTTCTATTGCCGTGCCTCCGATTGATCCTTTAGAACAATATTTGCTAGACCATGAAAATGATATGTTTATGAATGAAAGAAGGGAAATAGATGAAGTATTCTTTAAACCGGGACCTATTTTGAAACACAACTTACATATTGAAATTCTAGGGGATTCTCCTCCACCCAAGGGTGATCCTGTGTTTGAGCTTAAACCATTACCTGATACTCTTAAATATGGTTGATGAGAAAAATATATATCATGTTATTATTAGTGCTACCCTTTACGAGTAGGAAGAAAAGAAATTATTGAAAACTCTGAAGAAGCACTGTGTTGCTATTGGATATACTCTTGATGATCTTAAGGGCATTAGTCCCACTTTATGCCATCACAAAATAAAATTGGAGAAAGACGCTAAACCGGTTGTTGATCACCAACTACGGTTAAATCCTAAGATGAAAGAAGTGGTAAGAAAAGAAATACTAAAGCTTCTGGAGGCAGGTATAATTTGTCCCGTTGCTAATAGTCAGTGGGTAAGTCCTGTCCATTGTGTCCCTAAGAAGGGAGGTATTACTGTTGTTCCTAATGGTAAAGATGAATTGATACCACAAAGAATTGTTACAGGTTATAGAATGGTAATTGATTTCCGCAAATTAAATAAAGCTACTAAAAAGGATCATTACCCTTTACCTTTTATTGATCAAATGCTAGAAAGATTATCCAAACATACACATTTTTGCTTTCTAGACGGTTATTCTGGTTTCTCTCAAATACCTGTGTCCAAAGAGGATCAAGAAAAGACCACTTTTACCTGCCCTTTCGATACCTTTGCTTATAGACGTATGCCTTTTGGTTTATGCAATGCACCTGCTACCTTTCAAAGATGTATGATGGCTATATTCTCTGATTTTTGTGAAAAGATTGTTGAGGTTTTCATGGATGATTTCTCCGTTTATGGAACTTCTTTTGATGATTGCTTAAGCAACCTTGATCGAGTTTTGCAGAGATGTGAAGAAACTAATCTTGTCTTGAATTGGGAGAAGTGCCACTTTATGGTTAATGAAGGTATTGTCTTGGGGCACAAAATTTCTGAAAGAGGTATTGAAGTTGATAAAGCTAAAGTTGATGCTATTGAAAAGATGCCGTGTCCTAAGGACATGAAAGGTATAAGAAGTTTCCTTGGTCATGCCGGTTTTTATAGGAGGTTCATTAAGGACTTCTCTAAAATTTCTAGGCCTCTGACTAATCTCTTACAAAAAGATGTTCCTTTTATCTTTGATGATGATTGTGTAGAAGCATTTGAAATACTTAAGAAAGCCTTGATTTCTGCACCTATTGTTCAGCCACCTAATTGGAATTTACCCTTTGAAATTATGTGTGATGCTAGTGATTATGCTGTAGGTGCTGTTCTAGGAGAAAGAGTTGATAAGAAATTAAATGTTATCCAATATGCTAGTAAAACACTAGACAGTGCCCAGAGAAATTATGCTACTACTGAAAAAGAATTTTTAGCAGTTGTATTTGCTTGTGATAAGTTCAGACCTTATATTGTTGATTCTAAAGTAAATGTTCACACTAATCATGCAGCTATTAAATATCTTATGGAAAAGAAAGATGCTAAACCTAGACTTATTACTACTACAGGAATTTGATTTGCATATTATTGATAGAAAGGGAGCTGAGAACCCCGTTGCAGACAACTTATCTAGGTTAGAGAATGTTCTTGATGACCCACTACCTATTGATGATTGCTTTCCTGATGAACAATTAGCTGTCATAAATGCTTCTCGTACTGCTCCATGGTATGCTGATTATGCTAATTACATTGTTGCTAAATTTATACCACCTAGTTTCACATACCAGCAAAAGAAAAAGTTTCTCTATGATTTAAGACATTACTTCTAGGATGACCCACACCTTTATAAAGAAGGAGTAGATGGTGTTATTAGACGTTGTGTACCTGAGCATGAACAGGAACATATCCTAAGCAAGTGTCACTCTGAGGCTTATGGAGGACACCGCGCTGGAGATAGAACTGCACATAAGGTATTGCAATCCGGTTTTTATTGGCCTACTCTCTTCAAGGATGCCCGTAAGTTTTTCTTGTCTTGTGATGAATGTCAAAGAATTGGTAATATTAGCAAACGTCAAGAAATGCCTATGAACTATTCACTTGTTATTGAACCATTTGATGTTTGGGGCTTTGATTATATGGGACCGTTTCCTTCCTCTAATGGCTATACACATATTTTAGTTGCTGTTGATTACGTTACTAAGTGGGTAGAAGCTATTCCAACTAGTAGTGCTGATCATAACACCTCTATTAAGATGCTTAAAGAAGTTATTTTTCCGAGGTTTGGAGTCCCTAGATACTTAATGACTGATGGTGGTTCACATTTTATTCATGGTGCTTTTCGTAAAATGCTTGCTAAGTATGACATTAATCATAGAATTGCATCTCCATACCACCCATAGTGTAGTGGTCAAGTAGAACTGAGTAATAGAGAGCTCAAATTAATTTTGCAAAATACTGTTAATAGATCTAGAAAGAATTGGTCCAAGAAACTTGACGATGCATTATGGGCCTATAGAACTGCATATAAAAATCCTATGGGTATGTCTCCGTATAAAATGGTTTATGGAAAAGCATGTCACTTACCTCTCGAACTAGAACATAAGGCATATTGGGCCATTAAAGAGCTCAATTATGATTTCAAACTTGCCGGTGAGAAGAGACTATTTGACATTAGCTCACTTGATGAGTGGAGAACCCAAGCCTATGAGAATGCCAAACTGTTTAAAGAAAAAGTTAAAAGATGGCATGACAAAAGGATGCAAAAGAGTGAGTTTAATGTAGGTGACTATTTTTTGCTGTAAAACTCTCGTTTAAGATTTTTTGCAGGAAAACTTCTCTCTAAATGGGAAGGGCCTTACGTTATCGAGGAGGTCTATCGTTCCGGTGCCATAAAAATCAGCAACTTCGAAGGCACAAATCCGAAGGTGGTGAACGGTCAAAGAATCAAACATTATATCTCAGGTAATCCCATAAATGTTGAAACTAATGTTATTGAAACCGTAACCCCGGAGGAGTACATAAGGGACACTTTCCAGAATGTTTCAGACTCCGAAAAGGAATAGGCATGTGGTGCGGTAAGTAAACCGACTCCAAAACAGTTCTAATAGCACTTTTTCTCCGTTTTGGAATATTTAAGAAAATAGGAAAATAAGTAGTCCGGGAAGGACACGAGGCATCCACGAGGGTGGAGGGCACGCCCTAACCCCCTGGGCGCGCCCCCTGCCTCGTGGGCACCTCATGTGCTCTCCGGACTCCGTTTTCTTGCATGATACTTCTTTTGGTCGGTAAAAATTCATTATATAATCTCCCGAAGGTTTTGACCCTTGTATCACGCAAATATCCTTTGTCGAGCTGTTTCTGTAGCAGATTTGGAGCAAGATGTCATCTCAAGATTCCGACGGAGAGAGCTATGTCTCACATCTCATTGCTGACCCAAAGACCTTTGGGGATCTATCTCCTTGTGGTCGAACTACGGATGATGAGGAGGATGCTCATTTGATGAGGATCAATGATTCAAGTTCGGAGGAGGAGGATGTCCCTCTACCTCAACCCGAGGATATGCACGTGAAGTTCAAGAAGTCTAGTCTCCCTAAGAGGGCCAAACTGTCTAACAACCGATCTATTCCTTCTCGTTTTCGGCAGAAAAGCAAAGGAGATTTATGTGACAAGATCTTGAAGCTGGAATCGGAGGCCGATGATTTAAAGGAGGAAATTGCTCTTCTGAGTTACAATATGAAGAAGCTGAAGGAACAATCGTCATCGTCATCACCATCTTCTTCACCTCCGAGGAAAGAGACATAATCACTTGGGTATGGGCACTCCCCTTGGCAACTGCCAAGCTTGGGGGGGGGTGCCCCGGTATCGTATCACCATTACACTCCTATCTTTACCGTTTTTCTTAGTTCGATCCTTTTAGTAATATCTTGATCTAGTAGAATAAAGTTTTAGTATGATCTAGTTTTGATTTTTGCTATATGATCATTCTATGTAATCGAGTCCGTGAGCTATATATAATAAAGATTAGTTTTGAGTCAGGGGCTTGATTATCTTGCTATGATCTTGAGGGAATAATAGAAAAAGAAAGAATAAAAAAGAAATAAAGAGATCATATTGATCTTATGGAGAGTAATGACTTCACATATAAAGAGTATGATGAATAAAAGTTGTTGAGAGGTGACAAACATAGTTTTGGTCATCGTTGCAATTAATAGGAAGTAATAAAGAAAGAGAGGTTTTCACATATAAATATACTATCTTGGACATCTTTTATGATTGTGAGCACTCATTAAAGTATGACATGCTAAGAGTTGATGTTGGACAAGGAAGACAACGTAATGGGTTATGTTTTCTTATATCCGAAATAAAGTATATTGCCATGGATCATCCAACATGTTGAGCTTGCCTTTCCCCCTCATGCTAGCCAAATTCTTTGCACCAAGTAGAGATACTACTTGTGCTTCCTAATAACCTTAAACCCAATTTTGCCATGAGAGTCCACCGTACCTACCTATGGATTGAGTAAGATCCTTCAAGTAAGTTGTCATTGTTGCATGCAATATAAATTGCTCTCTAAATATGTATGATTTATTAGTGTGGATAAAATAAGCTTTATACGATCTTGTGATGTGGAAGAAATAAAAGCGACGGACTGCATAATAAAGGTCCATATCACAAGTTGCAATATAAAGTGACGTTCTTTCGCATTAAGATTTTGTGCATCCAACCATAAAAGCACATGACAACCTCTGCTTCCCTCTGCGAAGTGCCTATCTTTTATTCTTGTCTTATACCTTATACAAGAGTCGTGGTGATCTTCACCTTTCCTTTTTACATTTTATCCTTTGGCAAGCACATTGTGTTGAAAAGATCCTGATATATATATATATATATATATCTAATTGGATGTAAGTTATCATGAACTATTATTGGTGACATTACAACTACTAGAAAAAGGGCTATAGACGGGATTGACACTAATGGCGCACCAGACAAGGGGTGCGCCATTAGTATATACTAATGGCGCACCACCTTCTGATACGCCATTAGAGTTGAAACTACTAATGGCGCACCTGGCCCAGGATGCGCCATTAGTATCAAAAAAAAATTTAACTAGTGCGCCTGTCTAAACATACTAATGGCGCATCCAGACACAATGCGCCATTAGTAGTTGAAACTACTAATGGCGCACCTGGCCCAGGGTGCGCCATTAGTATCAAATTTTTTTTAACTAGTGCGCATGTCCAAACATACTAATGGCGCATCCAGAGACAGTGCGCCATTAGTAGTTGAAACTACTAATGGCGCACCTGGACCAGGGTGCGCCATTAGTATCCAAAAATTTTTTTAACTAGTGCGCCTGTCCAAACATACTAATGGCGCATCCTGCCCACGGTGCGCCATTACTAGTTGTAACTAGTAATGGCGCACCTGGCCCAGGGTGCGCCATTAGTATAAAAAGTTTTTTTTTAACTAGTGCGCCTGTCCAAACATACTAATGGCGCACCACTAGAAGGTGCGCCATTAGTAACCTGGATTACTAATGGCGCATCTGGAGTTGGTGCGCCATTAGTAAGTGGGCAGCAACAAGATATTTTGGACAGCCTCTCCTACCCACACTCACTTTCTCCCCACTTCATTCTCTCCACCTCCTCCTTGTCTCGGGTGCCTCCTCTTTTTCACCTCATTTCCACCATAGATTCATTCAATTTAAGTGGTTAAATTACCTTGTTTTGATAGGTAAGTAAGGGGGGAAGCTATATTTATGTTGTTCTCCCTACAACAATGTGCACATGCACTTTTTATGGCCTAGCTAGATCTATGTATGTTCGTGGTGTTGCATATGTTTGTGGTGTTGCATATGTGTTTGTGTTTGGAGGTGTACCGGTATTTGAAATGCGATAGTTGCCAATATTTTGCCGGAATGTTGATTCATTTCCGTTTCGGCGAGAATTTTGGCATTAAGCATTCTTTTTGGTCCTATTTTTACGGAAAGTCATGCCAAATTTTTTCTTGGTTCTAAAATATCGTTTTGCTCTACCCCGCAGGCGACCATGGTCCGCATGATGACCGAAGGCATCGTGAATAGGTTTTTGAGGTCCGCGAAGGCCGAGATGCTTCAAAAGAACGAGATGGAGATAAGATGTCCGTGTCGAAGATGCAAGCTGAAGAGCCTTATTGCGGACCCGGAATCCTGGCAGGTGCGGGACCACCTGCTCTTGCGTGGTTTCATGGATGGCTATCGGTGGCAAGGTGATGAAGATGACTACGAAGTCGTCCATGGGGGCCGGACAAGAAATGAGGAAGGGCAGCAAGACAACCACCGCGGCTCGGGCGGGCGAGAAGACGAAGAATCCCCAGGAGATGATCACGACGGTGATGCTGTACATAGTCATCATGTAGAAGATGCAGGACATGATGATGAGGAAGATGCCGGAGCAGACGACGGGCATGATCATGAAGATGATGATGCCGGCGGAGCAGACGACGCTGGACCATCGATGGGCTGGGTGCAGGACCCTCATATTCAAGAGCTGCTTCTCAAGCAGACAGATAACGCAAGAGCTGCCGCCCGAGAGAAAGCCAAGATGGATCAACTTGAGTTAGACGCGGTTACTCCATTGTATGAAGGATGCAGGCCCGAGGATACCCGCCTGAAAGTAACGCTCATGGCTCTGGAGATGAAGGTAAAACACAAAATGACCGACGCATGCTTCGACGAGAACATGTCATTCTGGCACGAACGTCTTCCCAAGGGGAACAAGTGCCCGACCAGTTTGGAGGAGGCGAAGCAAATCGTGTGTCCTCTGGATTTACCGCACGTGAAATACCATGTGTGCATGAACAATTGCATCATTTATCGGGACGAGCACGCGGAGTCTACCATATGTCCGGTGTGCGGCGTCACTCGATACAAGAAGAGGAAGAAAGCTCCTCGAAAAGTGGTGTGGTACTTTCCGATCACTCCTCGTCTGCAGCGGTATTTCGCGGACCCTAAGGTAGCAAAGCTCCTGCGTTGGCACGCGGATAGGGAGGAGAAGAAGCGAGAAGATGACGCAAATGATCCGGAGATAGATAAAAAAGACAAGATGCTGAGTCACCCTAAGGATGCGAGCCAGTGGCAAGCGTTGAACTTCGAAGACCTAGAATTTGGGAACGATCCAAGGAACATCGTGCTGGGCGCGAGCACCGATGGAGTCAATCCGTTTGGCAGCCAGAGAAGCACACATAGCACCTGGCCTGTGTTTGTGTGGATGTACAACCTTCCCCCCTGGTTGTGCATGAAGAGGAAGTACATTCACATGAGTATGCTAATTGAAGGACCGAAACAACCAGGGAACGACATCAATCTGTATCTGGGGCTGCTGAAAGAGGAGCTTGACACGCTATGGAAAACGCCAGCCAATAGGTGGGACGCCGCAGAGAAAGAATATTTCCCTATGAGAGCCGCGCTGCTCACGACGGTGCACGACTATCTCGGTTACGGATATCTCGCGGGGCAGGTGGTCCACGGATTTTCTGGATGCGTCAGGTGCATGGATGACACAACGTATCGCCAGCTAGATAGAGATCCCGGGTCATCGAAAACCGTGTTCATGGGACATCGAAGGTGGCTTCGCGACGATGACCCGTGGAGAAAACGCAAGGATCTATTCGATGGTGAAACCGAACCCCGAGGACGCCCGCGTACGAGGAGCGGCGAGGAAATAGACGAGCTGTTGAAAAATTGGAAAGACTGCCCACTGCCGGGAAAGAAGCAAAAGGCGCCAGAGCCGGGAAAGAAGCGAAAGGCGCCAGAGCCGCTGCTGAAGGTATGGAAAACGAGGTCTGTTTTCTGGGACTTGCCGTACTGGAAGATCCACCGTGTGCCTCACAGCCTTGATGTCATGCATATCATGAAGAACGTGTGCGAGAGTCTGCTTGGTACCCTGCTCAACATGCCAGAGAGGACCAAAGATGGGCCGAAAGCAAGGGCAGACTTGAAATCAATGGGCATCAGGCAGGAGCTTCACGCTATATATGGTGATGATGATGATGATGAGGCGAAGCAGGACACGGAAAGTCGTCGCAAAGGCAAAAAGGCCAAGAAGACCGGAAATGACTACCCTCCCGCGTGCTTCACTCTAAGTCAGGAGGAGATCGAGCAGTTTTTCACCTGCCTCGTAGGAGTAAAACTTCCTTACGGTTACGCGGGGAAGATAAGCAGATACCTAGACCTAGCGAAGCTGAAGTTCAGCGGGATGAAGTCTCACGACTGTCACGTGCTGATGACGCAGATACTTCCAGTTGCAATCCATGGGATCATGGACGCGCACGTCCGTGAAACGCTATTTGGCCTATGCAACTTTTTCGACGTCATCTCTCGGAAGTCTGTTGGCGTGAGGCAACTCAGAAGGCTACAGGAAGAGATCGTGGTGATACTATGCGAGCTTGAGATGTACTTCCCGCCCGCATTCTTCGACGTTATGGTGCATCTGCTGGTCCATATCGTGGACGATATCATCCAACTCGGGCCGACGTTCCTGCACAGCATGATGCCGTTCGAAAGGATGAATGGTGTCATCAAAGGATACGTTTGCAACATGTCACGTCCAGAGGGAAGCATAGCCAGGGGCTTTCTGACCGAAGAGTGCATCTCCTACTGCACGAATTATCTAGGCATCGAGAACCCCGTTGGTCTGCCCGTCAACAGGCACCTCGGCAGGCTCGCTGGATGGGGTCACCGTGAGGGTCGCCGCGAAATGCATGTCGACTTCGAGGGTCGACTCGCCGACTTTGAAAGAGCAAACCTAGTCGCGCTACAACACATAGACGTGGTCGATCCTCGGGTGGTAGAGCACAAAACCTTTATTAAGAAGACGTACAATGACCGAGGCCAACAGAGGACGGACGGAGATATACTCAAAGAGCACAACTCATGTTTCACGCGTTGGTTCAAGCAGAAGCTTCTGTCGTACCCTTTACATGAGGATTCTTCCGCGGAAGAACAACTCATATTCGCCTTGTCACAGGGCGCCGAGCACAACCTGATGACCTATGAGGCGTACGATATCAACGGCTACACATTCTACACCGAGGCCAAGGACATGAAGAGCGATGGTTATCAGAACTCCGGGGTAACGATGGAATCCTACACCGGTAACGACAAGGACAGATACTACGGAAGGATCGAGGAGATCTGGGAGCTGAGCTACGCTGGAGAGAAGGTCCCGATGTTCCGTGTCAGATGGGCCAAGAGCGTCCTAAAAGAAGACCGGTATTTCACCACCATGGTTATACCCGAAGCCAAATCCAAGACCGCAGGCGCAAACGTCACCGCGAAAAATGAGCCATGGGTACTGGCTTCCCAAGTGGACCAATGCTTCTTCATTACCGACCCGTCAAAGCCCAGTCGTGTTGTCGTGAGGAGAGGCAAAAGGAAGATCATCGGAATGGATGGAGTAGCCAATGAGCAAGACTTCGACAAGTACGGCGACCCGAGAATCGAACATGACGACGATGATGAAGTACCAGCATACACCACAAGAAGAAGTAGGACCACCCTACCTAAAGGACGTCCGTTCCACAGAAGAACTCCATTTGCGAAAAAGAAGGGCAAGAAGATTGTGAACAGATAGCTAGCTAAGAGATCGATTGTATTTAAATCGTAGCCTTCATTTCTCGATTGTATTTCATGGGCACTTTTTGAACTATCATGAATATTTTTAAATTTCATGGACACTCGATCTCGATCCCCCTCCATCTCGATCGCTATCCCACCTCGCCAGATCCGGTCCCCCTCGCCGCCGAGCACCCCCCGGTCCACCGGCCCCCCGCACCCCGCGCACCCTCCCCCGCTCCACCGGCATTACTGTTTGATGATATTTAAAAAAAATTATTACTGTCTTATAAAAAAATATTACTGTTATGATTTAAACAAGTTTGAACATATTTAAACACAAATAAATATGAAACAGCATTTTAAATGCATAAAAAATTGTGGAGCCTGGGAATCGAACCCAAGACCTCCTGGTGTGAGAACTAGCTGCTGACCAGTCGAGCTAGTAGAGGGAACTTGGTGTGGACCAGGTCAGGTGGAAGATAACCTGTTGGCTCGAGCAGAAATAAAAAAACAATACTAATGGCGCACCAGGGTGAGGTGCGCCATTAGTATGGATGTACTTATGGCGCACCGAGGGGTGGTGCGCCATTAGTATTGTGCCCTCGCCCTCGCCTATCCCCGGCCCAAACCTATCCCCTCTCTCTCCCTCGCCCTCGCCCTCGATCCCCTTCCCCTCTCCTCTCCCGACGCCGCTGCCCCGCCGCCTCGACGCCGCCCCGTCGTCCTCGTCTCCGCCCCGACGCCCCGACGCCGCTGCCCCTTCCCCTCTCCTCTCCCGACGCCGCTGCCCCGACCTCCTCCTCGCCCCTCGACGTCGTCCGCGCCACCGCCGCCCCGTCGTCCTCGTCCTCACCCTCCTCCTCGTCCGCGCCACCGCCGCGCCGCTCCGACCTCCTCCTTGTCCCCTCCGGCCTCCTCCGCCTCCTCAGGCACTGCCCCACCTCTCCCTCCCCCTCCGGCCTCCTCCTTCCTCTCCCTCCACCACATTTGCAGGCAGCTACTGAGAGTTAGGTTTAAAGTTGTTGAATGCTATTGTTTTCATTACTTATCTCTATATAAATAGAGATTATTGATGGTGCTTTAAAAAACTCTAAGCATTTTGATTGATCACAAACTAAAAAAATAGACGATTATATATGTGAACCTCATGTAGTGGGAATGTCGCAAATAGCAAGTTATACATTTTCAAGGCAATTTTATTTCCAACCAAACGGCATGCACACTGGTTGGCTCATTTACCCTGGAGATGAATTCATCCAGATCATCTTGTAGACCATCCATCACTTTGTTTTGCCTACAGTTCCAGTATGTACAAGTACAACATGACACTGTTTTCTTTGCTTGAAACCATCCATCACTTCACTCAGCGGGATGAACATGCACATAGCAGAAGTAAAAGTCAAGTTGGGAGTTGTATATTTTAGACCAAAAAGGATCTTTATTTATTTTCTTAAAAGGTTCCTTTATAGTTTATTTTTTTTGTCAGTAAGAGTAAGTAGGAAGACAAGATTATGGTGGAAGTTCTTTTTCTCTCTTTCTCTGTTCTTGTGGACTGCAGGAGTGATAAAATGGTTTCTTTTGTTTTAAGCACTAAAATATTACTTGAGCACACGAGCGATAATATTTTCATTTAGTTGATAAATCATCAAACTGTATTTTGCTGGAAACCATGTGTGCAATGTAGGCCAGTTTTACAACGTGAGCAATAGCATCAGCAAGGAAAGTAATATGTAATTACAGAGAGCTAAACCCATATATGTCCTCTCAAAATCTATATTCCAATGAACTGTCATTGTCTTACTATCCTTCCTGTAGTATTTATAATTATTTTGAAGGAAAGCTTCACTCAACAGTTGAGAAACTTGCATGTTCCATTTAAGAGAAAATTTGAGACATGGTTTTCTATGCATTGATCTATCAATGATGTTGACAGCAAGGAATAGTGTTTCACCCAGTAGCTCAAGCTTATAGTGCACCTACATTGGACAATGAAACATTGGGGTTCCTAAGAACTTTCCATTCCGGAGCATACTAAGTTAAGACTAATTTGCACAAGCAGTATCACTAAACTATCACTTTAGAACCAGAGCATGCCTTGTGCACCCAAGTTTATCCTTCCCAACGAGATGTTTCTCATTACCAACTATCATGTGAAATTTGAAAAGTTACACTATGCTGCAGTCAAATATTCAGCAAACGAGTCCATCAAACAAAGATCCTCTAGTAGAAGAAACTCTTCTTTTTCTATCAGTACTAAGCTACTGTTCATGTAAGTAAAACCAGCATACTACTATTCAGTTGTGTAATTGCATATGTATCGAAGCACTAGGGGGTAAACCAAGAAGGTAGATAGCACAAAATTCTTCACTAGGACAGTGACAACAGTGACTTTCTCTTATCCCTACTGTTCCCTTGGTAAAACGTATAGGATGTACTTCTCACGATCAGGACTGCAGCTAAGATGAACATGCAATCTCTCTTTTCTTTTAATTTTCATAACATTTACAGTCTTGCTCACTACTCTGATTCTTCTTTATCAGTGGATGCAAAGTCAAAAACAAGAGCTTTTAGGACTTCATGTTTTGAAACCAGTTAAATCATATAGCTTCTGTTATTTTTTCTCATGCTCCTGTTCTCTGAACATATTAGCTGGAAGCATCACATAGTTTGTTAGCTTTTTACAAACAAGTGTGCTTTGATTTTTTTTAAGATTGCAGGTATCTTCATGTTGTTTGTTCCATAAATATTCTTATATACCATCAAAATAACTTCTGTTAATTATGTTCAGTACTGATGAATTTTTCATTGACTATTTTGAACACTGTCATTCTCAAGTTAAGTTTGTACTCTGTAACCAAGTCCATAAGAAAAATATATCAAGACCTACAACGCCAAATTAGTTTCATTACACTGAAAACTAAGTTTCTGATTTATTTTGTTATAGAAGTGTATTTAGTTAGTTACTTACTCCTGGTAGCTAATATTTTCAGTCATTACAAATATGATACTGCTTGGAGATGATACTGCTTGGTGTATTTTCCATGTTGTGATGGAGGCCTTTTTTGCCTTGTCCACCCGAGAGGCCCTTGAGTTTGCCGGAATGTCGATTAACTTCCGTTCCGGCAAATTCGGGTACTCCATATGTCCTATTTTCAGCAAAGGTCATGCTGAAATTTTCCGTGAATTTTAGCATGACTTTGCTAAAAATAGGACATATGGGGTACTTGTGACTAATGCATGGGCCGGGGTATCTTAGTAGTTAATTAAGTAGGATCAAGTGCCCCGGCGTACTTGTGACTAATGCATGGCTTTTAGGGTGCCTCGGTGTCGATAAAAACCGAAATGATGAAAGCTTAGGCTTTTAGGGTGCCTCGGCGTCGAAAAACCCTCAATGATAAAAGCTTAGCTTTTAGGATGACTCGGTGTCGACAAACCCTAAATGATGAGACCATGATCTTGTTCCTTGACAATAACCAACTTTTTGACCAAACTTTGTTCCTATTTAGAGCGAAACATGGCCAACAACGATGAGGCCGGGGGTTCGAGCGTCAAGCCATTCTGGATGCTGTCCCAGGAGATGGAGGAACAACCTCACTTGTATGAGGACGCCGCCTTCCCCACCGATCCTGAGACCACTGATGGTACCGCCGAGGATGACCCCACTGATGCCACCACTGATGGTGCCGCCGAGGATGCCACCACTGATGGTGCCGCCGAGGATGCCACCACTGATGATGGCGGCGCACGCACAGATGGCAGCCAACCGAAGAGGCAACGGAAGGAACGGCGCCCGACCGTGCTCCGCACCCTCAAGGAGGAAGTTACTCAAGTGGACTCCGACGGGAATCCAACGGCGCCCGAACGAATAGTCAAGGGGTACTCGCTTCAGCTCGGGTGCATTCTCCGGAGCACCGTCTCGATCAACACCGAGAACCTGAGGCATCCTGACCGAGGGAATTTGCGCAACCTCCTCTTCACGAAGCTGCACGAACGATACAAGTTCCCCGCTGAATTTGAAAACACAAGCCTCAAAGGGAATAAAGTGAACAATGCTGCCCTCACGAAGATGAGCAAGGCCCTGTCTACTTGGAAAAGCAATGTGAAGAGAATGATCGAGAAAGGTGAGAGTTATGAGAAGATCAAGGAGAAAAATCCTTCGATCACCGAAGATGACTACAACGACTTCAAGATCAATTGCTCGAGCACCGCAAACTCCGAATCAAGTAAGTGGGGGAAAGAAATACGGGAGCTGAACTTAGGGGAACACACACTCGGTCCCGGCGGTTACAGAGTGGCGGAGCCTATATGGGACAAGGAGGAGGCGGACCGTGCCGAGCAAGGCCTACCGCCCCTCTTCGATAAATACGGTGACAAGCAGACCAAGAACTTTGTCAGGGCCCGGTACAAGAAGGACCCGAAAACAAAGGAGCTTACCACGGATCCGAAGACCAGGGCGCTTGAGCTTGTTCTGGTAAGGAATACACCCCCTCGTAATTAGCTCCATATGGTTGCATTCTAATTAATGAAGCCAAATTTCTAAATGGTTCACATTCCTTCCGCAGGCGACTGAAAGCAGTAGCGCGGGGTCGACTAAGAGCAACCCTTGGGACACCACTCTAAATAGGGCGTTGAATGTAATGAAGAACAAGGATAAGCTTAGTAAGCCGACGTCAGCTGGTCGTGTGGCCGGCAAAGGCTTGTCGACAAAATGGTCGTCATACTATGACACTGCTGGGCGTAAGGAGAAAAAGACCAGCTCGGAAAGCCAGGCGCGCGAGGTTCAAGAACTCAGGGCACAGGTGGCGCGGATTCCAGAGATTGTCCAAGAGCAAGTGCAACAACAACTCGGAGCGACGATCACCGCCATTGTGCCTACCTTGATCCAGGGGATTAGTGCGTGGATTGCGGGCGGCCAACAGGGGCCGCCCCCGATTCCTAGCTTCACGGCCAGCAACTCGCTGAACGCGATGGCGGGGCCATTAGTGTCTCCGGCGGAGGCGGCATTGGTGTCTTCGACGCCGGCACGGGAGCTTAATGCACCCGGGTGTACGCCGGCCGGCACCTCTGCAGCAAGCGGCCCCTCCGTTAACTGCACGCCCGCCGTTGGCGGTGCCTCGACATTAGCCGAGCTCGACGCCATCATCACGGTAACTAATTAAGCCTCTCTCGGCCGAGGACTTCATCTCCTTGCCTTTGACTGCGCATCCCTAACGCCCTACATGTTTTCGCAGGGCGCCGCCGACGTTCCGTGCACTCTCCTGCACTTCGTGAACAACGAGTTGGTCGATGTTGCCAAGGGCAAAATCGTTCAACCGGGCAACCCCTTGTTCCACGGTACCCAGATGCCACCCAACTTGTTTAGGGTTCAACTGGTTCGGGTGCTGCCAGGCTGCGACGAGGTGTTACCTCCGATTCGACCCATGGGGGCCGACGATGATGACGTGATGAACCTCAGCGCCTGCCTGAGCTGGCCCCTGCTTTGGCCGAAGAGCCAGATTCGTTTGGAGGCGGGGGACACCACCCCAAAGACAACACCGCCAGTCGTGCCGGCGCCAAGTCGGCCCCATGGCAAGACCGCCGCAACGGTGCCGGACATCCCTATGCCACTGGATCCAAACATGCATATGGCACAGGATCAGAACGACGACGACGACGATACATTTGCCAACGTCGATCAGTACTTTGCCGATCATGGGGACGGTGGCGACTTCATGGGGCCTCCTTCTCAAGAACCCAACCCAACAAAAGACGTGTGCGATCTAGCTGGTACCGCGGAGAAGCCAAGTTGCAACAGGCGTCATCTGCAGTTCAGCTCTCAGGAGACACCTCCAGCTGCCAACTTCACCGAGCCTCAGATAGGCGAGGTGCCAAATATGATCATCCCCAACACACTCAAGAAGGCGGTCTGTGAGCAGAACTCGGTCCCATTACAGGAGATCAAGAAGAAGGCACGCAAAAGAAAGACTAACAAGGGTGCGGGCCAGCCGGCACCGAGTACGATCCGTGCTCAGGACGGGCCACCTTCAACTGCGGATATCTCGAGGAGGGTGCATGTGGCGGGTAGGCCGATGCTACCGAGAAATATGCTCGATGCTGCAACCGGTGCTATGCGGAGTCTGCATGACAGTGTGCTTTCTTTGGAGAAGCGGCGTCTCCGAGAGAAGGATGTGGCATACCCGGTTTTCGCGGCCAAGGTGCCAGAGGGCAAGGGCTTTGTGGATAACTCCATCGGGGGTACGATCGTCCTGCGGTTTGATGACATCCACGCTATGTTGAACCTTCATCCGCTGCACTACACCTTCGTTCGGCTATTTTCGCTGAGTATGGAGATGCGGATCATTCGCGACAAGACCCCGGACATCGTGATAGTCGACCCCTTCTACATGCGTGCCAAGATCTTGGGCAGCGCTGGGGACCGGCAAGTCGCGAGTTCTTACCTCGAAGGCGTCATTCTGGCAAACCAAGATAAGGACAACTTCCTCGTGCCTTACTTTCCCGAGTAAGTCCTCCCCTCAACCGCCCCGTAAAATATACTAATGGCGTGCTACTAATGGCGCACCACTAATACGCCATTAATGGCCAAATTAGGTGCGCCATTAGTAGGCCTTTTCCTAGTAGTGTACCCTTGAGGTAAACGGTTGGGAGGCAACACTATAAGCCCCTATTTTCTCTGTGTCCGATTAAAACTCCATACCCATAAGTATTGCGTGAGTGTTAGCAATTGTGAAAGACTAAATAATAGTTGAGTATGTGGACTTGCTGAAAAGCTCTTATATATTGACTCTTTACGATGTTATGATAAATTGCTTCAATGACCGAGATTATAGTTTGTTAGTTTTCAATGAAGTTTCTGATTCATACTTTACATTGTGAATAGATTGTTACTTTGGCATAAGAAATCATATGACAATATATATATATATATATATATATATATATATATATATATATATATATATATATATAGTTACATTCATATTGATTTACTGTATAAAATTTGGCATTAACAAAAAAATATAGGTCAAAAATGTATTTTATGTACATTTTACACTATGTTTTTACATTTGTAGTTTTACGTAACATAATTTTTTTTACGACGATTATAGGTTTTCTTCTTTTTATCTCTAAAATAAGACAAAATTGACGAAACGTAAAATTACGGTGCATAGATGTTAAAATAGAGGTGGGTGAAGAATAACTATTTATTCCTCACCCAGGGTGACGAATAGTGAATCCCTATATATATATATATATATATATATATATATATATATATATATATATATATATATATATATATATATATATATATATATATATATTACATTATTGGTGTTATAAGAACTAGCAAAGTGGCCCGCTCGATGCGTGGGCTAGAATATTATAAAGTTTAATAAATAGCCATATTACATTATTTGTGTAAAGAAAAATTGAAAGAAAGTGCGATTACATTTAAAAATATAATTCTTTACCAAAAATAGTTATGAGTATTTATTTACCTATATTTTAAAAATGCATTGTTAATTAAATAATAGGTTTAGTTAACAATCATTGTAAATTTTATACCTACTCACATCTAAATATGGTCAAAACATTTGTAAGCATATTCAGACATACCATTGTTTATAGTTAAGACTTGAGATAAAGTTATGAGAAGCCACAAAGGTAGTAATTGTGTATTATTACTTTGTCAAATATGTGGTATAAAATTTCCATTACTCAAAGATGGTGCTACAGGCTCGTGAAAATATTATGCACTGAACTTGTGTTCACTTAAGTAATAGATCCGACAAAAGGTGAGAAATGGATAAAATTACTCGCAAAGGAACACGTAAATCCTTTTGTTGTTCCGTATTGGTTCCCATAGTGAACATCAGGTGATTTTACAAATATTTTTACAAAAGATATATAATGGCAATGATGTGCTCTGATGCTCAATTAAATGCAGAATAAGTAGCAAATCTTAGATCCGACTGACTGGATTTTTTGAATGGAAACTATGAAATTATGCAAGCAAGCAGATGTGAACTCTTGTTTTTTCTTAAACACGCATATACATGTAGATGGTTCAGTACATTCGAAATGTCTACACAAACTCCACATTACAGTTATAGAGATTATAGTAATTTTATACTTCTGTTCTATTTTAGACAAATCATTTTGACAAGCTACTATTTTCTAGTAGTACACACGCGTCGACCATCTGTGCCTAAAGAGACGCCTCTAATGTTGAAAAGCTGATGATGCCAATGTTTCGTGAAAATGCGAAATTCTTAATTTGAAGATGTTTGAAATATAATCTTGTGGATCTTGCTAACTGAAGATAGGACTACTGAGCAGTCTACGTGGATTACTCTGTTGGTATGTCCTGAGGTCATGTGGTCCAGCCAAGTTTTGAGGAAAAAGTGACTATATATGAGTGTTACAAAGCACGTCCACCATGGAGCAATCAGTGGGATAAATCATTTATTAAGTAAATGTAGACACAAACTATAACCGCTTATCGCCCAGCACGCATATTTCTGATGGGTATGCTTATGGCATCTTGACTAATCCCCACGATGCTCCAGTCCAACAGGACAATCATGTCCTGCTGGACCTCATCCTTTTTTCTAATAAAATATAAAATGACCAAAGGAATGAATCAGCTAGCTTGAATATTCTTCTAAAAAAACCTAGCTTGTATATGAAGCACTACTTTTACTCATAAATTTAGAATGTCGATATACTGTTATTATTTCTAAGAAAATATATCTACCAATGCAGTTAGTCCTAACTGTGGTATTCTACTTCCAAGCCTGAAATCCCAAATTACATTTGGATAAAATATTGCTATGAAAATCATATGGAATCTAGGAGTTAGAGAGAAAGTTGCATCTCCAAGCTCTCCATTACAATTGTTACCGTCTTCCAGGCCAAAACGTTCACATAAGCTAGGACTGTAGAGGCAATTGGGCTGATGCTTACCATGCATGTGTAAAGGCATACATATATATTGTCCAGTTGCTCAAATTCAGATTAATTTATGGTACCTTTGTGCTGCGCCCAATGTAGTTCCGGCCCTCTAGGTCACGCATGGAAATCAAAATCCATGTTAGGGATGGCTCTTTTATGCTCTTTTAAAAGCAATATCTACAATTGACCATTTAATCATATAATGTAGAATAATATATTAAACACTCAGATAATTTACGAAATCTGAAACTAAATGGAAAGTTAATTAATCCGCAAAAAATGGAAAGTTAATATGTACGAATTAAGAGGGAAAAATGAAACAGATGCATCATACCTATGTATTTTTTTATGATGATGTACGTCAAGACATAGTTAAGTAAGTTAAAAAAAATTATAGGCTTGTCAAGACGCAGTCAAGACATGATATATACACGGCTATTTATTTCTTAATGCTAATGTTGAGATGTTGAAAAATTACATAGACTATGTTGTATTATACAGAAATATGTGCATTAAAAAAACATACACATATTACGTTTTAGTACGTACTTAGATATTCGAAATAAAACAAAAAGTAGGTACCTAGTTAGCTGTGGCTGTGATCGATCTTTTTTCTGCTGTTTGCAAGGCAAGTCTTCTATCCATCTTATACCATCTCATAGAAAGTACGTACCTAGCTAGCTCTTGCTTTGATCTATCTTGTTGCTGCTGATTGCAAGGCAAGTCTTTCATCCATCTTATACTAATCTCCTTTCTGATCAGGATGCATGCATGAGGCGAGTTTGAAACATGAAGCTGTCGACGCATACTCATGGTAGATGATTGGTTGACCCGCGGACGGCACTTAGATGCACATATCAGTGTCGGCGTCATCGGCGGCGGCGGCCGTGTGCATGACGACGTCGGCGGCGGCCGCATGGGACGTGCATGCACACACTGAAACAAACGTATAGGTACCTAGCTAGATGTGGCTGTGATCGATCTTGTTTCTGCTGTTTGCAAGGCAAGTCTTCTATCCATCTTATACCATCTCGTAAAAAGTATGTACCTAGCTAGCTCTTGCTTTGATCGATCTTGTTGCTGCTGATTGCAAGGCAAGTCTTTCATCCATCTTATACCAAGCTCCTTGCTGATCAAGATGCATGCGTGATGCAAGTTTGAAACATGAAGCTGTCGACACATACGCGTGGTAGATGATTGGTTGACCCGCGGACGACACTTAGGTTCACTTATCGGCATCGGCGTCATCAGCGGCGGCAGCCGCGTGCATGAGGACATCGGCGGCGGCTGCATGGGATGTGCATGCGTACACTGAAACAAACATGGTTGTGTCTATGATGGCGTCCCGGGACATGCATGAGAGTAGGGAGGCTGTGTCGACGGCGGCCGGCGAGCATATGTATTGGGAGTACGTAACCCTATCTTTTGACCTTTCTTTTTGTTATTTGTTTTGCTTGGACTTGACCTTATGTTAGATCGGAGATAAGAAAAACTAATCTAGGGCATAGGTGGGTTCTGATCTATTTTAGAGATCCATCGGTTTTGATCAGCTGGTTAATTTAATTAATGGTTGGATATTTCTGATTTTTGTGAGATAGCTGGTTAATTTAATTAATGGTTGGATATTTCTGATTTTTGTGAGAATTTTTATATGTGTTTTTCTTCATTAATGGCAATGGTGGGTAATTAAATAGATTCAAACTTATCTAATGGCTCTAAAATTTTGATCTATTAAATAAACGATCGGATGTTTCTAATTTTTGTGGGATTTTCTACCTAATTCTCTTTTTTCTGGTTAACCCATCATTTACTTTTTAATATAAATAGATGATCGTGATGCCTCATGTCCGTATTTTATTTTATCGACACCTCTATCTCTAAACATGTGGACATATTTTCCGTTATGGGCTTCCGCTTGAGGACAAACGAGGTCTAAGCTTGGGGGAGTTGATACGTCCATTTTGCATCATGCTTTTATATCGATATTTATTGCATTATGGGTTGTTATTACACATTATGTCCCAATACTTATGCCTATTCTCTCTTATTTTACAAGGATTACATGAAGAGGGAGAATGCCGGCAGCTGGAATTCCGGGCTGGAAAAGGAGCAAATATTAGAGAACCTATTCTGCACAACTCCAAAAGTCCTGAAAATTCACGGAGGCACGTTTTGGAATTAATAAAAAATACTGGCGAAAGAATCAACCAGAGGAGGCCCACACCCTGGCCACAAGGGTGGGGGGCGCGCCCTACCCCCGTGCGTGCCCCCTGTCTCGTGGGCCCCCTGGCAGGCCTCCGATGCCCATCTTTGGCTATATGAAGTCTTTTGTCCTAGAAAAAATAAGAAGGAAGCTTTCGGGACGAAGCGCCGCCGTCTCGAGGCGGAACCTGGCGAAACCAATCTAGGGCTCCGGCAGAGCTGTTCTGCCGGGGAAACATCCCTCTAGGAGGGGGAAATCATCACCATCGTCATCACCATCGATCCTCTCATCAGGAGGGGGTCAATCTCCATCAACATCTTCACCAGCACCATCTCCTCTCAAACCCTAGTTCATCTCTTGTACCCAATCTTTGTCTCAAAACCTCAGATTGGTACCTGTGGGTTGCTATTAGTGTTGATTACTCCTTGTAGTTGATGCTAGTTGGTTTATTTAGTGGAAGATCATATGTTCAAATCCTTTATGCACATTAATACCCCTCTGATTATGAACATGAATATGATTTGTGAGTAGTTACGTTTGTTCCTGAGGGCAGGGGAGAAGTCTTGCTATAAGTAGTCATGTGAATTTGGTATTCGTTCGATATTTCGATGAGATGTATGTTGTCTCTCCTCTAGTGGTGTTATCTGAACATCGACTACATGACACTTCACCATTATTTGGGCCTAGGGGAAGGTATTGGGAAGTAATAAGTAGATGATGGGTTGCTAGAGTGATAGAAGCTTAAACCCTAGTGAAAGGATCAATATAGTTGACTAGAGGGGGGGGGGGTGAATAGGCAACTAACAATTTTTAGCTTTTCTTTACCAATTTAAACTTTGCATCAAAGTAGGTTGTCTAGATATGCAACTAGGTGAGCAAACTATATGATGCAACAACTATAAGCATACACGCAAGCAGGAGATAAGGCACAAATAAACTTGCACAAGTAAAGGCACGAGATAACCAAGAGTGGAGCCGGTGAAGACGAGGATGTGTTACCGAAGTTCCTTCCCTTTGAGAGGAAGTACGTCTCCGTTGGAGCGGTGTGGAGGCACAATGCTCCCCAAGAAGCCACTAGGGCCACTGTATTCTCCTCACGCCCTCACACAATGCGAGATGCCGTAATTACACTATTGGTGCCCGTGAAGGCGGCGACCGAACCTTTACAAACAAGGTTGGGGCAATCTCCACAACTTAATTGGAGGCTCCCAACGACACCATGAAGCTTCACCACAATGGACTATGGCTCCACGGTGACCTCAACCGTCTAGGGTGCTCAACACCCAAGAGTAACAAGATCCACAAGGGATTAGTGGGGGGATTCAAATATCTCTTGGTGGAAGTGTAGATCGGGGCCTCCTCAACCAATCCCTAGAGAATCAACAAGTTTGATTGGCTAGGGAAGGAGATCGGGCGAAAATGGAGCTTAGAGCAACAATGGAGCTTGGAGGTGGAAGAGGTAGTCAACTAGAGGAGGAAGACACCCCATATATAGTGGGAGAACAAATCCAACCGTTATCCACCAACTCAGCCTGCGCAGCGCGGTACTACCGCACCTGAGGCGCGGTACTACCGCAGGGGCACGCGGTACTACCGCACCTGAGGCGCGGTACTACCACAGGGGCCCACGGTACTACCGCACCTGAGGCGTGGTACTACCGTAGGGGTACGCGGTACTACCGCAGAGCCCCACGGTACTACCGCCCACGCAGTAGAGACCAGAACAGCCACACAGCACTACGGCAGAGCGCGGTAGTACTGCTGGCGCGGTACTACCGCACCCCCTTGCGGTACTACCGCAAGGCAGGGGCTGTCCAGGGATGGGAAGGCACGGATATAAAAAATTACATCCGTGGCTACTTCCGCAGAGTTGGAGTCGATGCAAAAACCCGACGCGGTAGTACCGTAAGCCAGCCGCGGTACTACCGCGCTAGGTGCGGATGTAAAAAATTACATCCGCCCCTTACAGCCGCGAAGTTGCGGAACTAAGAAGGGACCACGGTACTACCGCTCACTAGAAGCGGTACTACCGTGGGGCCTTGCGGTACTACCGCACCAGAGGGCGGTACTACCGCAAGGTCCTGCGGTACTACCGCTCTGACGAGCGGTACTACCGCACTTCCTAGTTCGGCAGACAAGAGCTATAATTGCATAGACACGGAAAACTTAGGATGCTCCAAAGGCAAGAGGAAAGGAGGTGCAAGGGACGATGTGTACGTGATGAATCCACCCAACCTTTCCAAAGCGGACCCCCTCTTAATAGTACGGCTTCCCTACGACTCAATACCACCGAAAAGAACCGAAGAGAAACGCCGTCTTCTATAGCCTTTGAGGGGAACCCAATCATCTTGTGCCTAGTCAATATCTGAAATATTTGATGCACATGATTAGTCCGCAAAAGCATTGTCATCAATCACCAAAACCAACTAAGGGATAAAATTCCCTTACAATCTCCCCCTTTTTGGTGGATTGATGACAACACGGGATTTGCACGAGGGTATAACACAAAGAGCAAGGGCAAACCCCAAGTCTCTAAAATATAGACGGGCTCCCCCTAGATGTGTGCTATCTTGATGAGTGCTTTGGACTGCACGACACACATACTAGGATCAACACTCCCCCTATATCTTATAGACATGGCAAATCTTGCAATAAGGCTAAAGCTAAGCAAGATAGACAGGAGCATAATGTAATAAGCATACGATAGAATAAGTTTACTACGGTACGATAGAGTGCATATGTCTTACACCATATGATAGAAGGTCTCACGGACACAAACCAAAGCAAACCAAAGCAAACGAAATAAACGAAGTTCAACTGACCCAACCACGACATAACTCGCAGCAAATCCTACACTCTCTCCCCCTTTGGCATCGAGACGCCAAAAAGGCAGAGAGGACACCTACAGCAATAGGGGTGGCTCAAGCGGAGTAGTCACTGGCACGCTCCTTGTCGGACTCTGCAGCTGGGACGGACTCCTCCTCAGACTCGGTCCACCGGTAGCCCTGCTTGTGCAGCCATTCAGCCTCTGGGGTGATGTTCACCTCTGACCCGCTAGATATGTTCCCGCCAAAAGTCTTGAAAATCCGCTTGTCGCGGCGGCGAACCTCCTTGGAAGTCACATGAGTCTGGTACTGCCCCTTGGCTTGCATACAGAACAACATCTTCATCTTGTTCTTCAGTCGCTTAGCCCAAGAAGGCTCAGAGGTGGGAGGGATGTAACCCTCAGAACTGTCCTCGTCTGCTGCCTCCTCCTCATCCTCATCTGCTGCCTCCTCCTCATCCTCATCTGCATCCATGTCCATGGCAGCCGCAGTATCAGCACGAGAGGTAGTGTTGGCCCACTGAGACTTGATACGGAGGTTGATGGGCTCATGCCAGATCCAACCAGGGGCCTCAAACTCATCCTGAGTGTCGGAGTAAATAGCCACGGGTAGCCTAACCGACTCCCCCTGGCTTCTCAAGAAATTATCAGGCCATTTGAGCCTTCAAGCATTCGAAGCACAGGGCCGCCTTCCCCCGGCCGGCTATCCCAGGGGCCGACTCTCAGAAGGCGACCCATTCCCAGAAACCTCCCCGAAGATAGCTACGAGATGGCCGACTCCAGGAAGCCGGCTCCAAAAGGACCGACTCCCAAAAGCCGGCCATGAAGAACACCGACTCCCAAAAGCCGGCAATGAAGAACGCCGACTCCAAGAAGCCGGCCAAGACCGCACCCACCAAAACTATGCCCACATAACGGAGATAAGACGGGGCGTGGCCACAGTACAACCCACTACCCCCGAATCCCGAAGCAGGCATGGCCACAGGACGCCGTACGGGTCAGCCATCTCCCGTCCGGCGCGGCACTGTAGCCATGTTGGCCTCGACGTAATCCACGACAGACGCCAGTACGGCCCGCGGGCGGCGGACCCCTTTAGCCAAAGAGACGCTCGAAGGTAGCCCGGCCTCCCCTAGTCGGCCAGGGGCGTAGCCGGCCCCCAGAAGCCGGCTACCCCCTCCCTCGAAACATGTGCCACATTAAGGAGACAAGACGAGGTAAGGCTAAAGTGAGAGCCCACAAGGCGGCACACTGTAGCCACGCTTACCTCGACAAAGCCCTCGTCATCAGGGGCGAGGCTACAGTAACCAGCCGCCGATAAGACCCCCAAGCGGTGGGGCCGGCCTGTCTACCAAGAGGCCGGCAGCCGGCGGGACCCACCAGTCGGCGGGCCCCAAAGGCCGGCGGAGAAGTTGGCGGGCACAGACACTAACGGCTGGGGCCCGCACCCAGCCGGATTACTATTGTACCCCTGGGGGGTAGGCCTATATAAATCCCCCGGGGCACCCATGCAAAGGGTTGGTCTCATAAAGTTACACATACACCATATAGAGAGGAAAGGGAGAGCTAGCCTTGCTCTTCTTCTCCCTTGAATCCGACAGCTCAAGGAGCACTTGTAGCTACTCGTTTTGATCTAGTGATCATGCGGAGACCCCGCATAGCAGGACTAGGGGTGTTATCTCCACGGAGAGCCCCGAACCTGGGTAAGATTCGCCGGCGTGCATGTCTTCGCCTCATCCCGTTTCCAGGCACCGACGACGTCTTACTGGCTCCCACAATGATAAGCCACCCGTTGGCATATGTCACACCTACCACCCAACATTTGGCGCCCACCGTGGGGCCAGGTGCACCGTCGTCCAGAGACCTGTTCTGGACGGGAACCCTTTTTCTCCCCCGCGAGCGCAGCCAGCCTGCTGCGCCCGATGGCGTTTGCCCCGACGCGCTGCAAGGCGTCGACGACGCCTGCGCAGCGAGCTGCCTCGCCGATCTGCTCGGCGAGACTCGCATCTCCGACGAACCCACATCCGACGCAGGCACAGACTACCCCGAGAGCCGCCTCGTCAGCCTCCTCGACCAACTTCACGTCTCTAGTGAGCCTGCTGTAGACTTGGAGTCGGTCGGCTCCACCGACCCGATGCTTGTCGATTCCGACACGGCATCGCTCGACGCCTACCCCTCCGACATGGTGGTCTTCGACGACCCTCTCCCTCGAGCTGACAGCGGCAGCAGCGCTGTCACCGAAGTGTTGGTCATCAGCCACGTCGCCAACTCGGGCGAGAACGCCCACGACGCCCTGCAAGCGGTGATGCACGACTTATCCGTCCCCATCCCGGCCGACGCCGACGCCGAGACCTTGGAGGCACGCCGCCTCGCCCTCATCGCGGAAGGCCAGAAGATAGCCTCCATGAGACGCCTCACCGAGGCTCACCAGCGCGAAGTCGACCGCGCCGCCTTTGGCACGCCGCCTCGTGGCGGGCCGAGCCGACCCGGCTTCATCCAGAAGCGCGGCGCGGCTATCGCCAGCATGCTGGGGGCAGACCGCCCTGTCTACGCCACCCCGCTCGAGAATCTGTGAGCCGCTCAGGCGGCCGCTGAAGAGCTAAATGGGCTGGGAGCTGATGAGCTCCCCTACATGACAAGGTGGATCCAGCAGCTGATCGACGCGGCCGCAGAACGGCACGAAGCCGGCGCCCGCGCTGAGAGTCCTCCCCCGCGCCAGGAGCACGCCGCGACATCCCGGTCGCCGACTGCGAGCGGCGCCCGCGTGAGGAAAGACAAGGAGCCGGCTGCTAGCCGCAGCCGGACTCGTATCACCATCGAGCGCGACGCGGAAGGCCGCCCTCGAGCGGTGGAGCGCCAGGGAAATCCGCCTCCTCCCCCGCCTCGAGGGGAGAGATACCCCACCCCGCCGCCTGTCACGCATCCGACCCTTGGTGGCCGACTAGGCCACCGGGAAGGAGTCAGCGAGAACGACGCCCGCCACCGGATCGACCGCCTGGCTCGGTCCCTGGTGCTAGAGGAAGAAGACGATGTCGGTCCTCCATGCTTTGGCCCCCGCATCCGCGACGAGCCCTTCCCCAAAGGGTTCTCGCTCCCCAGAGACACGCCTAAGTACAAGGGCTCTGTGAAGCCGGAAGATTGGCTCATCGACTACTCTACTGCTGTCAGCATAGCCAACGGCAATCGGTGCGTAGCCGTGAAGTACGTCCCCCTCATGCTACAGGGCACGGCGCGCACCTGGCTCAACAGCCTCAAGCCCTACAGCATCAACAGCTGGCTGGACTTCACGGAAGTCTTTGTCCGTAACTTCACCAGCACGTACAAGCGGCCTCCCAAGCCTCGCCAACTCTCCCTATGCGTCCAAGGGCCAAACGAGTCGACCCGCGATTACCTCACGCGGTGGGCCGAGCTCCACAACTCCTACGAAGGGGTGCACGAGGTTCAGGCCATCGAGTACTTCACCGCCGGGTGCCGAGAGGGCACCCTCCTCAAGCACCGACTCCTCTGCGACAAGCCGGCTACCCTCGACGAACTGCTGATCATCGCGGACAAGTACGCCACGGCCGACTCCTCGATGAAGACCGAGCTTCGAGTGGACGCCTCTAGGAAGGTGATCACTCTGGCTCCCAAGACGCCGGCTGGCGACTCCAATCGACGCCCCTACCAGAACGATCACAAGCGCAAGGCCCCTATGCCGCCCTCCACCAGTCGGCAAGTGGCCATAGTTGAAGATGAGCAGCCCGAAGAGCGGCCCGCTCCCAAGAAGAAGGGTGGCAGGCCGGCTTGGCAGCCGGCTTTTTCCTACGAGCAGACTCTCGACTCCCCCTGCAAGTTCCAAAGCGGCGCGAAGCCGTCCAACCACACGACCCGAAAGTGCCACTGGCTCACGCGAATCTCCAAGGGCGAGGGGCTGGTGCCGCCTCCGCCTCCCGGCCCGCCGCCTCCAGCCCCCCAGCAGCCGGCGGCTCGACCAGCGGTCGGAGCCATTCAAGATGAGTTCCCTGAAGAGCACGCCACCTACGTTGTCTTCACAAGCCAAGTTGAAGACAAGCATAGTCGGCGCCGTCAGCATCAAGAGGTCAACGCAGTCGCCTCTAGCACCCCCGAGTTCATGCACTGGTCCGAGAAGCCCATCAGCTAGAGCCAGGCCGACCATCCAGAGGTGATGCCATCCCCTGGCTCCGACGCACTAGTCTTGGATGTCACCCTCGCAACGGAGAGGCGAGCTGCCCGATTCTCCCCCGTCCTGATTGATGGCGGAAGCAGTATCAATATACTGTACCGCGATACCATGGAGAAGCTGAACATCAAGGCGAAGCAGCTCATGCCAAGCCGGACCGTGTTCCATGGCATCGTGCCCGGCTTGTCTTGTTCCCCGATCGGCAAGATCCAGATGGATGTTCTCTTCGGAGACAAGGATCATTTTCGCCGAGAAGCGATCTGGTTTGAGGTAGTGGATCTGGAGAGACCCTACCATGCTTTGCTGGGCCGGCCTGCTCTGGCCAAGTTCATGGCTGTGCCCCACTACGCCTACCTGAAGATGAAGATGCCGAGCTCGAAGGGGATCATCACTGTAGCCGGCAACTACAAGAAGTCCATCGAGTGCGCTATGGCCAGCAGTCGGGTGGCCGAGTCCCTCGTAGTGGCAGAAGAGAAGAAGATGCTGGAACGGGTGGTGGCCATGGCCGGCAAGCAGCCGGCCTTGTCCCACAACCCCAAATATTATGATGCGCAGGGCTCCTTCCAGCCGGCCAAGGAGACGAAGAAGATACCTCTGGACCCGGAGAACCCGGAAAGGTTTGCTGTCATTGGGGCAAACCTGGACAGTAAATAGGAAGGCGAGCTCGTCGACTTCCTCCGTGAGAATCGAGACATCTTTGCATGGTCCCCAAAGGACATGCCGGGTGTCCCAAAGGATTTCGCCGAGCACAAATTACACGTCCGAGCCGACGCGAAGCCAGTCAAGCAGCCCCTCCGCCGACTGTCAGAAGAGAAGTGAAGAATCGTAGGAGAAGAGATAGCCTGGCTCCTCGCTGCTGGCTTTATTATGGAAGTATTTTTTCCAGAGTGGCTTGCCAACCCAGTCTTGGTATTGAATAAGAACAACAAGTGGCGCATGTGTATAGACTACACCAGCCTCAACAAGGCCTGCCCCAAAGATCCGTTTGCTTTGCCACGGATTGACCAAGTGATAGACTCCACGGCCGGATGCAAGCTGTTGAGTTTTTTGGATGCCTACTCAGGGTACCATCAAATCAAGTTGGACCCAGCAGACCGCTTGAAGACTGCCTTCATCACACCATTCGGAGCTTTCTGTTACCTGACTATGACATTCGACTTAAGGAATGCCAGTGCCACTTTTCAGTGTTGCATGCAGAAATGCCTCCTCAAGCAACTCGGCAGAAATGCCCACGTCTACGTAGACGACATTGTGGTGTAGACAGAGAAGCACGGCACCCTGCTGGAGGACCTCAAATAAACATTTGCCAACTTGCGCCGATTCCAGATCAAGCTCAACCCCGAGAAATGCGTGTTCGGAGTACCAGCCGGCCAGCTGCTAGGCTTTCTGGTCTCCGAACGCGGCATCGACTGCAACCCTATGAAGATCAAGGCCATCGAGAGGATGGAGATTCCCACCAAATTGCGAGATGTGCAGAAGTTCACTGGGTGCCTGGCCTCCTTAAACCACTTTATCAGCCGACTAGGAGAGAAGGCTCTCCTCCTGTACCGACTCATGAAGAAGTCCACTCATTTCGAGTGGAATGACCAAGCCGACCAAGCCTTCCATGAGTTGAAGAAGATGCTGACCACTCCACCTGTCCTGGCGGCGCCGACTGAGAAGGAGCCCATGCTCCTCTACATTGCCGTGACTAGACGAGTGGTCAGTACAGTTGTCGTGGTCCAGTACCTGGAAGAAGGCCGAGCCCAGCTAGTCCAGAGGCCGGTATATATCTAAGCAAAGTACTATCCATCTCAAAGAAAAACTACCCGCACTACCAGAAGATGTGCTATGGGGTGTACTTCGCCGCCAAGAAGCTGAAGCCCTACTTCCAAGAGCATCCCATCACGGTCGTGTGCACCGCCCCGCTTGCCGAGATCATAGGCAGCCGGGATGCATCCGGCCGGGTGGCTAAATGGGCCATTGCATTGGCACCGTACACAATCTTCTACCAACCCCGCACCGCCATCAAGTCCCAAGCGTTGGCCGACTTCCTCGTCGACTGGGCCGAGACCCAGTACCTACCGCCGGCTCCCGACTCTACCCATTGGCGGATGCACTTCGACGGGTCCAAGATGCGCACCGGCTTGGGAGCCGGCATCGTCCTCACCTCTCCCAAAGGCGACAAACTGAGATACACGCTGCAAATCCACTTCGCCGCCTCCAACAACGTGGCCGAGTATGAGGCGCTCATACATGGGCTCCGGCTAGCCAAAGAACTCGGCATACGCCGGATCCTGTGTTATGGCGACTCAGACTTGGTGGTCCAGCAGTCATCTGGCGACTGGGACGCAAAGGATGCAAACATGGCGAGCTATCGATTCCTCGTCCAGCAGATCAGTGGGTACTTCGAAGGGTGCGAGTTCCTTCACGTACCAAGGGCCGACAACCACCAAGCAGATGCCCTGGCACGGATCGGCTCCACCCGACAGGCTATACCAACCGGTGTCTCCCTCCAGCGCCTCCTCAAGCCGTCCATCAAGCCGTCTCTAGAGTCGGACTCTATCTTCGTACCGCCTGTCCCCGATGCAGCCGGATCCGACTGGAGGAACCCCGCAGGCGGCACGGGGACTTCAGAACCCAGCCCGGGGACTGCAGCAACACAAGAAGCGGTGGCCGACTCCAATTCCACGCCACCCGACCCACCCACCCGAGTCATGGTGGCCGTACTAACAGTAGAAGAAGTCACAGCTCCATCATGGGCCCAGCCCATCCTCAAATTCCTAGTCAACAGAGAGCTGCCGGCTGATGAGATCTCAGCAAGACTAGTGCAACGACGAGCCGGAGCATATGCAATAATAAACAGAGAGCTTGTCAAGCGCAGTGTCACTGGAGTCTTCCGGCGCTGCGTCGAGCCAGAGAAAGGAGTGGCAATCCTCAAGGATATCCATCAAGGCGAATGCGGCCACCACGCAGCCTCAAGATCACTTGTGGCCAAAGCTTTCCGCCACGGTTTCTTTTGGCCGACTGCGTTGGAAGATGCCAAAGATATAGCCAAGAGCTGCAGAGGATGCCAAGTCTTCAGTTCCAAGCAACACCTGCCGGCTTCTGCACTCAAGACCATTCCCCTCACCTAGCCCTTTGCCGTCTGGGGACTGGACATGGTGGGCCCATTCAAGACAGCCCGCGGCGGCTTGACACATCTGCTTGTCGTCGTGGACACATTTACCAAGTGGATCGAAGCAAAGCCGATCAAGAAGCTGAACAGGCCGACTGCCGTGACGTTCGTCATCGACATCACTACTCGGTACGGCGTACCGCACAACATCATCACCGACAACGGCACAAACTTTGCCAAATGAGCACTGGCACGTTTCTGCGTGACGCAGGGTATCCGACTGGACTTAGCGTCCGTTGCCCACCCGCAGTCAAACGGCCAGGTCGAGCGAGCAAATGGACTCATCCTCTCCGGCATCAAGCCCCGACTGGTCGTACCACTGGAGCGATCGGCCGGCTGCTGGCTCGACGAGCTGCCGGCTGTCCTCTGGAGTCTGCGTACTACCCCTAACAAGTCAACCGGCTTCACTCCGTTCTTCCTTGTATATGGTGCCGAGGCTGTCATCCCAACCGACATCGAGTTCGACTCGCCTCGGGTCACCATGTACACGGAGGCGGAGGCCAAGGAAGCGCGAGAAGACGGTGTCGACCTGCTGGAAGAAGGTCGGCTGTTAGCACTCAGCCGGTCCGCCATCTACCAGCAGGGGTTACGCTGTTACCACAACCGCAAGGTCAAGCCAAGATCTTTCCAGGAGGGCGACCTTGTGCTTCGGCTAATCCAGCGAACAGCCGGCCAGCACAAGCTCTTGGCCCCTTGGGAAGGCCCTTTCGTCATCAGCAAGGCACTAGGCAACGACTCCTACTACCTGATCGACGCGCAAAAACCAAGAGCACGCAAGAGGGATGATTCTGGCAAGGAGTCGGAGCGACCATGGAACGCGAACCTCCTGAGAAGATTTTACAGTTAAAAGCAGTATGTATCATGCTACCCTTTTGTATTAAGTACGAAAACAACAGCCCCCCCCCCGAGGGGCACTCGTGGACTGCCTTCATTTATCCATGAGTGACGAGTGTCATATCCATGAATGTATTATTACATTTGATTTTCTGTCCGGCACCGGGTTCGACAAGTCGGCCCGGGGACTGGCCGCCTTAAGCTATATTAAAGTTTTACCTGAAGTCAGACAAGTAGTGTGCCGGCTCCCGAGTCCTCTCTTGTTGAAAGTCGCGGCTCGAAGAACCGACTGTCCGACTAGCAAGAGCCAAGGCAGAAAGGATGCCCACACGAAAAATGGCTAAGGACTAATGAACTTGTATAGGGAAAAGACGGCCTCCAACCATGCTTGCCGGCTGTCAGAACAGCGGGCTGGCCGGCTTCCCAAACACTTCGCTATAATCCAACAAAGCTAGAGTACTTGCCCTCCCAACTGGCCAAGCACTTCTCCAGCCACAGATTGCAGAGAAACTGTCTGACTGGGGAAGCGGCAACCAAGCGAGGGCGGCAAAGGAAACAGCAGAAGGATGAAAAGCAAAGAACAAGGAAAAGCCAAACACATGCATAGTCATATCTACATATAAAGCCCCCAACAGGCCGGCAATCAACATAGTTCGAATACACCCCCAGTGGGTGGAATTGTGCAAACTTAACAAAATATTGTTCTAAAAGTGATAAGACAGGAAAATAAAGATAGCAGACTAGACTAAAGGCGCGGTGTGGGAGCCGGGTTGGTCGGTGGAGACGGCGTCACCAGCTGAAGGAGTGGCCGGCTAGCGGGTCTCGGCTTGATCATCGCCGGCGGAAGGCGGTGCACCCGCGCGTGCCGTGTTGCTGGAGGCACGGTCAAGCTGAGGCTGGCCGGCCGCTCCACCATCCGGCCCGACGTCTTCACCCTCCTCCTCCTCCTCTTCGCCCTCGTCCCTGGAGTCGATCTCCTCCGCCGAGTCTTCGCTGTCTGCCGGGTTCAGCCCGAACCATTCCTCCGGCTGGGCAACACCGTTGTCGTCCACCTTAGGGGCGAAGGCGCTGGTGTCGGTGTAGTCGGCGATCGCTGAAGCCCGCTGGATGATAGCCGGCCGCGCCGTGTCGGCCTGCTATCGCCAGGTGGCCAGCTGGTCTAGACTCAGCCCGGGATACCAGGCCTTGACGAACTCCAGCGCCCGCCTGGCGCCGGACCGAGCCGCCGAAGCCTTCCAGGCTTCGAAGCGGCCGACCGCCACCTCCATCCAGTCGGCAGTCCGACTGGGGGTGCAGGGAACCACTTCGTAGGCCAGAGGGCGGCCAACATCTGCGCCCCGACACGTTGAAGCTGGCGGAGCAGGCGATGAGCCGGTTGGAGGCGGGCTTGGATCGCCAAGAGCTGCTCCTCCAGCGACCGGCGAGCGTTTGGCGCAATCTCGGCGCCAGCCTGCCTCTGTGCTTCGCGGCGGGCCTCGATGATCTGGTTGGCGGCGGTAGAGTAGCCAGGGAAGTACTCTGGGCAAGAAAGAAAGAGAAAGAGGAGAAAACACCAAGTCAGAAAACGAGCCAAAACGGCAAGCGGCAAGAAAGGACGAAGAAGAAGGCGGCTTACCGTCAACCAAATCTTCGATCTGGCCATAGCCATTGATAAGCGTCTGCTTCGCTTCGGCCCAGCTAGCCGCCTCTGTCTCGTACTCGTCCTGGAGGGCGGCCTCCCTGTCCTGCACCGCCTTCAGGGCCGCCTTGTGGCTCTCCTCCTGGTCGGCCAACCTCTTGGCCAGGCGGTCACGCTCCTGCGCCAAGGCGGCAAACTCGGCCTCCTTAACACGGAGGGCAGCCTGAGACCCTCCCAGCTGCTCCCTCAGACTGGCGTTGGCCGCTGCAAGGATGGCAGAGTAAAGGAAGCAAGAAGAAGAAGTCGTCAAGGAAGATCCGACCCGACTGCTCAGCAGTCGGCCCGAATCTCGGGGACTACACCCAGTGGGTGCGCTGACGCGCCCCCACGTGAGATAAAGGACGAAGCACTTACCCCGGCTCTCAGATAGGTCAGCGGTCTTCTGGGTCAGCTCCCGAGCCTGGGAGTTGAAGGCAGCCGCGCGGAGGTTGTGGTAGTCCTACAAGACAGGCAGAAGAGCGAAATAAGAGCAAGAATAGCAAAACTAGATCCGCTAAGAAGTTCCAAGCCGCCTGCTCAGCAGCCGACTCGGAACTCGGGGACTACACCGAGGGGGTGCGCTGACGCGCCCCCACGGAAGAAACCAAGATCAAAAAAGCAAGACAAGAAGACTAACCCGGACGGCCGCCCGCGTCGCAAGGAACTCGTTGTTGTACTTCCTCAGCGCCGTAGCCTGGGCTTGAAGCCGGGTCCGGACGTCCTGCGCGGCCACATTCATCACGGCCGTCCCTCCGCCTGGCGTCCACCCCGAGCTGGCGCTGGCCGCCTCCATATCCTGGGCCGACGAGCTGGAGCCCGCGGCCTTCTGCGGCTCCGATGCAGCCTTCTGCGGCTCTGATGCGGCCTTCCCCGTGCGCTGGCGCGACGGCGCCCGGACCACCAGATCAGTCCTCGCGGCCGGCTCGCCCCCGGCGGATTGCATAGGCGGCAGGTCAGGCCGGCCGCCTTGAGTCGCCCCAGTCGGTGGGGCCGGTGCCGCCACCCTCTCCAGGATGACGACGTCGTCCTCCCTCTCCAGCCCCGGCTGGTCGCCGCCGGCTTCTTCTGGCGGGGGCTCTGGGGCCCCAGGCGCCGCGACGCGCAGTGGGGTGACCAGCAAGGCCCCCTCCGCCATCGCCGCAGCCGCAGCCTCCGCTTGGGCCTTGGCCGCGGCGTCAGCGCGCGCCTTCACCGCCTCCTCCTCCTGCGCCGCCTTGGCGGCGGCCGCCCTCAATGCCTCCGCCTCCCGCGCCTCCCACGCCTCCCGCGCGTTCCGCTCCGTCGCCGCCTGAAGATCGGCACGGGGGTCCACGCGGCGAGTAGTGCTCCCAGATCCTCCCGGCGACCCAACGACGGAGGCGGCAGCAGCCCGCTCGAGCGACAATGGAGCTCTGGTTTTTTGGAGAAAGGACGAAGATTCAGGAACTACCAGAGAAATGAAAAAAGAATACACGAAGGAGTATATACTTACGCCGACACCGTCTGCGGCTGCCTCACCGCCTTGCGGAAGCGGGCCGCCTTCGTGGCCGCCTCCTCCCTCCTGGTCGCCGCTGCCCCGCCTCTGGACTTCTTCGGCCGACTGCCGAACAAACCCGGCGCGGCACGACGCTTTTGCCCACCGCCCCGAGCAGGCGGCGCGGCGGAGGAACCCGCGCCGTGGCCAGGCGCCGGCTGGCGGCGCGGGACGACTTCCGCCTCGTCATCGTCCGGCCAGTCGTCGAAGCTGACTCCAAGCCCGGAGCCGCCTGCCTCGCCGCCGGCTTGGACACCGCCCGCCTCGGTGTTGTCGTCCATGGCGGCCGCCCCCAAGTCGGGGTCCTCCAGATCGTGCTCCGCCCGGTCGGGGACGAATCGGCGCTCCGCGTCCGACCCGCCTGTAGGCCGAAGAAGAGGGCTCTGTCGAGACAAGCCGACTAGTCAGAGTCGGCCAAAAGGAACTCGGCGACAAAACTGAGAGAGGAGAAAGAGAAAAAGAGAATATACCGTGGGTGAGCCCGGCAATACGGCTCCTTGCCAAACTGCCCCTCTGCGGAGAGCTTGCAGTTCGCAAGGTAGTTCACCATATGGGCAACTTCGTCGTGCGGCATGTCTTTGGTGCACATCCGACTCGGATCGAGCTGGCCGCTCATCTGATAGATCAGATGAGGGCGGCTCTGGAGCGGGAGCACCCGGCGCGTGACGAAGGCGGCCAGCAGGTCGGGTCCCGATAAGCCCTCCGACTGGATCATCACCCGCAGTCGGGTGACAGCTGCGGCTCCAGTCGGCGTCAGCGTCACGGCCCGATAGGACCACTGGGGCCGCCTGCCCGCCGGTGGGCCGGCTTCGTAAGCCGGCAAATTGACGTAGTCGCCCTGCGGGGCGACGTTCTTCACATAGAAGTATGACTTCTGCCATAGCTTCACCGACTGGATCAGCGTGATGACGGGGAAGGGGTTGTCGACAGTCACCCTCCGCATCGCGATGAAGGCGCCACTCTGAGCCGGCACGCCCTGCATACGCGTGCGCAGCTCAGACTGGAAGAACTCCCCCAGAGCTCGAGGGTGGGGAGGACGCCGAGGTAGCCTTCGCACAAGGTGACGAAGGCGGACAGCAGCACCACCGTGTTCGGGGTGAGGTGGTGCGGCTGGAGTTGGTAGAACTCGAGAAAGGAGCGGAAGAAGGCGCTCGCGGGCAAGCCGATGCCGCGCAAGAAATGCGAGCGGAAGACTACCCGCTCGCCTTCTTCCGGCTCCGGCGTGATCTCCTTCTCCGGCGCGAGACGGACCCGCACCTTGTCCGCGCCGGGCAGCCGCCGCATCTTGCGGAGGAACTCGACGTGATCCTCATGGACGTTGGAGCCGTCCCAATCCCCGCCGTACTGCATCGCGGCATAGGGCTGGCGAGAATGAGCGCGACGGCGGAGAATCGAGTGGTAGAACGGTGCGGCGGCGAGGCGCTGTTGCAAGAAAGAGCAGAAGGAAGAAGATGGCGGAGAGGAGAGGGGCGTGCGAGCGCCTGCCGCTTCCCCCCTCCCCCTACTTATAGCTTAGCACGGCGAAGCCGAGGAGGCGAGGCGTGGGGTGGGACGTGAGATTAACTGCACCAACTCCCCCCACGCCCCGCGATTATTACGCCCTAAAGGCGTGCCGAAACCGCCGCAGGAAGACGTGCGGGCGGCTTTGGGCTGCAGAGAATCCGCGCCTGGGCCCGGGCGTAGGAGTGGTGGGCCCCCGACCTGCGGCGACGTCTCGTCGCGCGCGTGGGCTGGCAGGCTTTTTATCCAAGGGATGCCACGTGTTTCGCAGGCGGAAAGTGGCCGGCCCGCGGCCCGGTGCACGCGCCGGCAGACTCCCGCCCTCTGACTTAAAAAAATTTCGCCAAGACGGCGCGCAGCCGAAGCCGGCTCCCAGCTGCCGGCTTGTCAAGATAGGAATCTGACCGAGCTTCTCGACTCCCACCCCACCTCGAAGCTCAATCAGCTTCGGGGACTACTGTCGGAGTAAATAGCCACGGGTAGCCTAACTGACTCCCCCTGGCTTCTCAAGAAATTATCAGGCCATTTGAGCCTTCAAGCATTCGAAGCACAGGGCCGCCTTCCCCGGGCCGGCTATCCCAGGGGCCGACTCTCAGAAGGCGACCCATTCCCAGAAACCTCCCCCAAGATAGCTACGAGATGGCCGACTCCAGGAAGCCGGCTCCAAAAGGACCGACTCCCAAAAGCCGGCCATGAAGAACACCGACTCCCAAAAGCCGGCAATGAAGAACGCCGACTCCAAGAAGTCGGCCAAGACCCCACCCACCAAAACTATGCCCACATAACGGAGATAAGACAGGGCGTGGCCACAGTACAGCCCACTACCCCCGAATCCCGAAGCAGGCATGGCCACAGGACGCCGTACGGGTCAGCCATCTCCCGTCCGGCGCGGCACTGTAGCCATGTTGGCCTCGACGTTATCCACGACAGACGCCAATACGGCCCGCGGGCGGCGGGCCCCTTTAGCCAGAGAGACGCTCGAAGGCAGCCCGGCCTCCCCTAGTCGACCAGGGGCGTAGCCGGCCCCCAGAAGCCGGCTACCCCCTACCTCGAAACATGTGCCACATTAAGGAGACAAGACGAGGTAAGGCTACAGTGAGAGCCCACAAGGCGGCACACTGTAGCCACGCTTACCTCGACAAAGACCTCGTCATCAGGGGCGAGGCTACAGTAACCAGCCGCCGACAAGACCCCCAAGCGGTGGGGCCGGCCTGTCGACCAAGAGGCCAGCAGCCGGCGGGACCCACCAGTCGGCGGGCCCCAAAGGCCGGCGGAGAAGTCGGCGGGCACAGACACTGATGGCTGGGGCCCGCACCCAGCCGGATTACTATTGTACCCCTGGGGGTAGGCCTATATAAACCCCCTGGGGCACCCATGCAAAGGGTTGGTCTCATAAAGTTACACATACACCATATAGAGAGGAAAGGGAGAGCTAGCCTTGCTCTTCTTCTCCCTCGAATCCGACAGCTCAAGGAGCACTTGTAGCTACTCGTTTTGATCTAGTGATCATGCGGAGACCCCGCAGAGCAGGACTAGGGGTGTTATCTCCACGGAGAGCCCCGAACCTGGGTAAGATTCGCCGGCGTGCATGTCTTCGCCTCATCCCGTTTCCAGGCACCGGCGACGTCTTACTGGCTCCCACAATGATAAGCCACCCGTTGGCATATGTCGCACCTACCACCCGACACTGAGGGTAGACCCGCTCCCAAATAGCCGAGATCAACTGAAACAGATAAGGTCCATAGATGGGGACCTTGCGGTTGTAGATCGCAAACCGAAGTTCAGTCCACATGATATGTGAGACATCAAGTGGCTGAGTCTGAGAGTTGCGAGCATCTTCACACAACAGCATCATATCCACCAGATAGGCATGCACCTTGTCCTTGTCCCCAAGGCGTGGGAAGAGAGTGTTGCGGAAGATCCGGTGCATGATGTCAAGAAATGAGTTGAGTACCCAAGTTGACTTGCCATTGGAGAGCTTCTTCTCCACAAGGTAGGGCATGAGCTTGTTCTTGTTGGCAGACTCGGAATTGGAATGAGGGCGAACACCTTGGGGTGTGGTGAGCCCCTCATCCGGAACCCCAAGCAGTGTCATGAATTCCTTCCAGGTAGCAGTCAGCTGTCGGCCATTGGTCATCCAAGTCATGGTCCTTTCCTCATTGGGATGAAAATGCACGGAGGCAAAGAACTGGGCAAGGATCTCAGGATCATAGTCTTTGTGGAATGAGATGATATGCTCAATGCCAAATTGCTCCACGAGGTCCAAAGCCTCACCAAAGTATTCCCGGTGCGCCTCTTTGCGCATGTGATGCATGTTGATCCACTTCACCTCCACATGGGTATTTTGCTTTGCCTTGATGACATCCAGATAAATGAGATTTTGTTGCTTGGTCCAGAATAGATCATTCCCTCGAAAGATGGCACGAGGGTTTCCATATGGATTGACCTTCCTCCGAGCGATGAACTCAGCAAGCGGTATCTCATCCATGCCCTTGGTGGGTTCCTTCTCTTTGCTGGCAGTGGTCTTGGTTCTGCGTTGGGGGGCATTGGAGCCCTCTGCTTCCTCTGTGTTGCGCATACGCTTGGACCCCGTGTCACGGGGTGGATTGGAGCGGCGAGCGGGAGCACCTGAGCCACCACCTAACACACACACCACAAAACAAACACGCACGAAACACGAGAAGGATCAATGCAAAGACCACAACAAAGCAGGTGAAACAAGTAGACATGGTACGTAAGAAGTGCCACAAGAGGGATGTGAGACAACGGTAGTAACGCGTGTTGTGCCACGTGCGGCAGTACCGCTCCAAGGAGCGGTAGTACCGGACGTGCGGTAGTACCACGCCGCAGGGCGGTAGTACCGCGCCAGTAGGGCGGTAGTACCGGACGTGCGGTAGTACCGCGCCCGCAGAGCGGTAGTACCGCACGGTTGCAGATCCGAAATAGCCATGGAGATCTGAGCACATCCGTGTCAACACGCGGTACTACGGTCGATCAAATCCATCACGGGACAACTATAGCAAGTACCAACACTACACAAAACTACTCTCCTACATCCCACTCTTGCATAGATTTGACTTAAAATCTCAAGAACAACTTGCATCTCCCCAAAACATAAAAGCAACAAGATGAACAAGAAAACAAGAGGGATTGGGGAGAAACCTTGTTCCATGGCAAGAGGGAGTGGTGGGGAACGATCCCACCGGTCGGAATCCGAGGAGAGCGGCCGGAGACGGAGATCCGGCGAGGGCCTCCGGCGTCGTTCTTGAGCGAGAGAGAGAGAGACGAAGTGGGGAGAGAGACGAATGGGTATGGGGGAGTTAGAACTCCCCCTGCCCGTGTTTAACCCCCACGCGCCCGTGAAGGCACGGTAGTACCGCACGTCATCGCGGTACTACCGCTCGGGCGGAAGTACCGCACCTGGGCCGTAGTACCGCTCCCCCAGGCAGCAGCAAAAAATTACTGCCGCGCTGGGTGCGGAAGTACCGCTCACTCCTCTCGCGGTAGTACCGCATTTCATCACGGTAGTACCGCCCGGGCGGAAGTACCGCACCGAGGCCGTAGTACCGCTCCCCCAGGCGGCAGTAAAAAATTACTGCCGCGCTGGGTGCGGAAGTACCGCTCACTCCTCGCGCGGTAGTACCGCACGTCATCGCGGTACTACCTCCCGGGCGGAAGTACCGCACCGAGGCCGTAGTACCGCTCCCCCAGGCGGTAGTAAAAAAATACTGCCGCGCTAGGTGCGGTAGTACCGTGCACTCCACACGCGGTAGTACCGTGGCAGGCCTCCGTAGTACCGTGAGCCCAACAAGATGCACGTTTCAAACACAAGAAAAAAATGGTCTTCGCACGGAATCTTCAAGGAAACAAGACACCATAGGAACACGCTCAACACGAAGAGAGAAAGGCAAAAGACAACAAGAATCAACCACGAGACACAACCTCTCCAAAGAGAGGGCAGTGGCCGGAGCCACCTATGTTTGAGTCAATTGGTATGGCACTGCGAAGAATTATCCTTGGGCCCATGACCAAAACTCGTCTTTGAAGCACAAGTACCATCAAAAATGGCTAATGTGAAAGAGTTGATCACTTTATGCATAATGGGGGAGGGAGAGTTCATTGAGAGAACAACACTCCCCCTATGTCCATGCCTACACCTAGAATAGACAACAAGTTGAGTGTGGTGGGGTGTGCAAGGGGTCAAGCAACATTGCTCGAATCAATGATATTTAGCTCATGCCTTAACTCACGAAATCTTGCTTCATCCAAAGGCTTCGTGAAAATATCTGCAAGGTTATCATGGGTGTTGACGTAGTTGAGCTCGATCTCCCCTCGCCTAATGTGATCTTGGATGAAGTGATACTGAATCTCAATATGCTTCGTCTTGAAGTGTTGCACGGGGTTGAGAGAAATCTTGATGGCACTTTAATTATCACACCAAAGAGGCACTTTGTCACAAATGACACCGTAATCCTTTAAAGTTTGCCTCATCCATAAGAGTTGTGCACAACAACTCCCGGCCGCCACATACTCCGCTTCGGTGGACGAGAGAGACACACAACTTTGCTTTTTAGAAGACCAACTTACCAAAGAGCAACCAAGGACTTGGCACCCTCCGGAAGTGGACTTCCTATCCACCTTGTCTCCCGCCCAATCGGAGTCCGAATATCCTACAAGCTTGAAGTTTGCTCCTCTTGGTTACCATAAGCCAAAGTTTGGGGTATGAGCCAAATATCGAAAGATTCGCTTGACCGCCACAAAGTGGCTTTCCTTAGGTGCGGCTTCAAACCGTGCACAAATTCCCACACTCAACATGATATCCGGTCTAGATGCACAAAGATAAAGCAAGGAACCAATCATGGAGCGATATACCTTTTGATCCACCGCTTTACCATTGGGATCAATGTCAAGTTGGCACTTGGTGGGCATTGGAGTGGACGCCGGCTTGACATCACTTAGTTTGAATCTCTTGAGCATGTCTTGAGTGTATTTGGCTTGGTTGATGAAGGTTCCTTCTCTTGTTTGCTTTACTTCGAAACCGAGAAAGAACTTCAACTCTCCCATGGAAGACATCTTGAACTTTGAGGTCATGAGTGCGGCAAATTCCTCATTGAAAGCTTTGTTAGGGGAACCAAAAATAATGTCATCAACATATAGTTGGCATACAAACAACTCCCCTTTGACCTTCTTAGTAAAAAGAGTGGGGTCGATTAGCCCAACTTCAAACCCACGATCTTGTAACAACTCGGTAAGGTGGTCATACCACGCACGTGGGGCTTGTTTAAGGCCATAGAGTGCCTTATCGAGTTGATACACATGATCGGGAAAGTAGGGATCCTCGAACCCGGGGGGTTGCTTGATATAAACCAACTCATTAATGGGACCATTAAGAAAAGCACTCTTCACATCCATTTGTTGCAACTTAAAGTTGTGATGAGAGGCATAAGCAATCAACAAACGAATAGATTCAAGGCGAGCAACGGGAGCAAAGGTTTCACCGTAGTCGATACCCTCGACTTGGGAGTAGCCTTGTGCCACCAATCGTGCCTTGTTGCGAATGATGGTCCCATGAGCATCTTGCTTGTTCTTGAATATCCACTTGGTTCCAATGACATTGTGGTTCCCCGTTAGCCTTGGCACTAATCTCCACACCTTGTTGTACTCGAAGTTGTTGAGTTCTTCATGCATGGCATTAAGCCAATCCGGATCTTCGAGTGCTTCATATACCTTATGGGGTTCAACACAAGAGACAAATGCGTGATGTTCACAATAGTTTGCCAATTGTCTACGAGTGCTTACCCCCTTTTGAATGCTTCCAAGCACATTCTTCATGAGATGACCCTTGGTGGAGAGCTTGGATGCAATCTTGGCGGCACGACGCTCCAATTCCTCCTCGGTGGTGAGTCGAGGAGCGGTCACTTGATCATCTTGAGCGCCGTCTTGAGCTTGTTCTTGATCTTGAACTTGCTCGGGGGAGAGAACTTGACATTGGGCATCACTTGGTGTGTCACCACCGTCTTGATCATGATTTCGCCCTTGGTCTTGTTCACGAGGTTGAGGGCCTTCACTTTGTTCTTCGGAAGCGTGTGGGCCTTGGGTTGGTGATGGCTCCACTCGAGTGGAGCATTGTCCTTCTCCTTCGGCCACAAGGGGTTCCTCAATGGGTAGGATAAAACCAACACCCATTCTTCTTATGGCTTGAGGAGGAATTTCATCACCTACATCACAAGTGCCACTTTGCTCCACTTGGGATCCATTATTCTCATCAAACTCCACATTACACGTCTCCTCAATAAGCCCGTGGATTTACTGAGGACACGGTAAGCATGAGAGTTTGTAGCATAACCAACAAATATGCCCTCATATGCTCTAGCCTCAAATTTAGACAATCGAACACCTTTCTTGAGAATGAAACACTTACACCCGAACACCCGAAAGTACTTGAGGTTAGGCTTGTTACCGGTGAGTATCTCATACGGAGTCTTGTTCAAGCCCTTGCGGAGGTAGAGCCGATTGGATGCATGACACGTGGTGTTGATGGCTTCGGCCCAAAAGTTGTATGGAGACTTGAACTCCGCCATCATGGTCCTTGCGGCATCCATCAACGTCCGGTTCTTCCTCTCCGCAACACCATTTCGTTGAGGGGTGTAAGGTGCGGAATATTGATGCTTGATCCCCTCATCACTAAGAAACTCATCCAAGGTGTAGTTCTTGAACTCGGTGCCGTTGTCACTTCTTATTGTCAAGATCTTTGCATTGTGTTGACGTTGGGCTTCATTTGCAAAGTCAATGACGGTTTGTTGGGTCTCACTCTTCCTCTTGAAGAAATATACCCAAGTGTATCTTGAATAGTCATCCACAATTACCAAGCAATACTTTCTACCCCCAAGACTATCAAAGGATGGAGGCCCAAAGAGATCCAAATGAAGGAGCTCCAAAGGCCTCTTCGAGTAAATGAGAGTCGTGGGAGGGTGAGCCTTCTCATGAAGCTTTCCTTCGATACAAGCACTGCAAGCACGATCTTTAGCAAAACTAACGTTCGTTAGTCCACGGACATGGTCCCCCTTGAGAAGATTTTGCAAAGATCTCATATTGACATGGGCTAACCGGCGATGCCAAAGCCATCCCACGTCAACTTTAGCTATTAGGCATGTCGCGGTCCTAGTGGGTCGCTCCGAAAAGTTAATCACATAGAGACCGTTTTCGACATGCCCAACAAAGGCTACTTTAAGAGTCTTGCTCCACAAGAGGGCCACGGTATCAATATCAAAGAAAGTGGCAAAGCCCATGATAGCAAGTTGACGAACGGAAAGTAAATTGTATGCAAGGGACTCAACTAGTATGACCTTCTCGATCGTGAGATCATGAGAAATGACAACTTTGCCGAGTCCCAACACCTTAGAAGACGAGGCATCACCCCACTCGACATTGGTGGGCATAGATGGAATCTTGTGCACGTCCACCACCAAGTCCTTGCTTCCGGTCATATGATTTGTAGCTCCACTATCGAGCAACCATGATCCCCCACCAGAAGCAAACACCTACAAGAGATCAATGCTTGGTTTTAGGTACCCATTTTGTAATGGGTCCTTTGATGTTAGTAACAAGGGTCTTAGGAACCCAAATAGACCATTCAATATACTCATGAGGTGAACCAACAAATTTGGCATAAACATGCCCATCACTAGCACGGCATAGCACATAAGAAGTATTAAAGTCGCCGGCTTTGTTGGATGGGGTGGTATTGCCCTTCTTGACACCGTCACCCTTCGCATTGTTCTTCTTCTCCTTGGAAGCACCCTCTCCCTCCTTCACAAAAGTTTGCTTGAGAGGAGGAGGTCGTTTGGTCTTGTCATTCTTCTTCTTGTTCTTGGGCTTGGGTGCGAACCCAATCCCCTCCTTGGCCACAACTTCCTTTTGGTTTCTCAAAAGGTCGTTGAGGTTCTTCTCACCTTGTATGCATGACACAAGGCCTTTCTCAAGCTGATCCTTCAACTTAGCATTCTCCTCAACAAGGTGCACATGCTCACAACAAGGGTTAGTAGCATTTGCATTATCAATTAACACCATATGAGGAAAGGTGGCTTTCTCCTTAGTTAGCTTTACTTGGAGTTGATCATGAGACTCCTTGAGGCTAGCATGAACACCCTTCAAGACTTTGTGAGCCTTGTCGAGAATGTCAAACTCCTCTTTAAGTCTAGCAAGATCAACCCCAAGTTTTGCCTTCTCGGAGTCTAGGACACGAGACACAACAAGAGCATGATCAAGATCTTTCTTTAACTTAGCATGATCATCGTTGTATGACTCCTCAAGAGCCAAACGAAGACCACGCTCTTCATCAAGAGCATTGGAAAGATCCGAAATCTCATCGGCATAGTCACGACTATGCCCCTCCATCTTAGAGATGGTATCTTCGTGAGCCTCGATCATGTCATTGGCTTCACCAAGTTGTTCCAAGAGAGCAACGAAGTGCTTCTTGGATTTACCCTTGAGCTTACCCATAAAGGTCTCAAACTCATTTTCCTCTACATTTGTCCCCTCATGTTCATCAATGCTATCCGTCGAAGAAGGATGATTAATGATGGTAGTTTTGATGTTGGGGGTTACCTTGTTGGTGGCTTTAGCCATGAGACACTTGGCGGTGGTGTTCCCATTGGGTGAGTCGAAGAGAGACATCCGTGGAGTCTTCACAATGGCAACGGAGGCCATGGCAACCGACTCACCATCTTCATCATCGTCATCATCCTCATTGTACTCTTCTTGTACCACCAATGCCTTGGGAGGAGTCTTCTTGGTGAAGTTGCTCTTGTTGGGGAACGACTTGGCCTTGTCCTTTCTAATGAGCTTGCCACCATTGTCTTCCCTCTTCCCGTAGGGGCACTCCGCAACAAAGTGGCTCACATTGCCACAATTGAAGCAAGTCCTCACTCGTTGCTTTCCCTTTGCGCCACTTGAATTGCTCTTGTTGAAGTTTGGCCTTGTGTTCTTCTTGCTCCAAAATTGCCTTGAAGCAAGAGCCATGTGTTCATGATAGGCATACTTCATATCTTCGAGGTTGCCCTCCTCTTCTTCCTCTTCATCCTCTTCCTCCATACTAACCTTGGCCTTTAGAGCAAGTTTGGGCTTCTTTACTCTTTGAGAGCGAAGAACCGCATTGTCGGCGGTCTTGTCCAAGATGCTCATAGCAACAAACTCATCCAACACTTCACTTGAGGACAAGGTGTGAAAGTTCGACCTTTGACGAATTACGGAGGACATGGCTTTGTGGTAGGGCATCATTGCCTTGAGGAATTTGTGCTTGATCCAATTATCATCCATGTCCTTACTTCCATGATCTTGGAGAGAGACCGCGAGTTTGGTTACTCTCCGAAAAAGCTCACGAGGTTCTTCATCTTCTTTCATTGCAAACTCGTCGGCTTCATCTTGCACTACTTCATAGTTGGAGCGTTGAATGCTTGCGCTTCCCTGATAGAGGGAAACAACTTGGAGCCAAGCATCTTTGGCCACGGTGTAAGGCCGGAGATGAGGAAGATCTTCGGGTGGGATTGCTTCTTGGATGATGAAGAGAGCATTCTCATTGAATTGATGATCCACAACTTCTCTAGGAGTGAAGTTACTTCGGCCATGCGGATAGAAACCTTCTTCAATGATTCTCCAAAGGTTAGTGTTCACATGATTTAAATGACGCTTAAAACGATAGACCCAAGAATCAAAATCTACATTCTTCTCGATCTTAGGAGCCGGGCCGGCATGATTTAAATGAGTGGAAGGGAGCGGTCCACCATAGACAGGTGGAGGTTCCACATGGGCAAAGATGCCGGTGCCCTTTTTACCACTAGAAGAAGGAGCTTTCTCGCTAGTAGCTTCCCCTTTGTCGGAGGTAGCATCCGTCACCTTGTTGGCGGGATCACCCACTTTCAACGGTGCGGTGGAAAGCTTAAGCCCTTCTAAGTATTTATTAAACATGCTTTCGACCTCAGTAGTCATGGAGGTTTTCAATGTGTCCAACGCCACATTTAATTCCTCACGAGAGACCGCGGTTCCCCCGTCTCCCGTAGACGAGACCGGATTCACACCGGAGTGCTCCTCCACACCGTCTACGACGTCAACCATACCCTTCGGACGGTAAAGTCCTTAATAAAGAGACGAGGCTCTGATACCAATTGAAAGGATCGATATAGTTGACTAGCGGGGGGTGAATAGGCAACTAACAATGTTTAGCTTTTCTTTACCAATTTAAACTTTGCATCAAAGTAAGTTGTCTAGATATGCAACTAGGTGAGCAAACTATATGATGCAACAACTATAAGCATACACGCAAGCAGGAGATAAGGCACAAATAAACTTTCACAAGTAAAGGCACGAGATAACCAAGAGTGGAGCCGGTGAAGACGAGGATGTGTTACCGAAGTTCCTTCCCTTTGAGAGGAAGTACATCTCCGTTGGAGCGGTGTGGAGGCACAATGCTCCCCAAGAAGCCACTAGGGCCACCGTATTTTCCTCACGCCCTCACACAATGCGAGATGCCGTGATTCCACTATTGGTGCCCTTGAAGGCGGCGACCGAACCTTTACAAACAAGGTTGGGGAAATCTCCACAACTTAATTGGAGGCTCCCAGCGACACCACGAAGCTTCACCACAATGGACTATGGCTCCACGGTGACCTCAACCATCTAGGGTGCTCAACACCCAAGAGTAACAAGATCCACAAGGGATTAGTGGGGGGATTCAAATATCTCTTGGTGGAAGTGTAGATCGGGGCCTCCTCAACCAATCCCTAGAGAATCAACAAGTTTGATTGGCTAGGGAAGGAGATCGGGCGAAAATGGAGCTTAGAGCAACAATGGAGCTTGGAGGTGGAAGAGGTAGTCAACTAGAGGAGGAAGACACCCCTTATATAGTGGGAGAACAAATCCAACCGTTATCCACCAACTCAACCTGCGCAGCGCGGTACTACCGCAGGGGCATACGGTACTACCGCACCAGAGGCGCGGTACTACCGCAGGGGTACGCGGTACTACCGCAGAGCCCCACGGTACTACCGCCCACACAGCAGAGACCAGAACAGCCACACAACACTACGGCAGAGGGCGGCAGTACTGCTGGCGCGGTACTACCGCACCCCCTTTCCAGGGATGGGAAGGCACGGATATAAAAAATTACATCCGTGGCTACTTCCGCAGAGTTGGAGTCAATGCAAAAACCCGACGCGGTAGTACTGTAAGCCAGCCGCGGTACTACCGCGCTAGGTGCGGATGTAAAAAATTACATCCGCCCCTTACAGTCGTGAAGTTGCGGAACTAAGCAAGGACCACGGTACTACCGCTCACTAGAAGCGGTACTACCGTGGGGCCTTGCGGTACTACCGCACCAGAGGGCGGTACTACCGCAAGGTCCTGCGGTACTACCGCTCTGACGAGCGGTACTACCGCACTTCCTAGTTCGGCAGACAAGAGCTATAATTGCATAGACACGGAAAACTTAGGATGCTCCAAAGGCAAGAGGAAAGGAAGTGCAAGGGACGATGTGTACGTGATGAATCCACCCAACCTTTCCAAAGCGGACCCCCTCTTAATAGTACGGCTTCCCTACGACTCAATACCACCGAAAAGAACCGAAGAGAAACGCCGTCTTCTATAGCCTATGAGGGGAACCCAATCATCTTGTGCCTAGTCAATATATCTAAAATATTTGATGCACATGATTAGTCCACAAAAGCATTGTCATCAATCACCAAAACCAACTAAGGGATAAAATGCCCTTACACCTAGTTTATGCGTTGCTTCGTAAGGGGCTGATTTGGATCCACATGTTTCATGCTATGGTTAGGTTTACCTTAATACTTCTTTTGTAGTTGCGGATGCTTGCAATAGGGGTTAATCATAAGTGGGATGCTTGTCCAAGGAAGGGCAGTACCCAAGCACCGGTCTACCCACATATCAAATTATCAAAGTAACGAACGCGAATCATATGAGCGTGATGAAAACTAGCTTGACGATAATTCCCATGTGTCCACGGGAGCGCTTTCCGTTATATAAGAGTTTGTCTAGGCTTGTCCTTTGCTACAAAAAGGATTGGGCCGCCTTGCTGCACCTTATTTACTTTTGTTACTTGTTACCCGTTACAAATTACCTTATCACAAAACTATCTGTTACTGAGCATTTCAGTGCTTGCAGAGAATACCTTACTGAAAACCGCTTGTCATTTCCTTCTGCTCCTCGTTGGGTTCGACACTCTTACTTATCGAAAGGACTACAATAGATCCCCTATACTTGTGGGTCATCATGGACCAAGCTAAGGTTGATGCTATTGAGAAAATACCATGTCCCAAGGACATCAAAGGTATTCGTAGTTTCCTAGGCCATGTTGGTTTCTATAGGAGGTTTATTAAAGACTTGTCTAAAATTTCCAGGCCTCTCACTAATATTTTGCAAAAGGATGTTCCTTTTGTTTTTGATGATGATTGTTTAGAAGCCTTTGAAACACTCAAGAAAGCTTTAATTACTGCACCTATTGTTCAACCAACTCATTGGAACTTGCCTTTTTGAAATTATGTGTGATGCTAGTGATTATGTTGTTGGTGCTATTCTTGGACAAAGAGTTGATAAAAAATTGAATGTTTTTCATTATGCTAGTAAAACTCTAGAAAGTGCTCAAAGAAATTATGCTACTATTGAAAAAGAATTCTTAGCAGTGGTGTTTGCTTGTGATAAATTTAGACCTTATATTCTTGATTCCAAAGTAACTATTCACACAGACCATGCTGCTATTAAATATCTTATGGAAAAGAAAGATGCTAAACCTAGACTTATCCATAGGGTTTTCTTGCTACAAGAATTTGATTTACATATTATTGATAGAAAAGGAGCTAAGAACCCCGTAGCTAATAACTTGTCTAGGCTTGAAAATGTGCTTGATGACCCACTGCCTCATGATGATAGTTTTCCTGATGAGCAGTTAGCTGCAATAAATGTTGCTAATAGTACTCCTTAGTATGCTGACTATGCTAATTATATTGTTGATAAATATTTGCCACCTAGCTTTACTTAGCAACAAAAGAAAAAATCTTCTATGATTTAAGATATTACTTTTGGGATGACCCACATCTTTATAAAGAAGGAGTAGATGGTATTATTAGACGTTGTGTACCTGAGCATGAACAGGGACAAATCCTACGGAAATGTCACTCCGAACCCTATGGAGGGCATCATGCTGGAGATAGAACTGCTCACAAGGTATTGCAATATGGATTTATTGGCCTACTCTCTTCAAGGATGCTCGTAAGTATGTCTCATCATGTGATGAATGCCGAAGAATAGGTAATATTGGTAAGCGTCAAGAAATGCCTATGAACTATTCACTTGCTGTTGAACCATTTGATGTTTCGGGATTTGATTACATGGGCCCTTTTCCTTCCTCTAATGGGTATACACATATTTTGGTGGCTGTTGATTATGTTACTAAATGGGTAGAAGCTATTCCAACTAGTAGTGCTGATCACAACACCTCTATTAAAATGCTTAAGTAAGTTATTTTCCCAAGGTTTGGAGTTCCTAGATATTTAATGACTGATGGTGGTTCACACTTTATTCATGGTGCTTTTTGTAAAATGCTTGCTAAATATGATGTTAACCATAGAATTGCCTCACCTTATCATCCTCAGTCTAGTGGTCAGGTTGAGCTTAGCAATAGAGAAATAAAATTAATTTTGCGAAAGACTGTTAATAGGTCCAGGAAGAATTGGTCTAAGAAATTAGATGATGCACTATGGGCTTATAGAACAGCTTATGAAAATCCTATGGGTATGTCTCCTTATAAAATTGTTTATGGAAAAGCTTGTCATTTACCTCTTGAGTTAGAACATAAAGCATACTGGGCAGTTAAAGAACTCAACTATGATTTCAAACTTACTGGTGAAAAGAGGTTATTTGATATAAGCTCATTAGATGAATGGAGAACCCAAGCTTATGAAAATGCAAAGTTATTCAAAGAAAAGGTTAAAAGATGGCACGACAAAAGAATTAAAAATCGTGAGTTTAAAGTTGGAGAATATGTTCTTTTGTACAACTCTCGTTTTAGATTCTTTGCAGGCAAACTCCTCTCCAAATGGGAAGGTCCCTATGTCATCGAGGAGGTTTACTGGTCTGGAGCCATCCAAATAAATAACTTCGAAGGTACTAACCCGAAAGTTGTCAACAGACAACGAATAAAGCATTATATCTCAGGTACGCCTATTAATGTTGAAAGCAATATTATTCAAACTTTAACACCGGAAGAACATATAAAAGAGTCCTTCCGGAACACTCCAGAATCGTCAAAATAAGGAGGTATGTGATACGGTAAGTAAACAGACTCCGAAAAATCTGCAAAAAATTTTTTTATCAGTTTTGGAATATTTTAGAATTTCAGAAATAAAGAAACTACCAGGAAGCGTACCTTGGTGGGAACAATACACCAGGGCATGCCAGGCAGCCTGGCGCGCCCAGGTGGGTTGTGCCCACTTGGGACACCCCCGTACTCAGTTTTTCTTCCATCTGATTGTCCTCCAAGATAAAAAATCTATATATACTTCCCGAACCTGTTAACCAACGTATCGCAAAGAAACCTTCTGTTTTCTTTTCTTGTTGTTTTCTGTGCAGATATGAAAATATGTCATCTCAAGACGCTGAAAGAGAGAGCTATGTTGCTGACCTCATCGCAAACCCAATGTCCTATGGGGATGAGAAGCACTATAGCTGGACTTTGGAAGAAGAATATGAAGATGAATCGATTCCTTCCCGGTTAAAAAATGAGAGCATGGAGGCGTTTGCAAGAAGATAATAAAACTCGAGATAGATAATGACGAGTTAATGATGGAAAAGTTTACTCTTAGTCAGAAACTGAAGGAAGCAAAGGGCGAATCCCCTGTCTTCTCACCACTACCATGGAAATCCGAGGACAACATCCCTTATCCTTCTTCACCACCACCGTCTTCTTCACCATCAAAGGAGAACTGAGTATCGGGTATGGGCACTCCCCTTGGCTTCCGCCAAGCTTGGGGGAGGTTCCCCGGTATCGTATCATCCCGCTATCTTTTTGCCTCTACTTATTTTAGTTCAATCTTTTGCTTAGATGAATAAAGTTTAGTTCGATCTTTTCTTCTTCGAGAGTTTGCTTAGTGATCTATCATTGTTATCATGTGCAAGTTATATAATAAAGTTAGCTCTAGTTTTTACTTTCTTTACTTTCATGTTGCAAATAAAGAAAAGAAAAAGAGAAAGGAAGCAAATAAAAGAAAGGAAATAAATCAATAAGATCATATACTAATCCTATGGTAGGTGACAACACCACATAAATAAAAGTATAAGTAAGAAAATTTTATTAGAGATTGACAAACATAGCATTAGTCAGTGATGCAACTCATCAAAGAATTAATAAGGGAAGGGAAGATTCACAGATAAATATTCTATCCTAGAAATCTTTTGTGATTGTGAGCCCTCATCAAAATATTATATGCCAAAAGTGTTGACGCTGGACAAGGAAGACAACGTAATGGTTTATGTATGTTTATATTCACATAGAAGTCATATTGTCATAGATCCTTTAACATGTGATGCTTGCCCCCTATCTTTGCTAGCCAAAAATTCCGCACTAAGTAGAGATACTACTTGTGCATCCAAAAAGCCCTTAAACCCAAATCTTTTTCAAGTGTCCACCATACCTACCTAGGGATTAAACAAGATCCCTCAAGTAAGTTGTCATCGGTGCAAAAAGGCAATAAAAATTGCTTCTAAATATGTGAGATCTTTTAGTGTAAGAGAAATTGAGCGTTGCACGAACTTGGATGACAAAGAATAAAAGCGACAGACTGCATAATTAAACCCGCGCAAACGTCGGGCTGGGCCGGGTTTCGGATCGGGCTTGTAAAAGCCCGACCTTCATTTCCCAAGCCCGAGCCCGGCCCGAAGCCCGAAATACTCCCTGTTTTCAAGCTAGATCCCGGCCCGAAATCAAGCCCGAAGCCTGAAAGCCCGACCCGAATGTTGTTTCTTAGTGTATGCAAGTGCAAGCCCGACCTGAAGCCCGAAAGCCCGGCCCAAAATACAAAAAAAAATGAAGCCCGAGCCTGGCCTGAACTATCTTCTGGGCTGCAAAACAAGGCCCGAGCCCGGCCCGAACATCAAGCCCGACCCGGCCCGGGTCGGGTTTTTCGGGCCAGGTCGTCGGGACGGGCTGCCCATGCCCTGGTTTATGCATAATAAAGGTTGTCATCTTAAGGGGCAATGTAACATGACATTCTTTTGCACTAAGGGGTTGAGCATCCAAACAAATAAGCGCATGGCAACCTCTGCTTCCCTCTACGAAGGGCCTATCTTTTACTTTCATGTATTTACTTTTATGGAAAGAGTCAAAGTTTTCCTTCTATTCCTTTTATTTTTCTCTTTTGGCAAGCATCATGTGGTGAGGAAAGATCTAGGCACATATGTCCAGTTGAATATAGATAGCATGAGTTATTATTGTTGACATCACCCTTGAGGTGGGTATGTTGGGAGGCGAAACAATAAGCCCCTATCTTTCCATGTGTCCGGTTGAAGCGTTTTGCTCATGTGTACTCGGTGAGTGTTAGCAATCATAGAAGACTATATGATGGTTGAGTATGTGGACTTGCCTAAAGGCTCCGACACGTGACCCTCCCTGAAAAATGATGAATTGTAGTTGCAAAGTTGACTGAGAACATAGTTTGTTGGTTTCTAACAGAGTTTTTGATTTATACTTTGATTGTGTGATGAACTATTACTTATTCATGGGAAGTGTATGATAAAAGTTCTATGATAAAAGTCCTATGTTTAATTTTGTTGTTGTTATAATAATCAACATGATACTTCTATGTTCGCATTTTTGTTTTTATCGACACCTCTCTCTCAAAGCATGTGGACATGTTTATCGATTTCGGTTTTCGCTTGAGGACAAGCGAGGTCTAAGCTTGGGGGAGTTGATACGTCCATTTTGCATCATGTTTTCTTACTGTTATTTACAATGTTTTTATCCATAATAATGCTTTTTGGAGTAATTCTAATGCCTTTTTCTCTCATAATTTGCAAGGTACACACCAAGAGGGGGAATTCCGGCAGGTGGAAATCTGGACCTGAAAAAGCTACGTCAGGCCACCTATTCTACACAACTCCAAATGAGCTGAAACTTCACGAAGATTTTTTATGGAATATATAAGAAATATTGGAGCCAATAAGCACCAGAGGGGGGCCACCAGGTGGGCACAACCCACCTGGGCGCGCCAGGCCCCCCTTGCGCGCCCTGGTGGGTTGTGGCCTCCTTGGCCCACCTCCGGTGCCCATCTTCTGGTATATAAGTCATTTTGACCTAGAAAAAAATAAAGGGAAAACCTTCGGGATGGAGCGCCGCCATCTCGAGGCGAAACTTGGGCAGGAGCACTTTTGCCCTCCGGCAGAGCGATTCTGCCGGTGGAACTTCCCTCCCGGAGTGGGAAATCATCGTCATCATCATCACCAACAACTCTCCCATCTTGGGGAGGGCAATATCCATCAACATCTTCACCAGCACCATCTCATCTCAAACCCTAGTTCATCTCTTGTATTCAATCTTGTTATCGGAACTATAGATTGTTGCTAGGGGGTGACTAGTAGTGTTGATTACATCTTGTAGTTGATTACTATATGGTTTATTTGGTGGAAGATTATATGTTCAGATCCATTATGCATATTAATACCCCTCTGATCATGAGCATGTTGATTATTTGTGAGTAGTTACTTTTGTTCTTGAGGTCACGGGATAAATCATGTTGCAAGTAATCATGTGAATTTGATATGTGTTCGATATTTTGATGGTATGTATGTTGTGATTCCCTTAGTGGTGTCATGTGAACGTCGACTACATGACACTTCACCATATTTGGGCCTAAGTCAATGCATTGTGGAGTAGTAAATAGATGGTGGGTTGCGAGAGTGACAGAAACTTAAACCCAAGTTTATGCACTATTCTGTAAGGGAACGATTGGATCCTAGAGTTTAATGCTATGGTTAGAATTTATTCTCAATACTTTTCTTGTAGTTGCGGATTCTTGTGGGAGGGTTAATCATAAGTAGGAGGTTTGTTCAAGTAAGAACAACACCTAAGCACCGGTCCACCCACATATCAAATTATCAAACACTACAAAAAAAAGACACTTCTGTGATGATACGTGTTTGTCACAGTAGGTCACGTTTTCTGTCATGCATGTACATCCATGACAAATTTTTGACAGAATCAAGATAGTCATACATGTGCTGTCGTAGAAGTGTTCCATGACATTACCAAAATTATCATCACGGAAGTGTCCACTTCTATGACGATAAATCGCGTGTCATGGAAGTGCTTTCGTCAAGGGTGACCGACACGTGGCATCCACCGTAACGGAACGCTGTTAACCTATCGGGTCCGGTTTTGGATCCGATAACCCGCTAACAGCTCGAACCAATGAGGATTTTCCACGTGTAAAATTCTCATTGGCCGGAGGAAACACGTGTTGGCTCACCGTTGGGACAGATGTCATCCATTCATTGGACAGGAGGCGCCTATGATGCGTTGACACATGGCAGAGCCCAACAGAGGCCCATTCCGGTGAAAAGGCCGGCCCGTTTGACTTGGTTAAAAGGTAACGGGCCGGCCAGCGGAAAGCCTGTTAACGGCCTGTTCGTATATAGCCCATTTATGGCCCGCTAAATCACGGCCCGTTACGGCCTATCCGAATTAAGCCCAGTAGCTTCATCTGGGCCTTCCAATATGATTCCAGCCCGTTGTAACTTCCGGTCCATGTATGGCCCATGATGTCTTTCGGCCCATACGAGACCATTTGTAAGTCTTGGCCCATTAACGGCCCGTGGTGAATCTGGCCCGCAATGAACAGTGTACCCCTTTATACCCATTAACGACCCATTATTCCATTGGGCCGTTTCCAACCCGTGTTATCTTTCGGCCTTCTCAGGGCACATTTATTCTTGGGCTCATTTCCAGCATTCGGTTACTTACGGCCCATCATTGGCCTTTTCTGCTTGTGGGCCAAATTCAGCCCGCGGTTACAATCGGCCCATTTGCGGCCTGTTACTCCGTTGGGCCGTTTTAATAACGTCATCAAATACGGCCGATTAACGACGGCCTGTTAGATTCTAAAAAAACAACGACCTATTATTGTCGGCCCATGAACGAACGATTCCAGATCTAGCCTGTTTATGGCCCATAATGCGGTCTGTTATTGGCCCATGTTTGGCCTATCAATCATACGGCCCGTAGAAGGCCCATTGATGCTACGGCCCGTAGAAGGCCCATTGATGCTACGGCCCGTAGAAGGCCCATTCTTTCTACGACCCTAAGAAGGCCCATTGTTTCTACGGCCCGTAGGAGGCCCATGGTAACTACAGTAAATATGTAGCCCATGGCTATTGTGGCCTAGTTTTAAAAAATAGGTTATTGCGGCCACTAGCAAACCGCGGAAAAATAACAGCACTGGCTACAAGCAAACAAATAAACAAGAAAACAAGGAAATAAATAAGCAAGCAACTTACGCTAGGCTATCACGGCTATTACACATATTACATCCATTGGGCTTCGAAGTTCGCCACCAGAGCAAATATAGGGAACAAAGCAGCATATCATATACACTGGATGTCAAAGTTGGCGACCAGTGCAAATAAACGCCGCAACAAAACAAGTCCAGAACTGAAACCACTTCAGAAGATCTCAAGAAACAATATCCTGGGTAGCAAGCTTATTAACTTTCTCTTGTTTGGCGCTTAAATCCTCCAGCGCTTGCTGTTGCACCAGAAAGTATGCATCTGAATTCTGCAGGGACTTCCTCAGTCCTTCAGCTTCCTGTCGTGGCACATCTGATCGATGTCTTTCAACTTGAAGTTGAGACTCAAGAAGACGAACTGATTCAGGCAGCGATTTCGAAGAGCTTGTGCCAGCAGTAGTGGCCAGTAACTCGAACACTACATCAAGACAGGACTTTTGGGTTCTCTCACTGTCGTCAAGGTAGTTTTTATGAGCTTTCTTGGAGACCAACAGGGATGTCTCACTATCTTGAACCTTATCTACATTACTTCCTTTACCATTGCATAACGGGGTACTGTTCTCCAATATTTTGTCCGCATTCTAAAAGAGAAACAAGCAGACACATCACAGGTTTACCATGTTGTATATGAAACTCATTTTGGTAAATCAGTTCAGTAGTAAAGTGCAGAGGATAACAGCATGAAACAAACATATATCAATGTACCATGGTCACTTTATGGTCTATATCATTCTAGTTTTTGTTGCCAAATCAAGATAGAGACACAGGTCAAATAATATTTGTTCAAGACAAAGCAGAATAGATAGAATATAAGTGTGGGAAACTATAGAGCAATAACAACACTTGTAATGTGCATGACATGAGAACATAACTGTTTATTCAATTGAAACTGAAATCAACATAGAGCAAGTTACAACAGCAAACCAGTTAAAGAAACAGGTTTAAAACATACCTGTTGCGCCATTGGAGTTTCATTTCCATCCTTCAAATTTGAAAATAGTTGGTCTTAGTAAATACAGTGATGCAAGAGCAAAGAGTATGAACCATAGCTACAGAACCTGACCTGAGAACAATTCTTCTTCTCCTTTAAGCGTTGAGTTGGGATTCGGTGTGGTGGTCCTCGTGCTTTGGGCACTGCAGTTCCCTTACTAACTGCTCGTGTTTGGGTGCTCTGTGGTGGAGATGGTGCTGTGTCAACTGGAACTGGGTTACTATCTGCTGGGGTTGGGGTTAGAAGGGGTGTAGCTGGTTCTCTGTCCAACTGGGTAGGGGTACAGTCTGCGAGAGTCTGGGTTATGTGTGATGGGGCTGGTTCTTGGGCAAGTACAACCGTGGTTCTATCTGCATCAACTGGTAGCACTATCTTTTCTAAAGATCATGTTGTTACTCCCTTAGATACTGCCATCACCCTCTCCAATTCAAATGGCTAATAAACAAGAAAAGTAATTGAATGTACAGACATTGTATGATAGACAGGTGCAATGGATAGTGGGGAATAAAGGAGGGCATGAAATAATTCGCATTTATGTTGTCTAACTGAGGGAGTCCTGGATTAGGGGGTCCTCGGACAGCCAGACTATATCCTTTGGCCGGACTGTTGGACTATGAAGGAAGACTTCGCCCCGTGTCCGGATGGGACTCTCCTTGGCGTGGAAGGCAAGCTTGGCGATGCGGATATGTAGATCTCCTCCCTTGTAACCGACTCTGAGTAACCCTAGCCCCCTCGGGTGTCTATATAAACCGGAGGGTTTAGTCCGTAGGAGAAGGATGACAATCATACCATAGGCTAGCTTCTAGGGTTTAGCCTCTACGATCTTGTGGTAGATCAACTCTTGTAATACTCATATCATCAAGATCAATCAAGCAAGAAGTAGGGTATTACCTCCATCTAGAGGGCCCGAACCTGGGTAAACATCGTGTCCCCCGCCTCCTGTTACCATCCGCCTTAGACGCATAGTTCGGGACCCCCTACCCGAGATCCGCCGGTTTTGACACCGACATTGGTGCTTTCATTGAGAGTTCCACTATGTCGTCACCGTAAGGCTAGATGGCTCCTTCGATCATCGACAACGATGCGATCCAGGGTGAGGTTTTCCTCCCCGGACAGATCTTCGTATTCGGCGGCCTCGTACTACGAGCCAACTCGCTTGGCCATCTGGAGCAGATCGAAAGCTACGCCCCTAGCCATTAGGTCAGGTTCGGAAGCTTGAACTATACTGCCGACATCCACGGAGACTTGATCTTCGACGGATTCGACCCCATGTCAGGTGCGCCGCACAATCACGACGAGCATGACTTAGCTCTGCCGTCGGACAGTGTTCGGGAGATCGCACCTGCAACTACTCCGGCCCTCAGTCCGGAACAAATTGCGCCATCTGAGGACGGGTGGATGGACCCCGCCACGGAAGCCGCACACTCAGTGGCGATAGAGCCGAATACTGATTCACCTCCTACGAGACCCGTGTTGCCGATCCGTTGGATTCGTCCCCGGCCTTGGGCTCAGAGCCGCCTGTGTCTGTGCCCATCGAATTCGATTGGGCACCGATCATGGAGTTTATCTCCGCGGATATCTGTCAGCACTCGCCCTTTGGCGACGTGCTAAACTCGTTGGGGTCTCTCTCCCTGTCAGGAGACTCTTGGACGAACTATGTCCGGCTAGAATGGGATGCGGACGACGAAGAAATTCGCTCCCCACCCACCACCCACTTAGTAGCCAATGTCGACGATTTAACCGACATGCTCGACTTCGGCTCCGAAGACATCGACGGTATGGACGACGATGCAGGAGACGAACAAGAACCACCGCCCACAGGGCGCTGGACTGCCACCTCATCATATGACATATACATGGTGGACACCCCCAAAGAAGGGGATGGCGATAAGACAACAGAGGATAACCCCTCCAATAAGCAATCCAAGCACCGACGTCAGCGGCGCCGCTCTAAGTCCCGCCATAGCAAAAGTAGCGATACCGGCATAAGAGACAATAATGCTCCGGATAGTGCCGTAGACGACGTTAATCCCCTCCAGCCAGACCTCGAGCGGGAGGATGAACAAGCTAGCCCTCTGGAACAGGCAGCAGACGGAGAATCAGAGGATGACAATTACATGCCTCTCTCCAAAGACGAGGTGAGCCTCGGCGACGAAGAATTTATCGTGCGTGAGGATCCCATCGAGCAGGAGCGCTTCAAGCGCCGGCTTATAGCCACAGCAAACAGCCTGAAGAAAAAGCAACAGCAGCTTCACGCAGATCAAGATCTGCTAGTGGATAGATGGACTGAAGTCCTTGCGGCCGAGGAATACAAACTCGAACGCCCAACCAAGAGTTACCTAAAGCGCAGGCTGCTACCCCAACTCGAGGAGGAAGCATTGAAACCTACATCACCAGCGTATGATGCGGCTGATCGGCCACCTCGTGGCCGGGACAGAGAGGCATATCAGCCCGAAGTCCAGCCCGCACCCCGCCGCCATTCAAGCAAAAATACCAAGGCCCGGGGCAACACGCGGGACCTGCGAGACGTATTGGAAAACAAAGCAAAACATGCAAGATCGATCTACGGATCACGGGGGCGCGCCCCAACGCGGGACGACGACCGTCACGTCGGATATACCAGAAGCAAATCCGTCCGGGCCGAATACCGCAGACAAGACTCGTATGAACTGCGTCGTGATATAGCCCGGCACACAGGCGCCGCACACCCCCTATGCTTCACTGATGAAGTAATGGATCACGAATTCCCAAAGGGTTTTAAACCCGTAAACATTGAATCATATGATGGTACAACAGATCCCGCGGTATGGATCGAGGATTTCCTCCTCCATATCCACATGGCTCGCGGTGATGATCTACATGCCATCAAGTACCTCCCACTAAAACTCAAAGGACTAGCTCGGCATTGGCTGAATAGCTTGCCAGCAGACTCCATTGGCAGTTGGGAGGATTTGGAATATGCATTTCTTGACAACTTCCAGGGCACTTATGTGCGACCACCGGATGCTGATGACTTGAGCCATATAACTCAGCAACCAGGGGAATCAGCCAGGAAATTCTGGACCCGGTTCCTAACTAAGAAAAACCAAATTGTTGACTGTCCGGATGCAGAGGCCTTAGCGGCATTTAAGCATAATATCCGTGACGAGTGGCTCGCCCAGCACCTCGGCCAGGAGAAGCCGAAGTCTATGGCAGGCCTCACGACACTCATGACCCGCTTTTGCGCAGGCGAGGATAGCTGGCTGGCTGCAGCAACAACACATCAGGAAGTCATGGCAATTCAAATGCCAAAGATAATAACGGCAGACCACGTCGTAACAGACACAAGCGCCGCAACAATGGTGACAACGCCGAAGACGCGACAGTCAATGCCGGATTCAATTGCTCTAAATCCGGTCAGCGGAAGAAGCCGTTCAAAAGAATCAACCCGGGCCCGTCCAGTCTGGACCGCATACTCGATCGCTCGTATCAAATTCACGGCACCCCCGATAAGCCAGTCAATCACACCAACAAAGAATGCTGGGTGTTCAAGCAGGCCGGCAAATTGAATACCGAAAACAAGGAAAAGGGGCTACATAGCGACGATGAGGAGGAGTCCCGGCCGCCGAACACAGGAGGACAGAAGAAATTTCCTCCGCAAGTGAAAACGGTGAACATGATATACGCAACCCATATTCCCAAGAGGGAACGGAAGCGTGCTCTAAGGGACGTCTATGCGATGGAGCCAGTCGCCCCAAAGTTCAACCCATGGTCTTCCTGTCCGATCACTTTCGATCGTAGGGACCACCCTACTAGTATCCGTCATGGCGGTTCTGCCGCATTGGTCCTTGATCCCATCATTGACGGATTTCACCTCACCCGAGTCCTTATGGACAGCGGCAGCAGCCTGAACCTGCTTTATCAGGATACAGTGCGCAAAATGGGTATAGACCCCTCGAGGATCAAACCCACTAAAACCACCTTTAAAGGTGTCATCCCAGGTGTAGAGGCCCGCTGCGCGGGCTCAATCACACTAGAAGTGGTCTTCGGATCTCCGGACAACTTCCGAAGCGAGGAGTTAATCTTTGATATTGTCCCGTTCCGCAGTGGCTATCACGCACTGCTCGGGTGAACCACATTTGCCAGATTCAATGCGGTACCTCGTTATGCATACCTCAAGCTCAAAATGCCAGGACCTCGTGGGGTTATAACAGTCAATGGAAACACAGAACGCTCGCTCCACACGGAGGAGCACACTGCGGCCCTCGCAACAGAGGCACAAAGCAGCCTTTTAAGGCAAACCGCCAATTCGGCGATAAAGCCCCCGGACACCTTCAAGCGAGTCCGGAGTAACCTGCAACAGGATCGCCTAGCACATTCAGAGCTCGCCTAGCAATTCGGCCTCCGTCCTAGTCCCAGTCAAGCGACGAAATCTGTGCTGCGTGTACATAATTATGCACTAAAAATACCATGGGCATAGGCGGGGGCACGGCCAGGACACGTCCCACGATGCGGCTCAACCGCCCCAGGGGCTGTATACCTCTATCATTTTCTCTTGTTCAGGACCTTACTCTCTGGAAGCCCTTTTTGGTAGTCTGATTGCTGGATGCATTACGGGAAGGAAATACCAAGGAGGCAAGAAGCTAGGACGTACAAGGGAATCCCCAGGTGGTCTCTGATAACGATCGAAATACCTGTTTTAAATACCCATACGCAGCTTGCCCTTGGATAGGACATGTCAAATAGTCCTATTTTTGCTTATTGCACTACTTGTATCAGTACGCTTCGACGTATTATTTAAATAACAATGCATAGCATTAGTCTATTATTGCATTACCCTTTCTTTTTTTCTCTTGTCTGTTTATTTACGACAAATTGCACCCGTACATTCTGGTACGACCAGTACGCCAGGGGCTTCACTATACCCCATAAATACGGCGTGAGAAGTCCGAACACTTTCGACAGTGCAGCACCCCGAACTTATAGCATTATACGCATCAGCTCCAAATCATGTCTTGGGTCAATAGTTGGGTTTGCCCGGCTCCCATGTTTTGGTACCTTACGTTCCGCAATATCGGCTAAGGTAGCACTAGGAGAACTACTGCGATTGTGTCCCGGTTCTTCCGGACGGGCACCTCAGTAGACAAAGCCGAAAACTGACTGTCATGATAAGGCGAGAGCTGGTCGCTGGTCGAGAGGTCTCAAGTCCTTAAAGACTTTTTCCGCTTCGGGCGAGGAGTCGGCCTTGCCCGACTTAGGCGTATATAGCGCCCCAAATTCGGCCTTCCGAATACTAGGGGCTTCGCCAAAATTTAAAATTGTAGACTTCTATGGCTAAGTGAGAGTGATAAAGCCTTATAGTCTGATTGCCTGGTTCGTTGCGCTGAACACCTCCCTCGAAGGACCCAAAATTGGGATAAAGAGTGCTCAGATTTATCCCAAACACCTCAGTACTAGTTACACGGGGAAGAAGCCGACGACTGGCCAACTCTCAGATTTTATAAACGGCCGCACATAAGGTAATATTTTAAATTCACAAGCGTTGCATAGCACAAATGAACTCGTTTCACATTACAGGATCACATTAGTACATTTATTCAAATATTACATCCTTAGCACATTCCTCCGCCACAAGGTGAGCACCCTTCAGGACACTTTCATAATACTTTTCGGGGTGGCGATGCTCCTTGCCCTCCGGCGGCCCCTCCTTCACCAGCTTTTCGGCGTCCAGCTTCGCCCAGTGCACCTTCGCCCGGGCAAAAGCCCTGCGCGCACCCTCGATGCAGACGGACCGCTTTATGACTTCAAGCTGTGGGCAGGCATTCACAAGCCGCCTCACCAGACCGAAGTAGCTATCAAGCAGGGGATCGCCAGGCCACATCCGGACTATAAGACCCTTCATGGCCTGTTCGGCAGCCTTGTGGAGCTCGACCAGTTGCTTCAGCTGGTCGCTCAAGGGCATTGGGTGTTCGGTCCGAGTATACTGAGACCAGAACAACTTCTCCGTCGAGCTCCCCTCCTCGGCCCGGTAGAACTCCGTGGCATCTGACACACTGTGGGGTAGATCTGCGAACGCTCCTGGAGAGCTCCAAACTCGGGTAAGTAAAAAGAAAGTTTCCTTCACATGCTTGCTTTGCATAATGAATGCCTTACCCGCTGCTATCTTCTTAACCGCCTCAATTTCCCGGAGGGCCTTTTGGGCTTCGGCCTTGGCATGTTGTGCGCTTTCGAGGGCCTTCGCAAGCTCGGACCCTTGCGTCTTAGAGTCACGCTCCAAGGACTCGTGCTTTTCGGCGAGAGCCTGGAGCTCTTGCTGCACCTCGCCCACTCGGGCTTCTTGCTTTTCTCGCTTGATGCGCTCCTTGGCCGCTTTGTCTTCGGCCTTGGATAGCGCCTTCTTCAGGGCCGCCACTTCAGTCGTGGCCCCTAAAGCAAAATTCATGAGGATCCTGTTATTCAAAATCCACATTTTCCTTTATCAATATACAGATGGGGTATCACTTACCTTTGTTCTCTTCGAGCTGCCTCTTGGTAAGGTCGAGCTCTTCCTTGGACCACTCAAGGTCCCGCTTCAGTACGGAGACCTCCGCAGTACGTGCGGAAGCGGCCAGCAGTGAAGCCTGCGTATGCACATAGACATATTCTGATTAGACTCCTGCAATTATTATTTGATCCTCTATTCGGCCTTTCTTCGTGAAACGCCAAACAGAGCATCAGGGGCTACTATCTAGGCTGCAACATTTTCTTATAATTTGATTACTCACCTCAAAGCCTGTTAGGAGGCTGGCACAGGCATCAGTCAGTCCGCTCTTGGCAGACTGAACCTTCTTGACCACCGCACTCATGATAGTGCGGTGCTCTTCATCAATGGAAGCGCCGCGAAGCGCTTCCAGCAAGTTGTCCGATGCCTCTGGTTGGACAGAGGTCATCGGCACAGATGGCTCGCCCCCCTTAGTGAGGGGTCGCCTGACAGAGTCCGGAACCACTGGAGGTTCCGGTACAGTATCCGGCTGGGTGACAAACTTGTTGCCCCCGCCATTGGAGCCCTTGGGATTTTTTCTCCCCTTGCGCCCATCGTCCGGAATGTCGCCTTGAGGCGCCTCCAGGACTACCTCCCCTTGGTTCGGTGCCCTTTGAGACAACACCTCGATGTCGTCCGTAGGGCGGGGGGAGGAGGCGGGCGGGGGCGAATCGTTGTTCATCTCTGATTGGCCCAAAGACTCCTCCGAAGAGGATACGTCGATGCGGGCTCGGGATGGACTGCATGATCATGTTCGGCATGATAAGAAGCAACAAAACGAAACATACCAGAATTGCTATGGTATCCGGATACTTACGACTTCGCCAGGGGCTTATCCCTGGGCAGCCACTCGTCGTCGCTGTAGGCGGCGGTGGTGGAGTTGTCCGGAAGGAGGGTCCTTCCCTTCTTGGACCCTTCAGCCGCCCCAGCCAGGGCGGTCTTCCTTTTATTGTCTCCCCCGGCTGGGGGGGAGAACTTTCCTCTTCTTCCTCCTCGTTTTCATGGGAGGACTGCGCCTCGGTGTTTTCGGACGATGAGTCCGATATAACCTTGCGCCGGAGACCCTTCCTGGTCCCCGTGGCCTTCTTTGGCACCTCATAAGGTGCCGGAACCAGCATCTCCGTTAGGAGAGCATCTGCTGGATCTTCGGGCAGGGGAGCCAGACAATCGATCTGCTCCGCTGTCGCTACCCAGTCCTATTAAATGGCGTGGAGGCTTAGATCCCGCGCGTGGTTATACTGGGGAAAACGAACATCTTATGAGATATAGAAGACTTACCGGATTGGCAGGGCGCTTCGCGCTGAGTCCGCGGTCCTTGGTAAGGGGAGGAGGTACCTCGGCGCCCTTGAACAACACCCTCCAGACGTCCTTGTGCGTCGTGTCGAAGAGCTCTCGCAGCGTCTGGTGCTCGGCTGGGTCGAACTCCCACAAATTGAATGCCCGTCTTTGACACGGGAGGATCCGGCGGAAGAGCATGACTTGGACCATGTTGTCGAGCTTGATATTCTTGCTCATCATGTTTTTGATGCATGTCTGGAGTCCGGTCAGCTCTACCGGGGAACCCCAGGACAGGCCCTTCTCTTTCCAGGAGGTGAGCCGCATGGGGATTCCGGATCAAAATTCGGGGGCCGCCACCCAGTTGGTGTCGCGCGGCTCGATGATGTAGAACCACCCCGATTGCCACCCCTTTATGGTCTCCACATAGGAGCCTTCGAGCCAGGTGACGTTGGGCATTTTGCCCACCATGGCGCCTCCGCACTCCGCTTGCTGGCCGACCACCACCTTCGGTTTAACATTGAAGGTCTTCAGCCACAGGCCGAAGTGGGGCTTGATGCGGAGGAAGGCCTCGCACACGACGATAAACGCCGAGATGTTGAGGATGAAATTGGGGGCCAGATGGTGAAAGTCCAGCCCGTAGTAGAACATGAGCCCGCGGACAAACAGGTGTAGGAGAAATCCCAGTTCGCGGACGAAGTGGGTAAGGAAAACCACCCTCTCATGGGATTCTGGGGTAGGGATAATCTTCCCCGCATCTGGCAGCCGGTGTGCAATATCCGCGGCCAGATATTCGGCTCCCTGCAGCTTTGTGATGTTCTCCTCCGTAACGGAGGAGACCATCCACTTGCCTCCCGCTCCGGACATGCTTGGAGTGGTTTGAGGAGAAAAACGCGAACTTGGGTGCTGGAGCCCGAGTGCACAAGAATGGATGAGCAAGGAGGAAGAAGGCGTGGGTAAAAAGGGGGAATCTTTATCCCTTTATAAGGGCGGAAGGAGCTATGCGCCTCCCCACCTACCTGGTAAACTCGCTTATTCCCCAAGCGCCGCAATTGATGGCGCGGTTGGGTTACCCACACCCGTATTGATGAGAATCCCGTGATAAGGGGACATGATCTCTGCTTCGACAAGACGTGCCAAGAAAACTGCCTCGCAATATGTGCAGCGGCTGGTTGAGAAAATCGGTTCGAATAATGACCGGGTCGTAGCATGATGTCATGCTGCAGAATGTGTCGGCAGATTAGATTTGTGGAAATATTATTCCCTCTACGGTGGTATGTGGAATTTGTTTTGCAGAGCCGGACACTGTCCTTGTGTTCAAAATCTTCTATGGAGTATTCGGAGGAGGAACCCGCCTTGCAATGCCGAAGACAATCTGCGCGCCGGACTCGTCGTCATTGAAGCCTGGTTCAGGGGCTACTGAGGGAGTCCTAGATTAGAGGGTCCTCGGACAGCCGGACTATATCCTTTGGCGGGACTGTTGGACTATGAATATAAAAGATTGAAGACTTCCTCCCGTGTCCGGATGGGACTCTCCTTGGCGTGGAAGGCAAGCTTGGCGATGCAGATATGTAGATCTCCTCCCTTGTAACCGACTCTGTGTAACCCTAGCCCCCTCCGGTGTCTATATAAACCGGAGGGTTTAGTCCGTAGGACAAGGACGACAATCATACCATAGGCTAGCTTCTAGGGTTTAGCCTCTATGATCTCGTGGTAGATCAACTCTTGTAATACTCATATCATCAAGATCAATCAAGCAGGAAGTAGGGTATTACCTCCATCGAGAGGGCCCGAACCTGGGTAAACATCGTGTCCCCCGCCTCCTGTTACCATCCGCCTTAGACGCACAGTTTGGGACCCCTACCCGAGATCCGCCGGTTTTGACACCGACACTAACCAAACAGGATAGCATGACACAATTTCACATATATGATGGCTAACAAAACAGGATAGCATGACACAATTTCACAGTATGATGGCTAACTAAAAAAGATGGAAAGACATAGTTCAAAATATGATGACTATGTAAACAGGATGACATGATATAACTATATAATGTGTTTATTAAATAGGTTGGCATGCCATAATTCACATACATGCCGCCTATGGAAACATGATAGCATGATATAATTCCTGGATAGAATGACATAATTCAAAATATGATGACTGTAAACACTAAACATGATGAGATGATTGATACGTCTCCAACGTATCTATAATTTTTGATTGTTCCATGCTATTATATTATCTGTTTTGGATGTTGAATGGGCTTTATTATACACTTTTATATTATTTTTGGGACTAACCTATTAACCGGAGGCCCAGCCCAAATTGCTATTTTTGGCCTATTTCAGTGTTTTGAAGGAAAGGAATATCAAACGGAGTCCAAACGGAATGAAACCTTCGGGAACGTGATTTTCTGAACAAACGTGATCCAGAGGACTTGGAGTGGACGTCAAGCAATCAACGAGGAGGCCACGAGGCAGGGGGTGTGCCTACCCCCCTGGGCGCGCCCTCCACCCTCGTGGGCCCCTCGTAGCTCCACCGACCTACTTCTTCCTCCTATATATACCTACGTACCCCGAAAACATCAGAGGGGAGCCAAAACCCTATTTCCACCGCCGTAACCTTCTGTACCCGTGAGATCCCATCTTGGGGCCTTTTCCGGTGCTCCGCCGGAGGGGGCATCGATCACGGAGGGCTTCTACATCAACACCATAGCCTCTCCGATGATGTGTGAGTAGTTTACCTCAGACCTTTGGGTCCATAGTTATTAGCTAGATGGCTTCTTCTCTCTCTTTGGATCTCAATACAAAGTTCTCCTCGATTCTCTTGGAGATCTATTCGATGTAATCTTCTTTTGCGGTGTGTTTGTCGAGATCTGATGAATTGTGGGTTTATGATCAAGATTATCTATGAACAATATTTGAATCTCCTCTGAATTCTTTTATGTATGATTGGTTATCTTTGCAAGTCTCTTCGAATTATCAGTTTGGTTTGGCCTACTAGATTGATCTTTCTTGCAATGGGAGAAGTGCTTAGCTTTGGGTTCAATCTTGCGGTGCTCGATCCCAGTGACAGTAGGGGAAACGACACGTATTGTATTGTTGCCATTGAGGATAAAAAGATGGGGTTTATATCATATTGCATGAGTTTATCCCTCTACATCATGTCATCTTGCTTAGAGCGTTACTTCGTTCTTATGAACTTAATACTCTAGATGCATGCTGGATAGCAATGTAGGCAGGAGTCGGTCTACTTGTCACAGACGTGATGCCTATACATGATCATACCTAGATATTCTCATAACTATGCTCAATTCTATCAATTGCTTGACAGTAATTTGTTCACCCACCGTAATACTTATGCTATCTTGAGAGAAGCCACTAGTGAAACCTATGCCCCCGGGGTCTATTCTCTATCATATTAATCTACCGTTATTTCTATTACCGTTTATTTTGCTTTCTTTACTTTTAGTCTTTATCATAAAAATACCAAAAATATTATCTTATCATCTCTATCACATCTCACTTTTGTAAGTGGCCATGAAGGGATTGACAACCCCTTTATCGCATTGGTTGCAAGGTTCTTATTTGTTTGTGTAGGTGCGTGGGACTTGAGCATGGTCTCCTACTGGATTGATACCTTGGTTCTCAAAAACTGAGGGAAATACTTACGCTACTTTACTGCATCACCCTTTCCTCTTCAAGGGAAAACCAACGCAGTGCTCAAGAGGTAGCAAGAAGGATTTCTGGCGCCGTTGCCGGGGAGTCTACGCACAAGTAAAGACATACCAAGTACCTATCACAAACTCTTATCCCTCGCATTACATTATTTGCCATTTGCCTCTCGTTTTCCTCTCCCCCACTTCACCCTTGCCGTTTTATTCGCCCTCTTTTCCGTTCGTCTCTTTTTCGCTTGCTTCTAGTTTTCTTGTGTGTTAGATTGCTTGCTTGTCACGATGGCTCAAGACAATACTAAATTGTGTGACTTTACCAATACCAACAACAATGATTTTCTTAGCACTCCGATTGCTCCTCTTACCGAAGCTGAATCTTGTGAAATTAATGCTGCTTTGTTGAATCTTGTCATGAAAGATCAATTTTCTGGCCTTCCTAGTGAAGATGCCGCTACCCATCTAAACAACTTTGTTGATTTGTGCGATATGCAAAAGAAGAAAGATGTGGACAATGATATTGTTAAATTAAAGCTATTTCCGTTTTCTCTTAGAGATCGTGCTAAAACTTGGTTTTCATCTTTGCCTAAAAATAGTATTGATTCTTGGAATAAGTGCAAAGATGCTTTTATCTCTAAGTATTTTCCTCCCGCTAAGATCATCTCTCTTAGAAACGATATTATGAATTTTAAGCAACTTGATCATGAACATGTTGCACAAGCTTGGGAGAGGATGAAATTAATGATACGTAATTGCCCTACTCATGGTTTGAATTTGTGGATGATTATACAAAAAAATTATGCCGGATTGAATTTGCTTCTAGAAATCTTTTAGATTCGGCCGCGGGAGGCACTTTTATGGAAATCACTTTAGGAGAAGCTACTAAACTCCTAGATAATATTATGGTTAATTATTCTCATTGGCACACTGAAAGATCTACTAGTAAAAAAGTGCATGCGATAGAAGAAATTAATGTTTTGAGTGGAAAGATGGATGAACTTATGAAATTGTTTGCTAATAAGAGTGTTTATTCTGATCCTAATGATATGCCTTTGTCTTATTTGATTGAGAATAATAATGAATCTATGGATGTGAATTTTGTTGGTAGGAATAATTTTGGTAACAACGCGTATAGAGGAAACTTTAATCCTAGGCCGTTCCCTAGTAATTCCTCTAATAATTATGGTAATTCCTACAACAATTCTTATGGAAATTTTAATAAGATGCCCTCTTAGTTTGAGACTAGTGTTAAAGAGTTTATGAATTCACAAAATAATTTCAATGCTTTGCTTGAAGAAAAATTGCTTAAGGTTGATGAATTGGCTAGGAACGTGGATAGAATTTCTCTTGATGTTGATTCTTTGAAACTTAGATCTATTCCCACCTAAGCATGATATCAATGAGTCTCTCAAAGCCATGAGAATTTCCATTGATGAGTGCAAAGAAAGAACCGCTAGGATGCGTGTTAAGAAAGATTGCTTTGTGAAGGCGTGTTCTTCTAGTTTTTATGAGAATAAAGGTGAAGATCTAAAAGTTATTGATGTGTCCTATTAAATCTTTGTTTTGCAATATGAATCTTGATTATGATGGGACTGGAGATGAGTCAACTTTAGTTAAAAGGCGTCCCAATAATTCGGAGTTTTTAGATCTTGATGCAAAAATTGGTAAAAGTGGGATTGAAGAGGTTAAAACTTTACATAGCAATGAACCCACTATCTTTTATTTCAAGGAATTTAATTATGATAATTGCTCTTGGATAGATTGTATTTCCTTGTTGCAATCCGTGCTAAATTCTCCTCATGCTTATAGTCAAAATAAAGCCTTTACTAAACATATCGTTGATGCTTTGATGCAATCTTATGAAGAAAAACTTGAGTTGGAAGTTTCTATCCCTAGAAAACTTTATGATGAGTGGGAACCTACAATTAAAATTAAAATTAAGGATCACGAATGCTATGCTTTGTGTGATTTGGGTGCTAGTGTTTCCACGATCCCAAAAACTTTGTGTGATTTGCTAGGTTTCCGTGAATTTGATGATTGTTCTTTAAACTTGCATCTTGCGGATTCCACTATCAAGAAACCTATGGGAAGAATTAATGATGTTCTTATTGTTGCAAATAGTAACTATGTGCCCGTAGATTTTATTGTTCTTGATATAGATTGCAATCCTTCATGTCCTATTATTCTTGGTAGACCTTTCCTTAGAACGATTGGTGCAATTATTGATATGAAGGAAGGGAATATTAGATTCCAATTTCTGTTAAGGAAAGGCATGGAACACTTCCCTAGAAAGAATATTAAATTACCTTATGAATCTATTATTAGAGCCACTTAAGTATTGCCTACCAAAGATGGCAATACTTACATCTATCCTCGCTTTTATGCCTAGCTAGGGGCGTTAAACGATAGCGCTTGTTGGGAGGCAACCCAATTTTATTTTAATTTTATTGCTTTTTATTTATGTTTAGTACTAAATCTTTGATCTAGCCTCTGGTTAGATGTGTTTTTATGTTTTAATTAGTGTTTGTGCCAAGTGAAACCTATAGGATCTTCTTGGATGATAGTTATTTGATCTTGCTGAAAATTCCAGAAACTTTCTGTTCACGAAAACAATTGTTTAAAATCACCAGAACGTGATAAAATAATGATTCCAATTGAAGTAGATCAATAAACAAATTATATAGGTCTTCCTATTTTGGTATATTTTTCTGAGTTCCAGAAGTTTGCTTTAGATACAGATTACTACAGACTGTTCTGTTTTTGACAGATTCTGTTTTTCGTATGTTGTTTGCTTATTTTGATGAATCTATGGCTAGTAAAAGAGTTTTTAAACCATAGAGAAGTTGGAATATAGTGGGTTTAACACCAATATAAATAAAGAATGAGTTCATTACAGTACCTTGAAGTGGTGTTTTGTTTTGTTTCGCTAACGGAGCTCACGAGATTTTCTGTTAAGTTTTGTGTTGTGAAGTTTTCAAGTTTTGGGTAAAGATTTGATGGATTATGGAACAAGGATTGGCAAGAGCCTAAGCTTTGGGATTCCCAAGGCACCCCAAGGTAAAATAAAGGACAACCAAAAGCCTAAGCTTTGGGATGCCCCGGAAGGCATCCCCTCTTTCGTCTTCGTCTATCAGTAACTTTACTTGGGGCTATATTTTTATTCACCACATGATATGCGTTTTGCTTGGAGCGTATTGTATGATTTTAGTCTTTGATTTTTAGTTTACCACAATAATCCTTGCTGTACACACCCTTTGAGAGAGACACACATGATTCGGAATTTGTTAGAATACTCTATGTGCTTCACTTATATCTTTTGAGCTATATAGTTTTTGCTCTACTGCTTCACTTATATCTTTTAGAGCACTATGGTGGTTTTATTTTATAGAAATTATTGATCTCTCATGCTTCACTTATATTATTTTGAGAGTCTTAAACAGCATGGTAATTTGCTTTAATTTTGAAATTAATCCGATAGGCATCCAAGATGAGCATAATAAAAACTTCCATATTGAGTTCATTGAATATCATGAGAAGTTTGATATGTACTAGATAAGTGTTTTGAGAGATAAAGGTGGTAATATTAGAGTGTGCTAGTTGAGTAATTGTGAAATTGAGAAATACTTGTGTTAAGGTTGGCAAGTCCCGTAGCATTCACGTATGGTGAAAGTTGTGTGACAATTTTGACACATAAGGTGTTCTTTTATTGCTTTCCTTATGAGTGGCGGTCGGGGACGAGCGATGGTCTTTTCCTACCAATCTATCCCTCTAGGGGCATGCGTAGTAGTACTTTGCTTCGAGGTCTAATAAACTTTTGTAATAATTATATGAGTTCTTTATGACTAATGTGAGTCCATGGATTATACACACTCTCAACCTTCTACAATTTTCTAGCCTCTACAGTACCATGCATTGCCCTTTCTCGCCTTGAGAGTTGGTGCAAACTTCACCGGTGCATCCAAACCCCGTGATATGATACGCTCTATCACACATAAACCTCCTTATATCTTCCTCAAAACAGCCACCATACCTACCTATCATGGCATTTCCATATCCATTCCGAGATATATTGCCATGCAACTTACCACCGTTCCGTTTATTATGACATGATTCATCATTGTCATCTTGATTTGCATGATCATGTAGTTGACATCGTATTTGTGGCAAGGACACCTTTCATAATTTTTTATACATGTCACTCTTGATTCATTGCATATCTCGGTACACCGCCGGAGGCATTCACATAGAGTCATATTTTGTTCTAAGTATTGAGTTGTAATTCTTGAGTTATAAGTAATAAAAGTGTGATGATCATCATTATTAGAGAATTGTCCCATGTGAGGAAAGGATGATGCAAACTATGATTCCCCCACAAGTCGGGATGAGATTCCGGACTAAATAAAAAAAAGAGGCCAAAAAAAGAGAAGGCCCAACAAAAAAAGAGAAAGAAAAAAATGAGAGAAAAAGAGAGAAGGGACAATGTTACTATCCTTTTTCCACACTTGTTCTTCAAAGTAGCACCGTGATCTTCATGATAGAGAGCCTCCTATGTTGTCACTTTCATATACTAGTGGGAATTTTTCATTATAGAACTTGGCTTGTATATTCCAATGATGGGCTTCCTCAAAATGCCCTAGGTCTTCGTGAGCAAGCAAGTTGGATGCACACCCACTTAGTTTCTTTTGTTGAGCTTTCATACATTTATAGCTCTAGTGCATCCGTTGCATGGCAATCCCTACTACTCTCATTGACATCAATTGATGGGCATCTCCATAGCCTATTGATTAGCCGCATCAGTGTGAGACTTTCTACCATTTTTGTCTTCTCACATAACCCCCATCATTATACTTTATTCCACCCATAGTGCTATATCCATGGCTTGCACTCATGTATTGCGTAAGGGTTGAAAAGGCTGAAGCGCGTTAAAAAGTATGAACCAATTGCTCGGCTTGTCATCGGGGTTATGCATGATGAGAACGTTTTGTGTGACGAAATTGAAGCATGGCCTAACTATATGATTTTGTAGGGATGAGCTTTCTTTGGCTATGTTATTTTGATAAGACATAATTGCTTGGTTAGCATGTTTGAAGTATTATTGTTTTTATGTCAACATTAAAATTTTATCTTGAATCTTTCGGATCTAAATATTCATGCCACAATAAAAAGAATTACATTGAAAATTATGCTAAGCATTCCACATCAAAAATTCTGTTTTTATCATTTACCTACTCGAGGACGAGCAGGAATTAAGCTTGGGGATGCTTGATACGTCTCCAACGTATCTATAATTTTTTATTGTTCCATGCTATTATATTATCTGTTTTGGATGTTCAATGGGCTTTATTATACACTTTTATATTATTTTTGGGACTAACCTATTAACCGGAGGCCCAGCCCAAATTGCTGTTGTTTGCCTATTTCAGTGTTTCGAAGGAAAGGAATATCAAACAGAGTCCAAACGGAATGAAGCCTTCGGGAACGTGGTTTTCTGAACAAACGTGATCCGGAGGACTTGGAGTGGACGTCAAGCAATCAACAAGGAGGCCACGAGGCAGGGGGCGCGCCTACCCCCCGGGCGCGCCCTCCACCCTCATGGGCCCATCTTAGCTCCACCGACCTACTTCTTCCTCCTATATGTACCTACATACCCCGAAAACATCAGAGGGGAGCCAAAACCTTATTTCCACCGCCGCAACCTTCTGTACCCGTGGGATCCCATCTTGGGGCCTTTTCCGGCACTCCGCCAGAGGGGGCATCGATCACGGAGGGCTTCTACATCAACACCATAGCCTCTCCGATGATGTGTGAGTAGTTTACCTCAGACCTTCGGGTCCATAGTTATTAGCTAGATGGCTTCTTCTCTCCCTTTGGATCTCAATACAAAGTTATCCTCGATTCTCTTGGAGATCTATTCGATGTAATCTTCTTTTGTGGTGCGTTTGTCGAGATCCGATGAATTGTGGGTTTATGATCAAGATTATCTATGAACAATATTTGAACCTCCTCTGAATTCTTTTATGTATGATTGGTTATCTTTGCAAGTCTCTGTCGGTGTCAAAACCGGCGGATCTCGGGTAGGGGGTCCCGAACTATGCGTCTAAGGCGGATGGTAACAGGAGGCAGGGGACACGATGTTCACCCAGGTTCGGGCCCTCTCGTAATACCCTACTTCCTGCTTGCTTGATCTTGATGATATGAGTATTACAAGAGTTGATCTACCACGAGATCGTAGAGGCTAAACCCTAGAAGCTAGCCTATGGTATGATTGTTGTTCTTGTCCTACGGACTAAGCCCTCCGGTTTATATAGACACTGGAGGGGGCTAGGGTTACACAGAGTCGGTTACAAGGGAGGAGATCTACATATCCGTATTGCCAAGCTTGTCTTCCACGCCAAGGAGAGTCCCATCCGGACACGGGACGAAGTCTTCAATCTTGTATCTTCATAGTCCAACAGTCCGGCCTAAGTATATAGTCCGGCTGCCCGAGGACCCCCTAATCCAGGACTCCCTCAGTAGCCCCTGAACCAGGCTTCAATGACGATGAGTCCGGCGCATAGATTGTCTTCGGCATTGCAAGGCGGGTTCCTCCTCCGAATATCCCATAAAAGAATTTGAACACAAGGATAGTGTCCGGCTCTGCAAAACAAATTCCGCATACCCCTGTAGAGAGCACAATATTTCCACAAATCTAATCTGCTGATAGCTTTTCATAACGTGACATCACACCACGGCCTGGTGATTATTCGAACCGTTTCTCCCAGCCTGCCACTGCACGTCTCGCGAGGCGGTTTTATTGGCACGTCTTGTCGAAGCAGAGATCGTGTTCCCCTTATCACAGGATTCTCATCAATACGGGTATGGGTAACCCAATCGTGCATGTTGGTATGACTCCTCGAGTTTAGGCAAGTTCCAAACGGCCACGCGGAGGACGCTTGATATTCACCCTCTTTATAAAGGGGCCAAGGCATGTCCTTTTCTTCTCGCACTCAATCGAATCCTTCCCCCACCTCGAGTTCCAACACCAAAGGCTCAGGCTAGGTGCTTTGGACCTTCAGTCATGTCCGGATCCAACCTTCAAGGTCGGTGGATGCAGAGGAGGACATCAAGAAGCTAAGAGAAGCCATGTATCTGACCGCCGAAATATCGCACAGGCTGCCTGCTCGAGGGCAGGTCATTCCCACTCCCGAACCCGGCGAGAGTGTCGTATTCGTCTCCCACTTCCTCCGAGGGCTAGGCTTTAGTCTAGATCCCTTTGTTATAAGGCTCATGTTCTATTACGGGCTTGATTTCCATGATCTGGCCCCGGATTCCATCCTTCACATCTCGTCGTTCGTCGTCGTATGTGAGGCCTTCCTCCACGTCACCCCACACTTTGGCTTATGGCTCAAGACCTTTAATGTGAAGCCAAAGATGATTAATGGGCGACACGCAGAATGCAGAGGTGCCGTAATAAGCAAAGGCGTCGATGTTTCATGGCCAAAGGGTTCCTTCCCAGAGGTGTCCAGCTTATGGCAACGGGAGTGGTTTTACATCACAGCTCCCCAGGGTACTAAGTGGGTAGCCGCCCCTGCCTTCCGCTCGGACCCCCCGCCACAACTGGCGTCATGGATCAACAAGGGGCTGGACTAGGGGCCAGTATATGATGTGCCGACATTGTAGAGTCGCATCCGAGATCTCCTCGAGAGAGATGTCAGCCTTGTCAAGGTAATGCAAGTCATGCTAGTTCGTCGAGTCCTGCCTTGCAAACATCGACCTCTCCGTATGTGGGGGTGCAACCCGGAAGGACCGTGAACTATTCAGCACTTCTTCAGCGTGACGCTCGAAGAGATGTACAGATTGTTCTTCGGATCACAAATAAAGTGTCCGGACACCACCGAGGATGCGGGTCTGAGCTGCAATCATCCAGATACCCAAGTAAGTAGTTCTTCGGCCGAACATGTTGTCTCTTTATTTATCACAACATCATTCTGAAAAATCGCTCTTTGACCAGGACTGGGTAAAAAAGGCGAAGATGATCAGGTGTTCGCCCCCCCTTCCCGAAGGCTCGACAGATCCAGTACTGGCCAGAATGCTTAAGCTCGCGCCTTATCAAGCGCCCTCAGGGGAAGATAAAGGGGGGAATAAAGAAGCCGAAAGCGGGCCTCACTCATTATTCATCTAGACCGGGGGAATTAGTGCCTCCGCGAAGGAGGAGAACCGGGGAGAAGAATCTAAAATTCCCTCTCCCCAGGGAAGGAAGAGGACCGCCTCTGAAGACTTGGAAACAATGGTTTCCAAACGAGGGAAGAAATCTTCGTCAGGGAGTCCTACCCCGGAGGGTACCCTTACCGCACAGTGCCCGCAAGGGGATCAGTCCCCCACCAACCTGTAAGTAGACAAAAGTACTTTGTGGTAAACCTATCCTACTTTATTTCCGAGGAAAATAACCGAGACGTATGTCCTGTAGTTCGGATCATAGCCCTTCTCGACAGAGTTCGTCTTCGGGGGATCTTCTTCCGGAGATGATGGAGAGCGAAACACCTCCCCATGCCTCCCCGCCTCATGAGGCGGATGACCCTGAGGTGTCGTCACGAAGGGTTTCTCCTGATCCGCCGAGGCCGGAAGGTAACCCTTCGGCCACCCAGAGTCCGGAGTATTCGACTCCTAAGGGGAGCAACAAAAAGAGTTCGGAACTGTCCGGTGCGCGACCAGACTCACTGCGGAATCTTCTGGAGCAAGCGGCTATCTCAGAAGCACACCGTACGTTAATGGGTATGGTAGTTGAGAAGATTTCATCCGCCGAAAGCGGGTTACATGAAGCTTTTATGAGCCTGCTGAGAGGCTTTGAGGTACGTAAAGTAATATGTGTATTTTTGACGGTACCGCACACGCCAGGTGTGCCCTATGTAGATAGTAGCCCCTGAGACTCTGGTTGCTGTCGAAAAAGGCGGCAAACAGAGGATCGTAGTCCCAGGTAATAATCATGTCGCCTTCATGTGCAGGTGGCTGAAGGTCCGGTAGCTAGCCAGGCTGGTGAGTTTGTCGTACTGAAGCGGCAACTTGATGCGGCAGATGCTGACATCGTGCTTGTAAACAGGCGGCTTGACGAGGCACAGGGTATGTATTCTTCGGTGGTCAACATATATTAAGAGGAGCATAATGCTAGTATCTATAATATGCTATGACTGCAGATGGAGCTGCCGCCGTGGAGACCCTTCAGGCGGAACTTGCCCGAGCCAAGGAACAAGCCAGGAGGAGTGATGTGGCCGCCCTAAAGGCGGTCGAAGAGTTACGAGCCGAACAGGCGGCACATTGCGAGAGCAAAGAGAAAATAGCCAAGATGGCTGTTGAGTTGAAAGATGCCGCCGACCGTTATGAGCTTCTCGAAAGGGAAAGTCAAACGAAGAAGGCGGACCTGGAGAAAGCCATGGTAGAAGCTAAGGAAACCCGCTCTAAAATCCGAGCGGCGAAGGAGGAGCTACGTCAAGACGGAAATATCACGGCTGGGAAGCCCTTTTTGTTGCGGACGAATTTCGGAGATCCTAAGTATGCCCTTCTGGATCAATTATGGAGTTCTGCGGACGCGTACCTAGATTTGGCAGCAAGTGCTGCTGATGCGACCAAGTTTTTCGAAGATCAAAAAGATCACGAAGTGGAAAAGTTGTTCTGGTTGCAGTTCAATGCTCCGGCGCGTCTGCTGCTGTTAAATGAGCAAATGGCCGAGTGGGCCGAGCTCCATAGGTTGTCCGGGCTTGCCATGAGGTCTTTTGTGGATCGTCTCTGGCCGGAAGGACCAAGGCCGAATAGTTATTTTGGTCTTGTGCAACGATTCCTTGGTGCTGTTCCGCATATCGGCGCTATAAAGAGGTCGGCGTGCATAGAGGGTGCATGGATGGCTCTTGCCCGTGTCAAGACATACTGGGCGGAGATGGAGGCCACCGCGATTGCAACCCAGAATCCGGCCGTAGGCCAGGTTTCGGCCGAGCACTATTTTGAAGAAGTCCTGGAAGGAGCTCGTTTAATAGAGGCTCAGTGCTCGAAGAGTGTCATGTTCGAGTGACATGTATCTCGATTGTAATAACAATACTATTTGAATTATAAAGGCTATGTTTATACTTTTGCCTGAAAGTATTATGATGCCTCCTTTGCGGCCCTTTATGTATATATGTATATAACCTGAAAGTTTGCAGTCGTCGGCTTCAGCCCCCACGCATATAATGCGGGGGTGTTTGCAAAAGCGTGTGTTCACACTTGATCCAACGTCTTGGTCCATTAAGGAGGTGGTAGCGCAGCGAACGAGGCAATCGGACTATATTGCTTTAACACTTTCACTTAACCATAGGAGTTTGACAGTGGGGCTACTATATAGCCCCTGGTACTTCCGCACTCGTCCGAGTACGGGGCGTGTATGTACATGACCGGGAAAACCGGCCCTTCGTTAATGCGGAGGAATCCCGAATATTCCGCTAAGTCATCGAGTGGTTGACCAGTCTCGCGCTTTATCATGACAGTCAGTTTTCGGCTTTCTCTACTGAGGTGCTCATCCGGATGAACCAGGGCACAATCGCAGTAGTTCTCCCGGTGCCACCTTAGCCGATAGAGCAGAACGTAAGGTAGAAAAACGCGGGAGCCGGGAAAACCCAACATTTGACCAAAGACATGATTCGGAGCTGATGCATATAATACCAAACTCGCGACGCCGAACACTCCCTAAGGTATTCGGTCTTTACAACATATACTGGGCTGAGTAACGCCCTTGATAATGAACCCCGAGTCTCCAGGTACGTGCATTATTCTGACGTGGCGAAATGCCAATAACGTCAGTATCCCTCTCGGTTATACTGAGTATCCAGAGGATGTGAAGCAACAAGAGACAGTAAAAAAGGTTTACACAGGGTCTTAATCTAAAAGGAAACCTTTGAGCGGGGCCCTGCTGCACGTCTGCGCCTGTGTCTCTGTTGTGCCGTATCCTAGAAGGGTGTAGCACGATTATCATCTGTAAAAGAGAAGAATTAGGTGAAAGTTGTCGTGCGAAAAATTGGTTATTCTCAATAAACCATTAAAATTCAAGATAAGTAAGGTCGAGCCGAACTGTGGTCCTTTTTACATGCGGGAAGCCCCTGGTACCGCCTATGGGGGTATATCCATCAAACCAATCTCAGGTTTATGTAAGCTGTTACAGCTAGTCACGCGCCAGACTTGTCTAGCCGTGTCCGCGGTCTTGAAGACCGATCATTTATTCTGGTTGGAGAGGCCGTTTAGTGTTCGGCTGATAAAGCCGCCACACATTCTTCCGCGCGTAAGGAACGCTCAACATTTCTGCTAACTGTGATGATGCCACGTGGACCAAGCATCTTAAGCTTAAGAAAAGTGTAATGCGGTACTGCATTAAAACAAGCGAAAGTTGTTCTTCCGAGTAGTGCTTGATAGCCGCTTCGGAAAGGAGCGATGACGAAGGTTAACTTTTCACTTCGGAAGTTGTCGGGAGAACCGAATACAACCCCTAGTACTAGAGAGCCCATACAGCAGGCCTCTGGGCCTGGTATTACTCCTTTAAAGGTAGTATTGCTTTGGCTGATTCTTGTCGGGTCTATCCCCATTTTGCAGACTGTGTCCTGATGTATCAGATTAAGACTACTGCCGCCGTCCATGAGGACTTGGGTGAGATGGTATCCGTCGATAATTGGGTCTAGCACCAAGGCAGCCAATCCTCCGTGTCGGATACTTGTCAGGTGATCCCTGCGATCAAAAGTGATCGGGCAGGCCGACCAAGGGTTGAACTTAGGGGTGACGGGCTCTACGGCACGTATGTCTCGGAGTGCATGTTTGCTCTTCTTTTTGTTACGTGAATCATGTTCACTGTTTTGACCTCTGGTGGGAGTTTTTTCTGTCCCCCAGTGCTTTGCTGGCGAGGCTCATCCTCGTCTTCACTTGGTGTTTCCCTCCCCTTATGTTCAGCGTTTAACTTGCCGGCCTGCTTGAAGACCCAGTATTCTCTGTGGGTGTGATTTGCAGGTTTATCGGAGGTGCCATGAATCTGACATAATTTGTCTAGAATCTTGTTTAGGCTGGACGGTCCATCTCTGTTGCCTTTGAAAGGCTTTTTCCGCTGACCGGGTCGAGAGCCCCTAAATCCGGCGTTTACCGCCGTGTTGTCTGGGTTGTCTTTGTTATTTTGACGCTTGCTTTTACTGCGTCGTGGTTTTCCATTGCCATCCCTGACTTCAGATGTGCCTGGGTCGCTGGTGCTACTACGTGCCAGCCAGCTATCTTCGCCCGCGCAAAAGCGGGTCATGAGGCTTGTTAGGGCTGCCATTGTTCTTGGCTTTTCTTGGCCGAGATGTCTGGCGAGCCATTTGTCTCGGACGCTGTGTTTGAAAGCTGCTAAGGCTTCGGCGTCCGGGCAGTCGACGATTTGATTCTTCTTAGTGAGAAATCTGTTCCAAAGCTTTCGGGCTGACTCTTCGGGCTGTTGAATTATATGACTTAAATCGTCTGCTTCCGGAGGTCGGACATAGGTCCCTTGAAAGTTAGCCCTAAAAGCATCCTCAAGCTCCTCCCAACTTCCAATTGAATTTTCGGGGAGGCTCTTCAGCCATTGCCGAGCTGGTCCTTTCAACTTGAGGGGCAAGTATTTGATGGCGTGGAGATCGTCTCCGTGAGCCATATGGATATGGAGGATGAAGTCCTCAATCCAGACCCCAGGGTCTGTCGTTCCGTCGTATGACTCTATGTTCACGGGTTTGAATCCCTCTGGAAATTCGTGGTCCAGCACCTCATCGGTGAAGCATAGGGGGTGCGCGGCACCCCTATGTTTGGATGTGTCATGGCGTTCTGGCTGTTGTAGTGTTCGGTTTTGATTCTGCGCTGGAGCGCGCTTCCTAGATCCATAGATGGATCTGGTCATGTCGGCTTTTTGATGCAAGTCCTCATGTGAATCGTGTGCTGACTTATGTGCGGCCTCGTTAGCCGCCCTATCACGGCCACGAGGTGGTCGATACGACCGGTCGGCCGTTTTTGGCTGTGTAGGCTCTAAGGCCTCTTCATCAAATTCAGGCAGCATCTTGTGCTTTGGGTAACTCTTTGTGTGGCGACTGCCACCGTACTCTTCCGCAGTGTCCAGCACTTTGTTTCATCGACTGATGAGTGTATTTTGCGCGGCCTTAAGCCTTTGTTTCTGCTTCTTAATACTCCTCGCGGTGGCAATAAGCCTTCTGTGGAGGTTCTCTTGTTCCAAGTTCCTTTCCGGGATGATATGTATATCGTCATCCAGACTATTCTCCTCTCCGGAGACAGGTTGATGATTTCTACCCTCGGCGTTGTCGTGATCGGACAGTGGCTCCGTACTATGTTCGCCGTCCGCTGGCTCGTCCTGCTCTGTTGCTTTGGAGTCGACCGGGGTCTCATTCTTTCTTGCGCTGTTATCGTTGTTTTTGCCGAGGCGGGATTTGGAGCGGCGTCTGCATCGTCGCTTTGGTTGCTTCTCAAGGGGGTTATCCTTCGCTGCATCCTCCCATTCCTCATCATTGTCTTCTTTGGGTGTATCCACCATGTATTTATCATGTGATGAAGTGGCTGTCCAGTGCCCTGTGGGCGATGGTTCCTGTTCGTCTCCTGCATCGTCGTCCATACCGTTGATGTCTTCGGAGCCGAAATCGAGCATGTCGGATATATCGTCGACAGTGGCTACTAAGTGGGTGGTGGGTGGGGAGAGAATTTCTTCGTCGTCTGCATCCCATTCTAGCCGGACATAGTTCGGCCATGGGTCTCCTGATAGGGAGAGAGACCTCAACGAGTTTAGCACGTCGCCAAAGGGCGAGTGCTGAAAGATATCTGCGGAGGTAAACTCCATGATCGGTGCCCAATCGGATTCGATAGGCACGGACGCAGGCGGCTCGGAGCCCATGGCCGGGGACGAATCCAACGGTTCAGCAACACGGGTCTCGTAGGAGGTGAAGTCAGTATTTGGCTCTATCGCCACTGAGTGTGCGGCCTCCATGGCGGGATCCATCCACCCGTCCTCGGATGGCGCAATTTGTTCCGAATTGAGGGCCGGAGTAGTTGCCGGTGTGATCTCCCGAACACTGTCCGACGGCAGAGCTAAGTCATGCTCGCTGTGATTGTCTGGCGCACCTGACATGGGCTCGAATCTGTCGAAGATCAAGTCTCCATGGATGTCGGCAGTATAGTTCAAGTTTCCAAACCTCACCTGATGGCCAGGGGCGTAGCTCTCGATCTGCTCCAGATGGCCAAACGAGTTGGCCCGCAGTACAAAGCCGCCGAATACGAAGATCTGTCCGGGGAGGAAAACCTCACCCTGGATTGCATCGTTGCCGATGATCGAAGGAGCCATCTAGCCTTATGGTGACGGCACAGTGGAACTCTCAATGAAAGCACCAATGTCGGTGTCAAAACCGGCGGATCTCGGGTAGGGGGTCCCGAACTATGCGTCTAAGGCGGATGCTAACAGGAGGCGGGGGACATGATGTTTACCCAGGTTCGGGCCCTCTCGATGGAGGTAATACCCTACTTCCTGCTTGATTGATCTTGATGATATGAGTATTACAAGAGTTGATCTACCAGGAGATCGCAGAGGCTAAACCCTAGAAGCTAGCCTATGGTATGATTGTTGTTCTTGTCCTACGGACTAAGCCCTCCAGTTTATATAGACACCGGAGGGGGCTAGGGTTACACAGAGTCGGTTACAAGGGAGGAGATCTACATATCCTTATTGCCAAGCTAGTCTTCCACACCAAGGAGAGTCCCATCCGGACACGGGACGAAGTCTTCAATCTTGTATCTTCATAGTCCAACAGTCCGGCCTAAGTATATAGTTCGGCTGCCCGAGGACCCCCTAATCCAGGACTCCCTCAGTCTCTTCGAATTATCAGTTTGGTTTGGCCTACTAGATTGATCTTTCTTGCAATGGGAGAAGTGCTTAGCTTTGGGTTCAATCTTGCGGTGCTCGATCCAGTGACAATAGGGGAAACGACACGTATTGTGTTGTTGCCATTGAGGATAAAAAGATGGGGTTTATATCATATTGCATGAGTTTATCCCTTTACATCATGTCATCTTGCTTAAAGCGTTACTCCGTTCTTATGAACTTAATACTCTAGATGCATGCTGGATAGCAGTCGATGTTTGGAGTAATAGTAGTAGATGCAGGAAGGAGTCGGTCTACTTGTCACGGACGTGATGCCTATATATATGATCATACCTAGATATTCTCATAACTATGCTCAATTCTATCAATTGCTTGACAGTAATTTGTTCACCCACCGTAATACTTATGCTATCTTGAGAGAAGCCACTAGTGAAACCTATGGCCCCTGGGTCTATTCTCTATCATATTAATCTACATGCTGGCGTTCCGGGAACGGGGGTCCCCAGACTTGCCTGCCTGCGGCCCACAACATGGCCAAGCAGCAGGCCGTACGGCCCATCTTTGTCAACAAGGCACCCAAGACCCTCGCGAGGCAGACAATGCAAGACCTCCTTTGGAGTGGCCTAGCCAGGCAGGCTCACGAGGAGCGGAGATATCAAGGCAAGGCAAACCTCATGAGGCTCTCGTGACGTGGGCCATGACGAACGGTACCAGGCGGGTGCCAGGCGGCCGCCAGTGCGTGCAGCATCCCTATTTCCTCTTCGGTGCTAAGGAGGCCAGCGCAGGCGAAGTGTACCGAGGCATCAGGCAAAGGTTGCCATATTGGTGCAACGAGACCAAGACCAGGGGGACGGCAAGGCTGAGGTCATCGTGGAGCGCAAGACGGTGTCACTAGAGCCTTTCGCAGGCGAAGACTGCTTTTGTCAGGATAGCTTGTACTAGTTGTCCCCCTTCAAATTTGCCGCCGTTGTTGGCTCCCTTCCCACTCAATATTTGGGAAGAGGACCAGGGCCCCTATAAATAGGACTAGCCACCACAGTAGGAGGCAACGGATCCGGAACTGGTTCAGATCGAATCCTCACGCCGCAAGTTCATATGCACAAGAACACCTCAACCTCAGGAGGCTGTTCTTCCCTTGTACTGTTCATCCTCAGCCCAAGAGGCAATCCACCACCACCACACTGGAGTAGGGTATTACACCACAACGGTGGCCCGAACCAGTATAAACCTCGTGTCTTTCTGTGTTGCGAGTGCGTCGAGTTCGTTCCGCGTGATCTTAGCGAGCTAGAGCGTAGATCGGTAGAAGGGAAAGACTTCGCGCGCACCCCAGTGTTCGAACCTTAAGGGTTTGCCGGAACCCCACATCCGACATTTGGCGCGCCAGGTTGGGGTGCGCCGTAGTCTCCCTTCCATCAGTTCGTTGCTCCATCACTCCGTCGTTTCCATGGCGGACGCTCGCCGTGCTCGAGCTGAGCGTCGGGCTGCCCTCTCCGCCCGCGTCGCTCAGACGGCTCCCGTAGGCGGGCCACCTCGTCGTTCTCCATCTCCCACCGCCAATGCTGTCACCGGCCCGGCGGGGAACGAGCAGCAGGCATCCTCGCTGCATCCTTCGGTGCGGCAAGACGGCCGCACCGCTACTCCATCACTTACCCCTGCCGGTTCTTCGTCTCACGTGCACCGCGCTCCCATGGAGGCAAGGGCCGCGCTCATCGCGGTGAATGAGCTCCTGCGTTACCGCCCCGTCGACGACCTCTATGAGGAGTGGCTCGACCGCGTCGCCGAGCTCGTCCGTGCCGCAGGGGGCTCTCCGGTGCCGTCCCACTCTCTGCCTCCCCCTCAACCAGCCGCGGGCGACGGGGCTCATGGCGTGCCTCCACCACCTCAACCCCAAGACGGTGCCTTGGCACCAAGGCGCGCGCCTCCGCGGCGTGATCCACCGTGCCCGGTGCCCGCGCGTGAAGAAAGAAGCTGCCAAGAAATCCCGCGGCCGCGAGAAGCTGCACCAGCGCTCCCCACGCCACCTCGTCAAGACCGCGTGCCGCCCGCAGCAGCGCAGCGCGGACCTCACCAAGACCAAGCTCCACCTCAGAAGCGGGCCCCGGCAACCACGGCCGGCTGCCGCGCCTTCACCCCCGAACTGCGTAGCGTCGCCTGGCCAGGCAAGTTCAAGCCAGATCTGCCTCCTCGCTACGACGACACTGCCGACCCCGTGGAGTTCCTGCAGCACTATGAGCTGAGCATCGAAGCGGCCAACGGCAACGAAAAAGTTATGGCGAACTGGTTTCCCATGGCTCTCAAGGATGGGGCCCGCTCCTGGCTCCTGAACCCGCAGCACGGCTCGATCTCCTCCTGGGACGAGATGCGCGACCGCTTCGTCGCCAACTTCCAGGGCACTCGCGACCGCCCACCGGCCGCGGGCGATCTACGCTGCATCAAGCAGCAACCAGGAGAGACACTCCAGAAGTACATCCAGCGCTTCAACAACACCCGCCTCAAGATCCCCAAGGTCACGGACGAAGCCATCATCTCCGCGTTCTCGAACGGCGTCTGTGACGTCAAGATGAAGGAAGAGCTCGCTATCCACGAGGAGCTCTGCACATCTCAGGAGCTGTTCAACCTGGCGACCAAGTGCGCAAGAGCTGAGGAGGGGCGCCTCTCTCCTTGAGCTGCCAGCTGCAGGAGCGGAGGAGAAGAAGGCCAAGGCCAAGGACGTGAAGCGCAAAGAGGCAGTAGTGCTCGCAGCGGAGCCCGACACCAAGCAAGACAGAGATCAGCCCGAGTCATCCAAGAACGGCCGACCGTTCTGCGCCTTCCACAACCTGAACACCCACAACACCAGTGACTGTCAAGAGCTCAGAGCCATACGGGAAGGACGCTACGGTCGACGCCCTGAGCGCAACGACCGGGGCTACGGCCGCGGAGGCGGACGCTGGGACGACCGTGGCCCGCGCCAGGAGTGGCGCGACCGGCCTCGTGAGGACCGCTGGCAGGATCAACCTCGCGAGGGCGCCTGGAGGGACCCGCCTCGTGAGGATCACCCCCAGGGCAACGCCGGTCTTCCCCCGCTGCCGCCACCAAGAAGTAACGACGACCACCACCAGGACGAGGGGGCTGGGGGCTTCCAGGAGCCGCGTGCGATCGCCTGCATCTTGGGCGGTGCCCAGGCCCCAGCCTCTCAGCGCATCTTCAAACAGTTCGCTCGCGAGGTGAACGCGGTGCTCCCCAAGCTCGAGGCCACGCGCCCGCTCAGGTGGTCCCAATGTGCCATCACCTTCAACTCGGCAGATCAGCTCAAGTGCGCAACCACCGCTGGCGCCCTCCCTATGCTGTGCTCCCCCGTCATCAGCAATGTGCATGTCACCAAGACTCTCATCGACGGCGGCGCAGGGCTCAACGTCCTGACCGTCGACACGTTCGACAACCTCCAAGTGCCATATGAGCAGCTCCAGCCAACCAAGCCTTTCTCAGGAGTGACCGACGATTCCACCACACCAATAGGGCAGGTCCGCCTGCCTGTCACCTTCGGGGAGCGCAAGAACTATCGCACCGAGCTCATCGACTTCGACGTCGCGCATATCCGCCTGCCGTACAATGCCATCTTCGGGTATCCAGCCCTGGCCAAGTTCATGGCAGTCACTCATCACGGCTACAACGTTCTCAAGATGCCAGGAAGCGGAGGGATCATCACGGTCCCGTGTGAAGAGAGGGATGCGGTGTGCTCCCTTGAGCGCGCCTTTCAAGCCGTAGCAATCGACGACCCCGACAGCAGAAGTGAAGGCCCTCCAAAGACCATCCCCAAGAAGAAGCTGTCGCGCCGCACAGGACCTCAAGAGGATGGCGTCGCGGCAGGAGCCTCATCAGGACCAGTGCCCGCTCCAGGGGCGCCTCCCTCCACCGCATAGGAAAGCGCGCCTGGCGCCCTCTTCAGGCAGGGCTCGGGGGCTCTCTTCCAGAGCCTCAGACCTTGCCAACCTCACGAGGGAGGCGCTTGGGCACCACTTGGAAGCATGCCTCATGGCACACTTTCCTCAGGAGAGCACAGGGCAAGGAGTGCCCACCACCCAGGAGTTCATCACCAAGGTCACCCAGGAACTGCAAGAAGCAAGAGCCATGCGCAGCCACAGCCGCTCACAAGGCGCAGCTCCCCATCCAGGCGAGGATGCCGGGCTGCGTGTCTGCGTCGACGTCCCAGGGCTCAACAGGGCCGCATCTCAGGAGCGCTTCTGGCCATCGCGTGTGGGCCGCTGTGAGGGCCCACCACACAGCTACGTTTGCATGCCCTTCGTCTTGCCGAGCATGGCGACGGCCTATCAGCGCAACATGCGGCAAGTCCTGACGGCTCAGGAGGCCAGGTTCCACGCCGTCCTGGAGGAGATGGAGACGGTCTTCAGGGAACCTCCTGAACCTCCAGAGCCTCCCGAGGCTCAGGGTCCCGGTGGCTCATGAGGAGCCATTCCTTCAATGCGCGGCTTCAGCTGCACCAACTCTACTTCGTCTACAGAACCAGGTGACACCTTCCAAGTTCGTTTAAGCTGGGAGCGCCCCTCGGGCTGCATTATTCCCAGGCCACATGGGTCCATCCTTGTGGCATGTATCCCTTTTGCTTAAGTCTTTAGCTTACCTTGCTGGGGGCGCCCGTCGGGCTGCATCATCCCTGAGCCGCTCGGGCCAGACCCGGTGGCGTGTATCTTTCTGCATTTATCCAAGTTCATCTGCTCTTCATGCTTAACCTGCCAACGGCTATCGCCTGCTCGATTACCGCCCGCCACGGGTCTGTTCATCCTATGCAATTCGCTTGCACGTTAAAAGGGGGGCTCCTGAGCATCACGACTCAGGAGCTCTTACTGGCTCTCCAGCCCTCACCCCCTGGCTTGACCACGGCATCGCGACCTGGCATACCAGCGGTGGCTGAGCTCGCTCGAGGGTCGGGACCTAAGGATGTAGAGTGCTTGCATCTAACTGCCTTGCAGGAACACACAGTCACCAAAACTCAAGACCAGGCGCAACCCGCCTTGAGGTAGGGCCTCGTGAGTCCCGCGCTGGCTCACGAGTGCCCAGATACACCTCGCAGCCCTGCCGTGCAAGCCACGTGTCAGGGCGGGGCTGTACACGCCCCGGGGGCTCCTCCCGGAGTGGGGCCCCATCCCACGCCCAAGTGGAAGCACCATGCTCCGCGCTGGCTGTCGACACTGCCGAGGAGCGGCTATGCCCGTGCACAAGCGGAAGCACTATGCTCCGCGCTGCTGATAAACAACTGAGGGCGACCCCACGGCCGTGCCAACCTCAGGGAGCCCAGAGCTCAGCACCCAACCTTACCGCAACGCCTCCCCTCGGGAAAGCCGCGCATGGGGGCTGGGCACGGGGGCTGCACGGGTCACGCCCAAGCGCACGCCACCTAACCAGGTCCCCCAGGCCTGGGTGCTGCGCGCCCCTCCCGAGGCCTCGGCGAGGGCAGGTATGGAAATTGTTTGCACGTCAAGGGGGACTCCTGAGCATCGCGACTCAGGTGCCTAACTGGTCACGTAGCCCCTCACTCCTTGGTCCATCCTGGTCTCCGGTCGGCCCAATGGCGGTTGAGGTATGCGTGGGGCCGAGCCCTGCCGACGTAGAACATTAGTCTACCCCCACGAACTCTCCCTATATGTTGTTTGCGCGTCAAGGGGGACTCCTAAGCATCGTGACTCAGGAGCCTAACTGGTCATGTAGCCCCTCACTCCTTGGTCTGTCCTGGTCTCCGGTCGGCCCAATGGCGGTTGAGGTATGCGCGGGGCCGGGCTCTGCCGACGCAAAACGCAAAGCAAATAGGAGGGAAATCGTGAAACCTCGAAGCAAATATTACAAGCATATTGTCCTCACAATACCAAATAAAAAGTCTAAACGCCTCCACGAGGCCTGATACATGTCGCAGGAACAGAACGGGAAGAATGGACGCGGGTCACATCTAGACGTCGCCCTCTTGAGCAATTTTGCCTTCACCTTCACCACCAGCCGCAAGGTCGACGACGCCGGACAGAGGAGCGGAGGCAAAGCCGCGGAACCTCCTCAGCAAGGCCCCCACCTGATCCTGCACGGCTGCGGCAGCCGCCTCGTATTGATCTTCAGCTACAGGCTCCAGCAGCTCGTCAAGGCAAGCGTTGGGGTCGCGAAGGTGCAGGTGGCTAAAGACGCGAGTCAGCGCGGCTGAAGACAGGACGCGAGCTTCTGCCTCCGCCATGGGACCGAGACCATCAACGACCTCCTCAAGCGCCTTCACCACGAGAGGAAGCAGCTGGGCGGGGCCGTCCTCGTCAGTGTCCAGAGGCTTCTCCAGGCCGTGCTCGTAAAGCATCTTCAGCGCCTTGCGAGATCTCTTCTCGAGATCCGCGAAGGCCACACGGTCTTCTGCCAGGACGCGCGCCTTGGCTTCAAGATCTGCCTCCCTCGTCCCCATCTTCCGCTCCAACTCTTCCAACCGGTTGCGCTCGGCGGCTTGCTTCTTCCCCAGCTCCGCCAGCTCGGCATCATGATTCTTGACGGCTTCCTCCCGGGCCTTCATCTCCTCCTCCTTCGCTTGGCGGCAGCGTACCTCTTCGGCGTGCTTGTCGTGCAGGCTCTGCAACTCGCCCTCCAACGCTTGGCAGCGGTCACGGGCGGCCTTGGCGTCTTTCAGCGCCGCCTCACGATCGGCCGCAACGCTGGCAGCTCTCTGCTTCTCCTCCTCAGAAGCCGCAGCGGCCTGACTCAGCGCCGCGCGAACGGCTCCCTCACAGTCTTGACGCTCCCTTGTCTCCAGTTGCTCGAGCTCGCGGCTACGCTCCATGGCCTCCAGGGCCAGCGCCTCCTCACGCTTCCGAACCTCCTCTTCCTCCGTGGGCGTCCCCCTCAGCGATGCAAGAGCGGCCCTGCGCGCCTCCACCTGCTGCTCAAGAGATGCGCTCCAGGCCTGGAGCTCCCACGCGCATTCCTCCGCAGCCTCGCGGCGGCGATCAGCCTTGCGAGCCTCTTCCAAGGCTCGAGAGCGGGCTTCGTGGGAGACCTTGAGAGAGGCCTCGGCCTTCGCATTCTCAAGGTCACGCTAATAGCGGCCGAGGTTGATGGCCACCTTCAGCTTGCGCCGCTCCTCGCCAATCGGAGACCTTCAGCCTCAAGACGCGAATCGACGCTCGTGAGCTCTTCACCAAGTCGGCTCATCGCGTTCATCGCCTCCTGGAAGAGCTCATGGCGAATCACGCTCCGCCCGCGCTCAAGCTCGAACGCCCGGCCCTCTTCGTCCTCCACCTCGGGGGCTGCGGGCGGGGCGCCAAGCGGCGCGCCACCCCTCGGCAGGGAGCTAGGGGCTGGCGCCTCACCCGACACCAGCCCGTCCTCGCGAGAAGCCCAAGCCGGCTGGGGCTCGCTGCTTGAAGAGGAGCCGAGGATCGAAGCCAACCAGTTGTCGTCAAAGACCAGCGGAGGAGTCTTGGGCATGCCTGCCAGGCTCCACGCCAGACCAAGGGGGAGGAGCGACGAGGCTGCAGGTTAAGCGCGCCAGGAAGGCAGGAGTGCCCCTTCGACCAGCCCTGCTCCAGGGGCCACCAGCGGACTCGGAGCGCTCATGGCCGACGGAAGAGTTAAGGAAGAAGGAGGCCGTTTCTCAGGAGGTGCGGCTGCCTTGACGGAAGGAGCCCTGAAGAACCAACGTCAGGAGACGAAAAACAGCACACATGGAGCCACAGCGGTACGATACTTACACGTCGACGGCGATGTACTTCCTCCACTTCAGCGGTCCAAAGATGTTGCTGCCAGTGGGAGACCCTTTCCTCTTGCGAAGCTCCTCGAAGTCCACACAAAGACGACCGAAACGTTGGACGTGACGTCCGGTGCGCAGCGGGGCCGAAGAAGAGCTCGGAAGAATATCTTCAGGGTTGCGGCAAACAGCCAGGCACCGTTTCACCACGACCTCCCGAGGCTCCTGGAGCCTTGGCCTCGGGAGTCGCATGCAGCGTCTCCTCAGCAACTGATGCCTCAGGAGGGGAGTGGCAGGCTCCTGAGGACAATGTCCCAGGATCACCACTCAGCATGTGCTCCTCAGCACTCGACTCATCGGCCTCCGCCGGCGCTCGCCCACCTGCACCGTCACTTGGGGCGAGCTCAGCATCAGGGGCAAGGAAGGGAACCACAACGACAGGGTTCTCACGAGGCCCCTCCAGGCCGTCCGGCTGTGGCCCCCATTCATCGAAGAGAGGCATGTTCTTTACAAATTCATCCTTGTTCTTGCAGCGGTACAGCAAACAGTTCTTCCCAGGAAGTTCGGCCGGCAGAAAGACACCCGTCAGGACCTTGAGCACTGTTCGCCGCGTCCCAAGGAGGAGCCCGGACTCCTGAAACCTCATGCGGTCCTGGCTGCTGAGCAAGGTCCGCATTGGGCGAGAATGGCGCTAAAGCGGAGCGACCCGGCGTTGGATGAATTCCTTCACCACCATCGGTGCAGTTACGTCGCGATCTTTCAGCAACCTCAACCTGAGCCAGACGTGAGCAAGGCCGGGGCTCGCGAGCCGCTGATGGCTCCAGCTGGAGTTAGGAACAGCAGGCCCCGGCGGAGCCTGAAGCAGAGGACTGAGCACACCGGCATCGACGAACACCCATCGTATCAGGAATTCGCTCATGGATGGAGGAAGCTCGAAGTCGATCCCCTCGCCCGCCGTCGCAGCCACAGCCTGGAAGCTCACGCACCCCAAGCATTGTTGGGGGTCGGCCAGATGCAATGAGAAGAAGTGATGGAGGAGGGCCACCGAAGGAGCGATGCCCACCATGGCTTCGCACACGAAGGCGAAGACAGCAAGAAGAGTCACAGACTGAGGGTCGAGATGCAGCATGTGGATCTGGTAATGCTCAAGCACCGCATTGAAGAAGGCGGAGAAGGGAGGAATCAGGCCCGCCCAGAGGGCATCTATGAAGATTGGGACCTCAGTGGCCATCTGGGCCGTGCGAGTACGAGACGCGGGTCAGGCCACCGTCTCCCCCCACTCATTGAAGCTGGAAGCAAGCATCGGGCACCTTGTCCATGGCCTCGTCGTTGAGCACCCAAGACCGGCCGAGCGCTGGCGCAAAGGACGGAGGCGCAGCTGGCGGAGACAGAGGTCTTTTCCCCTTCTCAGCTTGTTTCGGCGCCATGGCGGTGGAGCAGGCGGAGCGCAAGTCAGATTGGAAAGGAGAAGCAGAGCCACAAGGAAGCAGGGGAATTGGGGAAGCAAGGCGCAGGAGGCGGGGGAATAACTGTGTAGGCCGCAGGGGCTGCATAGCCGGGCGTATTCGAAGGCAGTGTGGGGAAGCGGAGACGCCCACGTCCAATCAACCGCCACACGTCGACCGAGGTTGCAAGCTTTTGGGGCCCGCGGTGCTCCGAACTTGACCCTTGGCTTCGCCGCAAAGCCAAGCCCGAGCGCACCTTGGGCCCGGGGCCTACTGTCGGCGTTCTGGGAACGGGGGTCCCCAGACTTGCCTGCCTGCGGCCCACAGCATGGCCAAGCAGCAGGCCGTACGGCCCATCTTTGTCAACAAGGCACCCAAGACCCTCGCAAGGCGGACAACGCAAGACCTCCTCTGGAGTGGCCTAGCTAGGCAGGGTCACGAGGAGCGGAGATATCAAGGCAAGGCAAACCTCATGAGGCTCTTGTGACGTGAGCCATGACAAACGGTACCAGGCGGGTGCCAGGCGGGCGCCAGTGCATGCATCGTCCCTATTTCCTCTTCGGTGCTAAGGAGGCCAGCGCAAGCGAAGAGTACCGAGGCATCAGGCAAAGTTTGCCATATTGGTGCAACGAGACCAAGACCAGGGGGACGGCAAGGCAGAGGTCATCGTGGAGCCCAAGACGGCGTCACCCCAGAGCTTTTCGCAGGCGAAGACCGCTTTTGTCAGGATAGCTTGTACTAGTTGTCCCCATTCAAATTTGCCCGCCATTGTTGGCTCCCTTCCCGCTCAATATTTGGGAAGAGGACCAGGGCCCCTATAAATAGGACTAGCCACCACAGTAGGAGGCAACGGATCCGGAACTGGTTCAGATCGAATCCTCATGCCGCAAGTTCATACGCACAAGAACACCTCAACCTCAGGAGGCTGTTTTTCCCTTGTACTGTTCATCCTCAGCCCAAGAGGCAATCCACCACCACCACACTGGAGTAGGGTATTACACCACAACGGTGGCCCGAACCAGTATAAACCTCGTGTCTTTCTGTGTTGCGAGTGCGTCGAGTTCGTCCGCGTGATCTTAGCGAGCTAGAGCGTAGATCGGTAGAAGGGAAAGACTTCGCGCGCACCCCAGTGTTCGAACCTTAAGGGTTTGCCGGAACCCCACATCCGACACTACCATTATTCCTATTACCGTTTATTTTGCTTTCTTTACTTTTAGTCATTATCATAAAAATACCAAAAATATTATCTTATCATCTCTATCAGATCTCACTTTTGCAAGTGGCCGTGAAGGGATTGACAACCCCTTTATCGCGTTGGTTGCAAGGTTCTTATTTGTTTGTGTAGGTGCGTGGGACTTGAGCGTGGTCTCCTACTGGATTGATACCTTGGTTCTCAAAAACTGAGGGAAATACTTATGCTACTTTACTACATCACCCTTTCCTCTTCAAGGGAAAACCAACGCAGTGCTCAAGAGGTAGCAATGATATAACTATATGATGTCTTTATTAAATGGGTTGCCATGCCATAATTCAAATAGATGTTGTGTATGTAAACATGATGGCATGATATAATTCAAATATATGATTTATATAGTAAGAAGATGGCAATCCATATATGATGTAAAAACTAAGCAATGCAAGACAACATGCATGACATGGGTAATATAACCCTGCCAAGTTTGAGCATAGACCTCAGGGGGGAAATAGGACTGGTCATTAGTCTCTGAATCCTCCTCTGAGGAGCTCTCTGTATCCAGCAAGATGTCTGCTTCAGCATGTAGCATTGTCTGCTCTGAATACCTTGTTTTCACTCCAGATACTTCCATCACTGCTTCAAATGGCTGATGCACAGGAAGAGTAGTTGAATATACAAATGTTGTCGAAAAATGGAACACGTAATACAAAAAAATGATAGCATGATATAATTCACATACATGATGATTGGCTCAATAGCATGGCATTGCATAATTCACATATATAATGCCTTTGCAACAAGATAGCATTGCATAATTCACATATATAATGTCTTGCAACAAGATGGCAATGCAGAATTCACATATATGGTAATTAGACACTAAACATGTGGCATTCACACAAAGCATGTCTAAACTAATCAAATGACATAGCAATGCAAGACACCATATGCACGATATGAGCAACATAACCCTGCCAAGTTAGAGCATACACCTCGGAGGGGAATAGGACTGGTCATCTGTCTCTGAATCCTCCTCTGAGGAGCTATCCGTAACCAGCGAGATATGCGTTTCGTCAGATAGCATAGTCTGCTCTGAAGACCTTATTTTCACTCCAGAATTTGCCATCACCGTGTCAAATGGCTGATGCACACGAAGGGTAGTTGAATGTACTAACATTGCTGACAAATGTAATACGTAACAAAAAAAGTATGGCCTGATATAATCCACATATAAGATGACTGGCTAAGCAGGATGGCATTGCAAAATTCACATATATGATGCCTGGCTAAACAAGATGGCGTTGCATAATTCACATAAACGATGAATAAACTAAACAGATGGCATTCACACAAAGCATGTCTAAACTAAGCAGTTGACATATTTGATGTATAAAGTAAGCAATGCAAGGCACCATATGCATGATATAACCAACATCAGCATGCCAAGTTAGAGCGAAGACCTCAGGGGGTAAATAGGAATGGTCTTCTCCTTTTGAATCCCCCTCCGAACAGATATCTTTCTCTCGATTACAATCCTAAATAGGTGGAGGGGGGCTGCCTTTGCGCCTACCATGGAGCGACGTCTGCATGAAATTTTATTGCCACACAAGGCTCGTCTCTTTTGCTCTACATGTTCAGTTCCATTGTGTACAATAACTGACATGCATAGGAATAAAGCATAGTGAGATTATGTAGGGAGTGCATGCAGAAATCCAGAGTGATGGTAGCAACTTGTGGATAGACCCAAAACCAATGATAGCACGCAGATAATGGCCTCAGTTAAAAAATACAGATAATGGCTTCTTTACTGTTTGTTTCCCACCCAACATGAAACTCATAGTAGACACCAGAGATTAACTAGATAGTGGATAGATACTATTGATTGCGGCCCCGATATGTACCCCACAACCATTTAAAAACTCAAGTTTGACCATTAGTTTGGAGCTGAGTCTAATCGGTGAACAGGACGATAAAGTAGCATGTAATATTAAGCGATGCATAATGTAAGCAGACACGAAAGAGTGCGACCTCTCTTGCGGACCCGTGTAGTCCTCAAGGTCATCTGCTCGATTGATTATGGTAATGCAGTTGTCATGGCTGCCGGCGGCGGGGAAGAAGATCTGAGGCGGTGAAAGACAGTTTGGAGGCCGGATCCCTGCTGTGTTGGACCCTTCTGTCGTTGGACTAGCTGAGCTTGGGTGGACGACGGCGCAGCAGGAGCAGGACAAACCACACAAGGTTTTCTTTGACAACTATCTGTAAGAGAAGTAATTCTGTAAGGGCTCGTTTGAATTGGAGGATTCTAACAACACAGGGACAGGAAATACACAGTAATAGGATAGGAATGCACGTGCAAAACAGAGAATTTAAAAACACAGGATTTCTGCCAATATGGGTGTTTGGTTCACAAGAATTGGAAGATCACAGGATGCAAAGAAGCATGGTGAGATTAAGTAAAACGACAAGAAAATGTACGGTTATAATGCTATTATGCTACTATCTCTTAGTCTTGTCCTTCATGAATAGGAATTTGAAAAGGAGGACAAGTGGGAATTAAAATCCGTATGGTTTTTCTTTCAAGGAGACACTAAAGGAACAAATCCTACAGTTTTCCTTTGCTCCATTCCTTTGAACCAAATGCATGAATAGTAGTACCATAGGAAACTTTCCAATTCCTATGTTTTTCCTTCACTTTTCCTTTCAAGCACTGGCGATTCTAGTAGGCAGGCTTGAGCAAGGAAAAGCTACACTCAAAAAATGTTTTTGTGCTACTTGCCTACTTCTACTACTTTGGACCCAGGCCACTGCCGTACTAGCTCAACTCCCAAGCCCATCGACAAATGCACAGCTCAAACACGCAGAGATAAATAATGATGGCATTCAAGAGAGTCCATCACGGATAGCTAAGTTGCCTGGTACCTCACTGCTTGTCATATAGTAGGAGAAACTAATCGTATTTCACATTACTGCGTGTGCTCAGTGGACAATATATATAACATGTAGAGTAAAAAAGAGATGCAACGAGTGTACAACCTCTTTGGCGAAGCCATGTCGATCTCAGCGTGATTGGGTTGGTCGGTAAGGATGATCCGGCTGACTTGGCTGTCGAAGGAGGGGAAGAAGATCTTAGGCATCTTGAGATGGAGCCCGGGGTACTGCTCCGCTGTGATGGAGGGCTTCATTGTTGGAGCAGCTCCGGTGAGTTGTACGACGCCGATGCTGAAGCAGGACAGGAGAGACAACGTTAACCTGAGTGGAATTCTAATAGCATCTCCAATAGATGACGTAAAATACATAACCACAAAGTGCTAGATGTAAAATACATCAGCCGCTCATCTCTGAACTTAACTGTCGAAACTGAATTTAACTGTCGAAACTGAACTTAACTGTCGAAGCTGAATTTTGCTGTCGAAACTGAATTTTACTGTCGAAACTGAACGCACTAGCTAGTAACAGAAAAGCAGTAGCAGCTGCAGCGCGTGCGAGAGCCAGTCGACTGAATTTTTCATCTCTGGTCAGTCGATTTTCCAGCCGTTGGATATGAAATACAGGGCCTGCAGTTCAACTTCAACCTCCACCCCCCTGAGCCGCCAGCCACCACCGACCAAACCGCCGCCCTCCGCCGCCCGCGGTCGGCGGTGCGCTGCCCCGCCCACCCCGAAACCACTCCCTATTGCCGGTCCGCCGCCGCCCCAGCCATCCCTCTAGGCCCCCCCGTGCCGAGCTTTTTCCCCGGCGTTCCCCACGCCACCACCACCGGCGACCACCGCCCCCACCCTGAACCCTAAGATAGATACTGGGGTACCTCTCCAGCGAGCCCCCTCCCCGCTGCAGCTGGTTCTTCCTTAACTCTGGCGAGCCCCCCCCCACCCCCTGAAAATCGACTGACCCGAATGTCGATTCAGTCGACTGAAGTGTAGCTAAATCGGAACAGCATCGCAAGCAAGAGCAAGAGCGAGAGCAGCAGCGCGAGCAAGAGCAAGAGCAAACCAAGCAGGGGACCGAGAGCAAGAGCAGAGCAGCAGCGCGAGCGAGAGCTAAAGCAGTAGCAGCTCCTACTGATGTGGACGTCGCCGCCGAGGGAGCGACACCGTGGAGGAAGTGGCCGGCGACGCCGCCGTGGATGGAGCCACCGTGTCGGCTCGGGACCGAGCGTTGGCAGCACCGTGAGATCGAATCAAGAAGAAAATGCGGCGATTAGTGTACAACCTCTTTGGTGGCACCAATTAGGCCTCAGCCTCATCCGAGGAAACGGTGATGATGATGCTCTTCCGGTGGTGCAGGTGAAGATGGCGGTGTTGGAATGAAGGTGGTGCGAAAGACGAGGGGAACATCGGGGCAGCTCCTTGGAGGTGGAGGACGGGGTGGCTGAACCGGTGGGACGACGAGATCGACAACGGATCCTCATCCGGTACGGTGGATGAGGGACGTCGAGGTGTTGTTGTGGACGACGTCGTCGGGGAAGAGGCTTCGGCTGGGTGGCGGACGGAGGAGGGTGTGGGGCTTCGCGGGTTTTCACGGCCTCGGTGTACGAATGGGTGGGCGGATGGGATGGGACTGGGGAACCATGGCTTAGGGACGTGCTTGTCCGAAATGTGGGGTAAGTTATGAAATTACCCCCACCGGTTGGAGCTAGGCGGTTCATTCGGTTCAAGGGTATCACGGGCATTTCGCGTGTCGGGATTTCACAGGAGGTGGGAGTTTTCGCGCGCATTGTAATTTTTGAATAGCAAGGCGCGGGTTGAGATGGAGGGAGTTGTCGGAGCACAACGAGACAAAGATATATCTTAAATATTTCGGGGTAACAAGGTGCGGGTTGAAATTTCCGGGCAAGCCCAACGTGTACTGTACCAAATCAATTCGCACTTCCGTTGATGACAAACCAAAAAGAAATCAATTCACAGCACACAAGAGAGTCTAGTCCCGTGTACTGTACCAAATCAGTTCGCACTACAAATGTCATTCAAAACTTTGAATTCATGTTATGTTCAATTAAAATATTTCGCTACGTGTATAATGCATGCAACCTGCTACTCAAATGAATGTTTTAGTGCATTCCAAACGTATATACTACCGCTTCAATATGAACTAAATTTGAATTCGTTTCTCTATTTGAATAAGATCTACAATGATGATTGTTGGGAAGTCAAACCATTTGAATTTGTTTCTCTATTTTAATAAGATCTACAATCATCATTATTGTCAAGTTAAACCATCGTTTGTGTATTATCTTCACAGCACACCACATGATTACTGTCGAGTTAGATATGAACTATGTGTACTATATGGACTTGAACTCGATTTTTTGAATCCACTTTAAGTTGATTTCAAATCACAGTACATTTCAAGCTCTAGCTAGATCTTCATAATCTAAACCATGTCTCATATGTATAATGTGTTTATCACATAATGTATGGTGCCCCGCCCCCTACGCCTACAAGTATTTAGATGTGAGTTGCAAACACCACACATTACCACAAATTCAAATAAAATGTGAGATTGTTCGATATGTAGTATTGTTTAGATTGTTCGAAATTTAGTTGTAAGCTCCAAACGCCACACATTATCACAAATTCAAATAAAATGTGAGATTGTTCGATATATAGTATGGTTTAGATTGTTCGACATTTAGCTGTGAGTTGCAAACGCCATGCATTATCACATTATGGTATAACATGTGCAAAACCACAGCACGTGTATCACCGCTATATTCATGCATGCATGTGTTTATAACACTATGATCTCCTATTCAAATATATGAATCCACTTTCATATCAAATTATGATCTTTGTTAGTCTCTTACACCCACACAATCCTCTAACCTTTGTAGCTAGCACTAACTTTCTCTCGTGCATGCACACGCCCTCCTCGCCCTCCCCCTCCCTCAGCATTCTATCCATCGCGCACTTTCATTTTTTTCTTTAGGTCGTTCTCCCACAGTCTCCACAACTCCTTTCCGACACACACCAATCGATAAACCTCTCCAGCGTCTGCCTACAACATATGTACACACGCACCTTCCATCTCCTCCTTTCCGTGTCCATGCCTCGTGTCTCTCATACGGTCCCACACACGTGTAAACTCTCGCCCCTCTTTTCATCGATCTCACAACCGCACGCTCCTCCCCCTATCTAGCTAGTAGCTCGGCCTCTCGCACCACCTCCTAGCTCCATTCTCTCTGTCTATCCGTCTCGCAGGGCCTTATTTGCCTCTAAGAAATGGATGTACACCGACCGATCTCCCGCTATACATATAGCTAGCTAGGTCCTTAATTATAACTCGTCTTCCCCACGCATCGATCGATCTACCTCATTAGTTATGTCTCTCCCTTCCTCCGACAAACAACAATTGATCTACCGATCTAGTTAGGTTTGCTTAGCAAACACATGGTTCCCCTTCATCATCCATGCATGCGTCCCGACAGATCTATCACGCACAGGCACACACAAAAACACATCCCCACTCTTATTGATAATATTGCAGTTCTACCTTCACTTTGTCTAGTAGGCCTCTCCCACCATCTTCGAGAAGAAACTCCATCACCCATCCAACACTCTACCCCTCTCCCTCCCTCTCTCTCTCCTCTCTCTCTCTCTCTCTCTCTGTCCCAACCTATTTCCCGTCCTTCAGTTATGTATGGATGTCGACCCATCTCCCTCAAGACATAGCTGGGTCTTTCCTTCTCAACACATATACGAGACGTTCTACCTCTTTAGTTAGGCCTCTACCTCCCCCCTCCCCCCACCCCCCACCCCACACACACACACACACCGATACATCGAGCGCTCTAGTCATGTCTCCCTGCCACACACAAACTTGCCATGTGCCCTCTGGCATTCTGGTAGGTCAGTCGCCCTATATCTTTGACTTGCACACACACAATTTCGATGGCTCTCTTCATCCATCTCGCACCCACCCACTTGATCCTCTCTTCGACTCTATCGATATCTATGACCCCTCCCTCTCTTCTCGTGGATCGCCCCCCTCTGGCCCTCTCTATATGATATGGATATGCCTCTATTTCACACACATTGCATGCAAAATTTTGTTTGAGATGTCATCGACACATATTCCCACAAATACATTCATGAAATCACCCCCCCCCCAAAGAAACAAAAACACTCACTAACGCACACACCATCTGTCTAGGTTTGTATCTCTCTTACACACACCCACGTAGGTGGGGGACGTGCACGAAGAGAAGAGGTGCACGCATGACGCACGTACTCCCGTCTCTTTCCCAACCACACCCGCGCGAGTACACGGTGGAGCTCATTTCTGTACGAAAAGGCAGCCCACGTGGTAATTTGACACGTGTACTGGCTGTCCACTTGATGGAGGATCGTCTACCACGGGTGAACAAACAAATTTCGACTTGACGTGTTATGTTAAAAAAGAGGCAAACCATGTGGGGCCTACCTTAGAGGCAAGGCTCTATACACTGGAGTACTTTTGATGTGTCCCGTCAACTCGCAGAACGAGGAGCTTGCTTAGTACGTCGTCTCCCCCGCCCACGGGCGCGGTGGCTCGCAGGATGAGGTGAAGCTTGCTTACTACTTACTAGTACGCCTTACACCCGCTCCCTCGCCCACACGCGCGGTGGCTCGCAGGACGAGGAGAAATTTTTACTACTCCCTCCGTTTACTCCTCGTCCCTACCTTGGTTAGAGAGATTATCATACTGTTTGGAATATATGTCCTTTAGTAGATTTCAATATGAACTACTAGTAAATACTCCAAACACTGATGTATATAGACGTATTTTAGAGTGTAGGTTCACTCATTTTGCTCCGTATGTAGCCCATATTGAAACGGACGTAATAGTACTCACTCTCCTTCGCCCCTCGACCCTCGCCCACGTGGTGGACGTGCAGCAATTCGTTCGGTTTCATATAGCCAAGAACGATATATACTGCAGTACCATTATTGATTGACTTCCCAAAGAGGCGAAGGGCCAATCGAAGGTTAATATTTTGGAGATGCCAAGCGCAAGGTTTATAGGAGAACGAGTAGTAGGTGCCGCGTCATTTATAAATAAAGTTTTTTTCTTTAGTGGCACGTACGCAATATAAATAGGTTCATATGGAGAGAAAAGGAAACCGCTCCACTATATACATAGGCAGGACGAGCCTACCGGTTGCTTGCTGGTGCTGCTCTCTTCAGTCTTCACACTCTCTCGCACAAAACGACTGTGGCCACATCTCTAACATCCCGGCGGATCACGTCTGCGGGGGGAAGGGGTGGATGCTTAGTGTAGATGCGGTCACCGTCGCCGACGGCGAAAACCCACTGTTGGTACGTCCCGATCAGGGGTCCCCACCGTTCTCTCTCACAAAGCCGGTGAGGTTGCCTTCGTCCATTGCTCACTGCCGCGACGTGGGCAGTTGCCTCCTCCCGCCGCCCTCTTCTAGGTTGAGCTACGTCCAGACATCCCTCAGGTACAACTCCCTTTACAGCCGGCTTGCACCACTGCTCCAGCTGCCCACATCACTCCATGTGGATATTTCTTACTTCCTTGCCCCGCACATACCTCTACTGGCTTCTACGTACTATATTTGTGATGAGTTTATGTCTCATTAACTAGTCCCAGTAATCTTATTCTAATCACGCTTCTTCAATTTCTTTGCTACAGGGATGCTCATCTCGATTTTGGTGAAACTGCACAAAATGATCCGATGGTCAAAGGGTTGCAACCTTCATTTCTTTAGAAGCTCCAACATTGCCAGCAAATTAAAGTCCGTTTAGGGTTTACGGTTCAAGGGCTAGGGACTGCATGGATCATTTTTTTCTTTAGCTATCTATGTTCCAAAATAAGTGTCAACTTTAGTAGTAGTACAACTTTGTACTGAAGTTTGCATAAAGTTGAGACACTTATTTTGGAACGGAGGGAGTACATATTGGCTATGATCTGAATCATTGAGATGCAATAGCATGCATGTTAGTCTCCTTTGTATTTGATGAAATGTTGCAACTGGCAACTTTGGACGCAAGATACATGAAACAGAAGCTGGAAGCTTCATAGCATTGTACAAATTTATCTCACTGATAAAGTACACTACGTACTATACTAGTACTATATAAAGAGTTAGGTGTCGCACGGTGTCCAGAAAATATGGTGATAGTGTGAGGTGGGCCATGTAATCATTGAGCCTACGTGTTTTTACTGCTCTCGGACTCCTCCGCTGAGAATGGAGAAATTGTAATCTAGTAGTACCTCCTTTCGCCGAAAGCGTGGGACATCCAGCAGTCCTACCACCTCAGTAATAATGACCAATGAGCCATCAAATCACATAGACCTAGCAATAAGTTGGACGGACGAAGCAACCATCACTCTTGAATCCGCTTCTCCCTTCAATGCAGGCGCCAGTGAGAGGTCGCGTCCGCTCTGCCCGGGCATGAATGCGGCACCGATTCTTTGGAGCGGCGCTGACCGTTTCAGGCGGGAAGCACGCGCGGGCGATGGAGGGGCTTTGGGTGGGCCAGCTGGTCAGGAGCGGGCGTGGTAGCTGTCCCGCTTGTCCCGACCGGACGCCCAGAAACAAGAGGATGCACCGAATCTCGCGGCTAAATCGTACACTACACACCATCTCTCTGTAGGAGTAGGTCGATGTGTCGCTCTCTCTAACTCACACATGTTGTTAAACACACACACACACGCCGAGGTAAAATGAGTCTATAACTCAATTAATGAAGACTTGCATGTTACCATCCATATGTTACTACCTACTATGAAAGTAGTAACATAGACTAGTAACATATGCATGTTACTAGTCCAATTTACTCACCACTATGACCAGCCTAGCAATGTAACCAAACGCTCCTTACTCTGCCTTGTTATCTCCCCCGGAAACCCAATGCATGGAGCGCAACTACGCGTTGATGCATGCGAGTTAATACGTGGCCCTGCATGGTAGCTAAAACGGCATCTCTTAGTTGTTGTGATTAATTGTTGCATTTAGAGACAGAAATCAGGGCTTTGATTGGAGGAAGGACCGGTCAAGTTTCTCCTTCTCCTCTAATCTGCTTGCACCTCGTTTCGAAAAAAAATCTGCTTGCACCTTGGTCCCGTTGCACCTTCTAACGTGACTTATTACACCTAGACGGATGGAGTACTACGAGATACAGTGGCACACTGACTTAGGTCGAATACAAGTGCCCAAAATTGTATGCATGTTATAATACGGATTCACTTAAAATAGTACGTGAGCAAACAGAGGGATCAATTGGACAGTGTTCACGAGCAGTAGCGAGATGTGTGAGGTAAGATACACCGCTGGCGCTTTTAATTTTTCTTATTAATTTGTTTGTTTCACCCTCTGACTGGTGGGACCCAACGTACTACGTGGAGAAAAGTAAGGTGACTAAGGATGCATTATTTCTGTACTGCCAACAGTGCTTTAAATCCCAAAAGACCTTACCACCAAAGCCACATGACACGATTATGATTTAAATCCCAATGACTTCCACGCAAAAAAAACACGGCATGCTTGTCACACGAATGCAGGAATGTATTAAAGGTTATTTTCCTCTCATTAAACATAACGTGGGGTGGTGTAGCTCGTTAGCCTGTTCGCTCATCAAACTTGAGGTCTCGGGTTCGAGAACGACACTTGAGCATAATTTTGTTTTTGTTCGACTTCTTTCTTCCACCCAATGACAGGTAGGCCCTGCATGACAGAGAGAGAAAGTGATCTGGGCGATGCCAGGAGGATTCTTTGACTGGTCAAAATGGATGGATACGGAGCTATATGATCTCGTAGTGACCATATAATCACCTCATCACGTATACGCTGCAGCCTCGGCGCTTGTTTTCTAGGGTTTCCACTCTTCACACTCTCTCTCCAGTATATATATACACGCTGGAGCCTCAGTGCTTGTAGTTGCTCTCTTCACACTCTCCCACCCTCTCTAGATCTAAACAAGACTTCGTTGGCCTCTCTCTCTCTCTCCCCTCACTGCTGGTCAAAGAGCCGGCAGGATCCGTCGCCAGGAAGGGAAGGAGGCTTAACGCTGTCGCCGTCGGCCAGGAAGGGAATCCACTACCGGCGCAGCTGTTCTCTTTCACCCAGCAGCGGCGCTGGAGGGCCTCCGACCCCTTCTTCCTCTCCGCCGTACATAGTGTGGGCCGAACAGCCTCCGGTCGCCCACCGAACCCCACCTCAAGAACCTTAAGGTATAATTTACTTATTCCACATGCATAGCTGCATGTGGGCTTTTTCCGCTTCTGCACTCGAATCTAGGTGTTGGATCAAACAGGAAAGTAGTGGGGAAAGTTGTATAGCATGAATCTAGGATGTGGTTCAAAGAGGAAAGGAAGGGGAAAGTACTAGTACAGATTGGCTATCCAGCACCTACGTTGGTCGAAAAGGGTAAACAATGACAAACGCAGTACGCACATCTGTAACAAACTGATCTTTTGTTTTGGGGGACAAGGCTGTAGAGTTTGAGCGGGACTAGATTTGCCGCGCTCACATAGGGAAAGGTGTCTAAAGATAACAAAACTGGGACCAACACAAATATGCTCCTTGGTTGTTTTTGTTCTTTGTTGCAACAGATTGTGCATCACCCCTTCATACATCGGTAGATGCACATGGTGCTGGTGCGTCCACTGTCCCGTGCAACTCTTTAGCTGTTGTTAATCTAAGGCCCTGTTTGGTTAAAAACTCCCTAGTCCCTACCTGCTTGGTTCCAGGGACTAAACATGGACTAGAGGTTATTAAATGACATGCTAAAATACCATGTTACCCCTAGTAATGAACTAATAGAGACAAGCTGCGATGCGGGGCAGGGGCAACTGTTGGAAAAAGTCCCAAAAAGACTCTCCCTCCCTAAAAGTCCCTCCTGTTTGGTTTAGATGGGACTGACACCGACTTTTTTTATTCCCTACACCAAAATGTCCCTGTAAACAAACACACTCTAATAATGCCGCTGGAAAATTGATGCAATGCCACAGTTAAAAGCAAATTACATGTTTAACGAATTTTATTGTTAATATAATCTCTCTGTTAATATCAAGCAATGCCACTGTTTGAGAAATGCTACTGTCTTGCTTTCTTTCCCATTTAGATAAGTTAGATGCTTCTTTTTGTTGGCTTCTGTGTCATCCACCGTTATTGACCACTAATTGTTTCCTTTGCACCTCTGTGTAAACAGGGTTATCTACTTCACCTCGTTGCTATTGTGACCTTTTGTTGCACTGCACAAAACACTTTTGTTTTAAGAGTGTTTTGTGCAGTTCAACCAAAATGTCACACCAACAACGTTGCTTGATTGCTTGATCTTAGTGGAACTGCACAAGAGGAGATCTACTTCCTATCCGTGTTGGCAAATTTGGTTCAGATCTTCTTCTTGTGAGTTGTTTGAATTCCACATCATGAGAGGTCAGTACTAGCCTTCTTTCACATGATTGTGCAATGTGTTTCCATATGTTGTGCTACTTGTACGCTAATGTTGCTTGATTTTAGCGAACTGCACAAATGGAGACAAGACTTCCAATCTGTATGTGCACCATAATATCCCATTGAGGTAAGATACGGATATTTCACAACTGTTGGCATGTATTTTGCCACTTTCATCTAAAAATTAACGTCGTTGTTTAGTGCTATACTTGCGCTCCCTAATTGACATGCCAAATCTTACATTGAAGGCGAAGCTTGTCTGTTATTGAACCAAGTGATGAAGGGGAAGAACAAGCAGAAGAAAAACAAAATTCAACTCCCGGAGCTGTAATGAAGCACTGGAACTGTGATGACACAAGTGATATAGTTTTACATCTTAATTTATTGCTATGGCTAGAACGAGCAATTGTTTTGCCACTGATTTGATGCCACTCTTAATGTAATATGTAATTATCTCTACTTGTGCAAACAGGGATCTTCTTTGAAGATACCATATATTTTAGTGGAACTGCACAAGAAGATGTTGGAAACATTAAACTAATCGAGGAGTATATAGTAAGCATGGCAACCACAGTAGATAACAACATATGGTTCCGGAGAAGTTCTTGATCTGTATGCTCTACACAATAAGCCTCCTGACAAAGGTTGGTACTCGCCCACGGATTTCATCCATATGATTGAGCTTTGTCATCTCTATTGGTGTTGTGCTACTGTTTAGATACTGTCATGAGAAAGTGGTAATGTCCTTGAGAAGTGCTTCATCTGTGTTGTTTTAAATATTTCCTTTCCTTTTTTTTCGAGCAAACACTGATGCTACCATTTAGTTGTCCTCTTGTCTTTGCACAACAGGATCATCCTCCTCTGAAGAAGAATATGGAGTACGTGAAGTGCCTAGTTCCGATTATGCCAGGATAAAGAAGCCAAGCCTCTCTTCTTAAGAAGGGAGTAGTTGAAGGATGGTTACATTATTGCCCACAAGAACAAACTAACTTCAGCTCAGAAGGACTCACGGATCTGCATCTTTGTTGCTGTGATGGCCAGTGAAATGTTGTTTTACGATTCCTTCCGGTGAGTTCCATTTTTTTAAATGTGTGCTCTGCATGGATCATGTAGGTTGACTGTTTAAACTGCCAATTCATAGTACAGTTTGCTTTATACTAATCACTTTTTTGTATTTATGCAAACATGGGTGCTCAGCTTGATTTCAAGGGGAACTGCACAAAATGTTCACGAATACATCAAATATTCTCGAATCATTCATTTCCACCACAAGAAAGGAGTTGCCGATATGTTCAAGGCATTGCAACATATAAAGGCAAAATCATACAAGCCACGCATGAATTTGGTTGATTTTGGTGGAACTGCACAAAAAGAACATCTGGTTTATTTAGCACGAGGTGCCATGTCAATGTCCGAGCTGATGGCAAACCCTGCCCATTCCACAATCGTAGGCATTTGATATTTTGGAATGTGAAAACCTTGTCAAAGTTTGCTCATTGATGTACGCAAAACAACACGCATTTGACATTTTGGAATGGGACAACCTTGTCAAATTTAGCTCATTGATGTTAGCAAGAAGACATGTGTTTGATATTTTCGAATGGGATGCCCTTTGTTGTTAGCAGCATCTATCGATTTTTCTTTATTCTTTAGTTGTGAAGTAAATATTAGCTCTGACATGTGAATCGCTGAGATGCATAATCATCGATTGTTTTGAATGTTCTCTATGAATTGCCAGGCTTGTGTGTTGATTACAATGTACAGGAACGCTAAATTTTGTACTCCCTCTGTTCCTTTTTACGTCGCATATTAGATTTCTTTCAAGTCAGTTGATTTTACATTGTGAATGTTGATACTTTTTTCTGTAAGATTGGTCAAAGTAGAGATACTTTGAGTTCGGACAAAACTTATATGCAGACTAAAAAGGACCGGAGGGAGTACATGTGAAACTGTTGCAAACGAGGTGATCACCCTGGGAATAATGCTAGTACGTATTGTTTTGCATGTTCATCCAATGCCAGTGATACAAGAATTCAAATAAATCAAACTAAATTCATTCATATAAACATGCCGGATTTCATTACATTTCATACATTCTTCAACTAAAAAGGGGTGCGCTGGAGGTATAATTAATTAACCGTAGCACCCGTGTCCGGCTGAGCCGAACAGAAGCTTCTTCTCCAGCGGACTGAGCTTCAGCGACATAACAGCAGGTGTAGTTGCGTCACTTACATGTGGGCCAGATGCCTCTTGGCCCAAATGCCAGTGACCCAACTGCACCTGCAGTTAAGTAACTGAAGCAGCGTCCTTCTTCAACATAGCTCTCCGACTCCACGTCGCGGCCAAGAAGCTAATCGGCCGTCAATGCTCAACCCGCCTAGCTTGGCTTCAACCGGAGGGTAGCAGTGGTGGCCTTACTTGGACTCGAGCAGCGGCGACCTACCATGTTCTACTCTTCCTCGTTTTCTGCGTGGCGCGACCTCGTTGGCAGCGGTGCGGGGCCTTGACGGAGCCGGCGATGTCCTCTGTCCCGTTGCCGGCGGGGCGGCGCCTCGGCGGAGCGGGGGAAATCCTCCCCTCGTTGCCGGCAGGGGGGCCTCGGCTGAGTCGGCGATGTCCTCTGCCTCGTTGTTGGCGGGGCAGGGCCTCGGTGGAGCCGGCGGTGTCCTCTGCCTCGTTGTTGGCGCCGCAGGGCCTCGGCGGAGCAGGGCCTCGTCGACGCCAGCGGAGTGGGGACTCGTCGGAGCTGGCATTGTCCTCTGCCTCGCCCTCGGTCTCGCCAAATAGCGCCTCGCCCGCTTCATCGCCCTCTTTGTAGGCGTACGCAGCCTCCGCCACTCGCATGCGGTACCGCCAGCGCTCGAGGCGGCCCTCGTGGGCGGAGCGGTACGAGTCGAGTAGCGCCTCCTACTCCGCCCGCTCCACGGCGATCTGCTCCTTCGCCTGCAGGTGCTCCTGGAGGAGATGGTGGTTGTAGGCGGCGTCGGCCTGCACCTCCCGGAATTGCTCCTAACGCTTCTGCCTCACCGTGTCCATGTATTGGGCACGGGCCTCGCCGATGGTCATGGTGCAATGCACCGGCGAGGATGGTGCGCAGGAGGGGGTTGGCGCCCGATCGTCGACTACCATGTTCTCCATTGGGACGTCCTCCTCCTCCGGCTGCCTGCCGGCCAGCCAGTCGGCAGAAATGGCTACCATCTCCTTGTGGTCTGTCGTCCGCCCGTCCCGAAGAGCGCTGGAGTGCGAGGAAGCCATGGTGGGAGTAGTGGTGTGGACAGGAGAAAGGGAACGGAGGCGGATGACTGCGGCTATGGTCGGCGCAGCAGTTTATATAGCAATGGTGGGCGGCGGAGGGATGGATGTGTGGCGCCGGAGTAGCCGCCTCGGCAACCGCGTATCATTAATGTGGGCGGCAGACGGACGGAGGGACGGCACTTGTGTCGTTTGAAGGCGGAGCAATCGCCTGCACCGGGAAGCGGGGCGGGCGGCGTTGACCGTTCCGGGCGAACAGCGCGCGCGGGCGAGGGAGGCGGTCTGGGTGGGCTAGGGCAGTCAGACTCGTGCTTGGCAGCGGGTCGGTCCAGCAGCCGGGACATGCTGGCTCGCCAGCGAGCTCGCCGAGCTGAGCGACGACAATCAGACGATGGACGTAGCTTCCGACTAGGAGCCGGCACCACTGTCCAAGCCGGTTCATGCCGTGTTCACCATAAAGCAGGTGCGGCCCACTTCGACACCATAATGGTGGAAGAGCTACCAGCGCAGGAGGACCTGTGCTAGAACCTCTATCTCCTCAACGAGCACCGGTGAACAAGCGAATGACAATGCCATCGCGGACATGTGGCCCTATGATCCTGGCTTCCCGAATGAGCAGCGGGCGCTGTATCAGACCATCCGTAGGGCCCGCGAGGCCCTCTCCGTCGTCCTTCGAGTTGTTGCGCTCGCCGTAGCGCCGCCGTCTCGTGTTGTCAACATGGTCAACGGCATGAGGAATGAGGAGATGACTTTACTTGGAGAGGATGACAGTGGGGACCCACCAGGACCATAGCCGCACGTACGCAAATGCCTCCTTATTATATACAACTGTAATATTTTTTTATTCCTCCTGGTTTCCTGACATCACGGTCCCACACCATTGTCAACCTATGTAGTCAATAAACGAGAGAATTGCACAAGGAGCGGCCGACAGCTGGGACCAAGGAGCTCGAGCAGTATTTGTCTTTTTGAGGTGTGAGCACTGCAGAGTTTTTCTTGAGCGATGTTTTCATTGTTGTTCAGAGGAGAGCAGGGTATTAACTGGGCAGGCTGTGGCCCGTCTAGCCGAGGCCAGATATCCAGCCCGGATATTAATTTTTTTCAAGCTGAAAATGGCTAGCCCATCTATACTTTATTTTTGAGCAATACCCAGGCAAGGTCAACTTGTTATTCTTCGCCCCGCTCGGCTGCAAATCTTTCCTAGGAGGGATGCATTAGGCTTAACAAGAAAATGGGCTTTAAGAAATAATAAATGGGATGTCATTATAAAAATTGGGCAGTAACTATAAAAAAATGCACCAAACACGTAATTACTTTATAAAATAATATTTCTGGATTTTGAAATATTTAATTTCATTAATTGTTGCGCACGCAATGTTTCGTTAGATTTTACGTAATACAAATTTATATTGAAATTGTATTTAATCTGACTAGAAATTTCGGGATAAAAATATTTCGGATCCCATCAAAATGTGGGAGATTTTATTGAATTTTGTTTTGAACGGTTGGTTGAAATTATTAATCGTTGTCCTAGCTAGAAAATGGGTTGTACTTTTAACAAACTGTAAATGGACTGTAGTAAATTCCATTAGAATTCAAAAATGGGTTGTACATTCTTACAAATCGCAAATGGGCTATAAGTTCTCTGTCACACACTTGTGGGCCTACTAAGTTGACGCGTATGCAAGGCTTTGTCAACTTATAGTCAACACACGGTTCTAGCAGCAGTGTTCGTTGGATGTCCATCCAACGGATGTCGTGCTTCTTCTTCAATCTCGGATATTCTAGCTTCAGCCGCCCAAAAAATGATTCCTCCCCCTGACATCTGCGGTGCACCATTTCGGAGGCTGACCTATGGGCCTACTAAGTTGACGCGTACCAAGGGCTTTATCAACTTAGTCAATATAAACGATTCTAGCTGCAGTGACCGTACGATGTCCATCCAACGGCCGTTGTGATTCTTCAACCTCTGGTCTTCTTGCTCTAGCCGCCCAAAGCAGCACCGGTCGTGCCGCCTGCTCCTGCCTCCCGTGGCCGGCTGTGCTGCCTCGGAGGCCTCACCTCCCACTACCACTCCCATCCCTGGCCAGGCCCTGTGGCGACGGCATCCTCACACCGCAGCCGAACCAGTGAACCCTCGTACTCCTCTCCGCGTGGGCATCCACCGCCGCGTCTTCCTCGGCTCCGCGTCGTCCCCTTCCTAGGCCTCGTCGTCATCCACCGCCTTGGTGCTCTCGGCGTGGCGTGGTCAATGTGGTCAACGACCGACTTCCATTGGAAGAGTACTTTACGTGGAGAGGCTGGCAGCTGGGTCCACGGCCGCAGCAAGGAAGTGCCTCCTTATTACACGGAAAATAATTATTCCTCCACCTGACAGCAGGGACCCACCGGACGGGCCACCGTATTTCACGAAAAAAACATTTCCCCCCTGACTGCTGGGACCCACCAGCTACATCTTTGCATGCAAGGAAGTGCGTCCATATTACGAGCAAAAAAATGATTCGGCCCTGACTATTGGGACCCACCAGCTACATCTTCGCACGCAAGGAAGTGCGTCCATATTACGGGCAAAAAAACGATTCGCCCCCTGACTGCTGGGACCCACCAGCTACATCTTCGCACGCAAGGAAGTGCCTGACAGTCGGGACCCACCCGGTCGAAGCGTACGTAGTGTTGTCATTCTCGTCGCGAACGTCTACGTACATACTGGTTGATCGGTCTGTCTGCAGGCTGCAGCGATGAACCGTGGACGTGTAAGGAAGGGCACGTGTGGTAGTAGAGGCGCGCACGTAGCATGTACATGTACCTACAGCGGCCAGAGTGCAAGAAAGTAAATACGGCCATGTACGTACATACGGGCGGGGTCTCGAACGCCTACTCGCGCATACGTATGGCCAAGGCTCGTGTACATGGCTGTGACTGGGTCGGAACGGAGAAACTGCGTAATCGTCGTGTTCATGGGGAGGCAACGGAATGCGTCGTGTTCATTGGGAGGCAACGGAACGTGTGCTGTTCATCGGGAGCCAACCGGCTTGGACGGAACAGGCGATGGAAATGAGGCCTGGCGTACCGCAGAACGGAGGAAACGGCCTTGTGTTCAACCGGCCACAGTGGAAACAGGATCCTGTTCATTGGGAGGGGTCTGGCGTACCGCAAAACGGAGGAAACGGACCTCCTACGGTCGATACGGGGTCCTGTTGATCGGGAGGGGTGTGGCGTACCGCAAAACTGAGGAAACGGACTTGTGTTGGAGCGCTACGGTCGAAACGGGGGTCCTGTTCATCGGGAGGGGTGTGGCGCACCGCAAAACAGGACTCCACGGGATACTGTTCATCTCCACCGTCGACCTCCTCCAGCCTCCACGGGCTCTTGTTCATCCACCGTCGACCTCCTTCAGCCTCCACCTGCGACTATTCATCCACGGGCTCCTGTTCATCCAGCCTCCACCGCGCGCTCCTCCACCGGCTACTGTTCAACCAGCCCTCTCCACGAGGGTCCTGTTCAACCACCCCTCCACGGGCTACTGTTCATCCAGCCCTCCACCGGCTACAGTTCAACCAGCCCTCCACCGACTACTGTTCAACCAGCCCTCCACGGGGTCCTGTTCATCCACCGGCTCGATCGATCGATCGGGGTCCTGTTCATCCAGCGACAACGGCCTCTACTACCACGGGGTCCTGTTCATCCAACCCCCAGCGGGAACTGTTCATCCAAACCCCCCAACAACACTCACTATTCATCAAGGGAAGGAGGCACCAGTGTTCGAGCGGCTTCAGTTAGCAGCAGTAGCGAAGGAATCAGTCGGATTCAGTTAACAGCAAGGGATCGATTGATCGCTCGGGTTCAGTAACGCGTAGCCTGCAGTGCAATCGCTCGGCTTCAGTTAGATCCCAACGCCTCGCTCGGGTTCAGTTAGAGCGCAACGCCTCGCACACACGCGCGTACGTACGAGAGAAACGTGCATCGCTTGGCCCCCGACCACCCACCGTAACCGGGAACTCCCCGATATTTTCCTCGCCCTCGCTTCTACCATGGTTTTTTCCATCATGGACGGCCCAAAGAATGTCATGCAGCTGCGTCTCCGGCCCGCCCAGGATGAAAATCCCATTTTATGTCATGATTTTTTGTCATAGAAGTAGGACCCCACCACATCTATGATGATACCGGTTTTTGTCACAATTATTGTCTTAGAAGTGTCATAAGTATGATAGAAAAAAATTCGTTCGACCCAAAATGTCACGGATGTGTCTTTTTTTTGTAGTGAAAGTAGCGAACACAAATCAAACCAGCATGACGAAAGTGACTAGATGAAATTCCCGTGTACCCTCGAGAACGCTTTGCTTATCATAAGAGACCGTTTTGGCATGTCCTTTGCCTCAAAAGGATTGAGCTACCTTGCTGCATACTTATTGTTACTATCATTACTTGCTCGTTACAAATTATCTTGCTATCAAACTACTCGCTACTTACCGTTTCAGCACTTGCAGACATTACCTTACTAAAAACTACTTGTCATTTCCTTCTGCTCCTCATTGGGTTTGACACTCTTACTTATCGAAAAGAGCTACAATTGATCCCCCATACTTGTGGGTCATCAGCGCATCGTCACCTCGTCCTTAGCCAATCTTCGCTTAATCCGTAGCCCCTGTTTCGAGTTGCAAATATGAGCAACAAAACCAGTATCAAATACCCAGGCGCTACTACGAGCATTAGTAAGGTACACATCAATAACATGTATATCAAATATAACTTTCACTTTGCCATCCTTCTTATCCGCCAAATACTTGGGGCAGTTCCGCTTCCAGTGACCAGTACCTTTGCAATAGAAGCACTCAATCTCAGGCTTAGGTCCAGACTTGGGCTTCTTCACTTGAGTAGCAACTTGCTTACCGTTCTTCTTGAAGTTCCCCTTCTTGCCTTTACCTTTTTTCTTGAAACTAGTGGTCTTGTTAACCATCAACACTTGATGTTCCTTCTTGATTTCTACCTCCACAGCTTTCAGCATTGCAAAGAGCTCGGGAATTGTCTTATCCATCCCTTGCATATTATAGTTCATCACCAAGCTTTTGTAGCTTGGTGGCAGTGATTGAAGAACTCTGTCAATGACACTATTATCAGGAAGATTAACTCCCAGTTGAGTCAAGTGGTTGTGGTACCCAGACATTCTGAGTATATGTTCACTGACAGAACTATTCTCCTCCATTTTGCAGCTGTAGAACTTATTGGAGACTTCATATCTCTTAATCCGGGCATTTGCTTGAAATATTAACTTCAACTCCTGGAACATCTCATATGCTCCATGACGTTCAAAACGTCGTTGAAGTCCCGGTTCTAAGCCGTAAAGCATGGCACACTGAACTATCGAGTAGTCCTCAGCTTTGCTCTGCCAGACATTCTTAACGTCATCAGTAGCGTCTGCAGCAGGCCTGGCACCTAGCGGTGCTTCCAGGACGTAATTCTTCTGTGCATCAATGAGGATAATCCTCAAGTTACGGACCCAGTCCGTGTAGTTGCTACCATCATCTTTCAACTTAGCTTTCTCTAGGAACGCATTAAAATTCAAAGGAACAATAGCACGGGCCATTGATCTACAACAACATAGACATGCAAAATACTATCAGGTACTAAGTTCATGATAAATTAAAGTTCAATTAATCATATTACTTAAGAACTCCCACTTAGATAGACATCCCTCTAATCATCTAAGTGATTACGTGATCCAAATAAACTAAACCATGTCGGATCATCACGTGAGATGGAGTAGTTTTCAATGGTGAACATCACTATGTTGATCATATCTACTATATGATTCACGCTCGACCTTTCGGTCTCAGTGTTACGAGGCCATATCTGCATATGCTAGGCTTGTCAAGTTTAACCTGAGTATTCTGCATGTGCAAAACTGGCTTGCACCCGTTGTATGTGAACGTATAACTTATCACACCCGATCATCACGTGGTGTCTCAGCACGACGAACTGTAGCAACGGTGCATACTCAGGGAGAACACTTGTACCTTGAAATTTAGTGAGAGATCATCTTATAATGCTACCGCTGTACTAAGAAAAATAAGATGCATAAAGGCTAAACATCACATGCAATAAATATAAGTGATATGATATGGCCATCATCATCTTGTGCCTTTGATCTCCCTCCAAAGCACCGTCATGATCACCATCGTCACTGGCTTGACACCTTGATCTCCATCGAAGCATCATTGTCGTCTTGCCAACTATTGCTTCTACGACTATCGCTACCGCTTAGTGATAAAGTAAAGCAATTACATGGTGATTGCATTTCATACAATAAATCGACAACCATATGGCTCCTGCCAGTTGCAGATAACTGTTACAAAACATGATCATCTCACACAACAATTTATATATCATCACGTCTTGACCATATCACATCACAGCATGCCCTGCAAAAACAAGTTAGACGTCCTCTACTTTGTTGTTGCAAATTTTACGTGGCTGCTACGGGCTTAGCAAGAACCATTCTTACCTACGCATCAAAACCACAACGATTTTTCGTCAAGTGTGTTGTTTTAACCTTCAAAAAGGACCGTGCGTACTCACACTCGATTCAACTAAAGTTGGAGAAACAGACAACCACTAGCCACCTGTGTGCGAACCACGGCGGTAGAACCAGTCTCATGAATGCGGTCATGTAATGTCGGTCTGGGCCGCTTCATCCAACAATACCGCCGAACCAAAGTATGACATGCTGGTAAGCAGTATGACTATTATCGCCCACAAATCTTTGTGTTCTACTCGTGCAAATAACATCTACGCATAGACTTGGCTCGGATGCCACTGTTGGGGAACGCGGTAATTTCAGAAAATTTCCTACGATCATGCAAGATCTATCTAGGTGATGCATAGCAACGAGCGGGGAGAGTGTGTCCACGTACCTAGGGATGGGCATATAAACCGATGACCGAAGTACTGAACCAAACTAACCGTGACCGAACCAGAAGGCACCGAAACCGAATTCTTTAGTCATAAATTTGGTCAGCCAATCTGGAAAACCGAACTTCCTTCGGTCAATTCGGGAGTACGTATTGAGTAACCGAATACACCGAAGTACCAAAGAAATCGATTGACTCTTGAGAAACCCACGTAGCCACAGCCCACATAGCCCAACTACTGGGCCTGGAGAGCGATAAATCTTTCTCGCAATCCCTGTAGCACCGCAATTCCGCATCGGCACCTCGACCCACGAGGCCACGACCGTAACCTAGCCGCCGCTCGCTACTCTCTCCACCGCTGCCCCTACCTTCTACTTCTACCCATCCCCGCAGCCGGCGGCGTGCTCCACATCCACCTCTCGACCTCTCCACCCCGCTGACGACAGCGGTGCTGCTGCTCGTGAAGATGGAAGATGACCGGCGAGGCGCCGACCATCTCCTCAACTGAAGCCCGATGTGCAGATTCGAGATGTATGTGACGGACGGTGGAAATACGAGAGCGGGGAGGTGCACGGTCTCATAGATTTGGGGATCTGATTTTCAAGAGTAGGGGTAGATATGGATGAGGTAACAGAGGTGGCACATGAATTGTTGCTTGTAATTAGAGTGTATTTTTCCTATAATCGATATTAGGCGATGTCGGATGTGGGGTTCCGGCAAAACCCTTACGGTTCGAACCCTGGGGTGCGCGCGAAGTTCTTTCCCTCCTATCGGTCTACGCCCTAGCTCACTAAGATCTCGCGAATGAACTTGACGAACTCGCAACACAGAAAGACACGGGATTTATACTGGTTCGGGCCACCATTGTGGTGTAATACCCTACTCCAGTGTGTGGTGGTGGATTGCCTCTTGGGCTGATGAAGAACGGTACAAGGGGAAGAACAGCCTCCTGAGGTTGAGGTGTTCTTGTGCTCTGTGGACTTGTGTATGAGGACTCGGTTCGTCTCTCCTTCTCTCTTTTTCCCCTCTTCTACTGTGGTGGCTAGCTCTACTTATATAGGCACTGGTCCTCTCCCCAAATAATGAGCGGGAAGGGAGCCAACAACGGCGGGCGAATTTGAAAGGGGACAGCTAGTACAAGCTATCCTGACAAAAGCGGTCTTCGCCTGCAAAAGGCTTTGGCGGTGACGCCGTCTTGGGCTCCACGATGACCTCCGTCCTGCCGTCCTTCTGGTCTTGGTCTCGTTGCACCGATATGGAAATCTTTGCCTGATGCCTCGGTACTCCTCGCCAGTGCTTGCCTCCTTAGCACCAAAGAGGAAACAAGGACGTTGCGCGCGCTGGCGCCCGCCTGGCCTCGATCGTCATGGCTCACGTCACTTGAGCCTCGTGATTTTGCCCCGCCTTGATATGTTCGCTCCTTGTGAGCCCGCCTAGAGGGGCCGCTCCTGAGGGGGTCTTGCGTCGTCCGCCTCGCGGGGCTTGGCCCCTCGCGAGGGTCTTGGATGCCTTGTTGATGAAGATGGGCCGTACAGGCCTGCTAGCACAGCCACGCCGTGGGACGCAGGCAGGCAAGTCTGGGGACCCCCATTCCCAGAACGCCAACAGTAGCCCTCGGGCCCAAGGTGCGCTCGGGCTTGGCTTCGCGGCGAAGCCAAGGGTCAAGTACAGAGCGCCGCGGGCCCCCAAAGCCTGCGGCCTCGGTTGACGCGTGGCGGTTGATTGGACGTGGGCGTCTCCACTTCCCACACTGCCTTTGAATCCGCCTAGCAATGCGGCCCCCGCAGTCTACACAGTTATTCCTCCGTTGCCCGTGTCTTGCTTCCCCAATCTCTCTGCCTCCTCGAGACTCTGCTCCTCCTCTCCGATCTGACCCGCCTCCTGCCAGCTCCACCGCCATGGCGCCGAAACAAGCAGACATGGGGAAGAAGCCCTTGTCCTCGCTGAGCGCGCCTCCGGCCGTCAAACCGGCGCTCGGTCGTCCCCGGGTGCTCAACGACGAGGCCATGGACAAGGTGCGTCCAATGCTCGCTTCCAGCTTCAACGAGTGGGGAGAGACAGTGGCTTGGCCCGCGTCTCACACTCGCATGGCCCGGGCCGCCACTGAGGTCCCAATCTTCATAGATGCCCTCTGGGCTGGCCTGATTCCTCCCTTCTCCGCCTTCTTCAACGCGGTGCTCGAGCATTATCAGATCCACATGCTGCATCTCGACCCCCAATCTGTGACCCTTCTCGCCGTCTTCTCCTTTTTGTGTGAAGCCATGACGGGCATCGCTCCTTCGGTGGCCTTCTTCCACCATTTCTTCTCATTGCATCTGACTGACCCTCGTCAGAGCTCGGGGTGCGTGAGCTTTCAGGCCGTGGCCGCGACGGCGGACGCGGGGATTGACTTTGAGCTTCCTCCATCCACGAGCGAGTTCCGGACACGATGGGTGTTTGTCGACGCCGGTGTGCTCAGCCCTCTGCTCCATACCCCGGCGGGGCCTGCTGTTCCAAACTCCGGTTGGGGCCACCAGAAGCTCACGAGCCCCCGCCTCGCTCCCGTCTGGGCCAGGCTGAGGAGGTTGAAGGACCGCGGTGTGACTGCGCCTATGGTGGTGACGGAATTCGTCAAGCGCCGAGTCGCTCCGCTTCAGCGCCATTCCCGCCCGATGTGGGCCTTTGTAACGCCCCGAGACCGACGCTTCAGAAGACTTCCTTATTTTCGTGATCACCGTGTGTTTCTTTCGGCGCTTGCTCTTTTATTTTTGCATTGCATCATGTCATCATGTCGTCATGTCATTAATTTTCAAAACTCAACCAAATAAATTGCATGGATCTTCGATCCATTTAAATCGAGGGAATTCACATGGTGATTTCTCTTTATAATATATCCTCCTAATATTTATGGAGCTATTATAAATATTCCATTAATTGGAGTTCACCTTAACACAAGTGCAGAATTAATCATATGCCTTTTCTGCTTTGAGTCGATCTCTCTAACCTTGCCTATAATTCTTTTCCCATTTATCGAGGCTCTTCCTAATTTCCCAACATTTTTGGACTCCTCAATGCCTTGAACTCTTTCAAACCATTTGAATTAAATTCAAATGAGTTTGAATTTAAATCTTCCAATCAAGCCGCCTCTATTTTTCCTGGAACGAGCATATTTTGTGAGTCCGGAAAAATTACCCGCATGTGCAAATTCTTTCCCTAACCCTATCTTTCTTTTTCTTCTCTCTATTACTTTTCTGCTAAAAGAGAAATAAGAGAGAGGGAGAAGAGAAGCCCAGCAGCCGCATGCCACTAGGCCAGGCCTCTGGTCAATTTTTCCTCTCCACTGGGCCGGCCTCTAAGGCCCAGCCGCCCTCACCAGCTTCCTAACCCTAGCCCTCACCACGCTCTGGACCGATCCCCTCTCTCCTCTTCGTTCTCCTCCTGCCGCCGCACACACACACACGCATCGAGCAGAGCCTGCTCGATCCCCTCGCCTCCATCCTCCACGAGCCGGTCTCCCCACCTCTGGCAACGGCCGCTGTCCCGCGCCCAAGCTCCGCCGCTCGCGAGCCTCCTCCTCTGCTTCGCCCCCTCCTCTGCTCCCTCAGCCATGGCGCTCCGCCGCCCCTCGCCTAGACCCGTCAAGCCCCACCACCAGCTTGCTGCTCTGCTCGATCCCGACCTCGCCGGCTCCGCGCGCCTGCTCGCGTCCAGCCCCGTGGCCCGGGAGCTGGTCGTCGCGTCGTTCCCCGACCGCCACCATCCCGCAGTGCTCTGTCTCGCGCCGCGTCCTCCCTCTGCCTCCTCGCCATGGCCGCCGCGTCTCCCTCTGCAGGACCAGGCCGCACCGCAGGACCTCCTCGTCGTGGCTCTGCCTCCACTAGCAGCCTCCTGCTGCCTGCCATCTTCATGGCCTTGAGCAGCCCAAGCCGCCGGGCGTCCTGGCCTTTGCACATCGCTGTTGACCCGAGGAGACCACCGAAGTCCAAGGACTATCCCCAAAGATTTTGGATGCGCCAAGATCCTCTCCGAACATGTACAACTACACCTGCTGATGCGTCAAGTACCTTGGAACGTCTACGACTACGCGGACTCGCCAAGTACCACGACGACCGTGTACCACTACCGTCGCCGTGTACCACTACTTCCACTACGACCGTTTCGAGAACGTCTACTTCCTCTACACCGCACCGGAATGCCGAGTTCCTCGCCGTGACCCCGAACATCTACGGAAACTTGTGCGACTATGAATGTGAACGACTACCGTCGACCCTAAGTTACTCGGACCCGTCAAGTACCTCTCCGAAAACGAACGTGTGCCACTACTTCCACTACCGTCGCGAGAACGACTACTTCCATGATGACCCCGTGAACAACTACTTCCACTTCGAACGCGTTCCGCCCCGAATGCACGCTTCGAAGGTATAACCCCGAGAACGGCGCCCATGAACGAAAGCATGTGTTGTTTGAGTTGCTTGCGTTTGCACCGTGCCCAACTTGTTCGTCGCACGCTGTCACTCGTTTCCTTACCATGCCGCCGTACCGTGGGAACCCGGTAACCGGGAGCACGCCACCATTCTCTTGCGTGTTTCACACATCCGCACAATTCTCCTTGCGCCGGTATCTCCGTGAGCTACCGGAACCGATATGTTGCCGTGGCACCATTTTCGGATTCGTTGCCGTGGCACCCTTTTTCGTTCCACCACAGTAACAAATGCTTCATAACATGCTCGTGTCCATGTTTTATAAAATTGCATATAACTTGCATTGTCATCCGCATCATGATAACAACATTTAAAATGTCTAAATTGATGTTTGCATTAAAAATTGCTAATCGACATATGGGGATTTTCCGGCATTGTCGTTTGTTATTTCCGGCCTCATTTAAACTTGCCTAGATAGGTTGTTTAATTATGCTTCACCTCTTGCCATGGCTAATAACATTTAATATTGTTGGGTACATAAATGAGAGAGAACTAAATAATTAAATGTGGTGTTTCGTCAATATGCAACTCGTTGCATATTGAGCTCCACTTAATTTGTAGTGTTGTTTGTTGCACTTTGCCATGCCATGCCTCTTTAAACCGGACATGCATCATATTTGTTTTTGCATCATGCCATGTGTATGTGGTGGTTGTTTACTATGTTGTTTGTTTCTTTCCGGAGTTGTGAGGATTCGTTCGACTACATCCGTTTGTCTTCTTCATGGACTCGTTCTTCTTCCTTGCGGGATCTCAGGCAAGATGACCATACCCTCGAAATCACTTCTATCTTTGCTTGCTAGTTGTTCGCTCTATTGCTATGCCGCGCTACCTACCACTTGCTTTTCAAGCCTCCCAAGTTGCCATGAACCTCTAACCTTTGTCACCCTTCCTAGCAAACTGTTGTTTGGCTATGTTACTGCTTTTGCTCAGCCCCTCTTATAGCATTGCTAGATGCAGGTGAAGATGAAGATTGCTCCATGTTGGATTATGTTTATGTTGGGATATCACAATATCTCTTATTTTAATTAATGCATCTATATACTTGGTAAAGGGTGGAAGGCTCGGCCTTATGCCTGGTGTTTTGTTCCACTCTTGCCACCCTAGTTTCCGTCATACCGGTGTTATGTTCCTTGATTTTGCGTTCCTTACGCGGTTGGGTGATTTATGGGACCCCCTTGACAGTTCGCTTTGAATAAAACTCCTCCAGCAAGGCCCAACCTTGGTTTTACCATTTGCCTACCTAAGCCTTTTTCCCTTGGGTTCTGCAGACTCAAGGGTCATCTTTATTTTAACCCCCGGGCCAGTGTTCCTCTGAGTGCTGGTCCAACTAGAGCCACTTGCAGCGCCACCTCGGGGAAACTCGAGGTCTGGTTTTAGTTGTACGTAGTGCTCATCCGGTGTGCCCTGAGAACGAGATATGTGCAGCTCCTATCGGGATTTGTCGGCACATTCGGGCGGCTTTGCTGGTCTTGTTTTACCATTGTCGAAATGTCTTGTAAACCGGGATTCCGAGACTGATCGGGTCTTTCCGGGAGAAGGTTTATCCTTCGTTGACCGTGAGAGCTTATAATGGGCTAAGTTGGGACACCCCTGCAGGGTATTATCTTTCGGAAGCCGTGCCCGCGGTTATGTGGCAGATGGGAATTTGTTAATATCCGGTTGTAGAGAACTTGACACTTGGCCATAATTAAAACGCATCAACCGCGTGTGTAGCCGTGATGGTCTCTTCTCGGCGGAGTCCGGGAAGTGAACACGGTTTCTGGGTTATGTTTGACGTAAGTAGGAGTTCAGGATCACTTCTTGATCATTGCTAGCTTCACGACCGTTCCGTTGCTTCTCTTCTCGCTCTTATTTGCGTATGTTTAGCCACCATATATGCTTAGTGCTTGCTGCAGCTCCACCTCATTACACCATCCTTTCCTATAAGCTTAAATAGTCTTGATCTCGCGGGTGTGAGATTGCTGAGTCCTCGTGACTCACAGATACTTCCAAACAGTTGCAGGTGCCGATGAGACCAGTGCAGGTGACGCTACTGAGCTCAAGTGGGAGCTCGATGAAGATCTTGTTCGTTGTGTTGTTCTTTTCTGGTTGATCAGTAGTGGAGCCCAGTTGGGATGATCAGGGATCTAGCAGTTGGGTTGTCTTCTTTTCTTTTGGTTCCGTAGTCGGACCTATGTGTGTATCTCTGAATGATGTATGTTTTATTATGTATTGTGTGAAGTGGCGATTGTAAGCCAACTCCTTATCCCATTCTTGTTCATTACATGGGATTGTGTGAAGATGACCCTTCTTGCGACAAAACCACTATGCGGTTATGCCTCTAAGTCGTGCCTCGACACGTGGGAGATATAGCCGCATCGTGGACGTTACAGCCTTGCTCAGCAGTCAGGACCACATGAGGTTTCAAGAGGAAGGGCTTCCTCTTAAGACGCGGGAGACAGTGCTTATGGTCCTGACGGGAACCCCTCTGCCGGACGACATGCCCAGGAAGAGCTGTTTGTTGTACCGTTGCGAGAACAAGGATGAGTTTGCTGCGAGCATGCCATCCTTTGATGAGTGGGGCCTGCGCCCGATCGGCCTGGTGGGGCCTCGCGAGAATCCTGTCGACGTGGTCCCGCTCCTCATCACCGGTGTCGAGCTCGCCCCGAGTGAGGGTGCAGGGGGGCGAGCTCCGACGGAGGCCGGCGGCCCCAGCGCTGAAGAGCACATGTCGCGCGGAGATCTGGGAGCGTCGTCCTCGGGAAATCGCGATCCCTCCCCTGGGGCGTCGGTCACCGAGGCGACGCAGCTTGCAGTTCCCGAGGTCAAAGCCCCCGAAACCTCGGGAGGTCGTAGCGAGACGGCGCCCGACTGTTCGCCGCAGCCAAGCACCCCTGAACTTGTCTCTCCAAGCTCTTCTTCGGCCCCGCCTCGCACCGGCCGTCATGTCCAGCGCTTCGGTCAGCTTTGCGTGGACTTCAAGGAGCTCCGCAAGAGGAAAGGATCTCCAGGCGGCAACAGCATCTTCGGGCCGTTGAAGCGGCGAAAGTACTTTGCTATCGACGAGTAAGTACTGCACCTTGTGATTTCTTGATTGCTGCTTTCCTTCCTGATGCTAGCTCTTCAGGACCCCTTCTGCCAGGGCCATCGGGCCCCTCATGAAGCAATCCTCGCCTTCCTCGGCACCCTCGCTAGCCTTGTGCACCCCAAACCTGCACGCCGCGCCCGGAACTGGGTCGGCAAGCGGGGTGCGCTTGCCTTCATGGAGCCTTGAATCTGTGGCTTCGCTGCCCTTCCTGCACGGTCTGGCTTGGAGCCTGGCGGGCGTTCCCCGATCTCCTCCTCTGGTGATGGACAACAACTGGTTGACTTCGTCCTTTGGCTCCTCCTCAAGCATCGGGCCGCATCCGGCCGGAGCTTCTCGCGAGGTCGGGCCAGCGCCCGGTGCGACACCCGCCCCCAGCCCCCTGTCGAGAGGCGGTGCGCCACTTGATGTCCCGCCTGCTGCCCCCGAGTTGGAGGACGAGGTGGGCCATGCTTTCGAGTCTAAGCGCGGGCGAAGCGTCGTTCTCCATGAGCTCTTCCAAGAGGCGATGGGCGCGATGAGCCAACTCGGTGAAGAACTTGCGGACGTCGACTCGTGCATTGAGGCTGAAGGTTTGCGGCTGGTGGAGGAACGGCGTAAGCTGAGGGTGGCCATCAACCTTGGCCGCTATTAGCGTGATCTTGACAATGCGAAGGCCGAGGCATCCCTCAGGGTTTCCCGCGAAGCTTGCTCTCGAGCCTTGGAGGAGGCTCGCGAGGCTGACCGTCGTCGCGAGGCTGCGGAGAAACGCGCGTGGGAGCTCCAGGCCTGGAGTGCGTCCCTCGAGCAGCAGGTGGATGCGCGTAGAGCCGCCCTTGCGTTGCTGAGGGGGGTGCATGCTGAGGAAGAGGAGGTCCGGAGGCATGAGGAAGCGCTGGCTCTGGAAGCCATGGAGCGCAGCCTTGAGCTCGAACAACTGGAGACGAGGGAGCACCAAGTTGCTCAGGCGGAAGACACCGTCGGGGCTCGCGAGGCCAGGGTCCAGGAGGAAGTCGACCGCCGGGTGGCCGAGGTTCGCGCAGACCTGGAGGGTAGGTATGACTTGAATTTGAAGCTCGCAGGTACGGAGGATGCGGGCAGGGCCGCTGCCCTCAGGCCCAGGTTGGACGAGGCAGAGAGGCATGCGGAGGCCACGGCTGCCGCCCTAGTCAAGGCGTAGGCGGACTTGGCCTCCGCCCGTGCCGAGCTGCTTTCACTTCGGAAACGGGTTGATGACGCCGAGGCCGTCGCGCAGCACAACAGGGAGGAAGTGCTCCAACGACGGACGCTGGAGCGCGAGCACGCCCCCATGCTTCAGGACCTCCGGAACAGGGCTAATACCGCCCTGGGCTACATCTGCGATGAGAATGCACCGCCCCTCCCCCCCCCACTCGAATGACTACGCCAGCCACCTGACCTTCTTCACCGATGTGGTGACGCGCCTGGAAACCCGGTCTGACAGGGCTCGCCGGCTCGTGGAGGAGAGAAGTTGGGGCCTGCTCGGGCGCGCGTTCTCCCGTGTCTTCAGCCACCTTAGGAACACCTTCCCCGACTTCGACTTCGATGCCGCCATTGCCCCCGTATCGCAGGCCGTCCGGGGTGACCTGGCGCGGTGGGTGGAAAACAATGTGGACGTGTTAGTCAGAGCCTTCACTTCAGAGGACGACGCGGTGGTAGTCGCCGCCGACGGAGGCGACGTGGTCGATGACGGGGACGCCGGCGCCGGTGATGGTGGCGACAGCGCCGACGACGACGTCAGCGACGCGAGCAGCGCGTCCGAAGATGACGCGGGGGACGCGGTGAGCGACATATCTGGCTAATTCGTCGTCCCTTTACTGCTTCACCCTATATGCAAAAACTTGGGCATGGCCCCTAAAGATTGTGAGAGCATTTTGGGAGGGGGAGCCCCTCATGTAAATGAATCATGATTTTTATTTCTCTGTGTTGAATCAAGGGAGCATTTTGGCCTGCCATGAGTCTGATGGCAAGTCTTGCCGCTGCGGTTTACCTTAGCTGGGGCAGAGCCCGAATCGTGTTGTGAGGTCGAGTGCTGCCGCGGGGCTCCTGTAGGGTCTGCTAACCCGCCCGAGAGGGCCTCGTGAGGTTTCTGTGCCGATCAGCGCGCGCGGCGCGTGCGCTGGGCCCAGCCCCGCTCATGAGGGGACCGCGAGGGGGAGGCGGAGAGCGTGAGCTCGAGAACAAGGCAAGAACCAAACGGCAAGAAAACGCTTTGAACGAGAAAATGCACCCCCCGCACGCATCGACAAAAGCTTGACATCAACTTAAATCCAAATCCAGAAAGCAAGGCTACGGAAGAAAAGATCCAAAGCAAATGGCCGCGTCCAGCGCCTAGTCTAGTCTTCAGGTCTACAAGTCTTCTCACTAGCGCGGAGCTAAGTGCTGCCACAAGGCATGGGAGGGAGCCCCAGGGCCTGAGGCTGGCACCCGTGAGACTCCGGGGCATGTACAGCCCCACTCATTATTACGTGAGAGTGTCACGGGCGGCGAGCTTCACAGGCACTGGGCCTTCTTCACAGGAACCGGCCTTGCTTCATATCGCCAGACGAGGGCCCCGCCTTGCGCCTCCCTCGACCACCTTTGAGCCGACCGGCAACCTGGACGACACAAAGGGGGGAAAGGGGACGCAGCGGTGCCCCCGGCGACCACGCGTCCTCTGCCGGGGGAAGGCTCGCCGGCACCTCCCCGGCAGAGGGCCTACCTCCGGGCGTTGCCTGGCTTCGCGTGACGTGGGGAGGGGCCTCGTTCTTGGCTCCCTCCTCATGGCCCCTAGCGTGATCCCCCCAGCAGAAGGGATGCTGCTACGCCGGGGTCGCCGACTGACGCCGTGACCTGATTCACTTGCAGCCCATGGTTAGCGTAAGCCTGCTCCTGAGAAATTAGTGGTACCCTATAGTCGTTGTCGCCGGCGCGATCGTTGCGGTTCTCCTTTGGTTCCGAGAAGGCTTCAACTTCCAGCGTCCCTTCTTCCCACTCTTCCCCGAGGAACGAGCCAGGATCGTCCTCCGGCGCATACTCCTGGTCCATCATGCGGGGCACGTAGGCTTCTGGGGCTGTCACCCCGAACACCTCGCCGTAGTGCCCCACACTCCATGTTGCCCCGCCCTGCGCGGCGTCCTGAGGATGGTAGCGCGGCATCCCACTAGAACCATGAGGGGCGACGCTTGTACTCATGCTCGTCGCGGGCGGCATGGGGGCGGCGGAGCCCCCGGCGCCGCCAGCCGTGCTGGCGTCGACGAAGCCCCCAGGCGCACCTGATGGCACGTGGTTGCGGCGAGGCCCGCCGTGAGACCCCGGCGTGGCTTGAGAAGGAAGCTGATAGCAGAAGGGCGGTGCTCCCGATGCCTCTGCATCCAGCAGCTCGGCAACGCGCTCCAGCAGTGCATCCCGGCCGCTCTCCATCGGCCGGCACCGCAGCAGCTCTCGCGCCACCGTGAGCGCTGCCCGCATGTTTGCCTGCTCCCGCCGTGAATGCGGCGCTGTTGCTGCGGCGTGGCTTGCTGCCCTTGCAGCGGCTCGTACTTGTCGTGGTGTGAGGGTGGACGACGCCTGGCCGCGCCGCCCGCGCCCTGCAGCGTTGGGCGGCGCTAGCGGTGCCTGGGGCGCGGGGTCGAAGTCTTCATGGGCAGGTGTCACCGCTCGGGCCGGCCAAGCTGCCCAGCGGTCAGAATCAGCCCTCGGGTTGCCGAACATCATGGCCACGGAACGTCGGCAAGTCGATTGGCGGAGAAGAAGCTCTGGTGCACCCCTACCTGGCACGCCAAATGTCGGATGTGGGGTTCCGGCAAAACCCTTAAGGTTCGAACCCTAGGGTGCGCGCGAAGTTCTTTCCCTCCTACCGATCTACGCCCTAGCTCACTAAGATCTCGCGGACGAACTCGACGAACTCGCAAAACAGAAAGACACGGGATTTATACTGGTTCGGGCCACCATTGTGGTGTAATACCCTACTCCAGTGTGTGGTGGTGGATTGCCTCTTGGGCTGATGAAGAACAGTACAAGGGGAAGAACAGCCTCCTGAGGTTGAGGTGTTCTTGTGCTCTGTGGACTTGTGTATGAGGACTCGGTTCGTCTCTCCTTCTCTCTTTTTCCCCTCTTCTACTGTGGTGGCTAGCTCTACTTATACAGGCCCTAGTCCTCTCCCCAAATATTGAGCGGGAAGGGAGCCAACAATGGCGGGCGAATTTGAAAGGGGACAGCTAGTACAAGCTATCCTGACAAAAGCGGTCTTCGCCTACAAAAGGCTCTGGCGGTGACGCCGTCTTGGGCTCCACGATGACCTCCATCCTGCCGTCCTTCTGGTCTTGGTCTCATTGCACCGATATGGCAACCTTTGCCTGATGCCTTGGTACTCCTCGCCAGTGCTTGCCTCCTTAGCACCAAAGAGGAAACAAGGACGCTGCGCGCGCTAGCGCCCGCTTGGTCTCGATCGTCATGGCTCACGTCACTTGAGCCTCGCGAGGTTTGCCCCGCCTTGATATCTCTGCTCCTCGTGAGCCCGCCTAGAGGGGCCACTCCTGAGGGAGTCTTGCATCATCCACATCGCGAGGCTTGGCCCCTCGCGAGGGTCTTGGATGCCTTGTTGATGAAGATGGGCCGTGCAGTCCTGCTAGCACAGCCACACCGTGGGCCGCAGGCAAGCAAGTCTGGCGACCCCCGTTCCCAAAACGCCGACAGGCGATGTCATATGTGCTAGCCACCTGGATCTCTGTTGCCTGCACAATTTTCTTTTTGTCAGTTGTGCTCGAGACTGATTCTGTTTTGTTTTTGAGCCAAATCTCAAGTCTGGCGTTGTTCGGTCATAACCGAGACCGGAACCGAAGTCTACAGTACCGAAACTCTCGGTTGGTATTTTTCTAGGAAACCGTTCGGTCAAAAAAATCTGGAAACCAAATCTTTAGACAACCCGAAGCATCGAACCGATCGGTTCGGGGGAACCGAATGCTCAGCCCTACACGTACCCTCATAGACCGAAAGCGGAAGCGTTTTATCAACGCGGTTGATGTAGTCGTACGTCTTCACGATCAGACCGATCCTAGCACCGAACGTACGACACATCCGTGTTCAGCACACGTTTAGCTCGATGACGTCCCTCGTACTCTTGATCCAGTTGAGGCCGAGGGAGAGTTCCATCAGCACGACGACGTGACGACGGTGATGATGAAGTTACCGGCGCAGGGCTTTGCCTAAGCACTACGACGATATGACCGAGGTGTGTAACTATGGAGGGGGGCACCGCACATGGCTAAAAGATCAACTTGTGTGTCTATGGGGTGCCCCCCTCCCCCGTATATAAAGGAGGGAGGGAGGAGGCCGGCCGGACCTAGGGGCGCGCCCAAGGAGAGGAGTCCTACTAGGACTCCAAGTCCTAGTAGGATTCCACTTGGTGGAAGGGGGAAGAAGGAACCTATTTGGACTCCCCTTGGGGGGCGTGCCACCTCCTGGGTGCTGCCCTCTCTCTCCCCTAAGGCCCATTACTTCCCCGGGGGGTTCCGGTAACCCCTCCGGCACTCCGGTTTTACCCGAAACTATCCGGAACACTTCCGGTGTCCGAATAACATGGTCCAATATATCAATCTTTATGTCTCGACCATTTCAAGACTCCTCGTCATGTCCGTGATCTCATTCGGGACTCTGAACAACCTTCGGTACATCAGATCACATAACTCATAATACAAATCGTCATCGAACATTAAGCGTGCGGACCCTACGGGTTCGAGAACTATGTAGACATGACCGAGACACATCTCCGGTCAATAACCAATAGCGGAACCTGGATGCTCATGTTGGTTCCTACATATTCTACGAAGATCATTATCGGTCAAACCGCATAACAACGTACGTTGTTCCCTTTGTCATCGGTATGTTACTTGCCCGAGATTCGATCGTCGATATCCACATACCTAGTTCAATCTCGTTACCGGCAAGTCTCTTTACTCGTTCCGTAATGCATCATCCCGCAACTAACTCATTAGTCACATTGCTTGCAAGGCTTATAGTGATGATCATTACCGAGAGGGCCCAGAGATACCTCTCCGATACACGGAGTGACAAATCCTAATCTCGATCTATGTCAACTCAACAAACACCATCGGAGACACCTATAGAGCATCTTTATAATCACCCAGTTACGTTGTGACGTTTCATAGCACACTAAGTGTTCCTCTGGTATTCGGGAGTTGCATAATCTGATAGTCATAGGAACATGTATAAGTCATGAAGAAAGTAATAGCAATAAACTAAACGATCATAGTGCTAAGCTAACGTATGGGTCTTGTCCATCACATCATTCTCTAATGATGTGATCCCGTTCATCAAATGACAACAGATGTCTATGGCTAGGAAACTTAACCATCTTTGATAAACGAGCTAGTCAAGTAGAGGCATACTAGGGACACTCTGTTTGTCTATGTATTCACGCATGTGCTAAGTTTCCGGTTAATACAATTCTAGCATGAATAATAAACATTTATCATGATATAAGGAAATATAAATAACAACTTTATTATTGCCTCTAGGGCATATTTCCTTCAGATAGGGGGGTCCTTCCCACATGACCCAGAAACCGTCGGGGATAGGGAGCCTTGATGCATAAAGTTGTCCCTATATAACCGTTTCCGATATCTCGAATATCCCAAACGCTTCATCCTTACTACTCGTTTGTGCTCGCATTGCCATCGCAGTCGGAGTTTTGTGGTTTTACCTAAATCCAGGCAGATTCCAGGCATGGGAGTTTTCCAGGCAGATTCCAGGCACGGGAGTTTTACGATGCCTGGCACATCACAAACAGTTCATGATTATAAACCGTGTCTGAAAGTAGACACTCACACACATTTAGTTTTCCCGCACCGTATGCGATAGTGTCTGACATCACACACGCTTTACAAACGGCAACTGTGTGCATTGTTACACACGTTTCCTCTCCGTGAACCGTGTCGGATTAAGATGTATATCGTGCATGTTGTTCTCTATTAACCGTGTGCGCCGTAATGACTTGCACACCCTAATTTTGCCCTAATTTAATTGCTACTATTTAAAATTGTACCTAATTTAAACTTGAAAGTAGGCTTTTGTTTTATTCATATCCATCAGGTTCAAACAACCAATGCGTTATTCGATTCACAGGTACATATGTTTAAGAATTAGATAAGCACCAAATAAAGAATGATGAACCAGGGTTCTATACTTGTAGTGTTACAGATGGTAAAGAAAGAGGCGACAGACATTCCGGTTGCTGAACAAGGTGAAGCGGAATGGCCCTATTGTGATCTCCTGGATGCAGAAGGCATGCAGGACTCTAGTCCAACCCCTTGTGATGGTCGGCCGCCAATCATGTAGTTTGAGAGGTAATCTTGAGTAAACTGCCTCAGGATCCACTGCGAAGGGAAAAAGATTCAGACATTGTCATCTAACACAACTCATTACGGGCAGTAAAAAGAAGGCTACAAGGTTCTTACTTACCATCCTGCAGTTCACTGTTGTCTTGCATAAAGTGTAAACAAATAGTTCGATTGACGTCTTTGGACCCATTTTAATAACAATCTTTATCAGTTTCCTCACTTGATGATGATTCATGAATATCTCATTACCCCAGAAAGGGTCGAAGTGTGGAACTTTGGCAATGATATATGTACCTAAAAGTGTTGGGGAATGCAGTAATTTCAAAAAAATTCCTACGATCACGCAAGATCTATCTAGGTGATGCATAGCAACGAGCGGGGAGAGTGTGTCCACGTACCCTCGTAGACCGAAAGCGGAAGCGTTTTATCAACGCGGTTGATGTAGTCATACGTCTTCACGATCCGACCGATCCTAGTACCGAACGTAAGGCGCCTCCGTGTTCAACACACATTCAGCTCGATGGTGTCCCTCGTACTCTTGATCCAGTTGAGGCCGAGGGAGAGTTCCATCAGCATGATGGCATGGCGACGGTGATGATGAAGTTACCGGCGCAGGGCTTCGCCTAAGCACTACGACGATATGACCGAGGTGTGTTTCTGTGGAGAGGGGCACCGCACACGGCTAAAAAGATCAACTTGTGTGTCTATGGGGTGCCCCCCTCCCCCGTATATAAAGGAGGGGAGGAGCACGCCGGCCGGCCCTAGGGGCGCGCTCAAGGAGGGGAGCCTACTAGGTCTCCAAGTCCTAGTAGGATTCCACCAAGAAGGGAGAGATGGGGAAGGAAGGAGAGGGAGAGAGAGAGAAGGAAAGGGCGCCGCCCCCTTCCCTTGTCCAATTCGGACTGCAAGGGGGGCGGCCTTCCCTGGCTGCCCTCCTCTCTCTCCACTAAGGCCCATGGTAGCCCAATAGTTCCCCCGGGGGGTTCCGGTAACCCCTCCGGCACTCCGGTTTTACCCGAAACCATCCGGAACACTTCCGGTGTCCGAATAACATGGTCCAATATATCAATCTTTATGTCTCGACCATTTCAAGACTCCTCGTCATGTTCGTGATCTCATCCGGGACTCCGAACAACCTTCGGTCATCAAATCACATAAACTCATAATACAAATTGTCATCGAACGTTAAGCGTGCGGACCCTACGGGTTCGAGAACTATGTAGACATGACCGAGACTTATCTCCGGTCAATAACCAATAGCGGAACCTGGATTCTTATATTGGCTCCTACATATTCTACGAAGATCTTTATCGGTCAAACCGCATAACAACATACATTGTTCCCTTTGTCATCGGTATGTTACTTGCCCGAGATTCGATCGTCGGTATCACCATACCTAGTTCAATCTCGTTACCGGCAAGTCTCTTTACTCATTCCGTAATGCATCATCCCGCAACTAACTCATTAGTCACATTGCTTGCAAGGCTTATAGTGATATGCATTACCGAGAGGGCCCAGAGATACATCTCCGATACTCGGAGTGACAAATCCTAATCTCGATCTATGCCAACTCAACAAACACCATCGGAGACACCTGTAGAGCATCTTTTAATCACCCAGTTACGTTGTGACGTTTGTAGCACACTAAGTGTTCCTCCGGTATTCGGGAGTTGCATAATCTCATAGTCATAGGAATATGTATAAGTCATGACGAAAGCAATAGCAATAAACTAAACGATCATAGTGCTAAGCTAACGGATGGGTCTTGTCCATCACATCATTCTCTAATGATGTGATCCTGTTCATCAAATGACAACACATGTCTATGGATAGGAAACTTAACCATCTTTGATTAACGAGCTAGTCAAGTAGAGGCATACTAGGGACACTCTGTTTGTCTATGTATTCACACATATACTAAGTTTCCGGTTAATACAATTCTAGCATGAATAATAAACATTTATCATGATGTAAGGAAATATAAATAACAACTTTATTATTGCCTCTAGGGCATATTTCCTTCAAAAAGCACCAAGTTAATATTAGAAGCTAAACAACAATTGAAAAATGATGTAGTACAACACTCCCTCCATCCCATTATATAAGATTTTATTACATGTATATCTAGAAATCATCAGAACATTAAGGTAACACTCTTCCTTGTTGCTATGTAGCCTGTGATTGCATATTTAGCCATTCAGTACAATGTATGTTGCTATTTAGCCTAAGATATATTAAATATGACCCTAGTTAACCTACTGATAAATGGGTTACAGATATATTCAGTGAAATGTCCGATTCGATGATAATCTCTTATCAGCCCCAGGCTATATGGTACCAGCTACCGATATCCTGAACAGTGAGTACATATAAGCAATGCGATGAAAATAACCTCGATGGAAAACAACACTGTTCTCAATATTGTCCTGCATGAGTACATATAAAGGCATGTTAAGCACAACAGGCTAAACATCAACCAAATATATCCATGGTAGACAACATAATCTACAAATGATAGCTTTAGTGTGCAGGCTTAAGCACGCTAGTTAAGCAAAACAAGAAGTGGAAAGGTGTGTTAACTTCATCAGGCATAACATTTAAAAACAAGCAAATAGTCATTCAAATTGGTATTGTGCAGGTCTAAAGTACACTAGTTATTGTTTAAAAAAACGAAAAGGTATGTTAACTGCAATATCCTTAATAGCAACCAAATATTGTAATTCATAGTGGTATTGTTGAAACTGTTATTGATGAAATTGAACTGCACGGCAAATAGTTGCACATATAGAGTATCACATTTTGAAGAACTGAAATAAACAAGTCATAAGGCCATCTCAAGCCGATCCTTTAAAAGTTAAAGGACTAAAACCCTTAGTGGATATATATTTATACTCCAGCAATTTTTGGCCTTTTCTAGTCGATCCCCTAAACTTAACATTGTAAGCTTCAATTTGATCAAGTTCAAAGCAGGTTCAACCGAAAGTAGCATGCATTCAAACATAAACATAGATAGTTTTGCATAACCGAACATAAAACATAAATTTAAACTAAGGTAAACTACTTTCGGTCGAAGTAGAGGTCGAGCCAATCCTTCCTCGTCAGGTACGGTGTGCCGCGAGCCGGGTCCGGGCCAGTGCCATCGTCGGGGTCGTTGGGGAAGGCACTCCTCCACTCGTCGATGTCGATCTCCTCGTCCACGGGGCCCATCTCGACGCCCTCCACGCCGCCGTCGCCGCCGCCTTCGACCTCGTCATCGGAGGAGAGCGCGATAACCTCGCCGCCCTTCGTGCCGCCGTCCTCGCCGCCTTTGACCTCGTCATCGGAGGAGAGAGCGATAACCTCACCGCCCTCGACGCCGGCAAAGATCGCCCGCTCCGCCTCCACGAGCTCCAGATGCTACCGGCGGAGCTCTTGCATGTAGGCCTCGGCGGCGGCCTCGGCCTCGAGGCGCTCCCACACCTCACGGTCCTCTCGCGCCATAGCCGAGCTCACCACCCCTGGCTCCGGCGGAACGAGGTGGACCGGACGTGTGCTGAAGGGGAAATTGAGCCTAGCCGCCGCACCGTGGTAGCGGACCTGCCAGCGGTCGTACTCCATGGCCGCCAGCTCGGCCGTGTAGAAGCTACCGAGCCACCGGCGGGTGTGGGTCTCTCGATCTATAATCTCGGCGACTCACGTCCCCCACCGCCGCTGCCGGACCCCTAGGTAGGACTTCGTCGGCAGTCGGGTCCGAGGGAGGACGGGGAAGTCCTCGAACCGGTGTAGGGGCGTGGCGGCGGGCAGATCAGGGGACCGGCGATGGCGGATCGGGCCCGCAGAGGACGACGGGGACACCTCGGCGGCCACCTCGCCGGCGTCGGGCAAAAAGGCCGTGATAAACCTCTTTTTGGCCATTGGCTCCTCAAGCTCCTCGGCACACAGGCAGAGGTTCAAGATGGAGGCGATGGTGGCGACCTACCAATGGTTTCGAGGGTTGTGTGTGTCTGTGTGAACGGAGGTTTTGGGGAGTGTGTGGTGTGTGTGGAGGGGGGGGCAAGGTGGTGTTTGAGGAAATACTGCAGCAACTGAAAATTTTACTAGGCGGGAGTAACAAGGCGGGGCTACAGAAAATTTGGATCAAGGGCGAGTAGATATTTTTGAGATTGCGAGGGATGTAGAGGCGGGAGTAAAATGTCGGGGCTACTGAAAATTTGAATCAAGGGACTGAAGCAGAGCGGGAGTAACAGACATCGCACATGGTCCGCACATACTAATCGTGTGCTATCAAACATTAAAACCTTCCAGGCGGTAGATATTTTTGAGATTACGAGGTAGTAATATTTTCAAAATTGCGAGGGATGCAAAGGCGGGGATATTTGGGGAGCGAGCTAGTGTGCTTGACACGCCGGCTGTGGACTATAGCCGACGCACCTTCTCGCGTAAGCCATAGGTGTACTATACACCGACGGTGCTCTAGGATATTTTCTACTACATCTCACATGGTTGGTGATAATAAGCTGTGTGGGATCTACTTGATTTTTCATCTTGATTTGAATTACATAATGGGGTCACAGCGGCAATTGACGGTGTTTGAATTGCTACAACTTTTAGCTGCAGTGAACATGAAACTATATGTGTGTCGTAAAAGAATTAGAATTATTCAGGGTTCGTTTGGACATTTTATACATTAAACTGGTTTTCTAGCCATTTCAGGTGCACAATTCAAAATTAAACTACATGCACATGCTCCGGTGCATATAAATTGGTTGAAAAATCAAATATGTGTCCTTGGGTGCATGCTTAGGTCCCATGCAAGAAATGAGAATGAATTTCAAACACTAGGGCATTGTTGATTGCTGGCAAAACGTTGAGATACCTGATTTTTAAATTCTAGTAAATCCAAAACTCATCTGAAATTCATGAAACTTGGCATGGTATCATGGAGCGGCATCGACATGTCGTGGTAAAAATTTTGTCCCATTTGGGGCAGGTTTGGATATAAGCTTCTCAGAAACCAGAGCTTCTCACAACAAGCGTGATGGTTTCGGTAGGGAACGTGCCACCTTTGGGGACGGAACGATATCCGTTGCCTCTCGTTGCTTTCAAAAAAATCTAGTGTCAACATAGATCAACAGGAGTGTTGTGTTTAATTTTGAAATTTTTCGGGGTTCCTTTGGCCTTTTTATACATTAATTGGGTTTTTGGGCATTTAATGTGCATAATTCAAATTTGAACTACAAGCACATGCTCCGGTGCACCAAAGTTGGTTGAAAAATCACGTGTGTGTCCTTGGGTGAATTTCTAGGTCCCATGCAAGAAATGGGAATGAAATTCAAACACCAGGGCACTGTTGATTGCCGGCAAAACGTTGAGATGCCTGGTTTTTAAATTCTAGTAAATCCAAAACTCGTCTGAAATTCATGAAACTTGGCATGCTATCATGGGGCGGCATCAACATGCCGTGGTAAAATTTTTGTCCCATTTGGGGCAGGTTTGGGTATAAACTTCTCACAAATCAGAGCTTCTCACAACAAGCGCGATGGTTTCGGTAGGGAACGTGCCACATTTGGGGACGGAACGATATTCGTTGCCTCTTATTGCTTTCAAAAAAAATTCTAGTGTCAACATACAACAACAGGAGTGTTGTGTTTAATCTTGGAATTTTTGGGGGTTCGTTTGGCCTTTTTATACATTAATTGAGTTTCTGGGCATTTAATGTGCATAATTAAAATTTAAACTACAAGTACATGCTCCAGTGCACCAAAGTTGGTTGAAAAATCACATGTGTGTCCTTGGGTGAATTTCTAGGTCCCATGCAAGAGATGAGAATGAAATCCAAACATCTGGGCGTCGTGGCTTGGCCGGAAAGATTTAGAAACTTGGTTTTTTAATTCCTGTAAATCCAAAACACGCCTGAAAATCATGAAACTTGGCATGGTGTCATGACATGGCACCAACATGTTGTGGTAATTTTTCTGTCCGATTTGCGAAGGTGCACACATTAACAATCAACAAAGTCATTTTGGAACAAGTGCTGTCACATTACAAATCGGAAACACAAGTATTATTGAAACCGTGGGCGTTCTACTTACCAATTATGTGCCGCCACACGTCCCCCTTTTTATTGGCTAGGAGGTGTCGTGCGGGATAGCTATTTGAGTACGGGAGGCGTGCGATCAGACCCCTGCGCGTGCTCATCGGGAGAAGAGCCCTTTGACCGCTACCCGTCGCGCAACTCCCTCCCAACGTCTCCATTAAAGGCGCCTGAGCCCCTGTTCTACGGCATGGCTATATGTCTCACTGGACTGAGATTTAAGAGAGAAAAATGAAAATCTGAAAAAGAAAGTTTTGCACGGATCTTGATGTAAGATCCGACGGACCTATATAGCATCGACTGCGACTTATAGCAAGCATGATGAATATAAGGACAATGACAGTGGATAATAATTGTCTTACATATTTAGGAACATAATTAAAAAAGCCACATGCGGCAACGCCCGAAATACACAAGGGGGCAAAAGAAGAAGGAAGACAACAACGATCTGGCTTGCTGATCTCTACTTTCTTGATGCGTTGCTGCAGGCCGCGGGAACTAGTCTCCGCGGCGAGCGGCGTTGAGCTCTTTCTTGTCCTCAAGATGCTGCTTGAGAGCATCCACGGATTCCTCCACCAGCCTTCTGCGCTCGATGCGCAGTATGGCATTCTCGTCCATAAGTTTCTCGACGATGACGCCGGTCCTCTTCAACAAGGCAGTGGTCTCCTCCTGCTGCTCCGCACTTCCGACGATCTTCGCCCTCAGCAGGTCGCGCTCGGCCCGGAGCTTCGCATTGCTCTCATTTAGTTGCCGGATGACGCCGGTAGCCTGTTCAAACAAGGCTTTCATGTCATCCTGCAACCTCGCCCAGCTGGAGATCTGATCCATCTAGCTAAGGACGATGGCATGCATGCGCCTGTAAGAGTCCTCGCCTGCCCGCGAGACATTTTCCCAGGCCGCCGCGGCGCGGGAGGACATCTCTGCTGCATCCTCGGCGCGGCGGGACATCTCTTCTGCTTTCGCGGCATGGCCGGACCTGTCTGCTGCATCGACGGCGCGGTGGGACCTCCGTGCTGCTTCGGCGGCGCGGCGGGACCTCTCTGCTGCTATGGCTGCGCGGCGGGACATGTTGGTTGCTTTCGCGGCGAGGCGGGACATCTCTCGTGCTCCCGCTTCCATGCTCGCCTCTCCCTGGTGGCAATCTCTCGACCCAGAACTCACGCTGGCCATGGCAGACGCAAGGGAACGATGGTGAATGACTTGTTTGTTTTTATGGATGAGGAGTTGAGGAGGAATGTGCAGTCATCTTGGAGTAGTAGTATTTATAACCGAGTGCTAATACGCTCCTAAGTGGGAAACTGTTTAGGTTTTGATCGGTGTGAACAGGTTTGCAATTTGGAATGTGACGGGACGCAGGCTCAAAATTTATTGACGGTTCTATAATTTCTAAGTGCGGCACTATTCCCGGACGGCGTAACGTGGGCACGCTTTCTCGGCCGCGTACGTGGCGTTTCTGTTCTGTTGCCTAATCATAAACAGTTAATTCTTCTGAAGCGTATGCCCTCAATCACACATTGTCAAAAAGTAATGCGGTAGACCTTCTTTAACATGTGTTAAAAAACAAAACAAAAAATCAAAACAAGGACCTTGAGGTTAATTCCACTGATGGGATGTGTCATAAATGTCCTTAATGGACATTTAAGATACATCCCATCAGTCGGATTAACATCAAGACAACTTCACATCCGGTCACCCAGATCATGCCTACTCCAGCCTGAGCACAGTTAACTTGAGAGTTCTCTTAGATGAGCTATTGGTGGAACAGCTAGTCCTTGCTGATATAGGATGCCCTCTTCGCATCCTTATGGCGTACCCGGATGACCGCCCGTCGCCCAATGGCCAATAGACGTTGTGTAGACAGAGCATATCACATACGTCTTATTAGAATCAACCGTCTGTGTTATTATCCGTCTTCGCACACATTTCTGATTATAGACCTGTTTGCCGCGTATCACACACATCTTGATATATTGAACCGTTTCTGTTCTCTTGTCTCAACGCAAACAGTTCATCCGAGTGAACCGCATGCCGTATATTGCACACACCTTGATCTGGCTGACCGTTTCTTTTGTGTTGCCTAATCACAAATAGTTCATCCGAGTGAACCGTAAGTCGTATATCGCACACGCCTTCATCTGGCTACCCGTTTCTTTTGTGTTGCCTAATCACAAACAATTCATCCGAGTGAACCGTATGCTGTACATCGCACACACCTTCATCTGGATGCCCGTTTCTTTTGTTCCTCCTCATTGCAAACGGTTAATTGAACTAAATCGTATGCCCTGCATCGCACACGCAACTAAAATCTGAACCGTGTTTGATGCATCCTCCATCGCAAACGTTTTGCACCTTTTTGACGTTTTTTACACCACCGTTTGCGATTAATGCATCGCACATAGTTCCGTCGAAGGGTCTCTGATTGTAGTGTCGCGTTAGCAGCAACCTGCAGTAGTGTCCGTAGTATGGGCTGTGACGTGTTGGTAACATGCGATAAGACACGACCTACAAACATCGAATCAATGAAAGCATGTGTTGATGTGAGGGAAGACATCAAGAAATCAATACTTTACATTTAAGAAATATCTTAAAATTAATCCATTTTGAAACCAAAGATTATAGTTACTCTTTCTTCCAAACATTTCTGAAAAAAGAAACATAGAAGGCACTACACTCATTGACCCTTCACACCTTGCTTCTACTCATGGCTCCATATACATATTCTTAAGCGTGTCCTTGATCACCCGTTGATTCTCTCTACAATTCGCAGATAAAAAGTGAGCCCACGTGTTGGACCAAGTGGGACACAAAGGAAAAAAGAAGGAGAAATAGTGGCGAGAAATTGAAAAAAGGTGGTATGGAGTCATGGTTAACATGACATGTATTAGAAGCAATTGGTAACAACCCAAAATATCAAGGCAATTGTAGGTCCGTCAACAAACTTACTTATAAGGTGTAACGCATATCCTGAATTCTCTGCAGTTGCACATGTATTTCAACAATATATGAACACTTATGATGGTGGCGGCGGGATGAGACCTTCAGCGCTTGGCGAAGATTCCTACCGTGGTGAGGTCGGCACGGATGCGGCCATAGCATGACCTCATTGGAGGCGGAAATATTGGGCCACGGGCTCAGGCATGGAGAGGTTGGCGATGGCAAGGCTGCATTCCAATTTTAAGCCAGATTTTCGCTTTTACAGAAAATCAAGCCGTCTCCAATCGCGAGTGACTCGATACCCTTTACAAGCGTGAGTGACTCGACGTTTATGGTAATCAACCCGCATTCCAGTTTTAAGTCAGAATTTCACTTTTAGAGTAAAACCCCTTATGTTTCTGATAATCAACCCACACGTCAGCTTTAAGTCAATTTTCTTCTTCTTTTGCATATAACTCCCTAATAATTGGGTTAATCAACCCGTAGCACATATCAAATGCTTTAAAAATATATTCATATATGGCCCTAACTTCAAATTTAACATATTATATATGAAATTTGATTAGAAAGATGTTTATAATATGAATATGATGTTATTTTACCTGTTAACCGTTTTAAAAAGATACAATTTAGGATGCAACCTTAATCAATAGTGCATGATCTTGTTTTTTTCATACCGGTGCCGAGTCGGATTAAAAATGAACAAGTCAGCTACATCAAGATTAGAGATGAAGTGGGCCATCTATAACACGTATACACGCCTCGCCAAAACCTCACATGAAAAAGTATAGATTTCTCATCTTATGGCGAGAGAGACGCCTTAGGATTGACACTATTGTGATTGTGTGAGCACTGGAACCGCTATCAGTGAGCGTGGGAAGAAGAATTTTTTTCGAGGGTACGCCAAAGGCATACCATAGCTTTATAGGAGAAAGAAAGTATGTACAAGAGGGAAGGAGAATTTTGACAACAGAAATGGATGCCATGTGTTGAAAGAAAGGACGTAATACTGCGTGGTACTCCAGGGGAGATAGATATTTTATGAGGCAGATTGTAATGATCCCACTTAATTAATAAAAGCTTTTCATTCGAAAAAAAAAGACGTGTATCTTTGAGATACTCATGGTTATTAGGTTAGTGGAGTGTGATTTCTTTAAATTCTTATAGTACTACTAGACCTTCTGAAAGTTGGAATGATTTTATCCCTGTCTTTATTTCCCAAGCACTTGCAGTTGCAAACGATATGGTGATTTGAGGAATAAAAGTCTTGACAATGTTAAAAAAATAAATGCCTTCGGCAGCCGCAGAGCCCGGAGAGGCCGGAGCAGAGAAAAGGAACAGAGGAATAGGCTCGGAGAACAGAGGAACAGAGCCGCGCCGTGTGGGTGCGCCGGCTGACGGCCTCGTGGAGGAGCTCGGGTACCTGCGCCTGCCCGCTGATGGAATGGCCGTGGCCGCACGCCGAGACGCGGATGCCGCGGGCCGACCCGTACGCCGGTCGGACCAGCGCGGTGGCATCGCCTGCCCCGCTCGGCTGGTACACGGCCAAGGGCTTGCCCCCTGTGAATTCGAGTTCGAGTTCATTTCCAGTTCAGCCGGCGACAGCTGGTAATCCGAGTCCGGCAAGAACCAGGAGCTCTCCGATGAATAAAAGCGCCTGCGGCGGGAGCAGCGGCTCCAACTCGATTCGTTCGCCTCCCTCCCCGATCCACAGATCCAATCCAAGACGCGGCATCGATGGCTGCGAAGGTGCTCCAGCTCCATAGCTCCGACGGCAAGGTGCTCGTCGCTCCGGCGTGGGACTATCGCCCGGCCGCCGCCCAAGCCCGCCCGCTGGAGATGCGGGTGCCCTCGCGCGCCCTCGAGAGGGTGCTCCAGTACTGGACCAAGCACAGCCTTGCCAAGGCCACCGGTGAGTCCCGGGAGTCCCTCGCCCGCTGGGACGCCGACTTCCAGCGCCGTCTTGAGGAAGACGGCCTCGCCAAGGAGGCCGCCGCAGCCGCCCAAGAACTCCGCCGCTACGGCGTCGACCATGGAGGGCGTCCCCATCGCCACGCCCCCACGGCCGCATCTGATGTCGCTGCTCCTGCCAAGGCGGCCCGTGCTAACCCCGCCCGTGTCTGGTGTGTCAACCACGGAGAACGCAGCCATGCGCCGGGGATGCCCGGCTCCTTCGTTGCCTCTGATATTGCCTCCGCCACGCGCCCTGGGCCTGCCACCACCTTGCCGGCTGCTGCTGGTGCTGATCCCGTGGATGTCCGGTGCGCGATCCGTGCCCATGGACGCGAGATGGCTGAAGACGAGGAGTCCGCTTGCCACCACCGCAAGCGCCCGGCTTCCAAGGCTCCAATCTGCCTGCCCGCCACTGCTGCTGCGCCTGTGAAGAAGGTCTCTCGTCAGGTCGCTTCCAAAGCTTGCTCTTTCGTCGGCTCTACACCACTGCCTGCCACTGCTGCTGCGCCCAGTGTGCAACCGAAGCCGCAGATCAGCATGCGCGAACTGATCGAGAACGCTCGCCTCACCATGGCTCGCCTCGACAAGGCTCGCTCTGCCTCCGAAGAAGAGGCCAGCCGTCGGCGCGACATCGAGCGCAGCCGAGCGGAGGCCCGACGAAAGGTGGAGCAGATGGTGGACACCGTGCAGTTCAACGACCCCTGGATCCATTACTCCGACGTGACCAAGTCCCCTGAGGAGCTGCTCCAAGCACGACAGCAAGCATGGCGTTATCAAGCTCACCTCCTCGAGATGGCTCGTCGACGGGACTTTGCTCAAGCGATGCAAATCCACGGGTGATGGAAGCAGAGCAAGAAATCATCAACAGTGCAAGCATCTTGGTGGTAGTCTTACATCAGAGGAGAAGAGTCGGCAGTGAGAAAAGCAGAGGGAGCAGAGGAATCTAGTTGCAAGCTACAAGTTGCCAACTATGTAATCTAGTTGCAAATTTGTAGGAGTACTGCTGCTGCGCCTGTGAAGAAGGTCTCTCGTCAGGTCGCTTCCAAGACTTGCTCTTTCGTCGGCTCTACACCACTGCCTCTCACTGCTGCTGCGCCCGGTGTGAAGAAGATGACTCCAGCAGTTTCAACTCTGCGCGCAAGAAGGGGGATGGGGGAGCTCAGCTGCAAGATTCCGAAGCAAAACCGTGTCACCGCTGCAGCACCAAGGAAGCAACCAATTCCTTGGCTGCGTCCAGTGGTATTACGCCTTCCCTAGTCTTTTAGTTGCTTCCTAAACCATGCACACATAAGTTTCATTTAATCTTTGTCCCTCTAGGTTCTGCACTTGCTTACCAAGATTTCTAGTGTTCTTTGAATCCCGTTCAGTCATTAGTAATTTTACTAGAGTGTCAGCAGAGTCTCCATCTAGCTAGGCAGCAAAAATCTTGTTAAGATGTGTACGGCATAGTTACACTACATCCACACCTGGTCCTAAGTTAAGGGTTTTAGTAAATAAAGGGCATTTTCAATAAATCAAAGTGAAGCAGATGAGCCAAAAAAATTTGGAAACTCATGTACTGCAATTCCGGCCCGAGACAGAGCGTAAAACGCACTCGCCGCAAAATCCAAAATGCCCGTTTGCTACCCGGCTTGTAGCAGGAAAAAAGGAGTAGAATTGAACTTGTCAATACACACAGTAATCATGTGAGCTACCTAGCGTCTGGAGACTATGCTGACTCTCCTGTAAAATTAATCTTGGCTGAATTGGATTCTTAGGCATTGGTGTCTTGGTGAGTTAAAGTTGCAGTTTCCGACGAGTAACATTGGTTAGTGAACTCTTGTGTGTGTGTTTGTGAGTGAAGCTTTGGGCTAGGCAAGTCCTGAATGTATCGACTATCAAGTCGTATTGTAATCAATTTCAGACATGAATGAAAAATTGTTGGCCAAGCAAGTCCTGAATGTATCGACTATCAAGTCATATTGTAATCAATTTCAGACATGAATGAAAAATTGTTGGCCTGAATTTGTGCAGATCATTTGAGTAACTTTCTGTATATACGATTGTTGTATGCATCTGTGACTTCTTAAAACATTCTGCTGCTCTAGTCAGAAAAGTGTGACTGGTGAACCACATAACCATGTTTGGGACAGTTATTGGTTAGAAGATATTCTGATTTGAGATACTGCAATGTCAAGAGGTTGCATCATATTGCAGCTATTTGGCAAATAGGTTTGGCTTTTCTCAGATCATGTTAGCTTTTCATTTGAATTATGTGCAATTGCAGTGTTGCATATCCAGAACCCCTAAGAAAATTTCATGTCCATTTGAATATGTTACAAATTCCACCATGTTAATACCCAGTAACCCAAGGGACCTGGAGTGGAATTTTTGTGTGGAAAGCGACTATCAAGTTGGTCATATGTAATCCTGAATCTTTAGTGGTCACTACGCCCATGGGAGACTGCAAAATAACTCGTCTCTTATTTCTTTTCTACTGTAGTTAGTTACAGTTCGATGATTTTGTCATGCTCAAATGCCACATATCTTGTTTAGATATGTTCCTCTCTGCAAGCAAGGATGATGCAAAGAGATGAGCATGCTGAACAATTTCTCTGAATCCAAGTGCAATCCCTTATTTTCCACCACGAATAAAGTTCACATTTTCTCCTCATGTTATTGCTGGTGATTGCAGTGTCTTCAGAAAACCTTGTAAACAGAGTCATTTTCTCCTCATGTTATTGCTGCTTTTTTCCCCGAGAAATTGGCAGAAATGCTGTCGATTCATTAGACTGAAAAGAAATGAAATGTATCCGTTGAAGCTTCTCCCATTGCTGAAACAATATCCTGAATTTTTCTGTACTTCGTTTTCCTGAATCTGAACACTAGCTCAGTCCCGGATAACACAACAGCAACGTTGGCGTGCTGCACGGGCAATAATACTACACGCACGGATAGAAACAACGGATCTTTACGGACTCGTCTGCATGCGCTTCTCTAATTGGCCCCCCCTGATTTTCAGTGGTGGGGCCCGCCTCACTTAACCAAATCTTAACCAATCAACTCTAACCAGCCTGTTAATCCCCCGTAATCTGTCCGTGAGTCTAGCATTGCCGGCTGCACGGGGGCCTTCAAGAAATGCAAAGCCCAGAGCCCAAGCACAAATAAGCCTAGAGCCAGCGGCCCATCCCGAACATGGCCCTGGCCCTTGCTCTCCGCCAGAAAACGGAGCGAAGGGTCGACAAAATGGAGGGAAAGCTCTTCCGTTCTGAAAAAAAAGAGCTCCTCCCAATCTTCCCACTGCCAAGCTCGAAACCGCCGCCGATACTCCCGACGGTGGCCCTGCACCGACGAAGCCGTCCATGGAGACGGCGGAGGAACCCTACGCCTCCGACTCTTCCGCCTCCCCTATCGGCGCCGACGCCCCCGCCTCCAACCCGGTACCTTCTCCTCGCCGCACTCCGCCTCGGCGTACAACTCGATCCATTCCCCGCCGCCCCTTTTGTTGAAGTTTGTGTGTTCTGAGCTCGCAGGGTGCCGCCGCCGGCGCTAGGAAGCGGAAGGCCCCGGCAGCCACGGCGAGGAAGCCTCGGAAGCAGCAGGTTTGTACTGTACCGCACTGTACTGTACTGTGCCAAATGAGTCATTTATAACCTGCCGCCGCAATAATCTTGCTTGCTTGTTTGATTTGCCTAAACTGAATTTGTTCCATCTATGTGCTCCCATTGTTTGGTGTAGGCTCAAGAACCCATTCAGATCCCTGTATACAGTATACTATGGACGAACTAAAGAGTTTTATGGCGTGCAAGGCGATGATTTAGTTGATTCTTCATACATTTCTCCTAGAGTAAGAGATTGTGCACATGTAATTGGCCAACTGCCGCTGCAGCCGCAGTCCATGTCGTTGGTGGATCTACAGCTCTGGATCTTCAAGCTGTTCCGGCTCCATCCGGAAACACAAGATCTCTCCATTAAGGGGTTCATCAAACAACGCAAAACTGACTTGTTCGACGACTTCGAACCTGACTGGTATATGGAGTACTGCCCTTGGGACACATGTTACTTTCAAACTGACAAGTACTGGAGTGCCTTTGCCAATAAATTAAAGCGGAAAAGGAATGTGATGCAAAAGTTCATGCTGTATGCAGAATGCTCTGAGATCAAGCATTATGCTATTTTGCTCAAAGCCGTACATGATGATTACTCTCAGTTGGCAAGGGTTGTGTTGCCTGGGACAAAATGCCTGACAACTTCTAACTTCCGCTTCCTCCGCCTAGTGGAAGACCTGTCAATGACACCTAAGGAAATTATAGCTTATCTCGCTGAACACTATGGCGAGCAGATGAACCCCCTTGAGGCGTGGAGGGCCAGACAGAAGGCTCTGGAGCGCAGTTGTACTGCAATGATGAATACCTTAAAGTAGGTATAAATAGAAAGAATTTTGCTAAAATGGAAAAGGGCTTTCTTTCTAAAAAAAGATGCCGGGAGTTTGGTACATTTTATGATTCACACAACTTTGCCCCAAGAATGCTTAAGGATATAGCATGGGGTTTTGTAGACATCAAGGATGCAGAGGTTGCAGGATTTAGCAACTTTCGAGTCCTCCACCGTATATTCTGGGCTTTTGGGCAGTGTATACAGGCCTTCAATCATTGTCGCCCTGTGCTATGCATTAAAGGCACACCACTATGCGGGAAATATCAAGAGGTTTTGTTGACTGCTGTAGCATTAGATGCTAATGGTTACTCCATTCCAGTAGCATGTGCCGTCGTTGAGGGGGAGACCAAGGAAAGCTGGATGTGGTTTCTTAGGAATTTGGAGCAAGCAGTGAGGCATCCATCGGATGTTTGCATTATACATGACTATAAAAGAGAGTTGATCGATGCTATAGAGGACTTTCTAAGTTCGGATCAACGACAATGGCGGAAAGTAGAAAGCCGGTGGTGCATGGAACACCTTGCCGAAGACTTCTTTGCATATTTTGGCGACAAGAAGCTGGTGATGATGTTCAAGAAACTTTGTCAGCAAAGGCGACTAAATAAGTTTGTTAAAATCTGGAAGGAGCTCGATGAGTTGACAACAAAATATACAGCAGAGAGAGAAGGTGGTACTAGTGGGGAAATGCAGCAAGAGTTAGTCCAGCATGATGAGGCAGGCCTGGTGGCACAAAGCCCGTGGAACCGACCTGATTCAGTGGACTCTGAAGAGGAATGAGATCATGCCAATGAAAACGAAGGAAAGGTAACAAAGTTTTCTGACTGGATCTGTCTGAAACCAATGGAGAAGTGGTCACTGGTGCATGACACGAAGGGGGCCAGGTACGGCATCATGGGCGCTGATATATCAAATATATACAAGAATGACCCTGTATTGAAAGGGATAACATGCCTTCCGCTCAGTGCGATAGTGGAGGTGACATTTCTGCGCTTGGTAGAGCACTTCAAAAACACAAGTGCTGCAGCAAATGAAGCAATTGGCAACCCATCAATGAACTTCCCTGAACGGGTCCAGGATGACATGAATTCAAAAATGCAGAAATCCAAGATGCATCGCGTGATTAGCCTAGACACCAAAACAAGAAATGTTTTCCAGGGGAAAGAGTTTCGGAATTTTACAGTTCAGTCGAGGCAGAAGAATGAGGTTGTTCACCTGAAATCGGAAAGCATAAGTAAGTTTGGCGAATCCACAATACAAGAAAGTGCCACCTGTTCATGCAACAAACCACAGCTGCTTCACATGCCCTGCACTCATGTCATTGCCGTCTGTTGTCAGATTGGGGTTAGCACTGCTACATACATGTCTCCATACTACAGCCTGGCCTACCTAGGTAGGATCTGGAGTGGAAATTTTGATGAATATAAGATCTCACGCGGCTACAGAAATATCACGCCATTTGAATGCAATACAACAACTTGGATCCCAGACAAAAGATTAGAGTGTGGTCTTCCTGTTTTTGTAACATCGGACTGCATAGAAACTGTTGCGGATGAGTCAGAGCAACAATGCAACACTGGAAATGGATCTACTGAAGACAATCAAGGAGCGACAACACTGTTAGCTAATAATCTAGCGTGACAAGTAGTCAGAGCTGCTATGGCAGCGTAGTATTTTCAGTTAGCTGGTTATTTGGTTTCAGTTAGAGATAGAGCCCGAGGACACAGTCTGTGCGATCCCGAGGCCGTAGTTCACGGCGAGCGCACGCCCCTGATCGTGGGATGGCACGATCCAGTAGAGGGGGTCGTCCTCGATCCGTTTTCCCCGTTCATCAGAGAATAAAGAGGACAGAAAACGCAGCAGTTCAGTGCGCTGCACAAAAATTCAGACTCCTGTAGTTTCTTCGCCATAGACAGAGCTCTAGGTTTGAGAGACAACAATTGGCACCAGAGCCAGGTTGAGGGATGGTGAACGACGACAAGTCCAAGTCGCCGCAGACCTTGGGCGGCACACCGCGAGCGCAGATCACCGACAGCGATGAGCAGTCGGGGTCGATCGTGCAGACTCGGGTAGTGCGCGAGGGTGGCGGCGGGTCGCCGTGGCCGATGCTCACCCGTACCAACTACGGGGACTGGGCCCTCCTGATGCAGGTGAAGCTCGAGGGGCGGCACCTATGGGAGGCGATTGAGACCGGCAAGGCAGTGCGCAGCGACGACAGGCTCGCCATGGAGGCGATTCTGTGCGGGGTGCCGCCTGAGATGGTGGCGACTCTTGCGGCCAAGAGCACGGCAAAGGAGGCCTGGGAGGCTCTCAAGACCATGCGCCTTGGCGTGGCGCGTGTGCGGGAGGCCAAGGCGGCCACTCTCAGCAAGCAGTACATCGTCGTGACGTTCAACGACGACGAGTGCATCGACGACTTCGCCATGCGACTGACAGGTATGGTGAACCAGCTCAGTCTCCTTGGAAAGACGATTCCGGAGAAGAAGGTCGTCTGCAAGTTTCTCTCTGTCGTGCCTCGACAGTTCTCCCAGATCGCGCTCTATATTGAGACGCTTGTCGATCTCGACACGCTCTCGATGGAGGAGCTCGTCGGGCGACTCAAGGCGGCGGAGGAGCGCTACGGCCTGGACTCCGGGAACACCAGCGGCGGCCAACTCCTCATGACGGAGGAGGAGTGGAACGCGCGCCTCAAGCGCCACGAGAACGATGGATCCGGAGGCAGCGGCTCTGGGTCAGGATGCGGTGGCGGACGCCGCGGACGAGGCCGCGGACGCGGCGGTGGGCGCGGCACCAGCAGCCGCGCGAAGCCCACTGATCAGTGCCGCCACTGCAGAAAATACAGCGCGCGAGTGCCGAACGCGCATCCGCGAGGAGGCGAACCTCGTCGAACATGGCGGGCACGCCGCGGATGGGCACGACGACGACCCGACGCTCCTGATGGCGGTGATCGCCACGGACCCGCCACAGACCGTGGGGGAGCACATCATGCTCAACGAGGAGCGCGCAGAGGTGAATCTAGGCGCGGACGAGGAACCGTGCGACGGCCGGTGGTTCCTGGAAACCGGCGCGTCCAACCACATGACCGGCGACCGCACGGCGTTCGCGGAGCTAGATGAGGGCGTCACCGGCAGCGTCGGGTTTGGAGATGGATCCAGCGTGGCCATCCACGGCCGCGGCACGATCACGTTCACCGTGCGCAGCGGCGATCAGCGCGCTCTGACGGACGTCTACTTCATCCCGCGTCTGAAATCCAGCATCATCAGCCTCGGGCAACTGGATGAGCACGGCTGCACCGTCAAGATCCAAGGCGGCCTCCTGACCCTGTACGATCGTCATCAACACGAGCTGGCCCAGGTACGCCGGAACGGCAAACGCCTTTATGTGGTTCGCTTGGACATTTCACACCCTGTCTGTCTGGCGGCACACGTCGGCGACGAGGCGTGGAGGTGGCACGCGAGGTTCGGCCACCAACACTTCGACGCCCTCCGGCGCATGGGGCGCGCAGATATGGTGCGCGGGATGCCTCTCGTGGAGCACACCAAGGAGCTGTGTGACGCGTGCTTGGTGGGGAAGCAGCGGCGTGCGCTGTTCCCCTCTCAGGCGCGCTATCGAGCGAAGGACCCGCTCGAGCTGGTGCACGCCGACCTCTGCGGGCCGATCACCCCGAGCACTCCGGGAGGCAAGCGCTACTTCATGCTCATCGTCAACGACCACAACCGCTACATGTGGGCCATGCTGTTGCCGGCAAAGGATGCCGCCGCGGCCAGTAACAGACACTTCGTCGCCGCGGCAGAGGCAGAGCGGGGAGCGAAGCTGCGCACGTTCCGGACAGACCGGGGCGGCGAGTTCACCTCGACAGCGCTCGGTGAGTACTTCACGGACCATGGTGTCCAGCGGCATCTGACGGCGCCCTACTCGCCGCAGCAGAACGGCGTCGTCGAGCGGCGCAACCAGACCATCGTCGGCATGGCCAGGAGCATGCTCAAGGCGAAGAACATGCCGAGTTGGTTTTGGGGGGAGGCCGTGGCCACTGCGGTGTTCATCCTCAACAGATCATACACCCGCAGCGTCGATGGCAAGACCCCGTACGAGGTATGGCATGGCAAGAAGCCTGTCGTGCACTATCTGCGCGTCTTCGGCTGCATCGCCTACGTCAGAAACACGCGGCCCGGGCTGAAGAAGCTCGACGATCGCAGCACGAAGATGATCTTCATCGGCTACGAGGAGGGCTCGATGGCGTACCGCGTGTACGACCCCCTGAACAAGCGTGTGTACGCATCACGCGACGTAGTGTTCGACGAGGCAGCAAGCTGGGATTGGGGCACTGGCGGCGAGCCCACCGTCGAGCCGCTCGTCGTCCACCACGAGCTCCCTCTTGTCGCCAGAGCACAGAGTGTGCACAACACGGCAGGCAACCCGAGCGAAGAAGACGATGGTGACGCGGGAGCGACTCCGGCCGCGTCCAAGACCGTTGCCAGGTCGCCAGGGACACCAGCAGAGCCGCAGACTGCTGCAGGCGCAGCCACGCCGGATTCGCCTGGCGGCAGTGTGCCTCCTATAGACACTCCGGAGGGAGTGGGCTTCGTCACGCCGCCGCCGATGCAGCTAGACCTCTTCGACGCCGACGACGATCTAGTCGTTGGGCACCGGTTTCGCCGCGTCTCGAACGTCCTTCACAGGGCGAACGAGCTGGTGCAGATGGCCGAGCAGCTACTGCTAGCAGAGGAGGAGCCACTCATCTTCGCCGACGCTGAGCCGCACGAGTGCTGGCGGCGTGCCATGCTGGATGAGCTGGCCTCGATCGAGGAGAACGACACTTGGACACCGACTGACTTGCCGGCAGGTCACCAGGCGATCGGACTCAAGTGGGTCTTCAAACTGAAGAAAGACGCAGCCGGTGTTGTGGTCAAGCACAAGGCGAGGCTCGTAGCGAGGGGCTTCGTGCAGAAGGAGGGCGTGGACTATGACGGCGCGTTCGCGCCCGTGGCCAGACTGGACTCAGTGCGCGTCATGGTGGGCATGGTGGCTCAGCGTGGCTGGGAGCTGCATCACCTCGACGTCAAGTCGGCCTTCCTCAACGGCGAGCTCAAGGAGGAGGTCTACGTCAAGCAACCTCCTGGCTTCGCGCGGAGCGGCGAGGAGCACAAGGTTTATCGCCTCCACAAGGCGCTCTACGGGCTGCGGCAGGCACCACGGGCTTGGAACGCTAAGCTCGATCGCACTATGCAGCAGCTTGGGTTCGCGAGCTGCCCGTCAGAGCATGACATGTACACGCGAGGCGAAGGGCAAGCTCGGCTCCTGGTTGGCGTGTATGTCGACGATCTCGTCGTCACCGGAGCCGACACCAAGGCGATCCACGGTTTCAAGACGGAGATGATGGGCAGGTTCCGCATGAGTGACCTCGGCCTGCTCAGCTTCTACCTAGGCATAGAGGTGAAGCAGGGGGCCGGGGAGATCACTCTGTCGCAGGCGGCGTACGCCGGCGAGCTCTTGGAGCGGGCGGGGCATGGCGGACTGCAATCCAGTGCATGTCCCCATGGAAGTGCATGTCCCCATGGAGCCGCGCCTCAAGTTGAGCAAAGAGGGACCAGAGCCGCGGGTGGACGCCACTCACTACTACAGCATCATCGGAGGGCTTCGCTACCTCACCCACACACGGCCGGACATCATGTTTGCGGTGGGGTATGTGAGCCGCTTCATGGAGGCGCCGACCACGGCGCACCTCGCCGCCGTCAAGCACCTGCTGCGCTACATTGCAGGCACGCGCAAGTATGGCTGCAGGTATGTCAAGAGAGGCGATGGCAAGCTCATTGGGTACAGTGACTCAGACTTGGCCAGCGACGTCAACGACCGCAAGAGCACATCGGGCAACCTCTTCTTCCTGGGAGGGGCACCGATCACCTGGCAATCACAAAAACAGAAGATCGTCGCCTTGTCTTCGTGTGAGGCGGAGTATGTGGCAGCAACAACGGCGGCGTGTCAGGCGATCTGGTTGAGCAGGCTCATGAGGGACTTGCTGAAAGAGGAGGCCGGCGCCACCACTATCTTCATCGACAACAAGTCCGCAATCCAGTTGTGCAAGAACCCGGTGTGCCATGATCGCAACAAGCACATCGACGTCCGATTCCATTTCATCCGCAAGTGTGTGGAAGAAGGCAAGATCAGGGTGGAGCACATCGCCACGGGTGATCAACTCGGCAGATATTTTCACAAAGTCACTAGGGCGCACGCGGTTTCAGCAGCTTCGTGCACGCATTGGTATGGTCGAGGTTTAGCTTTGTGTCACGACTAGCTTAGGGGGAGATTGTTAGCTAATAATCTAGCGTGACAAGTAGTCAGAGCTGCTACGGCAGCGTAGTATTTTCAGTTAGCTGGTTATTTGGTTTCAGTTAGAGATAGAGCCCGAAGATGCAGTCTGTGCGATCCCGAGGCCGTAGTTCACGGCGAACGCACGCCCCTGATCGTGGGATGGCACGATCCAGTAGAGGGGGTCGTCCTCGATCCGTTTTCCCCGTTCATCAAAGAATAAAGAGGACAGAAAACGCAGCAGTTCAGTGCGCTGCAAAAAAATCAGACTCGTGTAGTTTCTTCGCCATAGACAGAGCTCTAGGTTTGAGAGACAACAAACACGCGCTGAAGAACCTAATGAGATTTAAACTTCTGTTATCACCTATCAAGGTATTAACATTCTGGTCCCTAAATATGCAGTAGTCACTGTCGAGCTTATCCTATGTAAACTCTGAACCTCTGGTATTATTTGCAGTGCATGAAAACTGAATTTAGGCATATTAAGACAATATGGTTACTACGCCCATGGAAGACTGCAAATCAACCCCTCTATATGATGGATTATGAGTCCAAGGACTAGTCAAGACTAGTCTGTAGACTAGTCTATGAGTCTCAACTTCAGGCCTGACTAGACTTCAGTGTCGACTAGTCTTTGAGTCGAAACTTCAGTGTCAATTCGTGTCGATTAGTCACGCTTAGTCTATGAGTCTCAACCTCAGAATGACTTGTCGACTCATCGACTCGTAAATCTTGCTCTATATTATTATTTTTCCAGTAGTTTACACCGTTATAGTTTGATAATTTTGTTGGAACTCTTGCATGCTCGAATGCCAAATTGTTCTAGAAGACATCATTTCTTGTTTAAACATATTTTTCTCTGCAAGCAAGAATGTTGCCAAGATCTGTGCATCGTGAACAATTTCTCTGAATCCATATGCAAATGCGGTACAGAGTTCCAGTCTACAGTTTTTTTTTAAGTAGCCAGTCTACAGATTTGCCATCAGGTCTTGACATGCTGCTTTCAGTTTGCTCTGTTAGCACATTTACCTGTGTTAAGTTGGTCTTCCCAAAAACAAATATAATAATGCTATGTTTTTTCCCAGGAGAAACTGAATGAGTACTGCGTATTCATCATTAAATTGAAAATAAATGATATGTACAGAGATAATGTTGCATTATTGGTCAATTCTTTGCTACTGTTCTTCATCATTCATCATGTTTTTTTCTTGGGAGGAAAGTAATTTCCTGCTGTATTTCTTCCGTTGTGTGCTCAGTGAAGAAACAACATACTATAAAGAATCATAATGCATTTTTCTGCAGTTCTGCTGCATTTTTATGCTTACTGTTGGATGATGAAACAATTTCCAAGATCTTTCTGAACTTCTTTACGTGTACAGACAGAGGACGAAAGCCCTTTGACTACTTGTCTGTACTAGACCTGTGTGTGTGAACCCTATTGAATGTTTGGCTTGGGCAGTTGCTTTATAATATAAAGCGAGGCGAAAGCCTTTTGCGGTACAGACATAGGACCATTCTGCACTCAGTTCTTCTTCTTATGTGTTTTTCCTTCAGAACGTTTTTTATTTGGTGTTCATGACACCGATTCCTAACCTCATCGAACTAGCTAAGTTGCTTGATTAGACTGATGAATAATCAACCAGCCATTCTTGAGTTGGAACAGGCCAACAGCCATGTCCATTAAATGAATAAAATCACTTTCGCCCAGAAAGATTTTGAATGAAAGCACATGAAGCTGGACGGCTGGACCATGTTTAATTCTTTTCGCTGCAGACACCCTTTTCTTTTCGCGATGTGCTATGAGCACCCTAGGACCGTTGCTACTGGTGGTGATAATCTCACTGATTACTTCCCTCGAGAACTAAATATGGCGCCGGGGCACGTCGCACCCGTGCTCGGGAGGAGATGTGTTTGCTAGGTGATGATATTTTGTACTCATGATAATGATAGGAAAATATGGTGTTACATATATATGATCGGATATTCAATTCGGTGGTCGGGGCTGATCTGCACCTGGTGAACAGTAAATTCAAAAAAATATCAAAAATATCTGAATTTTTTTAGGTGGAAGATATTCCAATTCGAGACGTTCTTGCCAAATTTGAGCTTGTTCGGACATCTGAGGAGCTCATGGCAAATAAAGACAAAATCGATCAAAACAGCATGTGAACAGTAACTTTCTTACATCCCAAAATTTATCTTTTTTGCTGAGAGCTACTGAAATGTCCAAACTTCACGAAATTTGTCATGGACTTCACGCACATTAGCATCTAGCATCACAAAAAAATCAGTTCTCTTTGATTTTTTTTACTATTTTAAACGAATTTACTGTTCCGCCAAAATGTTGTGTCCAGTATCCACCATTTTTTGTTAAAATAATGTCTTGGATTATATGATTATATTATTGCGGTAAGGATCTTCCATTCAACTCCTTCCGTTTGCAAATTAATTGAAGTTTCAGTTTTTTCACAAGTCAAACTTATCTGCTTTTTACCAAATACATTGCAAATTTTGATAGTGAAATCTATATTCATTTGGGAGTCAAGAAATAAAAGAACAAGTTTTCCATGAATAGTTAGGTCAAAAAAATGTTGCACTTTTTTTTCACTATTCATTGCTGAATTTTTTACTGTTCATACCTCCCAAATGATTTTCAGCTTCATATTTGTACATGTTTCCACTGTAACATGGTTTCCATCTTGTACTGTTTCTTCTAGGGGTGTCTGCTGTTTTATTGCGAGCTTTTTTGGGAGAGTTCTTTCTCAGTGGGGACGAGAGCCCACAGCCTTCTCACAGCCCAGGTACAACCGTTGAACCTCGTGGCGAGCGGCCCATCACGAGAAAATTGAGGGAAAAACTCCAGAAGCGAGGGAAAACCCTCTTCCCATTCCCATTGCCCAAATGCGCGCACATAAAGAGATGGAAACCCACGCCGGCCTCGGCTCCGGCTCCGACGGCGGCAAGCCTGCTCCGACGAAGCCGGCGATGGACGAACCACGCGCCGGCGCCGATGCCGCTGAAGTCCCCTCCTTCGCCGGCCCCGACGCGCTCCCCGTCCCCCAGCTGGTACGCTCTCCTCGCCGCCCTCCGGGTACCACTCGATGGATTCTCCGCCACCCGTTTTGTTGAAGATCTGCGTGTTCTGATATTGCAGGGTACATTCGCTGGCGCGAGGAAGCGGAAGGCCCCGGCGACGGCGACGGCAAAGGCTGTCGGGAAGCCTCGCAAGACGCAGGTCTGTAGTTCACTGTACCCATCCATCAGCTCACTTGATAGTGATACTTTAGTTAGTCTGAATTTGTCCCCTGTACTTGCTTGGTTGTTTGATTCGTCTGAATCTTTTCCATGCGTGTTGTGGCATTGTTTGATGGTGTAGGTTGAGGAGCCGATTCAGATGCCTGTGTACTATGGATGTAGAGCACCGTTTTCCCGCGTGCGTGGCAACTATTTAGAAGACAAATGTGCTCACTTAATTGGTGAGCTGCCGCTGCAGCCACAGTCCATGTCATTGGTGGATCTACAGCTCTGGATCTTCAGGCTGTTCCGGCTCCATCCAGAAACACAAGATCTCGATATCAAGGGGTTCCTCAAGCAATGCAAAACTGATTTCTTTGACGAAGAGTCCTCCGAACCGGACTGTTGTTTGGAGGACTACCCGTGGGGCATGCATGAGTTTTTGACTGGCAAATGCTGGAGTTCCTTTGCAAATAAATTGAAGAGAAAAAACCTTGTGACACAGAAGTTCATGTTGTCTACGCTTTCCGTGACCTTGTGGATGACCTGACGATGACAGCTAAGGAATTTGTACATTATCTCACTGGACCCTTAGGCGAGAAGATTAGTCCCGTCGAGGCGTGGAGGGCAAGACAGTTTGCTCTGGAGAGGGAATTCGGTACCTTTTATGATTCAGACAACTTTGCCCCAAGGTTGCTTAAGGAAATAGCACGCAAGAACCCTGGTTGTTTTGTTGACATCAAGGATGCAGAGGTTGCAGAGTGTAAGGGTTTCCGAGTCCTGCAGCGTATGTTTTGGGCATTTGGACAGTGCTTACAGGCCTTCCATACCTGTCGCCCTGTGCTATGCATCAAGGGCACACCACTATGTGGGAAATATCAAGGGATGTTGTTGACTGCTGTGGCATTGGATGCTAATGATTTTTCCATTCCAGTAGCATGTGCTGTCGTTGAGGGTGAGACCAAGGAAAGTTGGTTGTGGTTTCTTAGGAATTTGGAGCGAGCAGTGGTGCATCAGTCTGATGTGTGCATTATACATGACTACAAAAGGGAGTTGATTGATGCTGTGGAGGACCTTCTGAAATCCCGAGATCGACAGTGGCGTAAAGCAGAAAGCAGGTGGTGCATGGAAGACCTTGCTTAAAACTTCTTTGCGTCTTTTGGTGACAAGAAGCTTCTGCTGATGTTCAGGAAACTTTGCCAGCAGAAGCGGCGCCATAAGTTTGGAAAAATCTGGCAGGAGCTAGACGAGTTGACGTCCAAATATATGGTGGAGAAGGAACAGGGCGCTAGTGGGGAAATGCAGCAGGAATCAGTCAAGCATGAGGCACAAAACCAATGTAACCAACATGATTCTGTGAAGGATGGGAAGGAAGAAGATCATGCCGATGACACCAAAGGAAAGATAACAAAGTTCTCTGATTGGATCAGTCTGAAACCAAAGGAGAAGTGGTCACTGGCATATGACAGAGATGGAGCAAGGTATGGCATCATGGGCAGTGATATAACTGATGTATATAAGAACGACCCTGTGTTGAAAGGGATCACATGCCTTCCGCTCAGTGCGATAGTGGAGGTGACGTTCCTGCGCTTGGTAAAGTACTTCGAAAACACAAGTGCTGCAGCAAACAAAGCAATTGGCAACCCATCAATTAACTTCCCGAAACGTGTCCAGGTTGACATGAACTCCAAAATGCAGAAATCCGAGATGCATACACTTACGTATACATATGCCGATGAGAAGAATGCTCGTGGTGAGGTATTGGATCGGAAGTTTACAGTTAAGGGAAGGAAGAGGGAGGTGACTGTTCACCTGAAGTCGAAATATACCCGCAGCATGAATAAGTCTGAAGGATCCACAGTTGAAAAAACTGCCACATGTTCATGCAGCAAGCCGCAGCTACTTCACAAGCCTTGCTCTCATGTTATCGCCATCTGTTGTAAGATTGGGGTTAGCTCTGCTACATACATGTCCCCATACTACAGCCTGCCCTACCTAGGTAGGACCTGGAGTGGAATTTTTGATGAATCTAAGATCTCACGCGACTACAGAAATATCATACCATTTGGATGCACGACTACCTGGATCCCAGACAAAAGATTGGAGTCTGGTCTCCCTGTTTTTGTAACACCGGAATGCCTAGCAACTGTCACGGAGGAGTTAGAGCAACAATGCAGCACTGGAAATGGATCAACTGAAGACAATCAAGGATCGACAGCACGCTCAGAAGAACCTAATTAAATTTAAACTTCTGTTGTCAACTGTCGAACTAAGTTATTCATATTTTGGAGCCTAAATATGCAGTAGTTGCTGTCGAGCTTATCCTCTGTAAACTCTGAATCTCTAAGTTATCTGCAGTGCTCCGTTTCGAAAAAAATAAGTTATCTGCAGTGCTTAATTGTTTTGTCATGTATACTATGCAGAGCTTATCCTATGTAGACTGTAACCAACTAGAAAATGAAGTTAGCATGTCATAATATCTGAATCTCTATATAAAGTATACATAGGATAAGCACTGCAGATTTTATCCCTGAATCTCTATATTATCTGCAAACAAACCCATCTCTCATTAATTTTCTATATAGTTGGTTACAGTTTGATGATTTTCTTGGAACTCATGTGTGCTCAAAATGCTTACTCTCTGCAAGCAAGGATGCTGCAAGATCTTATTTTCCACCACAAATACATTTTACATCTTGCCCTCATTTCTTGCGCTGATTGCATTGATTTCAGAGTTCAGATGCATGCTGCCAAAATAAACAGAGACTAGAAAATAAACAGTCTACAGGGATGCTCTCTCTGGTGTTCAGATGCATGCCTGCATGGAGAATGTATGTGTTGAAGCTTCTCCCGTAGCTAGTTCTGCTGCATTTTTCTTCCAAGTGTTGGATGATGAAACGGTATACTAGATCTTTCTGAACTTCTTTACGTCTACAAACACTTCTTGGACCATTCTGAACTCTGATGTGCAGTTTTGTTTTGTTTTTCCCTCAGAAGTCAGAACGTTTTTCTTTTGGTGCGAGCTAGACCATGTTTGTGATAATTACAGTGCTGAGGTTCCCTCAAGAACTAAATGTAATACATTAGCAAAGAGGAACTTGCACTACACTGTTCCGTTGTACCAGTTTTACAGTTGCCCTCCTCAACCAAAAATAAAATGTTCATGACATCTATTCCTAACTTCATCACTAGCTAAGTCGCTTGATTAGACAGATGAATAATGAATCTACAAAATCAATGAACCAAGTATTCTTGAGTTGCAAATCACTGGTTTTTCTGGACTATTTTTAATTCACTCATTTTGCTGCGAGCACTTTTAGGCTGATGCTCTCTCTGATTGTGATAATAACACCTTCCATCGAGAACTAAAGATAATACATTAGCCAAGAGGAACTTGCACTACACTGTCTGACGGCCTTTATGAAGAACTTCCTTCCTCTGGTTGCAACAGTTGTGTAATTCTCCCCCTCAGAGAAAAAAAAATGAAGTAAGGATGTTCTTGTGGCAATCCACAATCAAGGGTAGCGTTTTGGCTCCAGGAGCATATGCTCCTGGATGAACAATTGAACCATAATAAAATTCAACATAAATTGACATTTTCGGAAACATACATGTCCAGTAGGTACTTTCAGCATTTCAGAGTGCAAATGCTTGTACAAATTAGACACTTCAGTTCCTTCCCGGTTCTTCTTCTGTAACTGCTTAACGCTTGCCACTGTCGTTAACTGATGCAGAGGCTCACTAAGAGTAAAAAACACGCGACAACCAAACATTATCGTTCACTGGCCAACACCATAGACCAAACTGGGGAGCACCCAGAGGCTCTCAAGCTGATTGCTTTTGCCTTCTAGAATGTATGAATCCGAGCGAGTTATACTGTAAACTGCCTGACCAAGCTCTACAACAATCCAAGGTTCGTCAGAGTCTTTGGACGCACTCGGAACATAAATGCAGTTACTCTTTCCGCCCCATATTTCAGGGTTCATGCAAGAAAATGTAGGGCTCCTCCTATCAAGGCTGATAAAGAGAGCCCAGTTTTCCAACTTCTCCATCTTTGTCCACTTAGCTGGTTCGGCTGAAGAATCAAAGCGGGAGACCTGAAAGGTGCCATTGCTTATCAAGTCATCAACAAGATCAACCATGAGAAGCATGTCACCACAGACCACCAACCATGGATCATAATTCAAGCCAACAACAATGTCCTCTCCCCACACAACATCGACTTCCTGCACGTTGGGCTGAGGTGCCAAGGATATGGTTTTCAGCGTCTGGGGAAAGTCTATGGCAAACATCTGACCTTTGAACAAAACAATCTGAATAAGAAAGTGTTCAGAAACAAGAGGGTAGTCTGTCCAGGAATTTGTTACAACCTGCCACTGGAAGATGAATAAATTCGAGAAAAGGAGGAGACACGAGTTGGATGAACTGAGTGGAGCCATAAGAATGGCACTATCGATCACACAATCACTGTTTGTGTGGAGTTTGGGTGGCTTCACCTTAGTACCTGTGTAAACATCGACAAGGAGAAGGTGCTCCACACAGGAGAAGATAAGATGCCCATATGAGCAGCCCAAATAGCGCATGTAGTTTGGAGTATTACGGGGAGCTGAGCGGCGAAGAGATAAGTTTGTCCTCACAAGATCACAAAGATGCCATTTGTAGTTCGATAAGAGATTGTAACTTGTGTTGCAATGCCAATTAGCCCTACGCAAACCTGCTTTGAGATGGAGAGGTGGGAAGACAAAGGCGTATATGGATGATGGGAAGGAAAAGACCGCAGCACGCCAAGAGTGACAGGTGCCAATAAAAGCAAGGAGGTCATGGAATGAGCTTAAGAGAGCAATGATTAGGTGAAGCAGGCTGTCCGGTAGATCTGCCCAAACACGGTGTTCAGATGAGGCTGAGGTAGAGACCAAGCAGTGGCAGATTTTCTTAGATGGCCACTCTGCGACGACCACTTCTCTGTCATACAAAAAATTCAAGAACGATGTATCAGCATTGAGGAATCAGATATCATAGAAAAAAGATTGGAAATGTGGTAGTACTTAGGCTCTTACTGCAGTACTACACATTAAAGGGAAACAAAAATATTCATGTTTTAAACATTAATGCTTTACATAGTAAGATATATATCAAGATGGCACACTACAATTAAAATAAGCCACCGCAGAATAGCCAACAGCTTGATGCTCAGTACGACAGAATTCAAATAGATAACCTTATTTAGTGAGCTAAAATTGGTACATTTCCGAATCATGCATTTGGGGGGTGATATTTGGGAGTGGTTAGGCGCCAGTCGCATGAAAATCTGAAAACAGTCAGCCAATTCTCCCCCTCCTATCTCAACCATTGGATCAAGATCCAACGGATAATGCTTCATTTTCAACCTCAAACCGATACGTGTATTGTTTCTCTTCCCTCACCGATCCAGCACAGGCCTAACCGCCTGCCTCCGCCGCCGCGGCCGACGGCGCTCCTCTGAACCGCCGCCCACCGCCGTGCTTCCGCCGCCTGGTGATGACCAGTTTTTTTCCGATGAACCTGTACCATGCCCCACACCCCTAAGATAGATAATGAGGTCGCCTGCCAGCCTAAGATAGATACCGGGGTCGCCTGCAAGACTAAGATAGATACCGGGGTCGCCTGCCGGCTGCCACCCTAAGATAGACCCAGAGGGCTCCCCAGGAGAGCTCCTTCCTTCCCTCCAGCTATTCCTTTCTTCACGCGAAATTCGACTGACCCAAATTATAAATTCAGGCAACCACAAGTAGCTAAACTGGTGATGTTTGTACTTTGTAGAGTATTCTCAAAACAAATAACAAATCAAGTGCCACCAATCTCGCAAAACTCTCATCTGTTTATCCAGACAACATTTGTGCAATCTCGCAGTACGCTCACCTTACGCAATCAGGAGCGGGCGTGCATCTAGGCAGGGGAGCATCATTCATTCGTGGCCGCGACAAGGAAACTGGCAAAATTACCAAGATGCACGACGGCTACTGACCAATAGCTGCCGTAGAGATGTGTTCTTGGCTGATTCTAGTTTGGATCTAATCCACCCAACAAATTTGCACTAGGAAGAGAAGGGAAAAAGAGAGGGAGGGAGAGGTCACGGGAGAGGGAGGGCGGGTGCCGGCGGCGAGAGCTCGAGCGGTGGCTGCATGATCACGGGCTCACGGCACGCCAGTCTGCGTGCCTACCGCTACCGGTGCGCCGCCTTTCTTCGTCGGATCCGTCGACCGCCGGCAACGAAGAGGCGGAGGAAGGCATCGATCGATCCAGAGCTCGTCGTTTTTACGCCGATGGGCGTCGGTAAACCGATGGAAGCCACCGATCGATCGCCTCGCTAGTCACACGATCGTTCCTGGCTTCCTGCGAGCCGTTCGATCTCGCTGTTGGTATCACTCGTCTTTCTTCTACCATAAGTACACATGGAGAAGCAAAACATATTTTCTTTTTTATTTATATAAATAAACGGGGAAAGGATTTATCATTTTCAGTGATTAAGAAGAAGAGGGTTGCCCGGTTAATTAGAGAAAAAAAGAGCAATAAACTATACAACTCACCGCACATGGACACAATATAAACCACACACTGCTACGAAGGAAACATCGACGAGTTTGTACCTTAGTGTCATCACCTATTCTCCCCGAGAAAGCGGTTTGACCTAAAGGAAGCAACCAATGACCGAGTGCACGTCGAAGTGGCAGAAGCGGCCACATGAAGATCCAAGCCAAATGAACAACACACACGCGAGCAATGGGGCCAACAATGGATCCGGGAATAAAGGAGCGACAGAGCACTATGCAAGATTGGCGTTGCGAAGAATCATCGAGATGGGCCATCCACCGCTCGTCGTCGTTGCCATAAGGACCCTCCACACAGCTTTGACTCCACTACAACAAACGTACCACGATGAGCCCATAGACACCTAGAGAGCCAGCCGACTACCACAGTCTCACTGCAGCCTTGACTTCACACACCCACATTGTCGATGCCACACGAGCCATCATCGACTACCATGCCAACCACGTGTCTTTCTAGCCGAATCAAACTCCAGGATGGTGCCGCCAAGAGTGAACACGACATCATAGATGTCATCATCGTCCGGTCCAAGGAGCTCAGACCTAGTGTTTCCCTTTAGAAACAAGGGCAGAGGGACGAGAACAACAACAACGACACCTTCATCAAGGAAACGACGTCAACAGGCGCCGTCTTAGTTGGTCCAGGACGCGCTGAGCACTGCTTTCACCAGTTGTCTCGCCATCCAAACCCATGGTTAGCTAGCTACCGACACCACCACACGCACCATCCAGCTCGTCGTGGAGCGAGCCCATCGCATGCCCATCGACCCACCATCATCAAATCCAAAATCCTAGATCGGGGACAACATAACGCCCCGCGCCTCGCCATGACGTAGTCCAGGGCCAACCGAGACCATCTCTAGAAGATCCATCGACGCCCGCGACATCACTGAGCCGCGCAATAGGTAGACAAAAGACACGCTCAAAGTAGCCACAAACGTTGAGCCCGGATGCCTCGCCGTGACCCCACAACGTGGATGCTCCCGGGAGGAGCACGACCCATGTCGCAGCAACAAACTAGATAAGGCTTTTACACCTAACTAGCGGGCAGAGGCGTGGCGGCACGCTACGCCAGATGGGAAGTCTGTGTGTGCTTTTGTTGTTTGTTTTTGAAGGAAATATGCCCCAGAGGCAATAATAAAGTTGTTATTTTATATTTCCTTATATCATGATAAATGTTTATTATTTATGCTAGAATTGTATTAACTGGAAACTTGATACATGTGTGGATACATAGACAAAACACCGTGTCCCTAGTAAACCTCTACTAGACTAGCTCGTTAATCAAAGATGGTTAAGTTTCCTAACCATAGACATGTGTTGTCATTTGATAAACGAGATCACATCATCAGGAGAATGATGTGATGGACAAGACCCATCCGTTAGCTTAGCATTATGTGAAGGAAATATGCCCTAGATGGAATAATAAAGTATTATTTATTTCCTTATATCATGATAAATGTTTATTATTCATGCTAGAATTGTATTAACCGGAAACATAATACATGTGTGAATACATAGACAAACAGTGTGTCACTAGTATGCCTCTACTTGACTAGCTCGTTAATCAAAGATGGTAATGTTTCCTAGCCATAGACATGAGTTGTCATTTGATTAACGGGATCACCTCATTAGGAGAATGATGTGATTGACTTGACCCATTCCGTTAGCTTAGCACCCGATCGTTTAGTATGTTGCTATTGCTTTCTTCATGACTTATACATGTTCCTATGACTATGAGATTATGCAACTCCCGTTTACCGGAGGAACACTTTGTGTGCTACCAAACGTCACAACGTAAATGGGTGATTATAAAGGTGCTCTACAGGTGTCTCCAAAGGTACTTGTTGGGTTGGCGTATTTCGAGATTAGGATTTGTCACTCCGATTGTCGGAGAGGTATCTCTGGGCCCACTCGGTAATGCACATCACTATAAGCCTTGCAAGCATTGTGACTAATGAGTTAGTTGCGGGATGATGTATTACGGAACGAGTAAAGAGACTTACCGGTAACGAGATTGAACTAGGTATCGAGATACCGACGATCGAATCTCGGGCAAGTAACATACCGATGACAAAGGGAACAACGTATGTTGTTATGCGGTTTGACCGATAAAGATCTTCGTAGAATATGTGGGAACCAATATGAGCATCCAGGTTCCGCTATTGGTTATTGACCGGAGAGGTGTCTCGGTCATGTCTACATAGTTCTCGAACCCGTAGGGTCCGCACGCTTAACGTTACGATGACAGTTATATTATGAGTTTATATGTTTTGATGTACCGAAGGTTGTTCGGAGTCCCGGATGTGATCACGGACATGAAGAGGAGTCTCGAAATGGTCGAGACATAAAGATTGATATATTGGACGACTATATTCGGACACCGGAAGTGTTCCGGAGAAGTTTCGGATAAAACCGGAGTGCCGGAGGGGTTACCGGAACCCCCCGGGAAAGTATTGGGCCTTAGTGGTCCTTGAGGGGAGAGAGAGGGCAGCAGCCAGGAGGTGGCGCGCCCCCTCCCATGAGGAGTCCTAATAGGACTAGGAGAGGGGGGCGCAGCTGTAGGAGATATGCCCTAGAGGCAATAATAAATGATATTATTTATCTCCGAGTTCATAATTATGTTTATGTTCCATGCTATAACTGCTATGGTTCTCGAGTCTGCAATAACCACGAGGCTCGGAGGAAGACTCATATGCACGTGTGGAATAATAAACGGTAAAATGTATTCCTAGTCTGGCCTCTAAGACTAGCTCAAGTGTTGCATGATGGTTATGTTTTCCTGATCATGGGCATGTCTATGTCAGCAACCTTGAGGGCACAATGTTAAGAGAACATTTGTGTTGAATCGACCCGGCATGATGTTATGCTATGAGATTCATTCGTCACAAGTTTATTGGTACATAACACAGAGATGGTTAACGTTTGCATGATTCCTTAGACCATGAGAGTATCGAGTTTCTTCATGCTTGCTTCATGAACTTTGGGGTTTGTTAAACGTCATCCGTAAATGGGTGGCTATTACGGCGGCTTACGGGTTCATGGAAAAGTGTGTCAAGTAACTTGATAGCTCAAGATTGGGATTTGCTCCTCCGACGATGGAGAGATATCTCTGGGCCCTCTCGGTGTTACGGTATCCATCATCGTCTGGCCAGACACTTTGTGATTTGATCACGGGGATGCCGGAACACGATAACGAGAAAAGAGAACAATACCGGTAACGAGGTAGCTAGCATAGTGGACAAGTTGTTGATCCACAGGAATGCCAACATGTGTCACCTCGGGTATTTGTAACATATCGCGAAGCAACAGGAATAGCACACGGCAACTGGAGGTTCACTCGAATATTTATTCGTGTGGGTATAGGGGTCAATATGGGTGTCCACGGCTCCGATGTTGATCATTGATCGGAAGGGGTTCCGGGTCATGTCTATACTTCACCGAACCTATAGGGTCACACGCTTAAGGGTCATCTATCTGCTGAATACTAGACAGGGAGTCTGAGAGAAAATCACCGAAAAAGTTTCGGACAGCGGAATCGTACCGCAGAGAGAGGTCATCGGATAAGTTTCGATGATACCGAAAAGTTGTTTCGGGATACACCATTAAGTCAAATTGGTTTCGGCACATGCCTGATAATTCTTGGAGGATGCCAGAATCATTCTGGAAGCTTTTTGGAATTTTCTGAGATAAAAACCGGAAATGTTCCGGAGCTGCCGGAGCCACTTCAGATGCGTTTCGCAAATGAAAATCACTAAAACCGGAATTGTTTCGGAACGCGTTGAAAATCATTTTAGTGGGTACTGGAAATGTTCTTAGCCCACATAAATATTTTCAGTTCGATCAGACGCTGAAAAATGTCGTCGTGAATAGTGAAAATCAGCTTTATGGTTACTTTATGGAAAGCCACCTTTTGGGGCTTTGCTCCAAAAGATCTTGGGGATGACATGGATGGATAGGAGCCATTTTTTGGGCCCCTCATGGGGGTGTGGCCGGCCACATGGGGTATCCCCCCTTGGGGACCCTCTTGTTCCTTGGTTTCACTCCTAGGTCCTTGTGGAAGGACTTCATTCATGTGCATTTTGGGTTTTTTGTGAAACTACCCTACCCCCTTGGGATTTCCTATAAATAGAGGTGGAGAGGCAGCCCTCCACACTCAGCCCTTGCTCTCTTACACATGCCATGCATTATCTGGCTTCTTCTCTCCCTCCCACGAAAAGAGTTTCGTAGAGCCGTAAGGATGTCTGGGTTCCGGCAGGAACTAGTTCTGGATGGCGAAGCCCTGCCGGATAGATGACACCGTATGTGTGCAACTCTGTAGAGAGATCGTAGTTTCGGTCTTAGTTCGTGAGTGCCTCCCGAAGGGCTGTCCGTGTGACCGTCCGAGTTTCGAAGGTCCTCCCGAAGGGCTGTCCGAGTGACCGTTCGAGTTTCGAAGGTCCTCCCGAAGGGCTGTCCGCGACACCGTCCGGGGGGCTGTTCGACCGCCTCCTGGAGGGCTGTCTGAGGAGCAGATGAGGGTATACATCCTCGCGGTTGGGAGGTTGTAAATCCTAGCTGCGGGGATCTGCACCGCCGATCGTCATCGACTCTACTTCCCGCTGCGCTACGAGTCGGTAACGAAAAAGATCAAACCATGTATGCAGTCTCCATAGTGGTCTTGGGCTGGTGCGTAGGTTGGAAATTTTTTGTTTTCTGCTGCGTTCCCCTACAGTGGCATCAAGAGCCGTGCTATGCGTAGATGCAGGTTTCGATCTAGAATACATGGAGATGTATGGGTATTGCATAATATAATTAGGTAGTAGATGAGATCTATTGCTGAAAATTATTTATGCGGGTGACAGATGAAATCTGTTACCCGAGGTTCTTGTTGCTTCCCTAGAATTTGCGTTTTCTCAATCTCGAGACAGCATGGTGGAATTTGACAAAGTTCTGGCAATCCGTGATCCTGATTGATCATGGAAGTGCTATCAGTTCTTTGGGTTCTGCCGTAGTCAAAAGAAAGATGAAATTCGCAGATGAAAGGGCATTGCAGATATGATCTGCACGGGGGTCATGCGTATGACGAAGTTTAGTATGGGGCTCGAGATTTAATTATCCCGTGTTTCATACACCCCGAGATGTTAATCTAGCAACCTGAATAATCATACTTGATGATAAAACGTTGGTAGCCACGGTTTAAGTCAAAACCTTAGAAGCCACGTAAAATAAAATTTTGCATAAACCTATTAGAGGCGTCTAACTTGGTTTTGCAGGATGTGCATGTGATGTGGTATAGCAGTGCTCATACTAATTCGATTATGTATGAGATGACTATATGATGTAATTTGATTAACATGACCTGCGTGTCATGATTCGGCATGATGGCTGGAGCCATATGATTGCATTTTAATGCCCTGCGTGTCAACCTTGTTGTAATGCATTATTTTGTTAGCTATAGAGATAGCAATATTATCTGGTGCATCGACAAGGTGGTGGCAATCTTCGTGAAGGTGACCACCGACGCGAATGCCGAAGACGAAGAAATGAAATACTTCTCCGTCAGAAAGGGCTATACCATATCATGCTATTATGAATTACCTGAGATTTTTATCCCTTATGATGCACCCTTCTTGATTGCGCGGTAGTCGCTTTTATTAGGGTGATCTCTCACTTAAAATATCAAGTAGTTAGTGTTCTCCCAAGTGTAGCACCGTCACGGCACCTATCTTTTCGGGGTGTGCCATGGATGCATGGGTACGAACGATTAGAGAAGTGTGAGGCGGGTGAGGTCAGACCTCGCAGCAAGATCACTTGGTTGTCTTGACGTTCATGGCAGGATCGTCCTGAGCTCGGAACACACGCATCGAAAGATGAGCAAGAGTCACATAGAGATGTGATCGGCAAGTTGGCCTACCGATTAAAATTCCCGTTATGAGATGATGATTCTATGGCGATGAATTGAAGTCTGGATCTTGTATCACTCAAAATTAATTGTGAGAGATATTGATTTGAGTGGGAGCGCACTGTTGAATTAACATGTTTAATTCTCAGTGCAATTAATTATGAACACTGTCTAAGTGTTTCTTGCATAATAGTTGTAGAATAATGGCTCGCATTTCCACCTTCCCTATTAAAATTGAATAGCTGTTAAATATCTGGTTAAAACTTTACGATTGGTAACGTAATATGAGGATTGTCCTCAAAAGTGCCGAGAAGGACTTTGTCCTATCGCATGCTTTCCGTATCCTCCCGCTAATGCTATGGATCATGTGACTCTCGTCCTTCGATCCAAAAGCTAGAATTCTGTTATGGTCAAGTGGAATATGTTTGCTTCCATGAAACCCAAACTTCGAAAGTTGGGATAGTTATATGATATTCATGGAACTGAAAATTATTTTCAGATACAAACAAAGCAATGTTTGTTTGCAAGTATTAGTAAAAGTGTTTACTATGCATTTGACTGTTGGGAAAGGGATCCAGAAGAACGCCTGTCATATAATGAAAGGTGAATAAAACAACAACTTAAAGAGAAAGGAAGTGTCCAAAGGGTGTTAGTATGACTTACACGCCTAGGAAGTCCGGGGCTAATGCCACTCTTAAGTTGGGTGCTTCTTCTGAGAGTAGGAGAAATACTAAAAGTTAATCTGTTAGAAGTATAAAGGCAAAAGGAAAGAAGACTGGAATATCCAGCTCATGTATGAATGTCATACAAGTTTTTGATGTATAGAAGGCTGGTCAAAGATATAGTTCTTGCGAATTATGGTTAAACATGTTAATCACTAATTCTTGGGTATTGTGAGTTCATCACAAAAATGCCCGCTCGATTGCATTCTGTTGCAACTCGATGTAAGAACTACTATGGCCTGAAAGACTAGCTAGAAATGAGGTTAAGGTATACACAGGGAACATAGTAAATGTTACTATACCTTCCATCGGTGTATTGCCGTCTGTATTTATTTTCATAATTCATTTAGAGTTTTACAAACTCTATCCCATTGCATAAGGTATCTTGCAAGAAGGTTGTTCATAAGAGAACTTTTTATGTTCGATGTTATGAATAACACAAGGGCCATACTTTCATTATGAATGAGATGTATGTTATGAATATTGATAATAATACAATACCTCTGGGTTTACTTTCATAATTCATTTTAGAGTTTCATACACTCTAGCCCATTGCACAATGTTTGTTGCAAAAGAGTTGTTCATAAAAACAACAATTGTTGTTAAGTATTATGAATAACATAAGGGCCATACTTCCATCATCGATGGGACGTATGTTATGAATATTGAGGGTAATATGATACATCCATAACACTGACGCTAAATGTCGCAAGACTAAAAGAATACCACACAAGTGTGGCACTACATTTGGTCACATTTGAGAAACCCGCATGGAAAATTCCATTATGATGGATTTTGAAGTCTTTTTGATTTTGAATCATCTGACACTTGCAACTTTCCTCCGAAAAGTGAAGTGACTAAAATACCGTTCACAGGCCATAAGGAACGAACAACAAACTTATTAGTGATCATACATTTGATGTGTGTAGTCCGATAAGTGTTGTTAGTGGTGGATTTATTTATCTGCAGAAATGACTCAAGTAGATATATGGATATTTACTTGATGAGATGTAAGTCTGGATCTTTTGAAATCATTCGAAAGGTTCTCAAAAATGAAGTAGAAGTTATTGTAACAAGAAAATTATGCTTCTGCAATTTGATTGCACAAAGGAATATTTGAGTTACATGTTTAGCGAATGTCTGATGAGTTGTGAAAGGGGTTTCATAACTTGCACCTCCCGGAACACCACTGCAAGTGGAAAGTCCGTGGAGATGTAATCAAACCATTTATGACATGGTAAGGTCAAAGATGACATAAATAAATTTGCCATTATCCCTTTTAAAGTGATGCTTTAGACTGCGGCTTTTACACTGAAAAGAGCTACATCGGGTCTGTTGAAATGAAGCCATGGTATGGTACGCCCAACCATGTTATATCTTTTCTTAACATTTGGAATATGGGGCTTGTGTAAAAGGTTACAAACCTATTCCAAATCAGACAAGTGCTACTTTGTAGGTTATACCAAAATGTTGGGTATTCCTCCCTCACTATACCGAGGCAAATAGTTTTGCCGCGAAACAGTGTGCTTTTAAAGAGAATGGTTCTTTCAAAAAGGTGAGTGGGAGAATAGTGCAACTCGACGAGATAAACAGTATCTATGTCATCAGATCAAAGGAAAGAGACCTTGGAAGTAATTCCAGAGTTTCCTACTGCGACTGATACGGAAGTCTCTACAATAAAATGTATGAACTTCGGTCGAACTTGCAGCTGAACCACGTAGGCAAGGCTCGTGCAAACCTCTCCGGTGCGCAAACGAGATATTGTTGTTAGAAAACATTATACCTATGATACACAAGGAAGCATTGATGGGCCCTGACTCCGGAATTGGCTAAATGCCAATACAACCCAAGTTAGTTTCCATATAAGTGGTTCAAGATTAAAACCTTGATACACCTTTCGGAAGACTTAGAGTCTAACGAATATTTATGGAACTTAAAACTGATACGGATAAAATGTTTTATCCATAAAGCTCGACTTGTTGAAATAACAAGTTCAAGAGTTGACTACGATGAGGTTGTTTTCATCGTAGCGATGCTTAAAGTCGGTTCGGGTTGAACTAGCAATTAATACATATTTCAATCATGAGATATGAAACATGGATGATAAAAGGATTTCCATCTGATGGAAATGAAAGCTAGGACTTGTATATGATACAGTCCAAAGTAATTTGTCGATCCAGAGGATGCTAGTAGGTATGCAAACTTCAGAGTTCTAGCAATGGACAGAAGAGAGCAAAATGGAGTTGGAATCTTCGTGTTTTGATGAAATGGTCAAAGGGGGTTTTGACTTCATCAATGGGTAACGAAGATGCTTGTAATTCAAGAAAGTAAGTGGGAGCGTAATAATATTTCTAAAAACCTTATGTGCTTGGCACATTGGTAATTGGAAATAAATTTCTTGACACGAATTAGGACTTCATTTGAAAATAGTTTTTCGATGAAGTGCTTAGGCTAAATAGCCTCAATATTAGGCATGATGATCTATGGAGATAGATTTACCTAATGGGGCTAAGCAATGAATACATATTGACAAGATGCTAAAACCTTTTAGCATTTAAAACGCCAAGGAGTGATTCTTGCCAAAGTCACATGGAAAGAGTTTTTGCAAGACTCGGTGTCCCAAAACACTGATGAGTAAAATACATGATGCAGATTCCACACACTTTTGTGTTTGGATTAATCATGTATTCCATGGTATGTAAAACAACCAGATATGTCCGATACTCCCAAGGTGTTGCGAGTATGGATACTAAAGTGATCAAAGTACTGATCGTGGGACAACAGTGAAAGATGTCATTGAGTACTAGAGTAAGTACTGATGATATGTTTTCTTGCAAGCGGAGATCATGAAGAGTTTGTTGTAAAATGTTACATCGATAGTCTTCATCTTTTCACCGTGCGATTTTCGATTTAAGTTAAGGGTTTTGTGTAACACACAATGTGGTGGCACAGTTAGTTGGAATTTGTTCAAACTAGTTACTGTGGCGAATTCTATAACAAGGGCTAAGTATGTTGACGCTTTAGAAGCGACAAAGAAGATGTTGAATCATATAGTTCATTCATGAACTTAGTATAGTTCCAAGATGGCTTTTGACAATGGGACACTACTGCAGGTAGTTGCTCCATAACTCAGTCTGAGGAATCCAGGTTCGACCTGTGATTCACATACATACAAAGCCAAGTCCACACAAAATATGAATTTTGTGAACATGTGAAAACGCGAGGACATGCAAAGATACACACGGAACTGAAGTCGTCAGATCCGTTGGACATTAGGCTATACCACAAGCGAAGCATATTTACACCGGTGTGCCACAGGTGTAAAGTGCATTAGCATTAACTAGATTATTGACTCTAGTGCAAGTGGGAGTCTGTAGGAGATATTCCCTAGAGGCAATAATAAATGATATTATTTATCTCCGAGTTCATAATTATGTTTATGTTCCATGCTATAACTGCTATGGTTCTCGAGTCTGCAATAACCACGAGGCTCGGAGGAAGACTCATATGCACGTGTGGAATAATAAACGGTAAAATGTATTCCTAGTCTGGCCTCTAAGACTAGCTCAAGTGTTGCATGATGGTTATGTTTTCCTGATCATGGGCATGTCTATGTCAGCAACCTTGAGGGCACAATGTTAAGAGAACATTTGTGTTGAATCGACCCGGCATGATGTTATGCTATGAGATTCATTCGTCACAAGTTTATTGGTACATAACACAGAGATGGTTAACGTTTGCATGATTCCTTAGACCATGAGAGTATTGAGTTTCTTCATGCTTGCTTCATGAACTTTGGGGTTTGTTAAACGTCATCCGTAAATGGGTGGCTATTACGGCGGCTTACGGGTTCATGGAAAAGTGTGCCAAGTAACTTGATAGCTCAAGATTGGGATTTGCTCCTCCGACGATGGAGAGATATCTCTGGGCCCTCTCGGTGTTACGGTATCCATCATCGTCTGGCCAGACACTTTGTGATTTGATCACGGGGATGCCGGAACACGATAACGAGAAAAGAGAACAATACCGGTAACGAGGTAGCTAGCATAGTGGACAAGTTGTTGATCCACAGGAATGCCAACATGTGTCACCTCGGGTATTTGTAACATATCGCGAAGCAACAGGAATAGCACACGGCAACTGGAGGTTCACTCGAATATTTATTCGTGTGGGTATAGGGGTCAATATGGGTGTCCACGGCTCCGATGTTGATCATTGATCGGAAGGGGTTCCGGGTCATGTCTATACTTCACCGAACCTATAGGGTCACACTCTTAAGGGTCATCTATCTGCTGAATACTAGACAGGGAGTCTGAGAGAAAATCACCAAAAAAGTTTCGGACAGCGGAATCGTACCGCAGAGAGAGGTCATCGGATAAGTTTCGATGATACCGAAAAGTTGTTTTGGGATACACCATTAAGTCAAATTGGTTTCGGCACATGCCTGATAATTCTTGGAGGATGCCAGAATCATTCTGGAAGCTTTTTGGAATTTTCTGAGATAAAAACCGGAAATGTTCCGGAGCTGCCGGAGCCACTTTAGATGCGTTTCGCAAATGAAAATCACTAAAACCGGAATTGTTTTGGAACGCGTTGAAAATCATTTTAGTGGGTACTGGAAATGTTCTTAGCCCACATAAATATTTTCAGTTCGATCAGACGCTGAAAAATGTCGTCGTGAATAGTGAAAATCAGCTTTATGGTTACTTTATGGAAAGCCACCTTTTGGGGCTTTGCTCCAAAAGATCTTGGGGATGACATGGATGGATAGGAGCCATTTTTTGGGCCCCTCATGGGGGTGTGGCCGGCCACATGGGGTATCCCCCCTTGGGGACCCTCTTGTTCCTTGGTTTCACTCCTAGGTCCTTGTGGAAGGACTTCATTCATGTGCATTTTGGGTTTTTTGTGAAACTACCCTACCCCCTTGGGATTTCCTATAAATAGAGGTGGAGGGGCAGCCCTCCACACTCAGCCCTTGCTCTCATACACATGCCATGCATTATCTGGCTTCTTCTCTCCCTCCCACGAAAAGAGTTTCGTAGAGCCGTAAGGCTGTCTGGGTTTCGGCAGGAACTAGTTCTGGACGGCGAAGCCCTGCCGGATAGATGACACCGTATGTGTGCAACTCTGTAGAGAGATCGTAGTTTCGGTCTTAGTTCGTGAGTGCCTCCCGAAGGGCTGTCCGTGTGACCGTCCGAGTTTCGAAGGTCCTCCCGAAGGGCTGTCCGAGTGACCGTTCGAGTTTCGAAGGTCCTCCCGAAGGGCTGTCCGCGACACCGTCCGGGGGGCTGTTCGACCGCCTCCTGGAGGGCTGTCTGAGGAGCAGATGAGGGTATACATCCTCGCGGTTGGGAGGTTGTAAATCCTAGCTGCGGGGATCTGCACCGCCGATCGTCATCGACTCTACTTCCCGCTGCGCTACGAGTCGGTAACGAAAAAGATCAAACCATGTATGCAGTCTCCATAGTGGTCCTGGGCTGGTGCGTAGGTCGGAAATTTTTTGTTTTCTGTTGTGTTCCCCTACAGCAGCCCCTCCTTCCCTCTCCCTCTCCCTCTCTTTCCTTCCCCCCCTCTCTTCCTAGTTGGACTAGGAAAGGGGAGTCCTACTCCTACTCGGAGGAGGACTCCCCCCTCTCCTTGGCGCGCCCAAGGCAGCCGGCCTCCCCCTTGCTCCTTTATATACGAGGGAAGGGGGGCACCTCTACACACAAGTTGATATACGATATTTTAGCCGTGTGCGGTGCCCCCCTCCACCATATTACACCTCGATAATATCGTTGCGGAGCTTAGGCGAAGCCCTACGTCGGTAGAACATCATCATCGTCACCACGCCGTCGTGCTGACAAAAGTCTCCCTCAACACTCGGCTGGATCGGAGTTCGAGGGACGTCATCGAGCTGAACGTGTGCTGAACTCGGAGGTGCCGTGCGTTCGGTACTTGATCGGTCGGATCGTGAAGACGTACGACTACATCAACCGCGTTGTGATAACGCTTCCGCTGTTGGTCTACGAGGGTACGTGGACAACACTCTCCCCTCTCGTTGCTATGCATCACCATGATCTTGCGTGTGCGTAGGAAATTTTTGAAATTACTACGTTCCCCAACAGTGGCATCCGAGCCTGGTTTTATGCGTTGATGCTATGCATGAGTAGAACACAAGTGAGTTGTGGGCGATATAAGTCATACTGCTTAACAGCATGTCATACTTTGGTTCAGCGGTATTGTGAGATGAAGCGGCCCGGACCGACATTACGCGTACGCTTACGCGAGACTGGTTTCACCGTTGCGAGCACTCGTTGCTTAAAGGTGACTGGCGGGTGTCTGTCTCTCTCACTTTAGTTGAACCGAGTGTGGCTACGCCTGGTCCTTGCGAAGGTTAAAACAGCACCAACTTGAAAAACTATCGTTGTGGTTTTGATGCGCAGGTAAGAACGGTTCTTGCTAAGCCCGTAGCAGCCACGTAAAACTTGCAACAACAAAGTAGAGGACGTCTAACTTGTTTTTGCAGGGCATGATGTGATGTGATATGGTCAAGACATGATGCTATATTTTATTGTATGAGATGATCATGTTTTGTAACTGAGTTATCGGCAACTAGCAGGAGCCATATGGTTGTCGTTTTATTGTATGCAATGCAATTGCCATGTAATTGTTTTACTTTATCACTAAGTGGTAGCGATAGTCGTAAAAGCAATAAGTTGGCGAGACGACAACGATACTACGATGGAGATCAAGGTGTCGCGCCGGTGACGATGGTGATCATGACGGTGCTTCGGAGATGGAGATCACGAGCACGGTGCTTCGGAGATGGAGATCACAAGCATAAGATGATGATGGCCATATCATATCACTTATATTGATTGCATGTGATGTTAATCCTTTATGCATCTTATCTTGCTTTGATTGACGGTAGCATTATAAGATGATCTCTCACTAAAATTTCAAGATAAAAGTGTTCTCCCTGAGTATGCACCGTTGCGAAAGTTCTTCGTGCTGAGACACCACGTGATGATCGGGTGTGATAGGCTCTACGTTCAAATACAACGGGTGCAAAACAGTTGCACACGCGGAATACTCAGGTTAAACTTGACGAGGTAGCATATGCAGATATGGCCTCGGAACACGGAGACCGAAAGGTCGAGCATGAATCATATAGTAGATATGATCAACATGGTGATGTTCACCATTGAAACTACTCCATCTCACGTGATGATCGGACATGGTTTAGTTGATATGGATCACGTGATCACTTAGAGGATTAGAGGGATGTCTATCTAAGTGGGAGTTCTTAAGTAATATGATTAATTGAACTTAAATTTATCATGAACTTAGTCCTGATAGTATTTTGCAAATTATGTTATAGATCAATAGCTCGCGTTGTTGCTTCCTTGTGTTTATTTTTGATATGTTCCTAGAGAAAAAATTATGTTGAAAGATGTTAGTAGCAAAGATGCGGATTGGATCCGTGATCTGAGGATTATCCTCATTGCTGCACAGAAAAATTATGTCCTTGATGCACCGCTAAGTGACAGACCTATTGCAGGAGCAGATACAGACGTTATGAACGTTTGGCTAGCTCAATATGATGACTACTTGATAGTTTAGTGCACCATGCTTAAACGGCTTAGAATCGGGACTTCAAAGACGTTTTGAACGTCATGGACCATATGAGATGTTCCAGGAGTTGAAGTTAATATTTCAAGCAAATACCCGAGTTGAGAGATATGAAGTCTCCAACAAGTTCTATAGCTAAAAGATGGAGGAGAATAGCTCAAGCAGTGAGCATGTGCTCAGATTGTCTGGGTACTACAATCGCTTGAATCAAGTGGGAGTTAATCTTCCAGATAAAATAGTGATTGACAGAATTCTCTAGTCACCATCACCAAGTTAGTAGAACTTCGTGATGAACTATAGTATGCAAGGGATGACGAAAGTAATTCCCGAGCTCTTCGTGATGCTGAAATCGACGAAGGTAGAAATCAAGAAAAACATCAAGTGTTGATGGTTGACGAGACCACTAGTTTCAAGAAAAGGGCAAAGGGAAGAAGGGGAACTTCAAGAAGAATGGCAAGCAAGTTGCTGCTCAAGTGAAGAAGCCTAAGTTTGGTCCTAAGCCTGAGACTAAGTGCTTCTACTGCAAAGGGACTGGTCACTGGAAACGGAACTACCCCTACTATTTGGTGGATAAGAAGGATGGCAAAGTGAACAAAGGTATATTGGAAATACATGTTATTAATGTGTATTTTACTAGTGTTCATAGCAACCCCTCGGTATTTGATACTGGTTCAGTTGCTAAAGAGTAGTAACTCGAAACGGGAGTTGCATAATGAACAGAAACTAGTTAAGGATGAAGTGACGATGTGTATTGGAAGTGGTTCCAAGATTGATATGATCATCATCGCACACTCCCTATACTTTCGGGATTAGTGTTGAACCTAAATAAGTGTTATTTGGTGTTTGCGTTGAGCATGAATATGATTTGATCATGTTTATTGCAATACGGTTATTCATTTAAGTTAGAGAATAATTGTTGTTCTGTTTACATGAATAAAACCTTATACGGTTACACACCCAATGAAAATGGTTCGTTGGATCTCGACCGTAGTGATACACATATTCATAATATTGAAGCCAAAAGTTGCAAAGTTAATAATGATAGTGCAACTTATTTGTGGCACTGCCGTTTAGGTCATATTGGTGTAAAGCGCATGAAGAAACTCCATACTGATGGGATTTTGGAATCACTTGATTATGAATCACTTGATGCTTGCGAACCATGCCTCATGGGCAAGATGACTAAAACGCCGTTCTCCGGAACTATGGAGAGAGCAACAGATTTGTTGGAAATCATACATACAGATGTATGTGGTCCGATGAATATTGAGGCTCGTAGCAGGTATCATTATTTTCTGACCTTCACAGATGATTTGAGCAGATATGGGTATATCTACTTAATGAAACAGAAGTCTGAAACATTTGAAAAGTTCATATAATTTCAGAGTGAAGCGGAAAATCATCGTAACAAGAAAATAAAGTTTCTACGATCTGATCGTAGAGAAGAGTATTTGAGTTACGAGTTTGGCCTTCAGTTAAAACAATGTGAAATAGTTTCACTACTCACGCCACCTGGAACACCATAGTGTAATGGTGTGTCCGAACATCGTAACCGTACTTTATTAGATATGGTGCGATATATGATGTCTCTTACCGATCTACCACTATCGTTTTGGGGTTATGCATTAGAGACAGCTGCATTCACGTTAAATAGGGCACCATCTAAAATCCGTTGAGACGATGCCTTATGAACTGTGGTTTGGCAAGAAACCAAAGTTGTCGTTTCTTAAAGTTTGGGGCTGCGATGCTTATGTGAAAAAGCTTCAACCTGATAAGCTCGAACCCAAATCGGAGAAATGTATCTTCATAGGATACCCAAAGGAGACTGTTGGGTACACCTTCTATCACAGATCTGAAGGCAAGACATTCGTTGCTAAGAATGGATCCTTTCTAGAGAAGGAGTTTCTCTCGAAAGAAGTGAGTGGGAGGAAAGTAGAACTTGATGAGGTAACTGTACCTGCTCCCTTATTGGAAAGTAGTTCATCACAGAAAACGGTTCCTGTGACGTCTATACCAATGAGTGAGGAAGTTAATGATGATGATCATTGAACTTCAGATCAAGTTATTACTGAACCTCGTAGGTCAACCAGAGTAAGATCCGCACCAAAGTGGTACGGTAATCCTGTTCTGGAGGTTATGTTACTAGACCATGACAAACCTACGAACTATGAAGAAGCGATGGTGAGCCCAGATTCCGCAAAATGGCTTGAGGCCATGAAATCTGAGATGAGATCCATATATGAGAACAAAGTATGGACTTTGATTGACTTGCCCAATGATCGGCGAGCCATTGAGATTAAATGGATCTTCAAGAGGAAGACAGACAGTGATAGTAGTGTTACTGTCTACAAAGCTAGAATTGTCGCAAAAAGGTTTTTTGACAAGTTCAAGGTGTTGACTACGATGAGAGTTTCTCACTCGTATCTATGCTTAAGTCTGTCTGAATCATGTTAGCAATTGCCGCATTTTATGAAATCTGGCAAATGGATAAACAAAACTGCATTCCTTAATGGATTCATTAAAGAAGAGTTGTATATGATGCAACCAGAAGGTTTTGTCAATCCTAAAGGTGCTAACAAAATATGCAAGCTCCAGCGATCCATCTATGGACTGGTGCAAGCATCTCGGAGATGGAATATACGCTTTGATAAGTTGATCAAAGCATATAGTTTTATACAGACTTGCGGTGAATCCTGTATTTACAAGAAAGTGAGTGGGAGCACTATAGCATTTCTGATAAGTATATGTGAATGACATATTGTAGATCGGAAATAATGTAGAATTATTCTGCAAAGCATAAAGGAGTGTTTGAAAGGAGTTTTTCAAAGAAAGACCTCGGTGAAGCTGCTTACATATTGAGCATCAAGATCTATAGAGATAGATCAAGACGCTTGATAAGTTTTTTTCAACGAGTACATACCTTAACAAGATTTTGAAGTGGTTCAAAATGGAACAGTCAAAGAAAGAGTTTCTTGCCTGTGTTACATGGTGTGAAATTGAGTAAGACTCAAAGCCCGACCACGGCAGAAGATAGAAAAAGAATGAAAGTCATTCCCTATGCTTCGGCCATAGGTTCTATAAAGTATGCCATGCTGTGTACCAGATCTATTGTATACCCTACACTGATTTTGGCAAGGGAGTACAATAGTTATCTAGGAGTAGATCACTGGATAGCGGTCAAAATTATCCTTAGTGGAATAAGGATATGTTTCTCGATTATGGAAGTGACAAAAGGTTCGTCGTAAAGGGTTACGTCGATGCAAGTTTTGACACTAATCTAGATGACTCTAAGTCTCGGTCTAGATACATATTGAAAGTGGGAACAATTAGCTAGAGTAGCTCCGTGCAGAGCATTGTAGACATAGAAATTTGCAAAATACTTACGGATCTGAATGTGACAGACCCATTGACTAAAATTATCTCACAAGCAAAACATGATCACACCGTAGTACTCTTTGGGTGTTAATCACATAGCGATGTGAACTAGATTACTGACTCTATTAAACCCTTTGGGTGTTGGTCACATGACGATGTGAACTATGGGTGTTAATCACATGGTGATGTGAACTATTGATGTTAAATCACATGGCGATGTGAACTAGATTATTGACTCTAGTGCAAGTGGGAGACTGAAGGAAATATGCCCTAGAGGCAATAATAAAGTATTATTTATTTCCTTATATCATGTTAAATGTTTATTATTCATGCTAGAATTGTATTAACCGGAAACATAATACATGTGTGAATACATAGACAAACAGTGTGTCACTAGTATGCCTCTACTTGACTAGCTCGTTAATCAAAGATGGTTATGTTTCCTAGCCATAGACATGAGTTGTCATTTGATTAACGGGATCACCTCATTAGGAGAATGATGTGATTGACTTGACCCATTCCGTTAGCTTAGCACCCGATCGTTTAGTATGTTGCTATTGCTTTCTTCATGACTTATACATGTTCCTATGACTATGAGATTATGCAACTCCCGTTTACCGGAGGAACACTTTGTGTGCTACCAAACGTCACAACGTAAATGGGTGATTATAAAGGTGCTCTACAGGTGTCTCCAAAGGTACTTGTTGGGTTGGCGTATTTCGAGATTAGGATTTGTCACTCCGATTGTCGGAGAGGTATCTCTGGGCCCACTCGGTAATGCACATCACTATAAGCCTTGCAAGCATTGAGACTAATGAGTTAGTTGCGGGATGATGTATTACGGAACGAGTAAAGAGACTTACCGGTAACGAGATTGAACTAGGTATCGAGATACCGACGATCGAATCTCGGGCAAGTAACATACCGATGACAAAGGGAACAACGTATGTTGTTATGCGGTTTGACCGATAAAGATCTTCGTAGAATATGTGGGAACCAATATGAGCATCCAGGTTCCGCTATTGGTTATTGACCGGAGAGGTGTCTCGGTCATGTCTACATAGTTCTCGAACCCGTAGGGTCCGCACGCTTAACGTTACGATGACAGTTATATTATGAGTTTATATGTTTTGATGTACCGAAGGTTGTTCGGAGTCCCGGATGTGATCACGGACATGACGAGGAGTCTCGAAATGGTCGAGACATAAAGATTGATATATTGGACGACTATATTCGGACACCGGAAGTGTTCCGGAGAAGTTTCGGATAAAACCGGAGTGCCGGAGGGGTTACTAGAACCCCCCGGGGAAGTATTGGGCCTTAGTGGGCCTTGAGGGGAGAGAGAGGGCAGCAGCCAGGAGGTGGCGCGCCCCCTCCCATGAGGAGTCCTAATAGGACTAGGAGAGGGGGGCGCAGCCCCTCTTTCCCTCTCCCTCTCCCTCTCCCTCTCTTTCCTTCCCCCCTCTCTTCCTAGTTGGACTAGGAAAGGGGAGTCCTACTCCTACTAGGAGGAGGACTCCCCCCTCTCCTTGGCGCGCCCAAGGCAGCCGGCCTCCCCCTTGCTCCTTTATATATGGGGGAAGGGGGCACCTCTACACACAAGTTGATATACGATATTTTAGCCGTGTGCGGTGCCCCCCTCCACCATATTACACCTCGATAATATCGTTGCGGAGCTTAGGCGAAGCTCTGCGTCGGTAGAACATCATCATCGTCACCACGCCGTCGTGCTGACAAAACTCTCCCTCAACACTCGGCTGGATCGGAGTTCGAGGGACGCCATCGAGCTGAACGTGTGCTGAACTCGGAGGTGCCGTGCGTTCGGTACTTGATCGGTCGGATCGTGAAGACGTACGACTACATCAACCGCGTTGTGATAACGCTTCCGCTGTCGGTCTACGAGGGTACGTGGACAACACTCTCCCCTCTCATTGCTATGCATCACCATGATCTTGCGTGTGCGTAGGAATTTTTTTGAAATTACTACGTTCCCCAACATTATGATCGTTCAGTTTTATTGCTATTGCTTTCTTCATGACTTATACATATTCCTTTGACCATGAGATTATGCAACTCCCGGATACCAGAGGAATACCTTGTGTGCTATCAAACGTCACAATGTAACTGGGTGATTATAAAGATGCTCTACAGGTATCTCCGAAGGTGTTTGTTGGGTTGGCATAGATCGAGATTAGGATTTGTCACTCTGAGTATCGGAGAGGTATCTCTGGGCCCTCTCGGTAATGCACATCATGATAAGCCTTGCAAGCAATGTGACTAATGAGTTAGTTGTGGGATGATGCATTACGCAACGAGTAAAGAGACTTGCCGGTAACGAGACTGAACTAGGTATGAAGATATCGACGATCGAATCTCGGGCAAAGTAACATACAGATGGACAAAGGGAATTACGTATGTTGTCATAACGGCTTGACCGATAAAGATCTATGATACGTCTTCGTCGTATCTATATGTGATTTGGTGACCAAATGTTGTTCGGAGTCCCGGATGAGATCGCGAACATGACGAGGAGTCTCGAAATGGTCGAGAGGTAAATATTGATATATAGGACGATGGTATTTGGACACCGGAAGTGTTCCGGAGGGTACCGGGTACATATCGGGTCGCCGGAAGGGGTTCCGGGCACCCCCACCAAAAGATATGGGCCTTATGGGCCAAGAGGGGAAACGCACCAGCCACAAAAGGGGCTGGGGCGCCCCTCCCCCCATATGGGCTGGCCAAATTGGAGTAGAAAAGGGGAAGGAGGAAAGGAAAAAGGGAATAAGATCCCCCTTCCCCCTCTTCCCTTCCTACTCCGAATAGGAATAGGAAAGGGGGGAGGCCGAATTGGGAGGACCCCAAGTAGGATTCCTCCTACTTGGGCCGCCCCCTTGGCTGCCTCTCCTCCCCTCCAACTTATATATATGTGGGGGGGGGACCGCTAGAACACACACCAACAATCGTTAGCCGTGTGCGGCGCCCCCTCCACAGTTTACGCCTCCGGTCATATTCACGTAGTGCTTAGGCGAAGCCCTGCACGGATTACTTCACCATCACCGTCACCACGCCGTCATGCTGACGGAACTCTCCCTCGACACTTTGCTTGATCAAGAGTTCGAGGGACGTCATCGAGCTGAATGTGTGCAGAACTCGGAGGTGCCGTACGTTCGGTGCTTGATCGGTCGGAACGAGAAGAAGTTCGACTACATCAATCGCGTTGTCAAACGCTTCCGCTTTCGGTCTACGAGGGTACGTGGACACACTCTCCCCTTCTCGTTGATATGCATCTCCTAGATAGATCTTGAGTGAGCGTAGGAAATTTTTGAAATTGCATGCTACGTTCCCCAACAGTGGCATCCGAGCCAGGTCTATGCGTAGATGATATGCACGAGTAGAACACAAAGAGTTGTGGGCGATCATAGTCATACTGCTTACCACCAACTGAAGGAAATATGCCCTAGAGGCAATAATAAAGTTATTATTTATTTCCTTATTTTCATGATAAATGTTTATTATTCATGCTAGAATTGTATTAACCGGAAACATAATACATGTGTGAATACATAGACAAACATAGTGTCACTAGTATGCCTCTACTTGACTAGCTCGTTGATCAAAGATGGTTATGTTTCCTAGCCATAGACATGAGTTGTCATTTGATTAACGGGGTCACATCATTAGGATAATGATGTGATTGACTTGACCCATTCCGTTAGCTTAGCACTTGATCGTTTAGTATGTTGCTATTGCTTTCTTCATGACTTATACATGTTCCTATGACTATGAGATTATGCAACTCCCGTTTACTGGAGGAACACTTTGTGTGCTACCAAACATCACAACGTAACTGGGTGATAATAAAGGTGCTCTACAGGTGTCTCCGAAGGTACTTGTTGGGTTGGCGTATTTCGAGATTAGGATTTGTCACTCCGATTGTCGGAGAGGTATCTCTGGGCCCTCTCGGTAATGCACATCACTATAAGCCTTGCAAGCATTGTGACTAATGAGTTAGTTGCGAGATGATGCATTGCGGAACGAGCAAAGAGACTTGCCGGTAACGAGATTGAACTAGGTATTGAGATACCGACGATCGAATCTCGGGCAAGTAACATACCAATGACAGAGGGAACAACGTATGTTGTTATGCGGTCTGACCAATAAAGATCTTCGTAGAATATGTGGGAGCCAATATGAGCATCCAGGTTCCGCTATTGGTTATTGACCGGAGACGTGTCTCGGTCATGTCTACATAGTTCTCGAACCCGTAGGGTCCGCACGCTTAAAGTTTCAATGACGGTTATGTTATGAGTTTATGAGTTTTGATGTACCGAAGATAGTTCGGAGTCCCGGATGTGATCACGGATATGACGAGGAGTCTCGAAATGGTTGAGACATAAAGATTAATATATTGGAAGCCTATATTTGGATATCGGAAATGTTCCGGGTGAAATCGGGATTTTACCGGAGTACTGGGGGTTACCGTAACCCCCCCGGGGGCTTAATGGGCCTTCATGGGCCTTAGTGGAAATAGAGGGCAGCAAGGGGAGTGTGGGGCGCGCCCCCCAAGGCCCAAACCGAATTGGTTTAGGGCAAAGGGGGCCAGCCTCATCTTTCCTTCTCCTCCTCTCCCTTTCCTTTCCCCTCTCCTACTCCTACTAGGAATAGGAGGAGTCCTACTCCTAGTGGGAGTAGGACTCCCCCTTGGCGCGCCTCTCCCTGGCCGGCCGCCTCCTCCCCTTTCTCCTTTATATACGGGGGTAGGGGGCACCCCATAGACACAACAATTGATCTCTTGTTCTCTTAGCCGTGTGCGGTGCCCCCCTCCACCATAATCCACCTCGATAATATCGTAGCGGTGCTTAGGCGAAGCCCTGCGTCGGTAGAACATCATCATCGTCACCACGCCGTCGTGTTGACGGGACTCCCCCTCAAAGCTTGGCTGGATCGGAGTTCGAGGGACGTCATCGAGCTGAACGTGTGCTGAACTCGGAGGTGCCGTACGTTCGGTACTTGGATCGGTCGGATCGTGAAGACGTACGACTACATCAACCGCGTTGTGCTAATGCTTCCACTTTCGGTCTACGAGGGTACGTGGACAACACTCTCCCCTCTCATTGCTATGCATCACCATGATCCTGTGTGTGCGTAGGAATTTTTTTGAAATTACTACGTTCCCCAACACCAACGTCTTACTTTGATTCGGCGGTATTGTTGGATGAAGCGGCCCGGACTAACCTTACATGACCACGTTCATGAGACCGGTTACACCGACAGACATGCAACTTGTTTTGCATAAAGGTGGCTGACGGGTGTCTGTTTCTCCAACTTTAGTTGAAACGAGTTTGACTACGGCCGGTCCTTGTTGTAGGTTCAAACAACACACTTGACGAAAAATCGTTGTGGTTTTGATGCGTAGGTAAGAACGGTTCTTGCTAGAAGCCCGTAGTAGCCACGTAAAACTTGCAACAACAAAGTAGAGGATGTCTAACTTGTTTTTGCAGGGCATGTTGTGATGTGATATGGTCAAGACATGATATGATATAAGTTATTGTATGAGATGATCATGTTTTCTAAAAGTTATCGGCAACTGGCAAGAGCCTTATGGTTGTCGCTTTATTGTATGAAATGCAATCGCCATGTAATTGCTTTACTTTATCACTATGCGGTAGCGATAGTTGTAGAAGCAATAGTTGGAGGGACGACAACGACGCGACGATGGAGATCAAGGTGTCAAGCCGGTGACGATGGAGATCATGACGGTGCTTTGGAGATGGAGATCAAAGGCACAAGATGATGATGTCCACATCATGTCACATATTTTGATTGCATGTGACGTTTATCTTTTATGCATCTTATTTTGCTTAGTACGGCAGTAGCTGATGTCGCTTGAAGCTACGTCGGTATTTCCCCAAAGAGGAAGGGATGATGCAGCACATCGGCGGTAGGTATTTCCCTCAGAAATGAAACCAAGGTTATCGAACCAGTAGGAGAACCAAGCAACACAACGTAAACAGCCCCCGCACACAAATAACAACACCTCACAACCCGACGTGTTAAAGGGGTTGTCAATCCCTTTCGGGGTACAGTGCCAGAAATTGCGTGATCATGGGAGAAAGTTGTAATAGATTGAAATAATAGATCGCAAATAAAATAAAGTTCAGCAAAGTATTTTTGTATTTTTGGTTTAATAGATCTGAATAAAAAGAGTAAATAAAATAGATCGCAAAGCAAATATATGAGAAAGAAGACCCGGGGGCCGTAGATTTCACTAGTGGCTTCTCTCGAGAAAGATAGCAAACGATGGGTAAACAAATTACTGTTGGGCAATTGATATAACTTCAAATAATTATGACGATATCCAGGCAATGATCATTACATAGGCATCGCGTCCAAGATTAGTAGACCGACTCCCGCCTGCATGTACTACTATTACTCCACACATCGACCGCTATCCAGCATGCATCTAGTGTATTAAGTTCATGGAAAAATGGAGTAATGCAATAAGAACGATGACATGATGTATACAAGATCCGTTTATCTATATGGCGGTAGATATAGATCTCATCTTTTTATCCTTAGTAGCAATGATACATACGTGTCGATTCCCTTTCTGTCACTGGGATCAAGCACCGTAAGATTGAACCCACTACAGGGCACCTCTTCCCATTGCAAGATAAATAGATCAAGTTGGCCAAGAAAACCCAAATATCAGAGAAGAAATACGAGGCTATAACAGATCATGCATATAAGAGTCAAAGAAACTCAAATAACTTTCATGGATATAAAAAGATATAGCTGATCATAAACTCGAAGTTCATTAGATCCCAACAAACACACCGCAAAGAGAGTTACATCATATGGATCTCCAAGAGACAATTGTATTGAGAATTCTGCGAGAGAGAGAAAGCCATCTAGCTACTAACTACAGACCCAAAGGTCTACAAATAACTACTCACGCATCATCGGAGAGGCACCAATGGAAGTGGTGAACCCCTCCGTGATGGTGTCTAGATTGGATCTGGTGGTTCTGGACTCTGCGGCGGCTGGATGATTATTTCGTCGATGCTTCTAGGGTTTCTGGAATATTGGGGTACTTATAGAGCAAAGAGGCGGTCCGGGGGCACCCAAGGTGGGCACACCCACCAGGGCGAGTCAGGGCCTCCTAGCGTGCCCTGGTGGGTTGTGCCCCCCCGGGGCACCCCCCAGGTGCAACCAGGACCCATTGCCTTCCTTCTGGCCCATAAAAAATCATTGTTTAGTTTCGTGGCATTTGGACTCCGTTTGATATTGATTTCCCGCGATGTACAAAACATGGAAAAAACAACAACTGGCATTTGGCACTATGTCAATAGGTTAGTACCAAAAAATGATATAAAATGACTATAAATGATTATAAAACATCCAAGATTGATAAATAAACAACATGGAACAATCAAAAATTATAGATACGTTGGAGACGTATTAGCATCCCCCAAGCTTAACTCCTACTCATACTCGAGTAGGTAAGTGATAAAAATAGAATTTTTGATGTGGAGTGCTGTTCATCAAGTCATATCATATTCTTTTCTTTCTAGCATGGACATTTGGACTTTTATGTGATTCAAAGCAATAGTCTAATTTTGACATAATAATTTAGATACTCAAGCATATCAACAAGCAACCATGTCTTTCAAAATATCAATGCTAAAACAAGTTATCCCTAGCCCATCATGCTCAAACATTGATCCATTCATGAAACACATTCGAATATTAGCTACACCCAATACTTAAGTACGATCATATTGCCTCCTAGTTGGTGCTTTTTGTAAGATAAGATGTAGACTCAAAATAGAAATAATAATTGCATAAAGTAAAGGAAAGGCCCTTCGCAAAGGGAAGTAGGGATTTGTAGAGGTGCCAGAGCTCAAAGCGAAAAAATAGAGATAAAAACATTTTGAGAGGTGTATCTGTCGGTGTCAAAACCAGCAGATCACGGGTAGGGGGTCCCGAACTGTGCGTCTAAGGATTGAAGGTAACAGGAGACAGGGACATGATGTTTACCCAGGTTCGGGCCCTCTTAATGGAGGTAATACCCTACTTCCTGCTTGATTGACTTTGATGAGTATAGGGGTTACAAGAGTTGATCTACCTCGAGATCATAATGGCTAAACCCTAGATGTCTAGCCTGTATGATTATGATTGCCTCTATGGACTAAGCCCTCCAGTTTATATAGACACCGTAGGGGGCTAGGGTTGTACAGAGTCGGTTTACAGAGAGAGGAATCTTCATATCCGAATGCCAAGCTTGCCTTCCATGCCAAGGAGAGTCCCATCCAGACACGGGGGGAAGCCTTCTATCTCATGCCTTCTTGGCCCACCAGTCCGGCCCACGTCGCATAGCCCGGACGCCCGGGGACCCCCTAATCCAGGACTCCCTCAGTAGACCTTGAACCAGGCTTCAATGATGATGTGTCCGGCACGCAGATTTTCTTCAGCATTGCAAGGCGGGTTCCTCCTCCGAACACTTCAAAGCTGTTGATTAATAAGAACTATATCTGGCTCTGCTTAACAGTTACAACCCCCTACCGCAAGGGTGTAATACTTAATCAAAGAATCATGTTATGTCTTTACTGACAGATTTGCTGATGGGACGTTACGTCTGGCCACTTCATTATTTTGAATCATTTTTTGACCTCACGTTTCGCGTTTCAAGACGCAGCCTTCGGTGACACATCTTGTCAAAGTAGAGATCGTGTCCCCTTATTACGGGATTCTCATCAATACGGGTTTGGGAAATCCAACCGTGCCGTTCGCACGACCCCTTGGGAATAGGCGAGCCTTAAGGCTCGTGGGGGACGCTTGATATTCACTGCCTTTATAAAGAGATAACGATCCATCTTTTTACCCCACGCCTTCTTCTTTCTCAGCCCATTCACCCTATAGCTCCAGCGCGCAAGCTTCAATACTTTCCGTCCCCCGCAAACATTCCAGCCATGTCCGGATCTGGAGCGCAGGGCAAATGGATGGCCTCCTTCGTCATAGAGGGGAACATCGAGGAGCTCCGGGAAGCGGGGTACCTAGCCAAGGAAATCGCCCACCGGCTTCCTGCCAAAAAGCAGATCGTCCCCACTCCGGAGCCCAATGAGAGGGTAGTATTCATCCCCCATTTCCTTCGCAGACTAGGATTTCCACTTCATCCTTTCGTCCGCGGTCTCATGTTTTACTACGGGCTAGATTTCCATGATCTAGCCCCGAATTCCTTCCTCAACATTTCGACGTTCATCGTCGTATGCGAGGCATTCCTCCGCATTTCCCCCCACTTCGGCCTATGGCTCAAGGTCTTCAATGTGAAGCCGAAAGTGGTGGATGGCCAACACGCGGAGTGCGGTGGTGCCATGGTGAGCAAGCTTCCCAACATCACCTGGCCCAAGGGTACCTTCGCGGAGACTGTGAAGGGATGTCAGCAGGAGTGGTTCTATGTCACGAAACCCCGTGACTCCACATGGGCCGCTCCTTCCGAGTTCAAGTACGGGCCTCCAATGCGGCTAACATCCTGGCTCAACAAGGGCCTGGACTGGGCGTCATCCGACGAGGTGATGACGTTGCAGAAGTGCGTCAAGAGTATGGTAGACAAGAATACAAGTATCACCAGCGTGATCCAGGTAATGCTCTTTCGCCGGATTTTCCCCTGCCAACGCCGGACTCAGTATATGTGGGAGTTTGACTCGGCCAGTCCCCAGACACTACAGCAGTTCTTCAGCATGAAGCACGAAGACATGTGGAAGCTGCTCTTCAAGACCCAAAAGACGTGGCCGAAAACGTCCGAAGACCTCGGCCTCGACTGTACTCATGCAGCGACTCCCGTAAGTTTTCTCATAACCTTATTTTGTGAATCCAAGGGTCATACTAAGCTTTCTATTCTTCCCACAGGGCCGGACGAAGAAGGCGGAGCGGATTCACTGTCTGGCTCCGCTACCCGAGGACCCAGCCATTCCTCTGTTGATGAGGATGCCGGTCCCGACGCCGTATCAGGCGCTGGTGAAGAAGGTCAAGAAGAAGAGCAAGGAGGCCAAGGGTGGCCTCCGCCGTAAAGGCGCTTCGGACATAGTGTCCGAAGACACCAAAACTCTCTCCTCTCATGACGAAGATGAAGAGGAGGAGGAAGAGAGCAATTCCCCCCTTAAGGGGGGAAAGAAGAAGAGGGCAGCTTCCGTAGATCTAGATGCAGAGGCGTCCAAGAAAGGGAGAATCACCCTTACGGATGATTCCGAGATGGACGCCGATGACATCCACGAGTGGCGCCCCAGGCCGAAGCCCCTGGCCGGATCGTAAGTATTCAAAGGTACTGTATATATATCCGGTTTTTCGCCTTGTGGTTTTAACACCTTGAATTCTGTGCTGCAGTCCAGCTCGTAACCTTCCCCAGCGATCCTCATCTTCTAGGAATTCGCTGGGTCCGAACATGATGGAGAGCGAGTCACCTCCGCCCGCCTCCCCCCACTGCTATGGATAACACCGAGGTGTTGTCCCGAAGGACCCTTCCGGGTCAGGGAGAGGTGCAGGAGGCCGCCAAGACGGCGCCAAAGGGTGATACCCCTGCTGCCGAGAACATGGGGGAACCGACCCCCATGGAGACTGGAGACAGGGGCCATATCCAATTTGGGCCCCAACCAAATGTCATTCCGGAGACCCACACGGCTCCGGAGTCAGATGAGCAGCCTCCTTCAAAAGAAGGGGGGGGGGCGCTCACTCCACCGGCGACCTCTGTCAATCCGGAGGCGCCGGGCACTCTGGTGGGAGCGCTTCAGAGTGCCGCCATTGTGGAAGAACATCATACCCTTATGGGTACGGTGGTTGAAAAGGTTCGGTCCGCTAAAAGTGGATTGAACGAGGCCTACACTAGCCTTCTGAGAGGCTTTGAGGTATGTGATATAATTCCTTTTAGCTATAGAAGAGGAATGCCTGTGTATAGATAGTAGCCCCTGAGACTCTGTGCGGTGTTCGCAAAGAAAGGCTGAACAGAGGATCTAATAACTCACGCAGGAGATTAACATACATATCTATTTGAACAAACAGGCCGCGATGTAGGCGTCAGTTTCCCATGCTGCCGAAGCGTCCGAGCTGAGGCGGAAGTTAGAGGCAAAGCAAGGTATGTGATACCGAAACATGTCTGAAATGATATCATCTCTGGTTTGTTATCTGAATGAGTTTTATAATTATGCTCATAGCTGACGCGTCTGAGGTCGAGACCCTCAAGAGCGCGCTGGCCGAAGCCAAGAAGGAGGCGGAGGAGGAATGAGCCGCCCGCCTGAAACATGAATCAAGGGTGGAGGAAGTCCAGCAAGAGCTCAAGGATGCAATAAGCAAATGTGAGTCCTTAGAGCGCAAGATTTCGGATCAAAATTCCGAACTTGCTAAGGCCCTCCAAAGTGCACAAGAGGCCCGAGTTGAAGCCCAAGGCGCCCTCTGGGAGATCCAAGAGGCAAAACAGATCGCGGCTGGTAAGGCCTTTAATATGCAGATCAAATTTGTCAGGAGAAGGTACATCGTACTAACCCGGGTTTGGAGTTCTCCAGGACTGTTTGCGGATCTGCCCCGGAGTGTTGCTGATGCTGCGGAGTTCCTCCGAGCCGAAGATGGGAGCTCAACGGAGAAGCTGTTCTGGTCGCAGTACCTTGCACCAGAGCATCCAGTGCCCCTCAGCGATCAGCTGAAATAATTGACTGAACTGCATAGGATGGCCGGATTGGCCATGAGGGATTTTATAATCCGTCTTTGGCCTGCCGAACCCAGACCCAGTAGTTACTTCGGGCTCGTGAAGCGGCTGGTCAATGCCTGCCCCTAGCTTGATGCCGTAAATCGGTCGGTCTGTATCGAAGCTGCGCGGATGGCCTTCGCCCGTGTCAAAGTCACTACAAATACACTTCCGTGATGATACGTGTTTGTCACAGTAGGTCACGTTTTCTGTCATGCATGTACATCCATGACAAATTTATGACAGAATCAAGATAGTCATACCTGTGTTGTCGTAGAAGTGTTCCATGACATTACCAAAATTATCATCATGGAAGTGTCCACTTCCATGACGATAAATCGCGTGTCACAGAAGTGCTTTCGTCAAGGATGACCGACACGTGGCATCCACCGTAACGGAACGCCGTTAAGCTATCGAGTCCGGTTTTGGATCCGATAACCCGTTAACAGCCCTGACCAATGGGGATTTTCCATGTGTAAAATCATCATTGGCTGGAGGAAACACGTGTCGGCTCACCGTTGGGACATATGTCATCCACTCATTGGACCCAAAGCGCCTATGATATGTCGACACGTGGCACGTCCCAACAGAGGCCCATTCCTGTGAAAAGGCCGACCCGTTTGACTTGGTCAAAAGGTGGCGGGCCGGCCCACGGCAAGCCTGTTAACGGCCTGTTCGCATATAGCCCATTTACAGCCCGCTAACCCAGGGCCCGTTTACAGCCTATCCAAATTAGGCCCAGTAGCGTCATTGGGGCCGTCCAATATAATTCCAGCCCATTTTAACTTCCGGCCCATGTATGGCCCATGACGTCTTTTGGCCCATATGAGGCCCTTAGTAACCCTCGACCCATTAACTGCCCGTGGTAAAACTGGCCCGTAATGAACAATGTATCACTTTGTACCCATTAACGGCCCATTATTCCGTTGGGCCATTTCCAGCCCATGTTATCTTTCGGCCTTCTCAGGGCCTATTTATTCTTGGGCTCATTTCCAGCATTCGTTTACTTTCGGCCCGTTACTGTCATTTTCTGCTTGTGGGCCAAATACAACCCGTGGTTACAGTCGGCCCGTTTGTGTCCCGTTAATACGTTGGGCCTTTTCATAGCATCATCAAATACGGCCTATTAACGACGGCCCATTATGGTCGGCCCATGAACGGACGATTTCAACTTTAGCCCATTTACGGCCATAATGTGGTATGTTGTTGGCCCATGTTTGGCCAACCGATCATACGGCCCGTAGAAGGCCCATTGATGATACGGCCCGTAGAAGGCCCATTGTGTCTATGCCCCATAGAAGGCCCATTGTTTCTACGGCGCTTAGAAGGCCCATTGTTTCTGCGGCGCTTAGAAGGCCCATTGTTTCTACGGCCCGTAGGAGGCCCATGTTAACTACAGTAAATATGTAGCCCATTGTTAATGTGGCCTAGTTTTAAAAAATAGGTTATTCCGGGCACTAGCAAACCGCAGAAAAAGAACTGCACTGACTACAAGAAAACAAATAAACAAGACAACGGAAATAAATAAGCAAGCAACTTACGCTAGGCTATCACGACTATTACACATATTACATCCAGTGGGCATCAAAGTTCACCACAAGTGCAAATATAGGGAACAAAGCAGCATATAAACGCCGCAGCAAAACAAGTCCAGAACTGAAACCACTTCAGAAGAGCTCAAGAAACAATATCCTGGGTACCCATAATGCTGGCAAGATGCTTAGCAAGCTTATTAACTTTCTCTTGTTTGGCGCTTAAATCCTCCAGCACTTGCTGTTGCACCAGAAAGTAGGCATCTGAATTCTGCAGGGACTTCCTCAGTCCTTCGGCTTCCTGTCACATAACATCTGATCGATGTCTTTCAACTTGAAGTTGAGACTCAAGAAGCCGAACTAATTCAGGCAGCGAGTACGAAGAGCTGGTGCCAGCAGTAGTAGCCAGTAACTCGAACAGTACATCAAGACAGGACTTTGGGGTTGTCTCAGTGTCTTCAATATAGTTTTTATGAGCTTTCTTGGAGAACAACAGGGATGTCTCACTATCTTGAACTTGATCTGCATTACTTCCTTTACCATTGCATAATGGGGTACTCTTCTCCAATATTTTATCCGCGTTCTAAAAGAGAAACAAACAAACACATCACAGGTTTACAATGTAGTATATGAAACTCATTTTGGTAAACCAGTTCAGTAGTAAGGTGGACAGGATAACAACATGAAACAAACATATATCTATGTAGTATGGTCACTGTATGGTCTATATCATTCTAGTTTATGTTGCCAAATCAAAATAGATACAGTTCGAATCATATCTATTTAAGACAAAGCAGCATATACAGAATATAAGTGTGGGAAACTACACAGCAATAACAACACTTGTAATGTGCATGGCATGAGAACATAACTGTTTATTCAATTGAAACTGAAATCAACATAGAGCAAGTTACAACAGCAAACACGTTAAAGAAACAGGTTTAAAACATACCTGTTGCGCCATTGGAGTTTCAATTGCATCCTTCAAATTTGAAATTAGTTGGTATGAGTAAATACAGTGATGCAAGAGCAAAGTAGTATGAACCATAGCTACGGAACCTGACCTGAGAACAATTCTTCTTCTGCTTTAAGCGTTGACTTGGGGTTCGGAGTGGTGGTCCTCGTGCTTTGGGCACTGCAGTTGCCTTACTAACTGCTCGTGTTTGGGTGCTCTGTGGTGGAGACGTTGCTGTGTCAACGGGAACTGGGTTACTATCCGCTGGGGTTGGGGTTAGAAGGGGTGTAGCTGGTTCTCTGTCCAACTGGGTAGGGGTACAATCTGCGTGAGTCTGGGTTATGTGTGGTGGGGCTGGTTCGTGGGCAAGTACAACCGTGGTTCTATCTCCATCGATAGGTAGCACGATCTTTTCTGAAGACCGTGTTTTTACTCCCACAGATACTGCCATCACCCCCTCCAATTGAAATGGCTGATAAACAAGAAAAGTAATTGAATGTACATACATTGTAAGATAGACAGGTGCAATGGATAGTAGGGAAGAAAACAGGGCATGAAATAATTCACATTTATGTTGTCTAACCAAACAGAATAGCAGGACATAATTTCAAATATATGATGGCTAATTAAACAGGATAGCATGACACAATTTCACATGTATGATGGCTAACTAAACAGGATAGAATGACATACTTCAAAATATGATGACTATGTAAACATGATGACATGATATATCTATACGATGTGTCTATTAAAGTGGTTGGCATGCCATAAATCACAAACATGCCGTCGATGGAAACATGATGGCATGATATAATTCACGGATAGAATGACATAATTCAAAATATGATGACTATGTGAACATGATGAGATGATATAACTATATTATGTGTTTAGAAAATGGGTTGGCATGCCATAATTCAGATACATGCTGTCTATGTAAACATCATGGCATGATATAATTCAAATATATGATTTATATACTATAAGGAAGTGAGCAGAGGGCAATCGCATATATGATGTGTCAACTAAGGAGATGGCATTCAATATCGTGTATATGATGTAAAAACTAAGCATTGCAATACAACATATGCATGATATGAGTAATATAACCCTGCCAAGTTTGAGCATACACTCAGGGGGATAATAGGACTGGTCATCTGCCTCTGAATCCTCCTTTGAAGAGCTATCTGTAACCAGCAACATATCTGTTTCACCAGGTAGCATTGTCTGCTCTGAAGACCTTGTTTTCACTCCAAATTTCTCCATCACCAATTCAAATGGCTGATGCACAGGAAGAGCAGTTGAATATACAAACATTGTCGACAAAAGCAATGAGAAATACAAAAAAAGGACGGCATGATATAATTCACATATATGACGCTTGGCTAAACAACATGGCATTGCATAATTCACATATATAATGCCTTGCAACAAGATAGCATTGCATAATTCACATATATAATGTCTTGCAAAAAGATGGCATTGCATAATTCACATATATGGTAATTAGACACTAAACAGGTGGCATTTACACAAATCATGTCTAAACTAAGCAAATGACATAGCAATGCAAGATACCATATGCATGATATGAGCAACATAACCTTGCCAAGTTAGAGCATGCACCTCGGGGGGGGGGGATAGGACTGGTCATCTGTCTCTGAATCTTCCTCTGAGGAGCTATCTGTAACCAGTAAGACATGCGTTTTGTCAGATAGCATTGTCTGCTCTGAAGACCTTGTTTCCACTCCAGATTTTTCCATGACCGTGCCGAACGGCTGATGCACAGGAAGAGTAATTGAATGTACTAAAATTGTTGACAAATTTAACACGTAATAAAAAAATGATGTCATGATATAATTCACATATAAGATGACTGGCTAACCAGGGTGGCATTGCAAAATTCACATATATGATGCCTGGCTAAACAAGATGGCATTGCATGATTCACATATACGATAAAGAAACTAAACAGATGGCTTTGACACAAAGCATGTCTAAACTAAGCAGATGACATCTTTGATGTATATAGTAACCAATGCAAGGCACCATATGCATGATATTACCAACATCAGCATGCCAAGTTAGAGCGAAGACCTCATGGGGTAAATAGGAGTGGTCTTTTGCTTCTGAATCCCCCTCAGAATAGTTATCTTCCTCTTGATTACGATCCGAAATGGGTGGAGGGGGGGCTGCCTTTGCGCCCACCATGGAGCGACGTCTGCATGAAATTTTATTGCCACGCAAGGCTCGTCTCTTTTGCTCTACATGTTCAGTTCCATTGTGTACAATAACTGACATGCATAGGAATAAAACATAGTGAGATTATGTAAGGAGTGCATGCACAAATCCAGAGTGAAGGTAGCAAACTGTGGATAGACCCAAAACCAATGATAGCAGGCAGATAATAGCTTTAGTTAAAAATACAGATAATGGCTCCTTTAATGTTTGTTTGCACCCAACATGAAACTCATAGTAGACACCCGAGATTAACCAGATAGTAGACAGATAGTACTGATTGCTGCCCCAATATGTACCCCACAACCATTTAAAAACTCAAGTTTCAGCATAAGTTTGGACCTGAGTCGGAGTCTAATAGGTGAACACGACGATAAAGTAGCATGCCATCATATTAAGCGATGCATAACGTAAGCAGACACGGAAGAGTGCAACCTCTCTTGCGGACCCGTGTAGTCCTCAAGGTCATCTACTCAGTTGATGATGGTAATGTAGTTGTCGTGGCCGGCGGCGGCGGGGAAGAAGATCTGAGGCGGCGAAAGACAGTCTGGAGAGCGGATCCCTGCTGTGTTGAACCCTTCCGTCGTTGGAGCAGCTGAGCTGGGGTGGAACACAACACCGCAGGAGCAGGACAAACCACACAAGGTTTTCTTTGACACATATCTGTAATAGAAGTAATTGTGTAAGGGCTTGTTTGAATTTGAGGATTCTAACAATGTAGGGATAGGAAATAGACAGGAATAGGATAGGAATGCACGTGCAAAACAGAGAATTTAAAAACACAGGATTTCTGCCAATCTGGATGTTTGGTTCACAAGAATTGGAAGATCACAGGATGCAAAGAAGCATGGTGAGATTAAGTCAAACCACAAGAAGTGTACAACCTCTTTGGCGAAGCCATGTCGATCTCAGCGTGATTGGGTTGGCCGGTGAGGATGCTCCGACTGACTTGGCTATCGGAGGAGGGGAAGAAGATCTTAGGCGTCTGGAGATGGAGCCCGAGGTACTGCTCCGCTGTGATGGAGGGTTTCGTCGTTGGAGCAGCTCCGGTGAGTTGTACGACGCCGAGGCTGAAACAGGACAAGAGAGACAACGTTAACCTGAGTGTAATTCTAATAGCATCTCCAATAGATGGCGTAAAATACATAACCACAAAGTGCTAGATGTATACATCAGCCGCTCATCTCTGAACTTAACTGTCGAAACTGAATTTAACTGTCGAAACTGAACTTAACTGTCAAAACTGAATTTTGCTGTCGAAACTGAATTTTACCGTCGAAACTGAACGCACTAGAGGTGAGGCTACACGTCAGTCGACTGACTTTTTCATCTCTGGTCAGTCGATTTTGCAGCCGTTGGATATGAAATCAAGGGCCTGCAGTTCATCTTCAACCTCCACCCCCCTGAGCCGCCAGCCACCACCGGCCAAACAGCCGCCCCCCCGCCGCCCGCGGCCGGCGGTGCGCCGCCCCGCCCGCCCCGAAAACACTCCCCACCGCCGGTCCGCCGCCGCCCCGGCCATCCCTCTAGCCCCCCCGTGCCGAGCTTTTTCTCCAGCGATCCCCACGCCACCGCCCCACCACCGCCGGCGACCACCGCCCCCACCCTGAACCCTAAGATAGATAGTGGGGTACCTCTCCGGCGAGCCCCCCTCCCCGCTGCGGCTGGTTCTTCCTTAACTCCGGTGAGCCCCCCACCCCCTGAAAATAGACTGACCCAAAAGTTGATTCAGTCGACTGAAGTGTAGCTAAATCGGAGCAGCATCGCAAGCAAGAGCAAGAGCGCGAGCAGCAGCACGAGCAAGAGCAATAGCAAGAGCAGACCAGGCAGGGGACTGAGAGCAAGAGCAGAGCAGCAACGTGAGTGAGAGCTAAAGCAGCAGCAGCTCCTACTGATGTGGACGTCGCCGCCGAGGGAGCGACGCCGTGGAGGAAGTGGCCGGCGACGCCACCGTGGATGGAGCCGCACCGTCTCAGCTCGGGACCGAGCGCCGGTAGTATCGTGAGATCGAATCAAGAAGAAAATGTGGCGATTAGTGTACAACCTCTTTGGGGGCGCTGATTAGGACACAACTTCATCCGAGGAAACAGTGATGATGATGCTCTTCCGGTGGTGCAGGTGAAGACGGCGGTGTGGGAATGGAGGTGGCGCGAAAGACGAGGGGAACGTCGGGGCAGCTACTTGGGGGTGGAGGACGGGGTGGCTGAACCGGCGGGACGACCAGATCGACGACGGATCCTCATCCGGTAAGGTGGATGAGGGACGTCGAGGTGTTGCTGTGGACGACGTCGTCGGGGAAGAGGCTCTGGCTGGGTGGCAGACGGAGGAGGGTGTGGGGCTTCGCGAGTTTTCCCGGCCTCGGTATACGAATGGGTGGGCGGATGGGATGGGAGTGGGGAACCATGGCTTAGGGACGCGCTTGTCCGAAATGTGGGGTAAGTTACGAAAGTACCCCCACCGATTTGAGGCGGTTCTTTCGGTTCAGGGGTATCACGGGCATTTCGCGTGTCAGGATTTCACATGAGGTGGGAGTTTTCGTGCGCGTTGTAATTTTGGAATAGCAAGGCGCGGGTTGAGATGGAGGGAGTTGTCGGAGCACAACGAGACAAAGATAAATCTTAAATATTTCAGGCTAACAAGGCGCGGGTTGAAATTTCCGGACAAGCCTAACGTGTACTGTACCAAATCAATTCGCACTACAAATGTCATTCAAAACTTTGAATTCATGTTATGTTCAATTAAAATATTTCTCTACGTGTATAATGCATGCAACCTAGTACTCAAATGAACGTTTTAGTGCATTCCAAACGTATATACTACCGCTTCAATATGAACTAAATTTGAATTTGTTTCTCTATTTGAATAAGATCTACAATAATGATTGTTGTGAAGTCAAAGCGTTTGAATTCGTTTCTCTGTTTTAGTAAGATCTACAATCGTCATTATTGTCAAGTTAAACCATCATTTGTGTATTATCTTCACATCACACCACATGATTAGTCTCGAGTTACATATGAACTATGTGTACTATATGAACTCGAACTCGATTTTTTGAATCCACTTTATGTTGATTTCAAATCATAGTACATTTCAAGCTCTAGCTAGATCTTCACAAACTAAACCATGTATCATATGTATAATGTGTTTATCACATTATGTATGGTGCCCCGCCCCCTACGCCTACAAGTATTTAGATGTGAGTTGCAAACACGACACATTACCACAAATTCAAATAAAATGTGAGAATGTTCGATATATAGTATTGTTTAGATTGTTCGATATTTAGTTGTAAGCTGCAAACGCCACACATTATCACAAATTCAAATAAAATGTGAGATTGTTCGATGTATAGTATGGTTTAGATTGTTCGACATTTAGCTGTGAGTTGCAAACGCCATGCATTATCACATTATGGTATAACATGTGCAAAACCACAACACACGTATCACCACTATATTCATGCATGCATATGTTTAAAACACTATGATCTCCTATTCAAATATATGAATCCACTTTCATATCAAATTATGATCTTTGTTAGTCTCTTACACCACACAATCCTCTAACCTTTGTAGCTACCACTAAACTTTCTCTCATGCATGCACACGACCTCCTCGCCCTCCCCCTCCCTCAGCATTCTATCCATCGCGCACATTCATTTTTTTCTTTAGGTCGTTCTCCCACAGTCTCCATAACTCCTTTCCGACACACACCAATCGATAAACCTCTCCAGCGATGTCTGCCTACAACATACACACGCACCTTCAATCTCCTCTTTTATGTGTCCTGGCCTTGTGTCTCTCATACGGTCCCACACACGTGTAAACTCTCGCCCCTCTTTTCATCGATCTCACAACCGCACACTCCTCCCCCTATCTAGCTAGTAGCTGGGCCTCTCGCACCACCTCCTAGCTCCATTCTGAATGTCTATCTATCTCGCCGGGCCTTATTTGCCTCTAACAAATGGACGTACACCGACCGATCTCCCGCTATACATATAGCTCGCTAGGTCCTTATAACTCGTTTTCCCCACGCGTCGATCAATCTACCTCATTAGTTATGTCTCTCCCTTCCTCTGACAAACAACAATTGATCTACCGATCTAGTTAGGTTTGCTTACCAAACACATGGTTCCCCTTCATCATCCATGGATGTGTCCTGACAGATCTATCACGCACAGGCACACACATAAACACATCCCCACTCTTATTGATAATATTGCAGTTCCACCCTCAGTTTGTCTAGTAGGCCTCTCCCACCATCTTCGAGAAGCAACTCCATCACCCATCCAGCACTCTACCCCTCTCCCTCCTCCCTCTCTCCTCTCTCTCTCTGTCCCATCCTATTTCCCGTCCTTCAGTTATGTATGGATGTCGACCGATCTCCCTCAAGACATAGGTGGGTCTCTCCTTCTCAACACATATACGAGTCGTTCTACTTCTATAGTTAGGCTTCTGCTTACCCCTCCCCCACCCCCTCGCACACACACACCGATACATCGAGCGCTCTAGTCATGTCTCCCTGCCACACACAAACTTGACCTATGCCCTCTGACGTTCTGGTAGCTAGGTCAGTCGCCCTATATCTTTGACTTGCACACACACACAATTTCGATGGCTCTCTTCATCGATCTCGCACCCACCCACTTGATCCTCTCTTCGACTCTATCGATATCTATGACCCCTCCCTCTCTTCTCGTGGATCGCCCGACCCTCTATATATGATATGGATAGGCCTCCATTTCACACACATTGTATGCAAAATTTTGTTTGAGATGTCATCGACACATATTCCCACAAATACATTCACGAAATCAACCCCCCCAAAACAAAAAACACTCACGAATGCACAAGCCATTTGTCTAGGTTTGTATCTCTCATACACACCCACGTAGGTGGGGGACGTGCACAAAGAGAAGAGGTGCACGCACGTCGCACGTACTCCCGTCTCTTTCCCAACCACACACGCGCGGGTACACGATGGAGCTCATTTCTGTACGAAAAGGCAGCCCACGTGGTAATTTGACACATGTACTAGTTGTCCACTAGATGGAGGGAGGATCGTCTACCATGGGTGAACAAACAAATTGCGACTTGACGCGTTATGTTAAAAAAGAGGCAAACCATGTGGGGCCTACCTTAGAGGCAAGGCTCTATACACTGGAGTACTTTTGATGTGTCCCGTCAACTCGCAGAACAAGGAGAAGCTTGCTTAGTACGCCGTCTCCCCCGCCCATGAGCGCGGTGGCTCGCAGGATGAGGTGAAGCTTGCTTACTACGCCTTACGCCCGCTCCCTCGCCCACGCGCGCGGTGGCTCGCAGGACGAGGAGAAAATTTTACTAGTACTCCCTCCGTTTACTCCTCGTCCCTACCTTGGTTAGAGAGATTATCATATTGTTTGGAATATATGTCCTTTAGTAGATTTCAATATGAACTACTAGTACATACTCCAAACACTGATGTATATAGACGTATTTTAGAGTGTAGATTCACTCATTTTGCTCCGTATGTAGTCCATATTGAAACGGACGTAATAGTACGCACTCTCCCTCGCCCCTCGACCCTCATCACGTGGTGGACGTGCAGCATTTCATTCGGTCTCATATAGCCAGAACGATATATACTGTAGTACCATTATTGCTCGACTTCCCGAAGAGGCGAAGAGCCAATCGCAAGGTTAATAGTTTGGAGATGCCAAGCGCAAGGTTTATAGGAGAATGAGTAGTAGGTGCCACGTCATTTATAAATAAAGTTTTTTTTCTTCAGTGGCACGTACGCAATATAAATAGGTTCATATGGAGAGAAAAGAAAATCGCTACACTATATACATAGGCAGGACGAGCCTACACGGTTGCTTGCTGGGGTTGCTCTCTTCAGTTTTCACACTCTCTCACACAAAATCACTGTGGCCACATCTCTAACATCCCGGCGGATCACGTCCGCCGGGGGAAGGGGTGGATGCTTAGTGTAGATGCGGTCGCCGTCGCCGACGGCGAAAACCCACTATCGGCACGTCCCGATCAGGGGTCCCCGCCATTCTCTCTCACAAAGCCAGTGAGGTTGCCTTTGTCCATTGCTCACTGCCGCAACGTGGGTAGTTGCCTCCTCCCGCCGCCCTCCTCTAGGTTGAGCTACGTCCCGACATCCCTCAGGTACAACTCCCTTTACAGCCGGCTTGCACCACTGCTCCAGCTGCCCACATCACTCCATGTGGATATTTCTCTACTTCTTTGCCCCGCACATACCTCTACTGGCTTCTACGTACTGTATTTGTGATGAGTTTATGTCTCATCAACTAGTCCCAGTAATCTTATTCTAATCATGCTTCTTCAATTTCTTTGCCACAGGGATGCTCATCTCGATTTTGGTGAAACTGCACAAAATGATTCGATGGTCAAAGGGTTGCAAACTTCATTTCTTAGGAAGCACCGACGTTGCCAGCAAATTAAAGCTTGGTTAGGGTTTACGGTTCAAGGGCTAGGGACTGCATGGATCATTTTTTTCTTTAGATGTCTCTGTTTCAATGGCTAGGGACTGCATGCGTAGTAGTAGTATTGTACGCCTTACGCCCGCTCCCTCGCCCATACGCGCGGTGGCTCATAGGACGAGGAGAAAATTTTACTACTCCCTCCGTTTACTCCTCGTCCCTACTACCTTGGTTGGAGAGATTATCATATTGTTTGGAATATATATGTCCTTTAGTAGATTTCAATATGAACTACTAGTACATACTCCAAACACTGATGTATATAGACGTATTTTAGAGTGTAGATTCACTCATTTTGCTTCGTATGTAGCATAAAGTTGAGACACTTATTTTGGAACGGAGGGAGTACATATTTGCTATGATCTGTCAATCATTGAGATGCAATAGCATGCACATTAGTGTCCTTTGTATTTGATGAAATGTTGCAATGGGCAACCTTGGACGCAAGATACATGTAATAGAAGCTGGAAGCTTCATATCATTGTACTATCTCGCTGATAAATTACAGTACGTACTATACAAGTACTTCCTCCGTTCCTAAATATAAGTCTTTGTAGAGATTTCACCATGAACCACATACATATGTATATAGATGCATTTTACGTGTAGATTCATTCATTTTGTTTCGTATGTAGTCCACCTAGTGGAATCTTGAAAGTGCGTTATATCGACTAGAGGGGGGTGAATAGGCGATTTTTATGAATTCTTCACTGAGGAATTTGCGGGTGAGGAAATTCCTTAGCGAAGAACTACTTGCAGCGGAATAAGTACTCAAGAGTAAGCATAGCAGAACATAGGCATGGTCATCATGATGAAATGAAGACAAGCACAGAGTACAGAAAGCGTAAACACAGGATAACACAAGATGAAGACAAACAGACTGAAGAAATTGAACTGAGGAAATTGAGAAAGTCTTTAGTGAAAGTCTTCAAACACAGATATGAACAAGTGCACAACACATAATGAGGAAATGAAAGAGTTGAGGAAATAGAACCAGTAGGCTTGGTGAAGACAATGATTTGGTAGACCAGTTCCAACTGCTGTCTCAGTTGTACATCTGGTTAGGGCAGCTAGGTATTTAAACCCGAGGACACACAGTCCCGGACACCCAGTCCTGAACACGTAGTCCAGGACACTTAGTCCTCACCGTATTCCCCTTGAGCTAAGGTCACACAGACCTCGCCCAATCACTCGTGGTAAGTCTTTAGGTGACTTTCGAACCTTCACAAACTCGGTCACTCGGCGATCCACAATTTCTCTTGGATGCTCTCGACCATGACGCCTAACCGTCTGGAAGAAGCACAGTCTTCAAAGGTAACAAGCGTCGGGTCCACGCAGGATCAATCTCTTCAGTGATGCTCAATCACTTTGGGTTTGTAGGTGTTTGGGTTTGGGTTTTCCTCACTTGATGATTTTCGCTCAAAGTCCTCGGAGGATGGGATGCTTCGAAATGACAAGTGTCAGTTTCTCTCGGAGCAGCCAACCAGCTAGTGGTTGTAGGGGGCGGCTATTTATAGCCTAGGGAGCAGCCCGACATGATAAGACATAAATGCCCTTTAATGATATGACCGTTAGGTGGGTAGATATTTTGGGACAGCTGGCGCATAGCACAACAACGGTCGGAAATTTGAGTATCAAATTCCTCAGGGCTATCATGTTCCTCACTGTGTAGGCAATCCGCACTGGCGAATTCCTAACTCCTCAGTCAGACCAAATTCCTCAGCGACCAGAAGAACTTCGCCTCTGTACTGAAGAAATTGACTGAACTGTATGAGATTTCCAATGGCTTCACTCGAAGGGATTGGTAGGTGTAGGATTTTGAGTTGAGTATCACATGGAAAATTTTCCTTAGTATTTCCTCGACCCCCTTTAACAGTACGGTGTTTCCTATGACTCAAGAAAGAGAAAATGAAACTACAAAAACAAAAGTCTTCACGCTTCATGTTCCTCAAATGAATACCAAGTCTTCAAGGTCACATCAATTTCTTCATTTTCAAAGTCTTCAGAAAGTCTTCAGAAATCCAAAGTCTTTAGTCGAAGAACTTCATTTTTAGGGGTCGACTTTCTCTGTAAATATCAAACTCCTCATAGACTTATAGACCTGTGTACACTCATAAACACATTAGTCCCTTAACCTATAAGTCTTCAGTAGACCAAAATCACTAAGGGGCACTAGATGCACTTACAATCTCCCCCTTTTTGGTGATTGATGACAATATAGGTTAAGTTTTCAACGGGGATAAACATATGAAGTGTAAATACTGATATTGAGGAATTTGATTGCAAGATATAGAAGAACTCCCCCTGAAGATGTGCATAGTGAGGAATTTGCTTTTGAAGCAATGCACACTTGAAGAGTTGAATCATGGAGATCTCCCCCTATATCTTGTAATTCATACACGCTTTTGACATAATATATGAAGAATCTGAAATGCATGATGAAATATGGTGACTGATGTAATTCAGCATGCGTGCAATAACATTAACGAGGATTAAGCATGCAGAAGAAACGGCAAAAGTATCAGGCCACCATAGAGTTTTAAGTTTACAACTCGATCCAACAAAGTCATCAGAAGAACGAGAGTTGTAACTTAGAAAAAAACCGCCCATATAAGATAGACCCGCTTGAAGACTAACTCAAATTTCTCCCCCTTTGTCATCGAATGACCAAAAGGTTCGAAAATGAGGACTAACGCCCCTGAAGAATATCAAGTTGATGAAGGAGCGCCAGCGTTGTTGGGGTCGTTTGTTGATGTAGGGCCTGCCGCATTGTCGTCCAAGTCTTCATGCTCGTCGGTGTCACGCGATGACGAATAGGAGCTGGCCACCAAGGAAGGAACCTTGAGCTTCTTGTATTTCTTCGGTGGAGGTGCAGACCAGTCAAAGTCTCCTTGATACCCATTTTCTTCAGATCTTCTGCGCTATAAATATGCGACAGAACAGCCCAGGTGCGGTTGAGGGTTTCATGAAGGTAGTAATGGTTTTTCTTCACTGCATTGTGGGTAGCAGTCATGTTGTGAAGAATTGAACCAAATTGACGCTTGACCCATTTGTGATCGCGATCAACCTTCTGGTGAAGACTGAGGAGAAGCTCACGGTCAGTCATCACCCTGGGAGTTGTGCCTTGAGGATTTGGCTTGGTTGCGTTGGCGGCAGAGTCATGGGTGGCAGAGTCATCATTGGTGGAGTAGGATGCAGCCTTGCGAAATTGACCATCCAATGGACGAATGCCTTCATCAATAACAGCAGTAGCCTTGCCCTTTTCATCAGCTGAGGAAAATGTCCGTTTGAGGACTTCAATCGGGGGCAAGTAGCTGCAATGGTTCAGTGTATCAGCTTTGTAGTTGAGTGAAGACCTTGTTCTGATGAATCTCATAATCCACGGAGCATAAGGCTTCAAATCAAACGGTGACATTGCGACATTGGCCAGAGTCCTCATGAAGAAATCATGGAAGTTGAAGGGAATGCCATGAATGATATTGAAAAGCAGAATCTTCATGATGCCAACGACTTCTTCTTCATTCGAGTCGTGGCCCTTGATAGGACTCAATGTCTTCGTCAGAATGCGATAGACAGTCCGAGGCACATATAACAATTCCTTCACAAGGAATTTAGTTCTTGGGGCCTGACCTGGCTTCAATGGGTTCATCAGCACTTGCATATAGTGATCTGTAAGCTCAGGTTCACTGTAGACGCAACGAGCAGCTTCAAGGGGAGGACTGAGAGGCAATGCACGAAGCAATTCAGTAGCTGGTGCCTTGTAGTGAGTATTTTCAGACATCCAGTCCAACACCCATGAATTCACATCTTCAGAGTCTCTGGTGATGTGCAGAGTTGCATAAAATTGAAGAATGAGCTCTTCATTCCAATCACATATATCAGTGCAGAAATTCAACAGTCCAGCATCGTAAAGAACACTGAGGACTGGCACAAAGCACGGCAGAGATTCCATATCCACGTGAGGAATGTGCTCATGATCGAAGACTTTGTCTTTGTTGAACAACACTAAGGAATAAAAATTTGCCTGGCTGGCAGTCCAGAAACGCCTCTTCCTAATGCGAGCAGAGTCATAGGGGTTGTAATCAGTGAAGAATACGTGCTCGCCGAAGAAATCATTACCCTTGAATTTTTGCTTCCTTGAGAATGGATTCTTTGGTTTGGCAGAGGAGTGTCAGTCAGTTGCATTACAACCTCAGGAATCGCATTCTCAGGTTCGTCAGGCTGAGGAATTTCTGGTTCCTCTTCAGTGGCAGCCTGGGTCTTCAATTCTTCATTTTCATTTGCTTCAGCACTAGTGGCTGGAATTTCTTCATGAGCTTCATCAGATCCCATTTGAACTGTAGTTGCTGGGGACTGAGGAATTTGTTGCAATGGTGTGAAGAGTGGAGAGTTGGGGTGCTGACTTTCCCAAAAGTCATCATTCATCACTGGTGTGGTACAGCCAATGTCCACGTCTTCATCTTCTATTTCTTCAACGCCGGCGTCTTCAGCAGTAAACTGAGCCATAGGTGAGGAAACTGTGGGGGTTGAAGGGATTTTATCCACTTCAATTTCTTCATCCATCTGCTCTGACGAAGCAGCAGAAGGATTTTCTTCATCAGATCCGCTAGGGATCACATATTCTTCATCAAAAGGGATGATTTCCTTTGATGGCATGGAGGAAATAGGAACATCATCAATTGGATTAGCAAATGAGCTTGTCAATTTCTTCATCTTCTTCGGTGCTGAAGAATCTGAAGGAGCTGATGCTTTCCTCTTCTTCATTGCTGCATGCTCTGCAGCCTTGGTCTTCTTCACATCTGATGCAGATGGAAGAATTGGAGTTGGGGTAGGCGCAGGAGGAGCAGAGGAATGTGGTTTATTTTCTTTAGGCACAACTGATGCAGTTGCCCTGACCTCTTCATTTTCTTCAGGCGCACCGCTAGTGGATGCCCTGGCAATTTCATCAGCGGCTGGAATGCAGTCATTAGCCCTGTAACTCACATTTTCTTCAGCAGCCTGAATGTCATCAGTGGTGCTGGCATGTTCTTCAGTTGGCTGAGCAGATGCTTCAGTCTGAGGAATTTCTTGTTGCGATGGGGCTGCAACATTGGAGGTGAACTTCTCAGTCAGTTTAACAAACCTGACCTTGGCTCCTTGCCAATCAGCATAGTAAGCATTGAAATCATTGCTGAGGACTTTGATTTCAGACTGGATCTTCACAAGTTCATCAGTTGTCATAGAGACAACGTTGTTCTTCAGGAATTTCTCCTTCCTGTACTGCGCTTTCTTGAGCTACCTGGCCTTCTCAAATTTCCATTTCTCTTCTTGGATGAAGGCAGTCAGCATATGACTTTGGCCAGGAGTCAGCTTGAAGTTAGGCATAGGAGTGTTTGGGTCCTTGTGCCAGAGATCAATGTAATCGAGGATCAACTTTGGATCCAAAAGCAGAGGCACATTTGTGCCCTTGGCTCTAGCGGCCCTGACTTGCCTATCTCTGATGATTTCAGCAAGTTCTTCATCATCAGCTTCGTCTTCTTCAGACGGCACTTGGAAGGCGACCTGCTTCTTGTGAGGACTTGGGCGAGAGCCTCGTCCAGCAGTGGTCTTTGTCTTCAGCAGAGAGGGTCCTGTTGAAGAATTTGGTGCAGCTGAGGAACTAGCTGAAGCTCCTGAGGCAATAGAGATGCCTGTAGTCCTTTGGCACGTGGCAAGATGCACAGGTGCTGAGGATTTGGTCGGAGCAACTGAGAACTTTGGAGGAGCAGGAGCAGCGTGAGGAATTGGCCGTGAGGACATTGACGGTGAAGCACTTGGCTTACGCGCAGGCTTCTTTGCCATGGATTTCTTCGGCTTGACAGAGACCTCAGCGGCAGCGGCAGCAGCAGAGTCTTCATTGAATTTCCTCACTGCTTCTCTAGCTTGTTTAGCCAGCTTGGCCTGGCGCTTGGCCCATTCATCAGGATAATCTTCACCACGCTTGAGGCTGGTGAGATCAGCTTCTTGGCCAGGTGCCAACGGAGGTCTTGAGCATGGAGGATTGAGTGCGAATTTCTTTATGTACTTGGGAGTCACATATCTGTACTCCCTCCACTCTCTTGCCCATCTCCTCTCTATCTTCTGAATGCGCACCTTGCGTTGATTTTTATCTTCCTCAGGGGGTGTGCAGTACCCAGCATAGATGTCCTCAGGGATTTCAAATGCAGTGTTGATCTCAGGCCTCTTTCCTCCTTTCTGTGGCTTCTTTCCATCAGCCATTTTCTTCAGATGAGGAATTTGAACAATTGAATTCTCTGAAAAAGTATGCAACTTTTCTTCGAGGAACGCTGCAAATGAGTTAAGTTGATGAGAACCTAGAGATTCAGCAGCGGACATGAGTACCTGTGAACAGAGTATAGTTGCGAGGAATTTGGAGAGGTCATATGCGTTCTCAGAAGGTTTTTCAAAAAGAACAAGTTTGAGGAATTTGACCAGATGAGTCTTGAAGAATTTCACTAAGCGTTCTTTGTCTTAGGTTCCAGAGTTGTATAGATCGAAGATCCACACAATTGAGGAATCTTGAAGAAACATTATTGCTTAGAGAAATGAATCAAGAACAGATGACATGTGAGGTGTTTAGTGTGTGAAGAATTTTAAGAATAAACACCTTTGAAGATTTTGTAGAAATCATTTGAATCAAAGAGGGCAGTAAAAGTAACTTTTAATTACCCTGGACGAAGAACATGACGAACTGGGATGTGGAGATGTGAAGTTCGTCTGTGCAGATCTTCCACGCCCTAACTCGGCGGAGTAAGACGGCTACGGCGGCGGCGGAGTGAAGATTTCCGCGGCCGGCGCGAGTACGGCGGCGACGAGGTCGAGGCAGTGAAGCTCTTCCTCACCGGCGACGATGAAATGGCGGCGGCACTAGGGTTTGAGAAGCTCGAGATGGAGAGAGGTCGAGCGGAGTAAAGGAAGTGAGGAAGGGGAGAGGGGGTATTTATAGCCACGGTGAAAAACTGTTCGCCCGAAGAAATTGGACGAACGTGCCCCTGACCCTTCTGATTCGCTTGACATGTGTCACCCACGTACTGAGAAGTGGAGATCGTGTTAGATCGTGGGTGAATAGATAAGTATTTCGTGGGATGCGGAACGGTTTGAGCGGCAAAGCCAAAAATTTGGATAAGATAAGTTAGTTCCGTTCGCAAATTCTTCATCTGACAAGGACACAGTGAAGATTTTGAACGAGTTTCAAATAGAATGCACATGAAGAATTTGTGAATAGATTGGGTTGAGTATAGCATAGAGGGGGAAGGGTCCTATCACATTCACTTAGTAGAACTTGAAGAATTAGCCATAAGTGAATGCTGTAGAGGACATAAACTCATATATATATATAGCCAATGAAGAAAAACAACGGAGAAGCTGAAGACAATGCAAAGTTGAAGAACATGAACAACTGAGGAATTTCAAAACTGAGGAAAAACTCAAAATGAAGATTTTCAACTTTTGTGGTGGCGTGACCCACCGTATAAGAATGATGATTTCAGACACCGCGTACAATTGTCGTAGGGTTATGAGAATCAAATTCTTTGTTAATTTCTTCACACTTAGAGTGTTATTCTTCATTGATTGAAGAGAAATATTTCTTCATGTGTTGCACATCTAAGTCATCAATTTTGCATAAGTGTTAGGATGAGTGTCCTTTTCAAAGAACATTCGAAGATTCTAGGATATTTAGCTCACACCGCAACTTGCTAAATCTCTTCTCATCCAAGGGCTTTGTGAAGATATCGGCTAGCTGTTCTTCAGTCTTCACATGCTCAATAGAAATGTCGCCCTTCAACACATGATCGCGAAGAAAATGATGACGAATCTGAATGTGCTTTGTCTTCGAGTGCTGAACTGGGTTGTGAGCAATCTTGATGGCACTCTCATTGTCACAGAAGAGAGGGACATTCTTCATGTTGACGCCATAGTCCTTGAGAGTTTGCTTCATCCACAGCAATTGAGGACAGCAAGAACCAGCAGCAATGTACTCAGCTTCAGCAGTAGACAGTGATACGTAGTTCTGTTTCTTCGAGGACCAACAGACCAAAGATCGTCCGAGGAAATGACATGTACCAGATGTTGACTTGCGGTCCACACGATCACCAGCATAGTCAGAGTCAGAATATCCAATGAGATCAAAATCCGAGCCCTTGGGGTACCATAATCCAAGTGTTGGTGTGTGAGCTAGATATCGAAGAATATGTTTCACAGCCTTATGGTGTGATTCCTTCGGTGTAGCTTGAAATCGGGCACACATGCAAACACTAAGCATAATATCTGGCCTAGATGCACATAAATACAATAAAGAACCAATCATGGAGCGGTATACCTTTTGATCAAAGTCAATACCATTTCATCAGTGCAGAGATGGCCATTTGGGGGCATCGGAATTTTGACGCCTTTGCAATCTTGCATGCCAAATTTCCTCAGTACATCGTTGAGGTATTTCTCCTGAGATATGAATATGTCATTGCGCTGTTGACGAATTTGAAGACCTAAGAAGAATTTCAACTCTCCCATCATAGACATTTGATATTCTTCACTCATCATATAGGCAAATTCATCACTATAATGTTGGTCAGTACAGCCAAAGATAATATCATCAACATATATTTGGCACACAAACAATTCACCATCATAAGATTTAGTGAAAAGAGTAGGGTCGAGTGAACCGGGTTTGAAGCCTTTCTTCATGAGGAATTCCTTCAAAGTATCATACCACACCCGAGGGGCCTGCTTGAGGCCATAGAGGGCCTTATTGAGTCTGAAGACTTTGTCAGGATGCTTTGGATCTTCAAAACCTGGGGGTTGAGCAACATATACTTCTTCCTCAAGTTTACCATTGAGGAATGCACTTTTCACATCCATTTGATATAAAGTGATATCATGATGGTTAGCATAAGCAAGTAATATGCGAATAGCTTCAAGTCTAGCAACAGGTGCAAAAGTTTCATCGAAATCAATTCCTTCAACCTATGTGTAGCCTTGAGCTATAAGCCGTGCCTTATGCCTCACCACAAGGCCATTTTCATCTTGCTTGTTGCGGTAGATCCACTTTGTGCCAATGATATTGTGCTTGCGAGGATCTGGACGTTTAACCAGTTCCCAGACGTTGTTGAGTTCGAATTGATGTAATTCTTCTTGCATGGCCTGAATCCACTCAGGCTCCAGAAATGCTTCATCTACCTTAGTGGGCTCTGTGATAGAGACAAAAGCATAGTGCCCACAAAAGTTAGATAAATGTGAAGCTTTTGAGCGTGTGAGAGGACCTGGTGCTTCAATGTCATCGATGATCTTTTCAACTTGCACTTCTTTTGCAACGCGAGGATGAGCAGGTTGTCGTCAAGGAATTTGATCAGCATTTTCTTCAGCACCATTTTCTTCAGGATTTTCTTCAGGTGCATTAGCTCGACGTTCTTCACGTTCTGGAATGAATTCTTCAGCAGATTCTTCGGTAGGAATGACATCCTTAGTAGCCTTGAACTTGATAGTTTCCTCAGGTGCTGGTTCATCTATCATAGAGGGTAGGTGCTCTCTTTGTGAGCCATTAGTTTCATTGAACCGCACATCTACAGTTTCAACAACCTTATGAAGAACGTTGTTGAAGACTCTGTAGGTGTGCGAGTCCTTTCCGTAACCAAGCATAAAACCTTCATGTGCTTTCGGTGCAAATTTAGCATTGTGATGAGGATCTCTAATCCAACATTTAGCACCGAAGACTTTGAAATAACTCACATTGGGTTTCTTGTCAGTGAGGAGTTCATAGGCAGTCTTCTTGAAGAATTTGTGAAGATATACCCTGTTGATGATGTGGCACGCAGTATAAATTGCCTCAATCCAGAAGTGACGAGGCGTCTTGTACTCATCAAGCATAGTGCGAGCCATCTCAACAAGAGTTCTGTTCTTGCGCTCCATGACGCCATTCTGCTGAGGAGTGTAAGGAGCAGATAACTCATGAGTAATACCAAGTTCATCAAGATAGTCATCAAGACCAGAATTCTTGAACTCAGTTCCATTGTCACTTCTGATGTGCTTGATCTTCACACCAAAGTTGGTTGAAGCCCTCGAGGAAAATCGTTTGAAGACTTCCTGCACTTCATGTTTGTAAGTAACAATGTGTACCCATGTGTATCGAGAGTAATCATCAACAATAACAAAGCCATAGAGAGATGCATCATTTGTGACTGCTGAGGGACCGAAGAGATCCATATGAAGCAATTCAAATGGTCGAGTAGTGGTCATGATAGTCTTTGCTGGATGCTTAGCCTTGGTCATCTTTCCAGCTTCACAGGCTCCGCATAAGTGATCCTTGAGGAATTTGACATTCCCAATGCCAATGATGTGCTTCTTCTTTGCAAGCGTGTGCAAATTCCTCATGCCTGCATGACCAAGTCGTCGATGCCATAGCCAGCCTTCTGAAGCTTTTGCAAGTAGGCACACGGCTGGTTGTGGTCCTGTAGAGAAATCAACAATATACAGATCTCCTCTCCTAAAGCCTTCGAAGACTTTGGAATGGTTAGCTTCCATGATCACAACACAACGATACTTGCCAAAGACAACAACCATATCAAGATCACAAAGCATTGAGACGGACATGAGGTTGTATCCTAAGGACTCGACAAGCATGACTTTGTCCATGTGTCGATCCTTTGTGATCGCAACCTTACCTAGACCCAATACCTTGCTTTTGCCTTTTTCAGCGAAGATGATATGCTTCAGATGAGATGGTGATAAGGGAGCATCCATCAAAAGATTCTTGTCACCAGTCATGTGATTTGTACATCCACTATCGAGGACCCACTCATTTGCTTTGGGTTGATCATCCTGCAGATGAATTAGTGTAGCTTACAAACTCATATACTTCATGATTAGCCTGCATCCATTCAGGCAATTTGTTAGGTCCCCAGCAAATTCTTCAGACGTTAAAGTACGTCTAGAGACCTGACCCTGCATAAGAGATTAGTTCTTTTTCTTCACCACCCACATCTGAAGGGGTGGCAAAGAGTTCATCACTCTGTGTGCTCCATACGAGAAAGGTGGCATAGAAGCCAATCCATTTCGCTTCACATAAGAGGAGTTAGGGTAAGCATATGAATAAGCAGAGAAATTCTTCGAGGACTTATGAACATAATGATTAGAAGAATAATGCTCATATTCATAGCCCTTAGCTCTTCCCTACGAAACAGAGTTGTTAGCACGATGATAATCACATGAGGACTTTGATCCTTTTGAGGAATATGATCCACGTGAGGAATTCGATCCGTATGAGGACTTGGATCCATATGAAGAATTTGGTCCATATGAAGAATTTGATCTGGGGTTCCTATTCTTCACAGGTGGTGGCATGAGGACATTCACCTGAAGACTTTCAAGGCACCTTTTGGGAACCCAGATTTTCTTCATAGGAGAACCGTTCCTGCAGTTAGTGCCAACATATCTAGCAAATACTTCACCATTCTGATTTTTAAACAGTTTATAGTTGGAGTCAAATGACTCATCAGAAGAATGAGAAGATTCACATGTAAAGCCAGATAAACTAGATGGATCAACTGGAGGTCCCTTTGCAGCAACCCATGAGGTTTTGGGGTACTGCTCAGGCTTCCAATATGTACCATCAGCATTGAGTTTCCTCTCAAAGGCAATACCCTCTTTCCTAGGGTTCCTGTTGAGGATCTTCTTTTTAAGCACATCACAGAGAGTCTGATGCCCTTTGAGGCTTTTGTACATGCCTGTCATGTACAATTCCTTCAGCCCTGCATCGTTAGTGATACTAGCAATGTCCTCAGATGAGGAATTAGTGATAGCAGAGACAGTTGAAGAATTTGTAGTATTAGAAGCATTTGAGCATTCAGGTGAAGAATTAGCAGATTCACGTTCAATGCATTTCAAACATGGAGGAACAAATTCTTCCTGAGCAGCGCTGATTTGTTGAGCAAGTAATGAATCACGCTCCTTCTGAAGATCTTCATAACTCACTCTTAGCTTCTCAAGATCTTGCTTTCTTTGAAGAAATTCATAAGAAAGCTTCTCATGATCAGATAAGAGAGTGTTATGATGACCTTGAAGGTTGTCAAACCTAGTCTGAAGTCTCTGGAGATTTTCAATCAAGGTTTTAGTGCGATCCATTTCTTCACCCAACATATCATCACTTTTGTCTAGCATGTTTTGAACCTTTTCAAAAGCCCTTTGTTGTTTCACAGCAATCTTAGCAAGTTTAGAGTAGCTGGGCTTGAGGTTTTCATCAGATTCATTCTCACTAGATTCAGAGGAGGTATATTTGAGTACCTTGACACCCTTTGCCATGAAGCAATAGGTGGGAGCATAGTCATCATTGCCTTCATCGGCCGTGTTGGTGAAGCCATTTTCTCTAGAGTTGAAGATAGACTTGCTGACGAATGCAGTAGCGAGAGGTAGACTTGCTACTCCAGACTCGGACTCCTCAGATGCCTCCTCTTCCTCATGTTCCTCAGATTCAGCTTCAGAGTCCATTTCCTTGCCAATGAATGCCCGAGCCTTCTTGGAGCTGCTCTTCTTGTGAGATGAAGACTTTGAGGATTTTGATGATGAAGATTTTGAGGATTTCTTCTTTTTCTTCGCATCATCAGAACTGTAATCCTTGTATTTCTTCTTCTTTGATTCCTTTTCCCACTGAGGAAAATCTTGAATGTAGTGTCCAGGTTTCTTGCATTTGTGACAAAGCCTCTTCTTGTAGTCACTGGATGAGGAATCATTGCTCCTTGAGGATCTTCCAAAGCGACCACATCTTGAGAACTTCTGAAATTTCTTCACGAGTAGTGCTAGTTCCTAGCTCAGTTCTTCAGGATCACCAAGGCTGCTGCCAGAGTCTTCATCTTCAGACTCAGAAACTGCCTTGGCCTTCAGTGCACGTGATCTGCCATAGCTCGAACCATAGAGATCTCTCTTTTCAGCAAGCTGGAACTCATGAGTATTTAGCTTTTCGAGGATATCGGCGGGATCAAGTGACTTGTAATCAGCACATTCTTGTATCATCAATTCCAGAGTATCAAATGAGGAATCAAGCGATCTCAACAATTTCTTCACCACCTCATGGTCGGTGATGTCAGTGGCACCAAGCGCTTGAAGCTCATTTGCGATGTCAGTGAGGTGATCAAAGGTTTGTTGGACATTTTCATTGTCGAGTCTTTTGAAGCGGTTGAAGAGATTGCGAAGAACATCAACTCGAGAGTCACGCTGAGTTGAGACTCCTTCATTCACTTTGGACAGCCTATCCCAGATGAGCTTCGCAGTTTCCAAAGCACTCACTCTTCCATACTGTCCTTTGCTCAGATGGCCACATATGATATTCTTCGCTTGAGAATCGAGTTGCTTGAATCTCTTCACATCGGTAGCGTTCAGTGAGGGTGAGACAGAGGGAATACCATTTTCCACAACATACCAGAGATCGTTATCAATTGCCTCAAGATGCATTCGCATCTTATTCTTCCAGTAGGGGTAGTCTGTCCCATCGAAGGTAGGACACCCAGCAGAGACCTTGATCATACCTGCGGTCGACATAACTAAAACTCCAGGCGGTTAAACCAAAATCACACAGAACAAGGGAGTACCTTGCTCTGATACCAATCGAAAGTGCGTTATATCGACTAGAGGGGGGTGAATAGGCGATTTTTATGAATTATTCACTGAGGAATTTGCGGGTGAGGAAATTGCTTAGTGAGAACTACTTGCAGCGGAATAAGTACTCAAGAGTAAGCATAGCAGAACATAGGCATGGTCATCATGATGAAATGAAGACAAGCACAGAGTACAGAAAGCGTAAACACAGGATAACACAAGACGAAGACAAACAGATTGAAGAAATTGAACTGAGGAAATTGAGAAAGTCTTCAGTCAAAGTCTTCAAACACAGATATGACCAAGCGCACAACACAGTAATGAGGAAATGAAAGAGTTGAGGAAATAGAACCAGTAGGCTTGGTGAAGACAATGATTTGGTAGACCAGTTCCAACTGCTGTCTCAGTTGTACATTTGGTTAGGGCGGCTAGGTACTTAAACCTGAGGACACATAGTCCCGGACACCCAGTCCTGAACACGCAGTCTAGGACACTTAGTCCTCACCGTATTCCCCTTGAGCTAAGGTCACACAGACCTCGCCCAATCACTCGTGGTAAGTCTTCAGGTGACTTCCGAACCTTCACAAACTCGGTCACTCGGCAATCCACAATTTCTCTTGGATGCTCTAGACCATGACGCCTAACCATATGGAAGAAGCACAGTCTTCAAAGGTAACAAGCGTTGGATCCACGCAGGATCAATCTCTTCAGTGATGCTCAATCACTTTGGGTTTGTAGGTGTTTGGGTTTGGGTTTTCCTCACTTGATGATTTTCGCTCAAAGTCCTTGGAGGATGGGATGCTCTCAAATGACAAGTGTCAGCTTCTCTCGGAGCAGCCAACCAGCTAGTGGTTGTAGGGGGCGGCTATTTATAGCCTAGGGAGCAGTCCGACATGATAAGACATAAATGCCCTTCAATGATATGACCATTAGGTGGGTAGATATTTTGGGACAGCTGGCGCATAGCACAGCAACGGTCGGAAATTTGAGTATCAAATTCCTCAGGGCTATCTTGTTTCTCACTGTGTAGGCAATCCGCACTGGCAAATTCCTAACTCCTCAGTCAGACCAAATTCCTCAGCGACCAGAAGAACTTCGTCTCTGTCATTGAAGAAATTGACTGAACTATATGAGATTTCCAATGGCTTCACTCGAAGGGATTGGTAGGTGTTGGATTTTGAGTTGAGCATCACATGGAAATTTTTCCTTAGTATTTCCTCGATCCCCTTTAACAGTACGGTGTTTCCTATGACTCAAGAAAGAGAAAATGAAACTACGAAAACAAAAGTCTTCACGCTTCATGTTCCTCAAATGAATACCAAGTCTTCAAGGTCACACCAATTTCTTCATTTTCAAAGTCTTCAGAAAGTCTTCAGAAATCCAAAGTCTTCAGTCGAAGAACTTCATTTTTAGGGGTCGACTTTCTCTGTAAATATCAAACTCCTCATAGACTTATAGACCTGTGTACACTCATAAACACATTAGTCCCTTAACCTATAAGTCTTCAATACACCAAAATCACTAAGGGGCACTAGATGCACTTACAAATCTCTACAAAGACTTATATTTAGGAACGGAGGGAGTACTATGTAAAGAGTTAGGTGTCGCACGGTGTCCAGAAAATATGGTGATAGTGTGAGGTGGGCCATGTAATCACTGAGCCTGCGTGTTTTCACTGCTCTTGCACTCCTCCGCCGTACGAATGGAGAAAATTATAATCTAGTAGTACCTCCTTTCGCCGAAAGGCATAGACCCAGCAGTAAGTTGGACGGATGAAGCAACCATCACTCTTGAATCTGCTTCTCCCTTCAATGCAGGCGCCAGTGAGAGGTCGCGTCCGCTCTGCCCGGGCATGAATGCGGCACCGATTCTTTGGAGCGGCGCTGACCATTTCAGGCGAGAAGCGCGCGCAGGCGATGGAGAGGGGCTTTGGGTGGGCCAGGCTGGTCAGGAGCGGGCGTGGCAGCTGTCCGCCTGTCCCTACCGGACGCACGGAAACGAGAGGATGCACCGACTCTCGCGGCTAAAATCATACACTACACACCATCTCTCTGTAGGAGTAGGTTGATCTGTCGCTCTCTCTAACACACATATGCTGTTAAACACACACACGCACATGCACACTCACACACAGGTTCATAGAATAGGAAAATCATGCGAGTGCGAAGCCACAGGAAGTGAGATACAAATGGAGTACATACAAGAAGAGAAGAGGTGACGAATATTCCATCAAACATGGACTGAGGAGTAGTACTCCCTTGTCTAGGTGTTAAGTGCTACCTCTTGAGCACTGCGTTGGTTTTCCCTTTAAGAGGAAAGGGTGATGCAGGAAAGCAGCGTAAGTATTTCCCTCGATTTTTGAGAACCAAGGTATCAATCTAGTAGGAGGCCGCGCACGAGTCCCTCGCACCTACACAAACAAAAAAAACCTCGCAACCAACGCAATAAAGGGGTTGTCAATCCCTTCACGGTCACTTACAAAAGTGAGATCTGATAGATATGATAAGATAATGTTTTTGGTATTTTTATGATAAAGATGCAAAGTAAAATAAAAGGCAATAAAATAGCTAAGTGTTGGAAGATTAATATGATGGAAAATAGATCCGGGGGCCATAGGTTTCACTAGTGGCTTCTCTCGAGAGCATAAGTATTACGGTGGGTGAACAAATACTGTTGAGAAATTGATGGAATTGAGCATAGTTATGAGAATATCTAGGTATGATCATGTATATAGGCATCACGTCTGTGACAAGTAGACCTGTCGGATGTGGGGTTCCGGCAAAACCCTTATGGTTCGAACTCTGGGGTGCGCGCGAACTTCTTTCCCTCTTACCGATCTACGCCCTATCTCACTAAGATCTCGCGGACGAACACGATGAACTCGCAACACAGAAAGACACGGGATTTATACTGGTTCAGGCCACCATTGTGGTGTAATACCCTACTCCAGTGTGTGGTGGTGGATTGCCTCTTGGGCTGACGAAGAACAGTACAAGGGAAGAACAGCCTCCTAGGGTTGAGGTGTTCTTGTGCTCTGTGGGCTTATGTATGAGAACTCGATCCGTCCCCTATGGTGGTGGCTAGCTCTACTTATATAGGCCCTGGTCCTCTCCCCAAATATTGAGCGGGAAGGGAGCCAACAACGATGGGCGAATTTGAAAGGGGACAGCTAGTACAAGCTATCCTAACAAAAGCGGTCTTCGCCTGTAAAAGGCTCTGGTGGTGACGCCGTCTTGGGCTCCACGGTGACCTCTGTCTGGCCGTCCTGCTGGTCTTGGTCTTGTTGCACAGATATGGAAATCTTTGGCTCATGCCTCGGTACTCCGCGTCTGCGCTTGCTTCCTTAGCACCAAAGAGGAAACAAGGACGCTGCGCGTGCTGGCACCCGCCTGGCGCCCGCCTGGTGTCGATCGTCATGGCTCACATCACGAGAGCCTCGTGAGGTTTGCTCTGCCTTGATATCTCCGCTCCTCGCGAGGCAGCCTGGTGAGGCTGCTCCCGAGGAGGTCTTGCGCTGCCCGCCTCGCGAGGCTTGGCCCCTCGCGAGGGTCTTGAATGCTTTGTTGATGAAGATGGGACGTACAGGCCCGCTAGCGTAGCCATGCCATGGGCTGCAGGCAGGCAAGTTTGGGGACCTCTGTTTCTAGAACGCCGACAGTAGCCCCCGGGTCCAAGGCGCGCTCGGGCTTGGCTTCGCGGCGAAGCCAAGGGTCAAGTACGGAGCGCCGCGGGCCCCCAAAGCCTGCGGCCTCGGTCGACGCGTGGCGGTTGATTGGACGTGGGCGTCTCCACTTCCCACGCTGCCTCAGCAACTGCCCGCCCTGACAAAAGGCTGGCGCAACAACGTTTGCCTTCATTGTTTCTTCCTCGCCCTGCTCCAGATCCCCTTTCTCGCTCCCCGCCACCGGTACCTCCAGACCAATCTTGCTCCGCATCTGTGACCCATGGCTCCGCGCAAGACCAAGACCTCCTTGGCGCCGGCTTGGTATGAGCCAGCTCTTGAAGCGCCCACCGTCACGGAAAAGAGCCTCGCCTCCGTGTGCCTGCTGACGGCGGGGGAGAGTAACGAAGGGGGGAAGACGGAGCTCCGGCTTGCCTCCGACGTGCCGGAGCCTGAGGGAAGCACCTTCTTCCCCTTCTTCTCGAGCAGCATCGTCGTCGGGTTGGTTCCCCCCTTCCCCGATTTCTTTTTTGAGGTCCTCGACCACTACGGGTTGCAGGCGTTGCACCTCCACCCCAACTCTATCCTCCTCCTGTCCATCTTCGCCTACTACTATGAGGCGTACCTGGGCGTGATGCCATCCCTGGCGCTTCTACGCCACTTCTTCTTCCTTCGCATCAGCGAGGGACACATCTCCGGGTGCACCAGTTTCATCGCATCTGGCCAGGCCAACTCAATCTCGAGCACCGGGAAGAGGGCCGACAATATCCGGGCCAAATGGGTCATGATGGACACCAAGCGCGCCCATCCGCGTTTCGCCTTGCCAAAGGAGGCATCCCAGTTTAACAAAGGGTGGCCCTGCGAGAAGCTCACTGATGAGCGGGCGTCGTCTGTGCTGGGGAAGATGCAGACCGACCTGAAGCCAGGCAACGCGAAGTCGGCGAAGGTCACAGGGGCCATGCTCCTGAGGGAATTCTTGATGCTGTGCGTCGCCCCACTCCAGGCGCGGCCGCGCCCCTTGTGGAAGCTCGGAGATGGAGAAGATGAGGTCCGCCTGAGGCCGGGGGCCCTGCCTGGCGACGAACTGGCTGCTGTCCTGCGCCTCCTGGTTGGGGACAACCAGGAGTGCCCGCCGAGCGCCTTCACTCCTTTGTTCCTCCGCAAGGATTGGGAGCCGCTTGTGCTTTCCAGGCCGACCTTCGACGCACGCGGGCTGGTGCCGCCAGCGCTCTCTGGAGCTCCAGCTGCACTGAAGCCGGTGGAGGTATCCTCCGACGAGTCCAGTGGGGGGAAGGAAGAGGAGGGGGACTCGGAGGTGACCCTTGAAGAGATGGGGGAGAACTCCCCCTTGAGCAAAGCAGAAATCCTGCACGCCCTTCCTGACGACGCCGAAGTTGAGGTCCGCCCAGAGGAGGGGGAACCGCTTGTCATCCCGACGAGGAGCAGGTCGTCACTGATTCCTCGGGATGCCGCCCCGCCTTGGCGCCGCCTGAGGTTGTCTCCAGTTCTCCTGCTGCGCCGCCTTCTGCCGCCAGGGGCCGCACGCCCACTTCCCAGGCTCTGTGGCTTCCAGGCTTCAAGCTCCCCAAGCGGCAATATGTCGCGGTGGATCAGTAAGTGTTCGATCTCCATCTTGTTTTTGCTCATGTCGCTGCTTCTTGACTTTCGTTTTTGGCTGTCTAGGCCGCTGCCTGCGGCGAAGAGATGGAAAGAGGGTACGGTGGCCGCACCCCCTTCTGCTAAGAAAGGAGGCGCCAGCGCCCGCACCTCCCCAGCCCGGTTGTCCTCGCAAGGCCAAGAGGAACATCGCCGGGAGGGGTCACCCCCCATGGCTCCGCTGGCTCCGGAAGTGCCGGCGTCTGGCTCAGTTGAAGAGGTCCCAGCTGCTCCGGAGCCCGCAGTCTCCCAGGCCTTGGTGACGGCATCGTCTCCTCCCGCCGCTGCACCTCCACTCCCAGGTTCTTCTGCTCCTGCTGCTGTTCTAGAGTGCGCTCTTTTAGAGATGACCCAGTTGCAGGAAAATCTCCTGAGCGTGGACCCGAGCCTGGTGGCCGGGCGCCTGGAGCTGGCCTCTGGCTGGCTTCACTCCGACTTGGCGGTCCGCGCGACGCTGAGCCAGGCTGCGGCGTCTTCCGAGAAGGAGAAGCAGAGCGCTGCCAACGCTGCGGCTGATCATGAGGCGGCGCTAAAAGACGCCAAGGCCGCCCGCGACCGCTGCCAAGAGCTGGAGGACGAGCTGAAGGACCTGAGGGACAAACATGCCGAAGAAGCACGCGGCCGCTTGGCGAAGGAGGAGGAGATGAGGGCCCGGGAGGACGCCGTCAAGAACCGCGATGCTGAGCTGGAGGAGTTGGGGAAGACGCAGGATGCCGAGTGCAGCCGGCTGGAGGAGCTGGAACGGAAGGTGAAGGCGAGGGAAGCCGATCTTGATGCCAAGGCGCGAGTCTTGGCCGAAGACCGCGTGGCCTTTGCCGATCTTGAGGAGAGGTATCGCAAGGCACTGAAGACGCTCTACGAGCACGGCTTGGAGAGGCCGCTGTCCACCAACGAGGATGGCCCCGCCCTGCTGCTTCCTCCCTTGGTGAAGGCGCTTGAGGAGGTTGTGGATGGTATCGGTCCCATGGCAGAGGCAGAAGCTCGCGTCCAGTCTTCAGCTGCGCTGACTCGTGTCTTTAGCCACCTACACCTTCGTGACCCCAACGCTTGTCTTGACGAGCTGCTCGAGCCTGTGGCTGAAGATCACTGCGAAGCCACCGCTGCAGCCGTGCAAGGTCAGGTGGAGGCCTTGCTGAAGAGGTTCCGCGGCTTTGCCTCCGCACCCTTGTCCGGTGATGGCGCCGATCCTGCGGCTGGTGGTGCAGGTGAAGACATCGCTACCCGGGGAGGAGCACCTTCTGCTGGCGATGGCGGCGTCCGGGGGTGACCTGGAGTTGATCTCCAGTTTCGTTCCTGTAACATGCATCAGGCCTCGTGGAGGCGTTAAACTTTCGTTTGATATCGTGAGGACAATATGTTTTGTAATATTTGCTTCGAGGTTTTGCGATTTTCTTCCTATCCGCTTTGTGTTCTGCCTCGGCAGAGCCCGGCCCCGCGCATACCTCAACCACCGTTGGGCCGACCGGAGACCAGGACGGACCAAGGAGTGAGGGGATACATGACCAGTTAGGCTCCTGAGTCGCGATGCTCAGGAGTCCGACTTGACGTGCAAACAATCTTCATACCTTCCCTCACCGAGGCCTCGGGAGGGGCGTGCGACTGATACGTCCATTTTGCATCATGCTTTTATATCGATATTGATTGCATTATGGGCTGTTATTACACATTATGTCACAATACTTATGCCTATTCTCTCTAATTTTACAAGGTTTACATAAGGAGGGAGAATGCCGACAGCTGGAATTCTGGGCTGGAAAAGGAGCAAATATTAGAGACCTATTCTGCACAACTCCAAAAGTCCTGAAACTCCACGAAAGTTATTTTTGGAAATAATAAAAAATACTGAGCAGAAGAAATACGTCAGGGGGCCTCCACCTGTCCACGAGGGTGGGGGGCGCGCCCCCTGCCTCGTGGGCCCCCTGTTGGCCCTCTGGTGGCCATCTTCTGCTATATGAAGTCTTTCGTCCAAAGAAAAATCATATGCAAGCTTTCGGGACGACACTCCGCCGCCACGAGGCGGAACCTTGGCGGAACCAATCTAGGGCTCCGGTAGAGCTGTTCTGCCGGGACACTTCCCTCCGGGAGGGGAAAATCATCGCCATCGTCATCACCAATGCTCCTCTCATCGGGAGAGGGCAATCTCCATCAACATCTTCACCAGCACCATCTCCTCTCAAACCCTAGTTCATCTCTTGTATCCAATTCTTGTCTCTAAGTCTGGGATTGGTACCTGTAGGTTGCTAGTAGTGTTGATTACTCCTTGTAGTTGATGCTAGTTGGTTTATTTGGTGGAAGATCATATGTTCAGATCCTATATGCATATTAATACTCCTCTGATTATGAACATGAATATGCTTTGTGAGTAGTTACGTTTGTTCCTAAGGACATGGGAGAAGTCTCGCTATTAGTAGTCATGTGAATTGGGTATTCGTTCGATATTTCGATGAGATGTATGTTGTCTATCCTCTAGTGGTGTTATGTGAACGTCGACTACATGACACTTCACCATTATTTGGGCCTAGATGAAGGCATTGGGAAGTAATAAGTAGATGATGGGTTGCTAGAGTGACAAAAGCTTAAACCCTAGTTTATGCGTTGCTTCATAAGGGGCTGATTTGGATCCATATGTTTCATGCTATGGTTAGGTTTACCTTAATACTTTTGTTGTAGTTGCGGATGCTTGCAATAGAGGTTAATCATAAGTGGGATGCTTGTCCAACTTAGGACAGCACCCAAGCACCGGTCCACCCACATATCAAATTATCAAAGTACCGAACGTGAATCATATGAACGTGATGAAAACTAGCTTGACGATAATTCCCATGTGTCCTCGGGAGCGCTTTTCTCTATATAAGAGTTTGTCCAGGCTTGTCCTTTGCTACAAAAAGGATTGGGCCACCTTGCTGCACTTTATTTACTTTTGTTACTTGTTGCTCGTTACCAATTATCTTATCACAAAAAACTATCTATTACCTATAATTTCAGTGCTTGTAGAGAATACCTTGCTGAAAACCGCTTATCATTTCCTTCTGCTCCTCGTTGGGTTCGACGCTCTTACTTATTGAAAGGACTATGATAGATCCCCTATACTTGTGGGTCATCAAGACTCTTTTCTGGCGCCGTTGCCGAGGAGTGAAGCGCCTTTGGTAGGTGGAATTTGGCAAGGAAAAATTTATATAGTGTGCTGAAATTTACTGTCACTTGTCACGGTGGAAAGTAATCCTCTGAGGGGCTTGTTCGGGGTATGTTCACCCCAACCAGTAGAGCAAAGAGTTACTCCTCAACCTACTGAACCTACTGAAAATGAAAATGTCTACTTTGAAATTCCTTCGGGTATGTTAGAAAAACTGCTAGCTAATCCTTTTGCAGGAGATGGAACAATGCATCCTGATGAGCACCTAATCTATCTGGATGAAGTTTGTGGATTATTTAAGCTTGCAGGTATACCCGATGATGTTATTAAGAAGAAGGTCTTCCCTTTATCTTTGAAGGGAGATGCATTGACATGGTATAGGCTATGTGATGATACGGGGTCATGGAACTACAAACGATTGAAATTGGAATTTCATCCGAAGTTTTATCCTATGCATCTTGTTCATCGTGATCGCAATTATATATATAATTTTTGGCCTCACGAAGGAAAAAGCATCGCTCAAGCTTGGGGGAGGCTTAAATCAATGTTATATTCATGCCCAATCATGAGCTCTCAAGAGAAATGATTATTCAAAAATTTTATGCTCGGCTTTCTGATAACAATCGCACCATGCTCGATACTTCTTGTGCTGGCTCTTTTCCGATGAAGACGATTGAATTCAAATGGGATTTATTGGAAAGAATTAAACGCAACTCTGAAGATTGGGATCTCGACGAAGGTAAGGAGTCAGGTATGACACCTAAGTTTGATTGTGTTAAATCTTTTATGGATACCGATGTTTTCCGTAAGTTTAGCACTAAATATGGACTTGATTTTGAGATAGTAGCTTCTTTCTGTGAATCTTTTGCTACTCATGTTGATCTCCCTAAGGAGAAGTGGTTTAAATATCATCCTCCCATAGAAGAAAAAGTGGCTGCACCTATTAAAGTTGAAGAAAAGACTATCACTTATAATGATCCTATTGTTCCTACTGCTTATGTTGAGAAACCACCTTTTCCTGTTAGGATAAAAGATCATGCTAAAGCTTCAACTGTGGTTCGTAAAAGCAATATTAGAAATTATACACCTCTTGAGCAAGTTAAAGTTGAACCTAATATTGCTATTGTTAAAGATCTCTTGTCTGATAATATTGATGGGCATGTTATTCATTTCCGAGATGAAACTGCTAGAATTGCCAAACCTTGTGTTAAAGATAAACATAGACCTGTGGTAGGCATGCATGTTATATCTGTTAAAATAGGAGATCATTGTTATCATGGCTTATGTGATATGGGTGCCAGTGCTAGTGCTATACCTCATGACTTATACAAAGAAATTATGCATGATATTGCACCTACTGAGTTAGAAGAAATTGATGTCACAATTAAACTTGCCAATAGATATACCATATCACCCATTGGAATTGTTAGAGATGTTGAAGTCTTGTGTGGGAAAACTAAATATCCTGCTGATTTTCTTGTTCTTGGTTCCCCACAAGATAGCTTTTTTCCCATTATTTTTGGTAGACCCTTCTTGAACACAGCTAATGCTAGGATAGACTGCGAAAAGGATGTTGTTACTATTGGCTTGGGTGATATGTCTCATGAGTTTAATTTCTCTAAATTTAGTAGACAACACCGTGAAGAGGAATTGCCTAGTAAGGATGAAATTATTGGTTTTGCTTCTATTGCCGTACCTCCTAGTGATCCTTTAGAACAATATTTGCTAGACCATGAAAATGATATGTTTATGAATGAAAGAAGGGAAATAGATGAAGTATTCTTGAAACAGGAACCTATCCTGAAACACAATTTGCCTATTGAAATCCAGGGGATCCTCCTCCACCCAAGGGTGATCCCGTGTTTGAGCTTAAACCGTTACCTAATACTCTTAAATATGCTTATCTTGATGAGAAAATGATATATCCTGTTATTATTAGTGCTAACCTTTCAGAGCATGAAGAAGAGAGATTATTGAAAACTCTGAAGAAGCATCATGCTGCTATTGGATATACTCTTGATGATCTTAAGGGCATTAGTCCCACTCTATGGCAACACAAAATAAATTTGGAGAAAGATGCCAAACCAGTTCGTGATCACCAATGACGGCTGAATCCTAAGATGAAAGAAGTGGTAAGAAAGGAAATACTAAAGCTCCTGGAGGCAGGTATAATTTATCCCGTTGCTGATAGTCAGTGGGTAAGTCCTGTCCATTGTGTCCCTAAGAAGGGAGGTATTACTGTTGTTCCTAATGATAAAGATGAATTGATTCCGCAAAGAATTATTACAGGTTACAGGATGGTAATTGATTTCCGCAAATTAAATAAGGCTACTAAAAAGGATCATTACCCCTTACCTTTTATTGATCAAATGCTAGAAAGATTATCCAAACATACACATTTTTGCTTTCTAGATGGTTATTCTGGTTTCTCTCAAATACCTGTGTCAGCCGATGATCAATCAAAGACCACTTTCACTTGTCCTTTCGGTAATTTTGCTTATAGACGTATGCCTTTTGGTTTATGTAATGCACCTGCTACCTTTCAAAGATGCATGATGGCTATATTCTCTGACTTTTGTGAAAAGATTTGTGAGGTTTTCATGGACGATTTCTCCGTTTATGGATCCTCTTTTGATGATTGCTTGAGCAACCTTGATTGAGTTTTGCAGAGATGTGAAGAAACTAATCTTGTCTTGAATTGGGAAAAGTGCCACTTTATGGTTAATGAAGGTATTGTCTTGGGGCATAAAGTTTCTGAAAGAGGTATTGAAGTTGATAAGGCCAAGGTTGATGCTATTGAAAAGATGCCATGTCCCAAGGACATCAAAGGTATAAGAAGTTTCCTTGGTCACGCCGGTTTTTATAGGAGGTTCATTAAGGACTTCTCAAAAATTTCTCGGCCTCTGACTAATTTATTACAAAAAGATATACCATTTGTCTTTGATGATGATTGTGTAGAAGCATTTGAAATACTTAAGAAAGCATTGATCTCTGCACCTATTGTCCAGCCACCTGATTGGAATTTACCTTTTGAAATTATCTGTGATGCTAGTGACTATGCTGTAGGTGCTGTTCTAGGGCAAAGAGTTGATAAGAAATTAAATGTTATTCAATATGCTAGTAAAACTCTAGACAATGCTCAAAGAAATTATGCTACTACTGAAAAAGAATTCTTAGCAGTTGTATTTGCTTGTGATAAGTTCAAACCTTATATTGTGGATTCTAAAGTAACTATTCACACTGATCATGCTGCTATTAAATATCTTATGGAAAAGAAAGATGCTAAACCTAGACTTATTAGATGGGTTCTCTTGTTACAAGAATTTGATTTGCATATTATTGATAGGAAAGGAGCTGAGAACCCCGTTGCGGACAACTTGTCTAGGTTAGAAAATGTTCTTGATGACCCACTACCTATTGATGATAGCTTCCCTGATGAACAATTAAATGTCATAAATACTACTCGTACTGCTCCTTGGTATGCTGATTATGCTAATTACATCGTTGCTAAATTTATACCACCTAGTTTCACATACCAGCAAAAGAAAAGGTTCTTCTATGATTTGAGACATTACTTTTGGGATGACCCACATCTTTATAAAGAAGGAGTAGATGATGTTATTAGACGTTGTGTACCTGAGCATGAACAGGAACATATCCTACGCAAGTGTCACTCCGAGGCTTATGGAGGACACCACGCTGGAGATAGAACTGCACATAAGGTATTGCAATCCGGTTTTTATTGGCCCACTCTCTTCAAGGATGCCCGTAAGTTTGTCTTGTCTTGTGATGAATGTCAAAGAATTGGTAATATTAGTAGACGTCAAGAGATGCCTATGAATTATTCACTTGTTATTGAACCATTTGATGTTTGGGGCTTTGACTATATGGGATCTTTTCCTGCCTCTAATGGATACACACATATTTTAGTTGCCGTTGATTACGTTACTAAGTGGGTAGAAGCTATTCCAACTAGTAGTGCTGATCATAACACTTCTATTAAAATGCTTAAAGAAGTTATTTTTCCGAGGTTTGGAGTCCCTAGACATTTGATGACTGATGGTGGTTCACATTTTATTCATGGTGCTTTCCGTAAAATGCTTGCTAAGTATGATGTTAATCATAGAATTGCATCTCCTTATCACCCACAGTCTTGTGGTCAAGTATAATTGAGCAATAGAGAGCTCAAATTAATTTTGCAAAAGACTGTTAATAGATCTAGAAAGAATTGGTCCAAGAAACTTGATGATGCATTATGGGCCTACAGAACTGCATATAAAAATCCTATGGGTATGTCTCCGTATAAAATGGTTTATGGGAAAGCATGTCACTTACCTCTCGAACTAGAACATAAGGCTTATTGGGCTATTAAAGAGCTCAACTATGATTTCAAACTTGCCGGTGAGAAGAGGTTATTTGACATTAGCTCACTTGATGAATGGAGAACCCAAGCTTATGAGAATGCCAAATTGTTTAAAGAAAAAGTTAAAAGATGGCATGACAAAAGGATACAAAAGCTTGAGTTTATTGTAGGTGATTATGTATTGCTATACAACTCTCGTTTAAGATTTTTTGTAGGAAAACTTCTCTCTAAATGGGAAGGCCCTTACGTTATCGAGGAGGTCTATCGTTCCGGTGCCATAAAAATCAACAACTTCGAAGGCACAAATCCGAAGGTGGTGAACGGTCAAAGAATTAAACATTATATCTCAGGTAATCCTATAAATGTTGAAACCAATGTTATTGAAACCGTGACCCCGGAGGAATACATAAGGGACACTTTCCGAAATGTTTCAGACTCTGAAAAGGAATAGGTATGTGGTACGGTAAGTAAACCGACTCCAAAACAGTTCTAAAGGCAATTTTCCCCATTTTGGAATATTTAGAAAAATAGAAAAATAAGAAGCAGTCCGGGAAGGACACGAGGCCTCCACGAGGGTGGAGGGCACGCCCTACCCCCTGGGCGCGCCCCCCTGCCTCGTGGGCACCTCGTGTGCTCTCCGGACCCCGTTTTCTTGCATGTTACGTATTTTGGTCGGTAAAAATTCATTATATATTCTCCCGAAGGTTTTGACCACCGTATCATGCAATTATCTCCTGTCTTTGTTTTGACCTGTCCTGCTGCAGATTAGAGCAACATGTCGTCCCAGGATTTGGAAGGAGAAAGCTATGTGGCTGATTACCTTGGAGATCTTAAGGTCTATGGGGATGTGGAGCATTGTGGTTGGACTACGAAAGAAGAAGAGGACTATGAGCCCAATAGAAAGGAGGAGACGAGCTCAGATGAAGATGAAGTCCCATTACCTCAACCTGGGGACATGCATGTGGAGTTCAAAAAGTCAAGCCTCCCTGATAAAGCAAAGAAATTTAAGATCGAGTTTATCCCTTTTCGTCTCTTACAGGAAAACAAGCAGGAATTATGCAAAAAGATATTAATCCTGGAGCAGGAGAATGATGACTTGAGGGATCAAAATTCTGTCCTCAAGCGCAAATTAAGGAAGAAGACTACGCCAGCAACTAAACCATCATCTTCTTCTTCAACAAAGGAGACATAATCACATGGGTATGGGCACTCCCCTTGGCAACTGCCAAGCTTGGGGGAGATGCCCCGGTATCGTATCACGACCACATCTCCTATCTTTACTATTTTTCTTAGTTCGATCCTTTTAGTAGTATCTTGATCTAGTAGAATAAAGTTTTGGTGTGATCTATTTTTGAGTTTTGCTTTATGATCCCTCTATGTAATCGAGTCCGTGAGCTATATATAATAAAGATTAGTGTTAAGTCAAGGGCTTGATTATCTTGCTATGATCTTGAGTGAATAAAAGAAAAGAGAAAATAATAAAAAGAAATAATAAAAAGAGATCATATTGATCTTATTGAGAGTAATGACTTCACATAGGAAGAGTACGATGATTAGAAATTGTTGAGAGTTGACGAACATAGCTTTGGTCATCGTTGCAATTAATAGGAAGTAATAAAGAAAGAGAGGTTTCACATATAAATATACTATCTTGGACATCTTTTATGATTGGGAGCACTCATTAAAATATGACATGCTAAAGAGTTGATGTTGGACAAGGAAGACAACGTAATGGGTTATGTTTTCTTATATCTGAGATAAAGTATATTGTCATGGATCATCCAACATGTTGAGCTTGCCTTTCCCCCTCATGCTAGCCAAATTCTTTGCACCAAGTAGAGATACTACCTGTGCTTCCAAATACCCTTAAACCCAGTTTTGCCATAAGAGTCCACCATACCTACCTATGGATTGAGTAAGATCCTTCAAGTAAGTTGTCATCGGTGCAAGCAATAAAAATTGCTCTCTAAATATGTATGATTGATTGGTGTGGAGGAAATAAGCTTTATACGATCTTGTGATGTGGAAGAAATAAAAGCGACGGACTGCATAATAAAGGTCCATATCACAAGTGGCAATATAAAGTGGCGTTCTTTCGCATTAAGATTTTGTGCATCCAACCTTGAAAGCGCATGGCAACCTCTGCTTCCCTCTGCGAAAGGCCTATCTTTTATTATTATCTTTTATCTTATGCAAGATTCATGGTGATCATCACCTTTCCTTTTTACATTTTATCCTTTGGCAAGCACAGGGTGTTGGAAAGATCCTGATAGATATATCTAATTGGATGTAAGTTAGCATGAACTATTATTGTTGACATTACCCTTGAGGTAAAATGTTGGGAGGTGAAACTATAAGCCCCTATCTTTCTCTGTGTCCGGTTAAAACTCCGTAACCACAAGTATTGCGTGAGTGTTAGCAATTATGAAAGACTAAATGATAGTTGAGTATGTGGACTTGCTAGAAAGCTCTGACATAGACTCTTTCTGATGTTATGATAAATTGCAATTGCCTCAGTGACTGAGATTATAGTTTGTTAGTTCTCAATAAAGTTTCTGATTCATACTTTGCATTGTGAATAGATTATTTCTTGAGCATAAGGAATCATATGACAATATCCATATATGTTGCTGTTATGAGAATAATCATGATGCCCTCATGTCCGTATTTTATTTTATCGACGCCTCTACCTCTAAACATGTGGACATATTTATCGTTATCGGCTTTCGCTTGAGGACAAGCGAGGTCTAAGCTTGGGGGAGTTGATACATCCATTTTGCATCATGCTTTTATATCGATATTTATTGCATTATGGGCTGTTATTACACATTATGTCACAATACTTATGCCTATTCTCTCTTATTTTACAAGGTTTACATAAGGAGGGAGAATGCCACAGCTGGAATTCTGGGCTGGAAAAGGAGCAAATATTAGAGACCTATTCTACACAACTCCAAAAGTCCTGAAACTCCACGAAAGTTATTTTTGAAAATAATAAAAAATACTGAGCGGAAGAAATACGTTAGGGGGGCCTCCACCTGTCCACGAGGGTGGGGGCACGCCCTACCCCCCTGGGCATGCCCCCTGCCTCATGGGCCCCCTGTTGGCCCTCTGGTGGCCATCTTCTGCTATATGAAGTCTTTCGTCTGAAGAAAAATCATAAGCAAGCTTTCGGGATGAGACTCCGCCGCCACGAGGCGGAACCAATCTAGGGCTCCGGCAGAGCTGTTCTGCCGGGGACACTTCCCTCCGGGAGGGGAAAATCATCGCCATCGTCATCACCAACGCTCCTCTCATCGGGAGAGGGCAATCTCCATCAACATCTTCACCAGCACCATCTCCTCTCAAACCCTAGTTCATCTCTCGTATCCAATTCTTGTCTCTAAGTCCGGGATTGGTACCTGTAGGTTGCTAGTAGTGTTGATTACTCCTTGTAGTTGATGCTAGTTGGTTTATTTGGTGGAAGATCATATGTTCAGATCCTATATGCATATTAATACTCCTCTGATTATGAACATGAATATGCTTTGTGCGTAGTTACGTTTGTTCCTGAGGACATGGGAGAAGTCTCGCTATTAGTAGTCATGTGAATTTGGTATACGTTCGATATTTTGATGAGGTGTATGTTGTCTACCCTCTACTGGTGTTATGTGAACGTCGACTACATGACACTTCACCATTATTTGGGCCTAGAGGAAGGCATTGGGAAGTAATAAGTAGATGATGGGTTGCTAGAGTGACAGAAGCTCAAACCCTAGTTTATGCGTTGCTTCGTAAGGGGCTGATTTGGATCCATATGTTTCATGCTATGGTTAGGTTTACCTTAATACTTTTGTTGTAGTTGCGGATGCTTGCAATAGAGGTTAATCATAAGTGGGATGCTTGTCCAAGTAAGGACAGCTCCCAAGCACCGGTCCACCCACATATCAAATTATCAATGTACCGAACGCGAATCATATGAACGTGATGAAAACTAGCTTGATGATAATCCCATGTGTCCTCGGGAGCGCTTTTCTCTATATAAGAGTTTGTCCAGGCTTGTCCTTTGCTACAAAAAGGATTGGGCCACCTTGCTGCACTTTATTTACTTTTGTTACTTGTTGCTCGTTACCAATTATCTTATCACAAAACTATCTGTTACCTATAATTTCAGTGCTTGTAGAGAATACCTTGCTGAAAACCGCTTATCATTACCTTCTACTCCTCGTTGGGTTCGACACTCTTACTTATCGAAAGGACTACGATAGATCCCCTATACTTGTGGGTCATCAGCGACGACCAGGTCTAGGAGACCCGTTTGGGCGGTGTGCGCTTGGGCATGACCCGAGAGCAGCCCCCAGGCCCGGGAGGCCTGGTTGGGTGGCGTGCGCTTGGGCGTGACCCGAGAGCAGCCCCCGTGTCCAGCCCCCTCGTGCGGCTCTCCCGAGGGGAGGTGCTGCGGTGAGGCCGGACACTGAGCTCTGGGCTCCCTGAGGTTGGTACGACTGTGGAGCCGCCCTCAGTTGTTTATCACCAGCGCGGAGCATAGTGCTTCCGCTTGTGCACGGGCATAGCCGCTCCTCGGCAGTGTCGACAGCTAGCGCAGAGCATGGTGCTTCCACTTGTGCGTGGGGGGGGGCCTCCGGGAGGAGCCCCCGGGGCGTGTACAGCCCCGCCCTGACACGTGGCTTGCATGGCAGGGCTGCGAGGTGTATCTGGGCACTCGTAAGCCAGCGCGGGACTCACGAGGCCCTACCTCAAGGCGGGTTGCGCCTGGTCTTGAGTCTTCGACGGATGTGTGTTCCTGCGAGATGGTTAGGTGCAAGCGCTCTACGTCCTCAGGTCGCGATGTCGTGGTCAAGGCCAGGGGGTGAGGGCTGGAGAGCCAGTACGAGCTCCTGAGTCGCGATGCTTAGGAGCCCCCCTTTTAACGTGCAAGCGGATTGCACCACAGAGGGGTGAACCCGTGGCGGGTGGCAACCAAGCAGGCGGTAATCATGGGCAGATTAAGCATGGAAGACAAATCAACTCGGGTAAATGGAGAAAGATACATGCCACTGGGTCAGGCCCGAGCGGCTTGGGGGTGATGCAGCCCGAGGGGCGCCCCCAACAAGGTAAGCTAAAGACATAAGCAAAAGAGATACATGCCACAGGGATGGACCCATGTGGCCTGGGAATAATGCAGCCCGAGGGGCGCTCCCAGCTTAAATGAACTTGGAAAATGTCACCTGGTTCTGTTGACGAAGGAGGGTTGGGGCAGCTGAAGGTACGCGGCGAAGGAATGGCTCCTCACGAGCCACCGGGGCCCTGAGCCTCGGGAGGCTCTGGGGGCTCGGGTGGTTCCTTGAAGACCGTCTCCATCTCTTCCAGGACGGCGTGGTACCTCGCCTGCTGAGCCGCCAGGACACGCCGCATGTTGCGCTGATAGGCTGACGCCACGCTCGGCAAGCCGAAGGGCATGCGAACATAGCTATGTGGTGGGCCCTCACAATGGCCCACACACGAAGGCCAGAAAAGCTCCTGAGATGCGGCCCTGTTGAGCCCTGGGACGTCGATGCAGACGCGCAGCCCGGCATCCTCACCTGGATGGGGAGCTGCGCCTAGTGAGCAGCGGTCACCGCGCATGGCCCTTGCGTCTTGCAGTTCCTGAGTGGTCTTGGTGATGAACTCCTGAGTGGTGGGCACTCCTTGCCCTGTGTTCTCCTGAGGGAAACGTGCCGCGAAGCACGCCTCCAAGTGGTGCCCAAGCACCTCCCTCGTGAGGTTGGCAAGGTCTGAGGCCCTCAGGAAGAGATCCCCCGAGCCCTGCCCGAGGAGGGCACCGGGCGCGCCTTCCTATCCGATGGAGGGAGGCGCCCTTGGAGCGGGCGCTGATCCTGACGAGGCTCCAGCCGCGTCGCCACCCTCCCGAGATCCTGCACGGCACAGCTGCTTCTTCTTGGGGATGGCCTCCGGAGGGCCTTCACTTCTGCTGTCGGGGTCGTCGATTGCTGCAGCTTGGAAGGCGCGCTCGAGGGAGCACACCGCATCTCTTTCTTCACATGGGACCGTGATGATTCCGCCGCTTCCTGGCATCTTGAGGACGTTGTAGCCGTGGTGGGTGACGACCATGAACTTGGCCAGGGATGGATACCCGAGGATGGTGTTGTATGGCAGACAGATGTGGGCGACATCGAAGTCGATGAGCTCGGTGCGGTAGTTCTTGCATTCCCCGACGGTGACAGGGAGGCGGACCTGCCCAATCGGTGTGGTGGAACCGTCGGTCACCCCTGAGAAAGGCTTGGTAGGCTGAAGTTGCTCGTATGGCACTTGGAGGTTGTCGAATGTGTCGACGGACAGGACATTGAGTCTGGCGCCGCCGTCGATGAGGGTCTTGGTAACTTGCACATTGCTGATGACTGGTGAACAAAGCATCGGGAGAGCACCAGCGGTGGCCGCGCACTCGAGCTGATCTGCCGAGTTGAAAGTGATGGCGCACTGGGACCACCTGAGCAGGCACGTGGCCTCAAGCTTGGGGAGCACCGCGTTCACTTCACGAGCGAACTGTTTGAAGATGCGTTGAGAGGCTAGGGCCTGCGCACCGCCCAAGATGCAGGCGATAGCACGCAGCTCCTGGAAGCCCGCAGCCCCCTCGCCCTGATGGTGGTCGTCGTTCCTTCTTGGTGGTGGCGGCAGCGGGGGAAGACCGGCGTTGCCTTGAGGGTGATCCTCACGAGGCTGGTCCCTCCAGGCGCCCTCGTGAGGATGGTCCTGCCAGCGGTCCTCACGAGGCCTGTCGCGCCACTCCTGGCGCGGGCTACGGTCGTCCCAGCATCCGCCTCCACGTCCTCCTCCACGGCCGTAGCCCCGGTCGCTGCGCTCGGGGCGCCGACCGAAACGTCCTTCGCGAATGGCTATGAGCTCTTGACAGTCGCTGGTGTTGTGGGTGTTCAGATTGTGGAAGGCGTAGAACGGTCAGCTGCCCTTGGATGACTCGGGCTGGTCTCCGCCCCGCTTGGTGTCCGGCTCCGCTGCGAGCACAGCTGCCTCCTTGCGCTTCACGTCCTTGGCCTTGGCCTTCTTCTCCTCTGCACCCGCAGCTGGCAGCTCGAGGAGGGAAAGGCGCCCCTCCTCAGCTCTTGCGCACTTGGTTGCCAGGTTAAACATCTCCTGAGATGTGCACAGTTCCTCGTGGATAGAGAGCTCCTCCTTCATCTTGACGCCGTGGACGCCGTCAGAGAACACGGAGATGATGGCCTCATCCGTGACCTTGGGGATCTTGAGGCGAGTGTTGTTGAAGCGCTGGATGTACTTCTGGAGGGTCTCCCCTGGTTGTTGCTTGATGCGGCGCAGGTCACCCCCGGCCGGGGGGCGGTCGCGGGTGCCCTGGAAGTTGGAAACGAAGCGGTCGTGCATCTCATCCCAGGAGGAGATCGAGCCGTGCTGCAGGTTCAGGAGCCAAGAGCGGGCACCATCCTTGAGAGCCATGGGAAACCAGTTCGCCATGACCTTCTCGTTGCCGTTGGCCGCTTCGATGCTCAGCTCGTAGAGCTGCAGGAACTCCGCGGGGTCGGAGGTGCCGTCGTAGCGGGGAGGCAGATCCGGCTTGAACTTGCCTGGCCAGGCGATGCTACGCAGCTCGGGGGTGAAGGCGCGGCAGCCGGCCGTGGTTGCCGGGGCCCGCCTCAGAGGTGGAGCTTGGTCTTGGTGAGGCCCGTGTGCCGCTACCGCAGGTAGCGCGCGGTCTTGGCGAGGTGGCGTGGGGAGCGCAGGCGCAGCTTCCCGCGGTCGAGGAATTCCTTGGCAGCTTCTCTCTTCGCGCACGGGCACCGCGCGTGGTGGATCACGCCATGGGGCCGCGCGCCTTGGTGCCAAGGCACCGTCTTGGGGCAGAGGTGGTGGAGGCACTCCATGAGCCACGTCGCTCGTGGCTGGCGGAGGGCGAGGCAGAGAGTGGGACGGCGCCGGGGAGCCCCCTGCGGCGCGGACGAGTTCGGCAACGCGGTCAAGCCAGTCCTCGTAGAGGTCGTCGACCGGGCGGTAGCGCAGGAGCTCGTTCGCCATGAGGAGCACGGCCTGCACGTCCATGGGAGCGTGACGTGCGTGGGACGAGGAACCGGACGAGGTCAGCGATGGAGTGGCGGTGCGGCCGTCCTACCGCACCGATGGGTGAAGCAAGGACGCTTGCTGCTTGTTCCCCGCCGGGCCGGTAGCGGCGTTGGGGGCAGGAGACGGAGAACGACGAGGTGGCCCGCCGACGGGAGCCGTCTGAGCAACGCGGGCGGTGAGGGCAGCCCGGCGCTCAGCTCGAGCGCGGCGTGCGTCCGCCATGGAGACGACGGAGCGACGATCGACGGAAGGGAAGCTACGGCGCACCCCTACCTGGCGCGCCAAATGTCGGATGTGGGGTTCCGGCAAAACTCTTAAGGGTTGAACTCTGGGGTGCGCGCGAAGTTTTTTCCCTCCTACCAATCTACGCCCTAGCTCACTAAGATCTCGCGGACGAACTCTGCGAACTCGTAACACAGAAAGACACGGGATTTATACTGGTTCAGGCCACCATTGTGGTGTAATACCCTACTCCAGTGTGTGGTGGTGGATTGCCTCTTGGGCTGATGAAGAATAGTACAAGGGGAAGAACAGCCTCCTGAGGTTGAGGTGTTCTTGTGCTCTATGGGCTTGTGTATGAGAACTCGATCCGTCCCCTATGGTGGTGGCTAGCTCTACTTATATAGGCCCTGGTCCTCTCCCCAAATATTGAGCGGGAAGGGAGCCAACAACGGCGGGCGAATTTGAAAGGGGACAACTAGTACAAGCTATCCTGACAAAAGCGGTCTTCGCCTGTAAAAGGCTCTGGTGGTGACGACGTCTTGGGCACCACGGTGACCTTCGTCTGGCCGTCCTGCTGGTCTTGGTCTTGTTGCACCGATATGGAAACCTTTGCCTGATGCCTCGGTACTCTGCATCTGCGCTTGCTTCCTTAGCACCAAAGAGGAAACAAGGACGCTGCGCGTGCTGGCGCCCGCCTGGTGTCGATCGTCATGGCTCACATCACGAGAGCCTCGTGAGGTTTGCTCCACCTTGATATCTCCGCTCCTCGCGAGGCAGCCTGGTGAGGCTGCTCCCGAGGAGGTCTTGCGCCGCCCGCCTCGCGAGGCTTGGCCCCTCGCGAGGGTCTTGAATGCTTTGTTGATGAAGATGGGTCGTACAGGCCCGCTAGCGTAGCCACGCCTTGGGCCGCAGGGAGGCAAGTCTGGGGACCCCCATTTCCAGAACACCGACAAGACCGACTCCTGCCTGCATCTACTACTATTACTCCACACATCGACCGCTATCCAGCATGCATCTAGAGTATTAAGTTCAAAAGAACAGAGTAATGCTTTAAGTATGATGACATGATGTAGAGGGATAAACTCATGCAATATGATATAATCCCCATCTTGTTATCCTCGATGGCAACAATACAATACGTGCCTTGCTGCCCCTGCTGTCACTGGGTAAGGACACCGCAAGATTGAACCCAAAGCTAAGCACTTCTCCCATGGGAAGAAAGATCAATCTAGTAGGCCAAACCAAACTGATAATTCGAAGAGACTTGCAAAGATAACCAATCATACATAAAAGAATTCAGAGAAGATTCAAATATTGTTCATAGATAAACTTGATACTAAACCCACAATTCATCGGTCTCAACAAACACACCGCAAAAGAAGATTACATCAAATAGATCTCCACGAGAATCGTGGAGAACTTTGTATTGAGATCCAAAGAGAGAGAAGAAGCCATCTAGCTAATAATTATGGACCCAAAGGTCTGAGGTAAACTACTCACACATCATCGGAGAGGCTATGGTGTTGATGTAGAAGCCCTCCGTGATCAATGCCCCCTCCGGCAGGACACCGGAAAAGGCCCCAAGATGGGATCTCACGGGTACAGAAGGTTGCGGCGGTGGAATTAGGTTTTCGTGGATGCTTCTATTGGTTTGGGGATACGTAGGTATATATAGGAGGAAGAAGTACATCGGTGGAGCAATGTGGGCTCCACGAGGGTGGAGGGCGCGCCCCCTGCCTCGTGCCCTCCTGGTTGATGTCTTGACGTAGACTCCAAGTCCTCTAGATCATGTTTCTTTCGAAAATCACGTTCCCGAAGGTTTCATTCCGTTTGGACTTCGTTTGATATTCTTTTTCTGCAAAACTCTGAAATAGGCAAAAAACAACAATTTGGGCTGGGCCTCTGGTTAATAGGTTAGTCCCAAAATAATATAAAAGTGCATAACAAAGCCCATTAATCGTACAAAATAGAATATAATATAGCATGAAGCAATAAAAAATTATAGATACGTTGGAGACGTATCATTAAGTCATCCTACGGAAATCAGATATTCCCAAAATGTTTAGGCATCGTCCATTAACTTCGCATCTCAATCCCCTCCTGGCCTCGTTGCTAGCGAGCGTTGTTACTTAGGGAGCGTTTGGATCCTTAGTAAGAACATCTTACAGCATAGCCAGACAAGGTTAGGCATTTGGAACTGTTAAAATATGTTAGCTTTTATGGGCCAGCTAGCTTGGGTGGGCTAGAAAAACCTTGCTAGCTCAGGAGAGCCAGATCGGCTCGCTTCCGATGACAAACTTCGCGTAGTAGTAACATAGACTAGTAACATATGCATGTTGTAGTAGTCCAAGTTACTCACCACTATGACCAGCCTAAGCAATGTAACCAAACACTCCTTAATTACTCTGCCTTGTTATCTCCCCCGGAAACCCAATGCATGAAGCGCAACTACGCGTTGATCAGTCAAGAAATCAAAGTCGGCTTGCATGCGAGTTAATACATGGCCCTGCATGGTAGCTAAAACGGCATCTCTTAGTTGTTTGGATTAATTGTTGCGTTTAGAGACAGAAATCAGGGCTTTGATTGGAGGAATGACCGGTCAAGTTTCTCCTTCTCCTCCAATCCGCTTGCACCTTGGTCCCGCTGCACCTTCTAACGTGACTTATTACACCTAGACGGAGGGAGTCGTACGAGATACGGTGGCACACTGACTTAGGTCGAATACATGTGCCCAAAATTGTGTGCATGTTATAATAAGGATTCACTTAAAATAGTATGTGAGCGAACAGAGGGATCAATTGGACAGTGTTCCCGAGCAGTAGCGAGATGTGTGAGGTAAGATACACCGCTGGCGCTTTTAATTTGTCTTATTAATTTGTTTGTTTCACCCTCTGACTGGTGGGACCCAACGTACTACGTGGAGAGAGGTAAGGTGACTAAGGCTGCATTATTTCTGCACCACTGTGGATAGTCTTACCACCAAAGCCACATGACACGATTATGATTTAAATCCCAATGACTCCCACACACACAAAAAAACACACGGCATGCTTGTCACACGAATGCAGGAATGTATAAAAGGTTATTTTCCTCTCGTTGAACATAACGGGAGGGTTGTGTAGCTAGTTAGCCTGTTCGCTCATCAAACTTGAGGTCTCGGGTTCGATAACTACACTTGAGCATAATTCGTGTTTCTAGGGTTTGCACTCTTCACACTCTCTCCAGTATATATATACACGCTGAAGCCTCAGCGCTTGTAGTTGCTCTCTTCACACTCTCTCACCCTCTCCAGATCTAAACAAGACTTCGTTGGCCTCTCTCTCTCCCCTCACTGCTGGTCTGCTTGTAGTTGCTCTCTTCACACTCTCTCACCCTCTCCAGATCTAAAAAAGACTTCGTTGGCCTCTCTCTCTCCCCTCACTGTTGGTCAAAGAGCCGGCAGGATCTGTCCGCCGGGAAGGGAAGGAGGCTTAACGCTGTCGCCGTCAGCGAGAGAGGGAATCCACTACCGGCGCAGCTGTTCACTTTCACCCAGCGGCGGCGCGGGAGGGCCTCCGACCCCTTCTTCTTCGCCGCCGTACATAGTGTGGGTCGAACGGCCTCCGGTCGCCCACCGAACCACACCCCAAGAACCTTAAGGTATAATTTACTTATTCCACATGCATTGCTCTAGCTGCATGTGGGCTTTTTCCGCTTCTGCACTCGAATCTAGGTGTTGGATCAAACAGGAAAGTAGTGGGGAAAGTTGTATACCATGAATCTAGGACGTGGTTCAAAGAGCAAAGGAATGGGGGAAAGTTGTGGGAAAAGTTGTATAGCATGAATCTAGGACGTGGTTCAAAAAGGAAAGGAAGGGGGAAAGTAGTGGGGAAAGTTGTATCGCATGAATCTAAGACGTGGTTCAAAGAGGACAGGAATGGGGGAAAGTAGTGGGGAAAGTTGTATAGCATAAATCTATGACGTGGTTCACAGAGTAAAGGAAGTGGGGAAAGTACTAGTACAAACTGGCTATCCAGCACCTACGTTGGTCGAAAAGGGAAAACAATGACAAACGCAGTACGCACATCTGTAACAAACTGATCTTTTGTTTTGGGGGACAAGGCTGTAGAGTTTGAGTAGGACTAGATTTGATGCGCTCACATACGGAAAGGTGTCTAAAGATAACAAAACTGGAACCAACATAAATATGCTCCTCGGTTGTTTTTTCTTTGTTGCAACAGACTGTGCATCACCCCAGTACATCGGTAGATGCACATGGTGCTGGTGCGTCCACTGTCCCGTGCAACTCTTTAGCTGTTATTAATTTAAGGCCCTGTTTGGTTAAAAACTCCCTAGTCCCTACCTTCTTGGTGCTAGGGACTAAACATGGACTAGAGGTTATTAAATGACATGCTAAACGACCATGTTACCCCTAGTAATGAACTAACAGAGACAAGGTGCGATGCATGGCAGGGGCAACTGTTGGAAAAAGTCCCAAAAAGACTCTCCCTCGGGGTCTTCTTTCTTTAGTCCCAAATGCCCACTTTTAGTCCCTAAAAGTCCCTCCTGTTTGGTTTAGATGGGACTGACACGGAATTTTTTTAGTCCCTCCACCAAAATGTCCCTGTAAACAAGCACCCTCTAATAATGCTGCTAGAAAATTGATGCAATGCCACAGTTAAAAGCAAATTACATGTTTAACAAATTTTATTTTTAATATAATCTCTCTGTTAATATTAATCAATGCCACCGTTTGGGAAATGCTACTGTCTTGCTTTGTTTCCCATTTAGATAAGGTAGATGCTTCTTTTTGTTGGCTTCTGTGTCATCCACCGTTATTGACCACCAGTTGTTTCCTTTGCACCTCTGTGTAAACAGGGTTATCTACTTCACCTCGTTGCCATTGTGACCTTTTGTTGCACTGCACAAAACACTTTTGTTTTAAGAGTGTTTTGTGTAGTTCAACCAAAATGTCACACCGACAACATTGCTTGATTGCTTGATCTTAGTGGAACTGCACAAGAGGAGATCTTACTTCCTATCCGTGTTGGCAAATTTGGTTCAGAACTTCTTGTGAGTTGTTTGAATTCCGCGTCATGAGAGGTCAGTACTAGCCTTCTTTCACATGATTCTGAAGTGTGCTTTCATATGTTGTGCTACTTGTACGGTAATGTTGCTTGATTTTAGTGATCTGCACAAATGGAGACAAGACTTCCAATCTGTATGTGCACCGCAATATCCCATTGAGGTAAGGTATGGATATTTCACAACTGTTGGCCAGTATTTTGCCACTTTCATTAGAAAATTAATGTCATTGTTTAGTGCTATACTTGTGCAACCTAATTGACATGCCAAATATTACATTGAAGGCAAAGCTTGTCTGTTATTGAACCAAGTGATGAAGGGGAAGACCAAGCGGAAGAAAAACAAAAATCAACTCCTGGTGCTGTAATGAAGCACTGGAACTGTGATGACACAAGTAATGATATAGTTTTGCATCTTAATTTATTGCTATGGCTGGAACGAGCAATTGTTTTGCCACTGATTTGATGCCACTCTTAATGTAATACGTAATTATCTCTACTTGTGCAAACAGGGATCTTCTTTGAAGATACCATATATTTTAGTGGAACTGCACAAGAAGATGTTGGAAACATTAATCTAATCGAGGAATATATAGTAAGCATGGCCACCACAGTAGATAGCAACAGATGGTTCCGGAGAAGTGCTTCATCTGTATGCTCTACACAATAAGCCTCCTGACAAAGGTTGGTACTCGCCCACTAATTTCATCCATATGATTGAGCTTTGTCATCTCTATTGGTGTTGTGCTACTGTTTAGATACTGTCATCAAAAAGTGGTATTGTCCTTGAGAAGTGCTTCATCTGTGCGGTTTTAAATATTTCCTTTCCTTTTTTCGAGCAAACAGGGATGCTAGCATTTAGTTATCCTCTTGTCTTTGCACAACAGGATCATCCTCCTCTGAAGAAGAATATGGAGTACGTGAAGTGACTAGTTCCAATTATGCCAGGATGAAGAAGCCCTGTCTATCTTCTCATCAGAAGGAGCAGTTGAAGGATGGTTACATTACCCCCCACAAGACCAAACTAACTTCAGCTCAGAAGGACTGACAAATCTCCATTTTCTTGCTGTGATGCACGAGTACAATGTTGTTCTAGGATTCTTTCCGGTGAGTTGCATTTTTCTAAAACACATGGACCATGCAGGTGCCTGTTTAAACTGTCAATTCATAGTACAGTTTCCTTTATACTAATCACTTTTTTTGTATTTGTGCAAACAGGGGTGCTCAGCTTAATTTCAATTGGAACTGCACAAAATGTTCATGAATATATCGAATCATTCATTTCCACCATAAGAAAGGAGGTGCCCATAAGTTCAAGGCATTGCAACATTATATAAGGGCGAAATCATACAAGCTATGCGCGAATTTGGTTGATTTTGGTGGGGCTGCACAAAAAGAACAACTAGTTTATTTAGCATGAGGTGCCATGTCAATGTCTGAACTGATGGCAAACCCTGCCCATTCCATAATCGTAGGCATTTGATATTTTGAAATGGGAAAACATTGTCAAATTTTGCTCATTGATTTTAGCAAGAAGAGATGCGTTTGATATTTTCGAATGGGACGCCCTTTGCTGTCAGTAGCGTCGATCCATTTTTTCTTTATTCTTTAGTTGTGAAGTAAATATTGGCTCTGACATGTGAATCGCTGAGATGCATAATCATCGATTGTTTTGAATGTTCTCTTTGAATTGCCAAGCCTGTGTGTTTGATTGCAATGTACAGGAACACTAAAAAGCTGCTCAAACTCTTTGTACTCCTTCTGTTCCTTTTTACTTCGCACATTGTGAAAGTGCATACTTTTTTCTATAAGATTGGTCAAAGTAGAGATACTTTGACTGCAGACAAAACTTGTATGCAGACTAGAAAGGACCGGAGGGAGTACATGTGAAACTGCTGCAAATGAGGTGATCACCCTGGGAATAATGCTAGTACGTATTGTTTTGCATGTTCAACCAATGCCAGTGATACAAGAATTCGAACTAATCGAAATAAATTCATTCATACACGGTCGGATTTCATATAAACATGCCGGATTTCATTACATTTTTCATACATTCTTCAACTAAAAAGGGGTGCGCTGGAGGTATAATTAATTAACCGAAGCTACCCACCTGTGTCCGGCTGAGCCGAACAGAAGCTTCAGTGACTTAACTGCAGGTGCAGTTGCGTAACTGACATGTGGCCCAGATGCCTGTTGGGCCCATGTGTTAGTCAGCCAACTGCACCAGCAGTTAAGTAGAAGCAGCGTCCTTCTCCAACATAGCTCTCCGACTCCACGTCGCCGCCAAGAAGCTAACCGGCCGTCAGTGGTCAACCCGCTTAGCTTGTCATAGCGATTAGGGCAACTAGGAGCCCAATGATCAGGATCCCCACATGACAAACACCTTTCTTCTTGTCATTCTTCTTCTTGAAGTTCATGTGCCAATGAGATCCACGAAGGAGGAAGCTTAGTGATGATACCTCCGGCAACAAACTTGTCCGGTAGCATACAAATGAAGTGCTCAAGTTCTCTAGCAAATGACTGTATCTCATGAGCTTGCTCAACCACGGAGCACTCTTCAATCATCATGTAATCATAGAATTGCTCCATGATGTACAGCTCAGTGCCAGGAACCGAAGAGTAGCAGCGGTGGCCTTACTTGGACCCGAGCGGCGGCGACCTACCGTGTTCTACTTCCTCGTTTTCTGTGTGGAGCGGCCTCGTTGGCAGCGGGGCGGGGCCTCGGCGGAGCCGGCGATGTCCTTTGTCTCGTTGCCGGCGGGCGGCGCCTCGGCGGAGCGGGGGAAATCCTCCCCCTCGTTGCCGGCAGGGTGGGGCCTCGGCGGAGCCGGCGGTGTCCTCTGCCTCGTTGTTGGCACCGCAGGGCCTCGGCGGAGCAGGGCCTTGTCGACGCCAGTGGAGCAGGGACTTGTCGGAGCCGGCATTGTCCTCTGCCTCGTCCTCGGTCTCGCCAAACAGCGCCTCGCCTGCTACATCGCCCTCTTTGTAGGCGGCCGCAGCCTCTGCCACCCGCGTGCGGTACCGCCAGCGCTCGAGGCAGCCCTCGCGGGCGGAGCGGTACAAGTCGAGCAGCGCCTCCTGCTCCGCCCGCTCCACGGCGATCTGCTCCTCCGCCTGCAGGTGCTCCTGGAGGAGATGGTGGTTGTAGGCGGCATCGGCCTGTTCCTCCCGGAACTACTCCTCACACTTCTGCCTCACCGTGTCCATATATTGGGCACGGGCCTCGCCGATGGTCATGGTGCAATGCACCGGCGAGGATGGCGTGGGGGAGGGGGTTGGCGCCGGATCGTCGACTACCATGTTCTCCATTGGGACGTCGTCGTCCTCCGGCTGCCTGCCAGCCAGCCAGTCGGCAGCAATGGCTGCCATCTCCTTGTGGTCCGTCGTCCGCCCATCCCGAAGAGCGCTAGAGCGCGAGGAAGCCATGGTGGGCAGTAGTGGTGTGGACAGGAGAATAGGAACGGATGCGGATGACTGCGGCTATGGCCGGCACAGCAGTTTATATAGCAATGGTGGGCGGCAGAGGGACGGTCGTGTGGCGCCGGAGTAGCTGCCTCGGCAACCGCGTATCATTAATGTGGGCGGCAGAAGGACGGACGAACGACACTTGTGTCATTTGAAGGCGGAGCAACCACATGCACCGGGAAGCGGGGCGGGCGGCGCTGATCGTTTCGCGCGAAAAGCGCGCGCGGGCGAGGGAGGCGGTCTGGGTGGGCCAGGGCAGTAAGATTCGTGCTTGGCAGCGGGTCGGTCCAGCAATCGGACATGCTGGCTTGCCAGCTACCTCGCCGAGCTGAGCGACGACAATCAGACGATGGATGTAGCTTCCGACCAGGAGCCGGCGCAACTGTCCAAGCCGGTTCATGCCGTGTTCACCATAGAGTAGGTGCGGCCGCACTTCGACACCCTAATGGCGGAAGAGCTACCAGCGCAGGAGCACCTGTGCTGCAACCTCCGTCTCCTCAACGAGCACCGGTGAACAAGCGAATGACAATGCCGTCGCGGACATGTGACCCTATGATCCTGGCTTCCCGAATGAGCAGCGGGCGCTGTATCAGACCATCCATAGGGCCCGCGAGGCCCTCTCCGTCGTCCTTCGAGTTGTTGCGCTCGCCGTGGCGCTGCCATCTCGTGTTGTCAACATGGTTAATGGACATGAGGATGAGGAGATGACTTTACTTGGAGAGGATGACAGTGGGGACCCACCAGGGCCATAGCCGCACGTACGCAAGTGCCTCCTTATTAGTATATAAAGCTATATTTTTTTTGCTTCCTCCTGGTTTCCTGACATCACGGTCCCACACCATTGTCAACCTATGTAGTCAATAAACGAGAGAATTGCACAAGAAGCAGCCGATAGCTGGGACCAAGCAGCTCGAGCAGTATTTGTGTTTTTGAGGTGTGAGCACTACAGATTTTTTCTTAAGCGATGTTTAGCCCAGATATTAATTTTTCTCCTCTAAACAACAACGAAAACATTGTTGCAGCTATTAACTGGGAGGGTTGTGGCCCATCTAGCCCAGGCCAGATATCTAGCCCAGATATTAATTTTTTTCAAGCTGAAAATGGCTAGCCCAGCTATACTTTTTTTAGGAAAACTCAGGCAAGGTCAAGTTGTTATTCTCCGCCCCGCTGGGCTGCAAATCTTTCCTAGGAGGGATGCATTAGGCTTAACAAGAAAATGGGCTTTAAGAAATAATAAATGGTTTATAATTATAAAAACTGGGCAGTAACTATAAAAAATGCACCAAACACGTAATTACTTTATAATATATTATTTTTGGATATTTAAAATTTTAATTTCATTAATTGTTGCGAGCGCAATGTTTCGTTGGATTTTTACGTAATATGAATTTATATTGAAATTGTATTTAATCTGACTAGAAATTTCGGGATAAAAATATTTCGGATCCCATCAAAATGTGGGAAATTTTATTGAATTCTGTTTTGAACGGTTGGTTGAAGTGGGTTGTACTTTTAACAAACTGTAAATGGGCTGTAGTAAATTAAATTAGAATTTAAAAATTGGCTGCACATTCTTACAAATATCAAATGGGCTTTAAGTTCTCTGCCACACACTTGTGGCCTTACTAAGTTGACGCGTCCCCTAAAAAAGAGAGTTGACGCGTATGCAAGGCTTTGTCAACTTATAGTCAACACACGGTTCTAGCAGCAGTGGCCGTTGGATGTCCATCCAACGGATGCCGTGCTTCTTCTTCAAACTCGGATATTCTAGCTTCACCCGCCCAAAAAATGATTACTCCCCCTGACATCCGGGGCGCACCGTTTGGGAAGCTGACCTATGGGCCTACTAAGTTGACGCGTACCAAGGGCTTTGTCAACTTAGTCAATATAAACGATTCTAGCTGCAGTGACCGTACGATGTCCATCCAACGGCCGTCGTGCTTCTTCAACCTCTGGTCTTCTTGCTCCAGCCGCCCAAAGCAGCACCGGTCGTGTCGCCTGCTCCTGCCTCCCGTGGCCGGTTGTGCTGCCGCGCAGGCCTCACCGCCCCCTACTACTCCCACCGCTGGCCAGGGCATCCCTCCACTCACCCACACCCCCTGTTATTCTGCGGCGACGGTAGCCTCATACCGTAGCCGAACCAGTGAACCCTCGTACTCCTCTCCGCGTGGGCATCCACTGCCGCGTCTTCCCCAGCTCCGCGTCGTCCCCTTCCTAGGCCTCGTCGTCGTCCACCGCCCTGGTGCTCTCGGCGCGGCGTGGTCAACGTGATCAAGGAACGACTTCCATCGGAAGAGTACTGTACGTGGAGAGGCTGACAGCTGGGTCCACGGCAGCCGCAAGGAAGTGCCTCCTTATTACGTGGAAAATAATTATTCCTCCACCTGACAGCAGGGACCCACTGGACGGGCCACAGTATTTGGCAAAAAAACGTTTCCCCCTGACTGCTGGGACCCACCGGACGGGCCAATATATTTCGCGAAAAAAACGTTCCCCCCGCTGTCAGCTCGGACCCGCCGGAGGTGCCTCCTTATTACGCACAAAAAAATGAATACTCCCCCTGCTAGTTGGGACCCACCTTGGTGGGAGGATGACTTGTGGGCCTACTAAGTTGACGGGGATGGAGTGCTTTGTCAACTTAGTCAATATGAACGATTCTAGCTCCAGTGACCGTACGATGTCCATCCAATGGCCGTAGTGCTTCTTCAACCTCTGGTCTTCTTGTTCCAGCCGCCCAAAGCAGCGTCGGTCGTGCTGCATGCTCCTGCCTCCCATGGCCGGCTGTGCTACCGCAGAGGCCTCACCGCCCCCTACTATTCCCACCGCTGGCCAGGCCCTGCGGTGACGGCAGCCCCACACCGCAGCCGAACCAGTGAACCCTCGTACTCCTCTCCGCGCGGGCTTCCGCTGCCGCGTCTTCCCCGGCTCCGCGTCTTCCCCTTCCTAGGCCTTGCCATCGTCCACCGCCCTGGTGCTCTCGGAGCGGCGTGCTCAATGTGGTCAAGGAACGACTTCCATTGAAGAGTACAATACGTGGAGAGGCTGACAGCTGGGTCCACGGCGGCCGCAAGGAAGTGCCTCCTTATTAGGCGCAAAATAATTATTCCTCCACCTGACAGCAGGGACCCACCGGACAGGCAACTGTTTTTCGTGAAAAAAACATTTCCCCCTGACTGCTGGGACCTACCAGCTACATCTTCGCATGTAAGGAAGTGCGTCCGGGCAAAAAAAATTGATTCGCCCCCCTGACTGCTGGGACCCACCAGCTACATCTTCGCAGGCAAGGAAGTGCCTGACAGTCGGGACCCACCTGGTCGAAGCGTACGTAGCATTGTCATTCTGGTCGAGAACGTGTACGTACATACTGGTCGATGTAGAGGCGCGCAAGTAGCATGTACACGTACATACAGCGGCTAGTGTGCAAGAAAGAAAATACGGCCACGTACGTACATACGGGCAGGGTCTCGAACGCCTACTCGTGCATACGTACGGCCAGGGCTCGTGTACATGGCTGGGTCGGAACGGAGAAACTGTGTCGTCGTCGTGTTCGTGGGGAGCCAACCGTCTGGGTCGGAACGGAATGCGTCGTCGTGTTCATCGGGAGGGCTTGGACGGAATAGCCAATGGAAACGAGGCTGGCGTACCGCAGAACGGGGGAAACGGCCTTGTGTTCGACCGGCCACGGTCGAAACGGGATCCTGTTCATCGGGAGGGTCAGGCGTACCGCAAAACGGAGGAAACGGACCTCCTACGGTCGAAACGGGGGTCCTGTTGATCGGGAGGGGTGTGGCGTACCGCAAAACGGAGGAAACGGACTTGTGTTGGAGGGCTACGGTCGAAACGGGGGTCCTGTTCATCGGGAGGGGTGTGGCGTACCGCAAAACGGGACTCCACAGGATATTGTTCATCTCCACCGTCGACCCCCTCCAGACTCCACGGGCTACTGTTCATCCACCATCGACCTCCTCCAGCCTCCACCTGCGACGGTTCATCCACGGGCTCCTGTTCATCCAGCCTCCACCGCGCGCTACTCCACCGGCTACTGTTCAACCAACCCTCTCCACGGGCTCCTGTTCAACCACCCCTCCACGGGCTACTGTTCATCCAGCCCTCCACCGTCTACTGTTATCCAGCCCTCCACGGGGTGGTCCTGTTCATCCTGCCCTCCACGGGGTCATGTTCATCCAGCCCCAACCGGCTCGATCGATCGGGGTCCTGTTCATCCAGAGGCAACACCACGGGGTCCTGTTCATCCACCCCCACTGGGAACTGTTCATCCAAACCCCCCAGCTACGCTCACTGTTCATCCAGAGGCGGCATCGATCGGCTTCAGTTAGCAGCAGTAGCGAAGGAATTGCTTGATCGGGTTCAGTTAACAGCCATCGATCGATCGCTCGGGTTCAGTTACGCGTAGCCTGCAGTGCAATCACTCGGGTTCAGTTAGAGCCCAACGCCTCGCTCGGGTTCAGTTAGAGCCCAACGCCTCGCACCCACGCGTGTGCGTGTAGTAGAGAAACACGCATCGCTCGGCCCCGACCACCCACCCTAACCGGGAACACCCTGATATTTTCCTCGCTCTCGCTTCTACCACGGTTTTTTCCGTCATGGACGACCCAAAGAATGCCATGCAGCTGCGTCTCCGGCCCGCCCAGGACGAAAAGCCCATTTTCTATCATGATTTTTTGTCATAGAAGTAGGACCCCACCACATCTATGATGATACTGGGTTTTGTCACAATTATCGTCATAGAAGTGTCATAAATATGACAGAAAAAAATTTCGTTCGGCCCAAAATGTCACGGATGTGTCTTTTTTGTAGTGAGTGTAGTGGGCGAAGATGAATGCCTTCAAGCTCGCAACCGAGGGACCGCCCGCAAGCAAAGAGCACCGCACGCTAGAGCAGATCCCGCATTGTAGAGGGCCAGTGTTCGAAGGACAACAGTTTTGAATGAATGTATCCATGTTGTCCAATCTTTGTATTATGAAACAAGGCTTATGTATGATATGTTGCTTGTTTTACTTTAAAATGTTTCCTCCTGTGCGGCCGTTTATTGTATCTGAGAGTTGGCCAGTCGTCGGCTTCAGCCCCTACGTAGGTAGTACGAGGGTGTTCAGGATAGCATCTAAACACACTTGACCCAACGACTTGGTCCTTGAAGGAGGTGTTAGTGCGGCGGACCAGGCAATCGGACTATGTGGTTTTATCACTCTCACTTAGCCATAGGAGTTTGACAACGGGAGTGTAGGCGCAGCCCCTAGTATTATTCGATTATCCGAACTTGGGTGCTGCAAATGCCCGACCGGATGAAGGCTGGTCTGTCGCGTGATGCAGAAAAGGTCAAAAAATATTTATACTTAGCCACCGAATAGCTGACCAGCTCTTGCTGCATCATGACAGTCAGTTTTCGGCTTTCTCTACTGAGGTGTTTGTCTGGATGAACCAGAAACACAATCGTAGTAGTTCTCCCTTTACTACCTTAGCCGAACAAGTGGAACGTAAGGCAGTAACCACAGGAGCCGGGCAACCCAACTATTGACCAATGACATGATTCGGAGCCGATGCATATAATGCTATATTCGGGACGCCGAATTGTACTATAAAAGTGTTCGGACTTATTTTATGTTTAAGAAATGCACGTGGCTCAATAGAGCCCCTGGCGATTTAAGTCATACCGAGGTGTACATGACAATTGGATGGAAAAAACAGGGAAATGCAGATTAAGAAATAAGCCAGTGCCGTATAGGTTGGGCTAGAAACTGTTTCCATTATAGTCTGATTGATACGTCAAAACATATTTGTACAAATAATGCAATAAGCAACAAGGCTATTTTACATGCCGAGCACAAGGAAAAGCTGTGTACAGGTCCTGAAAACGGACGAGGTGATCTTTAAAGACCCTTTAGGTACTCTGCCACGCGTCTACGCTGCTTTTCTCATTGGCGTGTTATCCTTCGAAAGGATCAACGAGCGGGTTTTCATGATGGGCCCTGAAAAGGGCCCTTGGTAACGTCGAAAGGTGATGTGGTTTGCAGGGAACCTGGAAAAATAAAAAATAAGAGGAAAAGGAAATATGAGGGTCCGGATAGGGTCTAGCCGTATTGTGGGCTTTATCTTTACTATGCCTCCATCTTTGCCCATGGTATCTTTAGTGCGTAGTTATGTACGCGTGGTACATATGCCGCAATTCGGTTGGGACTGAGACGGAGGCCGAATTGCTAATCGAGCTCCTGATGAGCTAGACTGTCGTGCTGCGGGGTAGTCCAGACTCGTTTAATAGTGTCCGGGGGCTTGGCTGCCTATATAATAGCTGGCTTGATAAGGCCGCCTTGTACCTCCGCTGCCAGGGTCGCGGTGTGCTCCTCAGTACGGAGGGAGCGTTCCATGTTTCCATTGACTGTTATGACACCGCGTGGTCTGGGCATCTTGAGTTTGAGATAGGCATAGTGTAGGACCGCATTGAAGCGAGCGAACGTAGTTCGTCCGAGCAGTGCGTGGTAGCCACTGCAGAAAGGGACGATGTCAAAGATCAAGTCTTCGCTTCGGAAGTTGTCCGGTGAACCAAAGACGACCTCCAATGTGATTGAGCCCGTGCAGCGGGCCTCTACACCAGGTATTACTCCTTTAAAGGTAGTCTTGGTGGGTTTGATTCTTGACGGATCAATACCCATCTTGCGGACTGTGTCCTGATAGAGCAGGTTAAGGCTGCTGCCGCCGTCCATGAGGACTCGCGTAAGGTGGAATCCATCAATAATTGGGTCGAGGACCAGTGCGGCCGAACCTCCATGACGGATGCTGGTCGAATGGTCTCTGCGATCGAAAGTGACCGATAGGTTGACCATGGGTTGAATTTTGGGGCGACTGGCTCTATCGCATAGACGTCTTAGCATGTGCTTGCGCTCCCGCTTGGGGATGTGAGTAACGTATATCATATTCACCGTTTTGACCTCGGGGAGAAATTTCTTCTGTCCCCCTGTGTTCGGTGGACGAGGCTCCTCGTCGTCGTCCTCGCTGGGCGACCCTTTTTCCTTATGTTCGGTATTTAACTCACCGGCCTGTTTAAAGACCCAACAACTTCTGTTGGTATGATTGGCAGGCTTGTCGGGGGTGCCGTGAATTTGGCAGGGTCGATCGAGTATTCGGTCCAAGCTAGATGGACCATCTTTGTTTCTTTTGAATGGCCTTTTCCGCTGACCGGACTTGGGGCCACTAAATCCGGCGTTGACTGCCGTATCTTCGGTATTGTCATTGCTGCTTCGACGCTTGTGTTTGTTGCGTCGGGTCCTGCCGTTGTCGTTTCTGACTTCATAAGAGCCAGGGTCGCTGGTACTATTACTGCTACGAGCTAGCCAGCTATCTTCGCCCACGCAAAAGCGGGTCATGAGTGCTGTAAGGGCTGCCATGGACTTCGGCTTTTCTTGGCCGAGGTGTTGGGCGAGCCATTCGTCGTGGATGCTATGTTTGAAGGCCGCTAGGGCTTCGGCGTACGGACAGTCGACAATCTGGTTCATTTTTATTAGGAACCTGGTCCAGAATTTCCTGGCCGACTCTCCGGGCTGCTGGATGACAACCCACAAGTATAGTGGATCACAACAGTTTTCAAGGGTAGAGTATTCAACCCGAATTTATTGATTCGACACAAGGGGAGCCAAAGAATATTCTCAAGTATTAGCAGCTGAGTTGTCAATTCAACCACACCTGGAAGACTTAATATCTGCAGCAAAGTATTTAGTAGCAAAGTAGTATGGAAGTAACGGTAACGGTGGCAAAAGTAACAGTAGCAGCTTTGTAGTAATTATAACAGTGGCAACGGAAAAGTAACTAAGCAAAGATCAATATGTGAAAAGCTCGTAGGCATTGGATCAGTGATGGATAATTATGTCAGATGCGATTCCTCATGCAACAGTTATAACCTAGGGTGACACAGAACTAGCAACAGTTCATCAATGTAATGTAGTCCGAATATAGTCATACGTGCTTATGGAAAAGAACTTGCATGACATCTTTTGTCCTACCCTCCCGTGGCAGCGAGGTCCTATTGGAAACTAAGGGATATTAAGGCCTCCTTTTAATAGAGTACCGGACCAAAGCATTAACACTTAGTGAATACATGAACTCCTCAAACTACGGTCATCACCGGGAGTGGTCCCAATTATTGTCACTTCGGGGTTACCGGATCATAACACATAGTAGGTGACTATTGCCTTGCAAGATAGGATCAAGAACTCACATATATTCATGAAAACATAATAGGTTCAGAATTGAAATCATGGCACTCGGGCCCTAGTGACAAGCATTAAGCATAGCAAAGTAATAGCAACATCAATCTCAGAACATAATGGATACTAGGGATCAAACCCTAACAAAACTAACTCAATTACATGATAAATCTCATCCAACCCATCACCGTCCAGCAAGCCTACGATGGAATACTCATGCACGGCGGTGAGCATCATAAAATTGGTGATGGAGGATGGTTGATGATGACGATGGCGACGGATTCCCCTCTCCGGAGCCCCGAACGGACTCCAGATCAGCCCTCCTGAGAGAGATTAGGTCTTGGCGGCGGCTCCGTGTCGTAAAACACGATGAATCCTTCCCTCTGATTTTTTTCTCCCCGAACGTGAATATATAGAGTTGGAGTTGAGGTCGGTGGAGCCTCAGGGGGCCCCATGAGGCAGGGGGCGCGCCCTCCACCCTTGTGGACAGGGTGTGGGGCCCCTGGTGTTGATTCTTTCGCCAGTATTTTTTATTAATTCCAAAAATATTCTCCGTGAAGTTTTAGGTCATTCCGAGAACTTTTATTTCTGCACAAAAATAACACCATGGCAATTCTGTTGAAAACAGCGTCAGTCCGGGTTAGTTCCATTCAAATCATGCAAGTTAGAGTCTAAAACAAGGGCAAAACTGTTTGGAAAAGTAGATACGATGGAGACGTATCAACTCCCCCAAGCTTAAACCTTTGCTTGTCCTCAAGCAATTCAGTTGACAAACTGAAAGTGATAAAGAAAAACTTTTACAAACTCTGTTTGCTCTTGTTGTTGTAAATATGTAAAGCCAGCATTCAAGTTTTCAGCAAAGATTATGAGCTAACCATATTCACAATAACACTTAGGTCTCATGTTTAATCATATCAATGGCATAATCAACTAGCGACCAATAATAATAAATCTCGGGTGACAACACTTTCTCAAAACAATCATAATATGATAAAACAGATGGTATCTCGCTAGCCCTTCCTGAGACCGCAAAACATAAATCCAGAGCACCTCTGAAGATCAAGGACTGACTAGACATTGTAATTCATGGTAAAAGAGATCCATTCACAGTTATACTCGATGTAAATTAATAGTAATGCATGCAAATGACAGCGGTGCTCTCCAACTGGTGCTTTTTAATAAGAGGATGATGACTCAACATAAAAGTAAATAGATAGGCCCTTCGCGGAGGGAAGCAGGGATTTGTAGAGGTGCCAGAGCCCGAGTTTTGAAATAGAGATAAATAATATTTTGAGTGGCATACTTTCATTGTCAACATAACAACCGAGAGATCTCGATATCTTCCATGCTACACACATTATAGGCGGTTCCCAAACAGAATGGTAAAGTTTATACTCCCCCACCACCAACATGCATCAATCCATGGCTTGCCCGAAACAATGGGTGCCTCCAACTAACAACAGTCCTGGGGGAGTTTTGTTTACAATTATTTTGATTTGGTTTGAGCATGGGACTAGGCATCCCGGTTATCGGCCATTTTCTCGTGAGTGAGGAGCGGAGTCCACTCCTCGTGAGAATAACCCACCTAGCATGGAAGATACAGACAGCCCTAGTTGATACATGAGCAATTCGAGCATACAAAACAGAATTTCATTTGAAGGTTCAGAGTTTGGCACATACAAATTTACTTGGAACGACATGTAGATGCCGCATATAGGAAGGTATGGTGGACTCATATGGAATAACTTTGGGGTTTATGAAGTGGATGCCCAAGCAGTATTCCTGCTTAGTACAAGTGAAGGCTAGAAAAAGACTGGGAAGCGACTAACTAGAGAGCGACAACAGTCATGAACATGCATTAAGATTAATGAACAATGGGTGCAAGCATGAGTAGGATATAAATCACCATGAACATATATATCGTGGAGGCTATGTTGATTTTGTTTCAACTACATGCGTGAACATGTGCCAAGTCAAGCCACTCGAATCGTTCAAAGGAGGACACCACCCTATCATACCACATCACAACCATTTTAATAACATGTTGGCACGCAAGGTAAACCATTATAAACTCCTAGCAAATTAAGCATGGCATGAGCAACTATAATCTCTAATTGTCATTGCAAACATGTTTCATTCATAATAGGCCGAATCAAGAACGACGAACTAATCATATTTACAAAAACAAGATAGGTCGAGTTCATACCAGCTTCTCCCATCTCAATCAGTCCATCATATATCATCATTATTGCCTTTCACCTGCACGACCGAACGGTGTGGATAATAATAATAGTGCACATGCAATTGGACTAAGCTGGAATCTGCAAGCATTTAATACACAGGAGAAGACAAGGTAATATGGGCTCTTTGTTAAATCAACAATAATGCATATAAGAGACACTCAACATTTTCATCATGGTCTTCTCCTCTCGACCCCCAAAGAAAAGAAAGGAAATAAAACTATTTACACGGGAAAGCTCCCAACAAGCAAAAGAAGAATGGGAAACTTTTTGGGTTTTCTTTTAATTATTACTACTATAGGCATGGAAAGCAAACTAGCTAGAAACTACAACTAATTTTTTTGGTTTTTCTTAAGTTTTTTCAAACACACAAGAAGAAGACTTAAAACAGAAAATAAACTAGCATGAATAGTACAATGAAAAAGTATGAGCACCGACAACTGGCATGAGTGTCTGAACATGAATGTAATGTCGTTGAGAAATACGTACTCCCCCAAGCTTAGGCTTTTGGCCTAAGTTGGTATAGGGCCACGGCTGGCCTGGCGGATATCCAAAGTTGTAGCTGGGGTCGTACTGAGATGCAGCGGCTACTGCCTGACGAGCTGCAGCTTGGAGGCGAGCTGCCTTCGTCCTCCTTTCATACTCGTTCGCCTCCTCCCTGGTTATAACATATCTCCTTTTTGCCTGAAAGTCAAAGAAAGTAGGAGCAGGGAGAGCAACATGGACAGTGCGACATTTGTCGAAGATTAGTCGGTACTGGAGGAACTGTTCATTCTTCTCAACAAACTGATGGCGGACCATAGCGTTATAATCTAGATAAGCAGGAGGTAACTCCAAATCATTTCTATGTATGGGTACATCAAGATAATTTGCTACACGAGTTGCATAAATTCCACCAAACAAATCTCCACTTGTACCGTTATGATGCAACCTTCATGCAACAATAGCCCCCAAGTTATATTGTTTATCACCTAATACCGCACTTTTGAGGACACAACGATCTGGAACGCACATGTGACAAGCTTCATCTTTACCGTTAATGCATCTACCTATAAAGAGAGCAAAATAATGTATGGAAGGAAAATGAATGCTCCCTATGGTAGCTTGTGTGATTTCTCTAGATTCCCCCACAGTGATACTAGCAAGAAATTCTTTATATTCAGATTTGCAAGGTTCACTAACATTGCCCCACTGCGGGAGTTTGCAAGCATTACTAAAATCTTCTAGGTCCATGGTATATGATTTATCATTAAGATCAGATAAAACAGTGTGAGAATTGCGCGAGGATGTAAATTTAAACCTTCTCACAAAGGAATCAGTTAGGTAGTGGTATTGCGGGCACTTATCTGACACGAAGTCCTCGAGATCAACATTACACACATACGCGTCAAATTCATCCTTGATGCCTGCCCGGACCATGAACTCCTCTGACGGCCATTCGCAAGGCCGCACTTGAGCTTCCCTCGGTAGTTCTGTGTCCGGCTCATGTATCGCGAGCCTTGGGCCTTGCTTCCTTGAGGAACCACCTTGGGACATTTTCCTAAACATATTTCTTCCTCTGAAAAATTTCTGAAATTTTTAGTGACTCAAAAATGAAAGTGAACCAAACTCAACAAGATTGATAACAACTACGCCCACAAGTGCCTAGAGGCTATATCATGCATTAAAACTACTTTGGACCATATAAATTTGACATGCAAGCTCAAGAATAGGGTCACCTAAGCAGCCAAAATTTGCAATAAATAAAGCACTAGAAAAAAAAAACTAATTGGACCATTGGAGGAGTCACATACCGAAGAACAATCCCCCAAAACAGTTTTGTGAATGGAGCTTTGAGCAAGGAGATCGAAAATGGCAGCAAGATGAGCTAGAACACGGGTTTGAGCTATGTGAGGATTTTTTTCTGGAGGAAGATGAACTGAGTGGGTGCTGGAATAAGTGGAGGGGGGTCCACAAGGCAGGGGGCGCGCCCTGGATCCTCGTGGCTAGGTGGTGGCCCCCTCTGGAGTATTCTCAGTGCCAGATATTCTTAAATATTCTACAAAAATCATATTTCATTTTCAGGACATTTGGAGAACTTTTATTTTCGGGGTATTTTTTTATTGCAAAGATAATTCAGAAAACAGACTAAAATACTATTTTTGCTTTATTTAATCTAAATAACAGAAGGTAAAAGGAGAGTACAGAGAGTTGTGCTTTCTAACTTCATCCACCTCATGCTCATCAAAAGGAATCCACTAACAAGGTTGATCAAGTCTTGTTAACAAACTCATTCCAAATCGCATGAAACCGGAGAATTTTCGAATAGCACTAGGTTACCTCAACGGGGATATGCACGACCCCAACAATAAGAATATCATATTTCTTCTTGACAGTAGGAAGAGGAAATTCAAAACCTCCAATAGTAATCGTTGGAATTTTTCCAATAGAATTGATACTGTGGACTTGAGGTTGTTTCCTCGGAAAGTGTACCGTATGCTCATTACCATTAACATAAAAAGTGACATTGCCTTTGTTGCAATCAATAACAGCCCCTGCAGTATTCAAAAAGAGTCTACCAAGGATAATCGACATACTATCGTCCTCGGGAATATCAAGAATAACAAAGTCCGTTAAGATACTAATGTTTGCAACCACAACAGGCTCATCCTCACAAATATCGACAGGTATAGCAGTTGATTTATCGGCCATTGATAACCCACAATTATAGGCAATCGCAACAGTTTTAAAGGGTAGAGTATTCAACCCAAATTTATTGACTCGACACAAGGGGAGCCAAAGAATATTCTCAAGTATTAGCAGTTGAGTTGTCAATTCAACCACACCTGGATAACTTAATATCTGCAGCAAAGTATTTAGTAGAAAAGTAATATGGAAGTAACGGTAACGGTAGCAAAAGTAATATTTTTGGGTTTTGTAGTAATTGTAACATTAGCAACGGTAAAGTAAATAAGAGGAGAACAATGTGTGAAAAGCTCGTAGGCATTGGATCGGTGATGGAGAATTATGCTGGATGTGGTTCATCATGTAACAGTCATAACATAGGGTGACACAGAACTGCTCCAATTCATCAATGTAATGTAGGCATGTATTCCGAATATAGTCATACGTGCTTATGGAAAAGAACTTGCATGACATCTTTTATCCTACCCTCTCGTGGCAGCGGGGTCCTAATGGAAACTAAGGGATATTAAGGCCTCCTTTTAATAGAGTACCGGACCAAAGCATTAACACATAGTGAATACATGAACTCCTCAAACTATGGTCATCACCGGGAGTGGTCCCGATTATTGTCACTTCGGGGTTGCCGGATCATAACACATAGTAGGTGACTATAGACTTGCAAGATAGGATCAAGAACTCACATATATTCATGGAAACATAATAGGTTCAGATCTGAAATCATGGCACTCAGGCCCTAGTGACAAGCATTAAGCATAGCAAAGTCATAGCAACATCAATCTCAGAACATAGTGGATACTAGGGATCAAACCCTAACAAACCTAACTCGATTACATGATAAATCTCATCCAACCCATCAGTGTTCAGCAAGCCTATGATGGAATTACTCACGAACGGCGGTGAGCATCATGAAATTGGTGATGGAGGATGGTTGATGATGACGACGGCGACGGATTCCCCTCTCCGGAGCCCCGAACGGACTCCAGATCAGCCCTCCCAAGAGAGTTTAGGGCTTGGTGGCGGCTCCGTATCATAAAACGCGATGAATCTTTCTCTCTGATTTTTTTCTCCCCGAACACGAATATATGGAGTTGGAGTTGAGGTCGGTGGAGCTCCAAGGGGCCCATGAGGTAGGGGGCGCGCCCAGGGGGGCAGGCGCCCCCCCCCCACCCTCGTGGGAAGGGTGTGGGCCCCCTGGCCTTGATTCTATTGCCAGTATTTTTTATTATTTCCAAAAATAATCTCCGTGGAGTTTCAGGTCATTCCGAGAACTTTTGTTTCTGCACATAAATAACACCATGGCAATTTTGCTGAAAACAGCGTCAGTCCGGGTTAGTTCCATTCAAATCATGCAAGTTAGAGTCCAAAACAAGGGCAAAAGTGTTTGGAAAAGTAGATACGACGGAGACGTATCAACTCCCGCAAGCTTAAACCTTTGCTTGTCCTCAAGAAATTCAGTTGACAAACTGAAAGTGATAAAGAAAAACTTTTACAAACTCTGTTTGCTCTTGTTGTTTTAAATATGTAAAGCCAGCATTCAAGTTTTCAGCAAAGATTATGAACTAACCATATTCACAATAACTCTTAGGTCTCATATTTACTCATATCAATGGCATAATCAACTAGCGAGCAATAATATAAATCTCGGGTGACAACACTTTCTCAAAACAATCATAATATGATATAACAAGATGGTATCTCGCTAGCCCTTTCTGAGACCGCAAAACATAAATGCAGAGCACCTTTAAAGATCAAGGACTGACTAGACATTGTAATTCATGGTAAAAGAGATCCAATCATAGTCATACCCAATATAAATTAACAGTAATGAATGCAAATGACAGCGGTGCTCTTCAACTGGTGCTTTTTAATAAGAGGGTGATGACTCAACATATAAGTAAATAGATAGGCCCTTCGCAGAGGGAAGCAGGGATTTGTAGGGGTGCCAGAGCTCGATTTTGAAATAGAGATAAATAATATTTTGAGTGGCATACTTTCATTGTCAACATAACAACCAAGAGATGGTGATATCTTCCATGCTACACACATTATAGGCGGTTCCCAAACAGAATGGTAAAGTTTATACTCCCCCTCCACCAACAAGCATCAATCCATGGCTTGCTCGAAACAACGAGTGCCTCCAACTAACAATAGTCCCCGGGGAGTTTTGTTTGCAATTATTTTGATTTGATTTGCCTAAAGCATGGGACTGGGCATCCCGGTGACCAGCCATTTTCTCGTGAGTGAGGAGCGGAGTCCACTCCTCTTGAGAATAACCCGCCTAGCATGGAAGATACGGACAACCCTAGTTGATACATGAGCTATTCGAGCATACAAAACATAATTTCATTTGAAGGTTTAGAGTTTGGCACATACAAATTTACTTGGAACGGCAGGTAGATACCGCATATAGGAAGGTATAGTGGACTCATATGGAATAACTTTGGGGTTTAAGGGATTGGATGCACAAGCAGTATTCCCGCTTAGTACAGGTGAAGGCTAGCAAAAGACTGGGAAGCGACCAACTAGAGAGCGACAACAGTCATGAACATGCATTAAAATTAATGAACATTGAGTGCAAGCATGAGTAGGATATAATCCACCATGAACATAAATATCATGAAGGCTATGTTGATTTTGTTTCAATTACATGTGTGAACATGTGCCAAGTCAAGTCACTCGAATCATTCAAAGGAGGATACCACCCATCATACCGCATCACAACCATTTTAATAGCATGTTGGCACGCAAGGTAAACCATTATAAGCTCCTAGCTAACTAAGCATGGCATAAGCAACTAAATCTCTAATTGTCATTGCAAACAAGTTTATTCATAATAGGCTGAATCAGGAATGATGAACTAATCATATTTACAAAAACAAGAGAGGTCGAGTTCATACCAGCTTCTCTCATCTCAATCAGTCCATCATATATCATCATTATTTCCTTTCACTTGCACGACCGAACGATGTGAATAATTAATAATAGTGCACGTGCATTGGACTAAGCTGGAATCTGCAGGCATTCAATAAACAAGAGAAGACAAGGCAATATGGGCTCTTGGTTAAATCAACAATAATGCATAAAAGAGCCACTTTAACAATTTCATCATGGTCTTGTCCTATCGACCCCCAAAGAAAAGAAAAGAAATAAAACTATGTACACGGGAAAGCTCCCAACAAGCAAAAGAAGAACAGGAAATATTTTTCTGGGTTTTCTTTTTAATTATTACTACTACAGCAAGAAAGTAAACTAGCTAAAAGCTACAACTAATGTTTTTTTATTTTTCTTAAGGTTTATCAAACACACAAGAAGAAAGCATAAAAAGGAAAATAAACTAACATGGATAGTAAAATGAAAGAGTATGAGCACCGACATCTAGCATGAGTGTGTGAACATAAATGTAATGTCGGTGAGAGATACGTACTCCCCCAAGCTTAGGCTTTTGGCCTAAGTTGGTCTATTGCCACGGCTGGCCTGGCGGATATCCAAAGTTATAGTTGGGGTCGTATTGAGATGCAGCAGTCATTGCATCGTGGGCTGCAGCTTGGAGGCGAGCTATCTCAGCCCTCCTCTTATACTCTTCCGCCTCATCTCTGGTTATAAAATATCTCCCTTTTACCTGAAAGTCAAAGAAAGTAGAAGAAGGGAGAGCGACGTGATAGGTGCATCGTCTGTCAAAGATTAGTCGGTACTGGAGGAACTGATCATTCCTCTCAACAAAATGATGACGAACCATAGCCTCATAATCCAAATAAGCAGGAGGCAACTCAATATCATCCTCACGTATGGTTACACCAAGAAAATTAGCTAAACGGGTTGCATAAATTCCACCAAAGAAATCTCCATTAAATCTATTATTATGCAACCTACGTGCAACAATGGCTCCCACATTATAATGTTTACCTCCTAATACAGCACTCCTGAGAACACTGAGATCAGGGACACATATGTGACATGCTTCGTCCTTACCATTTATGCACCTACCTATGAAGAGAGCAAAATAATGTATAGAAGGAAAATGAATGCTCCCTATGGTAGCTTGTGCTATATCTCTAGATTCACCCACAGTTATACTATCAAGAAAATCTCTAAACTCACATTTGCGAGGTTCACTAGTACTACCCCATTGTGGAAGTTTGCAAGCAGTGGTAAAATCCTCTAAGTCCATAGTATAAGAATTTTCATAAAGAACAAACAGGACAGTTTGAGAATTGCGTGAAGATGAAAATTCAAACCTCCTCACAAAGGAACTAGTGAGATAGTGGTACTGACGGCACTTATCTGCCTCGAAGCTCACAAGATCAGCATTACGCAAATATGCATTAAATTCTTCCTTGATTCCTGCTTGATCCATGAAGTCCTCTGAAGGCCATTCACAAGCCCGCACTGGAGCGTCCCTTGGTGGTTCATCGTCAGCATCGCGCATTGCGAGCCTGGGTCCTTGCTTCCTTCAAGGACCACCTTGTTACATTTTCCTAAACATATTTCTTCCTCTAAAAAAATTTCTGAAAATTTTAGTAACTTCAAATAAAAGTGAACCAAGCTCAACAAAATTGATAGCAACTACTCCTACAAGTGCCTAGAGCCTATATCATGCATTAGAACTACTTGGAACCATATTAATTTGACATGCAAGCTCAAGAACAGTGTCACCTAGGCAGCACAAATTCGCAATGAATATAGCACTAGAACAAAAACTAATTGGACCATTGGAAGAGTCACATACCAAGGAACAATCCCCCAAAGCAGTTTTGTGAGAGGTGCTTTGAGCAAGGAGATCGAAAATCGCAGCAAAATGAGCTAGAACTCGTGCTTGAGCTGGATGGTGATTTTTTGGGAGGAAGAAGAAGTGTGTGGGTGCGGGAATAAGTGGAGGGGAGCCACCGTGGGCCCACGAGGCAGGGGGCGCGCCCAGGGGTGGGCGCTCCCTGGACCCTCGTGCCCAGGTGCTTGCTCCCCCTGCTGTGTTCACAGTACCAAATATTCTCAAATATTCCAGAAAAAATCATATTAAATTGGCAGGGCATTTGGAGAACTTTTATTTTTGGGGTATTTTAATATTGCACGGATACTTCAGAAAACAGACAGGAAAATACTATTTTTACTTTATTTCAACTAAATAACAGAAATTAAAAATAGGGTACAGAAGGTTGTGCCTTCTAACTTCATCCATCTCATGCTCATCAAAAGGAATCCGCTAACAAGGTTGATCAAGTCTTGTTAACAAACTCATTCTGAATAACATGGAACCGGAGAAATTTAGAATAACACTATGTTACCTCAACGGGGATATGCACATCCCCAATAATAAGAATATCATATTTGTTCTTGACAGTAGGAAGAGGAAATTCAAAACCTCCAAAAATAATCGATGGAATTTTTCCAATAGAATTGATACTGTGGACTTGAGGTTGTTTCCTCGGAAAGTGTACCGTATGCTCATTACCATTAACATGAAAAGTGACATTGCCTTTGTTGCAATCAATAACAGCCCCTACAGTATTCAAAAAGGGTCTTCCAAGAATAATAGACATACTATCATCCTCGGGAATATAAAGAATAAGAAAGTCCGTTAAAATAGTAACGTTTGCAACCACAACAGGCACATCCTAACAAATACCGACAGGTATAGCAGTTGATTTATCAGCCATTTGCAAAGATATTTCAGTAGGTGTCAACTTATTTAAATCAAGTCTACGATATAAAGAAAGAGGCATAACACTAACACCGGCTCCAAGAACACATAAAGCAGTTCTAACATAATTTCTTTTAATGGAGCATGGTATAGTTGGTACTCCTGGATCTCCAAGTTTCTTAGGTATTCCACCCTTAAAAGTGTAATTAGCAAGCATGGTGGAAATTTAAGCTTCCGGTATCTTTCTTTTATTAGTAACAATTTCTTTCATGTACTTAGCATAAGGATTCATTTTGAGCATATCAGTTAAACGCATACGCAAAAAGATAGGTCTAATCATTTCAGCAAAGCGCTCAAAAATCCTCATCATCCTTTTTCTTGGATGGTTTGGGAGGAAAAGGCATGGGTTCCTGTACCCATGGTTCTCTTTCCTTACCGTGCTTCCTAGCAACAAAGTCTCTCTTATCATAACATTGATTCTTTGATTGTGGGTTATCAAGATCAATAGCAGGTTCAATTTCTACATCATTATCATTGCTAGGTCGAGCATCATCATGAACATTATCATCAACATTATCACTAGGTTCATGTTCATTACCAGATTGTGTTTCAGCATCAGAAATAGAAATATCATTTGGATTCTCAGGTGTTTCAGCAATAGGTTCACTAGAAGCATGCAAAGTCCTATCATTTTTCTTTTTCTTCTTTTTAGAAGGACAAGGTGCATCAATATTATTTCTCTGAGAGTCCTGCTCAATTCTCTTAGGATGGCCTTCAGGATACAAAGGTTCCTGAGTCATTTTACCAGTTCTAGTAGCCACTCTAACAGCATAATCATTATTCTTACTATTTAATTCATTGAGCAAATCATTCTGAGCTTTAAGTACTTGTTCTACTTGAGTGGTAACCATAGAAGCATGTTTACTAATGAGTTTAAGTTCACCTTTAACTCTAGACATATAATCACCCAAGTGTTCAATCATATAAGCATTTTGTTTCAATTGTCTACCAAAATAAGCATTAAAATCTTCTTGCTTAACCATAAAATTATCAAACTCATCCAAACATTGGCTAGCAAACTTAGTAGGAGGGATTTCAGCTTTATCATATCTATAGAGAGAATTTACCTTTACTACCTGTGTTGGGTTATCAAGGCCATGTGTTTCTTCAATAGGTATTGGATTAAGATCATATATTTCTTCAACAAGCGGTAAATTAAGACCATGTATTTCTTCAATAGGAGGTAAATTCTTAACATCTTCAGCTTTTATACCTTTTTCCTTCATAGATTTCTTTGCCTCTTGCATATCTTCCGGACTGAGAAATAGAACACCCCTTTTCTTCGGGGTTGGTTTAGGAATAGGCTCAGGAGTTGGCTCAGGAAGTGTCCAATTATTTTCATTAGTCAACATATTATTCAATAGAATTTCAGCTTCATCCGGTGTTCTTTCCCTGAAAACAGAACCAGCACAACTATCCAGGTGGTCTCTGGAAGCATCGGTTAGTCCATTATAAAAGATATCAAGTATTTCATTCTTCTTGAGAGGATGATCAGGCAAAGCATTAAGTAATTGGAGAAGCCTCCCCCAAGCTTGTGGGAGACTCTCTTCTTCAATTTGCACAAAATTATATATATCCCTTAAAGCAGCTTGTTTCTTATGAGCAGGGAAATATTTAGCAGAGAAGTAATAAATCATATCCTGGGGACTACGCACACAACTAGGATCAAGAGAATTAAACCATATCTTAGCATCACCCTTTAATGAGAACGGAAATATTTGAAGGATATAAAAGTAGCGAGTTCTCTCATCATTAGTGAACAGGGTGGCTATATCATTTAATTTAGTAAGATGTCCCACAACAATTTCAGATTCATAGCCGTAGAAAGGATCAAATTCAACCAAAGTAATTATATCAGGATCAATAGAGAATTCATAATCCTTATCAGTAACAAAGATAGGTGAAGTAGCATAAGCAGGATCATATTTCATTCTAGCATTTAGAGTTTTTTGTTTAAGCTTAGCTAATAATTTCTTAAGATCACTTCTATCATTGCAAGCAAGAAAGTCTCTAACAGTTTCTTCATCCGTAACATAGCCCTCAGGCACAGGCAATTCATATTTATTGGGAGAGTCTTCATCATCACTTTCATCAAAATTATCAGTTTCAATAATTTCATTCTCTCTAGCCCTAGCAAGTTGTTCATCCAAAAATTCACCCAGAGGCACAGTAGTATCAAGCATAGAAGTAGTTTCATCATAAGTATCATGCATAGCAGAAGTGGCATCATCAATAACATGCGACATATCAGAATTAATAGCAGAAGCAGGTTTAGGTGTCGCAAGCTTACTCAAAACAGAAGGTGAACCAAGTGCAGAGCTAGATGGCAGTTCCTTACCTCCCCTCGTAGTTGAGGGACAAATTTTAGTTTTCTCGTCTTTCAAGTTCCTCATAATGACCAGCAGATATAAATCCCAAGTGACTCAAAGAATAGAGCTATGCTCCCCGGCAACGGCGCCAGAAAATAGTCTTGATAACCCACAAGTATAGGGGATCGCAATAGTTTTCGAGGGTAGAGTATTCAACCCAAATTTATTGACTCGACACAAGGGGAGCCAAAGAATATTCTCAAGTATTAGTAGTTGAGTTGTCAATTCAACCACACCTGGATAACTTAATATCTGCAGCAAAGTATTTAGTAGCAAAGTAATATGGAAGTAACGGTAACGGTAGCAAAAGTAATATTTTTGGGTTTTGTAGTAATTGTAACAGTAGCAACGGTAAAGTAAATAAGCGGAGAACAATATGTGAAAAGCTCGTAGGCATTGGATCGGTGATGGAGAATTATGCCGGATGTGGTTCATCATGTAACAGTCATAACATAGGGTGACACAGAACTAGCTCCAATTCATCAATGTAATGTAGGCATGTATTCCGAATATAGTCATACGTGCTTATGGAAAAGAACTTGCATGGCATCTTTTGTCCTACCCTCCCGTGGCAGTGGGGTCCTAATGGAAACTAAGGGATATTAAGGCCTCCTTTTAATAGAGTACCGGACTAAAGCATTAACACATAGTGAATACATGAACTCCTCAAACTATGGTCATCACCGGGAGTGGTCCCGATTATTGTCACTTCGGGGTTGCCGGATCATAACACATAGTAGGTGACTATAGACTTGCAAGATAGGATCAAGAACTCACATATATTCATGGAAACATAATAGGTTCAGATCTGAAATCATGGCACTCGGGCCCTAGTGACAAGCATTAAGCATAGCAAAGTCATAGCAACATCAATCTCAGAACATAGTGTATACTAGGGATCAAACCCTACCAAAACTAACTCGATTACATGATAAATCTCATCCAACCCATCACCGTCCAGCAAGCCTACGATGGAATTACTCACACACGGCGGTGAGCATCATGAAATTGGTGATGGAGGATGGTTGATGATCACGACGGCGACGGATTCCCCTCTCCGGAGCCCCGAACGGACTCCCGATCAGCCCTAGCGAGAGAGTTTAGGGCTTGGCGGCGGCTCCGTATCGTAAAACGCAATGAATCTTTCTCTCTTATTTGTTCTCCCTGAACACGAATATATGGAGTTGGAGTTGAGGTCGGTGGAGCTCCAGGGGGCCCACGAGGCAGGGGGCGCGCCCCCCACCCTCGTGGCAAGGGTGTGGGCCCCCTGGCCTTGATTCTTTCGCCAGTATTTTTTATTATTTCCAAAAATAATCTCCATGGAGTTTCAGGTCATTCCGAGAACTTTTGTTTCTGCACATAAGTAACACCATGGCAATTCTGCTGAAAACAGTGTCAGTCCGGGTTAGTTCCATTCAAATCATGCAAGTTAGAGTCCAAAACAAGGGCAAAAGTGTTTGGAAAAGTAGATACGACGGAGACGTATCAGCCATTTGCAAAGATATTTCAGTAGGTGTCAACTTATTCAAATCAAGTCTACGATATAAAGAGAGAGGCATAACACTAACACCGGCTCCAACATCACACAAAGCAGTTTTAACATAGTTTCTTTTAATGGAGCATGGTATAGTTGTACTCCTAGATCTCCAAGTTTCTTTGGTATTCCACCCTTAAAAGTATAATAAGCAGGCATGGTGGAAATTTAAGCTTCCGGTATCTTTCTTTTATTTGTAACAATTTCTTTCTTATACTTAGCATAAGGATTCATTTTAAGCATATCAGTCAAACGCATACGCAAAAAGATAGGTCTAATCATTCCAGCAAAGAGCTCAAAATCCTCATCATCCCTTTTCTTGGATGGTTTAGGAGGAAAAGGCATGGGTTTCTGAACCCATGGTTCTCTTTCTTTACCGTGCTTCCTAGCAACGAAGTCTCTCTTATCATAACATTGATTCTTTGATTGTGGGTTATCAAGATCAACATCAGGTTCAATCTCTACATCATTGTTATTGCTAGGTTGAGCATCAAAATGAACATCATCATTAATATTATCACTAGGTTCATGTTCATTACCAGATTGTGTTTCAGCATCAGAAATAGAAATATCATTGGGATTCTCAGGTGTGTCAACAACAGGTTCACTAGAAGCATGCAAAGTCCTATCATTTTTCTTTTTCTTCTTCTTAGAAGAACTAGGTGCATCAACATTAGTTCTCTGAGAATCTTGCTCAATTCTCTCAGGGTGGCCCTCAGGATACAAAGGTTCCTGAGTCATTCTACCCCCTCTAGTCACAACTCTAACAGCATTATCATTTTTCTTATTATTTAATTCATTGAGCAAATCATTCTGATCTTTAAGCACTTGTTCTACTTGAGTGGTAACCATAGAAGCATGTTTACTAATAAGTTTAAGTTCACCTTTAACTTTAGACATATACTCACTCAAGTGTTCAGTCATATAAGCATTATGTTTCAATTGTCTACCAACATAAGCATTGAAGTTTTGTTGTTTAACAATAAAATTATCAAACTCATCCAAGCATTGGCTAGCAGACTTATAACGAGGAATACCACCTTCATCAAATCTATAGAGAGAATTTACCTTTACTACCTGTGCCGGGTTATCAAGACCATGTATTTCTTCAACAGGTGGTAAATTCTTAACATCTTCGGCTTTAATACCCTTTTCTTTCATAGATTTCTTTGCCTCTTGCATATCTTCAGGACTGAGAAATAGAATACCCCTTTTCTTCGGAGTTGGTTTAGGAGTTGGTTCAGGAAGTGTCCAATTATTATCATTACTCAACATATTATTCAATAGCAATTCAGCTTGATCAACAGTTCTTTCCCTGAAAACACAACCAGCACAACTATCCAGGTGGTCTCTGGAAGCATCGGTTAGTCCACTATAAAAGATATCAAGTATTTCATTTTTCTTGAGAGGATGATCAGGCAAAGCATTAAGTAATCAGAGAAGCCTCCCCCAAGCTTGTGGGAGACTCTCTTCTTCAATTTGCACAAAATTATATATTTCCCTTAAGGCGGCTTGTTTCTTATGAGCGGGGAAATATTTAGCAGAGAAGTAATAAATCATATCCTGGGGACTACGCACACAACCAGGAGCAAGAGAATTAAACCATGTTTTAGCATCACCCTTTAATGAGAACGGAAATAACTTAAGGATATAGTAGTAATGAATTTTTTCCTCATGAGTGAATAGGGTGGCTATATCATTTAATTTAGTAAGATGTGCCACAATAGTTTCAGATTCATAGCCATAAAAAGGATCAGATTCAACAAAAGTAATTAACTCGGGATCGACAGAGAAATCATAATCCTTATCAGAAATACAGATAGGTGAAGTAGCAAAAGCAGGGTCATATTTCATTCTAGCATTCAAGGATTTTTCTTTCAGCTTAGCTAACAGTTTCTTAAGATCATATCTATCTTTGCAAGCAAAAAAGTCTCTAGCAGTTTCTTCATCCATAACATAACCCTCAGGTACATCAGGCAATTCATATCTAGGGGGAGAATCTTCATCATCACTTTCATCAACATTATCGGTTTCAATAATTTCATTCTCTCTAACCCTAGCAAGTTGTTCGTCAAGAAATTCACCTAATGGCAGAGTATTATCATGCATAGAAGTGGTTTCATCATAAGTATCATGCAAAGCAGAAGTGGCATCATCGATAACATACGACATATCAGAATCAATAGCAGGAGTAGGTGTCACAAGTTTACTCAAAACAAAAGGTGAATCAAGTGCAGAGCTAGATGTCAGTTCCTTACCTCCCCTCGTAGTTGAGGGATAAATCTTGGTTTTTTCGTCTTTCAAGTTCCTCATAGTGATCAACAGATATAAATCCCAAGTGAATCAAAGAATAGAGCTATGCTCCCCAGCAACGGCGTCAGAAAATAGTCTTGATAACCCACAAGTATAGGGGATCGCAACAGTTTTCGAGGGTAGAGTATTCAACCCAAATTTATTGATTTGACACAAAGGGAGCCAAAGAATATTTTCAAGTATTAGCAGTTGAGTTGTCAATTCAACCACACCTGGAAGAATTAATATCTGCAGCAAAGTATTTAGTAGCAAAGTAGTATGGAAGTAACGATAACGGTGGCAAAAGTAACAGTAGCAGCTTTGTAGTAATTGTAACAGTGGCAACGGAAAAGTAACTAAGCAAAGATCAATATGTGAAAAGCTCGTAGGCATTGGATCAGTGATGGATAATTATGTCGGATGTGATTCCTCATGCAAGAGTTATAACCTAGGGTGACACAGAACTAGCTCCAGTTCATCAATGTAATGTAGGCATGTATTCCGAATAAAGTCATACGTGCTTATGGAAAAGAACTTGCATGGCATCTTTTGTCCTACCCTCCCGTGGCAGCGGGGTCCTATTGGAAACTAAGGGATATTAAGGCCTCCTTTTAATAGAGTACCGGACCAAAGCATTAACACTTAGTGAATACATGAACTCCTCAAACTACGGTCATCACCGGGAGTGGTCCCGATTATTGTCACTTCGGGGTTACCGGATCATAACACATAGTAGGTGACTATTGACTTGCAAGATAGGATCAAGAACTCACATATATTCATGAAAACATAATAGGTTCAGATCTGAAATCATGGCACTCGGGCCCTAGTGACAAGCATTAAGCATAGCAAAGTCATAGCAACATCAATCTCAGAACATAATGGATACTAGGGATCAAACCATAACAAAACTAACTCGATTACATGATAAATCTCATCCAACCCATCACCGTCCAGCAAGCCAACGATGGAATACTCACGCACGGTGGTGAGCATCATGAAATTGGTGATGGAGGATGGTTGATGATGACGACGACGACGGATTCCCCTCTTCGGAGCCCCGAACGGACTCCAGATCAGCCCTCCCGAGAGAGATTAGGGCTTGGCGGCGGCTCCGTATCTTAAAACGCGATGAATCCTTCTCTCTGATTTTTTTCTCCCCGAGCGTGAATATATAGAGTTGGAGTTGAGGTCGGTGGAGCCTTAGGGGGGCCAAAAGGCAGGGGGCGCGCCCACCACCCTTGTGGACAGGGTGTGGGCCCCCTGGTGTTGATTATTTCGCCAGTATTTTTTATTAATTCCAAAAATATTCTCCGTGAAGTTTTAGGTCATTCCGAGAACTTCTATTTATGCACAAAAATAATACCGTGGCAATTCTGCTGAAAACAACGTCACTCCGGGTTAGTTCCATTCAAATCATGCAAGTTAGAGTCCAAAACAAGGGCAAAAGTGTTTGGAAAAGTAGATACGATGGAGACGTATCACTGGACTATGTGACTGATGTCATCGGCGTCTGGAGGCCGAATATACGTGCCTTGAAAGTTGTCTCTAAAGGCTTCTTCCAAGTCTTCCTAACTTTCGATAGAGTTTTCTAGGAGGTTGTTTAACCAGTGCCAAGCTGGTACCTTAAGTTTTAGTGGGAGGTATTTTATGCCATGTAGATCATCCTCGCGAGCCATGTGAACATGGAGAAGAAAATCTTTGATCCATACTGCGGGATCTGTTGTGCCATCGTATGATTCGATGTTCACGGGTTTAAACCCTTCTGGGAACTGGTGCTCCATTACCTCATCGGTGAAGCATAGGGGGTGTGCGGCGCCTCTGTATCGGGCCGTGTCACGACGCAGTTTGGATGAAGTCCGTATGCGGTTTTCGGCCCGGGCGTGGTTATGCTTGTCGCGTCAGGCTTGATAGCCATCTTCTCGCGCCGGGGCACACCCCCGTGACCCATAGATTGATCTGGTCTGACCGGCTCTATTTTCGAGGTCCTGTCGTAGGTCATAGGTGTATCCCCGAGCTGTTGTTTTTCTGCCTTTACGGCGAGGTGGTGCGGGCTGGTGTTCGGCTTGAGTTGTCGTTCTGTCCCGGCCACGTGGTGGTCGGTCCGGTCCGTCAGTAGCTTTACGCGCTGGTGGTATGGGCTCCAACGCCTCATCATCGAATTGGGGTAGCAGCTTGCACTGTGGGTAACTCTTAGCTGGGCGTTCAAGGCCGTCCTCGGCTGCCAGGACGTTAGTCCATCTGTCATTGAGCAGATCTTGATCAGCTTGAAGTTGTTGCTGCTTCTTTTTCAGGCTTCTTGCAGTGGCTATTAGCCGGCGCTTAAAGCGCTCTTGTTCAAGTGGTTCCTCTGGCACGATAAAATCTTCGTCGCCGAGGCTCACGTCGTCCTCGGAGAGTGGTAGATAGTTGCTATCCTCCTAGTCCTCGTTCCCTGCTAGCTTGTCAGGGTCAACTTGCCCGTCCTCCCTATCATCTTGCTCGGATGTTGGTTCGATGGGGGCTTCTTGGTCTTCGGCATTCTCCATAGTATTATTGTCCCTGGTGCCGGTATTGCTATCTTTTCCGTGACGCGATTTAGAGCGGTGCCGCTGACGTCGACGTTTTGGTGGTATCTCAGGAGGTTCGTACTCAACTGGATCCTTCTCATCATCATCGTCACCTTCTTTAGGTGTGTCCACCATGTACACGTCATATGAGGAAGTGGTCGTCCAGCGTCCGGTGAACGGCGGGTTTTGGGCCTGTTCCTCTCCGGCATCGTCGTCCATACCGTCGATGTCTTCAGAGGCGTAATCGAGCATGTTGGTTAGATCCTCGACAGTGGCTATGAAGTGGGTGGTGGGTGGGAAGTAAAATTCCCTGCACTCAGCCCCTAGTCCGGGCTGGGCACAATTCGAAAGCGATTCCTCTGTGATGGTGAGGGATCGCATTAAGTCCAAATCCTTGTTTAAGAGCCAGGTTTGGACGGGGAAGCGAGAGTCCGTGGAGTTGTGCGGGACAGAAGTTCCCTGGCCGAGCTCACATGATGCGGACTTCGAGGGTTCGGAGCTAGTGTCGGAGAAGAGTCCGGCTTTATGATGATAGAGGGAGCCTGATGTAACTCCGGGCCTGCCGGCGATGCTATCCCCTTCGGTTCTCTCCAGTATCGAGCTCTATAGCTGTAGGGAGTCCGGCGGGCTCTAAACTCCCATCTTCGGACCTGGTGACGTGCTCCGGCTCTAATGCCAGAGCGGTGGTTGGGGCCGCGAACCCTTGGAAGATCAAGTCTCCTTGGATATCAGCGACATAGTTTAGATTTCCAAAACTGATCTGATGACCAGGGGCGTAGCTGTCGATCTGCTCTAGGTGGCCAACCGAGTTGGCCCGCAGTGTGAAGCCGCCGAATACAAAAATTTGTCCGGGGAGAAAAATCTCCTTCACGGCAGCATCGTTGTAGGTGATCGATGGAGCCATCGAGCCTTTTGACGACCGCACAGTGGAACTCTCAATGAAAGCACCAATGTCGGTGTCAAAACCGGCAGATCTCGGGTAGGGGTCCCGAACTGTGCGTCTAAGGATCGAAGGTAACAGGAGACAGGGACATGATGTTTACCCAGGTTCGGGCCCTCTTAATGGAGGTAATACCCTACTTCCTACTTGATTGACTTTGATGAGTATAGGGGTTACAAGAGTTGATCTACCATGAGATCGTAATGGCTAAACCCTAGATGTCTAGCCTGTATGATTATGATTTCATCTACGGACTAAGCCCTCCGGTTTATATAGACACCGGAGGGGGCTAGGGTTGTACAGAGTCGGTTTACAGAGAGAGGAATCTTCATATCCGAACGCTAAGCTTGCCTTCCACGCCAAGGAGAGTCCCATCCGGACACGGGGGGAAGCCTTCTATCTTGTACCTTCTTGGCCCACCAGTCCGGCCCACGTCGCATAGCCCGGACGCCCGGGGACCCCCTAATCCAGGACTCCCTCAGTATCCATCCCACCAACGAAAACGACTCAGAGCTACGAACACTTTCCATGCTAGATATGCCATAGGCGGTTCCCAAACAGAAAATAAAGTTTACTCCTTTTTCCACCATACTTTCACTTTCCATGGCTAGCCGTATCCACGGGTGCCCTCCATACCAACACTTTCCAAGGAATTTATTATTTGAAAAAATAAAGTAAATTCATTTTTGCATTTCGGGACTGGGCATCCCTAAAACCTTTGCCTTACTCTCGTGCAATGACAAGTGAATAAACACTCATCATGAGAATAACACATCTAGCATGGAAATTATTAGCCACCCGTTACCGTTCCGCGAGCGAAACAAACACACAAAACAGAAGTTTATTTTGAAAATTAGAGATGGCACATGCAAATTTGCTTAGAACGGCAAAAGAATACCGCATATAGGTAGATATAGTGGACTCATGTGGCAAAACTGGTTTAAAGGATTTTGGATGCACAAATAGAGATCATACTTGGTGCAAAATGAAGGCTAGCAAAAAGATTGAGAAGCGACCAACCAAGAAATGAATAATCTCATAAGCAAGCATTAAGCATAATTAACAACGAATAATGCACCACAAGTAGGATATAATTTTCAATGCATGATTATTGACTTTCGTGCATGCATAGGGAATCACAAACCTTAACACCAATATTCTTACTAAAGCACAATTACTCATCAACATAACTCAGATATCACATCATCATATCTCAAAACTATTACTAAGAATCAAGTTTATTTTGTCCAATGATCTTCATGACATTTTTTCTTTATCCTTCTTGGATATCTATCACTTTGGGACTAATTTTCATGTGTTGCTTTTCATAAGCTCAAACAAATATAAGGGAAGATCATGAGCATAACAAATTTTCTTTCTCTAAAAATAATTTAAGTGAAGCAAGAGAGAATTTCTTTAAAATTTTACTAACTCTCAAATAAATCTAAGTGAAGCAAGAGAGCATTTCTTCGAAAATAATGAGCAGTGGTCTTTAGTTTCTGTCTATGGGCCATGTCAGGGGGAAGCCAGGGATAACTTTGTGGCCTGGTTATACAACTTAAATATTCCAATTGATGATAGTTGGTTAATCATTGGAGATTTTAATTTCATCAGGTCCTCTGAAAACAGAAATTTACCAGGGGGAGATGTTAATGATATCTTTATCTTCAATGAAATTATTGGTCACCTGGGTTTGCTTGAATTGCCACTTAAGGGGAGGTTTTATACTTGGTCTAACATGCAAGATTCCCCTTTGTTGGAGCAGCTGGATTGGTTCTTTAACTCCACTAACTGGATATCTGTTTATCCTTTTACTGAAGCACTTCCTTTGGCTAGAACTGCTTCAGACCATGTGCCTTGTGTTGTGGTAATTAAAACCTCCATTCCTATGTGTAAAATCTTCAGATTTGAGAATTACTGGGTGCACATGGAGGGTTTCTTGGAGTGTGTGCAGAAATCTTGGAGCAAACCATCTAATAAATCTCACTCCTCTGCAATCATTACTGATAAGCTGAAAACTCTCAGGCAGGACCTAAAGAGGTGGCAAACTAGTTTTTCCAAGATGAAGCTGCTCATCTCTAGCTGCAACAAGGTCATTTTACTGCTAGATAACTTGGAGGAGCTCAGGCCTCTATTTAGGCAGGAATTTAATTTCAGGAAAATTGTCAAACTGCATTTGGAAAATTTGTTGCATACACAGTTTTTGTACGGGAAGAAGAGATGTACTATTAGATACATCAAAGTGGGTGAGGAAAACACTAAATTTTTCCATGCCATGGCCACAGAAAGGTTTAGAAGAAACTCTATTGCTAGCTTGCAGCAGCCTGATGGTGCTGTTATTTCTGATCACTCTCAAATGGAAGGTATGATCTAGAGTGCTTTTAAAGGAAGGATGGGAGTTTCAAGAGGAATTGTTATGGGTTTTGATCTGTCTGTCCTACTACAACATGTGCCTGGCCTTGAGGTTTTGACAAAACCCTTTACAATTGAGGAAATGGACCTGGTGGTCAAGCATGTGCCCATTGATAAAGCCCTGGACCAGATAGTTTCAATGGCCTCTTCTTCAAGAAGTGCTGGCACATTATTAAGCATGAGTTCTATGCTTTAGCTCAGGATTTTTATGATGGTAAAGCCAGCTTGGAAAACATAAATGAGTCTTTCATCACTTTGATTCCTAAGAAACTTTCACCTCAAGTGGTTGGAGATTACAGGCCTATTTCTTTGACTGGCATGGGTATTAAGTTTCTGTCCAAAATGGTAGCCAATAGATTTCAGGAATTGATAATGATGTGCATCCATAAAAACCAGTATGGTTTCATTAAGTCCAGGACTATTCAAGACTGCATTGGGTGGACATTGGAATATTTGCATCAGTGTCATCAGTCCAAAAGGCCCATTTTGATTCTCAAACTAGATTTTGAGAAAGCTTTTGACTCCATTGAACATGAAGCTATCTTTCAGATCATGAAGCACAAGGGTTTTAATGACAAATGGATTAGTTGGGTGAAATCTCTTTTGTCATCTGGGACCTCCTCTGTTCTGCTTAATGGTGTGCCTGGGAAAAAAAATTCTGTAAAAAAGGGGTTAGACAAGGAGACCCAGTATCCCCTCTTCTTTTTGTTCTTGCTGCAGATCTCTTGCAATCTGTGGTCAATGACATGCATACCAGAGGGGAAATTAAACTGCCTATTCCCTGTCATGACAAGGACTACCCAATTGTGCAGTATGCCGATGACACTTTGATTGTGGTACCTGCTGATGAAGCACAGCTTTTGGCTCTTAAGAAAATGTTGCTGGTTTTTTCTCAGTCCACTGGCCTGGAGGTTAATTACCACAAATCTTCTATGATCCCAATAAATGTTTCCCAGGAGGAAATCCAGAGATTGGCATCCATTTTTGGTTGTCAAGTGGGAAAGATGCCCTTCACCTATCTAGGTTTACCAGTTGGAACTACCAAACCTGCAATGTCTGATGTGCTGCCTCTGGTTACTTGCATGGAGATGAGAATGTCTGCTAGTTCATCTTTCCTTGCTCAGGGAGGTCGACTGCAATACTTAAACTCTGCTTTGTCCTCCTTACCAATTTTCTTCCTCTGCAGTTTGCTTATTGCTCCTGGTATTCTGAAGCAACTGCAGAGAATTCAAAGGCAGTGTTTGTGGAGAAAAAATAGGCAAGAACCTGCTCCTTCTCTAGCTGCATGGGATTTGATTTGTAGACCCAAAAACAAAGGAGGGCTTGGCATCCTAGACCTTGGTTTTCAAAATGTGGCCCTCTTATTGAAGCATGTCAATAAGTTCCTCAACAAGGCTGAAATTCCTTGGGTACATCTCATTTGGAACTCATATTACCATGAGCTTGTCCCCCAAGGAACCACAACATGTGGGTCCTTCTGGTGGAAGGATATTCTTAAACTCATGGATCAATTCAGAGAAGTCACATGGGTTAAAGTTAATGAGGGTGACACTGCTCTTTTCTGGCAGGATAAATGGCAGCTTGGAAACTCTGTCTTGCCTTTGCAGCACAGGTTTCCCAGGTTATTTTCTTATGTCAAAGATGCTCTGGTCTTAGTCAAGGATGGATTTTCTGCCCATGACCTGATCTCTTGTTTCATCTCCCACTTTCTGAGCAGGCACACAATGAGCTTCTGGTTCTGAAATCTCTTATGCTGAATCATGAGAGGACTTCTAATCTGAAGGATGTTTGGTCTTGGCATGGCTCTAACAAACCCTATACTGCCAAACAGTTTTATGTATCCAGGTTCATTAATTATACTTTTAACCCTGTCTTGACTGGGATTTGGAGGAGCTGCTGCACCATGAAGATCAAGGTCTTTGCCTGGATGCTAATAATGGACAGGCTCAACACCAAGGATATGGTGGAAAGAAGGCATTGGCATATAGATGATGGAGTTAATTGTGTGCTTTGTCCCACTCACACCAGGGAAGATAGGGATCATATTTTCTTCAACTGTAATTTTAGTCAGAGGGTTTGGAATTTTCTCCAGATTGATTGGGAGGCTGGAAATGACATGGGCCAGATTGTGCTCAATGCTATGAGAAAATTTGCACACCCTTTCTTTGCTGAAGTGGTCTTCACTGCTTGCTGGAATATCTGGATCATCAAAAATGGAAAAGTTTTTAGACAGGAAAGGCCCAGTTTTAATAGGTGGAGAGGGGCTTTTGTGAATGATATGCTTTTACTTTCTCACAGAATCAAGGTGAGGTTCAAGGAAGACCTGGTTAGATGGGTCTCCTTTCTCCCTCCTTAAATGTATTTTTTGTTTTCTTTTCCTTCTTAGCTACTCCTGGTAGCCTTTGTAATCCTTGTAATTATGTTATATTAAATCAATAAATGGCTGTGGGGACTTTTCCTACAGTGCTCAATCAAAAAAAATAACAAAGCACACCGTGCTCAAAAAGATATAAGCGAAGCACTAGAGCAAGTCCTAGCTCATAAAAGATTTAAGTGAAGCACAGAGAGCAATTCTAACAAGTCATAACATAATTTTGGCTCTCTCAAATAGGTGTGTCTAGCAAGGATTGGTGACTTAAAACACAAAATAAGAAAAGCAAAGACACATATCATACAGGACGCTCCAAGCAAAACACATATCATGTGACGAATAAAAATATAGCCTCGAGTAAAATACCGATAGTTGTTGGAAGAAAGCGGGGATGCCACTCAGGGGAATCCCCAAGCTTAGTTGGTTGATCATTCTTGGATAATAGCTTGGGATGTCGGGGCATCCCCAAGCTTAGGCTCTTGCATCCTTCCTTCATCCATCGTAAGATAACCCAAAACTTGAAAACTTCAATCACACAAAACTTAACAAAACCTTTGTGAGATCCGTTAGTATAAGAAAGCAAACCACTACTATAAGTATTGTATCAAACCAATTCATATTTTGTTTTTTTATTATATCTACTATATTCCAACTTTTCTATGGCAAAAACTCATCAAATAAAACCATAGAGCCATCAAAATAAGCACACAACACAAAGAAAACAGAATCTGTCAAAACAGAACAGTCTGTAGCAATCTGACTTTAGCGAATACTTTTGGTACTCCAAAAATTCTACCAAATTAGGACGACCAGGGTAATTTGTATATTAATGTTCTGCAAAAAGAATCAGAGCAAAAGCTCTTTTGTGTGATTTATGAAAATTATTTTCGTGAGCGCAAAGTTTCTGTCTTTTTCAGCAAGATCAAACAACTATCACCCAAGAAAATCCTAAAGGCATTACTTGGCACAAACACTAATTAAAACACAAAAAACACAATCATCCCAGTAGCATAATTGTGTAAACACACAAGAACAGAAAGCAAAAGCAAAAATAAATTTTATTCATTGGGCTGCCTCCCAACAAGCTATATAGTTTTACGCCCTTAGCTAGGCGTAAGGAAAGGATCTAAGTTTTGTCATCTTTGGTTCGAGATCCATAAGATGCCCTCATGATTGATTCATAAGGTGGCCTGATTTTCGTTCTAGGAAAGTGTTACATACCCTTCCTCAAAGGAAATTGGAACTTGATATTGCCTTCTTTCATATCAATCACGACACCAATAGTGCGTAAAAACGGTCTACCAAGAATAATTGGACAAGACGGATTGCAATCAATATCAAGAAAAATAAAATCTATGGTCACATAGTTCCTATTTGCAAGTATAAGAACATCATTAATTCTTCCCATAGGCCTTTTAATAGTAGAATCCGCCAAGTGAAAATTCAAGGAACATTCTTCAATATTGGTAAGACCAAGCACATCACATAAAGATTTCGGAATTGTAGAAACACTCGCACCCAAGTCACACAGAGCAAAACACTCATAATTTTTAATCTTGATTTTAATAGTAGGTTCCCATTCATCATGCAATTTTCTAGGAATTGAAACTTCCAATTCCAACTTTTCTTCAAGAGCTTTCATCATAGCATCAACAATATGTTTAGTAAAAGCTTTGTATTGTTCATAAGCATGGGGTGAATTTAGCATGGATTGCAACAAAGAAATGCAATCAATCAAAGATCAACTATCATAATTAAAGTCTTTGTAATCCAAAATAGTGGGTGCATCACTAGCTAAAGTTTTGACCTCTCCAAACCCACTTTCATCAATTTTCTCAACAAGATTTTCACCCTCCGAAATATTGGGACGCCTTCTACCTAAAGTTGACTCTTCTTTAGTCCCTTTTTTATCATTCTTAACTTTACTAAACAAGGAATTAATAGAAGAAACACCAATCATTTTAAGATCTTCATCATCTTTGCAAGAATAATCAATAGAAAAAGCTTTTTCTAAAAATTCCCTTTTAGCTCTAAGCATAGCAGTTCTTTTCTTGCTTTCATCCATAGAAACATAAAGAGCTTTAATTGATTCATCTACTGTAGGCACAAAAAATTTCATCTGGAGATTTTCCACATCCTGAGCAATTCTATCAACACTTCTAGACAAATCATCAATCTTATCCAACTTTTATTTTATGGAAGTGTTGAAAACCTTTTGTGTGTTGATAAATTCTTTAATATTATTCTCAAGATCAGAGGTGTTCCTATTATTATTATAAGATTGATTTCCATAGGAATTACCATAATTGTTAGAGGAATTACTAGGAAAAGGCCTAGGATTAAAATTTCCTCTATAAGCATTGTTGCTGAAATTATTGTGAGAAATAAAATTCACATCAATGGCATCACTATTTTGCTCAATCAAAGTAGACAAAGGCATGTCATTAAAATCAATAGGAGCACTTTTACTAGCAACCAATTTCATTAGAGCATCAACTCTATCACTCAAAGAAGAAATTTCTTCAACCGAATTAACTTTTTTACTAGTAGGAGCTCTTTCGGTATGCCATTGTGAATAATTTGCCAGGATATTATCAAGAAATTTGGTGGCTTCACCCAAAGTAATTTCCATAAAAGTTCCACCCGCGGCGGAATCTAAAAGATTACGAGAAACAAAATTCAACCCCGCATAAAAATTTTGTATGATCATCCAAAGATTTAACCCATGAGTTGGGCAATTCCTTATCATCATTTTCATCCTTTCCCAAGATTGTGCAACATGCTCATGTTCAAGTTGCTTGAAATTCATGATCTGGGTTCTAAGGGAAATAATTTTTGCGGGAGGAAAATACTTAGTGATAAAAGCATCTTTGCACTTGTTCCAAGAATCGATACTATTGCGAGGCAAAGAAGAGAACCAAATTTTTGCAGAATCACGCAAAGAGAACGGAAATAATTTCATCTTGACCACATCTTTGTCCACATCTTTTTTCTTTTGCATATCGCATAATTCCATGAAGGTATTAAGATGGGATGCGGCATCCTCATTAGGAGTACCGGAAAATTGGTCTTTCATAACAAGATTCAGCAAAGCAGTATTGATATCACAAGTCTCCGCACTAGTGGCAGGAGAAGCAAGCGGAGTGCCAATAAAATCATTGTTGTTGGTATTTGAGAAATCACATAACTTGGTGTTCTCTTGAGTCATGATGACCACACAACAAGATTGCACTCAAAAACAGATCCGGCAAGAAACGGCGAACTGAAAAAGAGAGGCGAATAAAACGACAAATTTTTGTGAAGTGGGGGAGAGGAAAACGAGAGGCAAATGGCGAATAATGTAAATTGCAAGAAGATGAGATTTTTGATTAGGAACCTGGTTATGTTGAAGATCCTCCCCAGCAACGGCGCCAGAAATTTCCTTTTTATGTCGCTTGAAGCTACGTCGTTATTTCCCCAAAGAGGAAGGGATGATGCAGCACATCAGCAGTAGGTATTTCCCTCAGAAATGAAACCAAGGTTATCGAACCAGTAGGAGAACCAAGCAACACAACATAAACAGCCCCTGCACACAAATAACAACACCTCGCAACCCGACGTGTTAAAGGGGTTGTCAATCCCTTTCGGGGTACGGTGCCAGAAATTGCGTGATGACGGGAGAAAGTTGTAATAGATTGAAATAATAGATCACAAATAAAATAAAGTGCAGCAAAGTATTTTTGTATTTTTGGTTTAATAGATCTGAATAAAAAGAGCAAATATATGAGAAAGAAGACCCGGGGGCCGTAGATTTCACTAGTGGCTTCTCTCGAGAAAGATAGCAAACGGTGGGTAAATAAATTACTATTGGGAAATTGATAGAATTCAAATAATTATGACGATATCCAGGAAATGATCATTACATAGGCATCACGTCCAAGATTAGTAGACCGACTCCTGCCTTCATCTACTACTATTACTCCAAACATCGACCGCTATCCAGCATGCATCTAGTATATTAAGTTCATGGAAAAACGGAGTAATGCAATAAGAACGATGACATGATGTAGACAAGATCCGTTTATCTATATGGCGGTAGATATAGATCTCATCTTTTTATCCTTATTAGCAATGATACATACGTGTCGGTTCCCTTTCTGTCACTGGGATCAAGCACCGTAAGATCGAACCCACTACCAGGCACATCTTCCCATTGCAAGATAAATAGATCAAGTTGGACAAACAAAACCCAAATATAGGAGAAGAAATACGAGGCTATAAGAGATCAAAGAAACTCAAATAACTTTCATGGATATAAAAAGATATAGCTGATCATAAACTCGAAGTTCATCAGATCCCAACAAACACACCGCAAAAAGAGTTACATCATATGGATCTCCAAGAGACCATTGTATTGAGAATTCAGCAAGAGAGAGAGAAAGCCATCTAGCTACTAAATACGGACCCGAAGGTCTACAAAGACCTACTCACGCATCACCAGAGAGGCACCAATGGAAGTGTTGAACCCCTCAGTGATGGTGTCTAGATTGGATCTGGTGGTTTTGGACTCTGCGGTGGCTAGATGAATATTTCGTCGATGCTTCTAGGGTTTCTGGAATATTGGGGTATTTATAGAGCAAAGAGGCGGTCCGGGGGGCACCCGAGGTGGGCACAACCCACCAGGGCGCGCCAGGGCCTCCTAGCGCGCCCTGGTGGGTTGTGCCCCCCTCGGGGCGCCCCCTGCTACCACTTGAGCATGCGTTGGTTTTCCCTTGAAGAGGAAAGGGTGATGCAACAAAGTAGCGTAAGTATTTCCCTCAGTTTTTGAGAACCAAGGTATCAATCCAGTAGGAGACTACACGCAAATCGCCTAGTACCTGCACAAACAATCAAGAACCTTGCAACCAATGCGATAAAGGGGTTGTCAATCCCTTCACGGCCACTTGCAAAAGTGAGATCTGATAAAGATAATAAGATAAATATTTTTGGTATTTTTGTTGTATAGATTGAAAAGTAAAGATTGCAAAATAAACGGCGATAGGAATTGGCAAGTTGATGATAAACTAATATGATGTAAAATAGACCCGGGGGCCATAGGTTTCACTAGTGGCTTCTCTCAAGATAGCATATATTACGGTGGGTGAACAAATTACTGCCGAGCAATTGATAGAAAAGCGCATAGTTATGAGAATATCTAGGCATGATCATTAACATAGGCATCACGTCCGTGTCAAGTAGACTGAAACGATTCTGCATCTACTACTATTACTCCACACATCGACCGCTATCCAGCATGCATCTAGAGTATTAAGTTCATAATAACATAGTAACGCATTAGCCAAGATGACATGATGTAGAGGGATAAAATCAAACAATATGATATAAACCCCATCTTTTTATCCTCGATGGCAACAATACAATACGTGCCTTGCTGCCCCTGCTGTCACTAGGAAAGGACACCGCAAGATTGAACCCAAAGCTAAGCACTTCTCCCATTGCAAGAAAGATCAATCTAGTAGGCCAAACTAATAATTCGAATAGACTTGCAAAGATATCAAATCATGCATATAAGAATTCAGAGAAGAATCAAATATTGTTCATAGATAATCTTGATCATAAACCCACAATTCATCAGATCTCGGCAAACACACCGCAAAAAGTATTACATCGAATAGATCTCCAAGAACATCAAGGAGAACTTTGTATTGAGAACCAAAGAGAGAGAGAAGAAGCCATCTAGCTAATAACTATGGACCCGAAGGTCTGTGGTAAACTACTCACACATCATCGGAGAGGCTATGGTGTTGATGTAGAAGCCCTTCGTGATTGAATCCCCCTCTAGCAGATCGCCGGAAAAGGCCCCAAGATGGGATCTCACGGGTACAGAAGGTTGTGGCAGTGGAAAAGTGGTCTCGTGGCTCCCCTGGATGTTTTCAGGGTATAATAGTATATATAGGCGAAAGAAGTAGGTCGGTGGAGCTACGAGGGGCCCACGAGGGTGGGGGGCGTGCCCTCCTGCCTCGTGGCTGCCTCGTTGCTTCCTTGACTTCCACTCCAACTCTCCTGGATTGCATTTGTTCCAAAAAAGATCCTCGTGAAGGTTTCGTTCCGTTTGGATTCCGTTTGATATTCCTTTTCTGCGAAACACTGAAATAGGCAAAAAAATAACAATTTGCACTGGGCCTTCGATTAATAGGTTAGTCCCAAAAATAATATAAAATAGTATATTAAAGCCCATTAAACATCCAAAACAGATAATATAATAACATGGAAAAATAAAAAAATTATAGATACGTTGGAGACGTATCAGCATCCCCAAGCTTAATTCCTGCTCGTCCTCGAGTAGGTAAATGATAAAAGCAATTTTTTTGATGTGGAATGCTACCTAACATAATTTTCAATGTAATTCTCTTTATTGTGGCATGAATGTTTAGATCCAAAAGATTCTAGACAAAAGTTTAATATTGACATAAAAATAATAATACTTCAAGCATGCTAACCAAGCAACTATGTCTTATCAAAATAACATAGCCAAAGAAAGCTTATCCCTACAAAATCATATAGTTTGGCCATGCTTCATTTTCGTCACACAAAATGCTCCCATCATGCACAACCCCGATGACAAGCCAAGCAATTGTTTCATACTTAGCCTTTTCAAACTCTTTCAACTTTCACGCAATATATGAGCGCGAGCCATGGACATAGCACTATGGGTGGAATAGAATATGATGATGGAGGTTGTATGAGAAGACGAAAAAAGAAAGTCTCACATTGACGCGGCTAATCAACGGGCTATGGAGATGCCCATCAATTGATGTCAATGCAAGGAGTAGGGATTGCCATGCAACGGATGCACTAGAGCTATAAATATATGAAAGCTCAACAAAAGAAACTAAGTGGATGTGCATCCAACTTGCTTGCTCACGAAGACCGAGGGCATTTTGAGGAAGCCCATCATTGGAATATACAAGCCAAGTTCTATAATGAAAAATTCCCACTAGTATATGAAAGTGACAAAATAAGAGACTCTCTATCATGAAGATCATGGTGCTACTTTGAAGCACAAGTGTGGAAAAAGGATAGTAACATTGCCCCTTCTCTCTTTTTCTCTCAATTTTTTTATTTGGGACTTCTCTTTTTCTTATGGCCTCTTTTTTTATTTGGGCTTCTTTGGCCTCTTTTATTTTTATTTTTTTTGTCCGGAGTCTCATCCCGACTTGTGGGGGAATCATAGTCTCCATCACCCTTTCCTCACATGGTACAATGCTCTAATAATGAAAATCATCACACTTTTACAAAATATGACCCTATGTGAATGCCTCCGACGGTGTACTGAGATGTGCAATGAATCAAGAGTGACATGTATGAAAGAATTATGAAGGTGGCTTTGCCACAAATACGATGTCAACTACATGATCATGCAAAGCAATATGACAATGATGGAGCGTGTCATAATAAATGGAATGGTGGAAAGTTGCATGGCAATATATCTCGGAATGGCTATGGAAATGCCATAATAGGTAGGTATGGTGGCTGTTTTGAGGAAGATATAAGGAGGCTTATGTGTGATAGAGCGTATCATATCACGGGGTTTGGATGCATTGGTGAAGTTTGCACCAACTCTTGAGGTGAGAAAGGGCAATGCACGGTACCGAAGAGGCTAGCAACGATGGAAGGGTGAGAGTGCGTATAATCCATGGACTCAACATTAGTCATAAAGAACTCACATACTTATTGCAAAAATCTACAAGTCATCAAAACCAAGCACTACGTGCATGCTCCTAGGGGGATAGATTGGTAGGAAAAGACCATCGCTCATCCCCGACCGCCACTCATAAGGAAAGCAATCAAAGAACACCTCATGCTTCAAATTTGTCACACAACGTTTACCATACGTGCATGCTATGTGACGACTTGCAAACTTCAACACAAGTATTTCTCAATTCCACAATTACCCAACTAGCATGACCCTAATATTACCATCTTTATATCTCAAAACAACTATCAAGTATCAAACTTCTCATAATATTTAATGCACTCTATATGAAAGTTTTTATTATACCCATCTTGGATGCCTATCATATTAGGACTAATTTTATAGCCAAAGCAAATTACCATGCTGCTCTAAAAGACTCTCAAAATAATATAAGTGAAGCATGAGAGATAAATAATTTCTATAAAATAAAACCACCACCGTGCTCTAAAAAGGTATAAGTGAAGCACTAGAGCAAACTTATCTAGCTCAAAAGATATAAGTGAAGCACATAGAGTATTCTAATAAATTCCGATTCATGTGTGTCTCTCCAAAAGGTGTGTACAGCAAGGATGATTGTGGTAAACTAAAAATCAAAGACTCAAATCATACAAGATGCTCCAAGCAAAACACATATCATGTGGTGAATAAAAATATAGCCTCAAGTAAAGTTACCGATAGACGAAGACGAAAGAGGGGATGCCTTCCGGGGCATCCCCAAGCTTAGGCTTTTGGTTGTCCTTGAATTTTACCTTGGGGTGCCTTGGGCATCCCCAAGCTTATGCTCTTTCCACTCCTCGTTCCAAAATCCATCAAATCTTCACCCAAAAACTTGAAAACGTCACAACACAAAACTTAAACAGAAAATCTCATGAGCTCCGTTAGTGTAAGAAAACAAACCACCACTTTAAGGTACTGTAATGAACTCATTCTTTATTTATATTGGTGTTAAACCTACTATATTCCAACTTCTCTATGGTTCATACCCCCCCCCCCCGATACTAGCCATAGATTCATCAAAATAAGCAAACAACACACGAAAAACAGAATCTGTCAAAAACAGAATAGTCTGTAGTAATCTGTATCAAACGTATACTTCTGGAACTCCAAAAATTCTGAAATAAATTGGTGGACGTGAGGAATTTATCTATTGATCATCTTCAAAAATAATCAACCTAAAATCACTCTCCAGTAAAAAAATGGCAGCTAATCTCGTGAGCACTAAAGTTTCTGTTTTTAACAGCAAGATCACAAAGACTTCACCCAAGTCTTCCCAAAGGTTCTACTTGGCACAGACACTAATTAAAACATAAAAACATATCTAAACAGAGTCTAGATGAAATATTTATTAATAAACAGGAACAAAAATCAAGGAACAAAAATAAAATTGGGTTGCCTCCCAACAAGCGCTATCGTTTAACTAGGCATAAAAACAAGAATAGATCTAGGTATTGTCATCTTTGGTATGCAATCCATAAGTGGCTCTCATAATAGATTCATAAGGTAATTTAATTTTCTTCCTAATAAAGTGTTCCATGCCTTTCCTTAATGGAAATTGGAATCTAATATTTCCTTCTTTCATATCAATAATTGCACCAATCGTTCTAAGGAAAGGTCTACCAAGAATAATAGGGCATGTAGGATTGCAATCTATATCAAGAACAATAAAATCTACGGGCACATAATTCCTATTTGCAACAATCAAAACATCATTAATCCTTTCCATAGGTTTCTTAATGGTGGAATCTGCAAGGTGCAAATTTAAAGAACAATCATCAAATTCACGGAAACCTAGCACATCACACAAAGTTTTGGGAATCATGGAAACACTAGCACCCAAATAACATAAAGCATAACATTCATGATCTTAATCTTAATTTTAATAGTAGGTTCCCACTCATCATAAAGTTTTCTAGGGATAGAAACTTCTAATTCAAGCTTTTCTTCATAAGATTGCATTAAAGCATCAACGATATGTTTAGTAAATGATCATAAGCATGAGGAGAATTTAACACGGATTGCAACAAGGAAATACAATCTATCAAAGAGCAATTATCATAATTAAATTCCTTGAAATCCAAAATGGTGGGTTCATTGCTATGTAAAGTTTTAACCTCTTCAATCCCACTTTTACCAATTTTTGCATCAAGATCTAAAAACTCCGAATCATTGGGATGCCTTTTAACTAAAGTTAACTCATCTCCAGTCCCATATTTATCAAGATTTATATTGGAAACAAAGATTTAATAGGAGATACATCAATCACTTTTAGATCTTCATCATTATTACCATGAAAACTAGAAGAACGCGCTTTCACAAAGCTATCCTTTTTAGCACGGATCCTAGCGGTTCTTTCTTTGCACTCATCAATGGAAATTCTCATGGCTTTGAGAGACTCATTGATATCATGCTTAGGTGGAATATATCTAAGTTTCAAAGAATCAACATCAAGAGAAATTCTATCCACGTTCCTAGCCAACTCATCAATCTTATGCAATTTTTCTTCAAGCAAAGCATTGAAATTATTTTGCGAATTCATAAATTCTTTAACACTAGTCTCAAAATCAGAGGGCATCTTATTAAAATTTCCATAAGAGTTGTTGTAGGAACTACCATAATTATTAGAGGAATTACTAGGGAACGGCCTAGAATTAAAATTTCCTATATACGCGTTATTACCAAAATTATTCCTACCAACAAAATTCACATCCAAGGATTCATTATTATTCTAAATCAAAGTGGACAAAGGCATATCATTAGGATCAGAAGAAACACTCTTATTAGCAAACAATTTCGTAAGTTCATCCATCTTTCCAATCAAAACATTAATCTCTTCAATCGCATGAACCTTTTTACTAGTAGATATTTCGGTGTGCCATTGAGAATAATTAACCATAATATTATCTAGGAGTTTAGTAGCTTCTCCTAAAGTGATTTCCATAAAAGTGCCTCCCGCGGCCGAATCTAAAAGATTTCTAGAAGCAAAATTCAATCCGGCATAAATTTTTTGTATTATCATCCATAAATTCAAACCATGTGTAGGGCAATTACGTATCATTTATTTCATCCTCTCCCAAGCTTGCGCAACATGCTCATGATCAAGTTGCTTAAAATTCATAATATCGTTTCTAAGCGAGATGATCTTAGCGGGAGGAAAATACTTAGAGATAAAAGCATCTTTGCACTTATTCCATGAATCAATACTATTTTGAGGCAAAGAATAGAACCAAGTTTTAGCACGATCTCTAAGCGAAAACAGAAATAGCTTCAATTTAACAATATCATTGTCCACATATTTCTTCTTTTGCATATCGCACAAATCAACAAAGTTGTTTAGATGGGTAGCGGCATCTTCACTAGGAAGGCCAGAAAATTGATCTTTCATGACAAGATTCAACAAAGCAGCATTAATTTCACAAGATTTAGCATCGGTAATAGGAGCAATCGGAGTGCTAATAAAATCATTGTTGTTGGTATTGGAAAAGTCACACAATTTAGTATTGTCTTGAGCCATCATGACAAACAATCAATCCAACACACAAGCACAGAAGAAGCAAGCGAAATGAGACGAACGAAAAAGGGCGAATAAAACGGCAAGGGTGAAGTGGGGGAGAGGAAAACGAGAGGCAAATGGCAAATAATGCAACGCGAGGGATCAGACTTTGTGATGGGTACTTGGTATGTCTTGACTTGAGCGTAGATCTCCCCGGCAACGGCGCCAGAAATCCTTCTTGCTACCTCTTGAGCATGCGTTGGTTTTCCCTTGAAGAGGAAAGGGTGATGCAGCAAAGTAGCGTAAGTATTTCCCTCAGTTTTTGAGAACCAAGGTATCAATCCACTAGGACACTACACGCAAATCGCCTAGTACCTGCACAAACAATCAAGAACCTTGCAACCAACGCGATAAAAGGGGTTGTCAATCCCTTCACCATCACTTGCAAAAGTGAGATCTGATAAAGATAATAAGATAAATATTTTTGGTATTTTTGTTGTATAGATTGAAAAGTAAAGATTGCAAAATAAATGGCGACAGAAATTGGCAAGTTGATGATAAACTAATATGATGTAAAATAGACCCGGTGGCCATAGGTTTCACTAGTGGCTTCTCTCAAGATAGCATATATTACGGTGGGTGAACAAATTACTGCCGAGCAATTGATAGAAAAGTGCATAGTTATGAGAATATCTAGGCATGATCATGAACATAGGCATCACGTCCGTGTCAAGTAGACCGAAACGATTCTGCATCTACTACTATTACTCCACACATCGACCGCTATCCAGCATGCATCTAGAGTATTAAGTTCATAAGAACAGAGTAACGCATTAGGCAAGATGACATGATGTAGAGGGATAAAGTCAAACAATATGATATAAATCCCATCTTTTTATCCTCGATGGCAACAATACAATACTTGCCTTGCTGCCCCTGCTGTCACTGGGAAAGGACACCGCAAGATTGAACCCAAAGCTAAGCACTTCTCCCATTACAAGAAAGATCAATCTAGTAGGCCAAACTAAACCGATAATTTGAAGAGACTTGCAAAGATATCAAATCATGCATATAATAATTCAGAGAAGAATCAAATATTGTTCATAGATAATCTTGATCATAAACCCACAATTCATCGGATCTCGGCAAACACACCGCAAAAAGTATTACATCGAATAGATCTCCAAGAACATCGAGGAGAACTTTATATTGAGAACCAAAGAGAGATAAGAAGCCATCTAGCTAACAACTATGGACCCGAAGGTCTGCGGTAAACTACTCACACATCATCAGAGAGGCTACGGTGTTGATGTAGAAGCCCTCCATGATCGAATCCCCCTCCGGCAGATCGCCGGAAAAGGCCCCAAGATGGGATCTCACGGGTACAGAAGGTTGCGGCGGTGGAAAAGTGGTTTCGTGGCTCCCCTGGATGTTTTCAGGGTATAAGAGTATATATAGGCGAAAGAAGTAGGTCGGTGGAGCTACGAGGGGCCCATGAGGGTGGTGGCGCGCCTACCCCCCTGGGCGCGCCCTCCTGCCTCATGGCCGCCTCGTTGCTTCCTTGACTTCCACTCCAAGTCTCCTGGATTGCGTTTGTTCCAAAAAAGATCCTCGCGAAGGTTTCGTTCCGTTTGGATTCTGTTTGATATTCCTTTTCTGCGAAACACTGAAATAGGCAAAAAACAACAATTTGCACTGGGCCTTCGGTTAATAGGTTAGTCCCAAAAATAATATAAAATAGTATATTAAAGCCCATTAGACATCCAAAACAGATAATATAATAGCATGGAACAATAAAAAATTATAGATACGTTGGAGACGTATCACCCCCCAGGTGAAACCAGGGCCCATTGCCTTCCTTCTGGCCCATAAAAAATCATCGTGGAGTTTTGTGGCATTTGGACTCCGTTTGATATTGATTTCCTGTGATGTCAAAAACATGGAAAAAATAGCAACTGGCACTTGGCACTATGTCAATAGGTTAGCACCAAAAAATGATATAAAATGACTATAAAATGATTATAAAACATCCAAGATTGATAAATAAACAACATGGAACAATCAAAAATTATAGATACGTTGGAGACGTATCAGTAGCATTATAAGATGATCCCTCACTAAAATTTCAAGGTATAAGTGTTCTCCTTGAGTATGCACCATTGCGACAGTTCGTCGTGCCGAGACACCACGTGATGATCGGGTGTGATAAGCTCTACGGTCACATACAACAGGTGCAAGATAGTTTTGCACGTGCGGAATACTCGGGTTAAACTTGACGAGTCTAACATGTACATACATGGCCTCGGAACACTGGAGACCGAAAGGTCGAACGTGAATCATATAGTAGATATGATCAACATAGAGATGTTCACCATTGAAGACTACTCCATCTCACGTGATGATCGGACATGGTTTAGTTGATATGGACCACGTGATCATTTAGATGACTCGAGGGATGTCTATCTAAGTGGGAGTTCTTAAGTAATATGATTAATTGAACTTAATTTGTCATGAACTTAGTCCTGATAGTTTTTGCAAATTATGTTGTAGATCAATAGCTCGCGTTGTAGCTCCCCTATGTTTTTGATATCTTCCTAGAGAAAACTAAGTTGAAAGATGATAGTAGCAATGATGCAGACTAGGTCCGTGATCTGAGGATTATCCCCACTGCTGCACAAAAGAATTATGTCCTTGATGCACCGCTAGGTGACAGACCTGTTGCAGGAGCTAATGCAGACTTTATGAACGTTTGACAAGCTCGGTATGATGACTGCTTGATAGTTTAGTGCACCATACTATACGGCTTAGAACCGGGACTTCAAAAATGTTTTGAACGCCATGGAGCATATGAGATGTTCCAGGATCTAAAAAAATAATATTTCAGACTCATGCCTGTGTTAAGAGGTATGAGACCTCTGATAAGTACTTTGCCTACAAGATGGAGGGGAATAGCTCAAATAGTGAGCATGTGCTCAGAATGTCTGGGTACTACAATCGCTTGAATCAAGTGGGAGTTAATCTTCCAGATAAGATAGTGATTGACAGAGTTCTCTAGTCACTATCACCAAGTTACTAGAACTTCGTGATGAACTATAATATGCAAGGGATAGCGAAAACGATTCCCAAGCTCTTCGCGATGCTGAAATCGGCAAAGTTAGAAATCAAGAAATAGCATCAAGTGTTGATGTTTAAACAAGAACACTAGTTTCAAGAAAAAGGGCAAGGGAAAGAAAGGGAACTTCAAGAAGAATGGCAAGCAAGTTGCCACTCCCGTGAAGAAGCCCAAAGCTAGACCCAAACCTGAAACTGAGTGCTTCTACTTCAAAGGAAATGGTCACTGGAAGCGGAACTACCCCAAAAAAACTTGGTGGATAAGAAGGATGGCAAAGTGAACAAAGGTATATTTGATATACATGTTATTGATGTGTACTTTACTAGTGTTCATAGTAGCCCTTGGGTATTTGATACCGGTTTAGTTGCTAAGATTTGTAAATCGAAACAGGAGTTGCAAAATGAACAGATACTAGTTAAGGGCGAGGTGACGATGTGTGTTGGAAGTGATTCCAAGGTTGATAAGATCACCATCGCACACTCCCTCTACCTTCGGGATTGGTGTTGGACCTAAAATAAATGTTATTTGGTGTTTGCGTTGAGCATGAATATGATTGGATCATGTTTGTTGCGATACGGTTATTCATTTAAGTGAGAGAATAATTGTTGTTCTGTTTACATGAATAAAACCTTCTATGGTCATACACTCAGTATTAATGGTTTATTGAATCTCGATCGTAGTGATACACATATTCATAATATTGATGCCAAAAGATGCAAAGTTGATAATGATAGTGCAACATATTTGTGGCACTGCCGTTTAGGTCATATTGGTGTAAAGCGCATGAAGAAACTCCATGCGGATGGACTTTTGGATTCACTTGATTATGAATCATTTGATGCTTGCGAACCATGCCTCATGGGAAAGATGACTAAGACTCTGTTCTCCGAAATAATGGAGCAAGCCACTGACTTATTGGAAATAATACATACCGATGTATGCGGTCCTATGAGTGTTGAGGCTCACGGCGGGTATCGTTATTTTCTTACCTTCACATACGATTTGAGCAGATATGGGTATATCTACTTAATGAAACACAAGTATAAAACATTTGAAAAGTTCAAAGAATTTTAGAGTGAAGTGGAGAATCATCGTAACAATAAAATAAAGTTTATGCGATCTGATCGCGGAGGCGAATATTTGAGTTACGAGTTTGGCCTTCATTTAAAACAATGTGGAATAGTTTCACAACTCACGCCACCTAGAACACCATAGCGTAATGGTGTGTCCGAACATCATAACCATACTTTATTGGATATGGTGAGATCTATGATGTCTCTTACCGATTTACCACTATCGTTTTGGGGTTATGCATTAGAGATAGTTGCATTCATGTTAAATGAGGCACCATCTAAATCCGTTGAGATGACACCGTATGAACTGTGGTTTGGCAAGAAACCTGAGCTGTCGTTTCTTAAAGTTTAGGGTTGTGATGCTTATGTGAAAAAGCTTTAGCCTGATAAGCTCAAACCCAAATCGGAGAAATATGTCTTCATAGGATACCCAAAAGAAACTGTTGGGTACACCTTCTATCACAGATCTGAAGGCAAGATCTTTGTTGCTAAGAATGGATCCTTTCTAGAGAAGGAGTTTCTCTCGAAAGAAGTGAGTGGGAGGAAAGTAGAACTTGATGAGGTAATCGTACCTTCTCTTGAATTGGAAAGTAACTCATCAGAGAAATCCGTTCTCGTGATGCCTACACCAACTAGAGAGGAAGCTAATGATGATGATCATGAAACTTCAGATCAAGTTACTACCGAACCTCGTAGGCAAACCAGAGCACGTTCCGCACCAGAGTGGTACGGTAATCCTATTCTGGAAGTCATGTTACTAGACCATGACGAACTTACGAACTATGAGGAAGCGATGATGATCCCAGATTCCGATAAATGGCTTGAGGCCATGAAATCTGAGATAGCATCCATGTATGAGAACAAAGTGTGGACTTTGGTGTACTTGCCCGATGATCGGCAAGCCATTGAGAATAAATGGATCTTCAAGAGGAAGACGAACACTGATGGTAGTGTTACTATCTACAAAGCTCAACTTGTCGCAAAAGGTTTTCGACAAGTTCAAGGTGTTGACTACGATGAGATTTTCTTACTCGTAGCGATGCTTAAGTCTCTTTGAATCATGTTAGCAATTGCCACATTTTATGAAATTTGGCAAACGGATGTCAAAAACCGCATTCCTTAATGGATTTCTTAAAGAAGAGTTATATATGATGCAACCAGAAGGTTTTGTCGATACTAAAGCTGCTAACAAAGTGTGCAAACTCCAGCGATCCATCTATGGACTGGTGCAAGCATCTCGGAGTTGGAATATACGCTTTGATGAGGTGATCAAAGCATATGGTTTTTTATACAGACTTATGGTGAAGCCTGTATTTACAAGAAAGTGAGTGGGAGCCCTGTAGCATTTCTGATATTATATGTGGATGACATATTGTTGATCGGGAATGATATAGAATTTCTGGATAGCATAAAAAGGATACTTGAATAAGAATTTTTCAATGAAGGACCTCGGTGAAGCTGCTTATATATTGGGCATCAAGATCTATAGAGATAGATCAAGACGCTTGATAGGACTTTCATAAAGCACATACCTCGATAAAGTTTTGAAGTAGTTCAAAATGGATCAGTCAAAGAAAGCATTCTTGCCTGTGTTACAAGGTGTGAAGTTGAGTAAGACTAAAAACCTGACCACGGTAGAATATATAGAGAGAATGAATGTCATTCCCTATGCCTCAGTCATAGGTTCTATAAAGTATGCCCTGCTGTGTACCGGACCTGTTGTGTGCCTTGCCATGAGTTTGGCAAGGGGGTACAATAGTGATCCAGGAGTAGATCACTGGACAACGGTCAAAATTATCCTTAGGTACCTAAAGAGGACTAAGGAAATGTTTCTCGATTATGGAGATGATAAAGAGTTCGTCGTAAAGAGTTACGTCGATGCAAGCTTTGACACCGATCTGGATGACTCTGAGTCTTGATCTAGATACATATTGAAAGTGGGAGCAATTAGCTAGAGTAGCTCCATGCAGAGCATTGTAGACATAGAAATTTGCAAAATACATACGGATCTGAATGTGGCAGACCCGTTGACTAAACTTCTCTCACAAGCAAAACATGATCGCACCTTAGTGCTCTTTGGGTGTTAATCACATAGCGATGTGATTTATATTATTGACTCTAGTGAACCCTTTGGGTGTTGGTCACATGGCGATGTGAACTATGGGTGTTAATCACATAAAGATGTGAACTATTGGTGTTAAATCACATGGGATGTGAACTAGATTATTAAATCTAGTGCAAGTGGGAGACTGAAGGAAATATGCCCTAGAGGCAATAATAAAGTTGTTATTTTATATTTCCTTATATCATGATAAATGTTTATTATTCATGCTAGAATTATATTAACCGGAAATTTGATACATATGTGGATACATAGACAAAACAATGTGTCCCTAGTAAGCCTCTACTAGACTAGCTTGTTAATCAAAGATGGTTAAGTTTCCTAACCATAGACATGTGTTGTCATTTGATAAACGGGATCACATCATTAGGAGAATGATGTGATGGAAAAGACCTATCCGTTAGCTTAGCATTATGATTGTTCAGTTTTATTGCTATTGCTTTCTTCATGACTTATACATATTCCTTTGACTATGAGATTATGCAACTCCCGAATACCGGAGGAATACCTTGTGTGCTATCAAACGTCACAACGTAACTGGGTGATTATAAATATGCTCTACAGGTATCTCCGAAGGTGTTTGTTGGGTTGGCATAGATCGAGATTAGGATTTGTCACTCCGAGTATCGGAGAGGTATCTCTGGGCCCTCTCGGTAATGCACATCATGATAAGCCTTGCAAGCAATGTGACTAATGAGTTAGTTGCGGGATGATGCATTATGGAACGAGTAAAGAGACTTGCCGGTCACAAGATTGAACTAGGTATGAAGATACCGACGGTCGAATCTCGGGCAAGTAACATACCGATGACAAAGGGAATAACGTATGTTGTCATTACGGTTTGACCGATAAAGATCTTCGTAGAATATGTCGGAACCAATATGAGCATCCAGGTTCCGCTATTGGTTATTGACCGGAGAGGTGTCTCGGTCATGTCTACATAGTTCTCGAACCTGTAGGGTCCGCACGCTTAACGTTCGATGATGATTTTATATTATATGAGTTATGTGATTTGGTGACCGAATGTTGTTCGGAGTCCCGGATGAGATCACGAACATGACGAGGAGTCTCGAAATGGTCGAGAGGTAAAGATTGATATATAGGACAATGGTATTCGGACACCGAAAGTGTTCCGGAGGGTACCGGGTACATATCGGGTCACCGGAAGGGGTTCCGGGCACCCCCGGCAAAAGATATGGGCCTTATGGGCCAAGAGGGGAAACGCACCAGCCACAAAGGGGCTGGTGCGTGCCCCCCCATATGGGCTGGCCAAATTGGAGTAGAAAAGGGGAAGGTGGAAAGGAAAAAAGGGAATAGGATTCCCCCTTCCCCCTCTTCCCTTCCTACTCCGAATAGGAATAGGAAAGGGGGGATGCCAAATTGGGAGGACCCCAAGTAGGATTCCTCCTACTTGGGGCGCCCCCTTGGCTGCCTCTCCTCCCCTCCAACCTATATATATGAGGGGGGCACCGCTAGAACACACACCAACAATTGTTAGCCGTGTGCGGCGCCCCCCTCCACAGTTTACGCCTCTAGTCATATTCACGTAGTGCTTAGGCGAAGCCCTACGTGGATTACTTCACCATCACCATCACCACGCCGTCGTGCTGGAGGAACTCTCCCTCAACACTTTGCTTGATCAAGAGTTCAAGGGACGTCATCGAGCTGAACGTGTGCAGAACTCGGAGGTGTCGTACGTTCGGTGCTTGATCGGTCAGAACGAGAAGAAGTTCGACTACATCAACCGCGTTGTCAAACGCTTCCGCTTTCGGTCTATGAGGGTACGTGGACACACTCCCCCCTTCTCGTTGCTATGCATCTCCTAGATAGATCTTGCGTGAGCGTAGGAATTTTTTTGAAATTGCATGTTACGTTCCCCAACAGTTTTGCATGAGAAAAGAGACATGGTAACATTTAAAGGGAGCTAGCAGAGTTATGCCTTTTTGTTACCTTAGCGGATTCATGCAAGTCATTGCATTTTTTGCGTGGTACATACAGGGTTGCCATTTTTGGCCATTTTTAGTACGTTTAGCTTATTGTCTTGTGTTTTATTATTGACCGACTTGGTGATCGCGCTGCTCATACTACTATGATGGTCTTGCCTCACACCCTAGACCGAGAGATTATGGACACTGACGGGAAGAATTTGGGAGAGAGAAGGGCGTCGTTGATTGGGACTGAGGAGGGGGCCGAGAGTAGGTGGACAATCTCTTGCGTCGATTGAGGCTTCTCCAGGAAATCGAGAAGCAGATTGTGTCCCTCCACCCACCGTGGCTTTCCGCCACGACAAATCCATGTTTCGTCCGCATCTCCTCTAGCGATCATCGTCAATGGCGGACCCACTAGAATTGGGGGGGGGGGGGCGAGGAGGGGGGACTAGAGAGGTCACGGTGTTGTTACTGCGCTGCCTCTTTGAGAACGTTGTCATTGCTATGTCCTCGTCACTGCCGAGGATGACGCGGTTTTTTCCTTTTTTTCGACCGGTCGAGAATTGACACAGGATCTGAGAGAGCATTTTCTAGAGGATTTTTTTGTTGAGAGGAGTTGGGAAGCAGTAGATGCTTCGGGAAGGCCTTCGTATCAGTAAAAACTAAGAAACACCCTCTACATCCATGTAACCCTACCACGTAAATTATTGCAAAGCAATAAAAGTAGCCAAACAAGAGAAAAAAGCTAGATATGGATCATAGGCCCAAAACATGCTTCCATACAAAAGTGCATTTGATTTTATACAAATTCCTCTTGTATTGGAAAAATTCACCAAGAACCACACAAATCCAAACACTCCAAGTACATCAAGTAAGCTATATTTCCTCAAGCACACAAAGCGGGGGGGGGGGGGGAGGGGGAATAGTGTCTAACCTGGGGGATAATGGAGCCATGCTCTCCCCTGAATCACTGAATTGACAAAGAAGAAGTTATCATCCCTTAGCCATGTAGAAGTAATTTATAGTCATATATAGAATTGGTCATGTCTATAAAGGATATTGATCGTCCAAAAATTTAAAATTTATTGCAGACTAAGTTTTGCACATATCTTTGGAAATACAGAGGGTTGGCGTTTTTTACCCTGCAGTTGACTAGGTAACACTGGTTCCTGGTCCACCTAGATGCATAGATCAAAGAAGAGAAACAATAGATAAAACCTCTAATTGTTCTCATAAATTTAACATGTGAGACAAAGCAATTCAGGTAAACAACACAAACGTTTCAAATAGAAAGATATAAAAATAAGACCATATAATCAGTGTTGGGATGCATGGTAATTCCTGGCTACAAAGACACGTTCAAATTACCAAAGTAAAAAAACTAATAATGGTGGTTTAATTGGTGTTGAACTCTTGAAATTTTTTTCTTACTTCAAATCATCTCCGTAGTATGGGCGGTAACGTGTTGATAACATGTGATAAGACACGATCTACAAACATCGAATCAATGACAACATGTGTTGATGTGAGGGAAGACATCAAGAAATCAATATTTTACATTTAAGAAATATCTAAAAATTAATCCAGTTGAAAACCAAAGATTATAGTTTCTCTTTCTTCCAAACATTTCTTAAAAAAGAAACAAAGAAGACACTACACTCATTGACCCTGTACACCTTGCTTCTACTCATGGTTCCATATACATATTCTTAAGCGTGCCCTTGATCACCCGTTGATTATCTCTACAATTGTAGATAAAAAGTGAGCCCACGTGTTGGACCAAGTGGGACAAAGAGGAAAAAGAAGGAGAAATAGTGGCGAGAAATTGAAAAAATGTGGTATGGAGTCATGGTTAACATGACATGTATTAGAAATGATAACAACCCAAAATATCAAGGCAAGTGTAGGTTCGTCAACAAACTTCCTTATAGTACCACATATACTGAATTCTCTGTAGTTTTTCGCACATGAATTTCAACAAATATATAAACACTTATGATGGTGGTGGTGGGATGACGACCTTCAGCGCTCGGCGAAGATGGCTACCGTTGTGAGGTCGGCATGGATGCAACCATGGCATGACCTCGTTGGAGGCGGAAATATTGGGCCACGGGCTCAGGCATGGAGAGGTTGGCGATGGCAACGACTGCATTCCAATTTTAAGTCAGATTTTTGTTTTTACAGAAAATCTAGTCGTCTCCAATCGCAAGTGACTTGATATCCTTTACGGGTGCGAGTGACTCAATGTTTATGGTAATCAACTCGCATTCCAGTTTTAAGTCAGGTTTTCGCTTTTACAAAAAATCCCCTTATGTTTCTGATAATCAACCCACATGCCAGTTTTAAGTCAGATTTTTCTTTTGCAGAAAACACCCTGATAATTGGGTTAATCAACCCGTAGTACATATCAAATGCTTTTAAAAAATATTCATATATTTTAACCCTAACTTCAAATTTAACATATTGTATATGAAATTTGATTAGAAAAATGTTTATAATATGAATATGATGTTATTTTACTTGTTAACCGTTAAAATATACAATTTAGGATGCAATCTTAATCAATAGCGCATGATCTAGCTTTTTTTTCTACCGGTGCCGGGCCGGATTAATAATGAACAAGTCAGCAAAATCAGGATTAGAGACAAAAGGGACCATCTATAACCAAGCATGCACGCCTCGCCAAAACCTTACATGAAAAAGTACAGATTTCTCATGTTATGACGAGACGCCTTAGAATTGACAACATTCAAAACACATTGTGACTGTGTGAGCACGAAGGCCATTGTCGGCGAGGATGGGAAGAAGAATAAGAATAACAGAAATGGATGCCATATGTTGAAAGAAAGGACATGGATCTTTTGAGGTACTAATGGTTATTAGGGTAGTGGAGTGTGATTTTTTTAAAAAATTCTTATAGCACTACTAGACCTTCTGAAAGTTGTAATGATTATATCCCTGTCTTTATTTCCCAAGCACTTGCAAACGATATGGTGATTTGAGGAATAAAAGTCTTGATAATGTTAAAAAAAGAAATGTCTTCGGCAGCAGCAGAGCCCAAGAGGCCGAGCCAAGAAAGGAACAGAGGAAGAAGCTAGGAGGCCGAACCCGAGAGCCGCGCCGTCTGGGGCGCCGGCTGACGGCCTCGTGGAGGAGGCGGCGCGGGGCGCGACAGCGGACGGGAGGGATGCAGCCGTCTTCCTCGCGCTCTGGGAAATCAACGAGCGCGCCACCTGAAGATCTCCATGGCTACCGCCGCGGAGCTCGGGTACCTGCGCCTGACCGCTGATGGAATGGCCGTGGCCGCAGTCGCACGCCAATACGCGGATGCCGCGGGCCGACCCGTACGCCGGTCGGACCAGCGCGGTGGCATCGCCTGCCCCGCTCCAGCAGGTACGCACACGGCCAAGGGCTTGCCCCCTGTGAATTCGAGTTCGAGTTCATTTCCAGTTCAGCCGGCGACAGCTGGTAATCCGAGTCCGCCAAGAACCAGGAGCTCTCGGATGAATAAAAGCGCCTCCAACTCGATTCGTTCGCCTCCCTCCCCGATCCCCGATCCCCAGATCCAATCCAAGACACGCCATCGATGGCGGCGAAGGTGCTCCAGCTCCGTAGCTCCGACGGCAAGGTGCTCGTCGCTCCGGCGTGGGACTATCGCCCGACCGCCGCCCAAGCCCTCCCGCTGGAGACGCGGGTGCCCTCGCGCGCCCTCGAGAGGGTGCTCCAGTACTGGACCAAGCACAACCTTGCCAAGGCCACCGGTGAGTCCCGGGAGTCCCTCGCCCGCTGGGATGCCAACTTCCAGCGCCGTCTCGAGGAAGACGGCCTCGCCAAGGAGGCCGCTGCAGCCGCCCAAGAACTCCGCCGCTACGGCGTCGACCATGGAGGGCGTCCCCATCGCCACGCCGCCACGGCCGCATCTGATGTCGCTGCTCCTGCAAAGGCGGCCCGTGTTGATCCCGTCCGTGTCTGGTGTGTCAACCACGGAGAACGCAGCCATGCGCCGGCGATGCCCGGCTCCTTCGATGCCTCTGATACTGCCTCCGCCGCGCGTCCTGGGCCTGCCACCACCTTGCCGGCCGCTGCTGGTGCTGACCCCGTGGACGTCCGGTGCGCGATCCGTGCCCGTGGACGCCAGATGGCTGAAGACGAGGAGTCCGCTTGCCACCACCGCAAGTGCCCGGCTTCCAAGGCCCCACTCTGCCTGCCTGCCACTGCTGTTGCGCCCGTGAAGAAGGTCTCTCGTCCCGTCGCTTCCAAGGCTCGCTCTTTCGTCGGCTCTACAACATTGCATGTTACTGCTGTTGCTCCCGGTGTGAAGAAGGCAACTCCAGCTTCAACTCTGCGTGCAAGAAGGGGGATGGGGGAGCTCAGCTGCAAGATTCCGAAGCAAAACCATGTCACCGCTGCAGCACCAATGAAGCAACCAATTGCTTGGCTGCGTCCAGTGGTATTACGCCCTTGCTAGTCCTTCCTAAACCATGCACACATGAGTTTCATTTAACCTTTGCATCTCTAGGTTCTGCACTTAATCAACAAGATTTCTAGTGTTCTTTGAATCCCTTTCAGTATTACTAATCTTACAAGGGTGTCAGCAGAGTCCCCATCTAGCTAGGCAGCAAAAATCATGCTAAGATGTGTACGGCATAGTTACACTACATCCATACCTGGTCCTAAGTTAAGGGTTTAAGTAAATAAAGGGCACTTTCAATAAATCAAAGTAACGCAGATGAGCCTAAAAAGGAAACTCATGTACTGCAATTCCGGCACCTCGCCGCAAAATCCAAAACGCCCGTTTGCTACCCGGCTTGTAGCAGGAAAAAGGAGTAGAATTGAACTTGTCGATACACACGTAATCTTGTGAGCTGCCTAGCGTTTGGAGACTGTGCTGACTCTCTTGTAAACTTAATCTTGGCTGAATTGGATTCTTAGGCATTGGGCGTCTTGGTGAGTTAAAGTTGCAGTTTCCGACAAGTAACATTGGTTAGTGAACCCTTGTGTGTGTGCGGGTGAAGCTTTGTGCTAAGCAAGTCCTCAATGTACCGACTATCAAGTCATATTGTAATCAATATCAGATATTAATGAAAATTTGTTGGCCTGAATTTGTGCAAAGCATTTGAGTAACTTTCTGTATATATGTTTGTTGTATGCATCTATGACTTCTTAAAACATTCTGCTGCTCTGGTCGGAAAAGTGTGTACTGAGGCATGGATCCAATGGACTCACTTTGTTTGAGTTGTCAAGCACATAACCATGTTTGGGGCAGTTATTGGTTAGAAGATATTTTGGTTTGAGATACCGCAATCTAATTGTCAAGAATGTCAAAAAGGTTGCATCATATTGCAGCTATTTGACAAATAGGTTTGGCTTTTCTCAGATCATGTTAGCTTCTCATTTAAATTATGTGCAATAGCACTATAGCTGTCTTGCATATCCAGACCCCCTAAGAAATTTTCATGTCCATTTGAATATTACAAATTCCACCATGTTAAAGTTACCCAGTAACCCAAGGGACCTGGAGTGGAGTTTTTGTGTGGATCTAAGATCTCAATCGGCTATCAAGTTTGCTATCAAGTTTGTCCCTGAATCTCTAGTGGTCACTATGCTTTCTTTTCTAGTTAATTACAGTTTGATGATTTTGTCATGCTCAAATGCCAATCATATCTTGTTTAGATATGTTCCTCTCTGCAAGCAAGGATGATGCAAAGGATCCCTTATTTTCCACCATGAATAAAGTTTACATTTTCTCCTCATATTATTGCTGGTGATTGCAGTGTCTTCAGAAACTTCCAAAACAGATTAATGTTGTTGCTGCTTTTCTTCAGAGAGATTGGCAGAAATGCTGCCGATTCATTAGACCGCGTCATGCCAACGTGGGGAATGTATGCGTTAAAGCTTCTCCCATCGCTAGCTCCGCTGCATTTCTCTGTCTCAGTGTTCGATGATGAAACAATATCTTGAATTTTCTGTGCTTTTCTCCTGAATCTGAACACCAGACCAGTTTTGTTTTCCCGGATATTTTTTATGAGAAATCTCGCCGACTTTATTGATTCGGAATAATGTTCATAGAAATCTCGCCGACTTAAAACATTCTGCTGATCTAGTCAGAAAAGTGTGTGCTGAGGCACAGATCCAATGGATTCATCTTGGATTTCACAATACTTCGTTTGAGTGGTGAAGCACATAACCATGTTTGGGACAGTTACTGGTTAGAAGATTTTTTGGTTTGAGATACAGCAATCTAATAGTCAAGAATGTGAAAAAGGTGGCATCATATTACAGCCATCTGTCAAACTCTACACCATCGTATTCCAAGCCTCGCTCTTCGGTCTGCCTGCCTGCCACTGCTGCTGCGCCTGTGAAGAAGGTCTCCCCGTCGCTTCCAAGGCTTGGTGTTCTGTCGGCTTTATACCACTGCCTGTCACTGCTGCTTCGCCTAGCGTGAAGAAGGTGACTCCAGTTTCAACTCTGCGTGCTCGAAGGGGAATGCGCGATCTCAGCTGCAAAATCCCGAAGCAAAACCGTATTGTTGTTGCTGCCCCAAAGAAGCAACCAATTCCTTTGTAACCATCGAGTTAAGCAAGTCCTCAATGTACCGAGTAACGAGTCATGTTGTAATAAAAATTTCAGATATGAATGAAAAATTGTTGGCCTGAATTTGGGCAGGGCATTTGAGGCAGTCTAATTGTCAAGAATGTGAAAAAGGTTGCGTCGTGCAACTATGTTTTTCTCAGATCATATTAGCTTTTCATTTGAATTATGTGCAAACTGTAGTCTTACATTCTCAGGCTCCTTGAATTTTTTTCCTGTTCACTGTCATTTTAAGGTTGCTCAAAGATTCTCTTGGTACTTGTGAAAATATGACGAGTATGTTTTCCTTAACATGTCGAATCAGCAACTGATGGATGTCTTCTACCTCTTGCAGTAACCATGCACAATTCAGAGAAAATAAACCAATCTCAGACTAATCGTTAAAAAATTTCTCAACGGAAAAAGACGAATCTCTACATTTCAGAGAATAAGGTGGTTAATTACGTTGTTGATCTCATATCCTCTGTTGAAGCCTCTCCCATCGCTAGCTCTGCTGTGAAGCAGCCGCGGCTTGTTCCATGAACAGTTTTTTTTTGCATGCTCAGAACTGAAACCTCAACTGCTGCTAGTACTATTTCATGGTTGTTTGTTAGACTTGAATCATCGGAATCTAGTGGAGTCCTTCTGCCAATGGCACAAATTTATCAACTGAACTGCGATGCATGTTATTTCCTCACAAGACATCAGTGATCAGCCAAGAAGTTATATCTTCTGGAATGATTTAGCATTTGAGCATAAAAGAGATTCAAGAAAAGAAGGATAGCTTAAATAGAGGTTCAGACATACTAAGAGTCCAAAATACGAATTACTTGGATTTTGACAGATAATAATAGAAGCTCAAATTTGGCCAGGTTCTTCTGAGTGTGTCTTGGATCCTTGATTGTCTGCAACTGACCCATCTTCAGTTCTGCACAGTTGATCTTCCTCGACCATGGCAGTCTATACGCAGTCCGTCAGCACACAAACTGGAAGACCACACTCCAGTCTTTTGTCTGGGATCCAAGTTGGTGTTTCACACTCAGATGGCATAATATATCTGTAGTCATGTGAGACCGTATTGAATTTTTGCCTCCAGGTGCTAACAAGACAGGGCAGGCTGTAGTATGGGAACATGTATTCAACGGTGTTAACCCCGATCTGGCGACAGACGGTAATGAAATGAGAGCAGGGTTTGTGAAGCAGTTGTGGCTTGTTGCATGAACAGGTCATAGTTTTTCGAACCGCGGTCCCTTTAGACTCATCTATGCTGAAAGTATGTTCTGACTTCAGGTCAACGGTCACCTGCCTCTTCCTCGCTTTAACCGTGAACTTCAGGTCCACTTCACCCCCAAGAACATTTCTATCATCAGAGTATGTGTACATCAACTGATGCATCTCGGATTTCTGCATTTCGACGTTCAGGCAAGTTAATTGATGGGTTGCCGATTGCTTTGTTTGCTGCAGCACTTGTGTTTTTAAAGTACTCCACCAGGCGCAGGAAAGTCACCTCCACTATCGCACTTAGGGGAAGGCATGTTATCCCTTTCAACACAGGGTCGTTCTTATATGCATCAGCTATATCGACGCCCATGATGCCATACCTTGCTCCATTTCTACCATGCATCAGTGACCACTTCTCCTTTGGTTTCAGACCGATCCAGTCAGAGAACTTTGTTATGTTTCTTTTGCTTCCATTTGCACGATCTCTTTCCTTCCCATCCTCCACTGAATCAGCTTGGTTGCATGGGCTTTGCCCCTCAAGCTCTGCCTTATCATGCTCAACTGACTCATGTTGCATTTCCCCACTGGCAGCAAGTTCTTTCTCCGCCGTATATTTGGACATCAACTCATCTAGCTCCTTCCAGAATTTAGCAGACTTATTTTGTCGCCTCTGCTGACAAAGTTTCTTTAACATCATCACTAGCTTCTTGTCACCAAAATATGCAAAGAAGTTTTCAGCAAGGTCTTCCATGCACCACCGGCTTTCTGCTTTCCGCCACTGTCGTTGACGGGAATTCAGAAGGTCCTCTACAGCATCGATCAACTCCCTTCTGTAAATGCAGACATCAGGCTGATCCACCACTGCACGCTCCAAATTCCTGAGAAACCACAACCAGCTTTCCTTAGTCTCGCCCTCAACGATGGCACATGCTACCGGAATGGACAAATCATTAGCATCTAATGCCACAGCAGTCAACAGCATACCTTTATATTTCCCGCATAGTGGTGTGCCCTTGATGCATAGCACAGGGCGACATTAACTTGCTGATTAGCCTATTAATCCTCTACTCACCGGCCAACTGAGCAGCTACCAATTAACAATTTCCTCAACAATGTTCATTGCTGGAAAAAAACGAACCTCCCAAATGATTTCAATTTTTGAACTTGTGTTCCACTGTAACATGGTTTTCATCAACCGCAAAAAAAAAATAACATGGTTTTCATCACTTTTTTTAGGGGTAAAGCAAACTTTATTAATCATAAACCACAGTTTGTGGGATACAATTTGCATGGGGATGAACAAGCCAAATATGGCGCCCCTCCTGAAGAGAAAGAGAGGATCTAGCTATATTGTGAGCATCGCTATTCGACGCCCGGCCCTCGAAAACGAAAGTACAATTAAAAGCAGAAGCTCGTAAGCTTATTTCTGATATGGTTGCTCCACAATTGCCCTTATAACCCTTGTTAATATCATTGATCACCTGCTTGGAATCTGACGCTATGACGAAATCCTAGATGTGCAAGTCTTCAGCCAAAGACAGTGCCTCCCGACAAGCGATAGCTTCCAGTGTCGCTGCATCCACGACCCCTGGAATCACCAGGGCTGAGCTGCCCAAGTAATTTCCCTCATCATCTCTATGTATAGCTGCTGATGAACCGCCCCTGTTGAACCGCGCCACACCGGCGTCCACATGAATCTTGGCAAAGCCCGCAGGCGGCGCCTTCGGCCGGGCGCTAGGTGCAGCGTTGGGTTGCCTTGTTACTCCAGTATTACCTATTGGCTTGCGGGCTTCCAAGCTCTGAAGCTCACTTATAAATCTCTGAACAAAATCATGGGTGGAGTAAGGGCTTTGGAAAATTCCCTCGTGGATAGCTTGTCGTCGAGCCCACCAAATTGCCCATAGAGTTACTGACAGTTTGACAAAAGATACATGCGGTAACAACTCCATCATGGAGAAAAGCCAAAGTTTGGCGTTCGGCTCAGTTGAAGCACTCAGGTGTTCAGCTATCTCTTCCTCTGCTAAGGCCCAGACACATCTCGCCGAGGTGCACTCTAACAATGAGTGACGCCAAGAATCCGACGCACTACACAAGCCACATGAGGTAGTTGTAGACATATTTCTGTGAGATCGAACATCCTCTGTAGGAAAAGACTGCCTTGCAAGTCTCCACAAGAACATCCGGACTTTGTCCGGTACTTGGACTTTCCACAAATACTTCCAGGATGTACCCTCCGAGTGAACGCTCGAAGATCCAGCTGTTTCCTCCAGCCAAGCCTCTCTCCTCTGCCTAGTAGAGACGAGCATGGCGTAAGCAGAACGGACCGTGAAGACTCCAGTTTTTTCATAGTACCAAGACCAGAAATCGGCAACATTTCTTGTACAGAGAGGTATACCCAGCACAATTGGGACATCCATTGGCAGAAACACTTGTGCAACCCTCTCTCTATCCCATGCAGCAGCGGTAGCATCAATCAGATCTGAGACTTGTGCAGCGGGTTCACTACCCTACTCCCATATGGGCGCATCATTTCAGTGCGTGGCAGCCAATTATCGTTCTAGATGTTAGTGGATTCTCCATTGCCGATCCGTTTCACCAACCCCTGCTTCAAGACTCCTTTACCTTATATGACAGCCCGCCAAATTTGGCTAGGGTGGTTTCCGAGAGAAGCATCCAAGAAGGACATTGTGGGGAAATAAACACTCCTCAGGAATACGGGCACTGAGGGACTCTGGGTTTTGCAAGATCCTCCATGCTTGCTTTGCTAGCATCGCCATATTGAAAAGTTCAAAATCTTTAAAACCCAACCCCCCCATGTTTTTTGGTTTTGTCATTGCCTTCCAGGATACCCAGTTCGGCTTGCGTTGTCCATTCTTGCTACCCCACCAAAATTTCCGGATCAACATATTCAAGTGCTCACACAAGCCTCTTGGCAATTTAAAACATGACATTGAATATACCGGAACAACTTGTGCTACTGCCTTGACCAACACTTCCTTTCCTGCCATAGACAAGTTTTTCTCTATCCACCCTTTTACTTTGCTCCATAGTCTATGTTTCAAATATTTGAAGGCACCATTCTTTGAAGTACCAATGTCACTGGGCATACCAAGATATTTCTCATTCAAGGTTTCATTGGGTACATGGAGTATACCTTTAACTTGCTGGCGTACATTATCAGAAACTCCCTTGCTAAAGAAGATTGAAGACTTGTCATAGTTTATGCGTTGTCCAGAAGCTTGACAGTAAATATCCAAGACTTGATGCACCTCCGTAGCACCCATACTATTTGCCTTAAAAAACAGCAGGCTGTCATCTGCGAATAGCAAATGGTTCACTGGCGGCGCCGTAGGTGCCACAGTTAAACCATGAAGGTTGGATGACTCACTTTTTGATTTCAATAGGCACGATAGGCCCTCTGCTACAATCAAGAACAAGTATGGGGATATAGGGTCCCCTTGTCTTATACCTCGCGTAGGTGAAAACTGCTCCAGCTTCCTCCCATTCATCATCACAGAAAATTTAACCGAGCTTACCATATCCATTATGATGTTTACCCACCTTTTAGTAAAGCCCAGTTTTAACATGATAGCCCTCATATATGCCCATTCAACTCTATCGTAGGCCTTCATCATATCCAGCTTAAGAGTGCAGTGCTGATTCTTCTTTTCTTTGTTTCTCTTCATAAAATGCAAGCATTCATATGCAGCGATGATGTTATCAGTTATGAGACGGCCTCGTACAAAAGCTGATTGTTCCTCTGATATTATCTCTGGTAGTACTTGCTTTAAGCGGTTAGATATCACTTTCGATGCAATTTTGTACAGAACATTGCATAAGCTAATCGGTCGGAATTGTGAGTGTAGTGTAGGATCTTTTACCTTTGGTATTAGTACCAGCACCGTCTCGTTAATGCAGGCCGCTGATTCTGTCCCATCGATGATGCTCATTACTGCCCTCGTAACCTCATCACCACAAATATCCCAGTGACGCTGAAAAAAGTGGGCGGGGAAGCCATCTGGCCCCGGGGCCTTTATCGGAAACATCTGAAACAGACCCTGTTTTACCTCCTCCTTATCATATGGCGCGTTCAGCATTGTGTTCATAGCTTGCGTCACCTTCACCGGGACTGTCTGGAGGACCTCTTCCATATTATGAACCCCCTCCGATGTATATAAGTTTTTATAAAACTCATCACTTTTTTTAAGAACATGGTTTTCATCACCTTACTTTTCTCCTATTTCTTACGGTCAGGAGAGTGGACTTCTTTTCTTTCTCTGTGGGGATGAGATCCCAACAACAAATGGAAATGAAATGCAGCCTAGGCACAACCGTGAGCGGCCCATCAACAAGAAAAATGGAGGGAAAAACCGCAGAAGCGAGGGAAAACTCTCTTCCTGTTCCCCAAATGCGCGCACAAAAAAAGACGGAAACCTATTCCGACCTCGCCACCGACGGTGGCAACCCTGCTCTGATGAAGCCGGCGATGGAGGAACCACACGCCGCCGCCACTGGAGGTCCGTCCATAGTTGGCCCCGACGCTCCCCCTGCCCCCCAGCCGGTACAGTCTCGTCGCCGCCCTCCGGGTACCCCTCGATGGATTCGCTCCACCCATTTTGTTGAAATCTGCGTGTTCTAATTTCACAGCGTACCACCGCCGGCGTGAGGAAGCGGAAGGCCCCGACGACGGCGACAGTGAAGGCCGCCAGGAAGCCTCGCATACCGTAGGTCTGTAGCTTTCACTGTACCTATCAGCCCCCTCCCATCGGCAATCTAGCTTGATATGTTTTTTTGTGTGATATGTGTTTTTGTTTGCGAATAATCTTGCTTGGTAGTTTGATGCATCGGGCCAATAGCTCCTGTGCGACGTCTTTGATGTGAATTGGAAGGAGTGCGACGTAGTTTGAATGAATGGCTGTGATGCGACACATTTGAGCGTGTAAATAGCCCAGGGCCACATGGGGTGTTAAATGGGGTTAAATTGGTCGTCAACCAAGCCCGTTTATGTTAGGACATGTGGGTCCAACTTAATTGGTCCTCAAAATAGCTGATCATGCCCTGCCGCCCGACCGTGCCGGGCCCACCACTCTGCCCCCCCTCTTCTCCGGTGGTGACGGATCTTGTGTTCTCGGTGGCGGCGGCGGAGCCCTCGTTCTCAACGGCGGCGGAGCCTTCGTCCTCAGAAAATGGTGAGTGAATTCGAACCCTAGTCCCGTTCCTCTCTCAGGCCCGTAGATCTCAGCTCGTTACTTCTGTTTTCTCTTGTTGAATCGATAGGTTGTGAGGGGAGCCCGTGGGCATACTGAGATGGAGCCGCTAGATTCAACTTCGAATAGGTAATGCGCCTCTCTCCGATCCAATTTTGCATGCAATTAGGGCCTCGTCTGCTCTTACTCACGGGCTCACACTGTCCGCCACTGACAGAGGGGATGCTGCCGCTCGGACCTTCGAATTGACGGTCAATTTCTTTCCATCAAAGGCAAAATTAGTTGATGGTAGCATACAAAACATTGAGAGAGACACAATTGTTAAATGGGAGGTTGAGTTTACAAAGATTGATCGACAAGTTCTACAGAACATGGGAGAGAAGGCAGTGAAGAAATGGGTGGAAAAAATGGGGAGAATATTGTTTGGGGTCCAGAGAAAGAAGTATCACTGTTGCGGTTTGATGATTGGAAAGGAGAGTATGTGAGAATAGAAGATGGTGAACAGATTGTTGAAGAAATCGATCGGCAAAACGGATGGACAAGCAAACGGGCTAATTTTTTTGCTGAGCTCGTTGATCTGAATATTTTTTCGAAGGTTGGATATGTGTCATCACACTTGGCTGCGCAAATGGTAGATGATGATTGGGCTACACAGAGGCCATTGATTCCCATGTGTACTGAACTTACAGTAATAGCCGAAGAGGGACAGGTGACTGGAACTGAAACTATAGCTACTGTTGATTGGAATGTAGTTGAATTAGATGAGCCTACTGATTTGGTCATTGCACCAATGCCTGACATTGAGATGGCCAAACTTTTTGGCATTCCAGTCGATGACAGAGATAAGCAGGAGAGGGGCGAATCTAGTTTGCCTGCTAATGCTGATGAAGATGTAGATGGACGGTTGATGGAACAAGCTGCAGATGAAGTAGATGATGCACATGATGATGACCTGGTGCATGTGTATGACAAAGAAAACCCTGTCATTGAAGTAGGCAAGTTGTTCCCAAGCATGAAGGAGTTTTGGCTGTGTTTCAAGACTTATGCAGTGAAACATGAGTTTGATGCAAAGACTGTTTGGACTGATAGAAAGAAGTTTTATGCGAGGTGCAGAGGATTTGATGGTAGTGTCAAGCCTTGCAAGTGGTACATATCTGCTAGACTGCAACCTGATGGAAGTACTATCAGGGTTAACCAAATCCCCAATCAACATACTTGTATTACAAGTTCACAGAGAGTATCACCCATGACATCACAACTTTGGGTTGCAGAAAAGATCACCCCAATTTTAGCCAAAACACCAAACACTACTGCCAAGAAACTCAAAGTAGACTTGGAAAAGATGTACCCCATTAAACTGAAATATACCAAAGTGTGGAAGGCAAACCAAAGGGCAATGAAAAATTTATATGGTGATTGGGCAAATACATTTAGGATGCTTTACAACTTCAAAGCAGAGGTGGAAAAGAGGTCACCTGGCAGTGTTGTGGAGATAGATACTGAGGTATCAGCCGAAGGTGAAGTCAAGTTCTCCAAGTTTTTTATGGCTTTGAAGCCTTGCATCGATGGCTTCAAAGCAGGGTGCCATCCATATTTGAGCATAGACTCATCATTTTTGACAGGCAAGTGGAATGGTCAGTTGGCAGCACGCAATGCTCTAGATGGACACAACTGAATGTTTCCTATTGCTGTTGGCTTGTTTCAGTCAGAAACAAAGGCTTCATGGACATGGTTCATGATCCAGTTGAAAAGATGCCTAGGGCTAGTGTCACCTTTGGCTATACACACAGATGCATGTAAGGGGCTGGAAAATTCAATGAAAAATGTTTTCCCACATGCTGAGCAGAGGGAGTGCTTCGGTCATTTGTGGATGAATTTGATCAAAAATTTTAGAGGAGAAGAATTTGGGCGCATGTGGCCAGCAGCAAGATCTTACACTAGACAGACACACAAATATCATCTTGATAAGATAATGGCAGCATGCGATGAGTTTGGTCCATGGCTGAACACCTACCATTCTTTGTTATGGTACAGGTCAGCATTCAACACTGCCATCAAGTGTGACCACATCAACAACAATTTGGCAGAGAGTTTCAACAACAAGGTGAAGGAGTTAAAAGATTTGCCTATGCATGACATGGTTGACCAAATCAGGATCATGCTCATGCGGTTGTGGGAATTGAGAAGAAGGATAGATGATTGTCTGCAAGGTGATAAGCTTCCAGCAGTGGTACAATAGGTGGTCAATAGGAGCAGATGTCTTCCACATTTGTTTGTTGAAAAATCTTCACCTTGGGGTGCTGAAGTTAGAGATAACAAAACTGGAAGGAGACATGTTGTTAACACTGAATTGCATGATTGCACTTGCCTCGAGTGGCAACACACTGGTAAACCATGTGAGCATGCCATTCTTTTCTTAGCATCCCAACCGAAGATAAACATGCACCCATATTTGCATGAATATTATTCGGTAGCAAAATTCAAAGCTGCATATGCTACTCCAATTCCAGCACTTACAGATCAGTCTCAGTGGCCTGAAGTGGAGATTGAATTTTCCATGTGTCCTCCCTTGACAAAAAGAAAGGCTGGCAGGCCTAAACAGAGTAGATTCAAGGCATGGTTTGAGAAAGGTGGGAGTAGTAAGAAGGGAAAGAAAGATGGAAAGCCAAAAAGGGCCCAAAAAGGTAACAAAAACAGATGCAAGTTGTGCCAGGAACTTGGGCACAGAGTGGGATCTGTCAAATGCTGTTACACTCCTGATAAGCCAAAGTATGTTCTTGTTTATTTGTCTGTGTTTTGATTTGCTGCTTTTTTCGAATTACTATATCTATAACATTTTCCCAATGGCCAGGAGGAAGCGAGCAAGTCAACCCCTTGTTGTTGAACAGTGTTGGCTAACAAAAAAAGCAAGAGCCAATGGCTGTAGAAAGAAGAGAAGTGTGCCTGAGCCTGAGCAGACTGAAGAAAATCCTGCTGCAGTCAACATTCAGACTGAAGAAACTGATGTGGAGGTGCACACTGAAGAAACTAAAATTGCAGTCAACATTCAGACTGAAGAAACTACTCTCGAGGTTGAAACTGAACCTGAGCGTGTTGAGGTTCAAACTGAAGAAACCCATGTTGAGGTACACACCGAAGAAACTGAAACTGCTGTCAACATTCAGACTGAAGACACTGATCTCGAGGGTGTTGGCGAGGTGTTGAAAAGACCAGTGAAGAAAACCAATATGATCAGTGAACTTGTGTGTGTAGTAGAACCAAAAACAAGAAGTGCTAAGGCGAAGAAGGGCACACGACGTGGTAGGAAGAGGTAGAACAGAGAACTGTTTGAAAATTTATGTCATGTAATAATATTTGTAACTTGGTGCGTACTGGTAGTCACTATGTATCCCCGTATTTCTATTCGAACTTGTTTGTTGGTCAAATTCAAATTTGGATTCAAATTTGGGCTCCAATTTGAATTAGGGATGGGGTATTGATGTTTTAATGCTATCTAAAGTACCTCAACTGAAATATTTTTGCTTTCTGATCAATCCGAGCCCTTTTGGTAAGTTGAACTCATAGTCATGAAAAGTGTGTTTCAAATGACCTCCAAAGGTAGGGTAAACGGCCTCATATTTAAGCAAGTTTTTTTGGCACCTTGTCTAAACCAGCCAAATAACTTTCTCTATTCTACCTATATAGTGTAAATCTAAAGTCTCATTATTTATTGAATTAATTTTATATTATTTTCTTTTCTTTTTGAAAAAACAAGGTTTAATAGAAAATTATATATATAACAAGTTTAAAACATGAAAATGAGAAAAGTAAGTTAAGATCTTTCTTGGTCAATCCATAATGAAGTTTTGGTGAGGTTTTCACACTTTTCATTTTCAAAACCCCACCTACTCTCGGGTGCCCACTACTCTCTCCCTTGAACTCCATACTACATTGTTCGAGGAATGACAATTTAGTGAAGGGTTTTTCGTAAAAATGTATGTAAACCATATTTATATTTTTTTCTCATTACTATACGACATAATAAGACTATGTGCGCAAGTTATATATATATTTGATTTTTTTCGAATTAGTTATGCTCAACCCTAATCACTCAAAACCCCTCAAAACTTTTCAAAACCCCTCAAAACCCCGCACACTACCGGGTCGTCAATCATTGTGCATGGACGGTTGAGATCAGGCGCTAGGGTTAGCTACAGTGTCCTTCGATCCGCATGAGACGCGCTGATTGGTTGAATCACTGGGGTTTGGATCAGCCTCTCTTGTTGGGGCATCAGGACCGTTCATTTGAATCCAACGGCACGAGTTGACGCGGTGCATGGACCAAGCCTACGCAGTGCCCTTTCCATCGTTGCGTGCGTGCCCGTGCCTCCCGCAGCGCCGGCGCCCGTTGCAGCATGCATGCCCACCCGCAGAACTGCGCACGTGCATTGCATGCATGCCCTCGACGTAGCCCTGCTCCGCCACCCCTCTAGACGCAGTAAGCTGTCGCATGCCTACCATTAGCACCAATGCAGTGTCGCATCAAAGCATGCACCCGACCACAATGCAGTAGCCAGACCCCGATGAAGACAACCAAATAGCCAACGGTGCATGGCGTGCTCCTCTTTGAACGACACAATACTGGCATGATGGGTATCGATGCAGTTCAAACGGCGTGCTGCTCGTTACAAGATGGGCAAATGAAGGCGTCCATTATTGTCACATCTCCCATCGACCGAACGTTGCCCTCTAGCCAGGCCCTAGCAAGATGGGCAAATTAATACAACATGCATGCACGAGCGGCACATGCAGAGAACCTGGGGCAGGCGTGTCCCCTTGACCCACGACGGCACAGACGCGTGCGTGAGCCCGTCCCCCTTGACCCGCGACCGGTGGCACAGAAGCGTCGCAGCCTGTTTCCCACGCTCGTGTACACACTTTGATGGGGCGCCACCAAACACCGCCCGCCCATTAATTCTACGGGGTGAAACCACGTCGCACTTGGGCTATTTAAGCCGGGCACTATCGTCTTCCTCTCCCTCCTCATCCATACCCCATCCTCTACCTCCTCTGCCCTCCTTCTTCCTTCTTCTCCATCAAACCACCCCGCCACCATGCAGTACAACGCCCCCACCTACCGGTTCCCCCCAACCGTGCCGGAAAGGCTCTACCCGGCCGGAGTGTATGTAGAGAGAACCTTAGGGTGTGGGCGATCTCGAGGTGGAGGTGTTGGGGAACGTAGTAATTTCAAAAAAATTCCTACGCACACACAGGATCATGGTGATGCATAGCAACGAGAGGGGAGAGTGTTGTCCACGTACCCTCGTAGACCGAAAGCGGAAGCGTTAGCACAACGCGGTTGATGTAGTCGTATGTCTTCACGATCCGACAGATCAAGTACCGAACGCACGGCACCTCCGAGTTCAGCACACGTTCAGCTCGATGACGTCCCTCGAACTCCGATCCAGCCGAGCTTTGAGGGAGAGTTCCGTCAGCACGACGGCATGGTGACGATGATGATGTTCTACCGACAGGGCTTCGCCTAAGCACTGCTACGATATTATCGAGGTGGATTATGGTGGAGGGGGGCACCGCACACGGCTAAGAGATCAAGAGATCAATTGTTGTGTCTATGGGGTGCCCCCCTCCTCCGTATATAAAGGGGGGAGGAAGAGGGGGCCGGCCAAGGGGAGGAGCCGCGCCCAAGGGGGGCTATCCTACTCCAAGTAGGTTTTGCCCCCCTTTCCTATTCCAACTAGGAGAAGGGGGAAGGAGGAGGTGGAGAGAAGGAAGGAGAAGGGGGGCTGCCGCCCCCTTCCCTTTCCCAATTCGGATTGGGGCAAGGGGGACCGCGCGCCACCTCCTGGTCGCCTCTCCTCTTCCACCACTTGGGCCCATAAGGCCCAATAACCCCCCCCCCCGGGGGGGGGGGTTCCAGTAACCCCCCGACACTCTGATATATATCTGATAACCCCCGGAACTATTCCGGTGTCCGAATATAGTCGTCCAATATATCAATCTTCATGTCTCGAACATTTCGAGACTCCTCGTCATGTCCGTGATCACATCCGGGACTCTGAATTTCCTTCGGTACATCAAAACACATAAACTCATAATATAACCGTCATCAAACTTTAAGCATGCGGACCCTACGGGTTCGAGAACTATGTAGACATGACCGAGACACGTCTCCGGTCAATAACCAATAGCGGAACCTGGATGCTCATATTGGCTCCCACATATTCTACGAAGATCTTTATCGGTTAGACCGCAGCACAACATACGTTGTTCCCTTTGTCATCGGTATGTTACTTGCCCGAGATTCGATCGTTGGTATCTCAATACCTAGTTCAATCTCGTTACCGGCAAGTCTGTTTACTCGTTCTGTAATACATCATCTCGCAACTAACTCATTAGTTGCAATGCTTGCAAGGCTTATAGTGATGTGCATTACCGAGTGGGCCCAGAGATACCTCTCCGACAATCGGAGTGACAAATCCTAATCTCGAAATATGCCAACCCAACAAGTACCTTCGAAGACACCTGTAGAGCACCTTTATAATCACCCAATTACGTTGTGACGTTTGGTAGCACACAAAGTGTTCCTCCGGTAAACGGGAGTTGCATAATCTCATAGTCATAGGAACATGTATAAGTCATGAAGAAAGCAATAGCAGAATACTAAACGATCGTGTGCTAAGCTAACGGAATGGGTCAAGTCAATCACATCATTCTTATAATGATGTGATCCCGTTAATCAAATGACAACTCATGTCAATGGCTTGGAAACATAACCATCTTTGATCAACGAGCTAGTCAAGTAGAGGCATACTAGTGACACTCTGTTTGTCTATGTATTCACACAAGTATTAAGTTTCCGGTTAATACAATTCTAGCATGAATAATAAACATTTATCATGATATAAGGAAATAAATAATAACTTTATTATTGCCTCTAGGGCATATTTCCTTCAGTCTCCCACTTGCACTAGAGTCAATAATCTAGATTACACAGTAATGATTCTAACACCCATGGAGCCTTGGTGTTAATCATGTTTTGCTCGTGGAAGAGGCTTAGTCAATGGGTCTGCAACATTCAGATCCGTATGTATATTGCAAATTTCTATGTCTCCCACCTGGACTAGATCCCGGATGGAGTTGAAGCGTCTCTTGATGTGCTTGGTTCTCTTGTGAAATTTGGATTCCTTTGCCAAGGCAATTGCACCAGTATTGTCACAAAAGATTTTCATTGGACCCGATGCACTAGGTATGACACCTAGATCGGATATGAACTCCTTCATCCAGACTCTTTCATTTGCTGCTTCCGAAGCAGCTACGTACTCCGCTTCACACGTAGATCCCGCCACAACGCTTTGTTTAGAGCTGCACCAACTAACAGCTCCACCATTCAATGTAAACACGTATCCGGTTTGTGATTTAGAATCATCCGGATCAGTGTCAAAGCTTGCATCGACGTAACCATTTACGACTAGCTCTTTGTCACCTCCATAAACAAGAAACATATCCTTAGTCCTTTTCAGGTATTTTAGGATGTTCTTGACCGCTGTCCAGTGATCCACTCCTGGATTACGTTGGCACCTCCCTGCTAAACTTATAGCAAGGCACACATCAGGTCTGGTACACAACATTGCATACATGATAGAGCCTATGGCTGAAGCATAGGGAACATCTTTCATCTTCTCTCTATCTTCTACGGTGGTCGGGCATTGAGTCTTACTCAACTTCACACCTTGTAACAGAGGCAAGAACCCTTTCTTTGCTTGATCCATTTTGAACTTCTTCAAAACTTTGTCAAGGTATGTGCTTTGTGAAAGTCCAATTAAGCGTCTTGATCTATCTCTATAGATCTTGATGCCCAATATATAAGCAGCTTCACCGAGGTCCTTAATTGAAAAACTCTTATTCAAGTATCCCTTTATGCTATCCAGAAATTCTATATCATTTCCAATCAGCAATATGTCATCCACATATAATATCAGAAATGCTACAGAGCTCCCACTCACTTTCTTGTAAATACAGGCTTCTGTTGATCATACTATCAAAGCGTTTATTCCAACTCCGAGAGGCTTGCACCAGTCCATAAATGGATCGCTGGAGCTTGCACACTTTGTTAGCTCCCTTTGGATCGACAAAACCTTCCGGCTGCATCATATACAACCCTTCTTCCAGAAATCCATTCAGGAATGCAGTTTTGACATCCATTTGCCAAATTTCATAATCATAAAATGCGGCAATTGCTAACATGATTCAGACAGACTTAAGCATCGCTACGAGTGAGAAAGTCTCATCGTAGTCAATCCCTTGAACTTGTCGAAAACCTTTTGCAACAAGTCGAGCTTTATAGACAGTAACATTACCGTCAGCGTCAGTCTTCTTCTTGAAGATCCATTTATTCTCAATGGCTTGCCGATCATCGGGCAAGTCAACCAAAGTCCACACTTTGTTTTCATACATGGATCCCATCTCAGATTTCATGGCCTCAAGCCATTTTGTGGAATCTGGGCTCACCATCGCTTCTTCATAGTTCGTAGGTTCGTCATGGTCTAGTAACATAACCTCCAGAACAGGATTACCGTACCACTCTGGTGCGGATCTTACTCTGGTTGACCTATGAGGTTCAGTAACAACTTGATCTGAAGTTTCATGATCATCATCATTAACTTCCTCACTAATTGGTGTATGTGTCACAGGAACCGGTTTCTGTGATGAACTACTTTCCAATAAGGGAGCAGGTACAGTTACCTCATCAAGTTCTACATTCCTCCCACTCACTTCTTTCAAGAGAAACTCCTTCTCTAGAAAGGATCCAAATTTAGCAACAAAAGTATTGCCTTCAGATCTGTGATAGAAGGTGTACCCAATAGTTTCCTTTGGGTATCCTATGAAGACACATTTCTCCGATTTGGGTTCGAGCTTATCTGGTTGAAGCTTTTTCACATAAGCATCGCAGCCCCAAACTTTAAGAAATGACAACTTTGGTTTCTTTCGAAATCACAGTTCATAAGGCGTCGTCTCAACGGATTTTGATGGTGCCCTATTTAACGTGAATGCAGCCGTCTCTAAAGCATAACCCCAAAATGATAGCGGTAAATCAGTAAGAGACATCATAGGTTGCACCATATCAAGTAAAGTACGATTACGACGTTCGGACACATCATTACGCTGTGGTGTTCCGGGGGGCGTGAGTTGCGAAACTATTCTGCATTGTTTCAAATGAAGACCAAACTCGTAACTCAAGTGTTCTCCTCTATGATCAGATCATAGAAACTTTATTTTCTTGTTACGATGATTTCCAACTTCACTCTGAAATTATGCAGAACTTTTCAAATGTTTCAGACTTATGTTTCATTAAGTAGATATACCCATATCTGCTTAAATCATCTGTGAAGGTGAGAAAATAACGATACCCGCCACGAGCCTCAACATTCATCTGTCCACATACATCTGTATGTATGATTTCCAACAAATCTGTTGCTCGCTCCATAGTTCCAGAGAACGGCGTTTTTGTCATCTTGCCCATGAGGCACGGTTCGCAAGTACCAAGTGATTCATAATCAAGTGGTTCCAAAAGTCCATCAGTATGGAGTTTCTTCATGCGCTTTACACCAATATGACCTAAACAGCAGTGCCACAAATAAGTTGCACTATCATTATCAACTCTGCATCTTTTGGCTTCAATATTATGAATATGTGTATCACTACTATCGAGATTCAACAAAAATAGACCACTCTTCAAGGGTGCATGACCATAAAAGATATTACTCATATAAATAGAACAACCATTATTCTCTGATTTAAATGAATAACCGTCTCACATCAAACAAGATCCAGATATAATGTTCATGCTCAACGCTGGCACCAAATAACAATTATTCAGGTCTAAACCTAATCTCGAAGGTAGATGTAGAGGTAGCGTGCCGATCGCGATCACATCGACTTTGGAATCATTTCCCACGCTCATCGTCACCTCGTCCTTAGCCAATCTTCGCTTAATCCGTAGTCCATGTTTCGAGTTGCAAATATTAGCAACAGAACCAGTATCAAATACCCAGGTACTACTGCGAGCATTAGTAAGGTACACATCAATAACATGTATATCACATACACCTTTGTTCACCTTGCCATCCTTCTTATCCGCCAAATACTTGATGCTCCTTCTTGATTTCTACTATCAGTGTGGAACGACACCTATGGGATCACAAGAATCCCTACTACAGTTGCCGAGGCACATGGTTGCAAGAAGAGCAGGATCAGTAGTCAGCACAAGGATCATTTACCCAGGTTCGGGCCGCGAGGATGCGTAAAACCCTAGTCCTGCTTTGGTGGGTGTATTTCAGAGAGTTCTTGAGCTCTCGAACTAGCTGTGGTGAGTGCGCGGTTCCAAAGAGCCGAATCCTTCTCCAGTATGCCATGGGCCTCCTTTTATAGTCGAAAGGGGCTGCCACAGTGGCACACAGGAGGTGGAAAGGCGAACAGTGCTATGAGCTTATCACTCGTATTACAGGACAAGATACATTTAATGCATAGCTCAGGTGTCCCCTTGCTTTATCGGGGACGGGGGCGAGGCCCATCCCGCCCGTCGCCGCTCCTCCGTGCGGCACCATGTAGGCAGGCAGGCAGCTGAGGTGGCGTGGTGGTAGGGTCTTCACGAAGATCTGCATGCCGCCACGTAGGCGCCTGCTGAGTTGTCCTAGAAGCTGCATGTTGCCACACAGGTGCCTGCCCAGCTGGTTGGGTTGGTAGCTGCATGCGAACGGCGGTGGAAACTTGGTTGGTGCGGGCCCGATGGTGGTCCCGCTGGCGTCCTCGGTGAGGGCCTTGCCGGGTTGCCCGGCAAGGGTCTCGCCGGGGCGCACTGTCGTCCCTAGCAAGGATCTTGCCGGGGGTCTTGTGGTCCCTCTCGGCAAGGATCTTGCCGAGGATCGCTGTCTTCTAATCCTCATCTGATCTTGAATATGTCTTCACAAAGATCTGCATGCCACCACAGAGGTGCCTCCCGAGCCCTGGCCCCACGTGGATGATGGTGTTGGGGACCGTGGGCTCAAGGGTGGCTCGCTCTGTTGGTGTGGGGCGAGCTGCCCCGGCAATGGTCTTGCCGGGGCTACTGAGGCTGCCCCGGCAAGGGTCTTGCCGGGGGAACCTGCTTCGTCTCTCTGCTCTTTATGGTCTTGGCCTTGGCGTTGCTCTGGTTATCTTGGGCTTCGGTACCTTGCCTCACCTCCCCTGTTCTGCTTGGTGTGACCATGGGTGTGGCTCCGACTACCCGTGCACAGGTAAAGGGGTACAAAAGCGCGCCCCTCCTTTTGTACACCGACAGGAGCCCCCGGGCCTGGGCCACACATAAGCACGACACGTTGTTGGGCCAGGCTCAAAACGGTGCACGGGCAAGCGGGGCGGTTTTTACCGTGGTAAAACTTTTCGCGCGCTGCGCTTCCCACGACCCGCGCGTGGCGTGGCGTGGCGTGGAGGGGTGTGTGTGACGTGGGCGGCATGCGTGGGGCGGTTCCCGCATGCATGCGTCACATCGTGGTAAAGAGGCGGCTCGCGCCTTCCCCATAAAAAAGAGGGAGGCGTGGAGGTGCGGCTCATTAACCGCACGGGGCCGGGTCACGGTCTTCAAGGCGTCCACACCCCATGATCACGGGGTGGGGAGAGGTCGCCTCACCCGTCCCCTCAATTCTGCACGTTCGCCACGCGTCCTCCATGTGCTTGGGGTGGCAAGCGGTGGAGGCGGGAAACCGGGCCGTTGCTGGTTGGGGCAGCGGGTCGGTCCCGATTACCTGCGCCTCTGGTTGCTGGATTGGCCGAGCGGGGCGGCCGAGCCCCAACCCCGCCCCTTTATAAGGAGGGGGAAGGGGGGATGGCGTCCCGCACTCTTCTGTCATCTATCTCCTCTCGCTTCTGCTTCTTCCTTTCACTTGCCATGGAGAAAGGGAATCCTGGTCCTTCGACGGTGGCGGCGAGGGTCGCCGCTCGACAGCGCGTCCCTCCTCCTCCTGAGCCCGCGGTGGTGGACCCGGCCAAAAGGGGAAGGGGGAGGGGGTGAGGCTGTGGGTGAGGCTGGGGCAGAGGTCGTAGTGCTCGGGGAAGAGGAGGACGGGGCGGCGTGCCGGCTGCGCCCCCGCCAATGATGCCTTTTCCGATGGAAGGCCATGTCGGAGACCAGCCCTGCGAGTTCTTCATCAGGCTGCGCCGGCTTCCGCGTCGCTGTCTTCGTCTTCCCACCCCGTTTGCTCGGGAGATGGAGCGTGACCCGCCCCAATCCCTCAGATTGCACATGAGGGGTTGTGGGAATGGGGGCACGCGGGTCGACGTCTGTAACACCCCGGATGTAACTTTCCATATTTGCAACTCCAACTCTTGCCATTTTCGGCTATGTGTTATGATATTCCCTCCGTGGTTGGGTTTTGTGTTTGTTTTGCATTTTTTTCATGTCATGCATCTCATATCATGTCATCATGTGCATCTCATTTGCATACGTGTTCGTCTCATGCATCCGAGCATTTTCCCCGTTGTCCGTTTTGCAATCCGGAACTCCCACATGCACCGGCGCACCCCTCTTGTTTCTTTTCGTGAGCGGGTGTTAAACATTCTCGGAATGAACCGAGGTTTGTCAAGTGGCCTTGGTATACCACCGGTAGACCACCTGTCAAGTTTCGTTCCATTTGGAGGTCGTTTGATGCTCCAACGGTTAACCGGGTAACCGCAAAGTCCTTTTGTGTGTTGCAGCAAAACCCCCCTCCAAACAGCCCAAAACCCCTCTAAGTCACCGCCATGCTCTCGGTCGTTCGATCACGATCGTGTGGGCGAAAACCGCACTCCATTTGGAGTCTCCTAGCTCCCTCTACCTATAAAATACCTCCCCCTCCGAAATTCGGGCGAAACCCTAGATCAAATCGCCCCCGCCGCCACCGGACACGTCCGCCGCCGCCGGGCACATCGCCGCCGCCGCCGCCCGCAGCCTACCAGAGGGCGCCACGTGGTGGCCCCGTACGCCACGCCGCCGCCGGCCCGCGAGCCCGCGTCCGGCCCCCGCGGCCCGCGCCTCGCCCCCAGCCCCGCGCGTGCCTCCTTCCTCCTCCGCCCGCGCGGCCGCCTCGCCGTCCTTGCCGCCGTCTCGCCGGCGCCGCCGCGCCCGTCGCTGCCTCCGCCCGCGGGAGGTCGCCGCGCCGCCCCTCGCCGTCCGGGACCGCGGCCCCGAGCCCCTCCCTCCGGCGAGCTCCGCGCCTCCCTCGAGCAGCTCCAGCTCCGCCGGCCGTCGTCTCCCTCTCCTCCGTCTCCGGCGACGAACCTCGGCGTCCGAGCCGCGCCCGATCCAGATCCGCGAGGAGGTTGATTTTCCCCTCTCCCCATTTTTCTCTAAGTCCCCGAACTTTTGCAATATATGGCTCTGTTCATTGCATCATAATTCTCTGAATACTGCTCCGTTTTGAGTGCATGATATATCGAAATGTTCGTCTTGAGATGCTCTTCATTTTGTTCCATTATGCCATGTTCATTTGTGTCGTGGAATTGTCACGGCAGATGTCCTCGTGTAAGGACTTAGTCGTGGAGCCATCGCAGCCAGGAAGCTTAAAGGGGTTAAACGGGACAAAGGACACGAGGATTATACTGGTTCGGCCCCTTACATTGAAGGTAAAAGCCTACTCCAGTTGAGGTGGTATTGCTTAGGGTTTCGATGACCAGGAGCTAAACCGCTCTGCTTGGCTATCGATCTGATCTTACTCGTCCTCAACCGCCGCCGGGTCATCCCTTTATAGAAAGGTTAACGCCCAACGGCTCTTAGAGTCCCGGCCGGCTCATAAACTGTGTCCGGCTTGGACTCTTAACTATTCCTGCCTTACACTACAAGTCATGCCACAACGACGGTTTACCACTACGGGCCTTAAGTCGCCTCTGGGCCTTAGACCTATTACTAAACCGCCATCCTTAACCTATCCTTGGGCTTCTGAATGAAGAGCTATCGCAACGTAACCCGGCCCATCTCGGGCGGGTTACACCAGTAGCTATATCCTCAACATTAGGCCCTAGATTGATTTGGACCGGTTCATGTCAATCTTCAATACCTTAAGAGAAAATCTTCCGGCTTCCGTTTGCGCGAAGGTTATAACCCGCCATGATGTCATCCTCCGGAATCTTGGCAACACGCCGTGACGTCATCCACCATTAATGCACGTTCTGCCCAACGTATCTCAACGGATCCTTATCTTTAATAATTATCCCGAAAATCGAGGCGCTTCAGCAGCTGGATAATCATGTCCTCAGCCTCCTCGTTTCTCGCGCCCACTTAACAGCCGTCCCTTATAAATAGGCCCGACCGGTCCTCTCTCACTCTTCCCTTTCCATCGTCTTCCTCCTCTCAACACCTCAGAGCCCGAGCTCCGCCGCCGCCGCCGCGCCTCTCGTCTTCCTCAGCCTCGGCCGCTGCATCAACCTGAGCTAGTCCAGAGAACGGCGGCGACTCTCCGCAGTGAACCTGCAACGGTAAGTCCTCTTCTTCTCAAACGTCAGATCCGCATTAGGGTTCCGCGTTCCTCCCTGTTCTTCGTAGTTCATCTTAGTTCTTTTATAGTTCTTCCACCGCGAATTCTTTTGATTCGAAAAACAGTACAGAACTCCTGCGGTAGTGGTTTCGCACCCATTTCCAATACTAGCAGATCCCTTTTGCTTGCAAAAAGACCTCATTAGAACTTATGAACTTCTCTGTGCCAGTTTTTAGGTCTAGAAAATTTTCCTTTCTGGACGACCGTTTGATCCAAAATAATTACTGCAATCTATGAAACTTGTTTGTGCAACACTTAGGCAAAAATTGCATCTGTTAGCTATGGCGGCTCATATCACCGGCTTAAAAAAGGCGATGCTTCATGAATATTCCGGGTCATCCATAACAGAGTCAAATAACTTAATTACTCACGATATCCATAGCGGCTTAAATAACCTGACACAATTGGCCATATATCATTAGGCCCCTTCATAAGCCGCCACCTTAAATACTGAACCGAAATTTTCCTCCGGCTTAAATTTGAACCGGAAATTTTATTTTGTCCTAGGCTTCCATCCTTCACAATGCCGCCCAAGGCTCCCAAGGCACCCATTACATGCAACTAGGTTAGATCCAACGTTACTGATAGCACCTTAGCTGACTTCGTGAAAACGGGTTACCTGCCCAAGAAAGAGGTCATGTCCTATCGTGCTCCTGACCCGTCCGAAGAGAGACCTCAACCCAAGGACGGAGAGGTTGTCATATTTGCTGATCACATGAGCCGGGGCTTTGCTCCTCCCGGCTCAAAATTCTTCAGAGATGTTCTGCACCTTTTCGACCTGCGACCTCAAGACATTGGACCCAATTCCGTGTCAAACATTTGTAACTTCCAAGTGTTCTGTGAGGTGTACCTTGGAGAAGAGCCCAGCTTGCTACTCTTTAGGGAGTTATTTTATCTGAACCGCCAGAATGAATGTGCCAACGGGCCTAGCTTGGAACTTGGTGGAATCTCAATCCAACGACGAAGAGATTGTCTCTTCCCTTATGCTGAGCCGCCAAGCCACCCAAAAGGTTGGAACCAGACATGGTTCTACTGCCAAGATACTTCTCCGGCTGATGAGAACCCTCTGCCCGGCTTTCGCGCCCTACGTCTGGAGTCAAATCACCCCCTGCCAGACAAATTATCTCAAGCTGAACGTCAACCACTTATTCCCACCATCAACAAAATAAAAGCTCTTATGGGGAACGGCCTAAATGACATTGATCTGGTCCGGGTCTGGATTGCCTGGCGGGTGATTCCTTTAAGCCGCCGCCCCGGCTTAATGTGTGATTACACGGGCCGGAAGGATGATCCTCTTCGGCATAGTCCTGACGACTTACCTGAGGACATCATTGATGATATGACCAAGTCTCTTCTGAACGAGAGCCTGGCAGATTGCGGGAGGCAAGGCTAACCCGGCCCCAGCGGTAAACTATTGACCTGAACACCTCACCTTCCATTTTAACGATTTCGTCTAAACTTCAAAAACCTTTGTTGTATTTTACAGGCTAATGATAAATTCTGGAAGGTCAAGTATGACCATGAAGCTGCTAAGAAAGCTAGAAAGGTTTAAAAAGCCGCCAGGAAAGCCGCTCCCCGCAAGAAGGGGAGTAAATAGCGCCTCGGACCTGCTTCACCTAGAAGACACCTCCGAGTCAAAGGTAGCCCTTGACTCTTTAGGCTCCTTTTTTAACCATCTTATTGACATGGATTATCAACAGGAGGACACCAGAACGAGTCATGAAGTGATTGAAGAGGTAACTATAATTTCCTCCGACTCGGAGCCCTTGCCAAGACTAAAAGTCCGAAGAGTAACCCGGAAAGTAAGATTTTCACATCCTTTAGCTTATCAAGATCCTCAATTTCTTTTGAAGAGACAGATTTATGAGAGTCGGAGGCAGACCCGGGCCAGCAAGGATGCAGACCTCTCCTCCGGCTTACCCGAAGCATCAAGGAAGCGCCGGACTGAGGTTATCTCCGACTTATATCCTTTTCATCCTTTGGCGGGCGTCACTCGTCAACCACTCAATTCTTCTGATTCAAACTACCAGGGAACTTCACCTTCCTCCGGTGACTCAATGCAGTCTAGCTTGCCGGCTTTCAAAACCGCACCCGGGTAATGATGATCAGCTTATTTTGTGCTTATCTTACTCATGTTTTTGCACTAACCCTTTGACTTTCAGTGTACAAGTAAAGCCCAGCAAGAGGGCGAAGAAAAATAAGCCGGCCGAAGAGCCGGTCTTGACTGAACCTGATGCTTCTGCTCATGAGCCGCCGTCTGCACCAGCTCCTGAAACCGCCACTGCTCCATCTGATGAACAAGTTATGGAAGATTCTGATAACCCGGAGATCCCCAGCCTGGCTCATCCAAATGATCTAGACGTTGTAATCACCCGGACCGAGTTTGTCGAACCGGGAAGACCCACCGTGTTGGATAGATGCTCTGCCAAGGAAGAACTTCTGGAACGCCGCAGGGCCAGGCTGGACATCACTGATTATGCTAAACTGAGCATTGGAGATATTTTCTCTGGCTATATTAATCAAGTGCACAACAGCGGGGACCTGGAAATTGATATGGTGAAGCAAATACAACAAAAGTATGAGGTATGACTCTCTTGCTTACTCCATAGTTATCCTTACCATGCCAGCCCCCAAGTCTATTACTTATGATGAAATATGTTGTAGACTCAATACCGGCTTAATAATCACTGCAAGAAAACCGGCTTACCTGGTAACACTCAAGGGCCGGCTTAAACAGCATAGTTGACCCGGTCCTTACCTTATTTTAATCAAGTAGTTGAGCAACTTTACGCATTAGCCCCCAAGTGCCAAGTACCTTTGCCTGCAAAGTGCTTGGGACTTATTTTCATGAACCGGCACTGTAAATAGAGCTTTTCAGCATACATTAGCCCCCAATTGCCAAGTGTCTTTGCTTGCAAAGTGCTTGGGACTTAATGTTGCATTATAATCACCCTAACTGTAACCCGGAATTTGTACAGGCCGCCTGTAAGAAATTTGAATCGGAAATCTCTGATCTAAAGAACCGCCTGAAGACTCAGGAAAGTGAAACCCAAAAGGCCAACTCCAAATTTGAACTCAGCGTATCCGCACAAGATAAACTGAAGAAGAAATTTGAAGTAGAAAGAAAAGCCTGGGCGGATGAAAAAACTGCTTTGCTCAGCCGGGCCGAACAAGCGGAGGCCACTCTTACTGAAAGAACCGCCGAGCTATCCGGCTTAAAACGCCATGTATCTCAGATGGTCTTCGCAATCTTTGGTAAGTTACTCTGTAAGTTTCTAACTAGTTTACATCGTTCATTTCCCATAAGTATCTCAATTGCCATCAGCTCACCTGACTTTGTAATGCAGGTCCCAGGAGTTCCAATCTCAACCAGAACGTGCTGACCAAGCTGAAGGCGGTTTACACCTTGGTAGAACAACTTTACACCGGGTCACAACGTGCCTTAGCCGTTGTGGCTCTGTCAAACGAAGTTCCCACTCATCTGGCGGATGTACTCAGGCGGCTTGCCGTGCTTCCTCAACGCTTCCAAGAGTTAAGGCGAGCCTCTGCAAGAGCCGGAGCCATAGCCGCTCTAAGCTGGGCCAAGGCGTTTCTACCAGAGCTAGACCCGGCCGACATTGCCCTTGGGGTATCCTAGCTTGAAGGAAGATGGCACTCCCTTTGACCAGAAAGACTTCGCCGCTTGTGTGAAGAGCGTATGCCCGGTGGCCACTTTGATTGGTAATGACACAGACCTTACCAAATATCAACCGGGTTATGACGCGGAGAATCAGAGGATCCCAACACCTCGTTATGAAGCAGTCAGCCTGATTCCTCCGACTCGTAAGCATACCTTCACCCCTAAAGTTGACCCGGCCGGGTTAATTGATGATGAAGCTCAATTTGAAGCTTTGAGTGGCATTGACTGGAAATCATCAACCTTCCAGGACATGGAAACAGCCGAAGGAGCGGAGAGGGATGAGCCAGAAGCTTCAGCCCAACAAGCACCTTTGATTTCTTAGGCGGCTCATGGTTATGTCTCAAAAACAATCCCTCACCTTTTGGATTCGGGGAGTCCTGTAATAGAGTAGGACGAACACTTAATTTTGTCGTGCCATCGTGCACGTGTGTAGCGCTTAACTCTATTTAAACTGCCCTTTTATATTCTTCCAGGTTATGTTTGGTCCTCTGCTTTCCTTAAGTTTAAAGAGCTGTCTTTAATTATCCTGCATAGAAAACAAATCACAAGTCTCTAGGCGGCTTACCGCATGGAGAGTCATATATTTTACATATAACCCGGAATATGAATCAAAGTCATAATAAACCGGCTCTCAATTATATCTTCGAGATAACCATAACAGCATACCTGTGAGCCTTCAAATACACTTCCGGTTTATGTAACCCGAATAATGAGGTTGAGAACTCAACTCCGGTTCACCAGCACATATAATGCTTATTATGTGCTATCAACATTATTAATCAAGGTTAAGCCGGTGGAATAGGAACCACCCTTGAATGCTTTTGATATCATCAAAGAACTGGTTTGCAAACCAAGAGATCTCAAAAATTTAGGGGCTTCTGATTCAAATACGACCAGAGAACCGTCCCAAAGGGGTTAAGCTAAGATTCGAATGCGATCATATAGCCCCCAGTGGCTTTGGCGTTGCCGATCAAGAGGCTACCGACAGCTATGTTCTCTTTGGTTCGAATACGACCTATGTTTGAACAGGAAGCCCCCAAATGACCTTGAGAATTGTTTAACGACGCTGATTCGAATACGATCCACGTCGGCTCCCAAAGGGGGTTGAGCTATGATTCAAATATGATCAAGAAAAACTCCCCAATGAGCTCGGCAATATGCCAATCAAGTGGGTATCGACAGCTATGTTCTCTTTGGTTCGAATACGACCTATGTTTGAACAGGAAGCCCCCAAGTGATCATATTTTTAACGGCTAGAAATACGATCATAAGCCGGATCAACCTCCAAGTGACCATGTAATATTACAATGAAAATAACAATGATACATTTACCTTTGGAGGAAAGAAGGACAGAGGTCCTGCTTTATTATTTATCACAATATATACATGGCTATAGAAATATGTACATTATGAGAGCCGGTGGCTCAAGTGTAATAAGGCCGAAGCTGAGCTATGTTCCACGGCCGGCGGGTCTCCTCCTCCGACTTACGTGAATCTTTGTGCTCCCGAACATCGATAAGGTAGTATGACCCGTTGTGCAAGTTCTTGCTGACCACAAAGGGCCCTTCCCAAGGTGGGGATAGCTTGCGTGCATCTGTTTGATCCTGGATGAGCCGGAGCACCAAATCACCTTCCTGAAAGACCCTGGACTTAACCCGGCGGCTGTGATAGCGGCGCAGGTCTTGTTGGTAAATCGCCGAGCGAGCTGCTGCTATGTCACGCTGTTCGTCCAACAAGTCAAGAGCATCTTGACGCACTTGCTCATTATCCGCCTCGACATAAGCCGCCACTCGAGGCGAATCATGACGGATGTCGCTAGGGAGGACCGCCTCAGCTCTGTAAACCATGAAGAAAGGCGTGTAACCTGTAGACCTGTTAGGAGTAGTATTGATGCTACATAATACGGAGGGTAACTCCTCCACCCAACAACCCGGCGTCCGTTGCAAAGGGACCAAAAGCCGGGGCTTGATGCCCTTCAAGATTTCCTGATTGGCTCTCTCAGCTTGACCATTGGATTGAGGGTGAGCCATTGATGAAACATCAAGCCGAATATGCGCTCGTTGACAAAATTCCTCCATGGCGCCTTTAGACAGATTGGTACCATTGTCAGTTATAATGCTGTGTGGAAAACCAAAGCGAAATATCACCTTTTTCATGAACTGGACCGTCGTGGCTGCGTCACACTTACTAACTGGCTCTGCCTCTACCCACTTTGTGAACTTGTCAACCGCCACCAAGAGGTGGGTCTTCTTATCCTTGGACCTTTTGAAAGGCCCCACCATATCAAGCCCCCAGACTGCAAACGGCCAAGTGATTGGAATCATCCTCAACTCTTGAGCCGACACGTGAGCCCGTCTTGAGAACTTTTGACAACCGTCACATTTACTGACCAAGTCCTCTGCATCAGCATGAGCCGTCAGCCAATAAAAACCATGACAAAAAGCCTTGGCCACAAGGGATTTTGAGCCGGCATGATGGCCACAATCCCCCTCGTGAATCTCATGAAAAATTTCTTGACCTTCCTCAGAGGAAACACAACGCTGAAAAACTTCAGTGACACTGCGATGATGCTGCTCGCCATTGACAATTATCATTGACTTAGACCGCTGGGTTATTTGTCTAGCCAAAGTTTCATCCTCAGGCAACTCTCCCCAGGTCATGTAAGCCAAGTATGGCACTATCCAATCTGGGATAACATGGAGAGCCGCCACCAACTGTGCTTCTGGGTCAGGAACAGCCAAGTCTTCCTCTGTAGGTAACTTGACAGAAGGGTTATGCAGAGTATCCAAGAAAGTATTAGGCGGCACCGGCTTTCGCTGAGAGCCTAACCGGCTTAATGCATCAGCCGCCTCGTTCTTTCTGCGATCGATGTGCTCTACTTGGTAACCCTGAAAATGTACAACAATGGCATCAACTTCGCGGCGATAAGCCGCCATGAGGGGGTCCTTGGAATCCCACTTGCCTGATACTTGTTGGGCCACCAAATCTGAGTCACCAAAGCACCTTACCCGGGTTAAGCTCATCTCCTTAGCCATCCGAAGACCATGAAGCAAGGCCTCGTACTCAGCTGCATTGTTAGTACAGGGAAACATCAACCGTAGTACATAACAAAACTTGTCACCTCGAGGGGAAGCTAACACAACTCCAGCCCCCGAGCCCTCCAATTGCCTGGACCCGTCGAAGTGAATAGTCCAGTATGTATTATCCGGTTTCTCTTCAGGCACTTGCAGCTCTGTCCAATCGTTGATGAAATCCACCAATGCTTGAGATTTGATAGTAGTGCGTGGCACGTACTTTAGACCATGAGGCCCGAGTTCTATGGCCCACTTAGCAACTCTTCCTGTGGCTTCTCTGTTTTGGATGATATCTCCTAGGGGAGCAGAACTAACCACAGTGATAGGGTGGCCCTGGAAATAATGCTTAAGCTTCCGGCTTGCCATGAACACCCCATAAACAAGCTTCTGCCAATGTGGATACCGTTGCTTAGACTCAATAAGTACTTCACTGACGTAGTAAACCGGACGCTGAACCGGATGTTCCTTACCCGCTTCCTTACGCTCCACCACCACAGCCACACTGACGGCTCGTGTGTTAGCGGCGACATACAATAATAAAGGCTCCTTGTCAACAGGAGCAGCAAGGACTGGCGGCTCAGCTAGCTGTCTTTTCAAATCCTCAAAAGCAGCATTAGCAGCATCATTCCAGACAAAGTCATCTGTTTTCTTCATCATCTGATATAGCGGTATGGCCTTTTCACCCAACCGGCTTATAAACCGACTCAAAGCAGCGATGCGACCCGCCAGACGCTGGACGTCGTTTATGCACGCCGGCTTAGCCAGAGAGGTGATTGCCTTGATCTTCTCCGGGTTAGCTTCAATGCCTCTGTGAGAAACCAGAAAACCCAAGAGCTTGCCTGCAGGAACACCAAAAACACACTTGGCCGGGTTAAGCATCATCTTGTAGACCCGGAGATTATCAAAGGTCTCTCTCAGATCATCTATCAAGGTCTCCTTCTCTCTGGATTTGACCACGATATCATCCACATAGGCATGAACGTTGCACCCAATCTGATTATGAAGACAATTCTGCACGCAACGCTGGTAAGTCGCCTGTGCACTCTTGAGCCCAAAAGGCATAGACACATAACAGAAGGCTCCGAAAGGAGTAATGAACACCGTCTTCTCTTGGTCCTTAACTGCCATTTTGATCTGATGGTATCCGGAGTAAGCATCCAAAAAACATAAACGTTCACAACCCGCCGTAGCATCAATGATTTGATCAATACGGGGGAGAGCAAAAGGATCAGTCGGACAAGCCTTGTTTAAATCCGTATAATCCACACACATACGGCAAGTGCCATTCTTCTTGAGTACGAGCACCGGGTTAGCTAACCATTCTGGATGAAAGACTTCAACAATGAACCCGGCCGCCAAGAGACGGGCTACTTCCTCACCAATGGCTTTCCGCCTCTCCTCATTAAACCGCCGGAGGAATTGCCTGACCGGCTTAAATTTTGGATCAATGTTGAGAGTGTGCTCAGCGAGTTCTCTCGGTACACCCGGCATGTCAGAAGGTTTCCATGCAAAGATGTCCCGGTTCTCACGGATGAACTCGATGAGCGCGCCTTCCTATTTAGGATCCAGATTGGCACTGATGCTGAACTGCTTAGATGAGTCACCTGGAACAAAGTCAACAAGTTTAGTCTCATCGGCTGACTTAAATTTTATTACCAGCTCATGCTCCGTGGTTGGCTTTTTCAAAGACGTCATATCTGCCGGGTCAACATTATCCTTGTAAAACTTCAATTCCTCTGTCGCACAAACAGATTCAGCGTAAGCAGCGTCACCTTCCTCACACTCCAAGGCTATCTTTCGGCTGCCATGAACTGTAATGGTCCCATTGTGACCCGGCATCTTGAGCTGCAAATACACGTAACACAGCCGTGCCATGAACTTGGCGTAAGCCGGCCGCCCAAATAAAGCATGGTACGGGCTTCTTATTTTAACCACCTCAAAATTCAGTTTTTCCGCCCTGTAGTTGTACTCATCTCCAAAGGCTACTTCCAGCTCGATTTTACCGACTGGATACGCCGACTTACCGGGCACCACCCCATGGAAAATAGTGTTGGACTAGCTGAGGTTTTTATCAGTTAATCCCATACGACGGAAGATCTCATAATAGAGGATGTTGATGCTACTGCCTCCGTCCATGAGCACTTTAGTGAATTTATACCCCCGACCTGAGGAGCCACCACCAAGGCCAGGTGACCCGGATTATCAACCCGGGGAGGGTGGTCTTCCCTACTCCATACAATCGGCTGCTCAGACCACCGCAAGTAACGTGGAACCGCCGGCTCAACAGCGTTCACAGCCCTCTTATGAAGCTTCTGGTCTCGCTTGCACAAACTGGTGGTAAACACATGATACTGTCCACCGTTGAGCTGCTTTGGATGGGTATGGTAACCCCCCTGCTGCTGCTGCTGATTACCCTGGCCGGATTGCTGGTTAAAACCACCTTGATTACCTTGAAAATTCTGAGAATTGGAATTTGAGCCGCCGCCCTGCCCATTGTTGCCATTAAAAGCGTTGGAATTTTTGAAGGCTTTCATGATTGCGCAGTCCTTCCATAGATGAGTGGCCGGCTTTTCTCTAGCGCCGTGCCTTGGACAGGGCTCATTCAATAATTGCTCAAGCGCCGGGCCTGACCCGCCGGATCGGGGAGGTGGTCTCCCCTTACGTCGGTGGTTGTTACCCTGCGCATTGGCGTTGGCCACAAACTCCATACTGCCATCAGCCTTACGTTTATTACCTCCCTGGTTCGCCGGGTTATGCTGAGGGCCCTTGCCGTTGCCATTCTTCTTTCCCTTCCCTGTCCTTTCATCATCAGACGCGGGATCCTTGGTACTATCAGAGTCGGCGTACTTGACCAGAGCCGCCATCAGCGTACCCATATCGTTGCAATCGCGCTTGACCCGCCCGAGCTTCATCTTCAGGGGCGCAAAACGACAAATTTTGCTCCAACATTAAGACTGCAGAGCCGGCATCCATCTTATCAGACGAATGTATTATCTCTTTGACCCGGCGAACCCAATGGGTTGTAGACTCGCCCTCTTGCTGCTTGCAGTTAGTCAAATCCACAATTGACATAGATTGCCTACATGTATCTTTGAAGTTTTGGATGAACCGGGCTTTTAGCTCTGCCCATGACCCGATGGAATTAGGCGGCAGTCCTTTCAACCAAGTGCGGGCAGTCCCATCCAACATCATGGTGAAGTATTTGGCCATTGCCGCTTCGCTGACCTCTAGCAACTCCATAGCCATCTCGTGGCTCTCGATCCATGCTCTGGGCTGTAAATCCGCCGTGTAATTAGGTACCTTCCTAGGTCCTTTGAAATCCTTGGGCAGACGTTCGTTACGGAGAGCCGATACCAGACAGGGGACACCTCCGGTCCTCGTAGCTACGCCTGTCTTGATGGAGGCCGTTGGATAAACCGGGAGGGGTTGGTAAGCCATCAGCTGAGCCGCCTGCTCCGCCTCTTGAGGTGCTCTGTCTCGGTCTACTGCGTTAAAGGCTCCATTATGCGCCGGGCCATGGCCAGCCAGCAAGTCATGGCGCCGGACGTTGCTTGAGCCGGTCGCTGAAACCATGTGTCTGCTATAACTTGGGCTCCGGCTTGGACGAGGGGTCGAATGAATCCTGTCCCGGCTATATGAATATGCCTCCTGTCGCGGCTATATGAATACGCCGTCGGAGAGTCGCCCTCAACTGGCAGAGCCGCCAGTCACGCCGCCGCAACGATCATGTTCTCCAACGGATTAGAATAGTGACCCGGCGGTATTGGTACATATTGAGGTGGGGCAGTGTTCACACGGGGAGGCCCCATCACTTGCGGTTGAATCGGCGTTCCAGCCCCGGGTGCCGTGATTTCTGGCGGGTTACTGGGCCCTGCACCAGGCGTGTTGAAGAGGTTTCGAGGATCGTAAACTGGAGGGAGTCGAGATTGAGCCTTCTGATGCCTCCTTCTCATGATCTCATTGGATGCGTTCTGATCCATTGTGAGCCGAAAAGACTACGCCTGAATCAGCTGAGTCTTGGCGTTGAGAGCCGCCCGCTCTGTAGCCATCCTGATCCCTTCCGCTGCCAGATCTTCCTTGGCTCTTGCTATATCCAGCTTTAACTGTGCCACCTCCGCATCATGTTGAGCTTGATCCGCTGGGACGACCGTAGCGGTTAACAGGGCCGTCATCTTGTCCGTGAGATCCATCAGCACCTGAGCCGGCGAGTGCACAGGGCCTCCTGCCCCAGCGGCGGAGTTTTGGACAGGTTGTGCGCCGGCCATGAAGATTCCAACCCGGTTCGGCGGCTCAAAGGGGTCCGGAATACTGTCGCCATCGGAACCACCCCTGAGCCTGCCATCTTGAAGTTGATATAACGAGTCGGTCTCACCTATGGACGACTCACCATCAGAGCAGGTGGCCGTCTCCTCGCCAGATCCAGATCCTTCAGAGAGTCCTCCGTGGATGCATCCCACGAAAGCACGTTTCAAGGCGGGCGGAGTCCGGGCGGGTCTCGCACGCTGAGCCGCCTCGATGAGGCCGGTGCCGATGTCCGGCTCAGGGCCCGGCCCACCGATCTTGCCAATGAACACGTGGATTCCGCCAAAGGGGACCCGGTACCCGTACTCGATTGAGTCGGCGTCGGGGCCCCAGCCTGCGTCGTTGATGTAGAGCTTGCCGCGACGACTCTTGGTCATCCGGCCCACAGCGTATCCCTTGAGCCCTTCGAAGCTGCCCTTCAAGAACTCAAATCCACCGTGCGCTGGCCCCACGGTGGGCGCCAACTGTCGTGGAATTGTCACGGCAGATGTCCTCGTGTAAGGACTTAGTCGTGGAGCCATCGCAGCTAGGAAGCTTAAAGGGGTTAAATGGGACAAAGGACACGAGGATTATACTGGTTCGGCCCCTTACGTTGAAGGTAAAAGCCTACTCCAGTTGAGGTGGTATTGCTTAGGGTTTCGATGACCAAGAGCTAAACCGCTCTGCTTGGCTATCGATCTGATCTTACTCGTCCTCAACCGCCGCCGGGTCGTCCCTTTATATAGAAAGGTTAACGCCCAGCGGCTCTCAGAGTCCCGGCCGGCTCATAAACTGTGTCCGGCTTGGACTCTTAACTATTCTTACCTTACACTACAAGTCATGCCACAACGGCGGTTTACCACTACGGGCCTTAAGTCGCCTCTGGGCCTTAGACCTATTACTAAACCTCCATCCTTAACCTATCCTTGGGCTTCTGAATGAAGAGCTGTCGCAACGTAACCTGGCCCATCTCAGGCGGGTTACACCAGTAGCTATATCCTCAACAATTTGAGTCCATCTTGGTGCCCAAATCTCTGATGCAAGTGTGCTATATGCTGTTAACTGCTGTTACTTATCAGAACTTGGTGATTTGTTATTTTTGTTGCTATTGATGTGTGCATCTTATGGGCATGAGCTCTACAGGTGTTTGATCTATGCCATGCCATCTTTACAGAGGTGTATGCCATGTATTTTTGTGATCTATGTGGTGACTAGCACAAGCATGCAAACTAGGCTTCGTGATGTTTCTGTTTTCAGGGACTTAGTAATTTCACAGAGAGATCCATGCTCCTTTTGTTGATGTTTCTGCTGTTATTTTGTTGCCATGTATCCATGTGTCTGCAGAGAGATCCATGCTCCTTTTGGTGATGTTCAGTAAGGATGTTGTGTAGATATAGTTGTGTTCTATCCGTAAATGCCTCTGTTTGCAATTATGGAGTGCCCTAGCATGTCTTAATCTTGCTCTACTTTTTCTATAAAATATTTCTGGCAGAATGTTAACATGATATTCAATTTTGCCAAGGTTGTTGTAGTTGATCCATTCATGCTATGAACTTGCTCTTGCCATGGTTAGCTTCATAAACATGCCATCTTACTGTAGGTATGCTTGTTTTATCATGAATTGCTTTCTGGTGAGTGAATCGAGCTCACAAAGATGCCTTCATAATACTGTTACTGCCATGCTCTGTTTTCTGCTAAGTCTGAAACCTGTTAACGAAACTTGCTATGTTTACATGGGTGCCATCATATCTTCTGGTCCTTTCTGGCTCATGGTCAGTAAGGGACTTTTGTTTTATGTATTTAGTAGATTCATGAGATGCCTTGTTTTGCTATGTTAAGTTCCTGTAGCATGTTTATTGCTTGCTCTGAACATTGCTACCTGATGCTGTTTCAGCCATGTCCAGTAATTTCACCAAGTCTGTGAACCTGATATCTTTTGCATTCTTGCCATGCTTGTTTGAACGTGTTATGATGTGATCTAGCCGTAGCTCAGTGTTCATCTTTTGTCAAGAATCTCCTGTGGATTACTGCCATATGCTTTGTTGCTATGTTGGAGTGCTGTAGCATAGTTACTTGATGTATTCTAAGTGCTATCTTGCTGTTAATCGCAGATTCGTGTCATTCTTGTTTTGCTTGCCATTTGCAAACCGTGCATCCGTTTCCGGTGATCTTTATATCGATTTCGACCGAAATCATCTCATCTTTTCAGTGGCATCCTTGGTTTGCCAAGTTACTGCCTTGTTCATTCTTTTTCTTCCGGAGCACGCATATGCATCGCATATCATATCCCGCATATCATACATGTTTTGCATCATGTTGCTTGTGCATTTCCCGTGATTGATTGTGGTTCCTTTGCTTGTGTTCTTGCTGTGGGTAGAGCCGGGAGAAGAGTTCGTGAATGAGGAACCTTTTGAGTACGCTTACGAGGATCAAGCTTTCGACAACTCTGAGAACCTTGCAGGCAAGATGACCATACCCTCGAAATCACTTCTATCTTTGCTTTGCTAGTTGTTCGTTCTATTGCCATGCTGCGCTACCTACCACTTGTTATATCATTCCTCCCATATTGCCATGTCAAGCCTCTAACCATACTTTCCTAGCAAACCGTTGTTTGGCTAAGTTACCGCTTTTGCTCAGCCCTTCTTATAGCGTTGCTAGTTGCAGGTGAAGTTGAAGTTGGTTCCATGTTGGAACATGGATATTTTGGAATATCACAATATTTCTTATTTAATTAATGTATCTATATATTTGGTAAAGGGTAAAAGGCTCGTCCTTATGCCTGGTGTTTTGTTCCACTCTTGCCGCCCTAGTTTCCGTCATACCGGTATTATGTTCCTTGAGTTTGCGTTCCTTACGCGGTTGGGTGATTTATGCGACCCCCTTGACAGTTCGCCTTGAATAAAACTCCTCCAGCAAGGCCCAACCTTGGTTTTACCATTTGCCACCTAAGCCTTTTTCCCTTGGGTTTTCGCGAGCCCGAGGGTCATCTTTATTTAAACCCCCAGGCCAGTGCTCCTCCGAGTGTTGGTCCAAACTAGAGCACCGTGCGGGACCGTCCCTTGGCAACTTGGGTTATGTTGGTACCTGTACGCTTAGCTTATCCGGTGTGCCCTGAGAACGAGATATGTGCAGCTCCTATCGGGATTTGTCGGCACAGCAGGTGGTCTTGCTGGTCTTGTTTTACCATTGTCGAAATGTCTTGTAAACCGGAATTCCGAGACTGATCGGGTCTTCTCGGGAGAAGGTTTATCCTTCGTTGACCGTGAGAGCTTATAATGGGCTATGTTGGGACACCCCTGCAGGGTATTATCTTTCGAAAGCCGTGCCCGCGGTTATGAGGCAGATGGGAATCTGTTAATGTCCGGTTGTAGAGAACTTGTCACTTGACTTAATTAAAATACATCAACCGTGTGTGTAGCCGTGATGGTATCTTCTCGGCGGAGTCCAGGAAGTGAACACGGTTTGAGTTATGCATGAACGTAAGTAGTTTCAGGATCACTTCTTGATCACTTCTAGCTTCACGACCGTTGCGTTGCTTCTCTTCTCGCTCTCTTTTGCGTATGTTAGCCACCATATATGCTTAGTGCCTGCTGTAGCTCCACGTCATTACACCATCCTGTCCTATAAGCTTAAATAGTCTTGATCTCGCGGGTGTGAGATTGCTGAGTCCTCGTGACTCACAGATTCTAACAAAACAGTTGCAGGTGCAGACGATGCCAGTGCAGATGACGCAACCGAGCTCAAGTGGGAGTTCGATGAGGAACGTGGTCGTTACTATGTTTCGTTTCCTGATGATCAGTAGTGGAGCCCAGTTGGGACGATCGGGGATCTAGCATTTGGGGTTATCTTATTTTCATTTGGATTTGACCATAGTCGGTCTATGTGTGGATTTTGGATGATGTATGAATTATATTTATGTATTGTGTGAAGTGGCGATTGTAAGCCAACTCTCGTTATCCCATTCTTGTTCATTACATGGGATTGTGTCAAGATGACCCTTCTTGCAACAAAACCACAATGCGGTTATGCCTCTAAGTCGTGCCTCGACACGTGGGAGATATAGCCGCATCGTGGGCGTTACAACCGTTGACTTCCCGGCTCCTCGGGTCATGTACCTCCGTCGCGGATGGAAGACGTTCGCTCGCATCCACAGCCTAACGGCGGGGCTCGTCCTCTACTTCAAATTAATGGAGGACGGCCTGCTCTCCGTCAAGGTCTTTGGAGACTTCGGGACTCGCCTGTAGTGCTGCGTGGAGAGCTCCTCCGACGGAGATTCCGACGATGGAAGCTCTTCCTCGAGCGAAAGTGACGAGGAGGACAGCGGGGCAGATGACGGGGACGAGTCCGACTAGGCGTCGGATGCCCCGCGCCTGGGCGGATGCGGCAGCAGCAGCATCTGCACCTGGCCGCTCCTCCGGCAGAGTTTTGTCGGGGGTGGGGCCAGCTCCTTGAACTTCTCGGGGCCGTCTCCTTGGGCGGCTGGTGTCAGGAGGCTGCGGAAGAGGAAGAGGGCGGGCGGCAAGGCCATCAACTCGGAGTACGCGGGCACCGACGCCTTCATCGCGTATTGCCGGTCCTGCCGCCTCGTGTTCCAGCTCCTTTCCTGGCACCTTCATCACCGGCCCACCCGTGGGCGGCCACCGAGGTGTTCTCTTGGTGCTTTCTGCTGCTCGTAGCTCGCCAAAGCGCCCCTTTTTCCCTTTCGCCTCCTTGATATGCGTCCTGAGGAGAGGGACAAGAAAGGGATCACGGGCATCTTATCTCTTTTTTAGTCTGTAAGCCTTCGGGCCTTGTTAAATTTAAAGCTTGTAATCCCCCTTGCTCATGTTTTTCATTCCGTACGGATTGTACCTGTGTGGGATGCTTTTAATGAAAAGGGATGTTTGCCGGGTTTTTCGTTCGTGGGTAGACCCCACGACAAGGAGCGAATCCTTGTTAAAATTTAAGATAAACGTTTTCACCCGGCAACAGGCCTTGCCGTCCCCCCCACTTCGCTCGACCATTCTCGCGCCCTTGGCGGATGCAGGGATGAAGCGGGCTTAGGCTCCTCGTTCTACTTCCTTGCCACCGCGACTACAACCAAATCCGGGCCCAGGAGATAATCCTTGGATATAGAAAAGGGGAGCACGATGGCCTAGAAATAAAACGAGGTTTCACATATGCCAGTTCCGTTCCAAAATGCATGATAGAGGATGAAAGACTTATCTAGATCTGCAGCCCCCGACAACCTTGTCTTGCCGCGGTTTGATCCTTGTGCTTGCAGCCCCCGACAACTCTGGTTTGCTGGTGTCGGGACGCTGGTCCGTTTCCTTTCTTCCAAGTAGCTCAGCAGAAGTGCTCATGTGCCCTGCAAACCAAAGGAGGACAGAAAAGAAACAGATAGATGCGCACTCGACCTCTAGGCTAGGGGTTAGTCGCCGCTAAGCAATATCAACCCTAACCAAGGAAGAGACTCGACCTAGCATGCATGCTATAACTTGGGGCGCCAGCGGTTCATTTATTTATGCTCAGGGTCTGCACCTGGCTTTGTACGAAGGGTTACATGCCTTGCCGGCAAAGCTTGTACAAAAGGTGGCTTGCCGGGAGGCCCGGCAAGCCGCGCCTTATGGGTAAAACTGGCGAAGATGCTCGATGTTCTAGGAGTTGCTCACTGGGACAGCATCTTCGATCTCCAGGCGGACTGCACCGGGCCTGGTGACTCGTATTACCCGATAAGGGCCTTCCCACTTCGGCGTCAACTTGTTGGAATTCTTGGCCGACTGAACGCGCCAAAGAACAAGGTCGCCTTCCTCAAAGCTTCGGGCATGAACCTTGGGCTATGGTAGCGGCGCAAGGCTTGCTGGTAGCGTGCTCCTCTCATAGCCGCCCGAAGACGATCTTCCTCAAGGAGTGTCGCGTCATCTTGGCACAACTGCTCTTGCTCAAGCTCGTCATAAGCGAGCACTAGAGGTGACCCGTATATGAGTTCCGTGGGGAGAACTGCTTCTGCCCCGTATACCAGGGCAAAAGGTGTAACGCCCCGAGACCGACGCTTCAGAAGACTTCCATATTTCGTGATCGTTGTGTGTTTCATTTGTGCTTGCTCTTTTATTTTTTTGCATTGCATCATGGCATCATCCGCATTGCATCGGCACTCGTTGCCGTCATTGTTTTTAAAACTTGCATCCGCTCGTAGTTGCCGTGTCCCCCTTGCTTTCGTTGACCGTTCCAAGACCAACCTTGTTATTCGTTTGTCCTCTTGCCTAAACCGGAGTCTCACTGTACAGTGCACAGACCCCCCCCTTGGTGTGCGCGTCCGAAGTTGTCCCGAACCCGAACCGGACTTTCGTTACCGTTGAATCCGGATCATCCCCAAACATCTATAAAATATCTCCGTTTTGTTATTTGGATGCCCATAGCCTATTTTTCTCGACCGTTGATTTCGATCGGAGGGACTAGGTAGCCCCTAACCTAATCCCCTGCTATATATACTCGAGGTCCAACCCTAGAAATTAGGAGCCTTGTCCCATCCCCATTCGGCCGCCGCCACTCCAAGATCTTCATCGGGATCCCCATCCCACCAACCACCACAGCCCGAGCTTCCTCCTCATTTTCCCCATCACACCAATCCGCCCGCAGCCTGCGCTCCTTGCTACGCGAGCTGCCTCCCGAGCTCGTCCTCCTCTGGATCCCCTCGATCCCTGCCTTGCCGCGTCTGCCTCCCGCTCCAACCTCGTCCACCAGCAGCTCCGAACGCCGCACATGAGTACGACGCCGCCCCTTCCCTTCTTTCTACCTCTGCCTCCCTCGCTCTCTCAACTCGCTCTCTCTGCTTGTCAACAGGAGCTCCGCCATGGCCGCCCAGGGCCTTCTCTTGCCTCGATCGGTCAAGCCCGCCGCCGGGAACGACCTCCACCTCCCAGGGCCCCGGCGACCTCATCGTCCCGGCCTCCTCTGCCGCGCCCGCCGCTGCAAGTCCCTCACCGTGCCGCTCCTCTGTTTCGTTGGAGCAGAGACGAGGCGACTGCTTCAGCCGCTGCCCTGATCCGGTCGCTCCGCCTTGGGTCCGGCCGGATCCCCTTTGACTTCGCCGTCTCCCGCAAGTTCCAGGGCGCCGCTGCTCTGCCTCGTCCTCGCCAGAGTCCAAGCCGCGCCTGCTGCCTCCCCTGCTTCGCGTCAAACCGCTCCAGCCCGCTCGCGTTGACCAAGCCAAGCGAGCGCCTCGGCCTAGCCTCCCGCGCAAGTCGGCCCAGCCCCAGCTCCAGCCGCGGCCTGCCAGCTCCTTCACCAAGCCGGCCCATCTTCTCCTCTGGGCCCAATGTGAGCAGCGCACCAGTTCCAGCCTGATCTATTTTTTTTCTGCTCTGGACAATTTATCTAATTTCCAGAGAAACTGCATGTTTACAGCAAAACCCTCCATGTTCATGCTTTAATAACTCCACAACCATGCATCGGATTAAAATGTTTCAAACATGTAAAATGCTTAGAATTTTGTGTAGATTAATAATATGCCACTTTCATCCCATGTTAAAATGTTTAAATTGTTGTTTGATTAAATTTGCTCAAATGCCATGTTAAAATGATTTATTCCATAACTAAATAACCGTAGCTCGGATTTAAATAAACTTTATATGTAAATGGGGTAGAAAAGTGCCTAGTTTAACATGGTGCACTTAATTTTGCTGTTTAACAACATTAAAATTGCGTTCATGGCAGAACAGTACCAAATTCAAAATATGCATATGAGGATTTTCCGGAATTGTTGTTTGTTGTTCCGGCCTCATTTAAATTGCCTAAAATGTGTAGTTTACTTATGTCTCACCTCAATATTGTTGGGTACATAAATGGGAGAGAACTAAATAATTGATGTGGTGTTTCGTCAATATGCAACTCGTTGCATATTGAGCTCCACATAATTTGTAGAGTTGTTTGTTGCACTTTGCCATGCCATGCCCCATTAAACCGGACATGCATCATATTTGTTTTTGCATCATGCCATGTGTATGTGGTGGTTGTTTACTATGTTGTTTGTTTCTTTCCGGGTTGCTTCTCTCGTTACCTTCGGTTTCGTTCCGGAGTTATGAGGATTCGTTCGACTACGTCCGCTTGTCTTCTTCATGGACTCGTTCTTCTTCCTTGCGGGATTTCAGGCAAGATGACCATACCCTCGAAATCACTTCTATCTTTGCTTGCTAGTTGTTCGCTCTATTGCTATGCCGCGCTACCTACCACTTGCTTTTCAAGCCTCCCAAATTGCCATGAACCTCTAACCTTTGTCACCCTTCCTAGCAAACCATTGTTTGGCTATGTTCCCGCTTTTGCTCAGCCCCTCTTATAGCATTGCTAGTAGCAGGTGAAGATGAAGATTGCTCCATGTTGGATTATGTTTATGTTGGGATATCACAATATCTCTTATTTAATTAATGCATCTATATACTTGGTAAAGGGTGGAAGGATCGGCCTTATGCCTGGTGTTTTGTTCCACTCTTGCCGCCCCTAGTTTTCGTCATACCGGTGTTATGTTCCTTGATTTTGCGTTCCTTACGCGGTTGGGTGATTTATGGGACCCCCTTGACAGTTCGCTTTGAATAAAACTCCTCCAGCAAGGCCCAACCTTGGTTTTACCATTTGCCTACCTAAGCCTTTTTCCCTTGGGTTCTGCAGAGTCAAGGGTCATCTTATTCTAGCCCCCCCGGGCCAGTGCTCCTTCGAGTGTTGGTCCGAACTGAGTAGACTGCAGGCCCCCCTCGTGGAAACTCGAGGTCTGGTTTTACTCGTTGGATGTCTCATCTGGTGTTGCCCTGAGAACGAGATATGTGCAGCTCCTATCGGGATTTGTCGGCACATCGGGCGGCTTTGCTGGTCTTGTTTTACCATTGTCGAAATGTCTTGTAAACCGGGATTCCGAGACTGATCGGGTCTTCCTGGGATAAGGTTTATCCTTCGTTGACCGTGAGAGCTTATAATGGGCTAAGTTGGGACACCCCTGCAGGGTATAAACTTTCGAGAGCCGTGCCCGCGGTTATGTGGCAGATGGGAATTTTGTTAATATCCGGTTGTAGAGAACTTGACACTTGACTTAATTAAAATGCATCAACCGCGTGTGTAGCCGTGATGGTCTCTTCTCGGCGGAGTCCGGGAAGTGAACACGGTTTCTGGGTTATGTTTGACATAAGTAGGAGTTCAGGATCACTTCTTGATCGTTGCTAGTTCACGACCGTTCCGTTGCTCCTCTTCTCGCTCTTATTTGCGTATGTTAGCCACCATATATGCTTAGTCGCTGCTGCAACCTCACCACCTTACCTTTGCCTACCCTTAAGCTTAAATAGTCTTGATCTCGCGGGTGTGAGATTGCTGAGTCCTCGTGACTCACAGATACTTCCAAAACAGTTGCAGGTGCCGAAGATACCAGTGCAGGAGACGCAACTGAGCTCAAGTGGGAGCTCGATGAAGATCTTGTTCGTTGTGTTGTTTCTTTTCATGTTGATCAGTAGTGGAGCCCAGTTGGGACGATCGGGGATCTAGCAGTTGGGTTGTCTTCTTTTATTTTGGTTCCGTAGTCGGACCTATGTGTGTTCTCTGATTGATGTATGATTTATTTATGTATTGTGTGAAGTGGCGATTGTAAGCCAACTCTTTAGCCCATTCTTGTTCATTACATGGGATTGTGTGAAGATGACCCTTCTTGCGACAAAACCACAATGCGGTTATGCCTCTAAGTCGTGCCTCGACACGTGGGAGATATAGCCGCATCGTGGGTGTTACAAGTTGGTAATCAGAGCCATCCCCGACTTAGGAGCCCCCTGCTTGATCGAATCGCTGGCATTGTTGAGTCTAGAACAAAAATGTTTTGAGTCTTAGGATTATATATATATATATCGGAGAGTAGGATTCTTTTTACTCCTCAGTCCCTTCGTCGCTCTGGTGAGGTCTCCTGACGTAGAAGTTTTGACTCTTCTCTCCTCAAATTTCACTAAATTTTTTTTAGGATCACGCGGGTATCTTGGAATCGTTCCGATGGTTTTGTGACGAGAACATTGTTCTTGGTGCCTCCTGACATTTAGGGGTTGTGGCAGTGTCCCGGGGAGTTGAGCTCTGAGGTGTTGTCGTCACAATTTTATCGTTGCAGTTATGGAATACCTGAGTTTCGCCGACATCGAAATCTCTTTTATGCAGTTGTTGGTGAGATCACCTCGACGCCACCCAGTACTGGGGCGGGAGTTCGGGAGTATTGCCATAACTCGTATAACGGATGCTTTTTGAAGGTTGAGGTAAACGATTTCCGGAGTTTTCTTGGTTATGTGTTGACGGATGGATACTGCTGGATCTAGGGATTGTTAGTTTGGGTGATATATTTTGTGTCCCCTGTATCCCCAACACCTGATTGCATAACTAGAAAGTTTCGGGAGTTTATAAGTGGGAATTCAAGTAGCTCTTAGGATATCTTTCCGACAGATGCATGATATGAGATTGGGGTTCGACGTCTAGTGGTCCGCCTGTACACGGTTGGTTTTACAGTGGTCTCGTAGTGTCTTAAAGAGTCCTTGGCTATGCCGACTCGGGGACACTTCGTATGTCATGTGCACTGCCTTGTACATGATGGTGCTGTACGATCGAGCCCGTGTGGGCCCCACCACGAAAACTTCGGACGAAATCTCTATCATATGTTTGTTCCTGCTTATTCTGCAAGCCAAATCCTTTGTTTTGTTTTAAGTTGTGGTATTCGAGTTGCTTCAGTGTCAAATGTTGATTCCATACCTTATTCTAAGCGGTGTTCTCATATTTCTATGGGAGTGCTAATCCTTCTTGTTCATCGAGGTTGCCATGTTAATTCCTTCCCAAACGGTGTGCTTCTCTTCAAGTAAATCCGATCATTTCAACATTCGCGAGATCAATTCTCAGTTCTTTGCAACGGTGTTTGCTTCATCTGTCCCAAGTTGACCTTGTTTTCCCGCCCTCCCACCCTTTTTCTTGAAACACTCAGATTTCTTAATCAAGTATCCATCTTATGGATGTGAAGTCTCTTCATTCTTTTCCTCCATGTTCTTAACCGGTGGTTCTCATGAAGATGTTCTTCAAGTTTATCATTATTCGTTCTCTTTCTTCTCCAGTGGACTAAAGTCAAGCTTTCAGTGTTGATCGTATTCTTGTCCTCGTTTCAAATGCTTTCTCATGCCGGTGTACCTCTTAATCATCCACTTCTCGCCATTCTTTTGTTCTGGAGTGCTGAAGATATCTCTGAAGATTCGTGTTTTCACTCCACATCAATTCTAACTATTTTGAGGTTGTTACCTCATTCAAGCTAGTTAATTCAACCGGTGCAATCTCCTTTTCAAGTAATCATTTCAACGGTGTTTTTTTTGAGTGGGCCTTAAACCACAGGTCTTTTCCCAGGATCTTACCTGACTCTTATAATTCTTTCCGGAGTTATTCTCAAATTCATTGCAAAGTTTGACGTAAGAATGAATTATCATCAGTCAAATGTCTTTCTCCAAGATTTTTCAAATTCTTTTCATTGTTGGTTCAACCTTTCTAATTTTCATCCCGAAGTATCTCAACAATTCATGGTGGTGTTTCTCATCATCATTCTCAACATTTGAAGACCGAAGAAGAGTTTCCCTTAAACCTTGGCCATTCTCTTGAGGATTCATGGTTCTAGCTTATGCCATCCTCTCATAATTGTTTTCGATTGTGAGAATTCTTTTCTTACCCATCCGGAGCATTTCAGAGTTGTTTTCATTTCTTGATCATCCAAAGGCCATCATTTCAGAAGATTTCTTCGTTCTTAGTTTTCAGCCTCGTTCTCCAATTATTCTAAATTGTTGTCTCTTCGTTCATCTCCATATTCTCCCGGTGCATCGTTCAAGTATCCTCTAGTCAGCTTGTGATCTATTCGTTCTCATGTATCTAATTTCCCTCGAGTATTTTCGCGCGTTCTTTAATTCTTACGGTGTTTCGTCCTCTTTTCTTCAATTGTTTTCAATTCTCGCGGTGGTTCGTTCAAGATTTTCTCTCCCTTCGTTATCATATCAATTTATTCGTTGTTTCAATCCTACCGGTGGTTCGATGAAGGCCTTCCCAAGTTTGCGCAATATCTATCTTAATCCTTTCTACGAGAATAAGTAGTATGCAAGATCCGTTGCTTGTCATCAATTTAAATTGGTGAAGGATAAGCATAATGTAATTCTTATTATTGTTTCATCCAAGTGATTAATTCCTTAATCCGGAGATTCATCAAAATTATTGATCTCAGTTGTCCATCTTCTTTCCGGAGTTCCAAGTTTTCTCGGTTATATCATTTCAAAGCTCCAGCCACATCATTGCAAGGCTTCACCTTGTGTCAACTTCTCTTTCTTTTTATCATCCTTTTTTTACCGGAGTTCTTCATGGAGGCTATACATGGTGGTTCATCAAAGAGTTAATTCATTTTTAAGTGTTCATCAAGATTTTGTTGGAGGAGCTCAAGCATTCTTCATCTTGAATTCCGAAGTGCAATTCTTTCTCTCTTATCTTTTGAGGTGGTGTTATGTCCTTCTTGACAATTTCCATCCATGTTCCATGTTTCACAAGTTGTCATGAATGAGATATTTAAACCCATCATATTTTCTTTGTCCATGAGTTGTTTCAACCCATAATATTCTCTTTGTTGGAGTTGTATTGGGTTATATTTCACCTATAGCCTTCCCTAAGGAATGTAGCTATTTGGGGAGTTTATCAATGATCAAGTTTTCTCTTTCTCCTTTTGGTGAAAGAAATTTTCATCTCCTTGTTGATCCCAATTCAATCAATCATTGTTTCCGTTGGTGGCAGTTTGTCACCTCATAATTTTGAGAAGTTTTCCATAAGCCCACTACAAGCTTATTCTTTTCGTTGTTGGTTTTCCAACAACTCCGTTCTATCCTTCTTGGAAGGATGCTTCCCAAATACAATTGTGGTAGAAGTTATCATTTCCTTCTCCGTTCTCTTATTCCGACGATCTAGTTTCTATTCGTTCGTTCCGAAGGCATTGTGATGTTGCTCTCTCCACTCATCTTCTCGGTTTGTGAGGACCGTGTTCTTTTCGTGCTTATCCTTTTCCAACCGGAGTGTCGTGCCCTCTTTTCAAGTTCTTCCCATCCTGTCAAGTTTTGCCTCCCTTATCAACCGGAGTACTGTCTGAAATCTTTCTTACCCCTTGTTGTCATTATTTCTGTAGTTCCGGAGGCAATGTGTTGTTAATTTCATCGAGTATCCTCTCATGTTCTCAAGTTCATGTTAATTCCTTCCATTTTCTATCGGAGTGCTGCCCAAATTATATCATTCTTATCCCTTCCCTATCTTGTTTAAACCAGAGTGGTTTAATTATCTATCTCGTCACTTAACCCCAAGGTTCACATGGTGTTCCTTGTGTCTCTTTTCTACCGGTGTGCTTTCATATTCCTTTTGATTCGTTAAGTTCTTTTTTCATATTCTTCAACCTACAAAGGTTCTTGCAATGTTCCTTGTTTCTCTTTGATAACGGAGTGTTTTCAATCTCGTTCATCTCCCTTGTATTCTCTCTTTTCGTTCGTTCAATCTCTAAAGGTTCTTTGGTTTCACTTGTTTGTCAAGAAGCAACTTAGTTTTACCTCTTCTCTTCCTCTTCCGCTTTTCTCCGGTGCCATCCTAGATCTCGGGACGAGATCCTCTCGTAGTGGTGGAGTGTTGTAACGCCCCGAGACCGACGCTTCAGAAGACTTCCATATTTCGTGATCATTGTGTGTTTCATTTGTGCTTGCTCTTTTATTTTTTTGCATTGCATCATGGCATCATCCGCATTGCATCGGCACTCGTTGCCGTCATTGTTTTTAAAACTTGCATCCGCTTGTAGTTGCCGTGTCCCCCTTGCTTTCGTTGACCGTTTCGAGACCAACCTTGTTATCCGTTTGTCCTCTTGCCTAAACCGGAGTCTCAATGTACAGTGCACAGACCCCCCCTTGTGTGCGCGTCCGAAGTTGTCCCGAACCCGAACCGGACTTTCGTTACCGTTGAATCCGGATCATCCCCAAACATCTATAAAGTATCTCCGTTTTGTTATTTGGACGCCCATAGCCTATTTTTCTCGACCGTTGATTTCGATCGGAGGGACTAGGTAGCCCCTAACCTAATCCCCTGCTATATATACTTGAGGTCCAACCCTAGAAATTAGGAGCCTTGTCCCATCCCCATTCGGCCGCCGCCACTCCAAGATCTTCATCGGGATCCCCATCCCACCAACCACCACAGCCCGAGCTTCCTCCTCGTTTTCCCCATCACACCAATCCGCCCGCAGCCTGCGCTCCTTGCTACGCGAGCTGCCTCCCGAGCTCGTCCTCCTCTGGATCCCCTCGATCCCTACCTTGCCGCGTCTGCCTCCCGCTCCAACCTCGTCCACCAGCAGCTCCGAATGCCGCAGATGAGTACAACGCTGCCCCTTCCCTTCCTTCTACCTCTGCCTTCCTCGCTTTCTCAACTCGCTCTCTCTGCTTGTCAACAGGAGCTCCGCCATGGCCGCCCAGGGCCTTCTCTTGCCTCGATCCGTCAAGCCCGCCGCCGGGAACGACCTCCACCTCCCAGGGCCCCAGCGACCTCATCGTCCGGGCCTCCTCCGCCGCGCCCGCCGCTGCAAGTCCCTCGCCGCGCTGCTCCTCTGTTTCGTTGGAGCAGAGATGAGGCGACTGCTTCAGCCGCTGCCCTGATCCGGTCGCTCCGCCTTGGGTCCGGCCGGATCCCCTTTGACTTCGCCGTCTCCCGCAAGTTCCAGGGCGCCGCTGCTCTGCCTCGTCCAAGCCGCGCCTGCTGCCTCCCCTGCTTCGCGTCGAACCGCTCTAGCCCGCTCGCGTTGACCAAGCCAAGCGAGCGCCTCGGCCTAGCCTTCCGCGCAAGTCGGCCCAGCCCCAGCTCCAGCCGCGGCCTGCCAGCTCCTTCACCAAGCCGGCCCATCTTCTCCTCCGGGCCCAATGTGAGCAGCGCACCAGTTCCAGCCCGATCTATTTTTTTTCTGCTCTGGATGATTTATCTAATTTCCAGAGAAACTGCATGTTTACAGCAAAACCCTCCATGTTCATGCTTTAATAACTCCACAACCATGCATCGGATTAAAATGTTTCAAAAATGTAAAATGCTTAGAATTTTGTGTAGATTAATAATATGCCACTTTCATCCCATGTTAAAATGTTTAAATTGCTGTTTGATTAAATTTGCTCAAATGCCATGTTAAAATGATTTATTCCATAACTAAATAACCGTAGCTCGGATTTAAATAAACTTTATATGTAAATGGGGTAGAAAAATGCCTAGTTTAACATGGTGCACTTTATTTTGCTGTTTAACAACATTAAAATTGCGTTTATGGCAGAACAGTACCAAATTCAAAATATGCATATGAGGATTTTCCGGAATTGTTGTTTGTTGTTCCGGCCTCATTTAAATTGCCTAAAATGTGTAGTTTACTTATGTCTCACCTCTTGCCATGTTAATCAACATTTAATATTGTTGGGTACATAAATGAGAGAGAACTAAATAATTGATGTGGTGTTTCGTCAATATGCAACTCGTTGCATATTGAGCTCCACTTAATTTGTAGTTTTGTTTGTTGCACTTTGCCATGCCATGCCTCATTAAACCGGACATGCATCATATTTGTTTTTGCATCATGCCATGTGTATGTGGTGGTTGTTTACTATGTTGTTTGTTTCTTTCCGGGTTGCTTCTCTCGTTACCTTCGGTTTCGTTCCGGAGTTGTGAGGATTCGTTCGACTACGTCCGCTTCTGTCCTTCATGGACTCGTTCTTCTTCCTTGCGGGATTTCAGGCAAGATGACCATACCCTCGAAATCAATTCTATCTTTGCTTGCTAGTTGTTCGCTCTATTTCTATGCCGCGCTACCTACCACTTGCTTTTCAAGCCTCCCAAATTGCCATGAACCTCTAACCTTTGTCACCCTTCCTAGCAAACCATTGTTTGGCTATGTTTCCGCTTTTGCTCAGCCCCTCTTATAGCGTTGCTAGTAGCAGGTGAAGATGAAGATTGCTCCATGTTGGATTATGTTTATGTTGGGATATCACAATATCTCTTCTTTAATTAATGCATCTATATACTTGGTAAAGGGTGGAAGGCTCGGCCTTATGCCTGGTGTTTTGTTCGACTCTTGCTGCCCCTAGTTTCCGTCATACCGGTGTTATGTTCCTTGATTTTGCGTTCCTTACGCAGTTGGGTGATTTATGGGACCCCCTTGACAGTTCGCTTTGAATAAAACTCCTCCAGCAAGGCCCAACCTTGGTTTTACCATTTGCCTACCTAAGCCTTTTTCCCTTGGGTTCTGCAGACTCAAGGGTCATCTTATTTTAACCCCCCCGGGCCAGTGCTCCTTCGAGTGTTGGTCCGAACTGAGTAGATTGCGGGGCCCCCTCGTGGAAACTCGAGGTCTGGTTTTACTCGTAGGATGTCTCATCCGGTGTTGCCCTGAGAACGAGATATGTGCAGCTCCTATCGGGATTTGTCGGCACATCGGGCGGCTTTGCTGGTCTTGTTTTACCATTGTCGAAATGTCTTTTAAACCGGGATTCTTAGACTGATCGGGTCTTCCCGGGAGAAGGTTTATCCTTCGTTGACCGTGAGAGCTTATAATGGGCTAAGTTGGGACACCCCTGCAGGGTATAAACTTTCGAGAGCCGTGCCCGCGGTTATGTGGCAGATGGGAATTTTGTTAATATCCGGTTGTAGAGAACTTGGCACTTGACTTAATTAAAATGCATCAACCGCGTGTGTAGCCGTGATGGTCTCTTCTCGGCGGAGTTCGGGAAGTGAACACGGTTTCTGGGTTATGTTTGACGTAAGTAGGAGTTCAGGATCACTTCTTGATCATTGCTAGTTCACGACCGTTCCGTTGCTCCTCTTCTCGCTCTTATTTGCGTATGTTAGCCACCATATATGGTTAGTCGCTGCTGCAACCTCACCACCTTACCTTTGCCTACCCTTAAGCTTAAATAGTCTTGATCTCGCGGGTGTGAGATTGCTGAGTCCTCGTGACTCACAGATACTTCCAAAACAGTTGCAGGTGCCGAAGATACCAGTGCAGGAGACGCAACTGAGCTCAAGTGGGAGCTCGATGAAGATCTTGTTCGTTGTGTTGTTTCTTTTCATGTTGATCAGTAGTGGAGCCCAGTTGGGACGATCGGGGATCTAGCAGTTGGGTTGTCTTCTTTTATTTTGGTTCCGTAGTCGGACCTATGTGTGTTCTCTGATTGATGTATGATTTATTTATGTATTGTGTGAAGTGGCGATTGTAAGCCAACTCTTTAGCCCATTCTTGTTCATTACATGGGATTGTGTGAAGATGACCCTTCTTGCGACAAAACCACAATGCGGTTATGCCTCTAAGTCGTGCCTCGACACGTGGGAGATATAGCCGCATCGTGGGTGTTACAAAAGGTGTCTGGCTGGTGGCTCGATTTGGTGTCGTCCTGATCGACCAAAGAACCGCTGGCAATTCATCAATCCAGCGCCTTCCGCTCTTGCGCAGCTTGTCAAAGGTCTTCATCCTCAGGCCTCGCAACACTTCAGTATTTGCCCTCTCCGCTTGGCCGTTGCTCCGTGGGTGTGCCACGTAAGCAAAACAGACCTTGCTACCGAGGTCTTGAATGTGTTGCATGAAGGTGTGGCTTGTGAACTGCGTGCCGTTGTCGGTGATGACTCTGTTTGGCACACCAAAACGGCAGACCAGTCCCTTGAAGAACTTGACGGCTGACTGAGCAGTCACCTTTCTCACTGCTTCCACTTTCGGTAACTTTGTGAACTTGTCAATTGCAACGTAAAAGTACTCAAAGCCCCCGACAACGCGGGGGAAAGGGCCCAGTATATCGAGCCCCCAGACCGAGAATGGCCAAGAGAGAGGGATTGTTTGAAGGGCTTGAGTTGGTTGATGAAGTTTCTTTGAATGGAACTGACACGCTTCACACTTGGTTACTAGTGCCGTCGCATCCTGGAGGGCGGTGGGCCAGAAGAAACCTTGTCGGAATGCCTTTCCGGCAAGGGCCCTTGACCCTATGTGGGAGCCACATATGCCTCCATGTATCTCTGCCAATAGCTCCAGTCCTTCCTCCCGGGGGATGCACTTCAGTTTCACACCGTTCGGCCTTCTCCTGTACAGGACGTCATCAACGAACTAGTACAGGGCGGACCGACGGGCTACTTTCTCCGCTTCTTCCTGCTCCTCAGGAAGCTCCCCTGTTTGGAGGAATTGGACGTTATGCTGCGTCCATGCCGGAGCCCGGGGCTCGACGGCAACGACCAAAGGCATCTCTTCCGCCATGGGAGTGACTGTCTCTACGGCCAGGGCTTGACGCCCTGCTAGAGCCAGTTGCTCTTGGGCAGGCCCAGCGTCTGCGGCAGCACCCTTGCCGGCAGCCCCAGGGGGCTCGGTAGGAAAGTACTTGCCGGGACCTGACTTCCTTCGCTTGTTCTGCCCTGTTGATGGCTCGACGGATGGTTGAGTTAACCGGAGCAAAAAGGTACGTGGTTCCACAGGTAGCTTGAATGCAGCACGCTTTGACAGGTAATCGGCGATGTCGTTCTCCACTCGGGGGACGTGCTCCGCTTGGATACCGTCAAAGCATTCCTCCAGCTTCCTCACCTCATCTACGTAGGCCTCCATCAATGGGCTATGATAATCCTTGTTGACCTGCCTAACAACAAGCTGCGAGTCACCCCTGACGATGAGCTTCTTAACCCCGAGGTCTGCCGTGATGCTGAGACCGGCGAGCAATCCCTTGTACTCAGCAGTGTTGTTGGTGGACATCTCCCTGGGGAAGTGCATCTGGATCACATACTTGAGGTGCTCTCCGGTGGGCGCGATGAGCAGCACACCGGCACCGGCGCCTCGCAGCAAGAAAGCCCCATCAAAGTACATGATCCAGTCGCGGTCTGCTTCTTTGCCGGGGAGAGTGGTCTCCTGGATTTCTTCATCGGGCGTTGAGGTCCATTCTACAATGAACTCCGCCAAGTCTCTGCTCTGGATTGTCGAGGTACTTTCAAACTTCAAACCAAAACTTGATAACTCCAAGGCCCATTCCACAATCCTTCCGGTTGCATCTGGGTTATGCAATATCCGTTGCAACGGGAGGCGGGTGACGACAGTGATCTCGTGCGCTTGGAAGTAATGACGCAGCTTCCTCGAGGCCATAAGGAGGCCGAAGAGCAATTTCTGCACACCGGAGTACCTCGATCTAGCTCCCTGCAAGAGGGAGCTGACAAAGTAAACCGGGTGCTGCATCATCTTCTTCTTCTGCACGACCTCACTCGACTGCGCGGGCACTGCCTTGGCGACATCAGACTCTACCGGGGGCCTCGCCTTGCTGGCACCAGGCCCTGCCGGGGGAATCTTTGGTTTGCCATCCGCTGGTTCTACCGCCGTCACTACCTCTTCGTCGACCTCCCTCTACCCCACCAGTGCAGCGCTGACCACTTGATTCGTCGCCGCCAGATACAGCAGCAACGGCTCTTGTGGTTTAGGCGCAACCAGTATTGGCGTGGAGGAAAGGTATTTCTTCAGATCCTGCAACGCTGCCTCGGCTTCTGGGGTCCACTCCATTGGGTCTGCCTTCTTCAAGATTTGGAAGAAAGGAAGGGCGCGCTCGGCGGACTTGGAGATGAATCGGCTCATGGCGGCGACGCAGCCGGTGAGCCGACGTACATCCTTGATCCGCTTGGGCGCCTCAATCTGCTCAATACCCTTGATTTTGTCTGGGTTTGCCTCGATCCCGCGCTGCAACACAAAGAACCCGAGAAGTTTGCCGGACGGAATGCCGAAGACACACTTCTCAGGGTTCAGCTTGAGGTTGATCTTGCGCAGGTTGGCAAATGTCTCTTCCAGATCTTGCACAAGAGTTGACCCGTCCTTCATTTTGACCACTATGTCATCCATGTATGCCTCCATATTTCTATGGAGCTGAGGTTCAAAACCAATTTGAACTGCTCTTGCAAATGTCGAGCCAGCACTCTTCAACCCGAAAGGCATCCGTAAAAAGCAATACGTACCACATGGGGTGATGAATGATGTCTTTTCTTCATCCTCTCTTGTCATGAAGATTTGGTGGTAGCCCGAGTAGGCGTTGAGGAATGATAACAGATCACATCCGACCGTGGAGTCAACAATCTGGTTGATGCGCGGCAACGGGAAGGGGTCCTTAGGACAAGCCTTATTGATATCTGTGTAATCAATACACAGCCTCCACTTCCCATTCGCCTTGCGCACCACTACCGGATTGGCCAACCATGTCGGTTGGAGCACTCCTCTCACCAAACCTGCCGCTTCCAACTTCCTGATCTCCTCTGTGATGAACTCCTGCCTCTCCAGAGCCTGCTTTCTGACCTTCTGCTTGACGGGCCACGCATGAGGGCAGACAGCTAGGTGGTGCTCAATCACCTCCCTGGGAACACCGGGGATGTCGGATGCTTGCCACGCAAACACGTCGACATTCGCTCGCAGGAAGGTGACAAGCGCGCCTTCCTATTTGCTGTTGAGGGTGGAGCCTATGGTGAAGGCCCCTCCCGTGCCATCCTCCCTGACGGACACCTTCTTGGTCTACGGCGGCTCAGCTCTAGATTTCTTGCTCTTGCCGGTAGAGCTCTCTGGCACGTCCTCGACGGTAGCACAACACTCCGAGGAGGTGTGCTTGCCGGAGTGGGTGCGAGAGGTCTTACTGGGCTTCTTCTTCCCTTCCGGGCCTTCAGCGGCAGGAGCAGCTGCCTTGACGGCAGCTGCCGCAACTGCTTCCCGGTAGAGCCGGTCGGCGCAAATCAGCGCGTCCTTCTTGTCGGAGGGGACGGAGATGATGGTCAACGGCCCGGGCATCTTTAGCATGTTGTAGGCGTAGTGTGATGCCGCCATGAACTTGGCTAGTGCCGGGCGGCCGAGGATCCCGTTGTAGGGCAAGGGGATCTCGGCTACGTCGAAGGTGATCCTCTCTGTCCTGTAGTTCAGCTCTCCTCCAAACGTCATGGGCAGTGTGACCTTCCCCTTCGGCTGGCTCCTCCCCGGATTGACCCCTTGAAACGTGCCCGTTTCCTCGAGGTCTCCATCAGGAATTTGCAGCCTCTTGATTACGACAGGTGAGATCAAGTTCAGGCCAGCCCCGCCGTCAACCAACATCTTGTTCACCTTGAGGTGGCGTATCGTTGGTGAGACCAACAATGGCAAACACCCGACCGCGGTTGTGCGGTTAGGGTGGTCCTTGGCGTCAAAGATGAGGGGCGTGCTGGACCACTCTAGCGGCTTCTGAGCGTCGAACGACGGCTCCGCTGCTGTAATCTCACGTGCCCACTGCTTGAGCTGGCAGTGAGAAGTATGCAGCGAGGCACCACCATCGACGCACATGGCCTCCGTAGCCTTCTGGAACTCTTGCTCACCGGACTCGTCGTCCTCGTCGTGATCATCGTCTTCTTATTTCTTGTCACGGCCCCGGGCAGGCCTCTCTTGCTGGTTGTCCTTGCCACGGCAGCTTCCTTGGCCGCCGCGCTTCATGTCGGATCCCTCGGCACCGTCTCGACCTTTCTCCTTGTCCCGCCTCTCGTACTCAGATTTTTGCTTCTCAGCAAGCAGCTCGACTTGTCGGCAGTTCTGGAGGTCGTGGCCCTTGGTGCGGTGGATCTTGCAGTATTGCTTGCCGGAGCTTCCTGGCTTGTCGGTAGCCGCCAAGGCCCGGCAGGCGGCGCACCCAGCAATCTCCTTGCCGGGGGCGTCTGCCTTGACCTTCTTGGTAGCGCTGGTGTCGTCAGATCCTTCAACGGCAAGCACGGCCTTGCCTTTGCATTTCCTGTTGCGACGCCGACCCTTCTTCGTCGGGGTGACGGCGTCTTCGTCGGTAGAGTCGGTTTCCGCACCGGCGTCTTCGCCGGGGTACTTCCTTCCCTCTTCAGCCCGGGTGCACCTATCAGCTGGAACGTAGAGCTCGGCCACATCCTTAACCTTGGTCATCGCCAGCTCTTCGTGCATCTTGCGGTTGCGCACGTTCTGTTGGAACGCGCTGATCACAGCGGCGGGATGAACGTCGGGGATGTTGTACTACACCCGACTGAATCTTTGGATGTACTTGCGCAGGGTTTCCCCTTGCTTCTGGGAATGATATGCAGATCACTGGCCTGGCCATGAGCTTGGTGGCCTCCTCTGAAGGCGCCAACAAACTCATGGCACAGATCCGACCAAGAAGAAATGGAATCCGCCGGCAAGTGCATCAACCAAGACATAACAGTGGGCTTCAGTGCCAGCGGGAAATAATTGGCAAGCACCTTGTCGTCGCGAGCTCCGGCAGCCTGCATCGCGATGGTGTAGATGCTGAGGAACTCGGATGGATGGGTCTTGCCAGTGTACTTCTCGCCGACGTCAGGCTTGAACGTGCGGTGGGACGACCACTGGAACTGCCGCAGCTCACGGGTAAAGGCCGGGCAGCCCACCTCGTAAGGTAGGCCACCGGAGCCCCCCGGTGCTGGGCGCTCCATAGCGGGTCTCACCCGCTTGTCCGACTGGTGGCTTGTATCATGCCAGCGCGCGATGGTGGTTCGAGCATCTTCGTGAGCTCGTTCTCGAAGAACTTGGCGCTGGTCGCGGAGGGTCCACGGGTCGGACGACGCTATGGAGATGTTATCACAAGCGTCGTCATGACGGGCCGATGCTCGCGGCGGTTGGCGAGGAGGAGGAGAGTGCACCGTGGCTGCAGCTCCCCCGGTCCTCCTAGCGCCAGCACGTGGCGGCTCGGTGGAGAGCCGTCCCGAGGGCCCCGCCGGTCGCGGATCGTCTTTGTTGGCGACGACGACGAGGCTCCGGATGGTGGCCCTCCACTCGTCGAGCTTCTCTGCAGCAGGAGGGAAGTCGAGGAGCAGCTGTGCGCGTGCCAAAGCATCTGCTGGCGTGGGCGGCGGTGACAGTTGCGTGGATCGCGGCGTGCTTCGACTTCTAACTGTGTTAGAAGGAGCTCCGTTACGACCCAGCGGCTGCGTGCCATTTCCGCCAGCACTTCGGCGGGCATGCTGAACCCCTTCATCCCGCAGATGACGCACATGGCACTTCCCACGGCGGTGCCTAGGGTCACCAGCGTGGTGACGCTGCTCGGCGCGCACACCATGGGAAGAGCGCGCAGTGGTCGCCGGTGTGGGCGTCTTGGAGGTCGCTGCTCCGCCCGGAGGTGGCACAACGACACCCCTGGAGGGCCCCACGCCGCCTGCGGGGGGCCCAGCTCTGTCTTTGGATCTGGCGACGTGCGGCCGGTCGTCTGGCGCGCGAACGACGCCGCTCGCCAGGCTTTGACTGCCAGGGCGATGCTGGTGCTCGCGGACCACGGCCCGGGTCCTGTCCGCGACCGGTCCACTGCTCGTCCGCACCGGCGCGGGCCGTTCGGCTCCCAGCGAGCCAATCGCCGTGGCCGTCTTCTTCTTGGGAGCCATGGCGACGAAGGGCTGCTAGGCTAACTACTAGACCAGATTCTCACAATTGCGCCCCCTACCTGGCGCGCCAAAGATGTCGGTGTGGAACGACACCTATGGGATCACAAGAATCCCTACTACGGTTGTCGGGGCGCAGGGTTGCAAGAAGAGCAGGATTAGTAGTCAGCACAAGGATCTTTTACCCAGGTTCGGGCCGCGAGGATGCGTAAAACCCTAGACCTGCTTTGGTGGGTGTATTTCAGAGAGTTCTTGAGCTCTCGAACTAGCTGTGGTGAGTGTGCAGTTCCAAAGAGCCGAATCCTTCTCCAGTATGCCATGGGCCTCCTTTTATAGTCAAAAGGGGCTGCCACAGTGGCACACAGGAGGTGGAAAGGCGCACAGTGCTATGAGCTTATCGCTCGTATTACAAGACAAGACGCATTTAATGCATAGCTTATGTGTCCCCTTGCTTTATCGGGGACGGGGGCGAGGCCCGTCCCGCCCGTCGCCGCTCCTCCTTTGTAACTCCCACGATGCGGCTATATCTCCCACGTGTCGAGGCACGACTTAGAGGCATAACCGCATAGTGGTTTTGTCGCAAGAAGGGTCATCTTCACACAATCCCATGTAATGAACAAGAATGGGATAAAGAGTTGGCTTACAATCGCCACTTCACACAATACATAAATATCATCATACATCATCCAAAATACAAGCATATAGACCGACTACGGTCAAAATCCAGATGAAAATAAGACAACCCGAAATGCTAGATCCCCGATCGTCCCAACTGGGCTCCACTACTGATCATCAGGAAAAGACACATAGTAGCGACCACGTTCCTCGTCGAACTCCCACTTGAGATTGACGCCATCATCTGCACTGGCATCGTCGGCACCTGCAACTATTTTGGTAGAACCTGTGAGTCACGGGGACTCAGCAATCTCACACCCGCGAGATCAAGACTATTTAAGCTTGTAGGAAAGGATGGTGCAAAGAGGTGGAGCTGCAGCGGCAAAAGCATATGTGGTGGCTAACTTGCGCAAAGAGAGCGAGAAGAGAAGCAACGGAACGGTCGTCATCTAGCAATGACCAAGAAGTGATCCTGAACACCTACTTACGTCATTCATAACACAGACCGTGTTCACTTCCCGGACTCCGCCGAGAAGAGACCATCACGGCTACACACGCGGTTGATGTATTTTAAATGGGTCAAGTGACAAGTTATCTACAACCGGACATTAACAAATTCCCATCTGCCTCACAACCGCGGGCACGGCTTTCGAAAGATAATACCCTGCAGGGGTGTCCCAACTTAGCCCATCATAAGCTCTCACGGTCAACGAAGGATAAACCTTCTCCTGGAAAGACCCGATCAGTCTCGGAATCCCGGTTTTCAAGACATCTCGACAATGGTAAAACAAGACCAGCAAAGCCGCCCGAATGTGCCGACGAATCCCGATAGGAGCTGCACATATCTCGTTCTCAGGGCACACCGGATAAGTCAAGCTACGAGTAAAACCAGACCTCGAGTTTCCCCGAGGTGGCCCCGCAGGCTGCTCGGTTCGGACCAACACTCGAAGGAGCACTGGCCCGGGGGGGGGGGGGTTAAAATAAGATGACCCTCGGGCTCGCGAAAACCCGGGGGAAAAGGCTTAGGTGGCAAAAGGTAAAACCAAAGTTGGGCCTTGCTGGAGGAGTTTTATTCAAGGCGAACTGTCAAGGGGGTCCCATAAATCACCCGACCGTGTAAGGAACGCAAACTCAAGGAACATAATCCAGGTATAACAGTACCTAGGGCGGCAAGAGTGGAACAAAACACCAGGAAAAAGGCCGAGCCTTCCACCCTTTACCAATATATAGATGCATTAATTAAATAAGAGATATTGTGATATCCCAACATATCCATGTTCCGACATGGAACAAACTTCAACTTCACCTGCAACTAGCAACGCTATAAGAGGGGCTGAGCAAAAGCGGTAACATAGCCAAACAACGGTTTGCTAGGAAAGGATGGTTAGGGCTGACATGGCTAAAATGGGAGACATGATATAGCAAGTGATAGGTAGCGAGCATGGCAATAGAGCGAACAACTAGCATAGCAAAGATAGAAGTGATTTCGAGGGGTGGTCATCTTGCCTGCAAGATTCTCAGAGTTGTCGAAAGCTTGATCCTCGTAAGCGTACGCGACAGGTTCCTCGTTCACGAACTCGTCTCCCGGCTCTACCCAAGACAAGAACACAAACAAACGGAACCACAATCAACAACGAGGAATGCGCAAGCAACATGATGCAAAACATGTATGATATGCAAGATATGATATGCGATGCATATGCGTGCTCCGGAAGGAAAATGATGAACATGGCAGTAACTTGGAAAACCAAGCATGCCACTGGAAAGATGAGATGATTTCGGTCGAAATCGATATAAAGATCACCGGAATCGGATGCACGGTTTGCAAATGGCAAGCATAACAAGAATGACACTAATCTGCGATAAACAGCAAGATAGCGCATAAAATGCAACAAGCAACAATGCTACAGCACCCCAACATAGCAACAAAGCATATGATAGTAATCTACAGGAGATGCTTGACAAAAGATGAACACTGAGCTATGGCTAGTTCACAACATATCAAGCTCAAACAAGCATGGCAAAAGTGCAAAAGATTACAGGTTCACAGACTTGGTGAAAAACTGGACATGGCAGTAAACAGCATCAGGTAGCAATGTTCAGAGCACGAAATCAACATGCTACAAGAACTTAACATAGCAAAACAAGGCATGAAAGTGTTCTACTAAGAGCACGTGACAAAAGTCCCTTACTGAGCATAAGCCAAAAAGGACCAGAAGATATGATGGCAAGCATGTAAACATAGCAAGTTTCGTTATCAGTTTCCAGACTTGGCAGAAAACAGAGCATGGCAGAAATATTAATATGTAGGCCTCTTTGTGAGCTTGATGCACTCACCACAGAGCAATGCATGACAAACCAAGCATACCTACAGTAAGATGACATGTTTATGAAGCTATCCATGGCACGAAAAATTGCATAGCATGTATGGATCAACTACAATAAGCTTGGCAAAAATGCATGTCATGTGAAGAATCTGCCAGAAATATTTTATAGCAAAAGTAGAGCAAGATTGAGTCATGCTATGGAACTCTATAATTGCAAAAAATTGCAGGAATGGATCAATTACAACTATATCCACAAAACATCCTTACTGAACATCTACAAAATATGCATGGATCTCTCTGTAGCATCAAGTTTACATGGCAACAAAATTACAGCAGACAAGGACTTAGAGAAATCACTAAGTCCCTGAAATCAGAAATATTACGGGGCCTAATTTGCATGCTTTTGCTAGTCACCACAGAGATCACAAAAATACATGGACTATACCACTGGAAATATGGCATAGCATACTTCAAAACACATGTAGAGCTCATGCTCAAAAGATGCATAGATTAAATGATACAAAAATGACAAATCTCCAAGTTCTGTCAAGAACCAGAGAATAACAGCAACTAGCCCTCTTCCAACGAAGGTTTGGGCATCAAGATGACCTCTAATGAACATGGTGCAATTGAACAAAATGAAGAGCATCGCGAGACGAACAATTTGACATATTGCACGCGCGAATCGGAGCTACATGCACGAAGTTATCGCATCGGGAACAGAGGCATATGCTGAAGAAACATGAGGACTTGGAGAAAAAAAAGGGGGGCTCGGGAGGTCAACGCTCACCACCGAGAGATCTGGATCGGGGATCCTCGGGCTCGGGACTCCGGTGGCCGGAGCTCGCCGGAGGGAGGAAGGAGGGCGGCGCGAGGGCGGCGGTGGAGGCCGGCGGCGGGGGCCGGAGGGGAGGCCGGCGGCGGGCGGCAGCGGGGCCGCGTCGGGCGGCGGCGGAGATGGCGGGGCCGGCCGGCGGCGATGGTGGCGGCGGCGGGGCCGGCCGGCGGCGGCGCGGGCGGGCGGCGCGGTGGCGAGGCAGGCGCGGAGGCGGGCGCGGGCCGCGGGGGCCGGGGTCGGGCTCGCGGGCCTCGGCGGCGGCGGCGAGCGGGCTGATGACGTGTCGCGCTGCTATTCGCCGGGCGGCGCGGCGGACGTTGTCCGGCCGGAGCGGACGCGTCCGGCGCGGCGCGGAGGGAGAGGGTTAGGGTTCGTCTGTAGTTTCGTTTTTCGGGATGCTCACATATAAATAGGTAAAGGGAGCTAGGAAACTCCAAATGAGGTGCGGTTTTCGCCCACACGATCGTGATCGAACGACTTAGAGCATGGAAGAGAGTTTGGTGGGTTTTGGGCTGGTTTTGGAGGGGTTTTTTGCTGAACACTCAAATGGACTTTGCGGATGCCCGGTTAACTGTTGGAGTACCAAACGACCTCTGAATGGAACGAAACTTGACCGGTAGTCTCCGGGTGGTATATGAAGACCACTTGACAAGCCTCGGTCCATTCCAAGAAAGTTTGACACACGCACACGAAAGAAAACAAGAGGGGTGCACCGGAGGAGATAGGAGCGCCGGATTGCAAAACGGACAACGGGAAAAATGCTCGGATGCATGAGACGAACACGTATGCGAATGCAATGCACATGATGACATGATATGAAAATGCATGACAAGACAAAAAACAACATGAAAGACAAAACCCGACAACGAAGGGAAAACATAACACATAGCCGGAAATGGCTAGAGTCGGAGTTACAAATATGGCAAGTTACATGCGGGGTGTTACATCCTTGCTTCGACACGCGCCCTGGTCAGTGACGCGTGCGGCACCATGTAGGCAGGCAGGCAGCTGAGGTGGCGCGGTGGTAGGGTCTTCACGAAGATCTGCATGCCGCCACGCAAACGCCTGCTGAGTTGTCCTAGAAGCTGCATGTTGCCACGCAGGTGCCTGCCCAGCTAGTTGGGTTGGCAGCTGCATGCGAACGGCGGTGGAAACTTGGTTGGTGCGGGCCCGACGGTGGTCCCGCTGGCGTCCTCGGTGTGGGCCTTGCCGGGTGGCCCGACAAGGGTCTTGCCGGGGGTCTTGTGGTTCCTCTCGGCAAGTATCTTGCCGAGGATCGCTGTCTTCTAATCCTCATCTGATCTTGAATATGTCTTCACAAAGATCTGCATGCCACCACAGAGGTGCCTCCCGTGGGCTCAAGGGTGGCTTGCTCTGTTGGTGTGGGGCGAGCTGCCCCGATAAGGGTCTTGTCGGGGCTGCTGAGGCTGCCCCGGCAAGGGTCTTGCCGGGGGAACCTGCTTTGTCCCTCCGCTCTTTATGGTCTTGGCCTTGGCGTTGCTATGGTTATCTTGGGCTTCGGTCTTACCTTGGCTCACCTCCCCTGTTCTGCTTGGTGTGACCGTGGGCGCGGCTCCGACTGCCCGTGCATAGGTAAAGGGGTACAAAAGCGCGCCCCTCCTTTTGTACACCGACATCTACCTCCGCAGCCTTTAACATTGCAAAGAGCTCGGGAATCGTCTTATCCATCCCTTGCATGTTATAGTTCATCACGAAGCTCTTGTAGCTTGGTGGCAGTGATTGAAGAATTCTGTCAATGACGCTATCATCCGGAAGATTAACTCCCAGTTGAATCAAGTGATTGTTATACCCAGACATTCTGAGTATATGCTCACTTACAGAACTATTCTCCTCCATCTTACAGCTGTAGAACTTATTGGAGACTTCATATCTCTCAATCCGGGCATTTGCTTGAAATATTAACTTCAACTCCTGAAACATCTCATATGCTCCATGACGTTCAAAAGGTCGTTGAAGTCCCGGTCTAAGCCGTAAAGCATGGCACACTGAACTATCGAGTAGTCATCAGCTTTGCTCTGCCAGACGTTCATAACATCTGGTGTTGCTCCTGCAGCAGGTCTGGCACCTAGCGGTGCTTCTAGGACGTAATTTTTCTGTGCAGCAATGAGGATAATCCTCAAGTTACGGACCCAGTCCGTGTAATTGCTACCATCATCTTTCAACTTTGCTTTCTCATGGAACACAATAAAATTCAACGGAACAACAGCACAGGCCATCTATCTACAATCAACATAGACAAGCAAAATACTATCAGGTACTAAGTTCATGATAAATTTAAGTTCAATTAATCATATTACTTAAGAACTCCCACTTAGATAGACATCCCTCTAATCCTCTAAGTGATCACGTGATCCAAATCAACTAAACCATGTCCGATCATCACGTGAGATGGAGTAGTTTCAATGGTGAACATCACTATGTTGATCATATCTACTATATGATTCACGCTCGACCTTTCGGTCTCAGTGTTCCGAGGCCATATCTGCATATGCTAGGCTCGTCAAGTTTAACCTGAGTATTCCGCGTGTGCAACTATTTTGCACCCATTGTATTTAAATGTAGAGCCTATCACACCCGATCATCACGTGGTGTCTCAGCACGAAGAACTTTCTCAACGGTGCATACTCAGGGAGAACACTTATACCTTGATAATTTAGTGAGAGATCATCTTAGAATGCTACCGTCAATCAGGGCAAGATAAGATGCATAAAAGATAAACATCACATGCAATCAATATAAGTGATATGATATGGCCATCATCATCTTGTGCTTGTGATCTCCATCTACGAAGCACCGTCATGATCACCATCGTCACTGGTGCGACACCTTGCTCTCCATCGTAGCATCGTTGTTGTCTCGCCAACTTATGCTTCTACGACTATCGCTACCGCTTAGTGATAAAGTAAAGCATTATAGGGCGTTTGCATTGCATACAATAAAGCGACAACCATATGGTTCCTGCAGTTGCCGATAACTCGGTTACAAAACATGATCATCTCATACAATAAAATATACCATCATGCCTTGACCATATCACATCACAACATGCCCTGCAAAAACAAGTTAGACGTCCTCTACTTTGTTGTTGCAAGTTTTACGTGGCTGCTACGGGCTGAGCAAGAACCGTTCTTACCTACGCATCAAAACCACAACGATAGTTTGTCAAGTTAGTGCTGTTTTAACCTTCTCAAGGACCGGGCGTAGCCACACTCGGTTCAACTAAAGTTGGAGAAACTGACACCCGCCAGCCACCTGTGTGCAAAGCACGTTGGTAGAACCAGTCTCGCGTAAGCGTACGCGTAATGTCGGTCCGGGCCGCTTCATCCAACAATACCGCCGAACCAAAGTATGACATGCTGGTAAGGAGTATGACTTATATCACCCACAACTCACTTGTGTTCTACTCGTGCATATAACATCTACGCATAAAACCTGGCTCTGATGCCACTATTGGGGAACGTAGTAATTTCAAAAAATTTCCTACGCACACACAGTATCATGGTGATGCACAACAACGAGAGGGGAGAGTGTTGTCCACGTACCCTCGTAGACCGAAAGCGAAGCGTTAGCACAACGCGGTTGATGTAGTCGTACGTCTTCACGATCCGACCGATCAAGTACCGAATGCACGGCACCTCCGAGTTCAGCACACGTTCAGATCGATGACGTCCCTCGAACTCCGATCCAGCCGAGCTTTGAGGGAGAGTTCCGTCAGCACGACGGCGTGGTGACGACGATGATGTTCTACCAACGCAGGGCTTTGCCTAAGCACTGCTACAATATTATCGAGGTGGATTATCGTGGAGGGGGCCACCGCACACGGCTAAGAGATCAAGAGATCAATTGTTGTGTCTATGGGGTGCCCCCTCCTCCGTATATAAAGGATGGGAGGAACAGGGGGCCGGCCAAGGGGAGGAGGCGCGTGTCACGACCGGTTTTTCAATAAAATATTTATTGAGAGACCAATCCCTTTTACGGACCAGTAGAGAAGAATTCCTTCTCACTAGTAGACATTATCTTGGTCACAGAAGAAAAATACCAGGAGTACTGAATATAATACAAGGTTGAGCGGGGACTGCTCAACAATTTATTACATGCACGCCGAATAGACATAACGGCGGATAGGGTGGCATAACTACTAACTCACGATAACAACGGTGGTGGAAATATCACAGCGGAGCGGGTGATATGACTCCTGCAAACTACAGCTCTTCGAGCGTCGGGGTGAAGCTCAAGGAGGTTTATTGCGGGTGTCGGAAGCGCTTACAATGCAAGTGACCAATATCCAGGATCGCACAAGACTGACTGGGACTCCTCTAGGCGTCGGACTCACTATCAAATTCTTCATCCAAGAGATCGCCTTCGTCAACATCTGGACAAATCAACAAGCCAGGTGAGTACTATGAAAGTACTCGCAAGACAGTTCGGACATAAGATATAACAAATGTAAACATGAAGCATAAGGACGGAATAACAAGTGCGTTCAGACATAGGGACAATAATGCATGGGAAAATAACAGAGAAGTCGGGCGGTAGTCCTCCCGAAATCCCAAAATAAAATACTGGGTGCCAAACGAGGGTCTGAATGACTCCTCGAGAGGAAACTGCAAGAATAATAATGCCGCAGTCGGGCGTCGGGGCGACACCACATAAAGGGCTTATAACAGAAAATAAAGGCAGTGCGTGCCACAGTCGGACGTCTGAGCGACATCACATAAAGGGCTTATATTGAAAGTAAGAGACAAACATGCCACAGTCGGACGTCTAAGCGACATCACATAAAGGGCTTATATTGAAAGTAAGAGACAAACATGCCATAGTCGGACGTCTGAGCGACATCACATAATGGGCTTATATTGAAAGTAAGAGACAAACATGCCACAGTCGGACGTCTGAGCGACATCACATAAAGGGCTTATATTGAAAGTAAGAGACAAACATGCCACAGTCGGACGTCTATGCGACATCACATAAAGGGCTTATATTCACAACTTAGTAGCTCATCAATTTTAAATCATATCAAGAGAATAATCAGGCATGATATAAACAACAGGGTTAGTCCATCCACAGGAATAACGTTCAGCCAAGTTTACTACTCAAGCGCTTACCGGAAAGAAGAATATACCACGAGGTTACGACATAGACATGGATACGCTAATCACGATACTTGACCTTGGATACAATGACTCGGAAGGATTTGACTCTGCACAGTTTGTACTTTAACCACAGCCAACGGATTTCAGTAGTCACGGGGACTAGTTCCGTTTACGGTGTTTTGGAAGAAACATATCTAACCAGTACACACCCATTCAACAATCCGAAGCCAGGAATCACCCTCGGCAACGTTCAAGAAAAACCTTGAGACGGGGAGGCTACAACCTCGCGTAGCATGGGATCAAATTTCTATACGCGCGCTCTAAGGGGTGCCCCCCTCTCGGTCCCAACCGGAAACACCCATGCCCCCTGACCGGATGACTGGCTTTAATCCAGGGCCATGGAACCATCATCCCGGCCCCTCTGTTTGGTGTGTACACGGAAAGAGGTTACCAACTTACTAAACCGCATTCTGGCAGAAAAGAAGTGGTAGTACGGAAGGGGGAAGAACGATAACGTGACTTCGTCCACGTTAACGTCGGAATTTGTTGGATGACGCAAGGCTGGTATGCTACAACAGTACCACCTTGCTGCCCTTCATGTCACCACATGATTAGGCCATCGCTCATCAGAGATCATCGCAACCTTGGAACATGCGGGTAGTTGCCTCACAAGCAACGAGGTACTCACCGATACTCATATGCCACGCACAACATTTCACGCAAACATGCAAAACACTTATCATATCAAAGGTTCAAAACATGCTTGCCTGGTTCGGAGAAGTCGTAGTCTAGCTCGGCGAAGTTCGCAGCTCCGTCACCTCTTCCGGAATCTACGGTATAGCGAAAAGGCATACTAACGTGAAAACCAACGCGTGGATAAAAGTTGTTCCAATTTTTTTTCAAATAAATCCCATAAAAAACTAGACAAAATTATAAGATTGTCAGAAAAAGAATCACTCAAAAATCACTTTTTATTAAAAAGTTATAAGGGTTTTTGTCCAGGGACTCATCTGTAATGAAACAGAGAAGTTCCAGGGGCTTAACTGAGAAAACAGAAAACGGTTCGAATAGAAACGCGCCAGCCCACAGAGAAAACGTACTCTGCCTGAAGGCACCAACAGAAAACGCTTCGGGGGTGAAATAAGAGAGGCTGACGTGGGGGTCCACATGTCAGGTTTGAAAACCTCGCCGGCGCCCGAAGGCTGCGGAGGTCGCCGGCGTCGAACCACGGCGAGTCAGGGAGATCGGAGGGTACCAAGAGTATCAGCGTGCCCTTCCGCGTCGGGGGGTGGTGGACTTGGGCGTCGGGGAGCACTGCGTCGACGGCGGCACTTTCTCCGGCGGACGGTGGCTCGGGCGATGGTGGGGAACTCCGGTGGTGCGCTGCAACCTTCGAATTGAAGCGCGGGTCAGAAGGAGGGACGTACTAGAGAGCTACTGGCAAGAGATGGGAGGCAGAGGTGTACGCACGAGAGTGAATCGAGCTGGATCCCGTGGCGGGTCGCGGCGGCCGGAGTCGAGGAAGGAGACTCTGTCGGGGCTCTACCAGTGGCTAGGCAGGGTCTTGGTGGAGTGCTGAGGTGGTGTGGGTACTAGCTGGAGCTCGGGGCCTCTATTTATAGGCGGCTCGAGGGGGTGGCCATGAACGGGGTTGCTCCAGCGAGCAATTACGGCGAGGCAGTGGCTTGGTAGGCAGTTTAGGTGGCCAGGCAGCATCAGTGAGGTGTACTGGTGCCGTTCCCCCGCTAATCCCGGTCGGTCTTGGCGTAATGGCGCCGGTCCATGGTGGGGTGGCCGCACGGGCACGACGGCGGCAGAGAGCGCGCTCCGCGCCCAGCGGTTCACGACGAGGGTGGCAGCGCGTACTGGGGAGTGGAAGACCACGCGGCGATCTCTGGTGGCTTGGGCGGCGCTGGGTGGTGCCGTCTGCGCTGCGCCTCTCTCTGGCGGCCGCAAAGCCGCCGCTGGCGTCGGTCACGGGGCGACGCACCTCCTCCAACTCGTCGCCGACGCCCGCAAGCATCCAGGCGCTCGTGCGGTGCAGAGGACAAGGGGGAGGGGACAGGAAACAGGGCGACGCCGAGGCACTGGCGAGATCGACTACGGACACTGAAGAAACGACAGCAACACTGAACTGTTCTCTGAATTTGACTGAACCTGATTTTGACAATGCTCTGCAGGTGTTCGACAAAATGATTTGGCAAGGAGAAATTTTTTCCTGGGGCTGGGACTTGGTGAGGTGACCTCTCAATGCACCTAGGGGCTGCCTGATTTTTCTCAGAATTTTTGGAGAAGGATTTGAATGAATTTCATCAAATTTGGCAAAACTGGTCCAAACTTGCAGCAAAGTATAATTTGAAAATTTTGAACTGAAGACCAGTGGATCTTCATGGATCTTGGTTGAGGGTTCAAAGGACTAGGAAGAGAAGTTGGTTTGGGGGCAAAAATCAAAAACAGAAATGGTAGCTCCTTTGTAAATCTCCAAGGGCTAGAATAGAAGGCAGAAATTGTTTTGATAAGATTTAAATGGAAAAATAATCATATGGGGAGGTTCAACTTGCTGGATTTGATGCAAATCGTGATCCAAAGATGAGGAAAAGTTTATGAGAGTGGATTTGCACTAAGGTCATTGGCAAGAGAGAATTGTTTAAAGGGGCAAGGAATCATTCCAAAAGCCATAGGGCATTTTCAAAGGAATTTTCAAAAGGCATTTTTCCCAAGTGAAAAGCATTTTGGTTTGAGTCCAAATAAAAAAAGAAAGAACCTCCAAGACCAACATCAAGTCTTGGGTGAATCCAAATAAAACCCTTGCCATAAAAAAAGATATATTTTGAAAGGGAGGGTTCCTTTGAAGAAAAATTTAAAACACCTCCCTCAAGTCAATTAAATTTTTTGAAAAGGCCAAATAAAATTTTGGGTGTCACAAGACCTACCCCCTTAGGAATAATCTCGTCCTCGAGATTTCAGCTGATCCTCGAATAGATATGGATATTCTGCCTAAAGAAAATCTTCCCTTTCCCATGTAGCTTCATCCTCAGTGTGGTTGCTCCACTGCACTCTAAAATTTTTTGTCGTTTTCTGACGGGTCCTCCGTTCAAACACTTCCAATATCTTTACTGGCCTCTCTCTGTAGGTGAGGTCTGGTTGTACATCAATGCTCTCATGAGATACATGCTTCTCCGGGTTACTTACACATTTTCTCAATTGTGAGACGTGGAATACGTCATGGACGTCTGACAGCTCCTTGGGTAGGTCTAGTTGGTAGGCTACCGTGCCTCTTCGTGCAATTATACAGAATGGTCCAATAAATCTCGGGGCTAGCTTCCCCTTAATTTTGAACCGTTGCAGGCCCCTCATAGGAGACACTCGTAGGTATACGGAATCACCGGGTTCAAAGCTGACCTCACGATGTTTTTGATCGTAGTAGCTCTTTTGTCGGCTTTGTGCTGTCTTGAGTCTGTCCCTGATCTGTTTAACTTTCTCCTCGGCCTCCTTGAGCATGTCTGGGCCGAAGATACGACTGTCACCTGTTTCTGACCAATTCAGTGGGGTACGACACCTCCGTCCGTACAATGCTTCAAAGGGTGCCATTTGCAAGCTGGCTTGGTAACTGTTGTTGTAAGCAAACTCGGCATACGGCAAACTCTCTTCCCAACTGGATCCATAGGTGAGCACACAGGCTCTCAGCATATCCTCTAGGATTTGGTTCACACGTTCCATTTGTCCATCAGTCTGAGGGTGGTATGCTGTACTGAAAGCTAGCTGCGTGCCCAGAGCTTGTTGCAGGTGATCCCAAAATTTGGAGACAAATTGGGTGCCTCGGTCGGATATTATAGTCTTTGGGACTCCATGCAAACAAACTATACGAGAGAGATAAAGCTTGGCCAGCCTTTGTGTGGAGTAGGTAGTCTTCACGGGAATGAAATGAGCAACCTTGGTTAGCCGATCTGTGATGACCCATATGGCGTCATTTCCGCGTTGTGATCGAGGTAGTCCGACAATGAAGTCCATTCCTATTTCATCCCATTTCCACTCCGGTATCCTTTTTGGCTGGAGTAGCCCTGCTGGCTTTTGATGCTCGGCCTTGATGCGCTGACATGAATCGCAACAAGCAATAAATGTGGCTATATCCCTTTTCATACCGTGCCACCAAAATCTTTCTTGAATGTCCTTGTACATTTTGGTTCCTCCAGGGTGGATCGAGTATGGAGCGGTGTGGCTTTCGGTTAAGATTTGTTGCTTGAGTTCCTCAATGTTAGGTACGCAAAGTCTGTCTCCGTACCATAATATTCCTTCACTGTCTGTGACGAACTCTGAAGCCTTTCCAAGGTTCATTTTCTTTCTTATACCTTCGATGCTGGGATGTCCCTGTTGAGCCTTCTTAATTTGTTCCACTAGGGTGGGTCTTATCTCCAGATTTGATATGGTGCCCTCAGAGACTAACACCATGTTGAGCCTAGCGAACTCTTGCTGAAACTCAGGCCTCAAGTTTTGGGGACCGTCGTTGTCCGGGCTGGGGTTTCGACTAAGGGCATCGGCCACTACATTTGCTTTCCCTGGATGGTAGTGAATACCGACATCATAGTCCTTGACCAATTTCAACCAGCGTCGTTGGCGTAAGTTTAGCTCTGGTTGAGTGAAAATATATTTAAGGCTCTTATGGTCCGTATATATTTCACAGCGATTTCCCAACAGAAAGTGTCTCCACTCCTTGAGTGCATGTATGACTGCTGCTAGCTCCAAGTCATGTGTTGGGTAATTTTCCTCATGTTTTCGCAGCTACCTGGAGGCATACGCGACAACTTTGCCATCCTGCATTAGTACACACCCGAGACCCTTTCGGGACGCGTCACAATATACTTCAAAACTCTTGTGTATGTCTGGCACAGTTAAGATCAGTGCGGTTGTTAGTTTCTTCTTGAGTTCTTGGAAGCTTTTCTCGCATGCTTCCGTCCATACAAATTTCTTGTCTTTCTTGAGCAACTGTGTTATTGGTTTTGCCGCAGTGGAGAATCCTTCAATAAATCTTCTGTAATAACCGGCCATTCCCAGGAAACTCCGCACATCTGTCACGTTGGCGGGTGGCTTCCAGTCAAGTATGGCTTTGACTTTCTCTGGGTCTACGGCCACGCCTTCTTGGTTTAATATGTGGCCTAGGAAACCAACTTGTCTTAGCCAAAATTCACACTTGCTAAATTTGGCATACAACTGATGTTTCCTCAATTCTCCCAAAACAATTCTGAGATGCTCAACATGCTCTTCCGGTGTCCTTGAGTAAACCAGAATATCGTCAATGAACACCACAACAAATTTGTCCATGAATTTCATGAACACTTTGTTCATGAGGTGGACGAAATATGCGGGGGCGTTCGTTAGACCAAAAGGCATCACTGTGAATTCATATAATCTGTATCTGGAGGTGAATGCTGTTTTAGGGATATCTTCTGTCCGTACTTTCAGTTGATGATATCCCGATCTCAAATCAATTTTTGAGAACACCTTGGCTTGTGCGAGCTGGTCAAACAAATCATTTATCCGTGGCATCGGATATTTGTTTTTGATGGTGACCATATTGAGGGCTCGATAGTCTATACACAGTCTCAGTGTCCCATCCTTTTTCTTGGCGAATAATACTGGCGAACCCCATGGTGAGGAGCTGGATCGAATAAATCCTTTGTCCAATAATTCCTTTATCTGCTTCTTCAACTCCACCAATTCTGAGGGTGCCATTCTATAAGGTTTCTTATAGATGGGAGCGGTGCCAGGTGCTAGTTTGATGCTGAACTCTATCTCTCGGTCTGGTGGCATGCCTGGTAGTTCTTCAGGAAATACATCAGGGAACTCGCATACCACTGGAACTTTTCTCAGTTCTGAACTGTCCACTTTGTTCAGCTTTGGTTGCCGTGACCGTGGCCTTTCTTGAGCTGTAACCTTTATTGTCTTACCGTGATGGTGGGTGAGAATCACGGTCCGATTGAAACAGTCAATGAATCCTTTGTTGGTGGTCAACCAGTCCATCCCTAAAATGACATCCAGTCCTTTATTTTCCAACACGATGAGATTTGCTTGGAACTGTAGTCCTTCGAATTCAATGACCACTCCTTGGCAGTAACTCTGAGCGATCTGCTCATTTCCGGGGGACTTGATGATCATAGATTTTTCCAAGGGAAGTATCGGAAAACCATGTTGCAAAACAAAACTCTTCGAAACGAACGAATGGGAAGCTCCAGAATCAAACAAAACCGTGGCAGGTACTGTGTTGACAGGGAACGTACCGAGCATGATGTCTGGGGCATTCTGCGCTTCTTCCCTGGTCACATGGTTCAGGTGACCCTTCCTGTGGTTGTTGTTGGGATTGAAATTGTTGCGCTTGGGGGATGGATTGTTTTCACCATTGTTCGGCTTGGGGGCCGAGTTCCTCGGTTTTGGGCACTGTTTAGCATAGTGCCCTTCTTCTCCACAAGCCTAGCATGTGACCCCTGGACGGTACGTGAACTCCTTGTCCCTGGCATGAAACTGTCTGACGGGCCTTAGATCAGTAGTCGTGTATTTCCTTGCTCCTGTCCTTGGAACCTCAGTCTTGCTTCGGTTGTTGCGAGCGAGGGTCGTCTTGTCCCTTTTCCGCTTACGGATATCTTCCAGGCTGCGGCGCTCATTCTCCAAGGTTTAAAATCCGGGAAAGTGTGTACCACCAGCTGGCATCTTAGGGCTGGTGCCAAGCCGTCCAGGAATTTTTCCATCTTCTTGTTCTCTGTCATGTGCTCATCGTAGGCATAACGAGATAGCTGGGTAAACTAACCGTTGTATTCTATCACTGACATGCCTCTTTGCTTGAGATCGTCAAATTCTCTCTTCTTGATTTTTATGATGCTCCTGGGGATGTGTGCCCCACGAAAGCCTTCCTTGAATTCTTCCCAGGTGATGTTGTGTTCACTGGGATGCATGTGTAGGAAGTTTTCCCACCATGCTGCAGCTGCTCCAGTAAGGTAGTGTGGTGCATAAAGCACCTTCTCATGATCTGAACACTGAGCAATAATCAGCTTCCTTTCGATGTCACGAAGCCAATCGTCAGCTTCTAGCGGCCTATCGGTGTGAGCAAACGTTGAAGGGCGAGTCTTCTGTAACTCAGATAACTTGGAATTAGGTTGATAGGGTTCACGATGGTTTCCCATATTGATGACGTGATTCATCATCTCTTGGTGCTGTTGCTGGCTTTGTTCGAAGAGACGACACACTTGAGACAGGGCTGCTTCGCTGTCCTGTTGACTGGACTGACCCTGAGTGAAGTTGTTGCTAGTCTGTGTCCCATAAACTCCTTCTGGCTGATTGGGCATGGAACGAGTCCACAGACGAGACATTTTTCTAGTCTGGGGTATTATTTTGCAAAACTCATGAGAAGAACTGTGTGGTACAAGGAAAATCTTGTGAAGGCAAAAACTTAAAAGACCTCAAGATTTTTCAAGAAAGCATAAACGATTTTGCATGGGGACGAACTGCTTAACCCAAAACTTACACGCGAAAAGCAAACACACGATACAACACTCAGGATGTGCGTACACAATCCTGACATGTTATTTAGACTAGCATACTCCTCCGGAAAGCAGCGAACACACTAATACAAACTAGCGTACAGATAAAACACATCATACAAGCAGATATAACGCGCGGCTACTCGGCGTTCTCAGTCGGAGATGGTGACGATGTCCTTTCCCTTGCCGAGGGCAAGACTCAGCGGTGCAGGGGATTCAACCTCCACCTCCTCTCTAGCAGGTTCCTGGCGCGTAGCACTGCGCTGCGGTGATGGTGTGGGGGCGACAGGCAGCAGAGCGGGTGCGGCAGGCGGTGCAGCTCTGACTGGAGTAGGAGCGATGACTCGGTCGAACTCCTCAGTGGTAGGCAGACGGCGAGCAGTGGCCAAAACGGCCGGTGCATAAGAGGCTGAAGACGAGACGAAAGTCAGAGGCGGTGCTGTGAGGAGAAGCTCCTTCCTGCTGGTAGGACCGCCCCGGACTAAGTCCATGCGGGCAGCCACAAGATCGTCCACGAGGTTGTCGAAAGACTCCTCCAGAGCCTTGAGATACTCCACAACCATCTCGATGGCTTCATCTCGTTCTCCCCGATGGCAGGAGAATGCATAGTGGCAAGTGTATGGCACATGGCATGGGAGGTAGCGGTAGCGACGAGTCTTCATCATAGGAAGGATATCCCGAAGGCGAGCTATCGCCTCACGGGCAGCCATCTGCATGGCATGCCTCTCCGTAGGCATGGCCCTTCCCACAAAACGGAAGTGGCGAGACGCAGAACGTCCTCCCTTGAATTGCACCACGGTTTGGTGCATAGACACGTCGTCGCAGAGCTTGTGTTGGTAAAGCGTGAACTCCGGGCGAGTCGCTGGCCCGATCGCGAGCTTGGTGATGGAGACGAGGAGTTTGACAAACCCCTCGGGCACGTTCGTGAACACTCGAGTCTCGCAGTTGCTGCCAGCCATCTACAAAAGTAGGCAAAAGTTCTGAGTAGTCATGTCATAAATTTATGATGACCAACAGAAAATAGCTACAATTGCAAAATGCTGAAAAGCACAAAAGACGCTAATAACCGATTAGTGATCGCACCTAGTGGCTTCCTACAGTCAGCCTGGCTCTGGTACCAAGCTTGTCACGACCGGTTTTTCAATAAAATATTTATTGAGAGACCAATCCCTTTTACGGACCAGTAGAGAAGAATTCCTTCTCACTAGTAGAAATTATCTTGGTCACAGAAGAAAAATACCAAGAGTACTGAATATAATACAAGGTTGAGCGGGGACTGCTCAACAATTTATTACATGCACGCCGAATAGACATAACGGCGGATAGGGTAGCATAACTACTAACTCACGATAACAACGGTGGTGGAAATATCACAGCGGAGCGGGTGATATGACTCCTGCAAACTACAGCTCTTCGAGCGTCGGGGTGAAGCTCGAGGAGGTTTATTGCGGGTGGCGGAAGCGTTTACAATGCAAGTGTCCAATATCCAGGATCGCACAGGACTGACTGGGACTCCTCTAGGCGTCGGACTCACTATCAAATTCTTCATCCAAGAGATCGCCTTCGTCAACATCTGGCCAAATCAACAAGCCAGGTGAGTACTATGAAAGTACTCGCAAGACAGTTCGGACATAAGATATAACAAATGTAAACATGAAGCATAAGGACGGAATAACAAGTGCGTTCAGACATAGGGACAATAATGCATGGGAAAATAACAGAGAAGTCGGGCGGTAGTCCTCCCGAAATCCCAAAATAAAATACTGGGTGCCAAACGAGGGTCTGAATGACTCCTCGAGAGGAAACTGCAAGAATAATAATGCCGCAGTCGGGCGTCGGGGCGACACCACATAAAGGGCTTATAACAGAAAATAAAGGCAGTGCATGCCACAGTCGGACGTCTGAGCGACATCACATAAAGGGCTTATATTGAAAGTAAAAGAAAAACATGCCACAGTCGGACGTCTGAGCGACATCACATAAAGGGCTTATATTGAAAGTAAGAGACAAACATGCCACAGTCGGGCGTCTGAGCGACATCACATAAAGGGCTTATATTGAAAGTAAGAGACAAACATGCCACAGTCGGACGTCTGAGCGACATCACATAAAGGGCTTATATTGAAAGTAAGAGACAAACATGCCACAGTCAGACGTCTGAGCGACATCACATAAAGGGCTTATATTCACAACTTAGTAGCTCATGAATTTTAAATCATATCAAGAGAATAATCAGGCATGAGATAAACAACAGGGTTAGTCCATCCACAGGAATAACGTTCAGCCAAGTTTACTACTCAAGCTCGCTTACCGGAAAGAAGAATATACCACGAGGTTATGACATAGACCTGGATACGCTGATCACGATACTTGACCTTGGATACGATGACTCGGAAGGATTTGACTCTGCAGAGTTTGTACTTTAACCACAGCCAACGGATTTCAGTAGTCACGGGGACTAGTTCCGTTTACGGTGTTTTGGAAGAAACACATCTAACCAGTACACACCCATTCAACAATCCGAAGCCAGGAATCACCCTCGGCAATGTTCAAGAAAAACCTTGAGACGGGGAGGCTACAACCTCGCGTAGCATGGGATCAAATTTCTATACGCGCGCTCTAAGGGGTGCCCCCCTCTCGGTCCCAACCGGAAACACCCATGCCCCCTGACCGGATGACTGGCTTTAATCCAGGGCCATGGAACCATCATCCCGACCCCTCTGTTTGGTGTGTACACGGAAAGAGGTTACCAACTTACTAAACCGCATTCTGGCAGAAAACAAGTGGTAGTACGGAAGGGGGAAGAACGATAACGTGACTTCGTCCACGTTAACGTCGGAATTTGTCGGATGACGCAAGGCTGGTATGCTACAATAGTACCACCTTGCTGCCCTTCATGTCACCACATGATTAGGCGATCTCTCATCAGAGATCATCGTAACCGTGGAACATGCGGGTAGTTGCCTCACAAGCAACGAGGTACTCACCGATACTTGCCTGGTTTGGAGAAGTCGGAGTCTAGCTCGGCGAAGTTCGCAGCTCCGTCACCTCTTCCGGAACCTACGGTATAGCGAAAAGGCATACTAACGTGAAAACCAACGCGTGCATAAAAGTTGTTCCAAATTTTTTTCAAATAAATCCCATAAAAAACTAGACAAAATTATAAGATTGTCAGAAAAAGAATCACTCAAAAATCACTTTTTATTAAAAAGTTATAAGGGTTTCTGTCCAGGGACTCATCTGTAATGAAACAGAGAAGTTCCAGGGGCTTAACTGAGAAAACAGAAAACGGTTCGAATAGAAACGCGCCAGCCCATAGAGAAAACGTACTCTGCCCGAAGGCGCCAACAGAAAACGCTTCGGGGGTGAAATAAGAGAGGGTGACGTGGGGGTCCACATGTCAGGTTTGAAAACCTCGCCGACGCCCGAAGGCTGCGGAGGTCGCCGGCGTCGAACCACGGCGGGTCAGGGAGATCGGAGGGTACCAAGAGTATCAGCGTGCCCTTCCGCGTCGGGGGGTGGTGGACTTGGGCGTCGGGGAGCACTGTGTCGATGGCGACACTTTCTCCGGCGGACGGTGGCTCGGGCGATGGTGGGGAACTCCGGTGGTGTGCTGCAACCTTCGAATTGATGCGCGGGTCAGATGGAGGGACGTACTAGAAAGCTACTGGCAAGAGATGGGAGGCAGAGGTGTATGCACGAGAGTGAATCGAGCTGGATCCCGTGGCGGGTCGCGGCGGCCGGAGTCGAGGAAGGAGACTCCCTCGGGGCTCTACCAGTGGCTAGGCAGGGTCTTGGTGGAGTGCAGAGGTGGTGTGGGTACTAGCTGGAGCTCGGGGCCTCTATTTATAGGCGGCTCGAGGGGGTGGCCGTGAACGGGGTTGCTCCGGCGAGCAATTACGGCGAGGCAGTGGCTTGGTAGGGAGTTTAGGTGGCCAGGCAGCATCAGTGAGGTGTACTGGTGCCGTTCCCCCACTAATCCCTGTCGGTCTTGGAGTAATGGCGCCGGTCCAGGGTGGGGTGGCCGCACGGGCACGACGGCGGCAGAGAGCGCGCTCCGCGCCCAGTGGTTCACGATGAGGGTGGCAGCGCGCACTGGGGAGTGGAAGACCACGCGGCGATCTCCGGTGGCTTGGGCGGCGCAGGGTGGCGCCGTCTGCGCTGCGCCTCTCTCTGGCGGCCGCAAAGCCGCCGCTGGCGTCGGTCATGGGGCAGCGCACCTCCTCCAGCTCATCACCGATGCCCGCAAGCATCCAGGCGCTCGTGCGGTGCAGAGGACAAGGGGGAGGGGACAGGAAACACGGCGACGCCGAGGCACTGGCGAGATCGACTACGGACACTGAAGAAACGACAGCAACACTGAACTGTTCTCTGAATTTGACTGAACCTGATTTTGACAATGCTCTGCAGGTGTTCGACAAAATGATTTGGCAAGGAGAAATTTTTTCCTGGGGCTGGGACTTGGTGAGGTGACCGCTCAATGCACCCAGGGGCTGCCTGATTTTTCACAGAATTTTTGGAGAAGGATTTGAATGAATTTCATCAAATTTGGCGAAACTGGTCCAAACTTGCAACAAGTATAATTTGAAAAATTTGTACCGAAGACCAGTGGATCTTCATGGATCTTGGTTGAGGGTTCAAAGGACTAGGAAGGGAAGTTGGTTTGGGGGCAAAAATCAAAACAGAAATGGTAGCTCCTTTGTAAATCTCCAAGGGCTAGAATACAAGGCAGAAATTGTTTTGATAAGATTTAAATGGAAAAATAATCATATGGGGAGGTTCAACTTGCTGGATTTGATGCAAATCATGATCCAAAGATGAGGAAAAGTTTATGAGAGTGGATTTGCACTAAGGTCATTGGCAAGAGAGAATTGTTGAAAGGGGCAAGGAATCATTCCAAAAGCCATAGGGCATTTTCAAAGGAATTTTCAAAAGGCATTTTTCCCAAGTGAAAAGCATTTTGGTTTGAGTCGAAATAAAAAAAGAAAGAACCTCCAAGACCAACATCAAGTCTTGGGTGAATCCAAATAAAACCCTTGCCATAAAAAAAGATATATTTTGAAAGGGAGGGTTCCTTTGAAGAAAAATTTAAAACACCTCCCTCAAGTCAATTAAATTTTTTGAAAAGGCCAAATAAAATTTTGGGTGTCACAGCGCGCCCAAGGGGGGCAATCCTACTCCAAGTAGGTTTTGCCCCCCTTTCCTATTCCAACTAAGAGAAGGGGGAAGGAGGAGGTGGAGAGAAGGAAGGAGCAGGGGGCCGCCCCCCTTCCCTTTCCCAATTAGGATTGGGGCAAGGGGGCCCGCGCCCCCCTTCCCTAGTCCTATTCGGACTCCCCTTGGGGGGGGCGCCACCTCCTGGCTGCTTCCCTCTCTCTCCCCTAAGGCCCATTACTTCCCCGGGGGGTTCCGGTAACCCCTCCAGCACTCCGGTTTCACCCGAAACTATCCGGAACACTTCCGGTGTCCGAACAACATGGTCCAATATATCAATCTTTATGTCTCGACCATTTCGAGACTCCTCGTCATGTCCGTGATCTCATCCGGGACTCCGAATAACCTTCGGTACATCAAATCACATAACTCATAATACAAATCATCATCGAACGTTAAGCGTGCGGACCCTACGGGTTCGAGAACTATGTAGACATGACCGAGACACATCTCCGGTCAATAATCAATAGCGGAACCTGGATGCTCATACTGGTTCCTACATATTCTACGAAGATCTTTATCGGTCAAACCGCATATCAACATACGTTGTTCCCTTTGTCATCGGTATGTTACTTGCCCGAGATTCGATCGTCGGTATCCACATACCTAGTTCAATCTCGTTACCGGCAAGTCTCTTTACTCGTTCCGTAATGCATCATCCCGCAACTAAGTCATTAGTCACATTGCTTGCAAGGCTTATAGTGATGATCATTACCGAGAGGGCCCAGAGATACCTCTCCGATACACGGAGTGACAAATCCTAATCTCGATCTATGCCAACTCAACAAACACCATCGGAGACACCTGTAGAGCATCTTTATAATTACCCAGTTACGTGTGACGTTTGATAGCACACTAACTGTTCCTCTGGTATTCGAGAGTTGCATAATATCATAGTCATAGGAACATGTATAAGTCATGAAGAAAGCAATAGCAATAAACTAAACGATCATAGTGCTAAGCTAACGGATGGGTCTTGTCCATCACATCATTCTCTAATGACGTGATCCCGTTCATCAAATGACACATGTCTATGGCTAGGAAACTTAACCATCTTTGGTAAATGAGCTAGTCAAGTAGAGGCATACTAGGGACACTCTGTTTGTCTATGTATTCACACATGTACTAAGTTTCTGGTTAATACAATTCTAGCATGGATAATAAACATTTATCATGATATAAGGAAATATAAATAACAACTTTATTATTGCCTCTAGGGCATATTTCCTTCAGTCTCCCACTTGCACTAGAGTCAATAATCTTGATTACATAGTAATGATTCTAACACCCATGGAGTCTTGGTGCTGATCATGTTTTGCTTGTGAGAGAGGCTTAGTCAACGGGTCTGCAATATTCAGATCCATATGTATCTTGCAAATCTCTATGTCTCCCTCCTTGACTTGATCGCGGATGGAATTGAAGCGTCCCTTGATGTGTTTGGTTCTCTTGTGAAATTTGGATTCCTTCGGCAAGGCTATTGCTCCAGTATTGTCACAAAAGATTTTAATTGGACCCGATGCACTAGGTATGACACCTAGATCAGATATGAACTCCTTCATCCAGACTTCTTCATTTGCTGCTTCCGAAGCAGCTATGTACTCTGCTTCACACGTAGATCCCGCCACGACGCTTTGCTTGGAACTGCACCAACTGACAGCTCCACCGTTCAATATAAATATGTATTCGGTTTGTGACTTAGAGTCATCCGGCTCAGTGTCAAAGCTTGCATCGACGTAACCATTTACGACGAGCTCTTTATCACCTCCATAAACGAGAAACATATCCTTAGTCCTCTTTAGGTATTTCAGGATGTTCTTAACCGTTGTCCAGTGATCCACTCCTGGATTACTTTCGTACCTCCTTGCTAAATTAATAGCAAGGCACACATCAGGTCTGGTACACAACATTGCATACATGATAGAACCTATGGCTGATGTTGGGGAACGTAGTATTTCAAAAAAAAATTGCCTACGATCACGCAAGATCTATCTAGGAGAAGCATAGCAACGAGCGGGGAGAGTGTGTCCACCTACCCTCGTAGACCAAAAGTGGAAGCGTTTAGTAACGCGGTTGATGTAGTTGAACATCTTCGCGATCCAACCGATCAAGTACCAAACGCATGGCACCTCTGCGATCTGCACACGTTCAGCTCGGTGACGTCCCTCGAACTCTTGATCCAGTTGAGGCCGAGGGAGAGTTCCGTCAGCACGACGGCGTGGTGATGGTGATGATAAAGTTACCGGCACAGGGCTTCGCCTAAGCACTACGATGATATGACCGAGGTGTGTAACTGTGGAGGGGGGCACCGCACACGGCTAAGAGATTGTCTGTTGTGCCTTTGGGGTGCCCCTGCCCCCGTATATAAAGGAGGGGAGGAGGAGGCCAGCCAACAAGGGGCGCGTCAGGGAGAGGGGAGTCCTACTAGGACTCCAGTCCTAGTAGGATTCAGCTACTAGGACTCCAGTCCTAGTAGGATTCGGCCCCACCCTTTTTCCTTCTACCGGAGGGGGAAAAGGGGAAGGAGAGGGAGTAGGAGAAGGAAATGGGGGGGGGGTGTAGGATCGAAAGTATGTCTAGAGGGGGGTGATTAGACTACACTAGTAGAAAACTGGGCTTTGGTCACAGGGCAATATACACATTAGTCCCAGTTCAGTCACGAACCGGGACTAATGTGAGCATTGGTCCCGGTTCGTGCGGCCAGGGGCCTGCCGGGCCTCGTGGGGGCATTGGTCCCAGTTCGTCCGGCCCCTTTGGTCCTGGTTGGTGGGACAAACCGGGACCAATGGGCCTCGCTCCAGTCCCACCATCATTGGTCCCGGTTGGTGGCTTGAACCGGGACCAGAGGCTCACCCTTTGGTCCCGGTTCATACCACAAACCGGGACTAAAGGGCTGGTCCTAGTTGCGGTCAGTGTTTAGTCCCACCTCGCCAACTGAAGGGCGCTCACACCAGTTTATAAGCCCATCCCTCTCTGCCTTGTTGAGCTCCTCTCAAAGTGAAAATAGATGCCCTTATACAGGGAATTTGACCTAAATTCACAGCAAATTTCTTTGAATTTCATAGAAATTTATTATGATTTAGGTTGAATTTTCTCTATAGGCGCATCTATGTTCATTTTTTATAGTAAATAAAATAAATAAAAATAAATAAACCTTAATAAAATAAAATAAAATAAAATAAACTATAGTAACTAAAATAAATAAACCATAATAAATTAAATAAAAATAGCAGCAGTAAAATAAATAAAAATAGAAGAAGTAAAATAAATAAAAATAAAATAATTAAAGAAAATACATAAGTAATTAGAAATAAAATAAATAAGTTTTTTGTTGTAAGTAGAAACAAAACAAAACAAATAAAGCAAAAGAGAAAACAAGAAACAGAGAAAAAAATTATGCCACCTACTGGGCCACCACGGCCTGAATACGACTTGAAACCCATCCATGGGCCAGGATTCAGGCCCGCAGAAGGCCCAGTAGGCCCCACAGGCAAAGAGAACGGTTAGGCCCGAAAGCCTGCAGTTGAGAGGAGCTCGAGAGGGTGGGCGCAGCAGCGCTTATAAACCACTCTCGAGCTCTCTCAACTAGCGAGGTGGGACTAAACTTTTGACGCGGGGCAGCACAAGGCCTTTGATCCCGGTTGGTGCCACCAACCGGGACTAAAGGGGGTCATTGGTCCCGGTTCATGGCACCAACAGGGACCAAAGGCCTTTAGTCCCGGTTGGTGCCACGAACCGGGACCAATGAGTTCCCTATTATACCCCATCGCCACAGCAGAGCACTCCACAGTGCTCTGTTTTTTCTGGCCGGCGAGGGGAGGGCATTTGGGTGCTCTAGCTCACCTCCTATGCACATGAGGTGTTCGATGAAATGTCTGAGCCACACTAGTTAATCTTTCTCCTCTCGAAACTCGACCTCCGAGTCACGTCCCGTCCCCGTCTTCACCGTCGTCGATCGCCCGCGCCGATCTCGTCGCCAGCACCACCGTGGTGAGCCTCTTGTTCTTATCTTCTTTCTGAAAGGAAAAAAAATTCTTACTTTAGATAGATACTTGTCTAATTTTGTTACTTTTATCATTCCTTCTTATTACATAGTGCGATGGTTTTGGTATCCGCCCCCGTCGGCCCTCGTCCTGTCTATGATTCGGATGTGGTATATATTATCTTTTTATAACTATTTGGTTCATTTATTATTTATGACAAATATACTGACCAACGTGACATAGATTTTATTTATCTAGGAGGTGGTTGAACCGGAAATTCTAACCGACCCTATTGTCGAGAGGTTAAATTTAGTTGAAGAAGAAAACAATTACTTGAAGGAAAAAATAAAAAAAATTGAGGAGGAGAAGATGATATTGGAGTTGCATGTTGCGGATGTCGTCGATGATCACAAGATCAAGATGGATGCAATGCGCTTGAAGATTAGAAAGATTAGAAAATATGCCATTCATACCGAGGCTTGGTATCATTATGCCGTTGGATCAATTGTTACCTTGGTTGCGATTATGATCGCATTTGTTTTCGCATTGAAATGTTTTACATAGTTTCAATGTATGGTTTAATTAATTAGATGCTCTGGAGAGCTATATATATGTTGTTAGATGAGAACTATGTATGTACTTTGGTTTTAATGTGATGATGAACTTCTATTAATTTGGTCACTTAATTATCTATTCATGATGTTCTGTAATGGTTTTTGACACACTTAATTATATATAATGCACGCAGATGAACCAGCAATGGATGTACGGTGACAGACACACCTCCGAGTACATTAAGGGCGTGCATGATTTTCTCGAAGTGGCTGAGGCAAACAAGCAGAATGGTTTAATGTGTTGTCCATGCCCTATATGTGGGAATATGAAGTCTTACTCTGACCGGAAAATCCTTCACACCCACCTGCTTTACAAGGGTTTCATGCCACACTATAATGTTTGGACGAGGCACGGAGAAATAGGGGTTATGATGGAAGACGGCGAAGAAGAAGAGGACGATGACAACTATGTGCCCCCTGAATACGGTGATGCTGCAACGGGGGAAGCTGCTGAAGATCAAGAGGAACCAGACGATGTGCCCAATGATGCTGCAAGGGGGGAAGCTGCTGAAGATCAAGAGGAACCAGTGCCCGATGATGATGATCTCCGCCGGGTCATTGTCGATGCAAGGACGCAATGCGAAAGTCAAAAGGAGAAGCTGAAGTTCGATTGCATGTTAGAGGATCACAAAAAAGGGTTGTGCCCCACTTGCGAAGATGGCAACACAAAGCTCGGTACCGTACTGGAATTGCTGCAGTGGAAGGCAGAGAATGCTGTGCCTGACAAAGGATTTGAGAAGCTATTGAAAATATTGAAGAAGAAGCTTCCAAAGGATAACGAATTGCCTGACAGTACATACGCAGCAAAGAAGGTCGTATGCCCTCTAGGATTGGAGGTGCAGAAGATACATGCATGCCCTAATGACTGCATCCTCTACCGCGGTGTGTACAAGGATCTAAACGCATGCCCGGTATGTGGTGCATTGCGGTATAAGATCAGACGAGATGACCCTGGTGATGTTGATGGCCAGCCCCCCAGGAAGAGGGTTCCTGGGAAGGTGATGTGGTATGCTCCTATAATACCACGGTTGAAACGTCTGTTCAGAAACGAAGAGCATGCCAAGTTGATGCGATGGCACAGTGAGGACCATAAGAAAGACGGGAAGTTGAGAGCACCGCTGACGGGTCGAAGTGGAGAAAAATCGAGAGAAAGTACTGGGCTGAGTTTGCAGCTGACCCAAGGAACGTATGGTTTGGTTTAAGCGCGGATGGCATTAATCCTTTCGGGGAGCAGAGCAGCAATCACAGCACCTGGCCCGTGACTCTATGTATGTATAACCTTCCTCCTTGGATGTGCATGAAGCGGAAGTTCATTATGATGCCAGTCCTCATCCAAGGCCCTAAGCAACCCGGCAACGACATTGATGTGTACCTAAGGCCATTAGTTGAAGAACTTTTACTGCTGTGGAATGGAAACGGTGTACGTACGTGGGATGAGCACAAACAGGAGGAATTTAACCTGCACGCGTTGCTGTTTGTAACCATCAACGATTGGCCCGCTCTCAGTAACCTTTCAGGACAGACAAACAAGGGATACCACGCATGCACGCACTGTTTAGATGACACTGAAAGTATATACCTGGACAAATGCAGGAAGAATGTGTACCTGGGCCATCGTCGATTTCTTCTGACCAACCATCAATGTCGAAAGAAAGGCAAGCATTTCAAAGGCGAGGCAGATCACCGGAAGAAGCCCGCCATGCGTACCGGTGATCATGTACTTGCTATGGTCAATGATTTACATGTAATCTTTGGAAAGGGTCCTGGCGGACTAGCTGTTCTGAATGACGTTGAGGGACACGCACCAATGTGGAAGAAGAAATCTATATTTTGGGACCTACCCTACTGGAAAGAGCTAGAGGTCCTCTCTTCAATCGGCGTGATGCACGTGACGAAGAACCTTTGCGTGGACCTGCTAGGGTTCTTGGGCGTGTATGGGAAGACAAAAGATACACCTGAGGCACGGGAGGACCTGCAACGTTTGCACGAAAAAGACGGCATGCCTCCGAAGCAGTATGAAGGTCCTGCCAGCTACACTCTTATGAAAGAAGAGAAAGAAATCTTCTTTGAATGCCTGCTCAGTATGAAGGTCCCGACTGGCTTCTCGTCGAATATAAAGGGAATAATAAATATGCCAGAGAAAAAGTTCCAGAACCTAAAGTCTCATGACTGCCACGTGATTATGACGCAACTGCTTTCCGTTGCATTGAGGGGGCTTCTACCGGAAAACGTCCGATTAGCCATTGTGAAGCTATGTGCATTCCTCAATGCAATCTCTCAGAAGGTGATCGATCCAGAAATCATACCAAGGCTAAGGAGTGATGTGGCGCAATGTCTTGTCAGTTTCGAGCTGGTGTTCCCACCATCCTTCTTCAATATCATGACGCACGTCCTAGTTCATCTAGTTGACGAGATTGTCATTCTGGGGCCCGTATTTGTACACAATATGTTCCCCTTTGAGTGGTTCATGGGAGTCCTAAAGAAATATGTCTGTAACCACGCTAGGCTAGACGGAAGCATTTCCATGGGCCATCAAACAGAGGATGTCATTGGGTTTTGTGTTGACTTCATTCCTGGCCTTAAGAAGATAGGTCTCCCTAAATCGCGGTATGAGGGGAGAATGACTGGAAAAGGCACGCTTGGAGGGGACTCAATAATATGCAGGGATGGATATTCTTGGTCTCAAGCACACTACACAGTTCTACAGAACTCTACCTTGGTGACCCCGTATGTCGATGAACACAAGAACAGTCTGCGCTCCAAACACCCGGAGCAGTGTGACGACTGGATTACATGTGAACACATCAGGACTTTCAGCAGTTGGTTGGAAACATGTCTCAGAGGTGACACCACTGTTTGTGATGAGTTGTACTCGTTGTCCAGGGGACCATCTTCGACTGTATTGACTTACAAAGGATACGAGATAAATGGGAATACATTTTACACGATCGCCCAAGATCAAAAGAGCACCAACCAAAACAGCGGTGTCCGCTTTGATGCAGCAACCGAGAGGGGAAAGGACACATATTATGGTTACATAATGGACATATGGGAACTTGACTACGGACATGATTTTAAGGTCCCTTTGTTTAAGTGCAAATGGGTCAATCTGTCAGGAGGCGGGGTACAGGTAGACCCATAGTACGGAATGACAACAGTGGATCTGAACAATCTTGGGTACACTGACGAACCGTTCGTCCTAGCCAATGATGTGGCACAGGTTATCTATGTGAAGGACATGTCTACCAGACTGAGAAAAAGAAAAGATAAGGAAGCGAATACATCATACGATGAGCCAAAGCGCCACATAGTTCTTTCAGGAAAAAGGGACATTGTGGGAGTGGAGGGCAAGACAGACATGTCTGAAGATTATGAAAAGTTTCATGAAATTCCTCCCTTCAAAGTCATGGCTGAACCAAGCATCCTGATAAACGATGAAGATTATCCATGGTTACGGCGCAATAAGCAAATGACACAAGTGAAGAAAAAGTGAAGACTTTCTGCCGCAACTATTATGATGATACCATGCCAACTTTGTAACAGACGAGTATGATACCATTGTCCGTTTTGTACACGAAGTGCATCTAGTTTTTGCCGTAACCCTCTCAACTTTCTTGCACATGCTATGTGGATGAAATGATGATACCATGCCAACTTTCAACCTTTTCAGAGTTCATTTGAAATGCTTTTCAATTTTAGGGTCTTGTAGCTCAAAATAATTAGTAAATGCATGAAAAATAACAAATGAAGTCAGAAAGGGTTGAAAATTGATGATGTGGCTTTGAATGGTGCATTTTGAACACACAAAAAGTCAGGAGTTCAAATAAGTTTAAAAAAATGAAATCGCTTTGTAACAGACGAGTTTCCGTATGAAATCCTGATACTTCGAAAGAGATTGTCCGTTTTGTACACGAAGTGCATCCAGTTTTTGCCGTAACCCTCTCAACTTTCTTGCACATGCTATGTGGATGAAATGATGATACCAAGCCAACTTTCAACCTTTTTAGAGTTCATTTGAAATGCTTTTCAATTTGAGGGTCTTATAGCTCAAAATAATTAGTAAATGCATGAAAAATAACAAATGAAGTCAGAAAGGGTTGAAAATTGATGATGTGGCTTTGAATGGTGCATTTTGAACACACAAAAAGTCAGGAGTTCAAATAAGTTTAAAAAAATGAAATCCCTTTGTAACAGACGAGTTTTCGTATGAAATCCTGATACTTCGAAAGAGATTGTCCGTTTTGTACACGAAGTGCATCCAGTTTTTGCCGTAACCCTCTCAACTTTCTTGCACATGCTATGTGGATGAAATGATGATACCATGCCAACTTTCAACCTTTTCAGAGTTCATTTGAAATGCTTTTCAATTTTAGGGTCTTATAGCTCAAAATAATCAGTAAATGCATGAAAAATAGTGCATGAAAAATAACAAATAAAATAAATAAGTAATTAGAAACAAAATAATATAAACTTTAATAAAATATATAAGTAGAAACAAAATAAAATAAACTTTAATAACATCAATAAAATTTATGAAACTAAAACTATCAAAGTATTTCTGTTCAAAACATTATAAGCAACCTCTAGTATTATTGAAACTAAAATTATATAAAATTGATGCAACTAAAATTATCAAAGTATTTTCTGTTCAAAATCATTGAAAGCAAAAATAATTTTCATAAAGAACTTTTTTTTGTTAGAAACTTTAATAGCAAAAAGAATTATCATGAAGTAAAATAAATAAGTAATTAGAAACAAAATAAAATAAAATAAATAAGTTTTTTGTTGTAAGTAGAAACAAAACAAAATAAATAAAGCAAAAAAGAAAACAAAAAAAGGAAAAAAAATTATGCCACCTACTGGGCCACCACGGCCTGAATACCACTAGAAACCCATCCATGGGCCAGGATTCAGGCCCGCAGAAGGCCCAGTAGGCCCACATGCATGTACAGAGAGGTTAGGCCCGTAAGCCTGCTTTAGAGAGGAGCTCGACAGCTCAGGCGCACCGCACCTTATAAACAGGTGCGGCTCTCTCTCAGCTAGCGAGGTGGGACTAAACTCCCACCACCACGCCGCTGTGCAAGGCCATTGGTCCCGGTTGGTGGCACGAACCGGGACCAATGCCACCCTTTGGTCCCGGTTCGTGGCACCAACCGGGACCAATTCCCCCCCTTTAGTCCCTGTTGGTGCCACCAACCAGGACCAAAGGCCGCCGCTTCCCGCCCTTTGGGCTGCTGAAAAGAGGCCTTTGGTCCTGGTTGGTGGCACCAACCAGGACTAATGCCCACCTTTAGTCCCGGTTGGTGCCACGAACCGGGACTAAAGGCTTTGCTATATAAGTTCACACTTAGGAAATTTTGACTCTCACCTTGCAGTTGCCGCCCAGACGACGCCGACGCCGCCCGCCACCCCCACCGTCGCCGTCGCCCGTGCCCGTCGTCGCCGTCGCCCGCGCCCTCGCCGTCGCCCGCCATTGCCCGTGCCCTCTCCGTCAGCCGCGCCCCTACCTCGACGCGCGCCGCCCCGGCCCGTCCCCGTCGACGCCGTCGCCCTGCCCCGCCCTTCGCCGCCGTCGCCCCCTACCCCGAGCGCGGGCCCACTGCCCCGTCGCCATCCTCGCCGCCGACCCCGCGGTCCTCCTCACCTTGGTCCGACCGGCGCCCTTTTTTCATATATATGCTTGTTTTTTTTCATATATATGCTTGTTTTTTATATATATGATGATATGTTCATGTATGAGTATATGTATGTATATATGTTCTCTATGTATATATATGTGCATGTATATATGCAAAAGATAGATTTTTAGAAAAGTTAGGATTTTTTTCGGTTCATAGATTTTTTTGGTGATATTAATTATTGTAGAATATGCAAATGTTTGTATATTCATATGAACAATGCATTAGGCAAAACCTTTACTTTTTTCGAAATTTTCTATTTGAACATTTTTTTATGAATGAGAGGAAAAAGGAAAATAAGAGGAGGAAGAAAGGGTAAGAAGAGGAGAGGAAGAAGAGGAGAAATAAAAAAGAAGAGGAAAAAAGAAGAAAAAGAAGAGGAGAAGAAGAAAGGAATAGAAGAGAAGAAGAAAAAATAGAAAAAATTCTATTTTTTCTTCTTCTCTCCTCTATTCCTTTCTTCTTCTCCTCTTTTTTTTCTTCGATCTTCTCCTCTATTCCTTTTCTTCTTCTCCTCTTTTTATTTCTTCTTCGTTTTCTTATGTTTTATCGGGTCTGTCGTCGTCGATATACCCCTCTCCCGATAACTTCAACACGAGGGGGGTCGATATACCCCCTCCCCGATAATATTATTTTCCCATGTACGTATGTCGTCGTTGTCGATATAACCCCTTCCCGATAAATTCAACACGTGGGGGGGGTCGATATACCCCCTCCCCGATAACATTATTTTCCCATGTATGTATGTCGTCGTTGTCGATATATATAACTCCCTCCTAGATAACTTCGATATGATGGACGGTCGATATTTATACCCCCTCTCGGCCGTGATAACTTATACCACGGGAGCACCCCCGGCCCTCTCGCTCGACCAAAACTCTCGAGGACACCCAAACCCTAGAAAAAACGATGTCGGTCTCCTACCCCCTCCCGCCGCGCCCCTACCCTTGAAGCATTGCCGAGGCCACCCTAAACCCGGAATAAGCTAGGTATCCGTTTGCACTAATATATCCACCTGATGTCATGTTTGTGTAATAATTGCCATGTTGTAATATTTGCAGAAACAATGGAGCACGGACGAGACGAGCAAGCAAAAGAGGTGTTGGGGGACATAATCTTAGCCGGAGGTGATATCTTGTCGTATCTTAACGACAATGATGGTCTGGAAGAACAGGGTGAAGAAGCAGGCTACGGTGATCGAAGAGTGGAGGAGGAAAGACATGATTATGATGGCTCCGGTGACCCAATGCTGGTGCAAGAAGGAGCCCGTGGTGACGGCTCCGGTGACCGTACAGAGTCCGGCCAGGTAAATATATTAGTTAAGCCTGTGCTGACTAGATAATTGATGCATTCATTGTTTTGGTATGTACACATATTAATTAACACTCGTCTTTCTTCTTTTTTCTCGCCCTCCGGATCGAGCACAACTGCGGTAAAGAGACGAGGCCCGAAGAGAAAGTTGCGCTCGGATGAAAGGTTTGAGATCACAACAATCGCGCGCAACGGCCAACCGATTGAACCCATCCGGACAAAGGATGCATTTGCTGCTCAGTGCGGGGTTCTAGTTAGGGACAAGATCCCGATCAGCATCCAGCAATGGTATAAGCCTAAGAAGGAAGACCCTGAGGTGTCTTATGTCAATGATATGCAGAAAGATGATCTTTGGACTGAGCTGAAGGCAAATTTCACCCTACCGCCAGAGGAGGATCCGGAGAAGCCAGTTAAAGAGCAATTAATCAAGTCTCATGCTCTTAAGAAGATGGCAGACCTATTCAGGAGGTGGAAGAATGAGCTGAAAACATTTGTCGACAAAGAAGAGACACCAGAATTCATCGGCTGGTATGAGAAGATCAGAGATCACTGGCCCGCATTTGTGGCCCACAAGACATCAGAAAAGAGTAAGAAGATGTCAGCGACAAACAAGAAGAATGCTGCGAAGAAGAAGCTTCACCATCGCACGGGGTCAGGTGGCTACCTCAAAGCCCGACCTAAGTGGGCCAAGGCTGAGAATGATCTGCTTGAAAAAGGGATCGAACCACAGACAATGAACTGGACAGACCGTTGCCGGACTTGGTTCTTCGGGGCTGGCGGAACCTTGGACCCTGTATCAGGGAGGTGCGTTTGGATGAACGAGCTTTTGAGAATACCATTCAAGAAGATTCAGCAATATATCGATGCAGCGCAGGAAGGGATGTTGGTTCCAGACAAAGAGAACGACGAGCTCACAATGGCCCTCGGGAATCCTGAGCACCCTGGACGGACACGAAGCACGCCAGGCTCCGTTCCGTGGAAGGCTGGTTTTCCGGACGCAGGCGGTTACAAAAGCCAGGAGAGGAGGAAAAAATGGAGCAGACCCAAATCCAGAAGCTGCACGAAAGGGTTCAAGCGCTAGAGGAACGAGACGGCAATCGACATGCCGAAACTACCCCCGAAGCTACCCCGCCATCTCAGCGGAGAAGCAGCATGGCTTCCACCGAGCTGCTTCAGCCGGAGCATGTCTTGACGGCTCCTGCTAGTTACCCCGTGGATGCTATCATGGAGTCTCAACATTGCCAGCTTATGGCGCGATGGCAGAACTTCAAAGTCAAGGCGGCTGTTGGCTCTGTTTTACCTCCTGAACCCGGCGCAACCTACCACTGCTGGCCGATTCCAGAAGGATGTGCTAGGGTGATGGTGGATGAAATAACAGAGGGATTTGAGGACCTCCAGCTTGACCACCCTACCGGTGAAGGGGAGACTCGGCTGGGTTTAGCTCTGAAGACTCCGTGCCTATGGCGGAAGGAGCTCATTAACCTTCTGAACTGGACGCCTCCGGCGAGTAAGGGCACTCCGCCGCCGCCTCCTCCTCCGGTGAGTGATCAGGGCACTCAGCCTCCTTCTCCGCCGCGTGGCGGCACTCCGCCTCCTCCTCCACCTCCTCCTCCGGCGAGTGATCAGGGCACTCATCAGCCTCCTTCTCCGGCGCGTGGTGGCACTCCACCTCCTTCTCTGCCCACGCCGGCGTGCCAGAGCAGCCAGCCTCCTCCTTCTCCGCCTCGTCAGCAAGGGCGGAAGAGACCCGCCGCCGCTCCGGCTGCTCCGGCGCGTCGTAGTCCTTCTCCTCCACCTCGTAAGCAAGGAAAGAAGACAGCGCCAACCGCTCCGTCTGCTCTGCCAGCGTCTAGCAGTACAGCTGCCAGAGGCGGGAGGCAATACAGATTCGGTCCTTCTCTGAACACTCCAGAGAAGTTACCATACGAGAGGACCGAGGAGGAGAACGCGAAGATCGTGCGAGCGAAGTGAAGAACTTCTTTGAAGGGGTGAAAGCAAAGAAACATCCACCTCCGGAGGAGAAGGTAGATCCGGTGAAAGCGAAGCGCACTCTGGATGCCCTGAAAAAACCACCAAAGTCTCCGCCGAAAGACAACTACGAGCGCATTATTGCAAAGACATTTGTCGAAGCGGAGCAGTCGGGAAGTACTGTCAGTGATCAAAGGTTAAAAGAACGACGAGCTAGGAAAAAAATTGCCCAGCTCGGCGAACAAGCGAACCAATCGTGCCCCCCGCTCAAGGTGTCTAAAGACATCGTCGCTAATGATCCGAGGATGGTGGCCGGTTATAGCAATCTTGGAGATTACCTGCCCGACGATGTACATTATGAAATCATGGAGGTGGACGAACACAAATACCATTACGGGAAGCCTCTCGTCAAAGATGAAAGATCTCTAACAACGATGATGCGAAGATTACATGATTGGTACATGAAAACCTACAGAGAGTCTGATGGGATGAATACTTTGACGCTGAGAGTTAAACCGGAGCATGACCTCGTTGGAATTGAACTGCTGAATGTTCCATTTGAGGAGTTCTTCTAGTTTTTCAATCAAAAGGCCCTCGATAAATCAACGATCACTTGCTACTGTCTGTAAGTAGTACTACTTCTTTCATTAAGTCTCTCTATATAGGTCAGCTCTTTCATTGCTTGTATTTGTAATTATCCTCACTATATTATGCAGATTGAAGATCGCCGAATTGAAGATAAGACAAATCGGTGATATTGGGTTCATTAACACAAATCTCATAGATGCATATACGGTTGAAAAACATCCCAAAGAAGCCGAGGCCAACTAGCTACGATCGTTGGTATTAAATCAAAACAAAGATATAATACTCTTTCCTTACAACTTCAAGTGAGTGTTACTGTCTTGTGCATATTCGGTTTCCCTTATTAGTCCAGGTTATGGTAATGTAATTGATGACTTATGCATGCATGCGCAGCTTCCACTATATTCTCCTAGAGATTAAGCTTGAGCAGGGAGTAGTAACCGTCTTAGACTCGAGACAAAAAGATCCCAAGGACTAGGCGGACATGACTCAAATGCTCGAGAAGTAAGTTAAATTGATCATTATCCACCATATCAGCAACTTTGTTCATTTCCTGATATCAAGTAATTGTTTTCTTTGTCTGGCAGGGTTTGGAGAAAATTCACCACAAAAGCTCCGGGACTGCCGAAGAAGCTGCAATTTAGACACCCGAAAGTAAGTACTATAGTAGCATGTTCCGCACATCTCCTAGTGATTCAAGCGCTAGTTTCATCAATACCATTTAGCATGCTTGCTTATCAGTTAGATTGACCTCTATTTCTTGTAAAGTGGTTGTGGCAGGAACAAGGGAATGATTTCTGTGGATACTACGTTTGCGAGTCTATCCGCCACACGACCTGTGAGCGGGGCTACTCTGACGAACAATATGAAGTGCGTAAGCAATAATATTCACAATTTTATTTTATTACCATCATTTGTGTCGAGTTTCATTTATTCATATATATATGTATTGACCCCCTTCTTCAAATTAGATGTTTCGGATGCGGGATGAACTCCTAGCAGAAGATCGTATGCGAGCAATTCAAGAGGAATTGGTGGCATTCTTCCTTGACCACGTGATCGCTGAAAACGGAGAATACTATGTGGACCCTGTGTTCTTACAATTTAATTAGGAGATTATATTGTAAGAGATAATTATTGTATATATGTAGCCGGTAGTGTCAGATAGATATACGAGAACTTGTTGTTTGACCAATCTCACGGAGAAGGAGAGGTGGTCAATATCACTTCTCTCTGCATGCATATGTTCATGACGATCTTCTGTTTCCTTAATTTTCTTACTAGCTAGCGTGTCTAGTCCTCTCCATACGTATATAGTACGTAGCGTCGACCAAGCACGGAGACAAGAGAGGACACTTCTCTCTATTAATTAGCTAGCTAACACAATATATGAAACACCTAAATTAACCCCCCAAACCCCCCCTTTCAAAAAAGCAAAAACCCCAGCCCCTGAAATGCTGACGCGTGGATGCCTATTGGTCCCGGTTGGTGACACCAACCGGGACAAAAGGCCCTGCCTATTAGTCCCGGTTGTTGGCACCAACCGGGACCAAAGGCCCCCCTACCTGGGCTGGCAGCAGCGGCCACGTGGAGGACCTTCTGTCCCGGTTCGTGTAAGAACCGGGACTAAAGGGTTAGGGCTTTAGTAACGACCCTTTAGTCCCGGTTCGAAAACCGGGACAAAAGGCCCTTACAAACCGGGGTAAAAGCCCCTTTTCCTACTAGTGCTACTTGACCAAATAAAAATATAACCTTTTCCCAATTTTAAGTCTTGGCAGATTTTAGCAACTTTGCACAAGTGAAGCAATCAACCTACACATGCAATTCTAAGAGTATAGCTGCGGAATGTAAAACAATTGCACATGAAGGTAAAGGGAGGAGTTTGAGAGGGAAAACGCAATGAAGACACGGAGATTTTTTATCCGTGGTTCCGATAGGTGGTGCTATCGTACATCCACATTGATGGAGACTTCAACCCACGAAGGGTAACGATTGCGCGAGTCCACGGAGGGCTCCACCCACGAAGGGTCCATGAAGAAGCAACCTTGTCTTTCCCACCATGGCCATCGCCCACGAAGGACTTGCCTCACTAGGGTAGATCTTCACGAAGTAGGCGATCTCCTTGCCCGTACAAACTCCTTGGTTCAACTCCACAATCTTAATGGAGGCTCCCAAGTGACACCTAACCAATCTAGGAGACACCACTCTCCAAAAGGTAATAGATGGTGTGTTGATGATGAACTCCTTGCTCTTGTGCTTCAAATGATAGTCTCCCCAACACTCAACTCTCTCTCATAGGATTGGATTTGGTGGAAAGATGATTTGAGTGGAAAGCAACTTGGGGATGGCTAGAGATCAAGTTTTATGTGGTTGGAATGGAAGATCTTGATCTCAACACAAGTGTAGGTGGTTCTCTCTCAGAAAATGTATGTTGGAAGTGTAGGCATGTTCTGATGCCTCTCTGCACGAATGAAGAGTGGGTGGAGGGGTATATATAGCCTCCACACAAAATCTAACCATTACACACAATTTACCAAACTCGTTGAGACCGAATCCGAAAACCTGGTCGGACCGATTCAGTTCAAAATTTGAACGTTAGGATTTTCGGTGGGACCGACATGTCAACTCGGTGGGACCGATTTCATTAGGGTTAGGGCAAAACGTAATCTCGGTGAGGCCGATTACACAAACTCGGTGGGACCGATTTTGGTAATAGGCTAACCAGAGAGTTGGTCAGGAAAACTCGATGGGACCGATTCGCTCATCTCGGTTAGACAGAAACGTTACGAAGGGGAAACAGAGAGTTTGCATTGAGAACTCAGTGGGACCGATCTCTCATCTCGGTTAGAGCGAAACGTTACGAAGGGAAACAGAGAGTTTGCAATCCCATCTCGGTGAGACCGAGATCCCTATCGGTGAGACCTAAGTGACTAGGGTTTGTGGCAGTGGCTATATCAAGAGAACTCGGTGGCGCCAGATAGAAAGTTTCGGTGGGGCCGAGTTTGACTTTTGGATTGGGACATATGTGGATAAGAGAAAGTGGTTGAGGGCTTTGGAGCATATCACTAAGCACTTTGAGCAAGAAACCCATTAAGCAACACCTCATCCCCTTTTAATAGTATTGGCTTTCCTATGGACTCAATGTGATCTTGGATCACTAAAATGAAAATGTAGAGTCTTGAGCTTTAGAGCTTGAGCCAATCTTTTGTCCTTACCATTTTGAGTGGTCCACATTCCTAATCCATGCCATGCCAATCATTGAAGTTTCCTGAAATATTCATCTTGAAATAGCATTAGTTCAATGAGCTATATGTTCTTAATAATTACCAAAACCACCCATGGATAGTTGCACTTTCAATCTCCCCCTTTTTTGGTAATTGATGACAACATATAGATCAAAGCTTCAACAAATGATAATAAGATTGAAATACATCGTCGCTTTGAGAAGTATGTGATAAGCAAGAGCTCCCCCTAAATTTGTGCATTATTTAAGATTTCCTTTTGAATGCAAATGCACAATCGATTAGGATCATGGGTTACTCTTCCATGTCACATACAACTTGGTGGAGTGCTCAAAATGATATAACTTAAAAACATGCACTCATCACCAAGCAAAGTGAATGATCATATAGGATATAAATGATAATAGCATCCAAGCAAACATTAAAGTAGCATATGATCAAACACATGATCAAACAAGTATCTCACACAAGGACATAAAGTATAAATCAAGCGCACAATAAAGTTCAACCAAAAACAAGAGAGACAAAAAGGCAAAACACTCTCTCTCTAAGCCTATGATCTATACATATTTCTCCCCCTTTGGCAACAAGTTACCAAAAAGTTCGAAAATGCATAGTGCTATGCGTCTCTCAGGCTTGGTCTTCGGGAGGTGGTGTAGAGAGAACTCCAAGGACAAAGGCATCTGTTGAAGTAGATGGAGCTGGTGGAGTGGCTGCTGGAGGTGGCACTGAGGCTGTGGCTGCTGGTACTGATGCTGTAGCTCTAGTATCTGGTGTGGGCACTGCAGCAGACCTCTGACCTCTAGGCACTCGCTGAAAAGCATCTGTGGTAGCCTTCCCCTTCTTCTCTTCTGCTTCCTCCTGAAGCTGCTCAACTAATGTTTGTATCTCAGTAACCTTCAGATCAAGATCATAAAATTTTGTCTCTATGATCCTCTCCAAGATCTCCTGATTCTGAGTCAGGGTGGCCAAGCCCTTCTCAATCCTCAAAGTTGATTGGATCAAATATGCCAGCTGATCTTGCTTGCTCTTCAGGAAAACTTGAGATGCTTCCTCGACACTTGGCATCTTGGCAGCTTTCTCTTCCTTTGCTTTAGCTCTCTTCTCTTGTGCTTGCACTGAAGATGGTTCCTCCTCATTCATCACAACTGCGTTGTCCTCAAATTCAGGGTATAGGGGTAGATGCTCCTTGTCCAACAAATATGTTCCTTTGCCCATCTTAGAGTTGATGAGCTCCTGAATATGTGGAGCATACCCACAACTTCTCTTTTGGTCAGCAGCAGTCCTCTTGATTGTTTCTACAATCAGACTCATGACCTTGAAATTCTGAGGGACATAAAAAATGTGCAGCAAGTTGATTGAGTGTCCTCGAATCATCTTATGATCTCCTGACTTGGGTAGCAAAGTGTGCCTTAGGATGATGTTGATGGTAGGCAGACCAGACAGCAAGTAGTGTACAGATCCAAGTTTGTGTGTCTCCAAAGCTCTATCAGGGATCTCTTTGTACATGTGTGCCATATAGTTGTGGGCTTTCTTCTTTTTGGCATACACATCCAAGTCATCTTCTGGAGCATTTATCAGCTTGGCCCATTCTTCTACAGTGGATTGGTACCTAGTACCTTCAGACATCCATACCATCCTTCCATCTGGATAGAAGTGAGCTGTGGAGTAAAACTGCATGATTAGCTCATCATTCCACTTGGTGAGCTTATGGGCAACAAATTGGTCAACTCCACATGCTTTGAAACTGTCATATACTCCTGGAAGTGGTCTTCTTTCTCCTTGATGTACTCCCAGTCAACCCATCTCATGTCACACACAATGGGCTTCTTGTCAAGCAAAATACTTTCATAGAAGTCTTGCTGTTCCTTTGTGTGGAACCTGTAATCAACTGCAGTCCTTCTCCTCACAACATAGGATCAGACTGTCTCCAAAGTCTCAATCCAGCATCCTTTCTGATGTGCATGTCCTTAGCTACTTGAGGCACTGGGGCCATGTTCTTCTCTTCTGCAGGAATGCTCTTGGTGTCCCTCTTGGGTGCAGACTTCTGAGCTTGAGCTGTTGCTTTGGGAGTAGTCTTGGGCTTAGATGTTGCAGCCCCTGACTTAATAGCATCTCCCATAAGCTTCTGAGCTTTGGGAGCTGGAGCAGCATCCTCTTCTCCTTCCTCTTCAGAATCTCTCATCATGGAGGGCTTGCCAATGACTCTGGCAATAGTCTTCCTGACCCTCTCCTTTCTCTTCTTGCTATCTCCAGCCTCTTTGGGTTCAAGGGTGAACTCCATTGTTTCTTCTACAATAGCTTTCCTAGGCTTGGAAGTTGGCACTCTCTTGGCAGGTGCCTTCTTATGCATGCCAGGCTTTATTCCAGCAGCTGTGCCATGCTCCTTTTTCAGCACCTTCTTCTTTGATGTTGCTTCATCCTCAGCAGCCACATAGTCCTCATCCTCTGAGTCTGAGGTTCTCTTCTTCCTAGTTCTGGTGGCTGCCTTGGGCAAGTTGCTTAGTGTGCTCCTGCTGCCATCATCATAGCTTCTTGAGGGGCTAGTGCCCTCACTCATGTGCACTTGTTCTTCAGATTTGTTCTGACTGTCACTCTGGTCAGACATCTTGGCAAACACACTGACAGCAGACCCTATGAATAGATGTAGATGAGGTAGAATGGATGAGCATCACAAAGTGCTGAGGTTTTGCAAAATAGATGACTCAAAAGCTTAGTTTTAGTTCTCCACAGAAAGCATTTCGGAGCTACCGATTTGTTGAACTCGGTGATACCTAAGCAATTTTTGGAGCCTAAACTAGTGAACTCGGTCAGACTGAGTCACAGTTTGGTGGCACCGAGATTGCTAGGGTTTCACAGAGTCTTGAACTCGGTCACACCGATTTGCAGTTTTTGGTTAGACTGAAAAGCGCATGTGCAATGGCCTAAGACAAATCAGTGAGACTGATTTCTACAACTCGGTCGGTCCGAGATGAGTTCGGCGGAGACCTAACCCTAATTTTTCAAATCAATTCTAATCTAAGGATGTTTTCTTCTGGACAGATTGTTTGCATACGTGGTAAAGATCATGGCAAAGCAATGTGCTATGAATCGGAGTTGGGAAATAGCACAAAGAGTCGAACCCATACCCTAGTTCGGCGGGAGTTCGCTACGGTAACAACAGTGGAGCAGAATGCCGTTGACGGCGACGGAGACCGGCGGGGAGGAGATGATCCGGAGACCTGAGGAGGCAGAGCAGGACACGCGCGGGGTGAAAGGTTTTGGAGAAATTTCCAAAATTCAACCCGTCGGTATATATATCCCGACCCTATCGGTGTGATCGAGTGGAACAACTCGGTGGCACCGAGATGCAGAATCGCAAGCGGTTACTGCAACTCGGTGTGACCGAAAATTTCAAATCGGTTGCACCAAGACTGAAAACCTAGATCAACTAAGTGAACTCGGTGTGACTGAAGTGGATGACTCGGTCATACCGAAATACACAAAGAGGTTTTGGAAGTTTAAGTCTATGACGAATCGGGGACTCCGAGTGCCCCTCACACAGAGTGGTTTGAATCTGACTTGATCAAACTTTGTGATGTAGGATGAATAGAGTTTGAGATGAGAAGAGCATAGATAGCTAGAGGAAGTACTTAGGCATTCTTGTCCATCCACTTGTCAAAAGAGAAAAAATCCAAACAATCAAAACAACAAGTGGATGTCCTGGAATGAGTAAGATATGCATCCAACATGCTCACACAATAAAATGGCAAATGAGATATGTGACAAAGCATGCACAAACACTCTAGCATCTATCAAGCAATTGGCGATGACTAGGTCATCTATATATGAGTATATTGACTTAGGAGTCAAATGAGAACATCTGATCATAGGTCATACACATCATTTAAGCACAAGTGGGGTTACCACTTTTAGATAAAGCATTGTTTTGTTCACGTCATTGGAGTTGCTTTAGCTCAATTGATTAGAGTAAAGCTCCCCCTAGATGTGATATCCCCCCTTAGAGGGATGAACTAACCTTGGGTTTTGTCGATGATGACTTCATGTAGATGTTGAAGATGTGGACGCTCAATGTTGATGTGGATCATTCGGAGCAATCCATTGGAGTGAGTTGCACTTTCAATACCTACACGTGTTAGTCCCACAAGAAACAAACAAGGATATCCATAGACATAGAGTGATGTACACACAAGATGATGTCCATGAAAGCATTAGGTTACCTTGTCCCTTGTCTTACCAACAAGAGGGTTTGTGACTCCTTGAACTAGTGCATGATGTGAAGGTTGTTTGCACTTGTCCTTGCCAAAATGATATGAGTGAAGTTTGTTGGCGGAGTCACCCTCAAGAACTCTCTAGTTCTTCTTCGGGATCCACATCATCTTGATGGGAATCCTTGGGGTCGTAGTTGTACTTGATGAAGTAGAACTTGATGTAGTCTTGGGAACCCACTTGACCAAGGCCTTGGGAGCTTCTTCAAATGCATCAATCTCCTCTTGAAGCTTATCCTTGCCTTTTTGCTTGTGGTCTTGTGGTGGAAGATCATCTTGAGCTTGTGTCCCTTGGAACGAAGTAGGATCATACTTCTCTTGTTGAGGAACAAACTTCGTCTTGGGGTATTGATCTTCTTCCCACTCAACTCCATTGGCATTGAACTTTCGTTCAAAACCAACACCTTGATTCTTCCGGTGCCTTCCTTGCTTGCGTACAATTTCCTCAAATTGCTTACTTCTGGCAAGGCTCTTGTAAACACCTTTCTCTATAACCCCCTTCCATAAGCTATTTTCTTGCTCAAGTGTAACTTGGCTAAGAGAATCATTAGTGGAATCAAGAGAACTACTAGAAGCAACAATATTGGATTTATCATGATTATTTTTACTACTAGAAGAAGAATCTTTCTTGTTCTTGTTGCTAGATTTAACTTGTGGCATGTAAGTTGACAAGAGTAAACGCTTGGCAATGTAAGAAGAACTTTTCTTGCGAAGATCATCATTGATTGCCTTTAAAAACTCATGCTCTTGCTCAAGGTTGAGCTTCTCAAAGCGTAGCTTTTCATGAGTCTTTAAAAGTTCTCGATGATCTTCCAAGGTAGTTTCATGAGCTATCTTAAGAGTGTTTAGTTCTTTAGTTAGATGATCAATCTCCTTATCTTGATTAGCATGATCAATAGCAAGTTCATCATAGTTTTCATCACTAGAGTTATCAACAAGTAAATTATCATGACCTAGGAAATCATCTACATCACTATTGAAATCAACATACTCGGGGTGTGATACCTTTGGACCTTTAGCCATGAAGCATCTTCCAATTCCTTCATTTGGTGAGTCAAATATGTCGTAGGAGTTGGTTGACACAAGTGCTAGACTGGCAACACCTTCATCTTGAGTATATTCGGAGTCGGAGTGATAACTTCTTTCGGAGTGATTGTCGGAGTCGGAGCCGGATACCCATTCACCAACATGAGCTTGATGTCTTTGTTTTGTGTAGCTCCTTGATGATTTGTCCTTATTTTTTGAATCCTAGCTTCTCCGAGAGGTTCTTTGTTCATAACGATCATCTCTACTCCTTCTCTCTCTTGGTGGTGATTCTTCTCTCCTACTTCTCCTTTTGGGAGAATCTTCTCTTCTTTTGTAGGGAGCCGTACACTCATTGGAATAGTGTCCGGGTCTTCCACAATTGTAGCAATTATGCTCACGACTAGAAGATCTTTTGTCATTGTAGGACCTTGACTTGGAACTTCTTTCCTTGCTTCTACTCTTGTAGAACTTGTTGAAGTTCTTCATCATTAGGCTCAATTCTTCATTGAAGGTTTGTTTCTCACTCGATGATGTGGGTGCATCACATGAGGCTTTATAAGCACCACTTGACTTGTTGTGAAGCTCTTCCTTATCCTTGAGTGACATCTCATGAGCAACAATTCTTCCAATGACTTCTGTAGGCTTGAGATCTTTGGAATTGGGCATCATTTGGATCAATGTGCACACAGTATCATATTTTCCATCCAAGGCTCTTAGGATCTTCTTGATGATGAATCTATCGGTCATCTCTTCACTTCCTAAGCCGGCAATCTCATTTGTGATGAGAGCAAGCCTAGAGTACATTTGAGCGACACCTTCACCATCCTTCATTTTGAACTTGTCAAGTTGACTTTGAAGCACATCCAATTTGGATTCCTTGACGGAGTCGGTACCTTCGTGCATATCAATCAAAGTATCCCAAATTTCCTTTGCATTCTCAAGATGGCTGATTTTGTTGAATTCTTCGGGGCACAATCCGTTGAAGAGGATATCGCAAGCTTGAGCATTGTATTGCAGCATCTTCAACTCTTCTGCGGAAGCTTCACGGTTCGGTTCTCTCCCATCAAAGAATTCACCTTGCAAGCCAATACACATAATAGCCCAAACGGCGGGGTTAAGTCCAAGAATATACATTTTCATTTTATGCTTCCAACTAGCAAAATTAGTACCATCAAAGTAAGGACCTCTACGGTGATAATTTCCCTTGCTAGGCGCCATAATCTCCTAGGTTGTGAAACCAAGTCTATGATCACCAAAATCTATGGAAATCAAGGCAAATGGAGACCGTAGCTCTGATACCACATGTAGGATCAAAAGTATGTCTAGAGGGGGGGGGGCGATTAGACTACTTGACCAAATAAAAATATAACCTTTTCCCAATTTTAAGTCTTGGCAGATTTTAGCAACTTTGCACAAGTGAAGCAATCAACCTACACATGCAATTCTAAGAGTATAGCAGCGGAATGTAAAACAATTGCACATGAAGGTAAAGGAAGGAGTTTGAGAGGGCAAACGCAATTAAGACACGGAGATTTTTTATCCATGGTTCCGATAGGTGGTGCTATTGTACATCCACGTTGATGGAGACTTCAACCCACGAAGGGTAACGATTGCGCGAGTCCACGGAGGGCTCCACCCACGAAGGGTCCACGAAGAAGCAACCTTGTCTATCCCACCATGGCCATCGCCCACGAAGGACTTGCCTCACTAGGGTAGATCTTCACGAAGTAGGCGATCTCCTTGCCCGTACAAACTCCTTGGTTCAACTTCACAATCTTAACGGAGGCTCCCAAGTGACACCTAACCAATCTAGGAGACACCACTCTCCAAAAGGTAATAGATGGTGTGTTGATGACGAACTCCTTGCTCTTGTGCTTCAAATGATAGTCTCCCCAACACTCAACTCTCTCTCATAGGATTGGATTTGGTGGAAAGATGATTTGAGTGGAAAGCAACTTGGGATGGCTAGAGATCAAGATTTATGTGGTTGGAATGGAAGATCTTGATCTCAACACAAGTGTAGGTGGTTCTCTCTCAGAAAATGTATGTTGGAAGTGTAGGCATGTTTTGATGGCTCTCTCCACGAATGAAGAGTGGGTGGAGGGGTATATATAGCCTCCACACAAAATCTAACCATTACACACAATTTACCAAACTCGGTGAGACCGAATCGGAAAACCCAGTCGGACCGATTCAGTTCAAAATGTGAACGTTAGGATTTTCGGTGGGACCGACATGTCAACTCGGTGGGACCGATTTCATTAGGGTTAGGGCAAAACATAATCTCGGTGAGGCCGATTACACAAACTCGGTGGGACCAATTTTGATAATAGGCTAACCAGAGAGTTGGTCAGGCAAACTCGATGGGACTGATTCGCTCATCTCGGTTAGACAGAAACGTTACAAAGGGGAAACAGAGAGTTTGCATTGAGAACTCAGTGGGACCGATCGCTCATCTCGGTTAGACCGAAACGTTACGAAGGGAAATAGAGAGTTTGCTATCCCATCTCGATGAGACCGAGATCCCTATCGGTGAGACCAAAGTGACTAGGGTTTGTGGCAGTGGCTATATCAAGAGAACTCGGTGGCGCCGGATAGAAAGTTTCGGTGGGGCCGAGCTTGACTTTTGGATTGGGACATATGTGGATAAGAGAATGTGGTTGAGGGCTTTGGAGCATATCACTAAGCACTTTGAGCAAGAAACCCATTAAGCAACACCTCATCCCCTTTTAATAGTATTGGCTTTCCTATGGACTCAATGTGATCTTGGATCACTAAAATGAAAATGTAGAGTCTTGAGCTTTAGAGCTTGAGCCAATCTTTTGTCCTTAGCATTTTGAGGGGTCCACATTCCTAATCCATGCCATGCCAATCATTGAACTTTCCTGAAATATTCATCTTGAAATAGCATTAGTTCAATGAGCTATATGTTGTTAATAATTATCAAAACTACCCAGGGATAGTTGCACTTTCAGGGTGGCGCCCCCTTCCCAAGTACAATTTGGCCTCCTCCCTTGTGGGGGGCGCACCAGCCCCTTGTGGGCTGGTTAGCCTCCCTCCTATGGCCCATAAGGCCCATATCTTTCCCCGGGGGGTTCCGATAACCTCCCGGTACTCCGAAAAAATGCCCAAATCACTCGAAACCATTCCGATGTCCGAATGCAACCTTCCAATATACGAATCTTTACCTCTCGACCATTTCGAGGCTCCTCGTCATGTCCATGGTCTCATCTGGGACTCCTAACAAACTTCGGTACATCAAATCACATAACTCATAATACAAATCGTCATCGAATGCTAAGCGTGCGGACCCTACGGGTTCGAGAACTATGTAGACATGACCGAGACACATCTCCAGTCAATATCCAATAGCGGAACCTGGATGCTCATATTGGCTCCTACATATTCTACGAAGATCTTTATCGGTCAAACCACATAACAACATACGTTATTCCCTTTCGGTATGTTACTTGCCCGAGATTCGATCTTCGGTATCATCATACCTAGTTCAATCTCGTTACCGGCAAGTCTCTTTACTCGTTCCATAATGCATCATCCCGCAACTAACTCATTAGTCACATTGCTTGCAAGGCTTATAGTGATGATCATTACCGAGAGGGCCCAGAGATACCTCTCCGATACTCGGAGTGACAAATCCTAATCTCGATCTATGCCAACTCAACAAACACCATCGGAGACACCTGTAGAGCATCTTTATAATCACCCAGTTACGTTGTGACGTTTGATAGCACACAAGGTGTTCCTCCGGTATTCAGGAGTTGCATAATCTCATAGTCAAAGGAACATGTATATGTCATGAAGAAAGCAATATCAATAAAACTAAATGACCATTCTGCTAAGCTAACGGATGTGTCTTGTCCATCACATCATTCTCTAATGATGTGATCCCGTTCATCAAATGACAACACATGTCTATGGCTAGGAAACTTAACCATCTTTGATTAACGAGCTAGTCAAGTTGTCACGACCGGTTTTCCAATAAAACACTTATTGAGAAACCGATCCCTTTAACGGACCAGTAGAGAAGAATCCTTCTTACTGGTAGACAAATTCTTGATTTCAGAAATATCCAGGAGTACTAAATATGATACAAGGTTGAGCGGAGGCTGCTCAACAATTTATTACAAGCACGCCGATATTATACATAAAGGCGGGTATGACACAAGGGGTATGGTGGCATAACTACTGACTTGTAATAAAAGTGGTGGTGGATATGTCACAGCGAAGTGGGTGACAGGACTCCTAATCTTACAGCTCATCGAGCATCGGAGTGAGGCTCGAAAACTTTTATTTGGGTGGCGGAAGCGTATATAATACAAGTGACCAATTCCAGGATCGCACGGGACTGACTGGGACTCCTCTAGGCGTCGGACTCGCTATCGAACTCTTCATCCATAAGATCGCCTTCGTCAACATCTGGCCAAATCAACAAGCCAGGTGAGTACTATGAAAGTACTCACAAGACAGTTTGGACATAAGATATAACAAATGCAAACATGATGCGCATGAGTAGATTTATAATGCGCACTCCGATAATAAACTTTGCACTACATGGGAAATAGAAAGGAAGTCGGGCGGTAGTCCTCCCGAAATACCAATGTAATACTGAAGGCCAATCGAGTGTCTGAAATGACGCCTCGAAAGGGTACAAATAAATTAACAATGCCGCAGTCGGGCGTCAGGGCGACACCACATAAAGGGCTTATATTGGAATATAAACGACAGTGCGTGCCACAGTCGGACGTCTGAGCGACATCACATAAAGGGCTTATATCAAAAGTAAATAACAAGAGTGCCACAGTCGGACGTCTGAGCGACATCACATAAAGGGCTTATATCAAAAGTAAATAACAAGAGTGCCACAGTCGGACGTCTGAGCGACATCACATAAATGGCTTATATCAAAAGTAAATAACAAGAGTGCCACAGTCGGACGTCTGAGCGACATCACATAAAGGGCTTATATCAAAAGTAAATAACAAGAGTGCCACTGTCGGACGTCTGAGCGACATCACATAAAGGGCTTATATCAAAAGTAAATAACAAGATTGCCACAGTCTGACGTCTGAGCGACATCACATAAAGGGCTTATATTTCATAACTCGATATTCCAGTAGCTCATGAAGTTAAATCATCTCAAGGAAATACTCAGGTACGGAATAATAAAATGGTTAGTCCATCCACAGGAATAACATTCAATCTGGGTTACCACTCAAGCTTGTTCACCGGGGATTTTCACTGAGAGTGACACAGGGACTGATGTGGATATGGATATGGATATGTTGACCAAGGTCCTTGACCATGGACACAATTTCTCGGAAGGTTTTGACTCTGCAGAGTTTGTACTTTTAACCACAGCCAACGGATTTCGGTAGCCACAAAGGACTAGTTCCGTTTACGGTATTTTAGGAGAAACACATCTAACCAGTACACACCCATTCCACATTCCGTTGCCAGGAATCACCCTAGGTAACGTTCAAGAAAAACCTTGAGACGGGGAGGCTACAACCTCGCGTAGCATGGGATCAAATTTGTATCGCGCGCTCTAAGGGGTGCCCCCCTCTCGGTCCCAACCGGAAACACCCATGCCCCCTGACCGGATGACTGGCTTTAATCCAGGGCCATGGAACCCTCATCCCGGCCCCTCTGTTTGGTGTGTACAAGGAAAGAGGTTTGCAACTTACTAAGTTGTATTCTTTGCAGAAAACATGTGGCAGCACAAAAAGGGAACGAACGGTAACGTGGCTCGGTCCATGTTAACGTCGGAGTTTAACGGTTGACATAAGACTGGCATGCTACAACAATACCATCTTACTACCTCTCATGTCACCACATGATCAGGTCATCTCACATCAAAAGATCACATCAAACTTCGAAGCACACGGGTAGTTGCCTTGCATGCAACGTGACACTCACCGATGCCCATATGCCATGCACAAACTATTCAAGCAAACATGCAAGACACTCATCATATCAAAGGTTCAAACATGCTTGCCTGGTTCGGAGAAGTCAGAGTCTAGCTCGGCGAAGTTCGCGGCTCCGTCACCTCTTCCGGTATCTACGGTATAAAGAAACCGTATACTAACGTGAATACCGTTGCGTGTATAAAAATTATTCCAATTTTTTTCCAAATAAATACTATAAAAAACTAGACAAAAATATAAGACTGACAAAAAAAGAATCAATCAAAAAGCATCTTTTGTTTAAAAGATATAAGGGTTTTACTCCAAGGACTAATCTGTGATGAAAGAGAGAAGATCCAGGGGCTTGGTTGAAAAAGCAGAAAACGCTTCGGTACGAAATACGCCAGCCCAGAGGGGAAAACACACTTTGCCCGAAGGCGCCTTTAGAAAAACGGTTCGAGGAAAAGAAAGAGAGGCTGACGGGGGGTCCCACCCGTCAGGTTCAAACTCGAACAGAGCTCGCCGGCGCCCGAAGGCTGTGGTGGTCGCCGGCGTTGATCCCCGGCGAGGTAGGGGGATCGGAGGGTACCTACGGGTTCATGGTGTCCTTCCGCGTCGGTGGGTGGTGGACTTGACCGTCGGCGAGCACCACGGCGACAGCGGCCTTATCTCCGGCGGACGGTGGTTCGGGCGAGGATGAAACTCTCCGGTGGGTGGTGCAAACTCCAAATTATGGCGCGGGTTAGAGAGGTGGATGCACTAGGAGGCTACTGGCATGTGTTGAGAGGCGGGGGTGCACGCACTGGAGCGAATCTTGCTAGATCCCGAAGCGGGTCGAGGCAGCCGGAGTTGGGGAAGAAGACTCCTCGAGGGCTTCCCAGTGGCTTGGCGTGGTTCTTGTGGGGTGGAGTGATGGTGCGTGGTCGAGTTCGAGCTCGGGACCTCCTTTTATAGTCGACCCGAGGAGGTGGCCATGAACGGGATAACGCCGGCGAGCAATTACGGCGAGGCAGAGGTTGGGCAGGAGGTTTTGGTGATTGGGCATCACCATGATGGTCCACTGGCACCGTTTCTTAGTTAAAACCTCGGTCGGACTTGGGTAATACTCCGGCCCTCGACGGAACGGCCGTACGGGCACGTCGGCGGCAGGGAGCGCGCTCCGTGCCTTACGGTTCACGACGATGGCTCTGCAGCGTTCACAGGGGAGGGGACGACCACGCGGTGGCCTCTGGTGGCTTGGGCGTTGCTGGACGGTGCCGTCCCTCGCTGCGTCTCTCTGGCAGCCGCAGCGGGTGCTGCTGCCGCCGCTCACGGGGTGATGCACCTCGGCCAGCTCGCCGCATACGCCCGCAACCTTCCAAGCGAACGTGCGGCGCGGTGGATAAGAAGGAGGAACAGGGAGCAAGGCGCCACTGCAGCTACTGGCGAGATCGACGACAGTCTCTGAAGAAAACGACATCGGCTACTGAAACTGTTTTCTGAACTCTGAACTTTGGCAGTAACAGTGTACGCCAGGTGTTCAATGATAGGTTTTGGGCACAAGGAAAATTTTTCTGGAGCTGTGACTTGGTGAGGTGACCTCTTGATGCATCTAGAGGCTGCCTGAATTTTCTCAGATTTTTAGGAGGAGAAAACAAATGAATTTCACCAAATTTTGCAATTATGGACCAAACTTGCAGCAAGCACATTTGGAAAATTTTGAACCGGGGACTAGTGGTTCTTCCTGGATCTTTGTTGAGGGTCCTAAGTACTATCCAGGGAAACTTGTTTGGAGGCAGAACTCAAAGGAAAACTAGTGGTTCCTTTGTAAATCTCCAAGGGCCAAAATAGAAGACAGAAAAGATTTTTGATTAAAAATAAATGGAGATAAAAATCATGGGGAAGTTTAACTTGCTGGATTGGAAGTTTGACTTGACACAAAGTGGGGAGATGGCCTTTGGGAGGAGTTTTCAACTTAGGTTATGGCAAGAGATAAGTTTTGAAAGGGAAAGGATCACCCCATAAGCCATAGGGCTATTTATAAAGAAAAGGTTTTCAAAAACTTTCCCAAGGAAAAACACTTGTGTTGAGTCAACATAAGATGAAAAACCTCCAAGACCAAAGATCAAGTCTTGGATGAACCCAAACAAAATACTTGTCATAAAAGAAAATATGAATGAGAAGGAGAGTCCTTTAAAAAAATTTAAATAACCTCCTTCAAATCAAATAAAGATTTTGATAAAACCAAATAAATTTTTTGGGTGTCACAACACCTACCCCCTTAGGAAAAATCTCGTCCCCGAGATTTCAGCTGATCCTCAAATAGATGTGGGTACTCTGCCTGAAGAAAATCCTCTCTTTCCCATGTTGCTTCATCCTCGGTGTGATTGTTCCACTGAACCTTGAAAAATTTAATTGTTTTCTGACGGGTCCTTCTTTCAGACTCCTCTAATATTTTTATTGGCCGCTCTCTGTTGGTGAGGTCTGGTTGCATGTCAATGCTCTCATGAGATACATGCTTTTCCGGGTTGCTGACACATCTCCTCAACTGTGAAACGTGGAACACATCATGGACGTCTGACAGCTCTTTGGGTAGGTCTAGCTGGTAGGCTACTGTGCCTCTTCGTGCAACTACACAGAAGGGTCCAACAAATCTTGGGGCTAGCTTTCCTTTAATTTTGAACCGTTGCAGGCCCATCAGAGGAGACACTCGTAGGTACACATATTCACCGGGTTCAAAGCTGACCTTACGATGTTTTCGATCGTAATAGCTCTTTTGTCAGCTTTGAGCTGTCTTGAGTCGGTCCCTGATTTGTTTAACTTTCTCCTCGGCTTCCTTGAGCATGCCTCGGCCGAAGATACGACTGTCACCTGTTTCTGACCAATTTAATGGGGTACGACATCTCCGTCCGTACAGTGCTTCAAAATGTGCCATTTGTAGGCTGGCTTGGTAACTGTTGTTGTATGCGAACTCGGCATATGGAAAGCTTTCCTCCCAACTGGTTCCATAGGTGAGAACACAGGCTCTCAGCATGTCCTCTAGGATTTGGTTCACGCATTCAGTTTGTCCATCAGTCTGGGGGTGGTACGCTGTACTGAATGCTAGTTGCGTTCCCAGAGCTTGTTGTAAATGATCCCAAAATCTAGAGACGAATTGAGTGCCCCGGTCGGATATTATGGTCTTTGGGACTCCATGCAGACAAACTATACGGGAGAGGTAAAGCTTAGCAAGCTTCTGAGTGGAGTAGGTCATCTTCACGGGAATGAAATGTGCTACCTTGGTTAGCCTATCTATGATGACCCATATGGCATCATTTCCGCGTTGTGATCGAGGTAGTCCGACGATAAAATCCATTCCAATTTCGTCCCATTTCCACTCAGGTATCCTGTTTGGCTGTAGCAGCCCTGCTGGTTTTTGGTGCTCGGCTTTAATGCGCTGACACGAATCACAACATGCAATGAATGTGGCTATATCCCTCTTCATACCGTGCCACCAAAATCTTTCCTGAATGTCTTTGTACATTTTGGTTCCTCCAGGGTGGATTGAATATGGGGCGGTGTGGCCTTCGGTTAGAATTTGTTGTTTGAGGTCCTCAATGTTTGGTACGCAAAGTCTGTCCCCGTACCACAATACTCCCTCATTGTCTACGACGAACTCTGAAGCCTTGCCAAGGCTCACTTTTCTCTTTATACCTTCGATGCTGGGATGTCCATGCTGAGCCTTCTTAATCTGCTCCATTAGGGTGGGCTGTATCTCCAGATTTGATACGTTTCCCTCAGTGACTATCACCATGTTGAGTTTGGCGAACTCCTGCTGAAATTCAGGCCTCAAGTTCTATAGACTGTCGTTGCCCGAGCTGGGGTTCCGACTAAGAGCGTTTGCCACTACATTCGCTTTTCCTGTATGGTAGTGAATGCTGACATCATAATCCTTGACTAATTCCAACCAGCGTCGTTGTCGTAAATTGAGCTCTGGTTGCGTGAAAATATATTTAAGGCTTTTATGATCCGTATATATTTCACAACGATTTCCCAGCAAAAAGTGCCTCCACTCTTTGAGTGCATGGATGACTGCTGCTAGCTCCAAGTCATGAGTAGGATAATTTTCTTCATGCCTCCGTAGTTGCCTGGAAGCATATGCGACAACTTTACCGTCCTGCATCAATACGCACCCGAGGCCCTTCCGGGATGCGTCACAATACACTTCAAAACTTTTGTGTATGTCCGGCACAACCAAAACTAGTGCTGTTGTTAATTTCCTTTTGAGTTCTTGGAAGCTTTTCTCGCACGCTTCAGTCCATACAAATTTCTTATCCTTCTTGAGTAACTGTGTCATTAGTTTTGCTACGGTGGAGAATCCCTCAATAAACCTTCGGTAATATCCAGCCATTCCTAGGAAACTTCGTACATCTGTTACGTTGGCTGGTGGTTTCCAGCCAAGTATGGCCTTGACTTTTTCTGGGTCTACGGCAACACCCTCTTGGGTCAATACATGGCCTAGAAAACCAACCTGTCTTAGCCAAAATTCACATTTGCTAAATTTGGCGTACAATTGATGTTTCCTTAATTCTCCCAATACAATTCTGAGATGTTCAGCATGTTCTTCCGGTGTCTTTGAGTATACCAGAATATCATCACTGAACACCACAACAAATTTGTCCATAAATTTCATAAACACTTTGTTCATGAGGTGGACGAAATATGCGGGGGCGTTCGTCAGTCCAAACGGCATTACTGTGAACTCATATAATCCGTATATGGAGGTGAATGCTGTCTTAGGGATATCTTCTGTCCGTACCTTTAATTGATGATACCCCGATCTTAAATCAATTTTTGAGAACACCTTGGCTTGTGCGAGCTGGTCAAATAAATCATTTATCCGTGGCATCGAATATTTGTTTTTGATGGTGACCATGTTGAGTGCTCGATAGTCTATACACAATCTCAGTGTCCCATCCTTTTTCTTGGCAAATAATACTGGTGAACCCCAAGGTGAGGAGCTGGCTCGTATAAATCCTTTGTCTAGTAATTCTTTTATTTGCTTCTTTAATTCTACCAACTCGGAGGGTGCCATTCTATAAGGTTTCTTGTAAATGGGGGTGGTGCCAGGTGCTAGTTCAATGCTGAACTCTATTTCCCGGTCTGGTGGCATGCTTGGTAGTTCTTCGGGAAATACGTCAGGAAACTCACACACCACTGGAACTTTTCTTAATTCTGAAATGTCCACCTTGTTCAACTTTGGTTGCCGTGACTTTGGTCTTTCTTGAGTTGCAACTTTTATTGTCTTGCCGTGATGGTGAGTGAGGATTACAGTCCGATTGAAGCAGTCGATAAATCCCGTGTTGGTGGTTAACCAGTCCATTCCTAGGATAACATCCAGTCCTTTATTTTCCAACACGAGGAGATTCGCCTGAAACTTTAGTCTTTCAAACTCAATAATCACACCTTGGCAGTAACTCTGAGTGATCTGCTTATTCCCAGGGGACTTGATGATCATGGACTTTTCCAAAGGAAGTATCGGAAAACCATGTTGCAAAACAAACTCTTTGAAATGAACGAGTGAGAAGCTCCAGAATCAAACAAAACCGTGGCAGGTATTGTGTTGATAGGGAACGTACCAAGCACGATATCTGGGGCATTCTGTGCTTCCTCCTTGGTCACATGGTTCAAGTGACCCTTGTTGTGATTGTTGTTGGGGTTGAAGTTGTTACGCCTAGGGGCTGGATTATTTCCACCATTGTTCAGCTTGGGGGCCGAGTTCCTTGGCTTTGGGCACTGTTTGGCATAGTGTCCTTCCTCTCCGCAAGCATAGCAAGTAACACCTGGGCGATACGTAAAGTCCTTGTCGCTTGCATGAAAGTGTTTGATTGGGCTTGGGACGTTGGTCGTGGATCTGCTTGCTCCATTTCTCTGAAAATCAGTCTTGCTCCGGTTGTTGCGAGCATGAGTCGTCTTGTCCCTTTTGCGCTTGCGAATATCCTCCAGGCTGCGGCGCTCATTCTCCAATGTAATAGCCTTGTCAACCAGTGTTTTGAAATCTGGAAAGGTGTGTACGACCAGTTGGCATTTAAGTGCTGGCGCCAGACCGTCCAAAAATCTTTCCATCCTTTTATTCTCAGTCATATGCTCATCGTAGGCATAGCGAGATAGTTGAGTAAACTAACTATTGTACTCAGCCACTGTCATGCCTCTCTGCTTGAGGTCATCAAACTCCCTTTCCTTGATCTTTATAATGCTCCTGGGAATGTGCGCCCCACGAAAACCTTCTTAAACTCTTCCCAGGTGATGTTATGTTCATTGGGGTGCATGTGTAGAAATTTTTCCCACCATGCTGCCGCTGCTCCAGTGAGGTAGTGAGGTGCATAAAGCACCTTCTCACGGTCTGAGCATTGTGCAATAATTAATTTCCTTTCGATGTCACGAAGCCAATCATCGGCCTCAAGTGGCCTATCAGTGTGAGCGAACATTGGGGGATGTGTCTTTTGTAGTTCAGAAAACTTGGAATGCGGTTGGTATGGTTCACGGTGGTTTCCCATATTGATAACCTGATTCATCATTTCTTGATGCTGCTGCTGGCTTTGCTCGAAGAGGCGGCATACTTGAGAAAATGCTGCTTCACTGCCCTGCTGACTAGACTGCCCCTGTGTGAAGTTGTTGCTTGTCTGGGTCCCATAAACTTCTTCCGGTGGATTTGGCATGGAACGAGTCCAGGGACGAGGCATTTTCCACTCTGGGGTATTTTTTTGCAAAACTCATGAGAAGAACTGTGTGGCACAAGGAAAATTTTGCAAAGGCGAAAATTTAAAAGACCCCAAGATTTTTCAAGAAAAATACTTGATTGCGCATGGAGAAGGACTGCTCAGTACATATCTTACACGCGAGTCGTAAATATACAATACATCACTCAGGATGTGCGTACACATTCCTGCCATGTTATTTAGGCTAGTGCACTTCTCCGAGTTCCTACATGATGCGCACACAAACTACTTCTCACCAAACCTATGTACATATAAACATATCATACATGCTGGCACATCGCACGGCTGCTAGGCGCACTCAGTCGGAGATGGTGAAAATTTCCTTCTGCCTGCCGAGGGTGAGACCCAGTGGTGCAGGAGACTCAACCTCCTCCTCATTAATAGGTTCCAGGCGCGGAGTACTGCGTTGAGGAGCTGGTGCGGGTGCGGCCGGTGGTGCAGCTCTACTTGGAGTAGGAGCAATGACTTGGTCAAACTCCTCAGTGGTAGGAAGACGGCGAGCGGTGGCTAAAATGGCAGGTGCATAAGACGCGGAGGACGAGACGAAAGTCAGTGGCGGTGCCATGTGGAGAAGCTCCCTCCTGTTGGCGGAACAGCCCTGAACTGAGTCCATACGGGCAGCCACAAGGTCGTCCACGAGGTTGTCAAAAGCTGCCTCAAGAGCTTTGAGATACTCAACAAGCATCTCGATAGCCTCATCTCTCTCTCCCCTATGGCAAGCGAATGCATAGTGATAAGTATATGGCACATGGCATGGGAGGTAGCGGTAGCGACGAGTCTTCATCGTAGGAAGAACATCCCGAAGACGAGCTATCGCCTCACGGGCGGCCATCTGCATGGCATGCCTCTCCGTAGGCATGGCCCTTCCCACAAAACGGAAGTGGCGAGACGCAGAACGTCCTCCCTTGAATTGCACCATGGCCTGGTGCATAGACACGTCATCGCTGAGCTTGTGCTGGTAAAGGGTGAACTCTGGACGAGTCGATGGCCCGATCGTGAGCTTGGTGATGGAGACGAGAAGCTTGACAAACCCCTCAGGCACATTGGCGAACACCCGTGACTCGCAGTCGTTGCCAGCCATCTACAAAAGTAGCCAAAAATTCCGAATAGTCAAATCATAAATTTATGATGACCAACAGAAAATAGCTACATTTGGAAAATGCTGAAAAAGCACTAAAAACGCTAATAACCGATTAGCGATCGCACCTAGTGGCTTCCTACAGTTAGCCTGGCTCTGATACCAAGTTTGTCACGACCGGTTTTCCAATAAAACACTTATTGAGAAACCGATCCCTTTAACGGACCAGTAGAGAAGAATCCTTCTTACTGGTAGACAAATTCTTGATTTCAGAAATATCCAGGAGTACTAAATATGATACAAGGTTGAGCGGAGGCTGCTCAACAATTTATTACAAGCACGCCGATACTATACATAAAGGCGGATATGACACAAGGGGTATGGTGGCATAACTACTGACTCGTAATAAAAGTGGTGGTGGATATGTCACAGCGAAGTGGGTGACAGGACTCCTAAATCTTACAGCTCATCGAGCCTCGGAGTGAGGCTCGAGGACTTTTATTTGGGTGGCGGAAGTGTATATAATACAAGTGACCAATTCCAGGATCGCACGGGACTGACTGGGACTCCTCTAGGCGCCGGACTCGCTATCGAACTCTTCATCCATAAGATCGCCTTCGTCAACATCTGGCCAAATCAACAAGCCAGGTGAGTACTATGAAAGTACTCGCAAGACAGTTTGGACATAAGATATAACAAATGCAAACATGATGCACATGAGCAGATTTATAATGCGCACTCCGATAATAAACTTTGCACTTCATGGGAAATAGAAAGGAAGTCGGGCGGTAGTCCTCCCGAAATCCCAATGTCATACTGAAGGCCAATCGAGTGTCTGAAATGACGCCTTGAAAGGGTACAAATAAATTAACAATGCCGCAGTCGGGCGTCAGGGCGACACCACATAAAGGGCTTATATTGGAATATAAACGACAGTGCGTGCCACAGTCGGACGTCTGAGCGACATCACATAAAGGGCTTATATCAAAAGTAAATAACAAGAGTGCCACAGTCGGATGTCTGAGCGACATCACATAAAGGGCTTATATCAAATGTAAATAACAAGAATGCCACAGTCGGACGTCTGAGCGACATCACATAAAGGGCTTATATTAAAAGTAAATAACAAGAGTGCCACAGTCGGACATCTGAGCGACATCACATAAAGGGCTTATATCAAAAGTAAATAACAAGAGTGCCACAGTCGGACGTCTGAGCGACATCACATAAAGGGCTTATATTTCATAACTCGATATTCCAGTAGCTCATGAAGTTAAATCATCTCAAGGAAATACTCAGGTACGAAATAATAAAATGGTTAGTCCATCCACAGGAATAACATTCAATCTGGGTTACCACTCAAGCTTGTTCACCGGGGATTTTCACTGAGAGTGACACAGGGATTGATGTGGATATGGATATGGATATGTTGACCAAGGTCCTTGACCATGGACACAATTTCTCGGAAGGTTTTGACTCTGCAGAGTTTGTACTTTTAACCACAGCCAATGGATTTCGGTAGCCACAAAGGACTAGTTCCGTTTACGGTATTTTAGGAGAAACACATCTAACCAGTACACACCCATTCCACATTCCGTTGCCAAGAATCACCCTAGGCAACGTTCAAGAAAAACCTTGAGACGGGGAGGCTACAACCTCGCGTAGCATGGGATCAAATTTGTATCGCGCGCTCTAAGGGGTGCCCCCCCCCTCGGTCCCAACCGGAAACACCCATGCCCCCTGACCGGATGACTGGCTTTAATCCAGGGCCATGGAACCCTCATCCCGGCCCCTCTGTTTGGTGTGTACAAGGAAAGAGGTTTGCAACTTACTAAGCCGTATTCTTTGCAGAAAACATGTGGAAGCACAAAAAGGGAACGAATGGTAACGTGGCTCGGTCCACGTTAACGTCGGAGTTTAATGGTTGACATAAGACTGGCATGCTACAACAATACCATCTTACTACCTCTCATGTCACCACATGATCAGGCCATCTCCCATCAAAAGATCACATCAAACGTTGAAGCACACGGGTAGTTGCCTTGCATGCAACGTGACACTCACCGATGCCCATATGCCATGCACAAACTATTCAAGCAAACATGCAAAACACTCATCATATCAAAGGTTCAAACATGCTTGCCTGGTTCGGAGAAGTCGGAGTCTAGATCTGCGAAGTTCGCGGCTCCGCCACCTCCTCCGGTATCTACGGTATAAAGAAACCGTATACTAACGTGAATACCGTTGCGTGTATAAAAATTATTCCAAATTTTTTTCCAAATAAATACTATAAAAAACTAGACAAAAATATAAGACTGACAAAAAAAGAATCAATCAAAAAGCATCTTTTGTTTAAAAGATATAAGGGTTTTAGTCCAAGGACTAATCTATGATGAAACAGAGAAGATCCAGGGGCTTGTTTGAAAAAGCAGAAAATGCTTCGGTACTAAATACGCCAGCCCAGAGGGGAAAACACACTTTGCCCGAAGGCGCCTTAGAAAAACGGTTCGAGGAAAAGAAAGAGAGGCTGACGGGGGGTCCCACCTGTCAGGTTCAAACTCGAACAGAGCTCGCCGGCGCCCGAAGGCTGCGGTGGTCGCCGGCGTTGATCCACGGCGAGGTAGGGGGATCGGAGGGTACCTACGGGTTCAGGGTGTCCTTCCGCGTCGGTGGGTGGTGGACTTGACCGTCGGCGAGCACCACGGCGACGGCGGCCTTATCTCCGGCGGACGGTGGTTCAGGCGGGGATGAAAATCTCCGGTTGGTGCTGCAAACTCCAAATTAGGGCGCGGGTTAGAGAGGTGGATGCACTAGGAGGCTACTGGCATGTGTTGAGAGGCGGGGGTGCACGCACTGGAGCGAATCTTGCCGGATCCCGAAGCGGGTCGAGGCGGCCGGAGTTGGGGAAGAAGACCTCCTCGAGGCCTTCCCAGTGGCTTGGCGTGGTTCTTGTGGGGTGGAGTGATGGTGCGTGGTCGAGTTCGAGCTCGGGACCTCCTTTTATAGTCGATCCGAGGAGGTGGCCGTGAACGGGATAACGCCGGCGAGCAATTACGGCGAGGCAGAGGTCGGGCAGGAGGTTTTGGTGATTGGGCATCACCGTGATGGTCCACTGGCACCGTTTCTTAGTTAAAACCTCGGTCGGACTTGGGTAATACTCCGGCCCTCGACGGAACGGCCGTACGGGCACGTCGGCGGCAGGGAGCGCGCTCCGTGCCTTCCGGTTCACGACGATGGCTCTGCAGCGTTCACAGGGGAGGGGACGGCCACGCGGTGGCCTCTGGTGGCTTGGGCGGTGCTGGACGGCGCCGTGCCTCGCTGCGTCTCTCTGGCAGCCGCAGCGGGTGCTGCTGCCGCCGCTCACGGGGTGATGCACCTCGGCCAGCTCGCCGCCGACGCCCGCAACCTTCCAAGCGAATGTGCGGCGCGGTGGATAAGAAGGAGGAACAGGGAGCAAGGCGCCACTGCAGCTACTGGCAAGATCGACGGCAGTCTCTGAAGAAAACGACATCGGCTACTGAAACTGTTTTCTGAACTCTTAACTTTGGCAGTAACAGTGTACGCCAGGTGTTCGATGATAGGTTTTGGGCACGAGGAAATTTTTTCTGGAGCTGTGACTTGGTGAGGTGACCTCTTGATGCATCTAGAGGCTGCCTGAATTTTCTCATATTTTTAGGAGAAGAAAACAAACGAATTTAACCAAATTTTGCAATTATGGACCAAACTTGCAGCAAGCACATTTTGAAAAAATTTAACTGGGGACGAGTGGTTCTTCCTGGATCTTGGTTGAGGGTCCTAAGGACTATCCAGGGAAACTTGTTTGGAGGCAGAACTCAAAGGAAAACTAGTGGTTCCTTTGTAAATCTCCAAGGGCCAAAATAGAAGACAGAAAAGATTTTTGATTAAAAATAAATGGAGATAAAAATCATGGGGAAGTTTAACTTGCTGGATTGGAAGTTTGACTTGACACAAAGTGGGGAGATGGCCTTTGGGAGGAGTTTTCAACTTAGTTTATGGCAAGAGATAAGTTTTGAAAGGGAAAGGATCACCCCATAAGCCATAGGGCTATTTATAAAGAAAAGGTTTTCAAAAATTTCCCAAGGAAAAACACTTGTGTTGAGTCAACATAAGATGAAAAACCTCCAAGACCAAAGATCAAGTCTTGGATGAACCGAAACAAAATACTTGTCATAAAAGAAAATATTAATGAGAAGGAGAGTCCTTTTAAAAAAAATTAAATAACCTCCTTCAAATCAAATAAAGATTTTGATAAAACCAAATAAAATTTTTGGGTGTCACACAAGTAGAGGCATACTGGGGACACTCTGTTTTGTCTATGTATTCACACATGTATCAAGTTTCCGGTTAATACAATTCTAGCATGAATAATAAACATTTATCATTATATAGGGAAATATAAATAACAACTTTATTATTGCCTCTAGGGCATATTTCCTTCAGTCTCCCACTTGCACTAGAGTCAATACTCTAGTTCACATCGCCATGTGATTTAACACCAATATTTCACATCGTCATGTGATTTAACACTCTATAGTTCACATCGCCATGTGACCAATACCTAAAGGGTTTACTAGAGTCAATAATCTAGTTCACATCGCCATGTGATTAACACCTAAAGAGTACTAAGGTGTGATCATGTTTTGCTTGTGAGAGAAGTTTAGTCAACGGGTCTGCCACATTCAGATCCGTATGTATTTTGCAAATTTCTATTTCTACAATGCTCTGCACGGAGCTAATTTAGCTAATTTCTCCCACTTTCAATATGTATCAAGATTGTGACTTAGAGTCATCCAGATCGGTGTCAAAGCTTGCATCGAGGTAACTCTTTACGACGTACTCTTTATCACCCCCATAACCGAGAAATATTTCCTTAGTCCTCTAGGGATAATTTGGACCGATGTCCAGTGATCTACTCCTAGATCAAAATTGTACTCCCTTGCCAAACTCAGGGCAGGGTATACAATAGGTTTGGTACACAACATGACATACTTTATAGAACCTATGGCTGAGGCATAGGGAATGACTTTCATTCTCTCTCTATCTTCTGTCGTGGTCGGGCCTTGAGTCTTACTCAACTTCACATCTTGCAACACAGGCAAGAACTCCTTCTTTGACTGTTCCATTTTGAACTACTTCAAAATCTTGTCAAGGTATGTACTCATTGAAAAAACTTATCAAGCGTCTTGATCTATATCTATAGATCTTGATGCTCAATATGTAAGCAGCTTCACCGAGGTCTTCCTTTGAAAACTCCTTTCAAACACTCCTTTATGCTTTCCAGAAAATTCTACATCATTTCTGATCAACAATATTTCATTCACATATAATTATCAGAAAGGCTGTAGTGCTCCTACTTACTCTTGTAAATACAAGCTTCACCGCAAGTCTGCATAAAACTATATGCTTTGATCAACTCATCAAAGCGTATATTCCAACTCCGAGATGCTTGCACCAGTCCATAGATGGATCGTTGGAGCTTTGCACACTTTGTTAGCACCTTTAGGATTGACAAAACCTTCTGGTTGCATCATATACAACTCTTCTTTAAGAAATCCATTAAGGAATGCAGGTTTGACATCCATTTGCCAAATTTCATAAAATGCGGCAGTTGCTAACATGATTCGGATAGACTTAAGCATTGCTACGAGTGAGGAAATCTCATCGTAGTCAACACCTTGAACTTTGTCGAAAACTTTTTGCGACAATTCGAGCTTTGTAGATAGTAACACTACCATCAGCGTCCGTCTTCCTCTTGAAGATCCATTTTTTCTCAATGGCTTGCCGATCATCGGGCAAGTCAACCAAAGTCCATACTTTGTTCTCATACATGGATCCCATCTCAGATTTCATGGCCTCAAGCCATTTCGCGGAATCTAGGCTCATCATCGCTTCCTCATAGTTCGTAGGTTCGTCATGGTCAATTAACATGACCTCCAGAACAGGATTACCGTACCACTCTGGTGTGGATCTTACTCTGTGTTGCACCCCGATCTGCATGGAGCAGGGGGCCTTCGCACGTCAGCCCAGAATAACACCTCACGCACGACAGGTCCATAATACAACATTCCAGGTACAATAATATTCATCAAATACATGTGCATCAGAGTACATCATTGATGAATACAATTATCTGACATAGCCCTAAGGCTATTAAATGACAGCGGAAGTCTATAAAAAGGCGGCGAAAGTTTTGGTTTGGCGACTCATCAACTCTGGCTGGGCTCCACAACTCACAGGACTGGCAAGGTTACGGCCTAGCACGACGGATCAAGCGAACAATTCGGGTATGACCTACAAAACTGGCATGACACGCCAGGTCAGTACATTGAATGTACTTGGAAGACAACCAAATACATAGCATCCAAACAAGCAGAAGACAAAGCGAGAACCGAGCGCATGCAACAGCCTATCCCACCTCAGTTACTAAACATGGCACGATAAAAATCAACTAAGCATGAACAATATCATAGCATCTACTAACATGGCAATGACATGGCATATTAAAACATGCTTCTACATTGCCATGGCAAGACATAGCATATCATCTCAATCATGGCATAATTTAACATATAAATCAAAGCATGGCATGGCATCATGAAACTATGCTGAAAATAAACTACCGATTATATCCAATGCAGTCATAGCATGTTAACTTTATGTAATCATCTTCTGTTCTGCCTTGGTTTTTTAAATGCAACATATTACTCATGCAATGCAGCCAAACTCGTACAACGAGTCCCTCGGACTCTCTTACCAACGGTTTGCCTCGCAACCGAATGGTGATCTTTCCGGCGATCACAACCATGACCAACACTTGGTCTCCAACACTTATCGAGACGTTGTCTCGTGATCATATCAAAACATCGTCGTGACTTCTCACGACTATCTCATAGTTCAAGTCACCATATTCTTGTTATCACATCTTTAGTTACCAACTTAATTATTTCAGGTTTATCCTCCATTTCGACCAAGACCTGATAGTGCGACCTACTACGAACTGTTGCTATCGATAGACTTTATATACACTCTGCAGTGGTAGCACACTGTACCCACACCACGAAACCCATGGCCTTGTCATCCCATTCGGGTGGAACAACGGCATTCCGACGAAACCGACCTACTGCCATGACACTCTCCCGGCCACTCCGACCCACTCCCAACTGGGCTAGTCCTGAGTGGCCCCGTGTCTACCAAAGACACAACGACCACCGTCGTGGCCAAAACGTCCCTCACGGGGATCGGTACCAAAAATTCTAACAACGGGCACACAAGGTTATGTCTGCCTACCTGATCAGGGTAAGCATGCCCATAACCTTCCCTAGTGGGAGGCACCGGCGAGAGGCACGACAATAGATCGCATTAAGGCCTTCCCATAAAAGGCAAATGTGGTTGCACTGGAAAATGTTCGATTTTGGTGGCACTATGACCCGATCCCATCGATGACGGAGGAGGTTTGTTATTATTAAGTCAATTTAATTCCTTCTCCATCATCATGAACATGAATGCAGCAATGAGCATGTAGCATAGAAATGCATGAACAAAATATTGAACTTCTCCAGTGCACAACTATAACATAAAGAACATGACAATACCAAGTGCTAGCATATTAACAGGGCATTACAATCCTCATAACATTGTATAACGATGACATGCAAATAAAGTAGAGTAGTGACATGGCATTATCAATAACAACATTTTAATTAGCATGGCAAAAGATATCATGAAAACGCAAGCATGCATGACAAGCATAGAGGAATAACTGCAACTGAAAATGATATGAAACAACTGCAACTACACACACACAAGGTGCAAGCAAAGTCAACATGCAAGTTCGGGGCTCATGATAAGAGGTTGGCTTGCCTGGGGGTCGAGGAATACTCCGAGAAAAAGTGGGAAACGATCGCGGAAAGATTTGCCGGAAACAGTTCTCTCTCGGAGGGGCTGTTTACGTGCAAGGGAAAAATGGTCATTTTCACTATGTGAAAACATAATTAAAATGATACCGACAGAAAGAGCTCGACGAACAGAGAACATGAGCGCTGGAATCACCTTATTCAGAGTTACGGGAAAAAAGATACGCACATTTAAAGCTCAGGGACTAGTCTGTAAAAATACTTCTACAAACAGGTCCCTGGTAGTTTAAACAGAACGTGTCTTTTCTGAAAATATGTTTTCCAGAAAGGGAAACGTATTCCCGGCCGAAGGAGAGGAAGAATACGCTTTCTGAGATTGAAAGCGTACTTTCCCAAAAGGCGCTTTCGCGTGGGGAAAGCGGCTTCGCGGCGGGGCGCCGCCACATATCCAACGTGGCAGACTGGGCCACGCCCTTCTCTCGCCGACAGGTGGGGCCGCGCGAGGAGGGGCCCGCCTGGCCCTGGCATCTTCTACCTTCGGCTCGGGAGCGAGCGAGGCCGAGGGAGGAGATCCCCTCGATGGCGATTGCCGGCGCGTCCGGCCACCTCTCGAGGCGCACGACCTACCTGGAAGATCAGGGCGAAGAGGCGCATCGGACGGTGGTCTTCGTTGCCGGTGAGAGGCACTGTAGAGAGAGCAGCAAGGCCCGCGGCGGGGAGGAGCTTCGGTCGCCGGCGGACACGGGGCTACGGTGGGGAAGAGGAGAGGCCGAGGCCACGGGGAGGCTCGTCGGAGCATGGTGGATGCAGAGGTGACGGAGAAACGGTGAGGGGAGCTTGGGATCACCGGAATCGGGTGAGACCCGAGGCGGCGGCTATGACGACGGTTGAGGTCGAGGAGGGACTCCGGGGACGAGAGAAGGGGTTGGGGAGGCATAGAGAGGGCGGGGGAGCTGCTGATGAGCTCAGACGAGGCGCAGACGGGCTATTTATAGCCGAGGCAGGGGCACCCGAGCCGGGCACCGCCGGGCGTGTCCGGCCGCGGCTCTGCCGTGCTCAGCAATCACGGGGAGGCATGGGAACATGACGAGGGGGAAGTGGAGGAGCGCCAGAGAGTCACGGAGACAAGCAGCGCTCGAAGACGAACGGAGGAAGAGGACACCGGGGAGGAATGCGACGATGCACAGGAGCGCACTGTTCCGGTCATTGGCACAACTCGCCGGAGAAGAAAACGAAGGGGGCCAGAGGTCCAGAGGGAAGAGGACGCCGAGGGGGAACTGTTGGGCATTAATGGCGAGGCCAGAGCCGGTCGGAGCAGCACTACCGACGACAACAGTGGCTAGACCACCGTTTTGGCTGGCTGCCCTCGTAATCACCACTGGCATGGCGCGCTCTGGAGTTTTTACTGATGTAAGTTCATGTCTACTGTGTAGTCCTTCCAGAGTGGAGTATTACCATGGTAAAGAAACGGGCAGAGATAATTTGAGCTGAGTAAACCAAGTTGCACAAGTTTGTTGTTGCAAACTTGGCCACACTCTAGAGATTAAACCAGAGAGGATAAAAGGTAAATAGGTTGTCTGGGAGGCTTAGGGTAGAAAGGACTACGGTCCTGGGAGTTTTGAGGTAATTTGGACAACTATTTACCATAGTTGCTGTACAACCACCAAATCTGACCCAGAAACTGAATCATGATGAAGCACTCACTAGGAGTGATGGATTGAGCTAAATCTTGGCAAATCTTGATGATTTGGACATACCATGATGCTGTAAAAATTTCATATCAAATGGACTTACCAAAATGGTACTTCCTTCACAACTATCATTTCTGTCCAAAAACTTCAGAAAAATCCTCAGGGCAATTGGCCAGATGAAATGAGCCCAAATCTTGTGGAGATAGGTTATAAGGATAGGAGAAGGCCTGGGAAAATTATCAGCCATAATGGAGCAAGATAAAATACATTTGTTTCACAAACTAAAAATTTGGACAGAAAACAAGAATTGCTCCTGTGCTCACATAGTTCAATGAAATGAACTATATTTGGGTGGAGGCTAATGATTTCAGATACTTGAGAGGATGGAAAAGTTTCATCCCATTTGGAAACTCTATGAAGGTACTTCCTTCACAAAGTTGCATTCTGGTCAGAAACTTTGAAAAATAGCACAGGGAGCTGGGATGAATGGATTGAGCTTATCTTTGGTATCCATGGGTTATTTATACATGTTAATCACCCTGCCAAATTACAGCTCAATTTTAATATAAAGCACTTCCTTTGCAAAATTTCAGAGAAGGCAAAAACTTGCATTAGATCATGTGCCAAATTTTTGAACTGAGGAACATGAGATTAGGATGGAACTAGTGATTATATAGCAAGGACAAGCTCCACAATTTATGTGGGAATTTTCTCTACTATAAAAATAGTAGTTCCTTTGGAAAATGGCAGAAATGCAATATTGGCATTAAATAGGAAAAGGCAATTTTCCTTATTTAATTATGGCCAATATACTTGCCAGAGCTTGGATTGGGCATAAGTATCAACTCCACCAATCCTCATGAATTTAGGAGATGGCTAGCTATGCCTTTGGATTTTATACCTCGGAAAGGCAAGAAAAGGACTAAATCATAATTCAAAAATATTGCATTGGACTTAGCAATATTTTTGCATATCGAAGGTTCAGAAGGATAGGATGATCTCTGGGAACAATTGGGAGGATAAATAGATCAAAGAATATGAGAGCTCCTTTGTATTCACAAAGGGCATATTCAAATTCCAAAAATTTGGAATTAGGGTTTGAGAGGATTTGAGCTGATGAAAATGAGGTCTTGCCCACTGAAAAAGACATGAGCAAGGTTTTGAAAGGTTGGAAATGACAAAATTTCTCAGAGTCATCCAGCAAACTCAGGAGAAAATTTTGAAAATGAGTGCCAGGAGAGAATAACAGCACAAAAATTGATAACCCAATTTTGGGGCTGTTACAACTATTCCCCCCTTAAAAAGAATCTCGTCCTCGAGATTCCTAGGGTTATAGCACAAATGAAAGAATAACCACTCCGGGGAAAAACCTCAGGTTAATTTTTAACCCTTTGGTTAAATTCAAACGAGTTGGGGGCACCGATAATTGGTACACCCAAAGAGAGATGAGGCAAACCTGGTTATATTCACGGATAGGGGCATTCGAGATCAAACTCCCGAAAAAAGTGCTAGATGCACCCAGTGAACAGTGGTTTCACCTGCTGACACATGGGTCTAGGGCCCACTGGCAGCCTCCTTCTTTTACCTCCGGTTTGCTGCTTCTCCTACGCTGCTGCCTCGCGTGCGGCTTGGTGAAGCACGCATCTAGCTCCTAGGGCGATAAGGACCCTAGAGCCATAGTGCGCGGCGTGCACGGCGCCGGTGCAGCGAGCACTCACGTCGCGGGCCAGCACCTTGTCGGCACTGCTCGCGGATTCGCCTCCTGGACGCCGGTGATCGAGCGACGAGCGGTTCTCCTGGACCTCGCTCACCGTACACCGGGGTTGGGCTATAAAAACGGCAGCGCGGCTCTCCTCCAACGCACAAGCACAATGCCGCTCTACTACCTCTTCGGTTTGGGCGAGATCGAGCCGAGCTCCTTTGGCGAGGAGGTGTTCCTGGTGGCGCTACGATTGTTCCTCGCAGCGCTGCTGGGCACACTGATCGGCTCGTCACTCCTCCTGCTGATTCTCATCTGGAATGAGCGAGCTCGGAACAATGCGTGGCTCGGTGTGGTGGCTCGCACTACAAAAAAATATACTTCTGTGATGATACATGTTTGTCACAGTAGGTCGCGTTTTTTGTCATGCATGTACATCCATGACAAATTTATGACAGAATCAACATAGTCATACCTGTGCTGTCGTAGAAGTGTTCCATGACATTACCAAAATTATCATCATGGAAGTGTCCACTTCCATGACGATAAATCGCGCGTCACAGAAGTGCTTTCGTCAAGGGTGACCGACACGTGGCATCCACCGTAATGGAACGCCGTTAAGCTATCGGGTCGGGTTTTCGATCCGATAACCCGTTAACAGCCCCGACCAATGGGGATTTTCCACGTGTAAAATCATCATTGGCTAGAGGAAACACGTGTCGGCTCACCGTTGGGACAGATGTCATCCGCTCATTGGACCGAAGGCGCCTATGATACGGCGACACGTGGCATGGCCCAACAGAGGCCCATTCCTGTGAAAAGGCTGGCCCGTTTGACTTGGTCAAAAGGTGGCGGGCCGGCCCACGGAAAGCCTGTTAACGGCCTGTTCGCATATAGCCCATTTACAGCCCGCCAACCCAGGGCCCGTTACGCCCTATCCGAATTAGGCCCAGTAGCGTCATCTGGGCCGTCCAATATGATTCAGCCCGTTTTAACTTCCGGCCCATGTGTGGCCCATGACTTCTTTCGGCCGATATGAGGACCTTTGTAACTCTTGGCCCATTAACGGCCCGTGGTGAAACTGGCCCGTAATGAACAATGTATCACTTTATACCCATTAACGGCCCGTTATTCCATTGGGCCATTTCCAGCCCAAGTTATCTTTCGGCCTTCTCAGGGCCCATTGATTCTTGGGCTCATTTGCAGCATTCGGTTGCATACGGCCCGTTACTGTCATGTTCTGCTTGTGGGCCAAATTCAGCCCGTTGTTACAGTCGGCCCGTTTGCAGACCGTTAATACGTTGGGCTGTTTTCATGTCAAAAAAACCCGTTGGGCTGTTTTCATAGAGTTATCAAATACGGCCTATTAACGGCCCGTTATGGTCCACGAATAGTACGGCCCATGATTGGCGAAATGATGATACGCCCCGTAGAAGGCCCATGGATCCTATGGCCCGTATGAGGCCATGGATAGTACGGCCCGTAGAAGGCCCATGGATCGTACGGCCCGTAGAAGGCCCATGGGCCCTATGGCCCGTAGAAGGCCCATGGGCCCTACGGCCCGTAGAAGGCCCATGGACCCTAAGGCCCGTATAGAAGGCCGATGGATCCTACGGCCGGACGAAGGCCCATGGATCATACGGCCTGCAGGAGGCCCATGGTTACAACAGTCTGTGTTTTGCCACGATTATTTTGGCCTAGTTACCAAAAATAGGCTATTGTGGCCACTAGAAAAAAACAGAAAAAGAACTGTAGTGACTACAAGCAAACAACTAAACAAGACAATAAGGAAATAAATAAGCAAGCAATTAACGCTAGCCTATTACCGATATTACACATATAACATCCACTGGGCATCAAGTTCGCCACCAGTGCAAATATAGGGAACAAAGCAGCACATTACATACACTGGCCGTCAAAATTGGCCACCAGTGCAAATAAACGCGGCAGCAAAACAAGAGCATAACTGAAACAACTTCAGAAGAGCTCAAGAAATGTTATCCTGGATATCCACCATGCTGGCAATAAGCTTAGCAAGCGGATTAGCTTTGTCCTGTTTGGCGCTAAAATCGTCCAACGCTTCCTGTTGCCCCAGAAAGTATGCATCTGAATGCTCCAGGGACTTCCGCAGTCCTTCCGCTTCTTGTCGCAACACAGCTGATCGATGTCTTTCAGCTTGTAGTTGAGACTCAAGAAACCGAACTGATTCAGACAGTGAGTTTGAATAGCTTGTGCAAGCGGTAGTGGCCAGTAACTCGAACACTAAACCAAGACAGGTTGTCTCGCTATCTTCAAGATAGTCTTCCTTAGCTGTTTTATCAGCTTTGTTGGAGACCAACAAGGATGTGTCACTATCCTGAACCTTATTTGCATTACTTCCTTTACCATTGCTTAATAAGGCACTCTTCCCCAATATTCTGTCAGCATTCTAAAAGAAGAAACAAGCAGACACATAACAAGTTTAGCATGTACTAGTATACGAAACTCATTTTGGTGAACCAATTCATTAGTAAGGTGGACAGGATTAAACTACCAAGTCTTCTATTGCCAAGTACTAGTACATAATAAAAGCATCAAACAAACATATATCTATGTCCTATGGTCACTGCATTGTCTTGCCAAATCAAAATAGAGACACGGTTCAAATCATATCAGTTCAAGACAAAGCAGCAGTGAAAGAATACAAAGCGTGGGAAACTACACGGCACAACAAGATTTCAGATGGGTACCACGGGTCTACATGTACAACAACACTATTGGCTCTGTTGTGATGCTAGTAATGTGCATGATATGAAAGTCAACTGTATACACAATTGAAATTGAAATCAACAGAGCTATTGATAAGAGCAAACCTGTTAAAGAAACATGCACGAACATACCTGCTGTCCCATTGGAGTTTCGATTGGATCCTTCAATTTAAAAATAAGTTTGTATGAGTAAATACAGTGATACAAGAGCAAAGCAATCATAGTTAAAAAAGGCGCGCCTAAGCGAGCGCTTAAGCGCGCCTAGGCTCTAGGCGTTGGCAAAACGCATTGCGCATAACTACGCATAATCTGTGCATAACTGCGCATAAGCATGCGCTTTGGTCAGTAAAGCTCAAGGCGGTGGCAAAACACACAATTAACGCCTAGCGCTTTTTTGAACTATGATAGCAATGGAATCTTAAATTAGAATAGTTGTTCTTCAGGTTTAGGCACTTGTTCTACATGAACAGAGTACAGTAAGACGCAAGAATATAATACTGAAAAATGGAAAATGAGCTCATAGACCTTACCACATTCTTGGTTCGGGACCAGTACAGAACAAGGCGTTCCCAGTCATCGTCCAATAAATGTGTCTCAGGAGAACATAAGGGAATTTGATGAGTTTCTTTGCCGGTGAAGTACGTTTTCTTCAGGTAATTCCGATACTGCCACCAAGTATTCTTGAAGATAGCAGAGGTATTAGCACAGGTTACCTCATCCTGAGTTTCTAAATCGGTCCTTCTCTATAGAGAAAAATGGGAAAATTTGCTGTATTATAACATCATGGAGGTAGGATGTATGGGACGAAGCAAATTATTGCCATGAATAACATTACTTACACATAACTCCTGGACAAACACCTGCAACTGGCATTTTCCTTCATCTTCAGTATAATATTTCCAAGATGGGAAGATACGCACATATGATTTAACAACATCAAATGCGATAGATGCTAAACTACGACTAGCTGGTTGTGCTTCCTCCACAGGAATAGGCGTACTAACTGGTGGAGTTGGGGTTCGCCGTGATAGTACTGGCCCTTTGGGCACTGGAGCTACCTTACTAACTGCTCTTGTTTGGGAGCTCTGTGGTGGAGATGGTGTTGTGTCAACAGGAACTGGGTTACTATCGGCTGGGGTTGGGGTTAGATTGGGTGAAGCTGGTTCTCTGTCCATCGCAGTAGGGGTACAATCTGCGAGAGTTTGGGTTATGTGTGGTAGGGCTGGTTCTTGTGCATGTACAACCGGGGTGCTATCTCCACCAAGAGGTAGCACTGTTTTATTTGAAGACCGTGTTTTTAGTCCGCTAGATACTGGCATCACCCGCTCCAATTCAAATGGCTGATAAACAGGAAACATAGTTGAATGTACAGACATTGTATGAGAGACAGATGCAATAGATAGTGTGGAAAAAAGATGGCATGAAATAGTTGACATGTATATTGTTTAACTAAAACGGATAACATGACATAATTTCACATATATGATGTCTATCTAAACTGGATAGCGTAGCATAACATAATTCAAAGATATGATGAATAACTAAACAGGATCGCATGACATAATTCACCTACATGTTATCTAAGTAATCAGGATCGCATCATTTAATTCACATATGTGATTTATATGCTAAACAGAGGGCATTCGATATGATGTCTGAACTAAGAACATGGTGTTGAATATTGTGTATATGATGTCTAAACTATGGAATGCAAGACACTATATGCATGATATGAGCAGTATAACCATGCCAAGTTAGAGCATACACCCCAGTGGGGGAATAGGACTGGTCATCTGTCTCTGAATCCATCTCTGAGGAGCTATCGGGACCCAACAAGAGATCTGCTTCGACAGGTAGCACTGTCTGCTCTGAAGGCCTTGTTTTCACTCCAGATTTTTCCATCTCCCACCCAAATGGCTGATTCACAGGAAGAGTAGTTTAATGTACAAACATTGTCGACAAATGGAAATGTAATGAAGAAAAGGATGGGCAAGATATCATTCAAATATATGATGCCTGGTTAAACAGGATGGCATTACACATTTCACATATATTATGGCTGGCTAAAAGACACGAGACTGCATAATTCCGATATATGATATAGAAACTAAACAGGTGGCATTACAGAACATGTCTAAACTAAGCAGATGACATATATGATGTCAAAAGTAGGCACTGCAAGGCAACATATGCATGATATGACTAACATCATCATGCCAAGGTAGAGCAAACACCTTGGGGGGTAAATAGGAGTGGTCAGCGGCGTCTGAATCCGCCTCAGAACAGATATCTTCCTCTGGATTACAATCTGGAGAGGGGTGGGGAGGGTTTGCCATTGAACCCACCATGGAGCGATGTCTGCATGACATTGTATTGCCGCGCAAAACGCTTCTCTTTTTCTCTACATGTTCAGCATGACTGTGTACAATATCTGACATGCATACGAAAAAAATATGGTGAGATTATGTAAGGAGAGCATGCAGAAATTTAGAGTGATGGTAACAACCAGTGGATCGACGTTTTTCCATTGAACCAAAATAGCCCTAATGGATCGACGTGAATGTATAGTAATAAGTGATGCAACAAGTGTACAACCTCTTTGCCGTAGCCGTGTCGACCTCAGCATCATTGGGTTGGTTGCTGAAGCAGTTGAGGCAGAGGTGGCTGTCGCAGGTGTGGAGGAAGATCTGAGGAATCTGTAGACGGCATCCAGGGCACTGCTCTGTTGTGATGGATCGTTCTATCGTTGGAGCAGCTCCGGTGAGCCGTAAGACGTCAAGGCTGAAGCACCACAAGACAGACATCGTCAATATCAAGTGGGATTCTAATAGCATATCCAATAGATGATGTAAAATGGATGTAAAATTAACATCACCAAAAACCACCTGACTACAACAGATGAGGTAAAACCTGTTGACTCTGAACTTAACTGTCGAAACTGAAATTTACTGTGGAATCTGAATGCTACTGTCGAAACTGAACGCAATGGTAGCAGAGAGGCACTTGACATGTAGTTTAGGGAGGGCCTGTAGTACATCTTCAACCTGCACCCCCCTGAGCCGCCAGCCACCACCGGCCGAACCGCCGGCCCCAGTGCCGCCTCGCCGCCCCGAAACAACTCGCCATCGCCGCCCCGGCCAGCCCTCTAGGCCCCCACCCCTACCCTGAACCCTAAGATAGATAGTGGGGTACCTCTCCGGTGAGCCCCCGTCCCCGCTGCGGGTGGTTCTTCCTTAACTCCGGCGAGCCCCCCCAACCCCTGAAAATCGACTGACCCAAAAGTTGATTCAGTCGACTCAAGTGTGGCTTAATCGGAGCAGAGCAGCAGCACGAGCGAGGGGGAGAGCAGCAGTAGCAGCTGGGCGAGCGAGCGATCGAGCGAGAGCCGGAGCAGCAACAGGAGATCCGGCTGGTATGGACGCCGCCGCTGAAGGGGCCTCGCACTGGGGGAGAGCCACCGTGGAGATGTCGCCCGCAGCGCCAGCTTCAAGGTAGCCGCTCCATGGGGGTGCGGGATGGAGCACCGTCGGCGCCGGGAGGTCGAGTTAAGGAGAAGGTGCGATGCGATGAGTGTACAACCTCTTTGGTGGCGCCGAGTAGGCCTCGGCTTCGTCCGAGGAGTCGGTGAGGATGCTGCGGTTCCGGTGGAGCAGGTTAAGGCGGCGCTGTGGGGATGGAGCAGCCGCGATAGATGAGGCGATCGTCGGAGCAGCTCCTTGAAGGTGGAGGACGGGGCGGCTGAACCGGCGGGATGGCGAGATGGACGACGGATCCTCATTCGGGGAGGTGGACGAGGGACGTCGAGCTGTTGCGGTGGACGACGTCGTCGGGGAAGAGGCTCCGGTTGGGCAGCGGTGACGTGGCAGACGGAGGAGGGTGGGGTTTCGCGGCTGGAGCGGAGAGGTTATGGCGGCCTGGGATTTCGAATGGAGAAAAGGGGGCGATGGGAGGGGGTGAAGCATGACTTAGGGACGCGCTTGTCCAAAATGTAGGGTGTGTTACAAAAGTACCCCCCACCGATTTGAACTAGCGGCCCTTTCAGCTCAGGGTTAGAAGGGGGATTTCGCGTGTCGGGATTTGGCAGCTGGAGGGAGTTTTCGCGTGTGTTGTAATTTCGGGATAGCAAGGCGTGGGTTGTGAAGGCGCCAGTTTTGGGAGCACGATATCTGAATTTTCGGGATATAACAAGACGCGGGTTGAATTTTAGGGACAAGCCTAACTTGTACGTACCAAATCAATTCGCACTTCCCTCAGCCAAAAAGAAAACGAAAAAATAAAACTATTCACACCACACAAAGAGAGAGTCTTGCCCCGTTTTACTATACAAATGCTATTCAAAGCTACTCCCTCCTTCCATCTATATAGGGCCTAATGCGTTTTTCGATGCTAACTTTGACCAAATATTAGAGCAATGATATATGACATGCAACTTACACAAAGCACACTGTTAAATTCGTCTGTGAAAGGTTCTTTCAATGATATAATTTTCACATTGTGCATGTCATGTACTATTAATCTTGTTAATAGTCAAATGCGGTCTTCAAAATCTCATTACGCCCTATATAGATGGAAGGACGGAGTATGAGTCCATGTTAAGTCCGATTAAATTTTTTCGCTTGCTGTATAATGCATGTAACCTAGTCATACCAACATTTTAGTGCATTCCAAATGTCTATACTACCGCTGCAATTCGAACTAAATTTGAATTCGTTTCTCTATTTCAATAAGAATCTACAATCATGATTGTTGCCAACTTCAACCATCATAGTTTCTTTGCTATCCGCCAGATATAAATCGGACGACCTATAATGCAGGATGGCAGGCACACCATCATCAACAACTCCGTTTTTTTTATAAGAGTAGAGATAAAATATATTAAATGTAGTATAACATGTTCATAACCACACCATGTGTATCACCGTTATATATATTCACACATGCGTCGGTTTGAAACACTATGATAAATTCTTCAAATATCTGAATTCGCTTTTTATAATGAAGTATATATGATCTCTATTCGTCTTTTACACCCACACAACCCTCTTATCTTTGTAGCTAGCGCTAACTTTCTCTTGTGCATGCACACGCCCGCATCCCTCTCACCCTCCCTCAGCATTCTCTAGCTCCATCACGCAAATTCGTCTTTTCACTTTAGGTCGTTCACCCACGGTGTGTGTAGGCCCGCCAGCTCGTTCTTTACGGCACACATCGATCGATATGCCTCTCTAGCCAGGTGTGCCTAGCACAAACACAAGCTTCCCCTCTTCTCTTGTCACTGTCCATGCCTCACTCCCACCACTCTTTTCATAGTTCTCGTACTCGCACACTCCTCCCCCCGATATAGTATGCCTCTCGTACCACCTCCTACATGCATCCCTCTCTCTCTATCCTTCTCCTCGTGCCTCATTTGCTTCTAACACACACATGCATGTATACCGATCGATCTCCCAACATATACCTAGATCGACTCTAACTACCCCCCCCATCGATCGACGTACCTCACAAGTTATGTCTCTCCTTTCTCTAACAAAGGGCGATTGATCTTCCTATGTAGTTACGTCTGCTTACCACAGCCACATCGTCCCCCCTCATCATTCGTGCATGCCTCCTGACCCGTCTCTCACACGCACGTGCACAGACAACAAGCAGCCATCTCCTCTCTTATTGATATTGCGGGCGTGCCCTCCGTTTGTCTAGCAAGCCTATCCCAGCATTTGTTAGAAGCAACTCCACTACCACCCCCTCCAACACTCTAGCTCTATCTCTCTCCCAACCTTATTCCTCTCCTGCACATATGCATGGATGCCGATCGATCTCTCTTAATACATTAATTGAGTTTCTGGACTTTTAATGTGCATAATCTAAATATGAATTGCATGCACATGCTCCGGTGCACCAAAGTGGGTTGAAAAATCACATGTGTGTCCTTGGTTGAATTTCTAGGTCCCATGGAAGAAATGAGAATGAAATTCAAACATCTCGGCATCATGACTCGGCCGAGAACATCGAGAAGCTTTGATTTTAAATTCATGTAAATCCAAGACTCGCCTGGAAATCATGAAACTTGGCATGGTGTCATGTCATGGCACTAACATGTTGTGGTAAAAAATTGGGCTGATTTGGAAGCTCGTGGTTCTAAGAGGGAACGTGCCACCTTTGAGTGTGAAACGATATACGCTGCCCCCCTTGAGTTTCTTAACAAAGGCAACATAGAACTACATGTTGGGGAACGTAGTAATTTCAAAAAATTTCCTACGCACACGCAAGATCATGGTGATGCATAGCAACAAGAGGGGAGAGTGTTGTCCACGTACCCTCGTAGACCGACAGCGGAAACGTTATCACAACGCGGTTACTGTAGTCGTACGTCTTCACGATCCGACCGATCAAGTACCGAACGCACGGCACCTCCGAGTTCAGCACACGTTCAGCTCGATGATGTCCCTCGAACTCCGATCCAGCCGAGTGTTGAGGGAGAGTTTTGTCAGCATGACGGCGTGGTGACGATGATGATGTTCTACCGACGCAGGGCTTCGCCTAAGCTCCGCAACGATATTATCGAGGTGTAATATGGTGGAGGGGGGCACCGCGCACGGCTAAAATATCGTATATCAACTTGTGTGTAGAGGTGCCCCCCTGCCCCCGTATATAAAGGAGCAAGGGGGAGGCCGGCTGCCTTGGGCGCGCCAAGGAGAGGGGGGGAGTCCTCCTCCTAGTAGGAGTAGGACTCCCCTTTCCTAGTCCAACTAGGAAGAGGGGGGAACGAAAGAGAGGGAGAGGGAGAGGGAAGAGGGGCTGCGCCCCCCTCCCCTAGTCCAATTAGGACTCCTCATGGGAGGGGGCGCGCCACCTCCTGGCTGCTGCCCTCTCTCTCCCCTCAAGGCCCACTAAGGCCCAATACTTCCCCAGGGGGTTCCGGTAACCCCTCCGGCACTCTGGTTTTATCCGAAACTTCTCCGGAAAACTTCTGGTGTCCGAATATAGTCGTCCAATATATCAATCTTTATATCTCGACCATTTCGAGACTCCTCGTCATGTCCGTGATCACATCCGGGACTCCGAACAACCTTCGGTACATCAAAACATATAAACTCATAATATAACTGTCATCGTAACGTTAAGCGTGCGGACCCTACGGGTTCGAGAACTCTGTAGACATGACCGAGACACCTCTCCGGTCAATAACCAATAGCGGAACCTGGATGCTCATATTGGTTCCCACATATTATACAAAGATCTTTATCGGTCCAACCGCATAACAACATACGTTGTTCCCTTTGTCATCGGTATGTTACTTGCCTGAGATTCGATCGTCGGTATCTCGATACCTAGTTCAATCTCGTTACCGGCAAGTCTCTTTACTCGTTCCGTAATACATCATCCCGCAACTAACTCATTAGTCACAATGCTTGCAAGGCTTATAGTGATGTGCATTACCGAGTGGGCCCAGAGATACCTCTCCGACAATCGGAGTGACAAATCCTAATCTCGAAATACGCCAACCAAACAAGTACCTTTGGAGACACCTGTAGAGCACCTTTATAATCACCCATTTACGTTGTGACGTTTGGTAGCACACAAAGTGTTCCTCCGGGAAACGGGAGTTGCATAATCTCATAGTCATAGGAACATGTATAAGTCATGAAGAAAGCAATAGCAACATACTAAATGATCAGGTGCTAAGCTAACGGAATGGGTCAAGTCAATCACGTCATTCTCCTAATGAGGTGATCCCGTTAATCAAATGACAACTCATGTCTATGGCTAGGAAACATAACCATCTTGGATTAACGAGCTAGTCAAGTAGAGGCATACTAGTGACACACTGTTTGTCTATGTATTCACACATGTATTATGTTTCCGTTTAATACAATTCTAGCATGAATAATAAACATTTATCATGATATAAGGAAATAAATAATACTTTATTATTGCCTCTAGGGCATATTTCCTTCAGTCTCCCACTTGCACTAGAGTCAATAATCTAGTTCACATCGCCATGTGATTTAACATCAATAGTTCACATCACCATGTGATTAACACCCATAGTTCACATCGTCATGTGACTAACACCCAAAGGGTTTACTAGAGTCGGTAATCTAGTTCACATCGCTATGTGATTAACACCCAAAGAGTACTACGGTGTGATCATGTTTTGCTTGTGAGATAATTTTAGTCAATGGGTCTGTCATATTCAGATCCGTAAGTATTTTGAAAATTTCTATGTCTACAATGCTCTGCACGGAGCTACTCTAGCTAATTGCTCCCACTTTCAATATGTACCTAGACCGAGACTTAGAGTCATCTAGATTAGTGTCAAAACTTGCATCGACGTAACCCTTTACGACGAACCTTTTGTCACTTCCATAATCGAGAAACATATCCTTATTCCACTAAGGATAATTTTGACCGCTGTCTAGTGATCTACTCCTAGATCACTATTGTACTCCCTTGCCAAAATCAGTGTAGGGTATACAATAGATCTGGTACACAGCATGGCATACTTTATAGAACCTATGGCCGAGGCATAGGGAATGACTTTCATTCTTTTTTCTATCTACTGCCGTGGTCGGGCTTTGAGTCTTACTCAATTTCACACCATGTAACACAGGCAAGAAACTCTTTCTTTGACTGTTCCATTTTGAACCACTTCAAAATCTTGTTAAGGTATGTACTCATTGAAAAAACTTATCAAGCGTCTTTGATCTATCTCTATAGATCTTGATGCTCAATATGTAAGCAGCTTCACCGAGGTCTTTCTTTGAAAAACTCCTTTCAAACACTCCTTTATGCTTTGCAGAATAATTCTACATTATTTCCGATCAACAATATGTCATTCACATATACTTATCAGAAATGCTGTAGTGCTCCCACTCACTTTCTTGTAAATACAGGCTTCACCGCAAGTCTGTATAAAACTATATCCTTTGATCAACTTATCAAAGCGTATATTCCAACTCCGAGATGCTTGCACCAGTCCATAAATGGATCGTTGGAGCTTGCATATTTTGTTAGCACCTTTAGGATTGACAAAACCTTCTGGTTGCATCATATACAACTCTTCTTTAATAAATCCATTAAGGAATGCAGTTTTATTTATCCATTTGCCAGATTTCATAAAATGCGGCAATTGCTAACATGATTCGGACAGACTTAAGCATCGCTATGGGTGAGAAGGTCTCATCGTAGTCAATCCCTTGAACTTGTCGAAAACCTTTCGCAACAAGTCGAGCTTTATTGACAGTAACATTACCGTCAGCGTCAGTCTTCTTCTTGAAGATCCATTTATTTTCAATGGCTTGCCGATCATCGGGCAAGTCAATCAAAGTCCATACTTTGTTCTCATACATGGATCCCATCTCAGATTTCATAGCCTCAAGCCATTTTGCGGAATCTGGGCTCATCATCGCTTCCTCATAGTTCGTAGGTTCGTCATGGTCTAGTAACATGACCTCCAGAACAGGATTACCGTACCACTCTGGTGCGGATCTTACTCTGGTTGACCTACGAGGTTTAGTAACAACTTGATCTAAAGTTTCATGATCATCATCATTAACTTCCTAACTCATTGGTATAGACGTCACAGGAACCGTTTTCTGTGATGAACTACTTTCCAATAAGGGAGTAGGTACAGTTACCTCATCAAGTTCTACTTTCCTCCCACTCACTTCTTTCGAGAGAAACTCCTTCTCTAGAAAGGATCCATTCTTAGCAACGAATGTCTTGCCTTTAGATCTGTGATAGAAGGTGTACCCAACAGTCTCCTTTGGGTATCCTATGAAGATACATTTCTCCGATTTGGGTTCAAGCTTATCAGGTTGAAGCTTTTTCACATAAGCATTGCAGCCCCAAACTTTAAGAAATGACAACTTTGGTTTCTTGCCAAACCACAGTTCATAAGGCGTCATCTCAACGGATTTTAGATGGTGCCCTATTTAACGTGAATGCAGCTGTCTCTAATGCATAACCCCAAAACGATAGTGGTAGATCAGTAAGAGACATCATATATCGCACCATATCTAATAAAGTACGGTTACGATGTTCGGACACACCATTACACTGTGGTGTTCCAGGTGGCGTGAGTAGTGAAACTATTTCACATTGTTTTAACTGAAGGCCAAACTCGTAACTCAAATACTCTTCTCTACGATCAGATCGTAGAAACTTTATTTTCTTGTTACGATGATTTTGCGCTTCACTCTAAAATTATATGAACTTTTCAAATGTTTCAGACTTCTGTTTCATTAAGTAGATATACCCATATCTGCTCAAATCATCTATGAAGGTCAGAAAATAATGATACCTGCTACGAGCCTCAATATTCATTGGACCACATACATCTGTATGTATGATTTCCAACAAATCTGTTGCTCTCTCCATAGTTCCAGAGAACGGCGTTTTAGTCATCTTGCCCATGAGGCACGGTTCGCAAGCATCAAGTGATTCATAATCAAGTGATTCCAAAATCCCATCAGTATGGAGTTTCTTCATGCGCTTTACACCAATATGACCTAAATGGCAGTGCCACAAATAAGTTGCACTATCATTATTAACTTTGCATCTTTTGGCTTCAATATTATGAATATGTGTATCTCTACGATCGAGATCCAACAAACCATTTTCGTTGGTGTGTATGACCATAGAAGGTTTTTATTCATGTAAACAGAACAACAATTGTTCTCTAACTTAAATGAATAACCGGATTGCAATAAACATGATCATATCATATTCATGCCCAACGCAAACACCAAATAACACTTATTTAGTTTCAACATTAATCTCGAAAGTACAGGTAGTGTGCGATGATGATTATATCAATCTTGGAACTACTTCCAACACACATCGTCACCTTGCCTTTTACTAGTCTCTGTTTATTCTGGAACTCCTGTTTCGAGTTACTACTCTTAGCAACTGAACTAGTATCAAATACCGAGGGGTTGCTACGAACACTAGTATAATACACATCAATAATCTATATATCAAATATACCTTTGTTCACTTTGCCATCCTTTCTTATCCACCAAATAGTTGGGGTAGTTCTGCTTCCAGTGACCAGTCCCTTTGCAGTAGACGCACTTAGTCTCAAGCTTAGGACCAGACTTAGGCTTCTTCACTTGAGCAGCAACTTGCTTGCCGTTCTTCTTGAAGTTCCCCTTCTTTCCTTTGCCCTTTTCTTGAAACTAGTGGTCTCGTCAACCATCAACACTTGATGTTTTTCTTGATTTCTACCTTCGTCGATTTCAGCACCACGAAGAGCTCGGGAATTACTTTCGTCATCCCTTGCTTACTATAGTTCATCACGAAGTTCTACTAACTTGGTGATGGTGACTAAAGAATTCTGTCAATCACTATTTTATTTGGAAGATTAACTCCCACTTGATTCAAGCGATTGTAGTACCCAGACAATCTGAGCACATGCTCACTGCTTGAGCTATTCTCCTCCATCTTTTAGCTATAGAACTTGTTGGAGACTTCATATCTCTCAACTCGGGTATTTGCTTGAAATATTAACTTCAACTCCTGGAACATCTCATATGGTCCATGACGTTCAAAACGTCTTTGAAGTCCCGATTCTAAGCCGTTAAGCATGGTGCACTAAACTATCAAGTAGTCATCATATTGAGCTAGCCAAACGTTCATAACGTCTGCATCTGCTCCTGCAATAGGTCTGTCACCTAGCGGTGCATCAAGGACATAATTCTTCTGTGCAGCAATGAGGATAATCCTCAGATCACGGATCCAATCCGCATCTTTGCTACTAACATCTTTCAACATAATTTTCTCTAGGAACATATCAAAAAAAATAAACACAGGGAAGCAACAACGCGAGCTATTGATCCACAACATAATTTGCAAAATACTATCAGGACTAAGTTCATGATAAATTTAAGTTCAATTAATCATATTACTTAAGAACTCCCACTTAGATAGACATCCCTCTAATCCTCTAAGTGATCACGTGATCCATATCAACTAAACCATGTCCGATCATCACGTGAGATGGAGTAGTTTCAATGGTGAACCTCACTATGTTGATCATATCTCCTATATGATTCACGCTTGACCTTTCGGTCTCCGTGTTCCGAGGCCATATCTGCACATGCTAGGCTCGTCAAGTTTAACCTGAGTATTCCGCGTGTGCAACTGTTTTGCACCCGTTGTATTTGAACGTAGAGCCTATCACACCCGATCATCACGTGGTGTCTCAGCACGAAGAACTGTCGCAACGGTGTATAGTCAGGGAGAACACTTTTATCTTGAAATTTTAGTGAGAGATCATCTTATAATGCTACCGTCAATCAAAGCAAGATAACATGCATAAAGGATTAACATCACATGCAATCAATATAAGTGATATGATATGGCCATCATCATCTTGTGCTTGTGATCTCCATCTCCGAAGCACCGTCATGATCACCATCGTCACCGGCGCGACACCTTGATCCCCATCGTAGTATCGTTGTCGTCTCGCCAACTTATTGCTTTTACGACTATCGGTACCGCTTAGTGATAAAGTAAAACAATTACATGGCGATTGCATTGCATACAATAAAGCGACAACCATATGGCTCCTGCCAGTTGCCGATAACTCGGTTACAAAACATGATCATCTCATACAATAAAATATAGCATCATGTCTTGACCATATCACATCACAACATGCCCTGCAAAAACAAGTTAGACGTCCTCTACTTTGTTGTTGCAAGTTTTACGTGGCTGCTACGGGCTTAGCAAGAACCGTTCTTACCTACGCATCAAAACCACAATGATAGTTTGTCAAGTTGGTGCTGTTTTAACCTTCGCAAGGACCGGGCGTAGCCACACTGGGTTCAACTAAAGTGAGAGAGACAGACACCCGCCAGTCACCTTTAAGCAACGAGTGCTCGCAACGGTGAAACCAGTCTCGCGTAAGCGTATGCGTAATGTCGGTCCGGGCCGCTTCATCTCACAATACCGCCAAACCAAAGTATGACATGCTGGTAAGCAGTATGACTTATATCGCCCACAACTCACTTGTGTTCTACTCGTGCATATAACATCAACGCATAAAACCAGGCTCGGATGCCACTGTTGGGGAACGTAGTAATTTAAAAAAAATTCCTGCGCACACGCAAGATCATGGTGATGCATAGCAACGAGAGGGGAGAGTGTTGTCCACGTACCCTCGTAGACTGACAACGGAAGCGTTATCACAACACGGTTGATGTAGTCGTACGTCTTCACGATCCGACCGATCAAGTACCGAACGCACAGCACCTCCGAGTTCAGCACACGTTCAGCTCGATGACGTCCCTCGAACTCCGACCCAGCCGAGTGTTGAGGGAGAGTTTTGTCAGCACGACGGCGTGGTGACGATGATGATGTTCTACCGACACAGGGCTTCGCCTAAGCTCCGCAACGATATTATCGAGGTGTAATATGGTGGAGGGGGGCACCGCACACGGCTAAAATATCGTATATCAACTTGTGTGTAGAGGTGCCCCCTGCCCCCGTATATAAAGGAGCAAGGGGGAGGCTGGCTGCCTTGGGCGCGCCAAGGAGAGGGGGGGAGTCCTCCTCCTAGTAGGAGTAGGACTCGCCTTTCCTAGTCCAACTAGGAAGAGAGGGGGGGGGAACGCAAGAGAGGGAGAGGGAGAGGGAAAGAGGGGCTGCGCCCCCCTCCCCTAGTCCAATTAGGACTCCTCATGGGAGGGGCGCGCCACCTCCTGGCTGCTGTCCTCTCTCTCCCCTCAAGGCCCACAAAGGCCCAATACTTCCTCGGGGGGTTCCAATAACCCCTCCGGCACTCCGGTTTTATCCGAAACTTCTCCGGAACACTTCCGATGTCCGAATATACTCGTCCAATATATCAATCTTTATGTCTCGACCATTTCGAGACTCCTCGTCATGTCCGTGATCACATCCGGGACTCCGAACAACCTTCGGTACATCAAAACTTATAAACTCATAATATAACTGTCATCGTAACGTTAAGCGTGCAGACCCTACGGGTTCGAGAACTATGTAGACATGACCGAGACACCTCTCCGGTCAATAACCAATAGCAGAACCTGGATGCTCATATTGGTTCCCACATATTCTACGAAGATCTTTATCGGTCAAACCGCATAACAACATACGTTGTTCCCTTTGTCATCGGTATGTTACTTGCCCGAGATTCGATCGTTGGTATCTCGATACCTAGTTCAATCTGGTTACCGACAAGTCTCTTTACTCGTTCCGTAATACATCATCACGCAACTAACTCATTAGTCACAATGCTTGCAAGGCTTATAGTGATGTGCATTACCGAGTGGGCCCAGAGATACCTCTCCGACAATCGGAGTGACAAATCCTAATCTCGAAAGACGCCAACCCAACAAGTACCTTTGGAGACACCTGTAGAGCCCCTTTATAATCACCCATTTACGTTGTGACGTTTGGTAGCACACAAAGTGTTCCTCCGGTAAACGGGAGTTGCATAATCTCATAGTCATAGGAACATGTATAAGTCATGAAGAAAGCAATAGCAACATACTAAACGATCGGGTGCTAAGCTAACAGAATGGGTCAAGTCAGTCACGTCATTCTCCTAATGAGGTGATCCCTTTAATCAAATGACAACTCATGTCTATGGCTAGGAAACATAACCATCTTTGATTAACGAGCTAGTCAAGTAGAGGCATACTAGTGACACACTGTTTGTCTATGTATTCACACATGTATTATGTTTCCGTTTAATACAATTCTAGCATGAATAATAAACATTTATCATGATATAAGGAAATAAATAATACTTCATTATTGCCTCTAGGGCATATTTCCTTCACTACATTAGTGCCCTGTTAAATTTTGGAATTATTCCGGGTTCGTTTGTCGTTTTTTATACATTAATTGAGTTTCTGGTCATTTAATGTGCATAAGTCAAATTTGAACTACAAGCACATGCTCTCGTGCACCAAAGTTGGTTGAAAAATCACATTTGTGTCCTCGGGTGAATTTCTAGGTCCCATGCAAGAAATGAGAATAAAATTAAAACATCTGGGCATCGTGGCTCGGCTGAGAACATTGAGAAACTTGGTTTTAAAATTCTTGTAAATCCAAAACATGTCTGAAAATCATGAAACTTGGCATGGATGTCATGTCATGGTACTACCATGTTGTGGTAAAAAAATTGGCCGAATAGGAACAGATTTTGGTATAGGCTTCTTGCAAATCGAAGCTTCTCTCAAGAAGGCTCGTGGTTCTGAGAGGGAATGTGCCACCTTTGAGTGCGAAACGATAGACGTTGTCCCCCTTGAGTTTATTTACAAAGGCAACATAGAACTACATGAGTGCCCTATTAAATTTTGGAATTATTCCGGCTTCGTTTGGCCTTATTTACACATTAATTGAGTTTTTGGTCATTTAATGTGCATAATTCAAATTTGAACTACAAGCACATGCTCCCATGCACCAAAGTTGGTTGAAAAATCACATTTGTGTCCTCGGGTGAATTTCTACTCCCTCCTTCCATCTATATAGGTCCTAATGCGTTTTTCGAGGCTAACTTTGACCAAACGTTAGAGCAATAATATATGACATGCAACTTACACAAAGCATACCTTCAAATTTGTATGTCAAAGGAGCTTCCAATATTATAATTTTCATAGTATACATCTCATGTGCTATTAATCTTGTCAATAGTCAAAGGCTGTCTTGAAAAACACATTAGGCCCTATATAGATGGAAGGAGGGAGTAGGTCCCATGCAAAAAATGAGAATAAAATTCAAACATCTGGGTATCGTGGCTTGGTCAAGAACATTGAGAAACTTGGTTTTAAAATCATGAAACTTGGCATGGTGTCATGTCATGGTAGTACCATGCCGTGGTAAATTTTTTTGGCCGAATAGGAACAAATTTTGGTATAAGCTTCTTGCAAATCGGAGCTTCTCTCAAGAAGGCTCGTGGTTCTGGGAGGGAACGTGTCACCTTTGTGCATAATTCAAATTAGAAATACAAGCACATGTTCCAGTGCACCAAAGTTGGTTGAAAAATCACATGTGTGTCCTCGGGTAAATTTCTAGGTTCCATGCAAGAAATGGGAATGAAATTCAAAATTCTGGGCGTCGTGGCTGGGTTGGAATCATTGAGAAACTTAGTTTTTTAATTCTTGTAAATCCAAAACACGCATGAAAATAATGAAACTTGGCTTGGTGGCATGACATGGCACCAACATGCTGTGGTAAATTAGCAGTCCGATTTGGGAAGGCGCACACATTAACAATCAACAAAGTCATTTTGGAACAAGTGCTGTCACGTTACAACCGGAAACACAAGTATTATTGAAACTGTGGGCGTTCTACTTACTAGTACCATTTACGTGCCGCCACGCGTCCCCATTTTTTATTAGCTAGGAGGCACCGTGCAGGGTAGCTATTTGAGTACGAGAGGCGTGTGATCAGACCCCTGCGCGTGCTTATCGGGAGGAGAGCCCTTTGACCTCCATCTGCTGTCCACCTCTCTCCCAAGGTCTCCATTAATGGCGCCCGAGCCTCTGTTTAATGGCGTGGCTATGTCTCACTCGACTGAGGTTTAAGAGAGAAAAAAGAAAATCTGAAAGCACGGATCTTGATGTAAGATCCGACGGACCTATATAACATCTACTGCGACTTATAGCAAGACTGATGAATATACAAGGACACGGCAGTCCGCACAGGCCAGGTGCCCTCCCTTGCACTGCAGAAATCAATCAAACAGCACATCAATCAAGAAACCTGCACCTTGCTCAATCAGCCGAACGTATGAGGTGTATTCGAACCTCATACACTGGAGGCGTCAAGGGGCGGAGGCACAAGGGGCAGTGGAGCACGGTGAGGTCCATCGAGACCTTAGAGAGCTCCATCGTTGGTCCTGTTCGGTCTGCATGATCTCACCCTCCTCGTGCACAACCATCTCTCGACTTGGGCAGGGGGATTACAAAGCTTTACCGTCACATATTTTATACTACTTCAAGGTGCATTAAATCAACACATGCAAGTATCAAAAGGAGAGTCACGGCATGCATGCATGCGTTGTAATTAATGCATTGGTAAACGCAAATTATTGAAATATATCGAGTGCAGTGCTTTGATGTGTCGCGTCAACTTGTACATCAACGAGAAGTTTGATTATCCTCTCCCTCGCGGACTTAACTGCACCTGCCTTTGGCTGTATGACAGGTTGGCCACACACCTGTCAGGCCCACCTGTCATACACGCAAAGGCAGGAGCGTCCCTCCCTCGCCCATGAGCGTGGTGGATGGCAAGACTAGGAGAAGCTTTCGCTACACACTCTCCCTCCCGCAAGCGGTGGACATGCAGCAGTTCAATCGGTGTCAGATGACGAGAAGCGTACTGTAGTCCTCCTCCAGTGCAGTAGTACTCCATCATTGTTCGACTCCCCGAAGAGCCGAAGAGCCAAGCGCAGCCCGGACGCTCGTGTGGCACTTTCATGTGTAGAGTAGTCTAGGATAGCGTGTACCATGCCTGTAAGCTTAAAATCGTTGGGGTCGGCTCCATGCTATGTGGCCATCTCGAAGTTAAAAAAATATATTAAAATAGTCTCGTGGCCCTACCTGACACCCTGGTGATTGTAGTTTGCACGCTCATCTAGTCAAGATAGGAATATATATTTTAATTTGTTTTTCTTCGGAAAGGGGGGACTCCCCGGCCTTTGCATCAGAACGATGCATACGGCCACATATATTTTAATTTGTGGTGGGTAAATGTTAGAGGTTGCAGCAAATATATTGTACACTGCGGGTCTTTCAGCCAAGTTTAGAGGCAAGCATGTGGGGCCAGTGCTATGATGTGTCGCGTCAACTCGTACAACGAGGAGAAGCTTGATTTTACTACACGCCTTCTCCCTCACCCATGCGCGCGGTTGCTCGCAAACGAGGACAGGCTTTTGCTTAGTAGTACTTCTAGAACAAGCTATCCGTCCCGCTCGCATTGGACGGACATGTAGCAGTGGATTCGACACTGTAGAAGCAGTAGTAGTAACATCATTGTTCGTCTTCTCGAAGAGGCGAAGAGCCAAGCGCAAACCGAACAGTGCTGTTGCGAACATTGGAGCACGCATATAGCTAGGCTCTTGCATGAGACAAAATTGCTATGTGAGCCCACTATTGTACTAGTACGTACAACTACTTGCTAGTATAGCCCTGTAAACCCGAAAGGAGTATTTGCCCTTCTAGAGATTTCAACAAGTGACTAGACTACACCGAGACGGAGTACATATGGAGCAAAATGAGTGAATCTACACCGTAAATAAATACGTACTAGTTCTATCGTTTTCCTCTCCGAGGTGCACAATATTGAGTATACTGACTAGTCTCTTTTTGACACGCATTTACGTTTTTTACACAGTACAGACGCAAGCGCTCATATACACGCGCATACACTCACCCCTATGAATGCACACACGCACGGCACTATCATCTTGAAATTTACGAAGTCACCATAGGCACCTCGTCGTCGACGGGTCCATAGGTGCTTGAATGCCAAGGAGGGAGAGGGTAGCGGTTCCGGAGACGTTGAACGGTCAATGATGCATCCTCAATTACATGTAGAGAGAATTAATTGGAGAAGCAGAATAGAGCCAGCACGATGTGAATGCAACAGAGTTTGGACTCACATATAATAATGGCGCCCCACCACTCCAATCCATCTACTCCCAAGTCTCTACGCAACACTGCTCACTCCAATCCAAGACCAAGTGACCAGAAGCCACAACCACCTATGGAGGCGATGGACGCGAGCGGCAGTCGGCTGTGCCAAATCATCCAAGGCGCTGGCCTGCGGCCCCGCACCGCGCAGCGTTTCCAGACGGTGCTGGCGACCGCAGGCATCGTAGCCCTCGCCGACGCCAGCTTCGCCTCTCGCATGGACGACATGATGGTCAACTCCATCCGTAAGTTCACTGCCGTCAAGAAGCGCGCGGACGACCTTGTCGTACTGCTCCAGCCCGCGCGCCCTGGCTCCTCATTGCCTGCCACCCTCATCGGCCTCCATGGGCATGAACTCTTTCAAGCCCTGGTGGCCCTGCAGGTGCCGGAGGTCGCGACGAAGAATGTGCACCTCGAGGCCGCGCTCGCCGCGCAGCGCCTCGCCATGCAAGAAACCGTCGACCTGCACATCCACGTCTACGCCTCGACGGGGTAGAGTGCCCTAAGGTTGAGCACACAGATGATCTACGTACGTTCAAATACGATCAACCGTGCGACAGCAGTTCCAAATCGAGAGGGAAAGGCGAAGAGTCGATGGACGGTTGCCAGTTTGCCACGGTATAGGAAGAGGCGCCCTGGCCTACACATCCTTTCGGAAATTGTACAAAAGGACTCGCCGTCTTCTTACTGCACCTGCCTTTGGGTGTATGACACGTGGGTCCAACGGGTGGCTGGCCAACCTGTCATACAGCCAAAGGCAGGTGCAGTAGAGGGGCGAGGAGTAGATGGCCAACACGCACATGAATTCAACGCAGTCTGCAGTTCTCATATAAAGGCTCCCGCCAGTCCAATCTACGAAATCCTACGCACCTATGCACCTAAGGGCAAGAGTGATCACTCCAATCGCAAGATCAGTTGACTAGAAGCTAGACCCATGGAGGCGATGAGCGCGAGCATCAGCCGGCTGTGGCAGATGGTCCATGATGCCGGCCTGCATCCTGGCACCAAGGAATGTCTCCAGGTAGTGCTTGAGGCCGCCAGGGCGAGGGGCCGCTTGGATGACAGCTTCGTCTCCTTGTTCGACGAGGTCCTCGTCGGCTTCCTCGACAAGTTCACCGTCGTCAAGAAGCTCGCGGACGACCTTGACATACGCCTCCAGCCCACGCGCCCAGGCTTTGCGATGCCTGCCATCCTCAACAGCCTCTATGGTGACAACCTCTTCGACGCACTGGTGGCCCTGCGACTGCCCGCCGTCGCGCCGGAGAATGTCCGCCTCGAGGTCGCGCTCGCCGCGTAGCGCCTGGCGCAGCAAGACACCATCGACATAATCACCCACGTCTACGCGCAAATCGTCCACAGGGACTACTACATGCAAGAGGAGGACGATAGGACGCTAGCCTTCTTGGACCGCAGGGCAACCTTGGATGGCATTGTTTAGAAGCACGTTGAGCTTGCCGCCAACGCCGCTGCTCCTCACATGTCGGTTGGTGACCCGGTGCACTAGGGCGTGAGGATGTCGTTGATGGATCCGTATGTATCTTTATCTTTCCGTCAAATCCATGTAGTAGTATATGGTACTACTAGTAATTATCTTACCTTTCGCATCAACTTCATAATTTTCCTACGTACTCCATGCATGAACCGTGCCAGAACCAAACTTCTCATTACTCTAGGGAAAATCGTTATTTCTATCTATCGGTCGCCCCATAGAGCAGAACCAAATTTTACAAGTTACAAGTTCAAAAGGAAAAGCGTGCCGTGTTCGCGTCGCACCCCCACACGGTTTGTCCGGCACGCCGCTCAAGGGGGAATGCGTGTTGTGTTGCATTTTCACTTACAAGTGGGACCGCAGTTGAGCAAACTGACTATCGGGAAACCCCCATTGCGCGATGGCTGAGAAAACAGGAGGGAGAAGAGATGGCTATAACTAGCATGGACTCCAAGAAAATTGGTGTCGGATGGGACTCGTGTGGATGGCGTGCGCCGTACTGCTAGACATGAATGCTAGTTATGGCCCATGCCACCCCACTATATCGAGGTGCTGGTTACTCCACTATATCGAGTATGTAGAACAAATTTCCTGGAGTCCGTGCTCGGCCCTCCTCTATCTCTCTTCTCAGCCAGCCAGCAGACGCGCGGAGCCCATCGTTTGTTTGCTCATATGCGGTCCCACATGTCAGTGAAAACGCAAGAGGACCCACTGAACCTGCACATCTTTCACCTCGACGTGCTGGTGATGAAAAACAAATCCAATAAAGATCTTTGGTGGCTGCTTTTGGAGTTACTCAAGAGTAGTAAGATTCTATTTACAGTTTAACCCAAGATGCACATCACGTGGCTTCACCTACCACTCTATTTTCTTGGATGGCACGACCTGGATGCTGGATGTCCCACGTGTCGGCAAAAGGAGGAAGAACTCGACCAAATCTTCGGTTGTGCTCTCGAATTAGACTAGTTGTGCTAACTTAAAATTTTATTGTGTAGAATGGATGCAAGTTTTGGTATTGGGAAGAAGAGTACAATGATATATTGATAGAGCACAATTTAGTAGATGTTCTAGCACTTTTAGCTAGCATAGAGGCTAGAGATGAGACTAGTGCACTTGTTGATAGAATAGAGGCTAGACACGTCTACTTCTTTACACTCGAAGAAGAAAGAAGCACGCAAGATCGAGCCTCCGCAGATCAACAATGAATGCATCGAGAAGGCACTAATCCAACTTACAGGAGCTGTTATGGAAGTTGGATATCTTCTAAAATGTATTCTTGTGGTTCTTGTTTTCTTTGGTCTTGCTTTTCTAGTCAAAATTTTGGTGATGTATTTCCATGTACCAAAAAATCAATGATGAAAAAAAGATATGTGAATAGTGCACGTACTCAATGACAGAGCACGGGATGGTAGCCATGGACATGGTCGGCCCTTTTTGAAGAGAGTACTAATAAATAACTTTGATGTGTCCCGTCAACTCGCAGAACGACGAGAAGCTTGCTTACTACGCCTTCTCCCTCGCCAACGCGTGCGCGGTGGCTCGCAGCACGAGGAGAAACTTTTGCTTACAAGCGGTGGACGTGAAGCAGTTCATTTGGTGTCAGATTGCCAGAAGTACTACTGTAGTACCATCATTATTGTTCGACTTCCGGAAGAGGAGAAGAGCCAAGCGCAAGGTCACCTACTAACCTAGTACAATACTACTATAGCCAAAGCTGGTCCACCTTTTTACAGCATGGTTCATAAATATAGGCGGCTCTTGCAGCGGCACATCATTTAGAGAAAGTACTCTCTTCGTAGGAACAAAGGAAGTGAAACAAAAGTTGGAGTGGATGCTAGATTGTCAATTAAAAGATGATTACATAGGAAAAAAATCCTATAGCATTCTATCCTATGAATCAAACAACCAATGTAGGAAAATTATGAGGGGGTCTCTCCAACAGTGTTCCTGGGCTCGCACCTGACATCACGGTGGTCGAACATGGAGTCATTCATCTGGTACACGTGGCATCTCATATCTGGACACAAGGTGACGCGACCTCTCACTTCCTCCGCCATTTGAAGCGACGCGCCGGTGGAGGGCTAGCATACTCCAATATTAGGTTGGCTCTATGTGATGTGGCAACTTCATATACTAACCGGATGCTGGCTATACTACTACGGTACTCACACTCCAAGAAGTGACTCGAAAACCATTCATAAATTGAGTCTATGACATGCATTAGCAACTGAAATGTACCATTCATTAAATACAACAAGTCATCAACACACAACGACAACGAGGATACATGTTGGATTATAGATTATTTCCACAAAACATTCTAGCAAATTTTAAAGTTTTCATCACACAACAAATAACAAGCAATGAAATGAACTTCAACTCAACCAATCCTCGGCGTTGGAAACGCTTGCTTTGAACCATAGGTGCTCTGGGAAGGGCCAACTATTGTCAATATCGAGAGCAACGCAGGACTGATCATCCAGGCTGAAGCGACATATATCAGGACCAGGGTAGGGAACCACCAAAATGTCTGAGGTATAGATATAGTTGCTTCTCATAAATGGTAGTAACGTTGTGTCAACAGCAGCTGGATCGCCTTTGACCATCATTGGATAGTTTGGTCCAAGGAAGAGCGAGTTTGTTCCAAGACTATGAATACTGAACCAGGGAGAAGGTGTTTGCGCTAGCACACTAGTATCCATCCTGAATACCATGCAACGGGTGTTGGAATGGGTCAGGAGAGGGCGACCATGGGAGACAACACCTGCTTCCTCAGTAGTAACAGTCTGAGTGCACTGTATACAGAAAAGAAGAGGTGATCCATCGGAATTAGTTGCCAGGCGCCACTGAGTATATAAGTCCTGCTCCTCCTCATGCTCGTGATCATCACCATCGTCATCTCCCCCTTGCTTATAAATTTTTTCAAGTATAGGTGGTGGAATGTTCACAGGACCTTGGAAACACAAGAAGAAGGTTAATTAGTAAAGGGAAACTTGCTAACCCGCATCCATGTGGATGAAACAATTATAATTACGGTGGAAGACAAACATACCGAAACTACGAGGATCCCATGCAAAAACAGTGCCACGAGTGGTGGCAGCAAACACAAGATCCTCGTATTCAATTGCATCACAGTACACATCCGTGTATAGAAACTGATTTCTGAGAATATCCATCTAGTCGAACCACGAAGGACGGTAACAAGCTTGTCGAAGATAGCAACAACTTGATAGTTCTTGTAATTCCAAGAGCGGTTGGGAACTCAACAAATTGCTATCTTCAGTAGACGACAGTCACCATGATCATATTTGAACGTACGTAGATCATCTGTGTGCTCAACCTCAGGGCACTCGGAGATTTTTGGAAGTGGAATCCGCTAACGAGTGTACACATTCACAAGTTCCCACTCGCAATTGTACCCAATATAAACAACCCAATCTCTATTCGTGCCAGCCCAGGACTTACCCTTAAGCGACGGCATCTTGACATCACACATATCATTATCAAGCGGCATCAACTTGCACAAGGCGAGGCCTCCGTCGTCCGCGCCCATGCGAACAGGCTTATAGCGAAGAAGATAAGGGAGATCAAACCACTCCTGGACCCTTGGGTTCCTTGTAATGATGTTATTAGTTGAGTCGAGAATGGGCTTGAACGAACCTGCCATGCTAGCTCAGGTGATGACGTCGCACCGATCAATGAGTTCCCCCACCACGTCATCTTTCAGATCGGGGCAAGAATAACGGGGTTGTTTCCGGCTTGTTCCCTCCATGGAAAAGACGATTGAACAATGGCAGAAGGAAGGGTGAAGGCAAATGGAGGAGGGAGGAAGAGCGTGCGACAGCAGTTCCAAATCGAGAGGGAAAGGCGAAGAGTCGGTGGACGGTTGCCAGTTTGCCACGGTACACGAAGAGGCGCCCCGGCCTACACGTCCTTTCGGAAATTGTACAAAAGGACTCGCCGTCGTCTCACTGACATGTTGGAACGGGACCACATGTCAACGAAACATCGTGTGTAATTTCTCGTGCAAAATGCCATCTGGCCGCGTTGGCCCGAGGTGCCGCATTATTTTTCGACTTTATTTTTTTAATGGCGTGCCGTTTAGTTTTGAAGCACGACTAACTGGTACTGTTTGCAGAGAAAATATAAACTACTCTACCACTACCCCACCTCTAGTACTAGTAGTATAAAAAAGATATATAGGCTGGAGCTTCAGAGCTTTCTTGCTAAGGGCTGCCCACTTGCTTCTCACACTATCACCCTCTCTCCAGATCTAAAAAAGACGGCCTCTCTCTCCCTCCTCACCGGTGGTCACAGATCCGCCGGGGAAGAAAAGGACGTGCAGTGTTGACGCACTCGTCGTCGACGAGCGAGGTAACGCACTGATGACAAGGCCGTCCTCTCAGACCTAGCGCCCGCCGACCCTTAGGTATGCTACCTCTTTTCGAACCATACCCTTGTTCTATTGCCCCATCTGCCATGTCGCTGCATGTGGATCTTTTTCCACTCCACCATCTTCCCAATTTGCTATCCTCTGCTCTGCTGGTCACGCAGACGAAAACCTTAATTTCACTATTAAAGGAAACCCTACTTCATGCAGACTAATCCATGTCTGGGTTGAATAAGGAAAGGAAGGGAGACTGTACTATCCAAGAGAGTAGGCATCGAACCCGCATCTAGGTTGAAAAGGGGAAAATCAGTAGCTAAGGAACGAGTCTCGTGTCTCTTGGTTGAAGAAGGGTAGAAAGGCATGACAACGCAACAGAGAATGACCAGGTCGATCGGTTTGTTGTCCTCACATAGGAAAAAGGTGGCTAAACATAACAAAAATGGGACGTAATCCACATACGCTGCCTGGATATTTGTTGCTCTGGGCAACCATACCTCCCTCACCACTCTATGCGTCCGTGGAGGTACATCGTACTGGTGCGCCCACTGTCCGAATGGGCCTCGCATGCTCTTAGTCTAACTTTTTTGCTGTTAGTATAACGCCAGCAGTCAAGTCAAGCAATGCTACTGCTAAAGTGATGCCACATTTAACTAATGACGCACTCAGTCTAATGCCACCGATAAATTTAAGCAATGCCATTTAATGTCACTGGATTATTTCAGGGTTAGCTATTGATTGTGGATGTATTAAAGATTTTTCAACTAAGGCGTTCTAATGATGTTGCACAACCAGTGTACCAACGATGAAACTTGTGACTACCTTTAGATTTTTGCACTGTTAATGCTTATAGATTACATACCTCACTTTCATGAGATAAGTTAATTTTTTTGTACAGTGTCACCAAAATGCCAAGGCGCTGATGTCATTCTATTTTGGTTAAACTGCACAAAAAATTATGAAGACAAGAGGAAAGGTTAAGAGTGGGCACCTCCTCCTCCGACTGTTCTCTTGATTCGTTCGATCAAGTTTTTATGTTTGATCGATTATCAAGATTGGGATAGCAATTTTCTGGCCAACACTAGGTGCTTCATTGCTTTGGTATGATTATACAATGGGCATCATTTTTCCTAAGTTAATGTTTGTATTCCAAAAATAGTCTCGCCGTGTGATCAAGAGAAGACCAAATCATATTGCAGTGGATGTTCCTCCATCATGTGTGGTTCATTCCCATGGTTCCAGCTGTTGGTGAAACCACTTACGTTTGCAAGAGGAATTGTAGACTTCACAAACAAATTTTTCATTCAGTCTATACTGAATGTTGGCCAAGAGAAGCATCCATGTTAGTAGGAAGAACATATGTTTTTTCTAGATCTTTGCTTTTGGAGCTACATATTTGTATATGATCTGTGAATCATTGAGATGCATTAACATGTTGATCTTATGTATGGGAATCATACTAGTTGGTTTTAGTTGTGGCTGATCTTTGCTTTTGGAGCTACATATTTGTATATGATCTGTGAATCATTGAGATGCATTAACAGTTCCTTATATCTGTTCGCTCAGTGTTTACAAGTTACCGATCGATCACTAGCTAGACTACTAATGCGCTCCTGGCTGTTTTAGTTGCGACGCAAGATCCGAAGTGGCAGTTTTTTGAATAGAAATGCCTACCTCTGAAGAAACTGACAAGCTGCTCTGAAGAAAATGCCATGCGAATCTGAAGAAACTGCTAGCAAAAACGTTCGCAAATGCCCTTATCTCCCAGCTAAAGTTCATCAATTAATGCCCTCGGCTGCGACTCGTTGCATGCTGCTCCGCGTACTGGCTGCGAGCGATTTTGAGTGCCCGCATGCAGCCGGCCGTAATTAAGGCAGCTAACTGATGCGAAAAAGATGTTCTTTAATTGTTGCGGGCCTTTTAAATCCGTGGAATCATTATTGACACGGAGGGAGATGATTCGAGTGCACTCGTTTGACCGTAAGGCCGGCGTGCGACCAAGCACGGATGGGACGTCACAGTCAGAATTTCAGTTTCTCTAGTTTTCCACGGCAAGCTGGCGCGCTAAGCCATGCCTGCTTCATTATGCATTGAATTCCGATGACCGTCGCGCTACCTTCCGCTTATAAGTACTGTTTCTCGGCCTTCTATGGTGGCACCATGACCCAACTCACCCTATCCTCATAAGCCCCCACCGGCCCGACTTTGCTCGCCATTTATCCTCGCTCTCACCACTTCCGCCATGCCCCCGCCCGTTCACGATAGGCGTGGCCGGAGGTGGTCACCGCCAGAACTAGTGTTCGGTTTTTCCCCGGAAGGCAGACGGAGGGAGGAGGCATTCTATCGGTCTTTAGAAGGCAATGCGGAGATCGAGGACTTGTTGGAGCGACCGCCTGGCGGAGGAGCAGGAGTTGTTGGAGCGCGACCGCTTGGCGGACGAGCAGCGTATCGCCGATTTGCGCCGCCAGCGGGACATGGAGCAGCAGCGCACCGACGCTCTGAGTCGCGAGCAGAGCGCCCGCACGTGGGCCGACTACGTGGAGGCCGGCGCCCGGCAAATAGCCCTGGAGGCAGTCGGGCACGCACACGTTCGCGACGCCGATTTTTACTACCAGCTCGTCAAGTGGGTTTCCCGCTTAGAAGCCAAAGCTTCGATGGACCACGCCGGCATGGAAAGGGCCAACGCGCGCGAGCAACGCGTCCTATCGCACCTCTGGCAAGTCCGAGGCGAGGCGGAGGACGCCGGTGCCGGTGTTTAGCGTGTACCGCAGATGGCGGCCGGCATCGTCTAGTTAGCTAAGCATAAGTTAGTACTTGTACGCTACTAGAGTATTAGTGGAAGTAGATAGTTAACTTGGCTATGATGGTTGTCAATGTGGATGTTCAGTACTCTATATCTGGATCAGACCTGTTACTTTGCTCTGAATGTTGAACTTTCTGTTTGAACATATGGAATGGGCTATTATTTTTTTAAATGGGTTGTATTTGTCCTCCACGGGTTTAGAGGCTGACTTGTGGGCCTACCAAGTTGACGCGTACACAACCAGGAGATGATTGTACATGGACAGGATGACAGCAGGGACCCGCCAAGGTCATGGCAGTACGCAAGCAAAGTGCCTCCTTATTTTAATACAATAAAAAAATGGCTCATTGTAATGGATTTCCGACATCTGGGTCCCATGCCATTGTCAACGTAGTCAATAAACGAGAGAGCTGCACAACGAGCGACTGACATCAGGGACCCAGCAGCTCGCCCAGTTATTTTTGTTTTGGGTTAATTTGATAAATGCCACTCCAAATCTGGTGTTTCTAAGAAATGCCATTGCAATTTCCAAACTTCGAAAAATGCCATTTCATGCCATCCCCAGTGGCATTTTTCGAAGTCTGGAATGGCGTTTTTCAAAGTTTGCAAATTGTAGTGGCGTATTCCAAAGTTTACAAAAATTGAAGTGGCATTTTTCAAAGTTTGAAAATTGCAGTGGCATTTTTATGAATCGCCATATTTGCTATGGCATTTATCTAATTTGTTTTTGAGACGGAAGCAGGGTGTCAACTGGGCTGTGCGGGGCACTCTGGCATGTCTAGACGGCCTTCTCTTTTATGTTTACCACAGACTAGCCCAGTAGTTTTTTTCTTTCTGAAAATGGCTAGCCCAGTTTTTTTGTGATTTGCCAAGTAAGTCGCTTTGTCAGGCCTATTGGGCTGCAAATCTTTCAAGACGAGGAGAGCTTTATTCGGCTGGACGAGAAAATGGCCTATCAGTAATGAGAAATGGGCTGTACATTTTTAAAACACATCAAACCGGCAATTACTTTCAAAATTCTTTTTTTCATTTCAAGATTTTAAATTGCATTCATTTTTATGCGTGGAAAATTTGTTGGATTTTATATTGATATACATTTATTTTTAAAATCAGTTTGAATGTGACTCGAAATTTCGGGATTAAAAACAGTTCGAATTGCACCGAAATATGCAACATTTCGTATAATTTTTTAACCGTGGCCAAAATATGGGCTGTAATGCTAACAAAAAGAATATGGGCTCCAAAAGGAACCTTCAGAATTAGCAAATGGGCTGTAAATTATTAGAAATAATGGCAGATGGGCTGTATGTTGTTTTCCACATATTTGAGGCTTTCCTAAAAAAAGGTTAACGCACAAGCAGTGACTCGTGGATGGCCATCCAACGGCCGTCGTGCTTCTTCAATCTCTGCTCTTCCTGCTCCAGCCGCTCAAACAAGCGCCGGCGGGACTGTCTGCTCCCTCCTCCCCGCGGCCGGCTCTGCTGCCGCGCAGACCTCACCGCCCCATCGTACTCCCATCGCTGTCCTAGCCATCCCTCTAGTCACCCACACATGATGTTATTCTCCGGCGACGGCAGACGAACCAGTAAACCCTCGTACAGTCGTACTCCCCTCCGCGTGGGAAACAACTGCCGAGTCTTCCCTGCCTCTGTGTCGTTCCCTTCCTAGGCCTCGCCATCGTCTACCGCCCTAGTGCTCTCGGTGCGGCCTGGTCAACGTGGTCAACGACCGACATGCATCTGAAGTGGACTATACGTGGAGAGGCCGACAGCTGGGTCCACGGCTGCACGCAAGGAAATGCCTCCTTATTACACGCAAAATAATGATTCCTCCACTTGACATCAGGGACCCATCGAAAGGGCCTCTGTATTTCGTGAAAAAAACGTTACCGCCGCTGACAGCTCGGACCCACCAGCTATATCTTCGCACGCAAGGAAGTGCCTCCTTATTACGCACAAAAAAATGAAGACTCCCCCTGCTAGCTGGGACCCACCATGGTGGGAGGCTGACTTGTGGGCCTACTAAGTTGACTAGGACGGGGGCCTTTGTCAACTTTAGTCAATATGAACGATTCTAGCTCCAGTGACCGTACGATGTCCATCCAACGGCCGTAGTGCTTCTTCTACCTCTGGTCTTCTTGCTCCAGCCGCCAAAAGCAGCGCCGGTCATGCCGCATGCTCCTACCTCCCGTGGCCGGCTGTGCTGCCGTAGAGGCCTCACCGCCCCCTACTATTCCCACCGCTGGCCAGGCCCTGCGGCGACGGCAGCCTCACACTGCAGCCGAACCAGTGAACCCTCATACTCCTCTCCGCGCAGGCTTCCACTGCCGCGTCTTCCCCGGCTCCCCGTCGTCCCCTTCCTAGGCCTCGCCGTCGTCCACCGCCCTGGTGCTCTCGGCGCGGCGTGGTCAACGTGGTCAAGGAATGACTTCCATCGGACGTGGACTGTACGTGGAGAGGTTGACAGCTGGGTCCACGGCCGCAGCAAGGAAGTGCCTCCTTATTACGCGGAAAATAATGATTCCTCCACCTGACAACTGGGACCCACTGGATGGGCCACTGTATTTCGTGAAAAAACATTTCCCCCTGACTGCTGGGACCCACCAGCTACATCTTCGCACGCAAGGAAGTGCGTCCGGGCCAAAAAAAATGATTCGCCCCCCTGACTGCTGGGACCCACCAGCTACATCTTCGCAGGCAAGGAAGTGCCTGACAGTCGGGACCCACCTGGTCGAAGCGTACGTAGCGTTGTCATTCTGGTCGCAATCGTGTACGTACATATATACTGGTGGATGTAGAGGCGCGCACGTGTCTTAGTAGAGGCGCGCACGTAGCATGTACACGTACGTACAGCGGCCAGTGTGCAAGAAAGAAAATACGGCCACGTACGTACATACGGGCAGGGTCTCGAATGCCTACTCGCGCATACGTACGGCCAGGGCTCGCGTACATGGCTGGGTCGGAACGGAGAAACAACGTCGTCGTCGTGTTCATGGGGAGCCAACCGGCTGGGTCGGAACGGAATGCGTCGTCGTGTTCATTGGGAGGGCTTGGACGGAACAGCCGATGGAAACGAGGCCTGTCGTACCGTAGAATGGAGAAAACGGCCTTGTGTTCGACCGGCCATGTTTGAAACGGGATCCTGTTCATCGGGAGGGGTCTGGCGTACCACAAAACGGAGGAAACGGACCTCCTACGGTCGAAACGGGTGTCCTGTTGATCAGGAGGGGTGTGGCATACCGCAAAACGGAGGAAACGGACTTGTGTTGGACTGCTACGGTCGAAATGGGGGTCCTGTTCATCGGGAGGGGTGTGGCGTACCGCAAAACGGGACTCCACGGGATACTGTTCATCTCCACCGTCGACCCCCTCCAGCCTCCACGGGCTACTGTTCATCCACCGTCGATCTCCTCCAGCCTCCACCTGCGACTGTTCATCCATGGGCTCCTGTTCATCCAGCCTCCACCACGCACTACTCCATCGGCTACTGTTCAACCAGCCCTCTCCACGGGCTCCTGTTTAATCACCCCTCCAAGGGCTACTGTTCATCCAGCCCTCCACCGTCTACTGTTCATTCTTCCCTCCACGGGGTGGTCCTGTTCATCCTGCCCTCCACAGGGTCCTGTTCATCCAGCCCCAACCGGCTCGATCGATCGGGGTCCTGTTCATCCAGAGGCAACACCACGGGGTCCTGTTCATCCACCCCCACCGGGAACTGTTCATCCAAACCCCCCCCCCCCAGCAACGCTCACTGTTCATCCAGAGGCAGCATCGATCGGCTTCAGTTAGCAACAGTAGCGAAGGAATCGCTCGATCGGGTTCAGTTAACAGCCATCGATCGATCGCTCGGGTTCAGTAACGCGTAGCCTGCAATGCAATCGCTCGGGTTCAGTTAGAGCCCAACGCCTCGCTCGGGTTCAGTTCGAGCCAACGCCTTGCACACACGCGCGTACCTGTAGGAGAGAAACGCGCATCGCTCGGCCCCCGACCTCCCACCGTAACCGGGAACTCCCCGAAATTTTCCTCGCCCTCGCTTCTACCACGGTTTTTTCCGTCATGGACGGCCCAAAGAATGTCATGCATCTGCGTCTCCGGTCCACCCAGGATGAAAAGCCCATTTTTTGTCACGACTTTTTGTAGGAGCCCACCACATCTATGATGATACCGGGTTTTGTCACAATTATCGTCATAGAAGTGTCATATGTATGACTTAATTTTTTTCGTTCGGCCCAAAATGTCACGGATGTGTGTTTTTTGTAGTGTCGAGACGCGGGAGAAGATGGCGCACTGGGTGGTCCTCCACCACGCTTGATTCTCCATTTCTTTGCACCGGCGGAGTAATCGCGTGCTGCGATGGAGCGGTGGTGGCGATCTACCTGCGCCATGCAAGGCAGAGACGTTGGTGGTGGTGGGGTCCAGATGCAGGTGAGGTGGTGCGCCAGCTCAAGAATCACACGGAGTACGGAAAAAATTCGCGGATGGCTCCACGAAATGTAGGTGTCGAGGTAGAATCGAGGGTGAAATGTGTATAGGAGTAGATGTACTGGATCGAGGAAATAAATTTGGCAATGTTCCTCCGGAAATGAAATCAGGGAAAAGAATTAGAGAAGAGGAATTTCCAGATGGAAATGCCTCTGCGAGGTTCTAAATTTGAAAATCCGGCACACGGGGTAGGCACAGATAGAGAGGGATATGTGACTTTGCATTTCCCCGAGTATTTGCCCGAATGTACTCGTGAGTGAACCGGGTATGCGTGCAGTATGCAGTAAAATCTAAACTAGCAAATAGACAGAGGCAATAGTCATGCAACGGAGAAACACACCAGACAAATCATACTAAAGTGTTTTAATGCTAGTGGGTATATGTACTCCTGGTATACATATACCTACACCAACGCACATTTTATTAAAGACTCGGGATGAGTCAATGTTATTTAGTGTATGTGATCTACTAATTAAAATATTTTTAGCAACATAGTGTCAACCCTGTCAAACATTTCAGCTTAACGGAGAGACAAGCAAAAACAATACAAAACAAAAGCACAAAAGCATACATGGAACACAGCATACAGATGACAACAGTACCAGCATACAACAAAGCACGAACGCGCTACACGCTAAATGAAACAACTCATTCCGGGATACATAGTTCTATCCTCATATCGAGGATGAACCGACAGACTGATCATCTTACTGCGTGACTGAGGTCATGCAGAGGACTTGTCTTGCTGGGGCTTTCCTGGAGGACGAAGACTGAGCCAATGTCCATCTTCATCGTCTGACAACACTATGTGTTGGAGTTCGGCTGCTGCGGGTGTGGCTGAAATTGATCCGAGCAAATGCTGCTGGTGGATCCGTAAAAGAGCCTTGTCGAGGGTAACGATGTTGGGTCTAGGCCACAACACAGGCTAAGAGGATAGCACTGGTTCGGATGGCGTTGGGCAAATGACTTGAGATGCGAATTTACGAGCCTCACGGTAAGCTTCCTTGACGACTCGCACCACATCGTTGTCCAGAGTTCTAAACTCGGCAAGCATCTGGGAAATCATCATCCCCTGGGCGGTGATATACTGCACCAGGCGAGCGATTGCGGGGTCATCTCCTTGGATATCGGGAGAAGGCTGCATTCCCACTTCTATCACAATGGGGTAAAAGCAGAAATCCCGCCTAGCTGCCATATGCGGGTACCTGGTTCGGAGGTGAAGCATAGCCTCCACAGCAGCGGCCTGAATGGCTAAATCAGAGGTAGGCATAGCTCTCCCCTGAAAAACCAATGGCAGGCCATCCGCTGCTAGGCTGATGCACACTCTTGCATCGAAGCGATGAAGGTGAGGGATGGGTGACGATTGGAACACCAGGTAATCAGGGCTAGCCTTACAGCCAAAGGCTTTGGTGAGCATCTCAGTAAGAAGGGGTGGAAAGCCAGTGTGATTGACGGCACCGGTGCGGGTGTAAAACTTGGGAGCTTTGAAGGTTCCAGTCATGGCTGGAGTGCTACTAGCTAGGCTTCTCTACAGGGACATGGCTGACTGAGGGGTGAGCGATACAGCGAGCGGAAAGGGGGCTTTTATATGCGGGACATGCCTGCATGGTGTGGCACCTTTCCCTTAATGGCGAAGGGTGAGCGGTGCGTCCGACCAGAAAGGATATGGTTGCTATTTGCACCACGGATAACTAGGCGGGGATAGCGGGGTGAGGACGTGTTGGTCCCGACTGCGCCACCTATTGATTAACAGTGGCCATGCCGGATGCAGGGATGGGTCAAATCCCTTAGGGCCATTACTGGTTAATGGTAGCAGTGATCTACTGCTAGGATAACCTATGCCAGCCTGGCTGCTCTGATACCATGTCCTGTGGCACCCTGATCCGCATGGAGCAGGTGGCCTTCGCACGTCAGCCCAGGATAACACCTGACGCACGACAGGTCCATAATACAGCATTCCAGGTACAATAATATTCATCAAATACATGTGCATCAGAGTACATCGTTGATGAATACAATTATCTGACATAGCCCTAAGGCTATTAAATGACAGCAGAAGTCTATAAAAAGGCGGTGGAAGTTTTGGTTTGGCGGCTCATCAACTCTGGCTGGGTTCCACAACTCACGGGACTAGCAAGGTTACGGCCTAGCACGACGGATCAAGTGAACAATTCGGGTATGACCTACAAAACTGGCATGACACGCCAGGTTAGTACATTGAATGTACTTGGAAGACAACCAAATACATAGCATCCAAACAAGCAGAAGACAAACCAAGAACCGAGCGATGCAACAGCCTATCCCACCTCAATTACTAAACATGGCACGATAACAATCAACTAAGCATGAACAATATCATAGCATCTACTAACATGGCAATGACATGGCATATTAAAACATGCTTCTACATGGCCATGGCAAGACACAGCATATCATCTCAATCATGGCATAATTTAACATATAAATCAAAGCATGGCATGGCATCATGAAACTATGCTGAAAATAAACTACCGATTATATCCAATGCAGTCATAGCATGTTAACTTTATGCAATCATCTTCTGTTCTGCCTTGGTTTTCTAAATGCAACATATTACTCATGCAATGCAGCCAAACTCGTACACCGAGTCCCGTGGACTCTCTTACCAACGGGTTGCCTCGCAACCGAACAGTGATCTTTCCGGCGATCACAACCATGACCAACACTTGGTCTCCAACACTTATCGAGACCTCGTCTCGTGATCATATCAAAACATCGTCGTGACTTCTCACGACTATCTCATAGTTGAAGTCACCATATTCTTGTTGTCACGTCTTTAGTTACCAACTTAATTATTTCAGGTTTATCCTCCATTTCGACCAAGACCTGATAGTGGGACCTACTACGAACTGTTGCTATCGATAGACTTTATATACACTCTGCGGAGGTAGCACACTGTACCCACACCACAGAACCCATGGCCTCGTCATCCCATTCGGGTGGACCAACGACATTCCTACGAAACCGACCTACTGCCATGACACTCTCCCGGCCACTCCGACCCACTCCCAACTGGGCTAGTCCTGGGTGGCCTCGTGTCTACCAAAGACAAAACAACCACTGTCGTGGCCAAAACGTCCCTCACGGGGACCGGTACCAAAAATTCTAACAACGGGCACACAAGGTTTTGTCTGCCTACCTGATCAGGGTAAGCATGCCCATAACCTTCCCTAGTGGGAGGCACCGGCAAGAGGCACGACAATAGATCGCATTAAGGCCTTCCCATAAAACGCAAATGTGGTTGCACTAGAAAATGATCGATTTGGTGGCACTATGCACTACAAGAAAAAAGACACATCCGTGACATTTTGGGCCGAACGAAATTTTTTTCGGTCATACATATGACACTTCTATGACGATAATTGTGACAAAACCCGGTATCATCATAGATGTGGTGGGCTCCTACTTCTATGACAAAAAATCATGACAGAAAATGGGCTTTTCATCCTGGGCGGGCCGGAGACGCAGCTGCATGACATTCTTTGGTCCGTCCATGATGGAAAAAACTGTGGTAGAAGCGAGGGGGAGGAAATTTCGGGGAGTTCCCGGTTACGGTGGGAGGTCGGGGGCCGAGCGATGCGCGTTTCTCTCGTACACGTACGCGCGTGTGTGCGAGGCGTTGGGCTCTAACTGAACCCGAGCGATTGCACTGCAGGCTATGCGTTACTGAACCCGAGCGATCGATCGATGGCTGTTAACTGAACCCGATCGAGCGATTCCTTCGCTACTACTGCTAACTGAAGCCGATCGATTGGATGAACAATGAGCGTTGCGGGGGGGAGGGGGGTTGGATGAATAGTGAGCGGTGGCGTTGCCTCTGGATGAACAGGACCCCGTGGTGTGGAGGGCAGGATGAAAGTAAACGGTGGAGGGGTGGTTGAACAGGACCCAGTGGTGTGGAGGGCTGGATGAACAGTAGACGGTGGAGGGGTGCCCGTGGAGCGGTGGTTGAACAGTAGCGGTGGAGTAGCGCGCGGTGGAGGCTGGATGAACAGGAGCCCGTGGAGGCTGGAGGAGGTCGACGGTGGAGATGAACAGTATCCCGTGGAGTCCCATTTTGCGGTACGCCACACCCCTCCCGATGAACAGGACCCCCGTTTCGACCGTAGGAGGTCCGTTTCATCCGTTTTGCGGTACGCCACACCCCTCCCGATCAACAGGACCCCCGTTTCGACCGTAGGAGCCGTTTCGTTCGTTTTGCGGTACGCCACACACCTCCTGATGAACAGGACCCCCGTTTCGACCGTAGGAGGTCCGTTTCCTCTGTTTTGCGGTACGCCACACCCCTCCCGATCAACAGGACCCCGTTCCGAACGTAGGAGGTCCGTTTCCTCCGTTTTGCGGTATGCCAGGCCTCGTTTCCATCGCCTGTTCCATCCAAGCCCTCCCGATGAACACGCATTCCGTTTCGACCTAGCCGGTTGGCTCCCACGTGTTCCGTTGCCTCCCGATGAACACGACGCATTCCGTTGCCTCCCCATGAACACGACACATTCCGTTGCCTCCCCATGAACATGACGCATTCCGTTGCCTCCCCATGAACACCACGACGACGCTGTTTCTCCGTTCCGACCCAGCCATGTACACGAGCCCTGGCCGTACGTATGCGCCAGTAGGCGTTCGAGACCCCGCCCGTATGTACACATACGTGGCCGTATTTTCTTTCTTGCACCCTGGCCGCTGTACGTACGTGTACATGCTACGTGCGCGCCTCTACATCCACCAGTATATATGTACGTACACGTTCGCGACCAGAATGACAATGCTACGTACGCTTCGACCAGGTGGGTCTCGACTGTCAGGCACTTCCTTGCATGCGAAGATGTAGCTGGTGGATCCCAGCAGTCAGGAGGGCGAATCGTTTTTTTTCCCGGACGCACTTCCTTGCGTGCGAAGATGTAGCTGGTGGGTCCCAGCAGTCAGGGGGCGAATCATTTTTTTTGCCCGGACGCACTTCCTTGCGTGCGAAGATGTAGCTGGTGGGTCCCAGCAGTTAGGGGGAAACGTTTTTTTCGTGAAATACGGTGGCCCGTCCAGTGGGTCCCCGTTGTCAGGTGGAGGAATCATTATTTTGCGCGTAATAAGGAGGCACTTCCTTGCTACGGCCGTTGACCCAGCTGTCGGCCTCTCCACGTACAGTCCACGTCCGATGGAAGTCGTTCCTTGACCACGTTGACCGCGCCGCACCGAGAGCACCACGGCGGTGGACGACAGCAAGGACTAGGAAGGGGACGACTCGGAGCCAGGGAAGACGCAGCAGTGGATGCCCACGCGAAGAGGATTATGAGGGTTCACTGGTTCGGCTGCGGTGTGAGGCTGCTATCGCCGCAGAATAACAGGGGGTGAGAGTGAGTAGAGGGATGGCCTGGCCAGCGGTGGGAATATAGGGGGCGGTGAGGCCTCCGTGGCATGACATCCGGCCATGGGAGGCAGGAGCACGAGGCACGTCCGACGCTGGTTTGGGCGGCTGGAGCAAGAAGACCAGAGGTTGAAGAAGCACTACGGCCGTTGGATGAACATCGTACGGTAACAGGAGCTAGAATCGTTCATATTGACTAAGTTGACAAAGCCCTCCGTCCCCGTCAACTTGGTAGGCCCACAAGTCAGCCTCCCACTATGCTGGGTTCCAGCTGGCAGGGGGAGTATTCATTTTTTTGTGCGTAATAAGGAGGCACTTCCTTGCGTGCGAAGATAGCTGGTGGGTCCGACATGTCAACGGGGGGCACGTTATTTTTGTGAAATACAGAGGCCCTTCCGGTGGGTCCCGGATGTCAGGTGGAGCAATCATTGTTTTGCGCGTAATAAGGAGGCATTTTCTTGAGTGCGGCCGTGGACCCAACTGTCAGCCTCTGCACGCACAGTCTACTTCGAATGGTGTCGTTCATTGACCACGTTGACCACGCCGCGCCGAGCGCATCCAAGGTGGTGGACGACGGCGAGGCCCCGGACAGCAACAAGGCGGAGATGGGAAGACGCGGGAGTAGAGTCACGGACGGAGAAGTGTACGAGGGTTAACTGGTTCTAGTGCGGTGTGGTTCGGCAGTCGGTGGAGAAGAACAGGAGGTGTGGAGGGGTGGAGGGATGGCCTGGCCAACGGTGGGGTAGCGCTTCATACCGAAGCGTGCTAAGCAGAGCTGCTAGCAGCAGGAGGCGGGAGGTGGTCCCGTCGGCGCTGGAGGAAGAAGACGAGAGATTGAAGATGGATGCCGGTCGTTGGATGTAAATCCAACGGCTAACATGTCAGAATCATTTGTTGACTAAATTGACAACGACTTGTGTTGGCTTCGACCTATTGGCCCACATTTCAGCCTCCAAAAATGTGGCACGTATTCAACCCATTTCTCAGAATTTAGAGTCTTTTTTTTGCGCGGTAGAATTTACAGTCAATTTGATTTTTTTGAATTACAGCCATTAGCTGGGCTGGGTGAACAAATAATGTAGCGTCCATGCGGCCCATTTATTTTATTTCCTAAAAATTTATAGGCCATTTGCACTTTCTCGAAATACACGATTTTCCTGGGCTGATTCTAATTATAATGTTGGGTTGGGCCAGCAATGTTATCAAAAATAAAAAGGGGCTGAGCATTTTGTTATAAATATATTTAAATAATAAGTGATATTATTACATTCGTCCTTAAATCTTACCAAGCTTTTATACACAATCACTAGGATTTTCGTGCCAAAACAATCCAGGATTGATTTTATTTGTTAAGAAATTATTTTTATAAGTTAATAAGATGTGGGATATTGTTTTCTTACATATGTAATTATCTGTTAAATATATTATGACAATAAAAATAATATATAATAACATATAAAATAATTTAAATATATATAATATAGTTAGAAGGGAAACATAAGTTGGACCTGGCGTTCCTATTCTTATATAGAAAAATAGAACAGACCTCTGCGTTTTCTTCAAAAAAATACATAAATTGGGCTGCCAAAAATAAAACCTTGGATGGGAGGTCCATAGGCCGGTCGATACATGACGGCCCTAAGAAAATACAAACAGGCCTATGGACCTCCCATCCAAGGTCGTGGGCTGCGCATGTTAAAAATGAAAGCCTAGACGGGCAGCCCAAAACCACATCCAACACTTGCCAAAACTTCGTCCCTCGTTTTCTCTGTGTTTCGCACACTCGACATTGTGTGGGCATTTTGACTGTGCATCATATGAAGATGTGCTATGCATGAATGTTGATCAGCATGATGTTAACTGGCTGGTAGTTCCATTTTCGACCATGAGTAAAACTTCCAACATGATGTTAACCCTGTTTGAAAAGGCCGTGTTAATATAAATGCTCCGCCTCTGAAAGTTGCAGTTTCTTATCTGAAACTTGCAGTTTCTTCTCTGAGAATCACATTGTCTGCACTTTTATACTCCTATGAAACTACATTTTTAAGTGCTAAAAATGGATCTCTAGAATTCATAAAATACTTCATATGCTCGATACTGCAAATCTGAAATTCAAAAGACATTCATATCGAAAAGTACTCTCAAAATACACAACACAAAACACAATTCACAACCTGCAAATACTGACAACCCTAAGCTCCTCCTGACAATTCACAACCTGCCCGACTATTGGGCTGAGGGGGCAGCCCCCTCCTATTCCTCGGCGGCAGACAACCGCCCCGTGAGACGATGTGAACGGCGAGGGAGACGATGGCGGGGAAGCATCATCGGGCCAACTGCTTTTCTCCTCTTGTAGTTGGGTTCGGTCGACAAAGACTCCACCAGCTCGTTTTGGCAGGACACCCTCACAAACGGCACCCTGTAGATGCTCTATCCTTCAATCTCTGATGGATGCTCCATCTGGGATCGATACTCCCACCACCGCTCCCTCACGATCGGATTCGATGAATATGTTTGCTCCATGGCCCAGAGGAGCAGCTCTATGTACTCCGGCGCGACTCCCTCTGGGAGTATCGCCGCCTTTTCGCTCTGTTGCAGATATCTGGCCATGGATGTCGCCGTCGCCGCTAGTTGGTCCTTGTTGTCAAACCAAGACTGTATCTCCAACATCCTAGCTAGCTTCACAGGGTCGCCGTCTGCGATCCTCACGTATCGGTTGTACTCCTCCATCGATCTACTTCTCCACAACACCTTCACTCGCCGGCGGTGGTTTTTGAATGGAAGAGGAGAGGAGCAGCGCTGGTTTTGGATTAGAACGGGAGAGGAGCGACACTAGTTTTGGACCGGAACAGGAGAGGAGGGGCGGTGGTTTTGAAATGGAAGAGGAGAGGAGCGGCGCTGCATTTAGATTGGAACAGGAGAGGAGCGGCGGTGGTTTAAGAGGAGAAGAGCGGAAGAGCGACGCTGGTCTTGGAAGTAATTTTTTTGTTGTTTTGCGTATTTTGGGTCAAAGTTTGACCACGTACTATATTTGACAAGAAAAATGTGAATGCATGTCACCAAAAATTGTATCGTTTGGTTCATATCTGAATGTACTTTCAAATTATATTATTTTTGCAACGTATAACATATATTTTATGTGCGAAAATCATGGTCAATTATGACCCAGAATAAAAGGGAGACTAGTTAATGTGGGGTCGCTTTCTTAATTGAAGGGTAAATTGATTTTGATTTTGATCCAGTCACAGCGCGCCCGCCCTCTCGTCCAATCCTAAATCGCTGCCGCATGCTCCTCTCCCTCTTCTCCATTGCAAAACCACCTCCTCTCCTCTCCATCATCTCCATTCCAAAACCACCGTCTCGCCTCTCCCTCTTCTGAGCTTCTCCATTGCAAAACCACCTCCTCTCCTCTCCATCATCTCCATTCCAAAACCACCGTCTCGCCTCTCCCTCTTCTGATCTTCTCCATTGCAAAACCACCTCCTCTCCTCTCCATCATCTCCATTCCAAAACCACCGTCTCGCCTCTCCCTCTTCTCTATTGCAAGACCACCGTATCTCCTCCCATCTTCCAAAGCTAGCACCGGACCACTCAGAAGGACATCTATGGAGAGGATGCAGCAGCGAATCAGGCAGATCGTCGGCGGCGACAAGGCAAAGTTAGCTAGGTTGAAGGAGATCCTTAGTTGGTTTGACAATGAGTGGGAGATTTCGAGGACGGTACGGGCCATGTGGCAATGTATGCGAAAGAGCGAGACGGCGATGATGAGGGCGGCGATGTACATGTACTCCTCGGCGGCAGTGACGCCACAGTCCTCCGAGTTCATCGAGTATCTCCTCTGGGCGATGGAGTAGACAGATTCGCCCGAGGCGACAGTCAGGCGGAGGTGGTGGGTGTACAGGTCGAAGGTCAAGCACCCAGAGGATAAAGAATCGATCGAGTATGGTGTGCCGTTCGTGAGGGTGCAGAGCCAGCCGGAGCCACAGGAGTATTCGTTCTCCCACCGCAAGAGGAGGCCGGATGGCGCGACGTCGCTTCCCCGCCATTCTCCACGGTTCCCTCGACGCTCGCCTCGTTTCAACGACGGCGGTAGGGTTTAAGTAAGCTTCACACTAACCTAATCTTCCACCTGCTCATGCTTACAATCAGTGTGACAGCTAATGAAAATCATGCTTACAATCAGTCTTCGAGTACTACGCCAATCACCCTAAAATAGCTCTGGACCTTTGGGTCAAAGTTGTGACACAGCGTACAAATAAAGAAAAATAGATTGGTGCTTCTTTCAGAAAAGAGTACTCCCTAGAAAACTGCCAATATAAGCTACTAGTATTTGGTTAGATGATTTGCTGCCGAGAAAGATCCGTCCACAGAGAGCGCCACACACCCCACTGGTGGTGGTGGATGCCAATGCGTGCATGCAGCATGGTTGGTGTCGGTAATTTTTACTTGGCACACCTCGCACTCTGCATATATGCCGGTTCCATACGTACATTTGTGCAGTTCCACCAAAATGCAGCTGAATAACCCTGTTTGCACAGATAATGAAAAAGCGTGATTACATTATAGTGGCAATAGTTGATGAAACACACAAAATAAATAGAAGAAAATATTGCGATAGTATCATAGTATGCCATGCTGCGAGGGCGAGATGGGCCCTGCGACGCCTCATACGGTACGCCTCATACTAGACATCATCCCAAGTCTCCCAGATACACCTTCTGCCAGTGATGAACATCAGTGTACAACGGTAGTACAAGGAGGCGCCTTGAGACATTCAAATCTCTATTTTTGTACATATCAACTAAAATTAAGCACCCCAGTTTACAGAAACGCTTAAACATTAACAATGGGACTAGTTGATGAAACATACATTAACAAAGAGAAGCACTTTCTTTATCTACATTGGAAATGAAATGATAGAGATGACGCTCTATTTTAACTATATTATTACTTCATTTTATCAGTGACACTAGGGTCGAGCAGGTGGCAAACGAGGTGTACCGTGCATCGCAAGGATGGAGGCGGGGGGTTCTTAGACTGGGATGCTGAAGCTGGCTCTTTCAGTCACCAACATGGATGATTCAATTCATGGGACCTTTTGGTGCAGTTCACCTAAAATGAAGCAATGTCCCGTGAGCTAGCAGCTTCTTCTTCAATTTTTTTTTAAGAAAAGTGCTCCAGCCCCGGTTCCATTTCCATCAGAAAACGAAACCCACCGAGCTTCTTCTTCATTAGTTGCAATAAAATTGAGCAACATCAAGGTTGGTTGTGAAGCTCCTGGAATGCTCAACTATAATTTGGATATCATTTGTGCAGTTCAACTAAGATCGAGCGTGAAATGTATATCTCTGTTTGCACAAAAAAGGTGGAAAGGAGGGTGACTAACAAGTGATGAAACATGCATCAAATGAAAAGAAGCATGTTCCTTATCTGAATGGCAATCCTACAAGGACAGTAGCAATTTCTAAAGCACTGGCATTGCTAGATATTAGTGTGGGCATTAGGATTAACTATGACAACCGTTAAATATGACATTACTTTGGGCACGGGAGAGTAGGCGGACGAGGACACTTGCATTTCTAACGAAAAGAACCAACTTATCTTAATGGGAAATTTTAGCAGGACATGTAAAGAAGTGCCATTGATTCATATTACTGGAGGCATTACATTGAAAACAACATTGGTTTAACGTGTCCTTACTTTTAACAGTGCGACTGCTACATTTTACCAGTGGCATTACATAAGAGTGCCTCGGGGCAACAAACATCAGAACAGGATATCTGGGTTGGTCCCATTTTTGTTCGGTATAGCCACCTTATACTGTGTGAGGCTAGCAAATCTAGTGCTGGACTTACTCTGTTGACTTGTCCCCCAGTCCCCACTTTCTTTCCTTTTCAACCAATAGATCGGGTTTATATTGAGTTTGTACTGCGTTTCCCTTTATTTCCCTATTAGACCTAGAGACCAGTTGGATAGCCAGTCTCTGCTACTTTTCGCCCCCATTATTTCGTCTTTCGACCAAGTCCTAGATTCAGGTAACAAATCCTCCCCCACCCCCACCCCCTTTCTTCCTTGTTTGAACCAAGTAGTACTAGATTCGAGTGCATGAACTAGTTTTACCTCTTAAACTAAAAAAAATAGGTGGTTTTCGAATAGCCGATCGATCCTATCTACAAGGGGGCCTGAGAAATAGTAAAAGATACAAATGCAACGATGTCAAGAGCTCGGGAAGTAGAGCAAGGCCGGTTTCGAAGGAAGTTATACCTAATGGTCACCGGGATGTCGCTAGGTGGGCGGCGGGAGGCCGGATCTGCCCACACTACGGCATCGAGGAAGAAGGGGTCAGAGGCCCTCCCTCGCCAGCGGTGCTTGGGAGAGAACGACAAGGCAGGCTGATCGGGACGCGCCCAACATTGGGTAAGAGCCATTGCCGAGGACGACCGCGTGAACGTTGCACCTTCTCACCTTCCCCAGCGGAGAGGATCCGGCTGGATCTGTGACCAGCGGTGAGCAGAGAGAGAGAGAGTGTGTGGCCACCGCTGTCGTGTTTAGATCTGGAGAGGCCGAGACAGAGTGAAGAGAGCAACACTAGCAAGCAAGCGCGGAGGCTCCTGCCTATATAGTGGAGTAGTACTAGTTTTCTTTTGTCTACCGGAGCTGGCTTGACCTCGTCAATGACTGTCGAGAAGTCTTCATGCACGTGGCCCGGAGGCGCAGTTGTCGTCATTTTGATCTAAAGCGCCGGATTATAACATATAACACGAAAAAATGCCACACGACAAGAAATCATAACCTCACTGCCCAAAGGAGACAACATGAATCCCGATAAACAAACTAGACAAGGAACAAAGCTCAAAGTAAAGATAAACTCGTAGAAAAGGGGTCCGTCGATAGATGTCCTAATTAACATAGCCGGCTTGACCTAGATGGCAGCCGAGTAGTCACTGTTCGTGCATGTGCCCCCAATGACTAGCCCAACTTAGTTGTCGCTGTTTAACCCTCGCAGTGATCCGATGCACATGACACCTAATTTTGCGAGATGACAAGAAACCTTTTTTTAGATTTCTCACCACAACTACAGCCATGTACAACACAGCCTGCACGATATGTAGACGATAGCCAATCCAGGCGTGTTTGCTGGAGTCTGGTCACATGCGTGGACGAACTGATCTTCCGTGTCTTGCAGGGATTGTCCAGGCACCAACGTAGTACAACACTTCTCTAGTACTATCGCTCATCTCCCTCTTCTATTAAGTCACCCGACTTGCGGGGCCGGGGAGTGTGCCTATGGTCGGTTCTCAATTGCCGTCCCACATGTGTGTGCAAACGCAATATGATGCGCGTTCCATTCGGAGAGCAGCGTGCCAGACCAACCGACCGTCTGGGGTGCGACGCGAATGCGATGGGCGTGCTGTATACTCCGTACATGTGTACCGCCGTTTTCTAGATGCTTTGCTCCATGGCGCGGGCGCAATCCATGGATACAAAATTAGTATACTATATACTATTTAAAAGTCGAGGGCGGGGCTTTTCCTGCGCGGTAGGCGGCGGGGCAGTTCCGCCTAGTCGGTTCGACAGAGACGCGAGAAGACGAGGGAGTAGGCTGCTGCAAACATAGGGTTGTGTGATTTGACAGCGAGTTACTGCTGGACAGGTGGGGCCCCGTGATTTGACTTGCCATTATCATTTTAACTGCGGCGCTACGACCGGCGTGAGTCTCCCGATTCCTGACCACCTCCATACAGGTGCCTCTCCGAATGCTCCACCATGTAGTAGAGGCTGGCTCTTGCATGAGAGCCCACTTCTCCACTTTTTCCTTGCCTCTCTTTCCTCAACATATGCAAAAATGCCATGTAATGCGCACTATTGTACTTACTTTTACTTGCTCCTACAGGTGCTTAAGCTTGCCACATAGGCATAAAGTCTGATGTGGCAAGTTAATCAAGAAGAGAGAGACTAGTTTGGTGACCCAAGGAAGAAACGGTGCTAAGCGCGTGTACCTAGGTGAAAAGACAATTTTGAGTCTATAGCTAATTAAATGAAGCAAACTTAGCAACACCATTTCATTGGAAGAGGTCACTCCTTGGCAAATGCAATAAATACTAGTACTCCCTGTGTCCCATAATATAAGAACGTTTTAGGCACTACACTAGTGTCAAAAACATTCTTATATTATGGGACGGAGGGAGTACGAAGAAAGAGATAGAGAAGAGTAAAAACATACACTTATAGCCAACCTTGTTGTAGTATGAGTGACTAAGTGATGACTATGTATGACATGCCAACATCAGATAGCCTAACGCACCGTGTTAAATCTCCAAGGGCGCGACCGCGCGAGTGACGCGACGGTCGTGGTAGGCGCGACCATGATACGGGCTGCTGGCAGCCCTTGGATCTGAGATCAAACGGTCGCATGCTAAGTTGCTGAAAATTTGAAGAATAACCCTCCAGGATAGGATATTCACCCATAGGTCTAGAATCACGCCATGCAACCGTTCGATCTCAGATCCAGGGGATCTCGGAAGCCCGTATCATGGCAGAATGGAAAGCCACTACCCTGCCGTTCGCACGCTGGCAGTTCGCTCCTACTCGTCCCCGCACGTCCTTCAATACTACGGCGGTTCGCTCCTAGTCGTCCCGTCCATTCACATTACAGCAGTTCCACTAATCCTAACCCTCCTCCCAAATCCATGGCATCCCAAATCTCCACGATCGGTGGTGACTACAAGGTTAGAACCATCACCGGCGATGAGTTCGACGTCATCTACACCCGTTCTTCCGCGACGGTGAAAGGATGCCTTTCTCGCTTCACACGCATGTTTGAAAACTCAGATGATGAGTGGGTCGCTGGGCTAGATGTTGAGTACACCACAGTCCTGGGACGAGAGAAGGATCTAAAGGATGAAGAGAGGAAGAAGCCCGCCGTGATCCAGGTTTGCGTACATAACGTTTGCTTGGTCTACCACATATGCCATGCCGACGTTGAGTGCCAGGATTTTAAGAACTTCCTCAAGGACAAAACAGTGAAATTCGTTACTGTATACTTTAAGAACGACAAAGAAGTCCTGGGTCGGATAGGCCTCGTTGTAGGCAACCCCTTCGACCTCCAGAAGAATCGGCTGGTGCCCTCTCGTCAGCCTTCAATGCTGACCCTGGCAGGAGCGATGGTTCATCCTTCGTACCGTAAACTGGAGAAACCTCATTACACGTTTCATCATCACGCATGGCAGCGGAATGTACTAGATATAGACCACATCCACTACGCTGCAATGGATGGCTACCTTTGTTTCAATATCTACAAGGGTTGGATGCAGAGCAACAACCAAGTGTGCGGTTCAAGCAAAGAAGTATCGGCCAAGAGGAAGAGGGACAAGGACGAAGTCGAGGACGTGGACGAGGACTCCGGGTAAGGTGGCAGTGTCGTTGCTCATGGTGGTTCTAAACTTCTAATGCAGTGTCTACCGGATTAGTTGCATAGTTTAATTTCAGGTGTGCTTAGTTTAATTTGAGGGGTGTGTTGTGCTGAGCCCCCAGCAGAACTATGTTATGTTTCTTCTCGTTACTTTAACTCTTCAGTATGTACATACTACCAGTATTTCTTTAATAGAATTTAGCACCCCAATTAAGCACGTACTAGCTTTTTTAATAGTACTATATGCGTAATTTGGCGACGAGCGCTCTCTATATGTACCACCTTTTTTTTAATTTCAATTTTTGCTCCATGGCGCAATCCATCGATAGTACTACTGTACAAAAGTATACATTTTTTAAAAGGCTAGAGTACTGTTCATCACATATATAGCCAGTTAAATTCTCAACCTAGAACGATGTGCATGCCATGTAGTAAACCGATACGGAGGAAGTATAGTAAAAATGAGGTGATTTTACCGAGCGATCGGCGGGGGAGCATGGCCTCTGATGCGGTCCCACGTGTCATGATGTACCAAGGCGATGCGCATGTCCCTCTTGAGGTAGAAGCAATACTACGTGGTTTGAGATGATGGCGAACCGAAGTGTGAAATAATGGTTGCTTCGTCCGTCTGGGATGGTGCGGCATTGTGATTTGACGTCTCATTGCTCATTACTACTACTGGGCCGATACGAGTGGGGTGCATCCCCGCTGCTGTTCTGCACTGTTATTTGGTGCTTGACACGTCGACCCGGTTGCTATATGTCCCACATGTCAGCGACAGGAAGTATAGAATTCATGAAAGGGAGCGTCGACGGAGGAGTATACTACAGAATTCATGAAAGGGCGCGACTTAGTTTTGGAGAAATCTGTTTTTACGGAGTACGTACCCACTAGGGTTTATAGGGCTCATCTAAAAAACATTCGTTTTTCCGTTTGATAAGTCTCAATTCTACTATACTAGTAGTAGTACCATTACATGTTGGATTTCTAGGTGCGTTAGATCACCCGACGCAAGCAGTGTCAACAGGAAACTAACCAATGCATGTACAAGTTCATGGAAATTTAGTGGTCATTCATGCATTCGTTCTAATTAATGCCTCGGTAAACATAACTTCTTGAGAAAAACGAGCGTACTAATTACTTGTGCAAACTACGAAATTAATTCGACCACTCACCGTCTACCTTGGTTGGAGAGATTTTGAAATTGAGCCATAAACTGGAAAGGATGGAGTAGTAACTTTTGTCTCGATTACTATTTGTGGCCTTGTATAGATGCAAAATGTATTTTTTTATAGTGGCCTTGTATAAGTAAATGGAGGGAGTACTAACCAAAGTACGTATTAGGGACGAGGAGTAAACGGAGGGAGTAGTAAAATTTTCTCCTAGTGCTGCGATCCGCCGCGCGCGTGGGCGAGGGAGCGGGCGTAAAGGCGTACAGTAGTAGTAATAGTACTCATAAGCAAGCTTCACCTCATCCTGCGAGCCACCGCGCCCGTGGGCGGGGGAGACGGCATACTAAGCAAGCTTCTCCTCGTTCTGCGAGTTGACGGGACACATCAAAAGTACTCCAGTGCATAGAGCCTTGCCTCTAAGGTAGGCCCGACATGGTTTGCCTCTTTTTTTTAATTTAACATAACGCGTCAAGTCGCAATTTGTTTGTTCATCGTGGTAGAAGACCCTCCCTCCACCAAGTGGACAACCAGTACACGTGCCAAATTACCATGTGGGCTGCCTTTTTCGTCCAGAAATTAGCTCCACCGTGTACCCGCGCGGGTGTGGTTGGGAAAGAGACGGGAGTACGTGCGCCGTGCGTGCAGCTCTTCTCTTCGTGCACGTCTCCCTCCTACGTGGGTGTGTGTGAGAGAGATACAAACCTGCTGGCAGCCCTTGGATCTGAGATCAAATGGTCGCATGCTAAGTTGTTGAAAATTTGCAGAATAAACCTCCAGGATAGGATATTCACCCATAGGTCTAGAATCACGCCATGCAACCGTTCGATCTCAGATCCAAGGGCTCTCGGAAGCCCGTATCATGGGAGAATGGAAAGCCACTACCCTGCCGTTCGCACGCTGGCAGTTCGCTCCTACTCGTCCCCGCACGTCCTTCAATACTATGGCGGTTCGATCCTAGTCGTCCCGTCCATTCACATTACGGCAGTTCCACTAATCCTAACCCTCCTCCCAAATCCATGGCGTCCCAAGTCTCCACGATCGGCGGTGAGTTCAAGGTTAGAACCATCACCGGCAATGAGTTCGACGTCATCTACACCCGTTCTACCGCGACGGTGAAAGGATGCCTTTCTCGCTTCAGACGCATGTTCGAAGACTCAGATGATGAGTGGGTCGCTGGGCTAGATGTTGAGTACACCACAGTCCTGGGACGAGAGAAGGATCTAAAGGACGAAGATAGGAAGAAGCCCGCCATGATCCAGGTTTGCGTGCATGACTTATGCTTCGTCTACCACATATGCCATGCCGACGTTGAGTGCCAGGATTTGAAGGACTTCCTCGAGAGCAACCTAGTCAAATTCGTTACTGTAGACTTTGGTAACGACAAAGAAGTCCTGCGTCGGATAGGCCTCGTTGTAGGCAACACCTTCGATCTCCAGAAGAATCGGCTGGTGTCCTCTCGTCAGCCTTCAATGCTGACCCTGGCAGGAGCCATGGTTCATCCTTCGTACGGTAAACTGGAGAAACCTCCATACACGTTTCATCGTCACGCATGGCAGCGGAATGTACTAGGTATAGACCACATCCACTACGCTGCAATGGATGGCTACCTTTGCTTCAATATCTACAAGGGTTGGATGAAGAGAAACAGCCAAGTGTGCGGTTCAAGCAAAGAAGTATCGGCCAAGAGGAAGTGGGACAAGGACGAAGTCGAGGACGTGGACGAGGACTCCGAGTAAGGTGGCAGTGTCGTTGCTCATGGTGGTTCTAAACTTCTAATGCAGTGTCTACCGGAATAGTTGCAAAGTTTAATTTCAGGTGTTCTTAATTTAATTTGAGGGGTGTGTTGTGTTGAGCCCCCAGCAGAACTATGTTATGTTTCTTCTCATTACTTTAACTCTTCAGTATGTACATACTAGTATTTCTTACATTTCATCTTTTAGTTGGTATAGTACTACCACTCGTTTCTTCACATTATATAAGTACAATATATATGGCCAACATCATATAGCCAGCAGTTTAGTTGTCAAAGAATTTCAGGGTGCTTAGTTTTGTCAAAGAATTCCAGGATGCTTAGTGGGTGCTTGGATCCATGGGACTTATTTTAGTCTGACTAAAAATAGTCTCTTTAAGAGGCTAAAGTTCCAACCACCCCTGACTAAAGAGGGGCTAAAACTAGTCTTGAGACTAAAATTTTTTAGTCAGGGGTACCCCAACTAAAATGTGGATTAGTCCTCTCTCTACGCATTTAACTCCTCTCCTTTAACACAGGCGAGTTCTGGATTGGAGGGTTTGGAGGATAATAAATGCTCATTAACTTGATTTTAGCCTTTTTAGTATTTGGATCCAAGCATGGGTGAGGCTAGCATGTTTTAGTCCCACTACTTTTAGTCATGGGACTAAAACGTATCCAAGCACCCTCTTAGTTTTATTTGAGGGGTGGGTTGTGCTGGACACCATTATTGTGACTAGCCTTTTTAATAGTACTATATGCATAATTTGGTGACGAGCGCTCTCTATATGTACCTCCTTTTTTTTAATTTCATGTTTTGCTCCATGGCGCAATCCATCGATACTACTGCTGTACAAAAGTATACATTTTTTAAAAGGCTAGAGGGCGGGGCAGTCTAGCTTGGTCGGTTTCACGAGAGGCGAGGGACTTTGTGATTTGACGGCTCATTACTGCTGGAAGGCGGGGCCTTGTGATTTGACTACTCGTATAAATGCGCCGATGACCTGATCGAGGAGGAGCAAAGAACCGTGCTGTATACTCAAGTTTTCCACTGGAGTAGTACTGCGACGGAGGAGCACGAAACACGGCAGCCCAGTGCCATATGGCGATTAAAAATGATCTAATTTGCTAGTCATCTCATTGTTAGCATTGTTCTATTCATTCCCTAAAAAAACATTGTTCTATTCATGCCTCGCAGAGAACGTGACACGTGCGGCGAAACACCCGAAGCAAAAGATGAAACACAGGAGCAAAAGAAGAAGGAAGATTATCACCCCAAATGATCTAATTCGCCGTGGAGTCGTAACTGCTTCTTCATCGCCTCCACGACCTCCATCTCCTTGTGCGTCTCCTCCGCCATCTTCTTCATTCTGTCCATGACGCGGGATTTCTCGACGCGAGCCTTCATCATCTGTTCCACGGCCGCATTACGTACCTTGACAGCAGCCGGGTGCTCGATGCGGAGCTTCGCCAACTCCTCCTTCTGTTCCATGACGAGGGCCTGCAGCATCTTCATCTAGGAACTACTATTCTCATGCAGCTTCTTCCAGCCGGTGTTCTTCTCCTTCAACAGGTCGATCTCGTGGCAGAGCTTCGCCTTGTCCTCCTGAAGTCGCAGGATTTAGCCGGTCGCCTTCTTCTCCGAGGCAATGCTCTTCTTCAGCAGCATCACCAAGCCGGCGGTGAACTCCCCCTGCTGATTGAGCTCAGCGGCCATGTCGTCGAGGCTCTCCTTCAGCAACTCCATCAAGCCTTGGATGAACTCCTTCTGCTTATTGAGCTGATCGGGCATGCCGTCGAGGGATAACGACTCCAGCTCCGCCGGCTCGGCATGTTCGCCTCCGCGGCTAGGGCGCTCCTGGGAGCCATCGCCTGCCCGTGAGAGATCTTTCGAGGTCTCTGCGTGGCTGTGAGCCCTCTTTTTTTTCCGCAGCCTTGGTTGCCGCTCCCTTGTTACGAGTAGTTCTCGACCTAGAGCTCTCCTCACCGGCCATGGCAACGACGGATGAAGAAGAAGCGCTTATGAGGAGGAAAGGTAGAGTAATTTTTGGTTAGGTAGTTCCCCTTTTTATAACCTAAGTACTGGCACTAGTACTAATACCTGCATAGTGGGAACACATTCAGGTTTGGTACGTACTAGTAGGTGTGAGCAGGCTTTCGAATGTGATGGGAACAAGGTAAAGATTAATTGATGGTTTTCGTTTCGAGGCCCGAGAGGGCTCCCGATGAGTTTGGCGGAACATAAATTTCAAGTACTACACTGCTCAAATGCGTAAATATTATGTTACTGCCAAAAATTGGGACAAAATACGAAGGAGACCAATGGAAGTACTACTAGCAACCCACGATTTAACTACTCGCATGCGCGCAGTGGAGTAATAATGTCTTTATTCCGCCCTCACGTCGACTCAATTTGCATGCGCTGTATTAATTGACCATCAATGAAGTGAACGACTTTACACGCGTCAAATTATCACATGGGGTGGATCTTGGTACAAAATTGCGTCTGCCCGTGTACCCGCGTGTGCGTGCGAGGGAATGAGTGCGTGCGTGGCGTGCGTGCACATCTTCGCTTCATGCATGTACCGCCAGTATGGCTCAGGGAGGACGAGTACATTCTTCTGGAACCAGCAGCACGTCACTGTGATCAATCCACGCAAGGAGGTCGCGACAACGCCTCCACATGTGCCACGTGGCTTCATGAACTGTAAGAGAGACACTATGTAGCGTTCCATTGGTATTCTAATTTACGTGTTTTGCACATACTCGAAGTACTAGTAAGGTACACGTGCATTGCACGCATCAGATTTTGCAACCAAATTATGAATAAATGCCACACTATAGCATGTAAGCTCTGAGTCATATATGCCTGATGTAGCCCTTCGTTTAATTCTTATAGTTCATCTCATTCAAAATCAATTAGTTTTTATAAAAAAGCTAAGAACGCGGGAATAGGAAAAACATGGGATTATAGTGGAATGTCGTCTTGAATCCTACAGGATTGTACGAGTGTTTGATTGTGCATAGAAAAAACGCAGAATTCTTTCAAAGAGGTTTGAGTGGATGGGATGTTTCCTATGAAATCTAGTGCAAATGAATCATATGGAAAAATTCCTATGGTTTACAATCCTACGAATCGAACAACCAAGATAGGAAAAATTCCTAGTGATTAGAATCCTCCAAAATTCCTTTGAGAATCCTTTGAATCAAAGAAGCCCTTAATCTATTTTATGATTCATGGAATTGTGTGTTGTAAAGTATAAAGTAAAAACAAATAATGGCAATTCAACTAGCAAAAAAGTTTGGGCAGTTATGATACGGAAGATTCTAGAACAAAACAGAACCACTGTTGTTTTGAGGTTTGTGCATTATGCTTAAGTTCAACCATGGAGTCTGCTAGATTGTACATGTGGAAAAATCCGGTGGGGGGCTAGAAGATGGTGCGAGGGGCCGAGTGGAGGGATACTATGAAGGAATGCACAAGTGCGAGATCGATATTTAGAGAGAGGGGGCGAACACGTGCGCTGTTGCGCGCAGTGGCGGAGCCATGAAAAATAAATGAGCTAGGGGGCCAAGCATTGCTAATCCTTTACGAGGAGGGTCAATTCATGAACTTTAACCATTTTTAGCAGCAATTGTCTAATGATCACATTCATATTAGCCTCGATATATAGTGATGTTAGGGGGGAGGTGGCAGGGCCCTTACTGCCCCTGTCTTCGCCATTGTGCACGCGTCTGAGAGATGAAGCGGAAGGCATGGATGATGAGAGGGGGACGTTGGATATATAATTAATGTGGGTGTATTAGCTATATATGTTAATCCTATATAGAGAGGTATAGATTGATCGATGTGGACATGGGAAAGAGGGTGAGACCTCACTGGATATATCGATTGATCGGTTTGTGTGGAAAACTATGAAAGACCTAGCTATATACACACATACATAGAGGAACATCGATCGTTGCGCATGGACGTGTGAGAGATAAAGAATGCCCGATATGATGGAGAGGGGGATGTGTGTGGGTGTGTGCCTTCATGGGAGACCGACCTGAAGAAAAAGATTGCATGTGTGCGATGGATAATGCCGACTGGTAGTGTGTGTGCATGCATGCACGAGAGAAAGTTAGTGGTAAAATTATAAAGAGAAGACTACTGTGTGGGTGTAAAAGAATAGGTGAGGTCATAATCAATGTAAAGTTGAATTCAAATATTTGAATAATAGATCCTGATGTTTGAAACCCATGCATGCATGAATATAACGGAGATCTGCGCGGTGTGGTTTGGAAACGAGCATGTTGTAATGTATACACATTGAACATGGTCAGACTGATTTGAATTTGAGATATCAATGGAAGACATCATTTGGCCACGTCGCATCCGTGCATGGACACACTATTCTAATTGGAGATGATGGGCGGCTTTCGCATCACATATCTATATCTATACCCCTATATATATATATATTATATTTTATATTTTTTTATATTGTGTGCGGGTAACTTTAACTTTGAAAGATGGTCGTTGGATGAGGCGAATCAAATGGTCCAAAGATGGCAAATTTGAGCACTACTGGCCGTTGGATATCATCTAGATTCCACCAGATTTCGCCACATGTATAATCTAGAAGACTCCATGGTTGAACTTAAGCATAATGCACAAACATCAAAACACAAGCACTTCTTATTTGTTCTAGAATCTTCCGTATCAGAATTGCCCAAATGTTTTTCTTCATGATTTGCCATTATTTGTTTTTACTTTATGTCTTACGACGCACAATTCCATGAATTTTAAAATAGATTAGCTTTCTTATAAAAACTAGATGATTTTGAATGAAATGAACTATAAGAATTAAACGAACATCTAAATCATGCATATATGACTCAAAGCTTGCATGCTATAATGTGGTATTTATTCATAATTTGGTTGCCAAATCTCATGCGTGCAATGCACGTGTACCTTACTCTAGTCTAAATGGTGTTTGTGTGTGTGTTGTGCGTGTTGAGGTGCAAATTGTCTTTTTTTTGGTACAAGTTAGGCTATTCCAAAATTACAACGCGCGCGAAAACTCCCACCTCCTGTGAAATCCCGACACGTGAAATGCCCGTGGTACCCCTGAACCGAAAGAACCACCTCAAATCGATGGGGGTACTTTCGTAACTTACCCCACATTTCAGACAAGCGCGTCTCTAAGCCATGGTTCCCCACTGCCATCCCATCCGCCCACCCATTCATACACCGAGGCCACGAAAACCCGCGACGAAACCCCACACCCTGCTCCGTCTACCACCCAGCCGGAGCCTCTTCCCCGACGACGTCGTCCACAGCAACACCTCGACGTCCCTCATCCACCGTACCGGATGAGGATCTGTCGTCGATCTCATCGTCCCGATGGTTCAGCCACCCCGTCCTCCACCTCCAAGGAGCTGCCCCGATGTTCCCCTCGTCTTTCGCGCCACCTCCATTCCCACACCGCTGTCTTCACCTACACCACCGTAAGAGCATCATCATCACCGTTTCCTCGGATGAAGCTGCGGCCTAATCGGCGCCACCAAAGAGGCTGTACACTGATCGCCGCATTTTCTTCTTGATTCGATCTCGCGGTGCTACCGGCGCTCGGTCCTAAGCCGACACAGCGTGACTCCATCCACGGCGGCGTCGCCGGCCACTTCCTGCACGGCGTCGCTCCCTCGGCGGCGACATCCACATAAGTAGGAGCTGTTGCTGCTTTAGCTCTCGCTCGCGCTGCTACTCTGCTCTTGCTCTCGGTCCCCTGCGTGGTCTGCTCTTGCTCGCGCTGCTGCTCTCGCTCTTGCTTGCGATGCTGCTCCGATTTAGCTACACTTCAGTCGACTGAATCGACTTTTGGGTCAGTTGATTTTCAGGGGGTGGGGGGGGGGCTCGCCGGGGTGAAGGAAGAACCAACCGCACTGGGGAGGGGGGCTCGCCGGAGAGGTACCCCACTATCTGTCTTAGGGTTCAGGATGGGGGCGGTGGTTGCCGGCGGTGACAGGGCTTTGGCGGGGCGGTGGCGTGGGGATCGCCGGAGAAAAAGCTCGGCACGGGGGGGCCTAGAGGGATGGCCGGGGCGGCGGCGGACCGGTGGTGGGGAGTGTTTTCGGGGCGGCCGGGGCGGCGCACCGCCGGCCGCGGGCGGCGGGGGGCGGCTGTCTGGCCGGTGGTGGCTGGCGGCTCAGGGGGGGTGGAGGTTGAAGATGAACCGCATGCCCTTGATTTCATGTCCAACGGCTGCAAAATCGACTGACCAGAGATGAAAAAGTCAGTCGACCGACGTGTAGCCTCACCTTGCTAGTGCGTTCAGTTTCGACAGCAAAATTCAGTTTCGACAACAAAATTCAGTTTCGTCAGCAAAATTCAGTTTCGACAGTTAAGTTCAGTTTCGACAGTTAAGTTCAGTTTCGACAGTTAAATTCAGTTTCGACAGTTAAGTTTAGAGATGAGCGGCTGATGTATTTTACATCTAGCACTTTGTGGTTATGTATTTTTACATCATGTATTAGAGATGCTATTAGAATTCCACTCAGGTTAACGTTGTTCGTTGTCTCTCTTGTCCTGCTTCAGCCTCGGCGTCGTACAACTCACCGGAGCTGCTCCAACGACGAAACCCTCCATCACAGCGGAGCAGTACCTCGGGCTCCATCTCCAGACGCCTAAGATCTTCTTCCCCTCCTCCAACAGCCAAGTCAGCCGGAGCATCCTGACCGGCCAACCCAATCACGCTGAGATCGACATGGCTTCGCCAAAGAGGTTGTACACTTGTTGCATCTCTTTTTTACTCTACATGTTATATATATTGTCCACTGAGCACTCGTAGTAACGGGAAATACGATTATCTTATCCTACTATATGACAAGCAGTGAGGTACCAGGCAACTTAGCTATCCGTGATGGACTTTCTTGAATGCCATCATTATTTATCTCTGCGCGTTTGAGCTGTGCATTTGTCGATGGGCCTGGGAGTTGAGCTAGTATGGCAGTGGCCTCGGTCCAAAGTAATAGAAGTAGCACAAAAACATTTTTTCAGTGTAGGATTTTCCTTGCTCAAGCCTGCCTACTAGAATCGCTAGTGCTTGAAAGGAAAAGTGAATGAAAAACATCGGAATTGGAAAGTTTCCTATGGTACTACTTTTCATGAATTTGGTGCAAAGGAATGGAGCAAAGGAAAACTGTAGGATTTGTTCCTTTAGTGTCTCCTTGAAAGAAAAACCGTAGGAATTCTAATTTCCACTTCTCCTCCTTTTCATATTCCTATTCATCAAGCACAAGACTAAGAGATAGTAGCATAATAGCATTATAACCGTACATTTTCTTGTGGTTTGACTTAATCTCACCATGCTTTTTTGCATCCTGTGATCTTCCAATTGTTGTGAATCAAACACCCAGATTGGCAGAAATCCTGTGTTTTTAAATTCTCTGTTTTCACGTGCATTCCTATCCTATTCCTGTCTATTTCCTATCCCTGCATTGTTAGAATCCTCAAATTCAAGCAAGCCCTTACTCAATTACTTCTGTTACAGATATGTGTCAAAGAAAACCTTGTGTGGTTTGTCCTACTCATGCGGCGCTGTTTTCCACCCCAGCTCAGCTGCTCTAATGACGGAAGGGTTCACCACAGCAGGGATCCGCTCTCCAGACTGTCTTTCGCCGCCTCAGAACTTCTTCCCCGCCGCCGGCAGCCACGGCAACTGCATTACCATCATCAATTGAGCAGATGACCTTGAGGACTACACGGGTCCGCAAGAGAGGTCGCATTGTTCCGTGTCTGCTTATGTTATGCGTCGCTTAATATGATGACATGCTACATTATCGTCGTGTTCACCTATTAGACTCCGAGTTAGGTCCAAACTAATGCTGAAACTTGAGTTTTTAAATGGTTGTGTGGTACATATTGGGGTAGCAATCAGTAATATCTGTCTACTATCTGGTTAATCTCTGGTGTCTACTATGAGTTTCATGTTGGGTGCAAACAAACATTAAAGGAGCCATTATCTGTATTTTTTAACTAAAGCTATTATCTGCCTGCTATCATTGGTTTTGGGTCCATCCACAGTTTGCTACCATCACCCTGGATTTGTGCATGCACTCCTTACATAATCTCACTATGTTTTATTCCGATGCATGCCAGTTATTGTACACAATGGAACTGATCATGTAGAGAAAAAGAGGCGAGCCTTGCGTGGCAGTAAAATTCCATGCAGACGTCGTTCCATGGTGGGCGCAAAGGTAGCCCCCCTCCACCCATTTCGGATCGTAATCAAGAGGAAGATAACTGTTCTGAGGGGGATTCAGAAGGAGAAGACCACTCCTATTTACCCCATGAGGTCTTCGCTCTAACTTGGCATGCTGATGTTGGTAATATCATGCATATGGTGCCTTGCATTGCTTACTGTATACATTAAAGATGTCATCTGCTTAGTTTAGACATGCTTTGTGTCAATGCCATCTGTTTAGTTTCTTTATCGTATATGTGAATCATGCAATGCCATCTTGTCTAGCCAGGCATCATATATGTGAATTTTGCAATGCCACCCTGGTTAGCCAGTCATCTTATATGTGAATTATATCATGCCATCATTTTTTATTACGTGTTAAATTTGTCAACAATTTTAGTACATTCAATTACTCTTCCTGTGCATCAGCCATTCGGCACGGTCATGGAAAAATTTGGAGTGGAAACAAGGTCTTCAGAGCAGACAATGCTATCTAACAAAGCGCATGTCTTGCTGGTTACCGATAGCTCCTCATAGGAGGATTCAGAGACAGATGACCAGTCATATTTCCCCCCCCCCCCCCCCCCCCCGAGGTGCATGCCCTAACTTGGCAGGGTTATGTTGCTCATATCATGCGTATGGTATCTTTCATTGCTGTGTCATTTGCTTAGTTTAGACATGCTTTGTGTGAAAGCCACCTGTTTAGTGTCGAATTACCATATATGTGAATTATGCAATGCCATCTTGTTGCAAGACATTATATATGTGAATTATGCAATGTTATCTTGTTGCAAGGCATTATGTATGTGAATTATGCAATGCCATGCTGTTTAGGCAAGCGTCATATATGTGAATTATATCATGCCGTCCTTTTTTTTGTATTTCTCATTGATTTTGTCGACAATGTTTGTATATTCAACTGCTCTTCCTGTGCATCAGCCATTTGAATTGGTGATGGAGAAATCTGGAGTGAAAACAAGGTCTTCAGAGCAGACAATGCTATCTGCTGAAGCAAATATCTTGCTGGTTACAGATAGCTCTTCAGAGGAGGATTCAGAGGCAGATGACCAGTCCTATTATCCCCCTGAGGTGTATGCTCAAACTTGGCAGGGTTATATTACTCATATAATGCATATGTTGTATGGCAATGCTTAGTTTTTACATCATATACACAATATAGAATGCCATCTCCTTAGTTGACACATCATATATGCGATTGCCCTCTTCTCACTTCCTTAGTATATAAATCATATATTTGAATTATGTCATGCCATGATGTTTAATTAGGCAGCATGTATCTGAATTATGGCATGCCAACCCATTTTCTAAAGACATAATATAGTTATATCATCTCATCCTGTTTACATAGTCATCATATTTTAAATTATGTCATTCTATGTAACGCCCGGATAATCATGCTACAGTAATCTCACGTTAATGATGGCACGTCACCTCTGTCACTGTAATTAATCTCGGGTTAAATCAAAACCGTTTCAAATTTAAATCCTAAGTAAGTCAAACGACAAAAGTTTTCAAATATTAAAATAAAAATGTTCGGGCTATGTCAATTATTGCATCGGTAATTATGGTGAAGTAAACACATTTTTATAAAATGCCTAAATACTTTTAAATGAATTAAAACAGAAAAGAAATAATGAAAGAAAATACAAAGGGGAGAAACAAACTGAAAAAAGAAGAAGAGAAAACCCTCCCCCCCACTGGGCCGACTGGCCCAGCTGGCCACCAGGCCGCCCGACCGGCCCACCCCTGCCTCAACCCTCGGGCCGGCCCACCCCGCGCCCCCACTCACTTATCCCCCCCACTCCCCCAGTACCCACCGACACTTCCCACTGCCCCACGAAAATATCCCCCCCCCTCTCCCCCGATTTGGATCGGGATCGAGGAGACCACCGTGCCTCGCCGTCGCTCGTCGTCGCAGGAGACCACGCCGCCACGCCGGAGCTCCTCCGCCGGCTTGCTTCCTCCTCCCCACCGGCCTACTTCCTCCTCCCCCGCCGGCCTGCTTCCCCCACCTCAACGGCCTGCCTCCTCGTCGCCCGGTCGTCGCCGTCAACCGCCTCGCGCCCCGCTGCCAATCCCCCTACGGCCCCAGTGAGCCCCGCCTCGCTCCCTCCCTCTCCCTCGTGCGCTCGCGCTCGTCGCCGCGGTCCCCGCCGATCTCGCCCGTGGTTGACGCGCTTCGGCCGCGTCCGATGAGCGCTCACCGCGCCGTGCCCGCGCCCGCACCACGCCCGTCCGCCACAGTCGCCGTCCTCGCCATGCCCATCGCTGCGCGTCCGCGGCCACCCGACTGGACCACGCTCGCCGTGCCCCCCCGCTCCACACCACCTCGCCTTCGCCCCTGCCGCGCTCGCCCGCGCCCCTCCGCCTCCGCCGACCGCTCCGGCGCCAGGCCGGGCCCCCCCGTGGCCGCTCTCCTAGCCGCTCCCCGCCGCCGCCCTCGCCGGCCATGCGCGCGCTCGCCCCTGCCGCTCCCCGCCGTCCAGCCGCTGCCCCGCGGCGACGCCCGGGTTCGGCCGCCCCCGGGGCTCCTTTCGCCCGCACCCGAATGCCCGTGCCCGTTAAGGCCCATAGGGCCAATGACATGTGGGGCCCAGCCCACAAAACGAATTAAAACAATAATAATAATAATTAATTAATTAATAAAAATTAATAAATAAATAAATAAAATAAAAATAAATTTAATTAATTAATTAACTAAATTAATTAAGTTAATTAATCCTTTTAAATTAACCTAATTATTTAGTTAATTTAATTAAACAGTAGTTAATTAGCTAATAGCACTGACAGGTGGGACCCACCTGTCAGGTTGACCAGGTCAACGGTCAACGTTGACTGCTGACGTCAGCATGACATCATGCTGATGTCATAAATCCAAATTTCGAATTCAATTGAATAATTAATTAAATTCTGGAAATTATTAAAATCTTTAGAAAATCATATCTTTTAATCCGTAACTCGGATGGAAATACTTTGTACATGAAAGTTGCTCAGAACGACGAGACGAATCCGGATACGCAGCCCGTTCGTCCACCACACATCCCTAACCTATCGAACCTGCAACTTTTCACCTCCGGTTCATCTGTCCGAAAACACAAAACATCGGGAATACTTTCCTGGATGTTCCCCCCCTTCGCCGAAACCACCTACTGTCGCGTTGGGGCACACCTAACACTGCTCATTGTCATGTCATGCATCGTCATGCTTATGTTTGCATTGTATTTACTGTTTCTTCCCCCCTCTTCTCTCCGGTAGACTACGAGACCGACACTGCTGCTGCCCAGTTCGACTACGGAGTTGACGACCCCTCCTACTTGCCAGAGCAACCAGGCAAGCCCACCCTTGATCACCAGATATCGCCAATTCTCCTCTATACTTCTTGCATTAGAGTAGTGTAGCATGTTACTGCTTTCCGTTAATCCTATACTGATGCATAGCCTATCCTTGCTACTACTGTTGTTACCTTTACCTGCAATCCTACATGCTTAGTATAGGATGCTAGTTTTCCATCAGTGGCCCTACATTCTTGTCCGTCTGCTGTGCTATAATATCGGGTCGTGATCACCTGGGCGGTGATCACGGGTATATACTTATATACTATATACATGACACATGTGATGACTAAAGTCGGGTCGGCTCGTAGGAGTACCCGCAAGTGGATCTTTGTGGCGGAGTGACAGGGCAGGTTGAGACCACCTAGGCGAGAGGTGGGCCTGGCCCTGGACGGCGTCCGCGGTTACTTCAACATAACACGCATAACGAGTTCTTGGTATTTGATCTGAGTCTAGCCATTTGGTCTATACGCACTAACCATCTACGCGGGAGTAGTTATGGGTATCCGGGCGTCGTGGTATCAGCCGAAGCCTTCGTGACGTCAGCGACTGAGTGGCGCGCGCCGGATTGGACTGGAACGCCACTAGGCTAGGTCTGATTCCGGCCGCGTACGCAACGTGCAGGTGTGCATAGGGCGATGGGCCCAGACCCCTGCGCGCATAGGGTTAGACCGGTGTGCTGACCTCTCTGTTGTGCCTAGGTGGGGCTGCGACGCGTTGATCTTACGAGGCCGGGCATGACCCAGAAAAGTGTGTCCGGCCAAATGGGATCGAGCGTGTTGGGTTATGTGGTGCACCCCTGCAGGGAAGTTTATCTATTCGAATAGCCGTGTCCCTCGGTAAAAGGACGACCCGGAGTTGTACCTCGACCTTATGACAACTAGAACTGGATACTTAATAAAACACACCCTTCCAAGTGCCAGATACAACCCGGTGATCGCTCTCTAACAGGGCGACGAGGAGGGGATCGCTGGATAGGATTATGCTATGCGATGCTACTTGGAGGACTTCAATCTACTCTCTTCTACATGCTGCAAGATGGAGATGGCCAGAAGCGTAGTCTTCAACAGGACTAGCTATCCCCCTCTTATTCTGGCATTCTGCAGTTCAGTCCACTGATATGTCCCTTTACACATATACCCATGCATATGTAGTGTAGCTCCTTGCTTGCGAGTACTTTGGATGAGTACTCACGGTTGCTTCTCTCCCTCTTTTCCCCCTTTTCCTTTCTATCTGGTTGTCACAACCAGATGGTGGAGTCCAGGAGCCAGACGCCACCATCGACGCCGACTCCTACGACACTGGAGGTGCCTACTACTACGTGCAGGCCGCTGACGATGACCAGGAGTAGTGAGGAGGATCCCAGGCAGGAGGCCTGCGCCTCGTTCGATCTGTATCCCAGTTTGTGCTAGCCTTCTTAAGGCAAACTTGTTTAACTTGTGTCTGTACTCAGATATTGTTGCTTCCGCTGACTCGTCTATGATCGAGCACTTGTATTCGAGCCCTCGAGGCCCCTGGCTTGTATTATGATGCTTGTATGACTTATTTATGTTTTAGAGTTGTGTTGTGATATCTTCCCGTGAGTCCCTGATCTTGATCGTACACATTTGCGTGCATGATTAGTGTACGGTCAAATCGGGGGCGTCACAAGTTGGTATCAGAGCCGACTGCCTATAGGAATCCCCCTTTCCACACTCCTTGGCCGAAGTCGAGTCTAGACATTACAAAACTTTTACTAACATGGCTGTGTGTCTTACGGGCCCACGTCGCCATTGGGTGGTACTAGGGTCTTTTACTCCTCGACCTTTACTCTGGGACTCTGAACTCTCTTCTACTCGGGTTAAATGAATTTACTAACTCTAACACTAGGATCCCGTGACCGCATTCACACCAAAGTTGGATAAGCCATAGTTGTTTCTTAGAATAGTATTTTGAACAATTCACACACTGTCATTTGACTCCTTTGAAACGTCTTTGCTTTCAGATGGAACCCACGAGGCAGGTCGTGCGCCACACGACGGCCATTGGTGCCTCGGGATCACCGACTGTGCTATCTGAGATGATGACATATCTGGGTTATCGCTGGCACCCTGAGTACACCGTCTACGAGGAGTACCAGGACTTTAACCAGGAGCAGTACCATGCCATCGTCCACCTCTACCCGCGGGAGTATGACTCCACTACTGTGCTGCACACCGCACATGGTGTTGGTGTGACCATCGATATGTGTGTCCACGATGCTGCCTATGCTGCTCTGACACGTCTTCGTGGAGAGTATCGGGAGTTGGACACCTCCCCTTTCAGGCACATTGCTATCGCATCTGATGTTGGTGCGGAGGGATACTATACTGCTGCCTACTCCACTGTCACCCGAGAGCCCTTCTACCATCAGAACCTGGTTCTGCATGCTGATGGGCTGGATCGAGCTAACCGAGCTCTTCGCCACGAGATGTACACCACCCGTCAGCACCTTTACCGTGCTCTAACGCTGCTGCACCCCTTTGTCCGATCTGGACAGCTACCGCGTACTGCGATCTACCCAGCCAGGACCGTGATGCCCCACGGTGTCGGTTGGCCAGAGGTGGGAGGCTACTCTCCCGCACTTGGTCCTCTTCTGCCACCTGAGCGTCGGGCTCTACACCTGAGTATCCGCGGCCCCCAGTCTGCTAACGTGGAGGGCTATCCGTTGCCTCACTACCAGTTCTCGGGCTACGATTACCTCCACAGTACCTCTTGGGACTGATGTAGGCTTGCTTGTAGTGTTAGATGCATTCGCCGCGAGCCTGTGTGCCGCCTATGATGTTTTAGTCTATGTACTGAACTCTGTGTACTGAACTCTATGCATGACCCCTTTTGTAAGTTATGCCGACTACTATGTAGTAGCTATCGTGCTCCTTTCATTATGCATGTTTCATCATGAATGATCCTTGTCTTTGCAAATTTCTCAATGCTGAACCCCTGTTATATATTAGCAGGATGGTTAGACCAGGTGGTCGTGGTAGTGGTGGCAATGCCCCACCACCACCTGAGTACATGGCTGGTATGATCCAACAGTTCGAACTGAACCGCCAATTCATGGAAAATATGATGGCTCAGTTTCCTCGCCCCAATATGGACCAGCAACCAACCCCAGTAACTCTGCAGGAATTCATGCGCCTCAATCCAACTGTGTACCGCAGCTCAACTCAGCCTCTGGATGCTGATGACTGGCTCCGTGACATCACCTATGAGATGGAGTCTGCCAATGTAGCCCCTGCCAGCTACGTCAACTTTGCTTCCTTCTTTCTGAAGGGACCCGCAGCTCAATGGTGGGACAGCCACAGGCGTACTCTGCCAGCTGGAACAATTATCACCTGGCCAGACTTCCAAGCTGCTTTCCGTGCCCGCTTCATTCCTCAAGGAGTCATGGACCGGAAGAAGCGTGAGTTCCGCAACCTCAACCAAGGCAACAAAACTGTTGAAGCTTATCAGCGGGAGTTTCTGGACTTGTCTCGCTATGCTGAGGAGGACATTGCAACTGATGCACGCAGACAGGAGAAGTTCTGTGATGGCCTTCAAGCTGACATCAAGCTCGCACTTCTAGTGCATGACTTTGCTGATTCCGCCACCTTGGTGAACAAGGCCATCAATGTCGAAACTGGTCTGCAGGAATACCAGAGCTCTCACAGGCGCAACCGTGACACGGGCTCATCTTCGGGCTCGCCCTCACAGAAGCGTAAGATATGGATCCCGAACAGCATGTACCGTCCAAATGCATCTGCCCCAAGGCAGACCTATGCTGCACCTCGTCTGCCTCCACCACCATCTAGGCAGTCAAGACTTCCAGCTCCACCGTCCCAAGCCCCTGTTCCCACTCCCAATAATGGTTTGTGCTTCAGGTGCGGTCAACCAGGACACCGTGCTAGAGAATGCAACCAGAACGAGAATCAACTAGCCCTTCCAGCAACTGGCCGTGGTAACAACCAGCCCCGCAACAACAATGCTAAGTCTTATGGTCGTGCTCATGCCAACCACGTTGATCTCAACGAAGCTCAAGACCAGCCTGCCACTGTGATGGGTACACTCCTCTTAAATTCAGAACCAGCATCCGTTTTATTTGATACAGGTGCATCGCATTCATTCATGTCAGAAGATTTTGCATACAAGCACAACGTTAAATGTGAGGAGATGAACACCTCGGTATTGGTCAAAACCCCCGAGGGACAGTGTCAAACCTCCCTGGTTGGCATCGATGTCCCCGTGGAAATCGAAGGGCTGGAATTCTATGCCTCCCCCATTATCCTGAAGTCGTCTAACATCGACCTCATTTTGGGGATGGATTGGTTGAAAGCGCATACTGCTTCTATAGTTTGCGCCACTAAGACCGTCCATCTACTTCACCCTTCAGATGAAATAGTTGCTTACCACGCTCATCTGGTGCAAAATGCCGAGGCCAGGCTCTATGCATTGAATGCATTGAACGCTGCACCACTCGAGGGCATTGAAAACATTCCCGTCATGCGTGAATTCCTCGACGTCTTTCCTGAAGAACTTCCAGGGATTCCCCCTGCTAGAGCTGTCGAATTCATCATCGACTTGAAACCAGGCACCACTCCTATAGCCAAGCGACCCTACAAGATGCCGCCGCATGAACTCCTTGAGCTTAAGGAGGAAATCGACAATTCTCTTCGCAAAGGATTCATTCGCCCAAGTTGCTCTCCTTGGGGAGCACCTTCTCTCTTTGTCAAGAAGAAGGATGGGACAAACCGATTAGTTCAAGACTACCGTCCTGTAAACCAAGCTACCATTCAGAATAAGTATCCTCTTCCTCGGATCAATGATTTGTATGATCAACTGGCTGGTTCATCAGTGTTCTCTAAGCTCGACTTGAGGCTGGGTTACCACCAGATCCGTGTTCGCGAAGAGGATATCCCAAAGACCGCCTTCGTGACTCGCTATGGTTCATACGAGTACACCGTCATGTCTTTCGGTTTAACCAATGCTCCAGCCACCTTCTCTCGTCTGATGAACTATATATTCATGGATTACCTCGACAAGTTCGTCGTGGTTTATCTGGATGATATCCTGGTATTTTCCAAGAACGAAGAAGAACATGCTAAACATCTTCGACTTGTGCTGGAAAAGCTACGAGAGCATCAACTATATGCCAAGTTCTCCAAATGTGAATTCTGGCTACCGGAAGTAACCTATCTTGGGCATGTCATCTCTAAGGATGGTATTGCCGTCAACCCCGAGCGAGTTCAGGCTATTCTCGATTAGACTCCTCCGAAGAACGTTAAGCAAGTCAGAAGTTTTCTCGGTCTCACCAGCTATTGCCGTCGATTTGTCGAGAACTTCTCTAAGATCGCCAGGCCTCTGACTAACCTGTTGCATAAGGGTGTCAAGTTCCAATGGACAGACAAATGTCAAGAAAGTTTCCAGGCACTCAAAGACAAGTTGACTTCTGCCCCAGTTCTAGCTCCACCTGATACTAAGAAGGACTTCGCCATTTACTGCGACGCTTCCCGTCAAGGATTAGGCTGTGTCCTAATGCAAGACCGCAAAGTGATTGCTTATGCCTCTCGGCAATTGCGCCCTCACGAAGAGAACTGCCCAGTTCATGACCTCAAACTTGCTGCTGTCATTCATGCGCTGAAGCAGTGGCGACATTACCTTCTTGGTAATCGTTGCGAGATCTTCACCGACCACCAAAGTCTGAAGTATCTGTTTACTCAGCCAGACCTGAACCTCCGTCAGCAGAGATGGATGGAGCTTGTTGCAGACTTTGACTTGGGTATTTCCTATACGCCAGGCAAGGCTAATGTAATGGCTGATGCCTTGAGCCGCAAGTCTTACTGCAACCACCTCCAGGTTCACAAAGTTCAGCCCTCGCTTGTTGAAGAATTCAGGAAGCTGAACCTCCATATTATTCCTCTGGGTGCACTCGCTCCCCCTCCTAAGGAGTTTGGCAAGGTGAACCTCCACGTTGTTACCCAGGGTTCCCTCAATACCCTAGTTGCTAAACCAGATCTCGTGGACAGCATCAAAAGGCTACAGAAGTATGACTCTGAAGCCCACAAGATTAAGCGCTACCTCGCAGAAGGAAAGCCCTCCTTCTTCACTATTGCTAAAGATGGCACCTTATACTTCAAGGGCCGCCTAGTGGTGCCATGTGCAGAGAAAAACCTGGATATGACACAGGAGGTTATGAAAGAAGCTCATGATACGCCTCTATGTATCCACCCTGGTAGTACAAAGATGTACCAAGACATCCGTCAGAGATTCTGGTGGTCTAATATGAAGCGAGACATTGCTCGTTATGTCGCTGAGTGTGACGTTTGCCGTCGTATCAAAGCAGAACATCAAAGGCCTGCTGGAACTCTGCAACCTATCCCTATTCCTGAATGGAAATGGGACCATGTTGAGATGGACTTCGTCACTGGATTTCCCAAATCACAGAAAGGTAATGATGCTATTCTTGTCGTCATTGACTGGCTTTCCAAAGTTGCACATTTTCTGGCGGTCAAAGAAACGATCACTGCTAGTCAGTTGGCAACGCTCTATATGTCCAGGATTGTTTCACTCCACGGTATTCCATTGGTTATCAGCTCAGACCGTGGTAGCTTATTCACTTCAAGATTCTGGGCAAGTTTCCAAGAAGCTATGGGAACTGATCTGCCATTCACTACTGCATTTCATCCTCAGTCGCAAGGGCAGGTTGAACGCGTCAACCAAGTTCTCGAAGACATGCTTCAAGCTTGTGTTATTTCCTTCGGCAAGAAATGGGAGGAATCTCGACCGTATGCTGAGTTCTCTTATAATAATAGCTATCAAGCTAGTCTAAAGATGGCCCCCTTCGAAGTGTTATATGGACGAAAGTGCCGAACCCCTCTGAACTGGTCAGAAACTGGGGAACGTCCACTCTTTGGTCCGGATATTATCCAAGATGCCGAAGAACAAGTCCGCATTATCCGTGAGAATCTCAAGACTGCTCAGTCACGTCAGAAGAGTCACTATGACCGCCATCATAAAGACATGGTCTATCAACCTAGCGAAAAGGCTTATCTTTGAGTCACACCTATGAAGGGTGCTCACCGCTTCGGGATCAAGGGCAAACTAGCTCCTCGCTATATTGGCCCATTCACTATTCTCGAAAGGCGTGGAAAAGTGGCATACCAACTGGAGCTACCGCTGAACCTTTCTCAGGTTCACGATGTGTTCCATGTGTCACAGCTCCGCCGTTGCTTCAAGGACCCAATCCGAGCTGTGGATCATGAAGTGCTCGAATTGCAGCAGGACCTCTCCTATAAGGAGCATCCGGTCCGCATTCTTGACCAAGCTGGACGCCGCACACGTCAGAAGGTGATCAAGTTTCTCAAGGTCCAGTGGTCGCACCATTCTGAAGATGAGGCCACTTGGGAACGCGAGGATCGCCTGCGTGATGAATACCCCGCACTATTTCCTTCTACCTCCTAAATCTCGGGACGAGATTTCTTGTAGTGGAGGAGATTTGTAACGCCCGGATAATCATGCTACAGTAATCTCACGTTAATGATGGCACGTCACCTCTGTCACTGTAATTAATCTCGGGTTAAATCAAAACCGTTTCAAATTTAAATCCTAAATAAGTCAAACGACAAAAGTTTTCAAATATTAAAATAAAAATGTTCGGGCTATGTCAATTATTGCATCGGTAATTATGGTGAAGTAAACACATTTTTATAAAATGCCTAAATACTTTTAAATGAATTAAAACAGAAAAGAAATAATGAAAGAAAATACAAAGGGGAGAAACAAACTGAAAAAAAAGAAGAGAAAACCCTCCCCCCCACTGGGCCGACTGGCCCAGCTGGCCACCAGGCAGCCCGACCGGCCCACCCCTGCCTCAACCCTCGGGCCGGCCCACCCCGCGCCCCCACTCCCTTATCCCCCCCACTCCCCAGTACCCACCGACACTTCCCCAGTCCCCCACGAAAATATCCCCCCCTCCCCCGATTTGGATCGGGATCGAGGAGACCACCGTGCCTCGCCGTCGCCCGTCGTCGCAGGAGACCACGCCGCCACGCCGGAGCTCCTCCGTCGGCCTGCTTCCTCCTCCCCACCGGCCTACTTCCTCCTCCCCCGCCGGCCTGCTTCCCCCACCTCAACGGCCTGCCTCCTCGTCGCCCGGTCGTCGCCGTCAACCGCCTCGCGCCCCGCTGCCAATCCCCCTACGGCCCCAGTGAGCCCCGCCTCGCTCCCTCCCTCTCCCTCGTGCGCTCGCGCTCGTCGCCCCGGTCCCCGCCAATCTCGCTCGCGGTTGACGCGCTCCGGCCGCGTCCGATGCGCGCTCACCGCGCCGTGCCCGCGCCCGCACCCGCCCGTCCGCCACCGTCGTCGTCCTCGCCATGCCCATCGCTGCGCGTCCGCGGCCACCCGACTGGACCACGCTCGCCGTGCCCCCCGCTCCATACGACCTCGCCTTCGCCCCTGCCGCGCTCGCCCGCGCCCCTCCGCCTCCGCCGACCGCTCCGGTTCCAGGCCGCGCCCACCCCGTGGCCGCTCTCCTAGCTGCTCCCCGCCGCCGCCCTCGCCGGCCATGCGCGCGCTCGCCCCTGCCGCTCCCCGCCGTCCAGCCGCTGCCCCGCGGCGACGCCCGGGTTCGGCCGCCCCCGAGGCTCCTTTCGCCCGCACCCGAATGCCCGTGCCCGTTAAGGCCCATAGGGCCAATGACATGTGGGGCCCAGCCCACAGAACGAATTAAAATAATAATAATAATAATAAATTAATTAATAAAAATTAATAAATAAATAAATAAAGAAAATAAAAATAAAAATAAATTTAATTAATTAAGTAAATTAATCCTGTTTAAATTAATCTAATTAGTTAGTTAATTTAATTAAACAGTAGTTAATTAGCTAATAGCCCTGACAGGTGGGACCCACCTTTCAGGTTGACCAGGTCAACGGTCAACGTTGACTGCTGACGTCAGCATGACATCATGCTGATGTCATAAATCCAAATTTCGAATTAAATTAAATAATTAATTAAATTCCAGAAATTATTAAAATCTTTAGAAAATCATATCTTTTAATCCGTAACTCGGATGGAAATACTTTGTACATGAAAGTTGCTCAGAACGACGAGACGAATCCGGATACACATCCCGTTCGTCCACCACACATCCCTAACCTATCGAACCTGCAACTTTTCACCTCCGGTTCATCTGTCCGAAAACACAAAACATCGGGAATACTTTCCCGGATGTTCCCCCCCTTCGCCGGTACCACCTACTGTCGCGTTAGGGCACACCTAACACTGCTCATTGTCATGTCACGCATCGTCATGCTTATGTTTGCATTGTATTTACTGTTTCTTCCCCCCTCTTCCCTCCGGTAGACTACGAGACCGACACTTCTGCTGCCCAGTTCGACTACGGAGTTGACGACCCCTCCTACTTGCCAGAGCAACCAGGCAAGCCCCCCCTTGATCACCAGATATCGCCTATTCTCCTCTATACTGCTTGCATTAGAGTAGTGTAGCATGTTACTGCTTTCCGTTAATCCTATACTGATGCATAGCCTATCCTTGCTACTACTGTTGTTACCTTTACCTGCAATCCTACATGCTTAGTATAGGATGCTAGTTTTCCATCAGTGGCCCTACATTCTTGTCCGTCTGCTGTGCTATACTATCGGGCCGTGATCACCTGGGCGGTGATCACGGGTATATACTTATATACTATATACATCACACATGTGATGACTAAAGTCGGGTCGGCTCGTAGGAGTACCCGCAAGTGGATCTTTGTGGTGGAGCGACAGGGCAGGTTGAGACCACCTAGGCGAGAGGTGGGCCTGGCCCTGGACGGCGTCCGCGGTTACTTCGACATAACACGCATAACGAGTTCTTGGTATTTGAACTGAGTCTGGCCATTTGGTCTATATGCACTAACCATCTACGCGGGAGTAGTTATGGGTATCCCCGCGTCGTGGTATCAGCCGAAGCCTTCGTGACATCAGCGACTGAGTGGCGCGCGCCGCATTGGACTGGAGCGCCACTAGGCTAGGTCTGCTTCCGGCCGCGTACGCAACGTGCAGATGTGCATAGGGCGATGGGCCCAGACCCCTACGCGCATAGGGTTAGACCGGCGTGCTGACCTCTCTGTTGTGCCTAGGTGGGGCTGCGACGCGTTGATCTTACGAGGCCGGGCATGACCCAGAAAAGTGTGTCCAGCCAAATGGGATCGAGCGTGTTGGGTTATGTGGTGCACCCCTGCAGGGAAGTTTATCTATTCGAATAGCCGTGTCCCTCGGTAAAAGGACGACCCGGAGTTGTACCTCGACCTTATGACAACTAGAACTAGATACTTAATAAAACACACCCTTCCAAGTGCCAGATACAACCCGGTGATCGCTCTCTAACAGGGCGACGAGGAGGGGATCGCCGGGTAGGATTATGCTATGCGATGCTACTTGGAGGACTTCAATCTACTCTCTTCTACATGCACCAAGATGGAGATGGCCAGAAGCGTAGTCTTCGACAGGACTAGCTATCCCCCTCTTATTCTGGCATTCTGCAGTTCAGTCCACTGATATGTCCCTTTACACATATACCCATGCATATGTAGTGTAGCTCCTTGCTTGCGAGTCCTTTGGATGTGTACTCACGGTTGCTTCTCTCCCTCTTTTCCCCCTTTTCCTTTCTATCTGGTTGTCACAACCAGATGCTGGAGTCCAGGAGCCAGACGCCACCGTCGACGCCGACTCCTACGACACTGGAGGTGCCTACTACTACGTGCAGGCCGCTGACGACGACCAGGAGTAGTTAGGAGGATCCCAGGCAGGAGGCCTGCGCCTCGTTCGATCTGTATCCCATTTTGTGCTAGCCTTCTTAAGGCAAACTTGTTTAACTTGTGTCTGTACTCAGATATTGTTGCTTCCGCTGACTCGTCTATGATCGAGCACTTGTATTCGAGCCCTCGAGGCCCCTGGCTTGTATTATGATGCTTGTATGACTTATTTATGTTTTAGAGTTGTGTTGTGATATCTTCCCGTGAGTCCCTGATCTTGATCGTACACATTTGCGTGCATGATTAGTGTACGGTGAAATCGGGGGCGTCACATTCTATCCGTGAATTATATCATGCCATCATGTTTCCATCGACGGCATGTTTGTGATTTATGGCATGCCAACCACTTTAATAGACACATCGTATAGTTATATCATGTCATCCTGTTTACATAGTCATCATACTTTGAAGTATGTCATTCTATCCTGTTTAGTTAGCCACCATACATGTGAAATTGTGTCATGCTATCCTGGTTAATTAGCCATCATATATGTGAAATTATGTCCTGCTATTCTGTTTGCTTAGACAACATAAATGTGAATTATTTCATGCCCTGTTTTCTTCCCTACTATCCATTGCACCTGTCTATCTTACAATGTCTGTACATTCAATTACTTTTCTTGTTTATCAGCCATTTCAATTGGAGGGAGTGATGGCAGTATCTGTGGGAGTAAAAACACGATCTTCAGAAAAGATCGTGCTACCTGTCGATGCAGATAGAACCACGGTTGTACTAGCCCAAGAACCAGCCCCACCACACATAACCCACACTCATGCAGATTGTACCCCTACCCAGTTGGACAGAGAACCAGCTACACCCCTTCTAACCCCAACCCCAGCAGATAGACATCCAGTTCCCGTTGACTCAGCACCGTCTCCACCACAGAGCACCCAAACACGAGCAGTTAGTAAGGCAACTGCAGTGCCCAAATCACGAGGACCACCACTCCGAACCCGAAGTCAATGCTTAAAGCAGAAGAAGAATTGTTCTCATGTCAGGTTCCGTAGCTATGGTTCATACTACTTTGCTCTTGCATCACTGTATTTACTGATACCAACTAATTTCAAATTTGAAGGATGCAATTGAAACTCCAATGGCGCAACAGGTATGTTTTAAACCTGTTTCTTCAACGTGTTTGGCTGTTTGCTGTTGTAACTTGCTCTATGTTGATTTCAGTTTCAATTGAATAGACAGATATGATTCGAACTGTATCTATCTTGATTTGGCAACATAAACTAGAATGATATAGACCATACAGTGACCATACTACATAGATATATGTTTGTTTCATGCTGTTATCATGTCCGCCTTACTACTGAACTGGTTTACCAAAATGAGTTTCATATACTACATTGTAAACCTGAGATGTGTTTGTTTGATTCTCTTTTAGAACGCAGATAAAATATTGGAGAAGAGTACCCTGTTATGCAATGGTAAAGGAAGTAATGCAGATAAGGTTCAAGATAGTGAGACATCCCTGTTGGTCTCCAAGAGCTGATAAAAACTATATTGAAGACACTGAGACAACCCCAAAGTCCTGTCTTGATGTAGTGTTCGAGTTACTGGCTACCACTGCTGGCACCAGCTTTTCGAACTCGTTGCCTGAATCAGTTCGGCTTCTTGAGTCTCAACGTCAAGTTGAAAGACATCGATCAGATGTTATGCGACAGGAAGCCGAAGGACTGAGGAAGTCCCTGCAGAATTCAGATGCATACTTTCTGGTGCAACAGCAAGCGCTGGAGGACTTAAGCGCCAAAAAAGAGAAAGTTAATAAGCTTGCTAAGCATCTTGCCAGCATTATGGGTACCCAGGATATTGTTTCTTGAGCTCTTCTGAAGTGGTTTCAGTTCTGGACTTGTTTTGCTGCGGCGTTTATATGCTGCTGTGTTCCCTATATTTGCAGTGGTGGCGAACTTTGATGCCCAGTGGATGTAATATGTGTAATAGCCGTGATAGCCTAGTGTAAGTTGCTTGCTTATTTATTTCCTTGTTGTCTTGTTTATTTTTTTTGCTTGTAGTCAGTGCACTTCTTTTTCTGCGGTTTGCTAGTGGCTACAATAACCTATTTTTTAAAACTAGGCCACAATAACCATGGGCTAATATTTACTGTAGTGACATTGGGCCTCCTACGGGCCGTAGAAACAGTGGGCCTTCTACGGGCCATATGATGGATTGGCCAAACATGGGCCAAACAGACCGCATTCTGGCCGTAAACGGGCTAGAGTTGGAATCGTCAGTTCATGGGCCGACCATAACAGGCCATCGTTAATAGGCCATATTTGATGACGCTATGAAAACGGCCCAACGTATTAACGGACCACAAACGGGCCGACTGTAACCATGGGCTGAATTTGGCCCACAAGCAGAAAATGACAGTAACGGGCCGTAAGTAAACGAATGCTGGAAAATAGCCCAAGAATAAATGGGCTCTGAGAAGGCTGAAAGATAACATGGGCTGGAAACGGCCCAACGGAATAACGGGCCGTTAATGGGTATAAAGTGATACACTGTTCTTTATGGGCCAGTTTCACCACGGGCCGTTAATGGGTGTAAAGTGATACACTGTTCATTACGGGCCAGTTTCACCACGGGCCGTTAATAGGCCAAGAGTTACATAGGGCCTCATATGGGCCGAAAGACGTCATGGCCATACATGGGCCAGAAGTGAAAACGGGCTGGAATCATATTGGATGGCCCAGATGACGCTACTGGGCCTAATTCGAATAGGGCGTAAGGGGCCTTGGGTTAGCGGGTTGTAAATGGGCTATATGCGAACAGGCCGTTAACACGCTTTCCATGGGCCGGCCCGCCACCTTTTGACCAAGTCAAACGGGCCGGCCTTTTTACAGGAATGGGCCTCTGTTGGGCCGTGCCACGTGTCGACGTATCATAGGCGCGTTCTGTCCAATGAGTGGATGACATCTGTCCCAGCGATGAGCTGACACGTGTTTCCTCCAGCCAATGATGATTTTACACGTGGAAAATCTCCATTGGTCGGGGCTGTTAACAGGTTATCGGATCCAAAACCCGATCCGATAGCTTAACGGCGTTCCGTTACGGTGGATGCCACGTGTCGGTCACCCTTGACGAAAGCACTTCTGTGACGCGCGATTTATCGTCATGGAAGTGGACACTTCCGTGATGATAATTTTGGTAATGTCATGGAACACTTCTATGACAGCACAGGTATGACTATCTTGATTCTGTCATAAAATCGTCATGGATGTACATGCATGACAGAAAACGCGACCTACTGTGACAAACATGTATCATCATGGAAGTGTATTTTTTTGTAGTGATGACCCGATCCCATTAATGATGGAGGAGGTTTGTTATTATTAAGTCAATTTAATTCCTTCTCCATCATCATGAACATGAATGAAGCAATGAGCATGTAGCATACAAATGCATGAACAAAATATTGAACTTCTCCAGTGCACAACTATGACATAAAGAACATGACAATACCATGTAATAGCATATTAACAGGGCATTACAATCCTCATAAGATTGTATAACAATGACATGCAAATAAAGTAGAGAAGTGACATGGCATTATCAATAACAACATTTTAATTAGCATGGCAAAAGATATCATGAAAACACAAGCATGCATGACAGGCATAAAGGAATAACTGCAGCTGCAAACGATATGAAACAACTGCAACTACACACACACAAGGTGCAAGCAAAGTCAACATGCAAGTTCGGGGCTCATGATAAGAGGTTGGCTTGCCTGGGGGTCGAGGAATACTCCGAGAAAAAGTGGGAAACGATCGCGGAAAGATTTGCCGGAAACAGTTCTCTCTCGGAGGGGCTGTTTACGTGCAAGGGCAAAATGGTCATTTTCACTGTGTGAAAACATAATGAAAATGATACCGACGGAAAGAGCTCGACGAACAGAGAACGTGAGCACTGGAATCACCTTATTCAGAGTTACGGGAAAAAGATACGGACGTTTAAAGCTCAGGGACTAGTTTGTAAAAATACTTCTACAAATAGGTCCCTGGTAGTTTAAACAGAACGTGTCTCTTCTGAAAATACGTTTTCCAGAAAGGGAAACGTATTCCCGGCCGGAGGAGAGGAAGAATATGCTTTCTGAGATTGAAAGCGTACTTTCCCAAAAGGCACTTTCGCGCGGGGAAAGCGGCTTCGCGGCGGGGTGCCGCCACATATCCAACGTGGCAGACTGGGCCACGCCCTTATCTCGCCGACAGGCGGGGCCGCGTGAGGAGGTGCCCGCCTGGCCACCTCTCGAGGCGCACGACCTACCCAGAAGATCAGGGCGGAGAGGCGCATCGGACGGTGGTCTTCATTGCCGGTGACAGGCGCTGCAGAGAGAGCAGCAAGGCCCGCGGCGGCGAGGAGCTTCGGTCACCGGCGGACATGGGGCTACGGTGGGGAAGAGGAGAGGCCGAGGCCACTGGGAGGCTCGTCGTAGCATGGGGGATGCAGAGGTGACGGAGAAACGGTGAGGGGAGCTCGGGATCACCGGAATCGGGTGAGACCCGAGGCGGCGGCCATGACGACGGTGGAGGTCGAGGAGCGACTCCGGGGACGAGAGGAGGGGTTGGGGAGGCGTAGAGAGGGCGGGGGAGCTGCTGATGAGCTCGGACGAGGCACTGACGGGCTATTTATAGCCGGGGCAGGGGCACCCGAGCCGGGCGCGTCCGGCCGCGGCTCTGCCGTGCTAAGCAGTCACGGGGAGGCATGGGAAGGCGACGAGGGGGAAGTGGACGAGCGCTAGAGAGTCACGGAGATGAGCAGCGCTCGGAGACGAACGGAGGAAGAGGACACCGGGGAGGAATGCGACGATGCACAGGAGCGCACTATTCCGTTCGTTGGCACGGCTCGCCGGAGAAGAAAACAAAGGGGGCCAGAGGTCCAGAGGGAAGAGGATGCCGAGGGGGAACTGTTGGGCATTAATGGCCAGGCCAGAGCCGGTTGGAGAAGCGTTGCCGACGACAACAGTGGCTAGACCACCGTTTTGGCTGGCTGCCCACGTAGTCACCACTGGCATGGCGCTCTGGAGTTTTTACTGATGTAAGTTCATGTCTACCGCGTAGTCCTTCCAGAGTGGAGTATTACCATGGTAAAGAAACGGGCAGAGACAATTTGAGCTGAGTAAACCAAGCTGCACAAGTTTGCTGTTGCAAGCTTGGCCACACTCTAGGGTAAAAGGTAAATAGGTTGTCTGGGAGTCTTAGGGTAGAAAGACTACGGTCCTGGGAGTTTTGAGGTAATTTGGACAACTATTTACCATAGTTGCTGTACAACCACCAAATCTGACCCAGAAACAGAATCATGATGAAGCACTCAATAGGAGTGATGGATTGAGCTAAATCTTGGCAAATTTTGATGATTTGAACATACCATGATGCTGTAAAAAGTTCATATCAAATGGACTTACCAAAATGGTACATCCTTCACAGCTATTATTTCTGGCCAAAAACTTCAGAAAAATCATCAGGGCAATTGGCCAGATGAAATGAGCCCAAATCTTGTGGAGATACGTTATAAGGATAGGAGAAGTCCTGGGAAAATTATCAGCCATAATGGAGCAAGATAAAATACACTTGCTTCACAAACTAAAAATTTGGATAGAAAACAAGAATTGCTCCCGTGCTCACATAGTTCAATGAAATGAACTTAATTTGGGTGGAGGCTAATGATTTGAGATACTTGAGAGGATGGAAAAGTTTCATCCCATTTGGAAACTCTATGAAGGTACTTCCTTCACAAAGTTGAATTCTGGTCAAAAACTTTGAAAAATAGCCCAGGGAGCTAGGATGAATGGATTTAGCTTATCTTTGGTATCCATGGGTTATTTATACATGTTAATCACCGTGCCAAATTACAGCTCAATTGTAATTAGGAATAAAGCACTTCCTTTGCAAAATTTCAGATAAGGCAGAAACTTTCATTGGATCATGTGCCAAATTTTTGAACTGAGGAACATGGGATTAGGATGGAACTGGTGATTATATAGCAAGGACAAGCTCCACAATTTATGTGGGAATTTTCTCTGCTATAAAAATAGTAGTTCCTTTGGAAAATGGCAGAAATGCAATATTGGCATTAAATAGGAAAAGGCAATTTTCCTTATTTAATTATGGCCAATATACTTGCCAGAGCTTGGATTGGGCATAAGTATCAAATCCACCAATTCTCATGAATTTAGGAGATGGCTAGCTATGCCTTTGGATTTTACTCCTCAGAAAGGCAAGAAAAGGACTAAATCATAATTCAAAAATATTGCATTGGACTTAGCAATATTTTTGCATATCCAAGGTTCAGAAGGATAGGATGATCTCTGGGAACAATTGGGAGGATAAACAAATCAAAGAAAATGAGAGCTCCTTTGTATTCACAAAGGGCATATTCAAATTGCAAAAATTTGGAATTAGGGTTTGAGAGGATTTGAGCTGATGAAAATGAGGTCTTGCCCACTGTAAAAGAAACGAGCAAGGTTTTGAAAGGTTGGAAATGACAAAATTTCTCAGAGTCATCCAGCAAACTCAGGAGAAAATTTTGAAAATGAGTGCCAGGAGAGAATAACAGCACAAAAATTGATAACCCAATTTTGGGGCTGTTACAACTCTCCCCCCTTAAAAAGAATCTCGTCCTCGAGATTCCTAGGGTTACAGCACAAATGTAAGAATAACCACTCCGGGGAAAAACCTCGGGTTAATTTTTAACCCTTTGGTTAAATTCAAACGAGTTGGGGGCACCGATAATTGGTACACCCAAAGAGAGATGAGGCAAACCTGGTTATATTCACGGATAGGGGCATTCGAGATCAAACTCCCGAAAAAAGTGCTAGATGCACCCAGTGAACAGTGGTTTGACCTGCTGACACATGGGTCCAGGGCCCACTGGCAGCCTCCTTCTACCTCCGGTTTGCTGCTTCTCCTACGCTGCTGCTTCGCGTGCGGCTTGGTGCAGCACACATCTAGCTCCTAGGGCGATAAGGACCCTAAAGCCATAGTGTGCGGCGTGCACGGCGCCGGTGCAGCGAGCACTCACGTCGCGGGCCAGCACCTTGTCGGCACTGCTCGCGGATTCGCCTTCTGGATGCCGGTGATCGAGCGACGAGCGGTTCTCCTGGACCTCGCTCACCGTACACCGGGGTTGGGCTATAAAAACGGCAATGCGGCTCTCCTCCAACGCACAGGCACAATGCCGCTCTACTACCTCTTCGGTTTGGGCGAGATCGAGCCGAGCTCCTTCGGCGAGGAGGTGTTCCTGGTGGCGCTACGGTTGTTCCTCGCAGCGCTGCTGGGCACACTGGTCGGCTCGTCACTTCTCCTGCTGATTCTCATTAGGAATGAGCGAGCTCGGAACAACGCGCGGCTCGGTGTGGTGGCTCGAGACGCGGGAGATGATGGAACACTGGGTGGTCCTCCACCACGCTTGATTCTCCATCGCTTTGCACCGGTGGAGTAATCGCGTGCTGCGATGGAGCGGTGGTGGCGATCTACCTGCGCCACGCAAGGCAGAGACGGTGGTGGTGCTGGGGTCCAGATGCAGGTGAGGTGGCTGCGCCAGCTCAAGAATCACACGGAGTACAGAAAAATTACGCGGATAGCTCCACGAAATTTAGGTGTCGAGGTAGAATCAAGGGTGAAATCTGTATCGGAGTAGATGTACTGGATCGAGGAAATAAAGTTGGCAATGTTCCTCCGGAAATGAAATCGGGGAAAATAATTAGAGACGAGGAATTTCCAGATGGAAATGCCTCTGCGAGGTTCTAAATTTGAAAATCCGGCACACGGGGTAGGCACAGATAGAGAGGGATATGTGACTTTGCATTTCCCCGAGTACTGCCCGAATGTACTCGTGAGTGAACCGGGTATGCGTGCAGTATGCAGTAAAATCTAAACTAGCAAATAGACAGAGGCAATAGTCATGCAACGGAGAAACACACCAGACAAATCATACTAAAGTGTTTTAATGCTAGTGGGTATATGTACTCCTGGTATACATATACCTACACCAGCGCGCATTTTATTAAAGACTCGGGACGAGTCAATGTTATTTAGTGTATGTGATCTACTAATTAAAATCTTTTTAGCAACATAGTGTCAACCCTGTCAAACATTTCTGCTTAACAGAGAGACAAGCAAAAACAATACAAAAACAAAAGCACAAAAGCATACATGGAACACATCATACGGATGACAACAGTGCCAACATACAACAAAGCACGAACGCGCTACGCGCTAAACGAAACAACTCATTCTGGGATACATAGTTCTATCCTCATATCAAGGATGAACCGACAGACTGATCATCTTACTGCGTGACTGAGGTCAAGCAGAGGACTTGTCTTGCTGGGGCTTTCCGGGAGGACGAAGACTCAGCCAATCTCCATCTTCATCGTCTGACAGCACTATGTGTTGGGGTTCGGCTGCTGGGGGTGTGGCTGAAATTGATCCGAGCAAATACTGCAGGTGGATCCGTAAAAGAGCCTTGTCTAGGGTGACGATGTTGGGTCTAGGCCACAACACAGGCTGAGAGGATAGCACTGGTTCGGATGGCGTTGGGCAAATGACTTGAGATGCGAATTTACGAGCCTCACGGTAAGCTTCCTTGACGACTCGCACCGCATCGTTGTCCAGAGTTCTAAACTCGGCAAGCATCTGGGAAATCATCATCCCCTGGGCGGTGATATACTGCACTAGGCGAGCGATTGCGGGGTCATCTCCTTGGATAGCGGGAGAAGGCTGCATTCCCACTTCTGTCACAATGGGGTAAAAGCAGAAATCCCGCCTCGCTGCCATATGTGGGTACCTGGTTCGGAGGTGAAGCATAGCCTCCACAGCAGCGGCCTGAATGGCTAAATCAGAGGTAGGCATAGCTCTCCCCTGAAAAACCAATGGCTGGCCATCCGCTGCTAGGCTGATGCGCACTCTTGCATCGAAGCGATGAAGGTGAGGGATGGGTGATGATTGGAACACTAGGTAATCGGGGCTAGCCTTACAGCCAAAGGCTTTGGTGAGCATCTCAGTAAGAAGGGGTGGAAAGCCAGTGTGGTTGATGGCACCGGTGTGGGTGTAAAACATGGGAGCTTTGAAGGTTCCAGTCATGGCTGGAGTGCTACTAGCTAGGCTTCTCTACAGGGACATGGCTGACTGAGGGGTGAGTGATACGGCGAGCGGAAAGGGGGCTTTTATATGCGGGACATGCCCGCACGGTGTGGCCCCTTTCCCTTAATGGCGAAGGGTGAGCGGTGCGGCCGACCAGAAAGGATATGGTTGCTATTTGCACCACGGATAACTAGGCGGGGACAGCGGGGTGAGGACGTGTCGGTCCCGACTGCACCACCTGTTGATTACCAGTGGCCATGCCGGATGCAGGGATGGGTCAAATCCCTTAGGGCCATTACTGGTTAATGGTAGCGGTGATCTACTCCTAGGATAACCTATGCCAGCCTGGCTGCTCTGATACCATGTCCTGTGGCACCCCGATCCGCATGGAGCAGGGGGCCTTCGCACGTCAGCCCAGGATAACACCTGACGCACGACAGGTCCATAATACAGCATTCCAGGTACAATAATATTCATCAAATACATGTGCATCAGAGTACATCATTGATGAATACAATTATCTGACATAGCCCTAAGGCTATTAAATGACAGCGGAAGTCTATAAAAAGGCGGCGGAAGTTTTGGTTTGGCGGCTCATCAACTCTGGCTAGGCTCCACAACTCACAGGACTGGCAAGGTTACGGCCTAGCACGACGGATCAAGCGAACAATTCAGGTATGACCTACAAAACTGGCATGACATGCCAGGTCAGTACATTGAATGTACTTGGAAGACAACCAAATACATAGCATCCAAACAACCAGAAGACAAAGCAAGAACCGAGCGCATGCAACAGCCTATCCCACCTCAGTTACTAAACATGGCACGATAAAAATCAACTAAGCATGAACAATATCATAGCATCTACTAACATGGCAATGACATGGCATATTAAAACATGCTTCTACATGGCCATGGCAAGACATAGCATATCATCTCAATCATGGCATAATTTAACATATAAATCAAAGCATGGCATGTCATCATGAAACTATGCTGAAAATAAACTACCGATTATATCCAATGCAGTCATAGCATGTTAACTTTATGCAATCATCTTCTGTTATGCCTTGGTTTTTTAAATGCAACATATTACTCGTGCAATGCAGCCAAACTCGTACACCGAGTCCCTCGGACTCTCTTACCAACGGGTTGCTTCGCAACCGAACGGTGATCTTTCCGGCGATCACAACCATGGCCAACACTTGGTCTCCAACACTTATCGAGACCTCGTCTCGTGATCATATCAAAGCATTGTCGTGACTTCTCATGACTATCTCATAGTTCAAGTCACCATATTCTTGTTATCACATCTTTAGTTACGAACTTAATTATTTCAGGTTTATCCTCCATTTCGACCAAGACCTGATAGTGGGACCTACTACGAACTGTTGCTATCGATAGACTTTATATACACTCTGTGGAGGTAGCACACTGTACCCACACCACAGAACCCATGGCCTCGTCATCCCATTCGGGTGGACAAACGACATTCCTACGAAACTGACCTACTGCCATGACACTCTCCCGGCCACTCCGACCCACTCCCAACTGGGCTAGTACTGGGTGGCCCCGTGTCTACCAAAGACACAACGACCACCGTCGTGGCCAAAACGTCCCTCTTCGGGGACCGGTACCAAAAATTCTAACAACGGGCACACAAGGTTATGTCTGCCTACCTGATCAGGGTAAGCATGCCCATAACCTTCCCTAGTGGGAGGCACCGGCGAGAGGCACGACAATAGATCGCATTAAGGCCTTCCCATAAAAGGCAAATGTGGTTGCATTGGAAATGTTCGATTTGGTGGCACTATGACCCGATCCCATTGATGATGGAGGAGGTTTGTTATTATTAAGTAAATTTAACATACAAATGCATGAACAAAATATTGAACTTCTCCAGTGCACAACTATAACATAAAGAACATGACAATACCAAGTGCTAGCATATTAACAGGGCATTACGATCCTCATAACATTGTATAACGATGACATGCAAATAAAGTAGAGTAGTGACATGGCATTATCAAAACAATATTTTAATTAGCATGGCAAAAGATATCATGAAAACGCAAGCATGCATGACAGGCATATAGGAATAACTACAGCTGAAAATGATATGAACAACTACAACTACACACACACAAGGTGCAAGCAAAGTCAACATGCAAGTTCGGGGCTCATGATAAGAGGTTGTCTTGCCTGGGGGTCGAGGAATACTCCGAGAAAAATTGGGAAACGATCGCGGAAAGAATTGCCGGAAACAGTTCTCTCTCGGAGGGGCTGTTTACGTGCAAGGGCAAAATTGTCATTTTCACTGTGTGAAAACATAAAGAAAATGATACTGACGGAAAGAGCTCGATGAACAGAGGACGAGAGCGCTGGAATCACCTTATTCAGAGTTACGGGAAAAAAGATACAGACGTTTAAAGCTCATGGAATAGTCTGTAAAAATACTTCTACAAACAGGTCCCTGGTAGTTTAAACAGAACGTGTCTTTTCTGAAAATATGTTTTCCAGAAAGGGAAACGTATTCCCAGCTGAAGGAGAGGAAGAATGAGCTTTCTGAGATTGAAAGCGTACTTTCTCGAAAGGCGCTTTCGCGCGGGGAAAGCGGCTTCGCGGCGGGGCGCCGCCACATATCCAACGTGGCAGACTGGGCCACGCCCTTCTCTCACCGACAGGTGGGGCCGCGCGAGGAGGGGCCCGCCTGGCCCTGGCGTCTTCTACCTCCGGCTCGGGAGCGAGCGAGGCCGAGGGAGGAGATCGCCTCGATGGCGATTGCCGGCGCGTCCGGCCACCTCTCGAGGCGCACGACCTACCCAGAAGATCAGGGCGGAGAGGCGCATCGGACGGCGGTCTTCGTTGCCGGCAAGAGGCGCTGCAGAGAGAGCAGCAAGGCCTGCGGCGGGGAGGAGCTTCGGTCACCGGCGGACACGGGGCTACGGTGGGGAAGAGGAGAGGCCGAGGCCACGGGGAGGCTCGTCGGAGCATGGGGGATGCAGAGGTGATGGAGAAATGGTGAGGGGAGATCGGGATCACCGGAATCGGGTGAGACCCGAGGTGGCGGCTATGATGACGGTGGAGGTCGAGGAGCGACTCCGGGGACGAGAAGAGGGTTGGGGAGGTGTAGAGAGGGCGGGGGAGCTCCTGATGAGCTCGGACGAGGCGCGGACGGGCTATTTATAGCCGGGGCAGGGGCACCCAAGCCGGGCACCGCCGAGCACGTCCGGCCGCGGCTCTGCCGTGCTCAGCAGTCACGGGGAGGCATGGGAAGGCGACGAGGGGGAAGTGGTCGAGCGCCAGAGAGTCACGGAGACGAGCAGCGCTCGGAGATGAACGGAGGAAGAGGACACTTGGGAGTAATGCGATGATGCACCGGAGCACACTGTTCCGATCATTGGCACGGCTCGCCGGAGAAGAAAACGAAGGGGGCCAGAGGTCCAGAGGGAAGAGGACGCCGAGGGGGAACTGTTGGGCATTAATGGCGAGGCCAGAGCCGGTCGGAGCAGCGCTGCCGACGACAACTGTGGCTAGACCACCGTTTTGGCTGGCTGCCCTCGTAGTCACCACTAGCATGGTGCGCTCTGGAGTTTTTACTGATGTAAGTTCATGTCTACCGCATAGTCATTCATAGTGGAGTATTACCATGGTAAAGAAACGGGCAGAGACAATTTGAGCTGAGTAAACCAAGCTGCACAAGTTTGCTTTGCAAACTTGGCCACACTCTAGAGATTAAACCAGAGAGGGTAAAAGGTAAATAGGTTGTCTGGGAGGCTTAGGGTAGAAAGGACTACGGTCCTGGGAGTTTTGAGGTAATTTGGACAACTATTTACCATAGTTGCTGTACAACCACCAAATCTGACACAGAAACTGAATCATGATGAAGCACTCACTAGGAGTGATGGATTGAGCTAAATCTTGGCAAATCTTGATGATTTGGACATACCATGATGCTATAAAAAGTTCATATCAAATGGACTTACCAAAATGGTACTTCCTTCACAGCTATCATTTCTGTCCAAAAACTTCAGAAAATCCTCAGGGCAATTGGCCATATGAAATGAGCCCAAATCTTGTGGAGATAGGTTATAAGTATAGGAGAAGGCCTGTGAAAATTATCAGCCATAATGGAGCAAGATAAAATACACTTGCTTCACAAACTGAAAATTTGGACAGAATACAAGAATTGCTCCTGTGCTCACATAGTTCAATGAAATGAACTGAATTTGGGTGAAGGCTAATGATTTGAGATACTTGAGAGGATGGAAAAGTTTTATCCCATTTGGAAACTCTATGAAGGTAATTCCTTCACAAAGTTGCATTTTGGTCAGAAACTCTGAAAAATAGCACAGGGAGCTAGGATGATGGATTGAGCTTATCTTTGGTATCCATGGGTTATTTATACATGTTAATCACCCTGCCAAATTATAGCTCAATTGGAATTAGGAATAAAGCACTTCCTTTGCAAAATTTCACGGAAGGCAGAAACTTGCATTGGATCATGTGCAAAAAATTTGAACTGAGGAACATGAGATTAGGATGGAACTAGTGATTATATAGCAAGGACAAGCTCCACAATTTATGTGGGAATTTTCTCTGGTATAAAAATAGTAGTTCCTTTGGAAAATGGCAGAAATGCCATATTGGCATTAAATAGGAAAAGGCAATTTTCCTTATTTAATTATGGCCAATATACTTGCTAGAGCTTGGATTGGGCATAAGTATCAACTCCACCAATTCTCATGAATTTAGGAGATGGCTTGCTATGCCTTTGGATTTTATTCCTCAGAGAAAAGGAATAAATCATACAAAATATTGCATTGGACTTAGCAATATTTTTGCATATCCAAGGTTTAGAAGGATAGGATGATCTCTGGGAACAATTGGGAGGATAAACAGATCAAGGAAAATGAGAGCTCCTTTGTATTCACAAAGGGCATATTCAAATTCCAAAAATTTGGAATTAGGGTTTGAGAGGATTTGAGCTGACGAAAATGAGGTCTTGCCCACTGAAAAAGACATGAGCAAGGTTTCGAAAGGTTGGAAATGACAAAATTTCTCAGAGTCATCCAGCAAACTCAGGAGAAAAATTTGAAAATGAGTGCCAGGAGAGAATAACAACACAAAAATTGATAACCCAATTTTGGGGCTGTTACACTCTGGCTGACCTACGAGGTTCGGTAGTAACTTGATCAGAAGTTTCATGATCATCATCATTAGCTTCCACTGGTGCGCGATGGTCCTAAACAAACGGTTTTTTACCCCTTTCTGTGACGGCATTTGGAACCGTCGCCAAGTTAGTGTGGGCGATAGGGGGGTCCTTCCCACACGACCCAGAAACCGTCGGGGATAGGGAGTCTTGATGCATACAGTTGTCCCTATATAACCGTTTCTGATATCTCGAATATCCCAAATGCTTCATCCTTGCTACTCGTTTGTGCTCGCATTGCCATCGCAGTCGGAGTTTTGTAGTTTTGCCTAAAACCAGGCAGATTCCAGGCACGGAAGTTTTCGAGGCAGATTCTACGCACGGGAGTTTTACGATGCCTGGCACATCACAAACAGTTCATGATTATAAAGCATGTACGATGGGTAGACAATCACACACATTTAGTTCACCATATGTGATAGTGTTTGACATCACACACGCTTTGCAAACGGCAACTGTGTGCATCCTTGCACACGTTTCCTCTCGATGAACCGTCTCGAATTATGGTGTATACCGCAAACATTTGTGTTTTAGCAATCGTGTGTGCCGTAATGACCAGCACAACATAATTTCGCCCTAATTTAATTGCTGCTATTTAAAATTTTACCTAATTTAAACTTGAAAGTAGGCTATAGCTTTATTCATATCCATCAGGTTCAAACAACCAATGCATTATTCGATTCACAGGTACATATGTTTAAGAATTACATAAGTCCAAATAAAGAATGATGTACCAGGGTTCTATACTTGTACTATTACAGATGGTAAAGAAAGAGGTGACAGACATTCCAGTTGCTGAACAAGGTGAAGCGGAATGGCCCTATTGTGCTCTCCTGGATGCAGAAGCCATGCAGGACTCTAGTCCAACCCCTTGTGATGGCCGGCCGCCAATCATGTAGTTTGAGAGGTAATCTTGGGGAAACTGCTTCAGGATCCACTGCAAAAGAAAAAAGATTCAGATATTGTCATCTAACACAACTCATTACAGACAGTAAAAAGGAGGCTACAGGGTTCTTACTTACTATCCTGCAGTTCACTGTTGTCTTGCATAAAGTGTAAACAAATAGTTCGATTGACATCTTTTGACCCATTTTAATAACAATCTTTATCAGTTTCCTCACTTGATGCTGGTTCATGAATATCTCATTGCCCCATATGCAGAAAGGGTCGAAGTGTGAATCTTTGGCAATGATATATGTACCTAAGAGCACCAAGTTAATATTAGAAGCTAAACAACAATTGAAAAATGATGTAGTACAACACTCCATCCCTCCCATTATATAAGATTTTATTACATGTATATCTAGACATCATCAGAACATTAAGGTAACACTCTTCCTTGTTGCTATGTAGCCTGGGATTGCATATTTAGTCATTCAGTACAATGCATGTTGCTAAACAACAATTGAAAAACGAAAAGGCATGTTAACTGAAATATCCTTAACAGCAACTGATGTATACTATGCAACCTTCTTCTTGTAGACGTTGTTGGGCCTCCAAGTGCAGAGGTTTGTAGGATAGTAGCAAATTTCCCCCAAGTGGATGACCTAAGGTTTATCAATCCGTGGGAGGCGTAGGATGAAGATGGTCTCCCACAAGCAACCCTGTAACCAAATAACAAAGAGTCTCTTGTGTCCCCAACACACCCAATACAATGGTAAATTGTATAGGTGCACTAGTTCGGCGAAGAGATGGTGATACAAGTGCAATATGGATGGTATATGTAGGTTTTTGTAATCTGAAAATATAAAAACAGCAAGGTAACTAATGATAAAAGTGAGCATAAACGGTATTGCAATGCTAGGAAACAAGGCCTAGGGTTCATACTTTCACTAGTGCAAGTTCTCTCAACAATAATAACATAATTGGATCATATAACTATCCCTCAACATGCAACAAAGAGTCACTCCAAAGACACTAATAGCGGAGAACAAACGAAGAGATTATGGTAGGGTATCAAACCACCTCAAAGTTATTCTTTCTGATCAATCTATTCAAGAGTCCGTAGTAAAATAACACGAAGCTATTCTTTCCGTTCGATCTATCATAGAGTTCGTACTAGAATAACACCTTAAGACACAAATCAACCAAAACCCTAATGCCACCTAGATACTCCAATGTCGCCTCAAGTATCCGTGGGCATGATTATAAGATATGCATCACACAATCTCAGATTCATCTATTCAAACCAACACAAAGTACTTCAAAGAGTGCCCCAAAGTTTCGTCAAGACGAAAACGTGAGCCAACCCCTATGCATAAGTTCACAAGGTCACTGAACCCGCAAGTTGATCACCAAACCATACATCAAGTGGATCACGTGGTATCCCATTGTCACCACAGATAAGCACATGCAAGACATACATCAAGTGTTCTCAAATCTTTAAAGACTCAATCCGATAAGATAACTTCAAAGGGAAAACTCAATCCATTACAAGAGAGTAGAGGGGGAGAAACATCATAAGATCCAACTATAATAGCAAAGCTCGCGATACATCAAGATCGTGCCAAATCAAGAACACAAGAGAGAGAGAGATCAAACACATAGCTAATGGTACATACCCTCAGCCCTGAGGGTGAACTACTCCCTCCTCATCATGGAGAGTGCCGGGATAATGAAGATGGCCACCGGTGAGGGATCCCCCCTCCGGCAGGGTGCCGGAACAGGGTCCCGATTGGTTTTTGGTGGCTACAGAGGCTTGCGGCGGTGGAACTCCCGATCTATTCTGTTCCCCGATGTTTTTAGGGTACATGGACATATATAGGCGAAAGAAGTCGGTCAGGGGAGCCACGATGGGCCCACAAGGGTGGGGGGCACGCCCAGGGGGCAGGCGCGCCTCCCTGCCTCGTGGCCACCCCGTTGCTTCCCTGACGTACACTCCAAGTCTCCTGGATTGCTTCCTTTCCAAAAATAACTCTCCCGAAGGTTTCATTCCGTTTGGACTCCGTTTGATATTCCTTTTCTTCAAAACACTGAAACAAGGGAAAAACAGGAACTGGCACTGGGCTCTGGGTTAATAGGTTAGTCCCAAAAATAATATAAAAGTGTAAAATAAAGCCCATAAACATCCAAAACATATAATATAATAGCATGGAACAATAAAAAATTATAGATACGTTGGAGACGTATCAGCATCCCCGAGCTTAATTCCTGCTCGTCCTCGAGTAGGTAAATGATAAAAACAAATTTTTGATGTGGAATGCTACCTAACATATTTATCAATGTAATCTTCTTTATTGTGGCAAGAATATTCAGATCCATAAGATTCAAGACAAAAGTTTAATATTGACATGAAAACCATAATCCTTCAAGCATACTAACAAAGTAATCATGTCTTCTCAAAATAACATGGCCAAAGAAAGTTATCCCTACAAAATCATATAGTCTGGCTACGCTCTATCTTCGTCACACAAAATATTTGAATCATGCACAACCCCGATGACATGCCAGGCAATTGTTTCATAATTTTGATGTTCTCAAAAATTTTCAATCTTCACGCAATACATGAGCGTGAGCCATGGACATAGCACTATAGGTGGAATAGAATGGTGATTGTGGAGAAGACAAAAAGGAGAAGATAGTCTCACATCAACTAGGCGTATCAACGGGTTTGTGAGATGCCCATCAATAGATATCAATGTGAGTGAGTAGGGATTGCCATGCAACGGATGCACTAGAGCTATAAGTGTATGAAAGCACAACAAAAGAATCTAAGTGGGTGCACATCCAACTCGCTTGCTCACGAAGACCTAGGGCATTTTGAGGAAGCCCATCATTGGAATATACAAGCCAAGTTCTATAATTAAAATTCCCACTAGTATATGAAAGTGACAACATAGGAGAATCTCTATCATGAAGATCATTGTCGTGGTATTCTCACGGGGGGCTTGCGAGTCGACAGATGCCACAAGGGCTTAGTGTGAGGGTAAGACTGTTGCTGATAGGCCCGGGAGCGGGTATGCGAGTAGCACGCGGTAGTTTACCCAGGTTCGGGGCTCTCCGGAGAGATAATACCCCTACTCCTGCATGTCTGAATATCTCTGGTATGTATATCTGGTACAGAGTGCTCCTGGAGCTGTATCTAAGCTCATTGCCATAGGCATCTGGCTTTGCATATGTATGTGGCATGGTGGTCGTTGCCTCTGGCCGTATGGGTGTGCTTCGGCATACTTGCCCGTGGGAGTGGATGGATGGATGGCTAGCTAGCTCTCTTGCTAGCTAGCTTGCTTGTGGGTGTGTGCGTGAGAGTCCATCCTGGATGGATGGATGTGTGCCCATATATATAGGCATGGCTACCTTAGAGAGTAAGCTATGTGGTGGCATGGGCAAGGCATGGTGGGGTGTCATGCTTGTCCGCTGGGTCACTTCATAAATAGTGCCAGGGGACAAGTGACACTATACATGATGGCATCGAGGTACAGCCGTCTCTTCCACGGTATGGCCGCCACATCGGGGTCTTGTCGGTGTCGGGTCGGGCTGCAGTCGGCAGCCGGCTGGTCGGCGCAGTCGGCAGCCGGCCGGGCAGAGCAGTCGGACGGGGAGCCCGCAGGAGCAGCCGGGCAGTCGGACTGAGGGGCTTTGCTAGCCCCGATGTCTTGAATTATTGTCTCGCCGTCTTTGGGGTATCCGTGGCCAATTACTCCGACAGTAGCCCCCAAGCCTCCGGGCAACTTGGCGAAGTTGAGCGGAGGTTTTTTGGCGGGTGTTCATGGAAATGATCATGCAAAAAGACAAAGTTAGTCCACGCAGATATATCAAATGACTGCTTTTAGCATTGCAAGTTTTATGCGGAGGGTGCCGACTCGGTTTCGTCCATGCCCCCTTCAATCTATTTCGTGTTCCCTCCGCTCTTTGCTTGTGTTCTCGCTTGCCGGATAGCCGCTCTGCGGTTTGTGGCTGAGAGTAGGCCGCGGAGTGGAGTGTACAATACACAGACTCTGGGAGCGAATTCAACCGAGTAGATACTTGTAAAGGAAATGGCCGGGTCGCCCGAACCATTTTTCTTCCCGGACGTTTTTCACGTGGGTGGCCTCCAGCGTTCACTCTTGCTCGCCGGACAGCCGCTCTGCGGTCTGTGACTAAGAGTGGGCCTTTGGTACCACGCACGCTACTAAGCCATCTGTGGGAACTAACGTCTCAGGCCAAGCGGTCGGCCCCCGGGCCAACTCTGGCTGGCGCCGGGGCGAACAGTGATGCAACTGTAATGAAATGCGGAGATAGTCCCCCGAGCATCGCTCGGGGATATCCGTGCTTGCGTGATGCAAAAAATATGCGGGTGAAGAGCTCACATCGATTTTCGTCGAGGTGGAGTTTGCCAAAGACAGCCGGCGCGGCTCAGCGCTTGCTGAGCGCGCCGGCGCACCTGCTGGGTGTAGCCCTCGAGCCTCCGGGTGCTCGAGGAGGGTCCAACCGGTCGGGCTTGACCGGCCTGGGGGTGAGCGGGACGCGGCCGAGCCGGCTTGGCACAGCCGGCCAGGCCGCGAGGTGTAGTGCTCCTTTTTCTTCTTTATTCTCTTCTGCCAGCTGCTGGCAGCCGGAAAAAACTCTTTTTTTTCTCTGCAATCTTCCCTGGGGCGCGCCAGCGCACCCACTAGGTGTAGGCCCCGAGATTCGGGCCGACTGCTGAGCAGTCGGGCCAGATCTTCCGGCAACGACTTTGTCTTTTTTCCTTGCGGGGGCGCGTCAGCGCACCCGCTGGGTGTAGCCCCCGAGATTTCGGCCGACTATTGAGCAGTCGGGCTGGGTCTCCCGGCAACTACTTTGTCTTCTTCTTGCTCGCGGGGGCGCGTCAGCGCACCCGCTGGATGTAGCCCCGAGATTCGGGCCGACTGCTGAGCAGTCGGGCCGGATCTCCCGGCAACTACTTTCTCTTCTTTTTCGTGGGGTCGCGTCAGCGCACCCGCTGGATGTAGGGCGCTCCACCAGTGTAGTTGGCAGCCGGCCAGGCCGTGCATGGGCGCACGTACATATTGCAGCCGGCCAGACATGCACGTACACAGTGCACCCATCGGTGCACTTCCTTTCTATTCTTTTTCTTCTTTGCAGCAGTCTACTCCGACTTTTCTTCAGCCGGCCACTGTTTTTTTTTGCCTAGCAGCCGACCATTTTCTTTCTTCCAGCCGGTCCGTTGACTTTCTTCTTTCTCTTTGTCTCCGCGCAGCCGGGTGGCCAGGCAAGGCGAGGCCGAGTGGAGGAGTCGGCCGAGCAGGCGCAGTGGCGAGCAGAGCCGGCGCGGGAGCGCGCAAGACGGCTAGGTGGCGAGTCGGCGCGTGGGGAGCCGGACCCGGGAGGTGCGGAGCCGGCCGGGCCGGGTTGCGCGGAGGGTGGGAGGCCGGCGCGAGCGAAGCTGGACGGGCGGGCGAGTCGGCGCGTGCACGGCCGCGGGAGGCCGGGTGCTGGATGGCGACGCGAAGTCGGCGCACGCGGGGTCGGAGTCGCATGTTGGAGCCGACCAGGCGGGACGCGGACCCGGCGCGCGGAGCAGGCGGCCGGAGCAGGCGGCCCGGGCTCGCGAAGCCGGCGCGGGATAGCCGCGGGAGGCGCCAGAGTGGCTCGAGGGCGGCCAGGCGGACCGCAAGCGCGGGACCGGTGGCGGGCACGACATCAGCCGGCCGAACTGGCGCGCGGCCGTGGGGGGCCAAGCCGGCACGCGTGCAAGGAGGCAGCAGGGCGTGGAGGTCGCCACGTCCGGGTGCGGACGCCGGGCGTGGGAGGGCCCCAGGTGGCGACGAGAGGCCGGACGCGGGGGTATCCGCGGAGCTGCAGGGAGCCTGTGCGGGGTTGGAGCAGCGAGGTGGAGTTCGTGGGCGTCGGGAGTTGCAGGGCAGCAGTGGGGCAGCCCGCGGCGGTTTGGGCGGACGGGCAGCCGCGCTGGTCGAGGAGCACGCGTTCAGCCGCTGCTGGCGCTCGGGATGGAGGCGAGCGAAGCAGTTCGAGGATGCGGCAGGAGTAGCTACAACGAGGCAGCAATGCCATGGTTTTTGGAAGTGTCTGACTCGCATTGACTAATGCGTAGATAGTGTATGAGTGGTATATGACCATGGTTTGACTTGCATCTAGCTACTTTGCATAGATGTATGTGGAGGAGCGAATGCGCGTTCCGGACGGAAACTAGGCGCAGCGCGGAGGGGAGCAGACGCGATACGGCCGACCGAGGCGAGGCCCCGCACGCGCAGACGGACGGCCGGCGTCGCCACGGTGGACACGGCCGACTGAAAAGAGGCCCCGCGCGCGGCGCGCGTGCGGACGATCGGGCGATGCTGCGTTGGCGATGACGAAGATGGTGAAGCCGACGGCGAGGACGCGCTGTCCCGCACGGCCTCTCCGTGGGCGGGTCGAAGTCGAGCCCCCAAGTGCTACCGGAGAGATGGCGCGACGCCGCGGCGGTGATGGCGAAGATGGCCCCGCCCGGACTGCGGAACCAGCAGCAACGTGGTAGCATAGTAGTCGTACCACACCACGGTGGGCGCCAACTGTCGTGGTATTCTCACGGGGGGCTCGCGAGTCTACAGATGCCACAAGGGCTTAGTGTGAGGGTAAGACTATTGCTGATAGGCCCGGGAGCGGGTATGCGAGTAGCACGCAGTAGTTTACCCAGGTTCGGGGCTCTCCGGAGAGATAATACCCCTACTCCTGCATGTGTGAATATATCTAGTATGTATATCTGGTACAGAGTGCTCCTGGAGCTGTATCTAAGCTCAGTGCCATAGGCATCTGGCTTTGCATATCTATGTGGCATGGTGGCCGTTGCCTCTGGCCGTATGGGTGTGCTTGGGCATACTTGCCCGTGGGAGTGGATGGATGGCTAGCTAGCTCTCTTGCTAGCTAGCTTGCTTGTGGGTGTGTGCGTGAGAGTCCATCCTGGATGGATGGATGTGTGCCCATATATATAGGCATGGCTAGCTTAGAGAGTAAGCTATGTGGTGGCATGGGCAAGGCATGGTGGGGTGTCATGCTTGTCCCCTGGGTCGCTTCATAAATAGTGCCAGGGGACAAGTGACACTATACATGATGGCGTCGAGGTACATCCGTCTCGTCCGCGGTATGGCCGCCACGTCGGGGTCTTGTCGGTGTCGGGTCGGGCTGCAGTCGGCAGCCGGCTGGTCGGCGCAGTCGGCAGCCGGCAGCCGGCCGGGCAGAGCAGTCGGACGGGGAGCCGGCAGGAGCAGCCGGGCAGTCGGATTGAGGGGCTTTGCTAGCCCCGATGTCTTGAATTATTATCTCGCCGTCTTCGGGGTATCCGTGGCCAATTACTCCGACAATCATGGTGCTATTTTGAAGCACAAGTGTGGTAAAAGGATAGTAGCATTGTCCCTTCTCTCTTTTTCTCTCATTTTTTATTTGGCCTTTTCTCTTCTTTTTTTATTGTCCTTTTTTAGTCCAGAGTCTCATCCCGACTTGTGGGGGAATCATAGTCTCCATCATCCTTTCCTCACTGGGACAATGCTCTAATAATGATGATCATCACACTTTTATTTACTTACAACTCGATTCTTAGAACAAAATATGACTCTATATGAATGCCTCCGGCGGTGTACCGGCATGTGCAATGACTCATGAGTGACATGTATGAAAGAATTATGAACGGTGGCATTGCCACAAATACAATGTCAACTACATGATCATGCAAAGCAATATGACAATGATGGAGCGTGTCATAATAAACGGAACGGTGGAAAGTTGCATGGCAATATATCTCGGAATGGCTATGGAAATGCCATGATAGGTAGGTATGGTGGCTGTTTTGAGGAAGGTATATGGTGGGTGTATGATACCGGCAAAAGGTGCGCGGTATTAGAGAGACTAGCAATGGTGGAAGGGTGAGAGTGTGTATAATCCATGGACTCAACATTAGTCATAAAGAACTCATATACTTAGTGCAAAAATCTATTAGTTATCAAAATGAAGTACTACGCGCATGCTCCTAGGGGGATAGATAGGTAGGAAAAGGCCATCGCTCGTCCCCGACCGCCACTCATAAGGAAGACAATCAATAAATAAATCATGCTCCGACTTCATCACATAAGGTTCACCATACGTGCATGCTCCGAAAGATATAAGTGAAGATCAATGAGTAGTCGAATAATTATGCAACTATGTGAAGACTCTCTAACATTTAAGAATTTCAGATCTTGGTATTTTATTCAAACAGCAAGCAAAGCTAAAGAAAACAAAGTGACGCTCCAAGCAAAACACATATCATGTGGTGAATAAAAATATAGCTCCAAGTAAAGTTACCGATGAACGAAGACGAACGAGGGGATGCCATTCGGGGCATCCCCAAGCTTAGGCTCTTGGTTGTCCTTGAATATTACCTTGGGGTGCCTTGGGCATCCCCAAGCTTAGGCTCTTTCCACTCATTATTCCATAGCCCATCGATTCTTTACCAAAAACATGAAAACTTCACAACACAAAACTTAATAGAAAACTCGTAAGCTCCGTTAGTAAGAAAATAAATCACCACTTTTGGTACTGTTGTGAACTCATTCTAAATTCATATTGGTGTAATATCTACTGTATTCCAACTTCTCTATGGTTCATACCCTCCGATACCACTCATAGATTCATCAAAATAAGCAAACAACACATAGAAAACAGAATCTGTCAAAAACAGAACAGTTTGTAGTAATCTGTATCAAACGTATAATTCTGGAACTCCAAAAATTCTGAAATAAATTGGTGGCCTGAGGAATTTATCTATTTATCATCTGCAAAAGGAATCAACTAAATAGCACTCTCCAGTAAAACGTTGTAGCTAATCTCATGAGCGCTAAAGTTTCTGTTTTTTACAGCAAGATCAAAAAGACTTCACCCAAGTCTTCCCAAAAGGTTCTACTTGGCACAAACACTAATAAAAACATAAAACCACATCTAACCAGAGGCTAGATAGATTATTTATTACTAAGCAGGAACAAAAAGCAAGTAACAAAAATAAAATTGGGTTGCCTCCCAACAAGCACTAACGTTTAACGCCCCTAGCTAGGCATGATTATTTCAATGATGCTCACATAAAAGATAAGAACTGAAACATAAAGGGAGCATCATGAAGAATATGACTAGAACATTTAAGTCTAACCCACTTCCTATGCATAGGGATTTTTTGAGCAAACAATTTATGGGAACAAGAAACAACTAGCATAGGAAGGTAAAACAAGCAAATCTTCAAGATTTTCAACACATAGAGAGGAAACTTGATATTATTGCAATATGTAGAAGCATATGATCCTCTCTCATAATAATTTTCAGTAGCATCATGAATGAATTCAACCATATAACCAGCACATAAAGTATTCTTTTCATGATCTACTTGCATAGAAATTTTCCTACTCTCCACATAAGCAAATTTATTCTCATCAATAGTAGTGGGAGTAAACTCAACAAAATAACTATCATGTGATTGAAAATTAAGATCAAGATGACAAGTTTCATGGTTATCGTTATTCTTTATAGCATACGTGTCATCACAATAATCATCATAGATAGGAGGCATGCTTTCATCATAATAAATTTGCTCATCAAAACTTGGGGGACTAAACATATCATCTTCATCAAACATAGCATCCCCAAGATTGTGGCTTTGCATATCATTAGCATTATGGGTATTCAAGGAATTCATACTAACAACATTGCAATCATGCTCATTATTCACATATTTTATGCCAAGCATTCTATGTAATTCTTCTTCTAGTACTTGAGCACAATTTTCCTTCCCGTCATTTTCACGAAAGATATTAAAAAGATGAAGCGTATGAGGCAAACTCAATTCCATTTTTTAGTTTTCTTTTATACACTAAACTAGTGACAAAACAAGAACCTAAAAGATTCAATTGCAAGATCTAAAGATATACCTTCAAGCACTCACCTCCCCGGCAACGGCACCAGAAAAGAGCTTGATGTCTACTACACAACCTTCTTCTTGTAGACGTTGTTGGGCCTCCAAGTGCAGAGGTTTGTAGGACAGTAGCAAATTTCCCTCAAGTGGATGACCTAAGGTTTATCAATCCGTGGGAGGCGTAGGATGAAGATGGTCTCCCTCAAGCAACCCTGCAACCAAATAACAAAGAGTCTCTTGTGTCCCCAACACACCCAATACAATGGTAAATTGTATAGGTGCACTAGTTCGGCGAAGAGATGGTGATACAAGTGCAATATGGATGGTAGATATAGGTTTTTGTAATCTGAAAATATAAAAACAGCAAGGTAACTAATGATAAAAGTGAGGGTAAACGGTATTGCTATGCTAGGAAACAAGGCCTAGGGTTCATACTTTCACTAGTGCAAGTTCTCTCAACAATAATAACATAATTGGATCATATAACTATCCCTCAACATGCAACAAAGAGTCACTCCAAAGACACTAATAGCGGAGAACAAACGAAGAGATTATGGTAGGGTACGAAACCACCTCAAAGTTATTCTTTCTGATCAATCTATTCAAGAGTCCGTAGTAAAATAACACGAAGCTATTGTTTCCGTTCGAACTATCATAGAGTTCGTACTAGAATAACACCTTAAGACACAAATCAACCAAAACCCTAATGCCACCTAGATACTCCAATGTCGCCTCAAGTATCCGTGGCCATGATTATAAGATATGCATCACACAATCTCAGATTCATCTATTCAAACCAACACAAAGTACTTCAAAAAGTGCCCCAAAGTTTCTACCGGAGAGTCAAGACGAAAACGTGTGCCAACCCCTATGCATAAGTTCACAAGGTCACTGAACCCGCAAGTTGATCACCAAAACATACATCAAGTGGATCACGTGATATCCCATTGTCACCACACATAAGCACATCCAAGACATACATCAAGTGTTCTCAAATCTTTAAAGACTCAATCCGATAAGATAACTTCAAAGGGAAAACTCAATCCATTACAAGAGAGTAGAGGGGGAGAAACATCATAAGATCCAACTATAATAGCAAAGCTCGCGATACATCAAGATCGTGCCAAATCAAGAACACAAGAGAGAGAGAGAGAGAGAGAGAGAGAGAGATCAAACACATAGCTACTGGTACATACCCTCAGCCCCGAGGGTGAACTACTCCCTCCTCGTCATGGAGAGCGTCGGGTTGACGAAGATGGCCACCGGTGAGGGATCCCCCCTCCGGCAGGGTGCCGGATAAGGGTCCCGATTGGTTTTTGCTGGCTACAGAGGCTTGCGGCGGTGGAACTACCGATCTATTTTGTTCCCCGATGTTTTTAGGGTAATGGATATATATAGGCGAAAGAAGTCGGTCAGGGGAGCCACGAGGGGCCCACGAGGGTGGGGGGCACGCCCAGGGGGCAGGTGCGCCTCCCTGCCTCGTGGCCATCCCGTTGCTTCCCTGACGTACACTCCAAGTCTCCTGGATTGCTTCCGTTCCAAAAATAACTCTCCTGAAGGTTTCATTCCGTTTGGACTCCGTTTGATATTCCTTTTCTTCGAAACGCTGAAACAAGGGGAAAAACAGAAACTGGCACTGGGCTCTGGGTTAATAGGTTATTCCCAAAAATAATATAAAAGTGTAAAATAAAGCCCATAACATCCAAAACAGATAATATAATAGCATGGAACAATAAAAAATTATAGATATGTTGGAGACGTATCAGCAACCAAATATCATAATTCATAGTGGTATTGTTGAAACTGTTATTGATGAAATTGAACAGCACGACAAATAGTTGCACATATAGAGCATCACATTGTGAAGAACTGAAATAAACAAGTCATAAGGACATCTCTAGGCGATCCTTAAAAAGTTAAAGGACTAAAACCTTTAGTGGATATATATATACTCCAGCAATTTTTGGCCTTTTCTAGTCGATCCACTAAACTTAAGGTTGCAAACTTCAATTTGATCAAGTTCAAAGCAGGTTCAACCGAAAGTAGCATGCATTCAAACATAAACATAGATAGTTTTGCATAACCGAACATAAAACATAAATTTAAACTAAGCTAAACTACTTTCAGTCGAAGTAGAGGTCGAGCCATGTAACACCGACGATGCGGCTATATCTCCCACGTGTCGAGGCACGACTTAGAGGCATAACCGCATTGTGGTTTTGTCGCAAGAAGGGTCATCTTCACACAATCCCATGTAATGAACAAGAATGGGATAAAGAGTTGGCTTACAATCGCCACTTAACACAATACATAATAAAAATCATACATCAATCAGAGTACACACATGGGTCCGACTACGGAACCAAAAGAAAAGAAGACAACCCCAAATGCTAGATCCCCGATCGTCCCAACTGGGCTCCACTATTGATCATCAGGAAACGAAACATAGTAACTACCAAGGTCCTCGCCAAACTCCCACTTGAGCTCGGTTGCGTCATCTGCACTGGTATCATCGGCACCTGCAACTGTTTTGGAAGTATCTGTGAGTCACGAGGACTCAGCAATCTCACACCCGCGAGATCAAGACTATTCAAGCTTATAGGAAGGAAAGGGTAGTGAGGTGGAGCTGCAGCAAGCACTAGCATGTATGGTGGCTAACATACGCAAATAAGAGCGAGAAGAGGAGCAATGGAACGGTCATCAACTAGTAATGATCAAGAAGTGATCCTGAACTCCTACTTATGTCAAACATAACTCAAAAGCCGTGTTCTCTTCCCGGACTCCGCCGAAAAGAGACCATCACGGCTACACACGCGGTTGATGTATTTTAATTAAGTCAAGTGTCAAGTTCTCTACAACCGGACATTAACAAATTCCCATCTGCCACATAACCGCGGGCACGGCTCTCGAAAGTTTATACCCTGCAGGGGTGTCCCAACTTAGCCCATTATAAGCTCTCACGGTCAACGAAGGATATTCCTTCACCCAGGAAGACCCGACCAGTCTTGGAATCCCGGTTACAAGACATTTCAACAATGGTAAAACAAGACCAGCAAAGCTGCCCCAATGTGCCGACAAATCCTGATAGGAGCTGCACATATCTCGTTCTCAGGGCACACCGGATGAGCAAGACGTCGGGTTGGCATAGACCCTGGTTGCCCAGGGGGCGCCGGACATCGCTCGGTTTGGACAAGCACTCGAAGGAGAACTGGCCCGGGGGTTAAAATAAAGATGACCCTTGAGTCTGCAGAACCCAAGGGAAAAAGGCTTAGGTAGGCAAATGGTAAAACCAAGGTTGGGCCTTGCTGGAGGAGTTTTATTCAAAGCGAACTGTCAAGGGGGTCCCATAAATCACCCAACCACATAAGGGACACAAAATCAAGGAACATAACACCGGTATGACGGAAACTAGGGCGGCAAGAGTGGAACAAAACACCAGGCATAAGGCCGAGCCTTCCACCCTTTACCAAGTATATAGATGCATTAATTAAAAAAGAGATATTGTGATATCCCAACATAAACATAAACCAACATGGAGCAATCTTCATCTTCACCTGCAACTAGCAACGCTATAAGAGGGGCTGAGCAAAAGCGGTAACATAGCCAAACAATGGTTTGCTAGGAAGGGTAACAAAGGTTAGAGGTGATTTCATGGCAATTTGGGAGGCATGATATAGCAAGGGGTAGGTAGCGCGGCATAGTAATAGAGCGAACAACTAGCAAGCAAAGATAGAAGTGATTTCGAGGGTATGGTCATCTTGCCTGAAATCCCGCTAGGAAGAAGAACGAGTCCATGAAGAAGACAAACGGATGTAGTCGAACGAATCCTCACAACTCCGGAACGAAACCGAAGCTAACGAGAGAAGCAACCCGGAAAGAAACAAACAACATAGTAAACAACCACCACATACACATGGCATGATGCACAAACAAGTATGATGCATGTCCGGTTTAATGGGGCATGTGGCAAAGTGCACAAACAATACTACAAATTAACTGGAGCTCAATATGTAACAAGTTGCATATTGATGAAACACCACATCAATTATTTAGTTCTCTCTCGTTTATGTACCCAACAATGTTAAATGTTGATTAACAAGGCAAGAGGGTGAAGCATAAGTAAACTAACTATTTAAGCAAGTTAAATGAGGCCGGAAACAATAAACAACAATTCCGGAGAAACCGCATGTGCATATTTTGATTTGGTACTGTTCTGCCCTAAACACAATTTTAATGTTGTTAAACAGCAAAATAAAGTGCGCCATGTTAAACTAGGCATTTTTCTACCCCATTTACATATCAAGTTTATTAAATTCCGAGTTACGGTTAATTAGTTATGAATTAAAGCATTTTAGCATGGCATTTATGCAAAATTAAACAAACAGCATTTTAAACATTTTAAACATGGATGAGAGTGGCATATTATGAAACTAGATGGAATTCTAAGCATTTTACATATTTAAAACATTTTAATCCGATGCACCATTTGTGAGTTATTAAATGCATGATCTAGAGGGTCTTTTCTGTAAATCTGTAAACTCCTGGATAATTAGGAAATTTGCAGAACCGAAAAAAAGAGACATGGGCCGAATCTGGTGCACTGCTGGGCTGAACAGGAGGGGCTGTGGGGAGCTCACCCATGGGCCAAGCCCAGCTGGAGAGGAGGAGGCCCAAGCGGTGCAGATCTGGGCCTCGGGCGTGCTTGCGACCCAGGAGGCTGGATCGAACGAGGAGGCGCGGGGCCGCGGTCAACGCGAGCACTGCTCGTGCGCTCGTTCTCCTGTTCGAAGTAGGGAACTGCGGGTGGCGCCTGGAGCAGAGCTCCGACGAGCGGGCGAAGGGGCGGCGAGGCGAGGGACTTGGGGCATGGAGCGGCGACGGCAGGGTTGGTGCAGGAGCTCCGGTGGCTCGATCCCGTCGGAGCACCGGCGACCTGCGGAGAGGCGGACGAGGCGCGCAGGAGGAGGAGGAGACCCGGCGAAGTGGCTGTGGAGGTCGAGTCAGGGGCGAGGTCGAACTCGAAGCAGAGGAGGTCGCAGGCGGGTGACGCAGCAGAGGAGCTTGACGCGGGGTGGCTCGAGGTGGCTGACGACGGGGATCCTCTGGATCTCGAGCTGGACGAGGCGCGCGAGGTGATGACGACTCCGGCAGCGCAGTGGCTACGGGTTGGAGCTGGGGCCTCCATGGCGGCGCTACGAGGACAACAGAGAGAGAGAGCAGCGAGCAGAGGGATGAGCAGAGGGAGAGGAAGCCAGAGAGGGAAAATAAGGAGAAAGGGAACGGACAAGGACCTGGCTGGACGACTCCGGCGATGGGATCCTGGTGGCTTTGGCCGCTCCGCTTCCGTTCACGTGGGAGCGAGCGAGCAGAGGCAGGGCAGAGGAAGGGGAGGGACGACAAGGCAGCGGCCTGGTGGTGTTGGGATCGATGGAGGTGAATCGGGAGGAGAGGTGGAGGCTACCATTTGGGTGGATCGGGAAAATGAGGCGGATCTCGCGGCTGGCGGCGGGACGGGACTGATGGGACAAGCTCCCTAGGTTTTAGGGTTAGTCTAGGGTTAGGACTATTTATAGCAGATGGATTTTTAGGTAGGGGTATTTGGTCCCTCCGATTTTAATCGGATGGCCTGAAAAAAATAGGGTAGGAGAGTTCAACGAGAAATCGATGATGATTTAGGGATGTTAGGGGATGATCCGGACCCATCGGTAACAACAACCCGGGTCGGGTCCGGGACAATTTTCGGACGCGTGCGAGGGGTGGTCTGAGAGGGGTCAACAAAGACAAAGTGTGTGACAAAAGGCCCCGGAGAAGACAAGAGAGAAAACGAGGAGCAACGTTGCAAGTGTGGTTGGTCTCGAAACGGTCAACGAAAGCAAGGGGGGACGCGGCAACTATGAGCGGATGCAAGTTTTTAAAAACAATGACGGCAACGAGTGCCGATGCAATGCGGATGATGCCATGATGAGATGCAACAAACAAATAAAAATCACAACTGACTCGCAAAACAAGGAAGGCATCTGGAGCGTCGGTCTCGGGGCGTTACAAGCCAATCCTTCCTTGTCATGTACGGTGTGCCGTGAGCCTTGTCCGGGCCAGTACCGTCGTCGGGGTCGTTGGGGAACGCACTCCTCCACTCATAGACGTCGATCTCCTCATCCTAGGGGCCCACCTCGACGCCCTCCGCACCACCGTCGCCGCCGCCTTCGACCTCGTCATCAGAGGAGAGTGCAATAACCTCGCCGCCCTCGGTGCCGCCGTCCTGGCCGCCTTCGACCTCGTCATCGGAGGAGAGCGCGATAACCTCGCCACCCTCCGCACCGGCAAAGATCGCCCGCTCCGCCTACACGAGCTCCAGGTGCTGCCGGCGGAGCTCTTGCATGTAGGCCTCGCCAGCAGCCTCGGCCTCGAGGCGTTCCCACGCCTCGCGGTCCTCCTACGCCATAGCCGAGCTCACCACCCCTAGCTCCGGCGGAACGAGGTGGACCGGACGTGTGCCGAAGGGGAAATTGAGCTTAGCCGCCGAGCCATGGTAGCGGACCTGCTAGCGGTCGTACTCCATGGCCGCGAGCTCGGCCGTGTGGAAGCTACCTAACCACCGGCGGGTGTGGGTCTCTCGATCTGTAATCTCGGCGACCCACGTCCCCCACCGCTGCTGCCGGACCCCGAGGTAGGACTTCGTCGGCTACTGGGTCCGAGGGAGGACGGGGAAGTCCTCAAACTACGTAGGGGCGCGGCGGGGGGCGGATCAGGGGACCGGCGACGGCGGATCGGGCCCGCAGAGGACGACGGGGACACCTCGGCGGCCACCTTGCCGGCGTCGGGCGAAAATGTCGCGATAAACCTCTTTTTGGCCATTGGCTCCTCGAGCTCCCTGGCACACGGGCAGAGGTTGAGAATGGAGGCGCCGACGATGGCGGCGACCTACCAATGGTTTTGAAGGTTGTGTGTATCTGTGTGAGCGGAGGTTTTGGGGTGTGTGTGTGTGTGGAGGGGGGAGCAAGGTTGTGTTTGAGGAAATACTGCGGCAACTGAAAATTTTACTAGGCGGGAGTAACAAGGCGGGGCTACTGAAAATTTGGATCAAGGGCGAGCAGATATTTTTGAGATTGCGGGGGATGCAGCAGCGGGGGTAAAATGCCGGGGCTCCTGAAAATTTGAATCAAGGGACTGAAGCAGAGTGGGAGTAACAGACATCGCACACAGTCCGCACATCTAATCGTGTGTTATCAAACATTAAAACCTTCCAGGCGGTAGATATTTTCGAGATTGCGAGGTAGTAAGGTGGGAGTTTTTGGGGAGTGAGCTAGTGTGCTTGACACGCTGGCTGTGGACTGTAGCCGACGCACCTTCTCGCGTAAGCCATAGGCGTACTATACACCGACGGTGCTCCAAGATATTTTGTACTAGATCTCACATGGTGGGTGATAATAAACTGTGTGGGATCTACTTGATTTGAATTACAAAATGGGGGGTCACAGTGGCAATGGACGCTGTTTGAATTGCTAGACCTTTTATCCGTAGTGAACATGCAACTATATGTGTGTCCTAAAAAAATTGGAATTATTCAGGATTCGTTTGGACATTTTATACAATAAACTGGTTTTCTAGCCATTTCACGTGCACAATTCAAAATTAAACTACATGCACATGCTCCGGTGCATACAAGTTGGTTGAAAAATCAAATCTGTGTCCTTCAGTGCATGCTTAGGTCCCATGGAAGAAATGGGAATGAATTTTTTGGGGTTCGTTTGGCCTTTTTTATACATTAACTGGGTTTTCTAGGCATTTTATGTGCATAATTCAAATTTGAACTACAAGCACATGCTCCAATGCACCAAAGTTGGTTGAAAAATTGCATGTGTATCCTTGGGTGAATTTCCAGGTCCCATGCAAGAGATGGGAATGAATTTCAAACACCAGGGCACTGTTGATTGCCGGCAAAACGTTGATATACTTGGTTTTTAAGTTCTAGTAAATCCAAAACTCGCCTGAAATTCATGAAACTTGGCATGCTATGATGGAACGGCATCAACATGCCGTGGTGAAAGTTTTGTCCCATTTGGGGCAGATTTGGGTATAGGCTTCTCACAAACGAGAGCTTCTCACAACAAGCATGATGGTTTCAAATAGGGAACGTACCACTTTTGGGGACGGGACGATATACGTTGCCTCTTATTGCTTTCAAAAAATTTCTAGTGTCAACATAGAACAACAGGAGTGTTGTGTCTAATCTTGGAATTTTTCGGGGTTCATTTGGCCTTTTTATACATTAACTAGGTTTTGTAGGCATTTTATGTGCATAATTCAAATTTGAACTACAAGCACATTCTCCAATGCACTAAAGTTGGTTGAAAAATCACATGTGTGTCCTTGGGTGAATTTCTAGGTCCCATGCAAGAGATTGGAATGAAATTCAAACACCAGGGCACTGTTTATTGTCGGCAAAATGTTGAGATGCCTGGTTTTTAAATTCTAGTAAATCCAAAACTCGTCTGAAATTCATGAAACTTGGCATGCTATCATGGAGCGGCATCAACATGCCGTAGTAAAAATTTTGTCCCATTTGGGGCAGGTTCGGGTATATGCTTCTCACAAACCAGAGCTTCTCACAACAAGCATGATGGTTTCGATAGGGAACGTCCCACCTTTGGAAACAATCCATTGCCTCTTATTGCTTTCAATTTTTTTCTTGTGTCAACATAGAACAACAGGAGTGTTGTGTCAATTTTTGGGATTTTTGGGGTTCGTTGGGACATTTTTATGCATTAACTGAGTTTTCAATGCATTTATGTGCATAATTCAAATTTGAACTACATGCACATGCTCCAGTGCATATAAATTGGTTGAAAAATCAAATCTGTGTCCTTGGGTGCATGCTTAGGTCCCATGCAAGAAATGGGAATGAATTTCAAACACTAGGGCACCGTTGATTGCTGGCAAAACATTGAGATGCCTGGTTTTTAAATTCTAGTAAACCCAAAACTCGTCTAAAATTCATGAAACTTGGCATGCTATCATGGAATGGCACCCGACATGTTCTGGCATTTTTCGTGTCCATTTTGAGAGAAGGCGCACTCGAATAATGACAGCCAACAAAGGCATTTTGAAAAAATAGCTGCCACTTTAATATCTCAAACGTTTGTAGAATTCAAACTGTGTGCGTTATTTTAACCATTCACATGACACCATGTGTCTTGGTTTTAATGGCTATAGGAGGTGCTGTGCGGAAAACTGCTTGACCTTGACTGAACGGGAGGCATGCAAGCGCAGTCCGGTGCGCAGGCTGACCGAGAGGCATGCAAGATGTCCTCCAATGCATAGGCTCACCGGGAAGCGTGCGAGCTGTACATTGCGCGGGCTCACTGGGAAGCGAGCCCTTTGACTTCCATGGCCGCCCGCCTTCCTCTCCATTAATGGCACCCGAGCCGCTGTTTAATACAGGCGGTCTTACTGTTCGCCTCCCATTCCCCTCCCTCCCGCAGCCGCAGACCTCCACCAACGCCATGCCGCAGAATGATCATCTGCCACTAGTCTTCAAGTTTGGTGAAGTCGACTCCGAGCCGGAGGAGATAGAAAATAAGGAGGAATGGGGCCTCATGGACATGGCCCAGAACGAGCTCGCCGCAGCGGTTGCTGCCCCCGCTCCCGTCCCCGCTCCCATCCCCGCGCCCGTGCCAGCGACCATCCCCGTAGCATTGACAGGCTGGTCGCCGAGCACTATCGCAGAGCTGGAAGCCGCGAGCGTCAGTGAGGTCTCCGTAGACCCGCGCGAGCTTGTGTACATGCCAGCGCCAGCACCCGTGCCCGTGCGTGCCCCTCCACCCACCGTGGCGCCGGCCCCCGTGCGTTTGGCTGCACCCGCCGTGCCCGTGCCCGTGCGCGCTCCCCCTCAGCGGCATGGGACGCTGCCGTCGACCGCTACCTCTCAGCGGTGCCAGTTGCCGTCCTCCCGCGACCCGCCCGTCGATCGCGCGACGACATGATGTTTGATTTACAAGTGAATAACATTTTGTGCGGCCTTGAAGACTTCAACAACGGTGTCCCGGAGGATGACAACGACAACGACGGCGCGGCACGCCGCCTCCGCCGCCATCGGAAATAGTTTTTTGGGTTTAATACCGTATCTCGAATTCTCGATCATATGAATATAAATTTGCAGTGTGACTGAATGAAAGAAATGGTTTGAACGAACTTGTGTTTTTCTCTCTTAATGTACAGACTTATCAAACGGTTTTCTTTTGAAAAAAACGTCAATGGTTTTTAAATATAAAACACTCATCGCAAACGTTTTAGTTAGTACACCCGGATGCAAACCGACAGCTTCCCCAGGAAGCCAAGGGAAAATGTGCCGAGCAGGATTTCTGCATCCCTTCAACGCAAAAGGTCGTTTTGCATGACCCGTGTGCAACCACGTACAAACAATTGGGTAAGATTTGCATATCTGTCATTTTGTGTATGTTGCCATTTGTCAAACTGGAAAGATTGACATTTGTTTATCTAGTAACATTGCCATTTGTCAACCTTGTAACACTGCGATTTGTCAAAATATGCAGCTAAAAATCACTAGCACTATCTAATTTTTGCAACTAAAATCACTAGCACTGTTCATATGGACACCACTAGCTGGCGTGAGTTGATGGACGCACCACTATCTTCCGTGTACAAAAATTGATTTTTGAGCAATATCCATCGAGGCGTGGAAGTAAGGAAGGCAACAAGCTTGTCGAAGATAGCAATAACTTCATAGTTCGAGTAATCCCAATAGCGCCTGGCAACTCGACAAATTGCTAGTTCCGTAGATGACAGTCACCATGATCGTATTTGAACTCACGTAGAATACCGGTGTACTCAACCTCTGAGCAGTCGTCTGAGACTTTTGGAAGTGGAACCCGGTGACGAGTGTACACATGCATAAGTTCCCACTCGTAGTTGTACACTGGTGCGCGTCGGTCCTAAACAAATGGTTTTTTACCCCTTTCCGCGACGACCTTCGGAACCGTCGCCAAGTGAGTGTGTGCGATAGGGGGTCCTTCCCACACGACCTAGAAACCGTCGGGGATATGGAACAGTGATCCGGAGGCCTTCCAAAATGTAATCGTGTGTGATGCAGCACACACTAAATTCTTTCGCACGTGTGGTATCAGTGATTAAGCGTTTCTAATGATGCAGTGAAACCATACGGTCTGTCACAACGAACCGTTTGGGAAACAGTATGTAAGGCACACGGGCCAATATATGAACTGTGTGATTTGTGCCCTATCGCACATGAGTTTTCTGCGTAACCCGTCTGCCATGCTAGACTCCATCGCACACGTTTTCCAACAATTACTGTCTGCGATAATGTTCTATCAGAAACAGTTCAGGAGCCCCTTCGCACACATACAAGTGCTGCAGACCGTTTGTGATTTGTTAGGTATCACTGTCGGTTGCCGCAATAGTGACGTGTGCTTTTCGTTTGGGATCCCACACGTTTCCTGAAAAAAAATACGACTGGGATTGTATTTTGCATTGGGCACGGTTTACTCCCAGTTCTCGTGTGCGATAACGCGACATCACAAACGGTTCCGGAGAACCTATGCACACGTAGTAGTGTTGCGAATCATTTGCGATCTACTGTGTATCACCGACGGTTCCAATACGATTGACGTATGCTTTCCGATGTGGATCGCACACACTCATTTAGTTGAACCGTGTGCGGAGCAATTGCCACGTTAAAACAAAAATATCCCAATTTGAATCGGCACGCAAAAAGCAAATTCGCCACAATATTCAATTGAACAAATAAAAAAATATCCCATTTTGAATCGGCACGCAAAAAGAAAATTCGCCACAATATTCAATTGAACAAAAAAATATCCCATTTTGAATCGGCACGCAAAAAGCAAATTCGCCACAATATTCAGTTGAACAAATAGTGTCCACAGGAAGAACATTCATCAAATTTCACAACAATTGCAATTGAACATATGGTAGCTAAATTCCAGTGATTTGTCCACACATATATGCATTACATAATTAATCATAGTGTACGAAATACGAAGACCTCATCAGATGGAAAATAATGGATCCATGCGTTATATGTTTAGCGCTAACTCTTACTCAATGTTTCAGGAGAAACCATGCTGAAATCTTCATCATCACAAGTGGGATTGATGTAGTGATCCAGGAAGAAGTCGCTGATAAATCTCCGAACCATCAACAATTCACCGGCCGGGAGCGGTTCAGGGGTCCTCGGTTTTAAGATGAGCTGCAGTATTTTTAAGATCAGAATGTGCCATATGACTGGAGTAGAAGATATTAATTAAGATAGACTTACTGGTACTAATTCGCGAGGATCGTCACAACTGTCAGCAGATTTGCAGATGGAGATCATGTGTCTGCAAACATAGTATCCACAATGGTTGGTCCCTGCTTCTTGCCGAGTACACTGGAATTTTTTGTACAAAATTAGTCATGTATTTGTCCTGTTAGGAACAACATAACCGGTGTTAGATGTATTATTTTTTTCTTTGGACAAAATAGAAAGAGGTTTATTTAGAAGCTTGAACATTTGACTAGCGTAAGGAAAGGTATTTGTAGACTGTTGGATAAATTTTCCGAAAATAATGGATTTCGGTGTGTTACCGGAGAAACGATCTCGTGCTGCAGAGGTAGTTTCCTCTTGAACAGGTTCCCTGTTTTAGTTTCCCACAATGTGAGCACACTGCAAATGATGATGAATTTTGACAACATCAATTATTGAACCGGATATGAATGCAAATTAATTCCAACATCATAGAATTCAATACCTATCCAAGAATTGCTGAAGATGCGTCAGATCCCGAGCGTTTGTTGACTCTCTGAGAGAATCGATGTAGTAAACTATGTTCTTGTTTGGAACAATGAATACCAATATCCAGTGATTGCTAAATATTAAGAAAGCCATGAACTTACGAATGATGTCGAAATCTGAAAGAAAATCAGTGTATGCGTGGTGGTTTACTTGACTTACCCTTCATGATATGGCCAGAGAAATGATTCTGCATGGGACGTGTTTTCGAAGATACGGATGATCGTGTTAATGGCCCAGTCCCGTCGGTCCTTTTCATGTAATGTTGTGCCATTTGCTAATGCAGGATCTATGAAATACACACTCTCACTTTGTCTTCTCTGCCTGTTCAATCCCCTGAGAGGAATGAAATGCAGTTAGCTATTTATCATTTACAGCCTTGTATAGAGAAGTTGATCAGAGTTTGTTAAGTACTTACAAAATCACGCATCTAACAAGAGTGGCATCGAGCACGTTGAAGTTGAAGAAGAGATGTAACTCCTCGAAACTCACAATGATGGAACCAACATTGTGTCGGAAATGATCTCTGTTGTAGTGCACTAGCAAATGGTGATGACCTTCTGAGATTTGATCCATGCAATATTCATGTAACTCATGGCAACTGGAGCTGCACTCATCAAAGTATTCGCCAACAAGAAATGGCTGACCATGGACGTAATTGCATGCTTCAAGTACGTTTGCTTTTGTTTTAGCAAGCAACAATTCTACTCGTTCATCATCCATGGCGTTAGAAATAATATTACTCCCCGATTTGAACAAGCTGCTGTTAATTTGGTTCTGGGCGATGAGTGCTTTAAGTAAGAGGCAATCGTTCTCTTTCCTCTTCACTTTCTCGCTGCGCTTCCTCGTGGTCGTGGGTGTAGCCTTTTTGGCCACTTCCTTCTTGGTACTTGAAGCATTTCTGGCAGAACGTCTGGTTGCCTGCATGGTAGACTGCCGAGCAGAAGGTGAAGCTTGGATGGACTTTGCTACCTCTTGAGCACTGCGTTGGTTTTCCCTTGAAGAGGAAAGGGTGATGCAGTAAAGCAGTGTAAGTATTTCCCTTAGTTTTTGAGAACCAAGGTATCAATCTAGTTGGAGACCACGCGCGAGTCCCACGTACCTACACAAACAAATAAGAACCTCGCAACCAACGCGATAAAGGGGTTGTCAATCCCTTCACGGGCACTTACGAGAGTGAGATCTGATAGAGATGATAAGATAATATTTTTGGTATTTTTATGATAAAGACTAAAAGTAAAGAAAGCAAAATAAAGAGTAATAGAAATAACTTGTTGTCGGGAGATTAAATAGATGGAAAATAGACCCGGGGGCCATACGTTTCACTAGTGGCTTCTCTCAAGATAGCATAAGTATTACGGTGGGTAAACGAATTACTATCGAGCAATTGATAGAATTGAGCATAGTTATGAGAATAACTAGGTATGATCATGTATATAGGCATCACGTCCGTGACAAGTAGACCGAAACGATTCTGCATCTACTACTATTACTCCACACATCGACCGCTATCCAGCATGCATCTAGAGTATTAAGTTCATAAGAGCAGAGTAACGCTTTAAGCAGGATGACATGATGTAGAGGGATAAACTCATGCAATATGATATAAACCCCATCTTTTTATCCTCGATGGCAACAATATAATACGTGCCTTGCTGCCCCTGCTGTCACTGGGAAAGGACACCGCAAGATTGAACCCAAAGCTAAGCACTTCTCCCATTGCAAGAAAGATCAATCTAGTAGGCCAAACCAGATTGATAATTCGAAGAGACTTGCAAAGATAACCAATCATACATAAAAGAATTCAGAGGAGATTCAAATATTGTTCATAGATAATCTGGATCATAAACCCACAATTCATCGGATCTGGACAAACACACCGCAAAAAGAAGAGTTACATCAAATAGATCTCCAAGAGAATCGAGGAGAACTTTGTATTGAGATCCAAAGAGAGAGAAGTAGCCATCTAGCTAATAACTATGGACCCGAAGGTCTGAGGTAAACTACTCACACATCATCGGAGAGGCTATGGTGTTGATGTAGAAGCCCTCCGCGATCAATGGCCCTCCGGTAGGACGCCGGAAAAGGCCCCAAGATGGGATCTCACAGGTACAGAAGGTTGTGGCGGTGGAATTAGGTTTTCGTGGTGCTCCTCGATGGTTTGGGGGTACGTAGGTATATATAGGAGGAAGAAGTAGGTCGGTGGAGCCACGAGGGGCCCACGAGGGTGGAGGGCGCTCCCAGGGGGTAGGCGCGCCCCTACCTCGTGGCTTCCTCATCTGTTGCTGAACGTCCACTCCAAGTCGTCTGGATCACGTTTGTTCCGAAAATCACGTTCCCGAAGGTTTCATTCTGTTTGGACTCCGTTTGATATTCTTTTTCTGTGAAACACTAAAATAGGCAAAAAGACAGCAATTTGGGTTGGGCCTCTGGTTAATAGGTTAGTCCCAAAAATAATATAAAAGTGTATAATAAAGCCCATTAAACATCTAAAATAGAATATAATATAGCACGGAACAATAAAAAATTATAGATACGTTGGAGACGTATCGGACTTCTTAGCAGACTGTTTATCTATGTCGGACTGCTGAGCTGGCGGTGCTGCAGTGACGGACGGCTGGGCTGTAGGAGCAGAGGCATCGGACTGCTGACCATGCGTTGAAGCTATGTCGTGTTTCCGCGCAGGTGGTGCCAACTTGTCGGTGTACTGAGGAGGCCGTGCCAACGCGTTGGTTTGCTGAGCAGGAAGTGCTGACGCATTGGTATGCTGATCACGCGCCTGCGGACCGACAGACTGATGAGGAGTCAATTTTGGACCTACAGACTTCTTAGCAGGCGGTTCCGAAGCATCTGACTGCTTAGCAGTCTGTTCCACCTGGTTGGTCTGCTGAGCATGTGCTGCAGCTGGGTCTCGCCCAGCTGCTTCAGCGGCCGGCAACTGAACCGGTGGTGCGCCATCAGCAGTTGTAGGCCTTGCCACTGGCTACTTTGGGGCGGAGGATGACATGGACTGTACGTTACAAAGTCGGTCCGTCTGATCACAGGTTGATGCATTAGCCCGCGAGAGCTGCTCTGGCAAGGGGAGCGTCACCGGTTGAGGGGCGACAGTGGTTGCTCTTGGTGGGGCTTCAGGAATCTCATCGATGAACTCTATTTCCTTTTGTGGCCACTGGATGTGATGTAATAGTGTTTCTCCCAAGGTCCTTTGCTCATCGAAGTCTCCTAGGACATTCTTCAGGGCAAATTCATTGAATCCAGGCTTTACTTTAGTCACGTAGCACTTCACACAGCCCGACTTCAATGGCACATTGTCCAAGAAGAGGCCATCTTCCAAGAAGGGTGGGCAAACCCAGGCTGTTGCACATTTTAATGTACCTTCATAATGTGTAAGCACACCCTTCAGTCTATCTTTCATTCCAGATAGATCAGATATAGCATCATCACGAGCAGCTGCAGTCTCAGTGTCGCTGGAGTCAGCTGATGCACAACTAATCTTGTGCAGTGTTGTGGCACAATAAGCAGCATCATCCACGCCCGCCTCCCCTCCCATCTGCTGGCTATCTGTCAGTGTTAGATTCTGCATCATCATCATTGACTCCTCAACATCCTTTCGAATAGCCGGATAAATCTTCTTCTTCAACTTTTCAAACAATGCATTCTGCTTCATTTCACTCCTCGCTTTTTTCATGCAGAGCCTCTCTTCTTTGCTGAGTGTGAAAGCCCTCTTGTGCGGGACATTAACGCATATACCCCTTGCACGGCCAGGGGGCTCTTTTGTGTCCAGAGCAATGGACAGAATGTCACATGGCCCTGAGTTGCTGTAGAACCTTCCAGGGATCTTGGAAGCCTCTACCATCACTTCATACAGTTTGGCGTCACGTGCGTTTTCAAAGTAATAAGTTCCGTCATCACGCCTCTTTGCACGTGCCCGCAAGTAGTCTCTGGCGCGTTCGCCCTTGATTTCACTAAAGGCCGGATTACCACCCGCCGCTACGGCTTCTTTGTCCTCCTGTTCCCATATCAGTTTCATGTCGTAGTATCCTGCCACACCCATACGGTGGGGGTGTATGTTCTTCTTCTCAAGCTCCTATTGCTTGAAACTCTTCGCAGCAAACTCTGGAGTTGCCCTGACCCTTTTGCATTTTGCCCAGTCTGCCTTTGTAATTTGGTGGTATGCGAGGATGTCGGTGTACAAAAGTAGGGGCACTCCTTTTTACCCCTTTACTTGTGCACGGACAGTCGGAGCCGCGACCACGGCCACACTAAGCAGGGCAGAGGAGGGAAGCCGAAGGCACAAGACAACCAAAGCAACGCCGAGACCAGAAGCATAAAAGAGCAAAGGGGTGAGGTGGACTCCCCCGGCAAGACCCTTGCCGGGGCGGCCTCCGCGGCCCCGGCAAGACCCTTGCCGGGGCAGCTTGCCCAACGCCAGCAGAGTGAGGCACCCTCGAGCCCAAAGGTTCCAAACGCCACCAACAACTATACTAGAACTAGGGCTCGGGAGGCACCTCCGTGGTAGCATGCAGATCTCCGTGAAGATCATAAATACATAGGATCAGACGAGGACCAGAAGACGACGACCCTCGGCGGGAGTCTAGCTGAGGAAATCCACAAGACCCCCGGCAAGTGCCTTGCCGGGGACGACCGCAACGCCACGGAAAGATCCTTGCCGGGGCCGGGACTAGGGGGTACTCACCACGTCGTCTCCCGATCAGTTAGATTGGGCCGAGGACCCCCATGGCCGTATACTCATGGGCCAGTTCGGACAGCCCATGCCGCGTACAAGGAGGATTCTACAAGACTTGGCGCCCAAGACAAGGACTCCTGTAGACCCTAGGCCTATGGTGCATATATAAACCGAGGCCAGGCTAGTCAATAGACAATCTCATATTCATTACTACAATCTCGTGGTAGATACATGTACTTTGTACTACACCCATATGAATACAATCAAAAGCAGCATGTAGGGTATTATCTCATCAAGAGAGCCCGAAGCTGGGTAAAACCCCGTGTCCATGTTACCATCGCTCCAAGACGCCTAGCTTAGGACCCCTACTACGAGATACGCCAGATATTGAACTGACATAGGTTCTTTCATTGAGATCCTGCTGGCGGTCGCCACGGGGCGATGGGAATTCGGATCGTCTCCGGTACGGTCTACGCATCGGAGCCGAGCTTTATGGTCGATGTCGGCATGTTTGGTCGCTGACTGGACTGGCCACCTTGGCTTAACTAAGGACTGTGCCCTACCTCCGATCATCATGTTCGGACGAGGGCCTTCGTCAACATCAACTCCGATCTCTATCATGATCATGGAAGAATCATCCATGGAGCTCGAGGGATCAACGTCAACATTGCCCGCGGGCGACCGTACTGTTTTTTCCGAACAGCAAACTTGTATCCGCTGCCACCACCTCCTCGAGCATCGCTTTGACGATTCCTTTAGTGGAATTGTGTGGAATTAAGTGTACAACAACCATGCCAAATTTCGTCGAGTTCCGATGGAGGAATCTCTGGCAATGTACGATATACCGGAGCCTTGTCAAATCTGGACGAGAATCAGGACGAGTTTAGGGCGTGGTCACCAGAGCCGAGCTCAGAGGTCCTTTGGCAGATCCAACCGTTCATCTGCTGAGGAATTCCCATATCTACCACCCCTCCAAATTTCAGCTCGATCCGGCGGTTCAAACTCCGGGAACCTTCCGATGAGTGGACCAATTTTCGGATCTGTTATCTGCGCGAATACGAATCCGGCCCGAGTTCATGTTTCTTCATGAACGGAATATTGGACAACCCTTTTGAAGGATTTTTTTTCTTGGGTATTGTGCGTGGTTTTTAAACACGTAGCCATAAAATTTTAAGCCTCCTCCGAGGTAATCTTCAACATCACACTGGTGTCAAACCAGTCCGGCAATATTGCTCCACGGCTGCCGACCTGCGCTAGACACGTCGCCGCTTTGTTGAGCCGAGTTCAACTTTTTTGATCATCATCTCGGCAAGCCGAACAAGAGTTCGGCATCGCGGATAGATCATCACCAACATCGCTGCCCCACGGATTACACGGAGCGGGCGCACCGGCATCGCCGCATGGTCACTTCATCAAGCCGGCATTGACCGCGTCACAAGTCACGACCTGCGTCAGGATGGTCGCACTATTGCTTCTTCAAACCGATGTCCATCACGCCGACCTGCTTCAACACCTCGGCTGACATGGCAGCTGCAACGTCTCCTCATCGACCTGCTCCGTCACCTCGGCTAGACCGGGGACTTGGCTATTTCTTCATCAACATACTCCGGTGACTTCGGCGTCACCGACCAGCTTCGTCACGTTAGCTGGACCAAGGGCTTTGTCTCGGCAAGCCAACCTTTGCCAGCATCGCCATGCCGTCGCTTTATCGCCCATCAGGCAATGGGTGTGCGGATTGAGTCCCAATTTTGGGAGTCACCTTTCTTCGGATTGCTACAAGAAATAAACCAGGTGCTATTTATCCTAGTAATTTTTGCTTGTTTGGGTTTATTTTTCCCAAGGAATTATTACTCTGGTTTGTTCCATCATCTGTACACAGGTCTATCAAATGGTGGCCGCATTAACGATGGTCACATGGTGGTTCGGTAATGGACTTCGACTACGTCACATGGTCTCTTCGGCAAGCCGACGCCGTCGTCCCAATCGACGTAAATTGGCTCGCGTGATCACCTTGTTGGTCATGTTGCCATACCGACGTGTTCGATTGCCTCAGGAACTTCGGCATCGTTGAGAGAGCTCTACCTCATCGAGTGTTCGGCACACAGGCCATATGTCTTTTATTACTCACTTTGCATAAATTATAATTATGCAACATTTTTTTAATTTATTATTATTCCTATTATCTCCGGCTTGCACTATTTTCTGTGCACAGAGAAAGGATCCGAATCGGGCAACGCTGTCACCCCTGCGTATCGACGTACCACGTCACCTCGGCAGGACTGAGGGCTTCGTCATCACTTCATTAACCCACGCCGGGGACTTTGGCGTCACACTACGGGCCTGCATTGGCCATGCTATGTCGCCACTTCGGAGTGCCGAGCTCTTCGCTCCGCCACCTCGGGACCGGCTTGGGGGCTGGGACCTTGTCCCACCGTATGCTCGGGCCATGCATCGACACCGAGCACATTAACCAGCTAAGTCACTTTTATGCTCAGAATTTTCAATTTTAAATTTTGTTCGGTTCGACCGAGCATTATACTTTTTTGGCAAACAGTTGTTTGTGAAAACTTCCTTGTCAAAACTTTGTTTGTGACACACAAATTCAAATACCCTGTTTGCTAGGGGGCTTCCTTTATGAAGCCTTTCCTCTTGCATATGATTATACTTGTATGGCTTCGTTCCTCGTTCGTGTATTACGCCACAATATGCACCATGTTGACTTAATTGTTCCGCAAGCTAGGTTGCCTTGCTCCTATGTTTACCCCTACGTTCCCGATTGTTCGGCTAGGGAGTAAAGGGAGCACCTCCGCGATTGTCATGATCGGGTCATCCGAGCTCGGACCTCAGACTGGGTGAAGCCGAAAGCTAGCGCTCTTATTGTTTTCAATTATGGTCGGCACACAAAGGAACTCATGAGTACACAAAATCTATTGCACAAATCTCATAGTAACAATGAGCAACCGAAGAAAGGTTTCGGTGAAGGTACTATTTTCTTCGAAGATGCTTCTTACACTTCGTCAGTAATATAGCATAAGTTCCCTGAGCGCGCTTTCTCTGTTACAGCCTGATGGCCCAGTTGCCTGGTTACTGAAAACACCGTCGATATTCTCGACAGGTGGAGTACATAACACTTTTCGGTCCTTGACCGAAGAGGGATAAGCCGACGGTCGGTTAAGACGCGTTTAAAGTTTGGGTGAACACATATATGATATAAGTACTTCTGTACATACAATCATTATACATAAAATTCTTTTGCCCAAGTCACTCGGCGGCTCTTAAATTAGTATGAGCCTTTTTATAATAAATGTTTTCTTCTTAGTCATTGCAAAATGTTTTTCTATCACTCCTTTTTTCGACGCGAGTGTGTGGTCAATAGCCGGGGAGCCTAGTCTCTCTCTCAAAGCCGTTCAAGTTTAGTTCGCTAAACTGGCCTAACGAGCAGTACTCCGCCTCGGGATAGGAGGTTACAGCCGTGGGCTGACCCGCTTGAGGTCTTGAGATCGAATGTGTCATATTAATGCACGACAGAAGTACCCTTTTTTGACTAATTTTCAGATTGGCACCGAACACTTGATCTAATTCGGACGTCAAGTTTTTACTAAATTGTTGGGTTTTCCAAGCCTATGGCACTTTTAAACTATTTGTGTGTTTCCCGCATAAGTCTCGCAGTGCAACGCCGGACACCTTTAGAGATTCGGCAAAAATATTCTCAGACATTGCTATATATGCATCGGTTTCGAATTGTGTCTTCGGTCAATAGTTGGGTCGCCCGGCTCCCGTGCTTGCCTCGCACGTTCTGCTTTGTTCGGCTAGGTGTGCAAAGGGAGAACCACTGCGATTGTGCTTCCAGCTCGCATGGTCAAGAGCCTCAGTGGAGAAAGCCGAAAACAGACTTTCACAATAAGCGTAAACTGGTCAGGGATCCGATGACTGTGTTAAACTATAAAGATCGATAGAGGTCACCCCGTGTTAAATGTCGGTCCGTTCATAACATTGGCCGAAGTGTTTACGGCTTGACCTCGACTGTCGCGGAACACTAACCGGGGGCTAGTACCTGGCCTCCCAACTTTAAGCTCCTATGACTAAGTGAAACTTATAAAGCCCGCATATCTGACTGCCTCGTTTCCGCTAACACAACCGCCTCCGAGCACCGAGACGTCGGCTAAGGGTTGTTTTGTTATTGCGAAAACACCCTGCGTAACAAAGGGGCGGAAGCTGACGATGGGCCACTTTCAACTGATAAACGGTCGCAGCAGAGTCAAAATAGACATATCATCAGCGTTTGTATTTAATATACGAGGTCCGCCTTCCGTAATTATCGTTATAAAGCCATACATATGCATCAATTTAACTTAAGATTTTGGCCAAGCTGGGTTGCCTGGCTCCTGTGCTTACCCTACGTTCCCGATTATTCGGCTAGGTGGTAAAGGGAGCACCTCTGTGATTGTTACTACCGGGTCATCCAAGTTAGTACCTCAGACTGGGTGAAGCCGAAAGCTAGCAATCTTAAAGGATCACATTGCTCGGCAACGACGGAAGTAAAAAATTTTGGTTTATTAATACCATAGAGTTCGGGAACTTTCGCCAAACTAAATCCTCAATATTTTCCTCCCACATTGATCGGAGGTGAATTTTCATGATCATGATAAGCATGACGACCCAAATAAAGGAACCGATAGCAGGACTATTTTCTTTGGAAGATGTTTCTTACGTTAAAAACGTAATATAATATATCTCTTCGTGTACCTTTGTTTATTAAACCGTATGACCGGATTGCCTTGTTTGCCGTAAAACTTTACCCTTGTAAAGGCTTTATAAAGTAGGTCAAACACTCCCCAGCCACTGGCCGAGGAGGTTGAAGCCAATGGTCGGTCAACAAAGTTTTGTACGATGCGGATCTGAGCATTAATGATGTAAAGTACTTGGATACATAGAATCATTTCACATAAAAATTGCGAGTAAAATCCATTTAATGCATTCCATCTTTTAAACCCCTGGGGGCCTACCTTGGCGAGCTCGGATTTCGACCAGCTCTAAGCTTTTTTAAGAGATCTTTATTCTCTTTCCAAGAAGTTTGTGTTAAACACAACAAAATTTTCTGTCAAACGGACTTCGATCCTTAATTCGGACAAACGTGCCCACATTAAGGCTCGGGGGCTACTGGGCTTTGCGCTCATTATTTACAAATATTAAGGGGGCACATCGAACCCCTGATCTGGTGTTGCCACCCGACCAGTGGCTCGGGGGCTACTGCATTGCCTATTAAATGCAGAAAATTCAAAGTGCTCAGTGTTCGGCATAAACGAACTATGACAAGCACGTCTTCGGACGACAATAAGTAACATATGGGAATTATCCGGCATCAAGCTGATATATCACGGCGACTTATCATGACCCTCTCTCAGGGGCCCGTCCGCCGATCACTATTACCTCTAATATATTACACTATGTTTCTATTCCTATGTATGCTGCCGAGCTAGGAGTCGATCCTCAGGCCGATTTCACAACATGAGTCTCAGAAGCTACAAGGATCAGCGGTTTCATATTTTCCTTCACGGGCATCTCGGATTTCAGGCCAACAGACACCTTGAGGGCTACTGGCAATACATGTTGACAACAAATAAATTTACACGCATCAGAAATAAAATCCGTAAACAATCAGCCCAAGCCCGACATGGTGCATCAGCTCAGAAGCAGTCCGGCATAAAGCTCGGATGCAAGTGGCTGGTTCTACAGAGGGCATTTCCGGCATTAAGTTCGGCTAACTTCCTTTAAACTTCTTCAAGCCAAGGTGATCTATGGCACCTCGTATACAGTCCGGCGTTGGAGCTCGGATACAGTCCGGCGTTGGTGCTCGGATGCAAAAGATACCTCGAAATGCAGTCCGGCGTTGGAGCTCGGATGCAAGAGGACACCGCCTCCCGGGAACAACTTCGAACCCGAGGTGGGCGTAAAAATAACAAGGCATTGATAAAAGCCGATAACTTAAAGGGGCTCCTCGGATACCCGACATATAAACCCTTTGGATTTACTTCGGCGATCCTCAAGATCGAAGATAAGAAGATTTGTTGAACCAATTTTCAAGACCGACGACCAAAGATGAAGAACAGTTCGGAAGAATCCAGGAGCGTCCCAACTTGAAGACCGGTTCAGGGGGCTACTGACGATGTCCTGGACTAGGGGGTACTCACCACGTCGTATCCCGATCAGTTAGATTGGGCCGAGGACCCCCATGGCCGTATACTCATGGGCCAGTTCGGACAGCCCATGCCGCATGTCGGGTGGTAGGTGCGACATATGCCAACGGGTGGCTTATCATTGTGGGAGCCAGTAAGACATCGTCGGTGCCTGGAAACGGGATAAGGCGAAGACATGCACGCCGGCGAATCTTACCCATGTTCGGGGCTCTCCGTGGAGATAACACCCCTAATCCTGCTCTGCGGGGTCTCCGCATGATCACTAGATCAACACAAGAGGCTACAAGTGGCTCCTTGAGCTGTTTGGCTAGAGGAGGAAGAAGGGTAAGGCTAGCTCTCCTCTTCTCTCTATGTGGTGTCTAAAACTCTAAGAGATCAACCCTTTGCATGGGTGCCCTGGGTGGTTTATATAGGCCTACCCCCCAGGGGTACAATGGTAATCCGGCTGGATGCGGGTCCAGACCGTCAGTGTGTATCTGCCAGCTTCTCCGCCGGCCGCTGGGGCCCGCCGACTGGTGGGTCCCGCCGGCTATCGGCCTCTTGGTCGACAGGCCGGCCCCACCGCCTGGGGGTCTTGTCGGCGGCTGGTTACTGTAGCCTCGCCCCTGTTGACGAGGGCTTTGCCGAGGTAAGCATGGCTACAGTGCCGCCGCCTGGCAGGCTCTCACTGTAACCTTACCTCGTCTTGTCTCCATAATGACGCACATACTTCGAGGGAGGGAGGTAGCCGGCTATCTGGAGCCGGCTACGCCCCAGGCCGACTGGGGGAGGCTTGGCCGTCTTCGAGCATCTCTCTGGCTGAAGGGGCCCGCCGCCCGTGGGTCGTACTGACAGTCTGTCGTGGGTGGCGTCATGGTCAACCTGGCAACAGTGCCGCGCCGGACGGGGGATGGCCGACCCGTACGGCGCACTGTGGCCATGCGTGCTCCGGGATTCGGGGGTGGCAGGCTGTACTGTAGCCACGCCCCATCTCGTCACAGTTATGTGGGTGCAACCCTTGAGGGTGCAATCTTGGCCGCTTGCCGGGAGCCAGTCTTCTTGCAGGCGGCTTCTGGGAGTCGATCCTCTTGTGGCCGGCTTCTTGGATCGGTCTTCTTGTGGCCGGCCTCTTGGAGCCGGCCATCTTGTGGCTCTCTTCGGGAGGGTTTTTAGGGCCGGGTCATCTTCCAATAGTCGGTCCGTGAGATAGCCGGCCAGGGGAAGGTGGCCCTGTGCTTTGGGTGCTTGAAGGCTCGATCGGCCTGATAATTTTCAAAGAGCCAGGGGGAGTCGGTTAGGCTACCCGTGGCCATTTACTCCGACAGTAGTCCCCGAAGTTGGTTGGGCTTCGAGGCTGAAAGGAGGACGAGAAGCTCAATCAGCTTCCTATCTTGAAGAGCCAGCAGCTAGGAGCCGGCTTCGATCAGGTGTGCCGTCTTGGTGAGGTTTCTAAGTCTGAAGGCGGGAGCCAGCTGGCGCGCACGCCGGGTTGCGGGCCGGCCGCTTGCCGCCTGCGCGCCACGTGGCACCCTCTGGCTGGAAGAGCCTGCCAGCCCACACGCGTGACGGGACGTTGCCGCAGGCCGGGGCCCGCCACTTCCACGCCTAGGCATAGGTGTGGATCTTCAGTGGCCCAAAACGGGTCGCTCGCCTTCCAACGGCAGTTTCCACACGCCGTTAGGGCGCAATAGTCGCGGGACGTGGGGGAGTGGGCGTAGTTAATACCACGTCCCCCCCCCCATGCCTCACCTCCACGGCTTCGCTGCACGAGGCTGTAAATAGGGGGAGCAGGGGGAGCGGCAGACGCTCGCACGCTCGCCCTCGCTCCGCCCTCTTCTTCTTCTTCCTCTCCGTCGCTGCAGCCCCTCGCCGCCGCGCCGTCCCTCTAGTCATCGCACTTCCCCGCAGCTTCGCCGCTGCAGGGCCATGGTTTCGCCGTTGCCGCGCCTTTTTCCTCAACTTCTTGCCCTCATGTTGCGCGACGGAGACTGGGACGGCTCCAATGTCCACGCGGACCACATCGACTTCCTCCACAAGACGCGGCGGTTGCCCGGCAGGGACCATGTGCGGGTCCGTCTGGCGCTGGAGGGGGCGATCTCGCCGGGGCCGGAGGAGGGCAAGCGGGTTATCTTCCGCTCGCACTTCCTGCGCGGCCTCGGCCTGCCTGCGAGCGGCTTCTTCCGCTCCTTCCTCGAATTCTACCAGCTCCAGCCGCACCACCTCACTCCAAACACGGTGGTGCTGCTGTCTGCCTTCGTCACTTTGTGCGAGGGCTTCCTCGGCGTCCTTCCCACCCTCAAACTCTGGGGGGAATTCTTCCAATCCAAGCTCGGCACCGCCATCAGGGGCGTGCCGGCTCAGAGCGGCGCCTTCATCGCGGTGCGGAGGCCGGTAGCTGACAACCCTTTTCCTCCCATCACGCTGTCCAGTCGGTGAAGCTCTGGCATAAATCCTACTTCTATGTGAAGAACATCGATCCGCAAGGCGACTTCGTCAACTTGTCGGCTTATGTAGTCGGTCCGCAGGCTGGGAGGCGGCCCCAGTGGTCCTATCGGGCCAGAACGCTATCGCCTGCTAGAGCCGCCGCCGTCGCGCGACTCCGGGTAATGGTCCAGTCAGAGGGCCTGACCGGGCCCGACCCGCTGGCCGTCTTCGTGGTGCGCCGGGTGCTCCCGCTCCAAGGCCGCCCTCATATGATTTGTCAAATGAGCGGGCAACTTGATCCGAGTCGGATGTGCACCAGGGAGATGCCTCATGCCGAGGTAGCTCTCATGGTGAACTACCTCGCGAACTGCAAGCTCACCGACGAGTGGCAGTTTGGCAAGGAACCGTACTCCCGTGCCAATCTCCCGCCTATGGTAAGCTTTCTTTTTCTTCTCTTCTTTACTTTTGTCACCAAGTTTCTCTTGGCCGACTCTGGCCAGTCGGTTTGTCTTGACAGAGCCCCCTCCTTCGACCGGCAGCTGGGGTAGCAGGGGTGGAGCGCCAATATCTCCCCGACCGGACGACGCATGATCTGGACGACCCCGACTTGGGGGCGGCCGCTCTGGACGACGACACCACGGGGGAGGTGGCGAGGCAGGCGGCTCCGGGCTTGGAGCCAGCTTCGACGACTGGCCAGATGATGACGAGGCGGAAGTCGTCCCGCGCCACCAGCCGGTGTCCTATCATGGCGGGGGTTCATCTGCCGCGCCGGCTATCCGAGGCAGCACGCAGAAGCGCCGGGCCACGCCGGGCCGCGCCGAGCCTTTTCGGCAGTCGGCCGAAGAAGCCCAAGAGCGCGGCGGCGGCGACCAAGCGGGACGAGGCAGCCGCGAAGGCTGCCCGCTTCCGCAAGGTGGTGAAGCAGCCGCAAATGGTTTCAGCGTAAGTGTCAATTCTCTTGCGTATTCCTTCTTCTTTTTTGTTGATATCTTCTGAATCCTTGTCTTGACTTATCAAACAAGGCTCCGCTCTCTCTTGAGCGGACCGCTGCCGCCTCCGTGGTTGGATCGGCGGGAGGATCCGCAAGCGCCCGCCGCATGGACCCCCGTGCCGAGCTTCAAGCAGCGACGGAGCGGAATGCGCGGGAAGCGCGGGAGGAGCAGGAGGCGGAGGAGCTGAGGGCGGCCGCTGCCAAGGCGGCACAGGAGATGGCAGAGGAGTCGATGGCGGCACAAGCCGACGCGGCGGCCAAGGCCCAGGCGGAGGCTGCAGCCGCAGAGAGGGCGGGGGAGGCCCTGCTTGTCGTCCCCCTGCGCGCTGTGGCGCCCGAGATCCCGGAGCCCCATCCGGACGAAGCCGGTGGCGACCAGCTGGGGATGGAGAGGGAGGAGGACGACCTCGTCGTCGGGGAGAGGGAGGCGGCACCGCCATCGCCGACTGGGGCGGACCAGGGCAGCCAGCCTAGCGCGCCCCTCGTGCAACCGGCTGGGGGCGAGCTGGCTGCGCGGGCAGACCTTGTTGTCCGGTCGCCATCGCGCCAGCGCGCGGGGAAGGCAACTTCGGCGCCGGACCCGCAGAAGGCCGCGGGCTCTAGCTCGTCGGCCCAGGATCTAGAGACGGCCAACGCTAGCTCGGGGTGGACGCCGGGTGGTGGGACGGCCGTGCTAAACATGGCGGCGCAAGAAGTCCGGAACCGGCTTCAATCCCAGGCCGCCGTGCTGAGGCAGTATAATCAAGAGTTCCTCGCGACACGGACGGCCATTCGGGTGAGTCTTCCCACTTTTTTATTTCTTGTTCTTGATTTCTTCCGTGGGGGCGCATCAGCGCACCCACTGGGTGTAGTCCCCGAGTTCCGAGTCGACTGCTGAGTAGGCGGCTTGGAACTTCTTAGTAGACTTCGATTGCTATCTTGTTCTTATTCGCTCCTCTGTCCTTTTTGCAGGACTATCACAACCTCTACGCGGCTACCTTCAACTCCCAGGTCCGGGAGCTGAACCAGAAGACCACTAATCTGACTGAGAGCCGGAGTAAGTGCTTCATCTTTTATCTCACGTGGGGGCGCGTCTGCGCACCCACTGGGTGTAGTCCCCAAGATTCGGGCCGACTGCTGAGCAGTCGGGCCGGATCTTTCTTGGCGACTTCTTTCTTACTGCTTTTTTCTTCTTTGCCATATCTGCAGAGGCCAACGCCGACCTGAGGGAGCAGTTGGGTGGGGCCCAGACCGCCCTTCGCGCCAAGGAAGCCGAGTGCAATGCCGTGGCTCAGGAGTGTGACCGCTTGGTCAAGAAGCTGGCCGACCAGGAGGAGAGCCATAAGGCGGCCCTGAAGGCGGCGCAGGACAGCAAGGCCGCCCTCCAAGCCGAATACGAGACCGAGGCGGCGGGCTGGGCTGAGGCAAGGCAATCGCTGATCAACGGCTACGGCCAGATCGAAGACTTGGTTGACGGTAGGCCGCCTTCTTCGTTCCTTTGCTTGCCACCTGCCATTTGGTCCATTTTCTGACTTTGTGTTTTTTGTCTTACTTTCTTACTTGTGCAGAGTACTTCCCTGGTTACTCCGTTGCCGCCAACCAAGTCGTCAAGGCCCACCGCGAGGCGCAAAGGCAGGCTGGTGTTGAGATCGCGTCGGATGCTCGCCGGTCGCTTGAGGAGCACCTTCTGGCGATCCAAGCCCGCCTCCAGCCGGCTCACCGCATGCTCCGCCCTCTTCAGCGCGTTGGGGCGCAAGTGTTGGCCACCCTCTGGCCCGACGAGGTGGTTCCCCGTACCCCCAGTCAGACTGCCGACTGGCTGGAGGTAGCGGTTGGCCGCTTTGAGGCCTGGAAAGCTTCTGCAGCTCAGTCAGGCGCCAGGCGGGCGCTGGAGTTCGTCAAGGCTTGGTATCCAGAGCTGAGTTTGGACCAGCTGGCCACTTGGTGGCAGGAGGCCGACGAGGAGCTGGAGGCGGTGCGGCCGGCTATCATCCAGCGCGCCTCGGCGATCGCCGACTACACCGACACCAGTGCCTTTGCCCCTGAGGTGGATGATGATGGCATTGCTCAGCCGAATGAGTGGTTTGGGCTGAACCCAGCGGATGGTGAGGACTCGGCGGAGGAGATCGACTCCAGCGACGAGGGCGAAGAGGAGGAGGGAGAGGATGGTGAAGACGTCGTGCCAGGCGGTGGAGCAACCGGCCAGCCTCAGCTTGATCGTGCCTCTAGCAATGAGGCGTGTGCGAGCGCGCCGCCTGTAGCCGGTGATGATCAAGCCGAGAGTCGCTAGCCGGCTACTCCTCCAGCCAGCACAGCCGTCTCCACTGACCTGCCTGGCTCGCCTGTTGCACCCTTAGCCTGATCCGCCACCTTTGCTTTCCTGTTTATTACTCTTTGAACATTATTTGTTAAGTTTTTGCAGTTCCACCCACTGGGGGTGTATTCAAATGATGTTGGATTCCGGCCTTTCAAAGGCCTTTTGTGTAAATATAATCATGCATGTGCTTGGCTTCCGATTGTATTTGCTTTTCATCCTTTTGGCTGTTTCCTTTGCCGCCCTCCCTTGGTCGCCGCTTTCCCAGACGGACAGCTGCTCTGCAGTCTGTTTCTGGGGAAGGGCTTGGCCATTTGGGAGGGTAAGTACTCTAGCTTTCTTGGATTGTAGCAAGGTGAATGGGAAGCCGGCCAGCCGGCTGTTCTGACAGCCGGTTGGCAGGGTGGGAGGCCGGCTTGTGTTATATAAGTTCGTTAGTCCTTAGCCGTTTTTCGTGTGGGCATCCTTTCCTGCCTTTGACTCTTGCCAGTCAGACAGTCGATTCTTCGAGCTGCGACTTTCAACAAGAGAGGGCTTGGGTGCCGGCACACTACTTGTCTGACTGCAGGTAGAACTTTAATATAACTCAAGGCGGCAAGTCCCCGGGCCGACTGATTGAACCCGGTGCCGGACAGAAAAACAAATGTAGCAATACATTCATAGGTATGACACTCATCATACATAGATAAAAGAGGTAGTCCCCGAGTGCTCCTCGGGGGGGGGGGCATTGTCTTGTACTTAATACAAAAGGTAGCGTGGTCCATACTATTTTTAACTGTAAAATCTTCGGAGGAGATTGGCGTTCCATGGTCATTCCGACTCCTTGCCGAAATCATCTCTCTTGCGTGCCTTTGGCTTCTGTGTGTCGATCAGGTAGTAGGAGTCGTTGCCTAGGGCCTTGCTGATGACGAAGGGGCCTTCCCAAGGGGCCGAGAGCTTGTGCTGGCCGGTTGTTCGCTGGATCAGCCGGAGCACAAGATCGCCTTCTTGGAAGGATCTTGGCTTGACCTTCCGGTTGTGGTAACGGCGCAAACCCTGCTGGTAGATGGCGGACCGGCTGAGTGCTAACAGCCGGCCCTCTTCCAGCAGGTCAACACCGTCTTCTCGTGCTTCCTTGGCCTCCGCCTCCATGTACATGGTGACCCGAGGTGAGTCGAACTCAATGTCAGTTGGGATGACAGCCTCGGCACCATATACAAGGAAGAAAAGGGTGAAGACGGTTGACTTGTTCAGGGTAGTACGCAGACTCCAGAGGACGGCCGGTAGCTCGTCGAGCCAACAGCCGACCGAACGCTCCAGTGGTACGACCAGTCGGGGTTTGACGCCGGAGAGGATGAGGCCGTTTGCTCGCTCGACTTGGCCGTTTGACTGCGGGTGGGCGATGGACGCTAAGTCCAGTTGGATGCCCTGCATCGCGCAGAAACGTGCCAGTGCTCCTTTGGCAAAATTCGTGCCATTGTCGGTGATGATGCTGTGTGGTACGCCATACCGGGTGGTGATATCTGCGATGAATGTCACGGCAGTCGGCCCGTTCAGCTTCTTGATTGGCTTCGCCTCAATCCACTTGGTGAATTTGTCCACGGCGACAAGCAGATGTGTCATGCTGCCGCGCGCCGTCTTGAATGGGCCCACCATGTCCAATCCCCAGACGGCAAAGGGCCAGGTGAGGGGGATGGTCTTGAGTGCAGAAGCCGGCAGGTGCTGCTTGGAGCTGAAGACTTGGCACCCTTTGCAGCATTTGACTAATTCCTTGGCGTCTTCCAAAGTAGTCGGCCAGCAGAATCCATTGCAGAAAGCTTTGGCGACAAGTGATCTTGAGGCCGCGTGGTGGCCGCATTCGCCTTGGTGGATGTCCTTGAGGATTGCTATGCCCTTCTCTGGCTCAATGCAGCGCTGGAAGACTCCAGTGACGCTGCGCTTAATGAGTTCTCTGTTTATTATTGTGTATGCTCCGGCTCGGCGTTGAACTTGTCTTGCCGAGATCTCGTCAGTCGGCAGCTCTCTGTTTACCAGGAAGTTAAGGATGGGTTGGGACCATGATGGAGCTGTGACTTCTTCTATTGCCAATACGGCTACTGCGACCAGGGTGGGTGGGTTGGGTGGTGAAGAGTTGGAGTCGGCCACCGCCTGTTGTGTTGTTGCAGTCCCCGGGCCGCCTGCTGCATGTTGGGGAACGTAGTAATTTCAAAAAAATTCCTACGAACACGCAAGATCATGGTGATTCATAGCAACGAGAGGGGAGAGTGTTGTCCACGTACCCTCGTAGACCGAAAGTGGAAGCGTTAACACAATGCGGTTGATGTAGTCATACGTCTTTACGATCCGACCGATCAAGTACCGAAAGCACGACACCTCCGAGTTCAGCACACGTTCAGCTCGATGATGTCCTTCGAACTCCGATCCAACCCAGTGTTGAGGGAGAGTTTCGTCAGCACGACGGCGTGGTGACGATGATGATGTTCTACCGACGCAGGGCTTCGCCTAAGCTCCGCTACGATATTATCGAGGTGTAATATGGTGGAGGGGAGCACCGCACACGGCTAAAAGATCGTTGATCAATTGTGTGTCGAGAGGTGCCCCCCTGCCCCTGTATATAAAGGAGCAAGGGGGAGGCCGCCGGCCAAGGAGGAGAGGCGCGCCTAGGAGGAGTCCTACTCCTACCGGGAGTAGGACTCCCCCCATTTTTCCATGTTGGACTAGGAGTAGAAGGGGGAAGAGGTGGAGGGGAGGAAGGAAGGGGGGGCGCCGCCCCCCTCTCCTTGTCCTATTCGGACTGGGGGGGAAGGGGGGCGCGGCCCTGCTCTAGCCTCCTCTCCCCTCTTCCACCTAGGCCCACTAAGGCCCATTAAGCTACCGGGGGGTTCCGGTAACCTCCCGGTACTCCGGAAAAATCCCGATTTCACCCGGAACACTTCCGATGTCCAAACATAGGCTTCCAATATATCAATCTTTATGTCTCGACCATTTTGAGACTCCTCGTCATGTCCGTGATCACATCCGGGACTCCGGACAACCTTCGGTACATCAAAACATATAAACTCATAATATAACTGTCATCGTAACGTTAAGCGTGCGGACCCTACGGGTTCGAGAACTATGTAGACATGACCGAGACACCTCTCCGGTCAATAACCAATAGCGGAACCTGGATGCTCATATTGGTTCCTACATATTCTACGAAGATCTTTATCGGTCAGACCGCATAACAACATACGTTGTTCCCTTTGTCATCGGTATGTTACTTGCCCGAGATTCGATCGTCGGTATCTCGATACCTAGTTCAATCTCGTTACCCGCAAGTCTCTTTACTCATTCCGTAATACATCATCCCGCAACTAACTCATTAGTCACAATGCTTGCAAGGCTTAAAGTGATGTGTATTACTGAGTGGGCCCAGAGATACCTCTCCGACAATCGGAGTGACAAATCCTAATCTCGAAATACGCCAACCCAACAAGTACCTTTGGAGACACCTGTAGAGCATCTTTATAATCACCCAGTTACGTTGTGACGTTTGGTAGCACACAAAGTGTTCCTCCGATAAACGGGAGTTGCATAATCTCATAGTCAGAGGAACATGTATATGTCATGAAGAAAGCAATAGCAACATACTAAACGATCGAGTGCTAAGCTAACGGAATGGGTCAAGTCAATCACGTCATTCTCCTAATGAAGTGATCCCATTAATCAAATGACAACTCATGTCTATGGCTAGGAAACATAACCATCTTTGATCAACGAGCTAGTCAAGTAGAGGCATACTAGTGACACTCTGTTTGTCTATGTATTCACACATGTATTATGTTTCCGGTTAATATAATTCTAGCATGAATAATAAACATTTATCATGATATAAGGAAATAAATAATACTTTATTATTGCCTCTAGGGCATATTTCCTTCAGTCTCCCACTTGCACTAGAGTCAATAATCTAGATTACACAGTAATGATTCTTACACCCATGGAGTCTTGGTGCTGATCATGTTTTGCTCGTGGAAGAGGCTTAGTCAACGGGTCTGCAACATTCAGATCTTGCAAATTTCTATGTCTCCCACCTGGACTAAATCCCGGATGCAATTGAAGCGTCTTTTGATGTGCTTGGTTCTCTTGTGAAATCTGGATTCCTTTGCTAAGGCAATTGCACCAGTATTTTCACAAAAGATTTTCATTGGTCCCGATGCACTAGGTATGACACCTAGATCGGATACGAACTCCTTCATCTAGACTCCTTCATTTGCTGCTTCCGAAGCAGCTATGTACTCCGCTTCACACGTAGATCCCGCCATGACACTTTGCTTAGAACTGCACCAACTGACAGCTCCACCGTTCAATCTAAATACGTATCCGGTTTGCGATTTAGAATCGTCTGGATCAGTGTCAAAGCTTGCATCAACGTAACCATTTACGATGAGCTCTTTGTCACCTCCATAAACGACAAACATATCCTTAGTCCTTTTCAGGTATTTCAGGATGTTCTTGACCGATGTCCAGTGATCCACTCCTGGATTACTTTGGTACCTCCCTGCTAAACTTATAGCAAGGCACACATCAGGTCTGGTACACAGCATTGCATACATGATAGAGCCTATGGCTGAAGCATAGGGAACATCTTTCATCTTCTCTCTATCTTCTGCAGTGGTCGGGCATTGAGTCTTACTCAATCTCACACCTTGTAGTACAGACAAGAACCCTTTCTTTGCTTGATCCATTTTGAACTTCTTCAAAACTTTGTCAAGGTATGTGCTTTGTGAAAGTCCAATTAAGCGTCTTGATCTATCTCTATAGATCTTGATGCCTAATATATATGCAGCTTCACCGAGGTCTTTCATTGAAAAACTCTTATTCAAGTATCCCTTTATGCTATCCAGAAATTCTATATCATTTCCAATCAGCAATATGTCATCCACATATAATATCAGAAATGCTACTGAGCTCCCACTCACTTTCTTGTAAATACAGGCTTCTCCAAAAGTCTGTATAAAACCAAATGCTTTGATCACACTATCAAAGCGTTTATTCCAACTCCGAGAGGCTTGCACCAGTCCATAAATGGATCGCTGGAGCTTGCACACTTTGTTAGCTCCCTTTGGATTGACAAAACCTTCCGGTTGCATCATATACAACTCTTCTTCCAGAAATCCATTCAGGAATGCAGTTTTGACATCCATTTGCCAAATTTCATAATCATAAAATGCGGCAATTGCTAACATGATTCGGACAAACTTAAGCATCGCTACGGGTGAGAAGGTCTCATCGTAGTCAATCCCTTGAACTTGTAGAAAACCTTTCGCAACAAGTCGAGCTTTATAGACAGTAACATTACCGTCAGCGTCAGTCTTCTCCTTGAAGATCCATTTATTTTCAATGGCTTGCCGATCATCGGGCAAGTCAACCAAAGTCCATACTTTGTTCTCATACATGGATCCCATCTCGGATTTCATGGCCTCAAGCCATTTTGCGGAATCTGGGCTCACCATCGCTTCTTCATAGTTCGTAGGTTCGTCATGGTCTAGTAACATAACCTCCAGAATAGGATTACCGTACCACTCTTGTGCGGATCTTAATCTGGTTGACCTACGAGGTTCAGTAATAACTTGATCTGAAGTTTCATGATCATTATCATTAACTTCCCCACTAATTGGTGTAGGTGTCGCAGAAACTGGTTTCTGTGATAATCTACTTTCCAATAAGGGAGCAGGTACAGTTACCTCATCAAGTTCTACTTTCCTCCCACTCACTTCTTTCGAGAGAAACTCCTTCTCTAGAAAGGATCCATTCTTAGCAACGAATGTCTTGCTTTCGGATCTGTGATAGAAGGTGTACCCAACGGTCTCCTTTGGGTATCCTATGAAGACACATTTCTCCGATTTAGGTTCGAGCTGATCAGGTTGAAGTTTCTTCACATAAGCATCGCAACCCCAAACTTTAAGATACGACAACTTCGGTTTCTTGCCAAACCATAGTTCATAAGGTGTCGTTTCAATGGATTTTGATGGTGCCCTATTTAGAGTGAATGCAGCCGTCTCTAAAGCATAACCCCAAAACGATAGCGGTAAATCAGTAAGAGACATCATAGATCGCACCATATCTAGTAAAGTACGATTATGACATTCGGACACACCATTACGCTGTGGTGTTCCGGGTGGCGTGAGTTGTGAAACTATTCCGCATTGTTTCAAATGTAGACCAAACTCATAACTCAAATATTCTCCTCCACGATCTGATCGTAGAAACTTTATTTTCTTGTTACGATGATTTTCAACTTCAGTCTGAAATTCTTTGAACTTTTCAAATGTTTCATACTTATGTTTCATTAAGTAGATATACCCATATCTTCTTAAATCATCTGTGAAGGTGAGAAAATAACGATATCCGCCACGAGCCTCAATATTCATCGGACCACATACATCTATATGTATGATTTCCAATAAATCTGTTGCTCTCTCCATAGTTCCGGAGAACGGTGTTTTAGTCATCTTGCCCATGAGGCACGGTTCGCAAGTACCAAGTGATTCATAATCAAGTGATTCCAAAAGTCCATCAATATGGAGTTTCTTCATGCGCTTTACACCGATATGACCTAAACGGCGGTGCCACAAATAAGTTGCACTGTCATTATCAACTCTGCATCTTTTGGCTTCGACATTATGAATATGTGTGTCACTACTATCGAGATTCATTAAAAATAGACCACTCTTCAAGGGTGCATGACCATAAAAGATATTATTCATATAAATAGAACAACCATTATTCTCTGATTTAAATGAATACCCGTCTCGCATCAAACAAGATCCAGATATAATGTTCATGGTTAACGCTGGCACCAAATAACAATTATTTAGGTCTAAAACTAATCCCGAAGGTAGATGTTGAGGTAGCGTGCTGACGGCGATGACATCGACTTTGGAACCATTTCCCACGCGCATCGTCACCTCGTCCTTAGCCAATCTTCGCTTAATCCGTAGCCCCTGTTTCGAGTTGCAAATATTAGCAACAGAACCAGTATCAAATACCCAGGTGCTACTGCGAGCATTAGTAAGGTACACATCAATAACATGTATATCACATATACCTTTGTTAACCTTGCCATCCTTCTTATCCGCCAAATACTTGGGGCAGTTCCGCTCCCAGTGACCAGTCTGCTTGCAGTGGAAGCACTCAGTTTCAGGCTTAGGTCCAGACTTGGGTTTCTTCTCCTGAACAGCAACTTGCTTGCTATTCTTCTTGAAGTTCCCCTTCTTCTTCCCTTTGCCCTTTTTCTTGAAACTAGTGGTCTTATTGACCATCAACACTTGATGCTCCTTTTTGATTTCTACCTCCGCTGCCTTTAGCATTGCGAAGAGCTCGGGAATTTTCTTATTCATCCCTTGCATGTTATAGTTCATCACGAAGCTCTTGTAGATTGGTGGCAATGATTGAAGAATTCTGTCAATGACGCTATCATCTGGAAGATTAACTCCCAGTTGAATCACGTGATTATTATACCCAGACATTTTGAGTATATGCTCACTGACAGAACTATTCTCTTCCATCTTGCAGCTGTAGAACTTATTGGAGACTTCATATCTCTCAATCCGGACATTTGCTTGAAATATTAACTTCAACTCCTGGAACATCTCATATGCTCCATGACGTTCAAAACGTCGTTGAAGACCCGGTTCTAAGCCGTAAAGCATGGCACACTGAACTATCGAGTAGTCATCAGCTTTGCTCTGCCAGACGTTCATAACTTCTGGTGTTGCTCTTGCAGGAGGCCTGGCACCCAGCGGTGCTTCCAGGACAAAATTTTTCTGTGCAGCAATGAGGATAATCCTCAAGTTACGGACCCAGTCCGTGTAATTGCTACCATCATCTTTCAACTTTGCTTTCTCAAGGAATGCATTAAAATTCAACGGAACAACAGCACGGGCCATTTATCTACAATTAACATAGACAAACAAGATACTATCAGGTACTAAGTTCATGATAAATTTAAGTTCTATTAATCATATTACTTAAGAACTCCCACTTAGATAGATATCCCTCTAATCATCTAAGTGATTACGTGATCCAAATCAACTAAACCATGCCCGATCATCACGTGCACCCGTTGTATTTGAACGTAGAGCCTATCACACCCGATCATCACGTGGTGTCTCAGCACGAAGAACTTTCGCAACGGTGCATACTCAGGGAGAACACTTTTATCTTGAAATTTTAGTGAGAGATCATCTTATAATGCTACCGTCAATCAAAGCAAGATAAGATGCATAAAAGATTAACATCATATGCAATCAATATAAGTGATATGATATGGCCATCATCATCTTGTGCTTGTGATCTCCATCTCCGAAGCACCGTCATGATCACCATCGTCACCGGCGCGACACCTTGATCTCCATCGTAGTATCGTTGTCGTCTCGCCAATTATTGCTTTTACGACTATCGCTACCGCTTAGTGATAAAGTAAAACAATTACATGGCGATTGCATTGCATACAATAAAGCGACAACCATATGGCTCCTGCCAGTTGCCGATAACTCGGTTACAAAACATGATCATCTCATACAATAAAATATAGCATTATGTCTTGACCATATCACATCACAACATACCCTGCAAAAACAAGTTAGATGTCCTCTACTTTGTTGTTGCAAGTTTTACGTGGCTGCTATGGGCTTAGCAAGAACCGTTCTTACCTACGCATCAAAACCACAACGATAATTTGTCAAGTTGGTGCTGTTTTAACCTTCGCAAGGACCGGGCGTAGCCACACTCGGTTCAACTAAAGTGAGAGAGACAGACACCCGCCAGTCACCTTTAAGCAACGAGTGCTCGCAGCGGTGAAACCAGTCTCACGTAAGCGTATGCGTAATGTCGCTCCGGGCCGCTTCATCTCACAATACCGCCAAACCAAAGTATGACATGCTGGTAAGCAGTATGACTTATATCGCCCACAACTCACTTGTGTTCTACTCGTGCATAGCATCAACGCATAAAACCAGGCTCGGATGCCACTGTTGGGGAACGTAGTAATTTCAAAAAAATTCCTACGAACACGCAAGGTCATGGTGATGCATAGCAACGAGAGGGGAGAGTGTTGTCCACGTACCCTCGTAGACCGAAAGCGGAAGCGTTAACACAACGCGGTTGATGTAGTCGTACGTCTTTACGATCCGACCGATCAAGTACCGAACGAACGGCACCTCCGAGTTCAGCACACGTTCAGCTCGATGACGTCCCTCGAACTCCGATCCAGCCGAGTGTTGAGGGAGAGTTTCGTCAGCACGACGGCGTGGTGACGATGATGATGTTCTACCGACGCAGGGCTTCGCCTAAGCTCCGCTACAATATTATCGAGGTGTAATATGGTGGAGGGGAGCACCGCACACGGCTAAAAGATCGTTGATCAATTGTGTGTCGAGAGGTGCCCCCCTGCCCCCGTATATAAAGGAGCAAGGGGGAGGCCGCCGGCCAAGGAGGAGAGGCGCGCCTAGGGGAGTCCTACTCCTACCGGGAGTAGGACTCCCCCTTTTTCCATGTTGGACTAGGAGTGGAAGGGGGAAGAGGTGGAGGGGAGGAAGGAAGGGGGGCGCCGCCCCCCTCTCCTTCTCCTATTCGGACTGGGGGGAAGGGGGGCGTGGCCCTGCCCTAGCCTCCTCTCCTCTCTTCCACCTAGGCCCACTAAGGCCCATTAAGCTACCGGGGGGTTCCGGTAACCTCCCGGTACTCCGGAAAAATCCCGATTTCACCCGGAACACTTCCGATGTCCAAACATAGGCTTCCAATATATCAATCTTTATGTCTCGACCATTTAGAGACTCCTCGTCATGTCCGTGATCACATCCGGGACTCCGAACAACCCTCGGTACATCAAAACATATAAACTCATAATATAACTGTCATCGTAACGTTAAGCGTGCGGACCCTACGGGTTCGAGAACTATGTAGACATGACCGAGACACCTCTCCGGTCAATAACCAATAGCGGAACCTGGATGCTCATATTGGTTCCTACATATTCTACGAAGATCTTTATCGGTCAGACCGCATAACAACATACGTTGTTCCCTTTGTCATCGGTATGTTACTTGCCCGAGATTCGATCGTCGGTATCTCGATACCTAGTTCAATCTCGTTACCCGCAAGTCTCTTTACTCGTTCCGTAATACATCATCCCGCAACTAACTCATTAGTCACAATGCTTGCAAGGCTTAAAGTGATGTGTATTACTGAGTGGGCCCAGAGATACCTCTCCGACAATCGGAGTGACAAATCCTAATCTCGAAATACGCCAACACAACAAGTACCTTTGGAGACACCTGTAGAGAACCTTTATAATCACCCAGTTACATTGTGACATTTGGTAGCACACAAAGTGTTCCTCCGGTAAACGGGAGTTGCATAATCTCATAGTCATAGGAACATGTATAAGTCATGAAGAAAGCAATAGCAACATACTAAACGATCGAGTGCTAAGCTAACGGAATGGGTCAAGTCAATCACGTCATTCTCCTAATGAAGTGACCCCATTAATCAAATGACAACTCATGTCTATGGCTAGGAAACATAACCATCTTTGATCAACGAGCTAGTCAAGTAGAGGCATACTAGTGACACTCTATTTGTCTATGTATTCACACATGTATTATGTTTCCGGTTAATACAATTCTAGCATGAATAATAAACATTTATCATGATATAAGGAAATAAATAATACTTTATTATTGCCTGTAGGGCATATTTCCTTCACTGCAGTCCCCGGGCCGGGTTCTGAAGTCCCCGAGCCGGGTGCGACTACGGCTGTCCCCGGGCCGCCTGTCGAAGTCCCCGCGCCGCCTGCTGGGTTCCCCAGGTCGGATCCGACTGCATCAGTGGCAGGCGGTACGAAGATGGAGTCTGATTCTGGAGATGGCTTGACAGACGGTTTGAGGAGGCGTTGGAGAGAGACGCCGGTTGGTATAGCTTGTCGGGTGGAGCCGATTCGCGCCAGGGCATCTGCCTGCTCGTTGTCGGCCCGTGGCACGTGGAGGAACTCGCATCCTTCAAAGTATCCGCTGATTTGCTGAACGAGGAATCGGTAGCTCGCCATGTTTGCGTCCTTGGCGTCCCAGTCGCCGGATGGTTGTTGGACTACCAAGTCCTAGTCGCCATAGCACAGGATCCGGCGGATGCCGAGCTCTTTTGCTAGCCAGAGCCCATGTATGAGCGCCTCATACTCGGCCACCTTGTTGGAGGCGGCAAAATGAATTTGCAATGTGTATCTGAGTTTGTCGCCCTTGGGAGAGGTGAGGACGATGCCGGCTCCCAAGCCGGTGCGCATCTTGGATCCATCGAAGTGCATCCGCCAATGAGTGGAGTCGGGAGCCGGTGGTAGGTACTGGGTCTCGGCCCAGTCGACAAGGAAGTCAGCCAATCCTTTGGACTTGATGGCGGTGCGAGGCTGGTAGAAGATCGTGTAAGGAGCCAGCACAATGGCCCACTTGGCCACCCAGCCGGATGCATCCCGGCTGCCTATGATCTCGGCAAGCGGGGCAGTACATACGACCGTGATGGGATGCTCTTGAAAGTAGGGCTTCAGCTTCTTGGCGGCAAAGTATACACCATAGCACATCTTCTGGTAGTGCGGGTAGTTTTGCTTCGAGGTGGACAGTACTTCGCTCAAATAATACACCGGCCTCTGGACTAACTGAGCCCGGCCTTCTTCTGGGCGTTGGACCACAATAACTGTGCTGACCAATCGGCTAGTCGCGGCAATGTAAAGGAGCATGGGCTCTTTCTCAGTCGGCGCCGCCAAGACAGATGGCGTGGTCAACATCTTCTTCAACTCATGAAAAGCTTGGTCTGCTTGGTCGTTCCACTCGAAGTGGGTGGACTTTTTCATGAGTCGGTACAGGGGGAGAGCCTTCTCTCCTAGCCGGCTGATGAAGCGGTTCAGGGAGGCCAGGCACCCGGTAAACTTTTGGACGTCTCGCAGCTTGGTAGGAATCTCCATTCTCTCTATGGCCTTGATCTTCACTGGGTTGCACTCGATGCTGCGTTCGGAGACCAAGAAGCCTAGAAGCTGGCCGGCTGGTACTCCGAACACGCATTTCTCAGGGTTGAGCTTGATCTGAAACCGGCGCAAGTTGTCAAATGTTTCTCTGAGGTCTTCCAGCAGGGTGCCGCGCTTCTCCGTCTTCACCACAATATCGTCTACATAGACATGGGCATTTTTGCCGAGTTGCTTGACGAGGCATTTCTGCATGCAACGCTGAAAAGTGGCACCGGTGTTTCTCAAGCCGAATGTCATAGTTAGGTAGCAGAAAGCTCCGAATGGTGTGATGAAGGCGGTCTTCAGGCGGTCGGCTGGATCCTACTTGATCTGATGGTAGCCCGAGTAAGCATCCAAGAAACTCAACAACTCGCATCTGGCTGTGGAGTCTATCACTTGATCGATTCGAGGCAAGGCAAACAGATCTTTGGGGCAGGCTTTGTTGAGGTTGGTGTAATCTATACACATGCGCCATTTATTGTTTTTCTTCAACACCAGGACCGGGTTGGCAAGCCATTCTGGAAAAAACACCTCCATAATGAAGCCGGCTGCCAGAAGCCGGGCTATCTCTTCTCCCACAATCCTTCTCTTTTCCTCCGACAGTCGGCGGAGAGGTTATTTGACTAGTTTTGCGTCTGCTCGGACGTGTAGCTTGTGCTCGGCGAAATCCTTCGGAACACCCGGCATGTCCTTTGGGGACCATGCAAAGATGTCCCGATTCTCACAGGCGAAATCAACGAGCTCGCCTTCCTATTTGCTGTCCAGGTTTGCCCCAATGACGTCAAACCTTTCCGGGTTCTCTGGGTCCAGAGGTATCTTCTTTGTTTCCTTGGCCGGCTGGAAGGAGCCTTGGGCATCATATTCCTTGGGGTCAGGGGATGGGGCCGGCTGCTTGCCGGCCATGGCCACGACTCGGTCCAGCATCTTCTTTTGTTCAGCAATCACGAGGGACTCGGCCAGCTGGCTGCTGGCTGCAGCACACTCGGAGGATTTCTTGTAGTCTCCCGCTATGGTGATGATCCCCTTTGAACTCGGCATCTTCATCTTGAGGTAGGCGTAGTGGGGTACAACCATGAACTTGGCCAGGGCAGGTCGGCCAAGCAACGCGTGGTAAGGGCTCTCTAGATCCACCACTTCAAACCAGATTGCCTCTCGGCGGAAGTGATCCTTGTCTCCTAAGAAACGTCCATCTTGATCTTGCCGATTGGTGAGCAGGACAGGTCGGGTACGATGCCATGGAACACAGTCTGGCTTGGCATGAGTTGTTTTGTCTTGATGTTCAGCTTCTCCATGGTGTCGTGGTACAATATGTTGATGCTGCACCCACCGTTAATCAGTACACGGGAGAAACGGGCAGCTCGCCTTTCTGTCGGGAGGGTGGCGTCTAACACCAATGCATAAGAGCCGGGAGACGGCATCACCTCTCGGTGATCGGCCCAGCTCCAGGTGATGGGCTTCTCAGACCAATGCATGAACTCTGGGTTGTTAGAGGCGACCGCGTTGACTTCTTGGTGTTGTCGGCACTGACTGCGCCTTTCTTCAGTTTGGCTTGTAAAGACGACGTAGGCGGCATGCTCGTCCGAGAACTCATCTTGAATGGCTCCGACTGCTGGTCGAGCAGCCGACTGCTGAGGGGCTGGAGGTGGTGGGCCAGCAGGTGGAGGCGGCACCAGCCCTTTGCCTTTGGAGATCCGCATGAGCCATTGACACTTCCGAGTCATGTGGTTGGACGGCTTCGCGCTGCTGTGGAATTTGTAGGGGGCATCAAGGGTTTGCTCGTAGGAGAAAGCCGGCTGCCAAGCCGGCCTGCCGCCCTTCTGCTTCCTGGGCATGGGCCGCTCTTCAGGTTGTTCGTCTTCGACTGTGGCTACTTGCCGACTGGTGGAAGGTGGCATAGGGGCCTTGCGCTTGTCGTTCTGGTAAGGGCGTCGACTGGAGTCACCAGCCGACGTCTTGGGAGCCGGAGCGAGTACCTTTCCAGAGGCATCCACTCGAAGCTCGGTCTTCATTGTAGAGTCGGCCGTGGCGTGCTTGTCTGCTATGATCAGCAGCTCATCGAGGGTAGTCGGCTCGTCGCAGAGGAGCCGGTGCTTGAGGAGGGTGCCCTCTCGGCACCTGACAGTGAAGTACTCTATGGCTTGAACCTCGTGCACCCCTTCGCAGGAGTTGCGGAGCTCGGCCCAACGCGTGAGGTAGTCGCGAGTTGATTCGCTGGGCCCTTGGATGCATAAGGAGAGCTGGCGGGGCTTGGGAGGCTGCTTGTACATGCTGGTGAAATTGCGGATGAAGACTTCCGTGAAGTCTAGCCTGCTGTGGATGCTGTAGGGCTTGAGGCTGTTCAACCAAGTGCGTGCCGTGCCTTGAAGCATGAGCGGGACGTACTTCACGGCAATGCGCCTGTTGCCGTTCGCTATGCGGACTGCGGTGGAGTAGTCGATCAACCAGTCTTCCGGCTTCACGGAGCCGTTGTATTTTGGTGTGTCTCTTGGGAGCGAGAACCCTTTGGGGAAGTGTTCATCGCGGATGCGGGGGCCAAAGCAAGGCGGGCCGACATCATCTTCTTCTTCTAGCGCCAGGGATCGCGCTAGGCGGTCGATCCGGTGGCGGGTGTCATTCTCGCCGACTCCTTCGCGGTGGCCTAGTCGGCCGCCGAGAGTCAGATGCGTAACAGGCGGCGGGGTGGGGTATCTCTCCCCACGAGGCGGGGGAGGAGGCGGATTGCCTTGTTGTTCCACAGCTCGAGGGCGGCCTTCTGCGTCGCGCTCGATGGTGAGCCGAGTCCGACTGTGGCTAGCAGTCGGCTCCTTGTCTTTTCTCGCGCGGGCGCCGTCTGCAGTCGGCGTTCGGGATGTTGCGCCGTGCTCTCGGCGTGGGGGAGGACTTTCAGCGCGGGCGCTGGCTTCATGCCTCTCTGCGGCCACGTCGATCAGTTGCTGGATGCGTCTAGTCATGTAGGGGAGCTCGTCGGCCCCCCAGCCCGTTCAGCTCATCTACGGCCGCCTGGGCGGCACGCAGGTTCTCGAGTAGCGTGGCGTAGACTGGGCAGTCTGCTCCCAAAATGCTGGCGATGGCCGCGCCGCGCTTCTTCATGATGCCGGCTCGGCTCGGCCCGCCAGGAGGCGGCGTGCCAAAGGCGGCGCGATCGACTTTGGGCTAGTGAGCCTCAGTGAGGTGTCTCATGGATGCTATCTTCTGGCCCTCCGCGATGAGGGCGAGGCGGCGTGCCTCCAGTGTCTCGGCGTCGGCGTCGGTCGGGATGGGGGCGGACAAGTCGTGTAGCGCCGCTTGTAGGGTGTCGTGGGCGTTCTCGCCTGAGGCGGCGCCGTGGCTGATGACCAGCACCTTAGTGATAGCGCTGCTGCCACTGTCGGCTCGAGGAAGAGGGTCGTCGGTGATCACCACGTTGGTGGGGAAGGCGTCAAGCGATGCCGTGTCGGAGTCGACAAGCATCGGGTCGGTGGAGCCGACCGACTCCAAGTCCACAGCAAGCTCGCTGGAGACGTGAAGCTGGTCGAGGAGGCTGACGAGGCAGCTCTCGGGGCAGTCTGTGCCTGCGTCGGATGCAGGCTCGTCGGAGATGTGAGCCTCGCCAAGAAGATCGGCGAGGCATCTCGCCGCGCAGGCGTCATCGACGCCTTGCAGCGCGTCGGGGCAAGTGCCATCGGGTGTGCCGGGCTGGCTACGCCCGCTAGGAAGGAAAGGGGTTCCCGTCCAGAACAGGTCTCCGGACGACGGTGCACCTGGGCCCGCGGTGGGTACCAAATGTCGGGTGGTAGGTGCGACATATGCCAACGGGTGGCTTATCATTGTGGGAGCCAGTAAGACATCGCCGGTGCCTGGAAACGGGATAAGGCGAAGACATGCACGCCGGCGAATCTTACCCAGGTTCGGGGCTCTTCATGGAGATAACACCCCTAATCCTGCTCTGCGGGGTCTCCGCATGATCACTAGATCAACACAAGAGGCTACAAGTGGCTCCTTGAGCTGTTTGGCTAGAGGAGGAAGAAGGGCAAGGCTAGCTCTCCTCTTCTCTCTATGTGGTGTCTAAAACTCTAAGAGATCAACCCTTTGCACGGGTGCCCTGGGGGGTTTATATAGGCCTACCCCCCAGGGGTACAATGGTAATCCGGCTGGATGCGGGTCCAGACCGTCAGTGTGTATCCGCCGGCTTCTCCGCCGGCCGCTGGGGCCCATCGACTGGTGGGTCCCGCCGGCTGTCGGCCTCTTGGTCGACAGGCCGGCCCCACCGCCTGGGGTTCTTGTCGGCGGCTGGTTACTGTAGCCTCGCCCCTAATGACGAGGGCTTTGCCGAGGTAAGCATGGCTACAGTGCCGCCGCCTGGCGGACTCTCACTGTAACATTACCTCGTCTTGTCTCCTTAATGACGCACCTACTTCGAGGGAGGGAGGTAGCCGGCTATCGGGAGCCGGCTACGCCCCAGGCCGACTGGGGGAGGCTTGGCCATCTTCGAGCATCTCTCTGGCTGAAGGGGCCCGCCGCCCGTGGGCCTTACTGACAGTCTGTCATGGGTGGCGTCATGGTCAACATGGCAACAGTGCCGCGCCGGACGGGGGATGGCCGACCCGTTCGGCGCACTGTGGCCATGCGTGCTTCGGGATTCGGGGGTGGCAGGCTGTACTGTAGCCACGCCCCGTCTCATCACAGTTATGTGGGTGCAACCCTTGAGGGTGCAATCTTGGCCGCTTGCCGGGAGCCGGTCTTCTTGCAGCCGGCTTCTGGGAGTCGGTCCTCTTGTGGCCGGCTTCTTGGAGTCGGTCCTGTTGTGGCCGGCCTCTTGGAGCCGGTCATCTTGTGGCTCTCTTTGGGAGGGTTTTTAGGGCCGGGTCGTCTTCCAATAGTCGGTCCGTGAGATAGCCGGCCAGGGGAAGGTGGCCCTGTGCTTTGGGTGCTTGAAGGCTCGATCGGCCCGATAATTTTCAAAGAGCCACGGGGAGTCGGTTAGGCTACCCGTGGCCATTTACTCCGACACCGTATACAAGGAGGATTCTACAAGACTTGGCGCCCAAGACAAGGACTCCTGTAAACCCTAGGCCTACGGTGCATATATAAAACGAGGCCAGGCTAGTCAATAGACAATCTCATATTCATTACTACAATCTCTTGGTAGATACATGTACTCTGTACTACACCCATATGAATACAATCAAAAGCAGCATGTAGGGTACTATCTCATCAAGAGAGCCCGAAGCTGGGTAAAACCCCGTGTCCATGTTACCATTGCTCCAAGACGCCTAGCTTAGGACCCCTACTATGAGATACGCCGGATATTGAACCGACACAAGGCTCCACCGCCGTCCCCAAGCAGCTGCTAGCTCAACCAGCTGGGCAGGCACCTGCGTGGCGACGGGCGGCCTCTACACCGACTCAGCAAGCACCAGCGTGGTGGCATGCTGTGACACCCAAAATTTTATTTGGCCTTTTCAAAAAAATTATTTGACTTGAGGGAGGTGATTTAAAATTTTCTTCAAAAGAACCCTCCCTTTCAAAATATTTTGTTTATGGCAAGAGTTTTATTTGGATTCACCCAAGACTTGATTTTGGTCTTGGAAGTTCTTTCTTTTTATTTTGGACTCAAACCAAAATGCTTTTCACTTGGGAAAAATGTCTTTTGAAAATTTCTTTGAAAATGCCCTATGGCTTTTGGAATGATCCTTTGCCACTTTCAACAAATCTCTCTTGCCATGACCTTAGTGCAAATCCACTCTCATAAGCCTTTCCTCATCTTTGGATCATGATGTACTTCAAATCCAGCAAGTTGAACCTCACCATATTTTTTTCCATTTATTTCTCATCAAAAACAATTTCTACCTTCTATTCTAGCTCTTGAAGATTTACAAAGGAGCTACCCTTTCTGTTTTGATTTTTGCCCCCAAACCAATTTCCCTTCCTAGTCCTTTGAACCCTCAACCAGGATCCATGAAGATCCACTAGTCTTCAGTTCAAATTTTCAAACTACAGCTGCTGCAAGTTTGGACCAGATTTGTCAAATTTGATGAAATTCATTCAAAACCTTCTCCTAAAAATCTGAGGAAAATCAGGCAGCCTCTGGGTGCATTGAGAGGTCACCTCACCAAGTCCCAACTCCAGAAAAAAATTCTTCATACCAAATCATTTCATCAAACACCTGCTGGACACTGTTTCTCTAAGGTTCAGTCAAATTCAGTTAACAGTGGCTGAACTACTGTCGTTTCTTCAGTGTCTGTTGTCGATCTCACCAGTGCCCCGGCATCGCCGTGTTTCCTGTCCCCTCCCCCTTGTCCTCTGCACCGCACGAGCGCCTGGAAGCTTGCGGACGTCGGCGACGAGCAGCAGGAGGTGAGCCGCCCCGTGACCGACGCCAGCGGCGGCTTTGCGGCCGCCAGAAGAGAGGCGCAGCGCAGACGGCACCGTCCAGCGCCGCCCAAGCCACCGGAGGTCACCGCGTGGTCTTCCACTCCCCAGTGCGCGCTGCCACCCTCGTCGTGAACCGCTGGGCGCGGAGCGCGCTCTCTGCCGCCGCCGTGCCCGTACGGCCACCCCGCCGTGGACCAGCGCCATTACGCCAAGACCGACCGTGTTTAACAGTGGAACGGGACCAGTAACCCTCACTGATGCTGCCTGGCCACCTAAACCCTCTGCCAAGCCGCTGCCTCGCCGTAATTGCTCGCCGGAGCGACCCCGTTCACGGCCACCCCCTCGAGCCGCCTATAAATAGAGGCCCCGAGCTCCAGCTAGTACCCACACCACCTCTGCACTCCACCAAGACCCCGCCTAGCCACTGGTAGAGCCCCGAGGGAGTCTCCTTCCTCAACTCCGGCCGCCGCGACCCGCCACGGGATCCAACTCGATTCGCTCACGTGCGTGCACCTCTGCGTCCCATCTCTTGCCAGTAGCTCTCTAGTGCATCCATCCTTCTGACCAGCACTTCAATTCGAAGTTTGCAGCACACCACCGGAGTTCTCCACCATCGCCCGAGCCACCGTCCGCCGGAGAAAGTGTCACCGTCGACGTGGTGCTCCCCGACGCCCAAGTCCACCACCCACCGACGCGGAAGGACACGCTGATACTCTTGGTACACTCCGATCTCCCTGACTCGCCGTGGTTCGACGCCGGCGACCACCGCAGCCTTCGGGCGCCGGCGAGGTTTTCAAACCTGACATGTGGACCCCCCACGTCAGCCTCTCTTCTTTCACCCCCGAAGCGTTTTCTGTTGGCGCCTTCGGGCAAAGTACGTTTTCTCTGTGGGCTGGCGCGTTTCTATTCGAACCGTTTTCTGTTTTCTCAGTTAAGTCCCTGTTTCTTTTCTGTTTCATTACAGATTAGTCCATGGACAATAACCCTTATAACTTTTAAATAAAAAGTGATTTTTGAGTGATTCTTTTTCTGACAGTCTTATAATTTTGTCTAGATTTTTGTAGGATTTATTTGGAAAAATTTGAGACAACTTTTATGCACGCGTTGGTTTTCACGTTAGTATGCATTTTTGCTATACCGTAGGTTCCGGAAGAGGTGACGGAGCCGCGAACTTCGCCGAGCTAGACTCTGACTTCTCCGAACCAGGCAAGCATGTTTGAACCTTTGATATGATAGGTGTTTTGCATGGTTGCGTGAAAGGTTGTGCATGACATATGAGCATCGGTGAGTATCTCGTTGCATGTAAGGCAACTACCCGTGTGTTCCGAAGTTACTATGATCTCTGATGAGAGATGGCCTAGTCATGTGGTGACATGAAGGGCAGTAAGGTGGTACTGTTGTAGCATGCCAGCCTTACGTCCTCCGATAAACTCCGACGTTAACGTGGAAGGAGTCACGTTATCGTTATTTCCCCTTCCATGCTACCACATGTTTTCTGCCAGAATGCGGTTTAGTAAGTTGGTAACCTCTTTCCGTGTACACACCAAATAGAGGGGCCGAGATGAGGGTTCCATGGCCCTGGATTAAAGCCAGTCATCCGGTCAGGGGGCATGGGTGTTTCCGGTTGGGACTGAGAGGGGGGCACCCCTTAGAGCGCGCATATAGAAATTTGATCCCATGCTACGCGAGGTTGTAGCCTCCCCGTCTCAAGGTTTTTCTTGAACGTTGCCGAGGGTGATTCCTGGCTTCGGAATGTTGAATGGGTGTGTACTGGTTAGATGTGTTTCTTCCAAAACACCGTAAACGGAACTAGTCCCCGTGACTACTGAAATCCGTTGGCTGTGGTTAAAGTACAAACTCTGCAGAGTCAAATCCTTCCGAGTCATCGTATCCATGCTCAAGTATCGTGATCAGTAAACCCATATCTATGTCAAGTCCTCGTGGTATTATCCCCAGTGAACAAGCTTGAGTGGTAAACTTGGTTAAACATTATTCCTGTGGATGGACTAACCCCTGTTATTTATCTCATACCTGATTATTCCCTTGTTATGATTTAATTTCTTGAGCTACTGAGATATTAAGTTATGAAGCCCTTTATGTGATGTCGCTCAGACGTCTGACTGTGGCCCGTTCATTATTTAGTTTTAATATAAGCCCTTTATGTGATGTCGCTCAAACGTCCGACTGTGGCATGTCTGTTATTTACTTTTAATATAAGCCCTTTATGTGATGTCGCTCAGACGTCCGACTGTGGCATGTCTGTTATTTACTTTTAATATAAGCCCTTTATGTGATGTCGCTCAGACGTCCGACTGTGGCACGCACTGTCTTTTATTTTCTATTATAAGCCCTTTATGTGGTGTCGCTTTGACGCCCGACTGCGGCATTGTTATTCTTGCATTTTCCTCTCAAGGAGTCATTCAGACCCTTGTTTGGCACCCAGTATTTATTTTGGGATTTCGGGAGGACTACCGCCCGACTTCTCTTTTATTTCCCGTGCATTATTATCTCTATGTCTGAGTGCACTTGTTAATCTGTTCATATGCATCATGTTTACATTTGTTATATCTTATGTCCGAACTATCTTGCGAGTACTTTCATAGTACTCACCTGGCTTGTTGATTTGGCCAGATGTTGACGAAGGCGATCTCATGGATGAAGAGTTTGATAGTGAGTCCGACGCCTAGAGGAATCCCAGTCAGTCCCGTGCGATCTTGGATATTGGTCACTTGTATTATATACGCTTCCGCCACCCGCAATAAGTCTCCTCGAGCCTCACTCCGATGCTCGAAGAGTTGTTAGTTTTCAGGAGTCATATCACCCACATCGCGGTGATATTTCCACCACCACTCCTATCGTGAGTTAGTAGTTATGCCACCCTATCCGCCGTTATGTTTTATTGGCGCACTTGTAATAAATTGTTGAGCAGTCTCCGCTCAACTTTGTATTATATTCAGTACTCCTGGTATTTTTCTTCTGTGACCAAGATATTGTCTACCAGTGAAAGGAAATTCTTCTTTACTGGTCCGTAAAAGGGATTGGTCTCTCAATAAATATTTTTATTGAAAAACCGGTCATGACACATGCGACCCTTCATGAAGGCTCCACCATCGCGCCAGCCCAGCAGCCAGCCAACGTGGCGCAGCAACGCCTCATCAGCTCGGACGCGCGTCGGAACCGGGCGAAGCGGTGACAGCTGGGACGTGCTTCCTTGCCGTCCCCGATAAAGATAGAGGGGCACGTCGGCAGCGCATTAAATGCGTTTGTCCGACGGTACCAGAGGATAGGCTTATCGACTGTAGACCTTTCCACCTCCTGTGTGCCACTGTGGCGACCCCTTTTGCCTATAAAAGGAGGCCCGAGGGGTCCAGGAGAAGGATTCGGCTCTTTGGAACTACGCAGCCACCGTAGCTAGTTCGAGAGCTCAAGAACACTCTGAAATACACACCAAAGCAGGACTAGGGTATGACGCATCCTCGCGGCCCGAACCTGGGTAAACAATCTTTGTGCTAGCTCCTAAGCCTGCTCTTCTCACAACCTCGCGCCCGCCAACCGTAGAAGGGATTCCATAGGTATCGTTTCCCCGACAGGGGACTGGGTCCTTGCCTTCACTCAAGTACTTCTTGTACAACACGTGCCTTCTTCAGTGCAGCGTGTTCCACCTGCATTCTCCACTGCTCTAGAATGTTGAAGTGATCCATGATCTCCCGGACTATCCTTCGACGTGTTTCTGTGTCAGCCTTCCAAAACCCCGGCAGATTAATGTTGAGCCTTGCCCTGTCAACAAATCCACAGACACTCCTGAACCTCATGCATGCTTTATTTGGTTTAGTTGGAGCCCATGACTTCAAATCAATCTCGGTTACTTCATATACACCTTTAGGCTGGTGTGTGGGCTTCCTTGGAGCATTCCTCCATGTCCTGACCGGAAGGGTAATTGTTGCAACTCTATCATGTTCAAGACTACTTGATCCCTCACAATCTGCTGAAGACCTAGGGTTGTCCGAATCAGATGAAGATACATGGCCTGAATGAGTGATGTCACTGCTACTCGGCATCTACAGAGCACACATGCTAAACTCAGAAAAGGAGGATAAGCATAAAACTAACAACTTGGTATCATGCTTTCTAAACATGCCATGCAATAATTTAGAAAATGTACGGATAATTTGTGAAGTTTCTGTGACTCGGGCACCCGCGATCTGTAAATAGGCAGTAACTTATTGGAACAAATACAGCTTATATGTAGTAAGGAAGGTAGATAATGAACATATATACGCTCTCCATTATGTTATAGCCAATTTGGGAACATACGGAACGAAATTGGAAGAGGGGTTGCGAGGAAATATGCCTCACCGCGATGGAGAGCAGTAACTAACACTACAAAAAATACACTTCCGTGATGATACGTGTTTGTCACAGTAGGTCACGTTTTCTGTCATGCATGTACATCCATGACAAATTTATGACAGGATCAAGATAGTCATACCTGTGCTGTCGTAGAAGTGTTCCATGACATTACCAAAATTATCATCATGGAAGTGTCCACTTCCATGACGATAAATCGCGCGTCACAGAAGTGCTTTCGTCAAGGGTGACCGACAGGTGGCATCCACCGTAATGGAACGCCGTTAAGCTATCGGGTCCGGTTTTGGATCCGATAACCCGTTAACAGCCCGGACCAATGGGGATTTTCCACGTGTAAAATTATGATTAGCTGACGGAAACACGTGTTGCCTCACCGTTGGGACATATGTCATCCACTCATTGGACAGGAGGCGCCTATGATAGGTCGACACATGGCACGGCCCAACAGTGGCCCATTCCGGTGAAAAAGGCCGGCCCAGTAAAAGATAGCAGGCCGGCCCATATAAGGCCTACTTGTGTCAGGTCCATTTAAGCCCACGGCCCATACGAGATGTGCCAATTCGGCCCGTCAACGGCCCGTTAATGATTTGACACCATTGCAGCCCATCGTCAGTTCGAGCCCGTTAATAGCCCGCTATATATTTGGGCTCAATATCGGCCCGATGAGATTTCGTCCTGTTAACGGCCCATTCAGTGGATGGGCCAATTTTCACGATGTACATCTTTCGGCCTTTTAGCGACCCATTTAAATGTTGGGCTAATTTCCGGCCCGGTGTGTCTTTCAGCCTGTTGACGGCCCATAAATCAGTTGGGCCATTTGTAGTCGGACCTGAGTTTCGGCCTTTTAGCGACCCATTTAAGTGTTGGGCCAATTTCCGGCCCGGTGTGTCTTTCAGCCTGGTGACGACCCATATATCTGTTGGGCCATTTGTAGTCGGACCTGAGTTTTGGCCTTTTAGCGACCCATTTAAGTGTTGAGCCAATTCCCGGCCCTGTGTGCCTTTCAGCCTGTTAATGGACCATAAATGAGTTGGGCCATTTGTAGTCGGACCTGAGTTTTGGCCTTTTAACGACCCATGCCCTTCATGGTCCAATACCAGCCCGGTTTCTCTTTCGGCCTGCTAAAGGCCCACAACACAGTTGGTCCATTTACAATATGACCTGACTTTCGGCCTCTTAGCGGCCCATGCTCTTCATGGTCCTGTACAAGCCCGCTGTCTATTTCGGCCTACTAAAGGCCCACAGTATAGTTGGGCCATATGTAGCCCGAACTTAGTAACGGCCTGTTAACGGCCCGTGAAATCAATTGGGCCCACCTGTTGCCCGCTTCGATGTCAGCCTGTTAACGACCCGGGAGCTAAGAGGGCCGACCATTAACTTTCGGCCTAGTAACGGCCCATTAATTTAATGGGCCCACATGTTGCCCGCTTCAATGTCTTTAGGCCAAATTAGATAATTTGAGCCCATTACGACGAGCAATTATGCACAGGACCAAAACCGATCAAGCAATGGTACGGCATACAGGGAAAAACGTTGCACATCCAGCATATATTACATGAAATTACATCCACTGGGCAATCAAAGATTGATGCCAGTGCAAATAAATGAACAGAACCTAACGATCTACAACGTGACAATCTGCAACCTCAGCACGGATGATGCCCAAAAGCATGTGGACAAGTTCTTGCTGCCTTGCTACACTGTCTCTGAAAACATTGATCAGTTGTTGTGTCGCACGACTCTGCACCTCTGATTCCTCCACCATTTCCATCATTCCTTCAGCCATTAATTGGTTCACAAACATACATTTTTTCCATTGCATTCGAGAGATAGGATATTGAACAGATTCAGATGGCGATTTTGGCAGGCTTGTATTATTGATAGTGGAGAGTGTCTCGACCACTGCATCAAACATAAATTAGGAGGGGAACCAAACAGATTAATCATGAGTTATTGGCATATTACCTGGCCTAGATTTATTGAAAAGAAACAATGGGGTTGCCTTGCTGTTTTCGGAGTTTGTCTTCTTATCTTCAGCAGCCTGCACCAAATTAAGACACTAGCATTGCTATCATTGGCCAAGTCAGATAATAGGAAAGCAACATTGGCACAACGAACGTTTGGGGAACTAGCCAACACCAAATTAACACAATATGGCACAGCTATCATCAGCCAGGTAAGGTAATATGAAAGCAACATTGACACAATGAATGAATGGGCAACCAGAGCAGCACTACAATTCAGCAATGTGCATGATATGAGATAGTACACTCATGCAGCTCAGTATGCAAAACTACCAGGGAGTTTTCTTTACAAAAATCAACATTGGCGCCTTTAACATTTTGCTACAGCTAATTTTAGATCAGATAAATGTTGGATTCATGCCGATTAACAAAATACATGCTGATGTAAAAATATAGTGATATACAACAGGTACTTACATCAGCATTGGAGCACAGAGAATTCCCGCAAGATATTTTCCTCGAATACAATCCCAATGAAGGAAGTCTTCTATCATTTAACCTTATTTTCTAAAAGAGAGATGGGTAAGAAACATGTAGAAAATATGATCAGAATGCTATAAAATTTCATGATGCGAGGATACGCACACGCTTCTTAGAATGAAGTTGACATACTTTTGCTGGACTGGAGCGGACTAGTTCTTTGGCCACTGGAATCTTCTTATTATCAGTGGGAGTTGGGTTTCTCTGTGCTGGAGCAGTATTTATGAAAAATGGAGTTGGTTTATTATCTCCTGGCGTTTGGATCTTTTGCAAAGACCTAGTTTGTAACCCTTTAGATTCTAACATAGCCGTCTTCCCCTTGCATGCCTTATATAGAAGAATGGTGCTTCAATTATAAAACATGCTACAACAGAGATGGAATAACTACTGAAGAATAGAAAGGCATGACATATTGACATGTATTCCCTCCATCCGGAAATAAATGGATGGGTCTAGGCGTATTTCAGTTCTAGATACATCCAGTTTTATCCATTTCTGCAACATGTAACCCGGACGAAGGGAGTATGATGTAAGAGCTAGGGACACGATAGGACAACACAGTAAAAAAACACTGAAAACCCACTGCAGAACCAAAGTAATCAAACCCACTGATATGAGATAGTACACTCATGCATCTCAGGATGCAAAACTACTAGGCAATTTTCCTTACAAAAATCAACATTGTGGCCTTTAATCATACATTTTGCTACAACTAAATTTAGATCAGATAAAGGTTGGATTCATGCCGATTAACAAAATACACGCTGATGTAAAAATATAGTGATATACAACAGGTACTTACATCTGCATTGGAGTACAGAGAATTCCTGCAAGAATCTTTCCTCACAGACGATACCAGTGCAGAAGTTCTTCTGTCTGTTAAGCTTATTTTCTAAAAGAGAGATGGGTAAGAAACATGTAGAAAATATGATCAGCATGCTATAAAATTTCATGATGCAAGGATACGCACAAGCTTCTTAGAATGGAGTTGACACATTTTTGCTGGACTGGAGCGGACTAGTTCTTTGGCCACTGGAATCTGCTTATTATCAGTAGGAGTTGGGTTTCTCTGTGCTGGAGCAGTATCTATAAAAACTGGAGTTGGTTTATTATCTCCTGGCGTTTGGATCTTTTGCAAAGACCTGGTTTGTAACCCTTCAGATTCTAACATAGTCATCTCCCCCTTGCATGCCTTGTATAGAAGAATGGTGCTTCAATAATAAAACATGCTACAACAGAGAGATGGAATAGGCACTGAAGAATAGAAAGGCATGACATATTGACATGTATCCCCTCCATCCGGAAAAAAATGGATGGGTCTAGGTGTATTACAGTTCTAGATACATCCTTTTTCATCCATTTCGGCAACATGTAATCCGGTCGGAGGGAGTATGGTGTAAGAGCTAGGGATACGACAGGACAACATAGTAAAAAAACACTAGTTGGATGTAAAACTGTATGCTAGCGGAATACGTACAGAAAAACTAAGGCAACATACACGTGTATGATTGGGAAACTAAGATGGCATTGCAACAGAGCACTAGAACATCACTTCAATGTAAAAAAACATGGTATGGTAGATAGATGAAGTACATACTAATGAATAACAATGCATAAGATATTCAGAAGCATGATGTCCAAATTAAGCAGATGGCATTGCGATAGAGTAGAATGACAGTACTTGAATTTGAAAACAGGTTATCATGAATGGAATAGGTACTGAAAAACAGCAAGGCATGACATATTTACATGCATGATCAGCATGCTAAGCACATGGCATTGCAACAGAGTAGATACACTCCAGGACATTATATGCATGTTGTACCCATATCACGGGCCAAGTTAGAGCAAGGACCTTGTGGGGTGAAGAGGATTCAACATCTTTCTGCAAGTCTTCTGAAGAACTGCCTTTACATGTTCCATCATATTGGGTATCATTGACATCAAGTTTATTGACCTTTGCATTGCTCCGTGAGGTTCTTGTGGATATATCAGTGTGTGCAATTATATCTGACATGCATGGAAGACAACTAGTAGTTAGATTTATGTAATGAGTGCCTGTAGGAGACGACATAAATAGTAGGACTGGGGTTAACTAGCAGCAACAGGTCTCAAAAACTAAAGGGAGAACACAGATGAAAGCTACAGAATATGTATCGTTTGTACTCGAGATTAACTAGATGGCACACAAAAGTATTAAAGAACAACATAGGTAATACTAGAAGTGGTATAATACTATAATCACCAGCCTATGGGATAGCATTGGCTGATGGATGATAACTATGGAACAACGTTACCTAAAGAACAAGTATCTTAGCTGAACTATGGAACAGCGTTAACTCCTGAACAAGACCCTTAAGAGATCAGCATGAATATACAATGAAATGTGATAATCTATTTTCCATGCTTAGATGAATAACAAAGCCATAAATGTTGCACACAAGTAAGATGAGGGTACAACCTATCTGGCCGCCATCCATAGGAGTGAGCATCATGTGCTGATTTGTCGATGGCCCTACAGTTGTTGTGGCTGTCCATGTCGGGCACGCACATTCGATGCAGGGAACTATTGAGTGGGGACTATAGCTCCCTTCTGGTGTATGTTTCCCTTGTTGGAGCAGCTGCGGTGAGTTGGAAGACGGTGTGGCTGAAGATGCAGATAACGCATAATGTTAAGAATGACACATCTCTTTGATCTGAAGAAATACACTAAGAGATCAATAGCAAGGTACGAGAGTGGTCACACGTCTGTTGACTGAAGACTAAATTGGGGTCACGTGATTTTATTTTATTTTGGTACTGTCCGATCTACGCCGGATGGCTTGATGGCCATCTTGTACCTCCCAGCTGACACTGTTAGGAATCTTCCGTGAAGAGGCAGCGAGCAACGGCAGAGCAGCTTGCCTCCGCCGTCCGTGGCCCCGGCCAAAACCCCGCTCCCCGCCCCACCGCACTGCCGTGGTTGCACCGCCCCCGGGCCAATCCACAAAGACTCCCCGTCATCCAGATCCGGTGGCGGCAGTACCTTCAACCCACACAACTCTAAGATAACCATCTAAGCGCTGCTTCTGCGGTGAATTTGCGGCCCCGCACCCTTACGTTAGACACCAGCCAACCGGGAGCCTAGGAGCTCCGCCGCCTCGAGGGGTGCTGCTTCCCATTGGGAATCGATTGGCCCAGAATAAAAATTCAGACAACTGATGCCTAAATAAAGTGATTTGAGATGAGGGTGCGACCTATCTGGCGGCATGGTGAAGTAGGCAGGTCCAGCTGCCGAGTCGGTGAGGCCGGCACAGTTGCGGTGGCCACCGGCGGCAGGGAAACAGCGATGTCGCAATGGTCGACAGCTACGGGGAAGCAGCGCCGGGACTCTGGACGGATCCGAAGTTGGAGCCACTCCGGCGCCGTGAACAACAGCAGGGTGAATCGGCTCCGGTACGGTTCACGCGACCGTCGTCGAGGCAGCTCCAGCAGCACGGAGTAAGAGGCACACGACCCAGTGCACGACGGCAAATGGACAGCGTCTCCGGCATTAGGGAGGAGGGCGGCTGTGAAATTGGTGCGGTGGGGGTGCCATGGAGGAGGGGGTGAGGTTTCGCGGCTCGGGAGAAGGGAGCTTCCGGGGAGAAGTTGATTTGGCGCCCACGAGGTATGAATGGGGGGGGGGGGGAATTGGGAGGGGAGTGGAACCATGTTTTACGGACGCATTTGTCTGAAATGTGAGGGGGAGTTACAGTTCTACCCCTGCCTTTAGGCTTCTCGGCTTGGGTCTGTGTACTGACGGTCGGGGATAGTAGAGTAACTTTGCTTCTCCCCAAATAGTGGGCGGGAGCGATTTTGGGCAAGGAGGGCGTGTTTTGAAATATAGTGGGCGCGAGCGATTTCGGGCGAGGAGAGTGTGTTTTGAAATAGTGGGCGCGAGCTATTTCGGGCGAGGAGAGCATGTTTTGCCGACCATGGTTTATGAATTATTCGGCAAATGTCATTTCGGCCGAGGAGAAGGCGCGCTTGGATGAAGTTACGAACCTACCCTCAATGTACAACGGGCCAATTAATGCGTCTCCCACATAGGACGGTAATTTTGTGTCTCCCATTTATTTTATCGGGCGAATTCCACCGAGCAGAGGATGTTTAACGGTTCGTTCAAAATTTGGGAGAACGAGCATCCACGTCTACCTTACCAAGTCGATTCGAATCAAATTTTGAAATATTAGCTTGCCACTTCTTTTTTAGATGGAGAGAGGATGCTCGGGAGTAATGTGTTTTTACATGCTCGTTGCTAGCGATTTACTATATGACAAATAGTTGACCCACTAAAAAACAGGAATCAAACCCAAAATGAAATATCTCGATTCAATGAAATAGCTCGTTCACCAGGTCAAAATAGTGAACTAAATCCAAAATTGAACACCTCAATCGAATAGCATGTTGTACAGTATTATAGTACTCCATGAACATGTTGAAAGTCAAATTAATGAACATGTTTGATATACGCATATATCCGTTCATGTGTGGATTGCAGACAACATGTTCTCCAATTTAAATATTTGAATGCAAGTTTATATCGAAACATGGTTTATATCAGTCTTTGATGCATAAAACGCGACCTCCCCCTCTCCCGAACTCCTGCTCTCTCTCTCTCTCTCTCTCTCTCTCTCTCTCTCTCTCTCTCTCTCTCTCGCCGACAATCTTCAATTCTGTCTCACGCATCCAACACACAAACCTTGTTGGCCCCTCTCGCTTTCTCTCCATCTCTCTCTCTCTCTTTGTGTGTGTGCGTGGGGGGGGTCTTTCTAGTTCGCATGCATATATACTCCATCTATATGTCTCTCTCGCACACTATGTATGATTCTCTAGTCCAAGATAGATATCTTGGGTGCACTCATCGTACGCACACAAATTCCTTGGCTCGTTGCCGGTAACTCTCTCACGCACCACTCTGTCATCTCGCAGCTCTTCCCACTCTCTCTCAAACTCTCTATCTACCTGGGTCACACATACACATGCATATCTCACTCGCACTCGATAGGCCCATCTAAAACTCTATCTCTCTCCCTCGTTCTCTCTCCATATCACACGCACACACACACAATCTCATGCCTAGCTAGCCAAGTATGATGGTCTCTCACTCAATTGTAGGCACACGCAGTCCCCCCTATATGTATATGACTAGCTAATCTTAGTCTCCATCACAAACATGTGCATGGTCTATCCCGATTTCTCTCGGGGCATCTTTCTATCGCGCACGCACCTCCCTCGATCTCCCACCCATATAGTCCCCTCACGATCTCAAGGGGGTCTCTCTATCACAAACACACCCTCTCGCCCTCCCCATGCGTCCATGTTCTCCATGTGTCCCTCTCAACCTTTGTTCCTTGTTGGCCAGACCTCTATTGGACATGTGCTATAGGGGTGTCTCTCTCCGTTGCAAACAATCACACACTAGCTATCTTCGTGCATCTCATCGCCTGCTTTTCTATCTCGGAGATGCATGCATGATATGTTCGCCTAAGAAACGAAAAAACACACACTCTCTCTCTAATTTATCGTTTGTTGTCACTTTCTCTTTCACACACATACTCTTTTTGCACACTTACTCATTCTCCTTCACACGCACTTGTTCCCTCTTGACTTAGGCACTCTCCTCGGTCCATACACTAAAAAAAATACACTTCCGTGATGATACGTGTTTGTCACAGTAGGTCGCGTTTTTTGTCATGCATGTACATCCATGACGATTTTATGACAGAATCAAGATAGTCATACATGTGCTGTCGTAGAAGTGTTCCATGACATTACCAAAATTATCATCACGGAAGTGTCCACTTCCATGACGATAAATCACGCGTCACAGAAGTGCTTTCGTCAAGGGTGACCGACACGTGGCATCCACCGTAACGGAACGCGTTAAGCTATCGGGTCGGGTTTTGGATCTGATAACCCGTTAACAGCCCCGACCAATGGGAAATTTCCACGTGTAAAATTCTTATTGGCCGGACGAAACACGTGTCAGCTCGTCAGTGGGTCAGATAGGCGCCTATGATATGTCGACACATGCCACGGCCCACCACTGGCCCATTTAGCTTACAAAGCCGACCCGTTTGACTTGGTCAAAAGTTAACGGGCTGGCCCATGAAAAGCCTGTTAACGGTCTCTTCGCAACTAGCCCATTTTACGGCCCGTTAACTCACGGCCCATTAGGCCCTAAAGGAAATCGGCCCAACAACGTCATGTGGGCCGTCGAATATAACACCAACCCATTTCACTTTCGGCCCATGTATGGCCCACGACGTCTTTCGGCCCATATGAGGCCTTCGTATCTTTCAGCCCTTTAGAGGCCCACGGTGACTCTAGCCCATAATGAACATTAATTTTCTTTATACCCGTTAACGGCCCGTGATTTACATGGGCCGTTTCCAGCCCGTGTTAGCTTTCGGCCTATTGACGGCCCATACGTTCTTGGGCTCCTTTTCGGCCCTCGATTACTTCCGGCCCGTTACTGGCCTGTTTCCCTAATGGGCCAAATTCAGCCCATGGCAAGAGTCGGCCCGTTATTGGCCTGTTCCCCTAATGGGCCAAATTCGACCCATGGCAAGAGTCGGCCCTTTACTGGCCTATTACCCTAATGGGCCAAATTCGGCCCATGGCAAGAGTCGGCCCGTTTCTGGCCTGTTAACCCGTTGCGCCGTTTCCAGCCCGTCCTATATTCTGGCCCATTAACGACCCGTTATGCCTGTGACAGAATTAAGCCTTTGCTGTCCTATGGCCTGTTAACGGCCTGTTACCGTGCTGGGCCGATACCAATTACGCCCGATTACGGCCCATGTGGACCCATTTATCCGACGGCCCGAGGCCCACCGATTACAGGCCCATTTATCGACGGCCCGTAGGAGACCCATGGATCCTACGGCCTGTATATGGCCCATGGTAGTTGCGGCCACTAGCAAACCAGTGAAAAATAAGACTAGGAAATAAATAAGGCCGAAACTAACGCTAGGCTATTAAGGCGATTGCACAGATTACATACACTCGGCATCAAAGATCGCCACCAGTGCAAATATAGGGAACACCCTACACTATACAAAAATGGCTTGCTGTTTTCTTCAGCCGGTGGCTGCACGTTAAGAATAAATTTTGTATCACACCAAAGCAAATTACAACTATATAACAAAAAGGAAGGTTGGCATAAAACTTAACAGTCTAGCAGATAAATGCACCACCAGAAGTTCAGAAGCTCAGTTCATTTGACCTGACTGTTACGTTTTCATGATGTATTGTCCGATGGAGCACCATAACCCTCGCCTTCATTTCCCCTAGGCTCCTGAACAACATAGCAAATGTATGATAGTCTGGTTTCAAAACCATGCATATCTTGACGACATTGAGCAATGTTTCTCCTTGTTTCACAAAGGGTCTCTGTTAGGGAATGGACTTGTGTCTGGAGCACAGATACAACATTGCTTTGAGCTTGCATATCTTGATCATGAGGCAGTTTGGAAGATATTGCCTTAACAACCAACCCAGTATTACGCAGGAACGTGCTTTTGGCACTGTTAGTGGACACGTACTGGCCCACTGCAGCAAGAGCTGACATTGCGGTTATAGTTGCCTCGCCACCTTCAGAAGGTGGCGGTTCCACCATTTTTTCCATAGCTCGCTGAAAATTTGAGGTTTTACATTAGTAGTACCAGAACAGAAGATATTAAGGAGGCAGCAAAACCAAACAAAATAGCTTTGGTCTATATACAGAACTTATTCTGGTGAACCCATGTAAAATATTAGTTGTATTTTATTGCAAAGTACATAGTAAAACCAGGTTCCAAACATATGACCATGTACCATCGCTAATGTATTGTCTATTTCTTCACATTGTATTGAGGGCTAAGGATAAAGAGACGAAGTTTATAATACGGTAAGCATAGTATGACATCATTCATATCACAAAACAACTGAGAACAGACAAATAGGCAATTGTAACATTGTGTGGGAAAGTCCAGCACGGAACTAGATTACGGGTCAAGATCAAAGGAACATCACTCCTCTCTTTTAAACCTTGTAAGGTGCAATGATACGCTAAGACAATTGTGTATAAAATTGAAAAGAGTAATAGACATTGGCTGCAAACCATGCAGTTCAAGGCACAAGTCAGAGTAAGTAGTAGTTAAAAGGCATGAGGATTAAGGACTTACAACAGCGGCTTTGACTGGTGTAGTCATGCCCTTCTTCTTGCTGGTGTGACAGTCCTTGAAGATTTCCACAGCATTTGGTTCATGTACTTTTTGGTCCTTGCGGGCTTTCCTCTGCATTTCGATCAAGTCAATATAGATCAATAATATGGTACAGCGAAAAGAGTGAAACAACAGATAATTACAAGAGCCTCGCAGTGTGCAATATAGCTACGAGATCCTGTCGTCTGTTGGAATTTCACTTTCGTACGGTTGGCCTTGTTCTTTGAACAGTTCACCTACAAGAAGATAGATTTGTGTGGCACATGCGTAAATAGGACTTCAACATGTGATCTGATCACATATATATAATGTACCTGATACTTCGGATCAGACCAGTGTTTAACAAGGCCCCTCCATTCTTCATCCGATATATTTTCCACTGGAGATGTTTGGGAAAGTTCACTGTTAGCCTTGCCTTCAAAGTGAGTTTTCCTCAAGTTATACCGATACTGTCGCAGAGCAGACTTGAAAACATGGGTGCAAGCTTGTCTGGTTGCATCATCTTGGCTATCCAACTTGAACCTCATATGTTGAAAATTATGGGAGTCTCATTATCAGCAACCTAGAAAGTATGGGACAGAGCAAGACGATATTACTAGTTTCCATACATAACCATACTTACAGATAAACGGTCGAGGAAGGTGTTGAACTAGGTTTCGTCTTTGTCATTCCTGTACTGAATCCATGTTGGGAGGATACGTACATGACACCTAACGGCAACCGCTGCCTCTGATACTAACTTGGCTGACTCTGTAGCATCACGTGGCCTTTTTAAACCTGCCTCAAAACGGATCTCCATTCTTCCTCCTCTAGATTTAGTTAACCTATCGAGCATTATCCCTGATGTTTGTTTCCTCTTGCGCCTAGGTGCTAGTCCAACAACGAACATAGGAAGTGTTAGTGTACATCAAACTGTGAGACTACATATAAAGAAGCATGCAACTGTAACTTGACTCCAGCAACTACCTTCTTGCTGTTGAAGCTCACAAGGTTCATCTGATATTGCCAACTCATCTTGTGTCAAGAGTGCTTGGGAAGTAGTGTCAGGTGGCAAGGGAGCTTGGGAACGTGCTGCTAGCTCAGTTGACGCACGAGTAAGTCGTGCAGCTGGTAGTACTATGGTAGGTGTTGCAAGAACTAGGGTTGTCTCTGCTTGTTTGGTGGTAGCTATTTGTTTCTGTTTGGCTTTTTTTGCAACTCGTGTAGCATGGGATGCCGTGATTGTAGAATTTTCCGCTGGACTTTGACCTTTTATTGCACCATCAGTACCAGCAGAATCTGCAGGATTCATCCGCTTCTCATTCCCTGCCATTCTATGTTTCTTCCTCTTTCTCTATGCCATGTTAAGTCAAGCCGACAAGAAAAATGAATAACTATTTAGTTCTTCAGAACAAATTGATGCGTGATGCAGACGAACTGAAATTTGATGTTAGACAACCACATGATAGAAGGATGTAATATGTATGAAAAAAAGGACGGAAGAGATAACCAGAACTATGATGTGTAAACTAAGAAGAAGACATTTCACCAAATTAGAAGCAATGCAATGGAAGGTAGACACCATATGAAAGATGCTACAAATATCGCTCTGCCAAGTTAACAGTGTCTCATCATAAATGGCGTTTAAACAAATGTGAAGCAGTACAAGAAATAAATCATATGCAAGATGCAAACAACATCACACTACCATGTTAGAGGTCTCTCGTCATTAGTGCCATTGCATATTCACAGCATTGCATATTCATAGCTTATGATGTGTAAACTAAGGAGAAGGCATTTCATCAAATTAGAAGCAATGAAAGCTAGACACCATATGAAAGATGCAACGAATATCACTCTACCAAGTTAAAACTGTCTCGTCATAAGTGCCATTGCAACAAATTAGTAGTACAAGCTAGAAAAGAATGTGAGATGTAACCTATATCACACTCTGAAGTCAAACGTGTCTTATGATAAGTGATTGTTGCAGGTTACACAACAGTAGTAATTTGATGTAAGAACATGGTGTGATAGACAGATATTGTATGTTCTAGAAACAGGAACACGTGTCTTATTCAAGTATAATGTGTAAAGTAAGCTGATGGAATTCAAAAAAATTAGAAGCAATACAAGCTAGACATCACACATAACATGCAACCACATATAACAGTGCCAAGTTAGAGGGAGCACCGGTGATGCTGCACTAGGGGAGACATGCTCATCATAAACACAACTTTTTTGAGTGTCTATGCATGTGTTGTCTTGGAAATCATCTTGGGTATGTGGAGGAGTAGAAACTGTAGAGGCCCTCCGTTCGGAAGGAGCACCTTTATCCGCTGCCTTGCTAACTTCCTTCCGCTTTGTTGATTTTCAATTGTCAAGTAAAACCAACAAGAAAAAGCAATAAAATTCTCTCTTCAGAACTCATTCATGCATGATACTGACAATCACTACTTTGATGTAAGGCAAACACATGATACCAGGATGGAATATGTACGAAAAACAGGACGGCATGGCATGTTCACAACTGTTTGTGTAAACTAAGCAGAAACCATTCCAGCAAATAAGAAGCAATGCAAGCTAGACACCACATGAAAGATGCAACCAATATGACTCTGCCAAGTTGAAAGCGTCCCATCATAAATGGAATTTCGACAAATTAGAAGCAGCGCATGCTATAAATCATATGAAAGATGCAACTAATATCGCACTGCATATACTAAAGGTGTCTCGTCATGTTGATTGATGCGGGATACAAAAAAACAATAGTTTTATGTAAGGACATGCTTAATAGACAGATGTACTATGTACTAAATACAGGAAGGCATGTCACATTAACAGGTATAATGTATAAGCTAAGCAGACTAGCACATGCAGTTTAACCAGATTGGAAGAATTACAATCTAGACACCATATGCAACATGCAACCACATATCACGCTGCCAAGTTAGAGCAAGCACCTGCGATGCTAGTGTAGGGGAAATGCTGTAATCAACTACAGAGCTACGTTCACTATCTTCATCTAGCATTTCTGTTTCTTGAGAATCATGTCGGGAGGCTGACGCTGCATTCTTTAAATGAGTAGTCCCCTTGCCTGCCTGCCTCGTCATAAGTGATTGATGAGGGATACACAAGAACATTAGTTTGATGTAAGAACATGGTTAATACACAGATGTACTAGTATGTACCAAAAACAGAAAGGCATGTCATATTCAAAGGTATAATGTGTAAGCTAAGCAGATGCAATTTAACCAAATTGGAAGCAATACAAGCTAGACATCTGGCTGGAGTGGTGAGCATGATCATCTAGGACCTGAGAGCCTGGTGAGGCAGGCTGCTTCACCACCATCGCAGCTTTTTAGTTTGCTTCCAGGTGATGCATATCTTTGTTGGGCTTGTCACTGGCTCGGCCAGTGCCCTGACTAGTTATTTGTCTTCTGGTGCTCACGGGATGGTGGTTCATGTAAAAAATATATCTTTCCTTATCTTACCGACTTCAGCCTTTCGAATACAAGCTAGACACCATATGGAACATGCAACCACATATGACACCGCGAAGTTAAAGCAAGCACCTAGGATGGTGGTTCATTGCGAGCGAGGTCATCAAATCCAGAGCTACGTTTACCGTCTCCATCTGCTGACACTGCACCCTTTATAGCGATGTAACGTGTCTTGCCTACCCGCACACGAAGCTAGAGCGACTTCTCTCTTTCCTTTTTGGCTTCTCTCATGGCAGCAGAGTCTGAAATACCCTTGCATAAAAACACAATAGTGAGAGTAAGGGTGAAGTGTGTGCAGAACTAGTGCACTGTAAAAGTAACAGATAGCAGGTGGCTGAAAAATAAATGACAGTAGACATATGATAGCTCTACAACATTGCATGGCAAACAAAATTAGATTCTACTCTGTATGATTTTGTAATATATGAGCACAGGAAATGCAGGTACTCCTCCAACACACCACCACATGTGGTCATATCTAAGATAACAGACGACTGAAAATAAATAGGTCAGTCAATTTTCTTAATGAACCATCCGATCTATAACGAACGGGCAGATGGCCTTCTTCTACCTCCCGCCAGTCACTGTTGACAATCTTTCTCGAACCGCCAGCGACCACCGGCCCAGACCCCTGCCTCCGCCGCCCCGCCCTCCCATCGACCTCACACCACCGCCGTGCTTGGCAGCGCCCCCAGGCCATCCCTTTAATCCCGGCCGACCTCCAGATCGGGCGCCAGTAGCTCTAGGCCGCACACGCCCCTAAAATAAACACCAAGGCGCAGCTTCCCCGGTGTAATAGGCGTACTAGCGCCTGTTACGCCGGGGAATGCTTCCGTTAATTGGGAATCAACTGGCCAGAAATTGAAATTCAGGGGGGCGACGGACCTCTAGCTAAGGTGAAATAGTATATGAGGAGAAACCTTGTGCATTGCGAGTTACTAGGAACATCTAGTATCAAGAAGAAGTGGTCAACTAGTGTCTTCTGTGGGATGAATACCGTGCAAGCAGAGACGTAAGATTTGCATGAATAAGGGAAGAGGAGTACCTTTTTCGGTTGCCGGTGTGGTCACCTCCACATGTCGCGCCCATCTTCTTCTTTTTACCGGGGAAACCGATGTTCTGGAGGGTGCAGGCTTGGACGAACCCATGGCCAATTTGTTGACTGTGTTGCCGTGTCCGTATGTCGGCGGAGGGGAAGCAGATCCGAGGCGACGAAGGACGGCGTAGCAGGAACAGCTCCGGTGCGGTGGAGGGTGGCGAAGTTGGAGCGGCAGCGGTGAGGCGCAGGACGGCGTGGTTGAACTGGCTCGAGTACGGACGGCTCGGCCTCGGCTTCAACTACTAGCCGTGGAGGGCGTTGCGATTGTGGTGGACGACAACATCGGGGTATCGGCTCCGGCGTGATGGAGGAGGGCGGCGGTTGATGGGTGGGATGGGGTGGTGGACGGAGGACGCCGGGGTTTCGCGGATGGTGGAGATGTAGTTTTGGCGCCCACGGAGTACGAATGGGGAATCGGACGGGTGGGGGGAACCATGTTTCGGTCTGGGACGCGCTTGTTTTTGGCTTTTTTGAATAGAAGATGGGACGCGCTTGTTTGAAATTTGGAGAAAGTACAAACTTTGCCCCCTCTTAAATTTCGGACCTACTGCAGGTCGGGGGTAGGATGGTAATCCCGGGTGACCCAAATAGTGGGCGGGAGCGATTTCGGCCGCGCGCATGTGTGCTTAGGCGACCATTGTGTATGAATGTTTTTCGGATGCGGTTGCGTGGCGTCTAAATGAAGCTACAAACCTACCCCGGTTTAGACCTTTGGACATCAGGCTGGTAGGTTTCACGGGTCGGAGTTATTAGAAAAGTAATTTCCTTGTACTACCAAACATTGGTCTCATGCGGTTTCGGGCGAGTAGAGGCTCTTTTGGCGCTTCGTTCGAAATTTTGAAACACAAGCATTCACGTTTAGAGTACTCTTGAACTATGAGGATTGACCTAAATAGACAACGTTATATTTGACCTTGTATGTTTGAAAACCTCATTAAATTATCCGCTTCTTTTTGAAATGTTGACACTTGAAAATCCTATAACTACGATTATTTTGGAATGGAGGAGCTAAATTTGAATCTATTTTGTACACGACTACATATGCTATTATGTACAAAATCAGAGCAAAGATTGGTGCCCCATAATTTAGGTATGGTTTACAAATGCCATGATATCAAATTCAAATAATTGAATGGACTTCATGTTGAATTCGATTTTTTAAACCACCTTAAGTTGAATTCAAATGTATGCTAGTTCATAGGTAGCTATTTAATTATAATGTCCATTGTGTAACTTTCGTATGTATAATGTGCTTTACACACACAACATGAACTATACTCGCGTTTATATTCGATTGCTAAAGCGATGCATTGTCTGGAGTTCAAAATACTAACTATGTGGATCAATTGTGTCGAATAATAACATAGACATGCTCAAATTCGATAGAATCTAGACGTCTGATGGATCAATGACCGCTCCTTACGCGATTTGCAAATATCATGATCCCATCCTAATATTTGGATACAATTTATATCTTTAATCAATGTGTAGAGCAGTATTTTACGTGTAGTTTCATTCTCCATCGGTGGTTTCTCACACATGCTCACACACTCTCTCCCGAGGTGTCTTTCTCGCACACATGCTCTAGATATAACCCTCCCTCCCTCTCGTAACCATTTACAACTGTTTTCACTAACCTTTATCACAAGCACTCTTCCTCTCGCAAACATACACACGCACAATCCTCATCGACCCTTTCTATATACATGGACCTGCCTACGTGTCTCATGTACGCACATTATCTTTACGCCTGTCTCTCATGCTTTGTCTCACACCTTTCTTCCTAATCGACGAGTATGATTCTAGCAGAGCATTATGTAGGATGCCCCTTAAAGTTAGGTTGGATGAATAGTAATATCAGAGATAAAGGGGTTACCTTAGTCCAAGAACCTAGGGTTACAAATCCTAGCCGGCTTTGTCAGTGGACACGGAGTCCTTCACAATTCTGCTGTCTTTGTCTTGTACGACTAGTCATCCATGGGTCTTCCTAAATGCGTCATGGGCCGACCAATGTGGCGCTGGTTGGAACCGAACGAAGGGCCTCACCTCGACCCACCGGACCTCATGCGGTGACACACCCTCTGCCCCCATGTCTCATTATCTTCTCACACCCACACATACCAACACAAACACCACACACACAGAAAATATCTCCTGGTGCCTCTATCCCCCCCTTCCATATACACACTCAAGGGAATGGAATCTCTTCTCGTGACGCCATATTCGTCTCTCTCTCTCTCTAGACCACTCTCATTTCTCGTGCTATCTCTCCCACGCCCCCCCCGTCGGCCCCTCTATCCATGCCTCTCTCGAATACGTAATACACACACATACCTCTCTAGGCCCCGTCAAATGCATCAACTACACATTCACACATGTTACATCACGTACCCCATTTATCTAAAAAGCCCTCTCTTCACGTTTATTTCGCATACAACATTCCTTTTGAATAAAGTGTGGCCAAAAAATTATTTTAGAGTTTCTACATATATACAACATTACAAAGTTATATGGAGGAGTACGAATGCTAATTTGCATTGCATGGTGCCCACAATGATATTTATTCCGCACTGTGAATTTGTATATTTTTATACTATATACAAAGTTAGTCATAATAAAGAGAATCGAAGAGCATCTCTCTCTCCATCGCATACCCCCCTGTACGCCCCTTTCACGTATGCACACAAAACTATCTCCAGGTCCTCTAAAAGTAAGCCCCTAGAAAATTCACGCATGTTTCATCTTCCTCTCGCGATATATGCAATGACGGTCATTGTATTTGAACCTAAAGCACGATACATACATTGGACTTCAGAATCCACTCATTACGGTCACCATTTATGTTTAGTGGTTATTATACAGTCACGGGCTCACCGTACAATTCTGTATTTGCTCATGACATGACTAGTTGACCAGTTAAACGCTCCACGTGGCACCTCTAGTGTTGCATCACATTATCTCACTACCATCGTGCCCACCTGTCGACTTGTATCTACTCTACATCTACACTCTTATAAAATACATAAAATACACTCTTATAAAAAACAGAGTTGGTGATGATGGTGTGCCTGCCATCCTGCAATATAGGCCGTTCGATTTATATCTGACGGATAGGAAAGAAACTATGGCAATTTTGCAAAAAGGTACCCACACACCTCTCCACATTTGCAAATAAGTCCTTCCCTCGTTCATCCTTTTCTCTCACAAGATAAACAAGTCATACAAATGCATCATGATGTTACGTGCAACGCACGGGCATCTTGCTAGTAAGAATGAAAACAAACGACAAAAAAATATTTGGACGGTGGTTCGAAGTCATGACCGCGGGCACAGCGGACAAAGTGGCCTTGTATTGGTATGCTGAGCCGTCTGTTTTAACACACAGGAGCTGGTGTGGTGATTATACACACACGCACGCATGCACACGAACTGCATCCACGCAACACTCACACAAACACATGCACCCACGCACGCCCGCAACACTCACACGTACACACGCAGCCACGCACGCACGCAACACTCACATGCATGCACGCAACACTCTCACACACACACGCATGCATGCATGCACACACCAGTACACCACACGACCAACACACACTCTCACGCTCAAGTGCTCAACCTACACGTGCATGCGCACACATCAGGCCCTGACAGACACATACACAACCAGGTGATTCCTGCGCACGGGTTGGTGCCTTGTCGCGCCTGCGTAAATTTGTGTTTATCTGACCTTTTGCCTATGCGAACTGACAGGTGGTACCCACAAGGAACGTGGTCAATTTAACTAGTCAACATGGCGCCACGTAGACTATTTGGCCGGTCAACAGAGTGCAATCCGATGCTGAACTGTGAGCAAGTGACCGTATAATCACCGCAAAACGTATATAGTGACCGTAATCAGCTTATTCTGAAGTTCGATGACCGTATTATGCTTTTCTCTCTGTAGGCCCTCCAAAACTACATCTCTACACGTTCTCGCATGCTACATCTAACAACTATGCAATACAGCACTACTACTACACTCTAACACAATAAATCATATGTGTTTTTAGTTTTACTAGATATCATATTGTTACTTATAATTATTCAGTTTGCATACATTAAAATTGCCTTTGAAATGTATGGCCAGTATCATCTACCGCGCGGGAAAAATCCCACCCTTTCCTGTTTAATCGGGTTTGTATCGATGGATCGTGCAAAACAGCAAAACTATAGTACTATACAGTACTACAAGTGACAGTTCACTGGGCCGTCGTGTCGTCTACTCCTCCGTCGTAAGAGTGGAGCGCTCGCTTTCATAAATCTTCTAGTGCCTTTCGCCGACATGTGGGACATCAACCTACCGGGTCCACGTGCCATACCAGAATACAGTGTAGAGCAGCCGGGGTGAAGCACCCCAGTCATGGCGCCGGCGTAGTAATGAGCAATGAGGCGTCAAATCACAAGCCGCTCCTTTCCCGTAGTTAAGTTGGAGGGACGAAGCAACCATCATTTCACTCGTTGTTGAATCCGCTTCTCCCTCATCTTCTTCAACTTAACCACGTGTTGCTTTTGCCATTGTTCTGCCTCATGTGGGACGCGGATCGGCTTGGTAAAGCACTGACACGTGGGACCGCATGTTAGCAAACCGCCAGGACAACGTCCTCCGAAAATAAGAAGCCTAATCCTAGACTTACAAAGGGCTACGTAGCTGCTACGTATACTTTCCATCTAATCTATATATGCCCCCCCTGATTTTCAGGTGGGGTGGGCCTAATCCTCTCCTTTAATCCAATCAAATAGTCCCACATCACATCAGTTTGTAACTTTACGTAAACCATTACGTGGATGTAGCATTGCTCAAATAAGAAACCTCCCCCGCCATCCGCGCGGCAAAATCACCTCCTTTTTACTAATCTTGATTCTATAATTTTTTAGATCAATATAATTGAGATTTGTATAGATAGCACACAGGAGCAAAACCAAGTGGTACGGTTAAGGGCATCCATAATGTGTAGCCAAATGTGAAAATAGCTTTTGGCATCGTGGGAACCATTGTGGACGGTGTTGCCAAAGCCAAAAAGATGGAACCGAAGCTCCCTGATTGATTGATTGAAGGAATAGAAAAATGCAACGTCTCTCCTCTTTCTCCCATGCTTGGACGCATGTAGTACAGTATAGAGCATAGAGTCTACTCCCCTGTCCCTTCTATCACAAATCACAAAGCAGTGAGGCGTCAAATCACAAAAGCACGGACAAAGCAACCATCATTTCACTCTTCGCTGACTCCGCTTCTCCATCGTCTTCTTCGAGAAACCATCTCACCGCACTAGTACTCCTAGTAGTACTAGTAAAGGACTTCCTGGATGCAAATAAGGCGGTTGTCTCGGCTTGCAGGCGGCACTTGCGAATGACTTACCGTGGTCTCCCTCAATGGTGTTCTCCGTCGAACGCACTTCGCCAAACCACCCAAAAAAAAGATATCGTCGACGTCACCGCAATGGGGAAGGAAGTCAAATATAGTTGCTACTTCCATTTTTTTGTACACAAGGCCAGTATATCAAAATTACAATTTGCAAAGGGCCACTAACACTAATCGAGGCAAAATTGATGGGGTTAGCAACCAAGGACATTAATATCCCCTGCATGCATGCGGAAGTGAGAAGGTTGGTTTGCATGGCGCTGCATTAATCAAGCGATGAGGAGTGAGATGGTTAGCTCTTTGGTCTTTGGAGAAAAAAATACGCATTAATTGACACGTGAAACGAGGATTTGTATCGATTAAATCCCGCGAAGGAAAACCCCGCCTTTCTTTTTTAACACTAGTACTCCTAGTACGTACGTACTTATCCTGTTTGAGTCTAGGCCTTGCATTGCCAAACTTCGCCACACATTTTTGCCAAGCTTGCCTAAAGTTTTCAAAATGAGAAGGAGGTACACTTGCACACGGCTGTCGCGGTCGCACCGCACCCTCACACGGTCGCTCCTGCACACTGCGGTCGCACCACACCCTCACACAGTTGCTCCTGCACGCTGCAAACCCAACCAAGGGAACGCACCCTCACTGACACGTGCTGTCGCATGTGAACAAACCAAACTCAGCCATCCTATCGCTGACACATAATTTTCGTTCATAGAGTATGTTTATCCAACCACATGTTGGGGAGTATCCGTACGGCCCGTGCGGTGGTCTGTTGGGGAAGAAGAAGAGGTGAGGAAGAAGGAAAGAAGGGTTAGGAGACGTAGGATATTCATCCAACCGCCTGAAATGGTAGACTGACCCAAGTCAGGCGACTTGCATAACAAATATATGTTTTTACACAGCAAAAGATCCATAAAAACAACAACATAAAGAAAAACTATCACTGCTCGAGGAAAGAGACGGCCTCGTCGTCTTTGGCTGCCGGCGCGAACCAGCCGTCGCTGCCGACGTGTGTCTCCGCACCGTGGTTGTCCTCGGCCTCCAGCTACTCGTTCAAGCGGAGCGTGCGGGCGCTCTGCACGGACGAGAGCACAGCCCGGTTCAAGTTGAGGACGTCTGGTTTCGCCTGCAGGAGGGCCTCGATGGCAGCGGCATCCGCGCGCTCCGCATCGAGTCGAGCCTCCGCCGCCCGGTTCAAGTCCAGGACGTCCGGTTCCGCCTACAGGAGGGCGTCGATGAGAGCGGCATCCGCGTGCTCTGTGTCGAGTCAAGCCTCTGCCGCCCGGTTCAAGTCCAGGACGTCCGGTTCCGCCTGAAGGAGGGCCTCGATGGCAGCGGCATCCGCGCGCTCCGCCTCAAGTTGAGCCTCCGCCCCCCGGTTCACATCCACGACATCCGGTTCCGCCTAGAGGAGAGACTCGATGGCAGCGGCATGCGCGCGCTCCGCGTCGAGTTGAGCCTCTGCCTCCCGGTCCTCCTTTAGTATCACCATGTTGAACCGCTGGTCCGCCTGCACCATGGGGGACTCGGACGCCGGCATGAAGTCGACGTCCATCGTCTCATACCCATCGGGGGCTTCTGCGTCGCGACCTCCGCCATGAACATTGGATCGGCTTCCTCCTCCTTGTAGCTTGGCTCCAGAGAACTCGGGGATTGGCCCGCCGCAAAGCGAGCTTGGGAATGGAGGTCTGTGGCGCCGACCGCCGCCATGATTTCTGCGCGGCGCTCTGGCGTCAGCATCTTGTAATAAGTGATCTTGCGGTGCACCATGGCTTTCCGGCGAACTAGGGGACGCTTGATGCGGGCTAGGGGATCGAAAGGTGGGGGAATGGGCTGGAGATTTGGTGTGGTTTTAGGGCAGTGTCTGGCGTAGGCCGAGCAGCGAAGGTTCTGGTGTGAATAGTGGTTCCGGTGACGACCGGTCAATCGGTTTTGACTGTACATCGCTCTTGTCGCATTCGCATTGCAGCCCGGCACGCTGGACCCTCCACGTCGCTCACCGAATGGAACACGCTTCATCTTGCGTTTTCGCTCGCTTGTGGGACCACAGTTGAGAGCAAACCGACGTCCCTCCCCCTCCCCCGCCCGCGTCATTTATTATACCACCACTCCCTCCGTTTTATGCGGAGTAAATAAAAACAGAGGGAGTATACTACAGATGAGGATCCCCTGACGTGGCCGAACCCATTGAGTAACTGACATGCGGGGCCTAGCAAGCATGGGGTCCGCCAGTAAGTGACCGAAAGGGAGGGTAAGGCAGGGATACCTACGTCCGAGGATCCACTTCCACTATACTACTTTGACCAAATGTTAGAGTAATAATATATGACATGCAACTTACACAAACGTTAGAGTAATAATATATGACATGCAACTTACACAAAGCATACAGGGTCTAATGCGTTTTTCGAGGCTAACTTTGACCAAATGTTAGAGTAATAATATATGACATGCAACGTACACAAAGCATACGGTCAAATTCGTATGTGAAAGGGGTTTCCAATGATATAATTTTCACATTATACATCTCATGTGCTATTAATCTTGTCAATAGTCAAATTGGAAACCATCTCGAGTACAAATCTAGGAGTACGTACGAATCTAACAATATTGATTGGGCGTTGTTGAATGTTGATACCTTTTTGATCAAAGTAGAGATACTTTGACTACACATAAAACTTATATGTAAACTAGAAAGGATAGGGGGAGTATATTGTACGTTCAAAAACGAAACGAACATTGAATACCCTTTATATATGATTTGCGGATGCTATGATCACCGGTTCCAAATTTTGAATCCGCCTTAGGTATCACGTGCCCCCACTCGTTCCCTCTCGATTTCATCTCGGGGTCCGGAGCTCTATTGAAAGAGGACTAGGGGGGATGGACTCGACTGGAGGGTGACATGATCGATGGGGAAGAGGGTTGGAGAGGAATGAGAAATAAGCAAACGCCACATGATTATACTTGAAAGGCTCAAATAAACAATAAGTTGTCTCGCTTGGCCTACATAGTGAAAGGCCTAATGCGCAACGCGGAGCACTGACGCTCGAATATGGCTAGGAAAACAGGGAAACCGACATGTGGGGCACACCCGTCGGGACGACGTAGCACAGACTAGTCCAATGGAGGAGCTGGCCCACGACCTCCTCGCCACCGACAACCGTTCATGTGGGTCGTTGGGGCCAACAACGGGGCACAGCTCCAGCACCACCTCTGGACACGGCGACCGCGGTGAGCGACACGCTCATATCGTCGCTAGACACGGTCGGTTTCAGTGTGCCGAGGGTGGCGTTACTGCTGTGGCACGACCAACGGTATGTTTGGTTTGTGCCCAAGGTTGCCCCATCAAAGCATTGGGTAGCCAAAATTTTGGTTGAGGTATTGGTTGCCCATGATTTGACTGACATTGGCAAGAAAAATGAACTAGAGTTGGCTAGAGTTCATTGGCATGCCAAAGAAATGGCAACCATCCAAACAAAGACCAATCTTTGGGTCATGACCAAAATTTTGGTTGAGGTATTGGTTGCCCATGATTTGGCCGACATTGGCAAGAAAAATGAACTAGAGTTGGCTAGAGTTCATTGGCATGCCAAAAAAATGGCAACCATCCAAACAAAGACCAATCTTTGGGTCATGACCAAAATTTTGGTAAGGTGCACTTTGGCCACAATCCAAACACACCCCAACACCCGGCTCGTCGAGGATGCACGGGGCGCTGCGACGCGTCCGCGGAGTGGTGTAGTGTGGCCAACTCCATCCTCTGGACCTGAGACCATGTCGGGTCGTCTTTCTTTTTCAATGACATGTAGGGATCGCATGTGAGCAAAGGGCATCTCCAACGTTGCCATGACCGCAGCTGACTACCCTGGCACACCAAAACCCTCGTCCCTCGCGGCGTCGCGCGGTGCGTTCCCAGCTGGCGCCAGCTGCCCGCATTCATGCCGTCCATTCGTATGTCGTCGTTAAGAGGCTCGGTGCCCAAGGAACCAACTCCGGTGACTTAATGACACACCCGGCCGCTTGGCCTCACCGGAATGTGCTACTTAAAGCGGCAACGCCCAACTAACCTCCACACCATAGCGCATCGTCCTCCTACCTGGCACCACATCCGCCATGACCGCAAGTGCGAATGCTCTGCGGGAGAGCTTGTCTTCGGGGATGAAGCTCGAGGTCACCGCCCTCGCTCAAGTCGCCTCTCGCGATGCAATAGCGGCGTAGCCGGATGCGGACGTGACCACACAAGCGGTGGCCACGCTGGCGGCCGACGACGGGAGCACCGTCAGCCACGCGTCCTACTTGCCGCCGTCCAACGTCCGGCACCGCTGCGGTCGGGGACTCCTCCGAGGATGAGTAGGGCATGGGAGGCGGCAGGGCATGGTGTGCCAACTGGCCGGTCCGTATCCCGTGTTCTACTCTTCCTCGCCCGAGACCGCACCTTCACTTCACGGGTCTTGAACCCCGCCCCCGTACATAGAGATCGCAGATGGAGGACGTCGGTCGCCGCCGTAGAATAGGTTTAGGGTCGGGTTTCTTTTATTTTTCTGTCCTATAAAAGTTCGAAATGTAATGAAAATCTGCCGTGTTTGCATTAATCTCGGCCGGTGTATATGAACTTTCACAATAATATACATATTGTAGGAGTACTAGCAAGATGCCCGTGCGTTGCACGGAAGATCAAGATCTTGTGGGAGAAAAGGATGAACGAGGGAAAGCCTTATCTGCAAATGTGGAGAGGAGTGCGGGTAAATTGTCATAGTTTCCTTCCTATCCGTTAGATATAGATCGGACGGCCTATATTGCGGGATGACAGGCACACCATCATCACCAACTCTGCTTTTTATTGAACCGAGACAAATCTAACATGCGAAGTAAAATAAACACATAGGGTCTATACATACACAAATTATCTTAGGCACTCCAATAGTACGTCCACTACACATTCACGCATTTCACATCTTTCTACATCTACGGGAACCTACGAAAGGGTTAACGTAAATTGCCTCTCTCTCCTCCCCTGATTTTCATGGTGGTGGGCCCCTCCCTCCCCCCAATCTACAATCAACAGCTCACACGTTTCACATTACGTTAATTACGTAACTGGGATTACGTAGGTGTAGCATTACTCGTCCTAAAAAACCCAACAAAGCCAACCTCCCAGCATATCGCGCGGGAAAAGACCCGGTCGTGCCGTTTTAGTCGGGATTACCGGATTACTAGTAGTAGTATCGATGGATCGCGCGAAGCAACACAATTTTTTTGAGGGGGCGAAGCACCTAGTTTAAGAGGAAAAAAGGCGGTACACTCACAGCACTCCTATTGCGGTCGCATTGCACCCCACACCCGTTCGGTCCTGCACACGGCTCACGCAAACGGAACGCGCTTCGGCTAGCCTCTTCACTGACACGTGGGACTGCACTTGGAGAAACCGACCATGCGCCAAACTCCCCCCGCCCACCGCACGAAAATCCTCCCCCCCCCCACACCCAAAAATCCCCCCAAATCCGATTCAACCGCCCTTCGGCCAACTAGCCAATAATATTCCCCAAACCCCCCTCCCCGCCGCGCAGATACGTCGGTGCCGCGGTTCGGCGATCCTCTTGCTCCCACAGTACGCTCTCGTAGACTGCCGTCCTCTAGCCGCACCGCCACCTCTGGCTACGTTCTTGTGGAGGCGCACGGCGGTTAGCGCAGCCACCGCTGGCGACGTTTGTGTGGAGATGCACGGCGGTCAGCTTCTCCCACGGTACGCGCATTCTAGACTGAGGCCCCGTTCATGTCGGTGTAGCGCTGAATGTTAGCTGATAGACGCTGTTAATCTCACTGTTTGCCGAAGTAGTTTACTGTCAATATGCTCTGCTTAAGAAGCTTCCCTGCCCTGTTCTGCACTCAATCTACTTAGCTAAGATGGCATGCCAAGGCCGATTAGTTGCTAAAATATCCTGCCATATATTTATTGTGACGTAGATTGCCATGGTCTAGTAGCCAATCTGTTAGGTGAAATAGCTCTACACCGTTTTATACTCGATCTTTGTTGCTGCGATGGCCTTCGATAGTTCGATGGCTGTGTGCTCGGCCTCATTGACTGCTGAAACAGCCTGCCATAATTTGGCACTCAAATCTGTTTGCTGAATTAGCTTTACATATATTTCGTTACTTATATCTGCTCGTCCAAATATCTTGACATAGCTTTAGACATCGACCTAGGTATTTTTTCTGGACTTCATAAAAAAGCATATATGTTTTTCCTGTAATATCTAGTAGAAGAACTAATTTGTATGTCTAACAGATGGACAGGACTTGGATAACTTCTGCTCGAAGATTCTCCGCTGCATATGTCGAGGGGGTTGAAAACTTCATGAACTTTATCAGAGCTGAGTACAGTGGTCCGAAATCAGATGTGCTCTGCCCATGTAGCAGTTGTATGAATTCAGTTACAAGACCCCAGTCAACTGTGCAAAATCATCTACACTTGTATGGGATGTCGGTCACATATACTAGGTGGGTTAATCATGGTAAAGCTGTGAACGTCAATGTTATTGACTACGTGGAAGCAGCAGATCACCATCTTGATCTGCCTGATGCTCAGGTGGAAGAGGAGGAGGTGGTGGTGGTGGCGGAGCCAGTGAGTTTGACCAACATTGAAACAATGCTACGAAATGCTCGTGCATTCCGTGAACTTACACCTGCAGAAGAAAAATGGTGGGCCTACATGTTGGAACAATGCAACGTTGCTGTCACCCCAGGAAATAAGCTGTCAGTATTCTCAGCTATGGTCTCCTTTCTTCAGGTGAAGACATCTGAGCGGATGACCAACAAATCATTCAATGCGATGTTGGCTGCTTTCCGCGAATCTTTCCTAGATGTGTCTGAGCTGCCACACACCTATAGTAAAATGAAGAATTTCCTTCGTGCAGTTGGAATTGGATATGATATGATCCATGTTTGTAAGAATAATTGTGTTCTGTTCCGGAAGGATTATGCCAACTTAAGTGAATGTCCGAAATGCAAATCATCAAGATGGAAAGATGGCGATGCTATGAAGAGGATTCCTCATAATGTTCTGAGACATTTTCCAATTATACCAAGATTGCAGAGGTTGTTTCATGATGCTGAAACAAGAGAGGATGTATTGTGGCATTCTAGGAACCAGGAGTACAGAGATCAGAATGTAATGAGCCATCCATCTCATGGTAGTGAGTGGAAAAGCTTCAATGATAAACACAAAGAGTTTGCTGCTGACCCGAGACACATTAGACTTGGCTTAGCTTCAGATGGATTTAACCCATTTGGGCACCAGAGCGCCACATATAGCATGTGGCCAGTGCTTGTTATCCCTTACAACATGCCTCCAAATGTCTGCACCAAAGAATCAAACTACATGATGGCCTTGCTCATCCCAGGTCCAAAAAGTCCTGGAAATAATTTTGATTTGTTCATGGAGCCTCTTGTGGAGGAACTTCAACAGCTATGGAAGGGTGTTCTCACTCGAGACCTATATAGCAGCCCACCAGCTGATTTCTTTCTGCGTGCTATTATAATTTGGTGCATCCATGATTATCCGTCTTTGGGCACTATGTCAGGGCGAACGACACATGGTTACAATGCATGTGTTCGCTGTGACAGGAATCTGCTGTCATACGCAATACTTAGCAAGATTTGTTACATTGGACACTGTCGTTTCCTTGCCAAGGACAAGCCGCATCCTAGAAAATACCAAAGACATGTGTTCAATGCAAAGCATGAAAACCGTGATGCGCCAAAGAGGCTCACCGCCGATGAGTTGCATGTGGAATTAGAGAAGGTCAGGCATATTACACCAGGAAACCATCCTGGTAATGGTAGCGGGAAAAGGAAGCGTGGCAGGGTAGAAGAGAGATTATTGTTTACCCGCAGGTCCACTTTGTGGGACTTGGAGTATTGGAAAGATTTGGATCTGCGGCATAATCTTGATGTGACGCACATCGAGAAAAATATATGTGACGGCATTATCGGCACACTTCTTAATATTGAAGGCAAGACGAAAGATACCTTGAAATCTAGGATTGATTTGACACACCTGGGTATCAGAAAGGATTTGCAGGTGCAAGATGAAGGTAAACCACGGGATATGGCACCAGCTGTGTACGTCTTGGACAAGGTAAAAAGAAAAGAATTCTGCGAGGTCCTGTCACGTGTGAGATTCCCACATGGATTTGCTTCCAACCCTGAAAGGAGAGTCAGTGCAGATGGAAACAAGGTACAAGGGTTGAAAACTCATGACTGCCACATCCTACTTCAAAGGGTTTTACCTCTTATCCTTAGAGGATTGGGCCGCCCTAACTTATACAGAGCAGTTGCAGAGTTGGGACAATTCTTCAGGGAACTCTGCAGTAGGAATATCAGGATAGATGCTTTGGAGCATCTTAGAGACAAGATACCAACTATCCTATGCGACCTTGAGAAGATATATCCTCCAGCCCTCTTTGATGTGATGGTGCATTTGGCTGTTCATCAACCTGATGAGGCACTACTTAGAGGGCCAGTACAGTATGGCTGGATGTACCCTATTGAAAGGCGGCTAGGCACTTTCAAGGGCTATGTTAGGAACAGAGCTAGACCCAAGGGTTCCATTGCAGAGGCCTGCATTGCTACAGAAGCATTGACATTCTGCTCAAAATACATTGAAACAGCTGATCAGCTTAGCAAAGAGGTGGGTGAAGACAATCACGGGCTCAATTTTTTCGATTATTCTATTCGATTACAGGGAATAGTCGACAAGAGGACAAACCTAAAGATTTGGACAAAATGGTTTGGTATGTGTTGAATAACTGTCCTGAGATACTACCTTATGTCAAGTAAGTGCAGTACTGCAGCTTATACATCGTAATCTACTAAACTTGCAGCACATTCTTATATATTTAGATGTTTGACGCGATCACTATGTTGTGCAGCATCTACAAAGAGGAGTTACTGCCGCAAAATCCAAGAAACATTGACAAACTGGTTATGGCAGGATTTGCGAAATGGTTCAAGAAGCATGTAAGCTTTTGAAGTGCACTGTCAGTTTTTTTAATATATTGAGTACATAAGATGATCAGCTTGTCTATTTTCTAACCATAGGTTAAGAAGATGCGGGAGGATGGGCAGGCAGTTGATGATGCCCTTTACTCACTAGCAATGGGTCCTGATACTCGGGTAAGACATTATGAATCTTGCATTGTTGGAGATGTGCGCTACAACACCCTTGCACGAGACGAAGGCAGGAAGACACAAAACAGTGCCATCATGAGCACGGATACGTATGACAAAGAGACAACTGAAATGTATGCTAACATAACAGACATTGTTCAGTTGCAGTATATCTCCAGTTTCGAGGATCATCGGTGTGTGGTTCTGTTGTGTTGTCGTTGGTATAACCTGTTTTCCAGGATCGCAAAACCCAGAGCTGATGATTATTTCAAATCCATCAATGTCAAGGTGGCGTACCAGACCAACGAGCCTTTTATTTTGGCAAATCAAGCAACACAGACATTTTTCTTGGAAGACACATTTGCACGTAGCGATGACTGGAGAGTATTGCAAAGGTTTGAGCAGAGGAATTCGTTTAATGAAGTTGCACAACAAGATGATGCTTACACTGCTCCTGATGTACAAGATAACACCGATGTTCCTAATATCTTTGAGAACCATCACGTCAATGACGCCGGCGAAAAGATTGCCTGTCGTGCTGTGGACATAAAAGAGTTGATCAAGAAGAAGCCAACATTCTAGGACGTTGAGGACGAAGAAGAAGATGACACCGTGGGGAATTACGATTCAGACTGATACACATGGCGAAGATGTTGACGCTGCTGCTGCGGATAATGATTACATTGCTTTTGTCGTATTTGCCTGTCAGAAGACGTTTTTATCTACTATGTGAAATTGTGTTTGCTATGACAACTGAAACCTGATGAACATGTTGTTTAGTATTTTGCTGTGAGAACATCACTTGTTATGTATGCTAATTTGTGTTTGGTGATTGTATGACAACTAAAACATGATGACATTGTTGTTTAGTTGTACTCATATTTGGCTGTGAAACTTGAATTTGATGACATAGTTTGATGTTGGACTGCAATTTGCTCGACGTCTTCGAATGAGAACAAAGCTGACCCGACAGGGCCTCTGCTATTTATTTATTTATATGAGCAAAAGGTGCATATCTGGTTGTTGCCTGCTGAAGAGTAGGTGGATGAGCAGCCAGCGGACATGGTTGCTGCGGCCAGAGCTTCTGATGCTAGGCAGAGTAAGTAGAGAAGAGGAGAAGCGAACGTTGGATATGCCAGTTTCATTACTTGTAGAGTAGCATAGCACCTTCTATAGTCATAGTCTACGTTTGGATTCGAACCAGCTACAGGAGGGACCTCCTTGTTTTGCGAAAAAAATATTTCTCCACCTGACAACTGGGACCCACCGGCTGTATCTTCGCACGGAAGGAAGTGCCTCCTTGTCTTGCGAAAAAAATTATTCATCCCGTTGACAGCTGGGACCCGTCAGATTTGGTGACTGACTTGTGGGCCTACTAAGCGGACGTGTACGCACGGCTTTGTCAACTTAATCAACAAATGATTCTAGCAGCTGGACCGTTGGATGTTAATCCAACAGCCGTGCTCCTTCTTCAACCTCAGTTCTTGCTCCTGTCTCCCGTGGGCGGCACCGCGGCTGTGCTGCCGCGCACCCAGACCAGTGAAGTTTCCCACTCCTCTCCATCTGCGACTCCACTGCCCCGTCTTCCCCATCTCCGGGTCGTTCCAGTCTGGGTGCGCTCGGCACGGTGTGGTCAACGTGGTCAACAACCGAGAGTCATCGGAAGATGACTGTACGTGAGAGGCTGACAGTGGGGACGCACCACGCCCATGGACGCATGCATGCAACGGAACGCGGCAAGGTCAACGTGGTCAAGGAATGACTTCCATCAGAAGTATACTGTACGTGGAGACTCTCAGCTGGGTCCACGGCCGCAGCAAGTGCCTCCTTATTACGCGGAAAATAATGATTCCTCCAACTGACAGCAGGGACCCACTGGACGGGCCACCGTATTTTGCGAAAAGAAGTTTTCCCCCTGACTGCTGGGACCCACCTGACGGGCCACCGTATTTCGCGAAAAAACGTTCCCCCGCTGTCAGCTCGGACCCACCGGAAGTGCCTCCTTATTACGCACCAAAAAATGAATACTCCCTCGGCTAGCTGGGACCCACCTTGGTGGGAGGCTGACTTGTGGGCCTACTAAGTTGACGGGGACGAAGGGCTTTGTCAACTTAGTCAATATGAACGATTCTAGCTCCAGTGACCGTACGATGTCCATCCAACGGCCGTAGTGCTTCTTCAACCTCTGGTCTTCTTGCTCCAGCCGTCCAAAGCAGCGCTGGTCGTGCCGCATGCTACTGCCTCCCGTGGCCGGCTGTGCTGCCGCAGAGGCCTCACCGCCCCTACTATTCCCACCGCTGGCCAGGCCCTGCGGCGACGGCAACCTCACACCACAGCCGAACCAGTGAACCCTCGTACTCCTCTCCGCGCGGGCTTCCACTGCCGCGTCTTCCCCGGCTCCGCGTCGTCCCCTTCCTAGGCCTCGCCGTCGTCCACCGCCGTGGTGCTCTCCGCGCGGCGTGGTCAACGTGGTCAAGGAACGACTTCCATCGGAAGAGTACTGTACGTGGAGAGGCTGACAGCTGGGTCCACGGCCACAGCCCAGTTTTTTTGTGATTTGCCAAGTAAGTCGCTTTGTCAGGCCTATCGGGTTGCAAATCTTTCAAGGCGAGGAGAGCTTTTATTCGGCTAGCCGAGAAAATGGTCCATCAGTAATGAGATATGGGCTGTACATTTTTAAAACACGTCAAACCGGCAATTAGTTTCAAATATCTTTTTATTTCATTTCGAGATTTCAAATTACATTAATTTTTATGCGTGGAGAATTTGTTGGATTTTATATTGATATACATTTATTTTTAAAATCAGTTTGAATGTGAGTCGAAATTTCGGGATTAAAAACAGTTCGGACCGCACCGAAATATGCAAAATTTCGTATAATTTTTTAACCGTGGCCACAATATGGGCTGTAATGCTAACAAAAAGAATATGGGCTCCAAAAAAACCTTAATAATTAGCAAATGGGTTGTAAATTATTAGAAATAATGGCAGATGGGATGTATGCTGTTTTCCACAGATTTGAGGCTTTCCTAAAAAAAAGGTTGACGCACAAGAAGTGACTGTTGGATGGCCATCCAACGGCCGTCGTGCTTCTTCAATCTCTGCTCTTCCTGCTCCAGCCGCTCAAACAAGCGACGGTGGGACTGCCTGCTCCCTCCTCCCCGCAGCCGGTTCTGCTGCCGCGCAGGCCTCACCGCCCCACCGTACTCCCATCGCTGGCCTAGCCATCCCTCTACTCACCCACACCTGCTGTTATTCTCCGGCGACGGCAGACGAACCAGTAAACCCTCGTACAGTCGTACTCCCCTCCGCGTGGGAAACAACTGCCGAGTCTTCCCTGCCTCCGTGTCGTTCCCTTCCTAGGCCTCGCCATCGTCCACCGCCCTGGTGCTCCCGGCGCGGCCTGGTCAACATGGTCAACGACCGACATGCATCTGAAGTGGAATGTACGTGGAGAGGCTGACAGCTGGGTCCATGGGCGCACGCAAGGAAATGCCTCCTTATTACGCGCAAAATAATGATTCCTCCACCTAACATCAGGGACCCACCGAAAGCGCCTCTGTATTTCGCGAAAAAAACGTTACCGCCGCTGACAGCTCGGACCCACCAGCTATATCTTCGCACGCAAGGAAGTGCCTCCTTATTACGCACAAAAAAATGAATACTCCCCCTGCTAGCTGGGACCCACCGTGGTGGGAGGCTGACTTGTGGGCCTACTAAGTTGACTGGGACGGGGGCCTTTGTCAACTTTAGTCAATATGTGTAACTCCCCGGATGTATCTTCCCATATTTGTAACTCCAACTCTTGCCATTTTCTGCTATGTGTTATGATATTCCCTCCGTGGTTGGGTTTTGTTTTCCGTTTTGCATTTTGTTCATGTCATGCATCTCATATCATGTCATCATGTGCATTGCATTTGCATACGTGTTCGTCTTTTGCATCCGAGCTTTTTCCCCATTGTCCGTTTTGCAATCCGGCACTCCCACCTCCTCCGGTGCACCCCTTTTGTTTCTTTTCATGAGCGGGTGTTGAACGTTCTCGGAATGGACCGAGTCTTGTCAAGTGGCCTTGGTATACCACCGGTACACCACCTGTCAAGTTTCGTTCCATTTGGAGGTCGTTTGATGCTCCAACGGTTAACCGGGTAACCGGAAAGTCCTTTTGTGTGTTGCAGCAAAAAACCCCTCCAAACAGCCCAAAACCCCTCTAAGTCACCTCCATGCTCTCGATCGTTCGATCACGATCGTGTGGGTGAAAACCGTGCTTCATTTGGACTCTCCTAGCTCCCTCTACCTATAAATATGTGAGCCTCCCCGAAATTCTGGATCCCCGAAACCCTAGCCCTCTCCCTCCGCGCGCCGGACACGTCCGCCCGGCGCCGAACGAAATCGCGCCGCCGCCCACAGCCACTCTTGCCGCGCCACGTGGCGGCCCATAAACCGCGCCGCCGCGGGCCCGCGGGAGGCCCTCCCGCCTCGTCGCCCGCGCCCCCGCGCGCACCTCCTTCCTCCTCTCGCGCCCTCGCCGGCCGTTGTCGTCTCCGGCGGCTCCGACGCCCGTCGCCCCATCGCTGGCGCCGCCGCCCGCCCCCGCGGCGCTCGTGCCGCGCCACCCGGCGTCGCCCGTCCCCGCCGCCTCCGACCGCCGCCCGACCGTGCCCCGACGCCGCGCCCTCCTCCCGGCCGGCCTCCGCCCTCTCCTTCCTCCAACTCCGGCGAGGAGCCCGGCCAACCTCGAGCTCGCGCGCGCCGATCCAGATCTGAACCGCAGGGTTGACTTCTCCTCTCCCCCGAGTTTCTCCAAGTCTTGTGATATTTTGCATTCTGTTGCATTCTTTATCACATCATAACTCTCTGCGTACTGCTCCGTTTCGTGCGTGTAATATATCGAGATGTTCGTTACGAGATGCTCTTCAGTTTGTTCCATTGTGCCATCATATCTTCTTGTACTTTTTGGCTTATGGTCAGTAAGGGAATTCTGTTCTATGCATTTAGTAGATTCATGCAATACCTTGTTTTGCTATGTTAAGTTCTTGTAGCATGTTGTTTGCTTGCTCTGAACATTGCTACCTGATGCTGTTTCAGCCATGTCCAGTAATTTCACCAAGTCTGTGAACCTGTTATCTTTTGCACTTTTTTCATGCTTGTTTGAACCTGTTATGCTGTGATCTAGCCGTAGCTCAGTGTTCATCTTTTGTCAAGCATCTCCTGTAGATTACTGCCATATGCTTTGTTGCTATGTTGGAGTGATGTAGCATAGTTTCTTGATGTATTCTAAGTGCTATCCTGCTGTTAATCGCAGAATCGTGTCATTCTTGTTTTGCTTGCTATTTGCAAACCGTGCATCCGTTTCCGGTGATCTTTATATCGATTTCGACCGAAATCATCTCATCTTTCCAGTGGCATACTTGGTTTGCCAAGTTACTGCCTTGTTCATCCTTTTTCTTCCGGAGCACGCATACGCATTGCATATCATATCTCGCATATCATTCATGTATTGCATCATGTTGTTTGTGCATTTCCCGTGATTGATTGTGGTTCCGTTGCTTGTGTTCTTGTTTTGGGTAGAGCCGGGAGACGAGTTCGTGAACGAGGAACCTGTTGAGTACGCTTACGAGGATCAAGCTTTCGACAACTCTGAGAGCCTTGCAGGCAAGATGACCATACCCTCGAAATCACTTCTATCTTTGCTTTGCTAGTTGTCGCTCTATTACTATGCTGCGTTACCTACCACTTGCTATATCATGCCTCCCATGTTGCCATGTCAAGCCTCTAACCATCCTTTCCTAGCAAATCTTTGATTGGCTAAGTTACTGCTTTGCTCAGCCCCTCTTATAGCGTTGCTAGTTGCAGGTGAAGTTGAAGTTGGTTCCATGTTGGAACATGGATATTTTTGGGATATCACAATATCTCTTATTTAATTAATGCATCTATATACTTGGTAAAGGGTGGAAGGCTCGGCCTTATGCCTGGTGTTTTGTTCCACTCTTGCCGCCCTAGTTTTCCGTCATACCGGTATTATGTTCCTTGAGTTTGCGTTCCTTACACGGTTGGGTGATTTATGGGACCGCCTTGACAGTTCGCCTTGAATGAAACTCCTCCAGCAAGGCCCAACCTTGGTTTTACATTTTCCTAACAACCTATGCCTTTTTCCCTTGGGTCGGCCAACCCGAGGGTCATCTTTATTTTAGACCCCCACGGGCCAGTGCTCCTTCGAGTGTTGGTTCGAATCGAGCTGCCTGCGGGGCCACCTTGGGGAAACTTGAGGACTGGTTTTACTCGTAGCTAGTCTCATCCGGTGTTTCCCTGAGAACGAGATACGTGCAGCTCCTATCGGGCTTTGTCGGCACATCGGGCGGCTTTGCTGGTCTTGTTTTACCATTGTCGAAATGTCTTGTAAACCGGGATTCCGAGACTGATCGGGTCTTCCTGGGAGAAGGTTTATCCTTCGTTGACCGTGAGAGCTTATGATGGGCTAAGTTGGGACACCCCTGCAGGGTATTATCTTTCGAAAGCCGTGCCCGGGGTTATGAGGCAGATGGGAATTTGTTAATGTCCGGTTGTAGAGAACTTGTCACTTGAACCAAGTAAAATACATCAACTGTGTGTGTAGCCGGGATGGTCTCTTCTCGGCGGAGTCCGGGAAGTGAACACGGTTTGAGTTATGCATGAATGTAAGTAGTTTCAGGATCACTTCTTGATCTTTTCTAGCTTCTCGACCGTTGCGCTGCTTCTCTTCTCGCTGTTAGCCACCATATGTTTAGTGATTGCTGCAGCTCCACCTCATTACACCATCCTTTCCTATAAGCTTAAATAGTCTTGATCTCGCGGGTGTGAGATTGCTGAGTCCTCGTGACTCACAGATTCTACCAAAATAGTTGCAGGTGCCGACGATGCCAGTCCAGATGATGCAACCGAGCTCAAGTGGGAGTTCGATGAGGAACGTGGTCGTTACTATGTTTCTTTTCTTGATGATCAGTAGTGGAGCCGAGTTGGGACGATTGGGGATTCAGCATTTGGGGTTATCTTATTTTCATTTGGATCTTGACCGTAGTCGGTCTATGTGTGGATTTTGGATTATGTATGAATTATATTTATGTATTGTGTGAAGTGGCGATTGTAAGCCAACTCTCGTTATCCCATTCTTGTTCATTACATGGGATTGTGTGAAGATGACCCTTCTCACGACAAAACCACAATGCGGTTATGCCTCTAAGTCGTGCCTCGACACGTGGGAGATATAGCCGCATCGTGGGCGTTACAATATGAACGATTCTAGCTCCAGTGACCGTACGATGTCCAGCCAACGGCCGTAGTTCTTCTTCAACCTCTGGTCTTCTTGCTCCAGCCGCCCAAAGCAGCGTCGGTCGTGTCGCATGCTCCTGCCTCCCGTGGCCGGTTGTGCTGCCGCGGAGGCCCCACCGCCCCTACTATTCCCACCGCTGGCCAGGCCCTGCGGCGACGGCAGCCTCACACCGCAGCCGAACCAGTGAACCCTCGTACTCCACTCTGCGCGGGCTTCCACTACCATGTCTTCCCCGGCTCCGCGTCGTCCCCTTCCTAGGCCTCGCCGTCGTCCACCGCCGTGGTGCTCTCCATGCGGTGTGGTCAATGTGGTCAAGGAACAACTTCCATCGGAAGAGTACTGTACGTGGAGAGGCTGACAGCTGGGTCCACGGCCACAACCCAGTTTTTTTGCGATTTGCCAAGTAAGTCACTTTGTCAGGCCTGTTGGGCTGCAAATCTTTCAAGACGAGGAGAGATTTCATTCGGCTGGCCGAGAAAATGGCCCATCAGTTATGAGAAATGGGCTGTCCATTTTTAAAACACATCAAACCGGCAATTAGTTTCAAATATCTTTTTTTTCATTTCGAGATTTTAAATTACATTAATTTTTATGCGTGGAGAATTTGTTGGATTTTATATTGATATACATTTAGTTTTAAAATCAGTTTGAATGTGAGTCGAAATTTCGGGATTAAAAACAGTTCGGACCGCACCGAAATATGCAAAATTTCGTATAATTTTTTAACTGTGGCCACAATATGGGCTGTAATGCTAACAAAAAGAATATGGGCTCCCCAAAAAACCTTAATAATTAGCAAATGGGCTGTAAATTATTAGAAATAATGGCAGATGGGATGTATGCTGTTTTCCACAGATTTGAGGCTTTCCTAAAAAAGGGTTGACGCACAAGCAGTGACTGTTGGATGGTCATCCAACGGCAGTCGTGCTTCTTCAATCTCTGCTCTTCCTGCTCCAGCCGCTCAAACAAGCGACGGCAGGACTGCCTGCTCCCTCCTCCCCGCGGCCGGCTCTGCTGCCGCGTAGGTCTCACCGCCCCACCGTACTCCCATCGCTGGCCTAGCCATCCTTCTACTCAGCCACACCTGCTGTTACTCTCCGGCGATGGCAGACGATCCAGTAAACCCTCGTACAGTCATACTCCCCTCCGCGTGGGAAACAACTGCCGAGTCTTCCCTGCCTCCGTGTCGTTCCCTTCCTAGGCCTCGTCGTCGTCCACCGCCCTGGTGCTCTCGGCGCGGACTGGTCAACGTGGTCAACGACCGACATGCATCTGAAGTGGACTGTACGTGGAGAGGCCGACAGCTGGGTCCACGTCCGCATGCAAGGAAATGCCTCCTTATTACGCGCAAAATAATGATTCCTCCACCTGACATCAGTGACCCAACGAAAGGGCCTCTGTATTTCGCGAAAAAACGTTACCGCTACTGACAGCTCGGACCCACCATTTATATCTTCGCACGCAAGGAAGTGCCTCCTTATTACGCACAAAAAAATGAATACTCCCCCTGCTAGCTGGGACCCACCATGGTGGGAGGCTGACTTGTGGGCCTATTAAGTTGACTGGGATGGGGGCCTTTGTCAAATTTAGTCAATATGAACGATTCTAGCTCCAGTGATCGTATGATGTCCATCCAACGGCCGTAGTGCTTCTTCAACCTCTGGTCTTCTTGCTCCAGCCGCCCAAAGCAGCGCCGGTCGTGCCGCATGCTCCTGCCTCCCGTGGCCGGCTGTGCTGCCGCGGAGGCCTCACCGCCCCCTACTATTCCCACCGCTGGCCAGGCCCTGCGGCGACGGCAGCCTCACACTGCAGCCGAACCAGTGAACCCTTGTACTCCTCTCCGCGCGGGCTTCCACTGCCGTGTCTTCCCCGGCTCCGCGTCGTCCCCTTCCTAGGCCTCGCCGTCGTCCACCGCCGTGGTGCTCTCCGCGCGGCGTGGTCAACGTGGTCAAGGAACGACTTCCATCGGAAGAGTACTGTATGTGGAGAGGCTGACAGCTGGGTCCACGGCCACAGCCTAGTTTTTTGTGATTTGCCAAGTAAGTCACTTTGTCAAGCCTGTTGGGCTGCAAATCTTTCAAGACGAGGAGAGCTTTCATTCGGCTGGCCGAGAAAATGGCCCATCAATAATGAGAAATGGGATGTACATTTTTAAAACACATCAAACCGGCAATTAGTTTCAAATATCTTTTTTTTCATTTCGAGATTTTAAATTACATTAATTTTTATGCGTGGAGAATTTGTTGGATTTTATATTCATATACATTTATTTTTAAAATCAGTTTGAATGTGAGTCGAAATTTCGGGATTAAAAACAGTTCGGACCGCACCGAAATATGCAAAATTTCGTATAATTTTTTAACTGTCGCCACAATATGGGCTGTAATGCTAACAAAAAGAATATGGGCTCCAAAAAAAACCTTAATAATTAGCAAATGGGCTGTAAATTATTAGAAATAATGGCAGATGGGATGTATGCTGTTTTCCACAGATTTGAGGCTTTCCTAAAAAAAGGGTTGACGCACAAGCAGTGACTGTTGGATGGCCATCCAACGGCAGTCGTGCTTCTTCAATCTCTGCTCTTCCTGCTCCAGCCGCTCAAACAAGCGACGGTGGGACTGCCTACTCCCTCCTCCCCGCGGCCGGCTCTGCTGCCGCGTAGGCCTCACCGCCCCACCGTACTCCCATCGCTGGCCTAGCCATCCCTCTACTCACCCACGCCTGCTGTTATTCTCCGGCGACGGCAGACGAACCAGTAAACCCTCGTACAGTCATACTCCCCTCCGCGTGGGAAACAACTGCCTAGTCTTCCCTGCCTCCATGTCGTTCCCTTCCTAGGCCTCGTCGTCGTCCACCGCCCTGGTGCTCTCGGTGCGGCCTGGTCAACGTGGTCAACGACCGACATGCATCTGAAGTGGACTATACGTGGAGAGGCTGACAGCTGGGTCCACGGCCGCATGCAAGGAAATGCCTCCTTATTACGCGCAAAATAATGATTCCTCCACCTGACATCAGCGACCCACCGAAAGGGCCTCTGTATTTCACGAAAAAAACGTTACCGCTGCTGACAGCTCGGACCCACCAGCTATATCTTCGCACGCAAGGAAGTGCCTCCTTATTACGCACAAAAAAATGAATACTCCCCCTGCTAGCTGGGACCCACCATGGTGGGAGGCTGACTTGTGGTCCTACTAAGTTGACTGGGATGGGGGCCTTTGTCAACTTTAGTAAATATGAACGATTCTAGCTTTAGTGATCGTACGATGTCCATCCAACGGCCGTAGTGCTTCTTCAACCTCTGGTCTTCTTGCTCCAGCCGCCCAAAGCAGCGCCGGTCGTGCCACATGCTCCTGCCTCCCGTGGCCGGCTGTGCTGCCGCAGAGGCCACACCGCCCCCTACTATTCCCACCGCTGGCCAGGCCCTGCGGCGACGGCAGCCTCACACCGCAGCCGAACCAGTGAACCCTCGTACTCCTCTCCGCGCGGGCTTCCACTACCGTGTCTTCCCCGGCTCCGTGTCGTCCCCTTCCTAGGCCTCGCCGTCGTCTACCGCCGTGGTGCTCTCCGCGCGGCATGGTCAACGTGGTCAAGGAACGACTTCCATCGGAAGAGTACTATACGTGGAGAGGCTGACAGCTGGGTCCACGGCCACAGCCCAGTTTTTTTGTGATTTGCAAAGTAAGTCACTTTGTCAAGCCTGTTGGGCTGCAAATCTTTCAAGACGAGGAGAGCTTTCATTCGGCTGGCCGAGAAAATGGCCCATCAGTAATGAGAAATGGGTTGTACATTTTTGAAACACAGCAAACCAGCAATTAGTTTCAAATATCTTGTTTTCATTTCGAGATTTTAAATTACATTAATTTTTATACATGGAGAATTTGTTAGATTTTATATTGAGATACATTTATTTTTAAAATCAGTTTGAATGTGAGTCGAAATTTGGGGATTAAAAAGAGTTCGGACCGCACCGAAATATGCAAAATTTCGTATAATTTTTTAACCGTGGCCACAATATGGGTTGTAATGCTAACAAAAAGAATATGGGCTCCCAAAAAACCTTAATAAAGCAAATGGGCTGTAAATTATTAGAAATAATGGCAGATGGGATGTATGCTGTTTTCCACAGATTTGAGGCTTTCCTAAAAAAAGGTTGACGCACAAGCAGTGACTGTTGGATGGCCATCCAACGGCCGTCGTGCTTCTTCAATCTCTGATCTTCCTGCTCCTGCCGCACAAACAAGCGACGGCGGGACTGCCTGCTCCCTCCTCCCCGCGGCCGGCTCTGCTGCCGCGCAGGCCTCACCGCCCCACCGTACTCCCATCACTGGCCTAGCCAGCCCTCTACTCACCCACACCTCCTGTTATTCTCTGGCGACGGCAGACGAACCAGTAAACCCTCGTACAGTCATACTCCCCTCCGCGTGGGAAACAACTGCGGAGTCTTCCCTGCCTCCGTGTCGTTCCCTTCCTAGGCCTCGTCGTCGTCCGCCGCCCTGGTGCTCTCGGCGCGGCCTGGTCAACGTGGTCAACGACCGACATGCATCTGAAGTGGACTATACGTGGAGAGGCCGACAGCTGGGTCCACGGCCGCACGCAAGGAAATGCCTCCTTATTACGCGCAAAATAATGATTCCTCCACCTGACATCAGGGACCCGCTGAAAGGGCCTCTGTATTTCGCAAAAAAAACGTTACCGCCGCTGACAGCTCGGACCCACTAGCTATATCTTCCCACGCAAGGAAGTGCCTCCTTATTATGCACAAAAAAATGAATACTCCCCTGCTAGCTGGGACCCATCATGGTGGGAGGCTGACTTGTGGGCCTACTAAGTTGACTGGGACGGGGGCCTTTGTCAACTTTAGTCAATATGAACAATTCTAGCTCTAGTGACCGTACGATGTCCATCCAACGGCCGTAGTGCTTCTTCAACCTCTGGTCTTCTTGCTCCAGCCACCCAAAGCAGCACCGGTCGTGCCGCATGCTCCTGCCTCCCGTGGCCGGTTGTGCTGCCGCGGAGGCCTCACCGCCCCCTACTATTCCCATCGCTAGCCAGGCCCTGCGGCAAAGGCAGCCTCACACCGCAGCCGAACCAGTGAACCCTCGTACTCCTCTCCGCGCGGGCTTCCACTGCCGTGTCTTCCCCGGCTCGAGGTCGTCCCCTTCCTAGGCCTCATCGTCGTCCACCGCAGTGGTGCTCTCCGCGCGGCGTGGTCAAGGAACGACTTCCATCGGAAGAGTACTGTACGTGGAGAGGCTGACAGCTGGGTCCACGGCCACAGCCCAGTTTTTTTGTGATTTGCCAAGTAAGTCGCTTTGTCAGGCCTGTTGGGCTGCAAATCTTTCAAGACGAGGAGAGATTTCATTCGGCTGGCCGAGAAAATGGCCCATCAGTTATGAGAAATGGGCTGTACGTTTTTAAAACACATCAAACCGGCAATTAGTTTCAAATATCTTTTTTTTGATTTCGAGATTTATAATTACATTAATTTTTATGCTTCGAGAATTTATTGGATTTTATATTGATATACATTTATTTTTAAAATCAGTTTGAATGTGAGTCGAAATTTTGGGATTAAAAACAGTTCGGACCACACCGAAATATGCAAAATTTCGTATAATTTTTTAACTGTGGCCACAATATGGGCTGTAATGCTAACAAAAAGAATATGGGCTCCAAAAACCTTAATAATTAGCAAATGGGATGTAAATTATTAGAAATAATGGCAGATGGGATGTATGCTGTTTTCCACAGATTTGAGGCTTTCCTAAAAAGAGGGTTGACGCACAAGCAGTGACTGTTGGATGGCCATCCAACGGCCGTCGTGCTTCTTCAATCTCTGCTCTTCCTGCTCCAGCCGCCCAAACAAGCAACGGCGGGACTGCCTGCTCCCTCCTCCCCGCGGCCGGCTCTGCTGCCGCGCAGGCCTCACCGCCCCACCGTACTCCCATCGCTGTCCTAGCCATCCCTCTACTCACCCACACCTGTTGTTATTCTCCGGCGATGGCAGACGAACCAGTAAACCCTCGTACAGTCATACTCCCCTCCGCGTGGGAAACAACTGCCGAGTCTTCCCTGCCTCCGTGTCGTTCCCTTCCTAGGCCTCGTCGTCGTCCACCGCCCTGGTGCTCTCGGCACGGCCTGGTCAACGTGGTCAACGACCGACATGCATCTGAAGTGGACTGTACGTGGAGAGGCCGACAGCTGGGTCCACGGCCGCACGCAAGGAAATGCCTCCTTATTACGCGCAAAATAATGATTCCTCCACCTGACATCAGGGACCCATCGAAAGGGCCTCTGTATTTCGCGAAAAAAAGTTACCGCCGCTGACAGCTCGGACCCACCAGCTATATCTTCGCACACAAAGAAGTGCCTCCTTATTACGCACAAAAAAATGAATACTCCCCCTGTTAGCTGGGATCCAGTATAGTGGCAGGCTGACTTGTGGGCCTACTAAGTTGACGGGGACGGAGGGCTTTCTCAACTTAGTCAATATGCACGATTCTAGCTCCAGTGACCGTACGATGTCCATCCAACGGCCGTAGTGCTTCTTCAACCTCTGGTCTTCTTGCTCCAGCCGCCCAAACCAGCGCCGGTCGTGCCTCGTGCTCCTACCTCCCGTGGCCGGCTGCGATGCGGCGGAGGCCTCACCGCCCCCTACTACTCCCACCGCTGGCCAGGCCATCCCTCTACTCACCCACACCCCCTGTTATTTTGCGGTGACGGCAGCCTCACACCGCAGCGAACCAGTGAACCCTCGTACTCCTCTACGCGTGGGCATCCACTGCCACGTCTTCCCCAGCTCCGCGTCGTCCCCTTCCTAGGCCTCGCCGTCGTCCACCGCCCTGGTGCTCTCGGCGCGGCGTGGTCAACGTCGTCAAGGAACGGCTTCCATCGGACGTGGACTGTACGTGGAGAGGCTGACAGCTGGGTCCACGGCCGCAGCAAGGAAGTGCCTCCTTATTATGTGCAAAAGAATTATTCCTCCACCTGACAGCAGGGACCCACCGGACGGGCCACCGTATTTCGCGAAAAAAACGTTTGCCCCTGACTGCTGGGACCCACCAGCTACATCTTCGCACGCAAGGAAGTGCGTCCGAGAAAAAAACACGATTCGCCCCCCTGACTACTGGGACTCACCAACTACATCTTCGCAGGCAAGGAAGCGCCTGACAGTCGGGACCCACCTGGTCGAAGCATACGTAGCGTTGTCATTCTGGTCGCGAACGTGTACGTACATATATACTGGTGGATGTAGAGGCGCGCACGTGTCGTAGTAGAGGCGCGCACGTAGCATGCACACGTACGTACAGCGGCCAGGGTGCAAGAAAGAAAATATGGCCACGTATGTGTACATACGGGCGGGGTCTCGAACGCCTACTCGCGCATACATACGGCCAGGGCTCGTGTACATGGCTGGGTCGGAACGGAGAAACAACGTCGTTGTCGTGTTCATGGGGAGGCAACGGAATGCGTCGCGTTCATGGGGAGGCAACGGAATGCGTCATGTTCATCGGGAGGCAACGGAACACGTGGGAGCCAACCGGCTGGGTCGGAACGGAATGCGTGGTCGTGTTCATCGGGAGGGCTTGGACGGAACAGGCGATGGAAACGAGGCATGGCGTATCGCACAACGGAGGAAACGGACCTCCTACGTTCAGAACGGGGTCCTGTTGATCGGGAGGGGTCTGGTGTACCGCAAAACGGAGGAAACGGACCTCCTACAGTCGAAACAGGGGTCCTGTTGATCGGGAGGGGTGTGGCGTACCACAAAACGGACGAAACAGACCTCCTACGGTCGAAACGGGGGTCCTGTTGATCGGGAGGGGTGTGGCCTACCGCAAACCAGACGAAACGGACCTCCTACGGTCGAAACGGGGGTCCTGTTCATCGGGAGGGGTGTGGCGTACCGCAAAACGGGACTCCACGGGATACTGTACATCTCCACCGTCGACCTCCTCCAGCCTCCACGGGCTACCGTCGACCTCCTCCAGCCTCCACGGGCTCCTGTTCATCCAGCCTCCACCACGCGCTACTGCACCGGCTACTGCTCAACCACCCGTCCACGGGCACCCCTCCACCGTCTACTGTTCATCCAGCCCTCCACACCACGGGGTCCTGTTCAACCACCCCTCCACGGGCACCCCTCCACCGTCTATTGTTCATCCAGCCCTCCGCCACACCACGGGGTCCTGTTCATCCAGAGGCAACGCCACCGCTCACTGTTCATCCACCCCCCCCCCCCCCCCCGCAACGCTCACTGTTCATCCCAGAGGCAGCATCGATCGGCTTCAGTTAGCAGCAGTAGCGAAGGAATCGCTCGATCGGGTTCAGTTAACAGCCATCGATCGATCGCTCGGGTTCAGTAACGCGTAGCCTGCAGTGCAATCGCTCGGGTTCAGTTAGAGCCCAACGCCTCGCTCGGGTTCAGTTAGAGCCAACGCCTCGCACACACGCGCGTACGTGTACGAGAGAAACGCGCATCGCTCGGCCCCCGACCTCCCATCGTAACCGGGAACTCCCCGAAATTTTCCCCGCCCTCGCTGCTACCACGGTTTTCTCTGTCATGGACGTCCCAAAGAATGTCATGCAGCTGCGTCTCCGGCCCGCCCAGGACGAAAAGCCCATTTTCTGTCATGATTTTTTTCATAGAAGTAGGAGCCCACCACATCTATGATGATACCGGGTTTTGTCACAATTATCGTCATAGAAGTGTCATATGTATGACAGAACAAAAATTTGTTCGGCCCAAAATGTCACGGATGTGTCTTTTTTTGTAGTGATAGCATATTGATTTATTGAAAAGTCAAACATCACAAAGTTTGACCATGTACGTGGAGAAAAACAATTACATCTAGAACGGCAAACATATACCATTAGATTCACCTTGAGATGTAGTTTCGTATGATGTATCTTTGGTATTGAAGATATAAATAACATTTGTGTAAACCTGATCAAAGTTTCCAAAGTTTGAGTTCTAAAAAATTATATGCACTGCATTATTGAGCGGATGGAATATATCTTTCCCCCTCTCAGCTATCTGACGCACCACTCAGCCTTATCGGGGTCCTCAATCACTCTCAAACTTTATATCCCTCTGGTTCACACATACACATGTCTCGCTCGCGCTATACATATAGACCCATCCAACACTCTCTGCCCTTGTTCTCTCTCTATGTGACACACACCCCCCTAATAAGTACCATAATCCCTCACTCCATCATAGGCGCAAGCACCCCCCCTAAGTATGATTATCTCTCACTAGCCATCAGGAACACACGTATTGTCTCCTTCCATCCATACGTCTATCTCAATATCTCTTGGGGTATCTTCTATCGTGCACACACCTTGTCACTCGATCTCCCACCCATGTAGTCCCATCACGATCTCCAGGGGATCTCTCTATGACAAACATACACTCTCTCCTCCCCATGTCTGCATTTTCTCCATACGTCTCTCTCGACCTCTCTCCCTGGTTTGTTAGACCCCTCTTGGCCACGTGCTAGGGGTCTTGCTCTCTCGGTTGCAAACAACCACACACTATCTCCTCACCTTGCTTCCGTTGTCGAAGATGCATGTGTGATATGTTTGCATAAGACACACACGTTTTTCTCGACTTTTATCGAGTCTTGTCCATGTGTCTTTCACACACGCACACACACTTTTTTCACTCACTCTTTCTATTTCACTCTCTCTCTCTCTCTCTAGTTAGGGACTCTCTCACGTCCATAAGCATATGGATGTTTTGAAAAGTCAAACCTCAGAAAAGTTTGACCAGGTATATGTGGAGAAAAACATTTACATCTGGAAAGATCATTAGATTCATCACAACATGTACTTACTTCATACTATCATTTATCTTTGGTATTGTAGATATAAGTAATTTCTTTATAAACTTGGACAAAGTTTCAAAAGTTTGACTTCTAAAAAAATGTTGGAACTACATTATCGACCGGAGGGAGTAGCTCTTTCTCTCTCTCTCTCTGCTATCTCTCACGGGCCTCCCCTCTCACACGAACACTCTATACCGACGGATTATATGCTCACTGTGTCAGCGTATAGCTCCGTATATTGTTTAGTTGACCGGTCAACCAGTCCACATGTTGCCTTGTCAGCTCGTGTTCTGTATCTTCGTGTGCTGGCCCATGTGGCAGTGGGTGAAAATAAGTAAACTAGAGGCCCATCTAACATGCAGTGAAGTAAACAAAGTTGAAACCACTCGGGGTAGCACCCCGCACGCTAGTAAATTGAGGGCGCATTGAGGACACACTTCTTCCACGTGGAGGACGCACTCGCGCACAATTCACCACTGCGCGGCGGCATGCACAGAAGGACGCACTCGCGCACACCCAGCACACAACAGACACCAGCACACGTGTACATCGGCGTCGCCGCCGGTTGAGATGGACGGCGAGGCAGCCAACAAGCGGAGGCGGCTCGAGCCAAAACCGCATCCGGCGAGCCTGGACTTCATCAGCAGCCTCCCCGATGACATGCTGCTCGTCATCATCGGCCTCCTCCCCACCAAATCTGCCGTGCGGACCGCCCTGCTGTCCCGGCGGTGGTGGCCCCTCTGGTGCCGCGTCCACCTCCACCTCACCGTCGACAGCTGCCTCTGTGACGGGGATTGCAAACGCATGGCCGTAGTCTCCAAGATCCTTTCATCGCACCCTGGGCCAGCCAGACGCCTTGACATCCGCATGTTCAGTACCAACTGCAAGGTCCAACCCAAGTTCGACGAGTGGTTCTTATCCGCCGCCCTGGATCAGCTCGAGGAGCTCAGCTTTGAAGCTGGACGATGTCGCTCTCTGCCGCTGTCCGCGCTCCGCCTCGCGCCAACGCTGCGCTGCGCCAGCTTCAGCTCCTGCTATCTTCCCCAGATTAATGCCGCGCCCGCCCTTCTTCTCCCTCAACTCAAGAAGCTCGACCTCTTCGATGTTGTCATCTCGAAGAAGGCTATGGAGCACCTGCTCCGCAGCTGTACTGCGCTCGAGTACCTTCGTCTTCAGAAGATCCACGGGTTCACTAGCCTCCACATCGCCTCGACGAATCTTCGATGGATTTATGTGTCTTGCTGGCCCCGCAACAAGACATCAATTGGGAAGAGATCACTCCAGCTGTTCCAAGTTATGGTCATTGAGAATGCGCCTTTCCTTGAGAGATTGCTTGTATCAGATCTAGAAGGTCCAACAAAAATCAGGGTCATTGACGCGCCGAAATTGACAGCGTTGGTGCACTCCTCTGCCAAATTCTCCGAACTCTTTATTGGATCCGTAATCGTTCAGGTACAGCACTCATCTTCTTCTTCGTCTTCTTGAAATCCACATTTTTAAATTTCTTCTTGATGTATTTATGACCATCTTCCAGAAAATGATTCCACAAGCTTGACCCAGTCTATGCGCACAGTGAAGATCTTGGCAATAAAATCTATTGGCCCAAATCTGGATCAAGTTGTTGGATTCCTTCCATGCTTTTCGTGCATGGAGAAGCTACTCATCGAGGTGAAACTTCTTTCCTATTAGTAAACGGTAATCACAACGTAGCTCAAATTTTCCGTAATTTTCCCAAATTACGATGACAAGTGTAGTGTTCAAAACTGCATCTACGCACTGCACGGAAAGAAATGTTTTTAGTATTTTTTCTCACGTGATCACCTGCATCATTTTTTTGTTGTACTACTATAGTAGCGTAGGCTAGTCATAGTGGAAAGTAAATTAGACTACTCAAGTAACTCTATGGTTACCCTAAGAGCAAGTACTACCTCCGTCCTGGTTTACTCTTCCTATTTTGTAGTACCAAAATTTGACCATAGATTTAACTGACAAAATGTTAATGCATGTCACTAAGAACTATATCGTTGGATTCGTATTTCAACATAATTTCAAATGGTTTAATTTTTAGTGACATGCATTGGCATTTTCTTACATAAATATATGGTCAAAATTTATACTAAATAAGAGGTAGTACAAAAGTGGGCTATAACGGCCCTCCACTATGTAGGCCAAAACACGTGCCAAATTCACTTGTGATGCATTTGGCATCGATGCCCCTCCATTGCTCACCTGGTGCCCCAATCTGGATCACCTACTTTGCTCCGGTGCCAAATTAACTCACGCAATGAAAAAACACTTGTGTGGGAGAGAGAGAGGACTGAGGCAATAAGAAAACACTTGTTTGGGAGAGTGAGAGGCTGGTGTAGTTGGTTTGATTGATTTGTTTATACATGTGGGTATGTGTGCACAACGGTGCCAACTCTCTCACATCGCGAGTGCGGTGCCAAAATCTTTTGATTTGACATCGATGCGTATTATGTGGCATACTTTTGCGAAATATGGCATCGGCCACATAGTGGAAGGCAACAAATGCCCAAGCTCTTCATGTACTCCTAGGTAAATGAGAGGAAAGAGAAAGAGAGAGAGAGAGTGAAAAAATATCACTAGCCAGCCAACCCTATCGTATGAGTGAATGATATTGGTACCTCTTGATGACACGGAAATCTTATACAGCCAGGTGCTCTAATATGTTCTCTTCTTTTGCAGATAAAAAAAGACCCGAAAGTGAAAAATGTGCTGAACTATAACAATCTCATCGAATGCCTTGATCTCCATCTTACAGAAATTGATTTGATCGACTACCGAGGCAGCACATCTGAGATTAAATTGACCAGGTTCTTTGTTCTGGAGGCAAGTGTGCTCAAGGTAATGAGGTTTGGCGTTCTCTGGTGCAACAATGAATGGCGTGCTGATCACCGCAAGCGTCTAAGCCTAAACGACAAAGTCTCCGCAGAAGCTGAATTTGTTTTTGAAACATCAAATGGCCAAAGACTCAAAAACTTATTTTCCCATTAGTGACTTGTCCGGGCGGTGGATTTTAGTTTGTACGATAATGCTGCATCCACCTAAAGTAACGGAAGTTCTTATGTAAACTTCCTAGTAATTCCCTCTTTGTAGGTGCAGCATTACTCCTAACATTTGTAATATCAGTTTGAAACTTGTAATATTGTCGTGTCCTATTCCTGCGTTTTCAAAATCCTGCGAATCAAACAGGTCCTAAGTTGGTGATGATGTTGTGCCTGCCATCTTTCACCAATAGCCGTCGGATCTAGATCTGACGCATACAAACCAAACTTCTCCAGTTTTGCAAAAAAGATGCCCGCACTTGTTCCCTATTTACAAACAATTCCTTGTCTCTCACAATCAGCCTTATCTCCTCCCCACCACATCTAGAAGGCCATGGAAAAATCTAGCGCGATGGCCGCTGCCGGCGCCGTCCACCCCCCAATCTTGGTGTTCCGTGCAATGCACGGGCATCTACGCACGGGAAATTATGTCGAACACGTCTAGTTGTAAGCAGGCTAGGTCTACAGCCATGATGATAGTGACTGCAGATGGTGAGGCTGACTATGGTATGCGGAACACGGCACCTATACTCAGGTGTCATCTCCGGCGTAGGGTCTTGTCACTTCACTGTGAGGAGCAACACGTAATAATTTGACCAACGGGTAGTACAGTGCTACTACATTGGTACTACTACTAATACTAGTACTAGCACCACCGTCTGGATTTAGTAGTACTACCATGTCCATCTGGATTTAGTATTGACTAGCAATATCTAGTAATGGATGTCACAAAATTGTACTACTCCATGTGTAAATAAATACATGGTGTATTGTTTTATTCCTATCGGCGAGATAACTTAATGTCTTTTTGCTACTTAATAGGATTACATGCAATGAACTAACCACTGCATGTGATGTTTGGTAGTTTCAAGTCATTGAAAGCATGCACGGGCACGGAGGGGGACGCAGCTTCATTGACTTACCGCACCTGCCATTGGGTGTATGACACGTGGGCCCAACTGGTGGCTGGCCAACTTGTCATACAGCCAAAGGCAGGTGCAGTAGAGGGGCAAGGAGTAGATCGCCAACACGCACGTGAATTCAACGCAGTCTGCCCTTCTCATATAAAGGCTCCCGCCAGTCCAATCTACGAAATACTATGCACCTACGCACCCAAGGGCAAGAGTGATCACTCCAATCGCAAGATCAGTTGACTAGAAGCTAGACCCATGGAGGCGATGAGCGCGAGCATCAGCCGGCTATGCCAGATGGTCCACGACACCGGCCTGCGGCCCGGCACCGAGGAACGTCTCCAGGTAGTGCTTGAGGCCGCCAGGGTGAGGGGTCGCTTGGACGACAACTTTGTCTCCTTGCTCGATAAGCTCCTCGTCGGCTTCCTCGACAAGTTCACCGTCGTCAAGAAGCTCGCGGACGACCTTGAGGTACGCCTCCAGCCCACGCGCCCAGGCTCTTCGATGCCTGCCACCCTCAATGGCCTCTATGGTGACAACCTCTTCGACACACTGGTGGCCCTGCGACTGCCCGCCGTCGCGCCGGAGAATGTCCACCTAGAGGTCGCGCTCGCCGCGGAGCGCCTGGCGCAGCAAGACACCATCGACATAATCACCCACTTCTACGCGCAAATCGTCCACAAGGACTACTACATGCAAGAGGAGGACGATAGGACGCTGGCCTTCTTGGACCGCAAGGCAACCTTGGACGGCATTGTTCAGAAGCACGTTGAGCTTGCCGCCAATGCCGCTGCTCCTCACACGTCGGTTGGTGACCCGGTGCACTAGGGCGTGAGGATGTCGTTGATGGATCCGTATGTATCTTTATCTTTTCGTCAAATCCATGTAGTACTATATGGTACTCCTAGTAATTATCTTACCGTTCGCATCAACTTCATAATATTCCTACGTACTCCATGCATGAACCGTGCCAGAACCAAACTTCTCATTACTCTAGGGAAAATCGTTATTTCTATCTATCGGTCGCGCCATGGAGCAGAACCAAATTTTACAAGTTACAAGTTCAAAAGGAAAAGCATGCCATGTTCGCGTCGCACCCCCGCACGGTTGGTCCGGCACGCCGCTCAAGGGGGAATGCGTGCTGTGTTGCATTTTCACTTACAAGTGGCACTGCAGTTGAGGAAACAAATTATCGGCAAACCCCCACCCCGCCCACCGCGCGATGGCTGAGAAAACAGGAGGGAGAAGAGATGGCTGTAGCACGGACTCCAAGAAAATTGGTGTCGGATGGGACTCGTGTAGGTGGCGTGTGCCGTACTGCTAGACATGAATGCTAGTTATGGCCCATGCCACCCCACTATATCGAGGTGCTGGTTACGTAGAACAAATTTCCTGGAGTCTGTGCTCAGCCCTCCTCTATCTCTCTTCTCAGCCAGCCAGCAGACGCGCGGAGCCCATCGTCTGTTTGCTCATATGCGGTCCTACATGTCAGTGAAAACGCAACAGGACCCACTGAACCTGCACATCTTTCACCTCGACGTGCTGGTGATGAAAAACAAATCCAATAAAGATCTTCGGTGGCCGCTTTTGGAGTTACTCAAGAGTAGTAAGATTCTATTTACAGTTTAACCCAAGATGCACATCACATGGCTTCAACTACCACTCTATTTTATTGCATGACACGACCTGGATGCTGGATGTCCCACGTGTCGGGAAAAGGGGGAAGAACTCGACCAAATCTTCGGTTGTGCTCTCGGATTAGACTAGTTGTGCTAACCTAAAATTTTATTGTGTAGAATGGATGCAAGTTTTGGTATTGGGAAGAAGAGTACAACGATATATTGATAGAGCGCAATTTAGTAGATGTTCTAGAACTTTTAGCTAGCATAGAGGCAAGAGATGAGACTAGTGCACTTGTTGATAGAATAGAGGCTATACACGTCTACTTCTTTACACTCGAAGAAGAAAGAAGCATGCAAGATCGATCCTCCGCAGATCAACAATGAATGCATCGAGAAGGCACTAATCCAACTTACAGGAGCAGTTATGGAAGTTGGATATCTTCTAAAATGTATTCTTGTGGTTCTTGTTTTCTTTGGTCTTGCTTTTTTAGTCAAAATTTTGGTGATGTATTTCCATGTACCAGAAAATCAATGATGAAAAAAAGATATGTGTTTGCAAAGAAAAATGTACGCGGCCGGGATGTGTCCGCACGTTCGGCGCACGGCCACCGCATCCGAGAAATGGCCCGGACACGACCCCATTGCCCTACCCAAACGGACAGAATCCGGGCAAAACGGAGGTCCGTTTTGGGTCGTGCGTTGGAGTTGGCCTTACAAGTGGGACCGCAGTTGAGGAAACCGACTGTCGGCAAACCCCCACCTCGCTCGCCGCGCGATGGCTGAGTTAGAGAAATGACGAGGTTGAAGAGATTGCTATAGCACAGACTCCAAGAAATATGGTGTCAGATGGAAGTCGTGCTGGTGGTGTGTGCCGTACTCCTGGACGTGAATGCTTGTTCTGGCCCATGCCACCCTACTACTCCTACTACTTATAGTAGTAGTATTGAGGATTCGAGGTGCTGGTTACATACAGCGAACACATTAACATATGGCCCACCTCACACTGTGGCCAAATTTCCTGGAGTCTGTGCTAGGTTAAAAAGTGTTCTTTGTGAGGATGGGTGGCTGGTCTCAAGTTTAAAACCTGTTGTATTACGTACGTAGACGTAGAGATAGTGCAGCATGTGAAGCTAGTACAAATAGTGTACTATTGTTTATTGGCCTCATCCGATAACTTGTTGCACCGTCGCAGCACCCACTCAGAGAAGCGACTCGAAAGCCATTCATAAATTTAGTAAGTTTATCACAGGCATATCATTTTATTACATACAACAGGTCATCAACCCACAACGACAACGAGGATACATTATAAATACTAAAGTTTTCATCACACAACAAATAACAAGCAATGAAATGAACTTCAACTCAACCAATCCTTGGTGTTGGAAACGCTTGCTTTGAACCACAAGCGATTCTCTGGGAAGAGCCAGCTACTGTCAATCTCGAGACCAACGCAGGACTGATCATCCAGGCTGAAGCGGCCTACTATATCACGACCAGGGTAGGGAACCACCACAATGTCCGACGTATAGATACAGTTGCTTCTCATAAATGGTATTAACGTTGTGTCAACAGCAGTTGGATCGCCTTTCACCATCATTTGATAGTTTTGTCCAAGGAAGAGCGAGTTTCCTCCAAGACTATCAATATTGTACCAGGGAGAAGGTGTTGGCGCTAGCACACTAGTATCCATCCTGATTACCATGCAACGGGTGTTGGAATAGGTCCGGAGAGTGCGACCATGGGAGACAACACCTGCAACCTCAGTAGTAACATCAGCAGTGGGTTGTATACAGACAAGAAGTGGCGATCCATTGGAATTAGTTGCCAGCCTCCAGTGAGCATATGGGCCCTGCTCGTCCTCATGCTCGTGATCATCACCATCGTCATCTCCCCCTTGGTTATAAAAATTTTCAAGTATAGGTGGTGGAATGTTCACAGGACCTTGGAAACACAAGAAGAAGGTTAATTAGCAGAGAAGGGAAACTTGCTAACTCGCATGCATGTGGATGAAACAATTATAATTACGGTGGAAGACAAACATACCGAAACTACGAGGATCCCATGCAAAAACAGTGCCACGAGTGGTCGCAGCAAACACAAGACCCATGTATTCAATTGCATCATAGTACACATCCGTGTATAGAAACTGATTTTTGAGCAATATCCATCCAGTCGAACCACGAAGGACGGCAACAAGCTTGTCGAAGATAGCAACAACTTGATAGTTCTTGTAATTCCACGAGCGGTTGGGAACTCGAGAAATTGCTATCTTCCATAGATGATAGTCACCATGATCATATTTGAACGTACGTAGATCATCTGTGTGCTCAACCTCAGGGCACTCAGAGATTTTTGGAAGTGGAATCCGCTGACGAGTGTACACATTCACAAGTTCCCACTCACAATTGTACCCAATATAAACAACCCAATCTCCACTTGCGCCTGCCCAAGCCTTGCCCTCAAGCGATGGCATCTTAACATCATACGTATCATTATCAAGCGGCATCAACTTGCACAAGGCCAGGCTTCCCTCGTCCCCGCGCCAGTCAGCAGTGTCACGGCGAAGAAGATAGGGGAGATCAAACCACTCCTGGACCCTTGGGTTCCTTGTAATGATGTTATTAGTTTAGTCGAGAATGGTCTTGAATGAACCTGCCATGCTAGCCGAGGTGATGACGTCGCACTGATCAATGAGTTCCCCCACCACGTCATCTTTCAGATAGGGGCAAGAATAACGGGGTCATTTCCGGCTTGTTCCCTCCATGGAGAAGACGATCGAACAATGGCAGAAGGAAGGGTGAAGGCAAATGGAGGAGGGAGGAAGAGTGTGCGACAGCAGTTCCAAATGGAGAGGGAAAGGCGAAGAGTCGGTGGACGGTTGCCAGTTTGCCACGGTACACGAAGAGGCGCCCCGGCCTACACGTCCTTTCGGAAATTGTACAAAAGGACTCGCCGTCGTCTCACTGACATGTTGGAACGGGACCACATGTCAACGAAACATGGTGTGTAATTTCTCGTGCAAAATGCGATCTGGCCGTGTTGGCCCGAGGTGCCGCATTAGTGATCGACCTTAATTTTTTAACATACAATCTGAGTGGATAGTGTCGGCGTTCTGGGAACGGGGGTCCCCAAACTTGCCTGCCTGCAGCCCACGGCGTGGCTATGTTAGCGGGCCTATACGGCCCATCTTCATTAGCGAGATATTCAAGACCCTCGCGAGGGGCCAAGCCTCGCGAGGCGGGCGACGAAAGACCTCCTCAGGAGCGGCCTCACCAGGCTGCCTCGCGAGGAGCGGAGAAATCAAGGCAGGGCAAACCTCACGAGGCTCTCGTGATGTGAGCCATGACGATCAAGATCAGGCAGGCGCCAGCGTGCGCAGCGTCCTTGTTTCCTCTTTGGTGCTAAGGAGGCAAGCACAGGCGCAGAGTACCGAGGCATCAAGCAAAGGTTTCCATATTAGTGCAACGAGACCAAGACCAGCAGGACAGAGGTCACCATGGAGCCCAAGACGGCGTCACCACCAGAGCCTTTTGCAGCCGAAGACCGCTTTTGTCAGGATAAGCTATACTAGTTGTCCCCTTTCAAATTGGCCGTTGTTGGCTCCCTTCCCGCTCAATATTTGGGAAGAGGACCAGGGCTTATATAAGTAGAACTAGCCACCACAGTAGGGGAGGGACATCGGACCCTAAGCCAATCCTTAGCCACACACCGAGCACAAGAACACCTCAACCTCAGGAGGCTGTTCTTCCCCTTGTACTGTTCATCATCAGCCCAAGAGGCAATCCACCACCGCCACACTGGAGTAGGGTATTACACCACAACGGTGGCCCGAACCAGTAAAAATCTTGTGTCTTTGTGTTGCTAGTTCGTCGAGTTCGTCCGCGAGATCTTAGCGAGCTAGGGCATAGATCGGTAGGGAGGAAATCTCCGTGCGCACCCCAGTGTTCGAACCTTGAGGGTTTTGCCGGAACCCGTGATCCGACATTTGGCGCGCTAGGTAGGGGTGCGCCGGAGTTTCTTTTCCGTCGTTCGCGTCTAGTTGCTCCATCGTCCGCATGGCGGACGCTCGCCGTGCTCGTGCCGAGCGCCGGGCTGCCCTGGCCACCCGCGTCGCTTGGACGGCTCCCGTCGGGGGGCCACCTCGTCGTTCTCCATATCCTTCCGCCAACGCCGCCACCGGCCCGGCGGGGAACGAGCAGCAAGCGTCCTCGCGGCACCTCTCGGTGCGACAGGACGGTCGCACAGCCACTCCATCGCTGACTCCCGCTGGTTCATCGTCCCACACTCATCGCGCTCCCATGGACGCATGGGCCGCGCTCCTCATGGAGCATGAGCTCCTGCGCTACCGCCCGGTCGACGACCTCTATGAGTCTGGCTCGACCACATCGCCGAGCTCCTCCGCGCCACAGGGGGCTCCCCTCTGCCGTCCCTCTCTCCGCCGGGCCCACCGCCAGCTTCTGGCGACACAGCTCACGGAGTGCCTTCACCACCTCTGCCCCAAGATGGCGCCTTGGCGCCAAGGCGTGCGGCTCCGCGACGCGATCCGCCGCGTCTGGCGCCCGCGCGTGAAGAAGGAAGCTGCCAAGAAGTTCCTCGACCGCAAGAGAATGCCCCGTCACTCCTCGCACCACCGCGCCAGGATCGTCTGCCGCGGCAGGCCCCCGCGCCACTTGCCGTGGCGGCGCGTGGGCGCAAAGACCAAGCTCCGCCTCTGAGACGGGCCCCGGCGACCATGGCCGGCTACCGCGCCTTCACCCCCGAGCTGCGCAGCGTCGCCTGGCCGGGCAAGTTCAAGCCAGATCTGCCTCCACGCTACGACGGCACCCTCGACCCCGCGGAGTTCCTGCAGCTCTACGAGCTGAGCATCGAGGCGACCAAAGGCGACGAGAAAGTCATGGCGAACTGGTTCCCTATGGCACTCAAAGACGGCGCCCGTTCGTGGCTCCTGAACCTGCCACCAGGCTCGATCTCCTCCTGGGACGAGATGCACGACCGCTTCGTCGCCAACTTCCAGGGCACTCGCGACCGCCCGCCGGCTGCGGGTGACCTGCGCCGCATCAAGCAACAACCAGGAGAAACCCTCCAGAAGTACATCCAGCGCTTCAACAACACTCGCCTCAAGATCCCCAAGGTGACGGATGAGGCCATCATCTCCGCGTTCTCTGACAGCGTCCGCGACATCAAGATGAAGGAAGAGCTCGCTATCCACGAAGAGTTGTGCACATCTCAGGAGCTGTTCAACCTGGCGACCAAGTGCGCAAGAGCTGAGGAAGGGCACCTCTCCCTCCTCGAGCTGCCAGCTGCAGGCCCGAAGGAGAAGAAGGCCAAGGCTAAGGACGTGAAGCGCAAGGAAGCAGCCGTGCTCGCAGCGGAGCCGGACACCAAGCAAGGCCGAGATCTGCCCGAGTCATCCAAGAGCAGCCGACCGTTCTGCTCCTTCCACAACCTGAACACCCACAACACCAGCGACTGTCAAGAGCTCAGAGCCATTCAATGAAGGACGCTTCGGTCGACGCCTCAAGCGCAGCGACCGGGGCTACGGCCGAGGAGGAGGACGTGGTGGCGGGTGCTGGGACGACCGTGGCCCGTGCCAGAGTGGCGCAACAGGCCTCGTGAGGACCGCTGGCAGGATCATCCTCGCGAGGGCGCCTGGAGGGACTAGCCTCGTGAGGATCGACCTTAGGGCAATGCCGGTCTTCCCCCGCTGCCGCCACCGCCAAGAAGGAATGACGACCACCATCAGGACGAGGGGGTTGGGGGCTTCCAAGAGTCGCGCGCTATCGCCTGCATCTTGGGCGGAGCCCAGGCCCCAGCCTCGCAGCGTATCTTCAAACAGTTTGCTCGAGAAGTGAATGCAGTCCTCCCCAAGCTTGAGGTCACGCGCCCGCTCATGTGGTCCCAATGCGCCATCACCTTCGACTCGGCAGATCAGCTCAAGTGCGAGGCCACCGCTGGCGCTCTCCCGATGCTTTGCTTACCAGTCATCAGCAACGTACAAGTTACCAAGACCCTCATTGACGGCGGCGCAGGGCTCAATGTCCTGTCCGTCGACACGTTCGACAACCTTCGGTGCCATATGACCAGCTTCAGCCTACCAAGCCCTTCTCAGGAGTGACCGACGGCTCCACCACACCGATAGGGCAGATCCGCCTCCCTGTCACGTTCAGAGAACGCAAGAACTACCGCACCGAGCTCATCGACCTCGACGTCGCGCACATCCGTCTGCCATACAACGCCCTCCTTGGGTATCCAGCCTTGGCCAAGTTCATGGCGGTGACACACCACGGCTACAACGTCCTCAAGATACCGGGAAGCAGTGGAATCATCACGGTCCCATGCGAAGAAAGAGACACGGTGTGCTCCCTCGAGCGGCCTTTCAAGCTGCAGCAATCGACGACCCCGACAGCAAGGGCGAGGGCCCTCCAAAGACCATCCCCAAGAAGAAGAAGCGGTTGTGCCGTGCCGGACCTCAGGAGGGTGGCGTCGCGGCTGGAACCTCGTCAGGATCAGCGCCCGCTCCAGGGGCGCCTCCCTCCATCGCATAGGAAGGCGCGCCCAGCGCCCTCCTTGGACAGGGCTCGGGGACTCTCTCCTGGAGGGCCTCAGACCTTGCCAACATCACGAGGGAGACGCTCGGGCACCACTTGGAGGCGTGCTTCATGGCACGTTTCCCTCAGGAGAACACAGGGCAAGGAGTGCCCACTGCTCAGGAGTTCATCACCAAGACCACTCAGGAACTGCAAGACGCAAGGGCCATGCGCGGTGACCGCCCCTCACGAGGCGCAGCCCCCCATCCAGGCGAGGATGCCGGGCTGCGTGTCTACGTCGACGTCCCAGGGCTCAACAGGGCCGCTTCTCATGAGCTTTTCTGGCATTCTCGCGTGGGCCGCTGCGAGGGTCCACCGCATAGCTACGTTCGCATGCCTTTTGGCTTGCCGAGCGTGTCGGTCGTCTATCAGCGCGACCTGCGGCGCACCCTAGCGACTCAGGAGGCTAGGCACTGCGCCGTCCTGGCGGAGATGGATACGGTCCCCAAGGAACCACCTGAGCCCCAGAGCCTCCTGAGGCTCAGGGCCCCGGTGGCTCGTGAGGAACAATCCCTTTGCCGCATACCTCCAGCTGCCCCGACATCCCTTCATCAACAGTGCCAGGTGACATTTTCCAAGTTCATTCAGCTGGGAGCGCCCCTCGGGCTGCATTATTCCCAGGCCGCATGGGTCCGTCCCTGTGGCATGTATCCCTTTTGCTTATGTTTTTAGCTTATCTTGCTGGGGTCGCCCCTCGGGCTGCATCATCCCCAAGCTGCTCGGGCCTGACCCAGTGGCACGTATCTTTCTGCATTTACCCAAGCTGATCTGCTCTCCATGCTTAATCTACCTGTGACTGTTGCCTGCTCGACTATCACCTCCCACAGGGGATACTCACACATGCACGGCGCTGGTGCACGGGTCCGTCCCTGCCACGTCGATAAACCTGAGCGGTCAAGCTCTGGCCCGCGGCATGCTCCACGCACGTCACCTCACCAGGCCCTCAATGCCTTCACTTCCTCGCGGAGCAACCAGCGGCAGGCTGGCAACCATAACGGCAAACCGTATTTCCCCTTATGCTGGTTCGCAGGGATCTCATGAGGAGGACGGCAGGCGGCACCGCGAGCTTCCTCTTCTCCAGTGCAATCCGCTTGCATGTTAAAAGGGGGGCTCCTGAGTATCGCAACTCAGGAGCTCTTGTTGGCTCTCCAGCTCTCACCCCTGGCCTTGACCACTGCATCACGACCTGGCATACCAGCGGCGGCTGAGCTCGCTCGAGGGCCGGGACCTGAGGACGTAGAGCACTAAGGAGAACATGGGAGAAGGGAGACTCGTATGGGCCCGACCTAGCTATGTTGCGGAAGCTTGCGCACGAGTCTGGCGCATCACAAGGACTCGCCCCCAAGCTAGCAAGATAAGTCCCGCGCTCGTACCAACTAATCTTGAAGCCTAGGTGCTACGCTCGCCGCATCCCTATCACAGCCACGTCACCCCCCTTTCTTACCTTACCATGGCTGCTTGAGCGCTAAAGGGGACCTCCTGAGCATCGCGCCTCAGGGGCTCTTACTGGACCTCGGGCCGCTCACCTCCTCGCCTTGACCACGGCACGTGACCTGGCATACCAGCGACGGCTGCAGCCTGCCTGGGGACTGGTGTTGGGGATCGTAGCAGAATTTAAAATTTTCTACGCATCACCAAGATCCACCTATGGAGTATACTAGCAACGAGGGGAAAGGAGTGCATCTACATACCCTTGTAGATCGCGAGCGGAAGCGTTCCAATGAACGGGGTTGATGGAGTCGTACTCGCCGTGATCCAAATCACCGATGACCGAGTGCCGAACAGACGGCACCTCCGCGTTCAACACACGTACGGAGCAGTGACGTCTCCTCCTTCTTGATCCAGCAAGGGGGAAGGAGAGGTTGATGGAGATCCAGCAGCACGACGGCGTGGTGGGGGAAGTAGCGGGGTCTCGGCAGGGCTTCGCCAAGCTTCTACGAGAGGGAGAGGTGTTGCACGGGGAGAGGGAGGCGCCAGGGGCTGTCATGTTGCTTCCCTCCCTCTCCCCCACAATATATAGGCCCCCTGGGAGGGGGCGCCGGCCCTGGATCCCATCTACAAAGGGGGGCGGCGGCGGCCAGGGGGGAAACTTGCCCCCCAAGTCAGGTGGGGCGCCCCCCACCCCTAGGGTTTCCAACCCTAGGCGCAGGGGGAGGCCCATGGGGGGTGCCCCAGCCCACCAGGGGCTGGTTCCCTTCCCACTTCAGCCCATGGGGCCCTCCGGGATAGGTGGCCCCACCCAGTGGACCCCCGGGACCCTTCCGGTGGTCCCGGTACACTACCGGTGACCCGCGAAAGTTTCCCGGTGGCCGAAACTTGACTTCCTATATATAATTCTTCACCTCCGGACCATTCCGGAACTCCTCGTGACGTCTGGGATCTCATCCGGGACTCCGAACAACTTTCGGGTTTCCGCATACTCATATCTCTACAACCCTAGCGTCACCGAACCTTAAGTGTGTAGACCCTACGGGTTCGGGAGACATGCAGAAATGACCGAGACGCCTCTCCGGTCAATAACCAACAGCGGGATCTGGATACCCATGTTGGCTCCCACATGTTCCACGATGATCTCATCGGATGAACCAGGATGTCGAGGATTCAATCAATCCCGTATACAATTCCCTTTGTCAATCGGTACGTTACTTGCCCGAGATTCGATCGTCAGTATCCCAATACCTTGTTCAATCTCGTTACCGGCAAGTCACTTTACTCGTAACGTAATGCATGATCCCATGGCTAACTCCTTAGTCACATTGAGCTCATTATGATGATGCATTACCGAGTGGGCCCAGAGATACCTCTCCGTCATACGGAGTGACAAATCCCAGTCTCGATCCGTGCCAACTCAACAGACACTTTCGGAGATACCAGTAGTGTACCTTTATAGTCACCCAGTTACGTTGTGACGTTTGGCACACCCAAAGCACTCCTACGGTATCCGGGAGTTGCACGATCTCATGGTCCAAGGAAATGATACTTGACATTGGAAAAGCTCTAGCAAACGAACTACACGATCTTTTATGCTATGCTTAGGATTGGGTCTTGTCCATCACATCATTCTCCTAATGATGTGATCCCGTTATCAACGACATCCAATGTCCATGGTCAGGAAACCGTAACCATCTATCGATCAACGAGCTAGTCAACTAGAGGCTTTACTAGGGGCATGGTGTTGTCTATGTATCCACACATGTATCTGAGTTTCCTATCAATACAATTCTAGCATGGACAATAAACGATTATCATGAACAAGGAAATATAATAAGAACCAATTTATTATTGCCTCTAGGGCATATTTCCAACAGTCTCCCACTTGCACTAGAGTCAATAATCTAGTTCACATCACCATGTGATTAACACTCACAGGTCACATCACCATGTGACCAACATCCAAAGAGTTCACTAGAGTCAACAATCTAGTTCACATCATTATGTGATTAACACTCAGTGAGTTCTGGTTTGATCATGTCATGCTTGTGAGAGAGGTTATTAGTCAACGGGTCTGAACCTTTCAGATCCATGTGTGCTTTTACGAATATTTATGTCATCTTGTGGATGCTACCACGCGCTACTTGGAGCCATTTCAAATAACTGCTCTACTATACGAATCCGGTTTACTACTCAGAGTCATCCAGATTAGTGTTAAAGTTCGCATCGACGTAACCCTTTACGACGAACTCCTTTTCACCTCCATAATCGAGAAAATTCCTTAGTCCACTAGATACTAAGGACAAGTTCGATCGCTGTTATGTGATCCGTTCTCGGATCACTATTGTACCCCTTGACCAACTCATGGCAAGGCACACTTCATGTGCGGTACACAGCATAGCATACTGTAGAGCCTACGTCTAAAGCATAGGGGACGACCTTCGTCCTTTCTCTCTCTTCTGCTGTGGTCAGGTCTTGAGTCTTACTCAATACTCACACCTTGCAACATAGCCAAGAACTCCTTCTTTGCTGATCTATTTTGAACTCTTTCAAAATCATGTCAAGGTGTGCGTTCTTTGAAAGTATCATCAGACGTCTTGATCTATCTCTATAGATCTTGATGTCCAATATGTAAGCAGCTTTATCCAGGTCTTCCTTTGAAAAACTCTTTTCAAACAACCCTTTATGCTTTCTAGAAAAAAAATTACATCATTTCGGATCAACAATATGTCATTCAAATATACTTATCAGAAATGTTGTAGTGCTCCCACTCACTTTATTGTAGATACAAGTTTCTAACAAACTTTGTACAAACCCAAAAACTTTGATCACTCCATCAAAGCGTATATTCTGACTCCGAGATGCTTGCTCTAGTCCATGGAAGGATCGCTGGAGCTAGCATACCTTTTAGCATCCTTAGGATCGACAAAACCTTTCTAATTGTATCACATACAACCTTTCCTTACGAAAACTGGTAAGGAAACTTGTTGTGACATCCATCTGCCAGATTTCATAAATGCAGCTAATGCTAACATGGTTCCGACGGACTTAAGCATCGCTACGGATGAGAAAATCTCATCGTAGTCAACTCCTTGAACTTGTGAAAATACTCTTTGCCACAAGTCGAGCTTTATAGACGTTAACATTACCGTCCACGTCCGTCTTCTTCTTAAAGATCCATTTATCTCAATGGCTTGCCGATCATCGGGCAAGTTCACCAAAGTCCATGCTTTGTTCTGATACATGGATTCTATCTCGGATTTCATGGTCTCTAACCATTTGTCGGAATATGGGCCCACCATCGCTTCTCCATAGTTCGTAGGTTCAGTGTTGTCTAACAACATGATATCTAAGACAGGATTACCGTACCACTCAGGAGTAGTACATATCCTTGTCGACCTACGAGGTTTGTCAGTGACTTGATCCGAAGTTTCATGTTCACTATCATAAGCTTCCACTCAATTGGTGTAGGTGCCATAGGAACAACTTCATGTGCCCTGCTACACCCTAGTTGAAGTGACGGTTCAATAACCTTATCAAGTCTCCACCATCCTCCCACTCAATCCTTTCGAGAGAAACTTTTCCTCGAGAAAGGACTCGTTTCTAGAAGCAATTACTTTTGCTTCCAGATCTGAAATAGGAGGTATACCCAACTGTTTTGGGTTTTCTATGAAGATGCATTTATCCGCTTTGGGTTCGAGCTTATCAGCTTGAAACTTTTCCACATAAGCATCGCAGCCCCAAACTTTTAAGAAACGACAACTTAGGTTTCTCTAAACGGTGTTGTCTCAACGGAATTGCGTGGTGCCCCTTTTAAAGTGAATGCGGTTATCTCTAATGCCTAACCCATAAACGATAGTTGTAATTTGATAAGAGACATCATGGTATGCACCATATCCAATAGGGTGCAGTTATGATGTTCGGACACACCATCACACTGTGGTGTTCCAGGCGGTATTAATTGTGAAACACTTTCCACAATGTCTTAATTGTGTGCCAAACTCATAACTCAGATATCTCTATGATCATGTCATAGACATTTTATCCTCTTGTCACGACGATCTTCAACTTCACTCTGAAATTACTTGAACCTTTCAATAATTCAGACTTGTGTTTCATCAAGTAAATATTCTCAGCATCTACTCAAATCATCTGTGAAGTAAGAACATAACGATATCCACTGCATGCCTCAGCACTCATTGGACTGCATACATCAAAATGTATTACTTCCAATAAGTTGCTCTCTTGTTCCATCTTACTGAAAACGAGGCCTTTCAGTCATCTTGCCCATGTGGTATGATTTGCATGTCTCAAGTGATTCAAAATCAAGTGAGTACAAACGATCCATTTGCATGGAGTTTCTTCATGCATATATACCAATAGACATGGTTCGCATGTCTCAATCTTTTCAAAAACGAGTGAGTCCAAAGATCCATCTACATGGAGCTTCTTCATGCTTTCTATACCAATATGACTCAAATGGCAATGCCACAAGTATGTGGAACTATCATTACTATTTTATATCTTTTGGCACGAACATGTGTATCACTACGATCGAGATTCATTTTAGGTGCAAGACCATTGAAGGTATTATTCAAATAAACAGAGTAACCATTATTCTCCTTAAATGAATAACCGTATTGCGATAAACATAATCCAATCATGCTCAACGCAAACACCAAATCTCGATGGTAGAGGGAGCATGCGATGCTTGATCACATCAACCTTGGAAACACATCCAACACATATTGTCATCTCACCTTTAGCTAGTCTCCGTTTATTCCGCAGCTTTTATTTCGAGTTACTAACACTTAGCAACCGAACCGGTATCTAATACCCTGGTGCTGCTAGGAGTACTAGTAAAGTACACATTCATTTAATGTATATCCAATATACTTCTGTCGACCTTGCCTACCTTCTCATCTACCAAGTATCTAGGGTAGTTCTGCTTCAGTGACCGTTCCCCTCATTACAGGAGCACTTAGTCTCGGGTTTGGGTTTAACTTTGGGATTCTTCGCTAGAGCAGCAAATGATTTGTTGTTTCATGAAGTATCCCTTTTGCCCTTGTCCTTCTAGAAACTAGTGGTTTTACTAACCATCAACAATTGATGCTCCTTCTTGATTTCTACTTTCGCGGTGTCAAACATCGCGAGTTGCTCAAGGATCATCATGTCTATCCCTGATATGTTATAGTTCATCACGAAGCTCTAATAGCTTGGTGGCAGTGACTATGGAGAACCATCACTATCTCATCTGGAAGATTAACTCCCACTCGATTCAAGCGATTGTGGTACTCAGACAATCTGAGCACATGCTCAACGATTGAGCTTTTCTCCCTCAGTTTGCAGGCTTAAGAAACTTGTCAGAGGTCTCATACCTCTTGACGTGGGCACTAGTCCGAAATCCCAATTTCAGTTTTCGGAACATCTCATATGTTCCGCGACGTTTCAAAACCGTCTTTGGTGCCACAATTCTAAACCGTTAGCATTACGCACTGAACTATCACGTAGTCATCAAAACGTGTATGTCAGATGTTTCGCAACATCTACAGACGACGGTGAGGTTCAGCACACCGAGCGGTGCATTAAGGACATAAGCCTTCTGTGCAACAATGAGGACAATCCTCAGTTTACGGACCCAGTCCGCATAATTGCTACTACCAACTTTCAACTAAATTTTCTCTAGGAACATATCTTAACCAGTAGAACTAAAGCGCAAGCTATGACATAATTTGCAAAGACCTTCTGACTATGTTCATGATAATTAGGTTCATCTGATTAATGAACTCCCACTCAGATAGACATCCCTCTAGTCATCTAAGTGATACATGATCCGAGTCAAACTAGGCCGTGTCCGATCATCACTTGAGACGGACTAGTCATCATCGGTGAACATCTCCATGTTGATCGTATCTACTATACGACTCATGTTCGACCTTTCGATCTCTTGTGTTCCGAGGCCATGTCTGTACATGCTAGGCTCGTCAAGTCAACCTAAGTGTTTCGCATGTGTTCCGAGGCCATGTCTGTACATGCTAGGCTCTTCAACACCCGTTGTATTCGAACGTTAGAATCTATCACACCCGATCATCACGTGGTGCTTCGAAACAACGAACCTTCGCAATGGTGCACAGTTAGGGGGAACACGTCTCTTGAAATTATAGTGAGGGATCATCTTATTTATGCTACCATCGTTCTAAGCAAATAAGATGTAAACATGGTAAACATCACGTGCAAATCATAAAGTGATGTGATATGGCCAATATCATCTTGCGCCTTTGATCTCCATCTTTGAGGCGCGGCATGATCACCTTCGTCACCGGCATGACACCATCATCTCCGTCATCATGATCTCCATCATTGTGTCTTCATGAAGTTGTCTCGCCAACTATTACTTCTACTACTATGGCTAACGGTTAGCAATAAAGTAAAGTAATTACATGGCGTTTTCATTGACACGCAGGTCATACAATAAATTAAGACAACTCCTATGGCTCCTGCCTGTTGTCATTCTCATCGATATGCAAGTCGTGATTCCTATTACAAGAACATGATCAATCTCATACATCACATATATCATTCATCACATCCTTTTGGCCATATCACATCACATAGCATACCCTGCAAAAACAAGTTAGACGTCCTCTAATTGTTGTTGCATGTTTTACGTGGCTGCTATGGGTTTCTAGCAAGAACGTTTCTTACCTACGCAAAAGCCACAACGTGATATGCCAATTTCTATTTACCCTTCATAAGGACCCTTTTCATCGAATCCGATCCGACTAAAGTGGGAGAGACAGACACCCGCTAGCCACCTTTTGCAACTAGTGCATGTCAGTCGGTGGAACCTGTCTCACGTAAGAGTACGTGTAAGGTCGGTCCGGGCCGCTTCATCCCACGATGTCGCCGAATCAAGATAAAACTAGTAATGGCAAGAAGAATTGGCAACATCAATGCCCACAACTGCTTTGCGTTCTACTCGTGCATAGTAACTACGCATAGGCCTGGCTCATGATGCCACTGTTGGGGATCGTAGCAGAATTTAAAATTTTCTACGCATCTCCAAGATCCATCTATGGAGTATACTAGCAACGAGGGGAAAGGAGTGCATCTACATACCCTTGTAGATCGCGAGCGGAAGCGTTCCAATGAACGGGGTTGATGGAGTCGTACTCGCCGTGATCCAAATCACCGATGACCGAGTGCCGAACGGACGGCACCTCCGCGTTCAACACATGTACGGAGCAGCAACGTCTCCTCCTTCTTGATCCAGCAAGGGGGAAGGAGAGGTTGATGGAGATCCAGCAGCACGACGGCGTGGTGGTGGAAGTAGCGGGGTCTCGGCAGGGCTTCGCCAAGCTTCTGCGAGAGGGAGAGGTGTTGCAGGGGGAGAGGGAGGCGCCAGGGGCTGTCATGTTGCTTCCCTCCCTCTCCCCCACTATATATAGGCCCCCTGGGAGGGGGGCGCCGGCCCTGGATCCCATCTACAAAGGGGGGGGCGGCGGCCAGGGGGAAACTTGCCCCCCAAGTCAGGTGGGGCGCCCCCCACCCCTAGGGTTTCCAACCCTAGGCGCAGGGGGAGGCCCATGGGGGTGCCCCAGCCCACCAGGGGCTGGTTCCCTTCCCACTTCAGCCCATGGGGCCCTCCAGGATAGGTGGCCCCACCCGGTGGACCCCCGGGACCCTTCTGGTGGTCCCGGTACACTACCGGTGACCCCCGAAACTTTCTCGGTGGCCGAAACTTGACTTCCTATATATAACTCTTCACCTCCGGACCATTCCGGACTCCTCGTGACGTCCGGGATCTCATCCGGGACTCCGAACAACTTTCAAGTTTCCGCATACTCATATCTCTACAACCCTAGTGTCACCGAACCTTAAGTGTGTAGACCCTACGGGTTCGGGAGACATGCAGACATGACCGAGACGCCTCTCCGGTCAATAACCAACAGCGGGATCTGGATACCCATGTTGGCTCCCACATGTTCCATGATGATCTCATCGGATGAACCATGATGTCGAGGATTCAATCAATCCCGTATACAATTCCCTTTGTCAATCGGTACGTTACTTGCCCGAGATTCGATCGTCGGTATCCCAATACCTTGTTCAATCTCGTTACCGGCAAGTCACTTTACTCGTACCGTAATGCATGATCCCATGGCTAACTCCTTAGTCACATTGAGCTCATTATGATGATGCATTACCGAGTGGGCCCAGAGATACCTCTCCGTCATACGGAGTGACAAATCCCAGTCTCGATCCATGCCAACTCAACAGACACTTTCGGAGATACCCGTAGTGTACCTTTATAGTCACCCAGTTACATTGTGACATTTGGCACACCCAAAGCACTACTACGGTATCCGGGAGTTGCACGATCTCATGGTCTAAGGAAATGATACTTGACATTGGAAAAGCTCTAGCAAACGAACTACACGATCTTTTATGCTATGCTTAGGATTGGGTCTTGTCCATCACATCATTCTCCTAATGATGTGATCCCGTTATCAACGACATCCAATGTCCATGGTCAGGAAACCGTAACCATCTATTGATCAACGAGCTAGTCAACTAGAGGCTTTACTAGGGACATGGTGTTGTCTATGTATCCACACATGTATCTGAGTTTCCTATCAATACAATTCTAGCATGGACAATAAACGATTATCATGAACAAGGAAATATAATAATAACCAATTTATTATTGCCTCTAGGGCATATTTCCAACAACTGGGACCTGTCAGCGTAGAGCGACAAGCTATCGCGAGGTTGGACAGGGGAGACCAAGCCTTAACAGGACATGCGTTCGCAAATTTTCATAACAAGGAAAATATACACAAAAGACAATACAGACCCCTTACACACCCCCGTGGGGTACTCCATGATTCTTCGCAGAGAACAAAAGATGAAAACTTAGAGGAATCCTATCTACACCCTCCCGTGGCGGACGCCATCATCAACAGTGGGCCGAGGGAGGCCGGCGCCAACCCCATCCAGATCAGCGGCGGTGGCGGCTGGACGCCGCAGCCCTGCTCCGAGCCCAGCGAGAGCTCGGGGGGCGTAGCTGTCGTCGCTCGTCTCCGGAGTCTTGTAAAGCTCGGGAGAACCGCTGGACTCCCAGGGGCTGCTGCTGCTGGAGTAGCCACGAGCGGAGCGCGCGTCAACCTGGCGCTCCCCTCCAGGGCAACACTCCAGGCGGCGGCCCTCCGCGTCGAAGACCTTGAAGAAAAGCGTGCAGGCGCCATCAGACTCGAAGTGGATCGCGAGGGCGTCCTTCACACAACAAACCCGCGCGACCTCGCCCCAGCTGCGGATCATGAAGATCTTGCCGGAGGGGACCGCTTCGACCTCTGCTCCGGTCGCCGAAGCATCGCAGTCAGCATGCTGCAGCCAGAGCTCGAGAGGCCCCCTCGGCGGCATCACGTTAGAGAAGAATCGCAGGAAGCGGATCCAAGAGCTTGGAGGCATCAGCGCCCATAGCACAAGCTCGTGCGAGGAATCTGCGGCGGGGATTCCAGGAGCAACGGCACGCATCGCCATCGCGCGGCGAGCACGGGCGCGGCGCGGGCGGCGCCGCTCGTCGCTCCCTCCTCCTGCGCCCCAGGCTTGGGCGTACAAGGGTAGCGGATACCCCGGAGGATGCCGCTCGCACCAAGGCCTCGTCACCACCTGCATCGCCGCTTTGTCGCGACGATGGACCGGCCTCTTCTTTGGCGGGAGCGGCCCTGGATCATCGCAGGGAGCCTTTCCTTCCTCTTCAGCGGAAAACCTTCGGATGGGCGCCATTGCTGCTAAGAAGAGGAGCAAGGAGGAGGAAGCAGGCGAACCGCGGAGAGATGGGCGACGGGGGCTCTGCCCCCCTCCCCATTTATAGCGAAAGAAGACCAACCGGTGCCTTCCACGATCACAGGTAATGATGGTTTTCCTTGCATGTCGCACGGACTTGTCAAGTCGAGCAGTTGCCGAGGCAGCGTGGGGAAGCAGAGACGCCCACGTCCAATCAACCGCCACATGTTGACCAAGGCCGCAGGCTTTTGGGGCCCACAGTGCTCCGCGCTTGACCCTTGGCTTCGTCGCGAAGCCAAGCCCGAGCGCACCTTGGGCCCGGGGGCTACTGTCGGCGTTCTGGGAACGGGGGTCCCCACACTTGCCTGCCTGCGGCCTACGGCATGGCTATGTGAGCGGGCCTCTACGGCCCATCTTCATCAGCGAGACATTCAAGGCCCTCACGAGGGGCCAAGCCTCGCGAGGCGGACGACGCAAGACCTCCTCAGGAGCGACCTCACCAGGCTGCCTCGCGAGGAGCAGAGAAATCTAGGCAGGGCAAACCTCGCGAGGCTCTCGTGACGCGAGCCATGACGATCAAGATCAGGCGGGCGCCAGCGTGCGCAGCGTCCTTGTTTCCTCTTTGGTGCTAAGGAGGCAAGCGCAGGCACAGAGTACCGAGGCATCAAGCAAAGGTTTCCATATCAGTGCAACGAGACCAAGACCAGCAGGACGGCAGGACGGAGGTCACCATGGAGCCCAAGACGGCATCACCACCAGAGCCTTTTGCAGGCGAAGACCGCTTTTGTCAGGATAAGCTGTACTAGCTGTCCCCTTTCAAATTGGCCGTTGTTGGCTCCCTTCCCGCTCAATATTTGGGAAGAGGACCATGGCCTATATAAGTAGAACTAGCCACCATAGTAGGGGAGGGAGATCGGACCCTGAGCCAATCCTTAGCCACACACCGAGCACAAGAACACCTCAACCTCAGTAGGATGTTCTTCCCCTTGTACTGTTCATCATCAGCCCAAGAGGCAATCCACCACCGCCACACTGGAGTAGGGTATTACACCACAACGGTGGCCCGAACCAGTAAAAATCTTGTGTCTTTGTGTTGCTAGTTCGTCGAATTCGTCCGCGAGATCTTAGCGAGCTAGGGCGTAGATCGGTAGGGAGGAAATCTCCGCGCGCACCCCAGTGTTCGAACCTTGAGGGTTTTGCCGGAACCCGTGATCCGACAGATAGCTCCTATGGTCATCACACATGAGCGGATATATAGGTGGGCTAGGTGGGCAGGCGGCAACAATCTAAGTGCTAAAAGAGTTGTTCTTGAAAAAAGAGTTGTTCCAATGCTTCGTTTTGTTTGGATTTTCCAACTATGACCATTGGATAGAGTGAATCAATGGCTTACGTTCAAACTTATTCTCATACTATAGAATGGTATAGGAACATGGAGAGATTTGGTTGATTTTATATCGCTGAATAATATAAAATATTATGAGTGCAGGCGCTCCACCCTAGGTTTGTAGCTCCTTCTCGGTCGTCGGAAATCTATGTTCTTCCACTCTTTCATTTAAGACATGAGATTTGTTCATCCTGTTGCCGACACGCGGGACATCCATATGCCTCCATTTTACAAAATCATACTATATGCCTCCATGACACGCGGGACATCTAGCATCAAGGTGGCGTGTCATGCAAGAAAATGGAGATATGCAGTGCGTAAGTGAGTCGTGCACTTCGATGGCACCTAGTACTACGCAATATTTTTTCTCCTCGATGGCACGTGAATAGTGCACGTACTGAATGACAGAGCACGGGATGGTAGCCATGGACATGGCCGGCCCTTTTTGAAGAGAGTACTAATAAATATGTAACTTTGATGTGTCCCGTCAACTCGCAGAACGACGAGAAGCTTGCTTACTACGCCTTCTCCCTCGCCAACGCGTGCGTGGTGGCTCGCAGCACGAGGAGAAACTTTTGCTTACAAGCGGTGGACGTGCAGCAGTTCATTTGGTGTCAGATTGCCAGAAGTAGTACAATACCATCATTATTGTTCAACTTCCGGAAGAGGAGAAGAGCCAAGCGCAAGGTCACCTACTAACCTAGTACAGTACTACTACACACAAAGCTGGTCCACCTTTTAGAGCATGGTTAATTAATATAGGCGGCTCAAGCAGCGGCACATCATTTAGAGCAAGTACTCTCTTCGTGGGATCAAAGGAAGTGAAACAAAAGTTGGAGTGGATGCTAGATTGCCAATTAAAACATGATTACATAGGAAAAAAATCCTATAGCATTCTATCCTATGAATCAAACGACCAATGTAGGAAAATTATGAGGGGGTCTCTCCAACAGTGTTCCTCGGCTCGCACCTAGCATCACGGTGGTCGAACTTGGAGTCGTTCATCTGGTACACGTAGCATCTTAGATCTGGTACTCCAATTTTATGTTGGCTCTATGTCATGTGGCAACTTCATATACTAATCGGATGCTGGCTATACTACTACGGTACTCACAATCCAAGAAGTGACTCGAAAACCATTCATAAATTGAGTCTATGACACGCATTTGCAAATGTACCATTCATTACATACAACAAGTCATCAACACACAACGACAACGATGATACATGTTGGATTATAGATTATTTCCAACAAAACATTCCAGTAAATACTGAAGTTTTCATCACACAACAAATAACAAGCAATGAAATGAACTTCAACTCAACCAATCCTTGCCGTTCGAAACGCTTGCTTTGAACCATAGGTGCTCTGGGAAGGGCCAGCTATGGTCAATATCGAGAGCAACGCAGGACTGATCATCCAGGCTGAAGCAACATATATCAGGAGCAGGGTAGGGAACCACCGCAATGTCCGAGGTATAGATACAGTTGCTTCTCATAAATGGTAGTAACGCTATGTCAACAGCAGCTGGATCGCCTTTAACCATCATTGGATAGTTTGGTCCAAGGAAGAGCGAGTTTACTCCAAGACTACCAATACTGTACCAGGGAGAAGGTGTTGGCGCTAGCACACTAGTATCCATCCCGAATACCCTGCAACAGGTGTTGGAATAGGTCCGGAGAGGGCGACCATGGGAGACAACACCTGCTACCTCAGTAGTAACAATCACAGTGCACTGTATACAGACAAGAAGAGGTGATCCATCAGAATTAGTTGCCAGGCGCCACTGAGTATAGAAGTTCTGCTCGTCCTCATGCTCATGATCATCACCATCGTCATCTCCCCTTGGTTATAAAAAATTTCAAGTATAGGTGGTGGAATGTTCACGGGACCTTGGAAACACAAGAAGAAGGTTAATTAGTAAAGGGAAACTTGCTAACCCGCATGCATGTGGCTGAAACAATTCTAATTACGGTGGAAGACAAACGTACCGAAACTACGAGGATCCCATGCAAAAACAGTGCCACGAGTGGTGGCAGCAAACACAAGATCGTCGTATTCAATTGCATCACAATACTCATCCGTGTACAGAAACTGATTTTTGAGCAATATCCATGGACGAACCGTGGAATCAGTAATGACGGCAACAAGCTTGTCAAAGATAGCAACAACTTGATAGTTCTCGTAATTCCAAGAGCGGTTGGGAACTCGAGAAATTGCTATCTTCCGTAGACGACAGTCACCATGATCGTATTTGAACGTACGTAGATCATCTGTGTGCTCAACCTCAGGGTAGTCGGAGATTTTTGGAAGTGGAATCCGCTGACAAGTGTACACATTCACAAGTTCCCACTCGCAATTGTACCCAATATAAACAACCCAATCTCCATTTACGCCAGCCCAGGCCTTACCCTGAAGCGATGGCATCTTGACATCACACGTATCGTTATCAAGCGGCATCAACTTGCACAAGGCGAGGCCTCCGTCGTCCGCGCCCATGCGAACAGGCTTATAGCGAAGAAGATAAGGGAGATCAAACCGCTCCTGGACCCTTGGGTTCCTTGTAATGATGTTATTAGTTGAGTCGAGAATGGTCTTGAACGAACCTGCCATGCTAACCGAGGTGATGACGTCGCACCGATCAATGAGTTCCCCCACCACGTCATCTTTCAGATCGGGGCAAGAATAACGGGGTCGTTTCCGGCTTGTTCCCTCCATGGAGAAGACGATAAAACAATGGCAGAAAGAAGGGTGAAGGCAAATGGAGGAGGGAGGAAGAGCGTGCGACAGCAGTTCCAAATCGAGAGGGAAAGGCGAAGAGTTGGTGGACGGTTGCCAGTTTGCCACGGTACACGAAGAGGCGCCCCGGCCTACATGCCCTTTCGGAAATTGTACAAAAGGACTCACTGTCATCTCACTGACATGTTGGAACGGGACCACATGTCAACGAAACATGGTGTGTAATTTCTCGTGCAAAATGTGATCTGACCGCGTTGGCCCGAGGTGCCGCATTAGTTATCGACCTTTATTTTTTAATGGCGTGCCGTTCAGTTTTGAAGCACGACTAACTGGTACTGTTTGTAGAGAAAATATAAACTACTCTACCACTACTCCACCTCTAGTACTAGTAGTATAAAAAGATATATATGCTAGAGCTTCAGAGCTTTCTTGCTAAGGGCTGCCCACTTGCTTCTCACACTATCACCCTCTCTCCAGATCTAAAAAAGACAGCCTCTCTCTCCCTCCTCATCGGTGGTCACAGATCCGCCGGGGAAGAAAAGGACGTGCAGTATTGACGCACTCATCATCGGCGAGCGAGGTCACGCACTGACGACAAGTCCGTCCTCTCAGACCTAGCGCCCCCGCGGGATGGCCTCCGTCCCCAAGCTCGCTGTCGTAGTGCGTGCGGAGGACGACGACCACGAGCGAAGCCACTTCCCGCCGACCCTTAGGTATGCTACCTCTTTTCGAACCATACCCTTGTTCTATTGCCCCATCTGCCACGTCGTTGCATGTCGATCTTTTTCCACTCCACCATCTTCCCAATTTGCTATCCTCTGCTCTGCTGGTCACGCAGACGAAAACCTTAATTTGCACTATTAAAGGAAACCCTACTTCATGCAGACTAATCCATGTCTGGGTTGAATAAGGAAAGGAAGGGAGACTGTACTGTCCAAGAGAGTAGGCATCGAACCCCGCATATAGGTTGAAAAGGGGAAAATCAGTAGCTAAGGAACGAGTCTCGTGTCTCTTGGTTGAAGAAGGGTAGAAAGGCATGACAACGCAATCGAGAATGACCAGGTCGATCGGTTTGTTGTCCTCACATAGGAAAAAGGTGGCTAACCAGAACAAAAATGGGACGTAATCCACATATGCTGCCTGAATATTATTTGCTCTGGGCAACCATACCTCCCTCACCACTCTATGCGTCCGTGGAGGTACATCGTACTGGTGCGCCCACTGTCCGTATGGGCCTCCCATGCTCTTATTGTCACTTTTTTGCTGTTAGTATAACGCCAGCAGTCAAGTCAATAATTGCTACTACTAAAGTGATGCCACATTTAACTAATGCCGCACTCAGTCTAATGCCACCGATAAATTTAAGCAATGCCATTTAATGTCACTGGATTATTTCAGGGTTAGCTGTTGATTGTGGATGTATTAAAGATTTTTCAGCTAAGGCATTCTAATGCTGTTGCACAGCCAGTATACCAATGATGAAACTTGTTACTACCTTCAGATTTTTGCACTGTTAATGCTTATAGATTACATACCTCACTTTCATGAGATAAGTTAATTTTTTTGTACAGTGTCACCAAAATGCCAAGGCGCTGATGTCATTTTATTTTGGTTAAACTGCACAAAAAATTATGAAGACAAGAGGAGAGGTCAAGAGTGGGCACCTCCTCCTCCGGTCGTTGTCTTGATTCGTTCGATCAAGTTTTTATGTTTGATCGATTGTCAAGATTGGGATAGCAATTTTTAAGGTCCCCCCGATTTCAAAATGATATTTACCTTGGAGGTACATGGTTTGCAATTTTTTTATACTGTCATTAGTTAATAATTACCTTTAGACTTTTGTATTTGGTTTAATGCTCATGCACAGCTAGTATACAAATGTTGAAACGTGTTACCTTTACATTTTGTATTGTTAATTCTTATAGAAATCTTCCACTTCTAGAGTTTATTGAAATCTGTTCGGTAAAACCATTGTACTGTACCCTGTAATAAAATAACTACTCTACTGTTGCACTAGCCACTGGATTAGTGTATATTTGTAGTATTCGAAATTTCGAATGGTGTTGCATTAGCATATGGACATAAATAAAGTGTGGCAAGCTTTCCTAGATATGTGCTCAAGAAAACTACTACCTGTTTTTCTAAATACTAGATGTTTGGGTACTTTAAATTGAACCGCGAAAACGTCTTATATTAAGGAACAGAGGGTGTAGAGTTCACTCAAATTATCCCGGTAAAGCTAGTCACACCTTTGTTAAAATTAATGTTCATTATGTTATCAGAGGAGGTCTGTAAGTTTGTCTCTAATGCCTGTCGACTACATACCTGACATCATGATGTAATGTTAAGTCATTTCCTTTTGTAGAGTGTCACTCAATATTCAAGGCGGTGATGGCATTTTATTTTAGTTGAACTGCACAAAATATGCTTAAAAGAAGAGGAAAGGTCAGGAATCGATCATTCTTTCAGAAAGAACTATATATGCCTTTCTGACATCAGCCGTTGTTGCCTTATTTATTCCTTCAAACAGGTGGTTAGAAACAGTCTTGCTACCTTTTCCCATTAAGAAATTGGAATGCCTATATTTGTGAGTCTATGATTCAACTAGTGCCACTTTTATAGTAATCACACTTTCAATATCTATGCAAACAGGGATGCTCGATTTTAGTGGAACTGCACAAAAAGTCCAACTGGTTCAACATTAGGAGCATGTTTTCTTCCAAACCTTTATATCCAATTGATGGCACTATGAGCTGTTCATTGCGAAGGTACATGGTTTGCTACTATCTTGCTACTCTTTTTGTACTGTCATTAGATAGTAATACTAGTAGTTTGCATGTGAATTTATTGGCAGGGTGGACCTACATTGGAGGTGCAGGACAGGATTCAATGATTGGATGCTCAATTTCGGTTGTATCGATTTCACCTCATCCATCACTGCGAACATGGATATCCTTGGTCTGATGAAGAATAGGCGCTATATTTCTGCTCTGAACCAGCAAATCAATTCAGTATGAAATTGTCCAGGGCAAAACATGACTGTATCAAATTGTCCAGTGCAAAACATGGCAGATGCTAAGCGGAAGAGACATGTTTAAACCAAAAATACAAGGTGGGGTATATGTTTACTAGCTGCTTGATATTTGTGCAGACAGAGATGTCTGCCCGTTGCTATTTGGCAAACACACAAAGTGACCGCAATTTTGGTTGAACTGCACAAGAGAATAGTATAGTCACTACATGCAGTGCCATTTGAAAATAGACACAGAAAGATTGGATAGTCACTTCATGGACTGCAGAAAAGTAGTATTGTACTATTTATTGGCCAACACTAGGTGCTTCATTGCTTTGGTCTGATTATACAATGGGCATCATTTTGCCTAAGTTAAAGTTTGTATTCCAAAAATAGTCTCGCTGTGTGATCGAGAGAAGACCAAATCATATTGTAGTGGATGTTCCTCCATCATGTGTGGTTCATTTTCATGGTTCCAGCTATTGGTGAAACCACTTACGTTTACAAGAGGAATTGTAGCCTTCACAAACAAATTTGTCTTTCAGTCTGTACTGAATGTTCCAAGAGAAGCATCCATGTTAGTAGGCAGAACAGATGTTTTTTCTAGATCTTTGCTTTTGGAGCCACATATTTGTATATGATCTGTGAATCATTGAGATGCATTAACATGTTGATCTTATGTATGGGAATCATACTAGTTGGTTTTAGTTGCGACGCAAGATCCGAAGTGGCTGATCTTTCCTTTTGGAGCTACATATTTGTATATGATATGTGAATCATTGAGATGCATTAACAGTTCCTTATTTCTGTTCGCTCAGTGTTTACAAGTTACTAATCGATCACTAGCTAGCCTACTAATGCGCTCCTGGCAGTTTTAGTTGCGACGCAAGATCCAAAGTGGCAGTTTTTTGAATAAAAATGCCTACCTCTGAAGAAACTGACAAGCTGCTCTGAAGAAAATGCCATGCGAATCTGAAGAAACTGCCCGCGAAAACGTTCGCAAATGCCTTATCTCCCACCTAAAGTTCATCAAGTAACGCCCTCGGCTGCGACTCTATGCATGCTGCTCCGCGTACTGGCTACGAGCGATTTTGAGTGCCTGCATGCAGCCGGCCGTAATTAAGGCAGCTAACTGATGCGAAAAAAGATGCGCTTTAATTGTTGTGGGCCTTTTAAATCAGTGGAATTATTATTGACAAGGAGGGAGATGATTCGAGTGTACTCGTCTGACCGTCATGCCGGCGTGCGGCCCAGCACGGACGGGACACACCACTCACGGGACGGGATGGCACAGTCATAATTTCAGTTTTTCTAGTTTTCCATGGCAAGCTGGCGTGCTAAGCCATGCCTGCTTATGCATTGAATTCCGATGACCGCGATGACCGTCGCGTTTCCCGCGACACGCTAGTTCGCCTACCTTCCGCCTATAATTACTGTTTCCCGGGCTTCTTCGGTGGCACCATCACCCAACTCGCCCTATCCTCATAAGCCCCCACCGGCCCGAAGTCGCTCGCCACTTATCCTCGCTCTCGCCACGTCTGCCATGCCCCCGCCCGTCCGCGATAGGAGACACCGAAGGCGGTCACCGCCGGAACTAGTGTTCGGTTTTTCACCGGAAGGCAGACAGAGGGAGGAGGCATTCTATCGGTCTTTAGATAGCAATGCGGAGATCGAGGACTTGTTGGAGCGCGACCGCCTAGCAGAGGAGCAGGAGTTGTTGGAGCGCGACCGCTTGGCGGAGGAGCAGCGTATCGCTGATTTGCGCCACCAGCGGGACATGGAGCAGCAGCGCACCGACGCTCTGAGTCCCGAGCAGAGTGCCCGCAACTTGGCCGACTACATGGAGGCCGGCACCCGGAAAATAGCCCTGGAGGCTGTCGGGCATGCACGCGTTCGCGACGCCGATTTTTACTACCAGCTCGTCAAGTGGGTTTCCCACTTAGAAGCCGAAGCTTCGGTGGACCACGCCGGCATGGAAAGGGCCAACGCGCGCGAGCACCACGCCCTATCACACCTCTGGCAAGTCCGAGGCGAGGTGGAGGACGCCGGTGCCGGTGTTTAGCGTGTACCGCAGATGGCGGCCGGCATCGTCTAGTTAGCTAAGAGTAAGTTAGTACGTGTACGCTACTAGAGTATTAGTGGGACTAGATAGTTAACTTGGCTATGATGGTTGTCAACGTGGAAGTTCAGTACTCTATGTGTGGATCAGACCTGTTACTTTGCTTTGAATGTTGAACATTCCGTTTGAACGTATGGAATGGGCTGTTCTTTTTTTAAATGGGTTGTATTTGTCCTCCACGGGTTTAGAGGCTGACTTGTGGGCCTACCAAGTTGACGCGTACACAATCAGGAGATGATTGCACGTGGAGAGGATGACAGCAGGGACCCGCCAAGGTCATGGCATTACGCAAGCAAGTGCCTCCTTATTTCAAGCCAATAAAAAATGGCTCCTCCTAATGGATTTCTGACATATGGGTCCCATGCCATTGTCAACGTAGTCAATAAACGAGAGAATTGCACAATGAGCGGCTGACACTAGGGACCCAGCAGTCGCCCATTTATTTTTGTTTTGGGTTAATTTGATAAATCCCACTCCAAATCTGGTGTTTCTGAGAAATGCCACTGCAATTTCCACACTTTGAAAAATGCCATTTCATTCCATTTCCAGTGGCATTTTTCAAAGTCTGGAGTGGCGTTTTCCAAAGTTTGCAAAAATTGCAGTGGCATTTTTCAAAGTTTGGAAATTGCAGTGGCATTTTTATGAATCGCCATAATTGGAGTGGCATTTATCTAATTTGTTTTTGAGACAGAAGCAGGGTGTCAACTGGGCTGTGCGGGGCACTCTGGCCTGTCTAGACATCCTTATCTTTTATGTTTACCACAGACCAGCCCAGTAGTTTTTTTTTTCTTTCTGAAAATGGCTAGCCCAGTTTTTTTGTGATTTGCCAACTAAGTCGCTTTGTCAGGCCTGTTGGGCTGCAAATCTTTCAAGACGAGGAGAGCTTCATTCGACTGGCCGAGAAAATGGCCTATCAGTAATGAGAAATGGGTTGTACATTTTTAAAACACATCAAACCGGCAATTAGTTTCAAATTTCTTTTTTTTCATTTCGAGATTTTAAATTGCATTAATTTTTATGCGTGGACAATTTGTTGGATTTTATATTGATATACATTTATTTTTAAAATCAGTTCGAATGTGACTCGAAATTTCGGGATTAAAAACAGTTCGGACCGCACCAAAATATGCAAAATTTCGTATAATTTTTTAACCGTGGCCACAATATGGGCTAATGCTAACAAAAAGAATATGGGCTCCAAAAAAACCTTAAGAATTAGCAAATGCGCTGTAAATTATTAGAAATAGTGGCAGATGGGTTGTATGCTGATTTCCACAGATTTGAGGCTTTCCTAAAAAAAGGTTGACGCACAAGCAGTGACTGTTGGATGTCTATCCAACGGCCGTCGTGCTTCTTCAATCTCTGCTCTTCCTGCTCCAGCTGCTCAAACAAGCGCCGGCGGGACTGCCTGCTCCCTCCTCCCCGCGGCCGGCTGTGGTGCCGCGCAGGCCTCACCGCCCCACCATACTCCCATCACTGGCCTAGCCATCCCTCTACTCACCCACACCTGCTGTTATTCTCCGGTGACGGCAGACGAACCAGTAAACCCTCGTACAGTCGTACTCCCCTCCGCGTGGGAAACAACTGCCGAGTCTTCCCTGCCTCCGTGTCGTTCCCTTCCTAGGCCTCGCTGTCGTCCACCGCCCTGGTGCTCTCGGCGCGGCCCGGTCAACGTGGTCAACGACCGACATGCATCTGAAGTGGACTGTACATGGAGAGGCTGACAGCTGGGTCCACGGCCGCACGCAAGGAAATAATGATTCCTTCACCTGACATCTGGGAACCACCGAAAGGGCCTCTGTATTTCGCGAAAAAAAGTTACCGCCAGTGACAGCTCGGACCCACCAGCTATATCTTCGCACGCAAGGAAGTGCCTCCTTATTACGCACAAAAAAATGAATACTCCCCCTGCTAGCTGGGACCTAGTATAGTGGCAGGCTGACTTCTGGGCCTACTAAGTTGATGGGGACGGAGGGCTTTTTCAACTTAGTCAATATGCACGATTCTAGCTCCAGTGACCGTACGATGTCCATCCAACGGCCGTAGTGCTTCTTCAACCTCTGGTCTTCTTGCTCTAGCCGCCCAAACCAGCACCGGTCGTGCCTCGTGCTCCTGCCTCCCGTGGCCGGCTACGATGCGGCGGAGGCCTTACCGCCCCCTACTACTCCCACCGCTGGCCAGGCAATCCCTCTACTCACCCACACCCCCGTTATTCTGCAGCGACGGCAGCCTCACACCGCAGTGAACCCTCATATCCTCTATGCGTGGGCATCCACTGCCGCGTCTTTCCCCGCTCCGCGTCATCCCCTTCCTACGCCTCGCCATTGTCCATGGCCCTGGTGCTCTCGGCACGGCGTGGTCAACGTGGTCATGGAACGACTTCCATCGGAAGACTACTGTACGTGGAGAGGCTGACAGCTGGGTCCACGGCAGCCGCAAGGAAGTGCATCCTTATTACGCGAAATATAATTATTCCTCCACTTGACAGCAGGGACCCACCGGACGGGCCACCGTATTTGGCGAAAAAACATTTCCCGCCTGACTGCTGGGACCCATCGGATGGGCCACCGTATTTCGTGAAAAAAATGTTCCCCCGCTGTCAGCTCGGACCCACCGGAAGTGCCTCCTTATTACGCAGAAAAAATGCATACTCCCCCTGCTAGTTGGGACCCACCTTGGTGGGTGGCTGACTTGTGGGCCTACTAAGTTGACGGGGATGGAGTGTTTGTCAACTTAGTCAATATGAATGATTCTAGCTCCAGTGACCGTACGATGTCCATCCAACGGCTGTAGTGCTTCTTCAACCTCTGGTCTTCTTGTTCCAGCCGCCCAAAGCAGCGCCGGTCGTGCTGCATGCTCCTGTCGCCCGTGGTTGGCTGTGCTGCTGCGGAGGCCTCACCGCCCCTACTATTATCACCGCTGGCCAGGCCCTACGGCGACGGCAGCCTCACACCGCAGCCGAACCAGTGAACCCTCGTACTCCTCTCCGCGCGGGCTTTCACAGTCGCGTCTTCCCCGGCTCCGCGTCGTCCCTTTCCTAGGCCTCGCCATCGTCCACCGCCCTGGTGCTCTCGGCGCGGCGTGGTCAACATGGTCAAGGAACGAATTCCATCGGAATAGTACTGTACGTGGAGAGGCTGACAGCTGGGTCCATGGTCCCAGCAAGGAAGTGCCTCCTTATTACGCGCAAAATAATTATTCCTCCACCTGACAGTGGGGACCCACCGGACGAGCCACAATATTTCGCGAAAATAACGTTTCCCCCTGACTGCTGGGACCCACCAGCTGCATCTTCGCACGCAAGGAAGTGCGTCCGGGCAAAAAAATGATTCGCCCCCCTGACTGCTGGGACCCACCAGCTACATCTTCGCACGCAAGGAAGTGCCTGACAGTCAGGACCCGCCTGGTCGAAGCATACGTAGCGTTGTCATTCTAGTCGCGAACATGTACGTACATACTAGTCGATGTAGAGGCGCGCATGTGTCGTAGTAGAGGTGCGCACGTAGCATGTACACGTACGTACAGCGGCCAGTGTGCAAGAAAGAAAATACGGCCACGTACGTACATGCGGGCAGGGTCTCGAACGCCTACTCGCGCATATGTACGGCCAAGGCTCGTGTACATTGCTGGGTCAGAACGGAGAAACTGCGTCGTCGTCGTGTTCATGGGGAGCCAACCGGCTGGGTCGGAACGGAATGCATCATCGTGTTCATAGGGAGGGCTTGGATGGAACAGCCGATGGAAACGAGGCCTGGCGTACCGCAGAACGGAGGGAAAACGGCCTTGTGTTCGACTGGCCACGTTTGAAACGGGATCCTGTTCATCGGGAGGGGTCTGGCGTGCCGCAAAACGAAGGAAACGGACCTCCTACGGTCAAAATGGGGGTCCTGTTGATCGGGAGGGGTGTGGCGTACCGCAAAACGGAGGAAACAGACTTGTGTTGGAGCGCTATGGTCGAAACGGGGGTCCTGTTCATCGGGAGGGGTGTGGCGTACCGCAAAACGGGACTCCATGGGATACTATTCATCTCCGCCGACGACCCCATCCAGCCTCCCCGGGCTACTGTTCATCCACCGTCGACCTCCTCCAGCCTCCACCTGCGACTGTTCATCCACGGGCTCCTGCTCATCCAGCCTCCACCACGCGCTACTCCACCTGCGACTGTTCATCCACGGGGTCCTGTTCCTCCAGCCCCAACCAGCTCGATCGATCGGGGTCTTGTTCATCCAGAGGCAACACCACGGGGTCCTGTTCATCCACCCCCACCGGGAACTGTCCATCCAACCCCCCCCCCCCAGCAACGCTCACTGTTCATCCAGAGGCAACACCACGGGGTCCTGTTCATCCACCCCCACCGGGAATTGTTCATCCAAACCCCCCCAGCAACGCTCACTGTTCATCCAGAGGCAGCATCGATCGGCTTCAGTTAGCAGCAGTAGCGAAGGAATCGCTCGATCGGGTTCAGTTAACAGCCATCGATCGATCGCTCGGGTTCAGTAACGCGTAGCCTGCAGTGCAATCGCTCGGGTTCAGTTAGAGCCCAACGCCTCACTCGGGTTCAGTTAGAGCCCAACGCCCCGCACCCACGCACGTGCGTGTACGAGAGAAACGTGCATCGCTCGGCCCCGACCACCCACCGTAACCGGGAACACCCCGATATTTTCCTCGCCCTCGCTTCTACCACGGTTTTTTCCGTCATGGACGGCCCAAAGAATGTCATGCAGCTGCGTCTCCGGCCCGCCCAGGACGAAAAGCCCATTTTCTGTCATGATTTTTTGTCATAGAAGTAGGACCCCACCACATCTATGATGATACCGGGTTTTGTCACAATTATCGTCATAGAAGTGTCATAAGTATGACAGAAAAAATTTCGTTCGACCCAAAATGTCATGGATGTGTCTTTTTTTTGTAGTGTAACAGGCTTCTTAATGCAAACCCGGACAGACCACAGGAGAGGCGAGGGTTACTGCATCGATATGCTCGAGGGTGGCTGGCGAGCAAACAAAGACGGCGAGGCTCGGGCCGCCGCATGTTGGGAACGGCAGTGGAGGTACGCTTGACGCCGAAGAGCGGGCACACGGCCGGGGTGAGCACGACAGCGCCGAAGAGGGTTCTGTTGTGGATCTGGGGGAGGGGGGAGATGGCGAAGGAGATTGGGTGGACTAGTTGAGTGAACGCGGGCGGACGGTGGGGGGTGTTGGCGGCCTAGGTGAAAAGGGTGAAAAATATCCCCGGTCACCGCGCGCGCGGAAAGGCCTATGCAAACGGTTGCCTCTAAGCGCTCGTGTGCACAAACGGAATAATTTCGTTTGAAATGAAGACGTACTATTTTGAAATGAAGACGTGAGTTCATCGTTTCTCATCTAAATTTTTCGCACGTAGACCAATCACAATTTTACCACGGGTTTGATTTGCTAGCGCATTTAAGGTCTCGTGTGCTATAATAAGACATTTTTTGGCATTTACCGTGCATGTTTGCATATAAATCAATTCCTAGCCGGACAGCATCTCCTGTCAAAAGGGGTGAGGATTGCCGGTCGATCTGGGAGCATCCAACGCTGCAGACATACGATTCGTGGGGTTTGGGTTCTGGCCAATCAGAACGCATGACTCAGATCGCACGCGCAGCAAGGGGGGCATCGGCCACGGTTTGGTAGGCACACGACTTTCGTGTGTGAACCGTGTGCTATTTGAAAACATTTTTGGGAGGAGCTATTTGAAAACATGTACATGTGTTGTCGAAAGGGATGAGTGAGGGAGTCCTAGATTAAGGGGTCCTCGGACAGCCGGACTATATACTTCTGTCGCACTGTTGGACTATCAAGATACAAGATTCAAGACTTCGTCCCGTGTCCGGGTGGGACTCTCCTTTGTGTGGAAGGCAAGCTTGGCAATACGGATATGTAGATCTCCTCCCTTGTAACCGACTCTGTGTAACCCTAGCCCCCTCCGCTGTCTATATAAACCGGAGGGTTTAGTCCGTAGGACAACAACAATCATAACCATAGGCTAGCTTCTAGGGTTTAGCCTCTACGATCTCGTGGTAGATCAACTCTTGTAATACTCATATCATCAAGATCAATCTAGCAGGAAGTAGGGTATCACCTCCATCGAGAGGGCCCAAACCTGGGTAAACATTGTGCCCCCCGCCTCCTGTTACCATCCGCCTTAGACGCACAGTTCGGGACCCCCTACCCGAGATCCGCCGGTTTTGACACCGACATTGGTGCTATCATTGAGAGTTCCACTGTGCCGTCACGATAAAGGCTTGATGGCTCCTTCGATCATCGACAACGATGCGCTCCAGAGCAAGGTTTTCCTCCCCGGACAGATCTTCGTATTCGGCGGCTTCGTACTGCGGGCCAACTCGCTTGGCCATCTAGAGCAGATCGAGAGCTACGCCCGTGGCCGTCAGGTTAGGTTTGGAAATTTAAACTATATTGCCGGCATCCATGGAGACTTGATATTTGACGGATTCGAGCCGATGTCAGGTGTGCCGCACAGTCACGACGAGCATGACTTAGCTCTGTCATCCGACGGTGTTCGGGAGATCACACCTGCGGCTACTCCGGCCCTCAATCCGGAGCAGATTGAGCCGTCCGAGGACGGGTGGATGGACCCCGCCACGGAGGCCGCACACTCAGCGGCGATAGAGCCAAATACTGACTTCACCTCCTACGAGACCTGTGTTGCCGGATCCTTGGATTCGTCCCCGACCACGGGCTCCGAACCGCCTGCGTCCGTGCCTAGCGAATCTGATTGGGCACCGATCATGGAGTTTACCTCCGCGGATATTTTCCAGCACTCACCCTTGGGCGACATGCTAGATTCTTTAAAGCCTCTCTCCTTGTCAGGAGACCCTCGGCCGAACTATGTCCGGCTCGAGTGGGAGGCGAACGACGAAGAAATTCGGTCCCCACCCACCACCCACTTAATAGCCACTGTTGACGATTCAGCCGACATACTCGATTTTGACTCCGAAGACATCGACGGTATGGACAACGATGCAGGAGAGGAACAGGAACTACCGCCCATAGGGCGCTGGACAGCCACTTCATCACACGATATATACATGGTGGATACACCCAAAAAAACAATGACAAGGAACGGAAGGATGCAGAGAAGCAATCAAAGCGACGACGTAGGCGCCGCTCCAAATCCAGCCTCGGCAAAAACAGCGATAACAGCGCAAGAAAGAATAATACCCCGGTCGACTCCAGAGGAAACGACGACCACATGGACCCAGCGACAGAGCAGGATGAGCCAGCGGACGGTGAACATAGTACGGAGCCGCTGTCCGACAACGGTGACGCCGAGGGTAAAGCTAATCAACCTGTCTCCGGAGAGGAGAACAGTCCGGACGACGATGCACACATCATCCCGGAAAGGCACTTGGAGCAAGAGAACCTCCATAGAAGTCTTCTTGCCACCGCGAGGAGTCTAAAGAAGCAGAAGCAAAGGCTCAAGGCCGCACAAAATACACTCAACAGTAGATGGAACAAAGTGCTCGACACTGCAGAAAAATACGGTGGCAGTCACCACACAAAGAGCTATCCAAAGCGCAAGCTGCTGCCTGAATTCGATGACGAGGCTTTAGAGCCTATACAGCCAAAAATAAAATGGCCGATCTGCCGGATCGACCACCCCGTGGCCGCGATGGGGCGGCTAACGATGTCGGTATGACCAGGTCCATCTACGGATCTAAGAAGCGCGCTCCGGCACAAAATCAAAACCAAACACTACAACCGTCAGAACGTCATGACACATCCAAGTACAGGGGTGCCCCCCCTATGCTTCACCGATGAGGTGCTGGGTCACGAATTTCCAAAGGGATTCAAACTCGTGAACATAGAGGCGTACGACGGAACGACAGACCCTGGGGTCTGGTTCGAGGACTTTATCCTTCATATCCATATGGCTCGTCGAGATGATCTCTACGCCATCAAATACTTGCCCCTCAAGTTGAAAGGACCAGCTCGGCATTGGTTGAAGAGCCTCCCCGAAAACTCAATTGGAAGTTGGGAAGAGCTTAAGGATGCTTTTAGGGCTAATTTTCAAGGGACCTATGTCCGGCCTCCGGATGCAAACGATTTGAGTCATATAATTCAACAGCCCGGAGAGTCACCCCGAAAGCTTTGGAACAGATTCCTCACTAAGAAGAATCAAATTATCGACTGCCTGGATGCCGAAGCCTTAGCGGCTTTCAAACATAGTGTCCAGGACGAATGGCTCACCAGAGACCTCGGCCAGGAAAAACCGAGGACAATGGCAGCCTTAACAAGCCTTATGACCCGCTTTTGCGTGGGCGAAGATAGTTGGCTGGCCCGTAGCGGCACCAGCGACCCAGGCATATCCGAAGTAAGGGATGGTAATGGGAAACCGCGATGCCATAAAAGCAAGCATTGAAGCAATGAAGACAGCCCAGACAACACGGCGGTAAATGCCGGATTCAGGGGCTCTCAACCCGGTCAACGGAAAAAGCCATTTAAAGGCAGCCGAGATGGACCGTCCAGCCTAAACAAGATTATAGACAGATTATGTCAGATTCATGGCACCTCCGACAAACCTGCAAATCACACCAACAGTGCTGGGTCTTCAAGCAAGCCGGCAAGCTAAACGCCGAGCACAAGGGGAGGGAGACACCAAGTGAAGACGAGGATGAGCCTCGCCGGCAAAACACTGGGGGACAGAAAAAATTCCCACCAGAGGTCAAAATAGTGAACATGATTCACGTAACGAAGAGGAGGAGCAAACGCGCACTCTGAGATGTATGCGCCGTGGAGCCCGTCACCCCCAAGTTCAACCGTGGTCGGCCTGCCCGATCACTTTCGATCGCAGGGATCACCCGACTAGTATCCGGCACGGAGGATCTGCTGCCTTGGTGCTAGACCCAATAATTAACGGATACCATCTCACCCGAGTCCTTCTGGACAGCGGCAGTAGTCTCAATCTGATATATCAGGACACAGTCCGCAAAATGGGGATAGACCCGACAAGAATTAACCAAAGCAATACTACCTTTAAAGGAGTAATACCAGGCCCAGAGGCCCGCTGCATGGGCTCTCTAGTACTAGAGGTTGTATTCGGTTCTCCCGACAACTTCCGAAGTGAAAGGTTAACCTTCGACATCGCTCCATTCCGAAGCGGCTATCAAGCACTACTCGGAAGAACGGCCTTCGCTCGTTTTAATGCAGTACCGCATTACGCTTATCTTAAGCTTAAGATGCCCGGTCCACGTGGCACCATCATAGTTAGCGGAAACACAGAGCGTTCCTTGCGTACGGAAGAATGTGTGGCGGCTTTAGCAGCCGAACACTAACTGGCCTCTCCAACCAGAATAAACGATCGGTCGTCAAGACCGCGGACACGGCTAGACGAGTCCGGCACACCACTAGCTGTAATAGCCTAGATAAACCTGAGATGGGGTCGATGGATTTACCCCCATAGGTGGTGCTAGGGGCTTCCCGCATATAAAAAGGACTACAGTTCGGCTTGACCTTATTTTGATTGAATTTTAATGTTTCATTAAGAATAATCAATTTTTCGCATGAAGACTTTCACCTGGCTTTTTTCTTTTGCAGATGATCATCGTGCCACACCCTTCCAGGATACGGTACAACGGAGACACATGCGCAGACGTGCAGCAGGGCCCCGCTCAAAGGTTTCTTTTTAGATTAAGACCCTGTGTAAACCTTTCTTACTGTCTCTTGTTGTTGTACACCCTCCGGATATTCAACACAACCGAGAGGGATGCTGGCGTTATTGGCATTTCGCCACGTCAGACTAATGCACATACCTGGAAATTTAGGGTTTATCGAGGGCGTTACTCAGCCCAGCATATGTTGTAAAGTCTGAATACCTTAGGGAGTGTTCGGCGTCGCGAGTTTGGCCTTATATGCACCAGCTCCGAATCATGTCTTTGGTCAATAGTTGGGTTTGCCCGGCTCCCGTGTTTTGCTACCTTACGTTCCGCTCTATCGGCTAAGGTGGCACCGAGAGAACTGCTGCGATTGTGCCCTGGTTCATCTGGATGAGCACCTCAGCAGAGAAAGCCGAAAACTGACTATCATGATAAAGCGCGAGACTGGTCAACCACTTGATGACTCATCGGAATCTTCGCGATTCCTCCGCATTAACGAAGGACCGGTTTCCCGGTCATGTATGTACGCGCATCGTATTCGGATAGACGCGGAAGTACCAGGGGCTATATAGTAGCCCCACCGTCAAACTCCTATGGCTAAGTGAAAGTGTTAAAGCAATATAGTCTGATTGCCTTGTTCGCCGCGCTATCACCTCCTTAATGGACCAAGACGTTGGATCAAGTGTGAATACGCGCTTTTCCGAACACCCCCGCATTATATGCGTGGGGGCTGAAGCCGGCGACTATAAACTTTTAGGGTATATACATACATAAACGGCCGCACAGGAGGCATCATAATACTTACAGGCAAAAGTATAAACACAGCCTTTATAATCATAATAGCATTATTTTTACAATTGGGATACATGTCACTAGAACATGATACTTTTCGAGCACTTAGCCTCTATTAAACCAGCGCCTTCTAGGACTTCTTCAAAATAGTGCTCGGTCGATACCTGGCCTACGGCCGAACTCTGGGTTGCAATAGCGGTGGCCTCCATCTCTGCCCAGTATGTCTTAACACGGGCAAGATCCATCCGCGCACCCTCTATGCACGCCGACCTCTTTGCAGCGTCGATATGCGGCACAGCACCAAGGAATCGTTGAACTAAACCAAAATAACTATTCGGCCTTGGTCCTTCTGGCCAAAGATGATCCACGACAGACCTCATGGCAAGCCCGGACAACCTATGGAGCTCAGCCCACTCGGCCATTTGCTCATTTAACAGCAGCGGACGCGTTGGAGCACTGAACTGCGACCAGAACAACTTTTCCACTTCATGATCTTTTTTATCTTTGAAAAACTCAGTCGCATCAGCAGCACTCGCTGCCAAGTCCAAGTACGCGTCTGCAGCACTCCATAATTGATCCAGAGGGGCATACTTCGGATCTCCGAACTTCGTCCGCAACAAAAAGGGCTTCCCAACCGTGATATCTCCGGCTTGACGAAGCTCCTCCTTCGCCGCTCTGATTTTAGAGCGGGTCTCCTTGGCTGCTACCATGGCTTTCTTCAGGTCCGCCGCTTTCGCTTGGCTTTCCTTTTCAAGAAGCTCATACCGGTCGGCGGCACCCTTCAGCTCAACAGCCATCTTGGCTATTTTATCTTCGCTCTGGCGGTGAGCAGCCTGTTCGGCTCTTAATTCTTCGACCACCTTTAGGGCGGCCGCATCACTTCTCCTGGCTTGTTCCTTGGCTCGGGCAAGCTCCGCCCAAGGGTCTCCACAGCGGTAGCTCCATCTGCAGTCACAGCATATTATAGATACTAGCATCATGCTCCTCTTAAATATCTATTAACCACCGAAGAATACATACCCTGTGCCTCGTCAAGCCGCTTGTTTACAAGCACGATGTCGGCATCTGCCGAATCAAGTTGCCGCTTCAGTTCGGCAAACTCACCAGTCCGGCTAGCCACCGGACCCTCAGCCGCCTGCACGTGAAAGCAGCATGATCATTACCTGGGACTATGATCCTCTGTTTGCCGCCTTTAGGACAGCAACCAGAGTCTCAGGACCTACTATCTTTATAGGGCACACCTAGCGTGTGCGATACCGTCAAAATATATATTACTTTGCGTACCTCAAACCCTTTGAGCGGGCTCATAAAAGCTTCATGCAACCCACTTTTGGTGGATGAAATCCTCTCAACCACCGTACCCATTAAAGTACGATGCGCCTCTGAGATAGCCGCTTGCTCCAGAAGACCCATCAGTATGTCCGGTTGTGCATCGGATAGTCCCGGACTCTTTCTGTTGCTCTCCTTAGGAGCCGAATCCTCCGGACTTCAGGTGGCCAAAGTGTTACCTTTCGGCCTTGGCGGATCAGGAGAAATCCTCCGGGACGACACCTCAGGGTCATCCGCCTCATGAGGCGGGGAGACAGGGGGAGGCGTTTCGCTCTCCATCATCTCCGGAAGAAGATCCCCCGAAGACGAACTCTGTCGAGAAGGGCTATGATCCGAACTGCAAGACATACGTGTCGGTTATTGTCCTCGGAGATGAAGCAGGATATATTTACCAAAAGTACTCTTGTTCACTTACAGCTCGGTGGAGGGCTGATCCCCTTGCGGGCACTGTGCAGTAAGGATGCCCTCCGGGGCAGGGCCCTCTGGTGAAGGTTTCTTCCCTCGTTTGGAAACTCTTGTTTCCAAGTCTTCAGAGGCGGTCCTTTTCCTTCCTTGGGGAGAGGGAATTTCAGATTCTTCTCCCCGGTTATCCTCCTTCCCGGAGACACTAATTCCCCCGGTTTGGATGAGTAATGAGTGAGGCCCGCTTTCGGCTTCTTTATTCCTCCCTTTATCTTCCCCTGATGGCGCTTGATAAGGTGCGAGCTCAAGCATCCTGGCTAGTACAGGATCCGGTGAGCCCTCGGGAAGGGGGGCCGAACACCTGATCATCTTCGTCTTTTTTATCCAATCCTGGTCAAAGAGTGATTTTTCATAATGATGTTGTGACAAATTAAAAGACAGTGTGTTCGGTCGCAGAATTATTTACGTGGGTATCTGGACGATTGCAGTTTAGACCCGCATCCTCGGTGGTGTCCGGACACTTTATTCGTGATCCGAAGAACAATCCATACATCTCTTCGAGTGTCACGCCAAAGAATTGATGAATAGTTCACGGTCCTTCCGGGTTGAACTCCCACATACGGAGAGGTCGACGTTGGCATGGCAGGACCCGACGAACTAGCATGACTTGCATTACCTTGACAAGGCCGACATCTCTCTTGAGGAGATCTCGGATGCGACTCTGCAATGTCGGCACGTCATTAACTGGCCCCCAGTCCAGCCCCTTGTTGACCCATGACGCCAGTTGTGGCGGGGGCCCGAACAGAAGGCGGGGCAGCTGCCCACTTAGTACTTCGGGGAGCCGTGATGTAAAACCACTCCCGCTGCCATAAGTTGGACATCTCCGGGAAGGAACCCTTTGGCCATGGAGCATCAGCGCCTTTACTTATTATGGCACCTCCTCATTCTGCGTGTCGCCCATCGATCATCTTCGGCTTCACATTGAAGGTCTTGAGCCATAAGCCAAAGTGTGGAGTGATGCGGAGGAAGGCCTCACACACGACGATAAACGACAAGATGTGAAAGATGGAATTTGGAGCTAGATCATGGAAAATCAAGCCCGTAATAGAACAAAAGCCCTCTAACAAAGGGATCAAGACTAAAGCCTAGCCCTTGGAGGAAGTGGGAAACAAATACGACACTCTCGTTGGGTTCGGGAGTAGGGATGACCTGCCCTGGAGCAGGCAGTCTGTGCGAGATTTCAGCGGTCAGATACCTGGCTTCTCTTAGCTTCTTGATGTCCTCCTCTGTGACAAAGGAGGCTATCCACCGGCCTTGAAGGTTGGATCCGGACATGATTGAAGGTCTGAAGTGCTTATCCGGAGCCTTGGGTGTTGGAATTCGAGGTGGGGGAAGGGAAGGATCGAGCGCGAGAAGAAAAGGACAGGCCTTGGCCCCTTTATAAAGAGGGTGAATATTGAGCGTCCTCCGCATGGCCGTTTGGAACTTGCCTAAAATCGAGGAGTCATACCAACGGGCACGATTGGGTTACCCACACCCGTATTGATGAGAATCCCGTGATAAGAGGAACACGATCTCTGCTTCGACAAGACGTGCCAATAAAACCGCCTCGCAACACGTGCAGTGGCAGGCTGGGAAAAACGGTTCGTCATGACCGGACCACGGCAGAACGTCACGCTATGAAAAGTTGTCAGCAGATTAGATTTGTGGGAATATTATACTCCCTACGGTGGTATGTGGAATTTGTTTTGCAGAGCCGGACACGATCCTAGTGTTCAAAAATCTTCTATGGAGTATTCGGAGGAGGAACCCGCCTTGGAATGCCGAAGACAAATCTGCGCGCCGGACTCATCGTCATTGAAGCCTGGTTCAGGGGCTACTGAGGGAGTCCTGGATTAAGGGGTCCTCGGACAGCCGGACTATATACTTCTGCCGGACTGTTGGACTATGAAGATACAAGATTCAAGACTTCGTCCCGTGTCCGGGTGGGACTCTCCTTTGCGTGGAAGGCAAGCTTGGCAATACGGATATGTAGATCTCCTCCCTTGTAACCGACTCTGTGTAACCCTGCCCCCTCCGGTGTCTATATAAACCGGAGGGTTTAGTCCATAGGACAACAACAATCATAACCATAGGCTAGCTTCTAGGGTTTAGCCTCTACGATCTCGTGGTAGATCAACTCTTGTAATACTCATATCATCAAGATCAATCAAGCAGGAAGTAGGGTATTACCTCCATCGAGAGGGCCCGAACCTGGGTAAACATTGTGTCCCCCGCCTCCTGTTACCATCCGCCTTAGACGCACAGTTCGGGACCCCCTACCCGAGATCCGCCGGTTTTGACACCGACAATAAGGATCACCGTTCGATCAAGGAGAATCCAACGGTGCAGACGTACGATCCGTGGGGTTTGGGTTCTGGCCAGTCAGAATGCATGACTCAGATCGCGCGCGTGGCAGAGGGGTGGGGGTGCATCGGCCACGGTTTAGTGGACACACGGCTTTCGTGAGTGAATCGTGTGCTCTTTGAAAATATTTACATTACCTAACATCATATTTTTGTTCGAATGAAAACATGAGTTCATCGTTTCGCCTCTAATTTTTTTCCACGGTAAGAAATCTTGAGTATAGTGGAGAGTGTCATACACTAGTATCATGAATATACAGTACATATGATACTACCTTTAATTAATTATAGCGCATAGCTAGTATAATACATAGAGTATAGTATATCATATATATATATCATATTTATTGCCATGCATGACACAAATTAGCATCGCATTTAACATGATACGGTATCTACCTACTATATGTTACTCTAACCCTCTTTATATATATTTAATTCTTTCCCACATCAGCATATATACTTGCTATTTCCGAGTGCATGACATCGTACGGCTATGATACCACCACTACGGCCAGCCTTATATAGGGAGTATCATATAGTACTATATATATAGTATCATGCATATGACACTAGTGTATGATACTACGTACATACCTTCATAGTGCATATATAGTATCATAGAGTAGTACTAGCTCCCTCTGTAAACTAGTGACCTAAACACTCTTATATTAGTTTACGGAGGGAGTATATATGACCGTATTTATGGCTATGCATGACACAAAGTAGTATAGCATTTATTTTATATATATATGTTACGGTATCTACCTATGTTACTGCTTCTTTGCCACATCATCATATTTTGTATTCCCAGATGCATGATACCGGCTATGATACCCCCACTATGGCCACCCTAATAAGGTTGGTCGTAATATGGGAGTATCAAGCGGTATGATGCATGCCAACTAGACTTTTTGGATGATGTGGCACACAGTTAAATGATGAAAGAGAGGGTGTGTGGTATCGTATCATGATACCGTATCATATTAAATGTTATACTACTTTGTGTCATGCATGGTAATTAATAAGGAACCTAAGATACTAACTCATGATACTATGCATGCGCGCATTACGAAGGTACTGCCGATCATATACTAGTATCATGAATATATACTCCCTCCTTTCCGGTTTATAGTCATATCTCAAAATTTTAGTTTCTCCATTTTATAAGGCTCAATTTGGTTGTTCCCCATCACATGTCCAGATTCCAAGGTGCATTAAATCATTGCATGCAAGTATTAATAGAAAGTTGACCAATGCATGTACTTTATATATGCATGCATGTATTGCAATTAATACATTGGAAAACATAAATTTTTGAGGAAAACAAAAGCATTAATTGGGTGTTCTTGCAAACTACAAAAGGTATTCCACCACTCACCATCTACCTTGGTTGGTGAGATTTTTGAATTGAGCCCTATAAGGCTGGTTGTAATGGGGAGTATCATATATATAGCTAGTAGTATCATGCATATATATGATAGTGTAGCTAGGATACTAGCTACTTCCGTAATGCATAGTATCATAAGTTAACATCTTAGGTTGCCTTACTAATCACACAAAGTAGTAGTACAACATTTAATATGACACGGTATCATGATATGATACCACATCCTCTCTTGTGTGGCACATCATCCAGAAAGTCTAGTTGGCATGCATGATACCGCTTATGATAATACCATTACAACCAGCCTAGCTAAACCTGAAAGGAGGGAGTATGAGACTAGCTAGCCACAATGGAGAGTAGTACACTGGGAACATACACATATCCCTAGACTATATATGTTAGTACCTTCATAGTGGGTAGTAACATAAGTGTAGTGTCATGCAGAGCTTCATTTCTTAGGTTACAGACTCATATTGCATTGGGACATGTGATGCTACAATAACTATCAGTTACAAAAACTATCTCTCTCCTCATTAACTTATTGCCACATAAGCAAGTTTGCTGAGTTGGAGTCGGTGTTACTGCTGAAGTTACTCCCACTGTGGCTAGTCTGATACTAGCTAGTCGTCTATGATATACTAGCTACCTCACTAAGAGCATGGTTAATAATACAGCCAAGGGTCGACTATAAGAAGTTGACATGTCATATAAGCCAACCTCTTAGCGGGTATGTACAACAATAAGTTTTATATACGTACTAGTTTATCAATAGTTGGCCCACCTTACATCCTCACAAAGTGTCTTGGGTCTCCTGTTGCAGCTGATTCTACTAACCAAGAGCCCGCTTCTCTTCTCTTTCCTCGAACTAATAAGCACATATATATTATTCTATTCCTTATAGCCAGATCACTACCCACAGTGGGAGTAACATAGGTAGTAACATCACACATATCTAGATAAAATAGATGATGTGGTAAGCAATAAATGAAGAAATGGAGGAAAGTGGATATGTTGATGTTACTACCTATGTTACTCCCACTGTGGGTACGGTATATAGTCTTACTATAGTATGAGACTACCCACAATGGGAGTAACATAGGTAGTAACATCACACATATCTAGATAAAGTAGATGATGTGGCAAGCAATAAATGAAGAAAGAGAGGAAAGTAGTAACATAGCTAGTTACTAGTAGTATGAGTAACATCACATGTACATATCAAGGCAAGATGTGTCTATAGCCTAATAAATGAAGTGTTGCATGTTACCACACATATATGTTACTCCCCACTATAGAGGTAGTAGCTTAGACTATAACACATGGGCATGTTACTAGTCTATGTTAGGCTAGCCATAGTGGGAGTAACTTAAATAGTAACATAACGCACCCCAAGACTTATATGCTTATGTGGCAAGGAGTTAATGAGGATAGAGGTGCTTGTGGTAACATAATATATTACCGTAACATAACACACCCCAATGCAAAATCAGTCTACAACCTAATAATGAATGCTTGCATGACACTACACTTATGTTACTACCCACTATAATGGTAGTAACATAGACTAGTAACATATGCATGTTACTTGTCTAACTTACTTCCCACTATGACTAGCCTTACTACCCATTGTGGCTAGTCTGAGTAACATCACACATCTCAAGGCAAGATGAGTAGCCTAATGAATGAAGTGTTCATGTTACTACACATATGTTAATCCCCACTATAGAGGTAGTAACATAGACTAGTAACATTCTATGTTACTACCCATTGTGGCTAGCTAGTCTTATGTCACTTTATTGTGTACTTGCTCTAATAATGCATAGTATCATAGAGTAGCTAGTATCATATGTAGTACTTTATTTATATTGTCATGCATGACACATAGTAGCATAACAATTATTATGATACGGTTTCTTTTGGGGAACGTAGCAGAAATTTAAAATTTTCTACGTATCACCAAGATCAATCTATGGAGTCATCTAGCAACGAGAGAGAGGGGAGTGCATCTACATACCCTTGTAGATCGCGCGCGGAAGCGTTCAAGAGAACGGGGTTGATGGATTCGTACTCGTCGTGATCCAAATCACCGATGATCCTAGCGCCGAACGGACGGCACCTCCGCGTTCAACACACGTACGGAGCGGGGACGTCTCCTCCTTCTTGATCTAGCAAGGGGGAGGAGAAGTTGATGGAGATCCAGCAGCACGACGGCGTGGTGGTGGAAGTAGCGGGATCCCGGCAGGGCTTCGCCAAGCGCAAGCGGGGAGGAAGAGGTGTCACGGGAGGGAGGGAGGCGCCAGGGCTTGGGGTGCTGCTCCCATGCGCCTCCCCACTATATATAGGGGTGGAGGGGCTGGTTTCTTGCCCTCCAAGTCCATTGGGGCGTTGGCAAAGGTGGGGGAAATAAATCCCATAATTTCCCTTCCCCACCGATTGTTATCCCCCTTTTTTAGGGATCTTGATCTTATCCCTTCGGGATATGATCTTATTCCTTCTAAGGTGGGATCTTGGTGCGCCTTGACCAGGGGTGTGGGGCCTTGTCCCCACTACCCACGTTCATGTGGGTCCCCCCATGCAGGTGGGCCCCACTTTGGAACCTTCTAGAACCTTCCCGGTACAATACCGAAAAATCCCGAACATTTTCCGGTGGCCAAAATAGGACTTCCCATATATAAATCTTTACCTCCGGACCATTCCGGAACTCCTCGTGACGTCCGGGATCTCATCCGGGACTCCGAACAACTTTCGGTTAACCGCATACTAATATCTCTACAACTCTAGCGGCACCGAACCTTAAGTGTGTAGACCCTACGGGTTCGGGAGACATGCAGACATGACCGAGACGACTCTCCGGTCAATAACCAACAGCGGGATCTGGATACCCATGTTGGCTCCCACATGTTCCATGATGATCTCATCGGATGAACCATGATGTCGAGGATTCAATCAATCCCGTATACAATTCCCTTTGTCAATCGGTACGTTACTTGCCCGAGATTCGATCGTCGTTATCCCAATACCTTGTTCAATCTCGTTACCGGCAAGTCACTTTACTCGTACCGTAACGCATGATCCCATGGCTAACTCCTTAGTCACATTGAGCTCATTATGATGATGCATTACCGAGTGGGCCCAGAGATACCTCTCCGTCATACGGAGTGACAAATCCCAGTCTCGATTCGTGCCAATCCAACAGACACTTTCGGAGATACCTGTAGTGCACCTTTATAGCCACCCAGTTACGTTGTGACGTTTGGTACACCCAAAGCATTCCTACGGTATCCGGGAGTTGCACAATCTCATGGTCTAAGGAAATGATACTTGACATTAGAAAAGCTCTAGCAAACGAACTACACGATCTTGTGCTATGCTTAGGATTGGGTCTTGTCCATCACATCATTCTCCTAATGATGTGATCCCGTTATCAATGACATCTAATGTCCATGGTCAGGAAACCATAACCATCTATTGATCAACGAGCTAGTCAACTAGAGGCTTACTAGGGACATGTTCTGGTCTATGTATTCACACATGTATTACGGTTTCCAGTTAATACAATTATAGCATGAACAACAGACAATTATCGTGAACAAGGAAATACAATAATAACCATTTTATTATTGCCTCTAGGGCATATTTCCAACAGTCTCCCACTTGCACTAGAGTCAATAATCTAGTTCACATCACCATGTGATTAACACTCAAAGTTCACATCGCCATGTGACTAATACCCAAGAGTTTACTAGAGTCAATAATCTAGTTCACATCACCATGTGATTAACACTCAATGAGTTCTAGGGTTTGATCATGTTATGCTTACGAGAGAGGTTTTAGTCAACGGGTCTGCAACATTCAGATCCGTGTGTGCTTTACAAATCTCTATGTCATCTTGTAGATGCAGCTACCACGCGCTACTTGGAGCTATTCCAAATAACCGCTCTACTATACGAATCCGGTTCACTACTCAGAGTCATCCGGATTAGTGTCAAAGTTTACATTGACGTAACCCTTTACGACGAACCCCCTTTCCACCTCCATAATCGAGAAAATTCCTTAGTCCACTAGATACTAAGGATAAGTTCAACCGCTGTCATGTGATCCCTTCCTGGATCACTATTGTACCCCTTGACTAACTCATGGCAAGGCACACTTCAGGTGTTGTACACAGCATAGCATATTGTACAGCCTACGTCTAAAGCATAGGGGACGACCTTCGTCCTTTCTCTTTCTTCTGCCGTGGTCAGGTCTTGAGTCTTACTCAATACTCACACCTTGTAACACAGCCAAGAACTCTTTCTTTGCTGATCTATTTTGAACTCCTTCAAAATCTTGTCACGGTATGTATTCATTTGAAAGTACTATTAAGCGTTTTTGATCTATCCTTATAGATCTTGATGCTCAATGTTCAAGTAGCTTAATCCAGGTTTTCCATTAAAAACACTTTTCAAATAACCCTGGATGCTTTCCAGAAATTCTACATCATTTCTGATCAACAATATGTTAACAACATATACTCATCAAAAATTCTATAGTGCTCCCACTCACTTCTTTCGAAATACAAGTTTCTCATGAACTTTGTATAAACCCAAAATCTTTGATCATCTCATCAAAGCGTTCATTCCAACTCCGAGATGCTTACTCCAATCCTTAGAAGGATTGTTGGAGCTTTGCATACTTGTTAGCATCTTTTAGGATTGACAAAACCTTCTGGTTGTATCACATACAACCTTTCCTCAAGAAAATCGTCGAGGAAACAATGTTTTGACATCCTATCTGCAAGATTTCATAAATAATGCAGTAACTGCTAATATAATTCTAACAGACTCTTAGCATCGCTACGAGTGAGAAAGTCTCATGGCAGTCAACTCCTTGAACTTGCCGGAAAACATCTTAAGGACAAGTCGAGCTTTCTTAATGGTGACACTTACCATCATTGTCTGTCTTCCCTTTAAAATCCATCTGTACCCAACAGCCTTACGACCATCAAGTAGTTCTTTCAAAATCTATACTTTGTTTTCATACATGGATCCTCTCGGATTTTATGGCCTCGAGCCATTCGTCGGAATCCGGGCCCACCATCGCTTCTCCATAGCTCGTAGGTTCATTGTTGTCTAGCAACATGACTTCCAAGACAGGATTACGTACCTCTGAAGTAGTACGCATCCTTGTCGTCCTATGAGGTTTGGTAGTGACTTGATCTGAAGTTTCATGATCACTATCATAAGCTTCCACTTCAATTGGTGTAGGTGCCACAGGAACAACTTCCTGTGCCCTGCTACACATTAGTTGAAGTGATGGTTCAATGACCTCATCAAGTCTCCACCATCCTCCCACTCAATTCTTTCGAGAGAAACTTTTCCTCGAGAAAGGACCCGTTTCTAGAAACAATCACTTTTGCTTCCAGATCTGAAATAGGAGGTATACCCAACTGTTTTGGGTATTCTATGAAGATGCATTTATCCGCTTTGGGTTCGAGCTTATCAGCCTGAAACTTTTTCACATAAGCGTCGCAGCCCCAAACTTTTAAGAAACGACAGCTTAGGTTTCTCTAAACCATAGTTCATACGGTGTCGTCTCAACGGAATTGCGTGGTGCCCTATTTAAAGTGAATGCGGTTGTCTCTAATGCCTAACCCATAAACGATAGTTGTAATTCGATAAGAGACATCATGGTATGCACCATATCCAATAGGGTGCAGTTATGATGTTCGGACACACCATCACAATATGGTGTTCCAGGCGGTATTAGTCGTGAAACAATTTCCACAATTTCTTAATTGTGTGCCAAACTCGTAACTCAGATATTCATCTCTATGATCATATCACAGACATTTTATCCTCTTGTCATGACGATCTTCAACTTCACTCTGAAATTACTTGAACCTTTCAATAATTCAGACTTGTGTTTCATCAAGTAAATATTCTCAGCATCTACTCAAATCATCTGTGAAGTAAGAACATAACGATATCCACTACGTGCGTCAGCACTCATTGGACTGCACACATCAAATGTATTACTTCCAACAAGTTGCTCTCTTGTTCCATCTTACTGAAAACGAGGCCTTTCAGTCATCTTGCCCATGTGGTATGATTTGCATGTCTCAAGTGATTCAAAATCAAGTGAGTCCAAATGATCCATCTGTATGGACTTTCTTCATGCATATATACTAATAGACATGGTTCGCATGTCTCAATCTTTTCAAAAACGAGTGAGTCCAAAGATCCATCAACATGGAGCTTCTTCATGCGTTTTATACCAATATGACTCAAGTGGCAGTGCCACAAGTATGTGGTACTATCATTACTATCTTATATCTTTTGGCATGAACATGTGTATCACTACGATCGAGATTCAATAAATCATTCATTTTAGGTGAAAGACCATTGAAGGTATTATTCAAATAGACAGAGTAACCATTATTCTCCTTTAATGAATAACCGTATTGAGATAAACATAATCCAATCATGTCTATGCTCAACGTAAACACCAAATAATAATTATTCAGGTTTAACCCCAATCTCGATGGTAGAGGGAGCATGCGATGCTTGATCACATCAACCTTGGAAACACTTCCAACACATATCGTCATCTCACCTTTAGCTAGTCTCCGTTTATTCCGCAGCTTTTATTTCGAGTTACTAACACTTAGCAACCGAATCGGTATCTAATACCCTGGTGCTACTAGGAGTACTAGTAAAGTACACATTAATATAATGTATATCCAATATACTTCTGTCGACCTTGCCAGCCTTCTCATCTACGAAGTATCTAGGGTAGTTCTGCTTCAGTGACCGTTCCCCTCATTTCAGAAGCACTTAGTCTCGGGTTTGGGTTCAACCTTGGGTTTCTTCACTAGAGCAGCAACTGATTTGCCGTTTCATGAAGTATCCCTTCTTGCCCTTGCCCTTCTAGAAACTAGTGGTTTTACTAACCATCAACAATTGATGCTCCTTCTTGATTTCTACTTTCGCGGTGTCAAACATCGCGAGTTGCTCAAGGATCATCATGTCTATCCCTGATATGTTATAGTTCATCATGAAGCTCTAATAGCTTGGTGGTAGTGACTATGGAGAACCATCACTATCTCATCTGGAAGATTAACTCCCACTCGATTCAAGTGATTGTAGTACTCAGACAATCTGAGCACATGCTCAACGATTGAGCTTTTCTCCCTTAGTTTGCAGGCTTAAGAAACTTGTCAGAGGTCTCATACCTCTTGACGTGGGCATTAGTCTGAAATCCCAATTTCAGTCTTTAGAACATCTCATATGTTCTGCGACGTTTCAAAACCGTCTTTGGTGCCACAATTTTAAACCGTTAGCATCACACACTGAACTATCACGTAGTCATCAAAACGTGTATGTCAGATGTTTCGTAACATCTACAAACGACGCTCGAGGTTCAGCACACCGAGCGGTGCATTAAGGACATAAGGCTTCTGTGCAGCAATGAGGACAATCCTCAGTTTACAGACCCAGTCCGCATAATTGCTACTATCAACTTTCAACTAAATTTTCTCTAGGAACATATCTTAGTAGAACTAAAGCGTAAGCTACGACATTATTTGCAAAGACCTTTTGACTATGTTCATGATAATTAAGTTCATCTGATTATTTAATGAACTCCCACTTAGATAGACATCCCTCTAGTCATCTAAGTGATACATGATCCGAATCGACTAGGCCGTGTCCGATCATCACGTTAGATGGACTAGTCATCATCGGTGAACATCTCCATGTTGATCGTATCTACTATACGACTCATGTTCGACCTTTCGATCTCTTGTGTTCCGAGGCCATGTCTGTACATGCTAGGCTCGTCAAGTCAACCTAAGTGTTTTGCTTGTGTTCCGAGGCCATGTCTGTACATGCTAGGCTTGTCAACACCCGTTGTATGCGTACGTTAGAATCTATCACACCCGATCATCACGTGGTGCTTCGAAACAACGAACCTTCGCAACGGTGCACAGTTAGGGGGAACACATCTCTTGAAATTTTAGTGAGGGATCATCTTATTTATGCTACCGTCGTTCTAACCAAATAAGATGTAAACATGACAAACATCACATGCAAATCATAAAGTGACATGATATGGCCAATATCATCTTGCGCCTTTTGATCTCCATCTTCGAGGCGCGGCATGATCACCTTCGTCACCGGCATGACACCATGATCTCCATCATCGTGTCTTCATGAAGTTGTCTCGCCAACTATTACTTCTACTACTATGGCTAATGGTTAGCAATAAAGTAAAGTAATTACATGGCGTTTTTCATTGACACGCAGGTCATACAATAAATTAAGACAACTCCTATGGCTCCTGCCGGTTGTCATACTCATCGACATGCAAGTCGTGATTCCTATTACAAGAACATGATCGATCTCATACATCACATATATCATTCATCACATCCTTTTTGCCATATCACATCACATAGCATACCCTGCAAAAACAAGTTAGACGTCCTCTAATTGTTGTTGCATGTTTTACGTGGCTGCTATGGGTTTCTAGCAAGAACGTTTCTTACCTACGCAAAAGCCACAACGGTGATATGCCAATTGCAATTTACCCTTCATAAGGACCCTTTTCATCAAATCCGATCCGACTAAAGTGGGAAAGACAGACACCCGCTAGCCACCTTATGCATCAAGTGCATGTCAGTCGGTGGAACCTGTCTCACGTAAGAGTACGTGTAAGGTCGGTCCGGGCCGCTTCATCCCACAATGCCGCCGAATCAAGATAAGACTAGTAACGGTAAGCAAATTGAACAAATCGTCGCCCACAACTACTTTGTGTTCTACTCGTGCATAGAATCTATGCATAAACCTGGCTCATGATGCCACTGTTGGGGAACGTAGCAGAAATTTAAAATTGTCTACGTATCACCAAGATCAATCTATGGAGTCATCTAGCAACAAGAGAGAGGGGAGTGCATCTACATACCCTTGTAGATCGCGCGCGGAAGCGTTCAAGAGAACGGGGTTGATGGATTCGTACTCGTCGTGATCCAAATCACCGATGATCCTAGCGCCGAACGGACGGCACCTCCGCATTCAACACACGTACGGAGCGGGGACGTCTCCTCCTTCTTGATCTAGCAAGGGGGAGGAGAAGTTGATGGAGATCCAGCAGCACGACGGCGTGGTGGTGGAAGTAGCGGGATCCCGGCAGGGCTTCGCCAAGCGCAAGCGGGGAGGAAGAGGTGTCACGGGAGGGAGGGAGGCGCCAGGGCTTGGGGTGCTGCTCCCATGCGCCTCCCCACTATATATAGGGGTGGAGGGGCTGGTTCCTTGCCCTCCAAGTCCATTGGGGCGTTGGCAAAGGTGGGGGAAATAAATCCCATAATTTCCCTTCCCCACCGATTGTTATCCCCCTTTTTTAGGGATCTTGATCTTATCCCTTCGGGATATGATCTTATTCCTTCTAAGGTGGGATCTTGGTGCGCCTTGACCAGGGGTGTGGGGCCTTGTCCCCACTACCCACGTTCATGTGGGTCCCCCCATGCAGGTGGGCCCCACTTCGGAACCTTCTAGAACCTTCCCGGTACAATACCGAAAAATCCCGAACATTTTCCGGTGGCCAAAATAGGACTTCCCATATATAAATCTTTACCTCCGGACCATTCCGGAACTCCTCGTGACGTCCGAGATCTCATCCGTGACTCCGAACAACTTTCGGTTAACCGCATACTAATATCTCTACAACTCTAGCATCACCGAACCTTAAGTGCGTAGACCCTACGGGTTCGGGAGACATGCAGACATGACCGAGACGACTCTCCGGTCAATAACCAACAGCGGGATCTAGATACCCATGTTGGCTCCCACATGTTCCACGATGATCTCATCGGATGAACCACGATGTCGAGGATTCAATCAATCCCGTATACAATTCCCTTTGTCAATCGGTACGTTACTTGCCCCAGATTCGATCGTCGGTATCCCAATACCTTGTTCAATCTCGTTACTGGCAAGTCACTTTACTCGTACCATAACGCATGATCCCGTGGCTAACTCCTTAGTCACATTGAGCTCATTATGATGATGCATTACCGAGTGGGCCCAGAGATACCTCTCCGTCATACGGAGTGACAAATCCCAGTCTCGATTCGTGCCAACCCAACAGACACTTTCGGAGATACCTGTAGTGCACCTTTATAGACACCCAGTTACGTTGTGACGTTTGGTACACCCAAAACATTCCTACGGTATCCGGGAGTTGCACAATCTCATGGTCTAAGGAAATGATACTTGACATTAGAAAAGCTCTAGCAAACGAACTACACGATCTTGTGCTATGCTTAGGATTGGGTCTTGTCCATCACATCATTCTCCTAATGATGTGATCCCGTTATGAATGACATCCAATGTCCATGGTCAGGAAACCATAACCATCTATTGATCAACGAGCTAGTCAACTAGAGGCTTACTAGGGACATGTTGTGGTCTATGTATTCACACATGTATTACGGTTTCCAGTTAATACAATTATAGCATGAACAACAGACAATTATCATGAACAAGGAAATACAATAATAACCATTTTATTATTGCCTCTAGGGCATATTTCCAACAGTTTCATGATATGATACTTAACCCTGTCTTTCTTCATTGAATTAATTCTATGACAGCTCATCAAAATTGTCTAGTTGGCATGCATGATACTAGCTATGATACCCCCTTACTATCAGCCTAGCAAAGGTGTATAGATCATTTGTGTGTCACTTTGTGAGTTTTCATTCGTTTGTTCGAGAAGCGGAGAGAATTTTCAAACATTTCGGCCGCGAGGTGCGGTCAATGGCATAGGCCTAGTTGGTATTTTAATTACAGAAAATTCAGATGGAGTTCGGACATCATCCAAATTGATGTGTGCCTGTGGCGTGCTCTCATGACCCCATGGAAAAAAATTGGTAAAGTTTGGCACAAGTTTTGATGACCGCTCCTTCCAAACCGGAGCATCTCACATGAAGGATCATGGTTTTCCAAAAGGAGACATGTCAATTCAAACTCCTGTGGCCAGTGACTTCATCGTTTGGCCTCATAAAAATTTCCACGGTACGCAATCACCATTATACCACGGGTTTGATTTTCTAGCGCATTTCTGGTATCGTTAGCTATATTTAAGACATTTTTTGATATTAACGTGCATTTTGTGCATAAAAATAAAATTACAACCGGAACTGCATGTGCTGTCGAAAGGGATGAGGATCTCCATTCGATCTGGGAGCATCTAACGATGCAGATATATGATCCGTGGGGTTTGGGTTCTGGCCAATCAGAAAGCACGACTCAGATCATGGGCGGGGTGGTGGCGGGGTTTGGTTGGCACACGGCTTTCATCAATGAACCGTGTGCTATTCGCAAACCAGATTGCATATTTTTGTTCACACATACTATAGTGAGATCGATTGAGTGTGCTACCTCTATGATATAATAATAATAATAATAACAAAAAATAGTTCATATTCATTGCCTGAGCTGACAGCATATCAAGGTCAACATATTAACGGTTCTTACATCAACAGAAAACCGGGCATAACTCACAAATTCAGTACACGCGACAGTTCTAAATTGAACGAATTAAGTTGCAGGGTAGGCATAAAGACTAGTCTTACAGCTTAATTCCCATGTACATGTGGGAACTGGGATCATTAAGTTGACCCCGAATGAACTTGGGGTTTTTGATGATTTTAAACTTCTTCTCTGTTGCACTGGTGCGTGATCCCTTGGCTGGCAACTCATCAAATTCATCGTACTCGTACTGATCGGCAACATCGTTGACACCCAATACCCTTCTCTTCCCATGCATCGCTAACTGGTCGTTCTTATGCAAGGGGTCTTCCACAAAGAAAATCTAGGTAGCATCGCTGGCAAGAATGAATGGGTCCGCGTGATATGCCATCATTGTCCTGTTAACACAGGTCTTCCTGTACTCATCAATCCTTACCTGACCAAGAGGGATCCATGCGCACCTGAATAATGCCACCTTAACTTTCACATAGTCAAGCTCCCAAATCTCTTTGATGGTTCCATAGTATACCCTTTTATCAGCTTCATTTATAGTCATGCATTCTATTCGAACAGAGTTGTTCTGATACGAGGTCTTCTTATCATGTTCCTCGCTCAGTGTAGAACCTGTATCCATTTATGTCATACGTTTGGTACGTCAGCACCGTAGGTGATGGCTTTTGTGCCAACCACGTAGCAATGTCATCGATGGATCCTTGTGCCAAACGATTCTTCAGCCGTTCGGCGTAGTTCTTAGTGTGCTCCTTCATCTCCACCTCTGATGAAGGCACCATTGGTAAGAATCTTTGGCGTATCTCCGCCAAGTGTTCTTCGGCATAAGCGACGAGAACTGGGATGTTAAGCAGTACCGTCAAATGGGCTTTCTCTGCCAATTCTCCGGGTGCAGCCATTTGTGTGCCAGCAAGGACTGGCTTACCTTTAAGCCTTCCCTCATGGCGAGAGAGGGGCAAACCTACAGGTCTTTGTTTCATGTATTTGGTGCAAAACTCAACCACCTCCTCCGCGGTATAACCTTGTAGGATGCTTGCCTCTGGATGGTTTCGATTCCAACAAAAGCGCTTCAGGATTCCCATGAACCGCTCGAAGGGATACATGTTGCGAAGAAACACATGACCACAATACTTTATCTCGTCGACAAGGTGCATAGTGAGATGGACCATGATATCAAAGAATGACGGTGGGAAAAACATCTCTAGGTTGGACAATATTCTTGCAATATCATCTTGCATATGATCCAACTCTTCAGGATCTACAACTTTTTGCCATACTTGGTTGAAGAAATCACAGAGGTCAATGAGTGTGTTTCTTATATCTTTGTCCATCAGATTCCTGATGGCCACCGGGAGGATTTGTGTCAACATTACGTGGAAATCATGTGACTTCATGTGTCCCAACTTCATTTTACCTGAGCTCACATCCACGAGACTTCTGATGTTTGCGGAGTAGGAAGAGGGTGTCTTAACTGACAACAAATAGGTGAAGAACTGTGTTGCTTCTTTTGTACTGAAATTGTAACTCTGGCGAGCTTTGATGAATTTGTCATCATCTTCTGCTTCACTATTGCGTTGTGATTCATCAGCAAGCATATCGAGCCGTGAACCGTCACCATCCTTTCTTTTACCTTTAATCTTGAGCAGAGTACCAAGGATGCTTTCACATACGTTCTTCTCTACGTGCATGACATCGATGCAGTGACATACACATAGAATCTCCCAGTAAGGTAATTTCCAGAACATCAATTTATTCTTAAACACTTGATCCTTGGGTGTTAGTTTCACCGTCAAAGGGTGATTCTTGCCAAGCACACCATTAATTTTTTTAGCCATGTTGTGGACCACCACCCTTTCGTAGGGTCTTGGGGCTGCAACTGCAGCTGCCTCTGCCATACCATCAAATTCAGCTTTCATCTTTCGGTATGGGTGATTTTTCCGTAAGAACCTACAATGACGCAAATACACTGTTTTGTGCGAGTTGGGAAGTCTTCTGCTAGCTATCCTATCCATGCATGTGACACACCCTACTTCTCCCCTTGTTTTCTGCCCCTATGTGTTGCCTAATGCCGGCATATCTTGAATGGTGTGCACCAGCATGGCATGTAGATCAAAAATCTCCTTTCTGTAAGCATCATAACATTTTACAGCAGGCGCATCTATCCACACTGTCAGCAGTTCTTCTACCAGTAGCTGAAAGTAAATGTCGATGTCATTTCCAGGTTGCTTCGGGCCTTGGATAATCATTGACATCATAATGTATTTTTTCTTCATACACAACCAAGGAGCTAGGTTATATATGCCCAGAAGCACCGACCATGTGCTGTGATGGTGCTCATATCGCCAAAAGGATGCATCCCGTCAGTACACTCCCCGAGCCTTATACTTCTAGGATCCTTGGCAAAAATTTCAAAATTTTTGTCGATTAATTCCCATTGAGCCCCATCTTTCGGGTGCCTCATATACTTATCCGCAATTCGCTCATCATGATGCCACCACAACCTCTTTGCCTCTCTAGGATTTGCAAACGCCTCAACCTTGGAATTAAAGGCAAGTACCAAACAACCTTGAATGGGACTCCTGTCTTGATCTCATCGTCCAATTTGTACTTGTCCTTTGCTCTCCTGCGTTTGTATCATGCATGCTTGCATGTGGGACATGCACGATAATCTTTGTACTCACCACGGTACAATATACAATCATTCACACAAGCGTGTATCTTCTGTACTTCAAGTTCCAATGGGCAAACAATTTTCTTCGCTTCATTCGAAAATACCTAAGATCTCTATGAAGCCCTTGTTTGATAGACCGTTTGCTGCTTTAAATCTGAGAAGCGCCAGGGTGGCACTCAACTTGGAATATTTCTTTTTGCAACCTGGATACAATTCTTTCTTGGACTCCGCATCAATGGTTGGCAGATCCTTGTACCCAATCATATCCTTTTCTGAGCCCTCGAAATCTGCAATCATAGCAGCAAAATCTGGCATATCAAGATTGTCGTCATCTGCGTGGACGTCTTGGTTTTCCAGTGGGCGTTTCGGCTTTCTGGTGTTCCATTGGTAGCTTGACGCCTCTGCCCCGATGTTAGATTCAACATCCATGTGACACTGATCAGGGTTTGGCATCTCGCTGCCCTGGGTATCTTCATCTATGACCTCCTCTTCACCGTGTCTGGTCCAACGTGTATATCCATCCATGAATCCCCTAGAGACTAAGTGCATCTGGACATCTGCAACTTCATGTGACTCTGTATTGGCACAATCAGTACATGGACACAGGATGTAATCCGCATCACCAATTCTCCTCTTTGTACTTTCAGCCAAATTCATGAACTCTGTCACGCCACTGATAAAATCTGCGGTTTTCTGATTCTTCATCCATCGAGATCGTTCCATCTGCAGCACATGAATGGTAATTAAAAACAAAACAACAACATTAATACACGGATTAACTGTTGTCCAAAGATGCGTGCATAAATCACAAGGTTTTATTTTAATAATTACTGAGGGCGCTCCATGTTGTTATCCAGATGTGCTATGACAAAAATTAATAGCCCGTCAATTTACACGCAGAGTACTAGTACAACACTACACTTAGGAATTGAATACCTAAATTTAGCCACTCACGAAAAGAATACCTTAATTAATTAGCCGCACGGCGACCTCCACACTGCAGATAGACAAGTGCGATGCGGTGGCACGCGGAGACAGCAGGGTCGAGGAGCAAAGCTTAGTGCGGCTGCCGCCTGAAGTTCGACCTCCACTATCCCGCCATCGACCGCGATGGATGTGCTCGAATCATGCCGCCGCCGACCTTGATGGTTGAGCTCCTCCTATCTCCCGCCGCGGAACAAGGATTGACCTCCTATGACACCGCCACCGCCCACCGACCGAGGATTGACCTCTTCTCCGGTAGCCGCTGCCTAGGCCGCCGCCGCCATCTCTATATGCAGAGCGGCTATTTTTTTACGGATATTCGCGGAGCGGCTGTTTACACGGTATCTCACCGTAACTCAATTATATGGATAGGGTAGTACATCACATATGGTTATGTAACGGCAACCGTGTCTAACCTACGTTGTCTTCTCACAAGTTTGGTGCGGAAATCGTGTGTGACATTGTAATACCTAACACAAACAACATGTACAAATAGTGTGCCGTATACAACATATATATAGTACCATTAGTAGTTCCCGACCGTTAGCTTATCTCCACAGTTTCCCCATTTCCCCCAAATCCCTACATAGCCTCCAAATTCCCTCGCGTGGCGCTGACATTGGGGGAATGCGGACGAGTGGTGCTGATGGTTTTGGTGCGGCTGCTCCTGCTCGTATTGCCGCCACGACGGCGGTCGCCGCTGAGCACTTGCCTAAGGTCATCAGAAGGCATGTGTACTACGGATCCGAATCATCCTGTCAGGTTCCAATCTATCCCGATCTTTTTTACCATGTCCAAAGTATGGCTTCTTGTTGAATTCGTCCTGAATGACCCCCCCCCCCAGGAAAGCGATCTGCCGCCGGATCCGGAGCTTGACTCCAGACTCCCGCAACACGAGTTCGACTCCGAGTTTTGCGCCACCGAGAAGTACCAAAAGCTAAGTTGTGTGCACGGGCACCCTCCCGCTCGACGTCTATGCATAGAGGGATTCGACATTGGCAGGCGGTTTCTCAGTTGCCCCTTAGAGGTTAGTGCTAATTAAGTTCATCATTTTACTTCAGTTAATGCCACCGCTCATCCAGAATACTATTTAACATTGGCAGGGATATGAGGCTTGTGCCTTTGTTAACTGGCTGGATGAAGAATGGCATGGCGGGGATCGGAGTGTTATCACCAAGCTCGCAGAAGATAACGTAAAGCTGAAGAAGAAACTGGCTGATCTAGAATGTACAATCAGTACGATGAAGCAAGAAAGAATCAATCACAGGCAACAGATGAAAGCAAGAGACAAGAAGGAACTAGCATGTGTAGTTGTGGTTGTCGCATTAGCCATGTTCTATGCGCTGTTTGCAATGATGATTAGGGGTTTTGTTTGACAGTATTGCTAAAGCACATCTAGATGTGCTCTAAGTAATGCACATCTAGGTCCTATATATGCCATTGATGTTACACGAAGATTCGTGCAGATATTTTTCTTTGTCTTTTTTCTTTTCCTTTCTAGTTTGATTATTACTGGCTTTATCAATAAGAAGAGCTCAATGTATTGCTTGCCAGTCCTACTCCGTTCGTACCGGTACCGACGCATAATCCCAAAACTCGTTCCTTGTTTTTGTCCTGAAAAAGGAAACCAGCCAAATAGCCAATAGGAGTCCTGCACAACCTCGGGAATTTGGAGCGACTGGGTACAAATAATTACGATTGATTATATCAGCGGTTAGATAATACGTCAACCCCCGCTTCAATTGGCAGTTCCTCTTCTCTGCATACCCCGCTTAAGTGTCCACCATGTTCATCGTCCCCGGCAGGCCGCGCTATACACTGGCACACACTCTGCACCCATGTCGAGCGATAGCGAGGACGACAGTTCGGCCAGCAGTCTGGCGCCTGATGATAGGTCAACATCGGAATCATCCCGCTCGTCTTCCATGAGTCCGGCATCGAGCCCAGATCTCGATTATATCCGGTTCATGGAAGGGACGCCGCCTCCGGAGTCGTCAGACGACAACTAGACGGACGAGGAGCCGTCGGAGGACGAAGAAGAGGACGACGATGATGAGGAGGAGGAATGGTTGAACGAGGAGGAGGAGGACGACGACAGCAACGACGATGATGACGGTGATAAAAAGCCAATGGTCAGCGGCAAGAAGCGTCCTGGCCAAGACGATGTTGCGGGGCCATCCAACAAGAACAACAAGAAGAAGAAGGACTAAATTAAGCAGACTGTATATATCTCTATTTATCCTGTCAATCTCATCGCAGACGGTTAGTAATATGTATTCGACAGAGATCTTCTACATTATCGCCAACAGGTTGGTTTGTTGAACTGTGTGTCCTGACAAGCACACAATTCACAAAAAAAGACCGTATGGGCTATCTATAATGATCGCACACAATTCTAATTACCGGCCTGTTTGCCGGGTATCACACACATCTTGTTACGCCGAATCATTTGTGTTCACCTCACTCATCGCAAACGGTTCATCGGAGCGAACTGTATGCCGTATATCGCACACACCCCTTGATCTGGCTGCCCGTTTCTGTTGTTCTGTCTCATCGCAAACAGTTCGTGCAGATCAACCGTATGCCCCTCATCACACAGGCAACTAAAATCTGAACCGTGTTTGATCTACCATTCATCGCAAATGTTTTGCATCATTTCTGACGGTTTTCATACAGCACCGTTTGCGATTATTGCATCACACATAGTTTCTCGAAGGGTCTCTGAGTGTTGTGTCACGTTAGCAGCATCCTGCAGTAGTGGTACCCAATGTAAACAACCCAATCTCCATTTGAGCCTGCCCAAGCCTTGCCCTCAAGCGATGGCATCTTAACATCATACGTATCATTATCAAGCGGCATCAACGTGCACAAGGCTAGGCTTCCCTCATCCCCGCGCCAGTCAGCAGGGTCACAGCGAAGAAGATAGGGGAGATCAAACCGCTCCTGGAACCTTGGGTTCCTTGTAATGATGTTATTAGTTGAGTCGAGAATGTTCTTAAACGAACCTGCCATGCTAGCCGAGGTGATGACGTCACACCGATCAATGAGTTCCTCCACCGCATCATCATTCGGATCGGGGCAAGAATAACGGGGTTGTTTCCGGCCTGTTCCCTCCATTGAGAAGATGATCGAATGATGGCAGAAGGAAGGGTGAAGGCGAATGGAGGAGGGAGGAAGAGCGTGCGACAACAGTTCTAAATCGAGAGGGAAAGGCGAAGAGGCGGTGGACGGTTGCCACGGTACACGAAGAGGTGCCTGGGGAGCGAACGGTTGCCACAGAGGTCACACACTGACGACAAGGGCCGAGTGAACCGCATCGCACACACCTTGATCTGGTTGACCGTTTCTTTTGTGTTGCCTAATCACAAACAGTTCATCCGAGTGAACCGTATGTTGTATATCACACACACCTTCATCTGGCTGACCGTTTCTTTTGTGTTGCCTAATCACAAACAGTTCATCCAAATGAATCATATGTTGTGTATCGCACACGCCTTCATCTGGCTGACCATTTCTTTTGTTCCTCCTCATCGCAAACAGTTAATTGAACTAAACCGTATGCCCTTCATCGCACACGCAACTAAAACCTGAACCATGTTTGATCCATCCGTCATTGTAAACGTTTTATACATTTCTGACGGTTTTCAAATAGCACCGTTTGCAATTATTGCATCGCACACAGTTTCTTGAAGGGTCTCTGATCGTAGTGCCGTGCATCCTGCAGTAGTGTTCCTCACTAATTGGTGTAGGAATCACTGGAACTGATTTCTGTGATGAACTACTTTCCAATTCGGGAGCAGGCACAATTACCTCATCAAGTTCTACTTTCCTCCCACTCACTTTTTTCGAGAGAAACTCCTTCTCTAGAAAGGATCCATTCTTAGCAACGAATATCTTGCCTTCGGATCTGTGATAGAAGGTGTACTCAACAGTCTCCTTTGGGTATCCTATGAAGACGCACTTCTCCGATTTGGGTTTGAGCTTATCGGGCTGAAACTTTTTCACATAAGCATCGCAACCCTAAAGTTTAAGAAGCAACAACTTAGGTTTCTTGCCAAACCACAGTTCATATGATGTCATCTCAATGGATTTAGATGGTGCCCTATTTAACGTGAATGTAGCTGTCTCTAATGCATAACCCCAAAATGATAGTGGTAAATCGGTAAGAGACATCATAAATCGCACCATATCCAATAAAGTACGGTTACGCGTTTGGACACACCATTACGTTGTGGTGTTCCAGGTGGCGTGAGTTGCGAAACTATTTCACATTATTTCAAATAAAGACCAAACTCGTAACTCAAATATTTGCCTCTACGATCAGATCATAGAAACTTTATTTTTCTTGTTACAATGATTTTCTACTTCACTCTGAAATTCTTTGAATTTTTCAAATGTTTCAGACTTATGTTTCATCAAGTAGATATACCCATATCTGCTCAAATCATCTGTGAAGGTCAGGAAATAACGATACCCGCCGTGAGCCTCAACACTCATCGGACCGCATACATCAATATGTATTATTTCCAATAAGCCAGTTGCTCGCTCCATTGTTCCAGAGAACGGAGTCTTAGTCATCTTGCTCATGAGGCATGGTTCGCAAGCATCAAGCGATTCCAAAAGCCCATCAACATGGAGTTTCTTTATGCGCTTTACACCAATATGACCTAAACGGTAGTGCCACAAATAAGTTGCACTATCATTATTAACTTTGAATATTTTGGCTTCAATATTATGAATATGTGTATCACTACGATCGAGATTCAATAAACCATTTATATTGATTGTATGACCATAGAAGGTTTTATTTATGTAAATAGAACAACAATTATTCTTTGACTTAAATGAATAACTGTATTGCAATAAACATGATCCAATCATATTCATGCTCAACGCAAACACCAAATAACATTTATTTTAGGTTCAACACTAATCCCGAAGGTAAAGGGAGAGTGCGATGGTGATCTTATCAACCTTGGAATCACTTCCAACACACATCATCACCTCGCCCTTAACTAGTCTCTGTTCATTTTGCAACTCCCGTTTCGAGTTACTACTCTTAGCAACTTAACCAGTATCAAATACCGAGGGGTTTCTATAAACACTAGTAAAGTACACATCAATAACATGTATATCCAATATAGCTTTGTTCACTTTTCCATCCTTCTTATCCGCCAAGTGTCTAGGGCACAGTTCCACTTCCAGTGACCATTTCCTTTGTAGTAGAAGCACTCAGTTTCAGGCTTGGGTCTAGCTTTGGGCTTCTTCATGGGAGTGGCAACTTGCTTGCCATTCGTCTTGAAGTTCCCTTTCTTTCCCTTGCCCTTTTACTTGAAACTAGTGGTCTTGTCAACCATCAACACTTGATGCTTCTTCTTGATTTCTACCTTTGCCGATTTCAGCATCGCGAAGAGCTTGGGAATCGTTTTCGTTATCCCTTGCATATTATAGTTCATCACGAAGTTCTAGTAACTTGGTGATAGTGACTACAGAACTCTGTCAATCACTATCTTATCTGGAAGATTAACTCCCACTTGATTCAAGTGATTGTAGTACTCAGACATTCTGAGCACATGCTCACTAGCTGAGCTATTCTCCTCCATCTTGTAGGCAAAGTACTTGTCAGAGCTCTCATACCTCTTAACACGGGCATGAGTCTGAAATACCAATTTCAGCTCTTGGAACATCTCATATGTTCCGTGGTGTTCAAAACCTTTTTTAAGTCTTGGTTCTAAGCCATAAAGCATGGTGCACTAAACTATCAAGTAGTCATCATACCGAGCTTTGTCAAACGTTCATAATGTCTGCATTTGCTCCTGCAATAGTTCTGTCACCTAGCGGTGCATCAAGGACATAATTCTTCTGTGCAGCAATGAGGATACTCCTCATATCACGGACCTAGTCCGCATCATTGCTACTATCATCTTTCAACTTAGTTTTCTCTAAGAACATATAAAAACTAAACGAAGAGCTACATCGCAAGCTATTGATCTACAACATAGATATGCAAATACTATCAGGACTAAGTTCATGATAAATTAAAGTTCAATTAATCATATTACTTAAGAACTCCCACTTAGATAGACATCCCTCTAGTCATCTAAATGATCACGTGATCCATATCAACTAAACCATGTCCGATCATCACATGAGATGGAGTAGTTTTCAATGGTGAACATCACTATGTTGATCATATCTACAATATGATTCACGTTCGATCTTTCGATCTCAGTGTTCCGAGGCCATATCTGCATATGCTAGGCTCGTCTAGTTTAACCCAAGTATTCTGCGTGTGCAAAACTGGCTTGCACCCGTTGTATGTGAACGTAGAGCTTATCACACCTGATCATAACGTGGTGTCTCGGCACGATGAACTGTCGCAACGGTGCATACTCAGGGAGAAAACTTATACCTTGAAATTTAGTGAGAGATCATCTTATAATGCTACCGCCGAACTAAGCAAAATAAGATGCATAAAGGATAAACATCACATGCAATCAATATAAGTGTATGATATGGCCATCAACATCGTGTGCCTTTCATCTCCATCTCCAAAGCACCATCTTGATCTCCGTCGAAGCATCATTGTCATCTCGCCAACTATTGCTTCTACGACTATCGCTACCGCTTAGTGATAAAGTAAAGCAATTACATGGCGATTGCATTTCATACAATAAAGCGACAACCATATGGCTCCTGCCTATTGCCGATAACTGTTACAAAACATGACCATCTCATACAACAAATTATATATCATCACGTCTTGACCATATCACATCACAGCAAGCCATGCAAAAACAAGTTAGACGTCCTCTACTTTGTTGTTGCAAGTTTTATGTGGCTGTTACGGGCTTAGCAAGAACCTTTCTTACCTACGCATCAAAACCACAATGATTTTTCGTCAAGTGTCTTGTTTTAACCTTCGACAAGGATCGGGCGTAGTCACACTCGATTCAACTAAAGTTGGAGAAACAGACACCCACTAGCCACCTATGTGCGAAGCACGGCGGTAGAACCAGTCTAATGAACGCGGTCATGTAATGTCGGTCTAGGCCGCTTCATCCAAAAATACCGCCGAATCAAAGTATGGCATGCTAGTAAGCATTATAACTATTATCGCACACAACTCTTTGTGTTCTACTCGTGCATATAACATCTACGCATAGACCTGGCTCGGATGCCACTGTTGGGGAACGTAGTATTTAAAAAAAATTGCCTACGATCACGCAAGATCTATCTAGGAGAAGCATAGCAACGAGCGGGGAGAGTGTCTTCACGTACCCTCATAGACCGAAAGCGGAAGCGTTTAGTAACGCGGTTGATGTAGTTGAACGTCTTCGCGATCCAACCGATCAAGTACCGAACGCACGGCACCTCCACGATCTGCACACGTTCAGCTCGGTGATGTCCCTCGAACTCTTGATCCAGTTGGGGCCGAGGGAGAGTTCCGTCAGCACGACGGTGTGGCGATGGTGATGATGAAGTTACCAGCACAGGGCTTTGCCTAAGCACTACGACGATATGATCGAGGTGTGTAACTGTGGAGGGGGCACCGCACATGGCTAAGAGATTGTCTGTTGTGCCTTTGGGGTGCCCCCTGCCCCCGTATATAAAGGAGGGGAGGAGGAGGCCGGCCAACAAGGGGCGCACCAGGGAGAGGGGAGTCCTACTAGGACTCCAGTCCTAGTAGGATTCGGCCCCACCCTTTTTTCCTTCTACGGGAGGGGGAAAGGGGAAAGGAGAGGGAGTAGGAGAAGGAAAGGGGGTGGCGCCCCCTTCCCAAGTCCAATTCGGCCTCCTCCCTTGTGGGGGGCGCACCAGCCCCTTGTGGGCTGGCTAGCCTCCCTCCTATGGCCCATAAGGCCCATATCTTTCCCCGGGGGGTTCCGGTAACCTCCCGGTACTCCGGAAAAATGCCCGAATCACTCGGAACCATTCCGATGTCCGAATGCAACCTTCCAATATATGAACCTTTACCTCTCAACCATTTAGAGACTCCTTGTCATGTCTGTGATCTCATCCGGGACTCCGAACAAACTTCGGTACATCAAATCACATAACTCATAATACAAATCGTCATCGAACGATAAGCGTGCGGACCCTACGGGTTCGAGAACTATGTAGACATTACCGAGACACATCTCCGGTCAATAACCAATAGCGGAACCTGGATGCTCATATTGGCTCCTACATATTCTACGAAGATCTTTATCGGTCAAACCGCATAACAACATACGTTGTTCCCTTTGTCATCGGTATGTTACTTGCCCGAGATTCGATCGTCGGTATCATCATACCTAGTTCAATCTCGTTACCGGCAAGTCTCTTTACTCGTTCCGTAATGCATCATCCCGCTATTAACTCATTAGTCACATTGCTTGCAAGGCTTATAGTGATGATCATTACCGAGAGGGCCCAGAGATACCTCTCCGATACTCGGAGTGACAAATCCTAATCTCGATCTATGCCAACTCAACAAACACCATCGGAGACACCTGTAGAGCATCTTTATAATCACCCAATTACGTTGTGACGTTCGATAGCACACAAGGTGTTCCTCCGGTATTCGGGAGTTGCATAATCTCATAGTCAGAGGAACATGTATAAGTCATGAAGAAAGCAATAGCAATAAAACTAAACGATCATTATGCTGAGCTAACAGATGGGTCTTGTCCATCACATCATTCTCTAATGATGTGATCCCATTCATCAAATGACAACACATGTCTATGGCTAGGAAACTTAACCGTCTTTGATTAACGAGCTAGTCAAGTAGAGGCATACTAGGGACACTCTGTTTTGTCTATGTATTCACACATGTATCAAGTTTCCGGTTAATACAATTCTAGCATGAATAATAAACATTTATCATGATATAAGGAAATATAAACAACAACTTTATTATTGCCTTAAGGGCATATTTCCTTCAGCTGAAGCATACAGAATGACTTTCATTTTTTCTCTATCTTCTGCAGTGGCCGGGCATTGAGTCTAACTCAACTTCACACCTTGTAACATAGGCAAGAACCCTTTCTTTGCTTGATCCATTTTGAAATTCTTCAAAACTTTATCAAGGTATGTGCTTTGTGAAAGTCCAATTAAGCATCTTGATCTATCTCTATAGATCTTGATGCCCAATATGTAAGCAGCTTCACCGAGGTCTTTCATAGAAAAAAATTATTCAAGTATCCTTTTATGCTATCCAGAAATTCTATATCATTTCCAATCAACAATATGTCATCCACATATAATATTAGAAATGCTACAGAGCTCCCACTCACTTTCTTGTAAATACAAGCTTCTCCAAAAGTCTGTATAAAAGCACATGCTTTGATCACAATATCAAAACGTTTATTCCAACTCCGAGATGCTTGCACCAGTCCATAAATGGATCGCTGGAGCTTGCACACTTTGTTAGCATCCTTTGGATCAATAAAACCTTCTGGTTGCATCATATACAACTCTTCTTCCAGAAATCCATTCAGGAATGCAATTTTGACATCCATTTGCCAAATTTCATAATCATAAAATGCGGCAATTGCTAACTGATACGTCTCCAACGTATCTATAATTTTTTATTGTTCCATGCTATTATATTATCTGTTTTGGATGTTTAATGGGCTTTACTAAGCACTTTTATATTATTTTTGGGACTAACCTATTAACCGAAGGCCCACTGCAAATTGTTGTTTTTTGCCTATTTCAGTGTTTCACAGAAAAGGAATATCAAACAGAGTCCAAACGGAATGAAGCCTTCGGGAGAGTTATTTTTGGAACAAACGTGATCCAGGGGACTTGGAGTGGATGTCAAGAAAGAAGCGAGGTGGCCATGAGGCAGGGAGGCGCACCTGCCCCCCTGGGCGCGCCCCCTACCCTCGTGGGCCCCCGCAGCTCCACCGACCTGCTTCTTCCTCCTATATATATCCATATACCCCGAAAACATCCAGGAGCACCATGAAACCCTATTTCCACTTCCGCAACCTTCTGTACCCATGAGATCCCATCTTGGGGCCTTTTCCGGCGCTCCGCCGGAGGGGGCATCGATCATGGAGGGCTTCTACATCGACACCATGGCCTCTCTGATGATGTGTGAGTAGTTTACCTCAGACCTTCGGGTCCATAGTTATTAGCTAGATGGCTTCTTCTCTCTCTTTGGATCTCAATACAAAGTTCTCCTCGATCTTCTTGGAGATCTATTCAATGTAATTCTTTTTGCGGTGTGTTTGTCGAGATCCGATGAATTGTGGGTTTATGATCAAGATTATCTATGAACAATATTTGAATCTCCTCTGAATTCTTTTATTTATGATTGGTTATCTTTGCAAGTCTCTTCGAATTATCAATTTGGTTTGTTCTACTAGATTGATCTTTCTTGCAATGGGAGAAGTGCTTAGCTTCGGGTTCAATCTTGCGTCGCTCGATCCTAGTGACAGAAAGGGAAATGACACGTATTGTATTGTTGCCATCGAGGATAAAAAGATGGGGTTTATATCATATTGCTTGAGTTTATCCCTCTACATCATCTCATCTTTCCTAATGCGTTACTCTGTTCTTATGAACTTAATACTCTAGATGCATGCTGGATAGCGGTCGATGTGTGGAGTAATAGTAGTAGATGCAGAATCGTTTCGGTCTACTTGTCGCGGACGTGATGCCTATATACATGATCATGCCTAGATATTCTCATAACTATGCACTATTCTATCAATTGCTCGACAGTAATTTGTTCACCCACCGTAATACTTATGCTATCTTGAGAGAAGCCACTAGTGAAAGCTATGGCCCCCGGGTCTATTCTCCATCATATAAGTTTCCAATCTATTTTTACTTTGCAATCTTTACTTTCAATCTATATCATAAAAATACCAAAAATATTTATCTTATTATCTCTATCAGATCTCACTTTTGCAAGTGGCCGTGAAGGGATTGACAACCCCTTTATCACGTTGGTTGCAAGGTTCTTATTTGTTTGTGTAGGTACGAGGGACTTGCGTGTGGTCTCCTACTGGATTGATACCTTTGTTCTCAAAAATTGAGGGAAATACTTACGCTACTTTGCTGCATCACCCTTTCTTCTTCAAGGGAAAAACCAACGCAGTGCTCAAGAGGTAGCAAGAAGGATATCTGGCGCCGTTGCCGGGGAGTCTACGCACAAGTCAAGACATACCAAGTACTCATCACAAACTCTTATCCCTCGCATTACCTTATTTGCCATTTGCCTCTTGTTTTCCTCTCCCCCACTTCACCCTTGCCGTTTTATTCGCCCTCTTTTCTGTTCGCCTCTTTTTGCTTGCTTCTTGTGTCGCCGTGTGTCGTCATGGACAGTCCTTTATCTACTCCTTTGTCTCCCGAGAATGAAGTTCTTAATTTTAAACAAAGGGAGGGAGAAAATCTAAAATATGCTTGGTACAGAATTTGCAATGCTCAAAATAGATCTACTAGGAAGCAATCTACTTCCGTTCTTCTTTGCAATTTTTATGTAATCACTCCTTGGAATAGATATATTCTTGATACCATTACCGGAGGGAATTTCTTGGGTAACCATACTTTTGATTCTTATAATGCTATGATAGATTTGTTTGTCCCACCACCTCTTTTGGTTAATGTAACTATGCTAAGTTTGGAACATGTGATGCAAAGGCTTGAAATTATTGAAAATAAAGTTGCCACTCTGGAATTGATTGAGAATTTGGATAAAAAGATCCACAATGAAATTACACAATATGGATCTAAGGTAGGAGTTACTCTGAAAAGTTTTAAAGAAAAAGAACCCTTAGTTAATGAAAGAATAGATCAAGATTCCACTAGAATTGATAAACTTGAGGGTATTATTACCAACTTAGGGTCCGCTTTTCTACCGTAAGAAATACTCCAAATCCTCCTACTACCAAAATTGCCAAATTTATGTATGTTCCTAAAAATAAGGGTGAATCTTCTAGTAAGGAAACTGCGGATCTCAAATCAATGAGTGTCCACCCCGACTTTGTCACTATCGTTAAGGAACCGTTTGCTACAAATGAATTTCTTGATTTATTGCCTAGGAGTTTGATCATTAATAAGAGGAAGGAAAAACCTAAAGGCTATAGGTGTTCTATTGAAGAATTGCATGCCAAAGATGATAATACCTAGATCTATTCTTGCCTTTATGCCTAGCTAGGGGCGTTAAACTATAGCGCTTGTTGGGAGGCAACCCAATTTTATTTTTGTTCCTTGCTTTTTGGTTCTGTCTAGTAATAAATATTTAATCTAGCCTCTGGTTAGATGTGGTTTTATGTTTTAATTAGTGTTTGTGCCAAGTAAAACCTATAGGATCTTCTTGGATGATAGTTATTTGATCTTGCTGAAAAAGTCAGAAACTTTCTGCTCACGAAAACAATTGTTAAAAATCACCAGAACGTGATAAAATACTTATTCCAATTGCAGTATATCAATAAACAAATTATATAGGTCTTCCTATGTTGGTAGATTTTTCTGAGTTCCAAAAGTTTGCGTTAGATGCAGATTACTACAGACTGTTCTGTTTTTGACTGATTCTGTTTTTCGTGTGTTGTTTGCTTATTTTGATGAATCTATGGCTAGTATCGGAGGTTATGAACCATAGAGAAGTTGTAATACAGTAGGTTTAACACCAATATAAATAAATAATGAGTTCATTACAGTACCTTAAAGTTGTGGTTTGTTTTATTTCGCCAACGGAGCATCATGAGATTTTCTGTTGAGTTTTGTGTTGTGAAGTTTTCAAGTTTTTGTGTAAAGATTAGATGGATTATAGAACAAGGAGTAGCAAGAGCCTAAGCTTGGGTATGCCCAAGGCACCCCAAGGCAAAATCCAAGGACAACCAAAAGCCTAAGCTTGGGGATGCCCCGGAAGGCATTCCCTCTTTTGTCTTCGTCCATCGGTAACTTTACTTGATGCTATATTTTTATTCACCACATGATATGTGTTTTGCTTGGAGCGTCTTGTATGATTTGAGACTTTGATTTTTAGTTTACCACAATCATCCTTGCTGTACACACCTTTTGGGAGAGACACACATGAATCGGAATTTATTAGAATACTCTATGTGCTTCACTTATATCTTTTGAGCTAGAAAATTTTGCTCTAGTGCTTCACTTATATCTTTTAGAGCACGGCGGTGGTTTTATTTTATAGAAATAATTGATCTCTCATGCTTCACTTATATTATTTTGAGAGTCTTTTAGAACAGCATGGTAATTTGCTTTGGTTAAAATTTTAGTCCTTAAGTGATGAGCATCCAAGATAGGTATAATAAAAAGTATCATATAGAGTGCATTGAATATTATGAGAAGTTTGATACTTGATAATTGTTTTGAAATATGAAGATGGTGATATTAGAGTCATGCTAGTTGAGTAGTTGTGGATTTGAGAAATACTTGTTCTAAAGTTTGTGATTCCCATAGCATGCACGTATGGTGAACCGTTATGTGATGAAGTCGGAGCATGATTTATTTATTGACTGTCTTCCTTATGAGTGGCGGTCGGGGACGAGCGATGGTCTTTTCCTACCAATCTATCCCCCTAGGAGCATGCGCGTAGTACTTTGTTTCGATAACTAATAGATTTTTGCAATAAGTATGTGAGTTCTTTATGACTAATGTTGAGTTCATGGATTATACGCACTCTCACCCTTCCACCATTGCTAGCATCTCTAATACCGCGCACCTTTCGCCGGTATCATACACCCACCATATACCTTCCTCAAAACAGCCACCATACCTACCTATTATGGAATTTCCATAGCCATTCCGAGATATATTGCCATGCAACTTTCCACCGTTCCGTTTATTATGACACGCTCCATCATTGTCATATTGCTTTGCATGATCATGTAGTTGACATCATATTTGTGGCAAAGCCACCATTCATAATTCTTTCATACATGTCACTCTTGATTCATTGCATATCCCGGTACACCGCCGGAGGCATTCACATAGAGTCATATTTTGTTCTAAGTATTGAGTTGTAAGTAAATAAAAGTGTGATGACCATCATTATTAGAGCATTGTCCCAAGTGAGGAAAGGATGATGGAGACTATGATTCCCCCACAAGTCGGGATGAGACTCTGGACGAAAAGAAAAAAAAAAGAGAAAAGAGGCCATAAAAAAGAGAAAAGGCCCAAAATAAAAAATAAAAAAATGATGAGAGAAAAAGAGAGAAGGGACAATGTTACTATCCTTTTACCACACTTGTGCTTCAAAGTAGCACCATGATCTTCATGATAGAGAGTCTCCTATGTTGTCATTTTCATATACTAGGGGGAATTTTACATTATAGAACTTGGCTTGTATATTCCAATGATGGGCTTCCTCAAAATGCCCAAGGTCTTCATGAGCAAGCGAGTTGGATGCACACCCACTTAGTTTTTTTTGTTGAGCTTTCATACACTTATAGCTCTAGTGCATCCGTTGCATGGCAATCCCTACTCACTCACATTGATATCTATTAATGGGCATCTCCATAGCCCGTTGATACGCCTACTTGATGTGAGACTATCTTCTCCTTTTTGCCTTCTCCAAAACCACCATTCTATTCCACATATAGTGCTATGTCCATGGCTCATGCTCATGTATTGCTTGAAGATTGAAAAACTTTGAGAACATCAAAAGTATGAAACAATTTCTTGGCTTGTCATCGAGGTTGTGCATGATTTAAATATTTTGTGTGATGAAGATAGAGCATAGCCAGACTATATGATTTTGTAGGGATAACTTTCTTTGGCCATGTTATTTTGAGAAGACATGATTGCTTTGTTAGTATGCTTGAAGTATTATTATTTTCATGTCAATATTAAACTTTTATATTGAATCTTTCGGATCTGAACATTCATGCCACAATAAAGAAAATTACATTAAGAAATATGCTAGGTAGCATTCCACATCAAAAATTCTATTTTTATCATTTACCTACTCGAGGGCGAGCAGGAATTAAGCTTGGGGATGCTTGATACATCTCCAACGTATCTGTAATTTTTTATTGTTCCATGCTATTATATTATCTGTTTTGGATGTTTAATGGGCTTTACTAAGCACTTTTGTATTATTTTTGGGACTAACCTATTAACCGAAGGCCCAGTGCAAATTGTTGTTTTTTGCCTATTTCAGTGTTTCACAGAAAAGGAATATCAAACATAGTCCAAATGGAATGAAACCTTCGGGAGAGTTATTTTTTGAACAAACGTGATCCAGGGGACTTGGAGGGGATGTCTAGAAAGAAGCGAGGAGGCCACGAGGCAGGGAGTGATGTCTACTACACAACCTTCTTCTTGTAGACGTTGTTGGGCCTCCAAGTGCAGAGGTTTGTAGGACAGTAGCAAATTTCCCTCAAGTGGATGACCTAAGGTTTATCAATCCATGGGAGGCGTAGGATGAAGATGGTCTCTCTCAAATAACCCTGCAACCAAATAGCAAAGAGTCTCTTGTGTCCCCAACACACCCAATACAATGGTAAATTGTATAGGTGCACTAGTTCGGCGAAGAGATGGTGATACAAGTGCAATATGGATGGTAGATATAGGTTTTTGTAATCTGAAAATATAAAAACAGCAAGGTAGCAAGCGATAAAAGTGAGCGTAAACGGTATTGCAATGCTAGGAAACAAGGCCTAAGGCTCATACTTTCACTAGTGCAAGTTCTCTCAACAATAATAACATAATTGGATCATATAACTATCCCTCAACATGCAACAAAGAGTCACTCCAAAGACACTAATAGCGGAAAACAAACGAAAAGATTATGGTTGGGTATGAAACCACCTCAAAGTTATCCTTTCTGATCGATCTATTCAAGAGTCCGTAGTAAAATAACATGAAGCTATTCTTTCCGTTTGATCTATCATAGAGTTCGTACTAGAATAACACCTTAAGACACAAATCAACCAAAACCTTAATGTCACCTAGATACTCCAATGTCACCTCAAGTATCCGTGGGTATGATTATACGATATGCATCACACAATCTCAGATTCATCTATTCAACCAACACAAAGAACTTCAAAGAGTGCCCCAAAGTTTCTACCGGAGAGTCAAGACGAAAACGTGTGCCAACCCCTATGCATAAGTTCACAATGTTACGGAACCCGCAAATTGATCACCAAAACATACATCAAGTAGATCACGTGAATACCCCATTGTCACCACAGATAAGCACATGCAAGACATACATCAAGTGTTCTCAAATCCTTAAAGACTCAATCCGATAAGATAACTTCAAAGCGAAAACTCAATCCATTACAAGAGAGTAGAGGGGGACAAACATCATAAGATCCAACTATAATAGCAAAGCTCGCGATACATCAAGATCGTGCCAAACCAAGAACACGAGAGAGCGAGATCAAACACATAGCTACTGGTACATACCCTCAGCCCCGAGGGTGAACTACTCCCTCCTCGTCATGGAGAGCGTCGGGATGATGAAGATGGCCACCGGTGAGGGATTCCCCCTCCGGCAGGGTGCCGAAACAGGGTCCCGATTGGTTTTCGGTGGCTACAGAGGCTTCGGCGGCGGAACTCCCGATCTATTATGTTCCCCGATGTTTTTTTGGGTATATGGACATATATAGGCAAAAGAAGTCGGTCAGGGGAGCCACGAGGGGCCCACGAGGGTGGGGGCGCGCCTAGGGGAGTAGGGTGCGCCTCCCTGCCTCGTGGCTTCCTCAAAGCTTCCCTGATGTCTACTCCAAGTCTCCTCGATTGCTTCCATTCCAAAAATAACTCTCCCGAAGGTTTCATTCCGTTTGGACTCCGTTTGATATTCCTTTTCTTCGAAACACTGAAATAGGCAAGAAAACAGCAATTTGGGCTGGGCCTCCGGTTAATAGGTTAGTCCCAAAAATAATATAAAAGTGTATAATAAATCCCACAAACATCCAAAACTGATAATATAATAGCATGAATACTTCATAAATTATAGATACGTTGGAGACGTATCAGCATCCCCTACTCGTCCTCGAGTACGTAAATGATAAAAGAAATAATTTGTGAAGTGTGAATGCTAGCAAGTGCATAAGTTTGATCAATGATAGTTCCAATCACTTTTGCTAGCATCATTATATATCATAACAGTAGCTCATATCATAAAGCTTTTCATGATCAAGTAACAAGCTATTCACATGTTAAAGCATAGATCATAAACTTTCTTGAAAACTAACAAACTATGTTCTCAGTCATCAAACAATTGCAATTCATCTTATTTTCAGGAAGGGTCTATGTAAGAGCATTGATTTAGCAAATTCCACATACTCAACTATCATATAGTCTTCCATGATTGCTACCACTCAAAGAATATTTTTAGAACAAATAACATTCATCGAACACAGAGAAAGATAGGGCTTAATGTTTCGCCTCCCAACCTTTTACCTCAAGGGTAATGTCAACAATAATAATTCATGATCAAATATATTTGAATGGCCATATATGCTTAGATCTTTCTCCACCACATGATGCTTGCCAACTAAAAAGTAGGTTGGAATGAGAAGGAATACTACTGACTCTTGCATAAAAGTAAAAGATAGGCCCTTCGCAGAGGGAAGCAGGGATTTGTAGAGGTGCCAGAGCTCGAAGCAAAAACAGAGATGAAAATAATTTTGAGAGGTATGCTTTCATTGTCAACATAACGACCAAGAGTTCCCAATATCTTCCATACTAGATACATTATAGGCGGTTCCCAAACAGAAAGGTAAAGATTTTACTCTCCCTCCACCAACAATCACACTCAACGGCTTGTCAGAAACAACGGGTGCTGTCCAACTATCAACAATTTTGGGGGAGTTTGTTTAAATTATTTGTGAATTTGTTTTTGATCTTTTGATCATAGGACTGGGCATCCCAGTTACCAACCATTTTCTCGTGAATGATGAGCGGAGTCCACTCATCGTGAGAATAACCCACCTAGCATGGAAGATACTGACAGCCCCTAGTCGCTACATGAGCGATTCGGGCATACAAAACAGATTATTGTTTGAAGGTTTAGAGCTTGGCACATGCAAATTTACTTGAAACGGCAGGTAAATACCGCATATATGTAGATATGATGGACACTCATGGAAGAAACTTGGTTCAAGGAATTTGGATGCACAAGCAGTATTCCCGCTTAGTACAGATATTTTGGCTAGCAAAGGATTCTAAATAGCAAGCACCACATGTTCGAGGATCCATAACAATATAACTTCTATACAAATATACCCAAGCATAACTCATTATGTTGTCTTCCTTGTCCAACTTCAACTAATTTGCTCAGGTTTGAAATAATTAATGGGGCTCACAATCATAAAAGATGTCCAAGATAGTATATTTATATGTGAAATCTCTCTTCCTTCAATATTCTTTCATGAATTGTTCAAGTGACCAATACAATGTTTGCTAACCTTCAAAAAATTTACCACCTCTACTTCTTATATGTGAAGTCATTACTCCCCATGGGATAAGCATATGAAACATATATAATTTCAGATTTATGATATTCAAATCATTCAACCATTTACTCATAGGATATAAGTGAAGCACACGAGTAAATGAAAAACTACTCCAAAAAGATATAAGTGAAGATCAATAAGTAGTTAAATAATTATGTAGCTATGTGAAGACTCTCTCTCATTTAAGAATTTCAGATCTTGGTATTTTATTCAAACAGCAAGCAAAACAAAATAAAATGACATTTCAAGGATAGCACTCATCATGTGAAGAAGCAAAAACTTAGGCTCAACCGATACTAACCGATAATTGTTGAAGAAGAAAGGTGGGATGCATGTCGGGGCATCCCCAAGCTTAGATGCTTGAGACTTCTTGAAATATTATCATGGGGTGCCTTGGGCATCCCCAAGCTTGAGCTTTTGTGTCTCCTTAATTCCTCTCATATCACGGTTTCCTAAATCTCAAAAGCTTCATCCACACCAAACTCAATAAGAACTCGTGAGATAAGTTAGTATAAACCAATGCAAAAACTTTATCATTTTCTACTGTAACAAATCACTAAAATTATTATTCAACATTGCATACTAAATGCCTCTGCATATTTAATACTCCTATCCTCAAAAGAATCATTAAACAAGCAAACATATGCAAACAATGCAAACATAACAGCAATCTGCCAAAACAGTACAGTCTGTAAAGAATGCAAGATTCATCATACTTCCCTAACTCCAAACATTATGAAATTCTACCACACTGTAGAAAATTTATCAGAGCTCAATATTCAAAAAGTTTCAACATTTTATCATATTCTGGCTTTTCTAGGGAATTTTTGCAACGGCGATAAACTTTCTGTTTTGAAACAGCAACATGTATACTTGCAAAATAAGCATGGTAAAGGCTATCCTTGACATTTTTATTTAAAATAGAGATGCAAACCATTATTTTAAATAATAGTAAGCAAATACTAACAAAATAAAATGATGCTCCAAGCAAAACACATATCATGTTGAAGACACATTTCTCCGATTTGGGTTTGAGCTTATCAGGTTGAAGCTTTTTCACATAAGCATCACGCGCAGCCCCAAACTTGAAGAAACGACAACTTGGGTTTCTTGCCAAACCACAGTTCATATGGTGTCGTCTCAACGGATTTAGATGGTGCCCTATTTAACGTGAATGCAGCCGTCTCTAAAGCATAACCCCAAAATGATAGCGGTAAATCAGTAAGTGACATCATAGATCGCACCATATCTAATAAAGTGCGGTTACGACGTTCGGACACACCATTACGCTGTGGTGTTCCGGGTGACGTGAGTTGCGAAACTATTTCGCATTTTTTCAGACCAAACTCGTAACTCAAATATTCTCCTCCACGATCAAATCGTAGAAACTTTATTTTCTTGTTACGATGATTTTCCACTTCACTCTAAAATTCTTTGAACTTTTCAAATGTTTCAGACTTATGTTTCATCAAGTAGATATACCCATATCTGCTTAAATCATCTGTGAAGGTCAGAAAATAACGATACCCACCGCGAGCCTAAACACTCATCGGACCGCATACATAAGTATGTATTATTTCCAAAAAGCCTGTTGCTCGCTCCATAGTTCCGGAGAACGGAGTCTTAGTCATCTTGCCCATGAGGCATGGTTCACAAGCATCAAGTGATTCATAATCAAGTGATTCCAAAAGCCCATCAGCATGGAGTTTCTTCATGCGCTTTACACCAATATGACCTAAACGGCAGGGCCACAAATAAGTTGCACTATCATTATTGAACTTATATCTTTTGGCTTAAATACTATGAATATGTGTATCACTACTATCGAGATTCAACAAAAATAGACCACTCATCAACGGTGCATGACCATAAAAGATATTATTCATATAAATAGAACAACCATTATTCTCTGATTTAAATGAATAACCGTCTCGCATCAAACAAGATCCAGATATAATGTTCACGCTAAACGCTGGCACCAAATAACAATTATTCAGGTCTAAAACTAATCCCGAAGGTAGATGTAGAGGTAGCGTGCCGACGACGATTGATACGTCTACAACGTATCTATAATTTTTTATTGTTCCATGCTGTTTTATTATCAATCTTGGATGTTTTATAATCATTTTATAGTCATTTTATATCATTTTTGGTACTAACTATTGACATAGTGCCCAGTGCCAGTTGCTGTTTTATGCATGTTTTTTACATCGCAGGAAATCAATATCAAACGGAGTCCACATGCCCTGAAACTTTTTGGAGATTTTTTATGGGCCAGAAGGAAGAAGATGGGCCCTGGTGGCACCTGGGGGGAGTCCCGAGGAGGGGACAACCTACCAGGGCGCGCCAGGAGGCCCAGGCGTGCCCAGGTGGGTTGTGCCCACCTCGGGCACCCCCCCGGACCGCCTCTTTGCTCTATAAATACCCCAAAAATCCCAGAACCCTAGAAGCGTCGACGAAATATTCATCTAGCCGCCGCAGAGTCCAGAACCACCAGATCCAATCTAGACACCATCACGGAGGGGTTCACCACTTCCATTGGTGCCTCTCCCATGATGCGTGAGTAGTTCTTTCTAGACCTTCGGGTCCGTAGTTAGTAGCTAGATGGCTTTCTCTCTCCCGCTGAATTCTCAATACAATGGTCTCTTGGAGATCCATATGATGTAACTCCTTTTGTGGTGTGTTTGTTGGGATCTGATGAACTTCGAGTTTATGATCAGTTATATCTTTTTATATCCATGAAAGCTATTTGAGTTTCTTTGATCTCTTATATGCATGATCTCTTATAGCCTCGTATTTCTTCTCCGATATTTGGGTTTTGTTTGGACAACTTGATCTATTTATCTTGCAATGGGAAGAGGTGCCCGGTAGTGGGTTCGATCTTACGGTGCTTGATCCCAGTGACAGAAGGGGAACCGACACATATGTATCGTTGCTACTAAGGATAAAAGACGAGATCTAATATCTGCCGCAATAGATAGATGGATCTTGTCTACATCATGTCATCATTCTTATTGCATTAATAATACTCCGTTTTTCCATGAACTTAATACACTAGATGCATGCTGGATAGCGGTTGATGTGTGGAGTAATAGTAGTAGATGCAGGCAGGAGTCAGTCTACTAATCTTGGATGTGAAGCCTATGTAATGATAATTGCCTGGATATCGTCATGATTATTTGAAGTTCTATCAATTTCCCAACAGTAATGTGTTTACCCACCGTTTGCTATTTTTCCCGAGAGAAGCCACTAGTGAAACCTACGGCCCCCGGGTCTTCTTCCTCATATATTGCCTTGCAATCTACTTTTCCTTTGCGTTTTTATTCAGATCTATTAAACCAAAAATACAAAAATACCTTGCAGCACTTTTTTTTATTTGCGATCTATTATTTCAATCTATTACAATTTTCTCCCATCAACGTGCCTTCTGGCGCCGTTACCCGAAAGGGATTGACAACCCCTTTAACACGTCGGGTTGCGAGTGGCTGTTATTTGTGTGCAGGGGCTGTTTACGTTTTGTTGCTTGGTTCTCCTACTGGTTCGATACCTTGGTTTCATTACTGAGGTAAATACCTACCGTTGTTGTGCTACATCATCCTCTCCTCTTGGGGGAAATACCGACGTAGTCCTAGCAAACATCATCAAGGGAATTTCTGGCGCCGTTGCCGGGGAGGATCTTCAACATAACCAGGTTACTAATCACAAATCTCATCTCCTCGCAATTTACATTATTTGCCATTTGCCTCTCATTTTCCTCTCCCCCACTTCACAAAAATTTGCTGTTTTATTCGCCTCTCTTTTTCCATTCACCATTTTCTTGTCAGATCTATTTTCTGCTTGCAATCATGAGTTATTTTGGTATGGCACCAACAGATGATGGCCTGACTCCTAAGATTGGACATAGAGGCAATCTAGATGCTAAAACTTTTATCTTGGGGCAAGGGAACGTTATGGGAAAAGAACGTATCCAAGAATTTTTCAATTGTGTCGGAAATCTGAATCTTGATGATGCTCCTATACTTAAAACTACTAGATCTTATGCGGATGCTATTTCAGCACTAGTTCTGAAACTTGAAAGTAAATTTATCCGCACTCATCCTACTTTGCAAAGATTGTTTTTTGAGCTTCCCGAAATAAAGAATCCTAGAGCCAAAAAGTTGGCCACTCTCGTTCTTATGAACGAGTTTGACTACATAATTCGGGAAGCTAGGGAAATCTTTGACTTTTATGGTATGAATCGTGAAAAAACCATGATAGATGAAATTCTTTACAATAGTGACTATGCACTGAGGCATTTTCTTGGGGATAATAAGATCTTTGATGAATCTTAAGAAGGAAGTCTCTGTTCTATATATGATCCAACAAGTTTTCAGTAATGTTAATCAACACTATTCTTGGATTGTTGCGGGAAACCAGAGGGGTTATGATGAAAACCAACTAAGGAATGCTAAAGATTCTATGGATAATATGTTTTATGTTGTGTTTACAAAACCTCCTAATAAAAATACCCCTAAGAAAATTAAGAAGCAGAAAGATGACAAAACTTAGATCCTTGCCTTACGCCTAGCTAAGGGCGTAAAACTATAGCGCTTGTTGGGAGGCAACCCAATGAATAAAATTTATTTTTGCTTTTTGCTTTCTGTTCTTGTGTGTTTACACAATTATGCTACTGTTATGATTGTGCTTTTTATGTTTTAATTAGTGTTTGTGCCAAGTAAAGCTTATAGGTTCTTCTTGGGTGATAGTTGTTTGATCTTGCTGAAAAAGACAGAAATTTTGTGCTCACGAAAAAAATTGTTAAAAATCACCAGAACATGATAAAATGCCAATTCTTTTTGCAAAAGATTAATATAAAAATTACCCAGGTCGTCCTATTTTCTCAGAATTTTTGGAGTTACAGAAGTATTCGCCAAAGTCAGATTACTACAGACTGTTCTGTTTTGAAAGATTCTGTTTTCTTTGTGTTGTGTGCTTATTTTGATGGCTCTATGGTTTTGTTTGATGAGTTTTTGCCATAGAAAAGTTGTAATACAGTAGATACAATACAAAAATAAAATATGAATTGGTTTGATACAGCACTTATATTGGTGGTTTGCTTTCTTATACTAACGGATCTCACGAAGGTTTTGTTGAGTTTTGTGTGATTGAAGTTCTCAAGTTTTGGGTTATCTTGCGATGGATGAAGGAAGGTTATAAGAGCCTAAGCTTGGGGATGCCCCGGCATCCCAAGCTATTGTCCAAAAATGAGCAACCAACTAAGCTTGGGGATGCCCCCGAATGGCATCCCCGCTTTCTTCCAACAACCATCGGTATTTTACTCGAGGCTATATTTTTATTCGTCACATGATATGTGTTTTGCTTGGAGCGTCTTGTATGATATATGTCTTTGCTTGTTTTATTTTGTGTTTTAAGTCATCAATCCTTGCTGGACACACCTATTTGAGAGAGCCAAAATTATATCATGACTTGTTAGAATTGCTCTCTGTGCTTCACTTAAATCTTTTATGAGCTAGGACTTGCTCTAGTACTTCACCTATATCTTTTTGAGCACGGTGTGCTTTGTTATTTTTGAAGAAATACTCTCTTGCTTCACTTAGATTTATTTGAGAGTTAGTAAAATTCTGAAGAAATTCTCTCTTGCTTCACTTAAATTATTTTGAGAGAAAGAAAATTTGTTATGCTCATGATCTTCACTTATATTTGTTTGAGCTTATGAAAAGCAACACACGAAAATTAGTCCCAAAGTGATAGATATCCAAGAAGGATAAAATAAGAAAGAAATGTCATGAAGATCATTGTAGAAAATAAACATGATTCTTAGTAATAGTTTTGAGATATGATGATGCGATATGTGAGTTATGTTGATGAGTAATTGTGCTTTAGTAAGAATATTGGTGTTAAGATTTGTGATTCTCTATGCATGCACAAAAGTCAATAATCATGCAATGAAAATTATATCCTACTTGTGGTGCATTATTCGGTGTTACTTATGCTTAATGCTTGCTTCACGAAATTATTCGTTTCTTGGTTGGTCGCTTCTCAATCTTTTTGCTAGCCTTCATTTCGCACCAAGTATGATCTCTACTTGTGCATCCAAAATCCTTTAAACCAGTTTTGCCACATGAGTCCACTATATCTACCTATATGCGGTACTCTTTTGCCATTCTAAGCAAATTTGTATGTGCCATCTCTAATTTTCAAAATTAACTTCTCTTTTGTGTGTTTGTTTCGCTCGCGGAACGGTAACGGTGGCTAATATTTTCCATGATGGATGTGTTATTCCCACGATGAGTATTTATTCACTTGTCATTGCACAAGAGTAAGGCAAAGGTTTTAGGGATTCCCAGTCCCGAAATGCAAAAATGAATTTACTTTATGTTGTCAAATAATAAATTCCTTGGAAAGTGTTGGTATGGAAGGCACCCGTGGATACGGCTGGCCATGGAAAGTGAAAGAATGGTGGAAAAAGGAATAAACTTTATTTTCTATTTGGGAACCGCCTATGGCATATCTAGCATGGAAAGTGTTCGTAGCTCTACGTCGTTTCGTTGGTGGGATGGATACACCTCCCGAAATGTTTTTTATCTCAATTTTTTTGCTTTGAGCTCTGGCACCTCTACAAATCCCTACTTCCCACCGCGAAGGGCCTTCCTTTTACTTTATGAAATTTTTATATTTGAATTTGAGTCTCCATCTTCTCTTATAAAAGCACCAACTAAGAGGCAATATGATCGTACTTAAGTATTTGGTATAGCTAATATTCGAGTGTGTTTCATGAATGGATCAATGTTTGAGCATGATGGGCTAGGGATAACTTGTTTTAGCATTGATATTTTGAAAGACATGGTTGCTTGTTGATATGCTTGAGTATCTAAATTAGTATGTCAAAACTAGACTATTGCTTTGAATCACATAAAAGTCCAAATGTCCATGCTATAAAGAAAAGAATATGATATGACTTGATGAACAACACTCCACATCAAAAATCATGTTTTTATCACTTACCTACTCGAGGACGAGCAGGAGTTAAGCTTGGGGATGCTGATACGTCTCCAATGTATCTATAATTTTTTATTGTTCCATGCTGTTTTATTATCAATCTTGGATGTTTTATAATCATTTTATAGTCATTTTATATCATTTTTTGGTACTAACCTATTGACATAGTGCCCAGTGCCAGTTGTTGTTTTTCTGCATGTTTTTTACATCGCAGGAAATCAATATCAAACGGAGTCCAAATGCCCCGAAACTTTTTGGAGATATTTTTGGGCCCGAAGGAAGAAGATGGGCCCTGGTGGCACCTGGGGGAGTCCCGAGGAGGCGACAACCCACCAGGGCACGCCAGGAGGCCCAGGCGCGCCCTGGTGGGTTGTGCCCACCTCGGGCACCTCCCGGACCGCCTCTTTGCTCTATAAATACCCCGAAAATCCTAGAACCCTAGAAGCGTCGACGAAATATTCATCTAGCCGCCACAGAGTCCAGAACCACCAGATCCAATCTAGACACCATCACGGAGGGGTTCACCACTTCCATTGGTGCCTCTCCCATGATGCGTGAGAAGTTCTTTCTAGACCTTCGGGTCCGTAGTTAGTAGCTAAATGGCTTTCTCTCTCCCGCTAAATTCTCAATACAATGGTCACTTGGAGATCCATATGATGTAACTCCTTTTGTGGTGTGTTTATTGGGATCTGATGAACTTCGAGTTTATGATCAGTTATATCTTTTTATATCCATGAAAGCTATTTGAGTTTCTTTGATCTCTTATATGCATGATCTCTTATAGCCTTGTATTTCTTCTCCGATATTTGGGTTTTGTTTGGACGACTTGATCTATTTATCTTGCAATGGGAAGAGGTGCCCGGTAGTGGGTTCGATCTTACGGTGCTTGATCCCAGTGACAGAAGGTGAACCGACACATATGTATCGTTGCTACTAAGGATAAAAAGACGAGATCTAATATCTGCCGCAATAGATAGATGGATCTTGTCTACATCATGTCATCGTTCTTATTGCATTAATAATACTCCGTTTTTCCATGAACTTAATACACTAGATGCATGCTGGATAGCGGCCGATGTGTGGAGTAATAGTAGTAGATGCAGGCAGGAGTCGGTCTACTAATCTTGGATGTGATGCCTATGTAATGATCATTGCCTGGATATCATCATGATTATTTGAAGTTCTATCAATTTCCCAACAGTAATGTGTTTACCCACCATTTGCTATTTTTCCCGAGAGAAGCCACTAGTGAAACCTACAGCCCACGGGTCTTCTTCCTCATATATTTGCCTTGCATTCTACTTTTCCTTTGCGTTTTTATTCAGATCTATTAAACCAAAAATACAAAAATACCTTGCAGCACTTTTTTTTATTTGCGATCTATTATTTCAATCTATTACAATTTTCTCCCATCAACGTGCCTTCTGGCGCCGTTACCCGAAAGGGATTGACAACCCCTTTAACACGTCGGGTTGCGAGTGGCTATTATTTGTGTGCAGGGGCTGTTTACGTTTTGTTGCTTGGTTCTCCTACTGGTTCGATACCTTGGTTTCATTACTGAGGTAAATACCTACCGTTGTTGTGCTACATCATCCTCTCCTCTTGGGGGAAATACCGACGTAGTCCTAGCAAACATCATCAAGGGAATTTCTGGCGCCGTTGCCGGGGAGGATCTTCAACATAACCAGGTTCCTAATCACAAATCTCATCTCCTCGGAATTTACATTATTTGCCATTTGCCTCTCATTTTCCTCTCCCCCACTTCACAAAAATTTGCTATTTTATTCGCCTCTCTTTTTTCGTTCACCATTTTCTTGTCAGATCTATTTTCTGCTTGCAATCATGAGTTATTTCGGTATGGCACCAACAGATGATGGCCTGACTCCTATGATTGGATGTACAGGCAATCTAGATGCTAAAACTTTTATCTTGGGGCAAGGGAACGTTATGGGAAAAGAACGTATCCAAGAATTTTTCAATTGTGTCGGAAATCTGAATCTTGATGATGCTCCTATACTTAAAACTACTAGATCTTATGCGGATGCTATTTCAGCACTAGTTCTGAAACTTGAAAGTAAATTTATCCGCACTCATCCTACTTTGCAAAGATTGTTTTTTGAGCTTCCCGAAATAAAGAATCCTACAGCCAAAAAGTTGGCCACTCTCGTTCTTATGAACGAGTTTGACTACATAATTCGGGAAGCTAGGGAAATCTTTGACTTTTATGGTATGAATCATGAAAAACCCGTGATAGATGAAATTCTTTACAATAGTGACTATGCACTGAGGCATTTGCTTGGGGATAATAAGATCTTTGATGAGAATCTTAAGAAGGAAGTCTCCGTTCTAGATATGATCCAACAAGTTTTCAATAATGTCAATCAACACTATTCTTGGATTGTTGCGGGAAACCAAAGGGGTTATGATGAAAACCAACTAAGGAATGCTAAAGATTCTATGGATAATATGTTTTATGTTGTGTTTACCAAACCTCCTGATAAAAATACCCCCAAGAAAATTAAGAAGAAGAAAGATGACAAAACTTAGATCCTTGCCTTACGCCTAGCTAAGGGCGTAAAACTATAGCGCTTGTTGGGAGGCAACCCAGTGAATAAAATTTATTTTTTCTTTTTGCTTTCCGTTCTTGTGTGTTTACACAATTATGCTACTGTTATGATTGTGCTTTTTATGTTTTAATTAGTGTTTGTGCCAAGTAAAGCTTATAGGTTCTTCTTGGGTGATAGTTGTTTGATCTTGCTGAAAAAGACAGAAATTTTGTGCTCACGAAAACAATTGTTAAAAATCACCAGAACATGATAAAATGCCAATTCTTTTTGCAAAATATTAATATACAAATTACCCAGGTCTTCCTATTTTCTCAGAATTTTTGGAGTTACAGAAGTATTCGCCAAAGTCAGATTACTACAGACTGTTCTGTTTTGACAGATTCTGTTTTCTTTGTGTTGTGTGCTTATTTTGATGGCTCTATGGTTTTGTTTGATGAGTTTTTGCCATAGAAAAGTTGGAATACAGTAGATACAATACAAAAATAAAATATGAATTGGTTTGATACCGCACTTATAGTAGTGGTTTGCTTTCTTATACTAACGGATCTCACGAAGGTTTTGTTGAGTTTTGTGTGATTGAAGTTCTCAAGTTTTGGGTTATCTTGCGATGGATGAAGGAAGGATGTAAGAGCCTAAGCTTGGGGATGCCCCGGCATCCCAAGCTATTATCCAAAAATGAGCAACCAACTAAGCTTGGGGATGCCCCCGAGTGGCATCCCCGCTTTCTTCCAACAACCATCGGTATTTTACTCGAGGCTATATTTTTATTCGTCACATGATATGTGTTTTGCTTGGAGCGTCTTGTATGATATATGTCTTTGCTTGTTTTATTTTGTGTTTTAAGTCATCAATCCTTGCTGGACACACCTATTTGAGAGAGCCAAAATTATATCATGACTTGTTAGAATTGCTCTCTGTGCTTCACTTAAATCTTTTATGAGCTAGGACTTGCTCTAGTACTTCACCTATATCTTTTTGAGCACGGTGTGCTTTGTTATTTTTGAAGAAATACTCTCTTGCTTCACTTAGATTTATTTGAGAGTTAGTAAAATTATGAAGAAATTCTCTCTTGCTTCACTTAAATTATTTTGAGAGAAAGAAAATTTGTTATGCTCATGATCTTCACTTATATTTGTTTGAGCTTATGAAAAGCAACACATGAAAATTAGTCCCAAAGTGATAGATATCCAAGAAGGATAAAATAAGAAAAAAATGTCATGAAGATCATTGTAGAAAATAAACTTGATTCTTAGTAATAGTTTTGAGATATGATGATGCGATATGTGAGTTATGTTGATGAGTAATTGTGCTTTAGTAAGAATATTGGTGTTCAAATTTGTGATTCTCTATGCATGCACAAAAGTAAATAATCATGCAATGAAAATTATATCCTACTTGTGGTGCATTATTCGGTGTTACTTATGCTTAATGCTTGCTTCAAGAAATTATTCATTTCTTAGTTGGTCGCTTCTCAATCTTTTTGCTAGCCTTCATTTCGCACCAAGTATGATCTCTACTTGTGCATCCAAAATCCTTTAAACCAGTTTTGCCACATGAGTCCACTATATCTACCTATATGCGGTACTCTTTTGCCATTCTAAGCAAATTTGTATGTGCCATCTCTAATTTTCAAAATAAACTTCTCTTTTGTGTGTTTGTTTCGCTCGCGGAACGGTAACGGTGGCTAATATTTTCCATGATGGATGTGTTATTCTCACGATGAGTATTTATTCACTTTTCATTGCACGAGAGTAAGGCAAAGGTTTTAGGGATTCCCAGTCCCGAAATGCAAAAATGAATTTACTTTATTTTGTCAAATAATAAATTCCTTGGAAAGTGTTGGTATGGAAGGCACACGTGGATACGGCTGGCCATGGAAAGTGAAAGAATGGTGGAAAAAGGAATAAACTTTATTTTCTATTTGGGAACCGCCTATGGCATATCTAGCATGGAAAGTGTTCGTAGCTCTACGTCGTTTCGTTGGTGGGATGGATACACCTCCCAAAATGTTTTTTATCTCAATTTTTTTGCTTTGAGCTCTGGCACCTCTACAAATCCCTACTTCCCTCCGCAAAGGGCCTTCCTTTTACTTTATGAAATTTTTATTTTTGAATTTGAGTCTCCATCTTCTCTTATAAAAGCACCAACTAAGAGGCAATATGATCGTACTTAAGTATTTGGTATAGCTAATATTCGAGTGTGTTTCATGAATGGATCAATGTTTGAGCATGATGGGCTAGGGATAACTTGTTTTAGCATTGATATTTTGAATGACATGGTTGCTTGTTGATATGATTGAGTATCTAAATTATTATGTCAAAACTAGACTATTGCTTTGAATCACGTAAAAGTCCAAATGTCCATGCTATAAAGAAAAGAATATGATATGACTTGATGAACAACACTCCACATCAAAAATCATGTTTTTATCACTTACCTACTCGAGGACGAGCAGGAGTTAAGCTTGGGGATGCTGATACATCTCCAACATATCTATAATTTTTTATTGTTCCATGCTGTTTTATTATCAATCTTGGATGTTTTATAATCATTTTATAGTCATTTTATATCATTTTTTGGTACTAACCTATTGACATAGTGCCCAGTGCCAGTTGCTGTTTTCTGCAAGTTTTTTACATCGCAGGAAATCAATATCAAACGGAGTCCAAATGCCCCGAAACTTTTTGGAGATATTTTTGGGCCAGAAGGAAGAAGATGGGCCCTGGTGGCACCTGGGGGAGTCCCGAGGAGGGGACAACCCACCAGGGCACGCCAGGAGGCCCGGGCGCGCCCTGGTGGGTTGTGCCCACCTCGGGCACCCCCCGGACCGCCTCTTTGCTCTATAAATACCCCAAAAATCCCAGAACCCTAGAAGCGTCGACGAAATATTCATCTAGCCACCGCAGAGTCCAGAACCACCAGATCCAATCTAGACACCATCACGAAGGGGTTCACCACTTCCATTGGTGCCTCTCCCATCATGCGTGAGTAGTTCTTTCTAGACCTTCGAGTCTGTAGTTAGTAGCTAGATGGCTTTCTCTCTCCCACTGAATTATCAATACAATGGTCTCTTGGAGATCCATATGATGTAACTCCTTTTGTGGTGTGTTTGTTGGGATCTGATGAACTTCGAGTTTATGATCAGTTATATCTTTTTATATCCATGAAAGCTATTTGAGTTTCTTTGATCTCTTATATGCATGATCTCTTATAGCCTCGTATTTCTTCTCCGATATTTGGGTTTTGTTTGCCCAACTTGATCTATTTATCTTGCAATGGGAAGAGGTGCCCGGTAGTGGGTTCGATCTTACGGTGCTTGATCCCAGTGACAGAAGGTGAACCGACACATATGTATCGTTGCTACTAAGGATAAAAAGACGAGATCTAATATCTGCCGCAATAGATAGATGGATCTTGTCTACATCATGTCATCGTTCTTATTGCATTACTCCGTTTTTCCATGAACTTAATACACTAGATGCATGCTGGATAGCGGCCGATGTGTGGAGTAATAGTAGTAGATGCAGGCAGGAGTCGGTCTACTAATCTTGGATGTGATGCCTATGTAATGATCATTGCCTGGATATCATCATGATTATTTGAAGTTCTATCAATTTCCCAACAGTAATGTGTTTACCCACCATTTGCTATTTTTCCCGAGAGAAGCCACTAGTGAAACCTACAGCCCACGGGTCTTCTTCCTCATATATTTGCCTTGCATTCTACTTTTCCTTTGCGTTTTTATTCAGATCTATTAAACGAAAAAAACAAAAATACCTTGCAGCACTTTTTTTTATTTGCGATCTATTATTTCAATCTATTACAATTTTCTCCCATCAACGTGCCTTCTGGCGCCGTTACCCGAAAGGGATTGACAACCCCTTTAACACGTCGGGTTGCGAGTGGCTGTTATTTGTGTGCAGGGGCTGTTTACATTTTGTTGCTTGGTTCTCCTACTGGTTCGATACCTTGGTTTCATTACTGAGGTAAATACCTACCGTTGTTGTGCTACATCATCCTCTCCTCTTGGGGGAAATACCGACGTAGTCCTAGCAAACATCATCAAGGGAATTTCTGGCGCCGTTGCCGGGGAGGATCTTCAACATAACCAGGTTCCTAATCACAAATCTCATCTCCTCGCAATTTACATTATTTGCCATTTGCCTCTCATTTTCCTCTCCCCCACTTCACAAAAATTTGCTATTTTATTCGCCTCTCTTTTTTCGTTCACCATTTTCTTGTCAGATCTATTTTCTGCTTGCAATCATGAGTTATTTCGGTATGGCACCAACAGATGATGGCCTGACTCCTAAGATTGGATGTACAGGCAATCTAGATGCTAAAACTTTTATCTTGGGGCAAGGGAACGTTATGGGAAAAGAACGTATCCAAGAATTTTTCAATTGTGTCGGAAATCTGAATCTTGATGATGCTCCTATACTTAAAACTACTAGATCTTATGCGGATGCTATTTCAGCACTAGTTCTGAAACTTGAAAGTAAATTTATCCGCACTCATCCTACTTTGCAAAGATTGTTTTTTGAGCTTCCCGAAATAAAGAATCCTACAGCCAAAAAGTTGGCCACTCTCGTTCTTATGAACGAGTTTGACTACATAATTCGGGAAGCTAGGGAAATCTTTGACTTTTATGGTATGAATCATGAAAAACCCGTGATAGATGAAATTCTTTACAATAGTGACTATGCACTGAGGCATTTGCTTGGGGATAATAAGATCTTTGATGAGAATCTTAAGAAGGAAGTCTCCGTTCTAGATATGATCCAACAAGTTTTCAATAATGTCAATCAACACTATTCTTGGATTGTTGCGGGAAACCAAAGGGGTTATGATGAAAACCAACTAAGGAATGCTAAAGATTCTATGGATAATATGTTTTATGTTGTGTTTACCAAACCTCCTGATAAAAATACCCCCAAGAAAATTAAGAAGAAGAAAGATGACAAAACTTAGATCCTTGCCTTACGCCTAGCTAAGGGCGTAAAACTATAGCGCTTGTTGGGAGGCAACCCAGTGAATAAAATTTATTTTTGCTTTTTGCTTTCCGTTCTTGTGTGTTTACACAATTATGCTACTGTTATGATTGTGCTTTTTATGTTTTAATTAGTGTTTGTGCCAAGTAAAGCTTATAGGATCTTCTTGGGTGATAGTTGTTTGATCTTGCTGAAAAAGACAGAAATTTTGTGCTCACGAAAACAATTGTTAAAAATCACCAGAACATGATAAAATGCCAATTCTTTTTGCAAAATATTAATATACAAATTACCCAGGTCTTCCTATTTTCTCAGAATTTTTGGAGTTACAGAAGTATTCGCCAAAGTCAGATTACTACAGACTGTTCTGTTTTGACAGATTCTGTTTTCTTTGTGTTGTGTGCTTATTTTGATGGCTCTATGGTTTTGTTTGATGAGTTTTTGCCATAGAAAAGTTGGAATACAGTAGATACAATACAAAAATAAAATATGAATTGGTTTGATACCGCACTTATAGTAGTGGTTTGCTTTCTTATACTAACGGATCTCACGAAGGTTTTGTTGAGTTTTGTGTGATTGAAGTTCTCAAGTTTTGGGTTATCTTGCGATGGATGAAGGAAGGATGTAAGAGCCTAAGCTTGGGGATGCCCCGGCATCCCAAGCTATTATCCAAAAATGAGCAACCAACTAAGCTTGGGGATGCCCCCGAGTGGCATCCCCGCTTTCTTCCAACAACCATCGGTATTTTACTCGAGGCTATATTTTTATTCGTCACATGATATGTGTTTTGCTTGGAGCGTCTTGTATGATATATGTCTTTGCTTGTTTTATTTTGTGTTTTAAGTCATCAATCCTTGCTGGACACACCTATTTGAGAGAGCCAAAATTATATCATGACTTGTTAGAATTGCTCTCTGTGCTTCACTTAAATCTTTTATGAGCTAGGACTTGCTCTAGTACTTCACCTATATCTTTTTGAGCACGGTGTGCTTTGTTATTTTTGAAGAAATACTCTCTTGCTTCACTTAGATTTATTTGAGAGTTAGTAAAATTATGAAGAAATTCTCTCTTGCTTCACTTAAATTATTTTGAGAGAAAGAAAATTTGTTATGCTCATGATCTTCACTTATATTTGTTTGAGCTTATGAAAAGCAACACATGAAAATTAGTCCCAAAGTGATAGATATCCAAGAAGGATAAAATAAGAAAAAAATGTCATGAAGATCATTGTAGAAAATAAACTTGATTCTTAGTAATAGTTTTGAGATATGATGATGCGATATGTGAGTTATGTTGATGAGTAATTGTGCTTTAGTAAGAATATTGGTGTTCAAATTTGTGATTCTCTATGCATGCACAAAAGTAAATAATCATGCAATGAAAATTATATCCTACTTGTGGTGCATTATTCGGTGTTACTTATGCTTAATGCTTGCTTCAAGAAATTATTCATTTCTTAGTTGGTCGCTTCTCAATCTTTTTGCTAGCCTTCATTTCGCACCAAGTATGATCTCTACTTGTGCATCCAAAATCCTTTAAACCAGTTTTGCCACATGAGTCCACTATATCTACCTATATGCGGTACTCTTTTGCCATTCTAAGCAAATTTGTATGTGCCATCTCTAATTTTCAAAATAAACTTCTCTTTTGTGTGTTTGTTTCGCTCGCGGAACGGTAACGGTGGCTAATATTTTCCATGATGGATGTGTTATTCTCACGATGAGTATTTATTCACTTTTCATTGCACGAGAGTAAGGCAAAGGTTTTAGGGATTCCCAGTCCCGAAATGCAAAAATGAATTTACTTTATTTTGTCAAATAATAAATTCCTTGGAAAGTGTTGGTATGGAAGGCACACGTGGATACGGCTGGCCATGGAAAGTGAAAGAATGGTGGAAAAAGGAATAAACTTTATTTTCTATTTGGGAACCGCCTATGGCATATCTAGCATGGAAAGTGTTCGTAGCTCTACGTCGTTTCGTTGGTGGGATGGATACACCTCCCAAAATGTTTTTTATCTCAATTTTTTTGCTTTGAGCTCTGGCACCTCTACAAATTCCTACTTCCCTCCGCAAAGGGCCTTCCTTTTACTTTATGAAATTTTTATTTTTGAATTTGAGTCTCCATCTTCTCTTATAAAAGCACCAACTAAGAGGCAATATGATCGTACTTAAGTATTTGGTATAGCTAATATTCGAGTGTGTTTCATGAATGGATCAATGTTTGAGCATGATGGGCTAGGGATAACTTGTTTTAGCATTGATATTTTGAAAGACATGGTTGCTTGTTGATATGATTGAGTATCTAAATTATTATGTCAAAACTAGACTATTGCTTTGAATCACGTAAAAGTCCAAATGTCCATGCTATAAAGAAAAGAATATGATATGACTTGATGAACAACACTCCACATCAAAAATCATGTTTTTATCACTTACCTACTCGAGGACGAGCAGGAGTTAAGCTTGGGGATGCTGATACATCTCCAACATATCTATAATTTTTTATTGTTCCATGCTGTTTTATTATCAATCTTGGATGTTTTATAATCATTTTATAGTCATTTTATATCATTTTTTGGTACTAACCTATTGACATAGTGCCCAGTGCCAGTTGCTGTTTTCTGCAAGTTTTTTACATCGCAGGAAATCAATATCAAACGGAGTCCAAATGCCCCGAAACTTTTTGGAGATATTTTTGGGCCAGAAGGAAGAAGATGGGCCCTGGTGGCACCTGGGGGAGTCCCGAGGAGGGGACAACCCACCAGGGCACGCCAGGAGGCCCGGGCGCGCCCTGGTGGGTTGTGCCCACCTCGGGCACCCCCCGGACCGCCTCTTTGCTCTATAAATACCCCAAAAATCCCAGAACCCTAGAAGCGTCGACGAAATATTCATCTAGCCACCGCAGAGTCCAGAACCACCAGATCCAATCTAGACACCATCACGAAGGGGTTCACCACTTCCATTGGTGCCTCTCCCATCATGCGTGAGTAGTTCTTTCTAGACCTTCGAGTCTGTAGTTAGTAGCTAGATGGCTTTCTCTCTCCCACTGAATTATCAATACAATGGTCTCTTGGAGATCCATATGATGTAACTCCTTTTGTGGTGTGTTTGTTGGGATCTGATGAACTTCGAGTTTATGATCAGTTATATCTTTTTATATCCATGAAAGCTATTTGAGTTTCTTTGATCTCTTATATGCATGATCTCTTATAGCCTCGTATTTCTTCTCCGATATTTGGGTTTTGTTTGCCCAACTTGATCTATTTATCTTGCAAGGGGAAGAGGTGCCCGGTAGTGGGTTCGATCTTACGGTGCTTGATCCCAGTGACAGAAGGTGAACCGACACATATGTATCGTTGCTACTAAGGATAAAAAGACGAGATCTAATATCTGCCGCAATAGATATATGGATCTTGTCTACATCATGTCATCGTTCTTATTGCATTACTCCGTTTTTCCATGAACTTAATACACTAGATGCATGCTGGATAGCGGCCGATGTGTGGAGTAATAGTAGTAGATGCAGGCAGGAGTCGGTCTACTAATCTTGGACGTGATGCCTATGTAATGATCATTGCCTGGATATAGTTCTATCAATTGCCCAACAGTAATTTGGTTACCCACCGTTTGCTATTTTTCTCGAGAGAAGCTACTAGTGAAACCTACGGCCCCCGTGTCTTCTTCCTCATATATTTGCCTTGCGATCTACTTTTCCTTTGCGTTTTTATTCAGATCTATTAAACCAAAAATACAAAAATACCTTGCTGCACTTTATTTTAGTTGCGATCTATTATTTCAATCTATTACAATTTTCTCCCGTCAACGTGCCTTCTGGCGCGGTTACCCGAAAGGGATTAACAACCCCTTTAACACGTCGGGTTGCGAGTGGCTGTTATTTGTGTGCAGGGGCTCTTTACGTTTTGTTTCTTGGTTCTCCTACTGGTTCGATACCTTGGTTTCATTGCTGAGGGAAATACCTATCGTTGTTGTGCTACATCATCCTCTCCTCTTGGGGGAAATACCGACGTAGTCCTAGCAAACATCATCAACAATCACATCGACTTTGGAACCATTTCCTACGCACATGATACATCCATTTTGCATCATTATTTCTTACTGTTATTTACAATGTTTTTATCCATAATAATGCTTTTTGGAGTAATTCTAATGCCTTTTCTCTCATAATTTGCAAGGTACACACGAAGATGGGGAATTCCGACAGCTGGAAATCTGGACCAGAAAAAGCTACGTCAGGCCACCTATTCTGCACAACTCCAAATGAGCTGAAAATTCACGGAGATTTTTATGGAATACATAAGAAATATTGGAGCCAATAAGTACCAGAGGGGGCCATCAGGTGGGCACAACCCGCCTGGGCGCGCCAGGGGGTGGGTTGTGGCCTCCTCGGCCCACCTCCGGTGCCCATCTCCTGGTATATAAGTCATTTTTACCTAGAAAAAAATAAAGGGAAGACATTCAGGATGGAGCGCTGCCGTTTCGAGGCGGAACTTGGGCAGGAGCACTTTTGCCCTCCAGCGGAGCGATTCTGCCGGGGGAACTTCCCTCCCGGAGGGGGAAATCATCATCATCATCATCACGAACAACTCTCCCATCTTGGGGAGGGCAATCTCCATCAACATCTTCACCAGCACCATATCATCTCAAACCCTAGTTCATCTCTTGTATTCAATCTTGTTATCGGAACTATAGATTGTTGCTAGGGGGTGACTAGTAGTGTTGATTACATCTTGTAGTTGATTACTATATGGTTTATTTGGTGGAAGATTATATCTTCAGATCCATTATGCATATTAATACCCCTCTGATCATGAGCATGTTTATTATTTGTGAGTAGTTACTTTTGTTCCTGAGGTCACGGGATAAATCATGTTGCAAGTAATCATGTGAATTTGATATGTGTTCGATATTTTGATGGTATGTATGTTGTGATTCCCTTAGTGGTGTCATGTGAACGTCGACTACATGACACTTCACCATATTTGGGCCTAAGGTAATGCATTGTGGAGTATTAAATAGATGGTGGGTTGCGAGAGTGATAGAAACTTAAACCCTGGTTTATTCACTATTCCGTAAGAGAACGATTGGATCCTAGAGTTTAATGCTATGGTTAGAATTTATTATTAATACTTTTCTCGTAGTTGCGAATGCTTGCGGGAGGGTTAATCATAAGTAGGAGGTTTGTTCAAGTAAGAACAGCACCTAAGCACCGGTCCACCCACATATCAAATTATCAAAGTAGCGAACACAAATCAAACCAGCATGACAAAAGTGACTAGTTGAAATTCCCGTGTACCCTCAAGAATGCTTTGCTTATCATAAGAGACCGTTTTGGCCTGTCCTTTTCCTCAAAAGGATTGGGCTACCTTGCTGCATACTTATTGTTACTATCGTTACTTGCTCGTTACAAACTATCTTGCTATCAAACTACTCGCTACTTACCGTTTCAGCACTTGCAGACATTACCTTGCTGAAAACCGCTTCATTTCCTTCTGCTCCTCGTTGGGTTCGACACTCTTACTTATCGAAAAGAGCTACAATTGATCCCCTATACTTGTGGGTCATCAAGTCTATTTTCTGGCGCCGTTGCCGGGGAGTGAAGCGCCTTTGGTAAGTGGAATTCGGTAAGGAAACATTTATATAGTGTGCTGAAATTTATTTTCACTTGCTACTATGGAAAACAATCCTTTGAGGGGTTTGTTCGGGGTATCTTCACCTCGTCCAGAACCACAATTAATTGCCCCTCAACCTACTGCACCTACTGAAAATATTGAATATGAAATTCCCTCGGGTATGATAGAACAACTGCTAGCTAATCCTTATGCAGGAGATGGAACCGAACATCCTGATATGCACTTGATACATGTAGAACAAATCTGTGGACTATTCAAGCTTGCAGGTTTACCCGGGGATGAGGTGATGAAAAAGGTTTTCCCTTTATCTTTGAATGGAAAAGCATTGGCATTGTATAGGCTATGCGATGATATTGGATCATGGAATTGGAATCGTTTAAAGTTGGAGTCTCACCAAAAAAAATTATCCTATGCATCTAGTTCATCGTGATCGGAATTATATATATAATTTTTGGCCTCGTGAAGGAGAAAGTATCGCTCTAGCTTGGGGGAGGCTTAAGTCAATGTTATATTCATGCCCCAATCATGAGCTCTCAAGAGAAATTATTATTCATAACTTTTATGCTCGGCTTTCTCGTAATGATCAAACCATGCTGGATACTTCTTGTGTTGGTTCTTTTATGAAGAAAACTATTGAATTTTGGTGGGATCTTTTGGAAAGAATTAAACGCAACTCTGAAGATTGGGAACTCGACGAAGGTAAAGAGTCAGGTATAAAGCTTAATTATGATTGTGTTAAATCTTTTATGGATACAGATGCTTTTCAAAGGTTTAGCACTAAATATGGACTTGACTCTAAGATAGTAGCCTCCTTTTGTGAATCATTTGCTACTCATGTTGAACTCCCTAAAGAGAAGTGGTTTAAATATCACCCACCTCTTAGAGATGAAACTAAAGAACCAGTACCAGTTAAAGAAGAAACTATACTCTATAATGTTGATCCAGTTGTTCCCACTGCTTATATTAAAAACCCCCCTTTTCTGTTAGGATAAAGGAACATGCTAAAGTTTCAACTGTGGTTAACAAAAGCTATGTTAGAACACCTAAACCAGATGAACAAATTAGATTTGAACCTAATATTGCTATGGTCAAAGATCTCTTAGAAGAAGATGTGGATGGCATGTTATCTACTTTTGTGAAGAAGCTGCTAGAATTGCCAACCCTGAAAAAAGGGGTAAAAATAGACCAGTAGTTGGCCTGCCTGTCATCTCAGTTAAAATAGGAGATCACTGTTATCATGGTTTATGTGACATGGGTGCTAGTGTGAGTGATATTCCTCACAAGTTATATCAAGAAATTAGGGAAGACATAGCATCTGTTGAGTTAGAAAACATAGATGTTACTATTAAACTTGCAAATAGAGACACCATATCACCAATTGGGATTGTTAGAGATGTTGAAGTCTTGTGTGGGAAGGTAAAATACCCTACTGATGTTCTTGTTCTTGGTTCCCCGCAAGATGACTTCTGTCCCATTGTCTTTGGTAGACCTTTCTTGAACACAGTTAATGCTAAGATAGATTGCCAGAAACAAACTGTGGGTGTTAGCTTTGGTGATGAGTCTCATGAGTTTAATTTTTCCAAGTTTAGTAGAAACCATCATGAAAAAGAATTGCCTAGTAAGGATGAATTAATTGGTCTTGCTTCTATTGTTGTGCCACCTATTGATCCTTTAGTACAATACTTGCTAGACCATGAAAATGATTTACATATGCATGAAAGAAATGAAATAGATAATATTTTCTTTGAACAACGTCCTCTACTTAAACACAATTTGCCTATTGAAACTCTGGGAGGTCCTCCTCCACCTAACGGTGATCCTGTGTTTGAATTAAAACAATTGCCAGACACTTTGAAATATGCTTATCTTGATGAAAAGAAAATGTATCCTGTTATTATCAGTGCTAACCTTTCAGAACATGAAGAAGAGAGATTATTGAAAGTTCTAAGGAAGCACCGAGCTGCTCTTGGATATACTCTTGATGATTTAAAGGGCATTAGTCCCACTCTATGTCAGCACAAAATTAATATGGAACCTGATGCCAAACCCGTTGTTGATCACCAACGTCGGTTAAACCCGAAAATGAAAGAGGTGGTAAGAACATAAATATTAAAACTACTGGAAGCAGGTATAATCTATCCTATAGATGATAGTAGATGGGTAAGTCCTGTTCATTGTGTCCCTAAGAAAGGAGGTATAACTGTTGTTCCAAATGATAAGAATGAACTTATTCCACAAAGAATTGTTACAGGCTATAGAATGGTAATTGATTTCAGAAAACTAAATAGAGCTACTAGAAAAGATCATTACCCTTTGCCTTTTATTGATCAAATTCTTGAAAGATTATCTAAGCACACAAACTTTTATTTCCTTGATGGATATTCTGGCTTTTGACAAATACCTGTTTCTCAACCTGATCAAGAAAAGACCACTTTTACTTGTCCTTTTGGAACATATGCTTATAGACGTATGCCTTTTATTTTATGTAATGCACCCGCTACCTTTCAAAGATGCATGATGGTTGTATTCTATGATTTTTGTGAAAAGATTGTTGAGGTTTTCATGGATGACTTCTCTATGTATGGGAAGTCTTTTGACGATTGTTTAAGCAATCTTGATCGAGTTTTCCAGAGATGTGAACAAACAAATCTTGTCTTGAATTGGGAGAAGTGTCACTTTATGGTTAACGAAGGTATTGTCTTGGGTCATAAAATTTCTGAAAAAGGCATTGAAGTGGACCAAGCTAAGGTTGATGCTATTGAGAAAATACCATGTCCCGAGGACATCAAAGGTATTCGTAGTTTCCTAGGCCATGCTGGTTTCTATAGGAGGTTTATTAAAGACTTCTCTAAAATTTCTAGGCCTTTCACTAATCTTTTGCAAAAGGGTGTTCCTTTTGTTTTTGATGATGATTGTTTAGAAGCCTTTGAAACACTCAAGAAAGCTTTAATTACTACACCTATTGTTCAGCCACCTGATTGGAACTTGCCTTTTGAAATTATGTGTGATGCTAGTGATTATTCTATTGGTGCTGTTCTAGGACAAAGAGTTGATAAAAAAAATTGAATGTTATTCATTATGCTAGTAAAACTCTAGACAGTGCTCAAAGAAATTATGCTACTACTGAAAAAAATTCTTAGCAGTGGTGTCTACTTGTGAAAAATTTAGACCTTATATTCTTCATTCCAAATTAACTGTTCACACAGACCATGCTACTATTAAATATCTTATGGAAAAGAAAGATGCTAAACCTAGAATTATCCATTGGGTTCTCTTGCTACTAGAATTTGATTTACATATTATTGATAGAAAAGGAGTTGAGAACCCCGTAGCTAATAACTTGTCTAGGCTTGAAAATGTGCTTGATGACCCACTACCTATTGATGATAGTTTTCCTGATGAGCAGTTAGCTGCAATAAATGTTGCTAATAGTACTCCTTGGTATGCTGACTATGCTAATTATATTGTTGCTAAATATTTGCCACCTAGCTTTACTGACCAACAAAAGAAAAAATTCTTCTATGATTTAAGGCATTACTTTTGGGATGACACACATCTTTATAAAGAAGGAGTAGATGGTATTATTAGACGTTGTGTACCTGAGCATGAACAGGGACAAATCCTACAGAAATGTCACTCTGAACCCTATGGAGGGCATCATGCTGGAGATAGAACTGCTCACAAGGTATTGCAATCTGGATTTTATTGGCCTACTCTCTTCAAGGATGCTCGTAAGTATGTCTCATCATGTGATGAATGCCAAAGAATAGGTAATATTGGTAAGCGTCAAGAAATGCCTATGAACTATTCACTTGTTGTTGAAGCATTTGATGTTTTGGGATTTGATTACATGGGCCCTTTTCCTTCCTCTAATGGGTATACACATATTTTGTTGGTTGTTGATTATGCTACTAAATGGGTAGAAGCTATTCCAACTAGTAGTGCTGATCACAACACCTCTATTAAAATGCTTAAGGAAGTTATTTTCCCAAGGTTTGGAGTTCCTAGATATTTAATGACTGATGGTGGTTCACACTTTATTCATGTTGCTTTTCGTAAAATGCTTGCTAAATATGATGTTAACCATAGAATTGCCTCACCTTATCATCCTCAGTCTAGTGGTCAGGTTGAGCTTAGCAATAGAGAAATAAAATTAATTTTGCAAAAGACTGTTAATAGGTCTAGGAAGAATTGTTCTAAGAAATTAGATGATGCACTTTGGGCTTATAGAATAGCTTATAAAAATCCTATGGGTATGTCTCCATATAAAATGGTTTATGGAAAAGCTTGTCATTTACCTCTTGAGTTAGAACATAAAGCATACTGGGCAGTTAAAGAACTCAACTATGATTTCAAACTTACTGGTGAAAAGAAGTTATTTGATATAAGCTCATTAGATGAATGGAGAACCCAAGCTTATGAAAATGCAAAGTTATTCAAAGAAAAAGTTAAAAGATGGCATGACAAAAGAATTAAAAAAACGTGAGTATAAAGTTGGAGAATATGTTCTTTTGTACAACTCTCGTTTTAGATTCTTTGCAGGCAAACTCCTCTCCAAATGGGAAGGTCCCTATGTCATCGCGGAGGTTTACCAGTCTAGAGCCATCAAAATAAATAACTTCAAAGGTACTAACCCGAAAGTTGTCAACGGGCAACGAATAAAGCATTATGTCTCAGGTACGCCTATTAATGTTGAAAGCAATATTATTCAAACTTTAACACCGGAAGAACACATAAAAGAGTCCTTCGGGAACACTACAGAATCGTCAAAATAAGGAGGTATGTGATATGGTAAGTAAACAGACTCCGAAAAATCTGCAAAAATATATTTTATCAGTTTTGGAATATTTTAGAATTTTGGAAATAAAGAAACTACCAGGAAGGGCACCCTGGTGGGCACAATAAACCAGGGCGCGCCAGGCATGCCTGGCGCGCCCAGGTGGGCTGTGCCCACCTGGGACACCTCCCATACTCGGTTTTTCTTCCATCTGCTTGTCCTCCAAGATAAAAAATCTATATATACTTCCCAAACCTGTTAACCAACGTATCGTAAAGAAACCTTCTCTTTCTTTTCTTGTTGTTTTCTGTGCAGATCTGAAAATATGTCATCTCAAGACGCTGAAAGAGAAAGCTGTTTTGCTGACCTCATTGCAAACCCAATGTCCTATGGGGATGAGAAGCACTATAGCTGGACTTCGAAAGAAGAAGATGAAGATGAACCGATTCCTTCCCGGTTCAAAAATGAGAGCATGGAGGCGTTGTGTAAGAAGATAATAAAACTCGAGATAGATAATGACGAGTTGATGATGGAAAAATTTACTCTTAGTCAAAAACTGAAGGAAGCAAAGGGCGAATCCCCTGTCTTCTCACCACTACCATGGAAATCTGAGGACAAGATCCCTTCTCCTTATTCACCACCACCATCTTCTTCACCATCAAAGGAGAACTGAGTATCGGGTATGGGCACTCCCCTTGGCGTCCGCCAAGCTTGGGGAGGTGCCCCGGTATCATATCATCCCGCTATATTTTTGCCTCTACTTATTTTAGTTCAATCTTTTGCTTAGATGAATAAAGTTTAGTTTGATCTTTTCTTCTTCGAGAGTTTGCTTAGTGATCTATCATTGTTATCATGTGCAAGTTATATAATAAAGTTAGCTCGAGTTTTTTACTTTCTTTACTTTCATGTTGCAAATAAAGAGAAGAAAAAGAGAAAGGAAGCAAATAAAAGAAAGGAAATAAATCAATAAGATCATATACTAATCCTATGGTAGTTGATAGCACCACATAAGGAAAAGTATAAGTAAGAAAATTTTATTAGAGATTGACAAACATAGCATTAGTCAGTGATGCAACTCATGAAAGAATTAATAAGGGAAGGGAAGATTCACATATAAATATACTATCCTAGAAATCTTTTGTCATTGTGAGCCCTCATCAAAATATTATATGCCAAAAGTGTTGACGTTGGACAAGGAAGACAATGTAATGGTTTATGTATGTTTATATTCACATAGAAGTCATATTGTCATAGATCCTTTAACATGTGATGCTTGCCCCCTATCTTTGCTAGCCAAAAATTCTGCACTAAGTAGAGATACTACTTGTGCATCCAAAAACCCTTAAACCCAAATATTTTTCAAGTGTCCACCATACCTACCTAGGGATTGAACAAGATCCCTCAAGTAAGTTGCCATCGGTGCAAAAAGGCAATAAAAATTGCTTCTAAATATGTGAGATCTTTTAGTGTAAGAGAAAATTGAGCATTGCACAAACTTGGACGACAAAGAATAAAAGCGACAGACTGCATAATAAAGGTTGTCATCTTAAGGGGCAATGTAATGTGACGTTCTTTTGCATTAAGGGGTTGAGCATCCAAACAAATAAGCGCATGGCAACCTCTTCTTCCCTCTGCGAAGGGCCTATCTTTTACTTTCATGTATTTACTTTCATGCAAAGAGTAAAAGTTTTCCTTCTATTCCTTTTATTTTTCTCTTTTGGCAAGAATCATGTGGTGAGGAAAGATCTAGGCACATATGTCCAGTTGAATATAGATAGCATGAGTTATTATTGTTGACATCACCCTTGAGGTGAGTATGTTGGGAGGCGAAACAATAAGCCCCTATCTTTCCATGTGTCCGGTTGAAACGTTTTGCTCATGTGTACTCGGTGAGTGTTAGCAATCATAGAAGACTATATGATGGTTGAGTATGTGGACTTGCCTAAAGGCTCCGACACGTGACCCTCCCTGAAAAGATGATGAATTGTAGTTGCAAAGTTGACTGAGAACATAGTTTGTTGGTTTCTAATAGAGTTTTTGCTTTATACTTTGATTGTGTGATGAACTATTACTTATTCATTTGAAGTGTATGATAAAAGTTCTATGATAAAAGTCCTATGTTCAATTTTGTTGCTGTTATAATAATCAACATGATGCTTCTATGTCCGCATTTTTGTTTTTATCGACACCTCTCTCTCAAAGCATGTGGACATGTTTTTTGATTTCGGTTTTCCCTTGAGGACAAGCGAGGTCTAAGCTTGGGGGAGTTGATACGTCCATTTTGCATCAGGTTTTCTTACTGTCATTTACAATGTTTTTATCAATAATAATGCTTTTTGGAGTAATTCTAATGCCTTTTCTCTCTTAATTTGTAAGGTACACACCAAGAGGGGGAATTCCGGCAGCTGGAAATCTGGACCTGAAAAAGCTACGTCAGGCCACCTATTCTGCACAACTCCAAATGAGCTGAAACTTCACGGAGATTTTTAATGGAATATATAAGAAATATTGGATCCAATAAGTACCAGAGGGGGCCACCAGGTGGGCACAACCCACCTGGGCGCGCCAGGCCCCCCTGGCGCGCCCTGGTGGGTTGTGGCCTCCTCGGCCCACATCCGGTGCCCATCTTCTGGTATATAAGTCATTTTGACCTAGAAAAAATAAAGGAAAGACTTTCGGGACGGAGCGCCGCTGTCTCGAGGCGGAACTTGGGCAGGAGCACTTTTGCCCTCCGGCGGAGCGATTCTGCCGAGGGAACTTCCCTCCCGGAGGGGGAAATCATCGTCATCATCATCACCAACAACTCTCCCATCGTGGGGAGGGCAATCTCCATCAACATCTTCACCTACACCATCTCATCTCAAACCCTAGTTCATCTCTTGTATTCAATCTTGTTATCGGAACTATAGATTGTTGCTAGGGGTGACTAGTAGTGTTGATTACATCTTGTAGTTGATTACTATATGGTTTATTTGGTGGAAGATTATATCTTCAGATCCATTATGCATATTAATACCCCTCTGATCATGAGCATGTTGGTTATTTGTGAGTAGTTACTTTTGTTCTTGAGGTCACGGGATAAATCATGTTGCAAGTAATCATGTGAATTTGATATGTGTTCGATATTTTGATGGTATGTATGTTGTGATTCCCTTAGTGGTGTCATGTGAACGTCAACTACATGACACTTCACCATATTTGGGCCTAAGTGGATGCATTGTGGAGTAGTAAATAGATGGTGGGTTGCGAGAGTGACAGAAACTTAAACCCCAGTTTATGCACTATTCCGTAAGGGAACGATTGGATCCTAGAGTTTAATGTTATGGTTAGAATTTATTCTTAATACTTTTCTCGTAGTTGCGGATGCTTGCGGGAGGGTTAATCATAAGTAGGAGGTTTGTTCAAGTAAGAATAGCACCTAAGCACCGGTCCACCCACATATCAAATTATCAAAGTAGCGAACACAAATCAAACCAGCATGACGAAAGTGGCTAGATGAAATTCCTGTGTACCCTCAAGAACGCTTTGCTTATCATAAGAGACCATTTTGGCCTGTCCTTTGCCTCAAAAGGATTGGGCTACCTTGCTGCATACTTATTGTTACTATCGTTACTTGCTCGTTACAAATTATCTTGCTATCAAACTACTCGCTACTTACCGTTTTAGCACTTGCAGACATTACCTTACTGAAAACTACTTGTCATTTCCTTCTGCTCCTCGTTGGGTTAGACACTCTTACTTATCGAAAAGAGCTACAATTGATCCCCTATACTTGTGGGTCATCAGCGCATCGTCACCTCATCCTTAGCCAATCTTCGCTTAATCCGTAGCCGCTGTTTCAAGTTGCAAATATGAGCAACAGAACCAGTATCAAATACCCAGGCGCTACTACGAGCATTAGTAAGGTACACATCAATAACATGTATATCAAATATACCTTTCACTTTGCCATCCTTCTTATCCGCCAAATACTTGGGGCAGTTCCGCTTCCAGTGACCAGTCCCTTTGCAGTAGAAGCACTCAGTCTCAGACTTCGGTCCAGACTTGGGCTTTTTCACTTGATCAGCAACTTGCTTGCCATTCTTCTTGAAGTTCCCCTTCTTCCCTTTACCTTTTTTCTTGAAACTAGTGGTCTTGTTAACCATCAACACTTGATGCTCCTTCTTGATTTCTACCTCCGCAGCTTTCAGCATTGCAAAGAGCTCGGGAATTGTCTTATCCATCCCTTGCATATTATAGTTCATCACGAAGCTTTTGTAGCTTGGTGGCAGTGATTGAAGAACTCTGTCAATGACACTATCATCAGGAAGATTAACTCCCAGTTGAGTCAAGTGGTTGTGGTACCCAAACATTCTGAGTATATGTTCACTGACAGAACTATTCTCCTCCATTTTGGAGCTGTAGAACTTATTGAAGACTTCATATCTCTCAATCCGGGCATTTGCTTGAAATATTAACTTCAAATCCTAGAACATCTCATATGCTCCATGACGTTCAAAACATCGTTGTAGTCCCGGTTCTAAGCCGTAAAGCATGGCACACTGAACTATCAAGTAGTCCTCAGCTTTGCTCTGCTAGACGTTCTTAACGTCATCAGTAGCGTCTGCAGCAGGCCTTGCGCCTAGCGGTGCTTCCAGGACGTAATTCTTCTATGCAGCAATGAGGATAATCCTCAAGTTACCGTCCCAGTCCGTGTAGTTTCTACCATCATCTTTCAACTTAGCTTTCTCTAGGAACGCATTAAAATTCAAAGGAACAGTAGCACGGGCCATTGATCAACAACAACATAGACATGCAAAATACTATCAGGTACTAAGTTCATGATAAATTAAAGTTCAATTAATCATATTACTTAAGAACTCCCACTTAGATAGACATCCCTCTAATCATCTAAGTGATCACGTGATCCAAATCAACTAAACCATGTTAGATCATCACGTGAGATGGAGTAGTTTTCAATGGTGAACATCACTATGTTGATCATATCTACTATATGATTCACGCTCGACCTTTCGGTCTCAGTGTTCCGAGGCCATATCTGCATATGCTAGGCTCGCCAAGTTTAACCCGAGTATTCTGCGTGTGCAAAACTGGCTTGCACCCATTGTATGTGAACGTAGAGCCTATCACACCCGATCATCACGTGGTGTCTCGGCACGACGAACTGTAGCAACGGTGCATACTCAGGGAGAACACTTGTACTTTGAAATTTAGTGAGAGATCATCTTATAATGCTACTGCCGTACTAAGCAAAATAAGATGCATAAAGGATAAACATCACATGCAATAAATATAAGTGATATGATATGGCCATCATCATCTTGTGCCTTTTATCTCCATCTCCAAAGCACCATCATGATCACCATCATCACCGGCTTGACACCTTGATCTCCATTGAAGCATCGTTGTCGTCTCGCCACCTATTGCTTCTATGACTATCGCTACCGCTTAGTGATAAAGTAAATCAATTACATGGCGATTGCATTTCATACAATAAAGCGACAACCATATGGCTCCTGCCAGTTGCCGATAACTGTTACAAAACATGATCATCTCATACAACAATTTATATATCATCACGTCTTGACCATATCACATCACAGCATGCCCTGCAAAAATAAGTTAGACGTCCTCTACTTTGTTGTTGCAAATTTTACATGGCCGCTACGGGCTTAGCAAGAACCGTTCTTACCTACGCATCAAAACCACAACGATTTTTCGTCAAGTGTGATGTTTTAATCTTCAACAAGGACCGTGAGTAGTCACACTCGATTCAACTAAAGTTGGAGAAACAGACACCCACTAGCCACCTGTGTGCGAAGCATGGTGGTAGAACCAGTCTCATGAACGCGGTCATGTAATGTCAGTCTGGGCCGCTTCATCCAACAATACCGCCAAATCAAAGTATGACATGTTGGTAAGCAGTATGACTATTATCACCCACAACTCTTTGTGTTCTACTCGTGCAAATAACATCTACACATAGACCTGGCTCGGATGCCACTGTTGGGGAACGCAGTAATTTCAAAAAAATTCCTACGATCACGCAAGATCTATCTAGGTGATGCATAGAAATGAGCGGGGAGAGTGTGTCCACGTACCCTTGTAGACCGAAAGTGGAAGCAATTTATCAACACGGTTGATGTAGTCATACGTCTTCACGATCCGACCGATCCTAGCACCGAACGTACGGCACCTCTGTGTTCAGCACACGTTCAACTCGATGACGTCCCTCGTACTCTTGATCCAGCTGAGGCCGAGGGAGAGTTCCGTCAGCACGACGGCGTGGCGACGGTGATGATGAAGTTACCAGCGCAGGGCTTCGCCTAAGCACTACGACGATATGACCGAGGTGTGTAACTGTGGAGGGGGCACCGCACACGGCTAAAAGATCAACTTATGTGCCTATGGGGTGCCCCCTCCCCCGTATATAAAGGAGGGAGGGAGGAGGATGGCCGGCCCTAGGGGCGCGCCCAAGGAGAGGAGTCCTACTAGGACTCCAAGTCCTAGTAGGATTCCACTTGGTGGAAGGGGGGAAGAAGGAAGGAGAGGAAGAGGGAGAGGGAAAGAGGGGTCGTGCCCCCCTCCCCTAGTCCTATTCGGACTCCCCTTGGGGGGCGCCACCTCCTGGCTGCTGCCCTCTCTCTCCCCTAAGGCCCGCTAAGGCCCATTACTTCCCCGGGGGGGTTCCTGTAACCCCTCCGGCACTCTAGTTTTACCCGAAACTATCCGGAACACTTCCGGTGTCCGAATAACATGGTCCAATATGTCAATCTTTATGTCTCGACCATTTCGAGACTCCTCGTCATGTCCGTGATCTCATCTGGGACTCCGAACAAACTTTGGTACATCAGATCACATAACTCATAATACAAATCGTCATCGAACGTTAAGCGTGCGGACCCTACGGGTTCGAGAACTATGTAGACATGACCGAGACACATCTCCGGTCAATAACCAATAGCAGAACCTGGATGCTCCTATTGGTTCCTACATATTCTACGAAGATCTTTATCGGTCAAACCGCATAACAACATACGTTGTTCCCTTTGTCATCGGTATGTTACTTGCCCGAGATTCGATTGTCAGTATCCACATACCTAGTTCAATCTCGTTACCGGCAAGTCTCTTTACTCATACCATAATGCATCATCCTGCAACTAACTCATTAGTCACATTGCTTGCAGGGCTTATAGTGATTATCATTACCGAGAGGGCCCAAAGATACCTCTCCGATACACGGAGTGACAAATCCTAATCTTGATCTATGCCAACTCAACAAACACCATCGGAGACACCTGTAGAGCATCTTTATAATCACCCAGTTACGTTGTGACGTTTGATAGCACACTAAGTGTTCCTCCGGTATTCAGGAGTTGCATAATCTCATAGTCATAGGAACATGTATAAGTCATGAAGAAAGCAATAGCAATAAACTAAACGATCATAGTGCTAAGCTAACAGATGGGTCTTGTCCATCACATCATTCTCTAATGATGTGATCCCGTTCATCAAATGACAACACATGTCTATGGCTAGGAAACTTAACCATCTTTGATTAACGAGCTTGTCAAGTAGAGGCATACTAGGGACACTTTGTTTGTCTATGTATTCACACATGTACTAAGTTTCCGGTTAATACAATTCTAGCATGAATAAGAAACATTTATCATGATATAAGGAAATATAAATAACAACTTTATTATTGCCTCTAGGGCATATTTCCTTCAAAAAGCACCAAGTTAATATTAGAAGCTAAACAACAATTGAAACATGATGTGGTACAACACTCCCTCCATCCCATTATATAAGATTTTATTAAATGTATATCTAGACATCATCAGAACATTAAGGTAACACTCTTCCTTGTTGCTATGTAGCCTAGGATTGCATATTTAGTCATTCAGTACAATGTATGTTGCTATGTAGCCTCAGATATATTAAATATGACCCTAGTTAACCTACTGATAAATGGGTTGCAGATATATTACGTGAAATGTTCGATTCGATGATTAATCCCTTATCAGCCCCATGCTATATGGTACCAGCCACCGATATCCTGAACAGTGAGTACATATAAGCAATGCGATGAAAATAACCTCGATGGAAAACAACACTGTTCTCAATATTGTCCTGCATGAGTACATATAAAGGCATGTTAAGCACAATAGGCTAAACATCAACCAAATATATCCATGGTAGACAACATAATCTACAAATGATAGCTTCAGTGTGCAGGCTTAAGCACGCTAGTTAAGCAAAACAAGAAGTGGAAATGTGTGTTAACTGCATCAGGCATAACATTTAAAAACAAGCAAATAGTCATTCAAACTGGTATTGTGCAGGTCTAAAGTACACTAGTTATTGTTAAAAAAGTGAAAAGGCATGTTAACTGCAATATCCTTAACAGCAACCAAATATTGTAATTCACAATGGTACTGTTGAAACTGTTATTGATGAAATTGAACTACACGGCAAATAGTTGCACATATAGAGTATCACATTGTGAAGAACTGAAATAAACAAGTCATAAGGTCATCTCTAGCCGATCCTCTAAAAGTTAAAGGACTAAAACCCTTAGTGGATATATATACTCCATCAATTTTTGGCCTTTTCTAGTCGATCCCCTAAACTTAACATTGTAAGCTTCAATTTGATCAAGTTCAAAGCAGGTTCAACCGAAAGTAGCATGCATTCAAACATAAACATAGATAGTTTTGCATAACCGAACATAAAACATAAATTTAAACTAAGGTAAACTACTTTCGGTCGAAGTAGAGGTCGAGCCAATCCTTCCTCGTCATGTACGGTGTGCCGCGAGCCGGATCCGGGCCAGTGCCGTCGTCGGGGTCGTTGGGGAAGGCACTCCTCCACTCATCGATGTCGATCTTCTTGTCCTCGGGGCCCCCCTCGACGCCCTCCGCGCCGCCGTCGCCGTCGCCTTTGACCTGGTCATCGGAGGAGAGCGCGATAACCTCGCCGCCCTCCGCGCCGCCGTCCTTGCCGCCTTCGACCTCGTCATCGGAGGAGAGCGCGATAACCTCGCCGCCCTCGACGCCGGCAAAGATCGCCCGCTCCGCCTCCACGAGCTCCGGATGCTGCCGGTGGAGCTCTTGCATGTAGGCCTCGGTGGCGACCTCGGCCTCGAGGCGCTCCCATGCCTCATGGTCCTCTCGCGCCATAGCTTAGCTCACCACCCCTGGCTCCGGTGGAACGAGGTGGACCGGACATGTGCCGAAGGGGAAATTGGGCCTAGCCGCCGCGCCGTGGTAGCGGACCTGCCAGCGGTCGTACTCCATGGCCGTGAGCTCGGCCGTGTGGAAGCTACCGAGCCACCGGTGGGTGTGGGCCGGGTCTCCCGATCGGTAATCTCGGTGACCCATGTCCCCCACCACCGCTGCCGGACCCTGAGGTAGGACCTCGTCGGCTGCCGGGTCCGAGGGAGGACGGGGAAGTCCTCGAACCGGTGTAGGGGCGCGGCGGCGGGCGGATCAGGGGACCGGCGACGGTGGATCGAGCCCGCGGAGGACAGCGGGGACACCTTGCTGGCCACCTTGCCGGCGTCGGGCGAAAAGGCCACGATAAACCTCTTTTTGGCCATTGTCTCCTCTAGCTCCCTGGCACACAGGCAGAGGTTCAGGATGGAGGCGCCGGAGATGGCGGCGACCTACCAATGGTTTTGAGGGTTGTGTTAGTCTGTGTGAACGGAGGTTTTGGGGAGTGTGTGGTGTGTGTGGAGGGGGCGAGGGGGCAAGGTGGTGTTTGAGGAAATACTGCGACAACTGAAAATTTTACTAGGCGGGGCTACTGAAAATTTGGATCAAGGGCGAGCAGATATTTTTGAGATTGCGAGGGATGCAGAGGCGGGAGTAAAATGTCGGGGCTACTGAAAATTTGAATCAAGGGACTGAAGCAGAGCGTGAGTAACAGACATCGCACACGGTCCACACATACTAATCGTTTGCTATCAAACATTAAAACCTTCCAGGCGGTAGATATTTTCGAGATTACGAGGTAGTAATATTTTCAAAATTGCGAGGGATGCAAAGGCGGGAGTATTTGGGGAGCGAGCTAGTGTGCTTGACACGCCGGTTGTGGACTGTAGCCGACGCACCTTCTCGTGTAAGCCATAGGCGTACTATACACCGACGGTGCTCCAGGATATTTTGTACTACATCTCATACGGTTAGTGATAATAAGCTGTGTGGGATCTACTTGATTTTTCATCTTGATTTGAATTACATAATGGGGTCACAGCGGCAATGGACGGTGTTTGAATTGCTACACCTTTTAACTGTAGTGAACATGCAACTATATGTGTGTCGTAAAAGAATTGGAATTATTCAGGGTTCGTTTGGACATTTTATACATTAAACTAGTTTTCTAGCCATTTCAGGTGCACAATTCAAAATTAAACTACATGCACATGCTCTGGTGCATATAAATTGGTTGAAAAATCAAATTTGTGTCCTTTGGTGCATGCTTAGGTCCCATGCAAGAAATGGGAATGAATTTCAAACACTAGGGCATTGTTGATTGCCGGCAAAACGTTGAGATACCTGATTTTTAAATTCTAGTAAATCCAAAACTCATCTGAAATTCATGAAACTTGGCATGGTATCATGGAGCGGCATCAACATGTCGTGGTAAATTTTTTGTCCCATTTGGGGCAGGTTTGGGTATAAGCTTCGCACAACAAGCTGATGGTTTCGGTAGGGAACGTGCCACCTTTGGGGACGGAACGATATCCGTTGCCTCTTATTGCTTTCAAAAAATTTCTAGTGTCAACATAGAACAACAGGAGTGTTGTGTTTAATTTTGAAATTTTTCGGGGTTCGTTTGGCTTTTTTGTTACATTAATTGGGTTTCTGGGCATTTAATGTGCATAATTCAAATTTGAACTACAAGCACATGCTCCGGTGCACCAAAGTTGGTTCAAAAATCACATGTGTGTCCTTGGGTGAATTTCTAGGTCCCATGCAAGAAATGGGAATGAAATTCAAATACCAGGGCACTGTTGATTGCTGGCAAAACGTTGAGATGCCTGGTTTTTAAATTCTAGTAAATCCAAAACTCGTCTGAAATTCATGAAACTTGGCATGGTATCATGGAGCGGCATCAACATGCCGTGGTAAAATTTTTGTCTCATTTGCGACAGGTTTGGGTATAAGCTTCTCATAAACCAGAGCTTCTCACAACAAGCGTGATGGTTTCGGTAGGGAACGTGCCACCTTAGGGGATGGAACGATATCCGTTGCCTCTTATTGCTTTCAAAAAAATTCTAGTGCCAACATAGAACAACAGGAGTGGTGTGTTTAATTTTGGAATTTTTCGGGGTTCGTTTGGCCTTTTTTATACATTAATTGGGTTTCTGAGCATTTAATGTGCATAATTCAAATTTGAACTACAAGCACATGCTCCAGTGCACCAAAGTTGGTTAAAAATCACATGTGTGTCTTGGGTGAATTTCTAGGTCCCATGCAAGAAATGGGAATGAAATTCAAACACCAGGGCACTGTTGATTGCCGGCAAAACGTTGAGATGCCTGGTTTTTAAATTCTAGTAAATCCAAAACTCGTCTGAAATTCATGAAACTTGGCATGCTATCATGGAGCAGCATCAACATGCCGTGGTAAAAAATTTGTCCCATTTGGGGCAGGTTTGGGTATAAGCGTCTCACAAACCAGAGCTTCTCACAACAAGTGTGATGGTTTCGGTAGGGAACGTGCCACCTTTGGGGACGGAACGATATCGTTGCCTCTTATTGCTTTCAAAAATTTTCTAGTGTCAACATAGAACAACAGGAGTGTTGTGTTTAATTTTGGAATTTTTCGAGGTTCGTTTGGCTTTTTTATACATTAATTGAGTTTCTGGGCATTTAATGTGCATAATTCAAATTTGAACTACAAGCACATGCTCCAGTGCACCAAACTTGGTTAAAAATCACATGTGTGTCCTTGGGTGAATTTCTAGGTCTCATGCAAGAGATGGGAATAAAATTCAAACACCAGGGCACTATTGATTGCCGGCAAAACGTTGAGATACCTAATTTTTAAATTCTAGTAAATCCAAAACTCGTCTGAAATTCATGAAACTTGGCATGCTATCATGGAGCGGCATCAACATGCCGTGGTAATTTTTTCCCATTTGGGGCAGGTTTGGGTATAAGGTTCTCACAAACCAGAGCTTCTCACAACAAGCGTGATGGTTTCGGTAGGGAACGTGCCACCTTTGGGGACGGAACGGTATCCGTTGCCTCTTATTGCTTTCAAAAAAAAATCTAGTGTCAACATAGAACAACAGGAATGTTGTGTTTAATCTTGGAATTTTTCGGGGTTCGTTTGGCCTTTTTTATACATTAATTGAGTTTTTGGGCATTTAATGTGCATAATTCAAATTTGAACTACAAGCACATGCTCCAGTGCACCAAAGTTGGTTGAAAAATCACATGTGTGTCCTTGGGTGAATTTCTAGGTCGCATGCAAGAGATGAGAATGAAATTCAAACATCTGGGCGTCGTGGCTCGGCCAGAAAGATTTAGAAACTTGGTTTTTTAATTCCTGTAAATCCAAAACACGCCTAAAGATCATGAAACTTGGCATGGTGTCATGGCATGGCACCAACATGCTGTGGTAATTTTTCTGTCCGATTTGCGAAGACGCACACATTAACAATCAACAAAGTCATTTTGGAACAAGTGATGTCACGTTACAAATCGGAAACACAAGTATTATTGAAACCGTGGTCGTTCTACTTACCAATTACGTGCCGCCACGCGTCCCCTTTTTTTTATTGGCTAGGAGGTGTCGTGCGGAGTAGCTATTTGAGTACGGGAGGCGTGCGATCAGACCCCTGCGCGTGCTCATCGGGAGAAGAGCCCTTTGACCGCTACCCACCGCGCAACTCACTCCCAACGTCTCCATTAATGGCGCCCGAGCCCTTGTTCTACGGCGTGGCTATATGTCTCACTGGACTGAGATTTAAGAGAGAAAAATGAAAATCTGAAAAGAAAGTTTTGCATGGATCTTGATGTAAGATTCGACGGACCTATATAGCATCGACTGCGACTTATAGCCAGCATGATGAATATAAGGACAATGACAGTGGATAATAATTGTCTTACATATTTAGGAACACAATTAAAAAAGCCACATGCGGCAACGCCCGAAATACACAAGGGAAAAAGAAGAAGGAAGACAACAACGATCTGGCTCGCTGATCTCTACTTTCTTGATGCATTGCTGCAGGCCGCGGGAACTAGTCTCCACGGCGAGCGGCGATGAGCTCTTTCTTGTCCTCCAGATGCTGCTTGAGAGCATCCACGGATTCCTCCACCAGCCTTCTGCGCTCGATGCGCGGTATGGCATTCTCGTCCATAAGTTTCTCGACGATGACGCCGGTCCTCTTCAACAAGGCAGTGGTATCCTCCTGCTGCTCCACACTTCCGACGATCTTCGCCCTCAGCAGGTCGCGCTCGGCCCGGAGCTTCGCATTGCTCTCATTTAGTTGCCGGATGACGCCGGTAGCATGTTCAAACAAGGCTTTCATGTCATCCTGCAACCTCGCCCAGCTGGAGATCTGATCCATCTGGCTAAGGACGATGCCATGCATGCGCATGTAAGAGTCCTCGCCTACCCGCGAGACATTTTCCCAGGCCGCCGCGGTGCTGGAGGACATCTCTGCTGCATTCTCGGCTCGGCGGGACATCTCTTCTGCTTCCGCGGCGTGGCCGGACCAGTCTGTTGCATCGACGGCGCGGCGGGACCTCCGTGCTGCTTCGGCGGCGCGGCGAGACCTCTCTGCTGCTACGGCCGCGCGGCAGGACATGTTGGCTGCTTTCGCGGCAAGGCGGGACATCTCTCGTGCTTCTGCTTCCATGCTCGCCTCTCCCTGGTGGCAATCTCTCGACCCATAACTCACGCTGGCCACGGCAAATGCAAGGGAACGATGTGAATGACTTGTTTGTTGGAGGGATGTGTAGTCATCTTGGAGTAGTAGTATTTATAACCGAGTACTAATACGCTCCTAAGTGGGAAACCGTTTAGGTTTTGATCGGTGTGAACAGGTTTGCAATTTGGAATGTGACGGGACGCAGGCTAAAAATTTATTGACGGTTCTATAATTTCTAAGTGCGGCACTATTCCTGGACGGCGTAACGTGGGCACGCTTTCTCGGCCGCGTACGTGGCGTTTATGTTCTGTTGTCTAATCGCAAACAGTTAATTCTTTTGAAGCGTATGCCCTCAATCGCACCTTGTCAAAAAGTAATGCGGTAGACCTTCTTTAACATGTGTTAAAAACAAAAACAAAAATCAAAACAAGGACCTTGAGGTTAATTCCACTGATGGGATGTGTCATAAATGTCATCCCATCAGTGGGATTAACATCAAGACAACTTCCCATCCGGTCACCCAGCTCATGCCTCCCCCAGCCTGAGCATAGTTAACTTGAGAGTTCTCTTAGATGAGCTATTGGTGGAATAGCTAGTCCTTGCTGATATAGGATGCCCTCTTCGCATCCTTATGGCGTACCCGGATGACCGCCCGTCGCCCAATGGCCAATAGATGTTGTGTAGACAGAGCATATCACATACGTCTTATTAGAATCAATCATCTGTGTTATTATCGGTCTTCGCACACATTTCTGATTACAGACCTGTTTGCCGCGTATCACACACATCTTGATATATTGAACCGTTCCTGTTCTCTTGTCTCAATGCAAACAGTTCATCCGAGTGAACCACATGCCGTATATCGCACACACCTTGATCTGGCTGGCCGTTTCTTTTGTGTTGCCTAATCACAAACAGTTCATCTGAGTGAACCGTAAGTCATATATCGCACACGCATTCATCTGGCTTCCCGTTTCTTTTGTGTTGCCTAATCACAAACAGTTCATCCGAGTGAACCGTATGCTGTACATCGCACACACCTTCATATGCCTGCCCGTTTCTTTTGTTCCTCCTCATCGCAAACGGTTAATTGAACTGAACCGTATGCCCTGCATCGCACACGCAACTAAAATCTAAACCGTGTTTGATGCATCCTCCATCGCAAACGTTTTGCACCTTTTTGACGGTTTTTTACACCATCGTTTGCGATTAATGCATCGCACACAGTTTCGTCGAAGGGTCTCTGATTGTAGTGTCGCGTTAGCAGCAACCTGCAGTAGTGTCCGTAGTATGGGCTGTGACGTGTTGGTAACATGAAATAAGACACGACCTACAAACATCGAATCAATGAAAGCATGTGTTGATGTGAGGGAAGACATCAAGAAATCAATACTTTACATTTAAGAAATATCTTAAAATTAATCCATTTTGAAACCAAAGATTATAGTTACTCTTTCTTCCAAACATTTCTGAAAAAAGAAACACGGAAGGCACTACACTCATTGACCCTTCACACCTTGCTTCTACTCATGGCTCCATATACATATTCTTAAGCGTGTCCTTGATCACCCGTTGATTCTCTCTACAATTCGCAGATAAAAAGTGGGCCCACGTGTTGGACCAAGTGGGACACAGAGGAAAAAGAAGGAGAAATAGTGGCGAGAAATTGAAAAAAGGTGGTATGGAGTCATGGTTAACATGACATGTATTAGAAGCAATTGATAACAACCCAAAATATCAAGGCAATTGTAGGTCCGTCAACAAACTTACTTATAAGGTGTAACGCATATACTGAATTCTCTGCAGTTGCACATGTATTTCAACAATATATGAACACTTATGATGGTGGCGGCGGGATGATGACCTTCAGCGCTTGGCGAAGATGCCTACCGTGGTGAGGTCGGCACGGATGCGGCCATAGCATGACCTCATTGGAGGAGAAAATATTGGGCCACGGGCTCAGGCACGGAGAGGTTGGCGATGGCAAGGCTGCATTACAATTTTAAGCCAGATTTTCGCTTTTACAGAAAATCCAGCCGTCTCCAATCGCGAGTGACTCGATACCCTTTACAAGCGTGAGTGACTCGACGTTTATGGTAATCAACCCGCATTCCAGTTTTAAGTCAGAATTTCACTTTTAGAGTAAAACCCCTTATGTTTCTGATAATCAACCCACACGTCAGCTTTAAGTCAATTTTTTTTCTTCTTTTGCATAAAACTCCCTAATAATTGGGTTAATCAACCCGTAGTACATATCAAATGCTTTAAAAAAATATTTATATATTCTAGCCCTAACTTCAAATTTAACATATTATATATGAAATTTGATTAGAAAGATGTTTATAACATGAATATGATGTTATTTTACCTGTTAACCGTTTTAAAAAGATACAATTTAGGATGCAACCTTAATCAATAGTGCATGATCCTGTTTTTTTTCATACCGGTGCCGAGTCGGATTAAAATGAACAAGTCAGCAACATCAAGATTAGAGATGAAGTGGATCATCTATAACCACGTATACACGCCTCGCCAAAACCTCACATGAAAAAGTACAGATTTCTCATCTTATGGCGAGAGAGACGCCTTAGGATTGACACTATTGTGATTGTGTGAGCACTGGGACCGCTATCAGTGAGCGTGGGAAGAAGAATTTTTTTCGAGGGTACGCCAAAGGCATACCATAGCTTTATAGGAGAAAGAAAGTATGTACAAGAGGGAAGGAGAATTTTGACAACAGAAATGGATGCCATGTGTTGAAAGAAAGGACGTAATACTGCGTGGTACTCCAGGGGAGATAGATATTTTATGAGGCAGATTGTAATGATCCCACTTAGTTAATGAAAGCTTTTCATTCGAAAAAAAAGACGTGTATCTTTGAGATACTCATTGTTATTAGGTTAGTGGAGTGTGATTTCTTTAAATTCTTATAGTACTACTTGACCTTCTGAAAGTTGGAATGATTTTATCCCTGTCTTTATTTCCCAAGCACTTGCAATTGCAAACGATATGGTGATTTGAGGAATAAAAGTCTTGACAATGTTAAAAAAAGAAATGCCTTCGGCAGCCACAGAGCCCGGAGAGGCCGGAGCAAAGAAAATGAACAGAGGAAGAGGCTCGGAGAACAGAGGAACAGAGCCGCGCCGTGTGGGTGCGCCGGCTGACGGCCTCGTGGAGGAGCTCGGGTACCTGCGCCTGCCCGCTGATGGAATGGCCGTGGCCGCACGCCGAGATGCGGATGCCGCGGGCCGACCCGTACGCCGGTCGGACCAGCGCGGTGGCATCGCCTGCCCCGCTCGGCTGGTACACGGCCAAGGGCTTGCCCCCTGTGAATTCGAGTTCGAGTTCATTTCCAGTTCAGCCGGCGACAGCTGGTAATCCGAGTCCGGCAAGAACCAGGAGCTCTCCGATGAATAAAAGCGCCTGCGGCGGGAGCAGCGGCTCCAACTCGATTCGTTCGCCTCCCTCCCCGATCCACAGATCCAATCCAAGACGCGGCATCGATGGCTGCGAAGGTGCTCCAGCTCCATAGCTCCGACGGCAAGGTGCTCGTCGCTCCGGCGTGGGACTATCGCCCGGCCGCCGCCCAAGCCCGCCCGCTGGAGATGCGGGTGCCCTCGCGCGCCCTCGAGAGGGTGCTCCAGTACTGGACCAAGCACAGCCTTGCCAAGGCCACCGGTGAGTCCCGGGAGTCCCTCGCCCGCTGGGACGCCGACTTCCAGCGCCGTCTTGAGGAAGACGGCCTCGCCAAGGAGGCCGCCGCAGCCGCCCAAGAACTCCGCCGCTACGGCGTCGACCATGGAGGGCGTCCCCATCGCCACGCCCCCACGGCCGCATCTGATGTCGCTGCTCCTGCCAAGGCGGCCCGTGCTAACCCCGCCCGTGTCTGGTGTGTCAACCACGGAGAACGCAGCCATGCGCCGGGGATGCCCGGCTCCTTCGTTGCCTCTGATATTGCCTCCGCCACGCGCCCTGGGCCTGCCACCACCTTGCCGGCTGCTGCTGGTGCTGATCCCGTGGATGTCCGGTGCGCGATCCGTGCCCATGGACGCGAGATGGCTGAAGACGAGGAGTCCGCTTGCCACCACCGCAAGCGCCCGGCTTCCAAGGCTCCAATCTGCCTGCCCGCCACTGCTGCTGCGCCTGTGAAGAAGGTCTCTCGTCAGGTCGCTTCCAAGGCTTGCTCTTTCGTCGGCTCTACACCACTGCCTGCCACTGCTGCTGCGCCCAGTGTGCAACCGAAGCCGCAGATCAGCATGCGCGAACTGATCGAGAACGCTCGCCTCACCATGGCTCGCCTCGACAAGGCTCGCTCTGCCTCCGAAGAAGAGGCCAGCCGTCGGCGCGACATCGAGCGCAGCCGAGCGGAGGCCCGACGAAAGGTGGAGCAGATGGCGGACACCGTGCAGTTCAATGACCCCTGGATCCATTACTCCGACGTGACCAAGTCCCCTGAGGAGCTGCTCCAAGCACGACAGCAAGCATGGCGTTATCAAGCTCACCTCCTCGAGATGGCTCGTCGACGGGACTTTGCTCAAGCGATGCAAATCCACGGGTGATGGAAGCAGAGCAAGAAATCATCAACAGTGCAAGCTTCTTGGTGGTAGTCTTACATCAGAGGAGAAGAGTCGGCAGTGAGAAAAGCAGAGGGAGCAGAGGAATCTAGTTGCAAGCTACAAGTTGCCAACTATGTAATCTAGTTGCAAATTTGTAGGAGTACTGCTGCTGCGCCAGTGAAGAAGGTCTCTCGTCAGGTCGCTTCCAAGACTTGCTCTTTCGTCGGCTCTACACCACTGCCTCTCACTGCTGCTGCGCCCGGTGTGAAGATGACTCCAGCAGTTTCAACTCTGCGCGCAAGAAGGGGGATGGGGGAGCTCAGCTGCAAGATTCCGAAGCAAAACCGTGTCACCGCTGCAGCACCAAGGAAGCAACCAATTCCTTGGCTGCGTCCAGTGGTATTACGCCTTCCCTAGTCTTTTAGTTGCTTCCTAAACCATGCACACATAAGTTTCATTTAATCTTTGTCCCTCTAGGTTCTGCACTTGCTTACCAAGATTTCTAGTGTTCTTTGAATCCCGTTCAGTCATTAGTAATTTTACTAGAGTGTCAGCAGAGTCTCCATCTAGCTAGGCAGCAAAAATCTTGTTAAGATGTGTACGGCATAGTTACACTACATCCACACCTGGTCCTAAGTTAAGGGTTTTAGTAAATAAAGGGCATTTTCAATAAATCAAAGTGAAGCAGATGAGCCAAAAAAAATTGGAAACTCATGTACTGCAATTCCGGCCCGAGACAGAGCGTAAAACGCACTCGCCGCAAAATCCAAAATGCCCGTTTGCTACCCGGCTTGTAGCAGGAAAAAAGGAGTAGAATTGAACTTGTCGATACACACAGTAATCATGTGAGCTACCTAGCGTCTGGAGACTATGCTGACTCTCCTGTAAAATTAATCTTGGCTGAATTGGATTCTTAGGCATTGGCGTCTTGGTGAGTTAAAGTTGCAGTTTCCGACGAGTAACATTGGTTAGTGAACTCTTGTGTGTGTGTTTGTGGGTGAAGCTTTGGGCTAGGCAAGTCCTGAATGTATCGACTATCAAGTCGTATTGTAATCAATTTCAGACATGAATGAAAAATTGTTGGCCAAGCAAGTCCTGAATGTATCGACTATCAAGTCATATTGTAATCAATTTCAGACATGAATGAAAAATTGTTGGCCTGAATTTGTGCAGAGCATTTGAGTAACTTTCTGTATATACGATTGTTGTATGCATCTGTGACTTCTTAAAACATTCTGCTGCTCTAGTCAGAAAAGTGTGACTGGTGAACCACATAACCATGTTTGGGACAGTTATTGGTTAGAAGATATTCTGATTTGAGATACTGCAATGTCAAGAGGTTGCATCATATTGCAGCTATTTGGCAAATAGGTTTGGCTTTTCTCAGATCATGTTAGCTTTTCATTTGAATTATGTGCAATAGCAGTGTTGCATATCCAGAACCCCTAAGAAAATTTCATGTCCATTTGAATATGTTACAAATTCCACCATGTTAATACCCAGTAACCCAAGGCACCTGGAGTGGAATTTTTGTGTGGAAAGCGACTATCAAGTTGGTCATATGTAATCCTGAATCTTTAGTGGTCACTACGCCCATGGGAGACTGCAAAATAACTCGTCTCTTATTTCTTTTCTACTGTAGTTAGTTACAGTTCGATGATTTTGTCATGCTCAAATGCCAATCATATCTTGTTTAGATATGTTCCTCTCTGCAAGCAAGGATGATGCAAAGAGATGAGCATGCTGAACAATTTCTCTGAATCCAAGTGCAATCCCTTATTTTCCACCACGAATGAAGTTCACATTTTCTCCTCATGTTATTGCTGGTGATTGCAGTGTCTTCAGAAAACCTTGTAAACAGAGTCATTTTCTCCTCATGTTATTGCTGCTTTTTTCCCCGAGAAATTGGCAGAAATGCTGCCGATTCATTAGACTGAAAAGAAATGAAATGTATCCGTTGAAGCTTCTCCCATTGCTGAAACAATATCCTGAATTTTTCTGTACTTCGTTTTCCTGAATCTGAACACTAGCTCAGTCCCGGATAACACAACAGCAACGTTGGCGTGCTGCACGGGTAGACTGCACGCACGGATAGAAACAACGGATCTTTACGGACTCGTCTGCATGCGCTTCTCTAATTGGCCCCCCCTGATTTTCAGTGGTGGGGCTACTCCCGACGGTGGCCCTGCTCCGACGAAGCTGTCCATGGAGACGGCGGAGGAACCCTACGCCTCCGACTCTTCGGCCTCCCCTATCGGCGCCGACGCCCCCGCCTCCAACCCGGTACCTTCTCCTCGCCGCACTCCGCCTCGGCGTACAACTCGATCCATTCCCCGCCGCCCCTTTTGTTGAAGTTTGTGTGTTCTGAGCTCGCAGGGTGCCGCCGCCGGCGCTAGGAAGCGGAAGGCCCCGGCAGCCACAGCGAGGAAGCCTCGGAAGCAGCAGGTTTGTACTGTACCGCACTGTACTGTACTGTGCCAAATAAGTCATTTATAACCTGCCGCCGCAATAATCTTGCTTGCTTGTTTGATTCGCCTAAACTGAATTTGTTCCATCTATGGAGCTCCCATTGTTTGGTGTAGGCTCAAGAACCCATTCAGATCCCTGTATACAGTATACTATGGACGAACTAAAGAGTTTTATGGCGTGCAAGGCGATGATTTAGTTGATTCTTCATACATTTCTCCTAGAGTAAGAGATTGTGCACATGTAATTGGCCAACTGCCGCTGCAGCCGCAGTCCATGTCGTTGGTGGATCTACAGCTCTGGATCTTCAAGCTGTTCCGGCTCCATCCGGAAACACAAGATCTCTCTATTAAGGGGTTCATCAAACAACGCAAAACTGACTTGTTCGACGACTTCGAACCTGACTGGTATATGGAGTACTGCACTTGGGACACATGTTACTTTCAAACTGACAAGTGCTGGAGTGCCTTTGCCAATAAATTAAAGCGGAAAAGGAATGTGATGCAAAAGTTCATGCTGTATGCAGAATGCTCTGAGATCAAGCATTATGCTATTTTGCTCAAAGCCGTACATGATGATTACTCTCAGTTGGCAAGGGTTGTGTTGCCTGGGACAAAATGCCTGACAACTTCTAACTTCCGCTTCCTCCGCCTAGTGGAAGACCTGTCAATGACACCTAAGGAAATTATAGCTTATCTCGCTGAACACTATGGCGAGCAGATGAACCCCCCTGAGGCGTGGAGGGCCAGACAGAAGGCTCTGGAGCGCAGTTGTACTGCAATGATGAATACCTTAAAGTAGGTATAAATAGAAAGAATTTTGCTAAAATGGAAAAGGGCTTTCTTTCTAAAAAAAGATGCCGGGAGTTTGGTACATTTTATGATTCACACAACTTTGCCCCAAGAATACTTAAGGATATAGCATGTAAAACCCCTTTTTGGGGTTTTGTAGACATCAAGGATGCAGAGGTTGCAGGATTTAGCAACTTTCGAGTCCTCCACCGTATATTCTGGGCTTTTGGGCAGTGTATACAGGCCTTCAATCATTGTCGCCCTGTGCTATGCATTAAAGGCACACCACTATGCGGGAAATATCAAGAGGTTTTGTTGACTGCTGTAGCATTAGATGCTAATGGTTACTCCATTCCAGTAGCATGTGCCGTCGTTGAGGGGGAGACCAAGGAAAGCTGGATGTGGTTTCTTAGGAATTTGGAGCAAGCAGTGAGGCATCCATCGGATGTTTGCATTATAGATGACTATAAAAGAGAGTTGATCGATGCTATAGAGGACTTTCTAAGTTCTGATCAACGACAATGGCGGAAAGTAGAAAGCCGGTGGTGCATGGAACACCTTGCCGAAGACTTCTTTGCATATTTTGGCGACAAGAAGCTGGTGATGATGTTCAAGAAACTTTGTCAGCAAAGGCGACTAAATAAGTTTGTTAAAATCTGGAAGGAGCTCGATGAGTTGACAACAAAATATACAGCAGAGAGAGAAGGTGGTACTAGTGGGGAAATGCAGCAAGAGTTAGTCCAGCATGATGAGGCAGGCCTGGTGGCACAAAGCCCGTGGAACCGACCTGATTCAGTGGACTCTGAAGAGGAATGAGATCATGCCAATGAAAACAAAGGAAAGGTAACAAAGTTTTCTGACTGGATCTGTCTGAAACCAATGGAGAAGTGGTCACTGGTGCATGACACGAAGGGGGCCAGGTACGGCATCATGGGCGCTGATATATCAAATATATACAAGAATGACCCTGTATTGAAAGGGATAACATGCCTTCCACTCAGTGCGATAGTGGAGGTGACATTTCTGCGCTTGGTAGAGCACTTCAAAAACACAAGTGCTGCAGCAAATGAAGCAATTGGCAACCCATCAATGAACTTCCCTGAACGGGTCCAGGATGACATGAATTCAAAAATGCAGAAATCCAAGATGCATCGCGTGATTAGCCTAGACACCAAAACAAGAAATGTTTTCCAGGGGAAAGAGTTTCGGAATTTTACAGTTCAGTCGAGGCAGAAGAATGAGGTTGTTCACCTGAAATCGGAAAGCATAAGTAAGTTTGGCGAATCCACAATACAAGAAAGTGCCACCTGTTCATGCAACAAACCACAGCTGCTTCACATGCCCTGCACTCATGTCATTGCCGTCTGTTGTCAGATTGGGGTTAGCACTGCTACATACATGTCTCCATACTACAGCCTGGCCTACCTAGGTAGGATCTGGAGTGGAAATTTTGATGAATATAAGATCTCACGCGGCTACAGAAATATCACGCCATTTGAATGCAATACAACAACTTGGATCCCAGACAAAAGATTGGTGTGTGGTCTTCCTGTTTTTGTAACATCGGACTGCCTAGAAACTGTTGCGGATGAGTCAGAGCAACAATGCAACACTGGAAATGGATCTACTGAAGACAATCAAGGAGCGACAACACTGTTAGCTAATAATCTAGCGTGACAAGTAGTCAGAGCTGCTACGGCAGCGTAGTATTTTCAGTTAGCTGGTTATTTGGTTTCAGTTAGAGATAGAGCCCGAGGACGCAGTCTGTGCGATCCCGAGGCCGTAGTTCACGGCGAGCGCACGCCCCTGATCGTGGGATGGCACGATCCAGTAGAGGGGGTCGTCCTCGATCCGTTTTCCCCGTTCATCAGAGAATAAAGAGGACAGAAAACGCAGCAGTTCAGTGCGCTGCACAAAAATTCAGACTCCTGTAGTTTCTTCGCCATAGACAGAGCTCTAGGTTTGAGAGACAACAATTGGCACCAGAGCCAGGTTGAGGGATGGTGAACGACGACAAGTCCAAGTCGCCGCAGACCTCGGGCGGCACACCGCGAGCGCAGATCACCGACGGCGATGAGCAGTCGGGGTCGATCGTGCAGACTCGGGTAGTGCGCGAGGGTGGCGGCGGGTCGCCGTGGCCGATGCTCACCCGTACCAACTACGGGGACTGGGCCCTCCTGATGCAGGTGAAGCTCGAGGGGCGGCACCTATGGGAGGCGATCGAGACCGGCACGGCAGTGCGCAGCGACGACAGGCTCGCCATGGAGGCGATTCTATGCGGGGTGCCGCCTGAGATGGTGGCGACTCTTGCGGCCAAGAGCACGGCAAAGGAGGCCTGGGAGGCTCTCAAGACCATGCGCCTTGGCGTGGCGCGTGTGCGGGAGGCCAAGGCGGCGACTCTCAGCAAGCAGTACACCGTCGTGACGTTCAACGACGACGAGTGCATCGACGACTTCGCCATGCGACTGACAGGTATGGTGAACCAGCTCAGTCTCCTTGGAAAGACGATTCCGGAGAAGAAGGTCGTCCACAAGTTTCTCTCTGTCGTGCCTCGACAGTTCTCCCAGATCACGCTCTCTATTGAGACGCTTGTCGATCTCGACACGCTCTCGATGGAGGAGCTCGTCGGGCGACTCAAGGCGGCGGAGGAGCGCTACGGCCTGGACTCCGGGAACACCAACGGTGGCCAACTCCTCATGACGGAGGAGGAGTGGAACGCGCGCCTCAAGCGCCACGAGAACGATGGATCCGGAGGTAGCGGCTCTGGGTCAGGACGCGGTGGCGGACGCCACGGACGAGGCCGCGGACGCGGCGGTGGGCGCGGCACCAGCAGCCGCGCGAAGCCCACTGATGAGTGCCACCACTGCAGAAAATACAGCGCGTGAGTGCCGAACGCGCATCCGCGAGGAGGCAAACCTCGTCGAACATGGCGGGCACGCCGCAGACGGGCACGACGACGACCCGACGCTCCTGATGGCGGTGATCGCCACGGACCCGCCACAGACCGTGGGGGAGCACATCATGCTCAACGAGGAGCGCGCAGAGGTGAACCTAGGCGCGGACGAGGAACCGTGCGACGGCCGGTGGTTCCTGGAAACCGGCGCGTCCAACCACATGACCGGCGACCGCATGGCGTTTGCGGAGCTAGACGAGGGCGTCACCGGCAGCGTCGGGTTTGGAGATGGATCCAGCGTGGCCATCCACGGCCGCGGCACGATCATGTTCACCGTGCGCAGCGGCGATCAGCGCGCTCTAACGGACATCTACTTCATCCCGCGTCTGAAATCCAGCATCATCAGCCTCGGGCAACTGGATGAGCACGGCTGCACCGTCAAGATCCAAGGCGGCCTCCTGACCCTGTACGATCCTCATCAACACGAGCTGGCCCAGGTACGCCGGAACGGCAAACGCCTTTATGTGGTTCGCCTGGACATTTCACACCCTGTTTGTCTGGCGGCACACGCCGGCGACGAGGCGTGGAGGTGGCACGCGAGGTTCGGCCACCAACACTTCGACGCCCTCTGGCGCATGGGGCGCGCAGATATGGTGCGCGGGATGCCTCTCGTGGAGCACACCAAGGAGCTGTGCGACGCGTGCTTGGTGGGGAAGCAGCGGCATGCGCTGTTCCCCTCTCAGGCGCGCTATCGAGCGAAGGACCCGCTCGAGCTAGTGCACGCCGACCTCTGCGGGCCGATCACCCCGAGCACTCCGGGAGGCAAGCGCTACTTCATGCTCATCGTCGACGACCACAGCCGCTACATGTGGGCCATGCTGTTGCCGGCAAAGGATGCCGCCGCAGCCAGTAACAGACACTTCGTCGCCGCGGCAGAGGCAGAGTGGGGAGCGAAGCTGCGCACGTTCCGGACAGACCGGGGCGACGAGTTCACCTCGACAGCGCTCGGTGAGTACTTCACGGACCATGGTGTCCAGCGGCATCTGACGGCGCCCTACTCGCCGCAGCAGAACGACGTCGTCGAGTGGCGCAACCAGACCATCGTCGGCATGGCCAGGAGCATGCTCAAGGCGAAGAACATGCCAAGTTGGTTTTGGGGGGAGGCCGTGGCCACTGCGGTGTTCATCCTCAACAGATCATACACCCGCAGCGTCGATGGCAAGACCCCGTATGAGGTATGGCATGGCAAGAAGCCTGTCGTGCACTATCTGCGTGTCTTCGGCTGCATCGCCTACGTCAGAAACACGCGGCCCGGGCTGAAGAAGCTCGACGATCGCAGCACGAAGATGATCTTCATCGGCTACGAGGAGGGCTCGATGGCGTATCGCGTGTACGACCCCCTGACCAAGCGTGTGTACGCATCACGCGACGTAGTGTTCGACGAGGCAGCAAGCTGGGATTGGGGCACTGGCGGCGAGCCCACCGTCGAGCCGCTCGTCGTCCACCACGAGCTCCCTCTTGTCGCCAGAGCACAGAGTGTGCACAACACGGCAGGCAACCCGAGCGAAGAAGACGATGGTGACGCGGGAGCGACTCCGGCCGCGTCCAAGACCATTGTCAGGTCGCCAGGGACACCAGCAGAGCCGCAGACTGCTGCAGGCGCAGCCACGCCGGATTCGCCTGGCGGCAGTGTGCCTCCTATAGACACTCCGGAGGGAGTGGGCTTCGTCACGCCGCCGACGATGCAGCCAGACCTCTTCGACGCCGACGACGATCTAGTCGTTGGGCACCGGTTTCGCCGCATCTCGGACGTCCTTCACAGGGCGAACTAGCCGGTGCAGATGGCTGAGCAGCTACTGCTAGCAGAGGAGGAGCCACTCAGCTTCGCCGACGCTGAGCCGCACGAGTGCTGGCGGCGTGCCATGCTGGATGAGCTGGCCTCGATCGAGGAGAACGACACTTGGACACCGACTGACTTGCCGGCAGGTCACCAGGCGATCGGACTCAAGTGGGTCTTCAAACTGAAGAAAGACACAGCCGGTGTTGTGGTCAAGCACAAGGCGAGGCTCGTAGCGAGGGGCTTCGTGCAGAAGGAGGGCGTGGACTACGACGACGCGTTCGCGCCCGTGGCCAGACTGGACTCAGTGCGCGTCATGGTGGGCATGGCGGCTCAGCATGGCTGGGAGCTGCATCACCTCGACGTCAAGTCGGCCTTCCTCAACGGCGAGCTCAAGGAGGAGGTCTACGTCAAGCAACCTCCTGGCTTCGCACGGAGCAGCGAGGAGCACAAGGTTTATCGCCTTCATAAGGCGCTCTACGGGCTGCGGCAGGCACCACGGGCTTGGAACGCTAAGCTCGATCGCACTATGCAGCAGCTTGGGTTCGCGAGCTGCTCGTCAGAGCATGACATGTACACGCGAGGCGAAGGGCAAGCTCGGCTCCTGGTTGGCGTGTATGTCGACGATCTGGTCGTCACCGGAGCCGACGCCAAGGCGATCCACGGTTTCAAGACAGAGATGATGGGCAGGTTCCGCATGAGTGACCTCGGCCTGCTCAGCTTCTACCTAGGCATAGAGGTGAAGCAGGGGGCCGGGGAGATCACTCTGTCGCAGGCGGCGTACGCCGGCGAGCTCTTGGAGCGGGCGGGGCATGGCGGACTGCAATCCAGTGCATGTCCCCATGGAGCCGCGCCTCAAGTTGAGCAAAGAGGGACCAGAGCCGCGGGTGGATGCCACTCACTACCGCAGCATCATCGGAGGGCTTAGCTACCTCACCCACACACGGCCGGACATCATGTTTGCGGTGGGGTATGTGAGCCGCTTCATGGAGGCGCCGACCACGGCGCACCTCGCCGCCGTCAAACACCTGCTGCGCTACATTGCAGGCACGCGCAAGTATGGCTGCAGGTATGTCAAGAGAGGCGATGGCAAGCTCATTGGGTACAGTGACTCGGACTTGGCCGGCGACGTCGACGACCACAAGAGCACATCGGGCAACCTCTTCTTCCTGGGAGGGGCACCGATCACCTGGCAATCACAAAAACAGAAGATCGTCGCCTTGTCTTCGTGTGAGGCGGAGTATGTGGCAGCAACAACGGCGGCGTGTCAGGCGATCTGGTTGAGCAGGCTCATGAGGGACTTGCTGAAAGAGGAGGCCGGCGCCACCACTATCTTCATCGACAACAAGTCCGCAATCCAGTTGTGCAAGAACCCGGTGTGCCATGATCGCAGCAAGCACATCGACGTCCGATTCCATTTCATCCGCAAGTGTGTGGAAGAAGGCAAGATCAGGGTGAAGCACATCGCCACGGGTGATCAACTCGCAGATATTTTCACAAAGTCACTAGGGCGCACGCGGTTTCAGCAGCTTCGTGCACGCATTGGTATGGTCGAGGTTTAGCTTTGTGTCACGACTAGCTTAGGGGGAGATTGTTAGCTAATAATCTAGCGTGACAAGTAGTCAGAGCTGCTACGGCAGCGTAGTATTTTCAGTTAGCTGGTTATTTGGTTTCAGTTAGAGATAGAGCCCGAAGACGCAGTCTGTGCGATCCCGAGGCCGTAGTTCACGGCGAGCGCACGCCCCTGATCGTGGGATGGCACGATCCAGTAGAGGGGGTCGTCCTCGATCCGTTTTCCCCGTTCATCAGAGAATAAAGAGGACAGAAAACGCAGCAGTTCAGTGCGCTGCATAAAAAATCAGACTCGTGTAGTTTCTTCGCCATAGACAGAGCTCTAGGTTTGAGAGACAACAAACACGTGCTAAAGAACCTAATGAGATTTAAACTTCTGTTATCACCTATCAAGGTATTAACATTCTGGTCCCTAAATATGCAGTAGTCACTGTCGAGCTTATCCTATGTAAACTCTGAACCTCTGGTATTATTTGCAGTGCATGAAAACTGAATTTAGGCATATTAAGACAATATGGTTACTACGCCCATGGAAGACTGCAAATCAACCCCTCTATATGATGGATTATGAGTCCAAGGACTAGTCAAGACTAGTCTGTAGACTAGTCTATGAGTCTCAACTTACAGACTAGTCTATGAGTCTCAACTTCAGGCCTGACTAGACTTCAGTGTCGACTAGTCTTTGACTCGAAACTTCAGTGTCAATTCGTGTCGATTAGTCACGCTTAGTCTATGAGTCTCAACCTCAGAATGACTTGTCGACTCATCGACTCGTAAATCTTGCTCTATATTATTATTTTTCCAGTAGTTTACACCGTTATAGTTTGATAATTTTGTTGGAACTCTTGCATGCTCGAATGCCAAATTGTTCTAGAAGACATCATTTCTTGTTTAAACATATTTTTCTCTGCAAGCAAGAATGTTGCCAAGATCTGTGCATCGTGAACAATTTCTCTGAATCCATATGCAAATGCGGTACAGAGTTCCAGTCTACAGTTTTTTTAAGTAGCCAGTCTACAGATTTGCCATCAGGTGTTGACATGCTGCTTTCAGTTTGCTCTGTTAGCACATTTACCTGTGTTAAGTTGGTCTTCCCAAAAACAAATATAATAATGCTATGTTTTTTCCCAGGAGAAACTGAATGAGTACTGCGTATTCATCATTAAATTGAAAATAAATGATATGTACAGAGATAATGTTGCATTATTGGTCAATTCTTTGCTACTGTTCTTCATCATTCATCATGTTTTTTTCTTGGGAGGAAAGTAATTTCCTGCTGTATTTCTTCCGTTGTGTGCTCAGTGAAGAAACAACATACTATAAAGAATCATAATGCATTTTTCTGCAGTTCTGCTGCATTTTTATGCTTACTGTTGGATGATGAAACAATTTCCAAGATCTTTCTTAACTTCTTTACGTGTACAGACAGAGGAGAAAGCCCTTTGACTACTTGTCTGTACTAGACCTTTGTGTGTGTGTGAACCCTATTGGATGTTTGGCTTGGGCAGTTGCTTTATAATATAAAGCGAGGCGAAAGCCTTTTTCGATATAGACAGAGGACCATTCTGCACTCAGTTCTTCTTCTTATGTGTTTTTCCTTCAGAACGTTTTTCATTTGGTGTTCATGACACCGATTCCTAACCTCATCGAACTAGCTAAGTTGCTTGATTAGACTGATGAATAATCAACCAGCCATTCTTGAGTTGGAACAGGCCAACAGCCATGTCCATTAAATGAATAAAATCACTTTCGCCCAGAAAGATTTTGAATGAAAGCACATGAAGCTGGACGGCTGGACCATGTTTAATTCTTTTCGCTGCAGACACCCTTTTCTTTTCGCGATGTGCTATGAGCACCCTGCGACCGTTGCTACTGGTGGTGATAATCTCACTGATTACTTCCCTCGAGAACTAAATATGGCGCCGGGGCACGTCGCACCCGTGCTCGGGAGGAGATGTGTTTGCTCGGTGATGATATTTTGTACTCATGATAATGATAGGAAAATATGGTGTTACATATATATGATCGGATATTCAATTCAATGGTCGGGCCTGATCTGCACCTAGTGAACAGTAAATTCAAAAAAATATCAAAAAAATCTGATTTTTTTAGGTGGAAGATATTCCAATTCGAGACGTTCTTGCCAAATTTGAGCTTGTTCGGACATCCGAGGAGCTCATGGCAAATAAAGACAAAATCGGTCAAAACAGCATGTAAACAGTAACTTTCTTACATCCCAAAATTTATCTTTTTTACTGAGAGCTACTGAAATGTCCAAACTTCACGAAATTTGTCATGGACTTCACGCACATTAGCATCTAGCATCACAAACAAAAATCAGTTCTCTTTGATTTTTTTTACTATTTTAAACGAATTTACTGTTCCGCCAAAATGTTGCGTCCAGTATCCACCATTTTTTGTTAAAATAATGTCTTGGATTATATGATTATATTATTGCGGTAAGGATCTTCCATTCAACTCCTTCCGTTTGCAAACTAATTGAAGTTTCAGTTTTTTCACAAGTCAAACTTATCTGCTTTTTACCAAATACATTGCAAATTTTGATAGTGAAATCTATATTCATTTGGGAGTCAAGAAATAAAATAACAAGTTTTCCATGAATAGTTAGGTCAAAAAAATGTTGCACTTTTTTTTCACTATTCATTGCTGAATTTTTTATTGTTCATACCTCCCAAATGATTTTCAGCTTCATATTTGTACATGTTTCCACTGTAACATGGTTTCCATCTTGTACTGTTTCTTCTAGGAGTGTCTGCTGTTTTATTGCGAGCTTTTTTGGGAGAGTTCTTTCTCAGTGGGGACGAGAGCCCACAGCCTTCTCACAGCCCAGGTACAACCTCGTGGCGAGCGGCCCATCACGAGAAAATGGAGGGAAAAACTCCAGAAGCGAGGGAAAACCCTCTTCCCATTCCCATTGCCCAAATGCGCGCACATAAAGAGATGGAAACCCACGCCGGCCTCGGCTCCGGCTCCGACGGCGGCAAGCCTGCTCCGACGAAGCCGGCGATGGACGAACCACGCGCCGGCGCCGATGCCGCTGAAGTCCCCTCCTTCGCCGGCCCCGACGCGCTCCCCGTCCCCCAGCTGGTACGCTCTCCTCGCCGCCCTCCGGGTACCACTCGATGGATTCTCCGCCACCCGTTTTGTTGAAGATCTGCGTGTTCTGATCTTGCAGGGTACATTCGCCGGCGCGAGGAAGCGGAAGGCCCCGGCGACGGCGACGGCAAAGGCTGTCGGGAAGCCTCGCAAGACGCAGGTCTGTAGTTCACTGTACCCATCCATCAGCTCACTTGATAGTGATACTTTAGTTAGTCTGAATTTGTCCCCTGTACTTGCTTGGTTGTTTGATTCGTCTGAATCTTTTCCATGCGTGTTGTGGCATTGTTTGATGGTGTAGGTTGAGGAGCCGATTCAGATGCCTGTGTACTATGGATGTAGAGCACCGTTTTCCCGCGTGCGTGGCAACTATTTAGAAGACAAATGTGCTCACTTAATTGGTGAGCTGCCGCTGCAGCCACAGTCCATGTCATTGGTGGATCTACAGCTCTGGATCTTCAGGCTGTTCCGGCTCCATCCAGAAACACAAGATCTCGATATCAAGGGGTTCCTCAAGCAACGCAAAACTGATTTCTTTGACGAAGAGTCCTCCGAACCGGACTGTTGTTTGGAGGACTACCCGTGGGGCATGCATGAGTTTTTGACTGGCAAATGCTGGAGTTCCTTTGCAAATAAATTGAAGAGAAAAAAACATGTGACACAGAAGTTCATGTTGTCTACGCTTTCTGTGACCTTGTGGATGACCTGACGATGACAGCTAAGGAATTTGTGCATTATCTCACTGGACCCTTAGGCGAGAAGATTAGTCCCGTCGAGGCGTGGAGGGCAAGACAGTTTGCTCTAGAGAGGGAATTCGGTACCTTTTATGATTCACACAACTTTGCCCCAAGGTTGCTTAAGGAAATAGCACGCAAGAACCCTGGTTGTTTTGTTGACATCAAGGATGCAGAGGTTGCAGAGTGTAAGGGTTTCCGAGTCCTGCAGCGTATGTTTTGGGCATTTGGACAGTGCTTACAGGCCTTCCATACCTGTCGCCCTGTGCTATGCATCAAGGGCACACCACTATGTGGGAAATATCAAGGGATGTTGTTGACTGCTGTGGCATTGGATGCTAATGATTTTTCCATTCCAGTAGCATGTGCTGTCGTTGAGGGTGAGACCAAGGAAAGTTGGTTGTGGTTTCTTAGGAATTTGGAGCGAGCAGTGGTGCATCAGTCTGATGTGTGCATTATACATGACTACAAAAGGGAGTTGATTGATGCTGTGGAGGACCTTCTGAAATCCCGAGATCGACAGTGGCGTAAAGCAGAAAGCAGGTGGTGCATGGAAGACCTTGCTTAAAACTTCTTTGCGTCTTTTGGTGACAAGAAGCTTCTGCTGATGTTCAGGAAACTTTGCCAGCAGAAGCGGCGCCATAAGTTTGGAAAAATCTGGCAGGAGCTAGACGAGTTGACGTCCAAATATATGGTGGAGAAAGAACAGGGCGCTAGTGGGGAAATGCAGCAGGAATCAGTCAAGCATGAGGTGGGAGAGCTTGAGGCGCAAAACCAATGTAACCAACATGATTCTGTGAAGGATGGGAAGGAAGAAGATCATGCCGATGACACCAAAGGAAAGATAACAAAGTTCTCTGATTGGATCAGTCTGAAACCAAAGGAGAAGTGGTCACTAGCATATGACAGAGATGGAGCAAGATATGGCATCATGGGCAGTGATATAGCTGATGTATATAAGAACGACCCTGTGTTGAAAGGGATCACATGCCTTCCGCTCAGTGCGATAGTGGAGGTGACGTTCCTGCGCTTGGTAAAGTACTTCGAAAACACAAGTGCTGCAGCAAACAAAGCAATTGGCAACCCATCAATTAACTTCCCGAAACGTGTCCAGGTTGACATGAACTCCAAAATGCAGAAATCCGAGATGCATACACTTACCTATACGTATGCCGATGAGAAGAATGCTCGTGGTGAGGTATTGGATCGGAAGTTTACAGTTAAGGGAAGGAAGAGGGAGGTGACTGTTCACCTGAAGTCGGAATATACCCGCAGCATGAATAAGTCTGAAGGATCCACAGTTGAAAAAACTGCCACATGTTCATTCAGCAAGCCGTAGCTACTTCACAAGCCTTGCTCTCATGTTATCGCCATCTGTTGTAAGATTGGGGTTAGCTCTGCTACATACATGTCCCCATACTACAGCCTGCCCTACCTAGGTAGGACCTGGAGTGGAATTTTTGATGAATCTAAGATCTCACGCGACTACAGAAATATCATACCATTTGGATGCACGACTACCTGGATCCCAGACAAAAGATTGGAGTCTGGTCTCCCTGTTTTTGTAACACCGGAATGCCTAGCAACTGTCACGGAGGAGTTAGAGCAACAATGCAGCACTGGAAATGGATCAACTGAAGACAATCAAGGATCGACAGCACGCTCAGAAGAACCTAATTAAATTTAAACTTCTGCTGTCAAGTGTCGAACTAAGTTATTCATACTTTGGAGCCTAAATATGCAGTAGTTGCTGTCGAGCTTATCCTCTGTAAACTCTGAATCTCTAAGTTATTTGCAGTGCTCCGTTTTGAAAAAAAATAAGTTATCTGCAGTGCTTAATTGTTTTGTCATGTATACTATGCAGAGCTTATCCTATGTAGACTGTAACCAACTAGAAAATGAAGTTAGCATGTCATAATATCTGAATCTCTATATAGAGTATACATAGGATAAGCACCGCAGATTTTATCCCTGAATCTCTATATTATCTGCAAACAAACCCATCTCTCATTAATTTTCTATATAGTTGGTTACAGTTTGATGATTTTCTTGGAACTCATGTGTGCTCAAAATGCTTACTCTCTGCAAGCAAGGATGCTGCAAGATCTTATTTTCCACCACAAATACATTTTACATCTTGCCCTCATTTCTTGCGCTGATTGCATTGATTTCAGAGTTCAGATGCATGCTGCCAAAATAAACAGAGACTAGAAAATAAACAGTCTACAGGGATGCTCTCTCTGGTGTTCAGATGCATGCCTGCATGGAGAATGTATGTGTTGAAGCTTCTCCCGTAGCTAGTTCTGCTGCATTTTTCTTCCAAGTGTTGGATGATGAAACGGTATACTAGATCTTTCTGAACTTCTTTACGTCTACAAACACTTGGACCATTCTGAACTCTGATGTGCAGTTTTGTTTTGTTTTTCCCTCAGAAGTCAGAACGTTTTTCTTTTGGTGCGAGCTGGACCATGTTTGTGATAATTACAGTGCTGAGGTTCCCTCAAGAACTAGATGTAATACATTAGCAAAGAGGAACTTGCACTACACTGTTCCGTTGTACCAGTTTTACAGTTGCCCTCTTCAACCAAAAATAAAATGTTCATGACATCTATTCCTAACTTCATCACTAGCTAAGTCGCTTGATTAGACAGATGAATAATGAATCTACAAAATCAATGAACCAAGTATTCTTGAGTTGCAAATCACTGGTTTTTCTGGACTATTTTTAATTCACTCATTTTGCTGCGAGCACTTTTAGGCTGATGCTCTCTCTGATTGTGATAATAACACCTTCCATCGAGAACTAAAGATAATACATTAGCCAAGAGGAACTTGCACTACACTGTCTGACGGCCTTTATGAAGAACTTCCTTCCTCTGGTTGCAACAGTTGTGTAATTCTCCCCCTCAGAGAAAAAAAAACGAAGTAAGGATGTTCTTGTGGCAATCCACAATCAAGGGTAGCGTTTTGGCTCCAGGAGCATATGCTCCTGGATGAACAATTAAACCGTAATAAAATTCAACATAAATTGACATTTTCGGAAACATACATGTCCAGTAGGTACTTTCAGCATTTCAGAGTGCAAATGCTTGTACAAATTAGACACTTCAGTTCCTTCCCGGTTCTTCCTCTGTAACTGCTTAACGCTTGCCACTGTCGTTAACTGATGCAGAGGCTCACTAAGAGTAAAAAACACGCGACAACCAAACATGATCGTTCACTGGCCAACACCATAGACCAAACTGGGGAGCACCCAGAGGCTCTCAAGCTGATTGCTTTTGCCTTCTAGAATGTATTAATCCGAGCGAGTTATACTGTAAACTGCCTGGCCAAGCTCTACAGCAATCCAAGGTTCGTCAGAGTCTTTGGACGCACTCGGAACATAAATGCAGTTACTCTTTCCGCCCCATCTTTCAGGGTTCATGCAAGAAAATGTAGGGTTCCTCCTATCAAGGCTGATAAAGAGAGCCCAGTTTTCCAACTTCTCCATCTTTGTCCACTTAGCTGGTTCGGCTGAAGAATCAAAGCGGGAGACCTGAAAGGTGCCATTGCTTATCAAGTCACCAACAAGATCAACCATGAGAAGCATGTCACCACTGACCACCAACCATGGATCATAATTCAAGCCAACAACAATGTCCTCTCCCCACACAACATCGACTTCCTGCACGTTGGGCTGAGGTGCCAAGGATATGGTTTTCAGCGTCTGGGGAAAGTCTATGGCAAACATCTGACCTTTGAACAAAACAATCTGAATAAGAAAGTGTTCAGAAACAAGAGGGTACTCTGTCCAGGAATTTGTTACAACCTGCCACTGGAAGATGAATAAATTCGAGAAAAGGAGGAGACACGAGTTGGATGAACTGAGTGGAGCCATAAGAATGGCACTATCGATCACACAATCACTGTTTGTGTGGAGTTTGGGTGGCTTCACCTTAGTACCTGTGTAAACATCGACAAGGAGAAGGTGCTCCACACAGGAGAAGATAAGATGCCCATATGAGCAGCCCAAATAGCGCATGTAATTTGGAGTATTACGGGGTGCTGAGCGGCGAAGAGATAAGTTTGTCCTCACAAGATCACAAAGATGCCATTTGTAGTTCGATAAGAGATTGTAACTTGTGTTGCAATGCCAATTAGCCCTACGCAAACCTGCTTTGAGATGGAGAGGTGGGAAGACAAAGGCGTATATGGATGATGGGAAGGAAAAGACCGCAGCACGCCAAGAGTGACAGGTGCCAGTAAAAGCAAGGAGGTCATGGAATGAGCTTAAGAGAGCAATGATTAGGTGAAGCAGGTTGTCCGGTAGGTCTGCCCAAACACGGTGTTCAGATGAGGCTGAGGTAGAGACCAAGCAGTGGCATATTTTCTTAGATGACCACTCTGCGACAACCACTTCTCTGTCATACAAAAAATTCAAGAACGATGTATCAGCATTGAGGAATCAGATATCATAGAAAAAAGATTGGAAATGTGTTAGTACTTAGGCTCTTACTGCAGTACTACACATTAAAGGAAAACAAAAATATTCATGTTTTAAACATTAATGCTTTACATAGTAAGATGTATATCAAGATGGCACACTACAATTAAAATAAGCCACCGCAGAATAGCCAACAGCTTGATGCTCAGTACGACAGAATTCAGATAGATAACCTTATTTAGTGAGCTAAAATTGGTACATTTCCGAATCATGCATTTGGGGGGTGATATTTGGGAGCGGTTAGGCGCCAGTCGCGTGAAAATCTGAAAACAGTCAGCCAATTCTCCCCCTCCTATCTCAACCATTGGATCAAGATCCAACGGATAATGCTTCATTTTCAACCTCAAACCGATACGTGTATTGTTTCTCTTCCCTCACCGATCCAGCACAGGCCTAACCGCCTGCCTCCGCCGCCGCGGCCGACGGCGCTCCCCTGAACCGCCGCCCACCGCCGTGCTTCCGCCGCCCGGTGATGACCAGTTTTTTTTCGATGAACCTGTACCATGCCCCACACCCCTAAGATAGATAATGAGGTCGCCTGCCAGCCTAAGATAGATACCGGGGTCGCCTGCAAGACTAAGATAGATACCAGGGTCGCCTGCCGGCTGCCACCCTAAGATAGACCCAGAGGGCTCCCCAGGAGAGCTCCTTCCTTCCCTCCAACTATTCCTTCCTTCACGCGAAATTCGACTGACCCAAATTATAAATTCAGGCAACCACAAATAGCTAAACTGGTGATGTTTGTACTTTGTAGAGTATTCTCAAAACAAATAACAAATCAAGTGCCACCAATCTCGCAAAACTCTCACCTGTTTATCCAGACAACATTTGTGCAATCTCGCAGTACGCTCACCTTACGCAATCAGGAGCGGGCGTGCATCTAGGCAGGGGAGCATCATTCATTCGTGGCCGCGACAAGGAAACTGGCAAAATTACCAAGATGCACGACGGCTACTGACCAATAGCTGCCGTAGAGATGTGTTCTTGGCTGATTCTAGTTTGGATCTAATCCACCCAACAAATTTGCACTAGGAAGAGAATGGAAAAAGAGAGGGAGGGAGAGGTCACGGGAGAGGGAGGGCGGGTGCCGGCGGCGAGAGCTCGAGCGGTGGCTGCATGATCACGGGCTCACGGCACGCCAGTCTGCGTGCCTACCGCTACCGGTGCGCCGCCTTTCTTCGTCGGATCCGTCGACCGCCGGCAACGAAGAGGCGGAGGAAGGCACCGATCGATCCAGAGCTCGTCGTTTTTACGCCGATGGGCGTCGGTAAACCGATGGAAGCCACCGATCGATCGCCTCGCTAGTCACACGATCGTTCCTGGCTTCCTGCGAGCCGTTCGATCTCGCTGTTGGTATCACTCGTCTTTCTTCTACCATAAGTACACATGGAGAAGCAAAACATATTTTCTTTTTTATTTATAAATAAACGGGGCAAGGATTTATCATTTTCAGTGATTAAGAAGAAGAGGGTTGCCCGGCTAATTAGAGAAAAAAAGAGCAATAAACTATACAACTCACCGCACATGGACACAATATAAACCACACACTGCTACGAAGGAAACATCGACGAGTTTGTACCTTAGTGTCATCACCTATTCTCCCCGAGAAAGCGGTTTGACCTAAAGGAAGCAACCAATGACCGAGTGCACGTCGAAGTGGCAGAAGCGGCCACATGAAGATCCAAGCCAAATGAACAACACACATCACGAGCAATGGGGCCAACAATGGATCCGGGAATAAAGGAGCGACAGAGCACTATGCAAGATTGGCGTTGCGAAGAATCATCGAGATGGGCCATCCACCGCTTGTCGTCGTTGCCATAAGGACCCTCCACACAGCTTTGACTCCACTACAACAAACGTACCACGATGAGCCCACAGACACCTAGAGAGCCAGCCGACTACCACAGTCTCACTGCAGCCTTGACTTCACACACCCACATTATCGATGCCACACGAGCCATCATCGACTACCATGCCAACCACGTGTCTTTCTAGCCGAATCAAACTCCAGGATGGTGCCGCCAAGAGTGAACACGACATCATAGATGTCATCATCGTCCGGTCCAAGGAGCTCAGACCTAGTGTTTCCCTTGAGAAACAAGGGCAGAGGGACGAGAACAACAACAACGACACCTTCATCAAGGAAACGACGTCAACAGGCGCCGTCTTAGTTGGTCCAGGACGCGCTGAGCACTGCTTTCACCAGTTGTCTCGCCATCCAAACCCATGGTTAGCTAGCCACCGACACCACCACACGCGCCATCCAGCTCGTCGTGGAGCGAGCCCATCGCATGCCCATCGACCCACCATCATCAAATCCGAAATCCCAGATCGGGGACAACATAACGCCCCGCGCCTCGCCATGACGTAGTCCAGGGCCAACCGAGACCATCGCTAGAAGATCCATCGATGCCCGCGACATCACTGAGCCGCGCAATAGGTAGACAAAAGACTCGCTCAAAGTAGCCACAAACGTTGAGCCCGGATGCCTCGCCGTGACCCCACAACGTGGATGCTCCCGGGAGGAGCACGACCCATGTCGCCGCAACAAACTAGATAAGGCTTTTACACCTAACTAGCAGGCAGAGGCGTGGCGGCACGCTACGCCAGATGGGAAGTCTGTGTGTGCTTTTGTTGTTTGTTTTTGAAGGAAATATGCCCCAGAGGCAATAATAAAGTTGTTATTTTATATTTCCTTATATCATGATAAATGTTTATTATTTATGCTAGAATTGTATTAACTGGAAACTTGATACATGTGTGGATACATAGACAAAACACCGTGTCCCTAGTAAACCTCTACTAGACTAGCTCGTTAATCAAAGATGGTTAAGTTTCCTAACCATAGACATGTGTTGTCATTTGATAAACGGGATCACATCATCAGGAGAATGATGTGATGGACAAGACCCATCCATTAGCTTAGCATTATGATCGTTCAGTTTTATTGCTATTGCTTTCTTCATGACTTATACATATTCCTTTGACTATGAGATTATGCAACTCCCGGATACCGGAGGAATACCTTGTGTGCTATCAAACGTCACAATGTAACTAGGTGATTATAAAGATGCTCTACAGGTATCTCCGAAGGTGTTTGTTGGGTTGGCATAGATCGAGATTAGGATTTGTCACTCTGAGTATCGGAGAGGTATCTCTGGGCCCTCTCGGTAATGCACATCATGATAAGCCTTGCAAGCAATGTGACTAATGAGTTAGTTGTGGGATGATGCATTACACAACGAGTAAAGAGACTTGCCGGTAACGAGATTGAACTAGGTATGAAGATATCGACGATCGAATCTCGGCCAAAGTAACATACAGATGGACAAAGGGAATTACGTATGTTGTCATAACGGCTCGACTGATAAAGATCTATGATACGTCTTCGTCGTATCTATATGTGATTTGGTGACCGAATGTTGTTCGGAGTCCCGGATGAGATCACGAACATGACGAGGAGTCTCGAAATGGTCGAGAGGTAAATATTGATATATAGGACGATGGTATTTGGACACCGGAAGTGTTCCGGAGGGTACCGGGTACATATCGGGTCACCGGAAGGGGTTCCGGGCACCCCCGGCAAAATATATGGGCCTTATGGGCCAAGAGGGGAAACGCACCAGCCACAAAAGGGGCTGGGGCGCCCCTCCCCCCATATGGGCTGGCCAAATTGGAGTAGAAAAGGGGAAGGAGGAAAGGAAAAGGGAATAAGATCCCCCTTCCCCCTCTTCCCTTCCTACTCCGAATAGGAATAGGAAAGGGGGGAGGCCGAATTGGGAGGACCCCAAGTAGGATTCCTCCTACTTGGACCGCCCCCTTGGCTGCCTCTCCTCCCCTCCAACTTATATATATGAGGGGGGGGACCGCTAGAACACACACCAACAATTGTTAGCCGTGTGCGGCACCCCCCTCCACAGTTTACGCCTCCGGTCATATTCACGTAGTGCTTAGGCGAAGCCCTGCACGGATTACTTCACCATCACCGTCACCACGCCGTCGTGCTGACGGAACTATCCCTCGACACTTTGCTTGATCAAGAGTTCGAGGGACGTCATCGAGCTGAATGTGTGCAGAACTCGGAGGTGCCGTACGTTCGGTGCTTGATCGGTCGGAACGAGAAGAAGTTCGACTACATCAACCGCGTTGTCAAACGCTTCCGCTTTCAGTCTACGAGGGTACGTGGACACACTCTCCCCTTCTCGTTGATATGCATCTCCTAGATAGATCTTGAGTGAGCATAGGAAATTTTTGAAATTGCATGCTACGTTCCCCAACAGTGGCATCCGAGCCAGGTCTATGCGTAGATGATATGCACGAGTAGAACACAAAGAGTTGTGGGCGATCATAGTCATACTACTTACCACCAACTGAAGGAAATATGCCCTAGAGGCAATAATAAAGTTATTATTTATTTCCTTATTTTCATGATAAATGTTTATTATTCATGCTAGAATTGTATTAACCGGAAACATAATACATGTGTGAATACATAGACAAACATAGTGTCACTAGTATGCCTCTACTTGACTAGCTCGTTGATCAAAGATGGTTATGTTTCCTAGCCATAGACATGAGTTGTCATTTGATTAACGGGGTCACATCATTAGGAGAATGATGTGATTGACTTGACCCATTCCGTTAGCTTAGCACTTGATCGTTTAGTATGTTGCTATTGCTTTCTTCATGACTTATACATGTTCCTATGACTATGAGATTATGCAACTCCCGTTTACTGGAGGAACACTTTGTGTGCTACCAAACGTCACAACGTAACTGGGTGATTATAAAGGTGCTCTACCGGTGTCTCCGAAGGTACTTGTTGGGTTGGCGTATTTCGAGATTAGGATTTGTCACTCCGATGGTTGGAGAGGTATCTCTGGGCCCTCTCGGTAATGCACATCACTATAAGCCTTGCAAGCATTGTGACTAATGAGTTAGTTGCGAGATGATGCATTGCGGAACGAGTAAAGAGACTTGCCGGTAACGAGATTGAACTAGGTATTGAGATACCGACGATCGAATCTCGGGCAAGTAACATACCGATGACAAAGGGAACAACGTATGTTGTTATGCGGTCTGACCAATAAAGATCTTCGTAGAATATGTGGGAGCCAATATGAGCATCCAGGTTCCGCTATTGGTTATTGACTGGAGACGTGTCTCGGTCATGTCTACATAGTTCTCGAACCCGTAGGGTCCGCACGCTTAAAGTTTCAATGACGGTTATGTTATGAGTTTATGAGTTTTGATGTACCGAAGATAGTTCGGAGTCCCGGATGTGATCACGGACATGACGAGGAGTCTCGAAATGGTCGAGACATAAAGATTGATATATTGGAAGCCTATATTTGGATATCGGAAATGTTCCGGGTGAAATCGGGATTTTACCGGAGTACCGGGGGTTACCGTAACCCCCCCGGGGGCTTAATGGGCCTTCATGGGCCTTAGTGGAAATAGAGGGCAGCAAGGGGAGTGTGGGGCGCGCCCCCCCAAGGCCCAAACCGAATTTGTTTAGGGCAAAGGGGGCCGGCCCCATCTTTCCTTCTCCTCCTCTCCCTTTCCTTTCCCCTCTCCTACTCCTACTAGGAATAGGAGGAGTCCTACTCCTAGTGGGAGTAGGACTCCCCCTTGGCGCGCCTCTCCCTGGCCGGCCGCCTCCTCCCCTTGCTCCTTTATATACGGGGGCAGGGGGCACCCCATAGACACAACAATTGATCTCTTAATCTCTTAGCCGTGTGCGGTGCCCCCCTCCACCATAATCCACCTCGATAATATCGTAGCGGTGCTTAGGTGAAGCCCTGCGTCGGTAGAACATCATCATCGTCACCACGCCATCGTGCTGACGGAACTCCCCCTCAAAGCTTGGCTGGATCGGAGTTCGAGGGACGTCATCGAGCTGAACGTGTGCTGAACTCGGAGGTGCCGTACGTTCGGTACTTGGATCGGTCGGATCGTGAAGACGTACGACTACATCAACCGCGTTGTGCTAACGCTTCCGCTTTCGGTCTATGAGGGTACGTGGACAACACTCTCCCCTCTCGTTGGTATGCATCATCATGATCCTGTGTGTGCGTAGGATTTTTTTGAAATTACTACGTTCCCCAACACCAACGTCTTACTTTGATTCGGCGGTATTGTTGGATGAAGCGGCCCGGACCAACCTTACATGACCACGTTCATGAGACCGGTTACACTGACAGACATGCAACTTGTTTTGCATAAAGGTGGCTAACGGGTGTCTGTTTCTCCAACTTTAGTTGAAACGAGTTTGACTACGGCCGGTCCTTGTTGTAGGTTCAAACAACACACTTGACGAAAAATCGTTGTGGTTTTGATGCGTAGGTAAGAACGGTTCTTGCTAGAAGCCCGTAGTAGCCACGTAAAACTTGCAACAACAAAGTAGAGGATGTCTAACTTGTTTTTGCAGGGCATGCTGTGATGTGATATGGTCAAGACATGATATGATATAAGTTATTGTATGAGATGATCATGTTTTGTAGAAGTTATCGGCAACTGGCAAGAGCCTTATGGTTGTCGCTTTATTGTATGAAATGCAATCGCCATGTAATTGCTTTACTTTATCACTATGCGGTAGCGATAGTTGTAGAAGCAATAGTTGGAGAGACGACAACGACGCTACGATGGAGATCAAGGTGTCAAGCCGGTGACGATGGAGATCATAACGGTGCTTTGGAGATGGAGATCAAAGGCACAAGATGATGATGTCCACATCATGTCACATATTTTGATTGCATGTGATGTTTATCTTTTATGCATCTTATTTTGCTTAGTACGACGGTAGCTGATGTCGCTTGAAGCTACGTCGATATTTCCCCAAAGAGGAAGGGATGATGCAGCACAGCGGCGGTAGGTATTTCCCTCAGAAATGAAACCAAGGTTATTGAACCAGTAGGAGAACCAAGCAACACAACGTAAACAACCCCTGCACACAAATAACAACACCTCGCAACCCGACGTGTTAAAGGGGTTGTCAATCCCTTTCGGGTAACGTCGTCAGAAGGCACGTTGATGGGAGAAAATTGTAATAGATTGAAATAATAGATCGCAAATAAAATAAAGTGCGGCAAAGTATTTTTGTATTTTTGGTTTAATAGATCTGAATAAAAAGAGCAAATAAAATAGATCGCAAAGCAAATATATGAAAAAGAAGACCCGGGGGCCGTAGATTTCACTAGTGGCTTCTCTCGAGAAAGATAGCAAACGATGGGTAAACAAATTACTGTTGGGCAATTGATATAACTTCAAATAATTATGACGATATCCAGGCAATGATCATTACATAGGCATCGCGTCCAAGATTAGTAGACCGACTCCTGCCTGCATCTACTACTATTACTCCACACATCGACCGCTATCCAGCATGCATCTAGTGTATTAAGTTCATGGAAAAATGGAGGAATGCAATAAGAACGATGACATGATGTAGACAAGATCCGTTTATCTATATGGCGGTAGATATAGATCTCGTCTTTTTATCCTTAGTAGCAACGATACATACTTGTCGATTCCCTTTCTGTCACTGGGATCAAGCACCGTAAGGTTGAACCCACTACAGGGCACCTCTTCCCATTGCAAGATAAATAGATCAAGTTGGCCAAGAAAACCCAAATATCAGAGAAGAAATACGAGGCTATAACAGATCATGCATATAAGAGATCAAAGAAACTCAAATAACTTTCATGGATATAAAAAGATATAGCTGATCATAAACTCGAAGTTCATTGGATCCCAACAAACACACCGCAAAGAGAGTTACATCATATGGATCTCCAAGAGACAATTGTATTGAGAATTCTGCGAGAGAGAGAAAGCCATCTAGCTACTAACTACGGGCCCAAAGGTCTACAAATAACTACTCACGCATCATCGGAGAGGCACCAATGGAAGTGGTGAACCCCTCCATGATGGTGTCTAGATTGGATCTGGTGGTTCTGGACTCTGCGGCGGCTGGATGAATATTTCGTCGATGCTTCTAGGGTTTCTCGAATATTGGGGTACTTATAGAGCAAAGAGGCGGTCCGGGGGCACCCGAGGTGGGCACAACCCACCAGGGCGAGTCAGGGCCTCCTAGCGTGCCCTGGTGGGTTGTGCCCCCCTCGGGGCACCCCCAGGTGCAACCAGGACCCATTGCCTTCCTTCTGGCCCATAAAAAATCATCGTTTAGTTTCGTGGCATTTGGACTCCGTTTGATATTGATTTCCTGCAATGTAAAAAACATGGAAAAAACAACAACTGGCATTTGGCACTATGTCAATAGGTTAGTACCAAAAAATGATATAAAATGACTATAAAACATCCAAGATTGATAAATAAACAACATGGAACAATCAAAAATTATAGATACGTTGGAGACGTATTAGCATCCCCCAAGCTTAACTCCTACTCATACTCGAGTAGGTAAGTGATAAAAATAGAAATTTTGATGTGGAGTGATGTTCATCAAGTCATATCATATTCTTTTCTTTCTAGCATGGACATTTGGACTTTTATGTGATTCAAAGCAATAGTCTAATTTTGACATAATAATTTAGATACTCAAGCATATCAACAAGCAACCATGTCTTTCAAAATATCAATGCTAAAACAAGTTATCCCTAGCCCATCATGCTCAAACATTGATCCATTCATGAAACACATTCGAATATTAGCTACACCCAATACTTAAGTATGATCATATTGCCTCCTAGTTGGTGCTTTTTGTAAGATAAGATGTAGACTCAAAATAGAAATAATAATTGCATAAAGTAAAGGAAAGGCCCTTAGAAAAGGGAAGTAGGGATTTGTAGAGGTGCCAGAGCTCAAAGCGAAAAAATAGAGATAAAAACATTTTGAGAGGTGTATCTGTCGGTGTCAAAACCAGCAGATCTCGGGTAGGGGGTCCTGAACTGTGCGTCTAAGGATTGAAGGTAACAGGAGACAGGGACATGATGTTTACCCAGGTTCGGGCCCTCTTAATGGAGGTAATACCCTACTTCCTGCTTGATTGACTTTGATGAGTATAGGGGTTACAAGAGTTGATCTACCTCGAGATCGTAATGGCTAAACCCTAGATGTCTAGCCTGTATGATTATGATTGCCTCTATGGACTAAGCCCTCCAGTTTATATAGACACCGGAGGGGGCTAGGGTTGTACAGAGTCGGTTTACAGAGAGAGGAATCTTCATATCCTAATGCCAAGCTTGCCTTCCATGCCAAGGAGAGTCCCATCCGGACACGGGGGGAAGCCTTCTATCTTATGCCTTCTTGGCCCACCAGTCCGGCCCACGTCGCATAGCCCGGACGCCCGGGGACCCCCTAATCCAGGACTCCCTCAGTAGACCTTGAACCAGGCTTCAATGATGATGTGTCCGGCACGCAGATTGTCTTCGGCATTGCAAGGCGGGTTCCTCCTCTGAACACTTCAAAGCTGTTGATTAATAAGAACTATATCCGGCTCTGCTTAACAGTTACAACCCCCTACCGCAAGGGTGTAATACTTAATCAAAGAATCATGTTATGTCTTTACTGACATATTTGCTGATGGGACGTTACGTCTGGCGACTTCATTATTTCGAATCATTTCTTGACCTCACGTTTCGCGTTTCAAGACGCAGCCTTCGGTGACACATCTTGTCAAAGTAGAGATCGTGTCCCCTTATTACGGGATTCTCATCAATACGGGTTTGGGAAATCCAACCGTGCCGTTCGCACGACCCCTTGGGAATAGGCGAGCCTTAAGGCTCGTGGGGGGACGCTTGATATTCACTGCCTTTATAAAGAGATAACGATCCATATTTTTACCCCACGCCTTCTTCTTTCTCAGCCCATTCGCCCTATAGCTCCAGCGCCCAAGCTTCAATACTTTCCGTCCCCCGCAAACATTCCAGCCATGTCCGGATCTGGAGCGCAGGGCAAATGGATGGCCTCCTTCGTCACAGAGGGGAACATCGAGGAGCTCCGGGAAGCGGGTACCTAGCCAAGGAAATCGCCCACCGGCTTCCTGCCAAAAAGCAGATTGTCCCCACTCCGGAGCCCAATGAGAGGGTAGTATTCATCCACCATTTCCTTCGCGGACTAGGATTTCCCCTTCATCCTTTCGTCCGCGGTCTCATGTTTTACTACAGGCTAGATTTCCATGATCTAGCCCCGAATTCCTTCCTCAACATTTCGACGTTCATCGTCGTATGCGAGGCATTCCTCCGCATTTCCCCCCACTTCGGCCTATGGCTCAAGGTCTTCAATGTGAAGCCGAAAGTGGTGGATGGCCAACACACGGAGTGCGGTGGTGCCATGGTGAGCAAGCTTCCCAACGTCACCTGGCCCAAGGGTACCTTCGTGGAGACCGTGAAGGGATGTCAGCAGGAGTGGTTCTATGTCACGGAACCCCGTGACTCCACATGGGCCGCTCCTTCCGAGTTCAAGTACGGGCCTCCAATGCGGCTGACATCCTGGCTCAACAAGGGCCTGGACTGGGCGTCATCCGACGAGGTGATGACGCTGCAGAAGCGCGTCAAGAGTATGGTAGACAAGAATACCAGTATCACCAGCGTGATCCAGGTAATGCTCTTTCGCCGGATTTTCCCCTGCCAACGCCGGACTCAGTATATGTGGGAGTTCGACCCGGCCAGTCCCCAGACACTGCAGCAGTTCTTCAGCATGAAGCACAAAGACATTTGGAAGCTATTCTTCAAGACCCAAAAGACGTGGACGAAAACGTCCGAAGACCTCGGCCCTGACTGTACTCACGCAACGACTCCCGTACGTTTTCTGATAATTTGTGAATCCAAGGGTCATACTAAGCTTTCTATTCTTCCCACAGGGCCGGACGAAGAAGGCGGAGCGGATTCACTGTCCGGCTCCGCTACCCGAGGACCCAACCATTCCTCTGTTGACGAGGATGCCGGTCCCGGCGCCGTATCTGGCGCTGGTAAAGAAGGTCAAGAAGAAGAGCAAGGAGGCCAAGGGTGGCCTCCGCCGTAAAGGCGCTTCGGACATAGTGTCCGAAGACACCAAAACTCTCTCCTCTCATGACGAAGATGAAGAGGAGGAGGAAGAGAGCAATTCCCCCCTTAAGGGGGGAAAGAAGAAGAGGGCGGCTTCCGTAGATCTAGATGCAGAGGCGTCCAAGAAAGGGAGAATCACCCTTACGGATGATTCCAAGATGTACGCCGATGACATCCTCGAGTGGCGCCCCAAGCCGAAGCCCCTGGCCGGATCGTAAGTATTCAAAGGTACTGTATATATATCCGCTTTTCGCCTTGTGGTTTTAACACGTTGAATTCTGTGCTGCAGTCCAGCTCATAACCTTCCCCAGCGATCCTCATCTTCTGGGAATTCGCTGGGTCCGAACATGATGGAGAGCGAGTCACCTCCGCCCGCCTCCCCCCCACTGCTATGGATAACACCAAGGTGTTGTCCTGAAGGACCCTTCCGGGTCAGGGAGAGGTGCGGGAGGCCGCCAAGACGGCGCCAAAGGGTGATACCCCTGCTGCCGAGAACATGGGGGAACCGACCCCCATGGAGACTGGAGACAGGGGCCATATCCAATTTGGGCCCCAACCAAATGTCATTCCGGAGACCCACACGGCTCCGGAGTCAGATGAGCAGCCTCCTTCAAAAGAAGGGGGCGCTCACTCCACCGGCGACCTCTGTTAATCCGGAGGCGCCGGGCACTCTGGTGGGAGCGCTTCAGAGTGCCGCCATTGTGGAAGAACATCATACCCTTATGGGTACGGTGGTTGAAAAGGTTCAGTCCGCTAAAAGCGGATTGAACGAGGCCTACACTAGCCTTCTGAGAGGCTTTGAGGTATGTGATATAATTCCTTTTAGCTATAGAAGAGGAATGCCTGTGTATAGATAGTAGCCCCTGAGACTCTGTGCGGTGTTCGCAAAGAAAGGCTGAACAGAGGATCTAATAACTCACGCAGGAGATTAACATACTTATCTATTTGAACAAACAGGCTGCGATGTAGGCATCAGTTTCCCATGCCGCCAAAGTGTCCGAGCTGAGGCGGAAGTTAGAGGCAAAGCAAGGTATGTGATACCGAAACACGTCTGAAATGATATCATCTCTGGTTTGTTATCTGAATGAGTTTAACAATTATGCTCATAGCTGACGCGTCTGAGGTCGAGACCCTCAAGAGCGCGCTGGCCGAAGCCAAGAAGGAGGCGGAGGAGGAACGAGCCGCCCACCTGAAACATGAATCAAGGGTGGAGGAAGTCCAGCAAGAGCTCAAGGATGCTATAAGCAAATGTGAGTCCTTAGAGCGCAAGATTTCGGATCAAAATTCCGAACTTGCTAAGGCCCTCCAAAGTGCACAAGAGGCCCGAGTTGAAGCCCAAGGTGCCCTCTGGGAGATCCAAGAGGCAAAACAGATCGCGGCTGGTAAGGCCTTTAATATGCAGAGAAAATTTGTCAGGAGAAGGTACATCGTACTAACCCGGGTTTGGAGTTCTCCAGGAGCGTTTGCGGATCTGCCCCAGAGTGTTGCTGATGCTGCGGAGTTCTTCTGAGCCGAAGAGGGGAGCTCAACGGAGAAGCTGTTCTGGTTGCAGTACCTTGCGCCAGAGCATCCAGTGCCCCTCAGCGATCAGCTGAAATAGTTGACCGAACTGCATAGGATGGCCGGATTGGCCATGAGGGATTTTATAATCCGTCTTTGGCCTGCCGAACCCATACCCAGTAGTTACTTTGGGCTCGTGAAGCGGCTGGTCAATGCCTGCCCCTAGCTTGATGCCGTAAAGCGGTCGGTCTGTATCGAAGCTACGCGGATGGCCTTCACCCGTGTCAAAGTCACTACAAAAAAATACACTTCCGTGATGATACGTGTTTGTCACAGTAGGTCACGTTTTCTGTCATGCATGTACATCCATGACAAATTTATGCAGAATCAAGATAGTCATACCTGTGTTGTCGTAGAAGTGTTCCATGACATTACCAAAATTATCATCATGGAAGTGTCCACTTCCATGACGATAAATCGCGCGTCACAGAAGTGCTTTCGTCAAGGATGACCGACACGTGGCATCCATCGTAACGGAACGCCGTTAAGCTATCGGGTCCGGTTTTGGATCCGATAACCCGTTAACAGCCCTAACCAATGGGGATTTTCCACGTGTAAAATCATCATTGGCTGGAGGAAACACGCGTCGGCTCACCGTTGGGACATATGTCATCCACTCATTGGACCCAAAGCGCCTATGATATGTCGACACGTGGCACGTCCCAACAGAGGCCCATTCCTGTGAAAAGGCCGACCCGTTTGACTTGGTCAAAAGGTGGCGGGCCGGCCCACGACAAGCCTGTTAACGACATGTTCGCATATAGCCCATTTACAGCCCGCTAACCCAGGGCCCGTTTACGGCCTATCCGAATTAGGCCCAGTAGCGTCATCTGGGCCGTCCAATATAATTCCAGCCCGTTTTAACTTCCGGCCCATGTATGGCCCATGACGTCTTTTGGCCCATATGAGTCCCTTAGTAACCGTCGGCCCATTAACTGCCCGTGGTAAAACTGGCCCGTAATGAACAGTGTATCACTTTGTACCCATTAACGGCCCATTATTCCGTTGGGCCATTTCCAGCCCATGTTATCTTTCGGCCTTCTCAGGGCGTATTTATTCTTGGGCTCATTTCCAGCATTCGTTTACTTTCGGCCCGTTACTGTCATTTTCTGCTTGTGGGCCAAATACAGCCCGTGGTTACAGTCGGCCCGTTTGTGTCCCGTTAATACGTTGGGCCGTTTTCATAGCATCATCAAATATGGCCTATTAATGACGGCCCATTATGGTCGGCCCATGAACGGATGATTTCAACTTTAGCCCATTTACGACCATAATGTGGTCTGTTGTTGGCCCATGTTTGGCCAACCGATCATACGACCCATAGAAGGCCCATTGATGATACGACCCGTAGAAGGCCCATTGTGTCTACGCCCCGTAGAGGGCCCATTGTTTCTACGGCCCTTAGAAGGCCCATTGTTTCTACGGCCCGTAGGAGGCCCATGTTAACTACAGTAAATATGTAGCCCATTGTTAATGTGGCCTAGTTTTAAAAAATAGGTTATTCCGACCACTAGCAAACCGCAGAAAAAGAACTGCACTGACTACAAGAAAACAAATAAACAAGACAACGGAAATAAATAAGCAAGCAACTTACGCTAGGCTATCACGGCTATTACACATATTACATCCACTGGGCATCAAAGTTCGCCACAAGTGCAAATATAGGGAACAAAGCAGCATATAAACGCCGCAGCAAAACAAGTCCAGAACTGAAACCACTTCAGAAGAGCTCAAGAAACAATATCCTGGGTACCCATAATGCTGGCAAGATGCTTAGCAAGCTTATTAACTTTCTCTTGTTTGGCGCTTAAATCCTCCAGCACTTGCTGTTGCACCAGAAAGTATGCATCTGAATTCTGCAGGGACTTCCTCAGTCCTTCGGCTTCCTATCACATAACATCTGATCGATGTCTTTCAACTTGAAGTTGAGACTCAAGAAGCCGAACTAATTCAGGCAGCGAGTATGAAGAGCTGGTGCCAGCGGTAGTAGCTAGTAACTCGAACAGTACATCAAGACATGACTTTGGGGTTGTCTCAGTGTCTTCAATATAGTTTTTATGAGCTTTCTTGGAGAACAACAGGGATGTCTCACTATCTTGAACTTGATCTGCATTACTTCCTTTACCATTGCATAATGGGGTACTCTTCTCCAATATTTTATCCGCGTTCTAAAAGAGAAACAAACAAACACATCACAGTTTTACAATGTAGTATATGAAACTCATTTTGGTAAACCAGTTCAGTAGTAAGGTGGACAGGATAACAACATGAAACAAACATATATCTATGTAGTATGGTCACTGTATGGTCTATATCATTCTAGTTTATGTTGCCAAATCAAGATAGATACAGTTCGAATCATATCTATTTAAGACAAAGCAGCATAGACATAATATAAGTGTGGGAAACTACACAGCAATAACAACACTCGTAATGTGCATGGCATGAGAACATAACTGTTTATTCAATTGAAACTGAAATCAACATAGAGCAAGTTACAACAGCAAACACGTTAAAGAAACAGGTTTAAAACATACCTGTTGCGCCATTGGAGTTTCAATTGCATCCTTCAAATTTGAAATTAGTTGGTATGAGTAAATACAGTGATGCAAGAGCAAAGTAGTATGAACCATAGCTATGGAACCTGACCTGAGAACAATTCTTCTTCTGCTTTAAGCGTTGACTTGGGGTTCGGAGTGGTGGTCCTCGTGCTTTGGGCACTGCAGTTGCCTTACTAACTGCTCGTGTTTGGGTGCTCTGTGGTGGAGACAGTGCTGTGTCAACGGGAACTAGGTTACTATTTGCTGGGGTTGGGGTTAGAAGGGGTGTAGCTGGTTCTCTGTCCAACTGGGTAGGGGTACAATCTGCGTGAGTCTGGGTTATGTGTGGTGGGGCTGGTTCTTGGGCAAGTACAACCGTGGTTCTATCTCCATCGATAGGTAGCACGATCTTTTCTGAAGACCGTGTTTTTACTCCCACAGATACTTCCATCACCCCCTCCAATTGAAATGGCTGATAAACAAGAAAAGTAATTGAATGTACATACATTGTAAGATAGACAGGTGCAATGGATAGTAGGGAAGAAAACAGGGCATGAAATAATTCACATTTATGTTGTCTAACCAAACAGAATAGCAGGACATAATTTCAAATATATGATGGCTAATTAAACAGGATAGCATGACACAATTTCACATGTATGATGGCTAACTAAACAGGATAGAATGACATACTTCAAAATATGATGACTATGTAAACATGATGACATGATATATCTATACGATGTGTCTATTAAAGTGGTTGGCATGCCATAAATCACAAACATGCCGTCGATGGAAACATGATGGCATGATATAATTCACGGATAGAATGACATAATTCAAAATATGATGACTATGTGAACAGGATGAGATGATATAACTATATTATGTCTTTAGAAAATGGGTTGGCATGCCATAATTCAGATACATGTTGTCTATGTAAACATCATGGCATGATATAATTCAAATATATGATTTATATACTATAAGGAAGTGAGCAGAGGGCAATCGCATATATGATGTGTCAACTAAGGACATGGCATTCAAAATCGTGTATATGATATAAAAACTAAGCATTTGTCACGACCGGATTTTCGGGGTATTTATTCCCCAGAAAACGGCCTTTGTGCTCACCAGCCCCAGGATTACTGTTAGCTGATGAGGCACTAACTTGATACAAGGATTCCAAGCAAGGTACAAAAATATGTAGTACAAGACCATTGTGGCCTAGAAGTACAACACTTGGTTTCTAATGGTTGATGGCGGAAGCGGTCTGTGGTTCATCTGCGTTAATGGGACTCCATTTCCCACAAGAACAGCTGACCAGGATAACTCCTATCTTCGCGAGGCTGCTATCGTCAATACGTAGGTTCCGAGGCTGCCACCGCGATGCTTATCTCCATGCGCGAAAATCTGGCCAAGACAATAGCCAGGGACAAGCCAGTGAGTACGTTTGAATGTACTCGCAAACATTAAGAACACGGGTATAATATGACAGGAGATAATCATACTCTGAAACATTTATGAAGATAAGTCTGCCATGAAGTAAAAAAAATCTGTGATGCACGCGTGCAGAGAAAGATATGGACGTGCAATACGGAAGTAAAAGAAATGCACTGAGCGAGTGTCTAAAATGACTCCTCGAAAGGTTGCAAATAAATTAACGATGCCGCAGTCGGGCGTCTGAGCGACACCACAGAAAGGGCTTATGAAAGGTAAATAAACAACAAGTATGCCACAGTCGGGCGTCTGAGCGACACCACATAAAGGGCTTATAAAAGATAAATAAACAACAAGCATGCCGCAGTCGGGCGTCTGAGCGACACCACATAAAGGGCTTATAAAAGAATAATCACAGTGAATATCCAGGAGGTAGAACCATCCCAGGGATACTCAATACAATACATAATGTAAATGGTTAGTCCATAATAATAACAAAATTAAAACATGATCCTCAGATGTCACAGGTCATAAACAAAAATCTAGTCTAGCCGTTTCTCCATCCGAAGACCGTCACTGAGTTCTAGCTAAATCGTCCTCCATCCGAATACCGTTACTATGATCTAGTTAGCCGTGTCTCCATCCGAAAACCGTCACTAGATTCTGATTAAATCGTTCTCCATCCGAATACCGTTACTAGATTCCATTCAGACTGTGGTCCTTACCTATGAACATGGCTATCCAACAGGATATATCCTCTGCAGAGGGAGTACTATTTTCCCACAAGTAACGGATTTATTTAGTCCATCGGGACTAATTCCGCCTATGGCCTTTTAATTGAAAACACACCTGACCTGCACACACCAGCTTAACTCACCGGTGTCTGGAACCACCCACGACACCTGCCAAGCAAAACTCTAAGTGGGGAGGCTACAACCTCGACGTAGCATGGGATCAAATTTATATTCGCGCGCTCTAAGGGGTGCCCCCCTCTCGGTCCCAACCGGAAACACCCATGCCCCCGGACCAAGTGGCATGCCTACCGGAGGCCTCTGGTATCTTCCACTATGGCCTCTCTGTACGGTGTGTGCTTTGGTAAGGGGTTGACAACTTACTGAACCATACCACGTCTGCGACAGGTACAAGTGGTAGTACCAACAAATAAGGAAGTTACTGATCAAAACTCGATCTACGACCGACTCAGGTGGTATAAGTTTCCTCCAACAATATTACCATTAGTGGAATAAATCACCACTCATCAAGCCTCACCATGCCATACCGGACATACTCGTCTCGATGAGGGACTAAGGACAAGCTCGTGTCTACCCAAGACCATGACTTTCCCGGCTTCCTTCCGGTATGCATGAGGAGCTCACGAGGATGATCCAAATCACTAGCGTATCCATTGCTGACCACAAAACAACTCCAAAGTGTACTCATGTACGAGACTTTATCGTTACATAGAGATAACGCATACTCCAAGCCAAATGGTGTTGTAATCGCATCAGAACACCACAACAAAATATTATGCCAGAGTTCAGAAATGCTTGCCTTCAAGAGTATGCAAACGATGCACTTTTTGAAAGCTTTCTCTTCTCTCCATTATCCCTATTTTGCAAAATATCCAAATAACAAATATTTCAAACACAGTACAAAAAGTTGTCTCAAATATTTTTGAAATAAATCTTAAAATAAACTAGATGAAATTTGGGAGAGGTAGGAAAAAGAATCAATTCATTTGGAGTTTTATTTTGAAAGTTATAGCTGGTCAAAGTCTGGTCAAAACTCTGTTTTTAATAAAACCAGAAAAAGGAAAACGCTTCGAGGGGAATACGCTTTCGCAGCAGAGGAGACGTACTCGGGACTTATGTGCCTTCACTTAAAACAGAGAAGACGGCGCGCGGGTCACTGACAGTGGGTCTAGAGGGCCCACTGGTCAGGTTTGACCGTTCTTCCCTCTCCCTCCTCCTCTCTGCCCGACGGGAGCGGGACTCCGGCGATCGCCGGCGACGAACGACGGCTCCTCGAGGGCATCTGAGGGCGGGGATGGACTGGCAAGACCGAGGCGGTCCTCTTGGTGGTAGCTGGGTCGTCGGAGGTGGAAGGAATCGCTGGCGGCGAGCTCCGCGGCGGAGGGGGCTACGGTGGAAAAGTGGTTTTGGGTCTCTGGTGGTCTCCGATCGAGGTTGGGTTGCTGGGCAGCTCCGCAAGGACAAGGGGAAGCTACTGGTGGCGTCGGTTGGGCGGGGGAGTGGCTGGCCGCGACGTATCGCACCGGAGCTTAGCGGCGGCCGCACTGGCCGGAGACGAGGAAGATGGCCACTGCGGGTCGATCCACTGCTTGGGGAGCGCTAGGAGGAAAGTCTGAGGTTGCCTGAGGTCTTGAACGAGCTCAGGGATCCCTTAAATAGGTGCTCGAGGTTGGACCGCGGCGGATGAGGATAAGATCGCCGGCGACAGCCGTGCTGTAGCTGCAGGGCGACGTGGCGGCGACGAGCGCGTGCCGACGAGCTTCGGGATAAGACTGAGCTGTTCATGGGGGCAGCTGGCGCGCTGGTGTGGTTTGGGCGGCGCCGACCATGGCAGAGGCTTGCTGCCGACGCCGGCGTGCCGCCAAAAGCACTACTGGCGGCGCTGCAGGGCGTCAGAGATGGCGTGGAGAGGGGGCGAGCTAGTGCGCGGTTCAGCGGTGGAGCAGGGGCCAGGGACGGGTCGCGTCGAGTGCGGCAGTGCGGCGCGACGGCTCAGTGCGCGCGCGTGCAAAACGTGCGCTCTGGGCGCGCCCAGAGCACGCAAGGATCCTGCTCGACGAAATGCCAGGGCGGTCTAGCGCGAGGGTGGAGCTGGCAATTAACAGGACTAGGATAGAGACAGCTAGGAGTTCAGTGGACAAGGTTGCTGGGTCATTGGAGCAAGTTCACAGTGCAAACTAGGAAACATGCCCAAAACTGACTGTGCACACCAAGTGCTCGACAGAATGCCAAGTGCACTTAGGCGACTCTTGGAGTGGCCAAAATCTCCAGATCAGGGTCTCTTTAGGTGTGGATGATGAAGGCAAGATCATATGGGCAAAACCAGAAACTTGTTAGTGCAAGTTTTGCAAAACTCCAGTTTTGGACAGAAAGAAAAAGGGTTTATTGCATGCACTTAAAATCCTCCAATGAGTCCACTCTCCTGGACTTAAGGGTTTTGAAGGGAGGGCTACAAGTAGGAAAAAGCTCAGGGTCACTAGAGCAAAATAAAATAAGGTTGCAGTACAAATCACCAAATTGGACCAGAATGCAAAAGAGGGTGATTCACTCAAATTTTTCAAAGAACATCACTGGGTTTTTGCATAGAGTTGAATTTTAGGCATCCACTGACATCTCCAAACACTTGGAAGAATTTTTAAAGAAATATTTAAATGGGTTGTAGTGCAAAAGTGCCTACTGGACCAGATTGGAAAAGTTAGTGTAGAGCTCAAAATCTCCAATGGCCAAAAGGTATTTTTGCATAAAAGTGATGTGGAAACATCACATGACATCCCCAAATTTTGGTGGAAATTTTAAATGCATTTGTCAAATGGTTTTAGTGCAAAACAGGCTCCAAATTCAAAAGAAATCATTCTAAAAGAATAAAGCTCTGAGAAAACAAATCTTGCAATTTAAATCCACTGATAAAGAATTGTTTTATCATAGAGAGTATTCAAGTCCAACAATACCTTTTGAAAGTTTTCCACTTGAAGTAAAAATCCACAATAACAAAAGGGTAAATCTTGACAAATGGAAAAGTTTTATTTCCTGGCAAAATTTTAATAAATAAAACAAGGTCAAAATTTTGGGGTGTCACAACACTACCCCCTTAAGAAAAATCTCGTCCTCGAGATTTGTTAAAAGCTGTTTTGAACAAAAAACTGTTTTTATCAAAAGAAATCGTTCAACTGCACAAAAACAAAGCGGCTATAGTGAGAGGGCAATAAGTGGTGTAAAACCACAGTGTGATACACTGGCGTAGTGTGGAAAAATCTACGGTTAGGGAAAACGAGATATTACTACGTGGATACAGTAATTTAGAATAAATTCTAAATTACTAAAATACGCTGGTCGCACCTGAGAGCACAGTGCTCTCTCTGGCTGACAGGTGGACCCAGGGCCCACTGTCGGCCTCTTCTTCTACCTCTGGCTCTCTCGCGTGCTCTCCCGCGCTTCCTCCACCGGCGATGCCTAGCACGTAGGGCATCGAGGCCGTACCGTGGTAGTGCGTGGCGTGCTAGCTGCCGGTGCAGCGTGCACTCATCTCGTGGGCCAGTGCGCTGTCGGCACTACTCGCGGACTCGCCTCCGAACACCGGCGGTCGAGCGACGACTGGCGCTGGTGGACCTCGCCCACCGTACACCGATCTCGAGCTATAAAATGATCGCGGTGCTCCTCTCTTCTTCCTCACACCTGGCCTCACTTCTACTTCTCCTTCCTTCTCCTCCATTGCTGTTAGCAGGAGCTCGAGACGAGGCTCTAATGGCGGAGGCGATGCCGGACTGGTACGTGGTCCTGGTGTGTGGAGGTTTGGCGGTGCTGCTGGGGTTCTCCGTGCTCTTGTGCGCGATGATCCTGGATGATCGTCGTGATGCTGCCGCTCGAGTGTTAGCTCTCCGCGGTGGCGGCGATCACGTGGATTAGGCGCGGCATCGAGGGCTAACTGCTGTCGGTGTGCTGGGGCAACTCGTGCCTGAATGGTCACTCACAAATCTCTCTCACTGAGACCGTGGTGTCCTCGCGTGTGATCAGTTAGGCGCAAAAATGTGCTCAAGGATTTGTAATAGTGCCCTAGGTCGAGTGGTTGCAGCTGTGAGTCTGCTGTTACGACGCTGCGCGAATAAAAAATCTATGTCGTGAAAAAGGTATGCGCAACAGTGACTCGGGGAAAGAAATCTCATCAAAACATGTTGCGAGAGAAAAAAATAATTAAAAAAAAACTAACAGCAGTAAAACTGCTCACATAACTGGAACTAAAGAGAATCGGATCCATCGCACAAAATTTGGGAACCACGAACACGCTACAACACATAAACAAAATACTGGGATAATAAATACAGTGGAGGCGTTTACAAGCAAAACGGCAAAAGGACAGGGTCCTGAGAAAACGCCTCTGGTACTGGGGCACACTCCTCTTCTATCGGGGGAAGCGGGTTGACCAGTCGATGAATGCGCCTCTCCTGGTCAGGCCTCAGTGGTCTGCCAATAGCGATCCGAGGATTTAAATCAGCGAGGCTCTGGAGATAACCCATTACCCGCTGAGTTAAACGCTCCTGAGCGATAACGTACTGGGCAAGGTTGGCCAGTACTGGATCTCTCTCAATTCGTCCACCGGGAAAAAATGCAACTTCTCCGGGTGCTGCACGACTCGGAAAATAATAGTATCCTCGCTCGCTGGCATAGGGTACCGCGAATCGAAGACGAGCGAGCGCTTCGTACGCAGCAGCTTCTATGGCCATATGCGGAGTCGGCATGGATTTGCCCACGAAGGGGACTTCCGTTAGGTCTTGGTTTGGGTAGGCGGGAGGGATGTGCACCACTGCCCAATATTTCGAGGTGGATGGGGTGATCCTCGATTTGAGCAACTCGTACTGGGGTGGACGGGTGGCACTCATAGTACTGCAGGTAAAGTCCCACAATAATTTGACAAAACTACCCGGGGTTGCGTCTGGGGTTCTCAGATAAATACTGGGGGTCGGTATGGCAAAGGAATGGCTGAGAGAGTAGTGCACAAGGTGGGGAGTACTCGGCAAGGTCACGAGATGGCCTTTATATAGCACCGGGGCTGGGTTATCTTTCGGGGTGAAGGGTAACTGGTTGTCGATCCTGTACTTGGGTCAAAGCCACAGATATACGCATCACATAAATGTGACGCATTACTGTAGGTGCCGTCGGGGTTGGTCTAGGTAGCTGCGCCCGAAAAAAAATGCAACTATACGCTAACGTACATATGCATAGCTACTACTCCAAAATAAGGGCGCTCAAGCAGACAGCAGGTAATAAAAGCGATACAAGATCACACCATTACAAAGCGTGGGAAAACTAAGGCTCGATACAACTCGAGCGACTTAGTCTACTTCGTTAATGTCTAAGTGGGCTGGCCTGGCGGGTGCCGAGGTTTCTCCATGGGTTTCTCCATCAGGATCTGCCGGCTGAGGTTGAGGGGCTGCAGAGTCGGGGTAGTGGTGATGACCATCGCGGGGGTTGTTGGCCACAATCCCGTTGGAATGGGTTCCCAAAAGGCGACGAAGCGCTTCTGGGGTCACCAAAGCACTCTGGTTGATGGCCGGCGCAGACCTCAAGGGATCGATCGGGTGTCCGAACAACACGACTAGGTTGTCGGCGTCGGGCTCCGCTTCTCTTCTCGTCGGGGCTCGGCGAACCAGTTCTCCACGAGCTGCGATCAGATCAAGGGTGACCTGATCGAACAGTTGCTCTAGTGTGCTTACATAGCGCACCAGATGTAATAGCGCAGGATCTGTCTCGTGGTCTCCGTTGGCAACCCGGGGCGGCCTACCATACCCGTCATGACTGGGGTAGTAGTAGAACGAGCGACAGTTAACTCTGGGCGACAAGTGCCGGAGTTGAACTATAGCTTCTCGGGCTGCCAGTTGGATGGCTTGTGGCTCAAAGGAAGTTGTCCTTCCAGTGAACCTGTAGGGGCGTTCTGGCGACAGACCCCTACCGTAGATGTGCACAGTGGCCCAGTACTGACGGCTCTCACCGTACATGGGCCCCTGGTACACAACATATTCAGGAGGCTCCTCTAACGCATAGGCTCGGCGGGTGAGGTTTGCGAGTATGGTCACAAAACCTCCAAGGTTGGTTGCTGTGGTCTCATTGTGAACAATGGGACCAGGCATCGTGGCTTGGTTTTGGGGGAAGAGGCTGTGCTGTGCTGTGTGCCCTTTTTATAGGGAAAGGGGACGGAGTCTTCCTCCGCACGCTTGCGAAAGAGACAGGTTGGGTGTCGGTCACTGGCGCGTGATCGACGGGCTAGGCTGATAGCTTGGGCACCGTCCGCCGAAAGGCGTCGGGTCACTATGTAGCTATCTTACGCGGGAAGCTTGACCGGGGTTAGGCTAAGGTCTGGTGGTTTGGTTAACCTAGATTATTGACCTGGCTAAGATAGGATTAGCCAATGGTCAGCCTGGCTCTGATACCAAGTCTGTCACGACCGGATTTTCGGGGTATTTATTCCCCAGAAAATGGCCTTTGTGCTCACCAGCCCCAGGATTACTGTTAGCTGATGAGGCACTAACTTGATACAAGGATTGCAAGCAAGGTACAAAAATATGTAGTACAAGACCATTGTGGCCTAGAAGTACAACACTTGGTTTCTAATGGTTGATGGCGGAAGCGGTCTGTGGTTCATCTGCGTTAATGGGACTCCATTTCCCACAAGAACAGCTGACCAGGATAACTCCTATCTTCGCGAGGCTGCTATCGTCAATACGTAGGTTCCGAGGCTATCACCGCGATGCTTATCTCCATGCGCGAAAATCTGGCCAAGACAATAGCCAGGGACAAGCCAGTGAGTACGTTTGAATGTACTCGCAAACATTAACAACACGGGTATAATATGACAGGAGATAATCATACTCCAAAACATTTATGAAGATAAGTCTGCCATGAAGTAAAAAAAATCTGTGATGCACGCGTGCAGAGAAAGATATGGACGTGCAATATGGAAGTAAAAGAAATGCACTGAGCGAGTGTCTAAAATGACCCCTCGAAAGGTTGCAAATAAATTAACGATGCCGCAGTCGGGCGTCTGAGCGACACCACAGAAAGGGCTTATCAAAGGTAAATAAACAACAAGTATGCCACAGTCGGGCGTCTGAGCGACACCACATAAAGGGCTTATAAAAGATAAATAAACAACAAGCATGCCGCAGTCGGGCGTCTGAGCGACACCACATAAAGGGCTTATAAAAGAATAATCACAGTGAATATCCAGGAGGTAGAACCATCCCAGGATACTCAATACAATACATAATGTAAATGGTTAGTCCATAATAATAACGAAATTAAAACATGATCCTCAGATGTCACAGGTCATAAACAAAAATCTAGTCTAGCCGTTTCTCCATCCGAAGACCGTCACTGAGTTCTAGCTAAATCGTCCTCCATCCGAATACCGTTACTATGATCCAGTTAGCCGTGTCTCCATCCGAAAACCGTCACTAGATTCTGATTAAATCGTTCTCCATCCGAATACCGTTACTAGATTCCATTCAGACTGTGGTCCTTACCTATGAACATATCCAACAGGATATATCCTCTGCAGAGGGAGTACTATTTTCCCACGAGTAACGGATTTATTTAGTCCATCGGGACTAATTCCGCCTACGGCCTTTTAATTGAAAACACGCCTGACCTGCACACACCAGCTTAACTCACCGGTGTCTGGAACCTGCCAAGCAAAACTCTAAGTGGGGAGGATACAACCTCGACGTAGCATGGGATCAAATTTATATTCGCGCGCTCTAAGGGGTGCCCCCCTCTCGGTCCCAACCGGAAACACCCCTGCCCCCGGACCAAGTGGCATGCCTACCGGAGGCCTCCGGTATCTTCCACTATGGCCTCTCTGTACGGTGTGTGCTTTGGTAAGGGGTTGACAACTTACTGAACCATACCCCGTCTGCGACAGGGACAAGTGGTAGTACCAACAAATAAGGAAGTTACTGATCAAAACTCGATCTACGACCGACTCAGGTGGTACAAGTATCCTCCAACAATATTACCATTAGTGGAATAAATCACCACTCATCAAGCCTCACCATGCCATACCGGACATACTCGTCTCGACGAGGGACTAAGGACAAGCTCGTGTCTACCCAAGACAACGACTTTCCCGGCTTCCTTCCGGTATGCATGAGGAGCTCACGAGGATGATCCAAATCACTAGCGTATCCATTGCTGACCACAAAACAACTCCAAAGTGTACTCATGTACGAGACTTTATCGTTACATAGAGATAACGCATACTCCAAGCCAAATGGTGTTGTAATCGCATCAGAACACCACAACAAAATATTATGCCAGAGTTCAGAAATGCTTGCCTTCAAGAGTATGCAAAGGATGCACTTTTTGAAAGCTTTCTCTTCTCTCCATTATCCCTATTTTGCAAAATATCCAAATAACAAATATTTCAAACACAGTACAAAAAGTTGTCTCAAATATTTTTGAAATAAATCTTAAAATAAACTAGATGAAATTTGGGAGAGGTAGGAAAAAGAATCAATTCATTTGGAGTTTTATTTTGAAAGTTCTAGCTGGTCAAAGTCTGGTCAAAACTCTGTTTTTAATAAAACCAGAAAAAGGAAAACGCTTCGAGGGGAATACGCTTTCGCAGCAGAGGAGACGTACTCGGGACTTATGTGCCTTCACTTAAAACAGAGAAGACGGCGCGCGGGTCAGTGAGAGTGGGTCCAGAGGGCCCACTGGTCAGGTTTGACCGTTCTTCCCTCTCCCTCCTCCTCTCTACCCGACGGGAGCGGGACTCCGGCGATCGCCGGCGACGAACGGCGGCTCCTCGAGGGCATCTGAGGGCGGGGATGGACCGGCCAGACCGAGGCGGTCCTCTTGGTGGTAGCTGGGTCGTCGGAGGTGGAAGGAATCGCCGGCGGCGAGCTCCGCGGCGGAGGGGGCTACGGTGGAAAAGTGGTTTTGGGGCTCTGGTGGTCTTCGATCGAGGTTGGGTTGCTGGGCAGCTCCGCAAGGACAAGGGGAAGCTACTGGTGGCGTCGGTTGGGCGGGGGAGTGGCTGGCCGCGACGTATCGCACCGGAGCTTAGCGGCGGCCACACTGGCCGGAGACGAGGAAGATGGCCACTACGGGTCGATCCACTGCTTGGGGAGCGCTAGGAGGAAAGTCTGAGGTTGCCTGAGGTCTTGAACGAGCTCGGGGATCCCTTAAATAGGTGCTCGAGGTTGGACCGCGGTGGTTGAGGATAAGATCGCCGGCGACAGCCGTGCTGTAGCTGCAGGGCGACGTGGCGGCGACGAGCGCGTGCCGACGAGCTTCGGGATAAGACTGAGCTGTTCATGGGGGCAGCTGGCGCGCTGGTGTGGTTTGGGCGGCGCCGACCATGGCAGAGGCTTGCTGCCGACGCCGGCGTGCCGCCAAAAGCACTACTGGCGGCGCTGCAGGGCGTCAGAGATGGCGTGGAGAGGGGGCGAGCTAGTGCGCGGTTCAGCGGTGGAGCAGGGGCCAGGGACGGGTCGCGTCGAGTGCGGCAGTGCGGCGCGACGGCTCAGTGCGCGCGCGTGCAAAACGTGCGCTCTGGGCGCGCCCAGAGCACGCAAGGATCCTGCTCGACGAAATGCCAGGGCGGTCTAGCGCGAGGGTGGAGCTGGCAATTAACAGGACTAGGATAGAGACAGCTAGGAGTTCAGTGGACAAGGTTGCTGGGTCATTGGAGCAAGTTCACAGTGCAAACTAGGAAACATGCCCAAAACTGACTGTGCACACCAAGTGCTCGACAGAATGCCAAGTGCACTTAGGCGACTCTTGGAGTGGCCAAAATCTCCAGATCAGGGTCTCTTTAGGTGTGGATGATGAAGGCAAGATCATATGGGCAAAACCAGAAACTTGTTAGTGCAAGTTTTGCAAAACTCCAGTTTTGGACAGAAAGAAAAAGGGTTTATTGCATGCACTTAAAATCCTCCAATGAGTCCACTCTCCTGGACTTAAGGGTTTTGAAGGGAGGGCTACAAGTAGGAAAAAGCTCAGGGTCACTAGAGCAAAATAAAATAAGGTTGCAGTACAAATCACCAAATTGGACCAGAATGCAAAAGAGGGTGATTCACTCAAATTTTTCAAAGAACATCACTGGGTTTTTGCATAGAGTTGAATTTTAGGCATCCACTGACATCTCCAAACACTTGGAAGAATTTTTAAAGAAATATTTAAATGGGTTGTAGTGCAAAAGTGCCTACTGGACCAGATTGGAAAAGTTGGTGTAGAGCTCAAAATCTCCAATGGCCAAAAGGTATTTTTGCATAAAAGTGATGTGGAAACATCACATGACATCCCCAAATTTTGGTGGAAATTTTAAATGCATTTGTCAAATGGTTGTAGTGCAAAACAGGCTCCAAATTCAAAAGAAATCATTTTAAAAGAATAAAGCTCTGAGAAAACAAATCTTGCAATTTAAATCCACTGATAAAGAATTGTTTTATCATAGAGAGTATTCAAGTCCAACAATACCTTTTGAAAGTTTTCCACTTGAAGTAAAAATCCACAATAACAAAAGGGTAAATCTTGACAAATGGAAAAGTTTTATTTCCTGGCAAAATTTTAATAAATAAAACAAGGTCAAAATTTTGGAGTGTCACAGCATTGCAATACAACATATGCATGATATGAGTAATATAACCCTGCCAAGTTTGAGCATACACTCAGGGGGATAATAGGACTGGTCATCTGCCTCTGAATCCTCCTTTGAAGAGCTATCTGTAACCAGCAACATATCTGCTTCACCAGGTAGCACTGTCTGCTCTAAAGACCTTGTTTTCACTCCAAATTTCTCCATCACCAATTCAAATGGCTGATGCACAGGAAGAGCAGTTGAATATACAAACATTGTCGACAAAAGCAATGAGAAATACAAAATAAGGACGGCATGATATAATTCACATATATGAAGCTTGGCTAAACAACATGGCATTGCATAATTCACATATATAATGCCTTGCAACAAGATAGCATTGCATACTTCACATATATAATGTCTTGCAAAAAGATGGCTTTGCATAATTCACATATATGGTAATTAGACACTAAACAGGTGGCATTTACACAAATCATGTCTAAACTAAGCAAATGACATAGCAATGCAAGATACCATATGCACGATATGAGCAACATAACCCTGCCAAGTTAGAGCATGCACCTCGGGGGGGGGGGGGAATAGGACTGGTCATCTGTCTCTGAATCCTCCTCTGAGGAGCTATCTGTAACCAGTAAGACATGCGCTTCGTCAGATAGCATTGTCTGCTCTGAAGACCTTGTTTCCACTCTAGATTTTTTCATGACCGTGCCGAACGGCTGATGCACAGGAAGAGTAATTGAATGTACTAAAATTGTTGAAAAATTTAACACGTAATAAACAAAATGATGTCATGATATAATTCACATATAAGATGACTGGCTAACCAGGGTGGCATTGCAAAATTCACATATATGATGCCTGGCTAAACAAGATGGCATTGCATGATTCACATATATGATAAAGAAACTAAACAGATGGCATTGACACAAAGCATGTCTAAACTAAGCAGATGACATCTTTGATGTATATAGTAAGCAATGCAAGGCACCATATGCATGATATTACCAACATCAGCATGCCAAGTTAGAGCGAAGACCTCATGGGGTAAATAGGAGTGGTCTTCTGCTTCTGAATCCCCCTCAGAATAGTTATCTTCCTCTTGATTACGATCCGAAATGGGTGGAGGGGGGGCTGCCTTTGCGCCCACCATGGAGTGACGTCTACATGAAATTTTATTGCCACGCAAGGCTCGTCTCTTTTGCTCTACATGTTCAGTTCCATTGTGTACAATAACTGACATGCATAGGAATAAAACATAGTGAGATTATGTAAGGAGTGCATGCACAAATCTAGAGTGAAGGTAGCAAACTGTGGATAGACCCAAAACCAATGATAGCAGGCAGATAATAGCTTTAGTTAAAAATACAGATAATGGCTCCTTTAATGTTTGTTTGCACCCAACATGAAACTCATAGTAGACACCCGAGATTAACCAGATAGTAGACAGATAGTACTGATTGCTGCCCCAATATGTACCCCACAACCATTTAAAAACTCAAGTTTCAGCATAAGTTTGGACCTGAGTCGGAGTCTAATAGGTGAACACGACGATAAAGTAGCATGTCATCATATTAAGCGATGCATAACGTAAGCAGACACGAAAGAGTGCAACCTCTCTTGCGGACCCGTGTAGTCCTCAAGGTCATCTGCTCAGTTGATGATGGTAATGGAGTTGTCGTGGCCCCGGCGACGGGGAAGAAGATCTGAGGCGGCGAAAGACAGTCTGGAGAGCGGATCCCTGCTGTGTTGAACCCTTCCGTCGTTGGAGCAGCTGAGCTGGGGTGGAACACAACACCGCAGGAGCAGGACAAACCACACAAGGTTTTCTTTGACACATATGTGTAACAGAAGTAATTGTGTAAGGGCTTGTTTGAATTTGAGGATTCTAACAATGCAGGGATAGGAAATAGACAGGAATAGGATAGGAATGCACGTGCAAAACAGATAATTTAAAAACACAGGATTTCTGCCAATCTGGGTGTTTGGTTCACAAGAATTGGAAGATCACAGGATGCAAAGAAGCATGGTGAGATTAAGTCAAACCACAAGAAGTGTACAACCTCTTTGGCGAAGCCATGTCGATCTCAGCGTGATTGGGTTGGCGGTGAGGATGCTCCGACTGACTTGGCTGTCGGAGGAGGGGAAGAAGATCTTAGGTGTCTGGAGATGGAGCCCGAGGTACTGCTCCGCTGTGATGGAGGGTTTCGTCGTTGGAGCAGCTCCGGTGAGTTGTACGACGCCGAGGCTGAAGCAGGACAAGAGAGACAACGTTAACCTGAGTGTAATTCTAATAGAATCTCCAATAGATGACATAAAATACATAACCACAAAGTGCTAGATGTATACATCAGCCGCTCATCTCTGAACTTAACTGTCGAAACTGAATTTAACTGTCGAAACTGAACTTAATTGTCAAAACTGAATTTTGCTGTCGAAACTAGATTTTACCGTCGAAACTGAACGCACTAGAGGTGAGGCTACACGTCAGTCGACTGACTTTTTCATCTCTGGTCAGTCGATTTTGCAGCCGTTGGATACGAAATCAAGGGCCTGCAGTTCATCTTCAACCTCCACCCCCCTGAGCCGCCAGCCACCACCGGCCAAACAGCCGCCCCCCCCGCCGCCTGCGGCCGGCGGTGCGCCGCCCCGAAAACACTCCACACCGCCCCGACCATCCCTCTAGCCCCCCCCGTGCCGAGCTTTTTCTCCAGCGATCCCCACGCCACCGCCCCACCACCGCCGGCGACCACCGCCCCCACCTTGAACCCTAAGATAGATAGTGGGGTACCTCTCCGGCGAGCCCCCCTCCCCACTGCGGCTGGTTCTTCCTTAACTCCGGCGAGCCCCCCACCCCCTGAAAATAGACTGACCCAAAAGTCGATTCAGTCGACTGAAGTGTAGCTAAATCGGAGCAGCATCGCAAGCAAGAGCAAGAGCGCGAGCAGCAGCACGAGCAAGAGCAATAGCAAGAGCAGACCAGGCAGGGGACTGAGAGCAAGAGCAGAGCAGCAGCGTGAGTGAGAGCTAAAGCAGCAGCAGCTCCTACTGATGTGGACGTCGCCGCCGAGGGAGCGACGCCGTGGAGGAAGTGGCCGGCGACGCCGCCGTGGATGGAGCCGCACCGTCTCGGCTCGGGACCGAGCGCCGGTAGCACCGTGAGATCGAATCAAGAAGAAAATGTGGCGATTAGTGTACAACCTCTTTGGGGGCGCTGATTAGGCCGCAACTTCATCCGAGGAAACGGTGATGATGATGCTCTTGCGGTGGTGCAGGTGAAGACGGCGGTGTGGGAATGGATGTGGCGCGAAAGACGAGGGGAACGTCGGGGCAGCTCCTTGGAGGTGGAGGATGGGGTGGCTGAACCGGCGGGACGACCAGATCGACGACAGATCCTCATCCGGTAAGGTGGATGAGGGACGTCGAGGTGTTGATGTGGACGACGTCGTCGGGGAAGAGGCTCCGGCTGGGTGGCAGACGGAGGAGGGTGTGGGGCTTCACGAGTTTTCCCGGCCTCGGTGTACGAATGGGTGGGCGGATGGGATGGGAGTGGGGAACCATGGCTTAGGGACGCGCTTGTCCGAAATGTGGGGTAAGTTATGAAAGTACCCCCACCGATTTGAGGCGGTTCTTTCGGTTCAGGGGTATCACGGGCATTTCACGTGTCAGGATTTCACATGAGGTGGGAGTTTTCATGCGCGTTGTAATTTTGGAATAGCAAGGCGTGGGTTGAGATGGAGGGAGTTGTCGGAGCACAACGAGACAAAGATATATCTTAAGTATTTCGGGCTAACAAGGCGCGGGTTGAAATTTCCGGACAAGCCTAACGTGTACTGTACCAAATCAATTCGCACTACAAATGTCATTCAAAACTTTGAATTCATGTTATGTTTAATTAAAATATTTCGCTACGTGTATAATGCATGCAACCTAGTACTCAAATGAACGTTTTAGTGCATTCCAAACGTATATACTACCGCTTCAATATGAACTAAATTTGAATTTGTTTCTCTATTTGAATAAGATCTACAATAATGATTGTTGTGAAGTCAAAGCGTTTGAATTCGTTTCTCTGTTTTAGTAAGATCTACAATCGTCATTATTGTCAAGTTAAACCATCGTTTGTGTATTATCTTCACATCACACCACATGATTAGTCTCGAGTTACATATGAACTATGTGTACTATATGAACTCGAACTCGATTTTTTGAATCCACTTTATGTTGATTTCAAATCATAGTACATTTCAAGCTCTAGCTAGATCTTCATAAACTAAACCATGTCTCATATGTATAATGTGTTTATCACATTATGTATGGTGCCCCGCCCCCTACGCCTACAAGTATTTAGATGTGAGTTGCAAACACTACACATTACCACAAATTCAAATAAAATGTGAGAGTGTTCGATATATAGTATTGTTTAGATTGTTCGATATTTAGTTGTAAGCTACAAACGCCACACATTATCAAAAATTCAAATAAAATGTGAGATTGTTCGATGTATAGTATGGTTTAGATTGTTCGACATTTAGCTGTGAGTTGCAAATGCCATGCATTATCACATTATGGTATAACATGTGCAAAACCACAACACACGTATCACCACTATATTCATGCATGCATATGTTTAAAACACTATGATCTCCTATTCAAATATATGAATCCACTTCCATATCAAATTATGATCTTTGTTAGTCTCTTACACCCACACAATCCTCTAACCTTTGTAGCTACCACTAAAATTTCTCTCGTGCATGCACACGCCCTCCTCGCCCTCCCCCTCCCTCAGCATTCTATCCATCGCGCACATTCATTTTTTTATTTAGGTCATTCTCCCATAGTCTCCACAACTCCTTTCCGACACACACCAATCGATAAACCTCTCCAGCGATGTCTGCCTACAACATACACACGCACCTTCAATCTCCTCTTTTATGTGTCCTTGCCTCGTGTCTCTCATACGGTCCCACACACGTGTAAACTCTCGCCCCTCTTTTCATCGATCTCACAACCGCACACTCCTCCCCCTATCTAGCTAGTAGCTGGGCCTCTCGCACCACCTCCTAGCTCCATTCTCAATGTCTATCTGTCTCGCCGGGCCTTATTTGCCTCTAACAAATGGACGTACACCGACCGATCTCCCGCTATACATATAGCTAGCTAGGTCCTTATAACTCATTTTTCCCCACGCGTCGATCGATCTACCTCATTAGTTATGTCTCTCCCTTCCTCTGACAAACAACAATTGATCTATCGATCTAGTTAGGTTTGCTTACCAAACACATGGTTCCCCTTCATCATCCATGGATGTGTCCCGACAGATCTATCACGCACAGGCACACACATAAACACATCCCCACTCTTATTGATAATATTGTAGTTCCACCCTCAGTTTGTCTAGTAGGCCTCTCCCACCATCTTCGAGAAGCAACTCCATCACCCATCCAGCACTTTACCCCTCTCCCTCCCTCCCTCTCTCCTCTCTCTCTCTCTCTGTCCCATCCTACTTCCCGTCCTTCGGTTATGTATGGATGTCGACCGATCTCCCTCAAGACATAGCTGGGTCTCTCCTTCTCAACACATATACGAGTCGTTCTACCTCTATAGTTAGGCTTCTGCTTACCCCTCCCCCCACCCCCTCGCACACACACACACACACACACACCGATACATCGAGCGCTCTAGTCATGTCTCCCTGCCACACACAAACTTGACCTGTGCCCTCTGACGTTCCGGTAGCTAGGTCAGTCGCCCTATATCTTTGACTTGCACACACACACAATTTCGATGGCTCTCTTCATCGATCTCGCACCCACCCACTTGATCCTCTCTTCGACTCTATCGATATCTATGACCCCTCCCTCTCTTCTCGTGGATCGCCCGACCCTCTATATATGATATGGATAGGCCTCCATTTCACACACATTGCATGCAAAATTTTGTTTGAGATGTCATCGACACATATTCCCACAAATACATTCACGGAACCAACCCCCCCCCCCAAACAAAAAACACTCACGAACACACACGCCATTTGTCTAGGTTTGTATCTCTCATACACACCCACGTAGGTGGGGGACGTGCACGAAGAGAAGAGGTGCACGCACGTCGCACGTACTCCCGTCTATTTCCCAACCACACCCGCGCGGGTACACGATGGAGCTCATTTCTGTACGAAAAAGGCAGCCCACGTGGTAATTTGACACATGTACTAGTTGTCCACTAGATGGAGGGAGGATCGTCTACCATGGGTGAACAAACAAATTGCGACTTGACGCGTTATGTTAAAAAAGAGGCAAACCATGTGGGGCCTACCTTAGAGGCAAGGCTCTATACACTGGAGTACTTTTGATGTGTCCCGTCAACTTGCAGAACAAGGAGAAGCTTGCTTAGTATGCCGTCTCCCCCGCCCACGAGCGCGGTGGCTCGCAGGATGAGGTGAAGCTTGCTTACTACGCCTTACGCCCGCTCCCTCGCCCACGCGCGCAGTGGCTCGCAGGACGAGGAGAAAATTTTACTAGTACTCCCTCCGTTTACTCCTTGTCCCTACCTTGGTTAGAGAGATTATCATATTGTTTGGAATATATTTCCTTTAGTAGATTTCAATATGAACTACTAGTACATACTCCAAACACTGATGTATATAGACGTATTTTAGAGTGTAGATTCACTCATTTTGCTCCGTATGTAGTCCATATTGAAACGGGCGTAATAGTACGCACTCTCCCTCGCCCCTCGACCCTCGCCACATGGTGTACGTGCAGCATTTCATTCGGTCTCATATAGCCAGAACGATATATACTGCAGTACCATTATTGCTCGACTTCCCGAAGAGGCGAAGAGCCAATCGCAAGGTTAATAGTTTGGAGATGCCAAGCGCAAGGTTTATAGGAGAATGAGTAGTAGGTGCCACGTCATTTATAAATAAAGTTTTTTTTCTTCAGTGGCACGTACGCAATATAAATAGGTTCATATGGAGAGAAAAGAAAACCGCTCCACTATATACATAGGTAGGACGAGCCTACACGGTTGCTTGCTGGGGTTGCTCTCTTCAGTTTTCACACTCTCTCGCACAAAATCACTGTGGCCACATCTCTAACATCCCGGCGGATCACGTCCGCCGGGGGAAGGGGTGTATGCTTAGTGTAGATGCGGTCGCCGTCGCCGACGGCGAAAACCCACTGTCGGCACGTCCCGATCAGGGGTCCCCGCCATTCTCTCTCACAAAGCCAGTGAGGTTGCCTTCGTCCATTGCTCACTACTGCAACGTGGGTAGTTGCCTCCTCCCGCCGCCCTCCTCTAGGTTGAGCTACGTCCCGACATCCCTCAGGTACAACTCCCTTTACAGCCGGCTTGCACCACTGCTCCAGCTGCCCACATCACTCCATGTGGATATTTCTCTACTTCTTTGCCCCGCACATACCTCTACTGGCTTCTATGTACTATATTTGTGATGAGTTTATGTCTCATCAACTAGTCCCAGTAATCTTATTCTAATCATGCTTCTTCAATTTCTTTGCCACAGGGATGCTCATCTCGATTTTGGTGAAACTGCACAAAATGATCCGATGGTCAAAGGGTTGCAAACTTCATTTCTTAGGAAGCGCCGACGTTGCCAGCAAATTAAAGCCTGGTTAGGGTTTACGGTTCAAGGGCTAGGGACTGCATGGATCATTTTTTTCTTTAGCTGTCTCTGTTTCAATGGCTAGGGACTGCATGAGTAGTATTAGTACTGTACGCCTTACGCCCGCTCCCTCGCCCACGCGCGCGGTGGCTCGTAGGACGAGGAGAAAATTTTACTACTCCCTCCGTTTACTCCTCGTCCCTACTACCTTAGTTGGAGAGATTATCATATTGTTTGGAATATATATGTCCTTTAGTAGATTTCAATATGAACTACTAGTACATACTCCAAACACTGATGTATATAGACGTATTTTAGAGTGTAGATTCACTCATTTTGCTTCGTATGTAGCATAAAGTTGAGACACTTATTTTGGAACGGAGGGAGTACATATTTGCTATGATCTGTCAATCATTGAGATGCAATAGCATGCATGTTAGTCTCCTTTGTATTTGATGAAATGTTGCAACGGGCAACCTTGGACGCAATATACATGTAACAGAAGCTGGAAGCTTCATATCATTGTACTATCTCGCTGATAAATTACAGTACGTACTATACAAGTACTTCCTCCGTTCCTAAATATAAGTCTTTGTAGAGATTTCACCATGAACCACATACGGATGTATATAGATGCATTTTAAGTGTAGATTCATTCATTTTGTTCCGTATGTAGTCCACCTAGTGGAATCTTGAAAGTTTGTTATATCGACTAGAGGGGGGTGAATAGGCGATTTTTATGAATTCTTCACTGAGGAATTTGCGGGTGAGGAAATTCCTTAGCGAAGAACTACTTGCAGCGGAATAAGTACTCAAGAGTAAGCATAGCAGAACATAGGCATGGTCATCATGATGAAATGAAGACAAGCACAGAGTACAGAAAGCGTAAACACAGGATAACACAAGATGAAGACAAACAGACTCAAGAAATTGAACTGAGGAAATTGAGAAAGTCTTCAGTCAAAGTCTTCAAACACAGATATGACCAAGTGCACAACACAGTAATGAGGAAATGAAAGAGTTGAGGAAATAGAACCAGTAGGCTTGGTGAAGACAATGATTTGGTAGACCAGTTCCAACTGTTGTCTCAGTTGTACATCTGGTTAGGGCGGCTAGGTACTTAAACCTGAGGACACATAGTCCCGGACACCCAGTCCTGAACACGCAGTATAGGACACTTAGTCCTCACCGTATTCCCCTTGAGCTAAGGTCACACAGACCTCGCCCAATCACTCGTGGTAAGTCTTCAGGTGACTTCCGAACCTTCACAAACTCGGTCACTCGGCGATCCACAATTTCTCTTGGATGCTCTAGACCATGACGCCTAACCATCTGGAAGAAGCACAGTCTTCAAAGGTAACAAGCGTTGGATCCACGCAGGATCAATCTCTTCAGTGATGCTCAATCACTTTGGGTTTGTAGGTGTTTGGGTTTGGGTTTTCCTCACTTGATGATTTTTGCTCAAAGTCCTCAGAGGATGGGATGCTCTCAAATGACAAGTGTCAGTTTCTCTCGGAGCAGCCAACCAGCTAGTGGTTGTAGGGGGGCGGCTATTTATAGCCTAGGGAGCAGCCCGACATGATAAGACATAAATGCCCTTCAATGATATGACCGTTAGGTGGGTAGATATTTTGGGACAGCTGGCGCATAGCACAGCAATGGTCGGAAATTTGAGTATCAAATTCCTCAGGGCTATCATGTTCCTCACTGTGTAGGCAATCCGCACTGGCGAATTCCTAACTCCTCAGTCAGACCAAATTCCTCAGCGACCAGAAGAACTTCGTCTCTGTCATTGAAGAAATTGACTGAACTATATGAGATTTCCAATGGCTTCACTCGAAGGGATTGGTAGGTGTAGGATTTTGAGTTGAGCATCACATGGAAATTTTTCCTTAGTATTTCCTCGACCCCCTTTAACAGTACGGTGTCTCCTATGACTCAAGAAAGAGAAAATGAAACTACGAAAACAAAAGTCTTCACGCTTCATGTTCCTCAAATGAATACCAAGTCTTCAAGGTCACACCAATTTCTTCATTTTCAAAGTCTTCAGAAAGTCTTCAGAAATCCAAAGTCTTCAGTCGAAGAACTTCATTTTTAGGGGTCGACTTTCTTTGTAAATATCAAACTCCTCATAGACTTATAGACCTGTGTACACTCATAAACACATTAGTCCCTTAACCTATAAGTCTTCAGTACACCAAAATCACTAAGGGGCACTAGATGCACTTACAAATCTCTACAAAGACTTATATTTAGGAACGGAGGGAGTACTATGTAAAGAGTTAGGTGTCGCACGGTGTCCAGAAAATATGGTGATAGTGTGAGGTGGGCCATGTAATCACTGAGCCTGCGTGTTTTCACTGCTCTTGCACTCCTCCGCCGTAAGAATGGAGAAAATTATAATCTAGTAGTACCTCCTTTCGCCGAAAGGCATAGACCAGCAGTAAGTTGGACGGATGAAGCAACCATCACTCTTGAATCCGCTTCTCCCTTCAACGCAGGCGCCAGTGAGAGGTCGCGCCCGCTCTGCCCGGGCATGAATGCGGCGCCGATTCTTTGGAGCGACGCTGACCATTTCGGGCGAGAAGCGCGCGCGGGCGATGGAGGGGCTTTGGGTGGGCCAGGCTGGTCAGGAGCGGGTGTGGTAGCTGTCTGCCTGTCCCTACCGGACGCACGGAAACGAGAGGATGCACCGACTCTCGCGGCTGAAATCGTACACTACACACCATCTCTCTGTAGGAGTAGGTCGATCTGTCGCTCTCTCTAACACACACATGCTGTTAAACACACACACGCACACGCACACACAGGTTCATAGAATAGGAAAATCGTGCGAGTGCGAAGCCACAGGAAGTGAGATACAAATGGAGTACATACAAGAAGAGAAGAGGTGACGAATATTCCATCAAACATGGACCGAGGAGTAGTAGTCCCTCCGTCTTGGTGTTAAGTGCTACCTCTTGAGCACTGCGTTGGTTTTCCCTTGAAGAGGAAAGGGTGATGCAGTAAAGCAGCGTAAGTATTTCCCTCAATTTTTGAGAACCAAGGTATCAATCTAGTAGGAGCCCGCGCACGATTCCCTCGCACCTACACAAACAAAAAAAACCTCGCAACCAACGTAATAAAGGGGTTGTCAATCCCTTCACGGTCACTTACGAAAGTGAGATCTGATAGATATGATAAGATAATGTTTTGGTATTTTTATGATAAAGATGCAAAGTAAAATAAAAGGCAATAAAATAGCTAAGTGTTGGAAGATTAATATGATGGAAAATAGATCCGGGGGCCATAGATTTCACTAGTGGCTTCTCTCGAGAGCATAAGTATTACGGTGGGTGAACAAATTACTGTTGAGAAATTGATGGAATTGAGCATAGTTATGAGAATATCTAGGTATGATCATGTATATAGGCATCACGTCCGTGACAAGTAGACCTGTCGGATGTGGGGTTTCGGCAAAACCCTTATGGTTCGAACTCTGGGGTGCGCGTGAAGTTCTTTCCCTCCTACCGATCTACACCCTAGCTCACTAAGATCTCGCGGACGAACACGATGAACTCGCAACACAGAAAGACACGGGATTTATACTGGTTCAGGCCACCATTGTGGTGTAATACCCTACTCCAGTGTGTGGTGGTGGATTGCCTCTTGGGCTGATGAAGAACAATACAAGGGGAAGAACAGCCTCCTGAGGTTGAGGTGTTCTTGTGCTTTGTGGGCTTGTGTATGAGAACTCGATCCGTCCCCTATGGTGGTGGCTAGCTCTACTTATATAGGCCCTGGTCCTCTCCCCAAATATTGAGCGGGAAGGGAGCCAACAACGGTGGGCGAATTTGAAAGGGGACAGCTAGTACAAGCTATCCTAAGAAAAGCGGTCTTCGCCTGTAAAAGGCTCTGGTGGTGACGCCGTCTTGGGCTCCACGGTGACCTCCGTCTGGCCGTCCTGCTGGTCTTGGTCTTGTTGCATCGATATGGAAACCTTTGCCTCATGCCTCGTTACTCCACGTCTGCGCTTGCTTCCTTAGCACCAAAGAGGAAACAAGGACGCTGCGCGTGCTGGCACCCGCCTGGTGTCGATCGTCATGGCTCACATCACGAGAGCCTCGTGAGGTTTGCTCTGCCTTGATATCTCCGCTCCTCGCGAGGCAGCCTGGTGAGGATGCTCCCGAGGAGGTCTTGCGCCGCCCGCCTCGCGAGGCTTGGCCCCTCGCGAGGGTCTTGAATGCTTTGTTGATGAAGATGGGACGTACAGGCCCACTAGCGTAGCCACGCCATGGGCCGCAGGTAGGCATGTTTGGGGACCCCCGTTTCTAGAACGCCGACAGTAGCCCCCGGGTCCAAGGCGCGCTCGGGCTTGGCTTCGCGGCGAAGCCAAGGGTCAAGTACGGAGCGCTGCGGGCCCCCAAAGCCTGCGGCCTCGATCGACGTGTGGCGGTTGATTGGACGTGGGCGTCTCCACTTCCCACCCTGCCTCGGCAACTGCCCGCCCTGACAAAAGGCTGGTGCAACAACGTTTGCCTTCATTGTTTTTTCCTCGCCCTGCTCCAGATCCCCTTTCTCGCTCCCCGCCACGGTACCTCTAGACCAATCTTGCTCCGCATCTGTGACCCATGGCTCCGCACAAGACCAAGACCTCCTCGGCGCCGGCTTGGTATGAGCCAGCTCTTGAAGCGCCCACCGTCACGGAAAAGAGCCTCGCCTCCGTGCGCCTGCTGATGGCGGGGGAGAGTAACGAAGGGGGGAAGACGGAGCTCCGGCTTGCCTCCGACGTGCCGGAGCCTGAGGGAAGCACCTTCTTCCCCTTCTTCTCGAGAAGCATCGTCGTCGGGTTGGTTCCCCCCTTCTCCGATTACTTTTTTGAGGTCCTCGACCACTACGGGTTGCAGGTGTTGCACCTCCACCCCAACTCTATCCTCCTCCTGTCCATCTTCGCCTACTACTGTGAGGCGTACCTGGGCGTGATGCCATCCCTGGCGCTTCTACACCACTTCTTCTTCCTTCGCGTCAGCGAGGGACACATCTCCGGGTGCGCCAGTTTCATCGCATCTGGCCAGGCCAACTCAATCTCGAGCACCGGGAAGAGGGCCGACAATATCCGGGCCAAATGGGTCATGATGGACACCAAGCGCACCCATCCGCGTTTCTCCTTGCCAAACGAGGCGCCCCAGTTTAACAAAGGGTGGCCTTGCGAGAAGCTCACTGATGAGCAGGCGTCGTCTGTGCTGGGGCAGATGCAGACCGACCTGAAGCCAGGCAACGCGAAGTCAGCGAAGGCCACAGGGGCCATGCTCCTGAGGGAATTCTTGATGCTGCACGTCGCCCCACTCCAGGCGCGGCCGCGCCCCTTGTGGAAGCTCGGAGATGGAGAAGACGAGGTCTGCCTGAGGCCGGGGGCCCTGCCTGGCGATGAACTGGCTGCTGTCCTGCGCCTCCTGGTTGGGGACAACCAGGAGTACCCGCCGAGCGCCTTCACTCCTTTGTTCCTCCGCAAGGATTGGGAGCCGCTTGTGCTTTCCAGGCCGACCTTCGACGCACGCGGGCTGGTGCCGCCAGCGCTCTCTGGAGCCCCAGCTGCACTGAAGCCGGTGGAGGTATCCTCCGACGAGTCCGGTGGGGGAAGGAAGAGGAGGGGGACTCGGAGGTGACCCTTGAAGAGATGGGGGAGAACTCCCCCTTGAGCAAAGCATAAATCCTCCACGCCCTTCCTGACGACGCCGAAGTTGAGGTCCGCCCAGAGGAGGGGGAACCGCTTGTCGTCCCGACGAGGAGCAGGTCGTCACTAATTCCTCGGGATGTCGCCCCCGCCTTGGCGCCGCCTGAGGCTGTCTCCAGTTCTCCTGCTGCGCCGCCTTCTGCCGCCGGGGGCCGCACGCCCACTTCCCAGGCTCTGTGGCTTTCAGGCTTCAAGCTCCCCAAGCGGCAATATGTCGCGGTGGATCAGTAAGTGTTCGATCTCCATCTTGTTTTTGCTCGTGTCGCTGCTTCTTGACTTTCGTTTTTGGCTGTCCAGGCTGCTGCCTGCGGCGAAGAGAAGGAAAGAGGGTATGGTGGCCGCGCCCCCTTCTGCTGAGAAAGGAGGCGCCAGCGCCCGCACCTCCCCAGCCCGGTCGTCCTCGCGAGGCCAAGAGGAACATCGCCGGGAGGGGTCGCCCCCATGGCCCCGCTGGCTCCGGAAGTGCCGGCGTCTGGCTCGGTTGAAGAGGTCCCAGCTGCTCCGGAGCCCGCGGTCTCCCAGGCCTTGGTGACGGCGTCGTCTCCTCCCACCGCTGCACCTCCACTCCCAGGTTCTTCTGCTCCTGCTGCTATTCTGGAGCGCGCTCTTTTAGAGATGACCCAGTTGCAGGCAGATCTCCTGAGCACGGACCCGAGCCTAGTGGCCGGGCGCCTGGAGCTGGCCTCTGGCTGGCTTCACTCCGACTTGGTGGTCTGCGCGACGCTGAGCCAGGCCGCGGCGTCTTCCGAGAAGGAGAAGCAGAGTGCCACCAACGCTGCGGCTGATCGTGAGGCGGCGCTGAAAGATGCCAAGGCCGCCCGCGACCGCTGCCAAGAGCTGGAGGACGAGCTGAAGGACCTGAGGGACAAACATGCCGAAGAAGCATGCGGCCGCCTGGCGAAGGAGGAGGAGATGAGGGCCCGGGAGGACGCCGTCAAGAACCGCGATGCTGAGCTGGAGGAGTTGGGGAAGACGCAGGTTGCCGAGCGCAGCCGGCTGGAGGAGCTGGAACGGAAGGTGAAGGCGAGGGAAGCCGATCTTGATGCCAAGGCGCGAGTCTTGGCCGAAGACCGTGTGGCCTTTGCCGATCTCGAGGAGAGGTCTCGGAAGGCACTGAAGACGCTCTACGAGCACGGCTTGGAGAGGCCGCTGTCCACCAACGAGGATGGCCCCGCCCTGTTGCTTCCTCCCTTGGTGAAGGCGCTTGAGGAGGTTGTGGATGGTATCGGTCCCATGGCAGAGCCAGAAGCTCGCGTCTTGTCTTCAGCTGCGCTGACTCGTGTCTTCAGCCACCTGCACCTTCGCGACCCCAACGCTTGTCTTGACGAGCTGCTGGAGCCTGTGGCTGAAGATCACTGTGAAGCCGCCGCTGCAGCCGTGCAAGGTCAGGTGGAGGTCCTGCTGAAGAGGTTCCGCGGCTTTGCCTCCGCACCCTTGTCCGGTGATGGCGCCGATCCTGCGGCTGGTGGTGCAGGTGAAGACGTCGCTACCCGGGGAGGAGCACCTTCTGCTAGCGATGGCGGCGTCCGAGGGTGACCTGGAGTTGATCTCCAGTTTCGTTCCTGTAACATGCATCAGGCCTCGTGGAGGCGTTAAACTTCCATTTGATATCGTGAGGACAATATGTTTTGTAATATTTGCTTCGAGGTTTTGCGATTTTCTTCCTATCCGCTTTGTGTTCTGCCTCGGCAGAGCCCGGCCCCGCGCATACCTCAACCGCCGTTGGGCCGACCGGAGACCAGGATGGACCAAGGAGTGAGGGGCTACATGACCAGTTAGGCTCCTGAGTCGCGATGCTCAGGAGTCCCCCTTGACTTGCAAACAATCTTCATACCTTCCCTCGCCGAGGCCTCGGGAGGGGCGTGCGACTGATACGTCCATTTTGCATCATGCTTTTATATCGATATTGATTGCATTATGGGCTGTTATTACACATTATGTCACAATACTTATGCCTATTCTCTCTTATTTTACAAGGTTTACATAAGGAGGGAGAATGTCGACAGCTGGAATTCTGGGCTGGAAAAGGAGCAAATATTAGAGACCTATTCTGCACAACTCCAAAAGTCCTGAAACTCCACGAAAAATATTTTTGGAAATAATAAAAAATACTGAGCAGAAGAAATACGTCAGGGGGGCCTCCACCTGTCCACGAGGGTGGGGAGCGCGCCCCCTGCCTCGTGGGCCCCCTGTTGGCCCTCTGGTGGCCATCTTCTGCTATATGAAGTCTTTCGTCCAAAGAAAAATCATAAGCAAGCTTTCGGGACGAGACTCCGCCGCCACGAGGTGGAACCTTGGCGGAACCAATCTAGGGCTCCGGTAGAGTTGTTCTGCCGGGACACTTCCCTCCGGGAGGGGAAAATCATCGCCATCGTCATCACCAATGCTCCTCTCATCGGGAGAGGGCAATCTCCATCAACATCTTCACCAACACCATCTCCTCTCAAACCCTAGTTCATCTCTTGTATCCAATTCTTGTCTCTAAGTCTGGGATTGGTACCTGTAGGTTGCTAGTAGTGTTGATTACTCCTTGTAGTTGATGCTAGTTGGTTTATTTGGTGGAAGATCATATGTTCAGATCCTATATGCATATTAATACTCCTCTGATTATGAACATGAATATGCTTTGCGAGTAGTTACGTTTGTTCCTAAGGACATGGGAGAAGTCTTGCTATTAGTAGTCATGTGAATTGGGTATTTGTTTGATATTTCGATGAGATGTATGTTGTCTATCCTCTAGTGGTGTTATGTGAACGTCGACTACATGACACTTCACCATTACTTGGGCCTAGAGGAAGGCGTTGGGAAGTAATAAGTAGATGATGGGTTGCTAGAGTGACAAAAGCTTAAACCCTAATTTATGCGTTGCTTCGTAAGGGGCTGATTTGGATCCATATGTTTCATGCTATGGTTAGGTTTACCTTAATACTTTTGTTGTAGTTGCGGATGCTTGCAATAGAGGTTAATCATAAGTGGGATGCTTGTCCAAGTTAGGACAGCACCCAAGCACCGGTCCACCCACATTTCAAATTATCAAAGTACCAAACGCGAATCATATGAACGTGATGAAAACTAGCTTGACGATAATTCCCATGTGTCCTCGGGAGCGCTTTTCTCTATATAAGAGTTTGTCCAGGCTTGTCCTTTGCTACAAAGAGGATTGGGCCACCTTGCTGCACTTTATTTACTTTTGTTACTTGTTGCTCGTTACCAATTATCTTATCACAAAAAACTATCTGTTACCTATAATTTCAGTGCTTGTAGAGAATACCTTGCTGAAAACCGCTTATCATTTCCTTCTGCTCCTCGTTGGGTTCGACACTCTTACTTATCGAAAGGACTACGATAGATCCCCTATACTTGTGGGTCATCAAGACTCTTTTCTGGCGCCGTTGCTGGGGAGTGAAGCGCCTTTGGTAGGTGGAATTTGGTAAGGAAAAATTTATATAGTGTGCTGAAATTTACTGTCACTTGTCACGGTGGAAAGTAATCCTCTGAGGGGCTTGTTCGGGGTATGTTCACCCCGACCAGTAGAGCAAAGAGTTACTCCTCAACCTACTGAACCTACTGAAAATGAAAATGTCTACTTTGAAATTCCTTTGGGTATGTTAGAAAAACTGCTAGCTAATCCTTTTGCAGGAGATGGAACAATGCATCCTGATGAGCACCTAATCTATGTGGATGAAGTTTGTGGATTATTTAAGCTTGCAGGTATACCCGATGATGTTATTAAGAAGAAGGTCTTCCCTTTATCTTTGAAGGGAGATGCATTGACATGGTATAGGCTATGTGATGATACGGGGTCATGGAACTACAAACGATTGAAATTGGAATTTCATCCGAAGTTTTATCGTATGCATCTTGTTCATCGTGATCGCAATTATATATATAATTTTTGGCCACGCGAAGGAAAAAGCATCGCTCAAGCTTGGGGGAGGCTTAAATCAATGTTATATTCATGCCCCAATCATGAGCTCTCAAGAGAAATGATTATTCAAATTTTTATGCTCGGTTTTCTGATAACAATCGCACCATGCTCGATACTTCTTGTGCTGGCTCTTTTCCGATGAAGACGATTGAATTCAAATGGGATTTATTGGAAAGAATTAAACACAACTCTGAAGATTGGGATCTCGACGAAGGTAAGGAGTTAGGTATGACACCTAAGTTTGATTGTGTTAAATCTTTTATGGATACCGATGTTTTCCGTAAGTTTAGCACTAAATATGGACTTGATTCTGAGATAGTAGCTTCTTTCTGTGAATCTTTTGCTACTCATGTTGATCTCCCTAAGGAGAAGTGGTTTAAATATCATCCTCCCATAGAAGTAAAAGTGGCTGCACCTATTAAAGTTGAAGAAAAGACTATCACTTATAATGATCCTATTGTTCCTACTGCTTATGTTGAGAAACCACCTTTTCCTGTTAGGATAAAAGATCATGCTAAAGCTTCAACTGTGGTTCGTAAATGCAATATTAGAAATTATACACCTCTTGAGCAAGTTAAAGTTGAACCTAATATTGCTATTGTTAGAGATCTCTTGTCTGGTAATATTGATGGGCATGTTATTCATTTCTGAGATGAAACTGCTAGAATTGCCAAACCTTGTGTTAAAGATAAACATAGACCTGTGGTAGGCATGCCTGTTATATCTGTTAAAATAGGAGATCATTGTTATCATGGCTTATGTGACATGGGTGCTAGTGCTAGTGCTATACCTCATGACTTATACAAAGAAATTATGCATGATATTGCACCTACTGAGTTAGAAGAAATTGATGTCACAATTAAACTTGCCAATAGAGATACCATATCACCCATTGGAATTGTTAGAGATGTTGAAGTCTTGTGTGGGAAAATTAAATATCCTGCTGATTTTCTTGTTCTTGGTTCCCCACAAGATAGCTTTTTTCCCATTATTTTTGGTAGACCCTTCTTGAACACAGTTAATGCTAGGATAGACTGTGAAAAGGATGTTGTTAAAATTGGCTTGGGTGATATGTCTCATGAGTTTAATTTCTCTAAATTTAGTAGACAACACCGTGAAGAGGAATTGCCTAGTAAGGATGAAATTATTGGTCTTGCTTCTATTGCCGTACCTCCTAGTGATCCTTTAGAACAATATTTGCTAGACCATGAAAATGATATGTTTATGAATGAAAGAAGGGAAATAGATGAAGTATTCTTTAAACAGGAACCTATCCTGAAACACAATTTTCCTATTGAAATCCAGGGGATCCTCCTCCACCCAAGGGTGATCCCGTGTTTGAGCTTAAACTGTTACCTGATACTTAAATATGCTTATCTTGATGAGAAAATGATATATCCTGTTATTATTAGTGCTAACCTTTCAAAGCATGAAGAAGAGAGATTATTGAAAACTCTGAAGAAGCATTGTGCTGCTATTGGATATACTCTTGATGATCTTAAGGGCATTAGTCCCACTCTATGTCAACACAAAATAAATTTGGAGAAAGATGCCAAACCAGTTCGTGATCACCAACGACGGCTGAATCCTAAGATGAAAGAAGTGGTAAGAAAGGAAAAACTAAAGCTCCTTGAGGCAGGTATAATTTATCCCGTTGCTGATAGTCAGTGGGTAAGTCCTGTCCATTGTGTCCCTAAGAAGGGAGGTATTACTGTTGTTCCTAATGATAAATATGAATTGATTCCGCAAAGAATTATTACAGGTTACAGGATGGTAATTGATTTCCGCAAATTAAATAAGGCTACTAAAAAGGATCATTACCCCTTACCTTTTATTGATCAAATGCTAGAAAGATTATCCAAACATACACATTTTTGCTTTCTAGATGGTTATTCTGGTTTCTCTCAAATACCTGTGTCAGCCGATGATCAATCAAAGACCACTTTCACTTGTCCTTTCAGTAATTTTGCTTATAGACGTAAGCCTTTTGGTTTATGTAATGCACCTGCTACCTTTCAAAGATGCATGATGGCTATATTCTCTGACTTTTGTGAAAATATTTGTGAGGTTTTCATGGACGATTTCTCCGTTTATGGATCCTCTTTTGATGATTGCTTGAGCAACCTTGATCGAGTTTTGTAGAGATGTGAAGAAACTAATCTTGTCTTGAATTGGGAAAAGTGCCACTTTATGGTTAATGAAGGTATTGTCTTGGGGCATAAAGTTTCTGAAAGAGGTATTGAAGTTGATAAGGCAAAGGTTGATGCTATTGAAAAGATGTCATGTCCCAAGGACATCAAAGGTATAAGAAGTTTCCTTGGTCACGCTGGTTTTTATAGGAGGTTCATTAAGGACTTCTCAAAAATTTCTCGGCCTCTGACTAATTTATTACAAAAAGATATACCATTTGTCTTTGATGATGATTGTGTAGAAGCATTTGAAATACTTAAGAAAGCATTGATCTCTGCACCTGTTGTTCAGCCACCTGATTGGAATTTACCTTTTGAAATTATGTGTGATGCTAGTGACTATGCTGTAGGTGCTGTTCTAGGGCAAAGAGTTGATAAGAAATTAAATGTTATTCAATATGCTAGTAAAACTCTAGACAATGCTCAAAGAAATTATGCTACTACTGAAAAAGAATTCTTAGCAGTTGTATTTGCTTGTGATAAGTTCAGACCTTATATTGTGGATTCTAAAGTAACTATTCACACTGATCATGCTGCTATTAAATATCTTATGGAAAATAAAGATGCTAAACCTAGACTTATTAGATGGGTTCTCTTGTTACAAGAATTTGATTTGCATATTATTGATAGGAAAGGAGTTGAGAACCCCGTTGCGGACAACTTGTATAGGTTAGAAAATGTTCTTGATGACCCACTACCTATTGATGATAGCTTCCCTGATGAACAATTAAATGTCATAAATACTACTCGTACTGCTCCTTGGTATGCTGATTATGCTAATTACATCGTTGCTAAATTTATACCACCTAATTTCACATACCAGCAAAAGAAAAGGTTCTTCTATGATTTGAGACATTACTTTTGGGATGACCCACATCTTTATAAAGAAGGAGTAGATGATGTTATTAGACGTTGTGTACCTGAGCATGAACAGGAACATATCCTACGCAAGTGTCACTCCGAGGCTTATGGAGGACACCAAGCTGGAGATAGAATTGCACATAAGGTATTGCAATCCGGTTTTTATTGGCCCACTCTCTTCAAGGATGCCCGTAAGTTTGTCTTGTCTTGTGATGAATGTCAAAGACTTGGTAATATTAGTAGACGTCAAGAGATGCCTATGAATTATTCACTTGTTATTGAACCATTTGATGTTTGGGGCTTTGACTATATGGGATCTTTTCCTGCCTCTAATGGATACACACATATTTTAGTTGCTGTTGATTACGTTACTAAGTGGGTAGAAGCTATTCCAACTAGTAGTGCTGATCATAACACTTCTATTAAAATACTTAAAGAAGTTATTTTTCCGAGGTTTGGAGTCCCAAGATATTTGATGACTGATGGTGGTTCACATTTTATTCATGGTGCTTTCCATAAAATGCTTGCTAAGTATGATGTTAATCATAGAATTGCATCTCCTTATCACCCACAGTCTTGTGGTCAAGTATAATTGAGCAATAGAGAGCTCAAATTAATTTTGCAAAAGACTGTTAATAGATCTAGAAAGAATTGGTCCAAGAAACTTGATGATGCATTATGGGCCTACAGAATTGCATATAAAAATCCTATGGGTATGTCTCCGTATAAAATGGTTTATGGTAAAGCATGTCACTTACCTCTCGAACTAGAACATAAGGCTTATTGGGCTATTAAAGAGCTCAACTATGATTTCAAACTTGCCGGTGAGAAGAGGTTATTTGACATTAGCTCACTTGATGAATGGAGAACCCAAGCTTATGATAATGCCAAATTGTTTAAAGAAAAAGTTAAAAGATGGCATGAAAAAAGGATACAAAAGCGTGAGTTTATTGTAGGTGATTATGTATTGCTATACAACTCTCGTTTAAGATTTTTTGCAGGAAAACTTCTCTCTAAATGGGAAGGCCCTTACATTATCGAGGAGGTCTATCGTTCCGGTGCCATAAAAATCAACAACTTCGAAGGCACAAATCCGAAGGTGGTGAACGGTCCAAGAATTAAACATTATATCTCAGGTAATCCTATAAATGTTGAAACCAATGTTATTGAAACCGTGACCCCGGAGGAATACATAAGGGACACTTTCCGGAACGTTTCAGACTCTGAAAAGGAATAGGTATGTGGTACGGTAAGTAAACCAACTCCAAAACAGTTCTAAAGGCAATTTTTCCCCGTTTTGGAATATTTAGAAAAATAGAAAAATAAGAAGCAGTCCGGGAAGGACACGAGGCCTCCACGAGGTTGGAGGGCACGCCCTACCCCCTGGGCGCGCCCCCTGCCTCGTGGGCACCTCGTGTGCTCTCCGGACCCCGTTTTCTTGCACGTTACGTATTTTGGTCGGTAAAAATTCATTATATATTCTCCCGAAGGTTTTGACCACCGTATCATGCAATTATCTCCTGTCTTTGTTTTGACTTGTCCTGCTGCAGATTAGAGCAACATGTCGTCCCAGGATTCGGAAGGAGAAAGCTATGTGGCTGATTACCATGGAGATCTTAAGGTCTATGGGGATGTGGAGCATTGTGGTCGGACTACGGAAGAAGAAGAGGACTATGAGCCCAATAGAAAGGAGGAGACGAGCTCAGATGAAGATGAAGTCCCATTACCTCAACCTGGGGACATGCATGTGGAGTTCAAAAAGTCAAGCCTCCCTGATAAAGCAAAGAAATTTAAGATCGAGTTTATCCCTTTTCGTCTCTTACAGGAAAACAAGCAGGAATTATGCAAAAAGATATTAATCCTGGAGCAGGAGAATGATGACTTGAGGGATCAAAATTCTTTCCTCAAGCGCAAATTAAGGAAGAATACTACGCCATCAACTAAACCATCATCTTCTTCTTCAACAAAGGAGACATAATCACATGGGTATGGGCACTCCCTTGGCAACTGCCAAGCTTGGGGGAGATGCCCCGGTATCGTATCACCACCACATCTCCTATCTTTACTATTTTTCTTAGTTCGATCCTTTTAGTAGTATCTTGATCTAGTAGAATAAAGTTTTGGTGTGATCTATTTTTGAGTTTTGCTTTATGATCCCTCTATGTAATCGAGTCCGTGAGCTATATATAATAAAGATTAGTGTTAAGTCAAGGGCTTGATTATCTTGCTATGATCTTGAGTGAATAAAAGAAAAGAGAAAAGAATAAAAAGAAATAATAAAAAGAGATCATATTGATCTTATTGGGAGTAATGACTTCACATAGGAAGAGTACGATGATTAAAAATTGTTGAGAGTTGACAAACATAGCTTTGGTCATCGTTGCAATTAATAGGAAGTAATAAAGAAAGAGAGATTTCACATATAAATATACTATCTTGGACATCTTTTATGATTGGGAGCACTCATTAAAATATGACATGCTAAAGAGTTGATGTTGGACAAGGAAGACAACGTAATGGGTTATGTTTTCTTATATCTGAGATAAAGTATATTGTCATGGATCATCCAACATGTTGAGCTTGCCTTTCCCCCTCATGCTAGCCAAATTCTTTGCACCAAGTAGAGATACTACTTGTGCTTTCAAATACCCTTAAACCCAATTTTGCCATAAGAGTCCACCATACCTACCTATGGATTGAGTAAGATCCTTCAAGTAAGTTGTCATCGGTGCAAGCAATAAAAATTGCTCTCTAAATATGTATGATTGATTGGTGTGGAGGAAATAAGCTTTATACGATCTTGTGATGTGGAAGAAATAAAAGCGACGGATTGCATAATAAAGGTCCATATCACAAGTGGCAATATAAAGTGACGTTCTTTCGCATTAAGATTTTGCGCATCCAACCTTGAAAGAGCATGGCAACCTCTGCTTCCCTCTGTGAAGGGCCTATCTTTTATTATTATCTTTTATCTTATGCAAGAGTCATGGCGATCTTCACCTTTCCTTTTTACATTTTATCCTTTGGCAAGCACAGGGTGTTGGAAAGATCCTGATAGATATATCTAATTGGATGTAAGTTAGCATGAACTATTATTGTTGACATTACCCTTGAGGTAAAAGGTTGGGAGGCGAAACTATAAGCCCCTATCTTTCTCTGTGTCCGGTTAAAACTCCGTAACCACAAGTATTGCGTGAGTGTTAGCAATTATGAAAGACTAAATGATAGTTGAGTATGTGGACTTGCTAGAAATCTCTGACATAGACTCTTTCTGATGTTATGATAAATTGCCATTGCCTCAATGACTGAGATTATAGTTTGTTAGTTCTCAATAAAGTTTTTGATTCATACTTTGCATTGTGAATAGATTATTTCTTGAGCATAAGGAATCATATGACAATATCCATATATGTTGCTGTTATGAGAATAATCATGATGCCCTCATGTCCGTATTTTATTTTATCGACGCCTCTACCTCTAAACATGTGGACATAGTTATCGTTATCGGCTTTCGCTTGAGGACAAGCGAGGTCTAAGCTTGGGGGAGTTGATACATCCATTTTGCATCATGCTTTTATATCGATATTTATTGCATTATGGGCTGTTATTACACATTATGTCACAATACTTATGCCTATTCTCTCTTATTTTACAAGGTTTACATAAGGAGGGAGAATGCCGGCAGCTGGAATTCTGGGCTGGAAAAGGAGCAAATATTAGAGACCTATTCTGGACAACTCCAAAAGTCCTGAAACTCCACAAAAGTTATTTTTGGAAATAATAAAAAATACTGAGCGGAAGAAATACATCAAGGGGGCCTCCACCTGTCCACGAGGGTGGGGGGCGCGCCCTACCCCCTGGGCATGCCCCCGGCCTCGTGGGCCCCCTGTTGGCCCTCTGGTGGCCATCTTCTGCTATATGAAGTCTTTCATCCGAACAAAAATCATAAGCAAGCTTTCGGGACGAGACTCCGCCGCCACGAGGCGGAACCTTGGCGGAACCAATCTAGGGCTCCGGCAGAGCTGTTCTGCCGGGGACACTTCCCTCCGGGAGGGGAAAATCATCACCAACGCTCCTCTCATCGGGAGAGGGCAATCTCCATCAACATCTTCACCAGCACCATCTCCTCTCAAACCCTAGTTCATCTCTCGTATCCAATTCTTGTCTCTAAGTCCGGGATTGGTACCTGTAGGTTGCTAGTAGTGTTGATTACTCCTTGTAGTTGATGCTAGTTGGTTTATTTGGTGGAAGATCATATGTTCAGATCCTATATGCATATTAATACTCCTCTGATTATGAACATGAATATGCTTTGTGAGTAGTTACGTTTGTTCCTGAGGACATGGGTGAAGTCTCGCTATTAGTAGTCATGTGAATTTGGTATTCGTTCGATATTTTGATGAGGTGTATGTTGTCTATCCTCTAGTGGTGTTATGTGAACGTCGACTACATGACACTTCACCATTATTTGGGCCTAGAGGAAGGCATTGGGAAGTAATAAGTAGATGATGGGTTGCTAGAGTGACAGAAGCTCAAACCCTAGTTTGTGCGTTGCTTCGTAAGGGGCTGATTTGGATCCATATGTTTCATGCTATGGTTAGGTTTACCTTAATACTTTTGTTGTAGTTGCGGATGCTTGCAATAGAGGTTAATCATAAGTGGGATGCTTGTCCAAGTATGGACAGCTCCCAAGCACCGGTCCACCCACATATCAAATTATCAATGTACCGAACGCGAATCATATGAACGTGATGAAAACTAGCTTGACGATAATTCCCATGTGTCCTCGGGAGCGCTTTTCTCTATATAAGAGTTTTTCCAGGCTTGTCCTTTGCTACAAAAAGGATTGGGCCACCTTGCTGCACTTTATTTACTTTTGTTACTTGTTGCTCGTTACCAATTATCTTATGACAAAACTATCTGTTACCTATAATTTCAGTGCTTGTAGAGAATACCTTGCTGAAAACCGCTTATCATTTCCTTCTACTCCTCGTTGGGTTCGACACTCTTACTTATCGAAAGGACTATGATAGATCCCCTATACATGTGGGTCATCAGCGACGACCAGGTCTGGGAGACCCGTTTGGGCGGCGTGCGCTTGGGCGTGACCCGAGAGCAGCCCCCAGGCCCGGGAGGCCTGGTTGGGTGGCGTGCGCTTGGGCGTGACCCGAGAGCAGCCCCCGTGTCCAGCCCCCTCATGCGGCTCTCCCGAGGGGAGGTGCTGCGGTGAGGCCGGACGCTGAGCTCTGGGCTCCCTGAGGTTGGTACGACTGTGGAGCCGCCCTCAGTTGTTTATCACCAGCGCGGAGCATAGTGCTTCCGCTTGTGCACGGGCATAGCCGCTCCTTGGCAGTGTCGACGACTAGCGCAGAGCATGGTTCTTCCACTTGTGCGTGGGGGGGGCCTCCGGGAGGAACCCCCGGGGCGTGTACAGCCCCGCCCTGACACGTGGCTTGCATGGCAGGGCTGCGAGGTGTATCTGGGCACTCGTAAGCCAGCGCAGGACTCACGAGGCCCTACCTCAAGGCGGGTTGCGCCTGGTCTTGAGTCTTCGACGGATGTGTGTTCCTGCGAGATGGTTAGGTGCAAGCGCTCTACGTCCTCTGGTCCCGGCCCTCGAGCGAGCTTAGCCGCCGCTGGTATGCCAGGTCGCGATGCCGTGGTCAAGGCCAGGGGGTGAGGGCTGGAGAGCCAGTAAGAGCTCCTGAGTCGCGATGCTTAGGAGCCCCCCTTTTAACGTGCAAGCGGATTGCACCACAGAGGGGTGAACCCGTGGCGGGTGGCAACCAAGCAGGCGGTAATCATGTGCAGATTAAGCATGGAAGACAAATCAACTCGGGTAAATGGAGAAAGATACATGCCACTGCGACAGGCCCGAGCGGCTTAGGGGTGATGCAGCCCGAGGGGCGCCCCCAACAAGGTAAGCTAAAGACATAAGCAAAAGAGATACATGCCACAGGGATGGACCCATGCGGCCTGGGAATAATGCAGCCCGAGGGGCGCTCCCAGCTTAAACGAACTTGGAAAATGTCACCTGGTTCTGTTGACGAAGGAGGGTTGGGGCAGCTGAAGGTACGCGGCAAAGGAACGGCTCCTCACGAGCCACCGGGGCCCTGAGCCTCGGGAGGCTCTGGGGGCTCAGGTGGTTCCTTGAAGAAAGTCTCCATCTCTTCCAGGACGGTGTGGTACCTCGCCTCCTAAGCCGCCAGGACACGCCGCATGTTGCGCTGATAGGCTGACGCCACGCTCGGCAAGCCGAAGGGCATGCGAACATAGCTATGTGGTGGGCCCTCGCAACGGCCACACACGAAGGCCAGAAAAGCTCCTGAGATGCGGCCCTGTTGAGCCCTGGGACGTCGATGCAGACGCGCAGCCCGGCATCCTCGCCTGGATGGGGAGCTGCGCCTAGTGAGCGGCGGTCACCGCGCATGGCCCTTGCGTCTTGCAGTTCCTGAGTGGTCTTGGTGATGAACTCCTAAGTGGTGGGCACTCCTTGCTCTGTGTTCTCCTGAGGGAAACGTGCCGCGAAGCACGCCTCGAAGTGGTGCCCAAGCGCCTCCCTCGTGAGGTTGGCAAGGTCTGAGGCCCTCCAGAAGAGATCCCCCGAGCCCTGCCCGAGGAGGGCGCCGGGCGCGCCTTCCTATGCGATGGAGGGAGGCGCCCCTGGAGCGGGCGCTGATCCTGACGAGGCTCCAGCTGCGTCGCCACCCTCCCGAGATCCTGCACGGCACAGCTGCTTCTTCTTGGGGATGGCCTCCGGAGGGCCTTCACTTCTGCTGTCGGGGTCGTCGATTGCTGCAGCTTGGAAGGCGCGCTCGAGGGAGCACACCGCATCTCTTTCTTCACATGGGACCGTGATGATTCCGCCGCTTCCTGGCATCTTGAGGACGTTGTAGCCGTGGTGGGTGACGACCATGAACTTGGCCAGGGTTGGATACCCGAGGATGGCGTTGTACGGCAGACAGATGTGGGCGACTGAGCTCGGTGCAGTAGTTCTTGCATTCCCCGAAGGTTACAGGGAGGCGGACCTGCCCAATCGGTGTGGTGGAACCGTCGGTCACGCCTGAGAAAGGCCTGGTAGGCTGAAGTTGCTCGTATGGCACTTGGAGGTTGTCGAATGTGTCGACGGACAGGACATTGAGTCCGGCGCCGCCGTCGATGAGGGTCTTGGTAACTTGCACATTGCTGATGACTGGTGAACAAAGCATCGGGAGAGCGCCAGCGGTGGACGCGCACTCGAGCTGATCTGCCGAGTTGAAAGTGATGGCGCACTGGGACCACCTGAGCGGGCGCGTGGCCTCAAGCTTGGGGAGCACCGCGTTCACTTCACGAGCGAACTGTTTGAAGATGCGTTGAGAGGCTGGGGCCTGCGCACCGCCCAAGATGCAGGCGATAGCACGCGGCTCCTGGAAGCCCCCAGCCCCCTCGTCCTGATGGTGGTCGTCGTTCCTTCTTGGTGGTGGCGGCAGCGGGGGAAGACCGGCGTTGCCTTGAGGGCGATCCTCACGAGGCTGGTCCCTCCAGGCGCCCTCGTGAGGATGGTCCTGCCAGCGGTCCTCACGAGGCCTGTCGCGCCACTCCTGGCGCGGGCCACGGTCGTCCCAGCGTCGGCCTCCACGTCCTCCTCCATGGCCGTAGCCCCGGTCGCTGCGCTCGGGGCGTCGACCGAAACGTCCTTCGCGAATGGCTATGAGCTCTTGACAATCGCTGGTGTTGTGGGTGTTCAGATTGTGGAAGGCGTAGAACGGTCGGCTGCCCTTGGATTACTCGGGCTGGTCTCTGCCCCGCTTGGTGTCCGGCTCCACTGCGAGCACAACTGCCTCCTTGCGCTTCACGTCCTTGGCCTTGGCCTTCTTCTCCTCTGCACCCGCAGCTGGCAGCTCGAGGAGGGAAAGGCGCCCCTCCTCAGCTCTTGCGCACTTGGTTGCCAGGTTAAACATCTCCTGAGATGTGCACAGTTCCTCGTGGATAGCGAGCTCCTCCTTCATCTTGATGTCGCGGACGCCGTTAGAGAACGCGGAGATGATGGCCTCATCCGTGACCTTGGGGATCTTGAGGCGAGTGTTGTTGAAGCGCTGGATGTACTTCTGGAGGGTCTCCCCTAGTTGTTGCTTGATGCGGCGCAGGTCACCCGCGGTCGGGGGCGGTCGCGGGTGCCCTGGAAGTTGGCAACAAAGCGGTCACGCATCTCATCCCAGGAGGAGATCGAGCCGTGCTGCAGGTTCAGGAGCCAGGAGCGGGCACTATCCTTGAGAGCCATGGGAAACCAGTTCGCCATGACCTTCTCGTCGCCGTTGGCCGCTTCGACGCTCAGCTCGTAGAGCTGCAGGAACTCCGCGGGGTCGGAGGTGCCGTCGTAGCGGGTAGGCAGATCCGGCTTCAACTTGCCTGGGCAGGCGATGCTACACAGCTCGGGGGTGAAGGCGCGGCAGCCGGCCGTGGTTGCCGGGGCCCGCCTCGGAGGTGGAGCTTGGTCTTGGTGAGGCCCGCGTGCCGCTACCGCAGGTAGCACGCGGTCTTGGCGAGGTAGCGCGGGGAGCGCAGGCGCAGCTTCTCGCGGTCGAGGAATTTCTTGGCAGCTTCTCTCTTCGCGCGCGGGCACCGCGCGTGGTGGATCATGCCGTGGGGCCGCGCGCCTTGGTGCCAAGGCACCGTCTTGGGGCAGAGGTGGTGGAGGCGCTCCATGAGCCACGTCGCCCGTGGCTGGCGGAGGGCGAGGCAGAGAGTGGGATGGCGCCGGGGAGCCCCCTGCAGCGCGGACGAGTTCGGCAACGCAGTCAAGCCAGTCCTCGTAGAGGTCGTCGACCGGGCGGTAGCGCAGGAGCTCGTTCGCCATGAGGAGCGCGGCCTGCACGTCCATGGGAGCGCGACGTGCGTGGGACGAGGAACCAGCCGAGGTCAACGATGGAGTGGCGGTGCGGCCGTCCTACCGCACCGATGGGTGAAGCAAGGACGCTTGCTGCTCGTTCCCCGCCGGGCCGGTAGCGGCGTTGGGGGCAGGAGACGGAGAACGACGAGGTGGCCCGCCAACGGGAGCCGTCTGAGCAACGCCGGCGGTGAGGGCAGCCCAGCACTCAGCTCGAGCGCGGCGTGCGTCCGCCATGGAGACGACGGAGCGACGAATCGACGGAAGGGAAGCTACGGCGCACCCCTACCTGGCGCGCCAAATGTCGGATGTGGGGTTCCGGCAAAACCCTTAATGTTCGAACTCTGGGGTGCGCGCGAAGTTCTTTCCCTCCTACCAATCTACGCCCTAGCTCACTAAGATCTCGCGGACGAACTCGACGAACTCGCAACACAGAAAGACACAGGATTTATACTGGTTCAGGCCACCATTGTGGTGTAATACCCTACTCCAGTGTGTGGTGGTGGATTGCCTCTTGGGCTGATGAAGAATAGTACAAGGGGAAGAACAGCCTCCTGAGGTTGAGGTGTTCTTGTGCTCTGTGGGCTTGTGTATGACAACTCGATCCGTCCCCTATGGTGGTGGCCAGCTCTACTTATATAGGCCCTGGTCCTCTCCCCAAATATTGAGCGGGAAGGGAGCCAACAACGGCGGGCGAATTTGAAAGGGGACAACTAGTACAAGTTATCCTGACAAAAGCGGTCTTCGCCTGTAAAAGGCTCTGGTGGTGACGCCGTCTTGGGCTCCACGGTGACCTCCGTCTGGCCGTCCTGCTGGTCTTGGTCTTGTTCAACCGATATGGAAACCTTTGCCTGATGCCTCGGTACTCCGCGTCTACGCTTGCTTCCTTAGCACCAAAGAGGAAACAAGGACGCTGCGCGTGCTGGCGCCCGCCTGGTGTCGATCGTCATGGCTCACATCACGAGAGCCTCATGAGGTTTGCTCCACCTTGATATCTCTGCTCCTCTCAAGGCAGCCTGGTGAGGCTGCTCCTGAGGAGGTCTTGCGCCGCCCGCCTCGCGAGGCTTGGCCCCTCGCGAGGGTCTTGAATGCTTTGTTGATGAAGATGGGTTGTACAGGCCCGCTAGAGTAGCCACGCCTTGGGCCGCAGGGAGGCAAGTCTGGGGACCCCCGTTTCCAGAACACCGACAAGACCGACTCCTGCCTGCATCTACTACTATTACTCCACACATCGACCGCTATCCAGCATGCATCTAGAGTATTAAGTTCAAAAGAACAGAGTAATGCTTTAAGTATGATGACATGATGTAGAGGGATAAACTCATGCAATATGATATAATCCCCATCTTGTTATCCTCGATGGCAACAATACAATACGTGCCTTGCTGCCCCTGCTGTCACTGGGAAAGGACACCACAAGATTGAACCCAAAGCTAAGCACTTCTCCCATGGCAAGAAAGATCAATCTAGTAGGCCAAACCAAACTGATAATTCGAAGAGACTTGCAAAGATAACCAATCATACATAAAAGAATTCAGAGAAGATTCAAATATTGTTCATAGATAAACTTGATACTAAACCCATAATTCATCGGTCTCAACAAACACACCGCAAAAGAAGATTACATCGAATAGATCTCCATGAGAATCGTGGAGAACTTTGTATTGAGATCCAAAGAGAGAGAAGAAGCCATCTAGCTAATAATTATGGACCCAAAGGTCTGAGGTAAAATACTCACACATCATCGGAGAGGCTATGGTGTTGATGTAGAAGCCCTCCGTGATCAATGCCCCCTCCGGCAGGACGCCGGAAAAGGCCCCAAGATGGGATCTCACGGGTACAGAAGGTTGTGGCGGTGGAATTAGGTTTTCGTGGATGCTTCTGTTGGTTTGGGGATACGTAGGTATATATAGGAGGAAGAAGTATGTCGGTGGAGCAACGTGGGCTCCACGAGGGTGGAGGGCGCGCCCCCTGCCTCGTGCCCTCCTAGTTGATGTCTTGACGTAGACTCCAAGTCCTCTGGATCACGTTTGTTCCGAAAATCACGTTCCCGAAGGTTTCATTCCGTTTGGACTCCGTTTGATATTCTTTTTCTGCAAAAATCTGAAATAGGCAAAAAACAGCAATTTGGGCTGGGCCTCCGGTTAATAGGTTAGTCGCAAAAATAATATAAAAGTGTATAACAAAGCCCATTAATCGTCCAAAACAGAATATAATATAGCATGAAGCAATCAAAAATTATAGATACGTTGGAGACGTATCATTAAGTCATCCTACGGAAATCAGATATTCCCAAAATGTTTAGGCGTCGTCCATTAACAGCTAGCGAGCGTTGTTACTTAGGGAGCGTTTGGATCCTTAGCAAGAACAGCTTACAGCATAGCCGGACAAGGTTAGGCATTTGGAACTGTTAAAATATGTTAGCTTTTATGGGCCAGCTAGCTTGGGTGGGCTAGAAAAACCTTGCTAGCTCAGGAGAGCCAGATCGGCTCGCTTCCGACGACAAACTTTGCGTAGTAGTAACATAGACTAGTAACATATGCATGTTGTACTAGTCCAATTTACTCACCACTATGACCAGCCTAAGTAATGTAACCAAACGCTCCTTGCCTTGTTATCTCCCCCGGAAACCCAATGCATGAAGCACAACTACGCGTTGATCAGTCAAGAAATCAAAGTCGGCTTGCATGCGAGTTAATACGTGACCCTGCATGGTAGCTAAAACGGCATCTCTTAGTTGTTTGGATTAATTGTTGTGTTTAGAGACAGAAATCAGGGCTTTGATTGGAGGAGTGACCGGCCAAGTTTCTCCTTCTCCTCCAATCCGCTTGCACCTTGGTCCCGCTGCACCTTCTAACGTGACTTATTACACCTAGACGGAGGGAGTCATACGAGATACGGTGGCACACTGACTTAGGTCGAATACAAGTGCCCAAAATTGCGTGCATGTTATAATAAGGATTCACTTAAAATAGTACGTGAGCGAACAGAGGGATCAATTGGACAGTGTTCCCGAGCAGTAGCGAGATGTGTGAGGTAAGATACACCGCTGGCGCTTTTAATTTTTCTTATTAATTTGTTTGTTTCACCCTCTGACTGGTGGGACCCAACGTACTACGTGGAGAGAGGTAAGGTGACTAAGGCTGCATTATTTCTGCACCACTGTGGATAGTCTTACCACCAAAGCCACATGACACGATTATGATTTAAATCCCTATGACTCCCACACACACAAAAAAACACATGGCATGCTTGTCACACGAATGCAGGAATGTATAAAAGGTTATTTTCCTCTCGTTGAACATAACGGGAGGGTTGTGTAGCTGGTTAGCCTGTTCGCTCATCAAACTTGAGGTCTCGGGTTCGATAACTACACTTGAGCATAATTCGTGTTTCTAGGGTTTGCACTCTTCACACTCTCTCCAGTATATATATACACGCTGGAGCCTCAGCGCTTGTAGTTGCTCTCTTCACACTCTCTCACCCTCTCCAGATCTAAACAAGACTTCGTTGGCCTCTCTCTCTCTCCCCTCACTGCTGGTCTGCTTGTAGTTTCTCTCTTCACACTCTCTCACCCTCTCCAGATCTAAAAAAGACTTCGTTGGCCTCTCTCTCTCCCCTAACTGTTGGTCAAAGAGACGGCAGGATCTGTCCGCCGGGAAGGGAAGGAGGCTTAACGCTGTCGCCATCGGCGAGGGAGGGAATCCACTACCGGCGCAGCTGTTCACTTTCACCCAGCGGCGGCGCGGGAGGGCCTCCGACCCCTTCTTCTTCGCCGCCGTACATAGTGTGGGTCAAACGACCTCCAGTCGCCCACCGAACCACACCCCAAGAACCTTAAGGTATAATTTACTTATTCCACATGCATTGCTCTAGCTGCATGTGGGCTTTTTCCGCTTCTGCACTCGAATCTAGGTGTGGGATCAAACAGGAAAGTAGTGGGGAAAGTTGTATACCATGAATCTAGGACGTGGTTCAAAGAGCAAAGGAATGGGGGAAAGTTGTGGGAAAAGTTGTATAGCATGAATCTAGGACGTGGTTCAAAAAGGAAAGGAAGGGGGAAAGTAGTGGGGAAAGTTGTATCGCATGAATCTAAGACATGGTTCAAAGAGGACAGGAATGGGGGAAAGTAGTGGGGAAAGTTGTATAGCATAAATCTAGGACGTGGTTCACAGAGTAAAGGAAGTGGGGAAAGTACTAGTACAAACTGGCTATCCAGCACCTACGTTGGTCGAAAAGGGAAAAGAATGACAAACGCAGTACGCACATCTGTAACGAACTGATCTTTTGTTTTGAGGGACAAGGCTATAGAGTTTGAGTAGGACTAGATTTGCTGCGCTCACATAGGGAAAGGTGTCTAAAGATAACAAAACTGGAACCAACACAAATATGCTCCTTGGTTGTTTTTTCTTTGTTGCAACAGACTGTGCATCACCCCAGTACATCGGTAGATGCACATGGTGCTGGTGCGTCCACTGTCCCGTGCAACTCTTTAGCTGTTGTTAATTTAAGGCCATGTTTGGTTAAAAACTCCCTAGTCCCTACCTGCTTGGTTCTAGGGACTAAACATAGACTAGAGGTTATTAAATGACATGCTAAACGACCATGTTACCCCTAGTAATGAACTAATAGAGACAAGGTGCGATGCATGGCAGGGGCAACTGTTGGAAAAAGTCCCAAAAAGACTCTCCCTCGGGGTCTTCTTTCTTTAGTCCCAAATTCCCACTTTTAGTCCCTAAAAGTCCCTCCTGTTTGGTTTAGATGGGACTGACACGGAATTTTTTTAGTCCCTCCACCAAAATGTCCCTGTAAAAAAGCACCCTCTAATAATGCCGCTAGAAAATTGATGCAATGCCACAGTTAAAAGCAAATTACATGTTTAACAAATTTTATTGTTAATATAATCTCTCTTTTAATATTAATCAATGCCACCGTTTAGGAAATGCTACTGTCTTGCTTTGTTTCCCATTTAGATAAGGTAGATGCTTCTTTTTGTTGGCTTCTGTGTCATCCACCGTTATTGACCACTAGTTGTTTCCTTTGCACCTCTGTGTAAACAGGGTTATCTACTTCACCTCGTTGCCATTGTGACCTTTTGTTGCACTGCACAAAACACTTTTGTTTTAAGAGTGTTTTGTGTAGTTCAACCAAAATGTCACACCGACAACGTTGCTTGATTGCTTGATCTTAGTGGAACTGCACAAGAGGAGATCTTACTTCCTATCCGTGTTGGCAAATTTGGTTTAGAACTTCTTCTTGTGAGTTGTTTGAATTCCGCGTCATGAGAGGTCAGTACTAGCCTTCTTTCACATGATTCTGAAGTGTGCTTTCATATGTTGTGCTACTTGTACGGTAATGTTGCTTGATTTTAGTGCTACTTCCAATCTGTATGTGCACCGCAATATCCCATTGAGGTAAGGTAAGGATATTTCACAACTGTTGGCCTGTATTTTGCCACTTTCATCAGAAAATTAATGTCATTGTTTAGTGCTATACTTGTGCAACCTAATTGACATGCCAAATCTTACATTGAAGGCGAAGCTTGTCTGTTATTGAACCAAGTGATGAAGGGGAAGAACAAGCGGAAGAAAAACAAAAATCAACTCCTGGTGCTATAATGAAGCACTAGAACTGTGATGACACAAGTAATGATATAGTTTTGCATCTTAATTTATTGCTATGGCTGGAACGAGCAATTGTTTTGCCACTGATTTGATGCCACTCTTAATGTAATACGTAATTATCTCTACTTGTGCAAACAGGGATCTTCTTTGAAGATACCATATATTTTAGTGGAACTGCACAAGAAGATGTTGGAAACATTAATCTAATCGAGGAATATATAGTAAGCATGGCCACCACAGTAGATAGCAACAGATGGTTCCGGAGAAGTGCTTCATCTGTATGCTCTACCCAATAAGCCTCCTGACAAAGGTTGGTACTCGCCCACTAATTTCATCCATATGATTGAGCTTTGTCATCTCTATTGGTGTTGTGCTACTGTTTAGATACTGTCATCAAAAAGTGGTATTGTCCTTGAGAAGTGCTTCATCTGTGTTGTTTTAAATATTTCCTTTCCTTTTTTCGAGCAAACAGGGATGCTAGCATTTAGTTATCCTCTTGTCTTTGCACAACAGGATCATCCTCCTCTGAAGAAGAATATGGAGTACGTGAAGTGACTAGTTCCGATTATGCCAGGATGAAGAAGCCCTGTCTATCTTCTCATCAGAAGGAGCAGTTGAAGGATGGTTACATTACCCCCCACAAGACCAAACTAACCTCAGCTCAGAAGGACGGACAAATCTCCATTTTCTTGCTGTGATGCGCGAGTACAATGTTGTTCTAGGATTCTTTCCGGTGAGTTCCATTTTTCTAAAACACATGGACCATGTAGGTGCCTGTTTAAACTGTCAATTCATAGTACAGTTTCCTTTATACTAATCACTTTTTTTGTATTTGTGCAAACAGGGGTGCTCAGCTTAATTTCAATTGGAACTGCACAAAATGTTCATGAATACATCGAATCATTCATTTCCACCACAAGAAAGGAGGTGCCCATAAGTTCAAGGCATTGCAACATATAAGGGCGAAATCATACAAGCTATGCGCGAATTTGGTTGATTTTGGTGGAGCTGCACAAAAAGAACTGCTGGTTTATTTAGCACGAGGTGCCATGTCAATGTCTGAACTGATGGCAAACCCTGCCCATTCCATAATCGTAGGCATTTGATATTTTGGAATGGGAAAACATTGTCAAATTTTGCTCATTGATTTTAGCAAGAAGACATGCGTTTGATATTTTCGAATGGGACGCCCTTTGCTGTCAGCAGCGTCGATCCATTTTTTCTTTATTCTTTAGTTGTGAAGTAAATATTGGCTCTGACATGTGAATCGCTGAGATGCATAATCATCGATAGTTTTGAATGTTCTCTTTGAATTGCCAAGCCTGTGTGTTTGATTGCAATGTACAGGAACACTAAAAAGCTGCTCAAACTCTTTGTACTCCTTCTGTTCCTTTTTACTTCGCACATTGTGAAAGTGCATACTTTTTTCTATAAGATTGGTCAAAGTAGAGATACTTTGACTGCAGATAAAACTTGTATGCAGACTAGAAAGGACCGGAGGGAGTACATGTGAAACTGCTGCAAACGAGGTGATCACCCTGGGAGTAATGCTAGTACGTATTGTTTTGCATGTTCAACCAATGCCAGTGATACAAGAATTCGAACTAATCGAAATAAATTCATTCATACACGGTCGGATTTCAATAAACATGCCCGATTTCATTACATTTTTTCATACATTCTTCAACTAAAAAGGGGTGCGCTGGAGGTATAATTAATTAACCGAAGCTACACACCTGTGTCCGGCTGAGCCGAACAGAAGCTTCAGTGAATTAACTGCAGGTGCAGTTGCGTAACTGACATGTGGCCCAGATGCCTGTTGGGCCCATGTGTTAGTCAGCCAACTGCACCAGCAGTTAAGTAGAAGCAGCGTCCTTCTCCAACATAGCTCTCCGACTCCACGTCACCGCCAAGAAGCTAACCGGCCGTCAGTGGTCAACCCGCCTAGCTTGTCATAGCGATTAGGGCAACTAGGAGCCCAATGATCAGGATCCCCACATGACAAACACCTTTCTTCTTGTCATTCTTCTTCTTGAAGTTCATGTGCCAGTGAGATCCACGAAGGAGGAAGCTTAGTGATGATACCTCCGGCAACAAACTTGTCCGGTAGCATACAAATGAAGTGCTCAAGTTCTCTAGCAAATGACTGTATCTCATGAGCTTGCTCAACCACGGAGCGCTCTTCAATCATCATGTAATCATAGAATTGCTCCATGATGTACAGCTCAGTGCCAGCAACCGAAGAGTAGCAGCGGTGGCCTTACTTGGACCCGAGCGGCGGCGACCTACCGTGTTCTACTCTTCCTCATTTTCTGTGTGGAGCGGCCTCATTGGCAGTGGGGCGGGGCCTCGGCGGAGCCGGCGATGTCCTTTGTCTCGTTGCCGGCGGGCGGCGCCTCGGCAGAGCCGGCGGTGTCCTCTGCCTCGTTGTTGGCACCGCGGGGCCTCGGCGGAGCATGGCCTTGTTGACGCCAGCGGAGCAGGGACTCGTCGGAGCCGGCATTGTCCTATGCCTCGTCCTCGGTCTTGCCAAACATCGCCTCGCCCACTACATCGCCCTCTTTGTAGGCGGCCGCAGCCTCTGCCACCCGCGTGCGGTACCGCCAGCGCTCGAGGCGGCCCTCGCGGGCGGAGCGGTACGAGTCGAGCAGCGCCTCCTGCTCCGCCCGCTCCGTGGTGATCTGCTCCTCCGCCCGCAGGTGCTCCTGGAGGAGATGGTGGTTGTAGGCGGCGTCGGCCCGCGCCTCCCGGAACTGCTCCTCACACTTCTGCCTCACAGTGTCCATATATTGGGCACGGGCCTCACCGATGGTCATGGTGCAATGCACCGGCGAGGATGGCGCGGGGGAGGGGGTTGGCGCCGGATCGTTGACTACCATGTTCTCCATTGGGACGTCGTCGTCCTCCGGCTGCTTGCCAGCCAGCCAGTCGGCAGCAATGGCTGCCATCTCCTTGTGGTCCGTCGTCCGCCCGTCCCGAAGAGCGCTAGAGCGCGAGGAAGCCATGGTGGGCAGTAGTTGTGTGGACAGGAGAATAGGAACGGATGCGGATGACTGCGGCTATGGCTGGCACAGCAGTTTATATAGCAATGGTGGGCGGCAGAGGGACGGTCGTGTGGCGCCGGAGTAGCTACCTCGGCAACCGCGTATCATTAATGTGGGCGGCAGAAGGACGGACGGACGGCACTTGTGTCATTTGAAGGCGGATCAACCGCATGCATCGGGAAGCGGGGCGGGCGGCGCTGATCGTTTCGAGCGGAAAGCATGCGCGGGCGAGGGAGGCGGTCTGGGTGGGCCAGGGCAGTAAGATTCGTGCTTGGCAGCGGGTCGGTCCAGCAGTCGAACATGCTGGCTTGCCAGCTACCTCGCCGAGCTGAGCGACGACAATCAGACGATGGATGTAGCTTCCGACCAGGAGCCGGCGCCACTGTCCAAGCCGGTTCATGTCGTGTTCACCATAGAGTAGGTGCGGCCGCACTTCGACACCCTAATGGCGAAAGAGCTACCAGCGTAGGAGGACCTGTGCTGCAACCTCCGTCTCCTCAACGAGCACCGGTGAACAAGCGAACGACAATGTCGTCGCGGACATGTGACCCTATGATCCTGGCTTCCCAAATGAGCAGCGGGCGTTGTATCAGACCATCCATAGGGCCCGCGAGGCCCTCTCCGTCGTCCTTTGAGTTGTTGCGCTCGCCGTGGCGCTGCCGTCTCGTGTTGTCAACATGGTCAATGGACATGAGGATGAGGAGATGACTTTACTTGGAGAGGATGACAGTGGGGACCCACCAGGGCCATAGCCGCACGTATGCAAGTGCCTCCTTATTAGTATATAAAACTATAATTTTTTTTGCTTCCTCCTGGTTTCCTGACATCACGGTCCCACACCATTGTCAACCTATGTAGTCAATAAACGAGAGAATTGCACAAGAAGCAGCCGATAGCTGGGACCAAGCAGCTCGAGCAGTATTTGTGTTTTTGAGGTGTGAGCACTGCAGATTTTTTCTTGAGCGATGTTTAGCCCAGATATTAATTTTTCTCCTCTAAACAACAACGAAAACATCGCTGCAGCTATTAATTGGGAGGGTTGTGGCCCATCTAGCCCAGGCCAGATATCTAGCCCAGATATTAATTTTTTTAAGCTAAAAATGGCTAGCCTAGCTATACTTTTTTTTAGGAAAACTCAGGCAAGGTCAAGTTGTTATTCTCCGCCCCGCTGGGCTGCAAATCTTTCCTTGGAGGAATGCATTAGGCTTAACAAGAAAATGGGCTTTAAGAAATAATAAATGGTTTGTAATTATAAAAACTGGGCAGTAACTATAAAAAATGCACCAAACACGTAATTACTTTATAATATATTATTTTTGGATATATAATATTTTAATTTCATTAATTGTTGCGAGCGCAATGTTTCGTTGGATTTTTACGTAATATAAATTTATATTGAAATTGTCTTTAATCTGACTAGAAATTTCGGGATAAAAATATTTTGGATCCCATCAAAATGTGGGAAATTTTATTGAATTCTGTTTTGAACGGTTGGTTGAAGTGGGCTTGTACTTTTAACAAACTGTAAATGGGCTGTAGTAAATTACATTAGAATTTGAAAATTGGCTGCACATTCTTACAAATATCAAATGGGCTATAAGTTCTCTGCCACACACTTGTGGCCTTACTAAGTTGACGCGTCCCCTAAAAAAATAGAGTTGACGCGTATGCAAGGCTTTGTCAACTTATAGTCAACACACGGTTCTAGCAGCAGTGGCCGTTGGATGTCCATCCAACGGATGCCGTGCTTCTTCTTCAATCTCGGATATTCTAGCTTCACCCGCCCAAAAAATGATTCCTCCCCCTGACATCCGGGGCGCACCGTTTGGGAAGCTGACCTATGGGCCTACTAAGTTGACGCGTACCAAGGGCTTTGTCAACTTAGTCAATATAAACGATTCTAGCTGCAGTGACCGTACGATGTCCATCCAACGGCCGTCGTGCTTCTTCAACCTCTGGTCTTCTTGCTCCAGCCGCCCAAAGCAGCACCGGTCGTGTCGCCTGCTCCTGCCTCCCGTGGCCGGCTGTGCTGCCGCGCAGGCCTCACCGCCCCCTACTACTCCCACCGCTGGCCAGGGCATCCCTCCACTCACCCACACCCCCTGTTATTCTGCGGCGACGGCAGCCTCACACCGCAGCCAAACCAGTGAACCCTCGTACTCCTCTCCGCGTGGGCATCCACTGCCGCGTCTTCCCCGGCTCTGCGTCGTCCCCTTCCTAGGCCTCGCCATCGTCCACCGCCCTGGTGCTCTCGGCGCGGCGTGGTCAACGTGATCAAGGAACGACTTCCATCGGAAGAGTGCTGTACGTGGAGAGGCTGACAGCTGGGTCCACGGTAGCCGCAAGGAAGTGCCTCCTTATTACGTGGAAAATAATTATTCCTCCACCTGACAGCAGGGACCTACCGGACGGGCCACCGTATTTGGCAAAAAAAACGTTTCCCCCTGACTGCTGGGACCCATCGGACGGGCCAACGTATTTCGCGAAAAAAAATTCCCCCCGCTGTCAGCTCGGACCCACCGGAGGTGCCTCCTTATTACGCACAAAAAATGAATACTCCCCCTGCTAGTTGGGACCCACCTTGGTGGGAGGATGACTTGTGGGCCTACTAAGTTGACGGGGACGCAGTGCTTTGTCAACTTAGTCAATATGAACGATTCTAGCTCCAGTGACCATACGATGTCCATCCAACGGCCGTAGTGCTTCTTCAACCTCTGGTCTTCTTGTTCCAGCCGCCCAAAGCAGCGCCGGTCGTGCCGCATGCTCCTGCCTCCCATGGCCGGCTGTGCTGCCGCAGAGGCCTCACCGCCCCCTACTATTCCCACCGCTGGCCAGGCCCTGCAGCGACGGCAGCCCCACACCGTAGCCGAACCAGTGAACCCTCGTACTACTCTCCGCGCGGGCTTCCGCTGCCGCGTCTTCCCCGGCTCCGCGTCGTCCCCCTCCTAGGCCTTGCCGTCGTCCACCGCCCTGGTGCTCTCGGCGCGGCGTGCTCAACGTGGTCAAGGAACAACTTCCATCGGAAGAGTACAATACGTGGAGAGGCTGACAGCTGGGTCCACGGCGGCCGCAAGGAGGTGCCTCCTTATTACGCGCAAAATAATTATTCCTCCACCTGATAGCAGGGGCCCACCGGACAGGCAACTGTATTTCGTGAAAAAAACATTTCCCGCTGACTGCTGGGACCTACCAGCTACATCTTCGCATGCAAGGAAGTGCGTCCGGGCAAAAAAAAAAAGATTCGCCCCCTGACTGCTGGGACCCACCAGCTACATCTTCGCAGGCAAGGAAGTGCCTGACAGTCGGGACCAACCTGGTCGAAGTGTACGTAGCGTTGTCATTCTGGTCGCGAACGTGTACGTACATACTGGTCGATGTAGAGGCGCGCACGTGTCATAGTAGAGGCGCGCACGTAGCATGTACACGTACATATAGCGGCCAGTGTGCAAGAAAGAAAATACGGCCACGTACGTACATACGGGCAGGGTCTCGAACGCCTACTCGTGCATACGTACGGCCAGGGCTCGTGTACATGGCTGGGTAGGAACGGAGAAACTATGTCGTCGTCGTGTTCGTGGGGAGCCAACCGTCTGGGTCGGAACGGAATGTGTCGTCGTGTTCATCGGGAGGGCTTGGACGGAATAGCCAATGGAAACGAGGCTGGCGTACCACAGAACGGGGGAAACGGCCTTGTGTTCGACCGGCCACGGTCAAAACGGGATCCTGTTCATCGGGAGGGTCAGGCGTACCGCAAAACGGAGGAAACAGACCTCCTACGGTCGAAACGGGGGTCCTGTTGATCGGGAGGGGTGTGGCGTACCGCAAAACGGAGGAAACGGACTTGTGTTGGAGCGCTACGGTCGAAACGGGGGTCTTGTTCATCGGGAGGGGTGTGGCGTACCGCAAAATGGGACTCCACAGGATACTGTTCATCTCCACCGTCGACCCCCTCCGGACTCCACGGGCTACTGTTCATCCACCGTCGACCTCCTCCAGCCTCCACCTGCGACTGTTCATCCACGGGCTCGTGTTCATCCAGCCTCCACCGCACGCTACTCCACTGGCTACTGTTCAACCAGCCTTCTCCACGGGCTCCTGTTCAACCACCCCTCCATGGGCTACTGTTCATCTAGCCCTCCACCGTCTACTGTTATCCAGCCCTCCACGGGGTGGTCCTGTTCATCCTGCCCTCCACGGGGTCCTGTTCATCCAGCCCCAACCGGCTCGATCGATCAGGGTCCTGTTCATCCAGAGGCAACACCACGAGGTCCTGTTCATCCACCCCCACTGGGAACTGTTCATCCAAACCCCCCAGCTATGCTCACTGTTCATCCAGAGGTAGCATCGATCGGCTTCAGTTAGCAGCAGTAGCGAAGGAATCGCTTGATTGGGTTCAGTTAACAGCCATCGATCGATCGCTCGGGTTCAGTTACGCGTAGCCTGCAATGCAATCGCTCGGGTTCAGTTAGAGCCCAACGCCTCGCACCCATGCGCGTGCGTGTACGAGAGAAACACGCATCGCTTGGCCCCGACCACCCACCCTAACCGGGAACACCCCGATATTTTCCTCGCTCTCGCTTCTACCACGGTTTTTTCCGTCATGGACGACCCAAAGAATGCCATGCAGCTGCGTCTCCGGCCCGCCCAGGACGAAAAGCCCATTTTCTGTCATGATTTTTTGTCATAGAAGTAGGACCCCACCACATCTATGATGATACCGGGTTTTGTCACAATTATCGTCATAGAAGTGTCATAAGTATGACAGAAAAAAATTCGTTCGGCCCAAAATATCACGGATGTGTCTTTTTTTGTAGTGAGTGCAGTGGGCGAAGATGAATGCCTTCAAGCGCGCAACCGAGGGACTGCCCGTAGGCAAAGAGCACCGCACGCTGGAGCGGATCCCGCATTGTAGAGGGCCAGTGTTCGAAGGACAACAGTTTTGAATGAATGTATCCATCTTGTCCAATATTTGTATTATGAAACAAGGCTTATGTATGATATGTTGCTTGTTTTACTTTAAAATGTTTCCTCCTGTGCGGCCGTTTATGGTATCTGAGAGTTGGCCAGTCGTCGGCTTCAGCACCTACGTAGGTAGTACGAGGGTGTTCAGGATAGCATCTAAACACACTTGACCCAACGACTTGGTCCTTGAAGGAGGTGTTAGTGCGGCGGACCAGGCAATCGGACTATGTGGTTTTATCACTCTCACTTAGCCATAGGAGTTTGACAACGGGAGTGTAGGCGCAGCCCCTAGTATTATTCGATTATCCGAATTTGGGTGCTGCAAATGCCCGACCGGATGAAGGCTGGTCTGTCGCGTGATGCGGAAAAGGTCAGAAGATATTTATACTTAGCCACCGAATAGCTGACCAGCTCTTGCTGCATCATGACAGTCAGTTTTCGGCTTTCTCTACTAAGGTGTTTGTCCGGATGAACCAGAAACACAATCGCAGTAGTTCTCCCTTTACTACCTTAGTCGAACAAGTGGAACGTAAGGCAGTAACCACGGGAGCCGGGCAACCCAACTATTGACCAATGACATGATTCGGAGCCGATGCATATAATGCTATATTCGGGACGCCGAATTGTACTATAAAAGTGTTCGGACTTATTTTATGTTTAAGAAATGCACGTGGCTCAATAGAGCCCCTGGCGATTTAAGTCATACCGAGGTGTACATGACAATTGGATGGAAAAAACAGGGAAATGCAGATTAAGAAATAAGCCAGTGCCGTATAGGTTGGGCTAGAAACTGTTTCCATTATAGTCTGATTGATACGTCAAAACATATTTGTACAAATAACGCAATAAGCAACAAGGCTATTTTACATGCCGAGCACAAGGAAAAGCTATGTACAGGTCCTGAAAACGGACGAGGTGATCTTTAAAGACCCTTTAGGTACTCTGCCACGCGTCTACGCTGCTTTTCTCATTGGCGTGTTATCCTTCGAAAGGATCAACGAGCGGGTTTTCATGATGGGCCCCGAAAAGGGCCCTTGGTAACGTCGAAAGGTGATGTGGTTTGCAGGGAACCTGGAAAAATAAAAAATAAGAGGAAAAGGAAATATGAGGGTCCGGATAGGGTCTAGCCGTATTGTGGACTTTATCTTTACTATGCCTCCATCTTTGCCCATGGTATCTTTAGTGCGTAGTTATGTACGCGTGGTACATATGCCGCAATTCGGTTGGGACTGAGACGGAGGCCGAATTGCTAATCGAGCTCCTGACGAGCTAGACTGTCGTGCTGCGGGGTAGTCCAGACTCGTTTAATAGTGTCCGGGGGCTTGGCTGCCTATATAATAGCTGGCTTGATAAGGCCGCCTTGTACCTCCGCTGCCAGGGTCGCGGTGTGCTCCTCAGTACGGAGGGAGCGTTCCATGTTTCCATTGACTGTTATGACACCGCGTGGTCTGGGCATCTTGAGTTTGAGATAGGCATAGTGTGGGACCGCATTGAAGCGAGCGAACGTAGTTCGTCCGAGCAGTGCGTGGTAGCCACTGCAGAAAGGGACGATGTCGAAGATCAAGTCTTCGCTTCGGAAGTTGTCCGGTGAACCAAAGACGACCTCCAATGTGATTGAGCCCGTGCAGCGGGCCTCTACACCAGGTATTACTCCTTTAAAGGTAGTCTTGGTGGGTTTGATTCTTGACGGATCAATACCCATCTTGCGGACTGTGTCCTGATAGAGCAGGTTAAGGCTGCTGCCGCCGTCCATGAGGACTCGCGTAAGGTGGAATCCATCAATAATTGGGTCGAGGACCAGTGCGGCCGAACCTCCATGACGGATGCTGGTCGGATGGTCTCTGCGATCGAAAGTGACCAGATAGGTTGACCATGGGTTGAATTTTGGGGCGACTGGCTCTATCGCATAGACGTCTTAGTGTGTGCTTGCGCTCCCGCTTGGGGATGTGAGTATCGTATATCATATTCACCGTTTTGACCTTGGGGAGAAATTTCTTCTGTTCCCCTGTGTTCGGTGGACGAGGCTCCTCGTCGTCGTCCTCGCTGGGCGACCCTTTTTCCTTATGTTCAGTATTTAACTCACCGGCATGTTTAAAGACCCAACAACTTCTGTCGGTATGATTGGCAGGCTTGTCGGGGGTGCCGTGAATTTGGCAGGGTCGATCGAGTATTCGGTCCAAGCTAGATGGACCATCTTTGTTTCTTTTGAATGGCCTCTTCCGCTGACCGGACTTGGGGCCACTAAATCCGACGTTGACTGCCGTATCTTCGGTATTGTCATTGCTGCTTCGACGCTTGTGTTTGTTGTGTCGGGTCCTGCCGTTGTCGTTTCTGACTTCAGAAGTGCCAGGGTCGCTGGTACTATTACTGCTATGAGCTAGCCAGCTATCTTCGCCCGCGCAAAAGCGGGTCATGAGTGCTGTAAGGGCTGCCATGGACTTCGGCTTTTCTTGGCCGAGGTGTTGGGCGAGCCATTCGTCGTGGATGCTATGTTTGAAGGCCGCTAGGGCTTCGGCGTAGGGACAGTCGACAATATGGTTCTTTTTTATTAGGAACCTAGTCCAGAATTTCCTGGCCGACTCTCCGGGCTGCTGGATGACAACCCACAAGTATAGTGGATCACAACAGTTTTCAAGGGTAGAGTATTCAACCCAAATTTATTGATTCGACACAAGGGGAGCCAAAGAATATTCTCAAGTATTAGCAGCTGAGTTGTCGATTCAACCACACCTGGAAGACTTAATAGCTGCAGCAAAGTATTTAGTAGCAAAGTAGTATGGAAGTAACAGTAGCGGTGGCAAAAGTAACAGTAGCAGCTTTGTAGTAATTATAACAGTGGCAACGGAAAAGTAACTAAGCAAAGATCAATATGTGAAAAGCTCGTAGGCATTGGATCAGTGATGGATAATTATGTCAGATGCGATTCCTCATGCAATAGTTATAACCTAGAGTGACACAGAACTAGCAACAGTTCATCAATGTAATGTAGTCCGAATATAGTCATACGTGCTTATGGAAAAGAACTTGCATGACATCTTTTGTCCTACCCTCCCGTGGTAGCGAGGTCCTATTGGAAACTAAGGGATATTAAGGCCTCCTTTTAATATAGCACCGGACCAAAGCATTAACACTTAGTGAATACATGAACTCCTCAAACTATGGTCATCACCGGGAGTAGTCCCAATTATTGTCACTTCGAGGTTACCGGATCATAACACATAGTAGGTGACTATAGACTTGCAAGATAGGATCAAGAACTCACATATATTCATGAAAACATAATAGGTTCAGATTTGAAATCATGGCACTCGGGCCCTAGTGACAAGCATTAAGCATAGCAAAGTCATAGCAACATCAATTTCAGAACATAATGGATACTAGGGATCAAACCCTAACAAAACTAACTCAATTACATGATAAATCTCACCAACCCATCACCGTCCAGCAAGCCTACGATGGAATACTCACGCACGGCAGTGAGCATCATGAAATTGGTGATGGAGGATGGTTGATGATGACGATGGCGACGGATTCCCCTCTCCGGAGCCCCGAACGGACTCCAGATCAGCCCTCCCGAGAGAGATTAGGTCTTGGCGGCGGCTCCGTGTCGTAAAACACGATGAATCCTTCCCTCTGATTTTTTTCTCCCCGAACGTGAATATATAGAGTTGGAGTTGAGGTTGGTGGAGCCTCAGGGGGCCCCACGAGGCAGGGGGCGCGCCCTCCACCCTTGTGGACAGGGTGTGGGGCCCCTGGTGTTGATTCTTTCGCCAGTATTTTTTATTAATTCCAAAAATATTCTCCGTGAAGTTTCAGGTCATTCCGAGAACTTTTATTTTTGCACAAAAATAACACCATGGAAATTCTGCTGAAAGCAGCGTCAGTCCGGGTTAGTTACATTCAAATCATGCAAGTTAGAGACCAAAACAAGGGCAAAAGTGTTTGGAAAATTAGATATGACGGAGACGTATCAACTCCCCCAAGCTTAAACCTTTGCTTGTCCTCAAGCAATTCAGTTGACAAACTGAAAGTGATAAAGAAAAACTTTTACAAACTCTGTTTGCTCTTGTTGTTGTAAATATGTAAAGCCAGCATTCAAGTTTTCAGCAAAGATTATGAGCTAACCATATTCACAATAACACTTAGGTCTCATGTTTACTCATATCAATGGCATAATCAACTAGCGACCAATAATAATAAATCTCGGATGACAACACTTTCTCAAAACAATCATAATATGATAAAACAAGATGGTATCTCGCTAGCCCTTCCTGAGACCGCAAAACATAAATCCAGAGCACCTCTAAAGATCAAGGACTGACTAGACATTGTAATTCATGGTAAAAGAGATCCATTCACAGTTATACTCATTGTAAATTAATAGTAATGCATGCAAATGACAGCGGTGCTCTCCAACTGGTGCTTTTTAATAAGAGGATGATGACTCAACATAAAAGTAAATAGATAGGCCCTTCGCAGAGGGAAGCAGGGATTTGTAGAGGTGCCAGAGCTCGAGTTTTGAAATAGAGATAAATAATATTTTGAGTGGCATACTTTCATTGTCAACATAACAACTGAGAGATCTCGATATCTTCCATGCTACACACATTATAGGCGGTTCCCAAACAGAATGGTAAAGTTTATACTCCCCCACCACCAACAAGCATCAATCCATGGCTTGCCCGAAACAACGGGTGCCTCCAACTAACAACAGTCCTGGGGGAGTTTTGTTTGCAATTATTTTGATTTGGTTTGAGCATGGGACTGGGCATCCCGGTTACCGGCCATTTTCTCGTGAGTGAGGAGCGGAGTCCACTCCTCGTGAGAATAACCCACCTAGCATGGAAGATACAGACAGCCCTAGTTGATACATGAGCTATTCGAGCATACAAAATAGAATTTCATTTGAAGGTTTAGAGTTTGGCACATACAAATTTACTTGGAACGACATGTAGATGCCGCATATAGGAAGGTATGGTGGACTCATATGGAATAACTTTGGGGTTTATGAAGTGGATGCCCAAGCAGTATTCCTGCTTAGTACAAGTGAAGGCTAGAAAAACACTGGGAAGCGACTAACTAGAGAGCGACAACAGTCATGAACATGCATTAAGATTAATGAACAATGGGTGGAAGCATGAGTAGGATATAAATCACCATGAACATAAATATCGTGGAGGCTATGTTGATTTTGTTACAACTACATGCGTGAACATGTGCCAAGTCAAGCCACTCGAATTGTTCAAAGGAGGACACCACCCTATCATACCACATCACAACCATTTTAATAACATGTTGGCACGCAAGGTAAACCATTATAAACTCCTAGCAAATTAAGCATGGCATGAGCAACTATAATCTCTAATTGTCATTGCAAACATGTTTCATTCATAATAGGCCGAATCAGGAACGACGAACTAATCATATTTACAAAAACAAGATAGGTCGAGTTCATACCAGCTTCTCCAATCTCAATCAGTCCATCATATATCGTCATTATTGCCTTTCACTTGCACGACCGAACTGTGTGGATAATAATAATAGTGCACATGCAATTGGACTAAGCTGGAATCTGCAAGCATTTAATACACAGGAGAAGACAAGGTAATATGGGCTCTTTGTTAAATCAACAATAATGCATATAAGAGACACTCAACATTTTCATCATGGTCTTCTCCTCTCGACCCCCAAAGAAAAGAAAGGAAATAAAACTATTTACACGGGAAAGCTCCCAACAAGCAAAAGAAGAACGGGAAACTTTTTGGGTTTTCTTTTAGTTATTACTACTATAGGCATGGAAAGTAAACTAGCTAGAAACTACAACTAATTTTTTTGGTTTTTCTTAAGTTTTTTCAAACACACAAGAAGAAGACTTAAAACAGAAAATAAACCAGCATGAATAGTACAATGAAAAAGTATGAGCACCGACAACTGGCATGAGTGTCTGAACATGAATGTAATGTCGTTGAGAAATACGTACTCCCCCAAGCTTAGGCTTTTGGCCTAAGTTGGTATGGGGCCACGGCTGGCCTGGCGGATATCCAAAGTTGTAGCTGGGGTCGTACTGAGATGCAGCGGCTACTGCCTGACGAGCTGCAGCTTGGAGGCGAGCTGCCTTCGTCCTCCTTTCATACTCGTTCGCCTCCTCCCTGGTTATAACATATCTCCTTTTTGCTTGAAAGTCAAAGAAAGTAGGAGCAGGGAGAGCAACATGGACAGTGCGACGTCTGTCGAAGATTAGTCGGTACTGGAGGAACTGTTCATTCCTCTCAACAAACTGATGGCGGACCATAGCGTTATAATCTAGATAAGCAGGAGGTAACTCCAAATCATTTCTATGTATGGGTACATCAAGATAATTAGCTACACGAGTTGCATAAATTCCACCAAACAAATCTCCACTTGTACCGTTATGATGCAACCTTCGTGCAACAATAGCCCCCAAGTTATATTGTTTATCACCTAATACCGCACTTTTGAGGACAGAAAGATCTGGAACGCACATGTGACAAGCTTCATCTTTACCGTTAATGCATCTACCTATAAAGAGAGCAAAATAATGTATGGAAGGAAAATGAATGCTCCCTATGGTAGCTTGTGTGATTTCTCTAGATTCCCCCACAGTGATACTAGCAAGAAAGTCTTTATATTCAGATTTGCAAGGTTCACTAACATTGCCCCACTGCGGGAGTTTGCAAGCATTACTAAAATCTTCTAGGTCCATGGTATATGATTTATCATTAAGATCAGATAAAACAGTGTGAGAATTGCGCGAAGATGTAAATTTAAACCTTCTCACAAAGGAATCAGTTAGGTAGTGGTATTGCGGGCACTTATCTGACACGAAGTCCTCGAGATCAACATTACACACATACGCGTCAAATTCATCCTTGATGCCTGCCCGGACCATGAACTCCTCTAACGGCCATTCGCAAGGCCGCACTTGAGCTTCCCTCGGTAGTTCTGTGTCCGGCTCATGTATCACGAGCCTTGGGCCTTGCTTCCTTGAGGAACCACCTTGGGACATTTTCCTAAACATATTTCTTCCTCTGAAAAATTTCTGAAATTTTTAGTGACTCAAAAATGAAAGTGAACCAAACTCAACAAGATTGATAGCAACTACGCCCACACGTGCCTAGAGGCTATATCATGCATTAAAACTACTTTGGACCATATAAATTTGACATGCAAGCTCAAGAATAGGGTCATCTAAGCAGCCAAAATTTGCAATAAATAAAGCACTAGAACAAAAACTAATTGGACCATTGGAGGAGTCACATACCGAAGAACAATCCCCCAAAACAGTTTTGTGAATGGAGCTTTGAGCAACGAGATCAAAAATGGCAGCAAGATGAGCTAGAACACGGGTTTGAGCTATGGGAGGATTTTTTCTGGAGGAAGATGAAGTGAGTGGGTGCTGGAATAAGTGGAGGGGGGTCCACGAGCAGGGGGCGCGCCCTGGACCCTCGTGGCTAGGTGGTGGCCCCCTCTGGAGTGTTCTTAGTGCCAGATATTCTTAAATATTCTACAAAAATCATATTTCATTTTCAGGACATTTGGAGAACTTTTATTTTTGGGGTATTTTTTTATTGCAAAGATAATTCAGAAAACAGACAGAAAATACTATTTTTGCTTTATTTAATCTAAATAACAGAAAGTAAAAGGAGAGTACAGAGAGTTGTGCTTTCTAACTTCATCCACCTCATGCTCATCAAAAGGAATCCACTAACAAGGTTGATCAAGTCTTGTTAACAAACTCATTCCGAATCGCATGAAACCGGAGAATTTTCGAATAGCACTAGGTTACCTCAACGGGGATATGCACGACCCCAACAATAAGAATATCATATTTCTTCTTGACAGTAGGAAGAGGAAATTCAAAACCTCCAATAGTAATCATTGGAATTTTTCCAATAGAATTGATACTGTGGACTTGAGGTTGTTTACTCGGAAAGTGTACCGTATGCTCATTACCATTAACATAAAAAGTGACATTGCCTTTGTTGCAATCAATAACAGCCCCTGCAGTATTCAAAAAGGGTCTACCAAGGATAATCGACATACTATCGTCCTCGGGAATATCAAGAATAACAGTCCGTTAAGATAGTAATGTTTGCAACCACAACAGGCACATCCTCACAAATATCGACAGGTATAGCAGTTGATTTATCGGCCATTGATAACCCACAAGTATAGGGGATTGCAACAGTTTTAAAGGGTAGAGTATTCAACCCAAATTTATTGACTCGACACAAGGGGAGCCAAAGAATATTCTCAAGTATTAGCAGTTGAGTTGTCAATTCAACCACACCTGGATAACTTAATGTCTGCAGCAAAGTATTTAGTAGCAAAGTAATATGGAAGTAACGGTAACGGTAGCAAAAGTAATATTTTTGGGTTTTGTAGTAATTGTAACAGTAGCAACGGTAAAGTAAATAAGCGGAGAACAATATGTGAAAAGCTCGTAGGCATTGGATCGGTGATGGAGAATTATGCCGGATGTGGTTCATCATGTAACAGTCATAACATAGAGTGACACAGAACTAGCTCCAATTCATGAATGTAATGTAGGCATGTATTCCGAATATAGTCATACGTGCTTATGGAAAAGAACTTGCATGACATCTTTTATCCTACCCTCTCGTGGCAGCGGGGTCCTAATGGAAACTAAGGGATATTAAGGCCTCCTTTTAATAGAGTACCGGACCAAAGCATTAACACATAGTGAATACATGAACTCCTCAAACTATGGTCATCACCGGGAGTGGTCCCGATTATTGTCACTTCGGGGTTGCCGGATCATAACACATAGTAGCTGACTATAGACTTGCAAGATAGGATCAAGAACTCACATATATTCATGGAAACATAATAGGTTCAAATCTGAAATCATGGCACTCAGGCCCTAGTGACAAGCATTAAGCATAGCAAAGTCATAGCAACATCAATCTCAGAACATAGTGGATACTAGGGATCAAACCCTAACAAACCTAACTCGATTACATGATAAATCTCATCCAACCCATCACTGTTCAGCAAGCATACGATGGAATTACTCACGCACGGCGGTGAGCATCATGAAATTGGTGATGGAGGATGGTTAATGATGACGACGGCGACGGATTCCCCTCTCCGGAGCCCCGAACGGACTCCAGATCAGCCCTCCCAAGAGAGTTTAGGGCTTGGCGGCGGCTCCGTATCATAAAACGCGATGAATCTTTCTCTCTGATTTTTTTCTCCCCGAACACGAATATATGGAGTTGGAGTTGAGGTCGGTGGAGCTCCAGGGGGCCCATGAGGCAGGGGGCGCCCCCCACCCTCGTGGCAAGGGTGTGGGCCCCCTGGCCTTGATTCTTTCGCCAGTATTTTTTATTATTTCCAAAAATAATCTCCGTGGAGTTTCAGGTCATTCCAAGAACTTTTGTTTCTGCACATAAATAACACCATGGCAATTCTGCTGAAAACAGCGTCAGTCCGGGTTAGTTCCATTCAAATCATGCAAGTTAGAGTCCAAAACAAGGGCAAAAGTGTTTGGAAAAGTAGATACGACGGAGACCTATCAACTCCCCCAAGCTTAAACCTTTGCTTGTCCTCAAGAAATTCAGTTGACAAACTGAAAGTGATAAAGAAAAACTTTTACAAACTCTGTTTGCTCTTGTTGTTTTAAATATGTAAAGCCAGCATTCAAGTTTTCAGCAAAGATTATGAACTAACCATATTCACAATAACTCTTAGGTCTCATATTTACTCATATCAATGGCATAATCAACTAGCGAGCAATAATAATAAATCTCGGGTGAAAAAACTTTCTCAAAACAATCATAATATGATATAACAAGATGGTATCTCGCTAGCCCTTTCTGAGACCGCAAAACATAAATGCAGAGCACCTTTAAAGATCAAGGACTGACTAGACATTGTAATTCATGGTAAAAGAGATCCAATCATAGTCATACCCAATATAAATTAACAGTAACGAATGCAAATGACAGCGGTGCTCTTCAGCTGGTGCTTTTTAATAAGAGGGTGATGACTCAACATAAAAGTAAATAGATAGGCCCTTCGCAGAGGGAAGCAGGGATTTGTAGGGGTGCCAGAGCTCGATTTTGAAATAGAGATAAATAATATTTTGAGCGGCATACTTTCATTGTCAACATAACAACCAAGAGATGGCGATATCTTCCATGCTACACACATTATAGGCGGTTCCCAAACAGAATGGTAAAGTTTATACTCCCCCTCCACCAACAAGCATCAATCCATGGCTTGCTCGAAACAACGAGTGCCTCCAACTAACAACAGTCCCGGGGGAGTTTTGTTTGCAATTATTTTGATTTGATTTGCTTAAAGCATGGGACTGGGCATCCCGGTGACCAGCCATTTTCTCATGAGTGAGGAGCGGAGTCCACTCCTCTTGAGAATAACCCGCCTAGCATGGAAGATACGGACAGCCCTAGTTGATACATGAGCTATTCGAGCATACAAAACAGAATTTCATTTGAAGGTTTAGAGTTTGGCACATACAAATTTACTTGGAACGGCAGGTAGATACTGCATATAGGAAGGTATAGTGGACTCATATGGAATAACTTTGGGGTTTAAGGGATTGGATGCACAAGCAGTATTCCCGCTTAGTACAGGTGAAGGCTAGCAAAAGACTGGGAAGCGACCAACTAGAGAACGACAACTGTCATGAACATGCATTAAAATTAATGAACACTGAGTGCAAGCATGAGTAGGATATAATCCACCATGAACATAAATATCATGAAGGCTATGTTGATTTTGTTTCAATTACATGTGTGAACATGTGCCAAGTCAAGTCACTCGAATCATTTAAAGGAGGATACCACCCCATCATACTGCATCACAACCATTTTAATAGCATATTGGCACGCAAGGTAAACCATTATAAGCTCCTAGCTAATTAAGCATGGCATAAACAACTAAATCTCTAATTGTCATTGCAAACAAGGTTATTAATAATAGGCTGAATCAGGAACGATGAACTAATCATATTTACAAAAACAAGAGAGGTCGAGTTCATACCAGCTTCTCTCATCTCAATCAGTCCATCATATATCGTCATTATTTCCTTTCACTTGCACGACCGAATGATGTGAATAATTAATAATAGTGCACGTGCATTGAACTAAGCTGGAATCTGTAGGCATTCAATATACAGGAGAAGACAAGGCAATATGGGCTCTTGGTTAAATCAACAATAATGCATAAAAGAGCCACTTTAACAATTTCATCATGGTCTTGTCCTATCGACCCCCAAAGAAAAGAAAAGAAATAAAACTATGTACACGGGAAAGCTCCCAACAAGCAAAAGAAGAACAGGAAATATTTTTGTGGGTTTTCTTTTTAATTATTACTGCTACAGCAAGAAAGTAAACTAGCTAAAAGCTACAATTAATTATTTTTTTCTTAAGGTTTATCAAACACACAAGAAGAAAGCATAAAAAGGAAAATAAACTAACATGGATAGTACAATGAAAGAGTATGAGCACCGACATCTAGCATGAGTGTGTGAACATAAATGTAATGTCGGTGAGAGATACGTACTCCCCCAAGCGTAGGCTTTTGGCCTAAGTTGGTCTATTGCCACGGCTGGCCTGGCGGATATCCAAAGTTATAGTTGGGGTCGTACTGAGATGCAGCAGTCATTGCATCGTCGGCTGCAGCTTGGAGGCGAGCTATCTCAGCCCTCCTCTTATACTCTTCCGCCTCCTCTCTGGTTATAAAATATCTCCCTTTTGCCTGAAAGTCAAAGAAAGTAGAAGAAGGGAGAGCGACGTGATAGGTGCATCGTCTGTCAAAGATTAGTCGGTACTGGAGGAACTGATCATTCCTCTCAACAAAATGATGACGAACCATAGCCTCATAATCCAAATAAGCAGGAGGCAACTCAATAACATCCTCACGTATGGTTACACCAAGAAAATTAGCTAAACGGGTTGCATAAATTCCACCAAAGAAATCTCCATTAAATCTATTATTATGCAACCTACGTGCAACAATGGCTCCCACATTATAATGTTTACCTCCTAATACAGCACTCCTAAGAACACTGAGATCAGGGACACATATGTGACATGCTTCGTCCTTACCATTTATGCACCTACCTATGAAGAGAGCAAAATAATGTATAGCAGGAAAATGAATGCTCCCTATGGTAGCTTGTGCTATATCTCTAGATTCACCCATAGTTATACTATCAAGAAAATCTCTAAACTCACATTTGCGAGGTTCACTAGTACTACCCCATTGTGGAAGTTTGCAAGCAGTGGTAAAATCCTCTAAGTCCATAGTATAAGAATTTTCATAAAGATCAAACAGGACAGTTTGAGAATTGCGTGAAGATGAAAATTCAAACCTCCTCACAAAGGAACTAGTGAGATAGTGGTACTGACGACACTTATCTGCCTCAAAGCTCACAAGATCAGCGTTACGCAAATATGCGTTAAATTCTTCCTTGATTCCTGCTTGATCCATGAAGTCCTCTGAAGGCCATTCACAAGCCCGCACTGGAGCGTCCCTTGGTGGTTCATCGTCAGCATCACGCATTGCGAGCCTGGGTCCTTGCTTCCTTCAAGGACCACCTTGGTACATTTTCCTAAACATATTTCTTCCTCTGAAAAAATTTCTGAAAATTTTAGTAACTTCAAATAAAAGTGAACCAAGCTCAACAAAATTGATAGCAACTACTCCTACAAGTGCCTAGAGCCTATATCATGCATTAGAACTACTTGGAACCATATTAATTTGACATGCAAGCTCAAGAACAGTGTCACCTAGGCAGCATAAATTTGTAATGAATAAAGCACTAGAACAAAAACTAATTGGACCATTGGAGGAGTCACATACCAAGGAACAATCCCCCAAAGCAGTTTTGTGAGAGGTGCTTTGAGCAAGGAGATCGAAAATCGCAGCAAAATGAGCTAGAACTCGTGCTTGAGCTGGATGGTGATTTTTTGGGAGGAAGAAGAAGTGTGTGGGTGCGGGAATAAGTGGAGGGGAGCCACCGTGGGCCCACGAGGCAGGGGCGCGCCCTGGACCCTCGTGCCCAGGTGCTTGCTCCCCCTGTTGTGTTCACAGTGCCAAATATTCTGAAATATTCCAGAAAAAATCATATTAAATTGGCAGGGCATTTGGGGAACTTTTATTTTCGGGGTATTTTTATATTGCACGGATAATTCGGAAAACAGACAGGAAAATACTATTTTTACTTTATTTCAACTAAATAACAAAAATTAAAAAAAGGGTACAGAAGGTTGTGCCTTCTAACTTCATCCATCTCATGCTCATCAAAAGGAATCCGCTAACGAGGTTGATCAAGTCTTGTTAACAAACTCATTCCGAATAACATGGAACCAGAGAAATTTCGAATAACACTATGTTACCTCAACGGGGATATGCACATCCCCAATAATAAGAATATCATATTTGTTCTTGACAGTAGGAAGAGGAAATTCGAAACCTCCAAAAATAATCGATGGAATTTTTCCAATAGAATTGATACTGTGGACTTGAGGTTGTTTCCTCAGAACGTGTACCGTATGCTCATTACCATTAACATGAAAAGTGACATTGCCTTTGTTGCAATCAATAACAGCCCCTGCAGTATTCAAAAAGGGTCTTCCAAGAATAATAGACATACTATCATCCTCGGGAATATCAAGAATAAGAAAGTCCGTTAAAATAGTAACGTTTGCAACCACAACAGGCACATCCTAACAAATACCGACAGGTATAGCAGTTGATTTATCAGCCATTTGCAAAGATATTTCAGTAGGTGTCAACTTATTTAAATCAAGTCTACGATATAAAGAAAGAGGCATAACACTAACACCGGCTCCAAGAACACATAAAGCAGTTCTAACATAATTTCTTTTAATGGAGCATGGTATAGTTGGTACTCCTGGATCTCCAAGTTTCTTAGGTATTCCACCCTTAAAAGTGTAATTAGCAAGCATGGTGGAAATTTAAGCTTCCGGTATCTTTCTTTTATTAGTAACAATTTCTTTCATGTACTTAGCATAAGGATTCATTTTGAGCATATCAGTTAAACGCATACGCAAAAAGATAGGTCTAATCATTTCAGCAAAGAGCTCAAAAATCCTCATCATCCTTTTTCTTGGATGGTTTGGGAGGAAAAGGCATGGGTTTCTGTACCCATGGTTCTCTTTCCTTACCGTGCTTCCTAGCAACAAAGTCTCTCTTATCATAACGTTGATTCTTTGATTGTGGGTTATCAAGATCAATAGCAGGTTCAATTTCTACATCATTATCATTGCTAGGTCGAGCATCATCATCAACATTATAACTGGGTTCATGTTCATTACCAGATTGTGTTTCGGCATCATAAATAGAAATATCATTTGGATTCTCAGGTGTTTCAGCAATAGGTTCACTAGAAGCATGCAAAGTCCTATCATTTTTCTTTTTCTTATTTTTAGAAGGACTAGGTGCATCAATATTATTTCTCTGAGAGTCCTGCTCAATTCTCTTAGGATGGCCTTCAAGATACAAAGGTTCCTGAGTCATTTTACCAGTTCTAGTAGCCACTCTAACAGCATAATCATTATTCTTACTATTTAATTCATTGAGCAAATCATTCTGAGCTTTAAGTACTTGTTCTACTTGAGTGGTAACCATAGAAGGATGTTTACTAATGAGTTTAAGTTCACCTTTAACTCTAGACATATAATCACCCAAGTGTTCAATCATATAAGCATTTTGTTTTAATTGTCTACCAAAATAAGCATTAAAATCTTCTTGCTTAACCATAAAATTATCAAACTCATCCAAACATTGGCTAGCAAACTTAGTAGGAGGGATTTCAGCTTTATCATATCTATAGAGAGAATTTACCTTTACTACCTGTGTCGGGTTATCAAGGCCATGTGTTTCTTCAATAGGTATTGGATTAAGATCATATATTTCTTCAACAAGCGGTAAATTAAGACCATGTATTTCTTCAATAGGAGGTAAATTCTTAACATCTTCAGCTTTTATACCTTTTTGCTTCATAGATTTCTTTGCCTCTTGCATATCTTCCGGACTGAGAAATAGAACACCCCTTTTCTTCGGAGTTGGTTTAGGAATAGGCTCAGGAGTTGGCTCAGGAAGTGTCCAATTATTTTCATTAATCAACATATTATTCAATAGAATTTCAGCTTCATCCGGTGTTCTTTCCCTGAAAACAGAACCAGCACAACTATCCAGGTGGTCTCTGGAAGCATCGGTTAGTCCATTATAAAAGATATCAAGTATTTCATTCTTCTTGAGAGGATGATCAGGCAAAGCATTAAGTAATTGGAGAAGCCTCCCCCAAGCTTGTGGGAGACTCTCTTCTTCAATTTGCACAAAATTATATATATCCCTTAAAGTAGCTTGTTTCTTATGAGCAGGGAAATATTTAGCAGAGAAGTAATAAATCATATCCTGGGGACTACGCACACAACCAGGATCAAGAGAATTAAACCATATCTTAGCATCACCTTTTAATGAGAATGGAAATATTTTAAGGATATAAAAGTAGCGAGTTCAGGGTGGCTATATCATTTAATTTAGTAAGATGTCCCACAACAATTTCAGATTCATAGCCATAGAAAGGATCAAATTCAACCAAAGTAATTATATCAGGATCAATAGAGAATTCATAATCCTTATCAGTAACAAAGATAGGTGAAGTAGCATAAGCAGGATCATATTTCATTCTAGCATTCAGAGTTTTTTGTTTAAGGTTAGCTAATAATTTCTTAAGATCACTTCTATCATTGCAAGCAAGAAAGTCTCTAGTAGTTTCTTCATCCGTAACATAGCCCTCAGGCACAGGCAATTCATATTTATTGGGAGAGTCTTCATCACCACTTTCATCAAAATTATCAGTTTCAATAATTTCATTCTCTCTAGCCCTAGCAAGTTTTTCATCCAGAAATTCACCCAGAGGCACAGTAGTATCAAGCATAGAAGTAGTTTCATCATAAGTATCATGCATAGCAGAAGTGGCATCATCAATAACATGCGACATATCAGAATTCATAGCAGAAGCAGGTTTAGGTGTCGCAAGCTTACTCAAAACAGAAGGTGAACCAAGTGCAGAGCTAGATGGCAGTTCCTTACCTCCCCTCGTAGTTGAGGGATAAATTTTAGTTTTCTCGTCTTTCAAGTTCCTCATAATGACCAGCAGATATAAATCCCAAGTGACTCAAAGAATAGAGCTATGCTCCCTGGCAACGGCACCAGAAAATAGTCTTGATAACCCACAAGTATAGGGGATCGCAACAGTTTTCGAGGGTAGAGTATTCAACCCAAATTTATTGACTCGACACAAGGGGAGCCAAAGAATATTCTCAAGTATTAGTAGTTGAGTTGTCAATTCAACCACACCTGGATAACTTAATATCTGCAGCAAAGTATTTAGTAGCAAAGTAATATGGAAGTAACGGTAATGGTAGCAAAAGTAATATTTTTGGTTTTTGTAGTAATTGTAACAGTAGCAACGGTAAAGTAAATAAGCGGAGAACAATATGTGAAAAACTCGTAGGCATTGGATCGGTGATGGAGAATTATGCCGGATGTGGTTCATCATGTAACAGTCATAACATAGGGCGACACAGAACTAGCTCCAATTCATCAATGTAATGTAGGCATGTATTCCGAATATAGTCATACGTGCTTATGGAAAAGAACTTGCATGGCATCTTTTGTCCTACCCTCCCGTGGCAGCGGGGTCCTAATGGAAACTAAGGGATATTAAGGCCTCCTTTTAATAGAGTACCGGACTAAAGCATTAACACATAGTGAATACATGAACTCCTCAAACTATGGTCATCACCGGGAGTGGTCCCGATTATTGTCACTTCGGGGTTGCCGGATCATAACACATAGTAGCTGACTATAGACTTGCAAGATAGGATCAAGAACTCACATATATTCATGGAAACATAATAGGTTCAGATCTGAAATCATGGCACTCGGGCCCTAGTGACAAGCATTAAGCATAGCAAAGTCATAGCAACATCAATCTCAGAACATAGTGGATACTAGGGATCAAACCCTAACAAAACTAACTCGATTACATGATAAATCTCATCCAACCCATCACCGTCCAGCAAGCCTACGATGGAATTACTCACACACGGCAGTGAGCATCATGAAATTGGTGATGGAGGATGGTTGATGATGATGACGGCGACGGATTCCCCTCTCCGGAGCCCTGAACGGACTCCAGATCAGCCCTCCCGAGAGAGTTTAGGGCTTGGTGGCGGCTCCGTATCGTAAAACGCGATGAATCTTTCTCTCTGATTTTTTCTCCCTGAACACGAATATATGGAGTTGGAGTTGAGGTCGGTGGAGCTCCAGGGGGCCCACGAGGCAGGGGCGCGCCCAGGGGCAGGCGCGCCCCCCACTCTCGTGGCAAGGGTGTGGGCCCCCTGGCCTTGATTCTTTCGCCAGTATTGTTTATTATTTCCAAAAATAATCTCCGTGGAGTTTCAGGTCATTCCGAGAACTTTTGTTTCTGCACATAAGTAACACCATGGCAATTCTGCTGAAAACAGCATCAGTCCGGGTTAGTTCCATTCAAATCATGCAAGTTAGAGTCCAAAACAAGGGCAAAAGTGTTTGAAAAAGTAGATACGACGGAGACGTATCAGCCATTTGCAAAGATATTTTAGTAGGTGTCAACTGATTCAAATCAAGTCTATGATATAAAGAGAGAGGCATAACACTAACACCGGCTCCAACATCACACAAAGAAGTTTTAACATAGTTTCTTTTAATGGAGCATGGTATAGTTGGTACTCCTGGATCTCCAAGTTTCTTTGGTATTCCACCCTTAAAAGTATAATAAGCAGGCATGGTGGAAATTTCAGCTTCCGGTATCTTTCTTTTATTTGTAACAATTTCTTTCATATACTTAGCATAAGGATTCATTTTAAGCATACCAGTCAAACGCATACACAAAAAGATAGGTCTAATCATTCCAGCAAAGCGCTCAAAATCCTCATCATCCCTTTTCTTGGATGGTTTAGGAGGAAAAGGCATGGGTTTCTGATCACATGGTTCTCTTTCTTTACCGTGCTTCCTAGCAACGAAGTCTCTCTTATCATAACGTTGATTCTTTGATTGTGGGTTATCAAGATCAACATCAGTTTCAATCTCTACATCATTGTTATTGCTAGGTTGAGCATCAACATGAACATCATCATTAATATTATCACTAGGTTCATGTTCATTACCAAATTGTGTTTCAGCATCAGAAATAGAAATATCATTGGGATTCTCAGGTGTGTCAACAACAGGTTCACTAGAAGCATGCAAAGTCCTATCATTTTTCTTTTTCTTCTTCTTAGAAGAACTAGGTGCATCAACATTAGTTCTCTGAGAATCTTGCTCAATTCTCTCAGGGTCGCCCTCAGGATACAAAGGTTTCTGTGTCATTCTACCCCCTCTAGTCACAACTCTAACAGCATTATCATTTTTCTTATTATTTAATTCATTGAGAAAATCATTCTGATCTTTAAGCACTTGTTCTACTTGAGTGGTAACCATAGAAGCATGTTTACTAATAAGTTTAAGTTCACCTTTAGCTTTAGACATATACTCACTCAAGTGTTCAGTCATATAAGCATTATGTTTCAATTGTCTACCAACATAAGCATTGAAGTTTTCTTGTTTAACAGTAAAATTATCAAACTCATCCAAGCATTGGCTAGCAGACTTATAACGAGGAATATCACCTTCATCAAATCTATAGAGAGAATTTACCTTTACTACCTGTGTCGGGTTATCAAGACCATGTATTTCTTCAATAGGTGGTAAATTCTTAACATCTTCGGCTTTAATACCCTTTTCTTTCATAGATTTCTTTGCCTCTTGCATATCTTCAGGACTGAGAAATAGAATACCCCTTTTCTTCGGAGTTGGTTTAGGAGTTGGTTCAGGAAGTGTCCAATTATTATCATTACTCAACATATTATTCAATAGCAATTCAGCTTGATCAACAGTTCTTTCCCTGAAAACACAACCAGCACAACTATCCAGGTGGTCTCTGGAAGCATCGGTTAGTCCACTATAAAAGATATCAAGTATTTCATTTTTCTTGAGAGGATGATCAGGCAAAGCATTAAGTAATCAGAGAAGCCTCCCCAAGCTTGTGGGAGACTCTCTTCTTCAATTTGCACAAAATTATATATTTCCCTTAAGGCGGCTTGTTTCTTATGAGCGGGGAAATATTTAGCAGAGAAGTAATAAATCATATCCTGGGGACTACGCACACAACCAGGAGCAAGAGAATTAAACCATGTTTTAGCATCACCCTTTAATGAGAACGGAAATAACTTAAGGATATAGTAGTAACGAATTTTTTCCTCATGAGTGAATAGGGTGGCTATAACATTTAATTTAGTAAGATGTGCCACAACAGTTTCAGATTCATAGCCATAAAAAGGATCAGATTCAACGTAAGTAATTGACTCGGGGTTGACAGAGAAATCATAATCCTTATTAGAAATACAGATAGGTGAAGTAGCAAAAGCAGGGTCATATTTCATTCTAGCATTCAAGGATTTTTCTTTCAGCTTAGCTAACAGTTTCTTAAGATCATATCTATCTTTGCAAGCAAAAAAGTCTCTAGCAGTTTCTTCATCCATAACATAACCCTCAGGTACATCAGGCAATTCATATCTAGGGGGAGAATCTTCATCATCACTTTCATCAACATTATCGGTTTCAATAATTTCATTCTCTCTAACCCTAGCAAGTTGTTCATCAAGAAATTCACCTAATGGCAGAGTATTATCAAGCATAGAAGTGGTTTCATCATAAGTATCATGCAAAGCAGAAGTGGCATCATCGATAACATACGACATATCAGAATCAATATCAGGAGTAGGTGTCACAAGTTTACTCAAAACAGAAGATGAATCAAGTGCAGAGCTAGATGTCAGTTCCTTACCTCCCCTCGTAGTTGAGGGATAAATCTTGGTTTTTTCGTATTTCAAGTTCCTCATAGTGATCAACAGATATAAATCCCAAGTGACTCAAAGAATAGAGCTATGCTCCCCGGCAACGGCGTCAGAAAATAGTCTTGATAACCCACAAGTATAGGGGATCGCAACAGTTTTCGAGGGTAGAGTATTCAACCCAAATTTATTGATTCGACACAAAGGGAGCCACAGAATATTCTCAAGTATTAGCAGTTGAGTTGTCAATTCAACCACACCTGGAAGAATTAATATCTGCAGCAAAGTATTTAGTAGCAAAGTAGTATGGAAGTAACGATAATGGTGGCAAAAGTAACAGTAGCAGCTTTGTAGTAATTGTAACAGTGGCAACGGAAAAGTAACAATGCAAAGATCAATATGTGAAAAGCTCGTAGGCATTGGATCAGTGATGGATAATTATGTCGGATGTGATTCCTCATGCAAGAGTTATAACCTAGGGTGACACAGAACTAGCTCCAGTTCATCAATGTAATGTAGGCATGTATTCCGAATAAAGTCATACGTGCTTATGGAAAAGAACTTGCATGAAATCTTTTGTCCTACCCTCCCGTGGCAGCGGGGTCCTATTGGAAACTAAGGGATATTAAGGCCTCCTTTTAATAGAGTATCGGACCAAAGCATTAACACTTAGTGAATACATGAACTCCTCCAACTACGGTCATCACCAGGAGTGGTCCCGATTATTGTCACTTCGGGGTTACCGGATCATAACACATAGTAGGTGACTATTGACTTGCAAGATAGGATCAAGAACTCACATATATTCATGAAAACATAATAGGTTCAGATCTGAAATCATGGCACTCGGGCCCTAGTGACAAGCATTAAGCATAGCAAAGTCAGAGCAACATCAATCTCAGAACATAATGGATACTAGGGATCAAACCCTAACAAAACTAACTCGATTACATGATAAATCTCATCCAACCCATCACCGTCCAGCAAGCCAACGATGGAATACTCACGCACGGTGGTGAGCATCATGAAATTGGTGATGGAGGATGGTTGATGATGACGACGGCGACGGATTCCCCTCTCCGGAGCCCCGAACGGACTCTAGATCAGCCCTCCCGAGAGAGATTAGGGCTTGGCGGCGGCTCCGTATCTTAAAACGCGATGAATCCTTCTCTCTGATTTTTTTCTCCCCGAACGTGAATATATAGAGTTGGAGTTGAGGTCGGTGGAGCCTTAGGGGGGCCACAAGGCAGGGGGCCCGCCCCAGGGGGTGGGCGCGCCCACCACCCTTGTGGACAGGGTGTGGGCCCCCTGGTGTTGATTCTTTCGCCAGTATTTTTTATTCATTCCAAAAATATTCTCCGTGAAGTTTTAGGTCATTCTGAGAACTTCTATTTATGCACAAAAATAATACTGTGGCAATTCTGCTGAAAACAACGTCACTCCGGGTTAGTTCCATTCAAATCATGCAAGTTAGAGTCCAAAACAAGGGCAAAAGTGTTTGGAAAAGTAGATACGATGGAGACGTATCACTGGACTATGTGACTGAGGTCATCGGCGTCTGGAGGCCGGATATACGTGCCTTGAAAGTTGTCTCTAAAGGCTTCTTCCAAGTCTTCCTAACTTTCGATAGAGTTTTCTGGGAGGTTGTTTAACCAGTGCCGAGCTGGTCCCTTAAGTTTTAGTGGGAGGTATTTTATGCCATGTAGATCATCCCCGCGAGCCATGTGAACATGGAGAAGAAAATCTTTGATCCATACTGCGGGATCTGTTGTGCCATCATATGATTCGATGTTCACGGGTTTAAACCCTTCTAGGAACTGGTGCTCCATTACCTCATCGGTGAAGCATAGGGGGTGTGCGGCGCCTCTGTATCGGGCCGTGTCACGACGCAGTTTGGATGAAGTCTGTATGCGGTTTTCGGCCCGGGCGTGGTTATGCTTGTCGCGCCAGGCTTGATAGTCGTCTTCTCGCGCCGGGGCACGCCCCCGTGACCCATAGATTGATCTGGTCTGACCGGCTCTATTTTCGAGGTCCTGTCGTAGGTCATAGGTGTATCCCCGAGCTATTGTTTTTCTGCCTTTACGGCGAGGTGGTGCGGGCTGGTGTTCGGCTTGAGTTGCCGTTCTGTCCCAGCCACGTGGTGGTCGGTCCGGTCCGTCAGTAGCTTTACGCGCTGGTGGTATGGGCTCCAACGCCTCATCGTCGAATTGGGGTCGCAGCTTGCACTGTGGGTAACTCTTAGCTGGGCATTCAAGGCCGTATTCCTCGGCTGCCAGGACGTTAGTCCATCTGCCATTGAGCAGATCTTGATCAGCTTGAAGTTGCTGCTGCTTCTTTTTTAGGCTTCTTGCAGTGGCTATTAGCTGGTGCTTAAAGCGCTCTTGTTCAAGTGGTTCCTCTGGCACGATAAAATCTTCGTCACCGAGGCTCACGTCGTCCTTGGAGAGTGGTAGATAGTTCCTATCCTCCGAGTCCTCGTTCCTTGCTAGCATGTCAGGGTCAACTTGCCCGTCCTCCCTATCATCTTGCTCGGATGTTGGTTCGATGGGGGCTTCTTGGTCTTCGGCATTCTTCAGATTATTATTGTCCCTGGTGCCGGTATTGCTATCTTTTCCGTGACGCGATTTAGAGCGGTGCCGCTGACGTCGACGTTTTGGTGGTATCTCAGGAGGTTCGTACTCAACTGGATCCTTCTCATCATCGTCGTCACCTTCTTTAGGTGTGTCCACCATGTACACGTCATATGAGGAAGTGGTCGTCCAGCGTCCGGTGAACGGCGGGTTTTGGGCCTGTTCCTCTCCAGCATCGTCGTCCATACCGTCGATGTCTTCAGAGGCGTAATCGAGCATGTCGGTTAGATCCTCGATAGTGGCTATGAAGTGGGTGGTGGGTGGGAAGTAAAATTCCCTGCACTCAGCCCCTAGTCCGGGCTGGGCACAATTCAGAAGCGATTCCTCTGTGATGGTGAGGGATCGCATTAAGTCCAAAGCCTTGTTTAAGAGCGAGGTTTGGACGGGGAAGCGAGAGTCCGTGGAGTTGGGCGGGACAGAAGTTCCCTGGCCGAGCTCACATGACGCGGACTTCGAGGGTTCGGAGCTAGTGCCAGAGAAGAGTCCGGCTTTATGATGATAGAGGGAGCCTGACGTAACTCCGGGCCTGCCGGCGATGCTATCCCCTTCGGTTCTCTCCAGTATCGAGCTCTATAGCTGCAGGGAGTCCGGCGGGCTCTAAACTCCCATCTTCGGACCTGGTGACGTGCTCCGGCTCTAATGCCAGAGCGGTGGTTGGGGCCGCGAACCCTTGGAAGATCAAGTCTCCTCGGATATCAGCGACATAGTTCAGATTTCCAAAACTAATCTGATGACCAGGGGCATAGCTGTCGATCTGCTCTAGGTGGCCAACCGAGTTGGCCCGCAGTGTGAAGCCGCCGAATACAAAAATTTGTCCGGGGAGAAAAATCTCCTTCACGGCAGCATCGTTGTAGGTGATCGATGGAGCCATCGAGCCTTTCGACGACCGCACAGTGGAACTCTCAATGAAAGCACCAATGTCGGTGTCAAAACCGGCAGATCTCGGGTAGGGGTCCCGAACTGTGTGTCTAAGGATCGAAGGTAACAGGAGACAGGGACATGATGTTTACCCAGGTTCGGGCCCTCTTAATGGAGGTAATACCCTACTTCCTGCTTGATTGACTTTGATGAGTATAGGGATTACAAGAGTTGATCTACCTTGAGATCGTAATGGCTAAACCCTAGATGTCTAGCCTGTATGATTATGATTTCATCTACGGACTAAGCCCTTCGGTTTATATAGACACCGGAGGGGGCTAGGGTTGTACAGAGTCGGTTTACAGAGAGAGGAATCTTCATATCCGAACGCTAAGCTTGCCTTCCACGCCAAGGAGAGTCCCATCCGGACACGAGGGGAAGCCTTCTATCTTGTACCTTCTTGGCCCACCAGTCCGGCCCACATCGCATAGCCCGGACGCCCAGGGACCCCCTAATCCAGGACTCCCTCAGTATCCATCCCACCAACGAAAATGACTCAGAGCTACGAACACTCTCCATGCTAGATATGCCATAGGCGGTTCCCAAACAGAAAATAAAGTTTATTCCTTTTTCCACCATACTTTCACTTTCCATGGCTAGCCGTATCCACGGGTGCCCTCCATACCAACACTTTCCAAGGAATCTATTATTAGACAAAATAAAGTAAATTCATTTTTGCATTTCGGGACTGGGCATCCCTAAAACCTTTGCCTTACTCTCGTGCAATGACAAGTGAATAAACACTCATCATGAGAATAACACATCTAGCATGGAAAATATTAGCCACCCGTTACCATTCCGCGAGCGAAACAAACACACAAAAGAGAAGTTTATTTTGAAAATTAGAGATGGCACATGCAAATTTGCTTAGAACGACAAAAGAATACCGCATATAGGTAGATATAGTGGACTCATGTGGCAAAACTGGTTTAAAGGATTTTGGATGCACAAGTAGAGATCATACTTGGTGCAAAATGAAGGCTAGCAAAAAGATTGAGAAGCGACCAACCAAGAAATGAATAATCTCATAAGCAAGCATTAAGCATAATTAACACCGAATAATGCACCACAAGTAGGATATAATTTTCATTGCATGATTATTGACTTTCGTGCATGCATAGGGAATCACAAACCTTAACACCAATATTCTTACTAAAGCACAATTACTCATCAACATAACTCAGATATCACATCATCATATCTCAAAACTATTACTAAGAATCAAGTTTATTTTGTCCAATGATCTTCATGACATTTTTTCTTTATCCTTCTTGGATATCTATCACTTTGGGACTAATTTTCATGTGTTGCTTTTCATAAGCTCAAACAAATATAAGGGAAGATCATGAGCATAACAAATTTTCTTTCTCTAAAAATAATTTAAGTGAAGCAAGAGAGAATTTCTTTAAAATTTTACTAACTCTCAAATAAATCTAAGTGAAGCAAGAGAGCATTTCTTCGAAAATAATGAGCAGTGGTCTTTAGTTTCTGTCTATGGGCCATGTCAGGGGGAAGCCAGGGATAACTTTGTGGCCTGGTTATACAACTTAAATATTCCAATTGATGATAATTGGTTAATCATTGGAGATTTTAATTTCATCAGGTCCTCTGAAAACAGAAATTTACCAGGGGGAGATGTTAATGATATCTTTATCTTCAATGAAATTATTGGTCACCTGGGTTTGCCTGAATTGCCACTTAAGGGGAGGTCTTATACTTGGTCTAACATGCAAGATTCCCCTTTGTTGGAGCAGCTGGATTGGTTCTTTACTTCCACTAACTGGATATCTGTTTATCCTTTTACTGAAGCACTTCCTTTGGCTAGAACTGCTTCAAACCATGTGCCTTGTGTTGTGGTAATTAAAACCTCCATTCCTAAGTGTAAAATCTTCAGATTTGAGAATTACTGGGTGCACATGGAGGGTTTCTTGGAGTGTGTGCAGAAATCTTGGAGCAAACCATCTAATAAATCTCACTCCTCTACAATCATTGCTGATAAGCTGAAAACTCTCAGGCGGGACCTAAAGAGGTGGCAAACTAGTTTTTCCAAGATGAAGCTGCTCATCTCTAGTTGCAACAAGGTCATTTTACTGCTAGATAACTTGGAGGAGCTCAGGCCTCTATTTAGGCAGGAATTTAATTTCAGGAAAATTGTCAAACTACATTTGGAAAATTTGTTGCATACACAGTTTTTGTACTGGAAGAAGAGATGTACTATTAGATACATCAAAGTGGGTGAGGAAAACACTAAATTTTTCCATGCCATGGCCACAGAAAGGTTTAGAAGAAACTCTATTGCTAGCTTGCAGCAGCCTGATGGTGCTGTTATTTCTGATCACTCTCAAATGGAAGGTATGATCTGGAGTGCTTTTAAAGGAAGGATGGGAGTTTCAAGAGGAATTGTTATGGGTTTTGATCTGTCTGTCCTACTACAACATGTGCCTGGCCTTGAGGTTTTGACAAAACCCTTTACAATTGAGGAAATGGACCTGGTGGTCAAGCATATGCCCATTGATAAAGCCCTGGACCAGATGGTTTCAATGGCCTCTTCTTCAAGAAGTGCTGGCACATTATTAAGCATGAGTTCTATGCTTTAGCTCAGGATTTTTATGATGGTAAAGCCAGCTTGGAAAACATAAATGAGTCTTTCATCACTTTGATTCCTAAGAAACTTTCACCTGAAGTGGTTGGAGATTACAGGCCTATTTCTTTGACTGGCATGGGTATTAAGTTTCTGTCCAAAATGGTAGCCAATAGATTTCAGGAATTGATAATGATGTGCATCCATAAAAACCAGTATGGTTTCATTAAGTCTAGGACTATTCAAGACTGCATTGGGTGGACATTGGAATATTTGCATCAGTGTCATCAGTCCAAAAGGCCCATTTTGATTCTCAAACTAGATTTTGAGAAAGCTTTTGACTCCATTGAACATGAAGCTATCTTTCAGATCATGAAGCACAAGGGTTTTAATGACAAATGGATTAGTTGGGTGAAATCTCTTTTGTCATCTGGGACCTCCTCTGTTCTGCTTAATGGTGTGCCTGGGAAAAAATTTGTCTGTAAAAAAGGGGTTAGACAAGGAGACCCAGTATCCCCTCTTCTTTTTGTTCTTGCTGCAGATCTCTTGCAATCTGTGGTCAATGACATGCATACCAGAGGGGAAATTAAATTGCATATTCCCTATCATGACAAGGACTACCCAATTGTGTAGTATGCCGATGACACTTTGATTGTGGTATCTGCTGATGAAGCACGGCTTTTGGCTCTTAAGAAAATGTTGCTGGTTTTTTCTCAGTCCACTGGCCTGGAGGTTAATTACCACAAATCTTCTATGATCCCAATAAATGTTTCCCAGGAGGAAATCCAGAGATTGGCATCCATTTTTGGTTGTCAAGTGGGAAAGATGCCCTTCACCTATCTAGGTTTACCAGTTGGAACTACCAAACCTGCAATGTCTGATGTGCTGCCTCTGGTTACTTGCATGGAGATGAGAATGTCTGCTAGTTCATCTTTCCTTGCTCAGGGAGGTCGACTGCAATACTTAAACTCTGCTTTGTCCTCCTTACCAATTTTCTTCCTCTGCAGTTTGCTTATTGCTCCTGGTATTCTGAAGCAACTGCAGAGAATTCAAAGGCAGTGCTTATGGAGAAAAAATAGGCAAGAACCTGCTCCTTCTCTGGCTGCTTGGGATCTGATTTGTAGGCCCAAAAACAAAGGAGGGCTTGGCATCCTAGACCTTGGTTTTCAAAATGTGGCCCTCTTATTGAAGCATGTCAATAAGTTCCTCAACAAGGCTGAAATTCCTTGGGTACATCTCATTTGGAACTCATATTACCATGAGCTTGTCCCACAAGGAACCACTCCATGTGGGTCTTTCTGGTGGAAGGATATTCTTAAACTCATGGATCAATTCAGAGAAGTCACATGGGTTAAAGTTAATGAGGGTGACACTGCTCTTTTCTGGCAGGATAAATGGCAGCTTGGAAACTCTGTCTTGCCTTTGCAGCACAGGTTTCCCAGGTTATTTTCTTATGTCAAAGATGCTCTGGTCTCAGTCAAGGATGGATTTTCTGCCCATGACCTGATCTCTTGTTTCATCTCCCACTTTCTGAGCAGGCACACAATGAGCTTCTGGTTCTGAAATCTCTTATGCTGAATCATGAGAGGACTTCTAATCTGATGGATGTTTGGTCTTGGCATGGCTCTAACAAACCCTATACTGCCAAACAGTTTTATGTATCCAGGTTCATTAATCATACTTTTAACCCTGTCTTGACTGGGATTTGGAGGAGCTGCTGCACCATGAAGATCAAGGTCTTTACCTGGATGCTAATAATGGACAGGCTCAACACCAAGGATATGGTGGAAAGAAGGCATTGGCATATAGATGATGGAGTTAATTGTGTGCTTTGTCCCACTCACACCAGGGAAGATAGGGATCATCTTTTCTTCAACTGTAATTTTAGTCAGAGGGTTTGGAATTTTCTCCAGATTGATTGGGAAGCTGGAAATGACATGGGCCAAATTGTGCTCAATGCTAAGAGAAAATTTGCACACCCTTTCTTTGCTGAAGTGGTCTTCACTGCTTGCTGGAATATCTGGATCATCAGAAATGGAAAAGTTTTTAGATAGGAAAGGCCCAGTTTTAATAGGTGGAGAGGGGATTTTGTGAATGATATGCTTTTACTTTCTCACAGAATCAAGGTGAGGTTCAAGGAAGACCTGGTTAGATGGGTCTCCTTTCTCCCTCCTTACATGTATTTTTGTTTTCTTTTCCTTCTTAGCTACTCCTGGTAGCCTTTGTAATCCTTGTAATTATGTTATATTAAATCAATAAATGGCTGTGGGGACTTTTGTGACACCCAAAAAAAATTATTTGGTTTTTTCAAACTTTTATTTAAAATTGAGGGATGTTATTTAATATTTTCTTCTAAAGAACTCTCCCTCTCAAAAACTTTCTTTTATGACAAGTGTTTTGTTTGGATTCACCCAAGACTTGATTTTTGGTCTTAGAGGTCTTTCCATCTTATGTGGACTCAAAACCAAATGCTTTTCATTTGGGAAATTTCTTTTGAAAAATCTTTTAAATAATCCTATGGCCTTTGGAGTGATCTTTTTCCCTTTTCAAAATCTCCTCTTGCCATGACCTAAGTGGAAACCACCTCCCAAAAGCCATCTCCCATCTTTGTGTCAAGATACACTTCAAATCCAGCAAGTTGAACCTTCCCATGAATTTTTCTTCCATTTAATTCTTATCAAAAATAATTTCTGCCCTCTACTTTGGCTCTTGGAGATTTACAAAGGAGCTACCCTTTCTACTTTGAGTTTTGCCTCCAAACCAATTTCCCTAGCTAGTCCTTAGAGCCCTCAACCAAGATCCATGAAGATCCACTGGTCTCCAGTTCAAAATTTTCAAATTGAACTTGCTGCAAGTTTGGACCATATTTGCCAAATTTGATGAAATTCAATTGTTTTCTCCTCCTAAAAATCTGAGTAAATTCAGGCAGCCTCTGGATGCATTGAGAGGTCACCTCACCAAGTCCCAGCTCCAGAAAAAAAATTCTTCATGCCAAATCATTTCGTCGAACACCTGAAGGGCACTGTTCCTGTCAAGTTCAGAAGTTCAGAGAAACAGTTTCAGAAGCTGTTGTCGTTTTCTTCAGAACCTTTCGTCGATCTCGCCAGTAGCCACGGTGGCGCCTTGCTCCCTGTTCCCTCCTTCTTATCCCTGCGCCGCACGATCGCCTGGAGGTTTGCGGGCGTCGGCGACGAGCAGGAGGAGGTGCGCCACCCCGTGAGCGTCGGCAGCAGCGGCCTTTGCGGCTGCCAGAGAGAAGCGCAGCGTTGGACGGCGCCGTCCAGCACCGCCCAAGCCACCAGAGGCCACCGCGTGGCCATCCACTCACCCGTGCTCGCTGCAGTCAGTCGTCGTGAACTAGTAGGCGCGGAGCGCGCTCCCTGCCGCCGCCGTGCCCGTACGGCCATCCCGTCGAGGATCGGCGCATTATGCCTAGCCCGACCGAGGTTTGGCGGGGGAACGGCACCACTGATCCTCCCTGATGGTGCCTAGCCGCTTAAACCCCCTGCCCAACCTCTGCCTCGCCGTAATCGCTCGCCGGAGCTATCCTGTTCACGGCCACCCCCTCGGATCGCCTATAAAAGGAGGCCCCGAGCTCGAACTCGAACCCACACCACCTCTACACACCACCAATACCATGCCAAGCCACTGGAAGAGCCCCGAGGGAGCCTTCTTCCCCAACTCCGGCCGCCTCGACCCGCCACGGGATCCAGCGCGATTCACTCCCGTGCGTGCACCCCTACCCCTCAGCTCTTGCCAGTAGCCTCCTAGTACATCCACTCTTCTGACCCGCGCATCAATTTGGAGTTTGCAGCACCCACCGGAGTACTCCACCATCGCCCGAACCACCGTCCGCCGGAGAAAGTGTCGCCGTCGACGTGGTGCTCTCCGACGGTCAAGTCCACCACCCACCGACGCGGAAGAACACCCTGAACCTCTTGGTACCCTCCGATCTCTCTGCCTCGCCGTGGTTCAACGCCGGCGACCACCGCAGCCTTCGGGCGCCGGCGAACTCCGTTGGGAGATTTAAACCTGACGGGTGGGACCCCCCCCCCCCGTCAGCCTCTCTCTTTTCCCCCTTCGAACCGTTTTCTGGTAGCGCCTTCGGGCAAAATGTGTTTTCTCTTTGGACTGGCGCATTTCCTACCGAACCGTTTTCTGGTTTTTCAAACAAGTCCCTGGTTCTTTTTTGTTTCATCACAGATCAGTCCCTGGACTAAAACCCTTATATCTTTTTAATAAAAGATGATTTTTGATTGATTCTTTTTCTGTCAGTCTTGTATTTTTGTCTAGTTTTTTTATAGTATTTATTTGGAAAAAAATTGGAACAATTTTTATGCACGCGATGATTTTCACGTTAGTGTACGGTTTCGTTATACCGTAGGTTCCGTAGGAGGTGACGGAGCCGCGAACTTCGCCGAGCTAGACTCCGACTTCTCCGAACCAGGCAAGCATGTTTGAACCTTTGATATGATAGGTGTTTTGCATGTTTGCTTGAATGGTTTGTGCATGGCATGTGAGCATCGGTGAGTATTACGTTGCAATGTAAGGCAACCAACCGTGTGTTCCGAAGTTACTGTGATCTCTGATGAGAGATGGCCTGATCATGTGGTGACATGAAAGGCAGTAAGGTGGTATTGTTGTAGCATGCCAGTCTTACGTCATCCGATAAACTCCGACGTTAACGTGGACTGAGCCACGTTACCGTTCTTCCCCTTCGTGATGCCACATGTTTTCTGCAAAGAATACGGTTTAGTAAGTTGATAACCTCTTTCCTTGTACACACCAAATAGAGGGGCTGGGATGAGGGTTTCCATGGCCCTGGATTAAAGCCAGTCATCCAGTCAGGGGGCATGGGTGTTTCCGGTTGGGACCGAGAGGGGGGCACCCCTTAGAGCGCGCGGTATAAATTTGATCCCATGCTACGCGAGGTTGTAGCCTCCCCGTCTCAAAGTTTTTCTTGAACATTGCCGAGGGTGATTCCTGGCATCGGAATGTTGAATGGGTGTGTACTGGTTAGATGTGTTTCTCCTAAAACACCGTAAACGGAACTAGTCCCTTCTGACTACTGAAATCCGTTGGCTGTGGTTAAATAGTACAAACTCTGCAGAGTCAAATCCTTCCGAGTCATCGTGTCCATGGTCAAGGACCATGGCCAGTATATCCATATCTATGTCAGTCCTCGTGGTAAATCCCCGTGAACAAGCTTGAGTGGTAAACCCGGTTGAATTGTTATTCCTGTGGATGGACTAACCTTTTCTTTTTATCTCGTACCTGAATATTCCCTTGAAATGATTTAAATTCATGAGCTACTGAAGTATTAAGTTATTTCAATATAAGCCCTTTATGTGATGTCGCTCAGACATCCGACTGTGGCACTCTTGTCATTTACTTTCAATATAAGCCCTTTATGTGATGTCGCTCAGACGTCCGACTGTGGCACTTTTGTCATTTACTTTCAATATAAGCCCTTTATGTGATGTCGCTTCAGACGTCCGACTGCGGCACGCACTGTCATTTATTTTCCATTATAAGCCCTTTATGTGGTGTCGCCTTGACGCCCGACTGCGGCATTGTTATTTCATTCGTATCCTTTCGAGGAGTCATTCAGACACTCGATTGGCCTTCAGTATTACTTTGGGATTTTCGGGAGGACTACCGCCCGACTTTCCTTTTATTTCCCATGCATGGCTATCTCATTGTCTGAGTGTGCTTTATTAATCTGTTCATATGCATCATGTTTACACTTGTTATATCTTATGTCCGAACTGTCTTGCGAGTACTTTCATAGTACTCACCTGGCTTGTTGATTTGGCTAGATGTTGACGAAGGCGATCTCATGGATGAAGAGTTTGATAGTGAGTCCGACGCCTAGAGGAATCCCAGTCAGTCCCGTGCGATCCTGGATATTGGTCACTTGTATTATATACGCTTCCGCCACCCACAATAAGTATCCTCGAGCCTCACTCCGACGCTCGAAGAGCTGTTAGATTCAGGAGTCATGTCACCCACTTCACTGTGACATATCCACCACCGCTTTTACTGTGAGTCAGTAGTTATGCCACCCTATCCGCCGTTATGTGTATTATCGGCGCGCTTGTAATAAATTGTTGAGCAGTCTCCGCTCAACCTTGTATTATATTTAGTACTCCTGGTTTTCTTCTATGATCAAGAATTTGTCTACCAGTGAGAAGGATTCTTCTCTACTGGTCCGTAAAAGGGATCGGTTTCTCAATAAATATTTTTATTGGAAAACCGGTCGTGACAACTTTCCCTACAGTGCTCAGTCAAAAAAATAACAAAGCACACCGTGCTCAAAAAGATATAAGCGAAGCACTAGAACAAGTCCTAGCTCATAAAAGATTTAAGTGAAGCACAGAGAGCAATTCTAACAAGTCATAACATAATTTTGGCTCTCTCAAATAGGTGTGTCCAGCAAGGATTGATGACTTAAAACATAAAATAAAACAAGCAAAGACACATATCATACAGGACGCTCCAAGCAAAACACATATCATGTGACGAATAAAAATATAGCCTCGAGTAAAATACCGATAGTTATTGGAAGAAAGCGGGGATGCCACTCGGGGGAATCCCCAAGCTTAGTTGGTTGCTCATTCTTGGATAATATCTTGGGATGTCGGGGCATCCCCAAGCTTAGGCTCTTGCATCCTTCCTTCATCCATCGTAAGATAACCCAAAACTTGAAAACTTCAATCACACAAAACTTAACAAAACCTTTGTGAGATCCGTTAGTATAAGAAAGCAAACCACTACTATAAGTGTTGTATCAAACCAATTCATATTTTGTTTTTTTATTATATCTACTATATTCCAACTTTTCTATGGCAAAAACTCATCAACTAAAACGATAGAGCCATCAAAATAAGCACACAACACAAAGAAAACAGAATCTGTCAAAACATAACAGTCTGTAGCAATCTGACTTTAGCGAATACTTCTGGTACTCCAAAAATTCTACGAAATTAGGAAGACCAGGGTAATTTGTATATTAATCTTCTGCAAAAAGAATCAGAGCAAAAGCTCTTTTCTGTGATTTATGAAAATTATTTTCATGAGCGCAAAGTTTCTGTCTTTTTCAGCAAGATCAAACAACTATCACCCAAGAAAATCCTAAAGGCATTACTTAGCACAAACACTAATTAAAACACAAAAAACACAATCATCCCAGTAGCATAATTGTGTAAACACACAAGAACAGAAAGCAAAAGCAAAAATAAATTTTATTCATTGGGTTGCCTCCCAACAAGCGCTATAGTTTTACGCCCTTAGCTAGGCGTAAGGCAAGGATCTAAGTTTTGTCATCTTTGGTTCGAGATCCATAAGATGCCCTCATGATTGATTCATAAGGTGGCCTCATTTTTGTTCTAGGAGAGTGTTACATACCCTTCCTCAAAGGAAATTGGAACTTGATATTGCCTTCTTTCATATCAATCACGACACCAATAGTGCGTAAAAACGGTCTACCAAGAATAATTGGACAAGACGGATTGCAATCAATATCAAGAAAAATAAAATCTATGGGCACATAGTTCCTATTTGCAAGTATAAGAACATCATTAATTCTTCCCATAGGCCTTTTAATAGTAGAATCCGCCAAGTGAAAATTCAAGGAACATTCTTCAATATTGGTAAGACCAAGCACATCACATAAAGATTTCGGAATTGTAGAAACACTCGCACCCAAGTCACACAAAGCAAAACACTCATAATTTTTAATCTTGATTTTAATAGTAGGTTCCCATTCATCATGCAATTTTCTAGGAATTGAAACTTCCAATTCCAACTTTTCTTCAAGAGCTTTCATCATAGCATCAACAATATGTTTAGTAAAAGCTTTGTATTGTTCATAAGCATGGGGTGAATTTAGCATGGATTGCAACAAAGAAATGCAATCAATCAAAGATCAACTATCATAATTAAAGTCTTTGCCAAAATAGTGGGTGCATCACTAGCTAAAGTTTTGACCTCTCCAAACCCACTTTCATCAATTTTCTCAACAAGATTTTCACCCTCCGAAATATTGGGACGCCTTCTACCTAAAGTTGACTCTTCTTTAGTCCCTTTTTCATCATTCTTAACTTTACTAAACAAGGAATCAATAGAAGAAACACCAATCATTTTAAGATCTTCATCATCTTTGCAAGAATAATCAACAGAAAAAGCTTTTTCTAAAAATTCCCTTTTAGCTCTAAGCATAGCAGTTCTTTTCTTGCTTTCATCCATAGAAACATAAAGAGCTTTAATTGATTCACACTACTGGAATCAGCTAATTTGCCATCTGCCAGCTCTTTGCCGTCTGCTAGCTGACGGCAAAGAAGCTCTTTGCCATCAGCTACACATAAACAGACGGCAAAGAAAAGGCTGACGGCAAAGAAGCTCTTTGCCATCTGCCAGCTCTTTGCCGTCTGCCAGCGGACGGCAAAGAGTGTGGTGGCCCCCACCCCCCGCTCGTTTGAAAAAATCCTAACGGCCCACCTCTTTGCCGTCCGCTAGCGGACGGCAAAGAGGCAGAAAGGCGGACGGCAAAGGCTGGCGGACGGCAAAGAGGGCACTTGCCTAACGGCAGGTACCCCCCGCCCGTTACTCACTTCGTCCTCGCCTCGCCCTTCTCCTCCCACCCCGCCGCCGCCGCCGCCCGCCGCGCGCCGCCGCCCCGTCGCCCCCGCCGCCCCGTCGCCCCGCCGCCCCACCGCCCCGTCGCCCCCCCCCCCCCCGCCCCGGCCCCCCGCCGCCCCGCGCCCCACCGCCGCCACGGCCCCCCGCCGCCCCGCGCCCCCCGCCGCCTCCTCCACTGCCCCGCCCCGGCCCCCCGCCCCCCATCCCCCCCGCCGCCCCGGCCCCCCGCCGGCCGGGCCCCCGCCGCCCCGCCTCCTCCACCGCCCCGCCCCGCCCCCCCGCCGGCCGGGCCCCCGCCGCCCCGCCTCCTCCACCGCCCCGCCCCGGCCCTCCGTCGCCGGCCCCGCCCTCCCCCACAGTGAGCCCCTCCTCCCTTTTTTTCTGTTTTTTTGTTTTTTTCTATTTTTTTGTTTTTTTCTGTTTAAGTTTAGGTTTAATTAGTTTAAATAGTTTAGTTTTAATTAGTTTAGGTTAGTTTAGGTTTAGGTTAAGTAGAAGGGGGAAGAAGAAGAAGAAGAAGAGGAGGAGGAGGAGGAGGAGAAGGAGAAGAAGAAGAAGAAGAAGAAGAAGAGGAGGAGGAGGAGGAGGAGGAGAAAGAAGAAGAAGAAGAAGAAGAAGAAGAAGAAGAAGAAGAAGAAGAAGAAGAAGAAGAAGAAGAAGAGGAGGAGGAGGAGGAGGAGGAGACACCCCGAAGCCCCGACCCCGAAACAGTACCCCGACCCCGACACGGCACCCCGACACCGACACGGCACCCCGACACCTACACGACACCCCGACCCCCGACACGACACCCCCGACACCCCGACCCCGAGAACCCGACCCCGACCCCGACCCCGACACCCCGACCCCGAGCCTGACCCGACACCCCGACCCCGACACCGACACGGCACCCCGACCCCGACCCGGCACCCCGACCCCCGACACCGACACGACACCCCGACCCCCGACACGACACCCCCGACACCCCGACCCCGAGACCCCGACCCCGACACCCCGACCCCGAGCCTGACCCGACACCCCGACCCCGACACCGACACGGCACCCCGACCCCGACCCGGCACCCCGACCCGACACCCCGACCCCGAGACCCCGACCCCGACACGGCACCCCGAGACCGACACGACACCCCGACCCCGACACGGCACCTCGAGACCGACACGACACCCCGACCCCCGACACGACACCCCCGACACCCCGACCCCGAGACCCCGACCCCGACCTCGACCCCGACCCCGACACCCCGACCCCGAGCCTGACCCGACACCCCGACCCCGACACCGACACGGCACCCCGACCCCGACCCGGCACCCCGACCCGACACCCCGACCCCGAGACCCCGACCCCGAAAAGGTGTTCTTTGGCCTTCCAGAAGCCGACGGGGTCATATATTTGTGAATTATTAGTTAGGTCATATATCTTTCGATTTTGTTATGAAAAACATCATATATAGTTGTGTTGATCGGGTAGTTTTAAATGTGCAGTTGTTTCATCGCTGCGAGGTTTGGTGTTCGACGACCTCGCCGTGCGTTTGACGAGCTCTGCCCCTTCGTTCGTGGGTGAGCACAAATGACATGTCCTCCTCCCCCATTAATTATTTGATCTATTCCGATGAAACTTGATAGCTAGATATATATGTGTCTTGAATCATCAGTATGCGTAACCAATATGTGTCTCCCGTTCGAAAGCGTCATAGTTATAAATATGCATGCATTTGCATATTTATAACCTTGATTCTTTCGAATTGTCCAACGCTATCCATGGACAGCCCGAGTATGTTTAGATTGGGTTCGTTTTCCCATATGCTTTGCTCCGGATCCGACGCATAAATTTCGTCAGTGCCTCCCCTGTTGTTCTCCGGGTACACATCCTCTCTGTTTATTGCAGAGACGTGTATCAGGAGAACAGCGGGGAGGTGCTGCCGAAATTTTGCGTAGGATCCGGGGCATAGCATGGGAAAATGAACTCAATCTAAACATACTCGGGTGGGATTAGGACCTATCATTACCTATTAGAGTGTAGGTTGCATGGACGTAATAAAATTGACAAAGTAGATCAACTGATGAATACATACATGGTGAATTATATATATATATATATTTGTTGTGTGTCTAGTAGCTCTGAAAGTCAAGATGAGTGATCGTGCGTGGATGTACACCGGTCACACTGGTCAGAACAAATGGAGCACTGAATGGTTCACAAAAACCAAGGGGTTTGTGCGAGCCGCATTTGCAAATGGCCAGAGGAAAACCTGGTGCCCCTGTTTACGGTGCGGCAATTGGGAAAAGAGGACAGAGGCTGAAATGGGCAAACACCTGCAGAAGAGTGGTTTTACGCCCGATTCTACGGTGTGGACATTTCATGGTGAGTCTGCCCAACGTGACCGAGCTGAGGTGGATCGTCGTCGCACCGACGAGCATGGTACCGGTATGGAAAACATGGTGCAAGACTTTGATGATGCTCGGGATTCGGACGAGGAGATGGAGGAATCTGCAAAGGCCTTCAATGAAATGTTGGAGTCTTCAAAACGTCCGCTCCATGAGCACACTGAGCTTTGTCAGTTGGATGCCATCTCACAAGTAATGGCTCTGAAGGCTCAGTTCAACTTGGGCAGAGAATGCTACGATGCAATGATGACAGTATTTGGACGCTTTCTACCCAAAGGCCATGTAATGCCTGCAAACCTGTACCAGTCGGACAAAATCCTCCGTGCACTGAAGATGCCCTATGATAAGATACATGCCTGTGAGAAAGGATGTGTCTTGTTTAGGCTTGACTATGCGGACTTGAACTATTGTCCCATTTGCATGTCTTCCAGGTATGTTGTGGTAGACAACGGTATGGGTGAGAAGACACAGACCAAAATCCCCGTTAGTGTTCTTCGGTATATGCCAATCGTACCAAGACTTCAACGTCTTTTCATGGTCGAAGAGACGGCCAGACAGATGACATGGCACCAAACGGGCAAAAGAACCGAACTAGATGCAGATGGGAATCTGATGATTGTACACACATCGGATGGTGTTGCGTGGAAAAAGTTTGATGAATTACATGGTGACAAAGCGGCAGATCCGAGGCATCCTCGAGTCGGCATCAGCACGGATGGGTTCAGTGTGTTTGGTATGACGGCAGCCCAATACAGTTGTTGGCCCGTATTTGTCTTTCCACTCAATCTCCCCCCGGACAGATTATGCAAAGAAAGAACATTTTCCTGACGTTGATAATTCCAGGGCCCAACTATCCGGGGAAAAATATGAATGTGTACATGCAACCGCTTAAGGACGAATTGCAAGAAGCCTGGGATAATGGGTTCAAGACATACGATGCCTATAGCAAACGGAACTTCATAATGCGTGTCTGGTACATGTACTCGACGCATAACTTGCCGGCGTATGCGCTATTCGTTGGCTGGTGTGTGCATGGAAGGTTCCCGTGCCCCACATGCAAGGGAGCTCTTGAGTTTCGTTGGCTTCAGGCCGGTCGCAAGTTTTCTTGCTTCGACATGCATAGAGAGTTCCTGAATCCTCGCCATAAGTTCAGGAAAGACAAGAAGAACTTCATCAGAGGTAGAGTTGTCAAAAACTCTGCACCACATGCATTGACAGGCCAACAGACCCTGGATCAGTTAAACGCTCTCGAGCCAGATCCCGAGCGTCCAGGGTACTTCAAGGGGTATAATTCTAAGCACGCCTGGACTCACAAAACATGCTTATGGGATCTGCCTTACTTCAAAGACCTCCTTTGCCCACACAACATCGACGTGATGCACACTGAGAAGAATATCGCCGAGGCACTTTTTGGTACATTGTTCGGCATAGATGGGAAGTCAAAGGATAATACTAAGGCTAGAGTCGATCTGGAGGCGCTATGTGATAGGCCGTTACAAAACATGAAAGAACCGAAAGGAAAGCAGAACTGGACGAAGCCAAAGGCATGGTTCAATCTTGGAAGGCCGGCTATGACGGAAATTATCTTGTGGGTGAAAATGCAGTTGATGTTCCCCGATGGGTATGCAGCGAATCTACAGAGGGGAGCCAGTCTTGATAAATTGAAGATATTTGGTCTCAAGAGTCACGATTGGCACATATGGATTGAGCGGGTAATGCCGGTGATGTTGCGTGGCTTCATCCCTGAGGATGAATGGCTAGTACTGGCAGAACTCAGCTATTTCTTCCGTGTTCTTTGTGCGAAAGAACTATCGCCTAGCGTGCTAGAAGAAATGGAAGAGTTGGCGCCGGAGTTGATCTGCAAGTTAGAGAAGATCTTTCCACCGGGCTTCTTTAATCCAATGCAACATTTGATTTTGCATCTCCCGACCGAGGCAAGATTGGGGGGCCCGTGCAAAATCGTTGGTGCTACCCAACTGAGAGGATGCAGAAGACGCTTCGACAAAAATGTAAAAATAAATGTAGAATTGAAGCATCGATGGCTGAGGCATTCATCACTGAGGAGGCGGCAAACTTCGTGACAGCACACTACGAAGCCAAAAATCGTCATTTGCATAATCCGAAGCCTCGGTACAATGCTAACGACCCTAAAAAGGGTGGATCCAACCTCAGCCTATTCAAAGGGAATCTCGCACCAGCCAGTGTTTCAAATCCAGTATCTTTGGATAACGAACAATGGCGGACCATTTTGTTGTATATCTTCAACAACCTGATAGAAGTGCGGCCGTACATCGAGTAAGTTCTCGGTACATAGTTTCGCAACTTCTATTTCCTTTGAACTGCTCTTATTCCTGGATATTTCATACAGTCGATACGTCGCCTTATTCTCGTATGGAGCGGTGATCCAAAAGGATTCTGTCGAAGAGTATGAGCTTCTCGCAAAGCAAGGTGGCGGCTATCCCGGTTTCATCTCTTGGTTCAAACAAACGGTAATTTCTATTAGACTTGTAGGCTAATTTGTACGCGGCTATCCCGGTTTCATTCACTAATTTGTGCGTAATGCAACAATCCTTTCATATTAAACTTGTAGGCTAATTCAGAGTCTATGGACGCCGAATTGAGACAAGTCGCTAATGGTTTTGACTATAAGGTCCGTTCATTTGACAAATACGACATTAACGGGTATCGCTTTCGTACCTATGGCAAAGAGCTATCTATGGCCGACCGAAAGTCTACAAATTGTTGTGTATCTGCTATCGGCGAAGGAGGTACCAAGTATTATGGGAGAGTTGAAGCAATTTATGAACTTCTATTCTATGGTGAAAACCCACCGAATGTCGTAGTCTTCAAATGTTATTGGTTTCAGCCGAAGGAGACTAGAAGAACTCATGAACATATAGGGCTAGTTGAAATCAACCAAAGCACCCATTTAGATGTTCCTGATGTCTATATTACGGCTCAACAGGCGACCCAAGTATTCTATCTACCGTGGGCCTGCCAAACTAATCCAAATCTGAAAGGTTGGGATGTCGTTTATGAAGTGCCGCCACGTGCTAGACTATCTCCCCCAAAGGAAGAGGATTATGAACCTCACATTAACCCAGACACATATGAAGGAGAATTCTTCCAAGAGACACGTCTTTCCAAAAAGCGTTTCAAGAACCGCTATACTTCACCCCAAAACATTGAAGTAGACAGTGACAGTGAATCCGACATCACCCCAGAGGAGGAACAAGAAGAGCCAGAACAAGAAGAGGTTACTGCTGCGGATGACCTGTCATTGCTTGACCGATTACGTCAAGGTGGCCTTGCACATGTTGATGCCACTGAACCCTATGAGCCAGTCATTGATTATAGTGATGATGATGATTATGCATTTATTGATGATACTGATCGAGATTATTAGTAGTGTCAGGTATTAAATTTTTTAATGTTGTACTTGATGATGATACACTTAAGTGATACACATATTATTATTCATGTCGGTCTTTTTTTTATGTTGTACTAATTTCGTTTACTGTTTGTCATGGCAGGTGTTGAAAGATGGTGGGCGCTGGTCGGGAGCGCGCCAAGGCCCCTTCTTCCTCGGCGCGTGGTCTGAGGTCTTCGATTCCAGACGTACCTCTTTGCCGAGCGTTGCTGGACAGTATGTCCACACCGCCGGGCCCTTCTTCGTCCACCGCGGTGCCCAGCAGGGGACGAGGTAGGAAGAGAGGAGGTGGGGCACGTGGTCGCGGGAGAGGAGGTAGGGTGACTGCTAGGGCGCCTTCCTCGCCGCCACCCCCAGCTGTTTCACCCGAGCACGTGACTGCTAGGGTGGACTCGTCCGAGGAGGAGGCTACACGGACTCCGGTCCACGAGCCTCCGGTCCACGGGTCTTGGGCCCACGAGCCTCGGGTCGACTGGCCTTCGGCCCACGAGAGTTCGGCCCACGAGACCCCGGAGGAGCACACGTCCGGATGGGGTACTTGGCCGGATCAGCCCGAGGAGCCGAGTGGCCATGCTAATGATGGCGGGGAGCCGACTGATCTTGAGGAGGAGGGTGGCACCGTCTACCAGCGTGGTGCTACACGGCTCCCGTCCGTGCCGGCGACCCGCGAGCAGAGGTGGTTGATCTTCCCTGATGGGGAGAGGTACGTAAGTGCATTTAATATTTTTGTACCTTCTGCATTCACGTTTCTTCAAATAACTAATGCGTTGGCCTTGTCATGCTGCAGGGGTTGGGACCACCATCATAGTGTCCGCCGGCCCAACTCCGTCCTTGGAGTTCTTTGCCGGCAAAACTTCCCGGGGTTTGTCACGTTGCCTGGTGAGGGTCGGCTTCCAGAGCTTGGGTTGAGCTGGGAGCACTACGTGGCTGCCCCAGCCCCGCCGGATGTCATTATCAGCGGTGTCGTGTGCGACACGAGGGCAGACATGGTGATCAGGACGTTCTGGGTAATTTCTCCTTTACACATTTCAAAATCTTCAACTAGCTAGTTATTAATTGTACTAATCAATATTGTCTCATTTGATTGCAGACATTCTACAGGTGTGAGGAGGGATACGAGGAGGACTGCGCAAATGTTATCCAGAACGTCTGCAAGCGCCTACTCCAGAACTTACGGCACGAGGCTCGGGTGCAGGCTGTTCGAGACTACTACGCCTTGCGTGGTATCAAGAAGACCAAGCCGGCGTGCCGCGATAAGTTCCTGAGTAAGGAGCAGTACATGAAGGTAATTCTTAAGGCCTTCTACTTAAGTTCCTTCATTTAGTAATTCTTAGCCGTAGCGCTCAAGTTTCTATTTGCTAACTTAGGCGCCTCCGAGATGGTGTGCGGATCGGATGGATTGTTGGGAGGTGTTGGTCGATGAGTGGTGCTCACAAGAATGGCTAGCCCTCCACAACCAGGCCAAGGACAAACGTGCCCAAATGGAAGGTGTGCCACACCATCAAGGCAGCTCCAACTTATATCAGTTCGGGCGCAACTGGGTATGTGGTTTGCTTCATGATTCATGCAATTCATTCATCATGCTAGCTTGAGCCCTTTAATTACTAATTTTCATTGTTTCTCTCTTTCAGGCACGCCACAATAAGGCGGATAAGGTGCCAGAGGTGTACGACCTGTATGCCATGGCCCACACTGGCTCTTACAAGAAAGTCAACGCTTTCTCTCAGTCTGACCTCGATGATGCAAACAACTTCACCAACATCTCCTCCCACAACAAGCTCGTGAGATATAGAGATGAGGGGAAGGCGAGGAAAGGGGAGGACTTTAACCCGAGCCAGGGTCCCATTGATCCAGAGCTGGTGATGATATCTGGTGGCGGGAGGTCCCATGGCTCCATAGCCATTGGAGATGGACTTATCCGTTGTCCTAGCACTCTCCCGGAGATCAAGGCGCGCCAGTCGAGCTCCGCTCCTGAGATAAGGCCTCGTGAACAGCCAGTGCAACTCGCCATCAAGGTTAGTGATACGTACTCAGTTATCTTTCTCCATTACATTGTGTGCGCTTCCATCAATGATTACAAATGGTCATGTGAGTGGTGTTGCAGGCTGCTATACAGACTGAGAGAGATAGAACGGAGAAACTTCTGGCGGAGGCGGCGGAGAGGCAGCGGGAGATGGAGGAGAGGACGAGAAAGATGATGGAGGAGGAGAGGGCACGGAATGACATGCAGGCAAGGGCCATGTACGAGCTCCTTGTGGTAAGTTTCTTCTACAGATTACTTGCTAGTCTTAACATCTGAGTCTCATTACTAACTAGTATGACTCTGTTCTGAAAACCAAATGTGCAGTCTGTGTGCGAGAAGTCCGGTCAGCCCGCTCCGCCGATGCCAGTGATTGCTCCTGGGAGCACGGTGAGTTTAGTTTGAATGGACATTACTTGGTAGTCTTAACATTTGAGTGTCGTAATGCTAACGAGACATTGGAAATGATCTTTGGTGCAGCTTAACTCCAGAAACGCATCGCACGATCCTTCTCCAGGTAGCGGCACTAGCCACCCCGCTCCTACACCTCCCTGATCACGGTAAGTTTCTCTAGTGTTTTGCTTAACAAATGCATAAATACCTAGACTTAGCTTTATTTCCTCCAATATGCTTACCATAATGACCTAGAGTTAGCTTATTTTCCTCCAAAATGACCCATTTTACCTAGGTTAGCTTATAAATGATGCAGTTCATCCAAGTTAGCTCAAAAATGACCCATTTTACCTACATTAGCTCCTAAATGATCCATTTTACCTACGTTAGCTTTAAAATGGCCCATTTCACCTAGGTTAACTCCAAAATGACCCATCTTACCTAGGTTATCTCATAAACGATCCATTTCAACTAATTTAGCTCATAAACGATCCATTTGACCTAAGTGAGCTAAAAAACGATCCATTTCACCTAAATTAGCTCTTAAATGATCCATTTCACCTAAGTTAGCTCAAAAAGATCCATTTCAACTAAATTAGCTCTAAAATGACTCATTTTACGTAGATGAGCTCCTAAATGATCCATTTTACCTACGTTAGCTTTAAAATGACCCATTTCACCTAGGTTAGCTCCAAAATGACCCATTTCACCTAGGTTAGCTCCAAAATGACCCATTTCACCTTACTTAGCTAAAAAACGATGCCCTTCACCTTAGTTAGCTCATAAATGACCCATTTCAACTAAGTTAGCTCATAAATGATCCATTTCAACTAAGTTAGCTCATAAACAACCCATTTCAACTTAGTTAGCTCATATATGATCCATTTCACCTAAGTTAGCTCATAAATGACATATACTTCTTGTTCTAGTCTTCTTCTTGTTCTAGTCTTCTTCTTGTTCTAGTCACCTATTTCTAACTTTCTTATTTACCATTTTCCAGATTTCATTCACTTGATGGAAGCTAGCTTGCTATGATGGAGTGCTTGCTTTTCCTTTGATGAAACTTTGCATTGTATCTAGCTTGCTATCTTCATGACACTTTGCATTGTAATATATATATGGATGGAACAATGTGTATGGATGGAACTTCCTTATGTATGAACAATGTGTATGGATGAAACTGATGTGATATGTGATATGAAACTTATGTGCTAGATATGTGTTGGATATGTGCTGGATGAAACTTATATATGTGATATGTGCTGCAAATTGTGGGATTTAATAAAAAACAGGAAAAACAGACAATATGCAGGCTCTTTGCCGTCTGCCACCGACGGCAAAGAGCTCTTTGCCGTCTGCCGCGGACGGCAAAGAAGCCACGTGGCAGCCAACTGTGCTTCCTGGGAGCTGACCCATTTGGTCAGTTTGCCTACAGTGGCAGACGGCAAAGACTTTGCCGTCCGTGGCAGACGGCAAAGAGCCTGTACTTTGCCATCCGTGGCAGACGGCAAAGAACCTGCCATCTAGTGACGTGTAGATGACATCATAAGGCGGACGGCAAAGACCAAAGGCTCTTTGCCGTCTGCGGCGGACGGCAAAGGTCTGCCGTTAGCCACTTGACGGACTGACAACGCAATTTTTGCCGTCCGCCCTCTTTGCCGTCCGCCGCCAGGAAGCAGACGGCAAAGCTGCTGTTTACCGTAGCCTTCTTTGCCGGAGCCTTTTGCCGTCCGCGGCTGACGGCAAAGGTCTTTGTCGTCCGCCTTTCGAGCCTTTGCCGTCCGCCATGGCAGACGGCAAAGTAGCTGTTTCCTGTAGTGTCATCTACTCTAGGCACAAAAATTTTCATCTTGAGATTTTCCACATCATGAGCAATTCTATCAACACTTCTAGACAAATCATCAATCTTATTCAACTTTTCTTTTATAGAAGTGTTGAAAACATTTTGTGTGTTGATAAATTCTTTAATATTATTCTCAAGATCAGAGGTGTTCCTATTATTATTATAAGATTGATTTCCATAGGAATTACCATAATGGTTAGAGGAATTACTAGGAAAAGGCCTAGGATTAAAATTTCCTCTATAAGCATTGTTGCTAAAATTATTGCGAGAAATAAAATTCACATCAATGGCATCACTATTTTGCTCAATCAAAGTAGACAAAGGCATCTCATTAAAATCAATAGGAGCACTTTTACTAGCAACCAATTTCATTAGAGCATCAACTTTATCACTCAAAGAAGAAATTTCTTCAACCGAATTAACTTTTTTTTACTAGTAGGAGCTCTTTCGGTATGCCATTGTGAATAATTTGCCAGGATATTATCAAGAAATTTGGTGGCTTCACCCAAAGTAATTTCCATAAAAGTTCCACCCGCGGCAGAATCTAAAAGATTACGAGAAACAAAATTCAACCCCGCATAAAAAAATTTGTATGATCATCCAAAGATTTAACCCATGAGTTGGGAAATTCCTTAGCATCATTTTCATCCTTTCCCAAGATTGTGCAACATGCTCATGTTCAAGTTGCTTGAAATTCATGATCTGGGTTCTAAGGGAAATAATTTTTGCGGGAGGAAAATACTTAGTGATAAAAGCATCTTTGCACTTGTTCTAAGAATCGATACTATTGCGAGGCAAAGAAGAGAACCAAATTTTTGCAGAATCACGCAAAGAGAACAGAAATAATTTCATCTTGACCACATCATTGTCCACATCTTTTTTCTTTTGCATATTGCATAATTCCATGAAGGTATTAAGATGGGATGCGGCATCCTCATTAGGAGTACCGGAAAATTGGTCTTTCATAACAAGATTCAGCAAAGCAGTATTGATATCACAAGTCTCCGCACTAGTGGCGGGAGAAGCAAGCGGAGTGCCAATAAAATCATTGTTGTTGGTATTTGAGAAATCACATAACTTGGTGTTCTCTTGAGTCATGATGACCACACAACAAGATTGCACTCAAAAACAGATCCGGCAAGAAACGGTGAACGGAAAAAGAGAGGCGAATAAAACAACAAATTTTTGTGAAGTGGGGGAGAGGAAAACGAGAGGCAAATGGCGAATAATGTAAATTGCAAGGAGATGAGATTTTTGATTAGGAACCTGGTTATGTTGAACATCCTCCCCGGCAACGGCGCCAGAAATTTCCTTTTGATGTCGCTTGAAGCTACGTCGTTATTTCCCCAAAGAGGAAGGGATGATGCAGCACATCGGCGGTAGGTATTTCCCTCAGAAATGAAACCAAGGTAATCGAACCAGTAGGAGAACCAAGCAACACAACGTAAACAGCCCCTGCACACAAATAACAACACCTCGCAACCCGACGTGTTAAAGGGGTTGTCAATCCCTTTCGGGGTACGGTGCCAGAAATTGCGTGATGACGGGAGACAGTTGTAGATTGAAATAATAGATCGCAAATAAAATAAAGTGCAGCAAAGTATTTTTGTATTTTTGGTTTAATATATCTGAATAAAAAGAGCAAATAAAATAGATCGCAAAGCAAATATATGAGAAAGAAGACCCGGGGGCCGTAGATTTCACTAGTGGCTTCTCTCGAGAAAGATAGCAAACGGTGGGTAAACAAGTTACTATTGGGAAATTGATAGAATTCAAATAATTATGACGATATCCAGGAAATGATCATTACATAGGCATCACGTCCAAGATTAGTAGACCGACTCCTGCCTGCATCTACTACTATTACTCCACACATCGACCGCTATCCAGCATGCATCTAGTGTATTAAGTTCATGGAAAAACGGAGTAATGCAATAAGAACGATGACATGATGTAGACAAGATCCGTTTATCTATATGGCGGTAGATATAGATCTCATCTTTTTATCCTTATTAGCAACGATACATACGTGTCGGTTCCCTTTCTGTCACTGGGATCAAGCACCGTAAGATCGAACCCGCTACCAGGCACATCTTCCCATTGCAAGATAAATAGATCAAGTTGGACAAACAAAACCCAAATATAGGAGAAGAAATACAAGGCTATAAGAGATCATGCATATAAGAGATCAAAGAAACTCAAATAACTTTCATGGATATAAAAAGATATAGCTGATCATAAACTCGAAGTTCATCAGATCCCAACAAACACACCGCAAAAAGAGTTACATCATATGGATCTCCAAGAGACCATTGTATTGAGAATTCAGCGAGAGAGAGAAAGCCATCTAGCTACTAAATACGGACCCGAAGGTCTACAAAGACCTACTCACGCATCATCAGAGAGGCACCAATGGAAGTGTTGAACCCCTCAGTGATGGTGTCTAGATTGGATCTGGTGGTTCTGGACTCTGCGGTGGCTAGATGAATATTTCAACGATGCTTCTAGGGTTTCTGGAATATTGGGGTATTTATAGAGCAAAGAGGCGGTCCGGGGGGCACCCGAGGTGGGCACAACCCACCAGGGCGCGCCAGGGCCTCCTGGCACGCCCTGGTGGGTTGTGCCCCCCTCGGGGCGCCCCCTGCTACCACTTGAGCATGTGTTGGTTTTCCCTTGAAGAGGAAAGGGTGATGCAACAAAGTAGCGTAAGTATTTCCCTCAGTTTTTGAGAACCAAGGTATCAATCCAGTAGGAGACTACACGCAAATCGCCTAGTACCTGCACAAACAATCAAGAACCTTGCAACCAATGCGATAAAGGGGTTGTCAATCCCTTCACGGCCACTTGCAAAAGTGAGATCTGATAAAGATAATAAGATAAATATTTTTGGTATTTTTGTTGTATAGATTGAAAAGTAAAGATTGCAAAATAAACGGCGATAGAAATTGGCAAGTTGATGATAAACTAATATGATGTAAAATAGACCCGGGGGCCATAGGTTTCACTAGTGGCTTCTCTCAAGATAGCATATATTACGGTGGGTGAACAAATTACTGCCGAGCAATTGATAGAAAAGCGCATAGTTATGAGAATATCTAGGCATGATCATTAACATAGGCATCACGTCCGTGTCAAGTAGACTGAAACGATTCTGCATCTACTACTATTACTCCACACATCGACCGCTATCCAGCATGCATCTAGAGTATTAAGTTCATAAGAACATAGTAACGCATTAGGCAAGATGACATGATGTAGAGGGATAAAATCAAACAATATGATATAAACCCCATCTTTTTATCCTCGATGGCAACAATACAATACGTGCCTTGCTGCCCCTGCTGTCACTGGGAAAGGACACCGCAAGATTGAACCCAAAGCTAAGCACTTCTCGCATTGCAAGAAAGATCAATCTAGTAGGCCAAACTAATAATTCGAAGAGACTTGCAAAGATATCAAATCATGCATATAAGAATTCAGAGAAGAATCAAATATTGTTCATAGATAATCTTGATCATAAACCCACAATTCATCGGATCTCGGCAAACACACCGCAAAAAGTATTACATCGAATAGATCTCCAAGAACATCGAGGAGAACTTTGTATTCAGAACCAAAGAGAGAGAGAAGAAGCCATCTAGCTAATAACTATGGACCCGAAGGTCTGTGGTAAACTACTCAAACATCATCGGAGAGGCTATGGTGTTGATGTAGAAGCCCTCCGTGATCGAATCCCCCTCTGGCAGATCACCGGAAAAGGCCCCAAGATGGGATCTCATGGGTACAGAAGGTTGTGGCGGTGGAAAAGTGGTCTCGTGGCTCCCCTGGATGTTTTCAGGGTATAATAGTATATATAGGCTAAAGAAGTAGGTCGGTGGAGCTACGAGGGGCCCACGAGGGTGGGGGCGTGCCCTCCTCCCTCGTGGCTGCCTCGTTGCTTCCTTGACCTCCACTCCAAGTCTCTTGGATTGCGTTTGTTCCAAAAAAGATCCTCGTGAAGGTTTCGTTCCTTTTGGATTCTGTTTGATATTCCTTTTCTGCGAAACACTGAAATAGGCAAAAAAATAACAATTTGCACTGGGCCTTCGATTAATAGGTTAGTCCCAAAAATAATATAAAATAGTATATTAAAGCCCATTAAACATCCAAAAAAGATAATATAATAACATGAAAAAATAAAAAAATTATAGATACGCTGGAGACGTATCAGCATCCCCAAGCTTAATTCCTGCTCGTCCTCGAGTAGGTAAATGATAAAAACAAATTTTTTGATGTGGAATGCTCCTAACATAATTTTCAATGTAATTCTCTTTATTGTGGCATGAATGTTTAGATCCAAAAGATTCTAGACAAAAGTTTAATATTGACATGAAAATAATAATACTTCAAGCATGCTAACCAAGCAATTATGTCTTATCAAAATAACATAGCCAAAGAAAGCTAATCCCTACAAAATCATATAGTTTGGCCATGCTTCATTTTCGTCACACAAAATGCTCCCATCATGCACAACCCCGATGACAAGCCAAGCAATTGTTTCATACTTAGCTTTTTCAAACTCTTTCAACTTTCACGCAATATATGAGCGAGAGCCATGGACATAGCACTATGGGTGGAATAGAATATGATGATGGAGGTTGTATGAGAAGACAAAAAAAGAAAGTCTCACATTGACGCGGCTAATCAACGGGCTATGGAGATGCCCATCAATTGATGTCAATGCATGGAGTAGGGATTGCCATGCAACGGATGCACTAGAGCTATAAATATATGAAAGCTCAACAAAAGAAACTAAGTGGGTGTGCATCCAACTTGCTTGCTCACGAAGACCTAGGGAATTTTGAGGAAGCCCATCATGGGAATATACAAGCCAAGTTCTATAATGAAAAATTCCCACTAGTATATGAAAGTGACAAAATAAGAGACTCTCTATCATGAAGATCATGGTGCTACTTTGAAGCACAAGTGTGGAAAAAGGATAGTAACATTGCCCCTTCTCACTTTTTCTCTCAATTTTTTTATTTGGGCCTTCTCTTTTTCTTATGGCCTCTTTTTTATTTGGGCTTCTTTGGCCTCTTTTATTTTTATTTTATTTTTGTCCGGAGTCTCATCCCGACTTGTGGGGGAATCATAGTCTCCATCACCCTTTCCTCACATGGGACAATGCTCTAATAATGAAAATCATCACACTTTTATTTACTTACAACTCAAGGATTACAACTCGATACTTAGAACAAAATATGACTCTATGTGAATGCCTCCGGCGGTGTACTGAGATGTGCAATGAATCAAGAGTGACATGTATGAAAGAATTATGAAGGTGGATTTGCCACAAATACGATGTCAACTACATGATCATGCAAAGCAATATGACAATGATGGAGCGTGTCATAATAAACAGAACGGTGGAAAGTTGCATGGCAATATATCTCGGAATGGCTATGGAAATGCCATAATAGGTAGGTATGGTGGCTGTTTTGAGGAAGATATAAGGAGGCTTATGTGTGATAGAGCGTATCATATCATGGGGTTTGGATGCATCGGCGAAGTTTGCACCAACTCTTGAGGTGAGAAAGGGCAATGCACGGTACCGAAGAGGCTAGCAACGATGGAAGGGTGAGAGTGCGTATAATCCATGGACTCAACATTAGGCATAAAGAACTCACATACTTATTGCAAAAATCTACAAGTCATCAAAACCAAGCACTACGCGCATGCTCCTAGGGGGATAGATTGGTAGGAAAAGACCATCGCTCGTTCCCGACCGCCACTCATAAGGAAAGCAATCAAAGAAAACCTCATGCTTCAAATTTGTCACACAACGTTTACCATACGTGCATGCTATGGGACTTGCAAACTTCAACACAAGTATTTCTCAATTCCACAATTACCCAACTAGCATGACCCTAATATTACCATCTTTATATCTCAAAACAACTATCAAGTATCAAACTTCTCATAATATTTAATGCACTCTATATGAAAGTTTTTATTATACCCATCTTGGATGCCTATCATATTAGGACTAATTTTATAGCCAAAGCAAATTACCATGATGCTCTAAAAGACTCTCAAAATAATATAAGTGAAGCATGAGAGATCAATAATTTCCATAAAATAAAACCACCACCGTGCTCTAAAAAGGTATAAGTGAAGCACTAGAGCAAACTTATCTAGCTCAAAAGATATAAGTGAAGCACATAGAGTATTCTAATAAATTCTGATTCATGTGTGTCTCTCCAAAAGGTGTGTACAGCAAGGATGATTGTGGTAAAATAAAAATCAAAGACTCAAATCATACAAGAAGCTCCAAGCAAAACACATATCATGTGGTGAATAAAAATATAGCCTCAAGTAAAGTTACCGATAGACGAAGACGAAAGAGGGGATGCCTTCCGGGGCATCCCCAAGCTTAGGCTTTTGGTTGTCCTTGAATTTTACCTTGGGGTGCCTTGGGCATCCCCAAGCTTATGCTCTTTCCACTCCTCGTTCCAAAATCCATCAAATCTTCACCCAAAAACTTGAAAAACTTCACAACACAAAACTTAAACAGAAAATCTCATGAGCTCCGTTAGTGTAAGAAAACAAACCACCATTTTAAGGTACTGTAATGAACTCATTCTTTAGTTATATTGGTGTTAAACCTACTATATTCCAACTTCTCTATGGTTCATACCCCCCCCCCCCCCCCCCCGATACTAGCCATAGATTCATCAAAATAAGCAAACAACACAGGAAAAACAGAATCTGTCAAAAACAGAATAGTCTGTAGTAATCTGTATCAAACGTATACTTCTGGAACTCCAAAAATTCTGAAATAAATTGGTGGACGTGAGGAATTTATCTATTGATCATATTCAAAAATAATCAACCTAAAAGCACTCTCCAGTAAAAAATGGCAGCTAATCTCGTGAGCACTAAAGTTTCTGTTTTTAACAGCAAGATCACAAAGACTTCACCCAAGTCTTCCCAAAGGTTCTACTTGGCACAGACACTAATTAAAACATAAAACCATATCTAAACAGAGGCTAGATGAAATATTTATTACTAAACAGGAACAAAAATAAAATTGGGTTGCCTCCCAACAAGCGCTATCGTTTAACTAGGCATAAAAACAAGAATAGATCTAGGTATTGTCATCTTTGGTATGCAATCCATAAGTGGCTCTCATAATAGATTCATAAGGTAATTTAATTTTCTTCCTAATAAAGTGTTCCATGCCTTTCCTTAACGGAAATTGGAATCTAATATTTCCTTCTTTCATATCAATAATTGCACCAATCGTTCTAAGGAAAGGTCTACCAAGAATAATAGGGCATGTAGGATTGCAATCTATATCAAGAACAATAAAATCTACGGGCACATAATTCCTATTTGCAACAATCAGAACATCATTAATCCTTTCCATAGATTTCTTAATGGTGGAATCCGCAAGGTGCAAATTTAAAGAACAATCATCAAATTCACGGAAACCTAGCACATCACACAAAGTTTTGGGAATCATGGAAACACTAGCACCCAAATAACATAAAGCATAACATTCATGATCTTTAATCTTAATTTTAATAGTAGGTTCCCACTCATCATAAAGTTTTCTAGGGATAGAAACTTCTAATACAAGCTTTTCTTCATAAGATTGCATTAAAGCATCAACGATATGTTTAGTAAATGATCATAAGCATGAGGAGAATTTAACACGGATTGCAACAAGGAAATATAATCTATCAAAGAGCAATTATCATAATTAAATTCCTTGAAATCCAAAATGGTGGGTTCATTGCTATGTAAAGTTTTAACCTCTTCAATCCCACTTTTACCAATTTTTGCATCAAGATCTAAAAACTCCGAATCATTGGGATGCCTTTTAACTAAAGTTAACTCATCTCCAGTCCCATATTTATCAAGATTTATATTGGAAACAAAGATTTAATAGGAGACACATCAATCAGTTTTAGATCTTCATCATTATTACCATGAAAACTAGAAGAACACGCTTTCACAAAGCTATCCTTTTTAGAACGGATCCTAGCGGTTCTTTCTTTGCACTCATCAATGGAAATTCTCATGGCTTTGAGAGACTCATTGATATCATGCTTAGGTGGAATATATCTAAGTTTCAAAGAATCAACATCAAGAGAAATTCTATCCACGTTCCTAGCCAACTCATCAATCTTATGCAATTTTTCTTCAAGCAAAGCATTGAAATTCTTTTGCGAATTCATAAATTCTTTAACACTAGTCTCAAAATCAGAGGGCATCTTATTAAAATTTCCATAAGAGTTGTTGTAGGAACTACCATAATTATTAGAGGATTTACTAGGGAACGGCCTAGAATTAAAATTTCCTATATACGCATTATTACCAAAATTATTCCTACCAACAAAATTCACATCCAAGGATTCATTATTATTCTAAACCAAAGTGGACAAAGGCATATCATTAGGATCAGAAGAAACACTCTTATTAGCAAACAATTTCATAAGTTCATCCATCTTTCCACTCAAAACATTAATCTCTTCAATCGCATGAACCTTTTTACTAGTAGATCTTTCGGTGTGCCATTGAGAATAATTAACCATAATATTATCTAGGAGTTTAGTAGCTTCTCCTGAAGTGATTTCCATAAAAGTGCCTCCCGCGGCCGAATCTAAACGATTTCTAGAAGCAAAATTCAATCCGGCAATTTTTTTTTGTATAATCATCCATAAATTCAAACCATGTGTAGGGCAATTACGTATCATTAATTTCATCCTCTCCCAAGCTTGCGCAACATGCTCATGATCAAGTTCCTTAAAATTCATAATATCGTTTCTAAGCGAGATGATCTTAGCGGGAGGAAAATACTTAGAGATAAAAGCATCTTTGCACTTATTCCATGAATCAATACTATTTTTAGGCAAAGAATAGAACCAAGTTTTAGCACGATCTCTAAGCGAAAACAGAAATAGCTTCAATTTAACAATATCATTGTCCACATCTTTCTTCTTTTGCATATCGCACAAATCAACAAAGTTGTTTAGATGGGTAGCGGCATCTTCACTAGGAAGGCCAGAAAATTGATCTTTCATGACAAGATTCAACAAAGCAGCATTAATTTCACAAGATTCAGCATCGGTAATAGGAGCAATCGGAGTGCTAATAAAATCATTGTTGTTGGTATTGGAAAAGTCACACAAGTTAGTATTGTCTTGAGCCATCATGACAAACAATCAATCCAACACACAAGCACAGAAGAAGCAAGCAAAAAGAGACGAACGAAAAAGGGCGAATAAAACGGCAAGGGTGAAGTGGGGGAGAGGAAAACGAGAGGCAAATGGCAAATAATGCAACGCGAGGGATAAGACTTTGTGATGGGTACTTGGTATGTCTTGACTTGAGCGTAGATCTCCCCGGCAACGGCGCCAGAAATCCTTCTTGCTACCTCTTGAGCATGCATTGGTTTTCCCTTGAAGAGGAAAGGGTGATGCAGCAAAGTAGCGTAAGTATTTCCCTCAGTTTTTGAGAACCAAGGTATCAATCCACTAGGAGACTACACGCAAATCGCCTAGTACCTGCACAAACAATCAAGAACCTTGCAACCAACGCGATAAAGGGGTTGTCAATCCCTTCACGGTCACTTGCAAAAGTGAGATCTGATAAAGATAATAAGATAAAGATTTTTGGTATTTTTGTTGTATATATTGAAAAGTAAAGATTGCAAAATAAACGGTGACAGAAATTGGCAAGTTGATGATAAACTAATATGATGTAAAATAGACCCGGTGGCCATAGGTTTCACTAGTGGCTTCTCTCAAGATAGCATATATTACGGTGGGTGAACAAATTACTGCCGAGCAATTGATAGAAAAGCGCATAGTTATGAGAATATCTAGGCATGATCATGAACATAGGCATCACGTCCGTGTCAAGTAGACCGAAACGATTCTGCATCTACTACTATTACTCCACACATCGACCGCTATCCAGCATGCATCTAGAGTATTAAGTTCATAAGAACAGAGTAACGCATTAGGCAAGATGACATGATGTGGAGGGATAAAATCAAACAATATGATATAAATCCCATCTTTTTATCCTCGATGGCAACAATACAATACTTGCCTTGCTGCCCCTGCTGTCACTGGGAAAGGACACCGCAAGATTGAACCCAAAGCTAAGCACTTCTCCCATTACAAGAAAGATCAATCTAGTAGGCCAAACTAAACCAATAATTTGAAGAGACTTGCAAAGATATCAAATCATGCATATAATAATTCAGAGAAGAATCAAATATTGTTCATAGATAATCTTGATCATAAACCCACAATTCATCGGATCTCGGCAAACACACCGCAAAAAGTATTACATCGAATAGATCCCCAAGAACATCGAGGAGAACTTTATATTGAGAACCAAAGAGAGAGAAGAAGCCATCTAGCTAATAACTATGGACCCGAAGGTCTGTGGTAAACTACTCACACATCATCAGAGAGGCTATGGTGTTGATGTAGAAGCCCTCCGTGATCGAATCCCCCTCCGGCAGATCGCCGGAAAAGGCCCCAAGATGGGATCTCACGGGTACAGAAGGTTGCGGCGGTGGAAAAGTGGTTTCGTGGCTCCCCTGGATGTTTTCAGGGTATAAGAGTATATATAGGCGAAAGAAGTAGGTCGGTGGAGCTACGAGGGGCCCATGAGGGTGGGGCGCGCCTACCCCCCTAGGCACGCTCTCCTGCCTCATGGCCGCCTCGTTGCTTCCTTGACTTCCACTCCAAGTCTCCTGGATTGCGTTTGTTCCAAAAAAGATCCTCGCAAAGGTTTCGTTCCGTTTGGATTCTGTTTGACATTCCTTTTCCGCGAAACACTGAAATAGGCAAAAAAACAGCAATTTGCACTGGGCCTTCGGTTAATAGGTTAGTCCCAAAAATAATATAAAATAGTATATTAAAGCCCATTAGACATCCAAAACAGATAATATAATAGCATGGAACAATCAAAAATTATAGATACATTGGAGACGTATCACCCCCCAGGTGAAACCAGGGCCCATTGCCTTCCTTCTGGCCCATAAAAAATCATCGTGGAGTTTCGTGGCATTTGGACTCCGTTTGATATTGATTTCCTGTGATGTCAAAAACATGGAAAAAATAGCAACTGGCACTTGGCACTATGTCAATAGGTTAGCACCAAAAAATGATATAAAATGATTATAAAACATCCAAGATTGATAAATAAACAACATGGAACAATCAAAAATTATAGATACGTTGGAGACGTATCAGTAGCATTATAAGATGATCCCTCACTAAAATTTCAAGGTATAAGTGTTCTCCTTGAGTATGCACCATTGCGACAGTTCGTCGTGCCGAGACACCACGTGATGATCGGGTGTGATAAGCTCTACGGTCACATACAACAGGTGCAAGATAGTTTTGCACGTGCGGAATACTCGGGTTAAACTTGACGAGTCTAACATGTACATACATGGCCTCGGAACACTGGAGACCGAAAGGTCGAACGTGAATCATATAGTAGATATGATCAACATAGAGATGTTCACCATTGAAGACTACTCCATCTCACGTGATGATCGAACATGGTTTAGTTGATATGGACCACGTGATCATTTAGATGACTCGAGGGATGTCTATCTAAGTGGGAGTTCTTAAGTAATATGATTAATTGAACTTAATTTGTCATGAACTTAGTCCTGATAGTTTTTGCAAATTATGTTGTAGATCAATAGCTCGCGTTGTAGCTCCCCTATGTTTTTGATATGTTCCTAGAGAAAACTAAGTTGAAAGATGATAGTAGCAATGATGCGGACTGGGTCCGTGATCTGAGGATTATCCTCATTGCTGCACAAAAGAATTATGTCCTTGATGCATCGCTAGGTGACAGACCTGTTGCAGGAGCTAATGCAGACTTTATGAACGTTTGATAAGCTCGGTATGATGACTGCTTGATAGTTTAGTGCACCATACTTTACCGCTTAGAACCGGGACTTCAAAAATGTTTTGAACGCCATGGAGCATATGAGATGTTCCAGGATCTAAAAAATAATATTTCAGACTCATGCCTGTGTTAAGAGGTATGAGACCTCTGATAAGTACTTTGCCTACAAGATGGAGGGGAATAGCTCAAATAGTGAGCATGTGCTCAGAATGTCTGGGTACTACAATCGCTTGAATCAAGTGGGAGTTAATCTTCCAGATAAGATAGTGATTGACAGACTTCTCTAGTCACTATCACCAAGTTACTAGAACTTCGTGATGAACTATAATATGCAAGGGATAACGAAAATGATTCCCAAGCTCTTCGCGATGCTGAAATCGGCGAAGGTAGAAATCAAGAAATAGCATCAAGTGTTGATGGTTAAACAAGAACACTAGTTTCAAGAAAAAGGGCAAGGGAAAGAAAGGGAACTTCAAGAAGAATGGCAAGCAAGTTGCCATTCCCGAGAAGAAGCCCAAAGCTAGACCCAAACCTGAAACTGAGTGCTTCTACTGCAAAGGAAATGGTCACTGGAAGCGGAACTACCCCCCAAAAACTTGGTGGATAAGAATGATGGCAAAGTGAACAAAGGTATATTTGATATACATGTTATTGATGTGTACTTTACTAGTGTTCATAGTAGCCCTTGGGTATTTGATACCGGTTTAGTTGCTAAGATTTGTAACTCGAAACAGGAGTTGTAAAATGAACAGATACTAGTTAAGGGCGAGGCGACGATGTGTGTTGGAAGTGATTCCAAGGTTGATAAGATCACCATCGCACACTCCCTCTACCTTCGGGATTGGTGTTGGACCTAAAATAAATGTTATTTTGTGTTTGCGTTGAGCATGAATATGATTGGATCATGTTTGTTGCGATACGGTTATTCATTTAAGTGAGAGAATAATTGTTGTTCTGTTTACATGAATAAAACCTTCTATGGTCATACACTCAATATAAATGGTTTATTGAATCTCGATCGTAGTGATACACATATTCATAATATTGATGCCAAAAGATGCAAAGTTGATAATGATAGTGCAACATATTTGTGGCACTGCCGTTTAGGTCATATTGGTGTAAAGCGCATGAAGAAACTCCATGCGGATGGACTTTTGGATTCACTTGATTATGAATCATTTGATGCTTGTGAACCATGCCTCATGGGCAAGATGACTAAGACTCTGTTCTCCGGAATAATGGAGCAAGCCACTGACTTATTGGAAATAATACATACCGATGTATGCGGTCCTATGAGTGTTGAGGCTCGCGGCGGGTATCGTTATTTTCTTACCTTCACATATGATTTGAGCAGATATGGGTATATCTACTTAATGAAACACAAGTATAAAACATTTGAAAAGTTCAAAGAATTTTAGAGTGAAGTGGAGAATCATCATAACAATAAAATAAAGTTTATGCGATCTGATCGCGGAGGCAAATATTTGAGTTACGAGTTGGGCCTTCATTTAAAACAATGTGGAATAGTTTCACAACTCACGCCACCTAGAACACCACAGCGTAATGGTGTGTCCGAACGTCGTAACCATACTTTATTGGATATGGTGAGATCTATGATGTCTCTTACCGATTTACCACTATCGTTTTGGGGTTATGCATTAGAGACAGCCGCATTCATGTTAAATGAGGCACCATCTAAATCCGTTGAGATGACACCGTATGAACTGTGGTTTGGCAAGAAACCTGAGCTGTCGTTTCTTAAAGTTTGGGGTTGCGATGCTTATGTGAAAAAGCTTTAGCCTAATAAGCTCAAACCCAAATCGGATAAATATGTCTTCATAGGATACCCAAAAGAAACTGTTGGGTACACCTTCTATCACAGATCCGAAGGCAAGATCTTTGTTGCTAAGAATGGATCCTTTCTAGAGAAGGAGTTTCTCTTGAAAAAAGTGAGTGGGAGGAAAGTAGAACTTGATGAGGTAATCGTACCTTCTCTTGAATTGGAAAGTAACTCATCAGAGAAATCCGTTCTCGTGATGCCTACACCAACTAGAGAGGAAGCTAATGATGATGATCATGAAACTTCAGATCAAGTTACTACCGAACCTCGTAGGCAAACCAGAGCATGTTCCGCACCAGAGTGGTACGATAATCCTGTTCTGGAAGTCATGTTACTAGACCATGACGAACTTATGAACTATGAGGAAGCGATGATGATCCCAGATTCCGATAAATGGCTTGAGGCCATGAAATCTGAGATAGCATCCATGTATGAGAACAAAGTGTGGACTTTGGTGGACTTGCCCGATGATCGGCAAGCCATTGAGAATAAATGGATCTTCAAGAGGAAGACGAACGCTGATGGTAGTGTTACTATCTACAAAGCTCAACTTGTCGCAAAAGGTTTTCGACAAGTTCAAGGTGTTGACTACGATGAGATTTTCTTACTCGTAGCGATGCTTAAGTCTCTCTGAATCATGTTAGCAATTGCCACATTTTATGAAATCTGGCAAACGGATGTCAAAAACCGCATTCCTTAATGGATTTCTTAAAGAAGAGTTATATATGATGCAACCAGAAGGTTTTGTCGATCCTAAAGCTGCTAACAAAGTGTGCAAACTCCAGCGATCCATCTATGGACTGGTGCAAGCATCTCGGAGTTGGAATATACGCTTTGATGAGGTGATCAAAGCATATGGTTTTTTATACAGACTTATGGTGAAGCCTGTATTTACAAGAAAGTGAGTGGGAGCCCTGTAGCATTTCTGATATTATATGTGGATGACATATTGTTGATCGGGAATGATATAGAATTTCTGGATAGCATAAAAAGGACACTTGAATAAGAATTTTTCAATGAAGGACCTCGGTGAAGCTGCTTATATATTGGGCATCAAGATCTATAGAGATAGATCAAGACGCTTGATAGGACTTTCACAAAGCACATACCTCGATAAAGTTTTGAAGTAGTTCAAAATGGATCAGTCAAAGAAAGCGTTCTTTCCTGTGTTACAAGGTGTGAAGTTGAGTAAGACTAAAAACCCGACCACGGTAGAATATATAGAGAGAATGAATGTCATTCCCTATGCCTCAGTCATAGGTTCTATAAAGTATGCCCTGCTGTGTACCGAACTGTTGTGTGCCTTGCCATGAGTTTGGCAAGGGGGTACAATAGTGATCCAGGAGTAGATCACTGGACAACGGTCAAAATTATCCTTAGGTACCTAAAGAGGACTAAGGAAATGTTTCTCGATTATGGAGATGATAAAGAGTTCGTCGTAAAGAGTTACGTCGATGCAAGCTTTGACACCGATCTGGATGACTCTGAGTCTTGATCTGGATACATATTGAAAGTGGGAGCAATTAGCTAGAGTAGCTCCATGCAGAGCATTGTAGACATAGAAATTTGCAAAATACATACGGATCTGAATGTGGCAGACCCGTTGACTAAACTTCTCTCACAAGCAAAACATGATCGCACCTTAGTGCTCTTTGGGTGTTAATCACATAGCGATGTGATTTATATTATTGACTCTAGTGAACCCTTTGGGTGTTGGTCACATGGCGATGTGAACTATGGGTGTTAATCACATAAAGATGTGAACTATTGGTGTTAAATCACATGGGATGTTAACTAGATTATTAACTCTAGTGCAAGTGGGAGACTGAAGGAAATATGCCCTAGAGGCAATAATAAAGTTGTTATTTTATATTTCCTTATATCATGATAAATGTTTATTATTCATGCTAGAATTATATTAACCGGAAATTTGATACATGTGTGGATACATAGACAAAACAATGTGTCCCTAGTAAGCCTCTACTAGACTAGCTTGTTAATCAAAGATGGTTAAGTTTCCTAACCATAGACATGTGTTGTCATTTGATAAACGGGATCACATCATTAGGAGAATGATGTGATGGACAAGACCTACCGTTAGCTTAGCATTATGATTGTTTAGTTTTATTGCTATTGCTTTCTTCATGACTTATACATATTCCTTTGACTATGAGATTATGCAACTCCCAGATACCGGAGGAATACCTTGTGTGCTATCAAACGTCACAACGTAACTGTGTGATTATAAATATGCTCTACAGGTATCTCTGAAGGTGTTTGTTGGGTTGGCATAGATCGAGATTAGGATTTGTCACTCCGAGTATCGGAGAGGTATCTCTGGGCCCTCTCGGTAATGCACATCATGATAAGCCTTGCAAGCAATGTGACTAATGAGTTAGTTGCGGGTTGATGCATTATGGAATGAGTAAAGAGACTTGCCGGTCACAAGATTGAACTAGGTATGAAGATACCGACGGTCGAATCTCGGGCAAGTAACATACCGATGACAAAGGGAATAACGTATGTTGTCATTACGGTTTGACCGATAAAGATCTTCGTAGAATATGTAGGAACCAATATGAGCATCCAGGTTCCGCTATTGGTTATTGACCGGAGAGGTGTCTCGGTCATGTCTACATAGTTCTCGAACCTGTAGGGTCCGCACGCTTAACGTTCGATGATGATTTTATATTATATGAGTTATGTGATTTGGTGACCGAATGTTGTTCGGAGTCCCGGATGAGATCACGGACATGACGAGGAGTCTCGAAATGGTCGAGAGGTAAAGATTGATATATAGGACAATGGTATTCGGACACCAAAAGTGTTCCGGAGGGTACCGGGTACATATCGGGTCACCGGAAGGGGTTCCGGGCACCCCCGGCAAAAGATATGGGCCTTATGGGCCAAGAGGGGAAACGCACCAGCCACAAAGGGGCTGGTGCGTGCCCCCCCCCATATGGGCTGGCCAAATTGGAGTAGAAAAGGGGAAGGTGGAAAGGAAAAAAGGGAATAGGATTCCCCCTTCCCCCTCTTCCCTTCCTACTCCAAATAGGAATAGGAAAGGGGGGATGCCAAATTGGGAGGACCCCAAGTAGGATTCCTCCTACTTGGGGCGCCCCCTTGGCTGCCTCTCCTCCCCTCCAACCTATATATATGAGGGAGGGCACCGCTAGAACACACACCAACAATTGTTAGCCGTGTGCGGCGCCCCCCCTCCACAGTTTACGCCTCTAGTCATATTCACGTAGTGCTTAGGCGAAGCCCTACGTGGATTACTTCACCATCACCGTCACCACGCCGTCGTGCTGGCGGAACTCTCCCTCGACACTTTGCTTGATCAAGAGTTCAAGGGACGTCATCGAGCTGAACGTGTGCAGAACTCGGAGGTGTCGTACGTTCGGTGCTTGACCGGTCGGAACGAGAAGAAGTTCGACTACATCAACCGCGTTGTCAAACGCTTCCGCTTTCGGTCTATGAGGGTACGTGGACACACTCCCCCTTCTCGTTGCTATGCATCTCCTAGATAGATCTTGCGTGAGCGTAGGAATTTTTTTGAAATTGCATGTTACGTTCCCAACAGGTTTGCATGAGAAAAGAGACATGGTAACATTTAAAGGGAGCTAGCAGAGTTATGCCTTTTTGTTACCTTAGCGGATTCATGCAAGTCATTGCATTTTTTGCGTGGTACATACATGGTTGCCATTTTTGGCCATTTTTAGTATGTTTAGCTTATTGTCTTGTGTTTTACTATTGACCGACTTGGTGATCGCGCTGCTCATACTACTATGATGGTCTTGCCTCACACCCTAGACCGAGAGATTATGGACACTGATGGGAAGAATTTGGGAGAGAGAAGGGCGTCGTTGATTGGGACTGAGGAGGGGGCCGAGAGTAGGTGGACAATCTCTTGCGTCGGTTGAGGCTTCTCCAGGAAATCGAGAAGCAGATTGTGTCCCTCCACCCACCGTGGCTTTCCGCCACGACAACTCCATGTTTCGTCCGCATCTCCTCTAGCGATCATCGTCAATGGCGGACCCACTAGAATTGGGGGGGAGCGAGGAGGGGGGGGACTAGAGAGGTCACGGTGTTGTTACTGCGCCGCCTCTTTGAGAACGTTGTCATTGCTATGTCCTCGTCACTACCGAGGATGACGCGGTTTTTCCTTTTTTTCGACCGGTCAAGAATTGACACAGGATCTGAGAGAGCATTTTCTAGAGGATTTTTTTGTTGAGAGGAGTTGGGAAGCAGTAGATGCTTCGGGAAGGCCTTCGTATCAGTAAAAACAAAGAAACACCCTCTACATCCATGTAACCCTACCACGTAAATTATTGCAAAGCAATAAAAGTAGCCAAACAAGAGAAAAAAGCTAGATATGGATCATAGGCCCAAAACATGCTTCCATACAAAAGTGCATTTGATTTGATACAAATTCCTCTTGTATTGGAAAAATTCACCAAGAACCACACAAATCCAAACACTCCAAGTACATCAAGTAAGCTATATTTCCTCAAGCACACAAAGCGGGGGGGGGGGGGGGATAGTGTCTAACCTGGGGGATAATGGAGCCATGCTCTCCCCTGAATCACTGAATCGACAAAGAAGAAGTTATCATCCCTTAGCCATGTAGAAGTAATTTATAGTCATATATAGAATTGGTCATGTCTATAAAGGATATTGATCGTCCAAAAATTTAAAATTTATTGCAGACTAAGTTTTGCACATATCTTTGGAAATACAGAGGGTTGGCGTTTTTTACCATGCAGTTGGGCGCACTAGGTAACACTGGTTCCTGGTCCACCTAGATGCATAGATCAAAGAAGAGAAACAATAGATAAAACCTCTAATTGTTCTCATAAATTTAACATGTGAGACAAAGCAATTCAGGTAAACAACACAAACGTTTCAAATAGAAAGATATGAAAATAAGACCATATAATCAGTGTTGGCATGCATGGTAATTCCTGGCTACAAAGACACGTTCAAATTACCAAAGTAAAAAAACTAATAATGGTGGTTTAATTGGTGTTGAACTCTTGAATTTTTTTTCTTACTTCAAATCATCTCCGTAGTATGGGCGGTAACGTGTTGATAACATGTGATAAGACACGATCTACAAACATCGAATCAATGACAACATGTGTTGATGTGAGGAAAGACATCAAGAAATCAATATTTTACATTTAAGAAATATCTAAAAATTAATCCAGTTGAAAACCAAAGATTATAGTTTCTCTTTCTTCCAAACATTTCTTAAAAAAGAAACAAAGAAGACACTACACTCATTGACCCTGTACACCTTGCTTCTACTCATGGTTCCATATACATATTCTTAAGCGTGCCCTTGATCACCCGTTGATTATCTCTACAATTGTAGATAAAAAGTGAGCCCACGTGTTGGACCAAGTGGGACAAAGAGGAAAAAGAAGGAGAAATAGTGGCGAGAAATTGAAAAAATGTGGTATGGAGTCATGGTTAACATGACATGTATTAGAAATGATAACAACCCAAAATATCAAGGCAAGTGTAGGTTCGTCAACAAACTTCCTTATAAGGTGTACCACATATACTGAATTCTCTGTAGTTTTTCGCACATGAATTTCAACAAATATATAAACACTTATGATGGTGGTGGTGGGATGACGACCTTCAGCGCTCGGCGAAGATGGCTACCGTTGTGAGGTCGGCATGGATGCAACCATGGCATGACCTCGTTGGAGGCGGAAATATTGGGCCACGGGCTCAGGCATGGAGAGGTTGGCGATGGCAACGGCTGCATTCCAATTTTAAGTTAGATTTTTGTTTTTATAGAAAATCTAGTCGTCTCCAATCGCAAGTGACTCGATATCCTTTACGGTGCGAGTGACTCAATGTTTATGGTAATCAACTCGCATTCCAGTTTTAAGTCAGGTTTTCGCTTTTACAAAAAATCCCCTTATGTTTCTGATAATCAACCCACATGCCAGTTTAAGTCAGATTTTTCTTTTGCAGAAAACACCCTGATAAGTGGGTTAATCAACCCGTAGTACATATCAAATGCTTTAAAAAAATATCCATATATTTTAACCCTAACTTCAAATTTAACATATTGTATATGAAATTTGATTAGAAAAATGTTTATAATATGAATATGATGTTATTTTACTTGTTAACCGTTAAAATATACAATTTAGGATGCAATCTTAATCAATAGCGCACGATCTAGCTTTTTTTCTACCGGTGCCGGGCCGGATTAATAATGAACAAGTCAGCAAAATCAGGATTAGAGACAAAAGGGACCATCTATAACCAAGCATGCACGCCTCGCCAAAACCTCACATGAAAAAGTACAGATTTCTCATGTTATGACGAGACGCCTTAGAATTGACAACATTCAAAACACATTGTGACTGTGTGAGCACGAAGGCCATTGTCGGCGAGGATGGGAAGAAGAATAAGAATAACAGAAATGGATGCCATATGTTGAAAGAAAGGACATGGATCTTTTGAGGTACTCATGGTTATTAGGGTAGTGGAGTGTGATTTTTTTTTTAAATCTTATAGCACTACTAGACCTTCTGAAAGTTGTAATGATTATATCCCTGTCTTTATTTCCCAACACTTGCAAACGATATGGTGATTTGAGGAATAAAAGTCTTGATAATGTTACAAAAAGAAATGTCTTCGGCAGCAGCAGAGCCCAAGAGGCCGAGCCAAGAAAGGAACAGAGGAAGAAGCTAGGAGGCCGAACCCGAGAGCCGCGCCGTCTGGGGCGCCGGCTGACGGCCTCGTGGAGGAGGCGGCGCGGGGCGCGACAGCGGACGGGAGGGATGCAGCCGTCTTCCTCGCGCCGGGGGGAGCTGCGGTTCGGGGATCTCTGGGAAATCAACGAGCGCGCCACCTGAAGATCTCCATGGCTACCGCCGCGGAGCTCGGGTACCTGCGCCTGACCGCTGATGGAATGGCCGTGGCCGCAGTCGCACGCCAATACGCGGATGCCGCGGGCCGACCCGTACGCCGGTCGGACCAGCGCGGTGGCATCGCCTGCCCCGCTCCAGCAGGTACGCACACGGCCAAGGGCTTGCCCCCTGTGAATTCGAGTTCGAGTTCATTTCCAGTTCAGCCGGCGACAGCTGGTAATCCGAGTCCGCCAAGAACCAGGAGCTCTCGGATGAATAAAAGCGCCTCCAACTCGATTCGTTCGCCTCCCTCCCCGATCCCCAGATCCAATCCAAGACACGCCATCGATGGCGGCGAAGGTGCTCCAGCTCCGTAGCTCCGACGGCAAGGTGCTCGTCGCTCCGGCGTGGGACTATCGCCCGACCGCCGCCCAAGCCCTCCCGCTGGAGACGCGGGTGCCCTCGCGCGCCCTCGAGAGGGTGCTCCAGTACTGGACCAAGCACAACCTTGCCAAGGCCACCGGTGAGTCCCGGGAGTCCCTCGCCCGCTGGGATGCCAACTTCCAGCGCCGTCTCGAGGAAGACGGCCTCGCCAAGGAGGCCGCTGCAGCCGCCCAAGAACTCCGCCGCTACGGCGTCGACCATGGAGGGCGTCCCCATCGCCACGCCGCCACGGCCGCATCTGATGTCGCTGCTCCTGCAAAGGCGGCCCGTGTTGATCCCGTCCGTGTCTGGTGTGTCAACCACGGAGAACGCAGCCATGCGCCGGCGATGCCCGGCTCCTTCGATGCCTCTGATACTGCCTCCGCCGCGCGTCCTGGGCCTGCCACCACCTTGCCGGCCGCTGCTGGTGCTGACCCCGTGGACGTCCGGTGCGCGATCCGTGCCCGTGGACGCCAGATGGCTGAAGACGAGGAGTCCGCTTGCCACCACCGCAAGTGCCCGGCTTCCAAGGCTCCACTCTGCCTGCCTGCCACTGCTGTTGCGCCCGTGAAGAAGGTCTCTCGTCCCGTCGCTTCCAAGGCTCGCTCTTTCGTCGGCTCTACAACATTGCATGTTACTGCTGTTGCTCCCGGTGTGAAGAAGGCAACTCCAGCTTCAACTCTGCGTGCAAGAAGGGGGATGGGGGAGCTCAGCTGCAAGATTCCGAAGCAAAACCATGTCACCGCTGCAGCACCAATGAAGCAACCAATTGCTTGGCTGCGTCCAGTGGTATTACGCCCTTGCTAGTCCTTCCTAAACCATGCACACATGAGTTTCATTTAACCTTTGCATCTCTAGGTTCTGCACTTAATCACCAAGATTTCTAGTGTTCTTTGAATCCCTTTCAGTCATTACTAATCTTACAAGGGTGTCAGCAGAGTCCCCATCTAGCTAGGCAGCAAAAATCATGCTAAGATGTGTACGGCATAGTTACACTACATCCATACCTGGTCCTAAGTTTAGGGTTTAAGTAAATAAAGGGCACTTTCAATAAATCAAAGTAAAGCAGATGAGCCTAAAAAGGAAACTCATGTACTGCAATTCCGGCACCTCGCCGCAAAATCCAAAACGCCCGTTTGCTACCCGGCTTGTAGCAGGAAAAAGGAGTAGAATTGAACTTGTCGATACACACGTAATCTTGTGAGCTGCCTAGCGTTTGGAGACTGTGCTGACTCTCTTGTAAACTTAATCTTGGCTGAATTGGATTCTTAGGCATTGGGCGTCTTGGTGAGTTAAAGTTGCAGTTTCCGACAAGTAACATTGGTTAGTGAACTCTTGTGTGTGTGCGGGTGAAGCTTTGTGCTAAGCAAGTCCTCAATGTACCGACTATCAAGTCATATTGTAATCAATATCAGATATTAATGAAAATTTGTTGGCCTGAATTTGTGCAAAGCATTTGAGTAACTTTCTGTATATATGTTTGTTGTATGCATCTATGACTTCTTAAAACATTCTGCTGCTCTGGTCGGAAAAGTGTGTACTGAGGCATGGATCCAATGGACTCACTTTGTTTGAGTTGTCAAGCACATAACCATGTTTGGGGCAGTTATTGGTTAGAAGATATTTTGGTTTGAGATACCGCAATCTAATTGTCAAGAATGTCAAAAAGGTTGCATCATATTGCAGCTATTTGACAAATAGGTTTGGCTTTTCTCAGATCATGTTAGCTTCTCATTTAAATTATGTGCAATAGCACTATAGCTGTCTTGCATATCCAGACCCCCTAAGAAATTTTCATGTCCATTTGAATATTACAAATTCCACCATGTTAAAGTTACCCAGTAACCCAAGGGACCTGGAGTGGAGTTTTTGTGTGGATCTAAGATCTCAATCGGCTATCAAGTTTGCTATCAAGTTTGTCCCTGAATCTCTAGTGGTCACTATGCTTTCTTTTCTAGTTAATTACAGTTTGATGATTTTGTCATGCTCAAATGCCAATCATATCTTGTTTAGATATGTTCTCCTCTGCAAGCAAGGATGATGCAAAGGATCCCTTATTTTCCACCATGAATAAAGTTTACATTTTCTCCTCATATTATTGCTGGTGATTGCAGTGTCTTCAGAAACTTCCAAAACAGATTAATGTTGTTGCTGCTTTTCTTCAGAGAGATTGGCAGAAATGCTGCCGATTCATTAGACCGCGTCATGCCAACGTGGGGAATGTATGCGTTAAAGCTTCTCCCATCGCTAGCTCCGCTGCATTTCTCTGTCTCAGTGTTCGATGATGAAACAATATCTTGAATTTTCTGTGCTTTTCTCCTGAATCTGAACACCAGACCAGTTTTGTTTTCCCGGATATTTTTTATGAGAAATCTCGCCGACTTTATTGATTCGGAATAATGTTCATAGAAATCTCGCCGACTTAAAACATTCTGCTGATCTAGTCAGAAAAGTGTGTGCTGAGGCACAGATCCAATGGATTCATCTTGGATTTCACAATACTTCGTTTGAGTGGTGAAGCACATAACCATGTTTGGGACAGTTACTGGTTAGAAGATTTTTTGGTTTGAGATACAGCAATCTAATAGTCAAGAATGTGAAAAAGGTGGCATCATATTACAGCCATCTGTCAAACTCTACACCATCGTATTCCAAGCCTCGCTCTTCGGTCTGCCTGCCTGCCACTGCTGCTGCGCCTGTGAAGAAGGTCTCCCCGTCGCTTCCAAGGCTTGGTGTTCTGTCGGCTTTATACCACTGCCTGTCACTGCTGCTTCGCCTAGCGTGAAGAAGGTGACTCCAGTTTCAACTCTGCGTGCTCGAAGGGGAATGCGCGATCTCAGCTGCAAAATCCCGAAGCAAAACCGTATTGTTGTTGCTGCCCCAAAGAAGCAACCAATTCCTTTGTAACCATCGAGTTAAGCAAGTCCTCAATGTACCGAGTAACGAGTCATGTTGTAATAAAAATTTCAGATATGAATGAAAAATTGTTGGCCTGAATTTGGGCAGGGCATTTGAGGCAGTCTAATTGTCAAGAATGTGAAAAAGGTTGCGTCGTGCAACTATGTTTTTCTCAGATCATATTAGCTTTTCATTTGAATTATGTGCAAACTGTAGTCTTACATTCTCAGGCTCCTTGAATTTTTTTCCTGTTCACTGTCATTTTAAGGTTGCTCAAAGATTCTCTTGGTACTTGTGAAAATATGACGAGTATGTTTTCCTTAACATGTCGAATCAGCAACTGATGGATGTCTTCTACCTCTTGCAGTAACCATGCACAATTCAGAGAAAATAAACCAATCTCAGACTAATCGTTAAAAAATTTCTCAACGGAAAAAGACGAATCTCTACATTTCAGAGAATAAGGTGGTTAATTACGTTGTTGATCTCATATCCTCTGTTGAAGCCTCTCCCATCGCTAGCTCTGCTGTGAAGCAGCCGCGGCTTGTTCCATGAACAGTTTTTTTTTGCATGCTCAGAACTGAAACCTCAACTGCTGCTAGTACTATTTCATGGTTGTTTGTTAGACTTGAATCATCGGAATCTAGTGGAGTCCTTCTGCCAATGGCACAAATTTATCAACTGAACTGCGATGCATGTTATTTCCTCACAAGACATCAGTGATCAGCCAAGAAGTTATATCTTCTGGAATGATTTAGCATTTGAGCATAAAAGAGATTCAAGAAAAGAAGGATAGCTTAAATAGAGGTTCAGACATACTAAGAGTCCAAAATACGAATTACTTGGATTTTGACAGATAATAATAGAAGCTCAAATTTGGCCAGGTTCTTCTGAGTGTGTCTTGGATCCTTGATTGTCTGCAACTGACCCATCTTCAGTTCTGCACAGTTGATCTTCCTCGACCATGGCAGTCTATACGCAGTCCGTCAGCACACAAACTGGAAGACCACACTCCAGTCTTTTGTCTGGGATCCAAGTTGGTGTTTCACACTCAGATGGCATAATATATCTGTAGTCATGTGAGACCGTATTGAATTTTTGCCTCCAGGTGCTAACAAGACAGGGCAGGCTGTAGTATGGGAACATGTATTCAACGGTGTTAACCCCGATCTGGCGACAGACGGTAATGAAATGAGAGCAGGGTTTGTGAAGCAGTTGTGGCTTGTTGCATGAACAGGTCATAGTTTTTCGAACCGCGGTCCCTTTAGACTCATCTATGCTGAAAGTATGTTCTGACTTCAGGTGAACGGTCACCTGCCTCTTCCTCGCTTTAACCGTGAACTTCAGGTCCACTTCACCCCCAAGAACATTTCTATCATCAGAGTATGTGTACATCAACTGATGCATCTCGGATTTCTGCATTTCGACGTTCAGGCAAGTTAATTGATGGGTTGCCGATTGCTTTGTTTGCTGCAGCACTTGTGTTTTTAAAGTACTCCACCAGGCGCAGGAAAGTCACCTCCACTATCGCACTTAGGGGAAGGCATGTTATCCCTTTCAACATAGGGTCGTTCTTATATGCATCAGCTATATCGACGCCCATGATGCCATACCTTGCTCCATTTCTACCATGCATCAGTGACCACTTCTCCTTTGGTTTCAGACCGATCCAGTCAGAGAACTTTGTTATGTTTCTTTTGCTTCCATTTGCACGATCTCTTTCCTTCCCATCCTCCACTGAATCAGCTTGGTTGCATGGGCTTTGCCCCTCAAGCTCTGCCTTATCATGCTCAACTGACTCATGTTGCATTTCCCCACTGGCAGCAAGTTCTTTCTCCGCCGTATATTTGGACATCAACTCATCTAGCTCCTTCCAGAATTTAGCAGACTTATTTTGTCGCCTCTGCTGACAAAGTTTCTTTAACATCATCACTAGCTTCTTGTCACCAAAATATGCAAAGAAGTTTTCAGCAAGGTCTTCCATGCACCACCGGCTTTCTGCTTTCCGCCACTGTCGTTGACGGGAATTCAGAAGGTCCTCTACAGCATCGATCAACTCCCTTCTGTAAATGCAGACATCAGGCTGATCCACCACTGCACGCTCCAAATTCCTGAGAAACCACAACCAGCTTTCCTTAGTCTCGCCCTCAACGATGGCACATGCTACCGGAATGGACAAATCATTAGCATCTAATGCCACAGCAGTCAACAGCATACCTTTATATTTCCCGCATAGTGGTGTGCCCTTGATGCATAGCACAGGGCGACATGTACGGAAGGCCTGTAAGCACTGTCCAAATGCCCAAAACATACGCTGCAGGACTCGAAATTTTTCACACCCTGGAACCTCTGCATCCTTGACATCTACAGAACCATCAGGATTCTTATCTGCTATTTCCTTAAGTAACCTTGGAGCAAAGTTGTGTGACTCATAAAATGTACCGAACTTCCACTCCAGAGCCTTCTGTCTTTGCCCTCCATGCCTCAGCAGGACTAATCTGCTCGGCTAAGTGACCAGAGCGATAATGTACGATTTCCTTAGGTATCATTGTCAGGTCTTCTAGAAGGCCGGGGTAGCTGAAGCGACTACTTGCCAGGCATTTCGTCCCAGGGAACACAACGGTCAGCAGTTGAGAGAAATAACCATGTGCAGCTTTGAGCAAAATAGCAAAGTGCTTGATCTCAGAGGATTCCACATACAACATAAAAATTTTCGTCACATTTCTTCTTCTCTTCAATTTGTTGGCAAAGGCACTCCAGCATTTGTCAGTTATAAAGTGGTGGGTATCCCAAGGGCAGTAGTGAGTAGTCCATATACCATTCCGGTTCACGCTCGTCGCACATGTCACGCAATTGAACTCTTCTGTTCGTCCGTAGTATACAGAGATCTCTGAATAGGTTCTTGAGCCTACACCAAACAATGCCACGACAGAGATGCAACAGCTTCAGAAGAATCAAACAAAGCAAGCAAGATTGCGGTGCTAGGGTATTGCTACAGTACAACACAGTGCGGTAAAGTACAAACCTGCTGTTTCCGAGGTTTCCGCCCCGCGGCCGCCGGGGGCTTCCTGCGAGCTCAGGACACACAAACTTCAGCAAAAGGGGCGGCGGCGAATGGACCGATTGTTACGCGGAGTAGCGGAGGACGGTCAGGAGAACAGACGTACGAGGCTGGGGACGGGGGGTGCGTGAGCGCCCGCAGGGGATGGGGCAGAGGCGGACGCATGGGTTTCCTCCGCCGCCATCGACGGCTTCGTCGGAGCAGGCTTCCGTCCGCTCTGGTTTCGAGCTTGGACAGCGGCTGGTAGCGATTGGGGGCGGAGGGAAGAATTTTCCCTCCATTTCTGAGTCTTCCCTCCATTTTTTTTCATGGGCTACTGGCTCTAGGCTTGTGATTATTTTCAGTTGGGCTCTGGCTCTGCATTTCTTGAAGGGCCGCGTGCAGCAGGCAAACATTTTTCCTAATTAGGCTAGTGTTTTTATCGGATTCTCAAAAAAAAAAGTTAGTACCATGCAAAAAAAAGGTTAGTGCTTTTTATCCACTAAAAATATTTGAGTGTTTATTCGCTCTGAATAAAGATGGAATGTTTATTGAAAAACACAAAAGGAAAACCCTTTTTTCTTGCAAAGATTGGGAGCTTATTAATTACTCCCTCCATTCCTTTATGTAAGAGATACACGTAATCGGGAGAGAGATAGTTTTCTTTTTTTTTCTCTACAAAAATAGATGCATGCAATCAGGTGAAAGATATTTATCTTTCTTCTGAAGGGCCAAGAACGAAATTACGAGAAATTAAAACAAATCCACCTTACATTATGAAATTTTATAAAAAAACAAATGCACCTAATATAAAAAAACTGAGGGAGTAAGAAAATAGTGTTACAACCCTTAGCCAAGCTTGATATGGACAAAGTGGCATCTGGTAACCACAAATTTGGAAAACACTCAAAGAAAACGCTCTCATAGGAAAGAAAACAAGAAAGACAAATGCACATCAGAGTTCATAAAAGGAACATTTCTCCTTGATAGTGTTTTCTTTGGCGTTCAAGACACATATTATTTAGAGTTAATTACACTTTTGGTACATAAACGTGCACTCGATGTACTGATTTATACATAAACTTGAAAAATGAAACAAATATCCCCTATAACTTTGTGTTTCGGATACGTTTGACTACCATTTCTGTTGTTACCGTTAACTCTTCGCTAAATATTACATGCCAGCGCCCAACCAGATTGATTCAAACACGCGACATTACACTGTAAACAACAAGTGGTAGCCACAGCGCCACATGTGATTTTTGTTACCATGAGCGACAGTCTATAAAGTCTAGCAGAACAATTGATTTGAAGCCATTACACACTGCCCGGGGATTTGAATAAGTTTCTTTTTCTCAATCTCGGTTTTCTTCGGGTGGGACAAAAAACCCGTTTTCCGGAAAAACTTGAAGTTTTTGGCATTTTTTCTTTCAAAATTTTCAAACAAAGTCCGAATTCAAAAACTGAACAAATATGTTAATGCAACCCCCATTGTCAATTTTGAATTCAAAAACCCAAAAACATTGTTGATGCAAACCGGAAGAATACGTTGATGCTCCATTGTACATAAACTTATAATCTTTGAATTCAAAATTTTTGAACGAAAAATACCAAAAAATGCAAGATTTTCCGAGAACTGGGTGTTCGGTCCTTCCTACAAAAAACCAAAGTCAAGAAAAAAACCATTTTCGCATTCCCGTGCAGTGTGTAGTACCTTCAAAACAATTATTTTTCTGTATAAAGCTTCGTGCGTATGGTGTGACGTCAAGAGTTCGAATCCTTCTGGGTGTGTTTATTTTTATTATCTATTTCCTTCTTTGCTACTACAGGTAGGACCCATATGCATGTATTTAGCGTGGGCCAGCTGGGGTGTAGTGTTTAACGAAAAGTTAACAGCAATGACGGAAATGTACTCAAACGTACCCGAAAACACAAGTTGTAGGGCCGATTTGAGTCATTTTCAAGTTTATGCATGAATCTGTACATCGAGTGTAAGTTTATGTATCAAAAGTGTAATTAACTCTATTATTAACTTCATCTAACTACATAAGTCCTTTAATAATTAATTAACAAATAAACCAACTATTCTTGAGTTGCAATAACCATGTCCGCTACATGAACAAAATCACTTTCACCTCAGAGAAATGGATAAATAGCATGGAGCTGAATGACTTTGATGTTAGTTAATTCGTTTTTGATGGTTGCATGTGTCAATGAATTAGACCTCGGCATTTCCGGGCCTGGTCGGGTTTCAAAAAGCCCGACCCCAGAGTCCCAAGCCCGGGGCAGGCTCGTAGCCTGGGAAATGACTACTTTTCATATTTAAAATAATAAAATAACTTTTTTCGGGGATTAATACTATAATACTATGCTTATATTTATATATAAAAACTTGAAAATTAAGTTTCGTCTGGCTTTTTGGGCTGCGGGCTGGAAAGTGAGGCCCGTGCCCGGCCCGGCCCGTAGCCTGGGAAATGACTACTTTTTGTATTTTAAATAATAAAATAACTATTTTCGGGGATTAATACTATAATACTATGCCTATATTTATATAAAAAACTCGGAAAATCATGTTTTGACGGGCATTTTTCGGGCTTCAGGCCGGGCTGCGGGCTGGAAAGTGAGGCCCGAGCCCGGCCCGAACATCGGGCTTCGAATTGGGCCTATCGGGCTGGGCCACCCATGCCCATGTTTACAATGAATGCAGAGCCCCGTGGTGGTATCCCTCTTTTTTCAAAAAAAAAGTTAATTTTATTTTGCTGCTAGCACTATTTTTTCATGTATTGTGAGCACTCTTCAACTGTTTTAACATCAGTGATGACTTCCCTTGAGAACTAAAGATAACTAGTAGGCTTTCGCGCAGTGGAGTCATACCATTTTTTAAGGTAGTACACATCGTACCCTTACTCAGAAGGATATGTTTTTGCGGGGTATTTGGATTTTTGTATCCATGACAATGATAGGAAAATAAATAACATATTTTAGGGGCAGGAAAATCCAACGTTTTTGTTAAAGTGGTGTCTTGGATTACATGATTATATTACGACACTTAGGATCTTCCATTATACTTCTTCAGTTCCAATTATTTGATGTTCTAGTTTTTTCCTAAGTCAAACTTATTCAATTTTGTACCAAGTATATGGAGAAATTTAAGAGTAAAACCCATATTCATTTGAGAGCTTTGTAAGGAAAAAAGTTTTTGCAAGAATAGTGGTGATTTACTTTTTCTCACTATTCATTGCCCATGTTCAAGAATTCGTCCGATTAACTAGTTAACTTGTTGATTAATCCCTACTCGTAAGGTCACCGGGTAGTTGATAAACTGATAAATCATTCGATTAATGGATTAACTTGCTGATTAGCCTATTAATCCTCTACTCACCGGCCAACTGAGCAGCTACCAATTAACAATTTCCTCAACAATGTTCATTGCTGGAAAAAAAACGAACCTCCCAAATGATTTCGATTTTTGAACTTGTGTTCCACTGTAACATGGTTTTCATCAACCGCAAAAAAAATAACATGGTTTTCATCACTTTTTTTGGGGTAAAGCAAACTTTATTAATCATAAACCACAGTTTGTGGGATACAATTTGCATGGGGATGAACAAGCCAAATATGGCGCCCCTCCTGAAGAGAAAGAGAGGATCTAGCTATATTGTGAGCATCGCTATTCAACGCCCGGCCCTCGAAAACGAAAGTACAATTAAAAGCAGAAGCTCGTAAGCTTATTTCTGATATGATTGCTCCATACTTGCCCTTATAACCCTTGTTAATATCATTGATCACCTGCTTGGAATCTGACGCTATGACGAAATCCTAGATGTGCAAGTCTTTAGCCAAAGACAGTGCCTCCCGACAAGCGATAGCTTCCAGTGTCGCTGCATCCACGACCCCTGGAATCACCAGGGCTGAGCTGCCCAAGTAATTTCCCTCATCATCTCTATGTATAGCTGCTGATGAACCGCACCACACCGGCGTCTACATGAATCTTGGCAAAGCCCGCAGGCGACGCCTTCGGCCGGGCGCTAGGTGCAGCGTTGGGTTGCCTTGTTACTCCAGTATTACCTATTGGCTTGCGGGCTTCCAAGCTCTGAAGCTCACTTATAAATCTCTGAACAAAATCATGGGTGGAGTAAGGGCTTTGGAAAATTCCCTCGTGGATAGCTTGTCGTCGAGCCCACCAAATTGCCCATAGAGTTACTGACAGTTTGACAAAAGATACATGCGGTAACAACTCCATCATGGAGAAAAGCCAAAGTTTGGCATTCGACTCAGTTGAAGCACTCAGGTGTTCAGCTATCTCTTCCTCTGCTAAGGCCCAGACACATCTCGCCGAGGTGCACTCTAACAATGAGTGACGCCAAGAATCCGGCGCACCACACAAGCCACATGAGGTAGTTGTAGACATATTTCTGTGAGATCGAACATCCTCTGTAGGAAAAGACTGCCTTGCAAGTCTCCACAAGAACATCCGGACTTTGTCCAGTACTTGGACTTTCCACAAATACTTCCAGGATGTACCCTCCGAGTGAACGCTCGAAGATCCAGCTGTTTCCTCCAGCCAAGCCTCTCTCCTCTGCCTAGTAGAGACGAGCATGGAGTAAGCAGAACGGACCGTGAAGACTCCAGTTTTTTCATAGTACCAAGACCAGAAATCGGCAACATTTCTTGTACAGAGAGGTATACCCAGCACAATTGGGACATCCATTGGCAGAAACACTTGTGCAACCCTCTCTCTATCCCATGCAGCAGTGGTAGCATCAATCAGATCTGAGACTTGTGCAGGCGGGTTCACTACCCTACTCCCATATGGGCGCATCATTTCAGTGCGTGGCAGCCAATTATCGTTCCAGATGTTAGTGGATTCTCCATTGCCGATCCGTTTCACCAGCCCCTGCTTCAAGACTCCTTTACCTTCTATGACAGCCCGCCAAATTTGGCTAGGGTGGTTTCCGAGAGAAGCATCCAAGAAGGACGTTGTGGGGAAATAAACACTCCTCAGGATACGGGCACTGAGGGACTCTGGGTTTTGCAAGATCCTCCATGCTTGCTTTGCTAGCATCGCCATATTGAAAGTTCAAAATCTTTAAAACCCAACCCCCCCATGTTTTTTGGTTTTGTCATTGCCTTCCAGGATACCCAGTTCGGCTTGCGTTGTCCATTCTTGCTACCCCACCAAAATTTCCGGATCAACATATTCAAGTGCTCACACAAGCCTCTTGGCAATTTAAAACATGACATTGAATATACCGGAACAACTTGTGCTACTGCCTTGACCAACACTTCCTTTCCTGCCATAGATAAGTTTTTCTCTATCCACCCTTTTACTTTGCTCCATAGTCTATCTTTCAAATATTTGAAGGCACCATTCTTTGAAGTACCAATGTCACTGGGCATACCAAGATATTTCTCATTCAAGGTTTCATTGGGTACATGGAGTATTTTAACTTGCTGGCATACATTATCAGAAACTCCCTTGCTAAAGAAGATTGAAGACTTGTCATAGTTTATGCGTTGTCCAGAAGCTTGACAGTAAATATCCAAGACTTGATGCACCTCCGTAGAACCCATACTATTTGCCTTAAAAAACAGCAGGCTATCATCCGCGAATAGCAAATGGTTCATTGGCGGCGCCGTAGGTGCCACAGTTAAACCATGAAGGTTGGATGACTCACTTTTTGATTTCAATAGGCACGATAGGCCCTCTGCTACAATCAAGAACAAGTATGGGGATATAGGGTCCCCTTGTCTTATACCTCGTGTAGGTGAAAACTGCTCCAGCTTCCTCCCATTCATCATCACAGAAAATTTAACCAAGCTTACCATATCCATTATGATGTTTACCCACCTTTTAGTAAAGCCCAGTTTTAACATGATAGCCCTCAGATATGCCCATTCAACTCTATCGTAGGCCTTCATCATATCCAGCTTAAGAGCGCAGTGCTGATTCTTCTTTTCTTTGTTTCTCTTCATAAAATGCAAGCATTCATATGCAGCGATGATGTTATCAGTTATGAGACGGCCTGGTACAAAAGCTGATTGTTCCTCTGATATTGTCTCTGGCAGTACTTGCTTTAAGCGGTTAGATATCACTTTCGATGCAATTTTGTACAGAACATTGCATAAGCTAATCGGTCGGAATTGTGAGTGTAGTGTAGGATCTTTTACTTTTGGTATTAGTACCAGCACCGTCTCGTTAATGCAGGCCGCTGATTCTGTCCCATCGATGATGCTCATTACTGCCCTCATAACCTCATCACCACAAATATCCCAGTGACGCTGAAAAAAGTGGGCGGGGAAGCCATCCGGCCCCGGGGCCTTTATCGGAAACATCTGAAACAGACCCTGTTTTACCTCCTCCTTATCATATGGCGCGTTCAACATTGTGTTCATAGCTTGCGTCACCTTCACCGGGACTGTCTGGAGGACCTCTTCCATATTATGAACCCCCTCTGATGTATATAAGTTTTTATAAAACTCATCACTTTTTTTAAGAACATGGTTTTCATCACCTTACTTTTCTCCTATTTCTTACGGTCAAGAGAGTGGACTTCTTTTCTTTCTCTGTGGGGATGAGAGCCCAACAGCAAATGGAAATGAAATGCAGCCTAGGCACAACCGCGAGCGGCCCATCAACAAGAAAAATGGAGGGAAATACCGCAGAAGCGAGGGAAAACTCTCTTCCTGTTCCCCAAATGCGCGCACAAAAAAAGATGGAAACCTATTCCGACCTCGCCACCGACGGCGGCAACCCTGCTCTGACGAATCCGGCGATGGAGGAACCACACACCGCCGCCACTGGAGGTCCGTCCATAGTTGGCCCCGACGCTCCCCCTGCCCCCCAGCCGGTACAGTCTCGTCGCCGCCCTCTGGGTACCCCTCGATGGATTCGCTCCACCCATTTTGTTGAAATCTGCGTGTTCTAATTTCACAGCGTACCACCGCCGGCGTGAGGAAGCGGAAGGCCCCGACGACGGCGACAGTGAAGGCCGTCAGGAAGCCTCGCATACCGTAGGTCTGTAGCTTTCACTGTACCTATCAGCCCCCTCCCATCGGCAATCTAGCTTGATATGTTTTTTTGTGTGATATGTGTTTTTGTTTGCGAATAATCTTGCTTGGTAGTTTGATGCATCGGGCCAATAGCTCCTGTGCGACGTCTTTGATGTGAATTGGAAGGAGTGCGACGTAGTTTGAATGAATGGCTGTGATGCGACACATTTGAGCATGTAAATAGCCCAGGGCCACATGGGGTGTTAAATGGGATTAAATTGGTCGTCAACCAAGCCCGTTTATGTTAGGACATGTGGGTCCAACTTAATTGGTCCTCAAAACAGCTGATCATGCCCTGCCGCCCGACCGTGTCGGGCCCACCACTCTGCCCCCCTCTTCTCCGGTGGCGACGGATCTTGTGTTCTCGGTGGCGGCGGTGGAGCCCTCGTTCTCAACGGCGGCGGAGCCTTCGTCCTCAGAAAATGGTGAGTGAATTCGAACCCTAGTCCCGTTCCTCTCTCGGGCCCGTAGATCACAGCTTGTTACTTCTGTTTTCTCTTGTTGAATCGATAGGTTGTGAGGGGAGCCCGTGGGCATACTGAGATGGAGCCGCTAGATTCAACTTCGAATAGGTAATGCGCCTCTCTCCGATCCAATTTTGCATGCAATTAGGGCCTCGTCTGCTCTTTCTCACGGGCTCACACTGTCCGCCACTGATAGAGGGGATGCTGCCGCTCGGACCTTCGAATTGACGGTCAATTTCTTTCCATCAAAGGCAAAATTAGTTGATGGTAGCATACAAAACATTGAGAGAGACACAATTGTTAAATGGGAGGTTGAGTTTACAAAGATTGATCGACAAGTTCTACAGAACATGGGAGAGAAGGCAGTGAAGAAATGGGTGGAAAAAATGGGGAGAATATTGTTTGGGGTCCAGAGAAAGAAGTATCACTGTTGCGGTTTGATGATTGGAAAGGAGAGTATGTGAGAATAGAAGATGGTGAACAGATTGTTGAAGAAATCGATCGGCAAAACGGATGGACAAGCAAACGGGCTAATTTTTTTGCTAAGCTCGTTGATCTGAATATTTTTTCGAAGGTTGGATATGTGTCATCACACTTGGCTGCGCAAATGGTAGATGATGATTGGGCTACACAGAGGCCATTGATTCCCATGTGTACTGAACTTACAGTAATAGCCGAAGAGGGACAGGTGGCTGGAACTGAAACTATAGCTACTGTTGATTGGAATGTAGTTGAATTAGATGAGCCTACTGATTTGGTCATTGCACCAATGCCTGACATTGAGATGGCCAAACTTTTTGGCATTCCAGTCGATGACAGAGATAAGCAGGAGAGGGGCGAATCTAGTTTGCCTGCTAATGCTGATGAAGATGTAGATGGACGGTTGATGGAACAAGCTGCAGATGAAGTAGATGATGCACATGATGATGACCTGGTGCATGTGTATGACAAAGAAAACCCTGTCATTGAAGTAGGCAAGTTGTTCCCAAGCATGAAGGAGTTCTGGCTGTGTTTCAAGACTTATGCAGTGAAACATGAGTTTGATGCAAAGACTGTTTGGACTGATAGAAAGAAGTTTTATGCGAGGTGCAGAGGATTTGATGGTAGTGTCAAGCCTTGCAAGTGGTACATATCTACTAGACTGGAACCTGATGGAAGTACTATCAGGGTTAACCAAATCCCCAATCAACATACTTGTATTACAAGTTCACAGAGAGTATCACCCATGACATCACAACTTTGGGTTGCAGAAAAGATCACCCCAACTTTAGCCAAAACACCAAACACTACTGCCAAGAAACTCAAAGTAGACTTGGAAAAGATGTACCCCATTAAACTGAAATATACCAAAGTATGGAAGGCAAACAAAGGGCAATGAAAAATTTATATGGTGATTGGGCAAATACATTTAGGATGCTTTACAACTTCAAAGCAGAGGTGGAAAAGAGGTCACCTGGCAGTGTTGTGGAGATAGATACTGAGGTATCAGCCGAAGGTGAAGTCAAGTTCTCCAAGTTTTTTATGGCTTTGAAGCCTTGCATCGATGGCTTCAAAGCAGGGTGCCGTCCATATTTGAGCATAGACTCATCATTTTTGACAGGCAAGTGGAATGGTCAGTTGGCAGCATGCAATGCTCTAGATGGACACAACTGGATGTTTCCTATTGCTGTTGGCTTGTTTCAGTCAGAAACAAAGGCTTCATGGACATGGTTCATGATCCAGTTGAAAAGATGCCTAGGGCCAATGTCACCTTTGGCTATACACACAGATGCATGTAAGGGGCTGGAAAATTCAGTGAAAAATGTTTTCCCACATGCTGAGCAGAGGGAGTGCTTCGGTCATTTGTGGATGAATTTGATCAAAAAATTTAGAGGAGAAGAATTTGGGCGCATGTGGCCAGCAGCAAGATCTTACACTAGACAGACACACAAATATCATCTTGATAAGATAATGGCAGCATGCGATGAGTTTGGTCCATGGCTGAACACCTACCATTCTTTGTTATGGTATAGGTCAGCATTCAACACTGCCATCAAGTGTGACCACATCAACAACAATTTGGAAGAGAGTTTCAACAACAAGGTCAAGGAGTTAAAAGATTTGCCTATGCATGACATGGTTGACCAAATCAGGATCATGCTCATGCGGTTGTGGGAATTGAGAAGAAGGATAGATGATTGTCTGCAAGGTGATAAGCTTCCAGCAGTGGTACAATAGGTGGTCAATAGGAGCAGATGTCTTCCACATTTGTTTGTTGAAAAATCTTCACCTTGGGGTGCTGAAGTTAGAGATAACAAAACTGGAAGGAGACATGTTGTTAACACTGAATTGCATGATTGCACTTGCCTCGAGTGGCAACACACTGGTAAACCATGTGAGCATGCCATTCTTTTCTTAGCATCCCAACCGAAGATAAACATGCACCCATATTTGCATGAATATTATTCGGTAGCAAAATTCAAAGCTGCATATGCTACTCCAATTCCAGCACTTACAGATCAGTCTCAGTGGCCTGAAGTGGAGATTGAATTTTCCATGTGTCCTCCCTTGACAAAAAGAAAGGCTGGCAGGCCTAAACAGAGTAGATTCAAGGCATGGTTTGAGAAAGGTGGGAGTAGTAAGAAGGGAAAGAAAGATGGAAAGCCAAAAAGGGCCCAAAAAGGTAACAAAAACAGATGCAAGTTGTGCCAGGAACTTGGGCACAGAGTGGGATCTGTCAAATGCTGTTACACTCCTGATAAGCCAAAGTATGTTCTTGTTTATTTGTCTGTGTTTTGATTTGCCGCTTTTTTTGAATTACTATATCTATAACATTTTCCCAATGGCCAGGAGGAAGCGAGCAAGTCAACCCCTTGTTGTTGAACAGTGTTGGCCAACAAAAAAAGCAAGAGCCAATGGCTGTAGAAAGAAGAGAAGTGTGCCTAAGCCTGAGCAGACTGAAGAAAATCCTGCTGCAGTCAACATTCAGACTGAAGAAACTGATGTGGAGGTGCACACCGAAGAAACTGAAATTGCAGTCAACATTCAGACTGAAGAAACTGCTCTCGAGGTTGAAACTGAACCTGAGCGTGTCGAGGTTCAGACTGAAGAAACCCATGTTGAGGTACACACCGAAGAAACTGAAACTGCTGTCAACATTCAGACTGAAGACACTGATCTCGAGGGTGTTGGCGAGGTGTTGAAAAGACCAGTGAAGAAAACCAAGATGATAAGTGAACTTGTGTGTGTAGTAGAACCAAAAACAAGAAGTGCTACGGCGAAGAAGGGCACACGACGTGGTAGGAAGAGGTAGAACAGAGAACTGTTTGAAAATTTATGTCATGTAATAATATTTGTAACTTGGTGCGTACTGGTAGTCACTATGTATCCCCGTATTTCTATTCGAACTTGTTCGTTGGTCATTGTTTTAAATTCAAATTTGGATTCAAATTTGGGCTCCAATTTGAATTAGGGATGGGGTATTGATGTTTTAATGCTATCTAAAGTACCTCAACTGAAATATTTTTGCTTGCTGATCAATCCGAGCCCTTTTGGTAAGTTGAACTCATAGTCATGAAAAGTGTGTTTCAAATGACCTCCAAAGGTAGGGTAAACGGCCTCATATTTAAGCAAGTTTTTTTGGCACCTTGTCTAAACCAGCCAAATAACTTTCTCTATTCTACCTATACAGTGTAAATCTAAAGTCTCATTATTTATTGAATTAATTTTCTATTATTTTATTTTCTTTTTGAAAAAACAAGGTTTAATAGAAAATTATATATATAACAAGTTTAAAACATGAAAATGAGAAAAGTAAGTTAAGATCTTTCTTAGTCAATCAATAAGGAAGTTTTGGTGAGGTTTTCACACTTTTCATTTTCAAAACCCCACCTACTCTCGGGTGCCCACTACTCTCTCCCTTGAACTACATACTACATTGTTCGAGGAATGACAATTTAGTGAAGGGTTTTTCGTAAAAATGTATGTAAACCATATTTATATTTTTTTCTCATTACTATACGACATAATAAGACTATGTGCGCAAGTTATATATATTTTTGATTTTTTTCGAATTAGTTATGCTCAACCCTAATCACTCAAAACCCCTCAAAACTTTTCAAAACCCCTCAAAACCCCGCACACTACCGGGTCGTCAATCGTTGTGCGTGGACGGTTGAGATCAGGCGCTAGGGTTAGCTACAGTGTCCTTCGATCCGCATGAGACGCGCTGATTGGTTGAATCACTGGGGTTTGGATCAGCCTCTCTCGTTGGGGCATCAGGACCGTTCATTTGAATCCAACGGCACGAGTTGACGCGGTGCATGGACCAAGCCTACACAGTGCCCTTTCCATCGTTGCATGCGTGTCCGTGCCTCCCGCAGCGCCGGCGCCCGTTGCAGCATGCATGCCCACCCGCAGAACTGCGCACGTGCGTTGCATGCATGCCCTCGACGTAGCCCTGCTCCGCCACCCCTCTAGACGCAGTAAGCTGTCGCATGCCTACCATTAGCACCAATGCAGTGTCGCATCAAAGCATGCATCCGGCCACAATGCAGTAGCCAGACCCCGATGAAGACAACCAAATAGCCAACGGTGCATGGCGTGCTCCTCTTTGAACGACACAATACTGGCATGATGGGTATCGATGCAGTTCAAACGGCATGCTGCTCGTTACAAGATGGGCAAATGAAGGCGTCCATTATTGTCACGTCTCCCATCGACCGAACGTTGCCCTCTAGCCATGCCCTAGCAAGATGGGAAAATTAATACAACATGCATGCATGAGCGGCACATGCAGAGAACCCGGGGCAGGCGTGTCCCCTTGACCCACGACGGCACAGACGCGTGCGTGAGCCCGTCCCCCTTGACCCGCGACCGGTGGCACAGAAGCGTCGCAGCCTGTTTCCCACGCTCGTGTACACACCTTGATGGGGCGCCACCAAACGCCGCCCGCCCATTAATTCTACGGGGTGAAACCACGTCGCACTTGGGCTATTTAAGCCGGGCACTATCGTCTTCCTCTCCCTCCTCATCCATACCCCATCCTCTACCTCCTCTGCCCTCCTTCTTCCTTCTTCTCCATCAAACCCGATCGAGCCCTCAAGCCACCCCGCCACCATGCAGTACAATGCCCCCACCTACTGCTTCCCCCCAACCGTGCCGGAAAGGCTCTACCCGGCCGGAGTGTATGTAGAGAGAACCCTTAGGGTGTGGGCGATCTCGAGGTGGAGGTGTTGGGGAACGTAGTAATTTCAAAAAAATTCCTACGCACACACAGGATCATGGTGATGCATAGCAACGAGAGGGGAGAGTGTTGTCCACGTACCCTCATGGACCGAAAGCGGAAGCGTTAGCACAACGCGGTTGATGTAGTCGTACGTCTTCACGATCCAACAGATCAAGTACCGAATGCACGGCACCTCCGAGTTCAGCACACGTTCAGCTCGATGACATCCCTCGAACTCCGATCCAGCCGAGCTTTGAGGGAGAGTTCCGTCAGCACGACGGCATGGTGACGATGATGATGTTCTACCGATAGGGCTTCGCCTAAGCACTGCTACGATATTATCGAGGTGGATTATGGTGGAGGGGGGCACCGCACACGGCTAAGAGATCAAGAGATCAATTGTTGTGTCTATGGGGTGCCCTCCTCCTCCGTATATAAAGGGGGGAGGAAGAGGGGGCCGACCAAGGGGAGGAGGCGCGCCCAAGGGGGGCAATCCTACTCCAAGTAGGTTTTGCCCCCCTTTCCTATTCCAACTAGGAGAAGGGGGAAGGAGGAGGTGGAGAGAAGGAAGGAGAAGGGGGGCCGCCGCCCCCTTCCCTTTCCCAATTCGGATTGGGGCAAGGGGGGCCACGCGCCACCTCCTGGTCGCCTCTCATCTTCCACCACTTGGGCCCATAAGGCCCAATAACCCCCGGGGGGTTCCGGTAACCCCCCTGGCACTCCGATATATATCTGATAACCCCCGGAACTATTCCGGTGTCCAAATATAGTCGTCCAATATATCAATCTTCATGTCTCGAACATTTCGAGACTCCTCGTCATGTCCGTGATCACATCCGGGACTCTGAATTTCCTTCGGTACATCAAAACACATAAACTCATAATATAACCGTCATCAAACTTTAAGCGTGCGGACCCTACGGGTTCGAGAACTATGTAGACATGACCGAGACACGTCTCCGGTCAATAACCAATAGCGGAACCTGGATGCTCATATTGGCTCCCACATATTCTACGAAGATCTTTATCGGTTAGACCGCAGCACAACATACGTTGTTCCCTTTGTCATCGGTATGTTACTTGCCCGAGATTCGATCGTCGGTATCTCAATACCTAGTTCAATCTCGTTATCGGCAAGTCTCTTTACTCGTTCTGTAATACATAATCTCGCAACTAACTCATTAGTTGCAATGCTTGCAAGGCTTATAGTGATGTGCATTACCGAGTGGGCCCAGAGATACCTCTCCGACAATCGGAGTGACAAATCCTAATCTCGAAATACGCCAACCCAACAAGTACCTTCGGAGACACCTGTAGAGCACCTTTATAATCACCCAATTATGTTGTGATGTTTGGTAGCACACAAAGTGTTCCTCCGGTAAACGGGAGTTGCATAATCTCATAGTCATAGGAACATGTATAAGTCATGAATAAAGCAATAGCAGAATACTAAACGATCGTGTGCTAAGCTAACGGAATGGGTCAAGTCAATCACATCATTCTTCTAATGATGTGATCCCGTTAATCAAATGACAACTCATGTCAATGGCTAGGAAACATAACATCTTTGATCAACGAGCTAGTCAAGTAGAGGCATACTAGTGACACTCTGTTTGTCTATGTATTCACACAAGTATTATGTTTCCGGTTAATACAATTCTAGCATGAATAATAAACATTTATCATGATATAAGGAAATAAATAATAACTTTATTATTGCCTCTAGGGCATATTGCCTTCAGTCTCCCACTTGCACTAGAGTCAATAATCTAGATTACACAGTAATGATTCTAACACCCATGGAGCCTTGGTGTTGATCATGTTTTGCTCGTGGAAGAGGCTTAGTCAACGGGTCTGCAACATTCAGATCCATATGTACCTTGCAAATTTCTATGTCTCCCACCTGGACTAGATCCCGGATGGAGTTGAAGCGTCTCTTGATGTGCTTGGTTCTCTTGTGAAATTTGGATTCCTTTGCCAAGGCAATTGCACCAGTATTGTCACAAAAGATTTTCATTGGACCCAATGCACTAGGTATGACACCTAGATCGGATATGAACTCCTTCATCCAGACTCCTTCATTTGCTGCTTCCGAAGTAGCTATGTACTCCGCTTCACACGTAGATCCCGCCACAACGCTTTGTTTAGAGCTACACCAACTAACAGCTCCACCATTCAATGTAAACACGTATCCGGTTTGCGATTTAGAATCATCCGGATCAGTGTCAAAGCTTGCATCGACGTAACCATTTACGACTAGCTCTTTGTCACCTCCATAAACAAGAAACATATCCTTAGTCCTTTTCAGGTATTTTAGGATGTTCTTGACCGTTGTCCAGTGATCCACTCCTGGATTACCTTGGCACCTCCCTGCTAAACTTATAGCAAGGCACACATCAGGTCTGGTACACAACATTGCATACATGATAGAGCCTATGGCTGAAGCATAGGGAACATCTTTCATCTTCTCTCTATCTTCTGCAGTGGTCGGGCATTGAGTCTTACTCAACTTCACACCTTGTAACAGAGGCAAGAACCCTTTCTTTGCTTGATCCATTTTGAACTTCTTCAAAACTTTGTCAAGGTATGTGCTTTGTGAAAGTCCAATTAAGCGTCTTGATCTATCTCTATAGATCTTGATGCCCAATATATAAGCAGCTTCACCGAGGTCCTTCGTTGAAAAACTCTTATTCAAGTATCCCTTTATGCTATCCAGAAATTCTATATCATTTCCAATCAGCAATATGTCATCCACATATAATATCAGAAATGCTACAGAGCTCCCACTCACTTTCTTGTAAATACAGGCTTCTCCAAAAGTCTGCATAAAACCAAATGCTTTGATCATACTATCAAAGCGTTTATTCCAACTCCGAGAGGCTTGCACCAGTCCATAAATGGATCGCTGGAGCTTGCACACTTTGTTAGCTCCCTTTGGATCGACAAAACCTTCCGGCTGCATCATATACAACTCTTCTTCCAGAAATCCATTCAGGAATGCAGTTTTGACATCCAGTTGCCAAATTTCATAATCATAAAATGCGGCAATTGCTAACATGATTCGGACAAACTTAAGCATCGCTACGAGTGAGAAAGTCTCATCGTAGTCAATCCCTTGAACTTGTCGAAAACCTTTTGCAACAAGTCGAGCTTTATAGACAGTAACATTACCGTCAGCGTCAGTCTTCTTCTTGAAGATCCATTTATTCTCAATGGCTTGCCGATCATCGGGCAAGTCAACCAAAGTCCACACTTTGTTTTCATACATGGATCCCATCTCAGATTTCATGGCCTCAAGCCATTTTGTGGAATCTGGGCTCACCATCGCTTCTTCATAGTTCGTAGGTTTGTCATGGTCTAGTAACATAACCTCCAGAACAGGATTACCGTACCACTCTGGTGCGGATCGTACTCTGGTTGACCTATGAGGTTCAGTAACAACTTGATCTGAAGTTTCATGATCATCATCATTAACTTCCTCACTAATTGGTGTATGTGTCACAGGAACCAGTTTCTGTGATGAACTACTTTCCAATAAGGGAGCAGGTACAGTTACCTCATCAAGTTCTACATTCCTCCCACTCACTTCTTTCAAGAGAAACTCCTTCTCTAGAAAGGATCCAAATTTAGCAACAAAAGTATTGCCTTCAGATCTGTGATAGAAGGTGTACCCAATAGTTTCCTTTGGGTATCCTATGAAGACACATTTCTCCGATTTGGGTTCGAGCTTATCTGGTTGAAGCTTTTTCACATAAGCATCGCAGCCCCAAACTTTAAGAAACGACAACTTTGGTTTCTTTCCAAACCATAGTCCATAAGGCGTCGTCTCAACGGATTTCGATGGTGCCCTATTTAACGTGAATGCAGCCGTCTCTAAAGCATAACCCCAAAATGATAGCGGTAAATCAGTAAGAGACATCATAGGTTGCACCATATCAAGTAAAGTATGATTACGACGTTCGGACACATCATTATGCTGTGGTGTTCCGGGTGGCGTGAGTTGCGAAACTATTCCGCATTGTTTCAAATGAAGACCAAACTCGTAACTCAAGTATTCTCCTCTACGATCAGATCGTAGAAACTTTATTTTCTTGTTACGATGATTTCCAACTTCACTCTGAAATTATTTGAACTTTTCAAATGTTTCAGACTTATGTTTCATTAAGTAGATATACCCATATCTGCTTAAATCATCTGTGAAGGTGAGAAAATAACGATACCCGCCACGAGCCTCAACATTCATCGGTCCACATACATCTGTATGTATGATTTCCAACAAATCTGTTGCTCGCTCCATAGTTCCGGAGAACAGGGTTTTAGTCATCTTGCCCATGAGGCACGGTTCGCAAGTACCAAGTGATTCATAATCAAGTGGTTCCAAAAGTCCATCAGTATGGAGTTTCTTCATGCGCTTTACACCAATATGACCTAAACGGCAGTGCCACAAATAAGTTGCACTATCATTATCAACTCTGCATCTTTTGGCTTCAATATTATGAATATGTGTATCACTACTATCGAGATTCAACAAAAATAGACCACTCTTCAAGGGTGCATGACCATAAAAGATATTACTCATATAAATAGAACAACCATTATTCTCTTATTTAAATGAATAACCATCTCGCATCAAACAAGATCCAGATATAATGTTCATGCTCAACGCTGGCACCAAATAACAATTATTCAGGTCTAAACCTAATCCCGAAGGTAGATGTAGAGGTAGCGTGCCGATCGCGATCACATCGACTTTGGAACCATTTCCCACGCGCATCGTCACCTTGTCCTTAGCCAATCTTCGCTTAATCCGTAGTCCATGTTTCGAGTTGCAAATATTAGCAACAAAACCAATATCAAATACCCAGGTGCTACTGCGAGCATTAGTAAGGTACACATCAATAACATGTATATCACATACACCTTTGTTCACCTTTCCATCCTTCTTATCCGCCAAATACTTGGGGCAGTTCCGCTTCCAGTGACCAGTCTGTTTGCAGTAGAAGCACTCAGTCTCAGGCTTAGGTCTAGACTTGGGTTTCTTCTCCTGAGCAGCAACTTGTTTGTTGTTCTTCTTGAAGTTCCCCTTCTTCTTCCCTTTGCCCTTTTTCTTGAAACTGGTGGTCTTGTTGACCATCAACACTTGATGCTCCTTCTTGATTTCTACTGTCGGTGTGGAACGACACCTATGGGATCACAAGAATCCCTACTACGGTTGCCGAGGCACATGGTTGCAAGAAGAGCAGGATCAGTAGTCAGCACAAGGATCATTTACCCAGGTTCGGGCCGCGAGGATGCGTAAAACCCTAGTCCTGCTTTGGTGGGTGTATTTCAGAGAGTTCTTGAGCTCTCGAACTAGCTGTGGTGAGTGCGCGGTTCCAAAGAGCCGAATCCTTCTCCAGTATGCCATGGGCCTCCTTTTATAGTCGAAAGGGGCTGCCACAGTGGCACACAGGAGGTGGAAAGGCGCACAGTGCTATGAGCTTATCGCTCGTATTACAGGACAAGACACATTTAATGCATAGCTTAGGTGTCCCCTTGCTTTATCGGGGACGGGGGCGAGGCCCGTCCCGCCCGTCGCCGCTCCTCCGTGCAGCGCCATGTAGGCAGGCAGGCAGCTGAGGTGGCGCGGTGGTAGGGTCTTCACGAAGATCTGCATGCCGCCACGCAGGCGCATGCTGAGTTGTCCTAGAAGCTGCATGTTGCCACGCAGGTGCCTGCCCAGCTGGTTGGGTTGGCAGCTGCATGCGAACGGCGGTGGAAACTTGGTTGGTGCGGGCCCGAGGGTGGTCCTGCCGGCGTCCTCGGTGAGGGCCTTGCCGGGTGGCCCGGCAAGGGTCTCGCCGGGGCGCACTGTCGGCCCTGGCAAGGATCTTGCCGGGGGTCTTGTGGTCCCTCTCGGCAAGGATCTTGCCGAGGATCGCTGTCTTCTAATCCTCATCTGATCTTGAATATGTCTTCACAAAGATCTGCATGCCACCACAGAGGTGCCTCCCGAGCCCTGGCCCCACGTGGATGATGGTGTTGGGGACCGTGGGCTCAAGGGTGGCTCGCTCTGTTGGTGTGGGGCGAGCTGCCCCGGCAAGGGTCTTGCCGGGGCTGCTAAGGCTGCCCCGGCAAGGGTCTTGCCGGGGGAACCTGCTTCGTCCCTCTGCTCTTTGTGGTCTTGGCCTTGGCGTTGCTCTGGTTATCTTGGGCTTCGGTCTTACCTTGGCTCACCTCCCCTGTTCTGCTTGGTGTGACCGTGGGCGCGGCTCCGACTGCCCGTGCACAGGTAACGGGGTACAAAAGCGCGCCCCTCCTTTTGTACACCGACAGGAGCCCCCAGGCCTGGGCCACACATAAGTGCGACACGTTGTTGGGCCAGGCTCAAATTGGTGCGCGGGCAGGCGGGGCGGTTTTTACCGTGGTAAAACTTTTCGCGCGCTGCACTTCCCACGACCCGCGCGCGGCGCAGCGTGGCGTGGAGGGGTGTGCGTGACGTGGGCAGCATGCGTGGGGTGGTTCTCGCATGCATGCGTCACATCGTGGTAAAGAGGCGGCTCGCGCCTTCCCCATAAAAAAGAGGGAGGCATGCAGGCGCGGCTCATTTACCGCACGGGGCCGGGTCGCGGTCTTCAAGGCGTCCACACCCCATGATCACGGGGTGGGGAGAGGTCACCTCACCCGTCCCCTCAATTCTGCACATTCGCCACGCGTCCTCCATGCGCTTGGGGTGGCAAGCGGTGCAGGCGGGAAACTGTGACACCCAAATTTTATTTGGATTTTTTCAAAAGATTTTATTTGACTTGAGGGAGGTGAATTAAAATTTTTCTTCAAAAGAAACCTCCCTTTCAATATATTTTGTTTTTATGGCAAGAGTTTTCCTTTTATTTTGGATTCACCCAAGACTTGCTTTTTGGTCTTGGAGGTCCTTGCCCTTTTTTGTGACTCAAGACAAAATACTTTTCACTTGAGAAAAATGCCTTTTGAAAATCTCTTTGAAATTTGCACTATGGCTTTTGGAATGATCCTTTACCACTTTCAACATTTCTCTCTTGCCATGGCCTTAGTGCAAATCCACTCTCCTAAACCTTCCCTCATCTTTGGATCTTGATTTGCATCAAATCCAGCAAGTTGAACCTCCTCCTAGATTTATTTTTCCATTTAAATCTTATCAAATAAATTTCTGTCTTCTATTCTAGCCATTGGTGATTTACTAAGGAGCTACCTTTTCTGTTTTGATTTTTGCCCCCAAAGCTTTTCCCCTTCCTAGTCCTTTGAACCCTCAACCAAGATCCATGAAGACCCACTGGTCTTCAGTTCAAAATTTTCAAACTACACTTGCTGCAAGTTTGGACCAGATTTGTCAAATTTGGTGAAATTCATTCAAATCCTTCTCCAAAAATTCCAAGTTAAATCAGGCAGCCTCTGGGTGCATTGAGTGGTCACCTCACCAAGTCCCAGCCCCAAGAAAATTTTTCTGCTTGCCAAATCATCCTGTCGAACACCTGCAGTGCATTGTCAATATCAAGTTCAGTTAAGTTCAGAGAACAGTTTCAGTGCACTGTCGTTATCTTCAGAACCCGACGTCGATCTCGCCAGTGCCGCTGTGTCGCCGTGTTCCCTGTCCCCTCCCCCTTGTCCTCTGCACCGCACGAGCGTCTGGCACCTTGCGGACGTCGGCGACGGGCAGCAGAAGGTGCGCCGCCCCGTGACCGACGCCAGCGGCGGCTTTGCGGCCGCCAGAGAGAGGCGCAGCGCCGACGGCGCCACCCAGCGCCGCCCAAGCCACTGGAGCGCGCCGCGTGGCCTTCCACTCCCCCGAACGCGCTGCCACTCTCGTCGTGAACCGCAGGGCGCGGAGCGCGCTCTCTGCCGCCGTCGTGCCCGTGCGGCCACCCCACCGTGGACCGGCGCCGTTACGCCAAGACCAGCCGGGATTAGCGGGGGAACGACACCAGTAACTTCCACTGATGCTGCCTGGCCACTCAAACCTCCTGCCAATCCACTGCATCGCCGTAATTGCTCGCCGGAGATTCTCCGTTCACGGCCACCTCGTCGATCCGCCTATAAATAGAGGCCCCGAGCTTCAACTCGAACCCACACCATCCCTGCACTCCACCTAGAGCACGCCTAGCCACTGGAAGAGCCCCGAGGAGGTCTCCTTCCTCGACTCCGGCCGCCGCGACCCGCCACGGGATCCAGCTCGATTCACTCCCGTGCGTGCGCCTCTGCCTCCCATTTCTTGCCAGTAGCTTCACTATGCATCCCTCCATCTGACCCGCGCTTCAATTCGAAGTTTGCAGCCCTCCACCGGAGTTCTCCACCATCACCCGAGCCGCCGTCCGCCGGAGAAAGTGTCGCCGTCGACGTGGTGCTCCCCGTTGGTCGAGTCCACCACCCACCGACGCGGAAGGACACGCTGAAGCTCTTGGTACCCTCCGATCCTCCTGACTCGCTGTGGTTCGACGCCGGCGTCCACCGCAGTCTTCGGGCGCCGGCGAGCTTTTTAAACCTGACATGTGGGACCCCCTGTCAGCCTCTCTTCTGTTTCCCCCGCGAAACGTTTTCTGTTGGCGCCTTCGGGCAAATACACTTTCCCTCTTGAGCTTGCGCATTTCCAATCGAACCGTTTTCTGTTTTCTCAGTTAAAACCCTGGAACTTTTCTGTTTCATTACAGATGGGTCCCTGGACAGAAACCTTTATAACTTTTTAATAAAAAGAGATTTTTAAGTGATTCTTTTTCTGACAGTCTTAAAATTTTGTCTAGTTTTTTATGAGATTTATTTGGAAAAATTTTGGAGAAATTTTTATGCACGCGTTGGTTTTCACGTTAGTGCCCATTTTCGTTATTGCCATAGGTTCCGGAAGAGGTGACGGAGCCGCGAACTTCGCCGAGCTAGACTCCGACTTCTCCGAACCAGGCAAGCATGTTTGAACCTTTGATATGATAGGTGTTTTGCATGTTTGCGTGAAAGTTTGTGCGTGGCACATGAGTATCGGTGAGTTCCCCGTTGCTTGTGAGGCAACTACCCGCATGTTCCTAAGTTGCGATGATCTCTGGTGAGAGATGGCCTAATCATGTGGTGACATGAAGGGCAGCAAGATGGTACTATTGTAGCATACCAGCCTTGCGTCATCCGACAAATCCCGATGTTAACGTGGACGGAGCCACGTTATCATTCTTTTCCCTTCCGTGCTACCACATGTTTCTTTTGCCAGGATGCGGTTTAGTAAGTTGGTAACCTCTTTCCGTGTACACACCAAACAGAGGGGCCGGGATGATGGTACCTTGGCCCAGGATTAAAGCCAGTCATCCGGTCAGGGGGCATGGGTGTTTCCGGTTGGGACCGAGAGGGGGGCACCCCCTTAGAGCGCGCGTATAGAAATTTGATCCCATGCTACGCGAGGTTGTAGCCTCCCCGTCTCAAGGTTTTTCTTGAACGTTGCCGAGGGTGATCCCTGGCTTCGGAAGGTTGAATGGGTGTGTACTGGTTAGACGTGTTTCTTCCAAAACACCGTAAACGGAACTAGTCCCTGTGACTACTGAAATCCGTTGGCTGTGGTTAAGTACAAACTCTGCAGAGTCAAATTCTTCCAAGTCATCGTATCCATGATCAAGTAGTGAAATCAATATATCCATATCTATCCGCGTGGAAAACTTGTCCCCGGTGAACAAGCTCAAGTGGTAAACCCAGTTTACTTATTATTGCCGTGGATGGACTAACCTTATATTTGTCTCGTACTTGTAATAATTTATGTTCTCGAGCTACTGAATTATTGAGCTACAATATAAGCCCTTTATGTGATGTCGCTCAGACGTCCGACTGTGGCATGTTCGTCTTTTATTTTCTGCTATAAGCCCTTTATGCGATGTCGCTCAGACGTCCGACTGTGGCATGTTCGTCTTTTATTTTCTGCTATAAGCCCTTTATGCGATGTCGCTCAGACATCCGACTGTGGCATGTTCGTCTTTTATTTTCTGCTATAAGCCCTTTATGTGATGTCGCTCAGACGTCCGACTGTGGCATGTTCGTCTTAGGCCCTTTATGTGGTGTCGCCCTGACGCCCGACTGCGGCATTATTATTCTTGCATTTTCCTCTCGAGGAGTCATTCAGACCCTCGTTTGGCACAAGCATTATTATTCTTGCATTTTCCTCTCGAGGAGTCATTCAGACCCTCGTTTGGCACAAGCATTATTATTCTTGCAGTTTGCTCTCGAGGAGTCATTCAGACCCTCGTTTGGCACCCAGTATTTACTATCTCTATGTCTGAACGCACTGGTTATTTTGTTCATATGCTTCATGTTTACATTTGTTATATCTTATGTCCGAACTGTCTTGCGAGTACTTCCATAGTACTCACCTGGCTTGTTGATTTGGCCAGATGTTGACGAAGGCGATCTCTTGGATGAAGAGTTTGATAGCGCGTCCAACGCCTAGAGGAGTCCCAGTCAGTCCTGTGCGATCCCGGATATTGGTCACTTGTATTATATACGCTTCCGCCACCCGCAATAAGCCTCCTCGAGCCTCACTCTGACGCTCGAAGAGCTGTAGTCTTCAAGAGTCATATCACTCGCTTCGCGGTGATATTTCCACCGCCGTTATTATCGTGAGTTAGTAGTTACGCCATCCTATCCGCCGTCTTGTTTTATCGGCGTGCATGTAATAAATTGTTGGGCAGTCTCCGCTCAACCTTGTATTATATTCAGTACTCCTGGTATTTTTCTTCTGTGGCCAAGATATTGTCTACCAGTGGGAAGGAATTCTTCCTTACTGGTCCGTAAAAGGGATTGGTCTCTCAATAATTATTTTATTGAAAAACCAGTCGTGACAAGCTTGGTACCAGAGCCAGGCTGACTATAGGAAGCCACTAGGTGCGATCGCTAATCGGTTATTAGCGTCTTTTGTGCCTTTTCAGCATTTTGCAATTGTAGCTATTTTCTGTTGGTCATCATAAATTTATGACATGACTACTCAGAATTTTTGCCTACTTTTGTAGATGGCTGGCAATAGCTGTGAGAATCGAGTGTTCACGAACGTGCCCGAGGGGTTTGTCAAGCTCCTCGTCTCCATCACCAAGCTCGCGATCGGGCCAGCGGCTCGCCCGGAGTTCACGCTCTATCAGCACAAGCTCAGCGACGACGTGTCTATGCACCAAGCTGTGGTGCAATTCAAGGGAGGACGTTCTGCAGCTCGCCACTTCCGTTTTGTGGGAAGGGCCATGCCTACGGAGAGGCATGCCATGCAGATGGCTGCCCGTGAGGCGATAGCTCGTCTTCGGGACATCCTTCATACGATGAAGACTCGTCGCTACCGCTACCTCCCATGCCATGTGCCATACACCAGTCACTATGCATTCGCCTGCCATCGGGGAGAGCGAGATGAAGCCATCGAGATGGTTGTGGAGTATCTCAAGGCTCTGGAGGAGTCTTTCGACAACCTCGTAGACGATCTTGTGGCTGCCCGCATGGACTTAGTCCGGGGCGGTCCTGCGAGCAGGAAGGAGCTTCTCCACACGGCACCGCCTCTGACATTCGTCTCATCCTCAGCCTCTTATGCACCGGCCGTTTTGGCCACTGCTCGCCGTCTGCCTACCAGTGAGGAGTTCGACCGAGTCATCGCTCCTACTCCAGTCAGAGCTGCACCGCCTGCCGCACCCGCTCTACCACCTGTCGCTCCCGCACCATCACCGCAGCGCAGCGTTACGCGCCAGGAGCCAGCTAGAGAGGAGGTGGAGGTTGATTCTCCTGGACCGCCGAGTCTTGCCCTCGGCAAGGGAAAGGACATCGTCACCATCTCCGACTGAGAGCGCCGAATAGCCGCGCGCTTTGTCTGCTTATATGATGTGTTGTGTTTCCCCTGTGCGCTAGTTTGTATTTGTGTGTTTGCTGCCTTCCAGAGGAGTACGCTAGTCTAAATAACATGTCAGGAATGTGTACGCACATCCTGAGTGCTGTATCATGTGTTTGTATTTCGCGTGTAAGATTTGTGTTAAGCAATCTTTTCTCCATGCAAAACCGCTTATGTTTCCCTTGAAAACCTTGAGGTCTTTTAAATTGTTGCCTTTGCAAAGTTTTCCTTGTGCTACACTGTTTTTCTCATGGGTTTTGCAAAATAATACCCCAGACTGGAAAGATGTCTCGTCCGTGGACTCGCTCCATGCCCAATCAGCCAGAAGAGGTTTATGGGACACAGACTAGCAACAATTTCACTCAGGGTCAGTCCAGTCAACAGGACAGCAAAGCAGCCCTGTCTCAAGTATGTCGTCTCTTCGAGCAAAGCCAGCAACAGCACCAAGAGATGATGAATCATGTCATCAATATGGGAAACCATCGTGAGCCCTATCAACCACATTCCAAGTTATCCGAGTTACAGAAGACCCGCCCCTCAACTTTTGCTCACACCGATAGGCCACTGGAAGCCGATGATTGGCTTCGTGACATTGAAAGGAAACTGATTATTGCTCAGTGTTCAGATCATGAGAAGGTGCTTTATGCACCACACTACCTCACTGGAGCAGCTGCAGCATGGTGGGAAAACTTCCTACACATGCATCCCAGTGAACACAACATCACCTGGGAAGAGTTCAAGGAAGGCTTCCGTGGGGCACACATCCCCAGGAGCATCATAAAAATCAAGAAGAGAGAGTTTGATGACCTGAAGCAGAGAGGCATGTCAGTGACAGAATACAATGGTCAGTTTACCCAGCTATCTCGTTATGCCTACGACAAGCACATGACAGAAAACAAGAAGATGGAAAAATTCCTGGACGGCCTGGCACCAGCACTAAGATGCCAACTGATTGTGCACACCTTTCCGGACTTTAAAACTCTAGTGGACAAGGCCATTACCTTGGAGAATGAGCGTCGTAGTCTGGAAGATATCCGTAAGCGAAAGAGGGACAAGACGACTCTTGCTCGCAACAACCGAAGCAAGACTGAGGTTCCAAGGACAGAAGCAAAGAGATCCACGACTACCGATCCAAGGCCCGTCAGACAGTTTCATGCCAGGGACAAAGAGTTCACGTACCGTCCAGGGGTCACATGCTATGCTTGTGGGGAAGAAGGGCACTATGCTAAACAATGCCCAAAGCCGAGGAACGCGGCCCCCAAGCCAAACAATGGTGGAAACAATCCAGCCCCCAAGCGCACCAATTTCAATCCCAACAACAACCACAAGAAGGGTCACCTGAACCATGTGACCAGGGAAGAGGCGTAGAATGCCCCAGACATCGTACTCGGTATGTTCCCTGTCAACACAGTACCTGCCACGGTTTTGTTTGATTCTGGAGCTTCCCATTCGTTCGTTTCGAAGAGTTTTGTTTTACAACATGATTTTCCAATACTTCCCTTGGAAAAATCTATGATCATCAAGTCCCCCGGAAATAAGCAAATCGCTCAGGGTTACTGCCAAGGAGTGGTCATTGAGTTCGAAGGACTACAATTCCAAGCAAATCTCATCGTGTTGGAGAGTAAAGGACTGGATGTCATTTTAGGAATGGACTGGTTGACCACCAGCAAAGGATTCATAGACTATTTCAATCGGACCGTGATTCTCACCCACCAACATGGCAAGACAATAACGGTTACAGCTCAAGAAAGACCACAGTCACAGCAACCAAAACTGAACAAAGTGGACATTTCTGAACTGAGAAAAGTTCCAGTGGTATGCGAGTTTCCTGATGTGTTCCCTGAAGAACTGCCAGGCATGCCACCAGACCGAGAGATAGAATTCAGCATCGAACTAGCACCTGGCACCACTCCCATCTATAAGAAGCCTTATAGAATGGCACCCTCAGAATTGGTGGAGTTGAAGAAGCAGATAAAGGAATTGTTGGACAAAGGATTTATTCGAGCCAGCTCCTCACCTTGGGGTTCGCCTGTGTTGTTCGCCAAGAAAAAGGATGGGACGCTGAGACTGTGTATAGACTATCGAGCCCTCAATATGGTCACCATCAAAAACAAATATCCGATGCCACGGATAAATGATTTGTTTGACCAGCTCGCACAAGCCAAGGTATTCTCAAAAATTGATTTGAGATCGGGATATCATCAACTGAAAGTACGGACAGAAGATATCCCCAAGACAACATTCACTTCCAGATACGGATTATATGAGTTCACAGTGATGCCTTTTGGTCTAACAAACGCCCCCGCATATTTCGTCCACCTCATGAACAAGGTGTTCATGAAATTCATGGACAAGTTTGTTGTGGTGTTCATCGACGATATTCTAGTATACTCAAGGACACCAGAAGAGCATGCTGAGCATCTCCGAATTGTTTTGGGGGAATTGAGGAAACATCAGTTGTACGCCAAATTTAGCAAGTGCGAATTTTGGCTAAGACAAGTTGGTTTCCTAGGCCACATATTGAACCAAGAAGGCGTGGCCGTAGACCCAGAAAAAGTCAAAGCCATACTTGACTGGAAACCACCCGCCAACGTTACAGATGTGCGGAGTTTCCTGGGAATGGCCGGATATTACAGAAGATTTATTGAAGGATTCTCCACTGTGGCAAAACCTATAACACAATTACTCAAGAAGGACAAGAAATTTGTATGGACGGAAGCATGCGAGAAAAGCTTCCAAGAACTCAAGAAGAAGCTGACAACCGCACCAGTCTTAACCGTGCCAGACATACACAAGAGTTTTGAAGTATATTGTGACGCGTCCCAAAAAGGTCTCGGATGTGTACTAATGCAGGATGGCAAAGTTGTCGCATATACCTCCAGGCAACTGCGAAAACATGAGGAAAATTACCCAACACATGACTTGGAGCTAGCAGCAGTCATTCATGCACTCAAGGAGTGGAGGCACTTTCTGTTGGGAAGTCGCTGTGAAATATATACGGACCATAAGAGCCTCAAATATATTTTCACACAGCCGGAGCTAAATTTACGCAAACGACGCTGGTTGGAACTGGTCAAGGACTATGATGTCGGTATTCACTACCATCCAGGGAAAGCAAATGTAGTGGCCGATGCCCTTAGTCGAAACCCTAGCTCGGACAACGACGGTCCGCGAAACTTGAGGCCTGAGTTTCAGCAAGAGTTCGCTAGGCTCAACATGATGTTAGTCTCAGAGGGCACCGTATCAAATCTGGAGATACAACCCACCCTGGTGGAACAAATTAAGAAGGCTCAACAGGGACATCCCAACATCGAAGGTATAAAGAAGAAAATGGACCTTGGTAAGGCTTCGGAGTTCGTCACAGACAGTGAAGGAACCTTATGGTACGGAGACAGACTTTGCGTACCTAACATTGAGGAACTCAAGCAACAAATCTTAACCGAAAGCCACACCGCTCCATACTTGATCCATCCTGGAGGAACCAAAATGTACAAAGACATTCAGGAAAGATTTTGGTGGCACGGTATGAAAAGAGATATAGCCGCATTCATTGCTTGTTGCGATTCATGTCAACGCATCAAGGCCGAGCACCAAAAGCCAGCAGGGCTACTCCAGCCAAACAGGATACCGGAGTGGAAATGGGATGAAATAGGAATGGATTTCATTGTCGGACTACCCCGATCACAACATGGAAATGACGCCATATGGGTCATCACAGACCGACTAACCAAGGTTGCTCATTTCGTTCCCGTGAAGACTAGCTACTCCACACAAAGACTGGCAAAACTTTATCTCTCCCGTATCGTTTGCTTGCATGGAGTCCCAAAGACTATAATATCAGACCGAGGCACACAATTTGTCTCCAAATTTTGGGATCACCTACAAAAAGCTCTGGGCACGCAACTAGCCTTCAGTACAGCGTACCACCCTCAGAATGATGGACAAACGGAATGTGTAAACCAAATCCTAGAGGATATGCTAAGAGCCTGTGTGCTTACCTATGGATCCAGTTGGGAAGAGAGTCTACCGTATGCTGAATTTTCTTACAACAACAGTTACCAAGCCTGCTTGCAAATGGCACCCTTTGAAGCATTGTACGGACGGAGGTGTCGTACCCCACTAAATTGGTCAGAAACAGGCGACAGCCGTATCTTCGGCCCAGGCATGCTTAAAGAGGCCGAGGAGAAAGTTAAGCAGATCAGGGACAGACTAAAGACAGCGCAGAGCCGACAAAAGAGCTACTATGATCAGAAGCATCGTGAGGTCAGCTTTGAACCCGGTGATTCCGTATACCTCCGAGTATCTCCTATGAGGGGTCTGCAACGGTTCAAAATTAAGGGGAATCTAGCCCCGAGATTTATTGGACCATTTTGTATAAAGGCACGAAGAGGCACGGTAGCCTACCAACTAGACTTGCCCAAGGAGCTGTCAGACGTCCATGACGTATTCCACGTCTCTCAACTGAGAAAATGTGTAAGTAACCCAGAGAAGCAGGTATCCCATGAGAGCATTGATATGCAACCAGACCTCACCTACAGAGAGAGGCCAGTAAAGATTTTAGAAGAGTCTGAACGGAGGACCCGTCAGAAAACGACAAAGTTTTTCAGAGTTCAGTGGAGCAACCACACTGATGATGAAGCTACATGGGAAAGGGAAGATTTCCCTCGGATAGAATATCCATATCTATTTGAGGATCAGCAGAAATCTCGAGGACAAGATTTTTCCTAAGGGGGTAGGTGTTGTGGCACCCAAATTTTATTTGGATTTTTTCAAAAGATTTTATTTGACTTGAGGGAGGTGAATTAAAAATTTTCTTCAAAAGAAACCTCCCTTTCAATATATTTTGTTTTTATGGCAAGAGTTTTCCTTTTATTTTGGATTCACCCAAGACTTGCTTTTTGGTCTTGGAGGTCCTTGCCCTTTTTTGTGACTCAAGACAAAATACTTTTCACTTGAGAAAAATGCCTTTTGAAAATCTCTTTGAAATTTGCACTATGGCTTTTGGAATGATCCTTTACCACTTTCAACATTTCTCTCTTGCCATGGCCTTAGTGCAAATCCACTCTCCTAAACCTTCCCTCAACTTTGGATCTTGATTTACATCAAATCCAGCAAGTTGAACCTCCTCCTAGATTTATTTTTCCATTTAAATCTTATCAAATAAATTTCTGTCTTCTATTCTAGCCATTGGTGATTTACAAAGGAGCTACCTTTTCTGTTTTGATTTTTGCCCCCAAACCTTTTCCCCTTCCTAGTCCTTTGAACCCTCAACCAAGATCCATGAAGACCCACTGGTCTTTAGTTCAAAAATTTCAAACTACACTTGCTGCAAGTTTGGACCAGATTTGTCAAATTTGGTGAAATTCATTCAAATCCTTCTCCAAAAATTCCAAGTTAAATCAGGCAGCCTCTGGGTGCATTGAGTGGTCACCTCACCAAGTCCCAGCCCCAGGAAAATTTTTCTGCTTGCCAAATCATCCTGTCGAACACCTGCAGTGCATTGTCAATATCAAGTTCAGTTAAGTTCAGAGAACAGTTTCAGTGCACTGTCGTTTTCTTCAGAACCCGACGTCGATCTCGCCAGTGCCGCTGTGTCGCCGTGTTCCCTGTCCCCTCCCCCTTGTCCTTTGCACCGCACGAGCGTCTGGCACCTTGCGGACGTCGGCGACGGGCAGCAGAAGGTGCGCCGCCCCGTGACCGACGCCAGCGGCGGCTTTGCGGCCGCCAGAGAGAGGCGCAGCGCCGACGGCGCCACCCAGTGCCGCGCAAGCCACCGGAGCGCGCCGCGTGGCCTTCCACTCCCCCGAACACGCTGCCACTCTCGTCATGAACCGCAGGGCGCGGAGCGCACTCTCTGCCGCCGTCGTGCCCGTGCGGCCACCCCACCGTGGACCGGCGCCGTTACGCCAAGACCAGCCGGGATTAGCGGGGGAACGACACCAGTAACTTCCACTGATGCTGCCTGGCCACTCAAACCTCCTGCCAATCCACTGCATCGCCGTAATTGCTCGCCGGAGATTCTCCGTTCACGGCCACCTCGTCGATCCGCCTATAAATAGAGGCCCCGAGCTTCAACTCGAACCCACACCATCCCTGCACTCCACCTAGAGCACGCCTAGCCACTGGAAGAGCCCCGAGGAGGTCTCCTTCCTCGACTCCGGCCGCCGCGACCCGCCACGGGATCCAGCTCGATTCACTCCCGTGCGTGCGCCTCTGCCTCCCATTTCTTGCCAGTAGCTTCACTATGCATCCCTCCATCTGACCCGCGCTTCAATTCGAAGTTTGCAGCCCTCCACCGGAGTTCTCCACCATCACCCGAGCCGCCGTCCGCCGGAGAAAGTGTCGCCGTCGACGTGGTGCTCCCCGTTGGTCGAGTCCACCACCCACCGACGCGGAAGGACACGCTGAAGCTCTTGGTACCCTCCGATCCTCCTGACTCGCTGTGGTTCGACGCCGGCGTCCACCGCAGTCTTCGGGCGCCGGCGAGCTTTTTAAACCTGACATGTGGGACCCCCTGTCAGCCTCTCTTCTGTTTCCCCCGCGAAACGTTTTCTGTTGGCGCCTTCGGGCAAATACACTTTCCCTCTTGAGCTTGCGCATTTCCAATCGAACCGTTTTCTGTTTTCTCAGTTAAAACCCTGGAACTTTTCTGTTTCATTACAGATGGGTCCCTGGACAGAAACCTTTATAACTTTTTAATAAAAAGAGATTTTTAAGTGATTCTTTTTCTGACAGTCTTAAAATTTTGTCTAGTTTTTTATGAGATTTATTTGGAAAAATTTTGGAGAAATTTTTATGCACGCGTTGGTTTTCACGTTAGTGCCCATTTTCGTTATTGCCATAGGTTCCGGAAGAGGTGACGGAGCCGCGAACTTCGCCGAGCTAGACTCCGACTTCTCCGAACCAGGCAAGCATGTTTGAACCTTTGATATGATAGGTGTTTTGCATGTTTGCGTGAAAGTTTGTGCGTGGCACATGAGTATCGGTGAGTTCCCCGTTGCTTGTGAGGCAACTACCCGCATGTTCCTAAGTTGCGATGATCTCTGGTGAGAGATGGCCTAATCATGTGGTGACATGAAGGGCAGCAAGATGGTACTATTGTAGCATACCAGCCTTGCGTCATCCGACAAATCCCGATGTTAACGTGGACGGAGCCACGTTATCATTCTTTTCCCTTCCGTGCTACCACATGTTTCTTTTGCCAGGATGCGGTTTAGTAAGTTGGTAACCTCTTTCCGTGTACACACCAAACAGAGGGGCCGGGATGATGGTACCTTGGCCCAGGATTAAAGCCAGTCATCCGGTCAGGGGGCATGGGTGTTTCCGGTTGGGACCGAGAGGGGGGCACCCCCTTAGAGCGCGCGTATAGAAATTTGATCCCATGCTACGCGAGGTTGTAGCCTCCCCGTCTCAAGGTTTTTCTTGAACGTTGCCGAGGGTGATCCCTGGCTTCGGAAGGTTGAATGGGTGTGTACTGGTTAGACGTGTTTCTTCCAAAACACCGTAAACGGAACTAGTCCCTGTGACTACTGAAATCCGTTGGCTGTGGTTAAGTACAAACTCTGCAGAGTCAAATTCTTCCAAGTCATCGTATCCATGATCAAGTAGTGAAATCAATATATCCATATCTATCCGCGTGGAAAACTTGTCCCCGGTGAACAAGCTCAAGTGGTAAACCCAGTTTACTTATTATTGCCGTGGATGGACTAACCTTATATTTGTCTCGTACTTGTAATAATTTATGTTCTCGAGCTACTGAATTATTGAGCTACAATATAAGCCCTTTATGTGATGTCGCTCAGACGTCCGACTGTGGCATGTTCGTCTTTTATTTTCTGCTATAAGCCCTTTATGCGATGTCGCTCAGACGTCCGACTGTGGCATGTTCGTCTTTTATTTTCTGCTATAAGCCCTTTATGCGATGTCGCTCAGACATCCGACTGTGGCATGTTCGTCTTTTATTTTCTGCTATAAGCCCTTTATGTGATGTCGCTCAGACGTCCGACTGTGGCATGTTCGTCTTAGGCCCTTTATGTGGTGTCGCCCTGACGCCCGACTGCGGCATTATTATTCTTGCATTTTCCTCTCGAGGAGTCATTCAGACCCTCGTTTGGTACAAGCATTATTATTCTTGCATTTTCCTCTCGAGGAGTCATTCAGACCCTCGTTTGGCACAAGCATTATTATTCTTGCAGTTTGCTCTCGAGGAGTCATTCAGACCCTCGTTTGGCACCCAGTATTTACTATCTCTATGTCTGAACGCACTGGTTATTTTGTTCATATGCTTCATGTTTACATTTGTTATATCTTATGTCCGAACTGTCTTGCGAGTACTTCCATAGTACTCACCTGGCTTGTTGATTTGGCCAGATGTTGACGAAGGCGACCTCTTGGATGAAGTGATAGCGCGTCCGACGCCTAGAGGAGTCCCAGTCAGTCCTGTGCGATCCCGGATATTGGTCACTTGTATTATATACGCTTCCGCCACCCGCAATAAGCCTCCTCGAGCCTCACTCCGACGCTCGAAGAGCTGTAGTCTTCAGGAGTCATATCACTCGCTTCGCGGTGATATTTCCACCGCCGTTATTATCGTGAGTTAGTAGTTACGCCATCCTATCCGCCGTCTTGTTTTATCGGCGTGCATGTAATAAATTGTTGGGCAGTCTCCGCTCAACCTTGTATTATATTCAGTACTCCTGGTATTTTTCTTCTGTGGCCAAGATATTGTCTACCAGTGGGAAGGAATTCTTCCTTACTGGTCCGTAAAAGGGATTGGTCTCTCAATAATTATTTTATTGAAAAACCGGTCGTGACAGAAACCGGGCCGTTGCTGGTTGGGGCAGCGGGTCGGTCCCGATTACCTGTGCCTCTGGTGGCTGGATTGGCCGAGCGGGGCGGCCGAGCCCCGACCCCGCCCCTTTATAAGGAGGGGGAAGGGGGGATGGCGTCCCGCACTCTTCTGTCATCTATCTCCTCTCGCTTCTGCTTCATCCTTTCACTCTCCATGGAGAAAGGGAATCCTGGTCCTTCGACGGTGGCGGCGAGGGTCGCCGCTCGACAGCGCGTCCCTCCTCCTCCTGAGCCCGCAGTGGTGGAGCCGGCCACAAGGAGAAGGGGGAGGGGGCGAGGCTGGGGCAGAGGTCGTAGTGCTCGGGGAAGAGGAGGACGGGGCGGCGTGCCGGCTTCGACCCCGCCAATGATGCCTTTTCCGATGGAAGGCCATGTCGGAGACCAGCCCCGCGAGTTCTTCATCAGGCTGCGCCGGCTTCCGCGTCGCCGTCTTCGTCTTCCCACCCCGTTTGCTCGGGAGATGGAGCGTGACCCGCCCCAATCCCTCAGATTGCACATGAGGGGCTGTGGGAATGGGGGCACGCGGGTGGACATCTGTAACACCCCGGATGTAACTTTCCATATTTGCAACTCCAACTCTTGCCATTTTCGGCTATGTGTTATGATATTCCTTCCGTGGTTGGGTTTTGTTTTCGTTTTGCATTTTGTTCATGTCATGCATCTCATATCATGTCATCATGTGCATCTCATTTGCATACGTGTTCGTCTCATGCATCCGAGCATTTTCCCCGTTGTCCGTTTTGCAATCCGGCACTCCCACATGCACCGGCGACCCCTCTTGTTTCTTTTCGTGAGCAGGTGTTAAACGTTCTCGGAATGGACCGAGGTTTGTCAAGTGGCCTTGGTATACCACCGGTAGACCACCTATCAAGTTTCGTTCCATTTGGAGGTCGTTAGATGCTCCAATGGTTAACCGGGTAACCGCAAAGTCCTTTTGTGTGTTGCAGCAAACCCCCCCTCCAAACAGCCCAAAACCCCTCTAAGTCACCGCCATGCTCTCGGTCGTTCGATCACGATCGTGTGGGCAAAAACCGCACTCCATTTGGAGTCTCCTAGCTCCCTCTACCTATAAAACACCCCCCTCCGAAATTCGGGCGAAACCCTAGATCAAATCGCCCCCGCCGCCACCGGACACGTCCGCCGCCGCCGGACACATCGCCGCCGCCGCCCGCAGCCTAAAAGAGGGCGCCACGTGGCGGCCCCGTACGCCGCGCCGGCGCCGGCCCGCGAGCCCGCGTCCGGCCCCCGCGGCCCACGCCTCGCCCCCAGCCCCGCGCGCGCCTCCTTCCTCCTCCGCCCGCGCGGCCGCCTCGCCGTCCTCGCCGCCGTCTCGCCGGTGCCGCCGCGCCTGTCGCTACCTCCGCCCGCGGGAGGTCACCGCGCCGCCCCTCGCCGTCCGGGACCGCGGCCCCGAGCCCCTCCCTCCGGCGAGCTCCGCGCCTCCCTCGAGCAGCTCCAGCTCCGCCGGCCGTCGTCTCCCTCTGCTTCGTCTCCGGCGACGAACCTCGGCGTCCGAGCCGCGCCCGATCCAGATCCGCGAGGAGGTTGACTTTCCCCTGTCCCCGTTTTTCTCCAAGTCCCCGAACTTTTGCAATACATGGCTCTGTTCATTGCATCATAACTCTCTGAATACTGCTCCGTTTTGCGTGCATGATATATCGAAATGTTCGTCTCGAGATGCTCTTCATTTTGTTCCATCATTCCATGTTCATTTGAGTCCATCTTGATGCCCAAATCTCTGTGCAAGAGTGCTATATGCTGTTAACTGCTGTTACTTATCAGAACTTGGTGATTTGTTATTTTTGTTGCTGTTGATGTGTGCATCTTATGGGCATGAACTCTACAGGTGTTTTGATCTATGCCATGCCATATTTACAGAGGTGTATGCCATGTATTTTTGTGATCTATGTGGTGACTAGCACAAGCATGCAAAATAGGCTTCGTGATGTTTCTGTTTTCAGGGACTTTATTTCACCAAGTCTGTTTCTGCTGTTATTTTGTTGCCATGTATCCATGTGTCTACAGAGAGATCCATGCTCCTTTTGGTGATTTTCAGTAAGGATGTTGTGTAGATATAGTTGTGCGCTATCCATCCATGCCTCTGTTTGCAATTATGGAGTGCCCTAGCATGTCTTAATCTTGCTCTACTTTTGCTATAAAATATTTCTAGCAGAATGTTAACATGATATTCAATTTTGCCAAGGTTGTTGTAGTTGATCCATTCATGCTATGAAGTTTATCTTGCCATGGTTAGCTTCATAAACATGCCATCTTACTGTAGATATGCTTGTTTTGTCATGCATTGCTTTTTGGTGAGTGAATCAAGCTCACAAATATGCCTTCATAATACTGTTACTGCCATGCTCTGTTTTCTGCCAAGTCTGAAACCTGTTAACGAAACTTGCTATGTTTACATGGGTGCCATCATATCTTCTGGTCCTTTATGGCTCATGGTCAGTAAGGGACTTTTGTTCTATGCATTTAGTAAATTCATGCCATGCCTTGTGTCGTGGAATTGTCACGGCAGATGTCCTTGAGCTAGGACTTAGTCGTGGAGCCATCGCAGCTAGGAAGCTTAAAGGGGTTAAACGGGACAAGGAACACATGGGTTATACTGGTTCGGCCCCTTACGGTGAAGGTAAAAGCCTACGTCCAGTTGAGGTGGTATTGACTATGGTTTCGATGACCAGGGAGCTTAATTGCTATGCCTGGCTCTCGAAGAGATCTTACTTGTCCCTAAACCGCCGCCGGGTCGTCCCTTTATATAGAGAGGTTGACGCCCCGCGGCTCTCAGAGTCCCGGCCGGCTCTTAAAAGTGTCTGGCTCAGACTCTCAACTATTCTTGCCTTACACTACAAGTCTTGCCATACGGCGGTTCATCACTATGGGCCTTAAGCCTCCTCCGGGTCTTAAGCCCATTATCTAACCCGCCGTCTTCAAGCTTGGTACTGGGCTTCGCGTGATGACCATCATGACGTAACCCGGCCCCTCCTGGGCGGGTGACTCTAATGGTTATATCCTCAACATTAGGCCCCAGATTGATTTGAACCGGTTCATGTCAATCTTCAATTCCTTTGAGAGAGAAAAATCTTCCGGCTTATGGTCGGGCGAAGGTTATAACCCGTCGTGACGTCATCTTCCGGATTTCTGGTAACCCTCCATGACGTCATCTTCCATTAAGTCCAGTTTTACTCCACCATATCTGCAACGGATCTTATCTTTAATTGCCGTCCCGAAAATCGAGGCGTTTTTGTGGCGAGATAACCATGCCGTGGCCTTCTCGTTTTTCGCGCCCACTTATGAGCCTCACCTTATAAATAGCCCGGCCCATGAGGCTCCAGTTACTTGTCGCCTCCATCGTCTTCCTCCTCTCGCCACTGTACTGCCGCTCGAGCTCCACCGCCGCCGCCGCCGCGGGTCTTCTCGTCTTCACCAACTCAGGCCGCTGCATCAACCTGACGTGACCAGAAAGACGCGACGAACCTCCGCCGTAACTCCGCATCTGTAAGTCCCTGCACCTCTCCACCGTAGATCCGCATTAGGGTTCCACTGTGCTTCCTCTGTTCTTCGCTGTTCTTCCCGAGTTCGTCGCCGTTTATCGTGAGCTCTTGATAGATTTCATTATTACCACCTTTTCTTGATCTTTAGACTGTACAGAACTGCTGCGGTAGCTGTTTCACGCCCATTCCCAGTGTATATAGATCCCCTTTCATTGCATAAAGGCTCCGTTCAAACCCTTGAACTTTTTCTGTGTCTGTTCTAGGTCTAGAATTTTTTCCTTTTAGCCAACCGTTTGATCCAAAATAATTACTGCGATCTGTGAAACTTGTTTTCACCATACTTAGTCAAAAATTGCATCTGCTAAGCTATGGCGGCTCACATTTCCGGCTTAAAAGAAGCCACGCGCCATAAAATTGCCGGCTCATTTATGATAAGGCTGTAGACAATTTGAATTACTCTCGATACCTTCAGCGGCTTAGATAACCCGATGCACTTAACCATATGTCATTAGGCCCCTCTCATAAGCCGCCATTTGAATATTAAATTGTAGACGTCTGCCGGCTTATAATTGAACCGGACATTTTCCTTTTGTCATAGGCTTCATCTTTCACAATGCCTCCCAAAGCTCCCAAGGCACCCATCACGTGCAACTGGATGAGGTCCAATGTCACCGACGACACCTTAGCTGATTTCGTAAAGACGGGTTACTTGCCCAAGAAGGAAATCATGTCTTATCGTGCCCCTGACCCGTCGGAGGAGAGACCTCAACCTAGAGATGGTGAGGTGGTGATATTTGCTGATCACATGAGCCGGGGCTTCGCACCGCCCGGCTCAAAATTCTTTAGGGATGTTCTGAACTTCTTCGATCTGCGGCCGCAAGACATAGAACCCAATTCCGTGTCAAATATATGCAACTTCCAAGTATTCTGCGAAGTCTATCTTGGAGAAGAGCCCAGCCTGCTGCTCTTTAGAGAGCTATTTTATATGAACCGCCAGAATGAGTGCGCCAACGGGCCGAGCCTGGAACTTGGTGGAATCTCCATTCAGCGCCGGAGAGACTGCCTCTTTCCTTATGCTGAGCCGCCAAGCCATCCAAAGGACTGGAACCAGACGTGGTTCTACTGCCAGGACACCTCTCCGGCTGACGAGAGCCCTCTGCCCGGCTTTCGTGCCCTGCATCTGGAGCCAAATCACCCTCTGCCAGACAAACTATCTCAGGCTGAGCGTCAACCTCTGATCCCCACCATCAATAAGATCAAGGCTCTCCTGGGAAACGGCCTCAACGGCATTGATCTGGTCCGGGTTTGGATCTCTTGGCGGGTGATCCCCTTGAGCCGCCACCCCGGCTTAATGTGTGCTTACACGGGCCGGAAAGATGACCCTCTGCGGCACAGCCCCAACGATCTTCCTGAGGACGTTGTGGATGACATGACCAAGTCTCTCCTGAATGAAAGCTTAGCCGACTGTGGGAGAACCGGCCTGAACCCCTTCTGCCAAGCTAACCCGGCTCCGGCGGTAAGCCACTGACCTAAACACCTTGGTTTCCTTTTTAATAGTTTCCATCTGAACCTTAAAAAATCTTTGCTATATGTTTTAGGCTAATGACAAGTTCTGGAAGGTCAAATATGACCATGAAGCGGCCAAAAAAGCCAGGAAGGCTAAGAAAGCCGCCAGGAGAGCCGCTCCCCGCAAGAAGGGAAGCAGGCCTACTGCCTCAGAGCTGCTTCAGCTAAGTGATAGCTCCGAGTCAGAGGTAACCCTTGATTCTTCAGGCTCTTACTCTGCTTTTCATCTGTTTTTAACTATCTCACTGACTTGATTATCCGCAGGATGATACCGGAGCAACTAACCCGGTGACTGAAGAGGTAACTATACTTTCCTCCGACTCGGAGCCCTTGCCAAGGCCGAAAGTTCGAAGAGTGACCCGGAAAGTAAGATTTTCACATCCTTTAGCTTATCAAGATCCTCAATTTCTTTTGAAGCGACAGATTCATGAGAGCCGGCGGCACACCCGGACCAACAAGGACGCAGACCTCTCCTCCGGCTTACCTGAAGCATCGAGGGAGCGCCGGACCGAGGTTATCTCCAACTTATATCCTTTTCACCCTTTGGCGGGCGTTACTCGTCAACCGCTCAATTCTTCTGATTCAAATTATCAGGAAACTTCACCTTCCTCTGGTGATTCTATGCAATCGAACCTGCCGGCTTTCAAGACCGCACCCGGGTAACAATGATCATCTTATGTTGTACTTATCTTTACTCATGCTTCTGTACTAACCTTTTGTCCTTTCAGTGCCCAGGCAAAGCTCAGCAAGAGGGCGAAGAAGAATAAACCGGTCGAAGATCCGGTCTTGACTGAGCTGGAGGTTTCAGCTCAAGAGCCGCCAGCTGCCTCTGCTCCTGAAGCCACCGCTCCAACCGACGAGCCAATCACAGAGACTTCTGCTAACCCGGAGATCTCCAGCCCAGCTCAGCCGGCCGATGACCCGGACGTGGTAATCACCCGGACGGAATTTGTCGAGCCGGGGAGACCCACTGCACTGGCTAAGTGCTCTGCCAAGGAAGAGTTGCTAGAGCGCCGCAGGGCCAAGCTGGACATCACCAACTACGCTAACTTGAGCATTGGAGATATCATCTCCGGCTATGTCAATCAGGTGCACAACAGCCGGGACCTGGAGATCGACATGGTGAAGCAGATACAGCAGAAATCTGAGGTACCACTCTCTCGTTTACTGCATAGTCATCTTTACCATACTAGCCCCCAAGTCTACTACTTATGATAGAATATGTTGTAGACTTAACTTCCGGCTTACTTTCATGAACCGGCAATTTGTAGAGAGAACCTTTCAGCATACATTAGCCCCCAAGTGCCAAGTGTCTTTGCTTGGAAAGTGCTTGGGACTTTAAAGTTATATAATAATTATTCATACTATAACCCGGATATTGTACAGGCTGCTTGCAAGAAATTTGAAGCTGATATCTCAGAGCTGAAGAACCGCCTGAAGACGCAGGAAACTGAGACCCGGAAGGCCAACGCTAAATTTGAGTCCAGCATTGCTGCACAAGAGAAGCTGAAGAAGAAGTTTGAAACCGAAAGGAAGACTTGGGCCGAAGAGAAGGCTGCTCTGGTTAGCTGGGCCGAATAGGCGGAGGCGGCTCTGACGGAGAGAACCGCCGAACTCTCCGGCTTAAAGCGCCATGTGTCACAGATGGTCGCCGCAATCTTTGGTAAGTCATTCTGCAGACTTTCAACAAGTTTACATTCTCTATGTCTCATAAGTCCCATCATTGCTGGCGGCTTACCTGACGTTTGTAAAACAGGCCCCAGAAGCGCCAACCTCAATCAAAATGTGCTGACCAAGCTGAAGGCCGTGTACACTTTGGTGGAGCAACTCTACACCGGGTCACAGCGCGCCTTGGCCGTTGTGGCCCTATCCAATGAGGTTCCGACTCACCTGGCGGACGTACTTCGGCGGCTTGCCGTTCTTCCTCAGCATTTCCAAGAACTGCGATGGGCCTCTGCAAGAGCCGGAGCCATAGCTGCTCTGAGCCGGGTCAAGGCTTTCCTTCCAGAGCTAGACCCGCCTGACATCGCACTTGGATACCCCAGCCTGAAGGAAGACGGCACCCCCTTCGACCAAAAAGACTTTGCTGCCTGTGTGAAGATCGTGCGCCCGGTGGTGACCCTGATTGGGAATGACACCGACCTTACCAAGTACCAGCCGGGCTACGACGCAGAGAATCAGAGGATCCCCACTCCGCGTTATGAAGCCATCAGCTTGGTCCCGCCGACTCGTAAGCACACCTTTGCCCCAGAAATTGACCCAGCCGGGTTAATTGACGAGGAGGCTCAATTTGAAGCTTTGAGCGGCATTGACTGGAAATCGTAAACCTTCCAAGTCATGGGAACAGCCGGAAGCTTCGACCCAGCAAGCATCTTGACTCCACAAGCACCTTGATCTTTAGACGGCTTATGGTTGCACCTTAGAGCAATGCCTCACCTTTTGGACTCGGGGAGTCTTGTAATAGAGTAAGATAAACACTTAATCTTGTCCTGCCATCGTGCACGTGTTGAATGCTTAACTCCTATTGAAGCTGCTTCTTCTTATTCCTCCGGGTTATAATTGATCAGTTATTTTCTTTAAGCGCGAATAGCTGTCTTTGACCATCCTGCATAGAAAACAAGTCACAAGTTTCTAGGCGGCTTACCGCACTGAGAATCATAGACCTTTTATATATAACCCGGAATATGAACCAAAATCACTAAAGACTGGCCCTCAATTATGTCTTCGATGTAACCATGATTGCATACTTACAAGCCTTCAAGTATGCTTCCGGTTTATGTAACCCGAATAACGAGATGAAGATCTCAATTCCGGTTTACTAGCATCAAGAATACTGACTATATGTTTATCAACGTTGTGAATCAAAATTAAGCCGGCAAAATAGAAGCCGCCCTTGTAAACTGTTGATATGACCAACAGAGCTTGTTGTAAGTCAGAAGATCAAAGACTTTAGGGGCTTCCGGTTCGAATACGACCAGAGAACCGTCCCAAAGGGGTTAAGCTAAGATTCGAATGCGATCATATAGTCCCCAGTGGCTTTGGCGATGCCAATCAAGAGGGTACCAACAACTATGTTCTCTTTGGTTCGAATACGACCCATGTTTGAACAGGAAGCCCCCAAATGACCTTAAGAATTGTTTAACGACGCTGATTCGAATACGATCCACGTCGGTTCCCAAAGGGGGTTGAGCTATGATTCAAATATGATCAAAGAAAACTCCCCAATGATCTCGACACTTTGCCAATCAAGTGGGTATCGACAGCTATGTTCTCTTTGGTTCGAATACGACCTATGTTTGAACAGGAAGCCCCCAGGTGATTATACTGCTTACGGCTAGATTCGAATACGATCATAAGCCGGATCCACCTCCAAGTGACCATGTGATGTTGTAATGGAAATAACACGTTTACCTTTGGAGGAGAAAAGAACGGAGGTCCTGCTTTATTATTTAACATAATATATACATGGCTATAGAGATATGTACATTATGAGAGCCGGTGGCTCAAGTGTAATAAGGCCGAAGCTGAGCTATTTTCCACGGCCGACGGGTTTCTTCCTCTGACTTGCGTGAATCTTTATGCTCCCGAACGTCAATAAGGTAGTATGACCCGTTGTGCAAGTTCTTGCTGACCACAAAGGGCCCTTCCCAAGGCGGGGATAACTTGTGTGCATCTATTTGATCTTGGATGAGCCGGAGCACCAGGTCCCCTTCCTGGAAGACCCGGGACTTAACCCGGCGTCTGTGATAACGGCACAAGTCTTGTTGATAAATCGCTGAGCGAGCTCCCGCCACATCACGCTGTTCGTCCAACAAGTCAAGAGCATCTTGGCGCGCATGTTCATTATCCGCCTCAACATAAGCCGCCACTCGAGGAGAGTCATGACAGATGTCACTGGGGAGGACTGCTTCCGCTCCATAAACCATGAAGAAGGGCGTGTAACCCGTAGACCTGTTAGGAGTAGTATTGATGCTCCATAACACGGAGGGTAACTCCTCCACCCAACAACCCGGCGTCTGTTGCAAAGGGACCAAAAGCCGGGGCTTAATGCCCTTCAAAATCTCCTGATTAGCTCTCTCAGCTTGTCCATTGGATTGAGGATGAGCCACTGATGAAACATCAAGTCGAATATGCTCTCGTTGACAAAACTCCTCCATAGCGCCCTTAGATAAATTGGTACCATTGTCAGTTATAATGCTGTGTGGAAAGCCAAAGCGAAATATCACCCTTTTCATGAACTGAACCGCCGTGGCTGCGTCACACTTACTAACTGGCTCTGCTTCAACCCACTTTGTGAACTTGTCAACTGCCACCAAGAGGTGGGTCTTTTTATCCTTGGACCTTTTAAAAGGCCCAACCATGTCAAGCCCCAAGACCGCAAATGGCCAAGTGATTGGTATCATCCTCAACTCTTAAGCCGGCACATGAGCCCGTCGCGAGAACCTCTGACAACCGTCACATTTACTGACCAAGTCCTCCGCATCAGCATGAGCCGTCATCCAATAAAAACCATGACGGAAAGCCTTGGCCACGAGAGATTTTGAGCCGGCATGATGGCCACAATCCCCTTCGTGAATCTCACGCAAGATTTCTTGACCCTCCTCAGGGGAAACACAACGCTGGAAAGTTCCAGTAACACTGCGATGATGCAGCTTGCCATCAATGATGATCATTGACTTAGACCGCCGGGTTATCTGCCTGGCCAAAGTCTCATCCTCAGGCAAATCTCCCCGGGTCATGTAAGCCAAGTATGGCACCGTCCAGTCCGGGGTGATGTGGAGAGCCGCTACCTACTGTGCCTCCGGGTCAGGGACAACCAAGTCTTCCTCTGTAGGTACCTTAACAGAAGGGTTATGCAAGATGTCCAAGAAAGTATTAGGCGGCACCGGTTTTCGCTGAGAGCCCAGCCGGCTTAATGCATCAGCCGCCTCGTTCCTCCTACGATCGATGTGCTCTACTTGGTAACCCTGAAAGTGTCCAGCAATGGCATCAACCTCACGACGATAAGCCGCCATGAGAGGGTCCTTGGAATCCCACTTGCCTGATACTTGTTGAGCCACTAAGTCTGAGTCGCCGAAGCACCTTACCCGGCTCAAGCTCATCTCCTTAGCCATCCGAAGACCATGGAGCAAGGCCTCGTTCTCAGCCACATTGTTAGTGCAAGGAAACATCAACCGTAGCACATAATGAAACTTGTCACCTTTAGGGGAAGCCAATACAACTCCAGCCCCCGAGCCCTCCAATTGCCTGGACCCATCGAAGTGAATAGTCCAATATGTATTATCCGGCTTTTCTTCAGGCACTTGTAGCTCTGTCCAATCGTTGATGAAATCCACCAAAGCTTGAGATTTAACAGCAGTGCGCGGTACAAACTTCAGACTATGAGGCCCGAGCTCTATAGCCCACTTAGCCACTCTTCCTGTGGCTTCTCTGTTTTGAATGATATCTCCAAGAGGAGAAGAACTAACCACAGTGATAGGGTGACCCTGGAAATAATGCTTAAGCTTCCGGCTTGCCATGAACACACCATAAACAATCTTCTGCCAATGTGGATACCACTGTTTAGACTCGATGAGTACTTCACTGACGTAATAAACCGGCCGCTGAACCAGATACTCCTTACCCTCTTCCTTGCGCTCCACCACCACAGCCACACTGACGGCTCGTGTGTTAGCAGCTACATACAGTAATAAGGGCTCCTTGTCAACCGGAGCAGCAAGGACTGGGGGCTCCGCCAGCTGTCTCTTCAAATCCTCAAAAGCAGTATTAGCAATGTCATTCCAGACAAAGTCATCTGTTTTCTTCATCAACTGGTACAGTGGCATGGCCTTTTCACCCAAGCGTCTTATAAACCGGCTCAAAGCAGCAATGCGGCCTGCTAGACGCTGGACGTCGTTTAGACACGCCGGCTTAGCCAGAGAGGTGATTGCCTTGATTTTTTCCGGGTTAGCTTCAATGCCTCTGTTAGAAACCAGGAAACCCAAGAGCTTGCCTACAGGAACACCAAAAACACACTTGGCCGGGTTAAGCATCATCTTGTAAACCTAGAGATTATCAAAGGTTTCTCTAAGGTCATCGACCAGAGTCTCTTTTTCCCTGGATTTAACCACGATATCATCCACATAGGCATGAACATTGCGCCCAATCTGGTTATGAAGACAATTCTGCACACAACGCTGGTAAGTCGCCTGTGCGCTCTTGAGTCCGAAAGGCATAGACACATAACAGAAGGCTCCAAAGGGAGTGATGAACGCCGTCTTCTCCTGGTCCTTAACTGCCATTTTAATCTGATGGTATCCAGAATAAGCATCCAAGAAACTTAAACGCTCACAACCCGCCGTGGCATCAATGATTTGATCAATACGGGGGAGAGCAAAAGGATCAGCCGGGCACGCCTTATTTAAGTCCGTGTAGTCCACACACATCCGCCAGGTGCCATTCTTCTTGAGCACGAGCACCGGGTTAGCTAACCATTCTGGGTGAAAGACTTCAACAATAAACCCGGCCGCCAAGAGCCGGGCCACCTCCTCACCAATGGCTTTCCGCCTCTCTTCATTAAACCGCCGAAGGAATTGCCTGACCGGCTTAAATTTCAGATCAACATTGAGAGTGTGCTCAGCGAGTTCTCTAGGTACACCTAGAATGTCAGAAAGTTTCCATGCAAAGATGTCCCTGTTCTCACGGATGAACTCGATGAGCGCGCTTTCCTATTTCGGATCCAAATTAGCACTGATGCTAAACTACTGAGATGAATCACCTGGAACGAAATCAACAAGTTTAGTCTCATCAGCTGACTTAAATTTCATCGCCGGCTCATGCTCCGTGGTCGGTTTTTTCAGAGATGTCATATCTGTTGGGTCAACATTGTCTTTATAAAATTTCAACTCCTCTGTTGCACAAACAGACTCTGCATAAGCCGCGTCGCCTTCCTCACATTCCAAGGCTATCTTTCGGCTGCCATGAACCGTAATGGTCCCATTGTGACCCGGCATCTTGAGCTGTAAGTATATGTAACACGGCCGTGCCATGAACTTGGCGTAAGCCGGCCGCCCAAATATGGCATGGTACGGACTTCTTATCTTGACCACCTCAAAGGTCAATTTTTCCACCTTGTAGTTGTATTCATCTCCAAAGGCCACTTCTAGTTCGATCTTACCAACTGGATAAGCCGACTTACCAGGCACCACACCATGGAAAACAGTATTGGACTGGCTGAGGTTCTTGTCAATCAACCCCATGCGACGGAAGGTTTCATAATAGAGGATGTTGATGCTGCTGCCTCCATCCATGAGCACCTTTGTGAACTTATATCCTCCCACCTGAGGAGCCACCACCAGGGCCAAATGACCCGGATTATCAACCCGGGGAGGGTGATCCTCCCTACTCCACACAACAGGCTGCTCAGACCATCTTAAATAGCGTGGAACCGCCAGCTCAACATCATTCACAGCCCTCTTATGAAGCTTCTGATCTCGCTTACACAGACTGGTGGTAAACACATGGTACTGTCCACCATTGAGCTGCTTTGGATTGGTCTGGTATCCCCCCTGTTGCTGTTGATGACCCTGGCCGGATTGCTGATTAAAGCCCCCTTGAACATTCTGAGGATTGGAATTTAAGCCGCCGCCCGGGCCATGAAAGCCGCCGGCGCCGCCGCCGCCGCCCGAGCCATTGTTGCCATTAAAGGCATTGGAGTTCTTAAAGGCCTTCCTGATTGCACAATCTTTCCATAGATGAGTAGCTGGCTTCTCCCTGGAGCCATGCCTTGGACAAGGCTCATTCAACAACTGCTCAAGCGTTGGGCCTGAACCGCCGGCTTGGGGAGGTGGCCTCCCTTTACGTCGCTGGTTGTTACCCTGTGAGCTGGCATTGGCCACAAACTCCATGCTGCCATCAGCCTTACGCTTGTTACCTCCTTGGTTTGCCGGGTTATGCTGAGGACCCTTGCCATTGCCGTTCTTTTTTCCCTTCCCTGTCCTTTCATCATCTGAAGCGGGGTCCTTGGTACTATCAGAGTCGGCGTACTTGACGAGAGCCGCGATCAGCATACCCATATCATTGCAGTCGCGCTTGAGCCGCCCGAGTTTCATCTTCAGGGGCAGGAAACGACAATTCTGCTCCAACATTAAGACTGCAGAGCCGGCATCCATCTTATCAGATGAATGTATTACCTCTTTGACCCGGCGAACCCAATGTGTCGTAGACTCACCCTCCTGCTGTTTACAGTTAGTCAAATCCACAATTGACATAGACTGCCTACAGGTATCTTTGAAGTTTTGGATGAACCGGGCTTTCAGCTCAGCCCAAGATCCGATAGAATTCGGCGGCAGCCCTTTCAACCAAGTGCGGGAAGTCCCATCTAACATCATGGTGAAGTACTTGGCCATCGCCGCTTCGCTGACCTCCAGCAATTCCATGGCCATCTCGTAACTCTCGATCCAAGCTCCGGGTTGTAAATCAGCCGTGTAATTAGGCACCTTCCTAGGCCCTTTGAAGTCCTTGGGTAGACGTTCATTGCGAAGAGCCGGCACTAAACAAGGGACACCTCCAGTCCTCGTAGGGATACCCACGTCGACGGAAGCCGTCGGATAAGCCGGGGGTGTCTGGTAAGCCGTCACCTGAGGCACCTGCTCCGCCTCTTGCCGTGCTCTGTCTTGGTCTGCCGCGTGAAAGGCCCCGTTATGAGCCGGGCCGTGGCCAGGTGGCAAGTCACAGCGTCGGACATTACTTGAGCCGGTCGCTGAGACCATGTGTCTGCTATAACTCGGGCTCCGGCCCGGACGCGGGGTTGAATGGATCCTGTCCCGGCTATACGAGTACGCCTCTTGCTGCGCCAGAGCTGTCTGAAGGAGTTCTCTGACCCGGCGGGTTTCAACCGCCGTTGGAGAGTCGCCATCAATTGGGAGAGCCGCCAGCCGTGCTGCCGCGGCGACCATGTTTTCCAGCGGGTTGGCATAATGACCCGGTGGTACTGGCACGTACTGAGGCGGGGCAGGGTTCACCCGGGGAGGCCCCATCACTTGGGGCTGAATTGGTGTCCCTGCCCCGGGCACTATGGTCTCCGGCGGGTTACTAGACCCTGCACCCGGCGTGTTGAAGAGATTTCGAGGATCGTAAACCAGAGGGAGTCGAGATTGGGCCTTTTGATGCCTCCTTCTCATGACCTCATTGGATGTGTTTTGATCCATCGTGAGCCGGAAAGACTGTGCCTGAATCAGCTGAGTCTGGGCGTCGAGAGCCGCCCTCTCTGCAGCCATCCTGATCCCCTCCGCCGCCAGATCCTCCTTGGCCTTCGCTAGATCCAACTTTAACTGTGCCACCTCCGCGTCATGTTGAACTTGATCCGCCGGAGTCACCATAGCGGTCAACAGGACCGTCATCTTGTCTGTGAGATCCATCAGCACCTGAGCCGGTGAGGGGACCGGGCTTCCTGACCCGGAGGCGGGGTTCTGAACAGGTTGCGCGCCGGCCATGAAGATTCCAACCCGACTCGGCGGTTCAAAGGGGTCCGGAATACTGTCGCCATCGGAACAACCCCTGAGCCTGCCATCTTGAAGTTGATACAACGAGTTTGACTCATCCGTGGACGACTCGCCGTCAGAGCCGGCAGCCGTCTCATCGCTAGATCCAGACCCTTCAGAGAGTCCTCTATGAACACATCCCACAAAAGCGTGCTTCAAGGCAGGTAGAGCCCGGGCGGGTCGTGCGTGCTGAGCCGTCTCGATGAGATCGGCGCAGAGATCCGGCGCAGGGCCCGGCTCACCAATCTTGCCGATGAAGACATGAATTCCACCAAAGGGGACCGGGTACCCGTACTCAACTGAGCCGGCGTCGGGGCCCCAGTTTGCATCGTCGATGTAGAGCTTGCCGCGACGACTCTTGGTCATCCGGCCCACAGCGTATCCCTTGAGCCCTTCGAAGCTTCCCTTCAAGAACTCAAATCCACTGTGCGCCAGCCCCACGGTGGGCACCAACTGTCGTGGAATTGTCACAGCAGATGTCCTTGAGCTAGGACTTAGTCGTGGAGCCATCGCAGCTAGGAAGCTTAAAGGGGTTAAACGGGACAAGGAACACGGGGGTTATACTGGTTCGGCCCCTTACGGTGAAGGTAAAAGCCTACGTCCAGTTGAGGTGGTATTGACTATGGTTTCGATGACCAGGGAGCTTAATTGCTATGCCTAGCTCTCGAAGAGATCATACTTGTCCCTAAACCGCCGCCGGGTCATCCCTTTATATAGAGAGGTTGACGCCCCGCGGCTCTCAGAGTCCCGGCCGGCTCATAAAAGTGTCCGGCTCGGACTCTCAACTATTCTTGCCTTACACTACAAGTCTTGCCATACGGCGGTTCATCACTATGGGCCTTAAGCCTCCTCCGGGTCTTAAGCCCATTATCTAACCCGCCGTCTTCAAGCTTGGTACTGGGCTTCGCGTGATGACCATCATGACGTAACCCGGCCCCTCCTGGGCGGGTGACTCTAATGGTTATATCCTCAACACCTTGTTTTGCTATGTTAAGTTCCTGTAGCATGTTGATTGCTTGCTCTGAACATTGCTACCTGATGCTGTTTCAGCCATGTCCACTAATTTCACTAAGTCTGTGAACCTGATAACTTTTCCATTCTTACCATGCTTGTTTGAACCTGTTATGGTGTGATCTAGCCGTAGCTCAGTGTTCATCTTTTGTCAAGCATCTCCTGTAGATTTCTGCCATATGCTTTGTTGCTATGTTGGAGTGCTGTAGCATAGTTTTGGGTAGAGCCGGGAGACGAGTTCGTGAACGAGGAACCTGTTGAGTACGCTTACGAGGATAAAGCTTTCGACAACTCTGAGAACCTTGCAGGCAAGATGACCATACCCTCGAAATCACTTCTATCTTTGCTTTGCTAGTTGTTCGTTCTATTGCCATGCTGCGCTACCAACCACTTGCTATATCATGCCTCCCATATTGCCATGTCAAGCCTCTAACCATCCTTTCCTAGCAAACCGTTGTTTGGCTAAGTTACCGCTTTTGCTCAGCCCTTCTTATAGCGTTGCTAGTTGCAGGTGAAGTTGAAGTTGGTTCCATGTTGGAACATGGATATTTTGGAATATCACAATATTTATTATTTAATTAATGTATCTATATATTTGGTAAAGGGTGGAAGGCTCGGCCTTATGCCTGGTGTTTTGTTCCACTCTTGCCGCCCTAGTTTCCGTCATACCGGTATTATGTTCCTTGAGTTTGCGTTCCTTACGCGGTTGGGTGATTTATGGGACCCCCTTGACAGTTCGCCTTGAATAAAACTCCTCCAGCAAGGCCCAACCTTGGTTTTACCATTTGCCACCTAAGCCTTTTTCCCTTGGGTTTTTGCGAGCCCGAGGGTCATCTTTATTTAAACCCCCGGGCCAGTGCTCCTCCGAGTGTTGGTCCAAACTAGAGCACCGTGCGGGACCGTCCCTTGGCAACTTGGGTTACGTTGGTACATGTACGCTTAGCTTATCCGGTGTGCCCTGAGAACGAGATTTGTCGGCACAGCGGGTGGTCTTGCTGGTCTTGTTTTACCATTGTCAAAATGTCTTGTAAACCGGGATTCCGAGACTTATCGGGTCTTCTCAGGAGAAGGTTTATCCTTCGTTGACCATGAGAGCTTATAATGGGCTAAGTTGGGACACCCCTGCAGGGTATTATCTATCGAAAGCCGTGCCCGCGGTTATGAGGCAGATGGGAATTTGGTAATGTCCGGTTGTAGAGAACTTGTCACTTGACTTAATTAAAATACATCAACCGTGTGTGTAGCCGTGATGGTATCTTCTCGGCGGAGTCCGGGAAGTGAACACGGTTTGAGTTATGCATGAACGTAAGTAGTTTCAGGATCACTTCTTGATCACTTCTAGCTTCGCGACCGTTGCTTTGCTTCTCTTCTCGCTCTCTTTTGCGTACGTTAGCTACCATATATGCTTAGTGCCTGCTGCAGCTCCACCTCATTACACCATCCTGTCCTATAAGCTTAAATAGTCTTGATCTCGCGGGTGTGAGATTGCTGAGTCCTCGTGACTCACAGATTCTACCAAAACAGTTGCAGGTGCCGACGATGCCAGTGCAGATGACGCAACCGAGCTCAAGTGGGAGTTCAATGAGGAACGTGGTTGTTACTATGTTTCGTTTCCTGATGATCAGCAGTGGAGCCCAGTTGGGACGATCGGGGATCTAGCATTTGGTGTTATCTTATTTTCATTTGGATTTGACCATAGTCGGTCTATGTGTGGATTTTGGATGATGTATGAATTATATTTATGTATTGTGTGAAGTGGCAATTGTAAGCCAACTCTCGTTATCCCATTCTTGTTCATTACATGGGATTGTGTGAAGATGACCCTTCTTGCGACAAAACCACAATGCGGTTATGCCTCTAAGTCGTGCCTCGACACGTGGGAGATATAGCCGCATCGTGGGCGTTACAACGTCGACTTCCCGGCTCCTCGGGTCATGTACCTCCGTCGCGGATGGAAGAAATTCGCTCGCATCCACAGCCTGACGGCGGGGCTCGTCCTCTACTTCAAATTAATGGAGGACGGACTGCTCTCTGTCAAGGTCTTTGGAGACTTCGGGACTCGCCTGAAGTGCTGCGTGGAGAGCTCCTCCGATGGAGATTCCGACGATGGAAGCTCTTCCTCGAGCGAAAGTGACGAGGAGGACAGCGAGGCAGATGACGGGGACGAGTCCGACTTGGCGTCGGACGCCCCGCGCCTGGGCGGGTGCAGCAGCAGCAGCATCTGCACCTGGCCGCTCCTCCGGCAGAGTTTTGTCGGGGGTGGGGCCAGCTCCTTGAACTCCTCGGGGCCGCCTCCTTGGGCGGCTAGTGTCAGGAGGCTGCGGAAGAGGAAGAGGGCGGGCGGCAAGGCCGTCAACTCGGAGTACGCGGACACCGACGCCTTCATCGCGTATTGCCGGTCCTGCCGCCTCGTCTTCCAGCTCCTTTCCCGATACCTTCATCACCGGCCCACCCGTGGGCGGCCACCGAGGTGTTCTCTTGGTGCTTTCTGCTGCTCGTAGCTCGCCAAGGCGCCCCTTTTGCCCTTTCGCCTCCTTGACCTGCCTCCTGACGAGAGGGACAAGAAAGGGATCACGGGCATCTTATCTCTTTTTTAGTCTGTAAGCCTTTGGGCCTTGTTAAATTTAAAGCTTGTAATCCCCCTTGCTCATGTTTTTCATTCCGTACGGATTGTACCTGTGTGGGATGCTTTTAATGAAAAGGGATGTTTGCCGGGTTTTTCGTTCGTGGGTAGACCCCACGACAAGGAGCGAATCCTTGTTACAATTTAAGATAAACGTTTTCACCCGGCAATAGGCCTTGCCACCCCCCACTTCGCTCGACCATTCTCGCGCCCTTGGCAGAGGCAGGGATGAAGCGGGCTTAGGCTCCTCGTTCTACTTCCTTGCCACCGCGACTACAACCAAATCCGGGCCCAGGAGATAATCCTTGGGTATAGAAAAGGGGAGCACGGTGGCCTAGAAATAAAACGAGGTTTCACATATCCCAGTTCTGTTCCGAAATGCATGATAGAGGATGAAAGACTTATCTGGATCTGCAGCCCCCGGCAACCTTGTCTTGCCGCGGTTGGATCCTTGTGCTTGCAGCCCCCGGCAACTCTGGTTTGCCGGGGTTGGGACGCCGGTCCGTTTCCTTTCTTCCAAGTAGCTCAGCAGAAGTGCTCATGTGCCCTGCAAACCAAAGGAGGACAGAAAAGAAACAGATAGACGCGCACTCGACCTCTAGGCTAGGGGTTAGTCGCCGCTAAGCACTATCAACCCTAACCAAGGAAGAGACTCGACCTAGCATGCATGCTATAACTTAGGGCGCCAGCGCTTCATTTATTTATGCTCAGGGTCTGCGCCTGGCTTTGTACGAAGGGTTACATGCCTTGCCGGCAAAGCTTGTACAAAAGGTGGCTTGCCGGGAGGCCCGGCAAGCTGCGCCTTATGGGTAAAACTTGCGAAGATGCTCGATGTTCTAGGAGTTGCTCACTAGGACAGCATCTTCGATCTCCAGCTGGACTGCGCCGGGCCTAGTGACTCGTATTACCCGATAAGGGCCTTCCCACTTCGGCGTCAACTTGTTGGAATTCTTGGCCGACTGAACGCGCCGAAGAACAAGGTCGCCTTCCTCAAAGCTTCGGGCATGAACCTTGCGGCTATGGTAGCGGTGCAAGGCTTGCTGGTAGCGTGCTGCTCTCATAGCCGCCCGAAGACGATCTTCCTCAAGGAGTGTCGCGTCATCTTGGCACAACTGCTCTTGCTCAAGCTCGTCATAAGTGAGCACTCGAGGTGACCCGTATATGAGTTCCGTGGGGAGAATTGCTTCTGCCCCGTATACCAGGGCAAAAGTGTCTGGCTGGTGGCTCGATTTGGCGTCGTCCTGATCGACCAAAGAACCGCTGGCAATTCATCAATCCAGTGCCTTCCGCTCTTGCGCAGCTTGTCAAAGGTCTTCATCCTCAGGCCTCGCAACACTTCAGCATTTGCCCTCTCCGCTTGACCGTTGCTCCGTGGGTGTTCCACAGAAGCAAAACAGACCTTGCTACCGAGGTCTTGAATGTGTTGCATGAAGGTGTGGCTTGTGAACTGCGTGCCGTTGTCGGTGATGACTCTGTTTGGCAGACCAAAACGGCTGACCAGTCCCTTGAAGAACTTGACGGCTGACTGAGCAGTCACCTTTCTCACTGCTTCCACTTCCGGCAACTTTGTGAACTTGTCGATTGCAACGTACAAGTACTCAAGCCCCCAACAACGCGGGGGAAAGGGCCCAGTATATCGAGCCCCCAGACCGAGAATGGCCAAGAGAGAGGGATTGTTTGAAGGGCTTGAGTTGGTTGATGAAGTTTCTTTGAATGGAACTGACACGCTTCACACTTGGTTACTAGTGCCGTCGCATCCTGGAGGGCGGTGGGCCAGAAGAAACCTTGTCGGAACGCCTTTTCGGCAAGGGCCCTTGACCCTATGTGGGAGCCACATATGCCTCCATGTATCTCTGCCAACAGCTCCAGTCCTTCCTCCCGGGGGATGCACTTCAGTTTCACACCGTTCGACCTTCTCTTGTACAGGAGGTCATCGACGAACTGGTACAGGGCGGACCGACGGGCTTCTTTCTCCGCTTCTTCCTGCTCCTCAGGTAGCTCCCCTGTTTGGAGGAATTGGACGGTATGCTGCGTCCATGCCGGAGCCTGGGGCTCGACGGCAAGGACCAAAGGCATCTCTTCCGCCATGGGAGCGACTGTCTCTACGGCCAGGGCTTGATGCCCTGCCAGAGCCAGTTGCTCTTGGGCAGGCCCAGCATCTGCGGCAGCACCCTTGCCGGCAGCCCCAGGGGGCTCGATAGGAAAGTACTTGCCGGGACCTGACTTCCTTCGCTTGTTCTGCCCCGTTGATGGCTTGACGGATGGTTGAGTTAACCGGAGCAAAAAGGTACCTGGTTCCACAGGTAGCTTGAATGCAGCACGCTTTGACAGGTAATCGGCGATGTCGTTCTCCACTCGGGGGACGTGCTCCGCTTGGATACCGTCAAAGCATTCCTCCAGCTTCCTCACCTCATCTACGTAGGCCTCCATCAATGGGCTCTGGTAATCCTTGTTGACCTTCCTAACAACAAGCTGCGAGTCACCCCTGACGATGAGCTTCTTAACCCCGAGGTCTGCCGCGATCCTGAGACCGGCAAGCAATCCCTCGTACTCAGCAGTGTTGTTGGTGGACATCTCCCTGGGGAAGTGCATCTAGATCACATACTTGAGGTGCTCTCCCGTGGGCGCGACGAGCAGCACACCGGCACCGGCGCCTTGCAGCGAGAAAGCCCCATCAAAGTACATGATCTAGTCGCGGTCTGCTTCTTTGCCGGGGAGAGTGGTCTCCTGGATTTCTTCATCGGGCGTTGAGGTCCATTCTACAATGAACTCCGCCAAGACTCTGCTCTAGATTGTCGAGGTACTTTCAAACTTCAAACCAAAACTTGATAACTCCAAGGGCCATTCCACAATCCTTCCGGTTGCATCTGGGTTATGCAATATCCGTTGCAACGGGAGGCAGGTGACGACAGTGATCTCGTGGGCTTGGAAGTAATGACGCAGCTTCCTCGAGGCCATAAGGAGGCCGAAGAGCAATTTCTGCACACCGGAGTACCTCGATCTAGCTCCCTGCAAGAGGGAGCTGACAAAGTAAACCGGGTGTTGCATCATCTTCTTCTTCTGCACCACCTCACTCGACCGCGCGGGCACTGCCTTGGTGACATCAGACTCTGCCGGGGGCCTCGCCTTGCCGGCACCAGGCCCTGCTGGGGGAATCTTTGGCTTGCCATCCGCTGGTTCTACCGCCGTCACTGCCTCTTCGTCGACCTCCCTCTACGCCACCAGTGCAGCGCTGACCACTTGATTCATCGCCGCCAGATACAGCAGCAACGGCTCTTGTGGTTTAGGCGCAACCAGTATTGGCATGGAGGAAAGGTATTTCTTCAGATCCTGCAACGCTGCCGTGGCTTCTTGGGTCCACTCCATTGGGTCTGCCTTCTTCAAGATTTGGAAGAAAGGAAGGGCGCGCTCGGCGGACTTGGAGATGAATCGGCTCATGGCGGCGACGCAGCCGGTGAGCCGACGCACATCCTTGATCCGCTTGGGCGCCTCAATCTGCTCAATACCCTTGATTTTGTCTGGGTTTGCCTCGATCGCACGCTGCGACACAAAGAACCCGAGAAGCTTTCCGGACGGAATGCCAAACACACACTTCTCAGGGTTCAGCTTGAGGTTGATCTTGCGCAGGTTGGCAAATGTCTCTTCCAGATCTTGCACAAGAGTTGCCCCGTCCTTGGTTTTGACCACTATGTCATCCATGTATGCCTCCATATTTCTATGGAGCTGAGGTTCAAAACCAATTTGAACTGCTCTTGCAAATGTCGAGCCAGCACTCTTCAACCCGAAAGGCATCCGTAAAAAGCAATACATACCACATGGGGTGATGAATGCTGTCTTTTCTTCATCCTCTCTTGTCATGAAGATTTGGTGGTAGCCCGAGTAGGTGTCGAGGAATGATAACAGATGACACCCGGCCGTGGAGTCAACAATCTGGTTGATGCGCGACAACGGGAAGGGGTCCTTAGGACAAGCCTTATTGATATCTATGTAATCCATACACAGCCTCCACTTCCCATTCCCCTTGCGCACCACTACCGGATTGGCCAACCACGTCGGGTGGAGCACTCCTCTCACCAAACCTGCCGCTTCCAACTTCCTGATCTCCTCTGTGATGAACTCCTGCCTCTCCAGAGCCTGCTTTCTGACCTTCTGCTTGACGGGCCGCGCATGAGGGCAGACAGCTAGGTGGTGCTCAATCACCTCCCTGGGAACACCGGGGATGTCGAATGCTTGCCACACAAACACGTCGACATTCGCTCGCAGGAAGGTGACGAGCGCACCTTCCTATTTGCTGTCGAGGGTGGAGCCTATGGTGAAGGCCCCTCCCGTGCCATCCTCCCTGACGGACACCTTCTTGGCCTACGGCGGCTCAGCTCTGGATTTCTTGCTCTTGCCGGTAGAGCTCTCTGGCACGTCCTCGACGGTGGCACAACACTCCGAGGAGGTGTGCTTGCCGGAGTGGGTGCGAGAGGTCTTACTGGGCTTCTTCTTCCCTTCCGGGCCTTCAGCGGCAGGAGCAGGTGCCTTGACGGCAGCTGCTGCAACTGCTTCCCGGTAGAGTCGGTCGGCGCAAATCAGCGCGTCCTTCTTGTCGGAGGGGACGGAGATGATGGTCAACGGCCCGGGCATCTTTAGCATCTTTAGCAGCGGAACTTGGCTAGTGCCGGGCGACCGAGGATCCCGTTGTAGGGCAAGGGGATCTCGGCTACATCGAAGGTGATCCTCTTCGTCCTGTAGTTCAGCTCTCCTCCAAACGTCATCGGCAGTGTGACCTTCCCCTTTGGCTGGCTCCTCCCCGGATTGACCCCTTGAAACGTGCCCGTTTCCTCGAGGTCTCCATCAGGAATTTGCAGCCTCTTGATTACGACAGGTGAGATCAAGTTCAGGCCAGCCCCGCCGTCAACCAACATCTTGTTCACCTTGAGGTTGCGTATCGTTGGTGAGACCAACAATGGCAAACACCCGACCGTGGTTGTGCGGTCAGGGTGGTCCTTGGCGTCAAAGATGAGGGGCGTGCTGGACCACTCTAGCTGCTTCTGAGCGTCGAACGACGGCTCCGCTACCGTAATCTCACGCGCCCACTGCTTGAGCTGGCAGTGAGAAGTATGCAGCGAGGCACCACCATCGACGCACATGGCCTCCGTAGCCTTCTGGAACTCTTGCTCACCGGACTCGTCGTCCTCGTCGCGATCATCGTCTTCTTATTTCTTGTCACGGCCCCGGGCAGGCCTCTCTTGCTTGTTGTCCTTGCCACGGCGGCTTCCTTGGCCGCCACGCTTCTTGCCGGATCCCTCGGCACCGTCTCGACCTTTCTCCTTGTCCCGCCTCTCGTACTTAGATTTTTGCTTCTTATCAAGCAGCTCGACTTGTCGGCAGTTCTGGAGGTCGTGGCCCTTGGTGCGGTGGATCTTGCAGTATTGCTTGCCGGAGCTTCCTGGCTTGTCGGTAGCCGCCAAGGCCCGGCAGGCGGTGCACCCGGCAATCTCCTTGCCGGGGGCGTCTGCCTTGACCTTCTTGGTAGCTCCGGTGTCGTCAGATCCTTCAACGACAAGCACGGCCTTGCCTTTGCGTTTCCTATTGCGACGCCGACCCTTCTTCGTCGGGGTGACGGCGTCTTCGTCGGTAGAGTCGGTTTCCGCACCGGCGTCTTCGCCGGGGTACTTCCTTCCCTCTTCAGCCCGGGTGCACCTATCGGCCAGAACATAGAGCTCGGCCACATCCTTAACCTTGGTCATCGCCAGCTCTTCGTGCATCTTGCGGTTGCGCACGTTCTGATGGAACGCGCTGATCACAGCGGCGGATGAACGTCGGGGATGTTGTACTGCACCCGGCTGAATCTTTGGATGTACTTGCGCAGGGTTTCCCCTTCCTTTTGGGGAATGATATGCAGATCACTGGCCTGGCCATGAGCTTGGTGGGCTCCTGTGAAGGCGCCAACGAACTCATGGCACAGATCCGACCAAGAAGAAATGGAATCCGCTGGCAAGTGCATCAACCAAGACATAACATTGGGCTTCAGTGCCAGCGGGAAATAATTGGCAAGCACCTTGTCGTCGCGAGCTCCGGCAGCCTGCATCGCGATGGTGTAGATGCTGAGGAACTCGGATGGATGGGTCTTGCCAGTGTACTTCTCGCCGACGTCAGGCTTGAACGTGCGGTGGGACGACCACTGGAACTGCCGCAGCTCACGGGTAAAGGCCGGGCAGCCCACCTTGGAAGGTAGGCTGCCGGAGCCCCCCGGTGCTGGGCGCTCCATAGCGGGTCTCACCCGCTTGTCCGACTAGTGGCGTGTATCGCGCCAGTGCGCGATGGTGGTCTGAGCATCTTCATGAGATCGTTCTCGAAGAACTTGGCGCTGGTCGCGGAGGGTCCGCGGGTCGGACGACGCTATGGAGATGTTATCACAAGCGTCGTCACGACGGGCAGATGCCCGCGGCGGTTGGCGAGGAGGAGGAGAGTGCACCATGGCCGCAGCTCCCCCGGTCCTCCCAGCGCCAGCACGTGGCGGCTCGGTGGAGAGCCATCCCGAGGGCCCCGCCGGTCGCGGATTGTCTTTGTTGGCGACGACGACGAGGCTCCGGATGGTGGCCCTCCACTCGTCGAGCTTCTCTGCAGCAGGAGGGATGTCGAGGAGCAGCTGCGCGCGCCAAAGCTTCTGCTGGCGTGGGCGGCGGTGACAGTTGCGTGGATCGCGGCGCGCTTCGACTTCTAACTGTGTTAGAAGGAGCTCCGTTACGACCCAGCGGCTGCGTGCCATTTCCGCCAGCACTTCGGCGGACATGCTGAACCCCTTCATCCCGCGGATGACGCACAGTGCTCTTCCCACGGCGGTGCCCAGGGTCACTAGCGTGGTGACGCTGCTCGGCGCGCACACCATGGGAAGAGCGCGCAGTGGTCGCCGGTGTGTGCGTCTTGGAGGTCGCTGCGCCGCCCGGAGGTGGCACAACGACACCCCTGGAGGGTGCCACGCCGCCTGCGGGGGGCCCAGCTCTGTCTTTGGATCTAGCGACGTGCGCGAACAACGCCGCTCGCCAGGCTCTGACTGCCAGGGAGATGCTGGTGCTTGCGGCCCGCGGCCTGGGTCCTGTCCGCGACCGGTCCACTGCTCGTCCGCACCGGCGCGGGCCGTTCGGCTCCCAACGAGCCGATCGCCGTGGCCGTCTTCTTCTTGGGAGCCATGGCGACGAAGGGCTGCTAGGCTAACTACTAGACCAGATTCTCACAATTGCGCCCCCTACCTAGCGCGCCAAAGATGTCGGTGTGGAACGACACCTATGGGATCACAAGAATCCCTACTACTGTTGTCGGGACGCAGGGTTGCAAGAAGAGCAGGATCAGTAGTCAGCACAAGGATCGTTTACCCAGGTTCGGGCCGCGAGGATGCGTAAAACCCTAGACCTGCTTTGGTGGTTGTATTTCAGAGAGTTCTTGAGCTCTGGAACTAGCTGTGGTGAGTGTGCGGTTCCAAAGAGCTGAATCCTTCTCCAGTATGCCATGGGCCTCCTTTTATAGTCGAAAGGGGCTGCCACAGTGGCACACAGGAGGTGGAAAGGCGCACAGTGCTATGAGCTTATCGGTCGTATTACAGGACAAGACACATTTAATGCATAGCTTAGGTGTCCCCTTGCTTTATCGGGGACGGGGGCGAGGCCCGTCCCGCCCGTCGCCGCTCCTCCTTGGTTCGACACGCGCCCTGGCCAGTGACGCGTGCGGCACCATGTAGGCAGGCAGGCAGCTGAGGTGGCGCGGTGGTAGGGTCTTCACGAAGATCTGCATGCCGCCACGCAGGCGCATGCTGAGTTGTCCTAGAAGCTGCATGTTGCCACGCAGGTGCCTGCCCAGCTGGTTGGGTTGGCAGCTGCATGCGAACGGCGGTGGAAACTTGGTTGGTGCGGGCCCGACGGTGGTCCCACTGGCGTCCTCGGTGAGGGCCTTGCCGGGTGGCCCGACAAGGGTCTTGCCGGGGCGCGCTGTCGTCCCCGGCAAGGATCTTGCCGGGGGTCTTGTGGTTCCTCTCGGCAAGGATCTTGCCGAGGATCGCTGTCTTCTAATCCTCATCTGATCTTGAATATGTCTTCACAAAGATCTGCATGCCACCATAGAGGTGCCTCCCGTGGGCTCAAGGGTGGCTCGCTCTGTTGGTGTGGGGCGAGCTGCCCCGGCAAGGGTCTTGCCGGGGCTGCTGAGGCTGCCCCGGCAAGAGTCTTGCCGGGGGAACCTGCTTCGTCCCTCCGCTCTTTGTGGTCTTGGCCTTGGCGTTGCTCTGGTTATCTTGGGCTTCGGTCTTACCTTAGCTCACCTCCCCTGTTCTACTTGGTGTGACCGTGGGCGCGGCTCCGACTACCCATGCATAGGTAAAGGGGTACAAAAGCGCGCCCCTCCTTTTGTACACCGACATCTACCTCCGCAGCCTTTAGCATTGCAAAGAGCTCGGGAATCATCTTATCCATCCCTTGCATGTTATAGTTCATCACAAAGCTCTTGTAGCTTGGTGGCAGTGATTGAAGAATTCTGTCAATGACGCTATCATCTGGAAGATTAACTCCCAATTGAATCAAGTGATTGTTATACCCAGACATTCTGAGTATATGCTCACTTACAGAACTATTCTCCTCCATCTTACAGCTGTAGAACTTATTGGAGACTTCATATCTCTCAATCCGAGCATTTGCTTGAAATATTAACTTCAACTCCTGAAACATCTCATATGCTCCATGACGTTCAAAACGTCGTTGAAGTCCCGGTTCTAAGCCGTAAAGCATGGCACACTGAACTATCGAGTAGTCATCAGCTTTGCTCTGCCAGACGTTCATAACATCTGGTGTTGCTCCTGCAGCAGGTCTGGCACCTAGCGGTGCTTCCAGGACGTAATTTTTCTGTGCAGCAATGAGGATAATCCTCAAGTTACGGACCCAGTCCGTGTAATTGCTACCATCATCTTTCAACTTTGCTTTCTCAAGGAACGCATTAAAATTCAACGAAACAACAGCACGGGCCATCTATCTACAATCAACATAGACAAGCAAAATACTATCAGGTACTAAGTTCATGATAAATTTAAGTTCAATTAATCATATTACTTAAGAACTCCCACTTAGATAGACATCCCTCTAATCCTCTAAGTGATCACGTGATCCAAATCAACTAAACAATGTCCGATCATCACGTGAGATGGAGTAGTTTCAATGGTGAACATCACTATGTTGATCATATCTACTATATGATTCAGGCTCGACCTTTCGGTCTCAGTGTTCCGAGGCCATATCTGCATATGCTAGGCTCGTCAAGTTTAACCTGAGTATTCCGCGTGTGCAACTATTTTGCACCCGTTGTATTTGAATGTAGAGCCTATCACACCCGATCATCACGTGGTGTCTCAGCACGAAGAACTTTCACAACGGTGCATACTCAGGGAGAACATTTATACCTTGATAATTTAGTGAGAGATCATCTTAGAATGCTACCGTCAATCAAAGCAAGATAAGATGCATAAAAGATAAACATCACATGGAATCAATATAAGTGATATGATATGGCCATCATCATCTTGTGCTTGTGATCTCCATCTCCGAAGCACCGTCATGATCACCATCGTCACTGGCGCGACACCTTGATCTCCATCATAGCATCGTTGTTGTCTCGCCAACTTATGCTTCTACGACTATCGCTACCACTTAGTGATAAAGTAAAGCATTATAGGGCGTTTGCATTGCATACAATAAATCGACAACCATATGGCTCCTGCAGTTGCCGATAACTCGGTTACGAAACATGATCATCTCATACAATAAAATATAGCATCATGCCTTGACCATATCACATCACAACATGCCCTGCAAAAACAAGTTAGACGTCCTCTACTTTGTTGTTGCAAGTTTTACGTGGCTGCTACGGGCTGAGCAAGAACTGTTCTTACCTACGCATCAAAACCACAACGATAGTTTGTCAAGTTAGTGTTGTTTTAACCTTCTCAAGGACCGGGCGTAGCCACACTCGGTTCAACTAAAGTTGGAGAAACTGACACCCGCCAGCCACCTGTGTGCAAAGCACGTTGGTAGAACCAGTCTCGCGTAAGCGTACGCGTAATGTTGGTCCGGGCCGCTACATCCAACAATACCGCCGAACCAAAGTATGACATGCTGGTAAGCAGTATGACTTATATCGCCCACAACTCACTTGTGTTCTACATGTGCATATAACATCTACGCATAAAACCTGGCTCTGATGCTACTGTTGGGGAACGTAGTAATTTCAAAAAAATTCCTACGCACACACAGGATCATGGTGATGCATAGCAACGAGAGGGGAGAGTGTTGTCCACGTACCCTCGTAGACCGAAAGCGGAAGCGTTAGCACAACGTGGTTGATGTAGCCGTACGTCTTCACGATCCGACCGATCAAGTACCGAACGGACGGCACCTCCGAGTTCAGCACACGCTCAGCTCGATGACGTCCCTCGAACTCCGATCCAGCCGAGCTTTGAGGGAGAGTTCCGTGAGCACGACACCGTGGTGACGACGATGATGTTCTACCAACGCAGGGCTTCGCCTAAGCACTGCTACGATATTATCGAGGTGGATTATGGTGGAGGGGGCACCGCACACGGCTAAGAGATCAAGAGATCAATTGTTGTGTCTATGGGGTGCCCCCTCCTCCGTATATAAAGGAGGGGAGGAACGGGGGCCGGCCAAGGGGAGGAGGCGCACCCAAGGGGGGCAATCCTACTCTAAGTAGGTTTTCCCCCCTTTCCTATTCCAACTAAGAGAAGGGGGAAGGAGGAGGTGGAGAGAAGGAAGGAGAAGGGGGCCGCCGCCCCCTTCCCTTTCCCAATTCGGATTGGGGCAAGGGGGCCGCGCCCCCCTCCCCTAGTCCTATTCGGACTCCCCTTGGGGGGGGGGGCGCCACCTCCTGGCTACTTCCCTCTCTTTCCCCTAAGGCCCATTACTTCCCCGGGGGGTTCCGGTAACCCCTCCAGCACTCCGGTTTTACCCGAAACTATCCGGAACACTTCCGGTGTCCGAACAACATGGTCCAATATATCAATCTTTATGTCTCGACCATTTCGAGACTCCTTGTCATATCCGTGATCTCATCTGGGACTCCGAATAACCTTCGGTACATCAAATCACATAACTCATAATACAAATCGTCATCGAACGTTAAGCGTGCGGACCCTACGGGTTCGAGAACTATGTAGACATGACCGAGACACATCCCCGGTCAATAATAAATAGCGGAACATGGATGCTCATATTTATTCTACGAAGATCTTTATCGGTCAAACCGCATAACAACATACGTTGTTCCCTTTGTCATCGGTATGTTACTTGCCCGAGATTCGATCGTCGGTATCCACATACCTAGTTCAAACTCGTTACCGGAAAGTCTCTTTACTCGTTTCGTAATGCATCATCCCGCAACTAACTCATTAGTCACATTGCTTGCAAGGCTTATAGTGATGATCATTACCGAGAGGGCCCAGAGATACCTCTCCGATACACGGAGTGACAAATCCTAATCTCGATCTATGCCAACTCAACAAACACCATCGGAGACACCTGTAGAGCATCTTTATAATCACCCAGTTATGTGTGATGTTTGATAGCACACTAACTGTTCCTCTGGTATTCGGGAGTTGCATAATATCATAGTCATAGGAACATGTATAAGTCATGAAGAAAGCAATAGCAATAAACTAAACGATCATAGTGCTAAGCTAACGGATGGGTCTTGTCCATCACATCATTCTCTAATGACGTGATCCCGTTGATCAAATGACACATGTCTATGGCTAGGAAACTTAACCATCTTTGGTAAACGAACTAGTCAAGTAGAGGCATACTAGGGACACTCTGTTTGTCTATGTATTCACACATGTACTAAGTTTCTGGTTAATACAATTCTAGCATGAATAATAAACATTTATCATGATATAAGGAAATATAAATAACAACTTTATTATTGCCTCTAGGGCATATTTCCTTCAGTCTCCCACTTGCACTAGAGTCAATAATCTAGATTACATAGTAATGATTCTAACACCCATGGAGTCTTGGTGCTGATCATGTTTTGCTCGTGAGAGAGGCTTAGTCAACGGGTCTGCAATATTCAGATCCATATGTATCTTGCAAATCTCTATGTCTCCCTCCTTGACTTGATCGCGGATGGAATTGAAGCGTCTCTTGATGTGTTTGGTTCTCTTGTGAAATCTGGATTCCTTCGGCAAGGCTATTGCTCCAGTATTGTCACAAAAGATTTTAATTGGACCCGATGCACTAGGTATGACACCTAGATCGGATATGAACTCCTTCATCCAGACTTCTTCATTTGCTGCTTCCGAAGCAGCTATGTACTCTGCTTCACACGTAGATCCCACCACGACGCTTTGCTTGGAACTGCACCAACTGACAGCTCCACCGTTCAATATAAATATGTATCCGGTTTGTGACTTAGAGTCATCCGGATCAGTGTCAAAGCTTGCATCGACGTAACCATTTACGACGAGCTCTTTGTCACCTCCATAAACGAGAAACATATCCTTAGTACTCTTCAGGTATTTCAGGATGTTCTTAACCGTTGTCCAGTGAACCACTCCTGGATTACTTTGGTACCTCCCTGCTAAATTAATAGCAAGGCACACATCAGGTCTGGTACACAGCATTGCATACATGATAGAACCTATGGCTGATGTTGGGGAACGTAGTATTTCAATTTTTTTTGCCTACGATCATGAAAGATCTATCTAGGAGAAGCATAGCAACGAGCGGGGAGAGTGTGTCCACGTACCCTCATAGACCGAAAGTGGAAGAGTTTAGTAACGCGGTTGATGTAGTCGAACGTCTTCGCGATCCAACTGATCAAGTACCAAACGCATGGCACCTCTGCGATCTGCACACGTTCAGCTCGGTGACGTCCCTCGAACTCTTGATCCAGTTGAGGCCGAGGGAGAGTTCCATTAGCATGACGGCGTGGTGACGGTGATGATAAAGTTACCGGCGGAGGGCTTCGCCTAAGCACTATGATGATATGACCGAGGTGTGTAACTGTGGAGGGGGGCACCGCACACGGCTAAGAGATTGTCTGTTGTGCCTTTGGGGTGTCCCTGCCCCCGTATATAAAGGAGGGGAGGAGGAGGCCGGCCAACAAGGGGCGCGTCAGGGAGAGGGGAGTCCTACTAGGACTCCAGTCCTAGTAGGATTCGGCCCCACCCTTTTTTCCTTCTACCGGAGGGGGAAAAGGGGAAGGAGAGGGAGTAGGAGAAGGAAATGGGGGGTGTAGGATTGAAATTATGTCTAGAGGGGGGTGATTAGACTACTTGACCAAATAAAAATATAACCTTTTCCCAATTTTAAGTCTTGGCAGATTTTAGCAACTTTGCACAAGTGAAGCAATCAACCTACACATGCAATTCTAAGAGTATAGCAGCGGAATGTAAAACAATTGCACATGAAGGTAAAGGGAGGAGTTTGAGAGGGAAAACGCAATGAAGACACGAAGATTTTTTATCCGTGGTTCCGATAGGTGGTGCTATCGTACATCCACATTGATGGAGACTTCAACCCATGAAGGGTAACGATTGCGCGAGTCCACGGAGGGATCCACCCATGAAGGGTCCATGAAGAAGCAACCTTGTCTATCCCACCATGGCCATCGCCCACGAAGGACTTGCCTCACTAGGGTACAAACTCCTTGGTTCAACTCCACAATCTTAATGGAGGCTCCCAAGTGACACCTAACCAATCTAGGAGACACCACTCTCCAAAAGGTAATAGATGGTGTGTTGATGATGAACTCCTTGCTCTTGTGCTTCAAATGATAGTCTCCCCAACACTCACCTCTCTCTCATAGGATTGGATTTGGTGGAAAGATGATTTGAGTGGAAAGCAACTTGGGGATGGCTAGAGATCAATATTTATGTGGTTGGAATGGAAGATCTTGATCTCAACACAAGTGTAGGTGGTTCTCTCTTAGAAAATGTATGTTGGAAGTGTAGGCATGTTCTGATGGCTCTCTCCACGAATGAAGAGTGGGTGGAGGGGTATATATATCCTCCACACAAAATCTAACCATTACACACCATTTACCAAACTTGGTGAGACCGAATCGGAAAGCCCAGTCGGACCGATTCAGTTCAAAATGTGAACGTTAGGATTTTCGGTGGGACCGACATGTCAACTCGGTGGGACCGGTTTCATTAGGGTTAGGGCAAAACGTAATCTCGGTGAGGCCGATTACACAAACTCGGTGCGACCGATTTTGGTAATAGGCTAACCAGAGAGTTGGTCAGGCAAACACGATGGGACCGATTCGCTCATCTTGGTTAGACAGAAATGTTACGAAGGGGAAACAGAGAGTTTGCATTGAGAACTCAGTGGGACCGATCGCTCATCTCCGTTAGACCGAAACGTTACGAAGGGAAACAGAGAGTTTGCAATCCCATCTCAGTGAGATCGAGATCCCTATCGGTGAGACCGAAGTGACTAGGGTTTGTGGCAGTGGCTATATCAAGAGAACTCGGTGGCGCCAGATAGAAAGTTTTGGTGGGGCCGAGTTTGACTTTTGGATTGGGACATATGTGGATAAGAGAAAGTAGTTGAGGGCTTTGGAGCATATCACTAAGCACTTTGAGCAAGAAACCCATTAAGCAACACCTCATCCCCTTTTAATAGTATTGGCTTTCCTATGGACTCAATGTGATCTTGGATCACTAAAATGAAAATGTAGAGTCTTGAGCTTTAGAGCTTGAGCCAATATTTTGTCCTTAGCATTTTGAGGGGTCCACATTCCTAATCCATGCCATGCCAATCATTGAACTTTCCTGAAATATTCATCTCGAAATAGCATTAGTTCAATGAGCTATATGTTGTTAATAATTACCAAAACCACCCATGGATAGTTGCACTTTCAATCTCCCCCTTTTTGGTAACTGATGACAACATATAGATCAAAGCTTCAACAAATGATAATAAGATTGAAATACATCGTCGCTTTGAGAAGTATGTGATAAGCAAGAGCTCCCCCTAAATTTGTGCATTATTTAAGATTTCCTTTTGAATGCAAATGCACAATCGATTAGGATCATGAGTTACTCTTCCATGTCACATACAACTTGGTGGAGTGCTTAAAACGATATAACTTAAAAACATGCACTCATCACCAAGCAAAGTGAATGATCATATAGGATATAAATGATAATAGCATCCAAGCAAACATTAAAGTAGCATATGATCAAACACATGATCAAACAAGTATCTCACACAAGGACATAAAGTATAAATCAAGCGCATAATAAAGTTCAACCAAAAACAAGAGAGACAAAAAGGCAAAACACTCTCTCTCTAAGCCTATGATCTATACATATTTCTCCCCCTTTGGCAACAAGTTACCAAAAATTTTGAAAATGCATAGTGCTATGCATCTCTCAGGCTTGGTCTTCGGGAGGTGGTGTAGAGAGAACTCCAAGGACAAAGGCATCTGTTGAAGTAGATGGAGCTGGTGGAGTGGCTGCTGGAGGTGGCACTGAGGCTGTGGCTGCTGGTGCTGATGCTGTAGCTCTAGTATCTAGTGTGGGCACTGCAGCAGACCTCTGACCTCTAGGCACTCGCTGAAAAGCATCTGTGGTAGCCTTCCCCTTCTTCTCTTCTGCTTCCTCCTGAAGCTGCTCAACTAATGTTTGTATCTCAGTAACCTTCAGATCAAGATCATAAAATTTTGTCTCTATGATCCTCTCCAAGCTCTCCTGATTCTGAGTCAGGGTGGCCAAGCCCTTCTCAATCCTCAAAGTTGATTGGATCAAATATGCCAACTGATCTTGCTTGCTCTTCAGGAAAACTTGAGATGCTTCCTCGACACTTGGCATCTTGGCAGCTTTCTATTCCTTTGCTTTAGCTCTCTTCTCTAGTGCTTGCACTGAAGATGGTTCCTCCTCATTCATCACAACTGCGTTGTCCTCAAATTCAGGGTATAGGGGTAAATGCTCCTTGTCCAACAAATATGTTCCTTTGCCCATCTTAGAGTTGATGAGCTCCTAAATATGTGGAGCATACCCACAACTTCTCTTTTGGTCAGCAGCAGTCCTCTTGATTGTTTCTACAATCAGACTCATGACCTTGAAATTCTGAGGGACATAAAAAATGTGCAGCAAGTTGATTGAGTGTCCTCGAATCATCTTATGATCTCCTGACTTGGGTAGCAAAGTGTGCCTTAGGATGATGTTGATGGTAGGCAGACCAGACAACAAGTAGTGTACAGATCCAAGCTTGTGTGTCTCCAAAGCTCTATCAGGGATCTCTCTGTACATGTGTGCCATATAGTTGTGGTCTTTCTTCTTTTTGGCATACACATCCAAGTCATCTTCTTCATCTTCTGGAGCATTTATCAGCTTGGCCCATTCTTCTATAGTGGATTGGTACCTAGTACCTTCAGACATCCATACCATCCTTCCACCTGGATAGAAGTGAGCTGTGGAGTAAAACTGCATGATTAGCTCATCATTCCACTTGGTGAGCTTCTGGGCAACAAATTGGTCAACTCCACATGCTTTGAAACTGTCATATACTCCTGGAAGTGGTCTTATTTCTCCTTGATGTACTCCTAGTCAACCCATCTCATGTCACACACAATGGGCTTCTTGTCAAGAAAAATAGTTTCATAGAAGTCTTGCTGTTCCTTTGTGTGGAACCTGTAATCAACTGCAGTCCTTCTCCTCACAACATAGGGATCAGACTGTCTCCAAAGTCTCAATCCAGCATCCTTTCTGATGTGCATGTCCTCAGCTACTGGATGAGCATCATTATGGTCTGGAATCTTGGGTTTCAACTTTCTCAAAATAAGAGACTCAACATCCTCTTCTCTAGCTTGAGGCACTGGGGCCTTGTTCTTCTCTTCTGCAGGAATGCTCCTGGTGTCCCTCTTGGGTGCAGACTTCTGAGCTTGAGCTGTTGCTTTGGGAGCATTCTTGGGCTTAGATGTTGCAGCCCCTGACTTAATAGCATCTCCCATAAGCTTCTGAGCTTTGGGAGCTGGAGCAACATCCTCTTCTCCTTCCTCTTCAGAATCTCTCATCATGGAGGGCTTGCCAATGACTCTGGCAATAGTCTTCCTAACCCTCTCCTTTCTCTTCTTGCCATCTCCAGCCTCTTTGTGTTCAAGGGTGAACTCCATTGTTTCTTCTACAATAGCTTTCCTAGGCTTGGAAGTTGGCACTCTCTAGGTAGGTGCCTTCTTATGCATGCCAGGCTTTATTCCAGCAGCTGTGCCATGCTCCTTTTTTAGCACCTTCTTCTTTGATGTTGCTTCATCCTCAGTAGCCGCATAGTCCTCATCCTCTGAGTCTGAGGTTCTCTTCTTCCTAGTTCTGGTGGCTGCCTTGGGCAAGTTGCTTAGTGTGCTCCTGCTGCCATCATCATAGCTTCTTGAGGGGCTAGTGCCCTCACTCATGTGCACTTGTTCTTCAGATTTGTTCTGACTGTCACTCTGGTCAGACATCTTGGCAAACACACTGACAGCAGACCCTATGAATAGATGTAGATGAGGTAGAATGGATGAGCATCACAAAGTGCTGAGGTTTTGCAAAATAGATGACTCAAAAGCTTAGTTTTAGTTCTCCACAGAAAGCATTTCGGAGCTACCGATTTGTTGAACTCGGTGATACCGAAGCAATTTTTGGAGCCTAAACTAGTGAACTCGGTCAGACTGAGTCCCATTTCGGTGGCACCGAGATTGCTAGGGTTTCACAGAGTCTCAAACTCGGTCACACCGATTTGCAGTTTTCGTTTAGACCGAAAAGCACATGTGCAATGGCCTACGACAAATCGGGGAGACCGATTTCTACAACTCGGTCGGTCCGAGATGAGTTCGGCAGAGACCTAACCCTAAATTTTCAAATCAATTCTAATCTAAGGATGTTTTCTTCTAGACAGATTGTTTGCATACGTGGTAAAGATCATGGCAAAGCAATGTGCTATGAATTGGAGTTGGGAAATAGCACAAAAAGTCGAACCCATACCCTAGTTCGGCGGGAGTTCGCTACGGCGACAATGGTGGAGCAGAATGCCGTTGACGGCGATGGAGACCAGCGGCGGGAGGTCGCTGGCGGCGAGGAGATGATCCGGAGACCCGAGGAGGCAGAGCAGGACACGCGCGGGGTGAAGGGTTTTGGAGAAATTTCCAAAATTCAACCCGTCGGTATATATATCCCAACCCTGTCGGTGTGACCGAGTGGACAACTCGGTGGCACCGAGATGCAGAATCGCAAGCGGTTACTGCAACTCGGTGTGACCAAAAATTTCAAATCGATTGCACCGAGACTGAAAACCTAGATCAACTAAGTGAACTAGGTGTGACCGAAGTGGATGACTCGGTCATACCGAAATACACAAAGAGGTTTTGGAAGTTTAAGTCTATGACGAATCGGGGACTCCGAGTGCTCCTCACAGAGAGTGGTTTGAATCTGACTTGATCAAACTTTGTGATGTAGCATGAATAGAGTTTGAGACGAGAAGAGCATAGATAGCTAGAGGAAGTACTTAGGCATTCTTTTCCATCCACTTGGCAAAAGAGAAAAAATCCAAACAATCAAAACAACAAGTGGATGTCCTTGAATGAGTAAGATATGCATCCAACATGCTCACACAATAAAATGGCAAATGAGATATGTGACAAAGCATGCACAAACACTCTAGCATCTATCAAGCAATTGGCGATGACTAGGTCATCTATATATGAGTATATTGACTTAGGAGTCAAATGAGAACATTTGATCATAGGTCATACTCATCGTTTAAGCACAAGTGGGGTTACCACTTTTAGATAAAGCATTGTTTTGTTCACATCATTGGAGTTGCTTTAGCTCAATTGATTAGAGTAAAGCTCCCCCTAGATGTGATATCCCCCCTTAGAGGGATGAACTAACCTTGGGTTTTGTCGATGATGACTTCATGTAGATGTTGAAGATGTGGACGCTCAATGTTGATGTGGATCATTCGGAGCAATCCATTGGAGTGAGTTGCACTTTCAATACCTACACGTGTTAGTCCCACAAGAAACAAACAAGGATATCCATAGACATAGAGTGATGTACACACAAGATGATGTCCATGAAAGCATTAGGTTACCTTGTCCCTTGTCTTACCAACAAGAGGGTTTGTGACTCCTTGAACTAGTGCATGATGTGAAGGTTGTTTGCACTTGTCCTTGCCAAAATGATATGAGTGAAGTTTGTTGGTGGAGTCACCCTCAAGAACTCTCTAGTTCTTCTTCTTCGGGATCCACATCATCTTGATGGGAATCCTTGGGGTCGTAGTTGTACTTGATGAAGTAGAACTTGATGTAGTCTTGGGAACCCACTTGACCAAGGCCTTGGGAGCTTCTTCAAATGCATCAATCTCTTCTTGAAGCTTATCCTTGCCTTTTTGCTTGTGGTCTTGTGGTGGAAGATCATCTTGAGCTTGTGTCCCTTGGAACGAAGTAGGATCATACTTCTCTTGTTGAGGAACAAACTTCGTCTTGGGGTATTGATCTTCTTCCCACTCAACTCCATTGGCATTGAACTTTCGTTCAAAACCAACACCTTGATTCTTCCGGTGCCTTCCTTGCTTGCGTACAATTTCCTCAAATTGCTTACTTCCGGCAAGGCTCTTGTAAACACCTTTCTCTATAATCCCCTTCAATAAGCTATTTTCTTGCTCAAGTGTAACTTGGCTAAGAGAATCATTAGTGGAATCAAGAGAACTACTAGAAGCAACAATATTGGATTTAGCATGATTATTTTTACTACTAGAAGAAGAATCTTTCTTGTTCTTGTTGCTAGATTTAACTTGTGGCATGTAAGTTGACAAGAGTAAACGCTTGGCAATGTAAGAAGAACTTTTCTTGCGAAGATCATCATTGATTGCCTTTAAAAACTCATGCTCTTGCTCAAGGTTGAGCTTCTCAAAGCGTAGCTTTTCATGAGTCTTTAAAAGTTCTCGATGATCTTCCAAGGTAGTTTCATGAGCTATCTTAAGAGTGTTTAGTTCTTTAGTTAGATGCTCAATCTCCTTATCTTGATTAGCAGGATTAATAGAAAGTTCATCATAGTTTTCATCACTAGAGTTGTCAACAAGTAAATCATCATCACCTAGCAAATCATCTTCATCACTATTGAAATCAACATACTCGGGGTGTGATACCTTTGGACCTTTAGCCATGAAGCATCTTCCAATTCCTTCATTTGGTGAGTCAAATATGTCGTAGGAGTTGGTTGACACAAGTGCTAGACCGGCAACACCTTCATCTTGAGTATATTCGGAGTCGGAGTGATAACTTCTTTCGGAGTGATTGTCGGAGTCGGAGCCGGATACCCATTCACCAACATGAGCTTGATGTCTTTGTTTTGTGTAGCTCCTTGATGATTTGTCCTTATTTTTCGAATCCTTGCTTCTCCAAGAGGTTCTTTGTTCATAACGATCATCTCTACTCCTTCTCTCTCTTGGTGGTGATTCTTATCTCCTACTTCTCCTTTGGGAGAATCTTCTCTTCTTTTGTAGGGAGCCGTACACTCATTGGAATAGTGTCCGGGTCTTCCACAATTGTAGCAATTATGCTCACGACTAGAAGATCTTTTGTCATTGTAGGACCTTGACTTGGAACTTCTTTCCTTGCTTCTACTCTTGTAGAATTTGTTGAAGTTCTTCATCATTAGGCTCAATTCTTCATTGAAGGTTTGTTTCTCACTCGATGATGTGGGTGCATCACATGAGGCTTTGTAAGCACCACTTAACTTGTTGTGAAGCTCTTCCTTATCCTTGAGTGACATCTCATGAGCAACAATTCTTCCAATGACTTCTGTAGGCTTGAGATCTTTGGAATTGGGAATCATTTGGATCAGTGTGCACACAGTATCATATTTTCCATCCAAGGCTCTTAGGATCTTCTTGATGATGAATCTATCGGTCATCTCTTCACTTCCTAAGCCGGCAATCTCATTTGTGATGAGAGCAAGCCTAGAGTACATTTGAGCGACACCTTCACCATCCTTCATTTTGAACTTGTCAAGTTGACTTTGAAGCACATCCAATTTGGATTCCTTGACAGAGTCGGTACCTTCGTGCATATCAATCAAAGTATCCCAAATTTCCTTTGCATTCTCAAGACGGCTGATTTTGTTGAATTCTTCGGGGCACAATCCGCTGAAGAGGATATCACAAGCTTGAGCATTGTATTGCAGCATCTTCAACTCTTCTACGGTAGCTTCACGGTTCATTTCTCTCCCATCAAAGAATTCACCTTGCAAGCAAATACACATAATAGCCCAAACGGCGGGGTTATGTCCAAGAATATACATTTTCATTTTATGCTTCCAACTAGCAAAATTAGTACCATCAAAGTAAGGACCTCTACGGTGATAATTTCCCTTGCTAGGCGCCATACTCTCCTAGGTTGTGAAACCAAGGCTATGACCACCAAAATCTATGGAAATCAAGGCAATTGGAGACCGTAGCTCTGATACCACTTGTAGGATCAAAAGTATGTCTAGAGGGGGGGGGGGCGATTAGACTACTTGACCAAATAAAAATATAACCTTTTCCCAATTTGAAGTCTTGGCAGATTTTAGCAACTTTGCACAAGTGAAGCAATCAACCTACACATGCAATTCTAAGAGTATAGCAGCGGAATGTAAGACAATTGCACATGAAGGTAAAGGAAGGAGTTTGAGAGGGCAAACGCAATGAAGACACAGAGATTTTTTATCCGTGGTTCCGATAGGTGGTGCTATTGTACATCCACGTTGATGGAGACTTCAACCCACGAAGGGTAACGATTGCGCGAGTCCACGGAAGGCTCCACCCACGAAGGGTCCACGAAGAAGCAACCTTGTCTATCCCACCATGGCCATCGCCCACGAAGGACTTGCCTCACTAGGTAGATCTTCACGAAGTAGGCGATCTCCTTGCCCGTACATACTCCTTGGTTCAACTCCACAATCTTAACGGAGGCTCCCAAGTGACACCTAACCAATCTAGGAGACACCACTCTCCAAAATGTAATAGATGGTGTGTTGATGATGAACTCCTTGCTCTTGTGGTTCAAATGATAGTCTCCCCAACACTCAACTCTCTCTCATAGGATTGGATTTGGTGGAAAGATGATTTGAGTGGAAAGCAACTTGGGATGGCTAGAGATCAAGATTTATGTGGTTGGAATGGAAGATCTTGATCTCAACACAAGTGTAGGTGGTTCCCTCTCAGAAAATGTATGTTGGAAGTGTAGGCATGTTCTGATGGCTCTCTCCATGAATGAAGAGTGGGTGGAGGGGTATATATAGCCTCCACACAAAATCTAACCATTACACACAATTTACCAAACTCGATGATACCGAATCGGAAAACCCGGTCGGACTGATTCAGTTCAAAATGTGACGTTAGGATTTTCGGTGGGACCGACATGTCAACTCGGTGGGACCGATTTCATTAGGGTTAGGGCAAAACTTAATCTCGGTGAGGCCGATTACACAAACTCGGTGGGACCGATTTTGATAATAGGCTAACCAGAGAGTTGGTCAGGCAAACTCGATGGGACCGATTCGCCCATCTCGGTTAGACCGAAACGTTACGAAGGGGAAACAGAGAGTTTGCATCGAGAACTCAGTGGGACCGATCGCTCATCTCGGTTAGACCGAAACATTACGAAGGGAAATAGAGAGTTTGCAATCCCATCTTGGTGAGACCGAGATCCCTATCGGTGAGACCAAAGTGACTAGGGTTTGTGGCAGTGGCTATATCAAGAGAACTCGGTGGCGCCGGATAGAAAGTTTCGGTGGGGCCGAGTTTTACTTTTGGATTGGGACATATGTGGATAAGAGAAAGTGGTTGAGGGCTTTGGAGCATATCACTAAGCACTTTGAGCAAGAAACCCATTAAGCAACACCTCATCCCCTTTTAATAGTATTGGCTTTCCTATGGACTCAATGTGATCTTGGATCACTAAAATGAAAATGTAGAGTCTTGAGCTTTAGAGCTTGAGCCAATCTTTTGTCCTTAGCATTTTGAGGGGTCCACATTCCTAATCCATGCCATGCCAATCATTGAACTTTCCTGAAATATTCATCTTGAAATAGCATTAGTTCAATGAGCTATATGTTGTTAATAATTATCAAAACTACCCAGGGATAGTTGCACTTTCAGGGTGGCGCCCCCTTCCCAAGTACAATTCGGCCTCCTCCCTTGTGGGCTGGTTAGCCTCCCTCCTATGGCCCATAAGGCCCATATCTTTCCCCGGGGGGTTCCGATAACCTCCCGGTACTCCGAAAAAATGCCCGAATCACTCGAAACCATTCCGATGTCCGAATGCAACCTTCCAATATATGAATCTTTACCTCTCAACCATTTCGAGGCTCCTCGTCATGTCCATGGTCTCATCTGGGACTCCTAACAAACTTCGGTACATCAAATCACATAACTCATAATACAAATCATCATCGAACGTGAAGCGTGCGGACCCTACGGGTTCGAGAACTATGTAGACATGACCGAGACACATCTCCGGTCAATATCCAATAGCGGAACCTGGATGCTCATATTGGCTCCTACATATTCTACGAAGATCTTTATCGGTCAAACCGCATAACAACATACGTTGTTCCCTTTCGGTATGTTACTTGCCCGAGATTCGATCTTTGGTATCAGCATACCTAGTTCAATCTCGTTACCGACAAGTCTCTTTACTCGTTCCATAATGCATCATCCCGCAATTAACTCATTGGTCACATTGCTTGCAAGGCTTATAGTGATGATCATTACCGAGAGGGCCCAGAGATACCTCTCCGATACACGGAGTGACAAATCCTAATCTCGATCTATGCCAACTCAACAAACACCATCGGAGACACCTGTAGAGCATCTTTATAATCACCCAGTTACGTTGTGACGTTTGATAGCACACAAGGTGTTCCTCCGGTATTCAGGAGGTGCATAATCTCATAGTCAAAGGAACATGTATATGCCATGAAGAAAGCAATATCAATAAAACTAAACGACCATTATGCTAAGCTAACGGATGTGTCTTGTCCATCACATCATTCTCTAATGATGTGATCCCGTTCATCAAATGACAACACATGTTTATGGCTAGGAAACTTAACCATCTTTGATTAACGAGCTAGTCAAGTAGAGGCATACTAGGGACACTTTGTTTTGTCTATGTATTCACACATGTATCAAGTTTCCGGTTAATACAATTCTAGCATGAATAATAAACATTTATCATCATATAGGGAAATATAAATAACAACTTTATTATTGCCTCTAAGGCATATTTCCTTTAGTCTCCCACTTGCACTAGAGTCAATACTCTAGTTCACATCGCCATGTGATTTAACACCAATATTTCACATCGTCATGTGATTTAACACTCTATAGTTCACATCGCCATGTGACCAATACCTAAATGGTTTACTAGAGTCAATAATCTAGTTCACATCGCCATGTGATTAACACCTAAAGAGTACTAAGGTGTGATCATGTTTTGCTTGTGAGAGAAGTTTAGTCAACGGGTCTGCCACATTCAGATCCGTATGTATTTTGCAAATTTCTATGTCTACAATGCTCTGCACGGAGCTACTTTAGCTAATTTCTCCCACTTTCAATATGTATCCAGATTGTGACTTAGAGTCATCCAGATCGGTGTCAAAGCTTGCATCGACGTAACTCTTTACGACGAACTCTTTATCACCCCCATAACCGAGAAATATTTCCTTAGTCCTCTAAGGATAATTTTGACCGCTGTCCAGTGATCTACTCCTAGATCAAAATTGTACTCCCTTGCCAAACTCAGGGCAGGGTATACAATAGGTCTGGTACACAACATGACATACTTTATAGAACCTATGGCTGAGGCATAGGGAATGACTTTCATTCTCTCTCTATCTTCTGCCGTGGTCGGGCTTTGAGTCTTACTCAACTTCACATCTTGCAACACAGGCAGTAACTCCTTCTTTGACTGTTCCATTTTGAACTACTTCAAAATCTTGTCAAGGTATGTACTCATTGAAAAAACTTATCAAGCGTCTTCATCTATATCTATAGATCTTGATGCTCAATATGTAAGCAGCTTCACCGAGGTCTTTCTTTGAAAACTCCTTTCAAACACTCCTTTATGCTTTCCAGAAAATTCTACATCATTTCTGATCAACTATATGTCATTCACATATACTTATCAGAAAGGCTGTAGTGCTCCTACTTACTTTCTTGTAAATACAGGCTTCACCGCAAGTCTGCAGAAAACTATATGCTTTGATCAACTCATCAAAGCGTATATTCCAACTCCGAGATGCTTGCACCAGTCCATAGATGGATCGTTGGAGCTTTGCACACTTTGTTAGCACCTTTAGGATTGACAAAACCTTCTGGTTGCATCATATACAACTCTTCTTTAAGAAATCCATTAAGGAATGCAGGTTTGACATCCATTTGCCAAATTTCATAAAATGCGGCAGTTGCTAACACGATTCGGATAGACTTAAGCATCGCTACGAGTGAGAAAATCTCATCGTAGTCAACACCTTGAACTTTGTTGAAAACTTTTTGCGACAATTCGAGCTTTGTAGATAGTAACACTACTATCAGCGTCCGTCTTCCTCTTGAAGATCCATTTTTTCTCAATGGCTTGCCGATCATCGGGCATGTCAACCAAAGTCCATACTTTGTTCTCATACATGGATCCCATCTCAGATTTCATGGCCTCAAGCCATTTCGCGGAATCTAGGCTCATCATCGCTTCCTCATAGTTCGTAGGTTCGTCATGGTCAATTAACATGACCTCCAGAACAGGATTACCGTACCACTCTGGTGCGGATCTTACTCTGTGTTGCACCCCGATCTGCATGGAGCAGGGGGCCTTCGCACGTCAGCCCAGAATAACACCTGACGCACGACTGGTCCATAATACATCATTCCAGGTACAATAATATTCATCAAATACATGTGCATCAGAGTACATCATTGATGAATACAATTATCTGACATAGCCCTAAGGCTATTAAATGACAGCGGAAGTCTATAAAAAGGCGGCGAAAGTTTTGGTTTGGCGGCTCATCAACTCTGGCTGGGCTCCACAACTCACAGGACTGGCAAGGTTACGACCTAGCATGATGGATCAAGCGAACAATTCGGGTATGACCTACAAAACAGGCATGACACACCAGGTCAGTACATTGAATGTACTTGGAAGACAACCAAATACATAGCATCCAAACAAGCAGAAAAGAAAGCGAGAACCGAGCGCATGCAACAGCCTATCCCACCTCAATTACTAAACATGGCACGATAAAAATCAACTAAGCATGAACAATATCATAGCATCTACTAACATGGCAATGACATGGCATATTAAAACATGCTTCTACATGGCCATGGCAAGACATAGCATATCATCTCAATCATGGCACAATTTAACATATAAATCAAAGCATGGCATGGCATCATGAAACTATGCTGAAAATAAACTACCGATTATATCCAATGCAGTCATAGCATGTTAACTTTACGCAATGATCTTCTGTTCTGCCTTGGTTTTTTAAATGCAACATATTACTCATGCAATGCAGCCAGACTTGTACACCGAGTCCCTCGGACTCTGTTACCAACGGGTTGCCTCGCAACCGAACGGTGATCTTTCCGGCGATCACAACCATGACCAACACTTGGTCTCCAACACTTATCGAGACCTCGTCTCGTGATCATATCAAAACATCATCGTGACTTCTCACGACTATCTCATAGTTCAAGTCACCATAATCTTGTTATCACATCTTTAGTTACCAACTTAATTATTTCAGGTTTATCCTCCATTTCGACCAAGACCTGATAGTGGGACCTACTACGAACTGTTGCTATCGATAGACTTTATATACACTCTGCAGAGGTAGCACACTGTACCCACACCACGGAACCCATGGCCTCGTCATCCCATTCGGGTGGACCAACAGCATTACGACGAAACCGACCTACTGCCATGACACTCTCCTGGCCACTCCAACCCACTCCCAACTAGGCTAGTCCTGAGTGGCCCCGTGTCTACCAAAGACACAACGACCACCGTCGTGGCCAAAACGTCCCTCATGGGGACCGGTACCAAAAATTCTAAAAACGGGCACACAAGGTTATGTCTGCCTACCTGATCAGGGTAAGCATGCCCATAACCTTCCCTAGTGGGAGGCACCGGCGAGAGGCACGACAATAGATCGCATTAAGGCCTTCCCATAAAAGGCAAATGTGGTTGCACTAGAAAATGTTCGATTTTGGTGGCACTATGACCCGATCCCATCGATGACGGAGGAGGTTTGTTATTATTAAGTCAATTTAACATACAAATGCATGAACAAAATATTGAACTTCTCCAGTGCACAACTATAACATAAAGAACATGACAATACCAAGTGCTAGCATATTAACAGGGAATTACAATCCTCATAACATTGTATAATGATGACATGCAAATAAAGTAGAGTAGTGACATGGCATTATCAAAACAACATTTTAATTAGCATGGCAAAAGATATCATGAAAATGCAAGCATGCATGACAGGCATATAGGAATAACTACAGCTGAAAACGATATCAAACAACTACAACTACACACACACAAGGTGCAAGCAAAGTCAACATGCAAGTTCGGGGCTCATGATAAGAGGTTGGCTTGCCTAGGGGTCGAGGAATACTCCGAGAAAAAGTGGGAAACGACCGCGAAATGATTTGCCGGAAACAGTTCTCTCTCGGAGGGGCTGTTTACGTGCAAGGGCAAAATGATCATTTTCACTGTGTGAAAACATAATGAAAATGATACCAACGGAAAGAGCTCGATTAACAGAGAATGTGAGCGCTGGAATCACCTTATTCAGAGTTACGAGAAAAAAGATACGGACGTTTAAAGCTCAGGTACTAGTCTGTAAAAATACTTCTACAAACAGGTCCCTGGTAGTTTAAACAGAATGTGTCTTTTCTGAAAATATGTTTTCCAGAAAGGGAAACATATTCCCAGCCGAAGGAGAGGAAGAATACACTTTCTAGAGATTGAAAGCGTACTTTCCTGAAAGGCGCTTTCGCGCGAGGAAAGCGGCTTCGCGGCGGGGCGCCGCCACATATCCAACGTGGCAGACTGGGCCACGCCCTTCTCTCGCCGACAGGTGGGGCCGCGTGAGGAGGGGCCCGCCTGGCCCTGGCGTCTTCTACCTCCGGCTCGGGAGCGAGCGAGGCCGAGGGAGGAGATCGCCTCGATGGCGATTGCCGGCGCGTCCGGCCACCTCTCGAGGCGCACGACCTACCCAGAAGATCAGGGCGGAGAGGCACATCGGACGGTGGTCTTCGTTGCCGGCGAGAGGCGCTGCAGAGAGAGCAGCAAGGCCCGCGGCGGGGAGGAGCTTCGGTCGCCGGCGGACACGGGGCTATGGTGGGGAAGAGGAGAGGCCGGGGCCACGGGGAGGCTCGTCGGAGCATGGGGGATGCAGAGGTGATGGAGAAACGGTGAGGGGAGCTCGGGATCACCGGAATCGGGTGAGACCCGAGGCGGCGGCTATGACGACGGTGGAGGTCGAGGAGCGACTCTGGGGACGAGAAGAGGGGTTGGGGAGGTGTAGAGAGGGCGGGGGAGCTGCTGATGAGCTCGGACGAGGCGCGGACGGGCTATTTATAGCCGGGGCAGGGGCACCCGAGCCGGGCACCGCCGAGCGCGTCCGACCGCGGCTTTGCCGTGCTCAGCAGTCACAGGGAGGCATGGGAAGGCGACGAGGGGGAAGTGGACGAGCGCCAGAGAGTCACGGAGACGAGCAGCGCTCGGAGACGAACGGAGGAAGAGGACATCGGGGAGGAATGCGATGATGCACATGAGCGCACTGTTCCGGTCATTGGCACGCCTCGCCGGAGAAGAAAACGAAGGGGGCCAGAGGTCCAGAGGGAAGAGGACACCGAGGGGGAACTGTTGGGCATTAATGGCGAGGCCAGAGCCGGTTGGAGCAGCGCTGCCGACGACAACAGTCGCTAGACCACCGTTTTGGCTGGCTGCCCTCATAGTCACCACTAGCATGGCGCGCTCTGGAGTTTTTACTGATGTAAGTTCATGTCTACCACGTAGTCGTCCAGAGTGGAGTATTACCATGGTAAAGAAACGGGCAGAGACAATTTGAGCTGAGTAAACCAAGCTGCACAAGTTTGCTGTTGCAAACTTGGCCACACTCTAGAGATTAAACCAGAGAGGGTAAAAGGTAAATAGGTTGTCTGGGAGGCTTAGGGTAGAAAGGACTATGGTCCTGGGAGTTTTGAGGTAATTTGGACAACTATTTACCATAGTTGCTATACAACCACCAAATCTGACCCAGAAACTGAATCATGATGAAGCACTCACTAGGAGTGATGGATTGAGCTAAATCTCGGCAAATCTTGATGATTTGTACATACCATGATGCTGTAAAAAGTTCATATCAAATGGACTTACCAAAATGGTACTTCCTTCACAGCTATCATTTCTCTCCAAAAACTTCAGAAAATCCTCAGGGCAATTGGCCAGATGAAATGAGCCCAAATCTTGTGGAGATAGGTTATAAGGATAGGAGAAGGCCTGGGAAAATTATCAGCCATAATGGAGCAAGATAAAATACACTTGCTTCACAAACTGAAAATTTGGACAGAAAACAAGAATTGCTCCTGTGTTCACATAGTTCAATGAAATGAACTGAATTTGGGTGGAGGCTAATGATTTGAGATACTTGAGAGGAAGGAAAAGTTTCATCCCATTTGGAAACTCTATGAAGGTACTTCCTTCACAAAGTTGCATTTTGGTCAGAAACTTTGAAAAATAGCACAGGGAGCTAGGATGATGGATTGAGCTTATCTTTGGTATCCATGGGTTATTTATACATGTTAATCACCCTGCCAAATTACAGCTCAATTGGAATTAGGAATAAAGCACTTCCTTTGCAAAATTTTAGAGAAGGCAAAAACTTGCATTGGATCATGTGCAAAATTTTTGAACTGAGGAACATGAGATTAGGATGGAACTAGTGATTATATTGCAAGGACAAGCTCCACAATTTATGTGGATATTTTCTCTGCTATAAAAATAGTAGTTCCTTTGGAAAATGGCAGAAATGCAATATTGGCATTAAATGAAAAGGCAATTTTCCTTATTTAATTATGGCCAATATACTTGCTAGAGCTTGGATTGGGCATAAGTATCAACTCCACCAATTCTCATGAATTTAGGAGATGGCTTGCTATGCCTTTGGATTTTATTCCTCAGAGAAAAGGAATAAATCATAATTCAAAAATATTGCATTGGACTTAGCAATATTTTTGCATATCCAAGGTTTAGAAGGATAGGATGATCTCTGGGAACAATTGGGAGGATAAACAGATCAGAGAAAATGAGAGCTCCTTTGTATTCACAGAGGGCATATTAAAATTCCAAATATTTGGAATTAGGGTTTGAGAGGATTTGAGCTGATGAAAATGAGTTCTTGTCCACTGAAAAAGACATGAGCAAGGTTTTGAAAGGTTGGAAATGACAAAATTTCTCAGAGTCATCCAGCAAACTCAGGAGAAAATTTTGAAAATGAGTGCCAGGAGAGAATAACAGCACAAAAATTGATAACCCAATTTTGGGGCTGTTACACTCTGGCTGACTTACGAGGTTCGGTAGTAACTTGATCAGAAGTTTCATGATCATCATCATTAGCTTCCACTGGTGCGCGTCGGTCCTAAACAAACGGGTTTTTACCCCTTTCTGTGATGGCATTTGGAACCGTCGCGAAGTGAGTGTGGGCGATAGGGGGGTCCTTCCCACACGACCCAGAAACCGTCGGGGATAGGGAGTCTTGATACATACAGTTGTCCCTATATAACCATTTCTGATATCTCGAATATCCCAAATGCTTCATCCTTGCTACTCGTTTGTGCTCGCATTGCCATCGCTGCCGGAGTTTTGTAGTTTTGCCTAAAACCAGGCAGATTCCAGGCACGGAAGTTTTCCAGGCAGATTCTAGGCACGGGAGTTTTACGATGCCTGGCACATCACAAACAGTTCATGATTATAAAGCGTGTACGATGGGTAGACAATCACACACATTTAGTTTTCCGGCACATATGTGATAGTGTTTGACATCACACACGCTTTGCAAACGGCAACTGTGTGGATGCTTGCACACGTTTCCTCTCTATGAACCATCTCGGATTATGGTGTATACCACAAACATTTGTGTTTTAGCAACCGTGTGTGCCGTAATGACCAGCACAACATAATTTCGCCCTAATTTAATTGCTGCTATTTAAAATTTTAGCTAATTTAAACTTGAAAGTAGGCTATAGCTTTATTCATATCCATGAGGTTCAAACAACCAATGCATTATTCAATTCACAGGTACATATGTTTAAGAATTACATAAGCCCAAATAAAGAATGATGTACCAGGGTTCTATACTTGTACTATTACAGATGGTAAAGAAAGAGGCGACAGACATTCCAGTTGCTGAACAAGGTGAAGCGGAATGGCCCTATTGTGCTCTCCTGGATGCAGAAGCCATGCAGGACTCTAGTCCAACCCCTTGTGATGACCGTCCGCCAATCATGTAGTTTGAGAGGTAATCTTGGGGAAACTGCTTCAGGATCCACTGCAAAAGAAAAAAGATTCAGATATTGTCATCTAACACAACTCATTACGGACAGTAAAAAGGAGGCTATAGGGTTCTTACTTACCATCCTGCAGTTCACTGTTGTCTTGCATAAAGTGTAAACAAATAGTTCAATTGACATCTTTTGACCCATTTTAATAACAATCTTTATCAGTTTCCTCACTTGATGCTGGTTCAAGAATATCTCATTGCTCCATACGCAGAAAGGGTCGAAGTGTGGATCTTTGGCAATGATATATGTACCTAAGAGCACCAAGTTAATATTAGAAGCTAAACAACAATTGAAAAATGATGTAGTACAACACTCCATTCATCCCATTATATAAGATTTTATTACATGTATATCTAGACATCATCAGAACATTAAGGTAACACTCTTCCTTGTTGCTATGTAGCCTGGGATTGCATATTTAGTCATTGAGTACAATTCATGTTGCTAAACAACAATTGCAAAACGAAAAGGCATGTTAACTGCAATATCCTTAACAACAACTGATGTCTACTACGCAACCTTCTTCTTGTAGACGTTGTTGGGCCTCCAAGTGCAGAGGTTTGTAGGACAGTAGCAAATTTCCCTCAAGTGGATGACCTAAGGTTTATCAATCCGTGGGAGGCGTAGGATGAAGATGGTCTCCCACAAGCAACCCTGTAACCAAATAACAAAGAGTCTCTTGTGTCCCCAACACACCCAATACAATGGTAAATTGTATAGGTGCACTAGTTCGGCGAAGAGATGGTGATACAAGTGCAATATGGATGGTAGATGTAGGTTTTTGTAATCTGAAAATAGAAAAACAGCAAGGTAACTAATGATAAAAGTGAGCATAAACGGTATTGCAATGCTAGGAAACAAGGCCTAGGGTTCATACTTTCACTAGTGCAAGTTCTCTCAACAATAATAACATAATTGGATCATATAACTATCCCTCAACATGCAACAAAGAGTCACTCCAAAGACACTAATAGCGGAGAACAAACAAAGAGATTATGGTAGGGTACGAAACCACCTCAAAGTTATTCTTTCTGATCAATCTATTCAAGAGTCCGTAGTAAAATAACACGAAGCTATTCTTTCCGTTCGATCTATCATAGAGTTCGTACTAGAATAACACCTTAAGACACAAATCAACCAAAACCCTAATGTCACCTAGATACTCCAATGTCACCTCAAGTATCCGTGGGCATGATTATACGATATGCATCACACAATCACAGATTCATCTATTCAAACCAACACAAAGTACTTCAAAGAGTGCCCCAAAGTTTCTACCGGAGAGTCAAGACGAAAACGTGTGCAGGCCCCTATGCATAAGTTCACAAGGTCACTGAACCCGCAAGTTGATCACCAAAACATACATCAAGTGGATCACGTGATATCCCATTGTCACCACAGATAAGCACATGCAAGACATACATCAAGTGTTCTCAAATCTTTAAAGACTCAATCTGATAAGATAACTTCAAAGGGAAAACTCAATCCATTACAAGAGGTAGAGGGGGAGAAACATCATAAGATCCAACTATAATAGCAAAGCTCGCGATACATCAAGATCGTGCCAAATCAAGAACACAAGAGAGAGAGAGAGAGATCAAACACATAGCTACTGGTACATACCCTCAGCCCCGAGGGTGAACTACTCCCTCCTCGTCATGGAGAGCGTCGGGATGATGAAGATGGCCACCGGTGAGGGATCCCCCCCTCCGGCAGGGTGCCGGAATAGGGTCCCGATTGGTTTTTGGTGGCTACAGAGGCTTGCGGCGGTGGAACTCCCGATGTTTTTAGGGTATATGGACATATATAGGAGAAAGAAGTCGGTCAGGGGAGCCACGAGGGGCCCACAAGGGTGGGGGGCACGCCCAGGGGGGCAGGCGCGCCTCCTTGCCTCGTGGCCACCCCGTTGCTTCCCTGACGAACACTGCAAGTGTCCTGGATTGCTTCCGTTCCAAAAATAACTCTCCCGAAGGTTTCATTCCGTTTGAACTCCGTTTGATATTCCTTTTCTTCGAAACACTGAAACAAGGGAAAAACAGGAACTGGCACTGGGCTCTGGGTTAATAGGTTAGTCCCAAAAATAATATAAAAGTGTAAAATAAAGCCCATAAACATCCAAAACAGATAATATAATAGCATGGAACAATAAAAAATTATAGATACGTTGGAGACGCATCAGCATCCCCAAGCTTAATTCCTGCTCGTCCTCAAGTAGGTAAATGATAAAAACAAATTTTTGATGTGGCATGCTACCTAACATATTTATCAATGTAATCTTCTTTATTGTGGCAAGAATATTCAGATCCATAAGATTCAAGACAAAAGTTTAATATTGACATGAAAACCATAATCCTTCAAGCATACTAACAAAGTAATCATGTCTTCTCAAAATAACATGGCCAAAGAAAGTTATCCCTACAAAATCATATAGTCTAGCTACGCTCTATCTTCATCACACAAAATATTTGAATCATGCACAACCCCGATGACAAGCCAGGCAATTGTTTCATAATTTTGATGTTCTCAAAAATTTTCAATCTTCACGCAATACATGAGCGTGAGCCATGGACATAGCACTATAGGTGGAATAGAATGGTGATTGCGGAGAAGACAAAAAGGAGAAGATAGTCTCACATCAACTAGGCGTATCAACAGGTTATGGAGATGCCCATCAATAGATATCAATGTGAGTGAGTAGGGATTGCCATGCAACGGATGCACTAGAGCTATAAGTGTATGAAAGCTCAACAAAAGAATCTAAGTGGGTGCGCATCCAACTCGCTTGCTCACGAAGACCTAGGGCATTTTGAGGAAGCCCATCATTGGAATATACAAGCCAAGTTCTATAATTAAAATTCCCACTAGTATATGAAAGTGACAACATAGGAGAATCTCTATCATGAAGATCATGGTGCTATTTTGAAGCACAAGTGTGGTAAAAGGATAGTAGCATTGTCCCTTCTCTCTTTTTCTCTCATTTTTTATTTGGCCTTTTCTCTTCTTTTTTTTATGGCCCTTTTTTAGTCCGGAGTCTCATCCCGACTTGTGGGGGAATCATAGTCTCCATCATCCTTTCCTCACTGGGACAATGCTCTAATAATGATGATCATCACACTTTTATTTACTTACAACTCGATTCTTAGAACAAAATATGACTCTATATGAATGCCTCCGGTGGTGTACCGGGATGTGCAATGACTCATGAGTGACATGTATGAAAGAATTATGAACGGTGGCATTGCCACAAATACAATGTCAACTACATGATCATGCAAAGCAATATGACAATGATGGAGCATGTCATAATAAACGGAACGGTGGAAAGTTGCATGGCAATATATCTCGGAATGGCTATGGAAATTCCATGATAGGTAGGTATGGTGGCTGGTTTGAGGAAGGTATATGGTGGGTGTATGATACCGGCGAAAGGTGCGCGGTATTAGAGAGGCTAGCAATGATGGAAGGGTGAGAGTGTGTATAATCCATGGACTCAACATTAGTCATAAAGAACTCATATACTTATTGCAAAAATCTATTAGTTATCAAAACGAAGTACTGCGCGCATGCTCCTAGGGGGATAGATAGGTAGGAAAAGACCATCGCTCGTCCCCGACCGCCACTCATAAGGAAGACAATCAATAAATAAATCATGCTCCGACTTCATCACATAAGGTTCACCATACGTGCATGCTACGTGAATCACAAACTTTAACACAAGTATCTCTCAAATTCACAACTACTCACTAGCATGACTCTAATATTACCATCCTCATATCTCAAAACAATTATAAGGAATCAAACTTCACATAGTATTCAATGCACTTTATATGAAAGTTTTTATTATATCCCTCTTGGATGCCCATCATATTAGGAATAAATTCATAACCAAAGCAAATTACTATGCCGTTCTAAAGATTGTCAAAATAATATAAGTGAAGCATGAGAGTTCATCTATTTCTTCAAAATAAAACCACCGTCGTGCTCTAAAAAGATATAAGTGAAGCATTAGAGCAAATGACAAACTACTCCGAAAGATATAAGTGAAGATCAATGAGTAGTCGAATAATTATGCAACTATGTGAAGACTCTCTAACATTTAAGAATTTCAGATCTTGGTATTTTATTCAAACAGCAAGCAAAGCTAAAGAAAATAAAATGACGCTCCAAGCAAAACACATACCATGTGGTGAATAAAAATATAGCTCCAAGTAAAGTTACCGATGAACGAAGACGAAAGAGCGGATGCCATCCGGGGCATCCCCAAGCTTAGGCTCTTGGTTGTCCTTGAATATTACCTTGGGGTGCCTTGGGCATCCCCAAGCTTAGGCTCTTTCCACTCATTATTCCATAGCCTATCGATTCTTTACCCAAAACTTGAAAACTTAACAACACAAAACTTAACAGAAAACTCGTAAGCTCCGTTAGTAAGAAAATAAATCACCACTTTTGGTACTGTTGTGAACTCATTCTAAATTCATTTTGGTGTAATATCTACTGTATTCCAACTTCTCTATGGTTCATACCCTCCGATACTACTCATAGATTCATCAAAATAAGCAAACAACACATAGAAAACAGAACAGTCTGTAGTAATCTGTATCAAACGTATATTTCTGGAACTCCAAAAATTCTGAAATAAATTGGTGGACCTGAGGAATTTATCTATTAATCATTTGCAAAAAGAATCAACTACATAGCACTCTCCAGTAAAGCGTTGTAGCTAATCTCATGAGCGCTAAAGTTTCTGTTTTTTACAGCAAGATCAAAAAGACTTCACCCAAGTCTTCCCAAAAGGTTCTACTTGGCACAAACACTAATAAAAACATAAAACCACATCTAACCAGAGGCTAGATAGATTATTTATTACTAAGCAGGAACAAAAAGCAAGTAACAAAAATAAAATTGGGTTGCCTCCCAACAAGCGCTAACGTTTAACGCCCCTAGCTAGGCATGATGATTTCAATGATGCTCACATAAAAGATAAGAACTGAAACATAAAGGGAGCATCATCAAGAATATGACTAGAACATTTAAGTCTAACCCACTTCCTATGCATAGGGATTTTGTGAGCAAACAATTTACGGGAACAAGAAACAACTAGCATAGGAAGGTAAAACAAGCAAATCTTCAAGATTTTCAACACATAGAGAGGAAACTTGATATTATTGCAATATGTAGAAGCATATGATCCTCTCTCATAATAATTTTCAGTAGCATCATGAATGAATTCAACCATATAACCAGCACGTGAAGTATTCTTTTCATGATCTACTTGCATAGAAATTTTCCTACTCTCCACATAAGCAAATTTATTCTCATCAATAGTAGTGGGAGTAAACTCAACAAAATAACTATCATGTGATTGAAAATTAAGATCAAGATGACAAGTTTTATGGTTATCGTTATTCTTTATAGCATATGTGTCCTCACAATAATCATCATAGATAGGAGGCATGCTTTCATCATAATAAATTTGCTCATCAAAACTTGGGGGACTAAACGTATCATCTTCATCAAACATAGCATCCCCAAGATTGTGGCTTTGCATATCATTAGCATTATGGGTATTCAAGGAATTCATACTAACAACATTGCAATGATGCTCATTATTCACATATTTTATGCCAAGCATTCTATGTAATTCTTCTTCTAGTACTTGAGCACAAATTTCCTTCCCATCATTTTCACGAAAGGTATTAAAAAGATGAAGCGTATGAGGCAAACTCAGTTCCATTTTTAGTTTTCTTTTATAGACTAAACTAGTGACAAAACAAGAACCTAAAAGATTCGATTGCAAGATCTAAAGATATACCTTCAAGCACTCACCTCCCCGGCAACGGCGCCAGAAAAGAGCTTGATGTCTACTACGCAACCTTCTTCTTGTAGACGTTGTTGGGCCTCCAAGTGTAGAGGTTTGTAGGACAGTACCAAATTTCCCTCAAGTGGATGACTTAAGGTTTATCAATCCGTGGGAGGCGTAGGATGAAGATGGTCTCCCTCAAGCAACCCTGCAACCAAATAACAAAGAGTCTCTTGTGTCCCCAACACACCCAATACAATGGTAAATTATATAGGTGCACTAGTTCGGCGAAGAGATGGTGATACAAGTGCAATATGGATGGTAGATATAGGTTTTTGTAATCTGAAAATATAAAAACAGCAAGGTAACTAATGATAAAAGTGAGGATAAACAGTATGGCAATGCTAGGAAACAAGGCCTAGGGTTCATACTTTCACTAGTGCAAGTTCTCTCAACAATAATAACATAATTGGATCATATAACTATCCCTCAACATGCAACAAAGAGTCACTCCAAAGACAATAATAGCGGAGAACAAACGAAGAGATTATGGTAGGGTACGAAACCACCTCAAAGTTATTCTTTCTGATCAATCTATTCAAGAGTCCGTAGTAAAATAACACGAAGCTATTCTTTCCGTTTGATCTATCATAGAGTTCGTACTAGAATAACACCTTAAGACACAAGTCAACCAAAACCCTAATGTCACCTAGATACTCCAATGTCGCCTCAAGTATCCGTGGGCACGATTATACGATATGCATCACACAATCTCAGATTCATCTATTCAAACCAACACAAAGTACTTCAAAGAGTGCCCCAAAGTTTCTACCGGAGAGTCAAGACGAAAACGTGTGCCAACCCCTATGCATAAGTTCACAAGGTCACTGAACCCGCAAGTTGATCACCAAAACATACATCAAGTGGATCACGTGATATCCCATTGTCACCACAGATAAGCACATGCAAGACATACATCAAGTGTTCTCAAATCTTTAAAGACTCAATCCGATAAGATAACTTCAAAGGGAAAACTCAATCCATTACAAGAGAGTAGAGGGAGAGAAACATCATAAGATCCAACTATAATAGCAAAGCTCGCGATACATCAAGATCGTGCCAAATCAAGAACACAAGAGAGAGAGAGAGAGATGAAACACATAGCTACTGGTACATACCCTCAGCCCCGAGGGTGAACTACTCCCTCCTCGTCATGGAGAGTGCCGGGTTGATGAAGATGGCCACCGGTGAGGGATCTCCCCTCCGGCAGGGTGCCGGATAAGGGTCCCGATTGGTTTTTGGTGGCTACAGAGGCTTGCGGCGGCGGAACTCCCGATCTATTCTGTTCCCCGATGTTTTTAGGGTAATGGACATATATAGGCGAAAGAAGTCGGTCAGGGGAGCCACGAGGGGCCCATGAGGGTGGGGCGCGCCCAGGGGGCAGGCGCGCCTCCCTGCCTCGTGGCCATCCCGTTGCTTCCCTGACGTACACTCCAAGTCTCCTGGATTGTTTCCGTTCCAAAAATAACTCTCCCGATGGTTTCATTCCGTTTGGACTCCGTTTGATATTCCTTTTCTTCGAAACACTGAAACAAGGGGAAAAACAGGAATTGGCACTGGGCTCTGGGTTAATAGGTTAGTCCCAGAAATAATATAAAAGTGTAAAATAAAGCCCATAAACATCCAAAACAGAAAATATAATAGCATGGAACAATCAAAAATTATAGATATGTTGGAGACGTATCAGCAACCAAATATCATAATTCATAGTGGTATTGTTGAAACTGTTATTGATGAAATTGAACTGCACGGCAAATAGTTGCACATATAGAGCATCACATTGTGAAGAACTGAAATAAACAAGTCATAAGGACATCTCTAGGTGATCCTTAAAAAGTTAAAGGACTAAAACCCTTAGTGGATATATATATACTCCAGCAATTTTTGGCCTTTTCTAGTCGATCCCCTAAACTTAAGGTTGCAAACTTCAATTTGATCAAGTTCAAAGCAGGTTCAACCGAAAGTAGCATGCATTCAAACATAAACATAGATAGTTTTGCATAACTGAACATAAAACATAAATTTAAACTAAGCTAAACTACTTTCAGTCGAAGTAGAGGTCGAGCCAATCCTTCCTCGTCATGTACGGTGTGCCGTGAGCCGGGTCCGGGCCAGTACCATCGTCGCGGTCGTTGGGGAAGGCACACCTCCACTCGTAGACGTCGATCTCCTCGTCCTAGGGGCCCACCTCGATGCCCTCCGCACCATCGTCGCCGCCGCCTTCGACCTCGTCATCAGAGGAGAGTGCAATAACCTCACCGCCCTCGGTGCCGCCGTTCTCGCCGCCTTCGACCTCGTCATCGGAGGAGAGCGCGATAACCTCGCCACCCTCCACACCGGCAAAGATCGCCCGCTCCGCCTACACGAGCTCCAGGTGCTGCCGGCGGAGCTCTTGCATGTAGGCCTCGTCGGCAGCCTCGGCCTCGAGGCGTTCCCACGCCTCGCGGTCCTCCTGCGCCATAGCCGAGCTCACCACCCCTAGCTCCGGCGGAACGAGGTGGACCGGACGTGTGCCGAAGGGGAAATTGAGCCTAGCTGTCGCGCCGTGGTAGCGGACCTGCCAGCGGTCGTACTCCATGGCCGCGAGCTCGGCCGTGTGGAAGCTACCGAGCCACCGGCGGGTGTGGGTCTCTCGATCTGTAATCTCGGCGACCCACGTCCCCCACCGCCGCTGCCGGACCCCGAGGTAGGACTTTGTCGGCTACTAGGTCCGAGGGAGGACGGGGAAGTCCTCGAAATACGTAGGGGCGCGGCGGCGGGCGGATCAGGGGACCGGCGATGGCGGATCGGGCCCGTAGAGGACGACGGGGACACCTCGGCGGCCACCTTGCCGGCGTCGGGCGAAAATGTCGCGATAAACCTCTTTTTGGCCATTGGCTCCTCGAGCTCCCCGGCACACGGGCAGAGGTTGAGAATGGAGGCGCCGACGATGGCGGCGACCTACCAATGGTTTCGAGGGTTGTGTGTGTCTGTGTGAGCGGAGGTTTTGGGGTGTGTTTGTGTGGAGGGGGGGAGCAAGGTTGTGTTTGAGGAAATACTGTGGCAACTGAAAATTTTACTAGGCGGGAGTAACAAGGCGGGGCTACTGAAAATTTGGATCAAGGGCGAGCAGATATTTTTGAGATTGCGAGGGATGCAGCGGCGGGAGTAAAATGCCGGGGCTCCTGAAAATTTGAATCAAGGGACTGAAGCAGAGTGGGAGTAACAGACATCGCACACAGTCCGCACATACTAATCGTGTGCTATCAAACACTAAAACCTTCCAGGCGGTAGATATTTTCGAGATTGCGAGGTAGTAAGGCGGGAGTTTTTGGGGAGTGAGCTAGTGTGCTTGACACGCTGGCTGTGGACTGTAGCCGACGCACCTTCTCGCGTAAGCCACAGGCGTACTATACACCGACGGTGCTCCAAGATATTTTGTACTACATCTCACACGGTGGGTGATAATAAACTGTGTGGGATCTACTTGATTTGAATTACAAAATGGGAGGTCACAGTGGCAATGGACGCTATTTGAATTGCTAGACCTTTTATCCATAGTGAACATGCAACTATATGTGTGTCCTAAAAGAATTGGAATTATTCAGGGTTCGTTTGGACATTTTATACAACAAACTGGTTTTCTAGCCATTTCACGTGCACAATTCAAAATTAAACTACATGCACATGCTCCGGTGCATACAAATTGGTTGAAAAATCAAATCTGTGTCCTTCAGTGCATGCTTAGGTTCCATGGAAGAAATGGGAATGAATTTTTCGGGGTTCGTTTGGCCTTTTTATACATTAACTGGGTTTTCTAGGCATTTTATGTGCATAATTCAAATTTGAACTACAAGCACATGCTCCAATGCACCAAAGTTGGTCGAAAAATCACATGTGTATCCTTGGGTGAATTTCTAGGTCCCATACAAGAGATGGGAATGAATTTCAAACACCAGGGCACTGTTGATTGCCGGCAAAACGTTGATATACTTCATTTTTAAATTCTAGTAAATCCAAAACTCGCCTGAAATTCATGAAACTTGGCATGCTATGATGGAGCGGCATCAACATGCCGTGGTGAAAATTTTGTCCCATTTGGGGCAGATTTGGGTATAGGCTTCTCACAAACGAGAGCTTCTCACAACAAGCATGATTGTTTTGAAATAGGGAACGTACCACTTTTGGGGACGGGACGATATACGTTGCCTCTTATTGCTTTCAAAAAAATTCTAGTGTCAACATAGAACAACAGGAGTGTTGTGTCTAATCTTGGAATTTTTCGGGGTTCATTTGACCTTTTTATACATTAACTAGGTTTTGTAGGCATTTTATGTGCATAATTCAAATTTGAACTACAAGCACATGCTCCAATGCACTAAAGTTGGTTGAAAAATCACATGTGTGTCCTTGGGTGAATTTCTAGGTCCCATGCAAGAGATTGGAATGAAATTCAAACACCAGGGCACTGTTTATTGCCGGAAAAATGTTGAGATGCCTGGTTTTTAAATTCTAGTAAATCCAAAACTCGTCTGAAATTCATGAAACTTGGCATGCTATCATGGAGCGGCATCAACATGCCGTAGTAAAAAATTTGTCCCATTTGGGGCAGGTTCGGGTATATGCTTCTCACAAACCAGAGCTTCTCACAACAAGCATGATGGTTTCGATAGGGAACGTCCCACCTTTGGAAACAATCCATTGCCTCTTATTGCTTTCAATTTTTTTCTCGTGTCAACATAGAACAACAGGAGTGTTGTGTCAATTTTTGGGATTTTTCGGGGTTCGTTGGGACATTTTTATGCATTAACTGAGTTTTCAATGCATTTATGTGCATAATTCAAATTTGAACTACATGTACATGCTCCAGTGCATATAAATTGGTTGAAAAATCAAATATGTGTCCTTGGGTGCATGCTTAGGTCCCATGCAAGAAATGGGAATGAATTTCAAACACCAGGGTACCGTTGATTGCCGGCAAAACATTGAGATGCCTGGTTTTTAAATTCTAGTAAATCCAAAACTCGTCTGAAATTCATGAAACTTGGCATGCTATCATGGAGCGGCATAAAAATGTCGTGGTAAAAAAATTGTCCCATTTTGGGCAGGTTTGGGTATATGCTTCTCACAAACTAGAGCTTCTCACAACAAGCCTGATGGTTTAGGTAGGGAACATACATCCCACCTTTGGGGACGAAACGATATCCATTGCCTCTTATTGCTTTCAAAAAAATTCTCGTGTCAACATAGAACAACAGGAGTGTTGTGTCAACCTTTGGGATTTTTTGGTGTTTGTTTGGACATTTTTATGCACTAACTGAGTTTTCTAGGCATTTTATGTGCATAATTCAAAATTGAACTACAAGCACATGCTCCAGTGCATATAAATTGGTTGAAAAATCACATGTGTGTCCTTGGGTGCATGCTTAGGTCCCATGCAAGAGACGGGAATGAATTTCAAACACCAGGGCACTGTTGATTGCCGACAAAACGTTGAGATACCTGGTTTTTAAATTCTGGTAAATCCAAAACTCAAAACTTGGCATGCTATCACGAAGCGGCATCAACATGCCGTGGTGAAATTTTTGTCCCATTTGGGACAGGTTTGGGTATAAGCTTCTCACAAACCAGAGCTTCTCACAACAAGCATGATGGTTTCGATAGGGAACGTACCACCTTTGGGGACGGCACGATATCCGTTGCCTCTTATTGCTTTCAAAAAATTTCTAGTGTCAACATAGAACAACAGGAGTGTTGTGTTTAATCCTGGAATTTCTCGAGGTTCGTTTGGCCTTTTTTATACATTAACTGGGTTTTGTAGGCATTTTATGTGCATATTTCAAGTTTGAACTACAAGCACATGCTCCAATGCACCAAAGTTGGTTGAAAAATCACATGTGTATCCTAGGGTAAATTTCTAGGTCCCATGCAAGAGATTGGAATGAAATTCAAACACCAAGGCACTGTTTATTGCCGGCAAAATGTTGAGATGCCTGGTTTTTAAATTCTAGCAAATCCATAACTCGCCTAAAATTCATGAAACTTGGCATGCTATCATGGAGTGGCATCAACATGTCGTGGTAAAAATTTTGTCCCATTTGGGGCAGGTTCGGGTGTAAGCTTCTACAAACCAGAGCTTCTCACAACAAGCATGATGGTTTCGATAGGGAATGTCCCACCTTTGGGGACAAAATGATATCCATTGCCTCTTATTGCTTTCAAAAAATTTCTAGTGTCAACGTAGAACAACAGAAGTGTTGTGTAAATTTTTGTGATTTTTTGGCGTTCGTTTGGACATTTTTATGCATTAACTTGATTTTCTAGGCATTTTATGTGCATAATTCAAATTTGAACTACAAGCACATGCTCCAATGCACTAAAGTTGGTTGAAAAATCGAATCGGTGTCCTTGGGTGAATTTCTAGGTCCCATGCAAGAGATGAGAATGAAATTCAAACACCAGGGCACTGTTGATTGCCGGCAAAACATTGACATGCCTGGTTTTTAAATTCTAGTAAATACATAACTCGTCTGAAATTCATGAAACTTGGCATGCTATCATGGAGCGGCATCAACATGTCGTGGTAAAAAAATTGTCCCATTCGGGGCAGGTTCGGGTATACGCTTCTCACAAATAGCATGATGGTTTCAGTAGGGAACGTCCCACCTTTGGGTACGAAATGATATCCATTGCCTCTCATTGCTTTCATAAAATTTCTCGTGTCAAGATAGAACAACAGGAGTGTTGTGTCAATTTTTGGGATTTTTCGCGGTCCGTTTGGATATTTTTATGCATTAACTGAGTTTTCAATGCATTTATGTGCATAATTCAAATTTGAACTACATGCACATGCTCTAGTGCATATAAATTGGTTGAAAAATCAAATCTGTGTCCTTGGGTGCATGCTTAGGTCCCATGCAAGAAATGGGAATGAATTTCAAACACTAGGGCACCGTTGATTGCTGGCAAAACATTGAGATGCCTGGTTTTTAAATTCTAGTAAATCCAAAACTCGTCTAAAATTCATGAAACTTGGCATGCTATCATGGAATGGCACCCGAAATGTTGTGGCTTTTTTCGTGTCCATTTTGAGAGATGGCGCACTCGAATAATGACAGCCAACAAAGGCATTTTGAAAAAATAGCTGCCACTTTAATATCTCAAACATTTGTAGAATTCAAACTGTGTGCATTCTTTTAACCATTCACGTGATGCCACGTGTCTTGGTTTTAATGGCTATAGGAGGTGTTGTGCAGAAAACTGCTTGACCTTGACTGAGCGGGAGGCGTGCAAGCGCAGTCCGGTGCGCAGGCTGACCGAGAGGCATGCAAGATGTCCTCCAATGCGTAGGCTCACCGGGAAGCGTGCGAGCTGTACACTGCGCGGGCTCACTGGGAAGCGAGCCCGTTGACTTCCATGGCCGCCCGCCTTCCTCTCCATTAATGGCACCCGAGCCGCTGTTTAATACGGGCGGTCTTACTGTTCGCCTCCCATTCCCCTCCCTCCCGCAGCCGCAGACCTCCACCAACGCCATGCCGCAGAACGATCATCTGCCACTAGTCTTCAAGTTTGGTGAAGTTGACTCCGAGCCGGAGGAGATAGAAAATAAGGAGGAATGGGGCCTCATGGACACGGCCCAGAACGAGCTGGCTCCAGCGGTTGCTGCCCCCTCTCCCGTCCCCGCTCCCATCCCCGCGCCCGTGCCAGCGACCATCCCCGTAGCATTGACGGGCTGGTCGCCGAGCACTATCGCAGAGCTGGAAGCCGCGGGCGTCAGTGAGGTCTCCGCAGACCCGCGCGAGCTCGTGTACATGCCAGCGCCCGCACCCGTGCCCGTGCTCGCCCCTCCACCCACCGTGGTGCCGGCCCCCGTGCGTTTGGCTACACCCGCCGTGCCCGTGCCCGTGTGCGCGCGCCCCTCAGCGGCATGGGACGCTGCCGTCGACCGCTACCTCTCAGCGGTGCCAGTTGCCGTCCTCCCGCGCCCCGCCCGTCGATCGCGCGACGACATGATGTTTGATTTACAAGTGAATAACATTTTGTGCTGCCTTGAAGACTTCAACAACGGTGTCCCGGAGGACGACAACGACAACGACGGCGCAGCACGCCGCCTCCGCCGCCATCGGAAATAGTTTTTTGGGTTTAATACCGTATCTCGAATTCTCGATCATATGAATATAAATTTTCAGTGTGACTGAATGAAAGATATGGTTTGAACAAACTTGCGTTTTTCTCTCTTAATGTACAGACTTATCAAACAGTTTTCTTTTGAAAAAAAGGCAATGGTTTTTAAATATAAAACACTCATCGCAAATGTTTTAGTTAGAACACCCGGATGCAAACCGACAGCTTCCCCAGGAAGCCAAGGGAAAATGTGCCGAGCAGGATTTCTGCATCCCTTCAACGCAAACGGTTGTTTTGCATGACCCGTGTGCAACCACGTACAAACAATTGGGTAAGATTTGCGTATCTGTCATTTTGGGTATGTTGCCATTTGTCAAACTGGAAATATTGACATTTGTTTATCTAGTAACATTGCCATTTGTCAACCTTGTAACACTGCGATTTGTCAAAATATGTAGCTAAAAACCACTAGCACTATCTAATTTTTGCAACTAAAATCACTAGCGCTGTTCATATGGACACCACTAGCAGGCGTGAGTTGATGGACGCACCACTATCTTCCGTGTACAAAAATTGATTTTTGAGAAATATCCATCGAGGCGTGGAAGTAAGGAAGGCAACAGGCTTGTCGAAGATAGCAATAACTTCATAGTTCGAGTAATCCCAATAGCGCCTGGCAACTCGACAAATTGCTATGTTCCGTAGACGACAGTCACCATGATCGTATTTGAACTCACGTAGAATACCGGTGTACTCAACCTCTGAGCAGTCGTCTGAGATTTTTGGAAGTGGAACCCGGTGACGAGTGTACACATGCATAAGTTCCCACTCGCAGTTGTACACTGGTGCGCGTCGGTCCTAAACAAATGGTTTTTACCCCTTTCCACGAAGACCTTCGGAACCGTCGCCAAGTGAGTGTGTGCGATAGGGGGTCCTTCCCACACGACCTAGAAACCGTCGGGGATATGGAACAGTGATCTAGAGGCCTTCCAAAATGTAATCATGTGTGATGCACTACACACTAAATTCTTTCGCACGTGTGGTATCAGTGATTAAGCATTTCTAATGATGCAGTGAAACCATACGGTCTGTCGCAACGAACCGTTTGGGAAACAGTATGTAAGGCACACGGGCCAACATATGAACTATGTGTGATTTGTGCCCTATCGCACATCAGTTTTCTGCGTAACCCGTCTGCCATGCTAGACTCCGTCGCACACGTTTTCCAACAATTACTGTCTGCGATAATGTTCTATCAGAAATAGTTCAGGAGCCCCTTCGCACACATACAAGTGCTGCAGACCGTTTGTGATTTGTTAGGTATCACCGACGGTTGCCGCAATAGTGACGTGTGCTTTTCGTTTGGGATCCCACACGTTTCCTGAAAAAAAATACGACTGGGATTGTATTTTGCATTGGGCACGGTTTACTCCCAGTTCTCGTGTGCGATAACGCGACATCACAAACGGTTCCGGAGAACCTAAGCACACGTAGTAGCGTTGCGAATCATTTGCGATCTGCTGTGTATCACCGACGGTTCCAATACGATTGACGTATGCTTTCCGATGTGGATCGCACACACTCATTTAGTTGAATCGTGTGCGAAGCAATTGCCACGTTAAAACAAAAATATCCCAATTTGAATCGGCACGCAAAAAGCAAATTCGCCACAATATTCAATTGAACAAATAAAAATATCCCATTTTGAATCGGCACGCAAAATGCAAATTCGCCACAATATTCAATTGAACAAATAGTGTCCACAGGAAGAACATTCATCAAATTTCGCAACAATTGCAATTGAACATATGGTAGCTAAATTCCAATGATTTGTCCACACATATATGCATTACATAATTAATCATAGTGTACGAAATACGAAGACCTCATCAGATGGAAAATAATGGATCCATGCGTTATATGTTTAGCGCTAACTCTTACTCAATGTTTCAGGAGAAACCATGCTGAAATCTTCATCATCACCAGTGGGATTGATGTAGTGATCCAGGAAGAAGTCGCTGATAAATCTCCGAACCATCAACAATTCACCGGCCGGGAGCGGTTCAGGGGTCCTTGGTTTTAAGATAAGTTGCAGTATTTTTAAGATCAGAATGTGCCATATGAGTGGAGTAGAAGATATTAATTAAGATAGACTTACTGGTACTAATTCGCAAGGATCGTCACAACTATCAGCAGATTTGCAGATGGAGATCATGTGTCCGCAAACATAGTATCCACAATGGTTGGTCCCTGCTTCTTGCTGAGGACACTGTAATTTTTTGTACAAAATTAGTCATGTATTTGTCCTGTTAGGAACAACCTAACCGGTGTTAGATGTATTATTTTTTTCTTTGGACAAAATAGAAAGAGGTTTATTTAGAAGCTTGAACATTTGACTAGCGTAAGGAAAGGTATTTGTAGATTGTTGGATAAATTTTCCGAAAATAATGGATTTCGGTGTGTTACCGGAGAAACGATCTCGTGCTGCAGAGGTAGTTTCCTCTTGAACAGGTTCCCTATTTTAGTTTCCCACAATGTGAGCACACTGCAAATGATGATGAATTTTGACAACATCAATCATTGAACCAGATATGAATGCAAATTAATTCCAACATCATAGAATTCAATACCTATCCAAGAATTGCTGAAGATGCGTCAGATCCCGAGCGTTTGTTGACTCTCTGAGAGAATCGATGTAGTAAACTGTGTTCTTGTTTGGAACAATGAATGCCAATATCCAGTGATTGCTAAATATTAAGAAAGCCATGAAATTACGAATGATGTCGAAATCTGAAAGAAAATCAATGTATGCGTGGTGGTTTACTTGACTTACCCTTCATAATATGGCGAGAGAAATGATTATGCATGGGACGTGTTTTCGAAGATACGGACGACCGTGTTAATGGCCCAGTCCCGTCTGTCCTTTTCATGTAATGTTGTGCCATTTGCTAATGCATGATCTATGAAATACACACTCTCACTTTGTCTTCTCTGCCTGTTCAATCCCCTAAGAGGAATGAAATGCAGTTAGCTATTTATCATTTACAACCTTGTATGGAGAAGTTGATCAGAGTTTGTTAAGTACTTACAAAATCACGCATCTAACAAGAGTGGCATCGAGCACGTTGAAGTTGAAGAAGAGATGTAACTCCTCGAAACTCACAATGATGGAACCAACATTGTGTCAGAAATGATCTCTGTTGTAGTGCACTAGCAAATGGTGATGACCTTCTGAGATTTGATCCATGCAATATTCATGTAACTCGCGGCAACTGGAGCTGCACTCATCAAAGTATTCGCCAACAAGAAATGGCTGACCATGGACGTAATTGCGTGCTTCAAGTACGTTTGCTTTTGTTTTAGCAAGCAACAATTCTACTTGTTCATCATCCATGGCGTTAGAAATAATATTACTCCCCGATTCGAACAAGCTGCTGTTAATTTGGTTCTGGGCAATGAGTGCTTTAAGTAAGAGGCAATCGTTCTCTTTCCTCTTCACTTTCCCGCTGCGCTTCCTCGTGGTCGTGGGTGTAGCCTTTTTGGCTACTTCCTTCTTGGTACTTGAAGCATTTCTGGCAGAACGTCTGGTTGCCTGCACGGTAGACTGCCGAGCAGACGGTGAAGCTTGGATGGACTTTGCTACCTCTTGAGCACTGTGTTGGTTTTCCCTTGAAGAGGAAAGGGTGATGCAGTAAAGCAGTGTAAGTATTTCCCTCAGTTTTTGAGAACCAAGGTATCAATCTAGTTGGAGACCACGCGCGAGTCCCACGTACCTACACAAACAAATAAGAACCTCGCAACCAACGCGATAAAGGGGTTGTCAATCCCTTCACGGTCACTTATGAGAGTGAGATCTGATAGAGATGATAAGATAATATTTTTGGTATTTTTATGATAAAGACTAAAAGTAAAGAAAGCAAAATAAACAGTAATAGAAATAACTTGTTGTCGGGAGATTAAATAGATGGAAAATAGACCCGGGGGCCATAGGTTTCACTAGTGGCTTCTCTCAAGATATCATAAGTATTACGGTGGGTAAACGAATTACTGTCGAGCAATTGATAGAATTGAGCATAGTTATGAGAATATCTAGGTATGATCATGAATATAGGCATCACGTCCGTGACAAGTAGACCGAAACGATTCTGCATCTACTACTATTACTCCACACATCGACCGCTATCCAGCATGCATCTAGAGTATTAAGTTCATAAGAACAGAGTAACGCTTTAAGAAAGATGACATGATGTAGAGGGATAAACTCATGCAATATGATATAAACCCCATATTTTTATCCTCGATGGCAACAATACAATACGTGCCTTGCTGCCCCTGCTGTCACTGGGAAAGGACACCGCAAGATTGAACCCAAAGCTAAGCACTTCTCCCATTGCAAGAAAGATCAATCTAGTAGGCCAAACCAGACTGATAATTCGAAGAGACTTGCAAAGATAACCAATCATACATAAAAGAATTCAGAGGAGATTCAAATATTGTTCATAGATAATCTGGATCATAAACCCACAATTCATCGTATCTCGACAAACACACCACAAAAAGAAGAGTTACATCAAATAGATCTCCAAGAGAATCAAGGAGAACTTTGTATTGAGATCCAAAGAGAGAGAAGAAGCCATCTAGCTAATAACTATGGACCCGAAGGTCTGAGGTAAACTACTCACACATCATCGGAGAGGCTATGGTGTTGATGTAGAAGCCCTCCGTGATCAATGGCCCTCCGGTAGGACGCCGGAAAAGGCCCCAAGATGGGATCTCACGGGTACAGAAGGTTGCGGCGGTGGAATTAGGTTTTCGTGGTGCTCCTCGATGGTTTGGGGGTACGTAGGTATATATAAGAGGAAGAAGTAGGTCGGTGGAGCCACGAGGGGCCCACGAGGGTGGAGGGCGCGCCCAGGGGGGTAGGCGCGCCCCCTACCTCGTGGCTTCCTCATCTGTTGCTTAACGTCCACTCCAAGTCCTCTGGATCACGTTTGTTCCGAAAATCACGTTCCCGAAGGTTTCATTCTGTTTGGACTCCGTTTGATATTCTTTTTCTGCGAAACACTAAAATAGGCAAAAGACAGCAATTTGGGTTGGGCCTCTGGTTAATAGGTTAGTCCCAAAAATAATATAAAAGTGTATAATAAAGCCCATTAAACATCCAAAACAGAATATAATATAATATAGCATGGAACAATAAAAAATTATAGATACGTTGGAGACGTATCGGACTTCTTAGCAGACTGTTTATCTATGCCAGACTGCTGAGCTGGCGGTGCTGCAGTGATGGACTGATGGGCTGTAGGAGCAGAGGCATCGGACTACTGACCATGCGTTGAAGCTATGTCGGGTTTCCGCACAGGTGGTGCCAACTTGTCGGTGTACTGAGGAGGCCGTGCCAACGCGTTGGTTTGCTGAGCAGGAAGTGCTGACGCATTGGTATGCTGATCACGCGCCTGCGGACCGACAGACTGATGAGGAGTCGATTTTGGACCTACAGACTTCTTAGCAGGCGGTTCCGAAGCATCTGACTGCTTAGCAGTCTGTTCCACCAGGTTGGTCTGCTGAGCATGTGCTGCAGCTGGGTCTCCCCCAGCTGCTTCAGCGGCCGGCAACTGAACCGGTGGTGCGCCATCAGCAGTTGTAGGCCTTGCCACTGGCTGCTTTGGGGCGGAGGATGACATGGACTGTACGCCACAAAGTCGGTCCGGCTGATCACAGGTTGATGCATCAGCCCGCGAGAGCTGCTCTGGCAAGGAGAGCGTCACCGGTTGAGGGGCGACAGTGGTTGCTCTTGGTGGGGCTTAAGGAATCTCATCGATGAACTCTATTTCCTTTTGTGGCCACTGGATGTGATGTAACAGTGTTTCTCCCAAGGTCCTTTGCTCATCAAAGTCTCCTAGGACATTCTTCAGGGCAGATTCATTGAATCCAGGCTTTACGTCAGTCACGTAGCACTTCACACAGCCCGACTTCAATGGCACATTGTCCAAGAAGAGGCCATCTTCCAAGAAGGGTGGGCAAACCCAGGCTGTTGCACATTTTAATGTACCTTCATAATGTGTAAGCACGCCCTTCAGTCTATCTTTCATTCCAGATAGATCAGATATAGCATCATCACGAGCATCTGTAGTCTCAGTGTCGCTGGGGTCAGCTGATGCACAACTAATCTTGTGCAGTGTTGTGGCACAATAAGCAGCATCATCCATGCCCGCCTCCCCTCCCATCTGCTGGCTATCTGTTAGTGTTAGATTCTGCATCATCATCATTGACTCCTCAACATCCTTTCGAACAGCCGGATAAATCTCCTTCTTCAACTTTTCAAACAATGCATTCTGCTTCATTTCACTCCTCGCTTTTTTCATGCCGAGCCTCTCTTCTTTGCTGAGTGTGAAAGCCCTCTTGTGCGGGACATTAACGCATATACCCCTTGCACGGCCAGGGGGCTCTTTTGTGTCCAAAGCAATGGACAGAATGTCACATGGCCCTGAGTTGTTGTAGAACCTTCCAGGGATCTTGGAAGCCTCTACCATCACTTCATACAGTTTGGCGTCACGTGCGTTTTCAAAGTAATAAGTTCTGTCATCACGCCTCTTTACACGTGCCCGCAAGTAGTCTCTGGCGCGTTCGCCCTTGATTTCACTAAAGGCCGGACTCCCACCCGCCGCTACTGCTTCTTTGTCCTCCTGTTCCCATATCAGTTTCATGTCGTAGTATCCTGCCACACCCATACCGTGGGGTTGTATGTTCTTCTTCTGAAGCTCCGATTGCTTGAAACTCTTCGCAGCAAACTCTGGAGTTGCCCTGACCCTTTTGAATTTTGCCCAGTCTGCCTTTGTAATTTGGGGGTATGCGCGGATGTTGGTGTACAAAAGTAGGGGCACTCCTTTTGACCCCTTTACTTGTGCACGGACAGTCGGAGCCACGACCACAGCTACACTAAGCAGGGCAGAGGAGGGAAGCCGAAGGCACAAGACAACCAAAGCAACACCGAGACCAGAAGCATAAAAGAGCAAAGGGGTGAGGTGGACTCCCCCGGCAAGACCCTTGCCGGGACGGCCTCCACGGCCCCGGCAAGACCCTTGCCGGGGCAGCTTGCCCAACGCCAGCAGAGTGAGCCACCCTTGAGCCCAAAGGTTCCAAACGCCGCCAACAACTATACTGGAACTAGTGCTCGGGAGGCACCTCCGTGGTTGCATGCAGATCTCCGTGAAGATCATAAATACACAGGATCAGACGAGGACCAGAAGATGACGACCCTCGCCGGGAGTCTAGCCGAGGAAATCCACAAGACCCCCGGCAAGTGCCTTGCCGGGGACGACCGCAACGCCACGGAAAGACCCTTGCCGGGGCCCCCGGCGAGACCCTTGCCGAGGGCATCAGCAGGGCCACAGCCAGGCCCGCGCCTGCCAAGGTGACGGTGTCCTGGACTAGGGGGTACTCACCACGTCGTCTCCCGATCAGTTAGATTGGGCCGAGGACCCCCATGGCCGTATACTCATGGGCCAGTTTGGACAGCCCATGCCGCGTACAAGGAGGATTCTACAAGACTTGGCGCCCAAGACAAGGACTCCTGTAGACCCTAGGCCTATGGTGCATATATAAACCGAGGCCAGGCTAGTCAATAGACAATCTCATATTCATTACTACAATCTCGTGGTAGATACATGTAATCTGTACTACACCCATATGAATACAATCAAAAGCAGCATGTAGGGTATTATCTCATCAAGAGAGCCCGAAACTGGGTAAAACCCCGTGTCCATGTTACCATCGCTCCAAGACGCCTAGCTTAGGACCCCTACTACGAGATACGCCAGATATTGAACTGACATTGGTGCTTTCATTGAGAGCCTGCTGGCGGTCACCACGGGGCGATGGGAATTCGGATCATCTCCGGTACGGTCTACGCATCGGAGCCAAGCTTTATGGTCGATGTCGGCATGTTTGGTCGCCGACTCGACTGGCCACCTTGGCTTAACTAAGAACTGTGCCCTACCTCCGATCATCATGTTCGGACGAGGGCCTTCGTCAACATCAACTCCGATATCTATCATGATCATGGAAGAATCATCCATGGAGCTCGGGGGCTCAACGTCAACATTGCCCTCGGGCGACCGTACTGTTTAGTTCCGAACAGCAAACTTGTATCCGCTGCCACCACCTCCTCGAGCATCGCTTTGACGATTCCTTCAGTGGAATTGTGCGGAATTAAGTGTACAACAACCATGCCAAATTTCGTCGAGTTCCGATGGAGGAATCTTTGGCAATCTACGATATACCGGAGCCCTGTCAAATCTGGACGAGAATCTGGACGAGTTTAGGGCGTGGTCTCCAGAGCCGAGCTCAGAGGTCCTTTGGAAGATCCAACCGTTCATCTGCTGCGGAATTCCCATATCTACCACCCCTCCAAATTTCAGCTCGATCCGGCGGTTCAAACTCTGGGAACCTTCCGATGAGTGGACCAATTTTCGGATCTGTTTTTTGCGCGAATACGAATCCGGCCCGAGTTCAAGTTTCTTCATGAACGGAATATTGGACAACCCTTTTGAAGGATATTTTTTCTAGGGTATTGTGCGTGGTTTTTAAACACGTAGCCATAACTTTTAAGCCTCCTCCGAGGTAATCTTCACCATCACGTTGGTGTCAAACCGGTCCGGCAATATTGCTCCACGGCTGCCGACCTGCGCTAGACACATCGCCGCTTTGTTGAGCCGAGCTCAACTTTTTCGATCATCATCTCGGCAAGCCGAACAAGAGTTCGGCATCACAAAGGATAAATCATCACCAACATCGCTGCCCCACGGATTACACGGAGCGGGCGCACCGACATCACCGCATGGTCACTTCATCAAGCCGGCATTGACCGCGTCACAAGTCACGACCTGCGTCAGCATGGTCGCACTGTTGCTTCTTCAAACCGATGTCCATCACGCCGACCTGCTTCAACACCTCGGCTGACATGGCAGCTGCAACGTCTCCTCATCGACCTGCTCCGTCACCTCGCCTAGACCGGGGACTTGGCTATTTCTTCATCAACATACTCCGGTGACTTCGGCGTCACCGACCAGCTTCGTCACGTTAGCTGGACCGAGGGCTTTGTCTCGGCAAGCCAACCTTTGCCAGCATCGCCATGCCGTCGCTTTATCGCCCATCAGGCAATGGGTGTGCGGATCGAGTCCCAATTTTGGGAGTCACCTTTCTTCGGATTGCTACAACAAATAAACCAGGTGCTATTTATCCTAGTAATTTTTGCTTGTTTGGGTTTATTTTTTCCAAGGAATTATTACTCTGGTTTGTTCCATCATCTGTACACAGGTCTATCAAATGGTGGCCACATTAACGACGGTCACATGGTGGTTTGGTAATGGACTTTGACTACGTCACGTGGTCTCTTCGGCAAGCCGACGCCGTCGTCCCAATCGACGTAAATTGGCTCGCGTGATCACCTTGTTGGTCGTGTTGCCATACCGACGTGTTCGGTTGCCTCAGGAACTTCGACATCGTTGAGAGAGCTCTACCTCATCGAGTGTTCGGCACACAGGCCATATGTCTTTTATTACTCACTTTGCATAAATTATTAATTATGCTACATTTTTTTAATTTATTATTATTCCTATTATCTCTGGCTCGCACTATTTTCTGTGCACAGAGAAAGGATCCAAATCGGGCAACGCTGTCACCTCTGTGTATCGACGTACCACGTCACCTCGGCAGGACCGAGGGCGTCGTCATCACTTCATTAACCTACGCCGGGGACTTTGGCGTCACACTGCGGGCCTACATTGGCCATGCTAAGTCGCCACTTCGGAGTGCCGAGCTCTTCGCTCCGCCACCTCGGGACCGGCTTGGGGGCTGGGACCTTGTCCCACCGTATGCTCGGGCCATGCATCGACACCGAGCACATTAACCAGCTAAGTCGCTTTTATGCTCAGAATTTTCAATTTTAAATTTTGTTCGGTTCGACCAAGCATTATACTTTTTTGGCAAAAAGTTGTTTGTGAAAACTTCCTTGTCAAAACTTTGTTTGTGACACACAAATTCAAATACCCCGTTGCTAGGGGGCTTCCTTTATGAAGCCTTTCCTCTTGCATATGATTATACTTGTATGGCTTTGTTCCTTGTTCGTGTATTACACCACAATATGCACCATGTTGACTTAAGTGTTCCGCAAGCTGGGTTTCCTTGCTCCTGTGTTTACCCCTACGTTCCCGATTGTTCGGCTAGGGAGTAAAGGGAGCACCTCTGCGATTGTCACGATCGGGTCATCCGAGCTCGGATCTCAGACTGGGTGAAGCCGAAAGCTAGCGCTCTTATTGTTTTCAATTATGGTCGACAGACAAAGGAACTCATGAGTACAAAAAATCTATTGCACAAATCTCATAGTAACAATTAGCAACCGAAGAAAGGTATCGGTGGAGGTACTATTTTCTTCTAAGATGCTTCTTACACTTCGTCGGTAATATAGCATAAGTTCCCTGAGCGCGCTTTGTCTGTTACAGCCTTATGGCCCGGTTGCCTGGTTATCAAAAACACCGTTGATATTCTCGACAGGTGGAGTACATAACACTTTTCGGTCCTTGACCGAAGAGGGATAAGCCGACGGTCGGTTAAGACGCGTTTAAAGTTTGGGTGAACACATATATGATATAAGTACTTCCGTACATACAATCATTATACATAAAATTCTTTTGCCCAAGTCACTCGGCGGCTCTTAAATTAGTATGAGCCTTTTTATAATAAATGTTTTCTTCATAGTCATTGCAAAATCTTTTTCTATCACTCCTTCGACGCGAGTGTGTGGTCAATAGCCGGGGAGCCTAGTCTCTCTCTCAATGTCGTTCAAGTTTAGTTCGCTAAACTGGCCTCACGAGCAGTACTCCGCCTTCGGGATAGGAGGTTACAACCGTGGGCTGACCCACTTGAGGTCTTGAGATCGGATGTGTCATATTAATGCACGACAGAAGTACCCTTTTTTTGACCAATTTTCAGATTGGCACCAAACACTTGATCTAATTCGGACGTCAAGTTTTTACTAAATTGTTGGGTTTTCCAAGCCTATGGCACTTTTAAACTATTTGTGTGTTTCCCGCATAAGTCTCGCAGTGCAACGCCGGACACCTTTAGAGATTCAACAAAAACATTCTCGGACATTGCTATATATGCATCGGTTTCGAATTGTGTCTTCGGTCAATAGTTGGGTTGCCCGGCTCTCGTGCTTGCCTCCTACGTTCTGCTTTGTTCGGCTAGGTGTGCAAAGGGAGAACCACTGTGATTGTGCTTCCAGCTCGCATGGTCAAGCGCCTCAGTGGAGAAAGCTGAAAACTGACTGTCACAATAAGCGTAAACTGGTCAGCGATCCGATGACTGTGTTAAACTATAAAGATCGATAGAGGTCACCCCGTGTTAAATTTCGGTCCGTTCATAACATTGGCCGAAGTGTTTATGGCTTGACCTCGACTGTCGCGGAACACTAACCGGGGGCTAGTACCTGGCCTCCCAACTTTAAGCTCCTATGACTAAGTGAAACTTATAAAGCCCGCATATTTGATTGCCTCGTTTCCGCTAACACAACCGCCTCCGGGCACCGAGACGTCGGCTAAGGGTTGTTTTGTTATTGCGAAAACACCCTGCGTAGCATCTACAAAGGGGCGGAAGCCAACGATGGGCCACTTTCAACTGATAAACGGTCGCAGTGGAGTCAAAATAGACATATCATCAGCGTTTGTATTTAATATATGAGGGCCGCCTTCCGTAATTATCATTATAAAGCCATACATATGCATCAATTTAACTTAAGATTTTGGCCAAGCTGGGTTGCCTGGCTCCTGTGCTTACCCCTACGTTTCCGATTATTCGGCTAGGTGGTAAAGGGAGCACCTCTGTGATTGTTACTACCGGGTCATCCAAGTTAGTACCTCAGACTGGGTGAAGCCAAAAGCTAGCAATCTTAAAGGATCACATTGGTCGGCAACGACGGAAGTAAAAAATTTGGTTTATTAATACCATAGAGTTCGGGAACTTTCGCCGAACTAAATCCTCAATATTTTCCTCCCACATTGATCGGAGGTGAATTTTCATGATCATGATAAGCATGACGACCCAAATAAAGGAACCGATAGCAGGACTATTTTCTTTGGAAGATGTTTCTTACGTTAAAAATGTAATATAATATATCTTTCCGTGTACCTTTGTTTATAAAACCGTATGACCGGATTGCCTTGTTTGCCGTAAAACTTTACCCTTGTAAAGGCTTTATAAAGTAGGACAAACACTCCCCAGCCACTGGCCGAGGAGGTTGAAGCCAATGGTCGGTCAACAAAGTTTTGTACAATGCGGATCTGAGCATTAATGATGTAAAGTACTTGGATACATAGAATCATTTCACATAAAAATTGCGAGTAAAATCCATTTACTGCATTCAATCTTTTAAACCCCTGGGGGCCTACCTTGGCGAGCTCGGATTTCGACCAGCTCTAAGCTTTTTTAAGAGATCTTTATTCTCTTTCCGAGAAGTTTGTCTTAAACACAACAAAATTTTCTATCAAACGGACTTCGATCCTTAATTTGGCCACCCGTGCCCACATTAAGGCTCGGGGGCTACTGGGCTTTGCGCTCATTATTTACAAAGATTAAAGGGGCACATAGAACCCCTGATCTGGTGTTGCCACCCGACCAGTGGCTTGGGGGCTACTGAATTGCCTATTAAATGCAGAAAATTCAAAGTTCTCAGTGTTCGGCATAACCGAACTATGATAAGCACGTCTTCGGACGATAATAAGTACCATATGGGAATTATCCGGCATCAAGCTGATATATCACGGCGACTTCTCACGACCCTCTCTCAGGAGCCCGTCCACCGATCACTATTACCTCTAATATATTACACTATGTTTCTATTCCTATGTATGCTGCCGAGCTAGGAGTCGATCCTCAGGCCGATTTCACAACATGAGTCTCAGAAGCTACAAGGATCAACGGTTTCATATTTTCCTTCAGGTGCATCTCGGATTTTAGGCCAACAGACACCTTGAGGGCTACTGGCAATACATGTTGACAACAAATAAATTTACACGCATCGGAAATAAAATCTGTAAACAATCAGCCCAAGCCCGACGTGGTGCATCAGCTCGGAAGCAGTCCGGCATAAAGCTCGGATGCAAGTGGCTGGCTCTATAGAGGGCATTTCCGGCATTAAGCTCGGCTAACTTGCTTTAAACTTCTTCAAGCCAAGGTGATCTATGGCACCTCGTATACAGTCCGGCGTTGGAGCTCGGATACAGTCCGGCGTTGGTGCTCGGATGCAAAAGATACCTCGAAATGCAGTCCGGCGTTGGAGCTCGGATGCAAGAGGACACCGCTGCCCAGGAACAACTTCGAACCCGAGGTGGGCATAAAAATAACAAGGCATTGATAAAAGCCGATAACTTAAAGGGGCTCCTCGGATACCCGACATATAAACCCTTTGGATTTACTTCGGCGATCCTCAAGATCGAAGATAAGAAGATTTGTTGAACCAGTTTTCAAGACCGACGACCGAAGATGAAGAACAGTTCGGAAGAATCGAGCAGCGTCCCAACTTGAAGACCAGTTCAGGGGGGCTACTGATGGTGTCCTGGACTAGGGGGTACTCACCACATCGTATCCCGATCAGTTAGATTGGGCCGAGGACTCCCATGGCCGTATACTCATGGGCTAGTTCGGACAGCCCATGCCGCATGTCGGGTGGTAGGTGCGACATATGCCAACAGGTGGCTTATCATTGTGGGAGCCAGTAAGACATCGCCAGTGCCTGGAAACGGGATAAGGCGAAGACATGCACGCCGGCGAATCTTACCCAAGTTCGGGGCTCTCCGTGGAGATAACACCCCTAATCCTGCTCTGCGGGGTCTCCGCATGATCACTAGATGAACACAAGAGGCTACAAGTGGCTCCTTGAGCTGTTTGGCTAGAGGAGGAAGAAGGGCAAGGCTAGCTCTCCTCTTCTCTCTATGTGGTGTCTAAAACTCTAAGAGATCAACCCTTTGCATGGGTGCCCTGGGGGGTTTATATAGGCCTACCCCCCGGGGTACAATGGTAATCCGATTGGATGCGGGTCCAGGCCGTCAGTGTCTGTATCCGCCGGCTTCTCCGCCGGCCGCTGGGGCCCGCCGACTGTCGGCCTCTTGGTCGACAGGCTGGCCCCACCGCCTGGGGGTCTTGTCGGCGGCTGGTTACTGTAGCCTCACCCCTGATGACGAGGGCTTTGCCGAGGTAAGCATGGCTACAGTGCCGCCGCCTGGCGGGCTCTCACTGTAACCTTACCTCGTCTTGTCTCCTTAATGACGCACGTACTTCAAGGGAGGGAGGTAGCCGGCTATCGGGAGCCGGCTACGCCCCAGGCCGACTGGGGGAGGCTTGGCCGTCTTCGAGCATCTCTCTGGCTGAAGGGGCCCGCTGCCCGTAGGTCGTACTGACAGTCTGTCGTGGGTGGCGTCATGGTCAACATGGCAACAGTGCCGCGCCGGACGGGGGATGGCCGACCCGTACGGCGCACTGTGGCCATGCGTGCTCTGGGATTCGGGGGTGGCAGGCTGTACTGTAGCCACGCCCCGTCTCGTCACAGTTATGTGGGTGCAACCCTTGAGGGTGCAATCTTGGCCGCTTGCCGGGAGCCGGTCTTCTTGCAGCCGGCTTCTGGGAGTCGGTCCTCTTGTGGCCGGCTTCTTGGAGTCGGTCCTCTTGTGGCCGGCCTCTTGGAGCCGGCCATCTTGTGGCTCTCTTCGGGAGGGTTTTTAGGGCCGGGTCGTCTTCCAATAGTCGGTCCGTGAGATAGCCGGCCAGGGGAAGGTGGCCCTGTGCTTTGGGTGCTTGAAGGCTCGATCGGCCCGATAATTTTCAAAGAGCCAGGGGGAGTCGGTTAGGCTACCCGTGGCCATTTACTCCGACAGTAGTCCCCGAAGTTGGTTGGGCTTTGAGGCTGAAAGGAGGACGAGAAGCTCAATCAGCTTCCTATCTTGAAGAGCCAGCAGCTAGGAGCCGGCTTCGATCAGGTGCGCCGTCTCGGTGAAGTTTTGAAGTCTGAAGGCGGGAGCCAGCTGGCGCGCACGCTGGGTTGCGGGTCGGCCGCTTGCCGCCCGCGCGCCACGTGGCACCCTCTCGCTGGAAGAGCCTGCCAGCCCACGCGTGTGACGGGACGTCGCCGCAGGCCGGGGTCCGCCACTTCCACGCCTAGGCCTAGGTGTGGATCTTCAGTCGCCCAAAACGGGTCGCTCGCGTTCCAACGGCAGTTTCCACACGCCGTTAGGGCGCAATAATCGCGGGACATGGGGGAGTGGGCGTAGTTAATCCCATGTCCCCCCCCACGCCTCGCCTCCTCGGCTTCGCCGCACGAGGCTGTAAATAGGGGGATCAGGGGGGAGCGGCAGACGCTTGCACGCTCGCCCTCGCTCCGCCATCTTCTTCTTCTTCCTCTCCGTCGCTGCAGCCCCTCGCCGTCGTGCCGTCCCTCTAGTCATCGCACTCCCCGCAGCTTCGCCACCGCGGGGCCGTGGTTTCGCCATTGCCGTGCCTTTTTCCTCGACTTCTTGCCCTCATGTTGCGCGGCGGAGACTAGGACGGCTCCAACGTCCACGCGGACCACATCGACTTCCTCCGCAAGATGCGGCGGTTGCCCGGCAGGGACCATGTGCAGGTCCGTCTTGCGCCGGAGGGGGAGATCTTGCCTGGGCCGTAAGAGGGCGAGCGGGTTATCTTCCGCTCGCACTTCCTGCGCGGCCTCGGCCTGCCTGCGAGCGGATTCTTCCGCTCCTTCCTCGAATTCTACCAGCTCCAGCCGCACCACCTCACTCCAAACACGGTGGTGCTGCTGTCTGCCTTCGTCACTTTGTGCGAGGGCTTCCTCGGCGTCCTTCCCACCCTCGAACTCTGGGGGGAATTCTTCCAATCCAAGCTCGGCACCGCCATGAGGGGCGTGCCGGCTCAGAGCGGCGCCTTCATCGCGGTGCGGAGGCCGGTAGCTGACAACCCTTTTCCTCCCATCACGCTGATCTAGTCGGTGAAGCTCTGGCAGAAATCCTACTTCTATGTGAAGAACATCGCTCCGCAAGGCGACTTCGTCAACTTGCCGGCTTATGTAGCCGGCCCGCCGGCTGGGAGGCGGCCCCAGTGGTCCTATCGGGCCAGAACGCTGTCGCCTGCTAGAGCCGCCGCCGTCGCGCGACTCCGGGTAATGGTCTAGTCGGAGGGCCTGACCGGGCCCGACCTGCTGGCCGCCTTCGTGGCGCGCCGGGTGCTCCCGCTCCAAGGCGGCCCTCATATGATTTGTCAAATGAGCGGCCAACTTGATCCGAGTCGGATGTGCACTAGGGAGATGCCTCATGCCGAGGTAGCTCTCATGGTGAACTACCTCGCGAACTGCAAGCTCACCGACGAGTGGCAGTTTGGCAAGGAGCCGTACTCCCGTGCCAATCTCCCGCCTATGGTAAGCTTTCTTTTTCTTCTCTTCTTTACTTTTGTCACCAAGTTTCTCTTGGCCAATTCTGACCAGTTGGTTTGTCTTGACAGAGCCCCCTCCTTCAACCAGCGGCCGGGGCAGTAGGGGTGGAGCGCCAATATCTCCCCGACCGGACGACGCACTATGTGGACGACCCCGACTTGGGGGCGGCCGCTCTGGACGACGACACCGTGGGGGGAGGTGGCGAAGCAGGCGGCTCCGGGCTTGGAGCCAGCTTCGACGACTGGCCGGATGATGACGAGGCGGAAGTGATCCCGTGCCGCCAGTCAACGTCTGATCATGGCGCGGGTTCATCTGCCGCGCCGGCTGTTCGAGGCGGCACGCAGAAGCGCCGGGCCGCGCCGAGCCTGTTCGGTAGTCGGCCGAAGAAGCCCAAGAGCGCGGCGGCGGCGACCAGGCGAGATGAGGCAGCCGCGAAGGCTGCCCGCTTCCACAAGGTGGTGAAGCAGCCGCAAATGGTTTCAGCGTAAGTGTCAATTCTCTTGCATATTCCTTCTTTTTTGTTGATATCTTCTGAATCCTTGTCTTGACTTATCAAACAGGGCTCCGCTCACTCTTGAGCGGACCGCTGCCGCCTCCGTGGTTGGATCGGCGGGAGGATCCGCAAGCGCCCGCCGCATGGACCCCCGTGCCGAGCTTCAAGCGGCGACGAAGCGGAATGCGTGGGAAGCACGGGAGGAGCAGGAGGCGGAGGAGCTGAGGGCGGCCGCTGCCAAGGCGGCACATGAGATGGCCGAGGAGTCGGCGGCGGCACAAGCCGACACGGCGGCCAAGGCCCAGGCAGAGCTTGCAGCCACAGAAAGGGCGGGGTAGGCCCTGCTTGTCGTCCCCCTGCGCGCTGTGGCACCCGAGATCCCGGAGCCCCCGCCGGAGGAAGCCGGTTGTGACCAGCTGGGGATGGAGAGGGAGGAGGACGACCTCGTCGTCGGGGAGAGGGAGGCGGCACCGCCATCGCCGACTGGGGCGGACCAGGGCAGCCGGCCTAGCGCGCCCCCCGTGCAACCAGCTGGGGGCGAGCCGGCTGCGCGGGCAGACCTTGTTGTCCGGTCGCCATCGCGCCAGCGCGCGGGGAAGGCGACTTCGGTGCCGGACCCGTAGAAGGCCGCGGGCTCTAGCTCGTCGGCCCAGGTTCTGGAGATGGCCAGCGCCAGCTCGGGGTGGACGCCGGGTGGTGGGACGGCCGTGCTAAACGTGGCGGCGCAAGAAGTCCGGAACCGGCTTCAATCCCAGGCCGCCGTGCTGAGGCAGTATAATCAAGAGTTCCTCGCGACACGGACGGCCATTCGGGTGAGTCTTCCCGCTTTTTTATTTCTTGTTCTTGATTTCTTCCGTGGGGGCGTGTCAGCGCACCCACTGGGTGTAGTCCCCGAGTTCTGAGTCGGCTGCTGAGCAGGCGGCTTGGAACTTCTTAGTAGACATTGCTGTCTTGTTCTTATTCGCTCCTCTGTCCTTTTTGCAGGACTATCACAACCTCTGCGTGGCTACCTTCAACTCCCAGGTCCGGGAGCTGAACCAGAAGACCACTGATCTGACTGAGAGCCGGAGTAAGTGCTTCATCTTTTATCTCACGTGGGGCCGCGTCAGCGCACCCACTGGGTGTAGTCCCCGAGATTCGGGCCGACTGCTGAGCAGTCGGGCCGGATCTTTCCTGACGACTTCTTTCTTATTGCTTTTTTCTTCTTTGCCATATCTGCAGAGGCCAATGCCGACCCGAGGGAGCAGTTGGGTGGGGCCCAGACCACCGTTCGCGCCAAGGAAGCTGAGTGCAATGCCTTGGCTCAGGAGCGTGACCGCTTGGTCAAGAAGCTGGCCGACCAGGACGAGAGCCATAAGGCGGCCCTGAAGGCGGCGCAGGACAGCGAGGCCGCCCTCCAAGCCGAATACGAGACCGAGGCGGCGGGCTGGGCTGAGGCAAGGCAATCGCTGATCAACTGCTATGGCCAGATCGAAGACTTGGTTGACGGTAGGCCGCCTTCTTCTTCGTTCCTTTGCTTGCCGCCTGCCATTTGGTCCATTTTCTGACTTTGTGTTTTTTCTTTTCCTTTCTTACTTCTGCAGAGTACTTCCCTGGTTACTCCGTTGCTGCCAACCATGTTGTCAAGGCCCACCGCGAGGCACAAAGGCAGGCTGGTGCTGAGATCGCGCCGGATGCTCGCCGGTCGGTTGAGGAGCAGCTTCTGGTGATCCAAGCCCGCCTCCAGCCGGCTCACCGCATGCTCCGCCGTCTTCAGCGCGTTGGGGCGCAAGTGGTGGCCGCCCTCTGGCCCGACGAGGTGGTTCCCCGTACCCCCAGTCGGACTGCCGACTGGCTGGAGGTAGCAGTTGGCCGCTATGAGGCCCGGAAAGCTTCTGCAGCTCAGTCAAGCGCCAGGCGGGCGCTGGAGTTCGTCAAGGCTTGGTATCCTGAGCTGAGTTTGGACCAGCTGGCCAACTGGTGGCAGGAGGCCGACGAGGAGCTGGAGGCGGTGCGGCCGGCTATCATCCAACACGCCTCGGGGATCGCCGACTACACCGACACCAGTGCCTTTGCCCCTAAGGTGGATGATGACGGCATTGCTCAGCCGTTGGAGTGGTTTGGGCTGAACCCAGCGGATGGTGAGGACTCGGTGGAGGAGATCGACTCCAGCGACGAGGGCGAAGAGGAGGAGGGAGAGGATGGTGAAGATGTCGTGCCAGGCGGTGGAGCAACCGGCCAGCCTCAGCTTGATCGTGCCTCCAGCAACGAGGCGCGTGCGAGCGCGCCGCCTGCAGTCGGTGATGATCAAGCCGAGACTCGCCAGCCGACCACTCCTCCTGCCAGCACTACCGTCTCCACTGACCTGCCTGGCTCGCCTGTTGCACCCTTAGCCTGATCCGCCACCTTTACTTTCCTGTTTATTACTCTTTGAACATTATTTGTTAAGTTTTTGCAGTTCCACCCACTGGGGGTGTATTCAAACGATGTTGGATGCCGGCCTTTTGAAGGCCTTTTGTGTAAATATAATCATGCATGTTCTTGGCTTCCGATTGTATTTGCTTTTCATCCTTTTGGTTGTTTCCTTGGCCGCCCTCCCTTGGTCGCCGCTTTCCCAGCCGGACAGCTGCTCTGTAGTCTGTGGCTGGGGAAGGGCTTGGCCATTTGGGAGGGTAAGTACTCTAGCTTTCTTGGATTGTAGCAAGGTGAATGGGAAGCCGGCCAGCCGGCTGTTCTGATAGCCGGTTGGCAGGGTGGGAGGCCGGCTTGTGTTATCTAAGTTCGTTAGTCCTTAGCCGTTTTTCGTGTGGGCATCCTTTCCTGCCTTTGACTCTTGCCAGTCCGACAGTCGATTCTTCGAGCTGCGACTTTCAACAAGAGAGGGCTTGGGTGCCGGCACACTACTTGTCTGACTGCAGGTAGAACTTTAAAATAACTCAAGGCGGCAAGTCCCCGGGCCAACTGATTGAACCCGGTGCCGGACAGAAAAACAAATGTAGCAATACATTCATAGGTATGACACTCATCATACATAGATAAAAGAGGGTAGTCCCCGAGTGCTCCTCGGGGGGCCCGTTGTCTTGTACTTAATACAAAAGGTAGCGTGGTCCATACTGTTTTTAACTGTAAAATCTTCGGAGGAGATTGGCGTTCCGTGGTCATTCCGACTCCTTGCCGGAATCATCTCTCTTGCGTGCCTTTGGCTTCTGTGCGTCGATCAGGTAGTAGGAGTCGTTGCCTAGGGCCTTGCTGATGACGAAGGGGCCTTCCCAAGGGGCCGAGAGCTTGTGCTGGCCGGCTGTTCGCTGTATCAGCCGGAGCACAAGATCGCCTTCTTGGAAGGATCTTGGCTTGACCTTCCGGTTGTGGTAACGGCGCAAACCCTGCTGGTAGATGGCGGACCGACTGAGTGCTAACAGCCGACCCTCTTCCAGCAGGTCAACGCCGTCTTCTCGCGCTTCCTTGGCCTTCGCCTCCGTGTACATGGTGACCCGAGGTGAGTCGAACTCAATGTCAGTTGGGATGACAGCCTCGGCACCATATACAAGGAAGAAAAGGGTGAAGACGGTTGACTTGTTCGGGGTAGTACGCAGACTCCAGAGGACGGCCAGCAGCTCGTCGAGCCAACAGCCGACCGAACGCTCCAGTGGTATGACCAGTCGGGGTTTGAAGCCGGAGAGGATGAGGCCGTTTGCTCGCTCGACTTGGTCGTTTGACTGCGGGTGGGCAATGGACGCTAAGTCCAGTCGGATGCCCTGCGTCGCGCAGAAACGTGCCAGTGCTCCTTTGGAAAAATTCGTGCCATTGTCGCTGATGATGCTGTGTGGTACGCCATACCGGGTGGTGATATCTGCGATGAATGTCACGGCAGTCGGCCCGTTCAGCTTCTTGATTGGCTTCGCCTCAATCCACTTGGTGAATTTGTCCATGGCGACAAGCAGATGTGTCATGCCGCCGCGCCCCGTCTTGAATGGGCCCACCATGTCCAATCCCCAGACGGCAAAGGGCCAGGTGAGGGGGATGGTCTTGAGTGCAGAAGCCGGCAGGTGTTGCTTGGAGCTGAAGACTTGGCACCCTTTGCAGCATTTGACTAATTCCTTGGCGTCTTCCAAAGCAGTCGGCCAGAAGAATCCATGGCGGAAAGCTTTGGCGACAAGTGATCTTGAGGCCGCGTGGTGGCCGCATTCGCCTTGGTGGATGTCCTTGAGGATTTCTATGCCCTTCTCTGGCTCGACGCAGCGCTGGAAGACTCCAGTGACGCTGCGCTTAATGAGTTCTCTGTTTATTATTGTGTATGCTCCGGCTCGGCGTTGAACTTGTCTTGCCGAGATCTCGTCAGTCGGCAGCTCTCTGTTTACCAGGAAGTTGAGGATGGGTCGGGCCCATGATGGAGCTGTGACTTCTTCTATTGCCAATACGGCTACTGCGACCAGGGTGGGTGGGTTGGGTGGTGAAGAGTTGGAGTCGGCCACCGCCTGTTGTGTCGTTGCAGTCCCTGGGCAGCCTGCTGCAGTCCCCGGGCCGGGTTCTAAAGTCCCCGAGCCGGGTGCGACTACGGCAGTCCCCGGGCCACCTGTCGAAGTCCCCGCGCTGCCTGCTAGGTTCCCCAAGTCGGATCCGACTGCATCAGGGGCAGGCGGTACGAAGATGGAGTCTGATTCTGGAGACGGCTTGACAGACGGTTTGAGCAGGCGTTGGAGAGAGACGCCGGTTGGTATAGCTTGTCGGGTGGAGCCGATTCGTGCCAGGGCATCTGCCTACTCGTTGTCGGCCCGCGGCACGTGGAGGAACTCGCATCCTTCAAAGTATCCGCTGATTTGCTGAACGAGGAATCGGTAGCTTGCCATGTTTGCATCCTTGGGGTCCCAGTCACCAGATGATTGTTGGACTACCAAGTCCTAGTCACCATAGCACAGGATCCGGCGGATGCCGAGCTCTTTGGCTAGCCGGAGCCCATGTATGAGCGCCTCGTACTCGGCCACGTTGTTGGAGGCGGTAAAATGAATTTGCAATGTGTATCTGAGTTTGTCGCCCTTGGGAGAGGTGAGGATGATGCCGGCTCCCAAGCCGGTGCGCATCTTGGATCCATCGAAGTGCATCCGCCAATGAGTGGAGTCGGAAGCCGGTGGTAGGTACTGGGTCTCGGCCCAGTCGACAAGGAAGTCAGCCAATGCTTGGGACTTGATGGCAGTGCGAGGCTGGTAGAAGATCGTGTAAGGAGCCAGCGCAATGGCCCACTTGGCCACCCGGCCGGATGCATCCCGGCTGCCTATGATCTCGGCAAGCGGGGCAGTACATACGACCGTGATGGGATGCTCTTGAAAGTAGGGCTTCAGCTTCTTGGCGGCAAAGTATACACCATGGCACATCTTCTGGTAGTGCGGGTAGTTTTGCTTCGAGGTGGACAGTACTTCGCTCAAATAATACACCGGCCTCTGGACTAACTGAGCCCGGCCTTCTTCTGGGCGTTGGACCAAAATAACTGTGCTGACCAATCGGCTAGTCGCGGCAATGTAAAGGAGCATGGGCTCTTTCTCAGTCGGCGCCGCCAAGACAGGTGGCGTGGTCAGCATCTTCTTCAACTCGTGAAAAGCTTGGTCTGCTTGGTCGTTCCACTCGAAGTGGGTGGACTTTTTCATGAGTCGGTACAGGGGGAGAGCCTTCTCTCCTAACCGGCTGATGAAGCGGTTCAGGGAGGCTAGGCACCCGGTAAACTTTTGGACGTCTCGCAGCTTGGTAGGAATCTCCATTCTCTCTATGGCCTTGACCTTCACTGGGTTGCACTCGATGCCGCGTTCGGAGACCAAGAAGCCTAGAAGCTGGCCGGCTGGTACTCCGAACACGCATTTCTCAGGGTTGAGATTGATCTGAAACCGGCGCAAGTTGTCAAATGTTTCTCTGAGGTCTTCCAGCAGGGTGCCGCGCTTCTCCGTCTTAACCACAATATCGTCTACATAGACGTGGGCATTTCTGCCGAGTTGCTTGAGGAGGCATTTCTGCATGCAACGCTGAAAAGTGGCACCGACGTTTCTCAAGCCGAATGTCATAGTTAGGTAGCAGAAAGCTCCGAATGGTGTGATGAAGGCAGTCTTTAGGCGGTCGGCTGGATCCATCTTGATCTGATGGTAGCCCGAGTAAGCATCCAAGAAACTCAACAGCTCGCATTCGGCTGTGGAGTCTATCACTTGATCGATTCGAGGCAAGGCAAACAGATCTTTGGGGTAGGCTTTGTTGAGGCTGGTGTAATCTATACACATGCGCCATTTATTGTTTTTCTTCAACACCAGGACCGGGTTGGCAAGCCATTCTAGAAAGAACACCTCCATAATGAAGCCGGCGGCCAGAAGCCGGGCTATCTCTTCTCCCACAATCCTTCTCTTTTCCTCCGACAGTCGGTGGAGAGGTTGTTTGACTGGTTTTGCGTCTGCTCGGACGTGTAGCTTGTGCTCGGTGAAATCCTTCGGAACACCCGGCATGTCCTTTGGGGACCATGCAAAGATGTCCCGGTTCTCACAGAGGAAATCGACGAGCTCGCCTTCCTATTTGCTGTCTAGGTTTGCCCCAATGACGGCAAACCTTTCCGGGTTCTCTGGGTCCAGAGGTATCTTCTTTGCTTCCTTGGCCGGCTGGAAGGAGCCTTGAGCATCGTATTCCTTGGGGTCAGGGGACAGGGCCGGCTGCTTGTCGGCCATGGCCACGACTCGGTCCAGCATCTTCTTTTCTTCAGCAATCACGAGGGACTCGGCCAGCTGGCTACTGGCTGTAGCACACTCGGAGGATTTCTTGTAGTCTCCGGCTATGGTGATGATTCCCTTTGAACTCGGCATCTTCATCTTGAGGTAGGTGTAGTGGGGTACAGCCATGAACTTGGCCAGGGCAGGTCGGCCAAGCAACGCGTGGTAAGGGCTCTCTAGATTCACCACTTCAAACCAGATTGCCTCTCGGCGGAAGTGATCCTTGCCTCCGAAGAGAACGTCCATCTTGATCTTGCCGATTGGTGAGCAGGACAGGCCGGGTACGATGCCATGGAACACAGTCCGGCTTGGCATGAGTTGTTTTGTCTTGATGTTCAGCTTCTCCATGGTGTCGTGGTACAGTATGTTGATGCTGCTCCCACCGTCAACCAGTACATGGGAGAAACGGGCAGCTCGCCTTTCTGTCGCAAGGGTGGCGTCTAACACCAATGCATAAGAGCTGGGAGACGGCATCAACTCTGGGTGATCGGCCCGGCTCCAGCTGATGGGCTTCTCAGACCAATGCATGAACTCTGGGTTGTTAGAGGCGACCGCGTTGACTTCTTGGTGTTGTCGGCGCCGACTGCGCCTGTCTTCAGTTTGGCTTGTAAAGACGACGTAGGTGGCATGCTCGTCTGGGAACTCATCTTGAATGGCTCCGACTGCTGGTCGAGTAGCCGGCTGCTGAGGGGCTGTAGGTGGTGGGCCAGCAGGTGGAGGCGGCACCAGCCCTACGCCTTTGGAGATCCGCGTGAGCCATTGACACTTCCGAGTCGTGTGGTTGGACGGCTTCGCGCCGCTATGGAATTTGCAGGGGGCATCAAGGGTTTGCTCGTAGGAGAAACCGGCTGCCAAGCCGGCCTACCGCCCTTCTGCTTCTTGGGCATGGGCCGCTCTTCAGGTTGTTCGTCTTTGACTGTGGCTACTTGCCGACTGGTGGAAGGCGGCATAGGGGCCTTGCGCTTGTTGTCGTTCTGGTAAGGGCGTCGACTGGAGTCACCAGCCGACGTCTTGGGAGCCGGAGCGAGTACCTTTCCAGAGGCATCCACTCGAAGCTCGGTCTTCATTGAAGAGTCAGCCGTGGCGTACTTGTCTGCTATGATCAGCAGCTCATCGAGGGTAGTCGGCTCGTCGCAGAGGAGCCGGTGCTTGAGGAGGGTGCCCTCTCGGCACCCGTCGGTGAAGTACTCTATGGCTTGAACCTCGTGCACCCCTTCGCAGGAGTTGCGGAGCTCGGCCCAATGCGTGAGGTAGTCGCGAGTTGATTCGCTGGGCCCTTGGACGCACAAGGAGAGCTGGCGGGGCTTGGGAGGCCGCTTGTATGTGCTGGTGAAATTGTGGATGAAGACTTCCGTGAAGTCTAGCCAGCTATTGATGCTTTAGGGCTTGAGGCTGTTCAACCAAGTGCGTGCCGTGCCTTGAAGCATGAGCAGGACGTACTTCACGGCAACGCGCCTGTTGTCGCTCGCCATGCGGACCGCGGTGGAGTAGTCGATCAACCAGTCTTCCGGCTTCACGGAGCCGTTGTATTTTGGCGTGTCTCTTGGGAGCGAGAACCCTTTGGGGAAGTGTTCATCGCGGATGCGGGGGCCAAAGCAAGGCGGGCCGACATCATCTTCTTCTTCTAGCGCCAGGGATCGCGCTTGGCGGTCGATCCGGTGGCGGGCGTCATTCTCGCCGACTCCTTCGCGGTGGCCTAGTCGGCTGCCGAGAGTCGGATGCGTAACAGGCGGCGGGGTGGGGTATCTCTCCCCACGAGGCGGGGGAGGAGGTGGATTTCCTCGTTGTTCCACAGCTCGGGGGCGGCCTTCTGCGTCGCGCTCGATGGTGAGCCGAGTCCGACTGCGGCTAGCAGTCGGGTCCTTGTCTTTTCTCGCGCGGGCGCCATCTGCAATCGGCGTCCGGGATGTTGCGCCGTGCTCCCGGCGTGGGGGAGGACTTTCAGCGTGGGCGCTGGCTTCATGCCGCTCTGCGGCCGCGTCGATTAGTTGCTGGATACGTCTACTCATGTAGGGGAGCTCGTCGGCCCCCAGCCCGTTTAGCTCGTCTACGGCCGCCTGGGCGGCACGTAGGTTCTCGAGTAGCGTGGCGTAGACTGGGCGGTCTGCTCCCAACATGCTGGCGATGGCCGCGCCGCGCTTCTTGACGATGCCGGCTCGGCTCGGCCCGCCAGGAGGCGGCGTGCCAAAGGCGGTGCGGTCGACTTCGCACTGGTGAGCCTCAGTGAGGCGTCTCATGGATGCTATCTTCTGGCCCTCCGCGATGAGGGCAAGGCGGCGTGCCTCCAGTGTCTCGGCGTCGGCGTCGGTCGGGATGGGGGCGGACAAGTCGTGTAGCGCCGCTTGTAGGGCGTCATGGGCGTTCTCGCCTGAGGCGGCGCCATGGCTGATGACCAGTACCTCAGTGACAGCGGTGCTGCCACTATCGGCTTGAGGAAGAGGGTCGTCGATGATCACCACGTTGGTGGGGAAGGCGTCAAGCGATGCCGTGTCGGAGTCGACAAGCATCGGGTCGGTGGAGCCGACCGACTCCAAGTCCACAGCAAGCTCGCTGGAGACGTGAAGCTAGTCGAGGAGGCTGACGAGGCGGCTCTCGGGGCAGTCTATGCCTGCGTCGGACGCAGGCTCGTCGGAGATGTGAGCCTTGCCAAGAAGATCGGCGAGGCATCTCGCCGCGCAGGCGTCATCGACGCCTTGCAGCGCGTCGGGGCAAGCTCCATCGGGCGTGCCGGGCTGGCTATGCCCGATAGGAAGGAAAGGGGTTCCCGTCTAGAACAAGTCTCCGGACGATGGTGCACCTGGCCCCACGGTGGGCGCCAAATGTCGGGTGGTAGGTGCGACATATGCCAACGGGTGGCTTATCATTGTGGGAGCCAGTAAGACATCGCCGGTGCCTGGAAACGGGATAAGGCGAAGACATGCACGCCGGCGAATCTTACCCAGGTTCGGGGCTCTTCGTGGAGATAACACCCCTAATCCTGCTCTGCGGGGTCTCCGCATGATCACTAGATCAACACAAGAGGCTACAAGTGGCTCCTTGAGCTGTTTGGCTAGAGGAGGAAGAAGGGCAAGGCTAGCTCTCCTCTTCTCTCTATGTGGTGTCTAAAACTCTAACAGATCAACCCTTTGCATGGGTGCCCTGGGGGGTTTATATAGGCCTACCCCCAGGGGTACAATGGTAATCCGGCTGGATGCGGGTCCAGACCGTCAGTGTGTATCCGCCGGCTTCTCCGCCGGCCGCTGGGGCCCGCCGACTGGTGGGTCCCGCCGGCTGTCGGCCTCTTGGTCGACAGGCCGGCCCCACCGCCTGGGGTCTTGTCGGCGGCTGGTTACTGTAGCCTCGCCCCTGATGATGAGGACTTTGCCGAGGTAAGCGTGGCTACAGTGCCGCCGCCTGGCGGACTCTCACTGTAACCTTACCTCGTCTTGTCTCCTTAATGACGCACATACTTCGAGGGAGGGAGGTAGCCGGCTATCGGGAGCCGGCTACGCCCCAGGCCGACTGGGGGAGGCTTGGCCGTCTTCGAGCATCTCACTGGCTGAAGGGGCCCGCCGTCCGTGGGCCGTACTGACAGTCTATCATGGGTGGCGTCATTGTCAACATGGCAACAGTGCCGCGCCGGACGGGGGATGGCCGACCCGTACGGCGCACTGTGGCCATGCGTGCTCCGGGATTCGGGGGTGGCAGGCTGTACTGTAGCCACACCCCGTCTCGTCACAGTTATGTGGGTGCAACCCTTGAGGGTGCAATCTTGGCCGCTTGCCGGGAGCCAGTCTTCTTGCAGCCGGCTTCTGGGAGTCGGTCCTCTTGTGGCCGGCTTCTTGGAGTCGGTCCTCTTGTGGCCGGCCTCTTGGAGCCGGCCATCTTGTGGCTCTCTTCGAGAGGGTTTTTAGGGCCGGGTCGTCTTCCAATAGTCAGTCCGTGAGATAGCCGGCCAGGGGAAGGTGGCCCTGTGCTTTGGGTGCTTGAAGGCTCGATCGGCCCGATAATTTTCAAAGAGCCACGGGGAGTCGGTTAGGCTACCCGTGGCCATTCACTCTGACACCACATACAAGGAGGATTCTACAAGACTTGGCGCCCAAGACAAGGACTCCTGTAAACCCTAGGCCTACGGTGCATATATAAACCGAGGCCAGGCTAGTCAATAGACAATCTCATATTCATTACTACAATCTCGTGGTAGATACATGTACTCTGTACTACACCCATAGGAATACAATCAAAAGCAGCATGTAGGGTATTATCTCATCAAGAGAGCCCGAAGCTGGGTAAAACCCCATGTCCATGTTACCATCGCTCCAAGACGCCTAGCTTAGGACCCCTACTACGAGATACGCCGGATATTGAACCAACACAAGGCTCCACCGCCGTCCCCAAGCAGCTGTTAGCTCAACCAGCTGGGCAGGCACCTGCGTGGCGACGGGCGGCCTCTACACTGACTCAGCAAGCACCTGCGTGGTGGCATGCGACCCTTCGTGAAGGCTCCACCATCGCGCCAGCCCAACAGCCATCCAACATGGCGCAGCAACGCCTCGTCAGCTCGGACGCGCGTCGGAACCGGGCGAAGCGGTGACAGCTGGGACGTGCTTCCTTGCCGTCCCCGATAAAGTGAGAGAGGCACGTCGGCAGCGCATTAAATGTGTTTGTCTGACGGTACCAGAGGATAGGCTTATCAACTGTAGACCTTTCCACCTCCTATGTGCCACTGTGGCGACCCCTTTTGCCTATAAAAGGAGGCCCGAGGGGTCCAGGAGAAGGATTCGGCTCTTTGGAACTACGCAGCCACCGTAGCTAGTTCGAGAGCTCAAGAACACTCTGCAATACACACCAAAGCAGGACTAGGGTATTACGCATCCTCGCGGCCTGAACCTGGGTAAACAATCTTTGTGCTAGCTCCTAAGCCTGCTCTTCTCACAACCTCGCGCCCGCCAACCGTAGAAGGGATTCCAGTGATCCCATAGGTGTCGTTTCCCCGACAGGGGATTGGGTCCTTGCCTTCACTCAAGTACTTCTTGTACAACACGTGTTTCAAGTTTCTCTAAGCATCCCTAGCCTTCTTCAGTGCAGCGTGTTCCACCTGCATTCTCCACTGCTTTGGATCGTTGAAGTGATCCATGATCTCCCGGACTATCCTTCGACGTGTTTCTGTGTCAGCCTTCCGAAACCCCGGCAGATTAATGTTGAGCCTTGCCCTGCCAACAAATCCACACACACTCCTGAACCTCATGCGTGCTCTATCTGGTTTAGTTGGAGCCCAGGACTTTAAATCAATCTCGGTTACTTCATATATGCCTTTAGGCTGGTGTGTGGGCTTCCTTGGAGCGTTCCTCCATGTCCTGACCGGAAGGGTAATTATTGCAACTCTATCACGTTCAAGACTACTTGATCCCTCACAATCTGCTGAAGACCTAGGGTTGTCCGAATCAGATGAAGATACATGGCCTGAATGAGTGTTGTCGCTGCTACTCGGCATCTACAGAGCACACATGCGAAACTCAGGAAAGGAGGATAAGCATAAAACTAACAACTTGGTATCATGCTTTCTAAACATGCATGCAATAATTTAGAAAATGTGCGGATAATTTGTGAAGTTTGTGTGACTCGGGCGCCCGCGATCTGTAAATAGGCAGTAACTTATTGGAACAAATACAGCTTATATGTAGTAAGGAAGGTAGATAATGAACATATATACGCTCTCCGTTATTTTATAGCCAATTTGGGAACATACGGACGAAATTGGAAGAGGGATTGCGAGGAAATATGCCTCACTGCGATGGAGAGCAGCAACTAACACTACAAAAAAATACACTTCCGTGATGATACGTGTTTGTCATAGTAGGTCACGTTTTCTGTCATGCATGTACATCCATGACAAATTTATGACAGAATCAAGATAGTCATACCTGTGCTGTCGTAGAAGTGTTCCATGACATTACCAAAATTATCATCATGGAAGTGTCCACTTCCATGACGATAAATCGCGCGTTACAGAAGTGCTTTCGTCAAGGGTGACCGACAGGTGGCATCCACCGTAACGGAACGCCGTTAAGCTATCGGGTCCGGTTTTGGATCCGATAACCCATTAACAGCCCGGACCAATGGGGATTTTCCACGTGTAAAATTCTGATTAGCTGACGGAAACACGTGTTGCCTCACCGTTGGGACATATGTCATCCACTCATTGGACAGGAGGCGCCTATGATAGGTTGACATGTGGCACGGCCCAATAGTGGCCCATTCCGATGAAAAAGGTCGGCCCAGTAAAAAATAGCAGGCCGGCCCATATAAGGCCTACTTGTGTCAGGTCCATTTAAGCCCACGGCCCATACGAGATGTGCCAATTCGGCCCGTCAACGACCCGTTAAAGATTTGACACCATTGCAGCCCTTCGTCAGTTCGAGCCCGTTAACAGCCCGCTATATATTTGGGCTCAATATCGGCCCGATGAGATTTCGGCCTGTTAACGGCCCATTCAGTGGATGGGCCAATTTTCACGATGTACATCTTTCGGCCTTTTAGCGACCCATTTAAATGTTGGGCTAATTTCCGGCCCGGTGTGTCTTTCAGCCTGTTGACGGCCCATAAATCAGTTGGGCCATTTGTAGTCGGACCTGAGTTTCGGCCTTTTAGCGACCCATTTAAGTGTTGGGCCAATTTCCGGCCCGGTGTGTCTTTCAGCCTGGTGACGACCCATATATCTATTGGGCCATTTGTAGTCGGACCTGAGTTTTGGCCTTTTAGCGACCCATTTAAGTGTTGAGCCAATTCCCGGCCCTGTGTGCCTTTCAGCCTATTAATGGACCATAAATGAGTTGGGCCATTTGTAGTCGGACCTGAGTTTTGGCCTTTTAACGGCCCATGCCCTTCATGGTCCAATACCAGCCCGGTTTCTCTTTCGGCCTGCTAAAGGCCCACAACACAGTTGGGCCATTTACAGTACGACCTGACTTTCGGCCTCTTAGCGGCCCATGCTCTTCAGGGTCCTGTACAAGCCTGCTGTCTCTTTCGGCCTGCTAAAGGCCCACAGTATAGTTGGGCCATATGTAGCCCAAACTTAGTAACGGCCTGTTAACGGCCCGTGAAATCAATTGGGCCCACCTGTTGCCCGCTTCGATGTCAGCCTGTTAATGACCCGGGAGCTAAGAGGGCTGACCATTAACTTTCGGCCTAGTAACGGCCCATTAACTTAATGGGCCCACATGTTGCCCGCTTCAATGTCTTTAGGCCAAATTAGATAATTTGAGCCCATTACGACAAGCAATTATGCACAGGACCAAAACCGATCAAGAAATGGTACGGCATACAGGAAAAAAGTTGCACATCCAGCATATATTACAGGAAATTACATCCACTGGGCAATCAAAGATTGATGCTAGTGCAAATAAATGAACAGAACCTAACGATCGACAACGTTACAATCTGCAACCTCGGCACGGATGATGCCCATAAGCATGTGGGCAAGTTCTTGCTGCTTTGCTACACTGTCTCTGAAAACATTGATCAGTTGTTGTGTCGCACGACTCTGCACCTCTGATTCCTCCACCATTTCCATCATTCCTTCAGCCATTAATTGGTTCACAAACATACATTTTTTCCGTTGCATTCAAGACATAGGATACTGAACAGATTCAGATGGCGATTTTGGCAGGCTTGTATTATTGATAGTGGAGAGTGTCTCGACCACTGCATCATAACATAAATTAGGAGGGGAACCAAACAGATTAATCATGAGTTATTGGCATATTACCTAGCCTAGATTTATTGGAAAGAAACAATGGGGTTGCCTTGCTGTTTTCAGAGTTTCTCTTCTTATCTTCAGCAGCCTGCACCAAATTAAGACACTAGCATTGCTATCATTGGCCAAGTCAGATAATAGGAAAGCAACATTGGCACAACGAACGTTTGGGCAACTAGCCAACACCAAATTAACACAATATGGCACAGCTATCATCAGCCAGGTAAGGTAATACAAAAGCAACATTGACACAATGAATGAATGGGCAACCAGAGCAGCACTACAATTCAGTAATGTGCATGATATGAGATGGTACACTCATGCAGCTCAGTATGCAAAACTACCAGGCAGTTTTCTTTACAAAAATCAACATTGGCGCCTTTAACATTTTGCTACAGCTAATTTTAGATCAGATAAATGTTGGATTCATGCCGATTAACAAAATACATGCTGATGTAAAAATATAGTGATATACAACAGGTACTTACATCAGCATTGGAGCACAGAGAATTCCCGCAAGATATTTTCCTCGAATACAATCCCAATGAAGGAAGTCTTCTATCATTTAACCTTATTTTCTAAAAGAGAGATGGGTAAGAAACATGTAGAAAATATGATCAGAATGCTATAAAATTTCATGATGCGAGGATACGCACACGCTTCTTAGAATGGAGTTGACATTCTTTTGCTGGACTGGAGCGGACTAGTTCTTTGGCCACTGGAATCTGCTTATTATCAGTGGGAGTTGGATTTCTCTGTGCTGGAGCAGTATTTATGAAAAATGGAGTTGGTTTATTATCTCCTGGCGTTTGGATCTTTTGCAAAGACCTGGTTTGTAACCCTTCAGATTCTAACATAGCCGTCTTCCCCTTGCATGCCTTATATAGAAGAATGGTGCTTCAATTATAAAACATGCTACAGCAGAGATGGAATAGGTACTGAAGAATAGAAAGGCATGACATATTGACATGTATTCCCTCCATCCGGAAATAAATGGATGGGTCTAGGCGTATTTCAGGTCTAGATACATCCAGTTTTATCCAGTTCTGCGACATGCAATCCGGACGGAGGGAGTATGATGTAAGAGCTAGGGACACGACAGGACAACACAGTAAAAATACACTGAAAACCCACTGCAGAACCAAAGTAATCAAACCCACTGATATGAGATAGTACACTCATGCATCTCAGGATGCAAAACTACTAGGCAGTTTTCCTTACAAAAATCAACATTGTGGCCTTTAATCATACATTTTGCTACAACTAAATTTAGATCAGATAAAGGTTGGATTCATGCCGATTAACAAAATACACGCTGATGTAAAAATATAGTGATATACAACAGGTACTTACATCTGCATTGGAGTACAGAGAATTCCTGCAAGAATCTTTCCTCACAGACGATACCAGTGCAGAAATTCTTCTGTCTGTTAAGCTTATTTTCTAAAAGAGAGATGGGTAAGAAACATGTAGAAAATATGATTAGCATGCTATAAAATTTCATGATGCAAGGATACGCACAAGCTTCTTAGAATGGAGTTGACAGATTTTTGTTGGACTGGAGCGGACTAGTTCTTTGGCCACTGGAATCTGCTTATTATCAGTAGGAGTTGGGTTTCTCTGTGCTGGAGCAGTATCTATAAAAACTGGAGTTGGTTTATTATCTCCTGGCATTTGGATCTTTTGCAAAGACCTGGTTTGTAACCCTTTAGATTCTAACATAGTCGTCTCCCCCTTGCATGCCTTGTATAGAAGAATGGTGCTTCAATTATAAAACATGCTACAACAAAGAGATGGAATAGGCACTGAAGAATAGAAAGGCATGACATATTGACATGTATTCCCTCCATCCGTAAAAAAATGGATGGGTCTAGGTGTATTTCAGTTCTAGATACATCCTTTTTTATCCATTTCGGTAACATGTAATCCGGTCGGAGGGAGTATGGTGTAAGAGCTAGGGATACGATAGGACAACATAGTAAAAAAACACTAGTTGAATGTAAAACTGTATGCTTGCGGAATACGTACAGAAAAACTAAGGCAACATACATGTGTATGATTGGGAAACTAAGATGGCATTGCAACATAGCACTAGAACATCACTTCAATGTAAAAAAACATGGTATGGTAGATAGATGAAGTACATACTGATGAATAACAATGCATAAGATATTCAGAAGCATGATGTCCAAATTAAGCAGATGGCATTGCGATAGATTAGAATGACAGTACTTGAATTTGAAAACATGTTATCATGAATGGAATAGGTACTGAAAAACAGGAAGGCATGACATATTTACATGCATGATCAGCATGCTAAGCACATGGCATTGCAACAGAGTAGATACACTCCAGGACATTATATGCATGTTGTACCCATATCACGAGCCAAGTTAGAGCAAGGACCTTGTGGGGTGAAGAGGATTCAACATCTTTCTGCAAGTCTTCTGAAGAACTGCCTTTACATGTTCCATCATATTGGGTATCATTGACATCAAGTTTATTGACCTTTGCATTGCTCCGTGAGGTTCTTGTGGATATATCAGTGTGTGCAATTATATCTGACATGCATGGAAGACAACTAGTAGTTAGATTTATGTAATGAGTGCCTGTAGGAGACGACATAAATAGTAGGACTGGGGTTAACTAGCAGCAACAGGTCTCAAAAACTAAAGGGAGAACACAGATGAAAGCTATAGAATATGTATCATTTGTACTCGAGATTAACTAGATGGCACACAAAAGTATTAAAGAACAACATAGGTAATACTAGAAGTGGTATAATACTATAATCACCAGCCTGTGGGATAGCATTGGCTGATGGATGATAACTATGGAACAACGTTACCTAAAGAACAAGTATCTTAGCTGAACTATGGAACAGCGTTAACTCCTGAACAAGACGCGTAAGAGATCAGCATGAATATACAATGAAATGTGATAATCTATTTTCCATGCTTAGATGAATAACAAAGCCATAAATGTTGCACACAAGTAAGATGAGGGTACAACCTATCTGGCCGCCATCCATAGGAGTGAGCATCATGTGCTGACTTGTCGATGGCCCTGCAGTTGTTGTGGCTGTCCATGTCGGGCACACACATTCGATGCAGGGAACTGTTGAGTGGACACTATAGCTCCCTTCTGGTGTATGCTTCCCTTGTTGGAGCAGCTACGGTGAGTCGGAAGACGGTGTGGCTGAAGATGCAGATAACACATAATGTTAAGAATGACACATCTCTTTGATCTGAAGAAATACACTAAGAGATCATAGTAAGGTACAAGAGTGGTCACATGTCTGTTGACTGAAGACTAAATTGGGATCACATGATTTTATTTTATTTTGGTACTGTCCGATCTACGCCGGATGGCTTGATGGCCATCTTGTGCCTCCCAGCTGACACTGTTAGGAATCTTCCCCGAAGAGGCAGCGACCAACGGCAAAGCAGCTTGCCTCCGCCGTCCGTGGCCCCGGCCAAAACCCCGCTCCCCGCCCCACCGCACTGCCGTGGTTGCACCGCCCCCGGGCCAATCCACAAAGACTCCCCGTCATCCAGATCCGGCGGCGGCAGTACCTTCAACCCATGCAACTCTAACATAGCCATCTAAGCGCTGCTTCTGCGGCGAATTTGCGGCCCCGCACCCTTACGTTAGACACCAGCCAACCGGCAGCCTAGGAGCTCCGCCACCTCGAGGGGTGCTGCTTCCCATTGGGAATCGATTGGCCCAGAATAAAAATTCAGATAACTGATGCCTAAATAAAGTGATTTGAGATGAGGGTGCGACCTATCTGGCGGCATGGTAAAGTAGGCAGGTCCAGCTGCCGAGTCGGTGAGGCCGGCGCAGTTGCGGTGGCCACCGGCGGCAGGGAAACAGCGATGTCGCGACGGTCGACGGCTACGGGGAAGCAGCGCCGGGACTCTGGACGGATCCGAAGTTGGAGCTGCTCCGGCGCCGTGAACAACAGCGGGGTGAATCGGCTCCGGTACGGTTCACGCGGCCGTCGTCGAGGCAGCTCCAGCAGCACGGAGTAAGAGGCACACGGCCCAGTGCACGACGGCAAATGGACAGCGTCTCCGGCATTAGGGAGGAGGGCGGCTTTGAAATTGGTGCGGTGGGGGTGCCATGGAGGAGGGGCTGAGGTTTCGCGGCTCGGGAGAAGGGAGCTTCCGGGGAGAAGTTGATTTGGCGCCCACGAGGTATGAATGGGGGGGATTGGGAGGGGAGTGGAACCATGTTTTACGGACGCATTTGTCTGAAATGTGAGGGGGAGTTACAGTTCTACCCCTGCCTTTAGGCTTCTCGGCTTGGGTCTGTGTACTGAGGGTCGGGGATAGTAGAGTAACTTTGCTTCTCCCCAAATAGTGGGCGGGAGCGATTTCGGGCGAGGAGGGCGTGTTTTGAAATATAGTGGGCGCGAGCGATTTCGGGCGAGGAGAGCGTGTTTTGAAATAGTGGGCGCGAGCTATTTCGGGCGAGGAGAGCGTGTTTTGCCGACCATGGTTTATGAATTATTCGACACATGTCATTTCGGCCGAGGAGAAGGCGCACTTGGATGAAGTTACGAACCTACCCTCGATGTACAACGGGCCAATTAATGCGTCTCCCACATAGGACGGTAATTTTGCGTCTCCCATTTATTTTCTCGGGCGAATTCCACCGAGCAGAGGATGTTTAACGGTTCATTCAATATTTGGGAGAACGAGCATCCACGTCTACCTTACCAAGTCGATTCGTATCAAATTTTGAAATATTAGCTTGCCACTTCTTTTTTAGATGGAGAGATGATGCTCGGGAGTAATGTGTTTTTACATGCTCGTTGCTAGCGATTTACTATATGACAAATAGTTGACCCACTAAAAAACAGGAATCAAACCCAAAATGAAATCTCTCGATTCAATGAAATAGCTCGTTCACCAGGTCAAAATAGTGAACTAAATCCAAAATTGAACACCTCAATCGAATAGCATGTTGTACAGTATTATAGTACTCCATGAACATGTTGAAAGTCAAATTAATGAACTTGTTTGATATACGCATATATCCGTTCATGTGTGGATTGCAGACAACATGTTCTTCAATTTAAATATTTGAATGCAAGTTTATATCGAAACATGGTTTATATCAGTCTTTGATGCATAAAACGCGACCTCCCCCTCTCCCGGACTCCTGCTCTCTCTCTCTCTCTCTCTCTCTCTCTCTCTCGCCGACAATCTTTAATTCTATCTCACGCATCCAACACACAAACCTTGTTGGTCCCTCTCGCTTTCTCTCCATCTCTCTCTCTTTCTCTTTGTGTGTGTGCGTGGGGGGGGGTCTTTCTAGTTCGCATGCATATATACTCCATCTATAGGTCTCTCTCGCACACTATGTATGATTCTCTAGTCCAAGCTAGATATCTTGGGTGCACTCATCGTACGCACACAAATTCCTTGGCTCGTTGCCCGTAACTCTCTCACGCACCACTCTGTCATCTCGCAGCTCTTCCCACTCTCTCTCAAACTCTCTATCTACCTGGGTCACACATACACATGCATATCTCACTCGCACTCGATAGGCCCATCTAAAACTCTATCTCTCTCCCTCGTTCTCTCTCCATCTCACACGCACACACACACAATCTCATGCCTAGCTAACCAAGTATGATGGTCTCTCACTCAATTGTAGGCACACGCAGTCCCCCCTATATGTATATGACTAGCTAATCTTAGTCTCCATCACAAACATGTGCATGGTCTATCCCGATTTCTCTCGGGGCATCTTTCTATCGCGCACGCACCTCCCTCGATCTACCACCCATATAGTCCCCTCACGATCTCGAGGGGGTCTCTCTATCACAAACACACCCTCTCGCCCTCCCCATGCGTCCATGTTCTCCATGTGCCCCTCTCGACCTTCGTTCCTTGTTGGCCAGACCTTTATTGGACATGTGCTGTAGGGGTGTCTCTCTCCGTTGCAAACAATCACACACTAGCTATCTTCGTGCATCTCATCGCCTGCTTTTCTATCTCGGAGATGCATGCGTGATATGTTCGCCTAAGAAACGAAGAAACACACATTCTCTCTCTAATTTATCGTTTGTTGTCACTTTCTCTTTCACACACATACTCTTTTTGCACACTTACTCATTCTCCTTCACACGCACTTGATCCCTCTCGACTTAGGCACTCTCCTCGGTCCATACACTACAAAAAAATACACTTCCGTGATGATACGTGTTTGTCACAGTAGGTCGCGTTTCTTGTCATGCATGTACATCCATGACGATTTTATGACAGAATCAAGATAGTCATACATGTGCTGTCGTAGAAGTGTTCCATGACATTACCAAAATTATCATCACGGAAGTGTCCACTTCCATGACGATAAATCGCGCGTCACAGAAGTGCTTTCGTCAAGGGTGACCGACACGTGCCATCCACCGTAACGGAACGCCGTTAAGCTATCGGGTCGGGTTTTGGATCCGATAACCCGTTAACAGCCCCGACCAATGGGAAATTTCCACGTGTAAAATTCTTATTGTCCGGACGAAACACGTGTCAGCTCGTCAGTGGGTCAGATAGGCGCCTATGATATGTCGACACGTGCCACGACCCACCACTGGCCCATTTAGCTTACAAAGCCGGCCCGTTTGACTTGGTCAAAAGTCAACGGGCTGGCCCATGAAAAGCCTGTTAACGGTCTCTTCGCAACTAGCCCATTTTACGGCCCGTTCACTCACGGCCCGTTAGGCCCTAAAGGAAATCGGCCCAACAACGTCATGTGGGCCGTCGAATATAACACCAGCCCATTTCACTTTCGGCCCATATATGGCCCATGACGTCTTTCGGCCCATATGAGGCCTTCGTATCTTTCGGCCCTTTACAGGCCCACGGTGACTCTAGCCCATAATGAACAGTAATTTTCTTTATACCCGTTAACGGCCCGTGATTTACATGGGCCGTTTCCAGCCCGTGTTAGCTTTCAGCCTATTGACGGCCCATACGTTCTTGGGCTCCTTTTCGGCCCTCGATTACTTCCGGCCCGTTACTGGCCTGTTCCCCTAATGGGCCAAATTTGGCCCATGGCAAGAGTCGGCCCGTTATTGGCCTGTTCCCCTAATGGGCCAAATTCGGCCCATGGCAAGAGTCGGCCCGTTATTGGCCTGTTCCCCTAATGGGCCAAATTCGGCCCATGGCAAGAGTCGGCCCGTTACTGGCCTGTTACCCTAATGGGCCAAATTCGGCCCATGGCAAGAGTCGGCCCGTTTCTGGCCTGTTAACCCGTTGCGCCGTTTCCAGTCTGTCCTATATTCTGGCCCATTAACGACCCGTTATGCCTGTGACAGAATTAAGCCTTTGCTGTCCTACGGCCTGTTACCGTGCTGGGCCGATACCAATTACGCCCGATTACGGCCCATGTGGACCCATTTATCCGATGGCCCGAGGCCCACCGATTACAGGCCCATTTATCGACGGCCCGTAGGAGACCCATGGATCCTACGGCCAGTATATGGCCCATGGTAGTTGCGGCCACTAGCAAACCAGTGAAAAAGAAGACTAGGAAATAAATAAGGCCGAAACTAATGCTAGGCTATTAAGGCGATTGCACAGATTACATCCACTCGGCATCAAAGATCGCCAGCAGTGCAAATATAGGGAACACCCTACACTATACAAAAATGGCTTGCTGTTTTCTTCAGCCGGTGGCTGCACGTTAAGAATAAATTTTGTATCACACCAAAACAAATTACAACTATATAACAAAAAGGAAGGTTGGCATAAAACTTAACAGTCTAGCAGATAAATGCACCACCAGAAGTTCAGAAGCTCAATTCATTTGATCTAACTGTTACGTTTTCATGCTGTATTGTCCGATGGAGCACCATAACCCTCGCCTTCATTTCCCCTAGGCTCCTGAACAACATAGCAAATGTCTGATAGTCTGGTTTCAAAACCATGCATATCTTGACGACATTGGGCAATGTTTCTCCTTGTTTCACAAAGGGTCTCTGTTAGGGAATGGACTTGTGTCTGGAGCACAGATACAACATTGCTTTGAGCTTGCATATCTTGATCATGAGGCAGTTTGGATGATATTGCCTTAACAACCAACCCAGTATTACGCAGGAACGTGCTTTTGGCATTGTTAGTGGACAGGTACTGGCCCACTGCAGCAAGAGCTGACATTGCAGTTATAGTTGTCTCGCCACCTTCAGAAGGTGGCGGTTCCACCATTTTTTCCATAGCTCGCTGAAAATTTGAGGTTTTACATTAGTAGTACCAGAACAGAAGAAATTAAGGAGGCAGCAAAACCAAACAAAATATCTTTGGTCTATATACTGAACTTATTCTGGTGAACCCATGTAAAATATTAGTTGTATTTTATTGCAAAGTACATAGTAAAACCAGGTTCCAAACATATGACCATGTACCATCGCTAATGTATTGTCTATTTCTTCACATTGTATTGAGGGCTAAGGATAAAGAGACGAAGTTTATAATACGGTAAGCATAGTATGACATCATTCATATCACAAAACAACTGAGAACAGACAAACTAGCAATTGTAACGTTGTGTGGGCAAGTCCAGCACGGAACTAGATTACGGGTCAAGATCAAAGGAACATCACTCCTCTCTTTTAAACCTTGTAAGGTGCAATGATATGCTAAGACAATTGTGTATAAAATTGAAAAGAGTAATAGACATTGGCTGCAAACCATGCAGTTCAAGGCACAAGTCAGAGTAAGTAGTAGTTAAAAGGCATGAGGATCAAGGACTTACAACAGCGGCTTTGACTGGTGTAGTCATGCCCTTCTTCTTGCTGGTGTGATAGTCCTTGATGATTTCCACAGCATTTGGCTCAGGTACTTTTTGGTCCTTGCGGGCTTTCCTCTGCATTTCGAACAAGTCAATATAGATCTGATAATATGGTACAGCGAAAAGAGTGAAACAGCAGCTAATTACAAGAGCCTCGCAGTTTGCAATATAGCTACGAGATCCTGTCGTCCGTTGGAATTTCACTTTCGTACGGTTGGCCTTGTTCTTGAACAGTTCACCTACAAGAAGATAGATTTGTGTGGCACATGCGTAAATAGGACTTCAACATGTGATCTGATCACATATATATAATGTACTTGATACTTCGGATCAGACCAGTGTTTAACAAGGCCCCTCCAGTCTTCATCCGATATATTTTCCACTGGAGTTGTTTGGGAAAGTTCACTGTTAGCCTTGCCTTCAAAGTGAGTTTTCCTCAAGTTATACCGATACTGTCGCAGAGCAGACTTGAAAACATGGGTGCAAGCTTGTCTGGTTGCATCATCTTGGCTATCCAACTTGAACCTCATCTGTTGAAAATTATGGGAGTCTCATTATCAGCAACCTAGAAAGTATGGGACAGAGCAAGACGATATTACTAGTTTCCATACATAACCATACTTACAGATAAATGGTCGAGGAAGGTGTTGAACTGGGTTTCGTCTTTGTCATTCCTGTACTGAATCCATGTTGGGAGGATACGTACATGACACCTAACGGCAACCGCTGCCTCTGATACTAACTTGGCTGACTCTGTAGCATCACGTGGCCTTTTTAAACCTGCCTCAAAACGGATCTCCATTCTTCCTCCTCTAGATTTAGTTAACCTATCGAGCATTATCCCTGATGTTTGTTTCCTCTTGCGCCTAGGTGCTAGTCCAACAACGAACATAGGAAGTGTTAGTGTACATCAAACTGTGAGACTACATATAAAGAAGCATGCAACTGTAACTTGACTCCAGCAACTACGTTCTTGCTGTTGAAGCTCACAAGGTTGATCTGATATTGCCAACTCATCTTGTGTCAAGAGTGCTTGGGAAGTACTGTCAGGTGGCAAGGGAGCTTGGGAATGTGCTGCTAGCTCAGTTGACGCACGAGTAAGTCGTGCAGCTGGTAGTACTGTGGTAGGTGTTGCAAGAACTAGGGCTGTCTCTGCTTGTTTGGTGGCAGCTATTTGTTTCTGTTTGGCTTTTTTGCAACTCGTGTAGCATGGGATGCCGTGATTGTAGAATTTTCCGCTGTACTTTGACCTTCTATTGCACCATCAGTACCAGCAGAATCTGCAGGATTCATCCGCTTCTCATTCCCTGCCATTCTGTGTTTCTTCCTCTTTCTCTATGCCATGTTAAGTCAAGCCGACAAGAAAAACGAATAACTACTTAGTTCTTCAGAACAAATTGATGCGTGATGCAGACGAACTGAACTTTGATGTTAGACAACCACATGATAGGAGGATGTAATATGTATGAAAAACAGGACGGAAGAGATAACCAGAACTATGATGTGTAAACTAAGAAGGAGACATTTCACCAAATTAGAAGCAATGCAATGGAAGGTAGACACCATATGAAAGATGCTACAAATATCGCTCTGCCAAGTTAACAGTGTCTCATCATAAATGGCGTTTAAACAAATGTGAAGCAGTACAAGAAATAAATCATATGCAAGATGCAAACAACATCACACTACCATGTTAGAGGTCTCTCGTCACTAGTGCCATTGCATATTCACAGCATTGCATATTCACAGCTTATGATGTGCAAACTAAGGAGAAGGCATTTCAACAAATTAGAAGCAATGAAAGCTAGACACCATATGAAAGATGCAACGAATATCACTCTACCAAGTTAAAACTGTCTCGTCATAAGTGACATTTCAACAAATTAGTAGTACAAGCTAGAAAAGAATGTGAGATGTAACCTATATCACACTCCGAAGTCAAACGTGTCTTACGATAAGTGATTGTTGCAGGTTACACAATAGTAGTAATTTGATGTAAGAACATGGTGTGATAGATAGATATTGTATGTGTAACATCCCAAATTTTCAATTTGGAATTTTATACATAGATCATTCAATGCATAGCATATTTTTATTGCATTTTGACAAATCCTCGATAAATCCTAAGCAACTCAAGGACCCTCGGAGAGAGTTGGGGATTTTCTCGATTTTTCATATTTGATTTTATCAAATAATAAAACGAGGATTTTGGTTTTAATTATTTTCTCTCCGGAAAAATATTTCACATTAAAATAAATGAGAGGAGAAAATATGACTTATCCAAAACAATTGAAATATGGGAGGAAAAATATTAAAATCATATATTGGATTTTATTTTGATTTTATTTGCAATTTTAACTGCATTAAAAATATTGCACGTTTTCAAAACTGCATTTTCGTGTCAAAAAAATGTTCACCCTGTTCTAATTTTTTTAACTAGACGGGGAAATTTTGTTTTATCTTCTTTGGATTTTTATTTATTTTTCTATGAATTTTTTTCGGCAGAATGTTTAAAAAAAACGCGCGCCCGACCGGGCCGAGGCCCGGCCGAGCGGCCGGACCAGCCGCGCCGTCTCCTCCGCGCGTACGCGCCGCCGCCGCCCGAGTCCGTGGTGAGCACGGGAGCCGCTGCCGCCGCCTTGCCCCTCCTCCAAGCAGCCCCCTCCTTAAATACCGCCCCCCCCACCCCGTCCCTGCCCCGAGCCGAGCCCCGCCGGAGCCGCGAGCGCCGCCGCCCGAGTCGCCGCCCGTCGCCGCCGCCGGAGCCCGCACCTCGCCACCCCTCGCCGCCCCAAGCCCCGCCGCACCCCGCCGCCCTCGCCGCCCCCTCGCCGAGCCCCGCCGGAGCCCGCCGAACCCCGCTGGAGCCCCGTCCCGACGAGGTATCGATCCGACGCCGTTGCCGTTTTTTTTAAACCGTTCGTTTTTTTTAAACCCTAGATCGGTTTATTTTCTTCGGTTTTATTATTTAGTGAACGTTCACCGACCCGTTCGTTTTAACGAACGTGTTCGTCGGATTTTCACTGTTAATGAATGTCCGTTCTTTAACCGTTCGTCAGTTTTCTTTTTCGTCAGTTTTTTCCGCGATTTCTCAGATCTCGATTTCTGATCGGATCTTCGTTTTCGTTTAACTTTTCGCTCGTTTATCGGAATCAGGCGATTCAAGTGCCTAGAGTTTCGTCTCGAAATTCTCTTTCCGTTTAACCTACTCAAACAAGTTTTTGCTGCTGTAAAATTTGACCTAGATCCAGATTAGTAAACGAAGCTTGTTTCTTTCGCCGTTTGCCTTTCGTTGCTTCGTTCGAGTTGATTCTTTTTGCAAACCGGAGTTCTTAAGTTGAACTTTCTGGTTGGATCTTTCATTCGAGTTTTACCTGTGCATTAGATGAGTACTTATTGTTTGCTTGTTTGTTTGCGATAGAGTACCCGGAGTGTGCCGCTTGTTACTTCGAATCGCTAGGTTTCGCGGATCATCAGCAAGGCAAGTAACACTTTGATCATACCTTTCCATACCCAGTTTTTATTGCATTAGATCAATCCTCAAACATTGCATGGTGAGGATCTAATTAAATTGTGGGTATTGGGAAGTAGTTGAGGTAGTACCTATTACCTGTTTTATTTTTCAAACCCTTGGGAGTTACTTCTACGTTGCTATTATATTGCCATGCTATGCTCGTAGACGTGGATTGGGTTTGAGTGATATTCATGACAGATGTGAGATTGTTAATAATGGTTTACTTAAGGTGGCCACTAAAACTCACATCTGGGTGGATTGAGGCACCTGGAGAACTCAGTGTTGTCTGTTTGTATAAGGACCGCCACCCAGGCTCAAAGGGATCATAAGATTATTCATGCTGGAAACTTCCGTGTGCAGCCACAAGCTATTATGGGCTCTAGCATAGTTGAGTAGGTTACATGATCTCTTGAAGAGGTGGGCTAGCAGATGTAGGGGAAAGTAGGTGTAACTGTCCATCCGGAGTAAAGAGTGATTGTTTCTGAAAGACTGTGTCTCGGTCATCGATTTCTCAAACATCACGTAGTGCGAGAATCAAGCGGAGGCGATCGAGTCTTGTGGGGAAAAGTGCGCAAACCTCTGCAGAGTGTACAAACTAATCATGGTTAGCCGTGTCCCCGGTTATGGACAACTTGAGTATCTAGTACCTGGATTATCATGTGAATCTCATCATCATGTTACTTTTAATTAATTTTGTGGGGTTAATGATGACATTTAATTGGGATTGAGATGCTGTCAACCATCTCAATGTTTCACAACCACCATGATAGTTAAATAAAATTTATTCCTTTGAAGTAGGGAAAAATTGGCTTTTCGCAAAACTTTAACCATAGAGCTTTCCACCAGCCAAATATGCATATAGTATAGCATTATTGTGTTCATTATTCTCTATGTGTTATTTTGCCAGCATATTCTATGTGCTGACCCGTTTTCGGGCTGCAACGTTTCATGTTGCAGACTTTTCAGACGACGAGTAAGGTGCCTTAGGTCGTGGTCTTATACTCAGTGATGCCGCTGGAGTTGATGGACCCACTTATCTTCCAAGTCTTCCGCTGTTATCGTATTTAGATGGCCTTAAGCCATATTTATCATACTTATTCTCTTTGGAGATATTCGATGTAATAAGTGTGTGATTGCTACTCTATTATAAATCCTCCATTTGTACTGTGCGTGTCAGCATTACTGATCCAGGGATGACACTGGTGCACAGCAGCACAGACTATTTGAGGTCTGGTCGCTACAGTATGTTCTAGAAACAGGAACACGTGTCTTATTCAAGTATAATGTGTAAAGTAAGAAGAAGGAATTCAACAAAATTAGAAGCAATACAAGCTAGACATCACACATAACATGCAACCACATATAACAGTGCCAAGTTAGAGGGAGCACCGGTGATGCTGCACTAGGGGAGACGTGCTCATCATAAACACAGCTTTGTTGAGTGTCTATGCATGTGTTGTCTTGGAAATCATCTTGGGGATGTGGAGGAGTAGAAACTGTAGAGGCCCTCCGTTCGGAAGGAGCACCTTTATCCGCTGCCTTGCTAACTTCCTTCCGCTTTATTGATTTTGAATTGTCAAGTAAAACCGACAAGAAAAAGCAATAAAATTCTCTCTTCAGAACTCATTCATGCATGATACTGACAATCACTACTTTGATGTAAGGCAAACACATGATACCGGGATGGAATATGTATGAAAAACAGGACGGCATGGCATGTTCACAACTGTTTGTGTAAACTAAGCAGAAACCATTCCAGCAAATAAGAAGCAATGCAAGCTAGATACCACATGAAAGATGCAACCAATATGACTCTGCCAAGTTAAAAGCGTCCCATCATAAATGGAATTTCAACAAATTAGAAGCAGCGCATGCTATAAATCATATGAAAGATGCAACTAATATCGCACTGCATATACTAAAGGTGTCTCGTCATGTTGATTGATGCGGGATACAAAAAAACAATAGTTTTATGTAAGGACATGCTTAATAGACAGATGTACTATGTACTAAATACAGGAAGGCATGTCACATTAACAGGTATAATGTATAAGCTAAGCAGACTAGCACATGCAGTTTAACCAGATTGGAAGAATTACAATCTAGACACCATATGCAACATGCAACCACATATCATGCTGCCAAGTTAGAGCAAGCACTTGCGATGCTAGTGTAGGGGAAATGCTGTAATCAACTACAGAGCTACGTTCACTATCTTCATCTAGCATTTCTGTTTCTTGAGAATCATGTCGGGAGGCTGACGCTGCATTCTTTAAATGAGGAGTAGTCCCCTTGCCTGCCTGCCTCGTCATAAGTGATTGATGAGGGATACACAAGAACATTAGTTTGATGTAAGAACATGGTTAATACACAGATGTACTAGTATGTACCAAAAACAGAAAGGCATGTCATATTCAAAGGTATAATGTGTAAGCTAAGCAGATGCAATTTAACCAAATTGGAAGCAATACAACCTAGACATCCGGCTGGAGTGGTGAGCATGATCATCTAGGACCTAAGAGCCTGGTGGGAGGCGGGCTGCTTCCCCACCATCGTAGCTTTTTAGTTGGCTTCCAGGTGATGCCTATCTTTGTTGGGCTTGTCACTGGCTCGGCCAGTGCCCTGACTAGCTATTTGTCTTCTGGTGCTCACGGGATGGTGGTTCATGTAAAAAAATATCGTTCCTTATCTTACCGACTTCGGCCTTTCGAATACAAGCTAGACACCATATGGAACATGCAACCACATATGACACCGCGAAGTTAAAGCAAGCACCTGGGATGGTGGTTCATTGCGAGCGAGGTCATCAAATCCAGAGCTACGTTTACCGTCTCCATCTGCTGACGCTGCACCCTTTATAGCGTTGTAACGTGTCTTGCCTACCCGCACACGAAGCTGGAGCGACTTCTCTCTTTTCTTTTTGGCTTCTCTCATGGCAGCAGAGTTTGAAATACCCTTGCATAAAAACACAATAGTGAGAGTAAGGGTGAAGTGTGTGCAGAACTAGTGCACTGTAAAAGTAGCAGATAGCAGGTGGCTGAAAAATAAATGACAGGAGACATATGATAGCTCTACAACATTGCATGACAAACAAAATTAGATTCTACTATGTATGATGTTGTAATATATGAGCACAGGAAATGCAGGTACTCCTCCAGCACACCACCACATGTGGTCATATCTAAGATAACAGTCGACTGAAAATAAATTGGTCAGTCAATTTTTTTAATGAACCGTCCGATCTATAAGGAACGGGCAGATGGCCTTCGTCTACCTCCCGCCAGTCACTGTTGACGATCTTTCTCGAACCGCCAGCAACCACCGGCCCAGACCCCTGCCTCCGCCGCCCCGCCCTCCCATCGACCTCACACCACCGCCGTGCTTGGCAGCGCCCCCAGGCCATCCCTTTAATCCCGGCCGACCTCCAGATCGGGCGCCAGTAGCTCTAGGCCGCACACGCCCCTAAAATAAACACCAAGGCGCTACTTCCCCGGCGTAATAGGCGTACTAGCACCTGTTACGCCAGGGAATGCTTCCGTTAATTGGGAATCAACTGGCCAGAAATTGAAATTCAGGGGGGCGATGGACCTCTAGCTAAGGTGAAATAGTATATGAGGAGAAACCTTGTGCATTGCGAGTTACTAGGAACATCTAGTATCAAGAAGAAGCGGTCAACTAGTGTCTTCTGTGGGATGAATACCGTGCAAGCAGAGACGTAAGATTTGCACGAATAAGGGAAGAGGAGTACCTTTTTCGGTTGCCGGTGTGGTCACCTCCACATGTCGCGCCGATCTTCTACTTTTTACTGGGCAAACCGATGTTCTGGAGAGTGCAGGCTTGGACGAACCCATGGCCAAATTGTTGACTGTGTTGCCATGGCCGTATGTCGGCGGAGGGGAAGCAGATCCGAGGCGACGAAGGACGGCGTAGCAGGAACAGCTCCGGTGCGGTGGAGGGTGGCGAAGTTGGAGCGGCAGCGGTGAGGCGCAGGACGGCGTGGTTGAACTGGCTTGGGTACGGACGGCTCGGCCTCGGCTTCAACTACTAACCGTGGAGGGCGTTGCGGTTGCGGTTGAGGTTGCGGTGGACGACGACGTCGGGGTATCGGCTCCGGCGTGATGGAGGAGGGCGGCGGTTGATGGGTGGGATGGGGTGGTGGACGGAGGACGCCGGGGTTTCGCGGCTGGTGGAGAGGTAGTTTTGGCGCCCACGGAGTATGAATGGGGAATCGGACGGGTGGGGGGAACCATGTTTCGGTCTGGGACGCGCTTGTTTTTGGCCTTTTTGAACAGAAGATGGGACGCGCTTGTTTGAAATTTGGGGAAAGTACAAACTTTGCCCCCCTCTTAAATTTCGGACCTACTGCGGGTCGGGGGTAGGATGGTAATCCCGGGTGTCCCAAATAGTGGGCGGGAGCGATTTCGACCGCGCGCATGTGTGCTTAGGCGGCCATTGTGTATGAATGTTTTTCGGATGCGGTTGTGTGGCGTCTAGATGAAGCTACAAACCTACCCCGGTTTAGACCTTTGGACGTCGGGCTGGTAGGTTTCACGGGTCGGAGTTATTAGAAAAGTAATTTCCTTGTACTACCAAACATTGGTCTCACGCGGTTTCGGGCGAGTAGAGGCTCTTTTGGCGCTTCGTTCGAAATTTTGAAACACAAGCATTCACGTTTAGAGTACTCTTGAACTATGAGGATTGACCTAAATAGATAACGTTATATTTGATCTTGTATGTTTGAAAACCTCATTAAATTATCCGCTTCTTTTTGAAATTTTAACACTTGAAAATCCTATAACTACGATTATTTTGGAATGGAGGGGCTAAATTTGAATCTATTTTGTACACGACTACATATGCTATTATGTACAAAATCAGAGCAAAGATTGGTCCCCCCATAATTTAGGTATGGTTTACAAATGCCATGATATCAAATTTAAATAATTGAATGGACTTCATGTTGAATTCGTTTTTTAAACCACCTTAAGTTGAATTCAAATGTATGCTAGTTCATAGGTAGCTATTTATAATGTCCATTGTGTAACTTTCGTATGTATAATGTGCTTTACACACACAACATGAACTATACTCGCGTTTATATTCGATTGCTAAAGCGATGTATTGTCTGGAGTTCAAAATACTAACTATGTGGATCAATTGTGTCGAATAATAACATAGACATGCTCAAATTCGATAGAATCTAGATGTCTGATGGATCAATGACCGCTCCTTACGCGATTTGCAAATATCATGATCCCATCCTAATATCTGGATACAATTTATATCTTTAATCAATGTGTAGAGCGGTATTTTACGTGTAGTTTCACTCTCCATCGGTGGTTTCTCACACATGCTCACACACTCTCTCCCGAGGTGTCTTTCTCGCACACATGCTCTAGATATAACCCTCCCTCCCTCTCGTAACCATTTACAACTGTTTTCACTAACCTTTATCATAAGCACTCTTCCTCTCGCAAACATAGACACGCACAATCCTCATCGACCCTTTCTATATACATGGACCTGCCTACGTGTCTCATGTACGCACATTATCTTTACGCCTGCCTCTCACGCTTTGTCTCACACCTCTCTTCCTAATCGACGAGTATGATTCTAGCAGAGCATTCTGTAGGATGCCCCTTAAAGTTAGGTTGGATGAATAGTAATATCAGAGATAAAGGGGTTACCTTAGTCCGAGAACCTAGGGTTACAAATCCTAGCCGGCTTTGTCAGTGGACAGGGAGTCCTTCACAATTCTGCTATCTTTGTCTTGTATGACTAGTCATCCATGGGTCTTCCTAAATGCGTCATGGGCCGACCAATGTGGCGCAGGTCGGAACCGAACGAAGGGCCGCAATTCGACCCACCGAACCTCACGCGGTGACACACCCTCTGCCCCCACGTCTCATTATCTTCTCACACCCACACATACCAACACAAACACCACACACACAGAAAATTTCTCCTGGTGCCTCTATTCCCTCCCCCCTTGCATATACACACTCAAGGGAATGGAATCTCTTATCGTGACGTCATATTCGTCTCTCTCTCTCTAGACCACTCTCATTTCTCGTGCTAGCACTCCCACGCCCCCCCCCGTCGGCCCCTCTATCCATGCCTCTCTCGAATACGTAATACACACACATACCTCTCAAGGCCCCGTCAAATGCATCAACTACACATTCACACATGTTACATCACGTACCCCATTTATCTAAAAAGCCCTCTCTTCACGTTTATTTCGCATACAACATTCCTTTTGAATAAAGTGTGGCCAAAAAATTATTTTAGAGTTTCTACATATATACAACATTACAAAGTTATATGGAGGAGTACGAACGCTAATTTGCATTGCATGGTGCCCACAATGATATTTATTCCGCACTGTGAATTTGTATATTTTTATACTATATACAAAGTTAGTCATAATAAAGAGAAACGAAGAGCATCTCTCTCTCCATCGCATACCCCCCCCCTGTACGCCCCTTTCACGTATGCACACAAAACTATCTCCAGGTCCTCTAAAAGTAAGCCCCCAGAAAATTCACGCATGTTTCATCTTCCTCTCGCGATATATGCAATGACGGTCATTGTATTTGAAGCTAAAGCACGATACATACATTGGACTTCAGAATCCACTCATTACGGTCACCATTTACGTTTAGTGGTTATTATACAGTCACAGGCTCACCGTACAATTCTGTATTTGCTCATGACATGACTAGTTGACCAGTTAAACGCTCCACGTGGCACCTCTAGTGTTGCATCACATTATCTCACTACCATCGTGCCCACTTGTCGACTTGTATCTACTCTACATCTACACTCTTATAAAATACATAAAATACACTCTTACAAAAAACAGAGTTGATGATGATGGTGTGCCTGCCATCCTGCAATATAGGCCGTCCGATTTATATCTGACGGATAGGAAAGAAACTATGGCGATTTTGCAAAAAGGTACCCACACACCTCTCCACATTTGCAAATAAGGCCTTCCCTCGTTCATCCTTTTCTCTCACAAGATAAACAAGTCATACAAATGCATCATGATGTTACGTGCAACGCACGGGCATCTTGCTAGTAAGAATGAAAACAAACGACAAAAAAATATTTGGACGGTGGTTCGAAGTCATGACCGCGGGCACAGCAGACAAGGTGGCCTTGTATTGGTATGCTGAGCCGTCTGTTTTAACACACAGTAGCTGGTGTGGTGATTATACACACACGCACGCATGCACACGAACTGCATCCACGCAACACTCACACAAACACAAGCACCCATGCACGCACGCAACACTCACATGTACACACGCAGCCACGCACGCACGCAACACTCACATGCACGCACACAACACTCACACGCACACACGCATGCATGCATGCATGCACACACCAGTACACCACACGACCAACACACACTCTCACGCTCAAGTGCTCAACCTACACGTGCATGCGCACACATCAGGCCCTGACAGACACATACACAACCAGGTGATTCCTGCGCACGGGTTGGAGCCTTGTCGCGCCTGCGTAAATTTGTGTTTATCTGACCTTTTGCCTATGCGAACTGACAAGTGGGACCCACAAGGAACGTGGTCAATTTAACTAGTCAACATGGCGCCATGCAAACTAATTGGCCGGTCAACAGAGTGCAATCCGATGCTGAACTGTGAGCAAGTGACCGTATAATCACCGCAAAACATATATAGTGACCGTAATCAGCTTATTCTGAAGTTCAGTGACCATATTACGCTTTTCTCTCTGTAGGCCATCCAAAACTACATCTCTACACGTTCTCGCATGTTACATCTAACAACTATGCAATACAGCACTACTACTACACTCTAACACAATAAATCATATGTGTTTTTAGTTTTACTAGATATCATATTGTTACTTATAATTATTCAGTTTGCATACATTAAAATTGCCTTTGAAATGTATGGCCGGTATCATCTACCGCGCGGGAAAAATCCCGCCCTTTCCTGTTTAATCGGGTTTGTATCAATGGATCGTGCGAAATAGCAAAACTATAGTACTATACAGTACTACAAGTGACAGTTCACTGGGCCGTCGTGTCGTCTACTCCTCCGTCGTAAGAGTGGAGCGCTCGCTTTCATAAATCTTCTAGTCCCTTTCGCCGACATGTGGGACATCAAGCTACTGGGTCCACGTGCCATACCGGAATACAGTGCAGAGCAGCTGGGGTGAAGCACCCCAGTCATGGCGCCGGCGTAGTAATGAGCAATGAGGCGTCAAATCACAAGCTGCACCTTTCCCGCAGTTAAGTTGGAGGGACGAAGCAACCATCATTTCACTCGTTGCTGAATCCGCTTCTCCCTCATCTTCTTCAACTTAACCACGTGTTGCTTCTGCCGTTGTACTGCCTCATGTGGGACGCAGATCGGCTTGGTAAAGCACTGACACGTGGGACCGCATGTTAGCAAACCGCCAGGACAACGTCCTCCGAAAATAAGAAGCCTAATCCTAGACTTACCAGGGGCTACGTAGCTACTACGTATACTTTCCATCTAATCTATATATGCCCCCCTGATTTTCAGGTGGGGTGGGCCTAATCCTCTCCTTTAATCCAATCAAATAGTCCCACATCACATCAGTTCGTAACTTTACGTAAACCATTACGTGGATGTAGCATTGCTCAAATAAGAAACCTCCCCCGCCATCCGCGCGGCAAAATCACCTCCTTTTTACTAATCTTGATTCTATAATTTTTTAGATCAATATAATTGAGATTTGTATAGATAGCACACAGGAGCAAAACCAAGTGGTACGGTTAAGGGCATCCACAATGTGTAGCCAAATGTGAAAATAGCTTTTGGCATTATGGGAACCATTGTGGACGGTGTTGCCAAAGCCAAAAAGATGGAACCGAAGTTCCCTGATTGATTGATTGAAGGAATAGAAAAATGCAATGTATCTCCTCTTTCTCCCATGCTTGGACGCATGTAGTACAGTATAGAGCACAGAGTCTACTCCCCTGTCCCTTCTATCACAAATCACAAAGCAGTGAGGCGTCAAATCACAAAAGCACGGACGAACCAACCATCATTTCACTCTTCGCTGACTCCGCTTCTCCATCGTCTTCTTCAAGAAACCATCTCACCGCACTAGTACTCCTAGTACTACTAGTAAAGGACTTCCTGGATGCAAATAAGGCGGTTGTCTCGGCTTGGAAGCGGCACTTGCGAACGACTTACCGTGGTCTCCCTCAATGGTGTTCTCCGTCGAACGCACTTCGCCAAACCACCAAAAAAATATCATCGACGTCACCGCAATGGGGAAGGAAGTCAAATATAGTTACTACCTCCATTTTTTTGTACACAAGGCCAGTATATCAAAATTACAATTTGCAAAGGGCCACTAACACTAATCAAGGCAAAATTGATGGGGTTAGCAACCAAGGACATTAATATCCCTTGCATGCATGCGGAAGTGAGAAGGTTGGTTTGCTTGGCGCTGCATTAAACAAGCGATGAGGAGTGAGATGGTTAGCTCTTTGGTCTTTGGAGAAAAAAATACGAATTAATTGACACGTGAAACGAGGATTTGTATCGATTAAATCCCACGAAGGAAAACCCCGCCTTTCTTTTTTAACACTAGTACTCCTAGTACGTACGTACTTATCCTGTTTGGGTCTAGGCCTTGCATTGCCAAACTTCGCCACACATTTTTGCCAAGCTTGCCTAAAGTTTTCAAAATGAGAAGGAGGTACACTTGCGCACGGCTGTCACGGTCGCACCGCACCCTCACACGGTCGCTCCTGCACGCCGCGGTCGCACCACACCCTCACACAGTCGCTCCTGCACGCCGCAAACCCAACCAAGGGAACGCACCCTCACTGACACGTGCTATCACATGTGAACAAACCAAACTCAGCCATCCTATCGCTGACACATAATTTTCGTTCATAGAGTATGTTTATCCAACCGCATGTTGGGGAGTATCCGTATGGCCCGTGCGGTGGTCTGTTGGGGAAGAAGAAGAGGTGAGGAAGAAGGAAGGAAGGGTTAGGAGACGTAGGATATTCATCCAACCGCCTGAAATGGTAGACTGACCCAAGTCAGGCGACTTGCATAACAAATATATGTTTTTACACAGCAAAAGATCCATAAAAACAACAACATAAAGAAAAACTATCACTGCTCGCGGAAAGAGACGGCCTCATCGTCTTTGGCTGCTGGCGCGAACCAGCCGTCGCTGCCGACGTGTGTCTCCGCACCGTGGTTGTCCTCGGCCTCCAGCTACTCATTCAAGCGGAGCGTGCGGGCACTCTGCACGGACGAGAGCACAGCCCGGTTCAAGTCGAGGACGTCTGGTTTCGCCTGCAGGAGGGCCTCGATGGCAGCGGCATCCGCGCGCTCCGCGTCGAGTCGAGCCTCCGCCGCCCAGTTCAAGTCCAGGACGTCCGGTTCCGCCTGCAGGAGGGCGTCGATGAGAGCGGCATCCGCGCGCTCTGCGTCGAGTCGAGCCTCTGCCGCCCGGTTCAAGTCCAGGACGTCCGGTTCCACCTACAGGAGGGCCTCAATGGCAGCGGCATCCGCGCGCTCCGTCTCAAGTTGAGCCTCCACCGCCCGGTTCACATCCACGACATCCGGTTCCGCCTGCAGGAGAGCCTCGATGGCAGCGGCATGCGCGCGCTCCACGCCGAGTTGAGCCTCTGCCTCCCGGTCCTCCTTTAGTATTGCCATGTTGAACCGCTGGTCCGCCTGCACCATGGGGGACTCGGACGCCGGCACGAAGTCGACGTCCATCGTCTCATACCCATCGGGGGCTTCTGCGTCGCGACCTCCGCCATGAACATTGGATCGGCTTCCTCCTCCTCGTAGCTTAGCTCCAGAGAACTCGGGGATTGGCCCGCCGCAAAGCGAGCTTGGGAATAGAGGTCTGTGGCGCCGACCGCCGCCGCGATTTCTGCGCGGCGCTCTGGCGTCAGCATCTTGTAGTAAGTGATCTTGCAGCGCACCATGGCTTTCCGGCGAACTAGGGGACGCCTGATGCGGGCTAGGGGATCAAAAGGTGGGGGAATGGGCTGGAGATTTGGTGTGGTTTTAGGGCAGTGGCTGGCGTAGGCCGAGCAGCGAAGGTTCTGGTGTGAATAGTGGTTCCGGTGACGACCGGTCAATCGGTTTTGACTGTACATTGCTCTTGGCACGTTCGCGTTGCAGCCCGGCACGCTGGACCCTCCACGTCGCTCACCAAATGGAACGCGCTTCTTCTTGCGTTTTCGTTCGCTTGTGGGACCACAGTTGAGAGCAAACCGACGTCCCTCCCCCTCCCCCGCCCGCGTCATTTATTATACCACCACTCCCTCCGTTTTATGTGGAGTAAATAAAAACAGAGGGAGTATACTACGGATGAGGATCCCCTGACGTGGCCGAACCCATTGAGTAACTGACATGCGGGGCCTAGCAAGCACGGGGTCCGCCAGTAAGTGACCGAAAGGGAGGGCAAGGCAGGGATACCTACGTCAGAGGATCCACTTCCACTATACTACTTTGACCAAATGTTAGAGTAATAATATATGACATGCAACTTACACAAACGTTAGAGTAATAATATATGACATGCAACTTACACAAAGCATACAGGGTCTAATGCGTTTTTCGAGGCTAACTTTGACCAAATGTTAGAGTAATAATATATGACATGCAACTTACACAAAGCATATGGTCAAATTCGTATGTGAAAGGAGTTTCCAATGATATAATTTTCACATTATACATCTCATGTGCTATTAATCTTGTCAATAATCAAATTGGAAACCATCTCGAGTATAAATCTAGGAGTATGTACGAATCTAACAATATTGATTGGGCGTTGTTGAATGTTGATACCTTTTTGATCAAAGTAGAGATACTTTGACTACACATAAAACTTATATGTAAACTAGAAAGGATAGGGGGAGTATATTGTATGTTCAAAAACGAAACGGACATTGAATACCCTTTATATATGATTTGCGGATGCTATGATCACCGGTTCAAAATTTTGAATCCGCCTTAGGTATCACGTGCCCCCACTCGTTCCCTCTCGATTTCATCTCGGGGTCTGGAGATCTATTGAAAGAGGACTAGGGGGATGGACTCGACTGGAGGGCGACATGATCGATGGGGAAGAGGGTTGGAGAGGAATGAGAAATAAGCAAACGCCACATGATTATACTTGAACGGCTCAAATAAACAATAAGTTGTCTCGCTTGGCCTACATAGTGAAAGGCCTAATGCGCAACGCGGAGCACTGACGCTCGAATATGGCCGGGAAAACAGGGAAACCGACATGTGGGGCACACCCGTCGGGACGACGTAGCGCAGACTAGTCCAATGGAGGAGCTGGCCCACGACCTCCTCGCCACCGACAACCGTTCATGTGGGTCGTTGGGGCCAACAACGGGGCGCAGCTCCAGCACCACCTCTGGACACGGCGACCGCGGTGAGCGACACGCTCATATCGTCGTTAGACACGGTCGGTTTCAGTGTGTTGAGGGTGGCGTTAGTGCTGTGGCAGGACCAACGGTATGTTTGGTTTGTGCCCAAGGTTGCCCCATCAAAGCATTGTGTAGCCAACATTTTGGTTGAGGTATTGGTTGCCCATGATTTGGCCGACATTGGCAAGAAAAATGAACTAGAGTTGGCTAGAGTTCATTGGCATGCCAAAGAAATGGCAACCATCCAAACAAAGACCAATCTTTGGGTCATGACCAAAATTTTGGTTGAGGTATTGGTTGCCCATGGTTTGGCCGACATTGGCAAGAAAAATGAACTAGAGTTGGCTAGAGTTCATTGGCATGCCAAAAAAATGGCAACCATCCAAACAAAGACCAATCTTTGGGTCATGACCAAAATTTTGGTAAGGTGCACTTTGGCCACAATCCAAACACACCACAACACCCGACTCGTCGAGGATGCACGGGGCGCCGCGACGCGTCCGCGGAGTGGTGTAGCGCGGCCAACTGCATCCTCTGGACCTGAGACCATGCCGGGTCATCTTTCTTTTTCAATGACATGCGGCGATCGCATGTGAGCAAAGGGCATCTCCAACATTGCCACGACCACAGCTGACTACCCTGGCACACCAAAACCCTCGTCCCTCGCGTCGTCGCGCGGTGCGTTCCTAGCCGGCGCCAGCTGCCCGCATTCATGCCGTCCGTTCGTATGTCGTCGTTAAGAGGCTCGGTGCCCGAGGAACCAACTCCGTCTACTTAATGACACACCAGGCCGCTTGGCCTCACCGGAATGCGCTACTTAAAGCGGCAACGCCCAGCTAACCTCCACACCATAGCGCATCGTCCTCCTACCTGGCACCACATCCGCCATGACCGCAAGTGTGAATGCTCTGCGGGAGAGCTTGTCTTCGGGGATGAAGCTCGAGGTCGCCGCCCTCACTCAAGTCGCCTCTCGCGACGCAATGGCGGCGTAGCCGGACGCGGACGTGACCACACAAGCGGTGGCCAAGTTGGCGGCCGACGACGGGAGCACCGTCATCCACGCGTCCTACTTGCCGCCGGCCAACGTCCGGCACCGCCGAGGTCGGGGACTCCTCCGAGGATGAGTAGGGCATGGGAGGCGGCAGGGCATGGTGTGCCAACTGGCCGGTCCGTATCCCGTGTTCTACTCTTCCTCGCCGAAGACCGCACCTTCACTTCACGGGTCTTGAACCCCGCCCCCGTACATAGAGATCGCAGATGGAGGACGTCGGTCGCCGCCGTAGAATAGGTTTAGGTCGGGTTTCTTTTATTTTTCTATCCTATAAAAGTTCAAAATGTAATGAAAATCTGCCGTGTTTGCATTAATCTCAGCCGGTGTATATGAACTTTCACAATAATATACATATTGTAGGAGTACTAGCAAGATGCCCGTGCGTTGCACGGAAGATCAAGATCTTGTGGGAGAAAAGGATGAACGAGGGAAAGCCTTATCTGCAAATGTGGAGAGGAGTGCGGGTAAATTGTCATAGTTTCCTTCCTATCCGTTAGATATAGATCAGACGGCCTATATTGCAGGATGGCAGGCACACCATCATCACCAACTCTGCTTTTTATTGAACCGAGACAAATCTAACATGCGAAGTAAAATAAACACATAGGGTCTATACATACACAAATTATCTTAGGCACTCCAATAGTACGTCCACTACACATTCACGCATTTCACATCTTTCTACATCTACGGGAACCTACGAAAGGGTTAACGTAAATTGCCTCTCTCTCTCCTCCCCTGATTTTCATGGTGGTGGGCCCCTCCCCCCCCAATCTAGAATCAACAGCTCACACGTTTCACATTACGTTAATTACGTAACTGGGATTACGTAGGTGTAGCATTATGTAACGCCCACGATGCAGCTATATCTCCCACGTGTCGAGGCATGACTTAGAGGCATAACCGCATTGTGGTTTTGTCGCAAGAAGGGTCATCTTCACACAATCCCATGTAATGAATAAGAATGGGATAACGAGAGTTGGCTTACAATCGCCACTTCACACAATACATAAATATAATTCATACATCATCCAAAATCCACACATAGACCGACTATGGTCAAATCCAAATGAAAATAAGATAACCCCAAAAGCTAGATCCCCGATCGTCCCAACTGGGCTCCACTACTGATCATCAGGAAAAGAAACATAGTAACGACCACGTTCCTCATCGAACTCCCACTTGAGCTCAGTTGCGTCATCTGCACTGGCATCGTCGGCACCTGCAACTGTTTTGGTAGAATCTGTGAGTCACGAGGACTCAGCAATCTCACACCCGCGAGATCAAGACTATTTAAGCATATAGGACAGGATGGTATAATGAGGTGGAGCTGCAGCAGGCACTAAGCATATATGGTGGCTAACATACGCAAGTGAGAGCGAGAAGAGAAGCAACGCACCGGTCGCGAAGCTAGAAATGCTCAAGAAGTGATCCTGAAACTACTTATGTTCATGCATAACTCAAACCGTGTTCACTTCCGGACTCCGCCGAGAAGAGACCATCACGGCTACACACGCGGTTGATATATTTTAATTAAGTCAAGCGACAAGTTCTCTACAACCGGACATTAACAAATTCCCATCTACCTCATAACCGCGGGCATGACTTTCGAAAGATAAAACCCTGCAGGGGTGTCCCAACTTAGCCCATTATAAGCTCTCGCGATCAACGAAGGATAAACCTTCTCCCAGGAAGACCTGGTCAGTCTCGGAATCCCGGTCTACAAGACATTTCGACAATGGTAAAACAAGACCAGCAAAGCCGCCCGAATGTGCCGACAAATCCCAATAGGAGCTGCACATATCTCGTTCTCAGGGCACACTGGATGAGCCAGACGTCGGGTTGTCATAGACCCTGGTTGCCCAGGGGGCGCCGGACATCACTCGGTTTGGGCCAGCACTCGAAGGAGCACTGGTCCGGGGGTTTAAATAAAGATGACCCTCGGGCTCGCGAAAACCCAAGGGAAAAGGCTTAGGTGGAAAATGGTAAAACCAAGGTTGGGCCTTGCTGGAGGAGTTTTATTCAAGGCGAACTGTCAAGGGGGTCCCATAAATCACCCAACCGCGTAAGGAACGCAAACTCAAGGAACATAATACCGGTATGACGGAAACTAGGGCGGCAAGAGTGGAACAAAACACCAGGCATAAGGCCGAGCCTTCCACCCTTTACCAAATATATACATGCATTAATTAAATAAGAGATATTGTGATATTCCAAAATATCCATGTTCCAACATGAAACCAACGTCAACTTCACCTGCAACTAGCAACGCTATAAGAAGGGCTGAGCAAAAGCGGTAACTTAGCCAAACAACGGTTTGCTAGGAAAGGATGGTTAGAGGCTTGACATGGCAATATGGGAGGCATGATATAGCAAGTGGTAGGAAACGCAGCATGGCAATAGAACGAACAACTAGCAAAGCAAAGATAGAAGTGATTTTGAGGGTATGGTCATCTTGCCTGCAAGGTTCTCAGAGTTGTCGAAAGCTTGATCCTCGTAAGCGTACTCAACAGGTTCCTCGTTCATGAACTCGTCTCCCGGCTCTACCCAAAACTAGAACACAAGCACGGAACCACAATCAATCACGGGAAATGCACAAGCAACATGATGCAAAACATGTATGATATGCGAGATATGATATGCGATGCGTATGCGTGCTCCGGAGGAAAAATGATGAACAAGGCAGTAACTTGGCAAACCAAGCATGCCACTGGAAAGACGAGGTGATTTCGGTCGAAATCAATATAAAGATCACCGGAAACGGATGCACGGTTTGCAAATGGCAAGCAAAACAAGAATGACTATTATGCAATTAACAGCATGATAGCACTTAGAATGCAACAAGCAACTATGCTACAACACTCCAACATAGCAACAAAGCATATGGAAGTAATCTACAGGAGATGCTGGACAACATATGAACATTGAGCTACGGCTAGATCACACCACAGCAGGTTCAAACAAGCATGGCAAAAGTGCAAAAGATAACAGGTTCACAGACTTGGTGAAATTACTGGACATGCCTGAAACAGCATCAGGTAGCAATGTTCAGAGCAAGAAATCAACATGCTACAGGAAATTAACATAACAAAACAAGGCATGGAATTAATCTACTAAATGCATAGGACAAAAGTACCTTACTGACCATAAGCCAAAAAGGACCAGAGATATGATGGCGACCATGTAAACATAGCAAGTTTCGTTAACAGGTTTCAGACTTACCAGAAAACAGAGCATGGCAGAAACAGTAATATGAAGGCATCTTGGTAAGCTTGATTCACTCACCACAAAGCAATGCATGACAAAACAAGCATACCTAAAGCAAGATGGCATGTTTATGAAGCTATCCATGGCAAGAGCAAATACATAGCAAGAATGGATCAACTACAACAACCTTGGCAAAATTGAATAACACGTAAACAATCTGCCAGGAACATTTTATAGCAGAAGTAGAGCAAGATTGAGTCATGCTAGGTCACTCCATAATTGCAAACAGGGGCATGGATGGATAGAGTGCAACTATATCTACAAAACATCCCTACTAAACATCACCAAAAGGAGCATGGATCTCTCTGTAGCCACATGGATACATAACAACAAAATAACAGCAGTCACAGACTTAGCAAAATTACCAAGTCCATGAAATCAGAAACACCACGAAGCCTAGTTTGCATGCGTGTGCCAGTCACCACATAGATCACAAAAATACATGGCATACACCTCTGTAAAGATGGCATGGTCCATTCCGAGAACGTTTAACACCCGCTCACGAAAAGGAACAAGAGGGGTGCGCCGGAGGAGGTGGGAGTGTCGGATTGCAAAACGGACAACGGGGAAAATGCTCGGATGCATGAGACAAACACATATGCAAATGAGATGCACATGATGACATGATATGAGATGCATGACATGAACAAAATGCAAAACGAAAAACAAAACCCAACCACGGGGGGAATATCATAACACATAGCCGAAAATGGCAAGAGTTGGAGTTACAAATATGGAACTTACATCCGGGGTGTTACAACACTCCACCACTACGAGAGGATCTCGTCCCGAGATCTAGGATTGAAAGAACTCCGGATATTCGGAACGGAGGTGGTCCTCGCATTCCCAGGTGGCTTCTCGGTCGGGATGGTGCGACCACTTCACTTTCAGGAATTTGATTGACTTGTTGCGAGTCTTGGGCTCAGTTTCTTCAAGAATAGCAACGGGGTGCTCATGATAAGACAGATCTTCTTGGATGTCAATCTCTTCGAAGTTGATGGTGCGCTCAGGATTCTTGAAGCACTTGCGGAGCTGTGACACGTGGAACACATCGTGCACGTTCGCGAAGTTGGAAGGAAGCTCAAGTTGATAGGCGAGGTCGCCTCTTTTGCCAATGATCTTGAAAGGACCCACGTATCTAGGGGCAAGCTTCCCTTTGATACCGAAGCGACGAGTGCCTTTCATTGGAGGGACGCGGAGGTAGACATGGTCTCCGATCTCAAAACCAAATCACGGTGCCTACTATCATAGTAACTCTTCTGGCGCGATTGCGCGGCTTTGAGATTTTCACGGATGACTTTACACATTTCTTCAGCCTCTGTGATTAAGTCATTGCCAAGAAGTTGGCGTTCACCAGTCTCTGACCAATTGAGAGGAGTACGACACTTTCTACCATATAGAATTTCGAATGGGGCCTTGCCCGAACTCGCTTGGAAGATGTTGTTGTAGGAGAATTCGGCATATGGAAGACAATCTTCCCATTTCATGCCAAAGGAAATGACACAAGACCTGAGCATATCTTCAAGAATTTGATTGACTCGCTCGACTTGGCCACTAGTTTGAGGATGGAAAGCTGTGCTGAAGCGAATGTTGGTACCCATGGCCTTCTGGAAGGAGTCCCAGAACTTAGAAGTGAAGATGCTTCCACGATCTGAAGAAATCAATTGTGGAATGCCGTGCAAGGAGACAATCCTGGAGGTGTATAGCTCTGCCAACTGAGCTGTTGTGATAGATTCTTTGATTGGAAGGAAATGAGCCACTTTAGTAAGCTTGTCGATGACAACGAAGATAGCATCATTTCCGCGCTTGGACTTGGGAAATCCAGTCACGAAGTCCATTTCGATATGATCAAACTTCCATTCTAGGATAGCAAGAGGTTGGAGGAGACCAGCTGGTCGTTGGTGTTCAGCTTTCACTCTTCGACAAACATCACATTCATTCACGAACTGAGCGATTTCTCGCTTCATTCGAGTCCACCAATACGACTGCTTGAGGTCATGGTACATCTTCGTACTTCCAGGATGAATGGAAAGAAGAGAATTGAGCGCCTCGTTCATAATGACTTTCCTTAGATCACCTTTAGGAACCACAATCGGTCCTCGAAGAATAAAGTGTCTCTGTCATCAATGCGATAGCACTTGTATTTGGAAAGACCCTTGTCAATACCATGTTTCACCTTCTTCACAATGTATCTAGGAGTTGTGCCTCACGTATTTGATCTTCCAAAGTAGGAGAGACTATGAGGTTGGCAAGAAAGACTTGAGGAACAACTTGGAGATTCAGCTTGCGGAAAGCTTCACAAAGATCCGGTTGGAATGGCTTGAGAATTAAGCTGTTGCAATAAGCCTTCCTGCTCAAAGCATCTGCAATGACATTGGCTTTGCCTGGAGTATATTCAATACTCGAATTGTACTCTTGAATCATTTCGACCCATCGAGTTTGCCTGAGGTTGAGGTTGGGCTGAGTGAAGATGTACTTGAGACTCTTGTGATCGGTGAATATGTCCACTTGTCTTCCCAACAAGAGATGTCTCCATGTTATTAATGCATGGACAACTGCCGCCCACTCAAGATCGTGAGTGTGGTAGTTCTTTTCGTTGGGCTTCAGTTGACGAGAGGTGTAGGCCACAACTTTCTTCTCTTGCATTAACACAGCATCGAGACCTTGAAGAGAAGCATCACAGAAAACTTTGAATGGCTTGGATTCGTCAGGAGGAGTCAAGACAGGAGCTGTGACGATTTTCTCTTTGAGAGTGTTGAAAGCAACGTCACACTCAGGAGACCAGGCATACTTCACATGCTTCTGGAGGAGGTTGGAAAGAGGCTTTGCAATCTTAGAGAAATTCTCAACGAATCTTCGGCAATATCTTGCAAGACCAAGAAAACTGCGAAGCTGCTTGACATTCTGAGGAGGTTCCCAATTCACAATTGCAGACACCTTCTCGGGATTAACAGCGATGCCCTTGGCAGAGATGATATGACCAAGGTAAAGAACTTCATCAAGCCAAAACTCACATTTTGAAAACTTCGCATAGAATTGATACTCTCTAAGCTTGTCGAGCACCAATCGCAAATGTTTGGCATGATCCTTCTTATTCTTGGAGAAGACCAATATATCATCGAGATACACCAGGACGAATTCATTGGTATAGGGGTTGAAGAAGAAATTCATCATCCGAGAGAATGTTGGAGGAGCATTGACAAGGCCGAAAGACATGACAGTATATTCATAAGAACCAAAGCTTGTTCTGAATGCTGTCTTGGGAATATCTTCTTCACGAAAGCGAATCTGATGATAACCCATACGAAGGTCAAGCTTGGAGAATACTTTAGCACCTTTGAGTTGCTCGAATAGCTCATTGATGTTAGGAAGTGGATACTTGTTCTTGATTGTCTTCTTGTTCAATGGACGGTAGTCGACACAAAGTCGGTCCATGCCATCCTTCTTCTGGACAAAAAGAACACCACAACCCCACGGAGATGAACTCGGTCTGATCAAACCCAGACGCTCTTGTTCATCGAGCTGTTTCTTCAATTCCTTCAGCTCCTTGGGTCCAAACTTGTATGGACGCTTGCAAACGGGTTCAGTGCCAGGCTCAAGATCGATAACGAACTCAACTGGCCGGTGAGGAGGCATACCCGGAAGCTCTTCTGGAAAGACATCTTGGTACTCACAAACGACTGGAATCTGAGAGATGGCATTCAACTCGCCCTTCTTATTGAGAGAAAAAAACCGAATGGTTTCATCACGAGCGGCATAAATGATAACATCCTCAGAAGAGTGTGTCAATTGAATTTCCCTGGTAGCACAATCAAGTTGAGCCTTGTTCTTAGAAAGCCAGTCCATCCCGAGAATAAGATCAATATCCGAGTCACCAAGAACAATTGGAGAAGACAGAAATTTATAGTTCCCCATCTTGATGGAAACATCCGGAACCATGGAGCTTGCGTTCATGAATTTACCCGGAGAGACAACTGATAACGGTCTAGGCAAATCTTGAAAAACCAACTCATGCTTGGATGCAAACGGTCTTGAGATGAAAGAAAGCGATGCACCAGTATCAAAAAGAACTTTTGCAGGAAAATCATTAACTGAGAGATTACCCATTATCACATCAGTAGAATCCTCCGCTTGAGTTGCATTCATCATGTTCACCTTTGCAGACTTGGGATTATGCTTCACCACTGCATTGCCGGAAGATCTCACGGGAGGAGGAGGCGGAAGGCGCCTTTGGTTGAAGCACTTGTTAGCATAGTGACCTTTCTGCTGACACTTGTTGCAAGTCACCTCTGAGAGTGGACGATGATAAGGAGCATTCGACTTTGGAGCTTGATTCTGAGACTTGTTCTGATAGCCAGATATGGATGAGTGGGAAGATCCATGACCACCTTTGTTCTTCTGCTGGTAAGGCTGACGAAACGGAGGAGGAGGAGGCAACCAGAACTTCTGTTGCTTAGCAGCCACTAGTGAGGAAGAAGAAGACTGGACTGCATCCCTGACTCTCTTCTTAGAAGCCTCACACTTGAGCTGAGCAGCCTCTTGCTTCAGTGCCATATTGTAGAAATCATCATACTTGGTCGGCTCAAAAAGCACGAGAGGCAATTGCAAATCTTCTCTGAGGCCACCTCTGAATTGATAGATCATGCTCTTTTCATCAGGAACATCTTGCTTAGCCAAGCGAGCGAGTTTCTGAAACTGAGTATTGTATTGATACACGGACATGCTGCCTTGCTTGAGATTGCGAAACTCCTCACGCTTACTCTCAACAACACTTTGTGGAATGTGGTGAGCTTTGAAGTCTCGGCGGAAATCATCCCAGGTAATCACACGACCTCCTCTGGAATCTTTGTATTGTTGATACCACTCGGCAGCTTGATCCTTGAGTTGAAAAGAAGCAAACTTGACAAAGTCCTCAGGCCTGACATTGCTACATTCGAAATGCTTGTTGATGTCCACGAGCCAATCATCGGCATCTGTGGCCTCGGCACAGCAGCTGAAAGACTTGGGCTGATTTGCAAGAAACTGGTTGAGGGTAGCGAAGTGAGGCTGATTGTCGCCTTGGCCTTGATTTCCTTTATTGCCTTGCCCTTGGGTGCGTTCTTGCAAGAGTTGTAAAATCATCTGAGCATTGGCGTTGGTGGCTGCCATGATAGCTTGCCATGCCTCCGGAGGCGGAGGTGGTGGCGGAGGGTTCGCCTGACTCCCTTCATTGCGTTCCGAATTCTGACGCATTGGCGGAGCCATCCTGAAGAGGGTGACATCCGTTAGCATCTTGATAGACAAATAGACAAGTTGAATCAACGGATAGAAATTGCAACATATAGTCTTCACAATAAACATTCGAACGAGGATGAACGAATGTATTCCATAGTAAATCATCACACTTCCATTAAGGTGAGAAGCCACTTGATAAGAGATTGATGAATAAAATAAAAAGGTACGAGTGGAACAAATAAATGGTAAGGATTACCCAATCACAAACCAAATATCTGCGGGAAGAAATGCTAAGAGCTACTTGAATTCCCACTATTAACTCCCGAAACTTTCTGGTTATGCAATCTGGTGTTGGGGATACAGGGGACACAAAATATATCACCCAAACTAGCAATCCCTAGATCCAGCTATATCCATCCGTCAACACATAACCAAGAAACCTTCGGAAACCGTGTACCTCAACCTTCAAAAAGCATCCGTTATACTAGTTACGGCAATACTCCCGAACTCCCGCCCCAGTACTGGGTGGCGTCGAGGTGATCTCACCAACAACTGCATAAAAGAGATTTTCGATGTCGGCGAAACTCAGGTATTCCAGAACTGCAACGATAAAATTGTGACGTCAACACCTCGGAGCTCAACTCCCCGGGACACTGCCACAACCCCTAAATGTCAGGAGGCACCAAGAACAATGTTCTCGTCACAAAACCATCGGAACGATTCTAAGATACCCGCGTGATCCTAAATTTTTTTAGTGAAATTTGAGGAGAGAAGAGTCAAAAGTTCTACGTCAGGAGGCCTCACCAGAGCGACGAAGGGACTGAGGAGTAAAAAGAATCCTACTCTCCGATATATATAATCCTAAGACTCAAAACATTTTTGTTCTAGACTCAACAACGCCAGCGATTCGATCAAGCAGGGGGCTCCTAAGTCGGGGATGGCTCTGATTACCAACTTGTAACGCCCACGATGCGGCTATATCTCCCACGTGTCGGGGCACGACTTAGAGGCATAACCGCATTGTGGTTTTGTCGCAAGAAGGGTCATCTTCACACAATCCCATGTAATGAACAAGAATGGGATAACGAGAGTTGGCTTACAATCGCCACTTCACACAATACATAAATATAATTCATACATCATCCAAAATCCACACATAGACCGACTACGGTCAAATCCAAATGAAGATAAGATAACCCCAAATGCTAGATCCCCGATCGTCCCAACTGGGCTCCACTACTGATCATCAGGAAAAGAAACATAGTAATGACCACGTTCCTCATCGAACTCCCACTTGAGCTCGGTTGCGTCATCTGCACTGGCATCGTCGGCACCTACAACTGTTTTGGTAGAATCTGTGAGTCACGAGGACTCAGCAATCTCACACCCGCGAGATCAAGACTATTTAAGCTTATAGGACAGGATGGTGTAATGAGGTGGAGCTGCAGCAGGCACTAAGCATATATGGTGGCTAACATACGCAAGTGAGAGCGAGAAGAGAAGCGACGCAACGGTCGCGAAGCTAGAAATGATCAAGAAGTGATCCTGAAACTACTTACGTTCATGCATAACTCAAACTGTGTTCACTTCCCGGACTCCGCCGAGAAGAGACCATCACGGCTACACACGCGGTTGATGTATTTTAATTAAGTCAAGTGACAAGTTCTCTACAACCGGACATTAACAAATTCCCATCTGCCTCATAACCGCGGGCACGGCTTTCGAAAGATAATACCCTGCAGGGGTGTCCCAACTTAGCCCATTATAAGCTCTCAGGGTCAACGAAGGATAAACCTTCTCCCAGGAAGACCCGGTCAGTCTCGGAATCCTGGTCTACAAGACATTTCGACAATGGTAAAACAAGACCAGCAAAGCCGCCCGAATGTGCCGACAAATCCCAATAGGAGCTGCACATATCTCGTTCTCAGGGCACACTGGATGAGCCAGACGTCGGGTTGGCATAGAGCCTGGTTGCCCAGGGGGCGCCGGACATCGCTCGGTTTGGGCCAGCACTCGAAGGAGCACTGGTCCGGGGGTTTAAATAAAGATGACCCTCGGGCTCGCGAAAACCCAAGGGAAAAGGCTTAGGTGGAAAATGGTAAAACCAAGGTCCGGGGGTTTAAATAAGCATGATAGCACTTAGAATGCAACAAGCAACTATGCTACAGCACTCCAACATAGCAACAAAGCATATGGCAGTAATCTACAGGAGATGCTGGACAACATATGAACATTGAGCTACGGCTAGATCACACCACAGCAGGTTCAAACAAGCATGGCAAAAGTGCAAAAGATAACAGGTTCACGGACTTGGTGAAATTACTGGACATGCCTGAAACAGCATCAGGTAGCAATGTTCAGAGCAAGAAATCAACATGCTACAGGAACTTAATATAACAAAACAAGGCATGGAATTAATCTACTAAATGCATAGGACAAAAGTACCTTACTGACCATAAACCAAAAAGGACCAGAAGATATGATGGCGACCATGTAAACATAGCAAGTTTCGTTAACAGGTTTCAGACTTACCAGAAAACATAGCATGGCAGAAACAGTAATATGAAGGCATCTTGGTAAGCTTGATTCACTCACCAAAAAGAAATGCATGACAAAACAAGCATACCTAAAGCAAGATGGCATGTTTATGAAGCTATCCATGACAAGAGAAAATACATAGCAAGAATGGATCAACTACAACAACCTTGGCAAAATTGAATAACACGTAAACAATCTGCCAGGAACATTTTATAGCAAAAGTAGAGCAAGATTGAGTCATGCTAGGTCACTCCATAATTGCAAACAGGGGCATGGATGGATAGAGTGCAACTATATGTACAAAACATCCCTACTGAACATCACCAAAAGGAGCATGGATCCCTCTATGGCCACATGGATACATAGCAACAAAATAACAGCAGTCACAGACTTGGCAAAATTACTAAGTCCATGAAATCAGAAACACCACGAAGCCTAGTTTGCATGCTTGTGCCAGTCACCACATAGATCACAAAAATACATGGCATACACCCCTGTAAAGATGGCATGGCTTACATCAAAACACATGTAGAGCTCCTACTCATAGGATGCACACATCAATTGCAACAAAAATAACAAACCACCAAGTTCTGATAAGTAACAACAGTTAACAGCAATTAGCACTCTTGCACCAGAGATTTGGGTCTCAAGATGGACTCAAATGAACATGGCACGATGGAAGGGCGACGAGGCCGGAGAGGGAGGAGACGGCGGGGCGCGTCGCCGGAGAGGGGGCACGGGCTCGGGGGCCGCGGGGAGGCGCGGTCGCGAGCGGCGCCAGCGATGGTGGCGACGGGCGGCCGGCGGTCGGCGGCGGGGACGGGCGCCGGCGCGGGCGGCGGGGCGCTGGAGGAGGAAGGAGGCGCGGGGCGTCGGGCGACGGGCTGGGAGGGCCTCCCGCGGGCTTCGCGGGCCGGCGGCGGGCGCCGGTGTACGGGCGACACGTGGCGGCGTCTGAGTGGCTGTGGGCGGCGGCGGCTGGTTCGTCCGGCGCCGGGCGGACCCGTCCGGCGGCGCGGAGGGAGCGGGGCTAGGGTTTGGACCCAGGATTTCGGAGGGGAAGGTGTTTATATAGGCATAGGGAGCTAGGAGACTCCAAATGGAGTGCGGTTTTCGCCCACACGATCGTGATCGAACGACCGAGATCATGGAGGGGACTTAGGTGGGTTTTGGGCTGTTTAGAGTGGTGTTTGCTGCAACACACAAAAGGACTTTGCGGTTACCCGGTTAACCGTTGGAGTGCCAAACGACCTCCAAATGGCACGAAACTTGACAGGTGGTCTACCAGTGGTATACCAAGGCCACTTGACAAGACTCGGTCCATTCCGAGAACGTTTAACACCCGCTCACGAAAAGAAACAAGAGGGGTGCGCCGGAGGAGGTGGGAGTGTCGGATTGCAAAACGGACAACGGGGAAAATGCTCGGTTGCATGAGACGAACACGTATGCAAATGAGATGCACATGATGACATGATATGAGATGCATGACATGAACAAAATGCAAAACGAAAAACAAAACCCAACCACGGAGGGAATATCATAACACATAGCCGAAAATGGCAAGAGTTGGAGTTACAAATATGGAGGTTACATCCGGGGTGTTACACATTACTCGTCCTAAAAAACCCAACTAAGCCAACCTCCCAGCATATCGCGCGGGAAAAGACCCGGCCGTGCCGTTTTAGTCGGGATTACCAGATTACTAGTAGTAGTATCAATGGATCGCGCGAAGCAACAAATTTTTTTTTTGAGGGGGCGAAGCACCTAGTTTAAAAGGAAAAAAGGCGGTACACTCACAGCACTCCTGTCGCGGTCGCATTGCACCCCACACACGTTCGGTCCTGCACACGGCTCACGCAAACAGAACGCGCTTCGGCTTGCCTCTTCACTGACACGTGGGACTGCACTTGGAGAAACCGACCATGCGCCAAACTCCCCCCGCCCACCCCGCGAAAATCCTCCCCCCCCCCCACACCCAAAAATTCCCCCCAAATCCGATTCAACCGCCCTTCGGCCAACTAGCCAATAATATTCCCCAAACCCCCCTCCCCCCTGTCCCCCTCCACTCCATTCGCTCCGCCAAAGCCGCCCACCCCGCCACGCCGATACGTCGGCGCCGCGGTTCGGCGATCCTCTCGCTCCCACAGTACGCTCTCGTAGACTGCCGTCCTCTAGCCGCGCCGCCACCTCTGGCTACGTTCTTGTGGAGATGCACGGCGGTCAGGTTCTCCCATGGTACGTGCATTCTAGACTGAGGCCCCGTTCATGTCGGTGTAGCGCTGAATGTTAGCTGATAGACGATGTTAATCTCACTGTTTGCCGAAGTAGTTTACTGTCAATATGCTCTGCTTAAGAAGCTTCCTTGCCCTGTTCTGCACTCAATCTGCTTAGCTGAGATGGCATGCCAAGGCCGATTAGTTGCTAAAATATCCTGCCATATATTTATTGTGACGTAGATTGCCATGGTCTAGTAGCCAATCTGTTAGGTGAAATAGCTCTACACCGTTTTATACTCGATCTTTGTTGCTGCGATGGCCTTCGATAGTTCGATGGCTGTGTGCTCGGCCTCATTGACTGCTGAAACAGCCTGCCATAATTTGGCACTCAAATCTGTTTACTGAATTAGCTTTACATATATTTCGTTACTTAGATCTGCTCGTCCAAATATCTTGACATAGCTTTAGACATCGACCTAGGTATTTTTTTCTGGACTTCATAAAAAAGCATATATGTTTTTCCTGTAATATCTAGTAGAAGAACTAATTTGTATGTCTAACAGATGGACATGACTTGGATAACTTCTGCTTGAAGATTCTCCGCTGCATATGTCGAGGGGGTTGAAAACTTCATGAACTTTATCAGAGCTGAGTACAGTGGTCCGAAATCAGATGTGCTCTGCCCGTGTAGCAGTTGTATGAATTCAGTTACAAGACCCCAGTCAACTGTGCAAAATCATCTACACTTGTATGGGATGTCGGTCACATATACTAGGTGGGTTCATCATGGTAAAGGTGTGAACGTCAATGTTATTGACTACGTGGAAGCAGCAGATCACCATCTTGATATGCCTGATGCTCAGGTGGAAGAGGAGGAGGAGGTGGTGGTGGCGGAGCCAGTGAGTTTGACCAACATTGAAACAATGCTACGAAATGCTCGTGCATTCCGTGAACTTTCACCTGCAGAAGAAAAATGGTGGGCCCGCATGTTGGAACAATGCAACGTTGTTGTCACCCCAGGAAATAAGCTGTCAGTATTCTCAGCTATGGTCACCTTTCTTCAGGTGAAGACATCTGAGCAGATGACCAACAAATCATTCGATGCGATGTTGGCTGCTTTCCGCGAATCTTTCCTAGATGCGTCTGAGCTGCCACACACCTACAGTAAAATGAAGAATTTCCTTCGTGTAGTTGGAATTGGATATGATATGATCCATGTTTGTAAGAATAATTGTGTTCTGTTCCGGAAGGATTATGCCAACTTAAGTGAATGCCCGAAATGCAAATCATCAAGATGGAAAGATGCGATGCTATGAAGAGGATTCCTCATAATGTTCTGAGACATTTTCCAATTATACCAAGATTACATAGGTTGTTTCATGATGCTGAAACAAGAGAGGATGTACTATGGCATTCTAGGAACCAGGAGTACAGAGAGCGTCGATGAGAGCGGCATCCGCGCGCTCTACGTCGAGTCGAGCCTCTGCCGCCCGGTTCAAGTCCAGGACGTCCGGTTCCGCCTACAGGAGGGCCTCGATGGCAGCGGCATCCGCGCGCTCCGTCTCAAGTTGAGCCTCCACCGCCCGGTTCACATCCACGACATCCGGTTCCGCCTGCAGGAGAGCCTCGATGGCAGCGGCATGCGCGCGCTCCGCGTCGAGTTGAGCCTCTGCCTCCCGGTCCTCCTTTAGTATTGCCATGTTGAACCGCTGGTCCGCCTGCACCATGGGGGACTCGGACGCCGGCACGAAGTCGACGTCCATCGTCTCATACCCATCGGGGGCTTCTGCGTCGCGACCTCCGCCATGAACATTGGATCGGCTTCCTCCTCCTCGTAGCTTAGCTCCAGAGAACTCGGGGATTGGCCCGCCGCAAAGCGAGCTTGGGAACAGAGGTCTGTGGCGCCGACCGCCGCCGCGATTTCTGCGCGGCGCTCTGGCGTCAGCATCTTGTAGTAAGTGATCTTGCAGCGCACCATGGCTTTCCGGCGAACTAGGGGACGCCTGATGCGGGCTAGGGGATCGAAAGGTGGGGGAATGGGCTGCAGATTTGGTGTGGTTTTAGGGTAGTGGCTGGCGTAGGCCGAGCAGCGAAGGTTCTGGTGTGAATAGTGGTTCCGGTGACGACCGGTCAATCGGTTTTGACTGTACATCGCTCTTGTCACGTTCGCGTTGCAGCCCGGCACGCTGGACCCTCCACGTCGCTCACCAAATGGAACGCGCTTCTTCTTGCGTTTTCGCTCGCTTGTGGGACCACAGTTGAGAGCAAACCGACGTCCCTCCCCCTCCCCCGCCCGCGTCATTTATTATACCACCACTCCCTCCGTTTTATGCGGAGTAAATAAAAACAGAGGGAGTATACTACGGATGAGGATCCCCTGACGTGGCCGAACCCATTGAGTAACTGACATGCGGGGCCTAGCAAGCATGGGGTCCGCCAGTAAGTGACCGAAAGGGAGGGCAAGGCAGGGATACCTACGTCAGAGGATCCACTTCCACTATACTACTTTGACCAAATGTTAGAGTAATAATATATGACATGCAACTTACACAAACGTTAGAGTAATAATATATGACATGCAACTTACACAAAGCATACAGGGTCTAATGCGTTTTTCGAGGCTAACTTTGACCAAATGTTAGAGTAATAATATATGACATGCAACTTACACAAAGCATACGGTCAAATTCGTATGTGAAAGGAGTTTCCAATGATATAATTTTCACATTATACATCTCATGTGCTATTAATCTTGTCAATAATCAAATTGGAAACCATCTCGAGTATAAATCTAGGAGTATGTACGAATCTAACAATATTGATTGGGCGTTGTTGAATGTTGATACCTTTTTGATCAAAGTAGAGATACTTTGACTACACATAAAACTTATATGTAAACTAGAAAGGATAGGGGGAGTATATTGTATGTTCAAAAACGAAACGGACATTGAATACCCTTTATATATGATTTGCGGATGCTATGATCACCGGTTCAAAATTTTGAATCCGCCTTAGGTATCACGTGCCCCCACTCGTTCCCTCTCGATTTCATCTCGGGGTCTGGAGATCTATTGAAAGAGGACTAGGGGGATGGACTCGACTGGAGGGCGACATGATCGATGGGGAAGAGGGTTGGAGAGGAATGAGAAATAAGCAAACGCCACATGATTATACTTGAACGGCTCAAATAAACAATAAGTTGTCTCGCTTGGCCTACATAGTGAAAGGCCTAATGCGCAACGCGGAGCACTGACGCTTGAATATGGCCGGGAAAACAGGGAAACCGACATGTGGGGCACACCCGTCGGGACGACGTAGCGCAGACTAGTCCAATGGAGGAGCTGGCCCACGACCTCCTCGCCACCGACAACCGTTCATGTGGGTCGTTGGGGCCAACAACGGGGCGCAGCTCCAGCACCACCTCTGGACACGGCGACCGCGGTGAGTGACACGCTCATATCGTCGTTAGACACGGTCGGTTTCAGTGTGTTGAGGGTGGCGTTACTGCTGTGGCAGGACCAACGGTATGTTTGGTTTGTGCCCAAGGTTGCCCCATCAAAGCATTGGGTAGCCAACATTTTGGTTGAGGTATTGGTTGCCCATGATTTGGCCGACATTGGCAAGAAAAATGAACTAGAGTTGGCTAGAGTTCATTGGCATGCCAAAGAAATGGCAACCATCCAAACAAAGACCAATCTTTGGGTCATGACCAAAATTTTGGTTGAGGTATTGGTTGCCCATGATTTGGCCGACATTGGCAAGAAAAATGAACTAGAGTTGGCTAGAGTTCATTGGCATGCCAAAAAAATGGCAACCATCCAAACAAAGACCAATCTTTGGGTCATGACCAAAATTTTGGTAAGGTGCACTTTGGCCACAATCCAAACACACCCCAACACCCGACTCGTCAAGGATGCACGGGGCGCCGCGACGCGTCCGCGGAGTGGTGTAGCGTGGCCAACTGCATCCTCTGGACCTGAGACCATGCCGGGTCGTCTTTCTTTTTCAATGACATGCAGGGATCACATGTGAGCAAAGGGCATCTCCAACGTTGCCACGACCGCAGCTGACTACCCTGGCACACCAAAACCCTCGTCCCTCGCGTCGTCGCGCGGTGCGTTCCTAGCCGGCGCCAGCTGCCCGCATTCATGCCGTCCGTTCGTATGTCGTCGTTAAGAGGCTCGGTGCCCGAGGAACCAACTCCGTCGACTTAATGACACACCCGGCCGCTTGGCCTCACCGGAATGCGCTACTTAAAGCGGCAACGCCCAGCTAACCTCCACACCATAGCGCATCGTCCTCCTACCTGGCACCACATCCGCCATGACCGCAAGTGCGAATGCTCTGCGGGAGAGCTTGTCTTCGGGGATGAAGCTCGAGGTCGCCGCACTCAATCAAGTCGCCTCTCGCGACGCAATAACGGCGTAGCCGGACGCGGACGTGACCACACAAGCGGTGGCCAAGTTGGCGGCCGACGACGGGAGCACCGTCATCCACGCGTCCTACTTGCCGCCGGCCAACGTCCGGCACCGCCGAGGTCGGGGACTCCTCCGAGGATGAGTAGGGCATGGGAGGCGGCAGGGCATGGTGTGCCAACTGGCTGGTCCGTATCCCGTGTTCTACTCTTCCTCGCCGGAGACCGCACCTTCACTTCACTGGTCTTGAACCCCGCCCCCGTACATAGATATCGCAGATGGAGGACGTCGGTCGCCGCCGTAGAATAGGTTTAGGGTCGGGTTTCTTTTATTTTTCTGTCCTATAAAAGTTCAAAATGTAATGAAAATCTGCCGTGTTTGCATTAATCTCGGCCGGTGTATATGAACTTTCACAATAATATACATATTGTAGGAGTACTAGCAAGATGCCCGTGCGTTGCACGGAAGATCAAGATCTTGTGGGAGAAAAGGATCAAAGAGGGAAAGCCTTATCTGCAAATGTGGAGAGGAGTGCGGGTAAATTGTCATAGTTTCCTTCCTATCCGTTAGATATAGATCAGACGGCCTATATTGCAGGATGACAGGCACACCATCATCACCAACTCTGCTTTTTATTGAACCGAGACAAATCTAACATGCGAAGTAAAATAAACACATAGGGTCTATACATACACAAATTATCTTAGGCACTCCAATAGTACGTCCACTACACATTCACGCATTTCACATCTTTCTACATCTACGGGAACCTACGAAAGGGTTAACGTAAATTGCCTCTCTCTCTCCTCCCCTGATTTTCATGGTGGTGGGCCCCTCCCCCCCCCCCCCAATCTACAATCAACAGCTCACACGTTTCACATTACGTTAATTACGTAACTGGGATTACGTAGGTGTAGCATTATGTAACGCCCACGATGCGGCTATATCTCCCACGTGTCGAGGCATGACTTAGAGGCATAACCGCATTGTGGTTTTGTCGCAAGAAGGGTCATCTTCACACAATCCCATGTAATGAATAAGAATGGGATAACGAGAGTTGGCTTACAATCGCCACTTCACACAATACATAATTATAATTCATACATCATCCAAAATCCACACACAGACCGACTATGGTCAAATCCAAATGAAAATAAGATAACCCCAAAAGCTAGATCCCCGATCGTCCCAACTGGGCTCCACTACTGATCATCAGGAAAAGAAACATAGTAACGACCACGTTCCTCATCGAACTCCCACTTGAGCTCAGTTGCGTCATCTGCACTGGCATCGTCGGCACCTGCAACTGTTTTGGTAGAATCTGTGAGTCACGAGGACTCAGCAATCTCACACCCGCGAGATCAAGACTATTTAAGCTTATAGGACAGGATGGTATAATGAGGTGGAGCTGCAGCAGGCACTAAGCATATATGGTGGCTAACATACGCAAGTGAGAGCGAGAAGAGAAGCAACGCACTGGTCGCGAAGCTAGAAATGATCAAGAAGTGATCCTGAAACTACTTATGTTCATGCATAACTCAAACCGTGTTCACTTCCGGACTCCGCCGAGAAGAGACCATCACGGCTACACACGCGGTTGATATATTTTAATTAAGTCAAGCGACAAGTTCTATACAACCGGACATTAACAAATTCCCATCTACCTCATAACCGCGGGCACGACTTTCGAAAGATAATACCCTGCAGGGGTGTCCCAACTTAGCCCATTATAAGCTCTCACGATCAACGAAGGATAAACCTTCTCCCAGGAAGACCTGGTCAGTCTCGGAATCCCGGTCTACAAGACATTTCGACAATGGTAAAACAAGACCAGCAAAGCCGCCCGAATGTGCCGACAAATCCCAATAGGAGCTGCACATATCTCGTTCTCAGGGCACACTGGATGAGCCAGACGTCGGGTTGGCATAGACCCTGGTTGCCCAGGGGGCGCCGGACATCGCTCGGTTTGGGCCAGCACTCGAAGGAGCACTGGTCCGGGGGTTTAAATAAAGATGACCCTCGGGCTCGCGAAAACCCAAGGGAAAAGGCTTAGGTGGAAAATGGTAAAACCAAGGTTGGGCCTTGCTGGAGGAGTTTTATTCAAGGCGAACTGTCAAGGGGGTCCCATAAATCACCCAACCGCGTAAGGAACGCAAACTCAAGGAACATAATACCGGTATGACGGAAACTAGGGCGGCAAGAGTGGAACAAAACACCAGGCATAAGGCCGAGCCTTCCACCCATTACCAAATATATACATGCATTAATTAAATAAGAGATATTGTGATATTCCAAAATATCCATGTTCCAACATGGAACCAACGTCAACTTCACCTGCAACTAGCAACGCTATAAGAAGGGCTGAGCAAAAGCGGTAACTTAGCCAAACAATGGTTTGCTAGGAAAGGATGGTTAGAGGCTTGACATGGCAATATGGGAGGCATGATATAGCAAGTGGTAGGAAACGCAGCATGGCAATAGAACGAACAACTAGCAAAGCAAAGATAGAAGTGATTTTGAGGGTTTGCAAATGGCAAGCAAAACAAGAATGACTCTATTATGCAATTAACAGCATGATAGCACTTAGAATGCAACAAGCAACTATGCTACAACACTCCAACATAGCAACAAAGCATATGGCAGTAATCTACAGGAGATGCTGGACAACATATGAACATTGAGCTACGGCTAGATCACACCACAGCAGGTTCAAACAAGCATGGCAAAAGTGCAAAAGATAACAGGTTCACAGACTTGGTGAAATTACTGGACATGCCTGAAACAGCATCAGGTAGCAATGTTCAGAGCAAGAAATCAACATGCTACAGGAACTTAACATAACAAAACAAGGCATGGAATTAATCTACTAAATGCATAGGACAAAAGTACCTTACTGACCATAAGCCAAAAAGGACCAGAAGATATGATGGCGACCATGTAAACATAGCAAGTTTCGTTAACAGGTTTCAGACTTACCAGAAAACATAGCATGGCAGAAACAGTAATATGAAGGCATCTTGGTAAGCTTGATTCACTCACCACAAAGCAATGCATGACAAAACAAGCATACCTAAAGCAAGATGGCATGTTTATGAAGCTATCCATGACAAGAGAAAATACATAGCAAGAATGGATCAACTACAACAACCTTGGCAAAATTGAATAACACGTAAACAATCTGCCAGGAACATTTTATAGCAAAAGTAGAGCAAGATTGAGTCATGCTAGGTTACTCCATAATTGCAAACAGGGGCATGGATGGATAGAGTGCAACTATATCTACAAAACATCCCTACTGAACATCACCAAAAGGAGCATGGATCCCTCTATGGCCACATGGATACATAGCAACAAAATAACAGCAGTCACAGACTTGGCAAAATTACTAAGTCCATGAAATCAGAAACACCACGAAGCCTAGTTTGCATGCTTGTGCCAGTCACCACATAGATCACAAAAATACATGGCATACACCCCTGTAAAGATGGCATGGCATACATCAAAACACATGTAGAGCTCCTACTCATAGGATGCACACATCAATTGCAACAAAAATAACAAACCACCAAGTTCTGATAAGTAACAACAGTTAACAGCAATTAGCACTCTTGCACCAGAGATTTGGGTATCAAGATGGACTCAAATGAACATGGCACGATGGAAGGGCGACGAGGCCGGAGAGGGAGGAGACGGCGGGGCGCGTCGCCGGAGAGGGGGCACGGGCTCGGGGGCCGCGGGGAGGCGCGGTCGCGAGCGGCGCCAGCGATGGTGGCGACGGGCGGCCGGCGGTCGGCGGCGGGGACGGGCGCCGGCGCGGGCGGCGGGGCGCTGGAGGAGGAAGGAGGCGCGGGGCGTCGGGCGACGGGCTGGGAGGGCCTCCCGCGGGCTTCGCGGGCCGGCGGCGGGCGCCGGTGTACGGGCGACACGTGGCGGCGTCTGAGTGGCTGTGGGCGGCGGCGGCTGGTTCGTCCGGCGCCGGGCGGACCCGTCCGGCGGCGCGGAGGGAGCGGGGCTAGGGTTTGGACCCAGGATTTCGGAGGGGAAGGTGTTTATATAGGCATAGGGAGCTAGGAGACTCCAAATGGAGTGCGGTTTTCGCCCACACGATCGTGATCGAACGACCGAGAGCATGGAGGGGACTTAGGTGGGTTTTGGGCTGTTTAGAGTGGTGTTTGCTGCAACACACAAAAGGACTTTGCGGTTACCCGGTTAACCGTTGGAGTGCCAAACGACCTCCAAATGGCACGAAACTTGACAGGTGGTCTACCAGTGGTATACCAAGGCCACTTGACAAGACTCGGTCCATTCCGAGAACGTTTAACACCCGCTCACGAAAAGAAACAAGAGGGGTGCGCCGGAGGAGGTGGGAGTGTCGGATTGCAAAACGGACAACGGGGAAAATGCTCGGTTGCATGAGACGAACACGTATGCAAATGAGATGCACATGATGACATGATATGAGATGCATGACATGAACAAAATGCAAAACGAAAAACAAAACCCAACCACGGAGGGAATATCATAACACATAGCCGAAAATGGCAAGAGTTGGAGTTACAAATATGGAAGTTACATCCGGGGTGTTACACATTACTCGTCCTAAAAAACCCAACTAAGCCAACCTCCCAGCATATCGCGCGGGAAAAGACCCGGCCGTGCCGTTTTAGTCGGGATTACCAGATTACTAGTAGTAGTATCAATGGATCGCGCGAAGCAACAAATTTTTTTTTTGAGGGGGCGAAGCACCTAGTTTAAAAGGAAAAAAGGCGGTACACTCACAGCACTCCTGTCGCGGTCGCATTGCACCCCACACACGTTCGGTCCTGCACACGGCTCACGCAAACAGAACGCGCTTCGGCTTGCCTCTTCACTGACACGTGGGACTGCACTTGGAGAAACCGACCATGCGCCAAACTCCCCCCGCCCACCCCGCGAAAATCCTCCCAAATCCGATTCAACCGCCCTTCGGCCAACTAGCCAATAATATTCCCCAAACCCCCCTCCCCCCTGTCCCCCTCCACTCCATTCGCTCCGCCAAAGCCGCCCACCCCGCCGCGCCGATACGTCGGCGCCGCGGTTCGGCGATCCTCTCGCTCCCACAGTACGCTCTCGTAGACTGCCGTCCTCTAGCCGCGCCGCCACCTCTGGCTACGTTATTGTGGAGATGCACGGCGGTCAGGTTCTCCCACGGTACGTGCATTCTAGACTGAGGCCCCGTTCTTGTCGGTGTAGCGCTGAATGTTAGCTGATAGACGATGTTAATCTCACTGTTTGCCGAAGTAGTTTACTGTCAATATGCTCTGCTTAAGAAGCTTCCTTGCCCTGTTCTGCACTCAATCTGCTTAGCTGAGATGGCATGCCAAGGCCGATTAGTTGCTAAAATATCCTGCCATATATTTATTGTGACGTAGATTGCCATGGTCTAGTAGCCAATCTGTTAGGTGAAATAGCTCTACACCGTTTTATACTCGATCTTTGTTGCTGTGATGGCCTTCGATAGTTCGATGGCTGTGTGCTCGGCCTCATTGACTGCTGAAACAGCCTGCCATAATTTGGCACTCAAATCTGTTTACTGAATTAGCTTTACATATATTTCGTTACATAGATCTGCTCGTCCAAATATCTTGACATAGCTTTAGACAACGACCTAGGTATTTTTTTCTGGACTTCATAAAAAAGCATATATGTTTTTCCTGTAATATCTAGTAGAAGAACTAATTTGTATGTCTAACAGATGGACATGACTTGGATAACTTCTGCTTGAAGATTCTCCGCTGCATATGTCGAGGGGGTTGAAAACTTCATGAACTTTATCAGAGCTGAGTACAGTGGTCCGAAATCAGATGTGCTCTGCCCGTGTAGCAGTTGTATGAATTCAGTTACAAGACCCCAGTCAACTGTGCAAAATCATCTACACTTGTATGGGATGTCGGTCACATATACTAGGTGGGTTCATCATGGTAAAGGTGTGAACGTCAATGTTATTGACTACGTGGAAGCAGCAGATCACCATCTTGATATGCCTGATGCTCAGGTGGAAGAGGAGGAGGAGGTGGTGGTGGCGGAGCCAGTGAGTTTGACCAACATTGAAACAATGCTACGAAATGCTCGTGCATTCCGTGAACTTTCACCTGCAGAAGAAAAATGGTGGGCCCGCATGTTGGAACAATGCAACGTTGCTGTCACCCCAGGAAATAAGCTGTCAGTATTCTCAGCTATGGTCACCTTTCTTCAGGTGAAGACATCTGAGCAGATGACCAACAAATCATTCGATGCGATGTTGGCTGCTTTCCGCGAATCTTTCCTAGATGCGTCTGAGCTGCCACACACCTACAGTAAAATGAAGAATTTCCTTCGTGTAGTTGGAATTGGATATGATATGATCCATGTTTGTAAGAATAATTGTGTTCTGTTCCGGAAGGATTATGCCAACTTAAGTGAATGCCCGAAATGCAAATCATCAAGATGGAAAGATGGCGATGCTATGAAGAGGATTCCTCATAATGTTCTAAGACATTTTCCAATTATACCAAGATTGCATAGGTTGTTTCATGATGCTGAAACAAGAGAGGATGTACTATGGCATTCTAGGAACCAGGAGTACAGAGATCAGAATCTAATGAGCCATCCATCTCATGGTAGTGAGTGGAAAAGCTTCAATGATAAACACAAAGAGTTTGCTGCTGACCCGAGACACATTAGACTTGGCTTAGCTTCAGATGGATTTAACCCATTTGGCCACCAGAGCGCCTCATATAGCATGTGGCCAGTGCTTGTTATCCCTTACAACATGCCTCCAAATGTCTGCACCAAAGAATCAAACTACATGATGGCCTTGCTCATCCCAGGTCCAAAAAGTCCTGGAAAGGATTTTGATTTGTTCATGGAGCCTCTTGTGGAGTAACTTCAACAGCTATGGAAGGGTGTTCTCACTCGAGACCTATATAGCAGCCCACCAGCTGATTTCTTTCTGCGTGCTATTATAATTTGGTGCATCCATGATTATCCAGCTTTGGGCACTATGTCAGGGCGAACGACACATGGTTACAATGCATGTGTTCGCTGTGACAGGAATCCGCTGTCATACGCAATACTTAGCAAGATCTGTTACATTGGACACCGCTGTTTCCTTGCCAAGGACAAGCCGCATCCTAGAAAATACCGAAGACATGTGTTCAATGCAAAGCATGAAAACAGTGATGTGCCAAAGAGGCTCACCGCCGATGAGTTGCACGTGGAATTAGAGAATGTCAGGCATATTACACCAGGAAACCATCCTGGTAATGGTAGCGGGAAAAGGAAGCATGGCAGGGTAGAAGAGAGATTATTGTTTACCCGCAGGTCCACTTTGTGGGACTTGGAGTATTGGAAAGATTTGGACCTGCGGCATAATCTTGATGTGATGCACATTGAGAAAAATATATGTGACAACATTATCGGCACACTTCTTAATATTGAAGGCAAGACGAAAGATACCTTAAAATCTAGGATTGATTTGACACACCTGGGTATCAGAAAGGATTTGCAGGTGCAAGATGAAGGTAAACCACGGGATATGGCACCAGCTGTGTACGTCTTGGACAAGGTAAAAAGAAAAGAATTCTGCGAGGTCCTGTCACGTGTGAGATTCCCACATGGATTTGCTTCCAACCCTGAAAGGAGAGTCAGTGCAGATGGAAACAAGGTACAAGGCTTGAAAACTCATGACTGCCACATCCTACTTCAAAGGGTTTTACCTGTTATCCTTAGAGGATTGGGCCGCCCTAACTTATACAGAGCAGTTGCAGAGTTGGGGCAATTCTTCAAGGAACTCTGCAGTAGGAATATCAGGATAGATGCTTTGGAGCGTCTTAGAGACAAGATACCAACTATCATATGCGACCTTGAGAAGATATATCCTCCAGCCTTCTTTGATGTGATGATGCATTTGGCTGTTCATCTACCTGATGAGGCACTACTTAGAGGTCCAGTACAGTATGGCTGGATGTACCCTATTGAAAGGCGGCTAGGCACTTTCAAGGGCTATGTTAGGAACAGAGCTAGACCCGAGGGTTCCATTGCAGAGGCCTACATTGCTACAGAAGTGTTGACATTCTGCTCAAAATACATTGAAACAGCTGATCAGCTTAGCAAAGAGGTGGGTGAAGACAATCCCGGGCTCAATGTTTTCGATTATTCTATTCGAGTTATAGGGAAGAGTCGACAAGAGGACAAACCTAAAGATTTGGACAAAATGGTTTGGTATGTGTTGAATAACTGTCCTGAGATACTACCTTATATCAAGTAAGTGCAGTACTGCAGCTTATACATCGTAATCTACTAAACTTGCAGCACATTCTTATATATTTAGATGTTTGACGCGATCACTATGTTGTGCAGCATCTACAAAGAGGAGTTACTGCCGCAAAATCCAGGAAACATTGACAAACTGGTTATGGCAGGATTTGCGAAATGGTTCAAGAACCATGCAAGCTTTTGAAGTGCACTGTCAGTTTTTTTAATATATTGAGTACATAAGATGATCAGCTTGTCTATTTTCTAACCATAGGTTAAGAAGATGCGGGAGGATGGGCATGCAGTTGATGATGCCCTTTACTCACTAGCAATGGGTCCTGATACTCGGGTAAGACATTATGAATCTTGCGTTGTTGGAGATGTGCGCTACAACACCCTTGCACGAGACGAAGGAAGGAAGACACAAAACAGTGCCATCATGAGCACGGATACGTATGACAAAGAGACAACTGAAATGTATGCTAACATAACAGACATTGTTCAGTTGGAGTATATCTCCAGTTTCTAGGATCATCGGTGTGTGGTTCTATTGTGCTGTCGTTCGTATAACCTGTTTTCCAGGATCGCAAAACCCAGAGCTGATGATTATTTCAAATCCATCAATGTCAAGGTGGCGTACCAGACCAACGAGCCTTTTATTTTGGCAAATCAAGCAACACAGATATTTTTCTTGGGAGACACATTTGCACGTAGCGATGACTGGAGAGTATTGCAAAGGTTTGAGCAGAGGAATTTGTTTAATGAAGTTGCACAACAAGATGATGCTTACACTGCTCCTGATGTACAAGATAACACAGATGTTCCTAATATCTTTGAGAACCATCACGTCAATGACGCCGGCGAAAAGATTGCCTCTCGTGCTGTGGACACACAAGAGTTGATCAAGAAGAAGCCAACGTTCTAGGACGTTGAGGACGAAGAAGAAGATGACACCGTGGGGAATTACGATTCAGACTGATACACATGGCGAAGATGTTGACGCTGCTGCTGCGGATGATGATTACATTGCTTTTGTCGTATTTGCTTGTCAGAAGACGTTTTTTTATCTACTATGTGAAATTGTGTTTGCTATGACAACTGAAACCTGATGAACATGTTGTTTAGTATTTTGCTGTGAGAACATCACTTGTTATGTATGCTGATTTGTGTTTGGTGATTGTATGACAACTAAAACATGATGACATTGTTGTTTAGTTGTACACATATTTGGCTGTGAAACTTGAATTTGATGACATAGTTTGCTGTTGGACTGCAATTTGCTCAACGTCTTCGAATGAGAACAAAGCTGACCTGACAGGGCCTCTGCTATTTATTTATTTATATGAGCAAAAGGGGATACCCCCTGATTTCCGTTAACAGAAATCATTAGATGTTCACAACACTACACCCAGCCTGCTACACAAGTTTCATTCATTACTAGTTTCAGCAAAGTGCTCATGTCGTAGCCACTGAATACATCACGAGTGCTACATACACTGCAAATAAAGAGACAATCATCCTACAGAGCACATCGATTTTGCCCATTATCTTCACAAGCTCTTTCATCTCCTCATTGCTGTCAAGGCCGTTCAGCAGCTGTTGCTTGGCCATGATCAGAGGAGCTACATCTTTAACCTTCTGCTCTGCATCTTCCTCTTCTGTCGTTCCTTCAGTTACTTGTCCAACACCCCAACCTGCTGGTGTTGGGATTCCTCGGCTAACCAAATAATCAGCGTAGTTGCATTCCCCCACATCAGCAACTTCCCAGAAATACAAATCACACGAATCTTCCCTTTTCTGCACGAATCAAATTGGAAGATCATCAACCAAACTATTAAAAAAACAGCAACTGAAAGCAACAGAACAACACTTCAACATATTATTACCCCATGATTCGGGCATTTGTAGAAGACTCGGCCAGGGTTGCGGATTGTGGTTGAGACGCGACGGATGACTCTGCGTGATTTGCAGCAGTGGCACCACACCAACGGCAGCGGGTTGCGATGAGCAATCGGCTGCGGTGCGCGTGCCGGCGGGGGTGTGATGAGACCCACAGGCGATGGTATGGGTGGCGACTTGGCGCATATCTGGTTGTTGCCTGCTGAAGAGCTGGTGGACGAGCAACCAGCGGACATGGTTGCTGCGGCCAGAGCTTCTGATGCTAGGCAGAGTAAGTAGAGAAGAGGAGAAGCAAACGTTGGATATGCCAGTTTCATTACTTGTAGAGTAACATAGCACCATATATAGTCATAGTCTAGGTTTGGATTCGAACCAGCTACAGGAGGGACCTCCTTGTTTTGCGAAAAAAAATATTTCTCCACTTGACAGCTGGGACCCACCGGCTGTATCTTCGCACGGAAGGAAGTGCCTCCTTGTTTTGCGAAAAAATTTATTCATCCCGTTGACAGCTGGGACCCGTCAGATTTGGTGACTGACTTGTGGGCCCACTAAGCGGACGTGTACGCACAGCTTGGTCAACTTAATCAACAAATGATTCTAGCAGCTGGACCGTTGGATGTTAATCCAACAGCCGTGCTCCTTCTTCAACCTCTGTTCTTGCTCCTGTCTCCCGTGGGCGGCACCGCGGCTGTGCTGCCGTGCACCCAAACCAGTGAAGTTTCCCACTCCTCTCCATCTGCGACTCCACTGCCCCGTCTTTCCCATCTCTGGGTCGTTCCAGTCTGGGTGCGCTCGGCATGGTGTGGTCAACGTGGTCAACAACCGAGAGTCATCGGAAGATGACTGTACGTGAGAGGCTAACAATGGGGACGCACCACGCCCATGGACGCATGCATGCAACGGAATGCGGCGAGGTCAACGTGGTCAAGGAATGACTTCCATTGGAAGTATACTGTACGTGGAGAGTCTCAGCTGGGTCCACGGCCGCAGCAAGTGCCTCCTTATTACGCGGAAAATAATGATTCCTCCAACTGACAGCAGGGACGCACTGGACGGGCCACCGTATTTTGCGAAAAAAATGTTTGCCCCCTGACTGTTGGGACCCACCTAACGGGCCACCGTATTTCGCGAAAAAACGTTCCCCCCCCCCGCTGTCAGCTCGGACCCACCGGAAGTGCCTCCTTATTACGCACCAAAAAATGAATACTCCCCCGGCTAGCTGGGACCCACCTTGGTGGGAGGCTGACTTGTGGGCCTACTAAGTTGACGGGGACGAAGGGCTTTGTCAACTTAGTCAATATGAACGATTCTAGCTCCAGTGACCGTACGATGTCCATCCAACGGCCGTAGTGCTTCTTCAACCTCTGGTCTTCTTGCTCCAGCCGCCCAAAGCAGCGCCGGTCGTGCCGCATGCTCCTGCTTCCCATGATCGGCTGTGCTGCCGTGGAGGCCTCACCGCCCCCTCCTATTCCCACCCCTGGCGAGGCCCTGCGGCGACGGGAGCCTCACACCGCAGCTGAACCAGTGAACCCTCGTACTCCTCTCCGCGCGGGCTTCCACTTCCGCGTCTTCCCCGGCTCCGCGTTGTCCCCTTCCTAGGCCTCGCCGTCGTCCACCGCCATGGTGCTCTCCGCGCGGCGTGGTCAACGTGGTCAAGGAACGACTTCCATCGGAAGAGTACTGTACATGGAGAGGCTGACAGCTGGGTCCACGGCCACAGCCCAGTTTTTTTGTGATTTGCCAAGTAAGTCGCTTTGTCAGGCCTATTGGGTTGCAAATCTTTCAAGACGAGGAGAGCTTTCATTCGGCTGGCCGAGAAAATGGCCCATCAGTAATGAGAAATGGGCTGTACATTTTTAAAACACATCAAACCGGCAATTAGTTTCAAATATCTTTTTTCATTTCGAGATTTTAAATTACATTAGTTTTTATGCGTGGAGAATTTGTTGGATTTTATATTGATATACATTTATTTTTAAAAATAGTTTGAATGTGAGTCGAAATTTCGGGATTAAAAACAGTTCGGACCGCACCGAAATATGCAAAATTTCGTATAATTTTTTAACCATGGCCACAATATGGGCTGTAATGCTAACAAAAAGAATATGGGCTCCAAAAAAACCCTAATAATTACCAAATGGGCTGTAAATTATTAGAAATAATGGCAGATGGGATGTATGCTGTTTTCCACATATTTGAGGCTTTCCTAAAAAAAAGGTTGATGCACAAGCAGTGACTGTTGGATGGCCATCCAACGGCCGTCGTGCTTCATCAATCTCTGCTCTTCCTGCTCCAGCCGCTCAAACAAGCGACGGCAGGACTGCCTGCTCCCTCCTCCCTGTGGCCGGCTCTGCTGCCGCACAGGCCTCACCGCCCCACCATACTCCCATCGCTGGCCTAGCCATCCCTCTACGCACTCACACCTGCTGTTATTCTCCGGCGACGGCAGACGAACCGGTAAACCCTCGTACAGTCGTACTCCCCTCCGCGTGGGAAACAACTACCGAGTCTTCCCTGCCTCCGTGTCGTTCCCTTCATAGGCCTCGCCGTCGTCCACCGCCCTGGTGCTCTCGGCGCGGCCTGGTCAACATGGTCAACGACCGGCATGCATCTTAAGTGGACTGTACATGGAGAGGCCGACAGCTGGGTCCACGGGCGCACGCAAGGAAATGCCTCCTTATTACGCGCAAAATAATGATTCCTCCACCTGACATCAGGGACCCACCGAAAGGGCCTCTGTATTTCGCGAAAAAAACGTTACCGCCGCTGACAGCTCGGACCCACCAACTATATCTTCGCTCGCAAGGAAGTGCCTCCTTATTACGCACAAAAAATTGAATACTCCCCCTGCTAGCTGGGACCCACCATGGTGGGAGGCTGACTTGTGGGCCTACTAAGTTGACTGGGACGGGGGCCTTTGTCAACTTTAGTCAATATGAACGATTCTAGCTCCAGTGACCGTACGATGTCCATCAAACGACCGTAGTGCTTCTTCAACCTCTGGTCTTCTTGCTCCAGCCGCCCAAAGCAGCGCCGGTCGTGCCGCATGCTCCTGCCTCCCGTGGCCGGTTGTGCTGCCGCGGAGGCCTCACCGCCCCCTACTATTCCCACCGCTGGCCAGGCCCTGCGGCGACGGCAGCCTCACATCGCAGCCGAACCAGTGAACCCTCGTACTCCTCTCCGCGCGGGCTTCCACTACCGTGTCTTCCCCGGCTCCGCGTCGTCCCCTTCCTAGGCCTCGCCATCGTCCACCGCCGTGGTGCTCTCCGCGCGGCGTGGTCAACGTGGTCAAGGAACGACTTCCATCGGAAGAGTACTGTACGTGGAGAGGCTGACAGCTGGGTCCACGGCCACAGCCCAGTTTTTTTGTGATTTGCCAAGTAAGTCGCTTTGTTAGGCCTGTTGGGCTGCAAATCTTTCAAGACATGGAGAGCTTTCATTCAGCTGGCCGAGAAAATGGCCCATCAGTAATGAGAAATGGGCTATACATTTTTAAAACACATCAAACCGACAATTAGTTTCAAATATCTTTTTTTTTCATTTTGAGATTTTAAATTACATTAATTTTTATGCGTGGAGAATTTGTTGCATTTTATATTGATATACATTTATTTTTAAAATCACTTTGAATGTGAGTCGAAATTTCGGGATTAAAAACAGTTCGGACCGCACCGAAATATGCAGAATTTCGTATAATTTTTTAACCGTGGCCACACTATGGGCTATAATGCTAACAAAAAGAATATGGGCTCCAAAATAAACCTAAATAATTAGCAAATGGGCTGTAAATTATTAGAAATAATGGTAGATGGGATGTATGTTGTTTTCCACAGATTTGAGGCTTTCCTAAAAAAAGGTTGACGCACAAGCAGTGACTGTTGGATGGCCATCCAACGACCGTCGTGCTTCTTCAATCTCTGCTCTTCCTGCTCCAGCCGCTCAAACAAGCGACGGCGGGACTGCCTACTCCCTCCTCCCCGCGGCCGGCTCTGCTACCGCGCAGGCCTCACCGCCCCACCGTACTCCCATCGCTAGCCTAGCCATCCCTCTACTCACCCACACCTGCTGTTATTCTCCGGCGACGGCAGACGAACCAGTAAACCCTCGTACAGTCATACTCTCCTCCGCGTGGGAAACAACTGCCGAGTCTTCCCTGCCTCCGTGTCGTTCCCTTCCTAGGCCTCGTCGTCGTCCACCGCCCTGGTGCTCTCGGCGCGGCCTGGTCAACGTGGACAACGACCGACATGCATCTGAAGTGGACTGTACGTGGAGAGGCCAACAGCTGGGTCCACGGCCACACGCAAGGAAATGCCTCCTTATTACGCGCAAAATAATGATTCGTCCACCTAACATCAGGGACCCACCGAAAGGGCCTCTATATTTCGCAAAAAAAACTTTACCTCCACTGACAGCTCGGACCCACCAGCTATATCTTCGCACGCAAGGAAGTGCCTCCTTATTACGCACAAAAAATGAATACTCCCCCTGCTAGCTGGGCCCACCATGGTGGGAGGCTGACTTGTGGGCCTACTAAGTTGACTGGGACGGGGGCCTTTGTCAACTTTAGTCAATATGAACGATTCTAGCTCCAGTGACCGTACGATGTCCATCCAACGGCCGTAGTGCTTCTTCAACCTGTGGTCTTCTTGCTCCAGCCGCCCAAAGCAGCGCCGGTCGTGCCGCATGCTCCTACCTCCCGTGGCCGGTTGTGCTGCCGCGGAGGCCTGACCGCCCCCTACTATTCCCACCGCTAACCAGGCCCTGCGGCGACGGCAGCCTCACACCGCAGCCGAACCAGTGAACACTCGTACTCCTCCCCGCGCGGGATTCCACTGTCGTGTCTTCCCCGGCTCCGCGTTGTCCCCTTCCTAGGCCTCGCCACCGTCCACCACCGTGGTGCTCTCCGCGCGGCGTGGTCAACGTGGTCAAGGAACGACTTCCATCGGAAGAGTACTGTACGTGGAGAGGCTGACAGCTGGGTCCACGGCCACAGCCCAGTTTTTTGTGATTTGCCAAGTAAGTCGCTTTGTCAGGCCTGTTGGGCTGCAAATCTTTCAAGACGAGGAGAACTTTCAATCGGCTGGCCGAGAAAATGGCCCATCAGTAATGAGAAATGGTCTGTACATTTTTAAAACACATCAAACTAGCAATTAGTTTCAAATATCTTTTTTTTTCATTTCGAGATTTTAAATTACATTAATTTTTATGCGTGGAGAATTTGTTGATTTTATATTGATATACATTTATTTTTAAAATCAGTTTGAATGTGAGTCAAAATTTTGGGATTAAAAACAGTTCGGACCGCACCGAAATATGCAAAATTTCGTATAATTTTTTAACCGTGGCCACAATATGGGCTGTAATGCAAACAAAAAGAATATGGGCTCCAAAAAAACCTTAATAATTAGCAAATGGGCTGAAATTATTAGAAATACTGGCAGATGGGATGTATGCTGTTTTCCACAGATTTGAGGCTTTCCTAAAAAAAGGTTACGCACAAGCAGTGACTGTTGGATGGCCATCCAACGGCCGTTGTGCGTCTTCAATCTCTGCTCTTCCTGCTCCAGCCGCTCAAACAAGCGACGGCAGGACTGCCTGCTCCCTCCTCCCCGTGGCCGGCTCTGCTGCCGCGTAGGCCTCACCGCCCCACCGTACTCCCATCGCTGGCCTAGCCATCCCTCTACTCACCCACACCTGCTGTTATTCTCCGGCGACGGCAGACGAACCAGTAAACCCTCGTACAGTCATACTCCCCTCCGCATGGGAAACAACTGCCGAGTCTTCCCTGCCTCCGTGTCGTTCCCTTCCTAGGCCTCGCCGTCATCCACCGCCCTGGTGCTCTCGGCGCGGCCTGGTCAACGTGGTCAATGACCGACATGCATCTGAAGTGGACTGTACGTGGAGAGGCCAACAGCTGGGTCCACGGCCACACGCAAGGAAATGCCTCCTTATTACGCGCAAAATAATGATTCGTCCACCTAACATCAGGGACCCACCGAAAGGGCCTCTATATTTCGCAAAAAAAACTTTACCTCCACTGACAGCTCGGACCCACCAGCTATATCTTCGCACGCAAGGAAGTGCCTCCTTATTACGCACAAAAAAATGAATACTCCCCCTGCTAGCTGGGACCCACCGTGGTGGGAGGCTGACTTGTGGGCCTACTAAGTTGACTGGGACGGGGGCCTTTGTCAACTTAAGTCAATATGAACGATTCTAGCTCCAGTGACCGTACGATGTCCATCCAACGGCCGTAGTGCTTCTTCAACCTCTGGTCTTCTTGCTCCAGCCGCCCAAAGCAGCGCCGGTCGTGCCGCATGCTCCTGCCTCCCGTGGCCGGTTGTCCTGCCGCGGAGGCCTCACCGCCCCCTACTATTCCCACCGCTGGCCAGGCCCTGTGGCGACGGCAGCCTCACACCGCAGCCGAACCAGTGAACCCTCGTACTCCTCTCCGCGCGGGATTCCACTTCTGTGTCTTCCCCGGCTCCGCGTCGTCCCCTTCCTAGGCCTCGTCGTCGTCCACCACCGTGGTGCTCTCCGCGCGGCGTGGTCAACGTGGTCAAGGAACGACTTCCATCGGAAGAGTACTGTACGTGGAGAGGCTGACAGCTGGGTCCACGGCCACAGCCCAGTTTTTTTGTGATTTGCCAAGTAAGTCGCTTTGTCAGGCCTGTTGGGCTGCAAATCTTTCAAGACGAGGAGAGCTTTCATTCGGCTAGCCGAGAAAATGGCCCATCAGTAATGAGAAATGGGTTGTACATTTTTAAAACACATCAAACCGGCAATTAGTTTCAAATATCTTTTTTTCATTTCGTGATTTTAAATTACATTAATTTTTATGGGTGGAGAATTTGTTGGATTTTATATTGATATACATTTATTTTTAAAATCAGTTTGAATGTGAGTCAAAATTTCGGGATTAAAAACAGTTCGGACCGCACCGAAATATGCAAAATTTCGTATAATTTTTTAACCGTGGCCACAATATGGGTTGTAATGCTAACAAAAAGAATATGGGATGTAATGCTAACAAAAAGAATATGGGCTCCAAAAAAACCTTAATAATTAGCAAATGGGCTGTAAATTATTAGAAATAATGGCAGATGGGTTGTATGCTGGTTTCCACAGATTTGAGGCTTTCCTAAAAAAAGGTTGAGGCACAAGCAGTGACTGTTGGATGGCCATCCAACGGCCATCGTGCTTCTTCAATCTCTTCTCTTCCTGCTCCAGCCGCTCAAACAAGCGACGGCGGGACTGCCAGCTCCCTCCTTCCCGCGGCCGACTCTGCTGCCGCACAGGCCTCACCGCCCCACCGTACTCCGATCGCTGGCCTAGCCATCCCTCTACTCACCCACGCCTGTTGTTATTCTCCGGCGACGGCAGACGAACCAGTAAACCCTCGTACAGTCGTACTCCCCTCCACGTGGGAAACAACTGCCGAGCCTTCCCTGCCTCCGTGTCGTTCCCTTCCTAGGCCTCGCCGTCGTCCACCGCCCTGGTGCTCTTGGCGCGGCCTGGTCAACGTTGTCAGCGAACGACATGCATCTGAAGTGGACTGTACGTGGAGAGGCCGACAGCTGGGTCCACGGCCGCACGCAAGGAAATGCCTCCTTATTACGCGTAAAATAATGATTCCTCCACCTGACATCAGGGACCCACCGAAAGGGCCTCTGTATTTCGCGAAAAAAACGTTACCGCCGCTGACAGCTCGGACCCACCAGCTATATCTTCGCATGCAAGGAAGTGCCTCCTTATTACGCACAAAAAATGAATACCCCCCTGTTAGCTGGGACCCAGTATAGTGGCAGGCTGACTTGTGGGCCTACTAAGTTGACGGGGACGGAGGGCTTTGTCAACTTAGTCAATATGCACGATTCTAGCTCCAGTGACCGTACGATGTCCATCCAACGGCCGTAGTGCTTCTTCAACCTCTGGTCTTCTTGCTCCAGCCGCCCAAACCAGCGCCGGTCGTGCCTCGTGCTCCTTCCTCCCGTGGCCGGCTGCGATGCGGGGGAGGCCTCACCGCCCCCTACTACTCCCACCGCTGGCCAGGCCATCCCTCTACTCACCCACACCCCCTGTTATTCTGCGGCGACGGCAACCTCACACCGCAGCGAACCAGCGAACCCTCGTACTCTTCTACGCGTGGGCATCCACTGTCGCGTCTTCCCCAGCTCCGCGTCGTCCCCTTCCTAGGCCTCGCCGTCGTCCACCGCCCTGGTGCTCTCGGCGGGGCGTGGTCAACGTCGTCAAGGAACGGCTTCCATCGGACGTGGACTGTACATGGAGAGGCTGACAGCTGGGTCCACGGCCGCAGCAAGGAAGTGCCTCCTTATTACGTGCAAAATAATTATTCCTCCACCTGACGGCGGGGACCCACCGGACGGGCCACCGTATTTCACGAAAAAAATGTTTGCCCCTGACTGCTGGGACCCACCAGCTACATCTTCGCACGCAAGGAAGTGCGTCCGAGCAAAAAAACGATTCACCCCCTTACTACTGGGACCCACCAGCTACATCTTCGCAGGCAAGGAAGTGCTTGACAGTCGGGACCCACCTGGTCGAAGCGTACGTAGCGGTGTCATTCTAGTCGCGAACGTGTACGTACATATATACTGGTGGATGTAGAGGCGCGCATGTGTCGTAGTAGAGGCGTGTACGTGTCGTAGTAGAGGTGCGCACGTAGCATGTACACGTACGTACAGCGGCCAGGGTGCAAGAAAGAAAATACGGCCACGTATGTGTACATACGGGCGGGGTCTCGAATGCCTACTCGCGCATACGTACGGCCAGGGCTCGTGTACATGGCTGGGTCGGAACGGAGAATCAACGTCATCGTCGTGTTCATGGGGAGGCAACGGAATGCGTCGTGTTCATGGGGAGGCAACGGAATGCGTCGTGTTCATCGGAAGGCAACGGAACGCGTGGGAGCCAACCGGCTGGGTCGGAACGAAATGCGTGGTCGTGTTCATCGGGAGGGCTTGGACGGAACAAGCGATGGAAACGAGGCCTGGCGTATCGCACAACGGAGGAAATGGACCTCCTACGTTCGAAACGGGGTCCTGTTGATCGGGAGGGGTCTGGCGTACCGCAAAACGGAGGAAACGGACCTCCTACGGTCGAAACAGGGGTCCTGTTGATCGGGAGGGGTGTGGCGTACCGCAAAACGGACGAAACGGACCTCCTACGGTCGAAACGGGGGTCTTGTTGATCGGGAGGGGTGTGGCGTACCGCAAACCGGACGAAACGGACCTCCTACGGTCGAAACGGGGGTCCTGTTCATCGGGAGGGGTGCGGCGTACCGCAAAACGGGACTCCACGGGATACTGTTCATCTCCACCGTCGACCTCCTCCAGCCTCCACGGGCTACCGTCGACCTCCTCCAGCCTCCACGGGCTACCGTCGACCTCCTCCAGCCTCCACGGGCTCCTGTTCATCCAGCCTCCACCGCGCGCTACTCCACCGGCTACTGTTCAACCACCCCTCCACCATCTACTGTTCATCCAGCCCTCCACACCACGGGGTCCTGTTCAACCACCCCTCCACGGGCACCCCTCCACCGTCTACTGTTCATCCAGCCCTCCACCACACCACGGGGTCCTGTTCATCCAGAGGCAACGCCACCGCTCACTGTTCATCCAACCCCCCCTCCCCCCGCAACGCTCACTGTTCATCCCAGAGGCAGCATCGATCGGCTTCAGTTAGCAGCAGTAGCGAAGGAATCGCTCGATCGGGTTCAGTTAACAGCCATCGATCGATCGCTCGGGTTCAGTAATGCGTAGCCTGCAGTGCAATCGCTCGGGTTCAGTTAGAGCCCAACGCCTTGCTCGGGTTCAGTAGAGCCAACGCCTCGCACACACGCGCGTACGTGTACGAGAGAAACGCGCATCGCTCGGCCTCCGACCTCCCACCGTAAACGGGAACTCCCCGAAATTTTACTCGCCCTCGCTTCTACCACGGTTTTTTCCGTCATGGACGTCCCAAAGAATGTCATGCAGCTGCGTCTCCGGCCCGCCCAGGACGAAAAGCCCATTTTCTGTCATGATTTTTTGTCATAGAAGTAGGAGCCCACCACATCTATGATGATACCGGGTTTTGTCACAATTATCGTCATAGAAGTGTCATATGTATGACAGAAAAAAAATTCGTTCGGCCCAAAATGTCACGGATGTGTCTTTTTTTTGTAGTGATAGCATATTGATTTATTGAAAAGTCAAACATCACAAAGTTTGACCATGTACATGGAGAAAAACAATTACATCTAGAATGGCAAACATATACCATTAGATTCACCTTGAGATGTAGTTTCGTATGATGTATCTTTGGTATTGAAGATATAAATAACATTTGTGTAAACCTGATCAAAGTTTCCAAAGTTTGACTTCTAAAAAAATTATATGCACTACATTATCGAGCGGATGGAATATATCTTTCCCCCTCTCAGCTATCTGACGCACCACTCAGCCTTATCGGGGTCCTCAATCTCTCTCGAACTTTATATCTCCCTGGTTCACACATACACATGTCTCGCTCGCGCTATACATATAGACCCATCCAACACTCTCCACCCTTGTTCTCTCTCTATGTGACACACACCCCCCTAATAAGTACCATAATCCCTCACTCCATCATAGGCGCAAGCACTCCCCCCCTAAGTATGATTATCTCTCACTAGCCATCAGGAACACACGTATTGTCTCCTTCCATCCATACGTCTATCTCAATATCTCTCGGGGTATCTTCTATCGCGCACACACCTTGTCACTCGATCTCCCACCCATGTAGTCCCATCACGATCTCCAGGGGATCTCTCTATGACAAACATACACTCTCTCCTCCCCATGTCTGCATTTTCTCCTTGCGTCTCTCTCGACCTCTCTCCCTGGTTTGTCAGACCCCTCTTGGTCACGTGCTAGGGGTCTTGCTCTCTCGGTTGCAAACAACCACACACTATCTCCTCACCTTGCTTCCGTTGTCGAAGATGCATGTGTGATATGTTTGCATAAGACACACACATTTTTTTCTCGACTTTTATCGAGTCTTGTCCATGTCTCTTTCACACACGCACACACACTTTTTTCACTCACTCTTTCTATTTCACTCTCTCTCTCTCTAGTTAGGGACTCTCTCACGTCCATAAGTATATGGATGTTTTGAAAAGTCAAACCTCAGAAAAGTTTGACCAGGTATATGTGGAGAAAAACATTTACATCTGGAAAGATCATTAGATTCATCACAACATGTACTTACTTCATACTATCATTTATCTTTGGTATTGTAGATATAAGTGATTTCTTTATAAACTTGGTCAAAGTTTTAAAAGTTTGACTTCTAAAAAAATGTTGGAACTACACTATCGACCGGAGGGAGTAGCTCTTTCTCTCTCTCTCTCTTTCTCTCTCTCTCTCTCTGCTATCTCTCACGGGCCTCCCCTCTCACACGAACACTCTATACCGACGGATTATACGCTCACTGTGTCAGCGTATAGCTCCGTATATTGTTTAATTGACCGGTCAACCAGTCCACATGCTGCCTTGTCAGCTCGTGTTCTGTATCTTCGTGTGCTGGCCCATGTGGCAGTGGGTGAAAATAAGTAAACTAGAGGCCCATCTGACATGCAGTGAAGTAAACAAAGTTGAAACCACTCGAGGTAGCACCCCGCACGCTAGTAAATTGAGGGCGCATTGAGGACACACTTCTTCCGCGTGGAGGACGCACTCGCGCACAATTCACCACTGCGCGGCGGCATGCACAGAAGGACGCACTCGCGCACACCCAGCACACAACACACACCAGCACACGTGTACATCGGCGTCGCCGCCGGTTGAGATGGACGGCGAGGCATCCAACAAGCGGAGGCGGCTCGAGCCAAAACCGCATCCGGCGAGCCTGGACTTCATCAGCAGCCTCCCCGATGACATGCTGCTCGTCATCATCGGCCTCCTCCCCACCAAATCTGCCGTGCGGACCGCCCTGCTCTCCCGGCGGTGGCGCCCCCTCTGGCGCCGCGTCCCCCTCAACCTCACCGTCGACAGCTGCCTCTGTGACGGGGATTGCAAATGCATGGCCGTAGTCTCCAAGATCCTTTCATCGCACCCTGGGCTAGCCAGACGCCTTGACATCCGCATGTTCAGTACCAACTGCAAGGTCCAACCCAAGTTCGACGAGTGGTTCTTATCCCCCACCCTAGATCAGCTCGAGGAGCTCAGCTTTGAAGCTGGACGATGTCGCTCTCTGCCGCACTCCGCCTCGCGCCAACGCGCTGCGCCAGCTTCAGCTCCTGCTATCTTCCCCAAATTAATGTCGCGCCCGCCCTTCTTCTCCCTCAACTCAAGAAGCTCGACCTCTTCGATGTTGTCATCTCGAAGAAGGCTATGGAGCACCTGCTCCGCAGCTGTACTGCGCTCGAGTACCTTCATCTTCAGCAGATCCACGGGTTCACTAGCCTCCACATCGCCTCGACGAATCTCCGATGGATTTATGTGTCTTGCTGGCCCCGCAACAAGACATCAATTGGGAAGAGATCACTCCAGCTGTTCCACGTTATGGTCATTCAGAATGCGCCTTTCCTTGAGAGATTGCTTGTATCAGATCTAGAAGGTCCAACAAAAATCAGGGTCATTGACGCGCCGAAATTGACAGCGTTGGTGCACTCGTCTGCCAAATTCTCCCAACTCTTTATTGGATCCGTAATCGTTTAGGTACAGCACTCATCTTCTTCTCCGTCTTCTTGAAATTCACATTTTTAAATTTCTTCTTAATGTATTTACGACCGTGTTCCAGAAAATGATTCGCACAAGCTTGACCCAGTCTATGCGCACAGTGAAGATCTTGGCAATAAAATCTATCGGCCCCAATCTGGATCAAGTTGTTGGATTCCTTACATGCTTTCCGTGCACGGAGAAGCTACTCATCGAGGTGAAACTTCTTTCCTATTAGTAAACAGTAATCACAACGTAGCTCAAATTTTTCATAATTTTCCCAAATTACGATGACAAGTGTAGTGTTCAAAAACTGCATCTACGCACTGCACGGAAAGAAATGTTTTTAGTATTTTTTCTCACGTGATCACCTGCATCGTTTTGTTGTTGTACTACTATAGTAGCCTAGGCTAGTCATAGTGGAAAGTAACTTAGACTACTCAAGTAACTCTATGGTTACCCTAAGAGCAAGTACTACCTCCATCCTAGTTTACTCTTCCTATTTTGTAGTATCAAAATTTGACCATAGATTTAACTGACAAAATGTTAATGCATGTCACTAAGAACTATATCGTTGGATTCGTATTTCAACATAATTTCAAATGGTGTAATTTTTAGTGACATGCATTGGCATTTTCTACATAAATATATGGTCAAAATTTTATACTAAATAAGAGGTAGTACAAAAGTGGGCTATAACGGCCCTCCACTATGTAGGCCAAAACACGTGCCAAATTCACTTATGATGCATTTGGCATCGATGCCCCTCCATTGCTCACCTGGTGCCCCAATCTGGATCACCTACTTTGCTCCGGTGCCAAATTAACTCACGCAATGAAAAAACACTTGCGTGGGAGAGAGAGAGAGGACAGAGGCAATAAGAAAACACTTGTTTGGGAGAGTGAGAGGCTGGTGTAGTTGGTTTGATTGATTTGTTTATACATGTGGGTCTGTGTGCACAATGGTGCCAACTCTCTCACATCGCGAGAGCGGTGCCAAAATCTGTTGATTTGACATCGATGCGTATTATGTGGCATACTGTTGCGAAATATGGCATCGGCCACATAGTGGAAGGCAACAAATGCCCAAGCTCTTCACGTACTCCTAGGTAAATGAGAGGAAAGAGAAAGAGAGAGAGAGTGAAAAAATATCACTAGCCAGCCAACCCTATCGTATGAGCGAATGATATTGGTACCTCTTGATGACACGGCAATCTTATACAGCCAGGTGCTCTAATATGTTCTCTTCTTTTGCAGATAAAAAAGACCCGAAAGTGAAAAATGTGCTGAACTATAACAATCTCATCGAATGCCTTGATCTCCATCTTACAGAAATTGATTTGATCGACTACCGAGGCAGCACATCTGAGATTAAATTGACCAGGTTCTTTGTTCTGGAGGAAAGTGTGCTCAAGGTAATGAGGTTTGGCGTTCTCTGGTGCAACAATGAATGGCGTGCTGATCACCGCAAGCGTCTAAGCCTAAACGACAAAGTCTCCGCAGAAGCTGAATTTGTTTTTGAAACATCAAGTGGCCAGAGACTCGAAAACTTATTTTCCCATTAGTGACTTGTCCGGGCGGTGGATTTTAGTTTGTACGATAATGCTGCATCCACCTAAAGTAACGGAAGTTCTTACGTAAACTTCCTAGTAATTCCCTCTTTGTAGGTGCAGCATTACTCCTAACATTTGTAATATTAGTTTGAAACTTGTAATATTGTCGTGTCCTATTCCTGCGTTTTCAAAATCCTGCGAATCAAACAGGACCTGAGTTGGTGATGATGTTGTGCCTGCCATCTTTCACCAATAGCCGTCGGATCTAGATCTGACGCATACAAACCAAACTTCTCCAGTTTTGCAAAAAGATGCCCGCACTTGTTCCCTATTTACAAACAATTCCTTGTCTCTCACAATCAGCCTTATCTCCTCCCCACCACATCTAGAAGGCCATGGAAAAATCTAGCGCGATGGCCGCTGCCGGCGCCGTCCACCCCCCAATCTTGGTGTTTCGTGCAATGCACGGGCATCTACGCACGGGAAATTATGTCGAACACGGCTAGTTGTAAGCAGGCTAGGTCTACAGCCATGATGATAGTGACTGCAGACGGTGAGGCTGAATATGGTATGCGGAACACGGCACCTATACTCAGGTGTCATCTCCGGCATAGGGTCTTGTCACTTCACTGTGAGGAGCAACACGTAATAATTTGACCAACGGGTAGTACAGTGCTACTACATTGGTACTACTACTAATACTAGTACTAGCACCACCGTCTGGATTTAGTAGTACTACCACGTCCATCTGGATTTAGTATTGACTAGCAATATCTAGTAATGGATGTCACAAAATTGTACTACTCCCTTTGTAAATAAATACATGGTGTATTGTTTTATTCCTATCGGCGAGATAACTTAATGTCTTTTTGCTACTTAATAGGATTACATGCAATGAACTAACCACTGCATGCGATGTTTGGTAGTTTCAAGTCATTGAAAGCATGCACGGGCACGGAGGGGGACGCAGCTTCATTGACTTACCGCACCTGCCTTTGGGTGTATGACACGTGGGCCCAACGGGTGGCTGGCCAACCTGTCATACAACCAAAGGCAGGTGCAGTAGAGGGGCAAGGAGTAGATGGCCAACACGGACGTGAATTCAACGCAGTCTGCACTTCTCATATAAAGGCTCCCGCCAGTCCAATCTACGAAATCCTATGCACCTACGCACCCAAGGGCAAGAGTGATCACTCCAATCGCAAGATTAGTTGACTAGAAGCTAGACCCATGGAGGCGATGAGCGCGAGCATCAGCCGGCTGTGCCAGATGGTCCACGACGCCGGCCTGCGGCCCGGCACCGAGGAACGTCTCCAGGTAGTGCTTGAGGCCGCCAGGGCGAGGGGTCGCTTGGACGACAGCTTCATCTCCTTGCTCGACAAGGTCCTCGTCGGCTTCCTCGACAAGTTCACCATCGTCAAGAAGCTCGCGGACGACCTTGACGAACGCCTCCAGCCCACGCGCCCAGGCTCTGCGATGCCTGCCACCCTCAAGGGCCTCTATGGTGACAACCTCTTCGACGCACTGGTGGCCCTGCGGCTGCCCGCCGTCGCACCGGAGAATGTCCACCTCGAGGTCGCGCTCGCCGCGCAGTGCCTTGCGCAGCAAGACACCATCGACATAATCACCCACGTCTACGCGCAAATCGTCCACAAGGACTACTACATGCAAGAGGAGGACGATAGGACGCTGGCCTTCTTGGACCGCAGGGCAACCTTGGACAGCATTGTTCAGAAGCACGTTGAGCTTGCCGCCAACACCGCTGCTCCTCACACGTCAGTGGTGACCCGGTGCACTAGGGCGTGAGGATGTCGTTGATGGATCCGTATGTATCTTTATCTTTTCGTCAAATCCATGTAGTAGTATATGGTACTCCTAGTAATTATCTTACCTTTCGCATCAACTTCATAATATTCCTACGTACTCCATGCATGAACCACGCCAGAACCAAACTTCTCATTACTTAGGGAAAATCGTTATTTCTATCTATCGGTCGCGCCATGGAGCAGAACCAAATTTTACAAGTTACAAGTTCAAAAGGAAAAGCCTGCCATGTTCGCGTCGCACCCCCACACGGTTGGTCTGGCACGCCACTCAAGGGGGAATGCGTGTTGTGTTGCATTTTCACTTACAAGTGGGACTGCAGTTGAGCAAACCGATTATCGGCAAACCCCCACCCCGCCCACCGCGCAATGGCTGAGAAAACAGGAGGGAGAAGAGATGGCTGTAGCACGGACTCCAAGAAAATTGGTGTCGGATGGGACTCGTGTAGGTGGCGTGTGCCGTACTGCTAGACATGAATGCTAGTTATGGCCCATGCCACCCCACTATATCGAGGTGCTGGTTACGTAGAACAAATTTCCTGGAGTCCGTGATCAGCCCTCCTCTATCTCTCTTCTCAGCCAGTCAGCAGACGCGCGGAGCCCATCGTCTGTTCGCTCATATGCGGTCCCACATGTCAGTGAAAACGCAAGAGGACCCACTGAACCTGCACATCTTTCACCTCGATGTGCTGGTGATGAAAAAAAAATCCAATAAAGATCTTCGGTGGCCGCTTTTGGAGTTACTCAAGAGTAGTAAGATTCTATTTACAGTTTAACCCAAGATGCACATCACGTGGCTTCAACTACCATTCTATTTTCTTGCATGACACGACCTGGATGCTGGATGTCCCACGTGTCAGCAAAAGGAGGAAGAACTCGACCAAATCTTCGGTTGTGCTCTCGGATTAGACTAGTTGTGCTAACTTAAAATTTTGTTGTGTAGAATGGATGCAAGTTTTGGTATTGGGAAGAAGAGTACAACGATATATTGATAGAGCGCAATTTAGTAGATGTTCTAGCACTTTTAGCTAGCATAGAGGCTAAAGATGAGACTAGTGCACTTGCTGATAGAATAGAGGCTATACACGTCTACTTATTTACACTCGAAGAAGAAAGAAGCACGCAAGATCGAGCCTCCGCAGATCAACAATGAATGCATCGAGAAGGCACTAATCCAACTTACAGGAGCAGTTATGGAAGTTGGATATCTTCTAAAATGTATTCTTGTGGTTCTTGTTTTCTTTGGTCTTGCTTTTCTAGTCAAAATTTTGGTGATGTATTTCCATGTACCAGAAAATCAATGATGAAAAAAAAGATATGTGTTTGCAAAGAAAAATGTACGCGGCCGGGATGCGTCCGCGCGTTCGGCGCACGGCCACTGCATCCGAGAAATGGCCCGGACACGACCCCGTTGCCCTACCCAAACGGACAGAATCCGGGCAAAACGGAGGTCCGTTTTGGGTCGTGCATTGGAGTTGGCCTTACAAGTGGGACCGCAGTTGAGGAAACTGACTGTCGGCAAACCCCCACCTCGCTCGCCGCGTGATGGCTGAGTTAGAGAAACGACGAGGTTGAAGAGATTGCTGTAGCACAGACTCCAAGAAATATGGTGTCAGATGGAAGTCGTGCTGGTGGTGTGTGCCATACTCCTGGACGTGAATGCCTGTTCTGGCCCATGCCACCCTACTACTCCTACTACTTATAGTAGTAGTATTGAGGATTCGAGGTGCTGGTTACATACAGTGAACACATTAACATATGGCCCACCTCACACTGTGGCCAAATTTCCTGGAGTCTGTGCTAGGTTAAATAGTGTTCTTTGTGAGGATGGGTGGCTTGTCTCAAGTTTAAAACCTGTTGTATTACGTACGTAGACGTAGAGATAGTGTAGCATGTGAAGCTAGTACAAATAGTGTACTATTGTTTATTGGCCTCATCCGATAACTTGTTGCACCGTCGCAGCACCCACTCAGAGAAGCGACTCGAAAGCCATTCATAAATTTAGTAAGTTTATCACAGGCATATCATTTTATTACATACAACAGGTCATCAACCCACAATGACAACGAGGATACATTATAAATACTAAAGTTTTCATCACACAACAAATAACAAGCAATGAAATGAACTTCAACTCAACCAATCCTCGGTGTTGGAAACACTTGCTTTGAACCACAAGCGATTCTCTGGGAAGAGCCAGCTACTGTCAATCTCGAGACCAACGCAGGACTGATCATCTAGGCTGAAGCGGCCTACTATATCACGACCAGGGTAGGGAACCACCGCAATGTCCGACTTATAGATATAGTTGCTTCTCATAAATGGTATTAACATTGTGTCAACAGCAGTTAGATCGCCTTTCACCATCATTTGATAGTTTTGTCCAAGGAAGAGCGAGTTTGCTCCAAGACTATCAATATTGTACCAGGGAGAAGGTGTTGGCGCTAGCACACTAGTACCCATCCTGATTACCATGCAACGGGTGTTGGAATAGGTCCAGAGAGTGCGACCATGGGAGACAACACCTGCAACCTCAGTAGTAACATCAGCAGTGGGCTGTATACAGACAAGAAGTGGTGATCCATTGGAATTAGTTGCCAGCCGCCAGTGAGCATATGGGCCCTGCTCGTCCTCATGCTCGTGATCATCACCATCGTCATCTCCCCCTTGGTTATAAAAATTTTCAAGTATAGGTGGTGGAATGTTCACAGGACCTTGGAAACACAAGAACAAGGTTAATTAGTAGAGAAGGGAAACTTGCTAACTCGCATGCATGTGGATGAAACAATTATAATTACGGTGGAAGACAAACATACCGAAACTATGAGGATCCCATGCAAAAACAGTGCCACGAGTGGTGGCAGCAAACACAAGACCCTTGTATTCAATTGCATCACAGTACACATCCGTGTATAGAAACTGATTTTTGAGCAATATCCATCCAGTCGAACCACGAAGGACGGCAACAAGCTTGTCGAAGATAGCTACAACTTGATAGTTCTTGTAATTCCAAGAGCGGTTGGGAACTCGAGAAATTGCTAGCTTCCATAGACGATAGTCACCATGATCATATTTGAACGTACGTAGATCATCTGTGTGCTCAACCTCAGGGCACTCGGAGATTTTTGGAAGTGGAATCCGCTGACGAGTGTACACATTCACAATTTCCCACTCGCAGTTGTACCCAATATAAACAACCCAATCTCCATTTGCGCCTGCCCAAGCCTTGCCCTCAAGCGATGGCATCTTAACATCATACGTATCATTATCAAGCAGCATCCACTTGCACAAGGCCAGGCTTCCCTCGTCCCCGCGCCAGTCAGCAGGGTCATGGCAAAGAAGATAGGGGAGATCAAACCGCTCCTGGACCCTTGGGTTCCTTGTAATGATGTTATTAGTTTAGTCGAGAATGGTCTTGAATGAACCTGCCATGCTAGCCGAGGTGATGACGTCGCACTGATCAATGAGTTCCCCCACCACGTCATCTTTTAGATCGGGGCAAGAATAACGGAGTCATTTTCGGCTTGTTCCCTCCATGGAGAAGACGATCGAAGAATGGCAGAAGGAAGGGTGAAGGCAAATGGAGGAGGGAGGAAGAGCGTGCGACAGCAGTTCCAAATCAAGAGGGAAAGGCGAAGAGTCGGTGGACGGTTGCCAGTTTGCCACGGTACACGAAGAGGCGCCCCGGCCTACACGTCCTTTCGGAAATTGTACAAAAGGACTCGCCGTCGTCTCACTGACATGTTGGAACGGGACCACATGTCAACGAAACATGGTGTGTAATTTCTCGTGCAAAATGCGATCTGGCCGCGTTGGCCTGAGGTGCCACATTAGTTATCGACCTTTAATTTTTTAACATACAATCTGAGTGGATAGTGTCGGCGTTCTGGGAACGGGGGTCCCCAGACTTGCCTGCCTGCGGCCCACGGCGTGGCTATGTTAGCGGGCCTGTACGGCCCATCTTCATTAGCGAGATATTCAAGACCCTCGCGAGGGGCCAAGCCTCGTGAGGCGGACGACGCAAGACCTCCTCAGGAGCGGCCTCACCAGGCTGCCTCGCGAGGAGCGGAGAAATCAAGGCAGGGCAAACCTCGCGAGGCTCTCGTGATGTGAGCCATGACGATCAAGATCAGGCAGGCGCCAGGCGGGCGCCAGCGTGCGCAGCGTCCTTGTTTCCTCTTTGGTGCTAAGGAGGCAAGCGCAGGCGAGAGTATCGAGGCATCAAGCAAAGGTTTCCATATCAGTGCAATGAGACCAAGTCCAGTAGGACGGAGGTCACCATGGAGCCCAAGACGGCGTCACCACCAGAGCCTTTTGCAGGCGAAGACCGCTTTTGTCAGGATAAGCTGTACTAGCTGTCCCCTTTCAAATTGGTCATTGTTGGCTCCCTTCCCACTCAATATTTGAGAAGAGGACCAGGGCCTATATAAGTAGAACTAGCCACCACAGTAGGGGAGGGAGATCGGACCCTGAGCCAATCCTTAGCCACACACCGAGCACAAGAACACCTCAACCTCAGGAGGCTGTTCTTCCCCTTGTACTGTTCATCATCAGCCCAAGAGGCAATCCACCACCGCCACACTAGAGTAGGGTATTACACCACAACGGTGGCCCGAACCAGTATAAATCTTGTGTCTTTGTGTTGCTAGTTCGTCGAGTTCGTCCGCGAGATCTTAGCGAGCTAGGGCATAGATCGCTAGGGAGGAACACTCCGCGCGCACCCCAGTGTTCGAACCTTGAGGGTTTTGCCGGAACCCGTGATCCGACATTTGGCGCGCCAGGTAGGGGTGTGCCAGAGCTTCTTTTCCGTCGTTCGCGTCTAGTTGCTCCATCGTCCCCATGGCGGACGCTCGCCGTGCTCGTGCCGAGCGCCGGGCTGCCCTGGCCACCCGCGTCGCTCGGACGGCTCCCGTCGGGGGGCCACCTCGTCGTTCTTCGTCTCCTTCCGCCAATGCCGAAACCGGCCCGGCGGGGAACGAGTAGCAAGCGTCCTCGCTGCACCCCTCGGTGCGACAGGACGGTCGCACAGCCACTCCATTGCTGACTCCCGCTGGTTCATCGTCCCACACTCGTCGCGCTCCCATGGACGCGCGGGCCGCGCTCCTCATGGAGCATGAGCTCCTGCGCTACCGCCCGGTCGACGACCTCTACGAGTCTGGCTCGACCGCATCGCCGAGCTCCTCCGTGCCGCAGGGGGCTCCCCTATGCCGTCCCTCTCTCCGCCGGGCCCACCGCCAGCTTCTGGCGACACAGCTCACGGAGCGCCTCCACCACCTCTACCCCAAGATGGCGCCTTGGCGCCAAGGCGTGCGGCTCCGCGACACGCTCCGCGTCCGGCACCCGCGCGTGAAGAAGGAAGCTGCCAAGAAGTTCCTCGACCGCAAGAGAACGCCCCGTCACTCCTTGCACCACCGCGCCAGGATCGTCTGCCGCGGCAGGCCCCCGCGCCACTTGCCGTGGCGGCGCGTGGGCGCAAAGACCAAGCTCCGCCTCTAAGACGGGCCCCGGCGACCACGGCCGGCTACCGCGCCTTCACCCCCGAGCTGCGTAGCGTCGCCTAGCCGGGCAAGTTCAAGCCAGATTTGCCTGCACGCTACGACGGCACCCTCGACCCCGCGGAGTTCCTACAGCTCTACGAGTTGAGCATCAAGGCGGCCAACAGCGACGAGAAATTCATGGCGAACTGGTTCCCTATGGCACTCAAAGACGGCGCCCGTTCGTGGCTCCTGAACCTGCCACCAGGCTCGATCTCCTCCTGGGACGAGATGCGCGACCGCTTTGTCTCCAACTTCCAGGGCACTCGCGACCGCCCGCTGGCTGCGGGTGACCTGCACCGCATCAAGCAACAACCAGGAGAAACCCTCCAGAAGTACATCCAGCACTTCAACAACACTTGCCTCAAGATCCCCAAGGTGACGGATGAGGCCATCATCTCCGTGTTCTCTGACGGCGTCCGCGACATCAAGATGAAGGAAGAGCTCGCTATCCACGAAGAGTTGTGCACATCTCAGGAGCTGTTCAACGTGGCGACCAAGTGCGCAAGAGCTAAGGAAGGGCGCCTCTCCCTCCTCGAGCTGCCAGCTGCAGGCCCAGAGGAGAAGAAGGCCAAGGCTAAGGACGTGAAGCGCAAGGAAGTAGCCGTGCTCGCAGCGGAGCCGGACACCAAGCGAAACAGAGATCTGCCTGAGTCATCCAAGAGCAGCCGACCGTTCTGCTCCTTCCACAACCTGAACACCCACAACACCAGCAACTGTCAAGAGCTCAGAGCCATTCATGAAGGACGCTTCGGTCGACGCCTCGAGCGCAACGACCGGGCTACGGCCGAGGAGGAGGATGTGGTGGAGGGTGCTGGGATGACCGTGGCCCGTGCCAGGAGTAGCGCGACAGGCCTCGTGAGGACCGCTGGCAGGATCATCCTCGCGAGGGCGCCTGGAGGGACTAGCCTCGTGAGGATCGACCTTAGGGCAATGCCGGTCTTCCCCCGCTGCCGCCACCGCCAAGAAGGAATGACGACCACCATCAGGACGAGGGGGTTGGGGGCTTCCAAGAGCCGCGCGCTATCGCCTGCATCTTGGGCGGAGCCCAGGCCCCAGCCTCGCAGCGTATCTTCAAACAGTTTGCTCAAGAAGTGAATGCAGTCCTCCCCAAGCTTGAGGTCACGCGCCCGCTCATGTGGTCCCAATGCGCCATCACCTTCGACTCGGCAGATCAGCTCAAGTGCGAGGCCACCGCTGGCGCTCTCCCGATGCTTTGCTCACCAGTCATCAGCAATGTACAAGTTACCAAGACCCTCATCGACGGCGGCGCAGGCCTCAATGTCCTGTCCGTCGACACGTTCGACAACCTTCAGGTGCCATATGACCAGCTTCAGCCTACCAAGCCCTTCTCAGGAGTGACCGACGGCTCCACCACACCGATAGGGCAGATCCGCCTCCCTGTCACGTTCAGAGAACGCAAGAACTACCGCACCGAGCTCATCGACCTCGACGTCGTGCACATCCGTCTGCCATACAACGCCCTCCTTGGGTATCCAGCCTTGGCCAAGTTCATGGCGGTGACACACCACGGCTACAACGTCCTCAAGATGCCAGGAAGCGGTGGAATCATCACGGTCCCATGCGAAGAAAGAGACGCGGTGTGCTCCCTCAAGCGTGCCTTTCAAGATGCAGCAATCGACGACCCCGACAACAAGGGCGAGGGCCCTCTAGAGACCATCCCCAAGAAGAAGAAGCAGTTGTGCCGTGCCGGACCTCGGGAGGGTGGCGTTGCGGCTGGAACCTCGTCAGGATCAGCGCCCGCTCCAGGGGCACCTCCCTCCATCGCATAGGAAGCCGCGCCCAGCGCCCTCCTTGGGCAAGGCTCGGGGACTCTCTCCTGGAGGGCTTCAGACCTTGCCAACATCACGAGGGAGACGCTCGGGCACCACTTGGAGGCGTGCTTCATGGCACGTTTCCCTCAGGAGAACACAGGGCAAGGAGTGCCCACCGCTCAGGAGTTCATCACCAAGACCACTCAGGAACTGCAAGACGCAAGGGCCATGTGCGGCGACCACCCCTCACGAGGCGCAGCCCCCCATCCAGGCGAGGATGCCGGGCTGTGTGTCTACGTCGACGTCCCAGGGCTCAACAGGGCCGCTTCTCATGAGTTTTTCTGGCCTTCTCGCGTGGGCCGCTGCGAGGGTCCACCGCATAGCTACGTTCGCATGCCTTTTGGCTTGCCGAGTGTGTCGGTCGTCTATCAGCGCGACCTGCAGCGCACCCTGGCGACTCAGGAGGCCAGGCACTGCGCCGTCCTGGCGGAGATGGAGACGGTCCCCAAGGAACCACCTGAGCCCCCAGAGCCTCCTGAGGCTCAGGGCCCCGGTGGCTCGTGAGGAAAAATCCCTTTGCCGCATACCTCCAGCTGCCCCGACATCCCTTCATCAACAGTGCCAAGTGACATTTTCCAAGTTCATTCAGCTGGGAGCGCCCCTCGGGCTGCATTATTCCCAGGCCGCGTGGGTCCGTCCCTGTGGCATGTATCCCTTTTGCTTATTTTTTAGCTTATCTTGCTGGGGTCGCCCCTCGGGCTGCATCATCCCCAAGCTGCTCGGGCCTGACCCAGTGGCACGTATCTTTCTGCATTTACCCAAGCTGATCTGCTCTCCATGCTTAATCTACCTGTGACTGTCGCCTGCTCGACTATCACCTCCCACAGAGGATACTCACACAGGCACGGCGCTGGTGCGCGGGTCCGTCCCTGCCACGTTGACAAACCTGAGCGGTCGAGCTCTGGCCCGCGGCATGCTCCACGCACGTCACCTCACCAGGCCCTCAATGCCTTCACTTCCTCGCGGAGCAACCAGCGGCAGGCTGGCAACCATAACGGCAAACCGTGTTTCCCCTTATGCTGGTTCGCAGGGATCTCATGAGGAGGACGGCAGGCGGCACCGCGAGCTTCCTCTTCTCCAGTGCAATCCGCTTGCGCGTTAAAAGGGGGGCTCCTGAGCATCGCGACAAAGGAGCTCTTGCTGGCTCTCTAGCCCTCACCCCTGGCCTTGACCACGGCATCGCGACCTGGCATACCAGCGGCGGCTGAGCTTGCTCGAGGGCCGGGACCTGAGGACGTAGAGCACTAAGGAGAACATGGGAGAAGGGAGACTCGTATGGGCCCGACCTAGCTATGCTGCGGAAGCTTGCGTACGAGCCTAGCGCATCACAAGGACTCAGCCCCAAGCTAGCAAGATAAGTCCCGCGCTCGTACCAACTAATCTTCAAGCCTAGGTGCTACGCTCGCCGCATCCCTATCACAGCCACATCACCCCCCTTTCTTACCTTACCATGGCTGCTTGAGCGCTAAAGGGGACCTCCTGAGCATCGCGCCTCAGGGGCTCTTACTGGACCTCGGGCTGCTCAACTCCTGGCCTTGACCACGGCACGCGACCTGGCATACCAGCGACGGCTGCAGCCTGCCTGGGACTGGGACCTGTCAGCGTAGAGCGACAAGCTATCACGAGGCTGGAAAGGGGAGACCAAGCCTTAACAGGACATGCGTTCGCAAATTTTCATAACAAGGAAAATATACACAAAAGACAATACAGACCCCTTACACACCCCCGTGGGGTACTCCATGATTCTTCGCAGAGAAGAAAAGATGAAAACTTAGACGAATCCTATCTACACCCTCCCGTGGCGGACGCCATCATCAACAGTGGGCCGCAGGAGGCCGGCGCCAACCCCATCCAGATCAGCGGCAGTGGCGGCTGGACGCCGCAGCCCTGCTCCGAGCCCAGCGAGAGCTCGGGGGGACGTAGCTGTCGTCGCTCATCTCCGGAGTCTCGTAAAGCTCGGGAGAACCGCTGGACTCCCAGGGGCTGCTGCTGCTGGAGTAGCCACAAGCGGAGCGCGCGTCAACCTGGCGCTCCCCTCCAGGGCAACACTCCAGGCGGCGGCCCTCCGCGTCGAAGACCTTGAAGAAAAGCGTGGAGGCACCGTCATACTCGAAGTGGATCACGATGGCGCCCTTCACACAGCAAACCCGCGTGACCTCACCCCAGCCGCGGGTCATGAAGATCTTGCCGGAGGGGACCGCTTCGACCTCTGCTCCGGTCGCCGAAGCATCGCAGTCAGCATGCTGCAGCCAGAGCTCGAGAGGCCCCCTCGGCGGCATCACGTCAGAGAAGAACCACGGGAAGCAGATCCAAGAGCTTGGAGGCATCGGCACCCATAGCACAAGCTCGCCCGAGGAATCTGCGGCGTGGATTCCAGGAGCAACGGCACGCATCGCCATCGCGCGGCGACCACGGGCGCGGCGCGGGCGGCGCAGCTCGTCGCTCCCTCCTCCTGTGCCCCAGGCTTGGGCATACAAGGGTAGCGGATACCCCGGAGGATGCCGCTCGCACCAAGGCCTTGTCACCACCTGCATCGCTGTTTTGTCGCGATGATGGACCGGCCTCTTCTTTGGCGGGAGCGGCCCTGGATCATCGCGGGGAGCCTTTCCTTCCTCTTCAGTGGAAAACCTTTGGATGGGCGCCATTGCTGCTAAGAAGAGGAGCAAGGAGGAGGAACCAGGCGAACCGCGGAGAGATGGGCGACGGGGGCTCTGCCCCCTCCCAATTTATAGCGAAAGAAGACCAACCGGCGCCTCCCACGATCACAGGTAATGATGGTTTTGCTTGCATGTCGCAGGGACTTGTCAAGTCGAGCAGTTGCCGAGGCAGCGTGGGGAAGCAGAGACGCACACGTCCAATCAACCGCCACGCGTCGACCAAGGCCGCAGGCTTTTGGGGCCCGCAGTGATCCACGCTTGACCCTTGGCTTCGTCGCGAAGCCAAGCCCGAGCGCACCTTGGCCCGGGGGCTACTATCGGCGTTCTGGCAACGGGGGTCCCCACACTTGCCTACCTGCGGCCTACGGCGTGGCTATGTTAGCGGGCCTGTATGACCCATCTTCATCAGCGAGACATTCAAGACCCTCACGAGGGGCCAAGCCTCGCGAGGCGGACGACGCAAGACCTCCTCAGGAGCGACCTCACTAGGCTGCCTCGCGAGGAGCAGAGAAATCAAGGCAGGGCAGACCTCGCGAGGCTGTCGTGACGTGAGCCATGACGATCAAGATCAGGCGGGCGCCAGCGTGCGCAGCGTCCTTGTTTCCTCTTTGGTGCTAAGGACGCTAGCGCAGGCACAGAGTACTGAGGCATCAAGCAAAGGTTTCCATATCAGTACAATGAGACCAAGACCAGCAGGACGGCAGGACGGAGGTCACCATGGAGCCCAAGACGGCGTCACCACCAGAGCCTTTTGCAGGCGAAGACCGCTTTTGTCAGGATAAGCTGTACTAGCTGTCCCCTTTCAAATTGGCCGTTGTTGGCTCCCTTGCCGCTCAATATTTGGGAAGAGGACCAGGGCCTATATAAGTAGAACTAGCCACCATAGTAGGGGAGGGAGATCGGACCCTGAGCCAATCCTTAGCCACACACCGAGCACAAGAACACCTTAACCTCAGGAGGCTGTTCTTCCCCTTGTACTGTTCATCATCAGCCCAAGAGGCAATCCACCACCGCCACACTGGACTAGGGTATTACACCACAACGGTGGCCCGAACCAGTATAAATCTTGTGTCTTTGTGTTGCTAGTTCGTCCGCGAGATCTTAGCGAGCTAGGGCATAGATCGGTAGGGAGGAAATCTCCGCGCGCACCCCAGTGTTCGAACCTTGAGGGTTTTGCCGGAACCCGTGATCCGACAGATAGCTCCTATGGTCATCACACATGAGCGGATATATAGGTGGGCTAGGTGGGCAGGCGGCAACAATCTAAGTGCTAAAAGAGTTGTTCTTGAAAAAAGAGTTGATCCAATGCTTGGTTTTGTTTGGATTTTCCAACTATGACCATTGGATAGAGTGAATCAATGGCTTACGTTCAAACTTATTCTCATACTATAGAATGGTATAGGAACGTGGAGAGATTTGGTTGATTTTATATCGCTGAATAATATAAAATATTATGAGTGCAGGCGCTCCACCCCTAGGTTTGTAGCTCCTTCTCGGTCGTCGGGAATCTATGTTCTTCCACTCTTTCGTTTAAGACATGAGATTTGTTCATCCTGTTGCCGACACACGGGACATCCATATGCCTCCATTTTACAAAATCATACTATATGCCTCCATGACACGCGGGACATCTAGCATCAAGGTGGCATGGCATGCAAGAAAATCGAGATATGCAGTGCGTAAGTGAGTCGTGCACTTCGATGGCACCTAGTTCTATGCAATATTTTTTCTCCTCGATGGCACGTGAATAGTGCACATACTCAATGACAGAGCACGGGATGGTAGCCATGGACATGGCCGGCCCTTTTTGAAGAGAGTACTAATAAATATGTAACTTTGATGTGTCCCGTCAACTCGCAGAACGTCGAGAAGCTTGCTTACTACGCCTTCTCCCTCGCCAACGCGTGCGCGGTGGCTCGCAGCACGAGGAGAAACTTTTGCTTACAAGCGGTGGACGTGCAGCAGTTCATTTGGTGTCAGATTGCCAGAAGTAGTACAATACCATCATTATTGTTCGACTTCCGGAAGAGGAGAAGAGCCAAGCGCAAGGTCACCTACTAACCTAGTACAGTACTACTACAGCCAAAGCTGGTCCACCTTTTTAGAGCATGGTTAATTAATATAGGTGGCTCTTGCAGTGGCACATCATTTAGAGCAAGTACTCTCTTCGTAGGATCAAAGGAAGTGAAACAAAAGTTGGAGTGGATGCTAGATTGCCAATTAAAACATGATTACATAGGGAAAAAATCCTATAGCATTCTATCCTATGAATCAAACGACCAATGTAGGAAAATTATGAGGGGGGTCTCTCCAACAGTGTTCCTCGGCTCGCACCTAGCATCACGGTGGTCGAACTTGGAGTCATTCATCTGGTACACGAGGCATCTCAGATCTGGTACTCCAATTTTATGTTGGCTCTATGTGATGTGGCAACTTCATATACAAATCGGATGCTGGCTATACTACTACGGTACTCACACTCCAAGAAGTGACTCGAAAACCATTCATAAATTGAGTCTATGACACGCATTTGCAAATGTACCATTCATTACATACAACAAGTCATCAACACACAACGACAACGATGATACATGTTGGATTATAGATTATTTCCAACAAAACATTCCAGTAAATACTAAAGTTTTCATCACCCAACAAATAACAAGCAATGAAATGAACTTCAACTCAACCAATCCTTGGCGTTGGAAATGCTTGCTTTGAACCATAGGTGCTCTGGGAAGGGCCAGCTATGGTCAATATCGAGAGCAACGCAGGACTGATCATCCAGGCTGAAGCAACATATATCAGGAGCAGGGCAGGGAAACACCGCAATGTCCGAGGTATAGATACAGTTGCTTCTCATAAATGGTAGTAACACTGTGTCAACAGCAGCTGGATCGCCTTTAACCATCATTGGATAGTTTGGTCCAAGGAAGAGCGAGTTTGCTCCAAGACTACCAATACTGTACCAGGGAGAAGGTGTTGGCGCTAGCACACTAGTATCCATCCCGAATACCCTGCAACAGGTGTTGGAATAGGTCCGGAGAGGGCGACCATGGGAGACAACAACTGCTACCTCAGTAGTAACAATCACAGTGCACTGTATACAGACAAGAAGAGGTGATCCATCCGAATTAGTTGCCAGGCGCCACTGAGTATAGAAGTTCTGCTCGTCCTCATGCTCATGATCATCACCATCGTCATCTCCCCTTGGTTATAAAAAATTTCAAGTATAGGTGGTGGGATGTTCACGGGACCTTGGAAGCACAAGAAGAAGGTTAATTAGTAAAGGGAAACTTGCTAACCTGCATGCATGTGGCTGAAACAATTATAATTACGGTGGAAGACAAATGTACCGAAACTACGAGGATCCCATGCAAAAACAGTGCCACGAGTGGTGGCAGCAAACACAAGATCCTCGTATTCAATTGCATCACAATACTCATCCGTGTACAGAAACTGATTTTTGAGCAATATCCATGGACGAACCGTGGAATCAGTAACGACGGCAACAAGCTTGTCGAAGATAGCAACAACTTGATAGTTCTCGTAATTCCAAGAGTGGTTGGGAACTCGAGAAATTGCTATCTTCCGTAGACGACAGACACCATGATCGTATTTGAACGTACGTAGATCATCTGTGTGCTCAACCTCAGGGCACTCGGAGATTTTTGGAAGTGGAATCCGCTGACGAGTGTACACATTCACAAGTTCCCACTCACAATTATACCCAATATAAACAACCCAATCTCCATTTGCGCCAGCCCAGGCCTTACCCTGAAGCGATGGCATCTTGACATCACACGTATCGTTATCAAGCGGCATCAACTTGCACAAGGCGAGGCCTCCGTCGTCCGCGCCCATGCGAACAGGCTTATAGAAAAGAAGATAAGGGAGATCAAACTGCTCCTAGACCCTTGGGTTCCTTGTAATGATGTTATTAGTTGAGTCGAGAATGGTCTTGAACGAATCTGCCATGCTAGCCGAGGTGATGACGTCGCACCGATCAATGAGTTCCCCCACCACGTCATCTTTCAGATCGGGGCAAGAATAACGGGGTCGTTTCCGGCTTGTTCCCTCCATGGAGAAGACGATCGAACAATGGCAGAAAGGAAGGTGAGGGCAAATGGAGGAGGGAGGAAGAGCGTGCGACAGCAGTTCCAAATCGAGAGGGAAAGGCGAAGAGTTGGTGGACAGTTGCCAGTTTGCCACGGTACACGAACAGGCGCCCCGGCCTACACGCCCTTTCGGAAATTGTACAAAAGGACTCACTGTTGTCTCACTGACATGTTGGAACGGGACCACATGTCAATGAAACATGGTGTGTAATTTCTCGTGCAAAATGCGATCTGACCGCGTTGGCCCGAGGTACCGCATTAGTTATCGACCTTTATTTTTTTAATGGCGTGCCGTTCAGTTTTGAAGCACGACTAACTGGTACTGTTTGCAGAGAAAATATAAACTACTCTACCACTACTCCACCTCTAGTACTAGTAGTATAAAAAGATATATATGCTGGAGCTTCAGAGCTTTCTTGCTAAGGGCTGCCCACTTGCTTCTCACACTATCACCCTCTCTCCAGATCTAAAAAAGACGGCCTCTCTCTCCCTCCTCATTGGTGGTCACAGATCCGTCGGGGAAGAAAAGGACGTGCAGCATTGACGCACTCGTCATCGGCGAGCGAGGTCACGCACTGACGACAAGTCTGTCCTCTCAGACCTAGCGCCCCCGCGGGATGGCTTCCGTCCCCAAGCTCGCTGTCGTAGTGCGTGCGGAGGACGACGACCATGAGCGAAGCCACTTCCCGCCGACCCTCAGGTATGCTACCTCTTTTTGAACCATACCCTTGTTCTATTGCCCCATATGCCACGTCGCTGCATGTGGATCTTTTTCCACTCCACCATCTTCCCAATTTGCTATCGTCTGCTCTGCTGGTCACGCAGACGAAAACCTTAATTTGCACTATTAAAGGAAACCCTACTTCATGCAGACTAATCCATGTCTGGGTTGAATAAGGAAAGGAAGGGAGACTGTACTGTCCAAGAGAGTAGGCATCGAACCCCGCATCTAGGTTGAAAAGGGGAAATCAGTAGCTAAGGAACGAGTTTCGTGTCTCTTGGTTGAAGAAGGGTAGAAAGGCATGACAACGCAATCGAGAATGATCAGGTCGATCGGTTTGTTGTCCTCACATAGGAAAAAGGTGGCTAAACAGAACAAAAATGGGACGTAATCCACATATGCTGCCTGGATATTATTTGCTCTGGGCAACCATGCCTCCCTCACCACTCTATGCGTCCGTGGAGGTACATCGTACTGGTGCGCCCACTGTTCGTATGGGCCTCCCATGCTCTTATTGTCACTTTTTTGCTGTTAGTATAACGCCAGCAGTCAAGTCAACCAATGCTACTACTAAAGTGATGCCACATTTAACTAATGCCGCACTCAGTCTAATGCCACCGATAAATTTAAGCAATGCCATTTAATGTCACTAGATTATTTCAGGGTTAGCTGTTGATTGTGGATGTATTATAGATTTTTCAACTAAGGCATTCTAATGTTGTTGCATAGCCAGTATACCAACGATGAAACTTGTTACTACCTTCAGATTTTTGCACTGTTAATGCTTATAGATTACATACCTCACTATCATCAGATAAGTTAATTTTTTTGTACAGTGTCACCAAAATGCCAAGGCGCTGATGTCATTTTATTCTGGTTAAACTGCACAAAAAATTATGAAGACAAGAGGAAAGGTCAAGAGTGGGCACCTCCTCCTCCGGTCGTTGTCTTGATTCGTTCGATCAAGTTTTTATGTTTGATCGATTGTCAAGATTGGGATAGCAATTTTTAAGGTCCCCCCGAGTTCGAAAAGATATTTACCTTGGAGGTACATGGTTTGCAATTTTTTTATACTGTCATTAGTTAATAATGCTAGTTACCTTCAGACTTTTGTATTTGGTTTAATGCTCATGCACAGCTAGTATACCAATGCTGAAACGTGTTACCTTTACATTTTGTATTGTTAATTCTTATAGAAATCTTCCACTTCTAGAGTTTATTGAAATCTATTCGGTAAAACCATTGTACTGTACCCTGTAATAAAATAACTACTCTACTATTGCACTAGCCATTGGATTAGTGTATATTTGTAGTATTCGAAATTTCTAATGGTGTTGCACTAGCGTATGGACATAAATAAAGTGTGGCAAGCTTTCCTAGATATGTGCTCAAGAAAACTACTACCTGTTTTTCTAAATACTAGACGTTTGGGTACTTTAAATTGAACCGCGAAAACGTCTTATATTAAGGAACAGAGGGTGTAGAGTTCACTCAAATTATCCCGGTAAAGCTAGTCACACCTTTGTTAAAATTAATGTTCATTATGTTATCAGAGGAGGTCTGTAAGTTTGTCTCTAATGCCTGTCGACTACATACCTGACATCATGATGTAATGTTAAGTCATTTCCTTTTGTACAGTGTCACTGAATTGTCAAGGCGGTGATGGCATTTTATTTTAGTTGAACTGCACAAAATATGCTTAAAAGAAGAGGAAAGGTCAGGAATCGATCATTCTTTCAGAAAGAACTATATATGCCTTTCTGACATCAGCCGTCGTTGCCTTATTTATTCCTTCAAACAGGTGGTTAGAAACAGTCTTGCTACCTTTTCCCATTAAGAAATTGGAATGCTTATATTTGTGAGTCTATGCTTCAACTAGTGCCACTTTTATAGTAATCACACTTTCAATATCTATGCAAACAGGGATGCTCGATTTTAGTGGAACTGCACAAAAAGTCCAACTGGTTCAACATTAGGAGCATGTTTTCTTCCAAACCTTTATATCCAATTGATGGCACTATGAGCTGTTCATTGCGAAGGTACATGGTTTGCTACTATCTTGCTACTCTTTTTGTACTGTCATTAGATAGTAATACTAGTGGTTTGCATGTGAATTTATTGGCAGGGTGGACCTACATTGGAGGTGCAGGACAGGATTCAATGATTGGATGCTCAATTTCGGTTGTATTGATTTCACCTCTTCCATCACTGCGAACATGGATATCCTTGGTCTGATGAAGAATAGGCGCTACATTTCTGCTCTGAACCAGCAAATCAATTCAGTATGAAATTCTCCAGGGCAAAACATGACTGTATCAAATTGTCCAGTGCAAAACATGACAGATGCTAAGCGGAAGAGACATGTTTAAACCAAAAATACAAGGTGTGGTATATGTTTACTAGCTGCTTGATATTTGTGCAGACAGAGATGTCTGCCCGTTGCTATTTGGCAAACACACAAAGTGACCGCAATTTTGGTTGAACTCCACAAGAGAATAGTATAGTCACTGCATGCAGTGCCATTTGAAAATAGACACAGAAAGATTGGATAGTCACTTCATGGACTGCAGAAAAGTAGTACTGTACTATTTATTGGCCAACACTAGGTGCTTCATTGCTTTGGTCTGATTATACAATGGGCATCATTTTGCCTGAGTTAAAGTTTGTATTACGAAAATAGTCTTGCCGTGTGATCGAGAGAAGACCAAATCATATTGTAGTGGATGTTCCTCCATCATGTGTGGTTCATTCTCATGGTTCCAGCTATTGGTGAAACCACTTACGTTTACAAGAGGAATTGTAGCCTTCACAAACAAATTTGTCTTTCAGTCTGTACTGAATGTGCCAAGAGAAGCATCCATGTTAGTAGGCAGAACAGATGTTTTTCTAGATCTTTGCTTTTGGAGCCACATATTTGTATATGATCTGTGAATCATAGAGATGCATTAACATGTTGATCTTATGTATGGGAATCATACTAGTTGGTTTTAGTTGCGACGCAAGATCCGAAGTGGCTGATCTTTCCTTTTGGAGCTACATATTTGTATATGATATGTGAATCATTGAGATGCATTAACAGTTCCTTATTTATGTTCGCTCAGTGTTTACAAGTTACTGATCGATCACTAGCTAGCCTACTAATACGCTCCTGGCAGTTTTAGTTGCGACGCGAGATCCGAAGTGGCAGTTTTGTGAATAAAAATGCCTACCTCTGAAGAAACTGACAAGCTGCTCTGAAGAAAATGCCATGCGAATCTGAAGAAACTGCCAGCGAAAACGTTCACAAATGCCTTATCTCCCAGCTAAAGTTTATCAAGTAACGCCCTCGGCTGCGACTCGTTGCATGCTGCTTCGCGTACTGGCTGCGAGCGATTTTGAGTGCCTGCATGCAGCCGGCCGTAATTAAGGCAGCTAACTGATGCGAAAAAAGATGCGCTTTAATTGTTGCGGGCCTTTTAAATCCGTGGAATCATTATTGACAAGGAGGGAGATGATTCGAGTGCACTCGTTTGACCGTCACGCCGGCGTACGGCCCAGCACGGACGGGACACACCACTCACGGGACGGGACGGCACAGTCATAATTTCAGGTTTTCTAGTTTTCCATGGCAAGCTGGCGTGCTAAGCCATGCCTGCTTATGCATTGAATTCCGATGACCGCGATGACCGTCGCGTTTCCCGCAACACGCTAGTTCGCCTACCTTCCGCCTATAATTACTGTTTCCCGGGCTTCTCCGGTGGCACCATCACCCAACTCGCCCTATCCTCATAAGCTCCCACCGGCCCGAAGTCGCTCGCCACTTATCCTCGCTCTCGCCACGTCCGCCATGCCCCCGCCCGTCCGCGATAGGAGACACCGGAGGCGGTCACCGCCGGAACTAGTGTTCGGTTTTTCACCGGAAGGCAGATGGAGGGAGGAGGCATTCTATCGGTCTTTAGATGGCAATGCGGAGATCGAGGACTTGTTGGAGCGCGACCACCTGGCGGAGGAGCAGGAGTTGTTGGAGCGCGACCACTTGGCGGAGGAGCAGTGTATCGCTGATTTGCGCCACCAGCGGGACATGGAGCAGCAACGCACCGACGCTCTGAGTCGCGAGCAGAGCGCCCGCAACTGGGCCGACTACATGGAGGCCGGCGCCCGGAAAATAGCCCTGGAGGCTGTCGGGCATGCACGCGTTCGCGACGCCGATTTTTACTACCAGCTCGCCAAGTGGGTTTCCCGCTTAGAAGCCGAAGCTTCGGTGGACCACGCCGGCATGAAAAGGGCCAACGCGCGCGAGCACCATGCCCTATCGCACCTCTGGCAAGTCCGAGGCGAGGCGGAGGACGCCGGTGCCGGTGTTTAGCGTGTACCGCAGATGGCGGCCGGCATCGTCTAGTTAGCTAAGAGTAAGTTAGTACGTGTACGCCACTAGAGTATTAGTGGGAGTAGATAGTTAACTTGGCTATGATGGTTGTCAACGTGGAAGTTCAGTACTCTATATGTGGATCAGACCTGTTACTTTGCTCTGAATGTTGAACTTTCTGTTTGAACGTATGGAATGGGCTGTTATTTTTTAAATGGGTTGTATTTGTCCTCCACGGGTTTAGAGGCTGACTTGTGGGCCTACCAAGTTGACGCGTACACAATCAGGAGATGATTGCACGTGGAGAGGATGACAACAGGGACCCGCCAAGGTCATGGCAGTACGCAAGCAAGTGCCTCCTTATTTCAAGCCAATAAAAAAATGGCTCCTCCTAATGGATTTCTGACATCTGGGTCCCATGCCATTGTCAACGTAGTCAATAAACGAGAGAATTGCACAATTAGCGGCTGACACTAGGGACCTAGCAGCTCGCCCATTTATTTTTGTTTTGGGTTAATTTGATAAATCCCACTCCAAATCTGGTGTTTCTGAGAAATGCCACTGCAATTTCCACACTTTGCAAAATGCCATTTCATTCCATTTCCAGTGGCATTTTTCGAAGTCTGGAGTGGCGTTTTTCAAAGTTTGCAAATTGCAGTGGCGTTTTCCAAAGTTTGTAAAAATTGCAGTGGCATTTTTCAAAGTTTGGAAATTGCAGTGGCATTTTTATGAATCGACATAATTAGTGGCATTTATCTAATTTGTTTTTGAGACAGAAGCAGGGTGTCAACTGGGCTGTGCGGGGCACTCTGGCCTGTCTAGACAGCCTTCTCTTTTATGTTTACCACAGACCAGCCCAGTAGTTTTTTTTTCTTTCTGAAAATGGCTAGCCCAGTTTTTTTGTGATTTGCCAAGTAAGTCGCTTTGTCAGGCCTGTTGGGCTGCAAATCTTTCAAGACGAGGAGAGCTTCATTCGACTGGCCGAGAAAATGGCCTATTAGTAATGAGAAATGGGTTGTACATTTTTAAAACACATCAAACCGGTAATTAGTTTCAAATTTATTTTTTTTCATTTCGAGATTTTAAATTGCATTAATTTTTATGCGTGCACAATTTGTTGGATTTTATATTGATATACATTTATTTTTAAAATCAGTTTGAATGTGACTCGAAATTTCAGGATTAAAAACAGTTTGGACTGCACCGAAATATGCAAAATTTCGTATAATTTTTTAACCGTGGCCACAATATGGGCTAATGCTAACAAAAAGAATATGGGCTCCAAAAAAACCTTAAGAATTAGCAAATGGGCTGAAAATTATTAGAAATAATGGCAGATGTGTTGTATGCTGTTTTCCACAGATTTGAGGCTTTCCTAAAAAAAGGTTGACGCACAAGCAGTGACTGTTGGATGTCCATCGAACGGCCGTCGAGCTTCTTCAATCTCTGCTCTTCCTGCTCCAGCTGCTCAAACAAGTGCCGACGGGACTGCCTGCTCCCTCCTCCCCGCGGCTGGCTGTGGTGCCGCGCAGGCCTCACCGCCCCACCATACTCCCATCACTGGCCTAGCCATCCCTCTACTCACCCACACCTACTGTTATTCTCCGGTGACGGCAGACGAACCAGTAAACCCTCGTACAGTCGTACTCCACTCCGCGTGGGAAACAACTGCCGAGTCTTCCCTGCCTCCGTGTCGTTCCCTTCCTAGGCCTCACCGTCGTCCACCGCCCTGGTGCTCTCGGCGCGGCCTGGTCAACGTGGTCAACGACCGACATGCATCTGAAGTGGATTGTACATGGAGAGGCTGACAGCTGGGTCCACGGCCGCACACAAGGAAATGCCTCCTTATTACGCGCAAAATAATGATTCCTCCACCTGACATCTGGGAACCACCGAAAGGGCCTCTGTATTTCGCGAAAAAAACGTTACCGCCGGTGACACCTCGGACCCACCAGCTATATCTTCGCACGCAAGGAAGTGCCTCCTTATTACGCACAAAAAAATGAATACTCCCCTGCTAGCTGGGACCCAGTATAGTGGCAGGCTGACTTGTGGGCCTACTAAGTTGATGGGGACAGAGGGCTTTGTCAACTTAGTCAATATGCACGATTCTAGCTCCAGTAACCGTACGATGTCCATCCAACGGTCGTAGTGCTTCTTCAACCTCTGGTCTTCTTGCTCTAGCCGCCCAAACCAGCACCGGTCGTGCCTCGTGCTCCTGCCTCCCGTGGCCGGCTACGATGTGGCGGAGGCCTCACCGCCCCCTACTACTCCCATCGCTGGCCAAGCAATCCCTCTACTCACCCACACCCCCTGTTATTCTGCGGCGATGGCAGCCTCACACCACAGCAAACCAGTGAACCCTCATATCCTCTACATGTGGGCATCCACTGTCGCGTCTTCCCCGGCTCCGCGTCGTCCCCTTCCTAGGCCTCGCCGTCGTCCATCGCCCTGGTGCTCTCAGCGCGGCGTGGTCAACATGGTCAAGGAACGACTTCCATCGGAAGACTACTGTACGTGGAGAGGCTGACAGCTGGGTCCACGGCAGCCGCAAGGAAGTGCATCCTTATTACGCGAAATATAATTATTCCTCCACCTGACAGCAGGGACCCACCGGACGGGCCATCGTATTTGGCGAAAAAAACATTTCCCCCCTGACTGCTGGGACCCATCGGACGGGCCACCGTATTTCGCGAAAAAATGTTCCCCCCGCTGTCAGCTCGGACCCACCGGAAGTGCCTCCTTATTACGCACAAAAAAATGCATACTCCCCCTGCTAGTTGGGACCCACCTTGGTGGGTGGCTGACTTGTGGGCCTACTAAGTTGACGGGGACGGAGTGCTTTGTCAACTTAGTCAATATGAACGATTCTAGCTCTAGTGACCGTACGATGTCCATCCAACGGCTGTAGTGCTTCTTCAACCTCTGGTCTTCTTGCTCCAGCCACCCAAAGCAGCGCCGATCGTGCTGCATGCTCCTGCCTCCCGTGGCCGGCTGTGCTGCTGCGGAGGCCTCACTGCCCCTACTATTATCACCGCTGGCCAGGCCCTGCGGCGACGGCAGCCTCACACCGCAGCCGAACCAGTGAACCCTTGTACTCCTCTCCGCGCGGGCTTTCACTGCCGCGTCCTCCCCGGCTCCGCGTCGTCCCCTTCCTAGGCCTCGCCATCGTCCACCGCCCTGGTGCTCTCGGCGCGGCGTGGTCAACATGGTCAAGGAACGAATTCCATCGGAAGAGTACTGTACGTGGAGAGGCTGACAGCTGGGTCCACGGTCACAGCAAGGAAGTGCCTCCCTATTACGCGCAAAATAATTATTCCTCCACCTGACAGCGGGGACCCACCGGACGAGCCACAATATTTCGCGAAAATAACGTTTCCCCCTGACTGCTGGGACCCACCAGCTACATCTTCGCACGCAAGGAAGTGTGTCCGGGCAAAAAAAATGATTCGCCCCCCTGACTGCTGGGACCCACCAGCTACATCTTCGCACGCAAGGAAGTGCCTGACAGTCGGGAGCCACCTGGTCGAAGCATACGTAGCGTTGTCATTCTAGTCGCGAACGTGTACGTATATACTGGTCGATGTAGAGGCGCGCACGTGTCGTAGTAAAGGTGCGCACGTAGCATGTACACGTACGTACAGCGGCCAGTGTGCAAGAAAGAAAATACGGCCACGTACGTACATACGGGCAGGGTCTCGAACGCCTACTCGCGCATACGTACGGCCAAGGCTCGTGTACATTGCTGGGTCAGAACGGAGAAACTGCGTCGTCGTCGTGTTCATGGGGAGCCAACCGGCTGGGTCGGAACGGAATGCGTCGTCGTGTTCATCGGGAGGGCTTGGATGGAACAGCCGATGGAAACGAGGCCCGGCGTACCGTAGAACGGAGCAAAAACGGCCTTGTGTTCGACCGGCCACGTTCGAAACGGGATCCTGTTCATCGGGAGGGGTCTGGCATACCGCAAAACGGAGGAAACGGACCTCCTACGGTCGAAACGGGGGTCCTGTTGATCGGGAGGGGTGTGGCGTACCGCAAAACAGAGGAAACAGACTTATGTTGGAGGGCTATGGTCGAAACGGGGGTCCTGTTCATCGGGAGGGGTGTGGCGTACCGCAAAACGGGACTCCACGGGATACTGTTCATCTCCGCCGACGACCCCATCCAGCCTCCACGGGCTACTGTTCATCCACCGTCGACCTCCTCCAGCCTCCACCTGCGACTGTTCATCCACGGGCTCCTGCTCATCCAGCCTCCACCACGCGCTACTCCACCAGCTACTATTCAACCAGCCCTCTCCACGGTCTCCTGTTCAACCACCCCTCCACGGGCTACTGTTCATCCAGCCCTCCACCGTCTACTGTTCATCCAGCCCTCCACGGGGTGGTCCTGTTCATCCAGCCCTCCACGGGGTCCTGTTCATCCAGCCCCAACCGGCTCGATCGATCGGGGTCCTGTTCATCCAGAGGCAACACCACGGGGTCCTGTTCATCCACCCCCACCGGGAACTATCCATCCAACCCCCCCCCCCCCCAGCAACGCTCACTGTTCATCCAGAGGCAACACCACGGGGTCCTGTTCATCCACCCCCACCGGGAATTGTGCATCCAAACCCCCCCAGCAACGCTCACTGTTCATCTAGAGGCAGCATCGATCGGCTTCAGTTAGCAGCAGTAGCGAAGGAATCGCTCGATCCGGTTCAGTTAACAGCCATCGATCGATCGCTCGGGTTCAGTAACGCGTAGCCTGCAGTGCAATCGCTCGGGTTCAGTTAGAGCCCAATGCCTCATTCGGGTTTAGTTAGAGCCCAACGCCTCGCACCCACGCGCGTGCGTGTACGAGAGAAACGCGCATCGCTCAGCCCCGACCACCCACTGTAACCGGGAACACCCCTATATTTTCCTTGCCCTCGCTTCTACCATGGTTTTTTCCGTCATGGACGGCCCAAAGAATGTCATGCAGCTGCGTCTCCGGCCCGCCCAGGACGAAAAGCCCATTTTCTGTCATGATTTTTTGTCATAGAAGTAGGACCCCACCACATCTATGATGATACCGGGTTTTGTCACAATTATTGTCATAGAAGTGTCATAAGTATGACAGAAAAAAATTCGTTTGACCCAAAATGTCACGGATGTGTCTTTTTTTTGTAGTGTAACAGGCTTCTTAATGCAAACCCGGCCAGACCACAGGAGAGGCAAGGGTTACTGCATCGATATGCTCAAGGGTGGCTGGCGAGCAAACAAAGACGGCGAGGCGCGGGCCGCCGCGTGTTGGGAACGGCAGTGGAGGTACGCTTGACGCCGAAGAGCAGGCACACGGCCGGGGTGAGCACGACGGCGCCGAAGAGGGTTCTGTTGTGGATCTGGGGGAGGGGGAGATGGCGAAGGAGATTGGGTGGACTAGTTGAGTGAAACGCGGGCGGACGGTGGGGGGTGTTGGCGGCCTAGGTGAAAAGGGTGAAAAATATCCCCGGTCACCACGCGCGCGGAAAGGCCTATGCAAACGGTTGCCTCTAAGCGCTCGTGTGCACAAATGGAATAATTTCGTTTGAAATGAAGACGTACTAATTTTGAAATGAAGACGTGAGTTCATCGTTTCTCATCTAAATTTTTCGCACGTAGACCAATCACAATTTTACCACGGGTTTGATTTGCTGGCGCATTTAAGGTCTCGTGTGCTATATGTAAGACATTTTTTGGCATTTACCGTGCATGTTTGCATATAAATAAATTCCTAGCCGGACAGCATCTCCTGTCAAAAGGGATGAGGATTGCCGTTCGATCTGGGAGCATCCAACGGTGCAGACGTACGATCCGTGGGGTTTGGGTTCTGGCCAATCAGAACGCATGACTCAGATCCCACGCGCAGCGAGGGGGGGCATCGGCCATGGTTTGGTAGGCACACGACTTTCGTATGTGAACTGTGTGCTATTTGAAAACATTTTTTGGGAGGAGCTATTTGAAAACATGTACATGTGTTGTCGAAAGGGATGAGTGAGGGAGTCCTAGATTAAGGGGTCCTCGGACAGCCGGACTATATACTTCTGCCACACTGTTGGACTATGAAGATACAAGATTCAAGACTTCGTCCCGTGTCCGGGTGGGACTCTCCTTTGCGTGGAAGGCAAGCTTGGCAATACGGATATGTAGATCTCCTCCCTTGTAACCGACTCTGTGTAACCCTAGCCCCCTCCGGTGTCTATATAAACCGGAGGGTTTAGTCCGTAGGACAACAACAATCATAACCATAGGCTAGCTTCTAGGGTTTAGCCTCTACGATCTCGTGGTAGATCAACTCTTGTAATACTCATATCATCAAGATCAATCAAGCAGGAAGTAGGGTATTACCTCCATCGAGAGGGCCCGAACCTGGGTAAACATTGTGTCCCCCGCCTCCTGTTACCATCCGCCTTAGACGCACAGTATGGGACCCCCTACCCGAGATCCGCCGGTTTTGACACCGACATTGGTGCTATCATTGAGAGTTCCACTGTGTCGTCATGATAAAGGCTTGATGGCTCCTTCGATCATCGGCAACGATGCGCTCTAGGGCGAGGTTTTCCTCCCCCGGACAGATCTTCATATTCGGCGGCTTCGTACTGCGGGCCAACTCGCTTGGCCATCTAGAGCAGATCGAGAGCTACGCCCATGGCCGTCAGGTCAGGTTTGGAAATTTAAACTATATTGCCGACATCCACGGAGACTTGATATTTGACGGATTCGAGCCGATGTCAGGTGCGCCGCACAGTCACGACGAGCATGACTTAGCTCTGTCGTCGGACGGTGTTCGGGAGATCACACCTGCGGCTACTCCGGCCCTCAATCCGGAGCAGATTGCGCCGTCCGAGGACGGGTGGATGGACCCCGCCACGGAGGCCGCACACTCAGCGGCGATAGAGCCGAATACTAACTTCACCTCCTACGAGACCTGTGTTGCCGGATCCTTGGATTCGTCCCCGGCCACGGGCTCCGAACCGCCTGCGTCCGTGCCTAGCGAATCTGATTGGGCACCGATCATGGAGTTTACCTCCGCGGATATTTTCCAGCACTCACCCTTGGGCGACATGCTAGATTCTTTAAAGCCTCTCTCCTTGTCAGGAGACCCTCGGCCGAACTATGTCCGGCTCGAGTGGGAGGCGGACGACGAAGAAATTCGGTCCCCACCCACCACCCACTTAATAGCCACTGTCGACGATTTAGCCGACATACTCGATTTTGACTCCGAAGACATCGACGGTATGGACGACGATGCAGGAGAGGAACAAGAACTACCGCCCACAGGGCGCTGGACAGCCACTTCATCACACGATATATACATGGTGGATACACCCGAAGAAAACAATGACAAGGAACGGAAGGATGCAGAGAAGCAACCAAAGCGACGACGTAGGCGCCGCTCCAAATCCCGCCTCGGCAAAAACAGCGACAACAGCGCAAGAAAGACTAATACCCCGGTCGACTCCAGAGGAAACGACGACCACATGGACCCAGCGACAGAGCAGGATGAGCCAGCGGATGGTGAACGTAGTACGGAGCCGCTGTCCGACAACGGTGATGCCGAGGGTAAAGCTAATCAACCTGTCTCCGGAGAGGAGAACAGTCCGGACGACGATGCACACATCATCCCGGAAAGGCACTTGGAGCAAGAGAACCTCCATAGAAGTCTTCTTGCCACCGCGAGGAGTCTAAAGAAGCAGAAGCAAAGGCTCAAGGCCGCGCAAAATACACTCAACAGTAGATGGAACAAAGTGCTCGACACTGCAGAAAAATATGGTGGCAATCACCACACAAAGATCTATCCAAAGCGCAAGCTGCTGCCTGAATTTGATGACGAGGCTTTAGAGCATATACAGCCAAAAAATAAAACGGCCGATCAGCCGGATCGACCACCCCGTGGCCGCGATGGGGCGGCTAACGATGACGGTATGACCAGGTCCATCTACGGATCTAGGAAGCACGCTCCGGCACAAAATCAAAACCAAACACTACAACCGTCAGAACGTCATGACACATCCAAGTACAGGGGTGCCCCCCCTATGCTTCACCGATGAGGTGCTGGATCACAAATTTCCAAAGGGATTCAAACCCGTGAACATAGAGGCATACGACGGAACGACAGACCCTGGGGTCTGGTTCGAGGACTTTATCCTTCATATCCATATGGCTCGTGGAGATGATCTCTACGCCATCAAATACTTGCCCCTCAAGTTGAAAGGGCCAGCTCGGCATTGGCTGAAGAGCCTCCCCGAAAACTCAATTGGAAGTTGGGAAGAGCTTAAGGATGCTTTTAGGGCTAATTTTCAAGGGACCTATGTCCGGCCTCCGGATGCAGAAGATTTAAGTCATATAATTCAACAGCCCGGAGAGTCAGCCCGAAAGCTTTGGAACACATTCCTCACTAAGAAGAATCAAATTATCGACTGCCTTGACGTCGAAGCCTTAGCGGCTTTCAAACATAGTGTCCGGGACGAATGGCTCGCCAGACACCTCGGCCAGGAAAAACCGAGGACAATGGCAGCCTTAACAAGCCTTATGAGCCGCTTTTGCATGGGCGAAGATAGTTGGCTGGCCCGTAGCGCCAACAGCGACCCAGGCATATCGGAAGTCAGGGATGGTAATGGGAAACCGCGATGCCATAAAAGCAAGCGTTGAAGCAATGAAGACAGCCCAGACAACACGGCGGTAAATGCCGGATTCAGGGGCTCTCAACCCGGTCAACGGAAAAAGCCATTTAAAGGCAGTCGAGATGGACCGTCCAGCCTAAACAAGATTATAGATAGATTATGTCAGATTCATGGCACCTCCGACAAACCTGCAAATCACACCAACAGAGAATGATGGGTCTTCAAGCAAGCCGGCAAGCTAAACGCCGAGCACAAGGGGAGGGAGACACCAAGTGAAGACGAGGATGAGCCTCGCCGGCAAAACACTGGGGGACAGAAAAAATTCCCACCAGAGGTCAAAACAGTGAACATGATTCACGTAACGAAGAGGAGGAGCAAACGCGCACTCTGAGACGTATGCGCCGTGGAGCCCGTCACCCCCAAGTTCAACCGTGGTCGGCCTGCCCGATCACTTTCGATCGCAGGGATCACCCGACTAGTATCCGGCACGGAGGATCTGCTGCCTTGGTGCTAGACCCAATAATTAACGGATACCATCTCACCCGAGTCCTTATGGACGGCGGCAGTAGTCTCAATCTGATATATCAGGACACAGTCCGCAAAATGGGGATAGATCCGACAAGAATTAACCAAAGCAATACTACCTTTAAAGGAGTAATACCAGGCCCAGAGGCCCGCTGCACGGGCTCTCTAGTACTAGAGGTTGTATTCGGTTCTCCCGACAACTTCCGAAGTGAAAGGTTAACCTTCGACATCGCTCCATTCCGAAGCGGCTATCAAGCACTACTCGGAAGAACGGCATTCGCTCGTTTTAATGCAGTACCGCATTACGCTTATCTTAAGCTTAAGATGCCCGGTCCACGTGGCACCATCATAGTTAGCGGAAACATAGAGTGTTCCTTGCGTACGGAAGAATGTGTGGCGGCTTTAGCAGCCAAACACTGACTGGCCTCTCCAACCAGAATAAACAATCGGTCGTCAAGACCGCGGACACGGCTAGACAAGTCCGGCACACCACTAGCTGTAATAGCCCAGATAAACTTGAGATGGGGTCGATGGATTTACCCCCATAGGTGGTGCTAGGGGCTTCCCGCATATAAAAAGGACTACAGTTCGGCTTGACCTTATTTTGATTGAATTTTAATGGTTCATTAAGAATAATCAATTTTTCGCATGAAGACTTTCACCTGGCTTTTTTCTTTTGCAGATGATCATCGTGCCACACCCTTCCAGGATACGGCACAATGCAGACACATGCGCAGACGTGTAGCAGGGCCCCGCTCAAAGGTTTCTTTTTAGATTAAGACCCTGTGTAAACCTTTCTTACTGTCTCTTGTTGCTGTACACCCTTCGGATATTCAACACAGCCGAGAGGGATGCTGGCGTTATTGGCATTTCGCCACGTCAGACTAATGCACGTACCTGGAAATTTAGGGTTTATCGAGGGCGTTACTCAGCCCAGCATATGTTGTAAGGTCCGAATACCTTAGGGAGTGTTCGGCGTCGCGAGTTTGGCCTTATATGCACCAGCTCCGAATCATGTCTTTGGTCAATAGTTGGGTTTGCTCGGCTCCCGTGTTTTGCTACCTTACGTTCCGCTCTATCGGCTAAGGTGGCACCCGGAGAACTGCTGCGATTGTGCCCTGGTTCATCTGGATGAGCACCTCAGCAGAGAAAGCCGAAAACTGACTGTCATGATAAAGCGCGAGACTGGTCAACCACTCGATGACTCATCGGAATCTTTGTGATTCCTCCGCATTAACGAAGGACCGGTTTCCCGGTCATGTATGTACGCGCACCGTATTCGGATAGACGCGGAAGTACCAGGGGCTATATAGTAGCCCCACCGTCAAACTCCTATGGCTAAGTGAAAGTGTTAAAGCAATATAGTCTGATTGCCTTGTTCGCCGCGCTATCACCTCCTTAATGGACCAAGACGTTGGATCAAGTGTGAATACGCGCTTTTCCGAACACCCCCGCATTATATGCGTGGGGGCTAAAGCCGGCGACTACAAACTTTCAGGGTATATACATACATAAACAGCCGCACAGGAGGCATCATAATACTTACAGGCAAAAGTATAAACACAACCTTTATAATCATAATAGCATTGTTTTTACAATTGGGATACATGTCACTAGAACATGATACTTTTCGAGCACTGAGCCTCTATTAAACCAGCGCCTTCTAGGACTTCTTCAAAATAGTGCTCGGTCGATACCTGGCCTACGGCCGAACTCTGGGTTGCAATAGCGGTGGCCTCCATCTCTGCCCAGTATGTCTTAACACGGGCAAGAGCCATCCGCGCACCCTCTATGCACGCCGACCTCTTTGCAGCGTCGATATGCGGCACATCACCAAGGAATCGTTGAACTAAACCAAAATAACTATTCAGCCTTGGTCCTTCCGGCCAAAGATGATCCACGACAGACCTCATGGCAAGCCCGGACAACCTATGGAGCTCAGCCCACTCGGCCATTTGCTCATTTAACAGCAGCGGACGCGTTGGAGCACTGAACTGCGACCAGAACAACTTTTCCACTTCTTGATCTTTTTGATCTTTGAAAAACTCAGTCGCATCAGCAGCACTCGCTGCCAAGTCCAAGTACGCGTCTGCAGCACTCCATAATTGATCTAGAGGGGCATACTTCGGATCTCCGAACTTCGTCCGCAACAAAAAGGGCTTCCCAGCCGTGATATCTCCGGCTTGACGAAGCTCCTCCTTCACCGCTCTGATTTTAGAGCGGGTCTCCTTGGCTGCTACCATGGCTTTCTTCGGGTCCGCCGCTTTAGCTTGGCTTTCCTTTGCAAGAAGCTCATACCGGTCGGCGGCACCCTTCAGTTCAACAGCCATCTTGGCTATTTTATCTTTGCTCTGGCGATGAGCAGCCTGTTTGGCTCTTAATTCTTCGACCACCTTTAGGGCGGCCGCATCACTTCTCCTGGCTTGTTCCTTGGCTCGGGCAAGCTCCGCCCGAAGGGTCTCCACGGCGGCAGCTCCATCTGCAGTCACAGCATATTATAGATACTAGCATCATGCTCCTCTTAAATATCTGTTAACCACCAGAGAATACATACCCTGTGCCTCGTCAAGCCGCTTGTTTACAAGCACGATGTCGGCATCTGCCGAATCAAGTTGTCGCTTCAGTTCGGCAAACTCAACAGTCCGGCTAGCCACCGGACCCTCAGCCGCATGCACATGAAAGCAGCACGATCATTACCTACGACTATGATCCTCTGTTTGCCGCCTTTAGGATAGCAACCAGAGTCTTAGGGGCTACTATCTGTATAGGGCACACCTAGCGTGTGCGGTACCGTCAAAATATATATTACTTTGCGTACCTCAAAGCCTTTTAGCAGGCTCATAAAAGCTTCATGCAACCCACTTTTGGTGGATGAAATCCTCTCAACCACCGTACCCATTAAAGTACGATGCGCCTCTGAGATAGCCGCGTGCTCCAGAAGACCCATCAGTACGTCCGGTTGTGCATCGGACAGTCCGGGACTCTTTCTGTTGCTCTCCTTAGGAGCCGAATCCTCCGAACTTCGGGTGGCCGAAGGGTTACCTTCCGGCCTTGGCGGATCAGGAGAAATCCTCCGTGACGACACCTCAGGGTCGTCCGCCTCATGAGGTGGGGAGACAGGGGGAGGCGTTTCGCTCTCCATCATCTCCGGAAGAAGATCCCCCGAAGACGAACTCTGTCGAGAAGGGCTACGATCCGAACTGCAAGACATACGTCTCGGTTATTGTCCTCGGAGATGAAGCAGGATATATTTACCAAAAGTACTCTTGTTCACTTATAGCTCGGTGGAGGGCTGATCCCCTTGCGGGCACTGTGCAGTAAGGATGCCCTCCGGGGCAGGGCCCTCTGGTGAAGGTTTCTTCCCTCGTTTGGAAACTCTTGTTTCCAAGTCTTCAGAGGCGGTCCTTTTCCTTCCTTGGGGAGAGGGAATTTCAGATTCTTCTCCCCGGTTATCCTCCTTCGCGGAGACACTAATTCCCCCGGTTTGGATGAGTAATGAGTGAGGCCCGCTTTCGGCTTCTTTATTCCTCCCTTTATCTTCCCCTGATGGCGCTTGATAAGGTGCGAGCTCAAGCATCCTGGCTAGTACAGGATCCGGTGAGCCCTCGGGAAGGGGGGCCGAACACCTGATCATCTTTGTCTTTTTTATCCAGTCCTGGTCAAAGAGCGATTTTTCAGAATGATGTTGTGACAAATTAAAAGACAGCGTGTTCGGCCGCAGAATTACTTACGTGGGTATCTGGACGATTGCAGTTTAGACCCGCATCCTCGGTGGTGTCCGGACACTTTATTCGTGATCCGAAGAACAATCCATACATCTCTTCGAGTGTCACGCCAAAGAATTGCTGAATAGTTCGTGGTCCTTCCGGGTTGAACTCCCACATACGGAGAGGTCGACGTTGGCATGGCAGGACCCGACGAACTAGCATGACTTGCATTACCTTGACAAGGCCGACATCTCTCTTGAGGAGATCTCGGATGCGACTCTGCAATGTCGGCACGTCATTAACTGGCCCCCAGTCCAGCCCCTTGTTGACCCATGACGCCAGTTGTGGCGGGGGCCCGAACGGAAGGCGGGGGCAGCTGCCCACTTAGTACTTCGGGGAGCCGTGATGTAAAACCACTCCCGCTGCCATAAGTTGGACATCTCCGGGAAGGAACCCTTTGGCCATGGAGCATCGGCGCCTTTGCTTATTATGGCACCTCCACATTCTGCGTGTCGCCCATCGATCATCTTCGGCTTCACATTGAAGGTCTTGAGCCATAAGCCGAAGTGTGGAGTGATGCGGAGGAAGGCCTCACACACGACGATAAACGACGAGATGTGAAGGATGGAATTTGGAGCTAGATCATGGAAATCGAGCCCGTAATAGAACAAAAGCCCTCTAACAAAGGGATCAAGACTAAAGCCTAGCCCTCGGAGGAAGTGGGAAACAAATACGACACTCTCGTTGGGTTCGGGAGTAGGGATGACCTGCCCTGGAGTAGGCAGTCTATGCGAGATTTCAGCGGTCAGATACCTGGCTTCTCTTAGCTTCTTGATGTCCTCCTCTGTGACAAAGGAGGCTATCCACCGGCCTTGAAGGTTGGATCCGGACATGATTGAAGGTCCGAAGTGCTTGTCCGGAGCCTTGGGTGTTGGAATTCGAGGTGGGGGGAGGGAAGGATCGAGCGCGAGAAGAAAAGGACAGGCCTTGGCCCCTTTATAAAGAGGGTGAATATCGAGCGTCCTCCGCGTGGCCGTTTGGAACTTGCCTAAAATCGAGGAGTCATACCAACGGGCACGATTGGGTTACCCACACCCGTATTGATGAGAATCCCGTGATAAGAGGAACACGATCTCTGCTTCGACAAGACGTGCCAATAAAACCGCCTCGCAACACGTGCAGTGGCAGGCTGGGAAAAACGGTTCGTCATGACTGGACCACGGCAGAACATCACGCTTTGAAAAGTTGTCAGCAGATTAGATTTGTGGGAATATTATACTCCCTACGGTGGTATGTGGAATTTGTTTTGCAGAGCCGGACATGATCCTAGTGTTCAAAAATCTTCTATGGAGTATTCGGAGGAGGAACCCGCCTTGCAACGCCGAAGACAAATCTGCGCGCCGGACTCATCGTCATTGAAGCCTGGTTCAGGGGCTACTGAGGGAGTCCCGGATTAAGGGGTCCTCGGACAGCCGGACTATATACTTGTGCCGGACTGTTGGACTATGAAGATACAAGATTCAAGACTTCGTCCCGTGTCCGGGTGGGACTCTCCTTTGCGTGGAAGGCAAGCTTGGCAATACGGATATGTAGATCTCCTCCCTTGTAACCGACTCTGTGTAACCCTAGCCCCCTCCGGTGTCTATATAAACCAGAGGGTTTAGTCTGTAGGACAACAACAATCATAACCATAGGCTAACTTCTAGGGTTTAGCCTCTACGATCTCGTGGTAGATCAACTCTTGTAATACTCATATCATCAAGATCAATCAAGCAGGAAGTAAGGTATTACCTCCATCGAGAGGGCCCGAACCTGGGTAAACATTGTGTCCCCCGCCTCCTGTTACCATCCACCTTAGACGCACAGTTCGGGACCCCCTACCCGAGATCCGCCGGTTTTGACACCGACAATGAGGATCACTGTTCGATCAAGGAGAATCCAATGGTGCAGACGTACAATCCGTGGGGTTTGGGTTCTGGCCAATCAGAATGCACGACTCAGAACGCGCGCGTGGCAGAGGGGTGGGGGTGCATCGGCCACGGTTTAGTGGACACACGGCTTTCGTGAGTGAACTGTGTGCTCTTTGAAAACATTTACATTACCTAACATCATATTTTTGTTCGAATGAAAACATGAGTTCATCGCTTCGCCTCCAATTTTTTTCCACGGTAAGAAATCTTGAGTATAGTGGAGAGTGTCATATACTAGTATCATGAATATACAGTACATATGATACTACCTTTAATTAATTATAGCGCATAGCTAGTATAATACATAGAGTATAGTATATCATATTTATTGCCATGCATGACACAAATTAGCATCGCATTTAACATGATACGGTATCTACCTACTATATGTTACTCTAACCCTCTTTATATATATTTAATTCTTTCCCACATCAGCATATATACTTGCTATTTCCGAGTGCATGACATCGTACGGCTATGATACCACCACTACGGCCAGCCTTATATAGGGAGTATCATATAGTACTATATATATAGTATCATGCATATGATACTAGTGTATGATACTACGTACGTACCTTCATAGTGCATATATAGTATCATAGAGTAGTACTAGCTCCCTCTGTAAACTAGTGACCTAAACACTCGTATATTAGTTTACGGATAGAGTATATATCATAGATGACCGTATTTATGGCTATGCATGACACAAAGTAGTATAGCATTTATTATATATATATATGTTACGGTATCTACCTATGTTACTACTTCTTTGCCACATCATCATATTTTGTATTCCCGGATGCATGATACCGGCTATGATACCCCCACTATGGCCACCCTAATAAGGCTGGTCGTAATATGGGAGTATCAAGCGGTATGATGCATGCCAACTAGACTTTTTGGATGATGTGGCACACAGTTAAATGATGAAAGAGAGGGTGTGTAGTATCGTATCATGATACCGTATCATATTAAATGTTGTACTACTTTGTGTCATGCATGGTAATTAATAAGGAACCTAAGATACTAACTCATGATACTATGCATGCGCGCATTACGAAGGTACTACCGATCATATACTAGTATCATGAATATATACTCCCTCCTTTCCGGTTTATAGGCATATCTCAAAATTTTAGTTTCTCCATTTTATAAGGCTCAATTTGGTTGTTCCCCATCACATGTCCAGATTCCAAGGTGCATTAAATCATTGCATGCAAGTATTAATAGAAAGTTGACCAATGCACGTACTTTATATATGCATGCATGTATTGCAATTAATACATTGGAAAACATAAATTTTTGAGGAAAACAAAAGCATTAATTGGGTGTTCTTGCAAACTACAAAAGGTATTCCACCACTCACCATCTACCTTGGTTGCTGAGATTTTTGAATTGAGCCCTATAAGGCTGGTTGTAATGGGGAGTATCATATATATATAGCTAGTAGTATCATGCATATATATGATAGTGTAGCTAGGATACTAGCTACTTCCGTAATGCATAGTATCATAAGTTAACATCTTAGGTTGCCTTACTAATCACACAAAGTAGTAGTACAACATTTAATATGACACGGTATCATGATATGATACCACATCCTCTCTTGTGTGCCACATCATCCAGAAAGTCTAGTTGGCATGCATGATACCGCTTATGATAATATCATTACAACCAGCCTAGCTAAACCGGAAAGGAGGGAGTATGAGACTAGCTAGCCACAATGGAGAGTAGTACACTGGTAACATACACATATCCCTAGACTATATATGTTAGTACCTTCATAGTGGGTAGTAACATAAGTGTAGTGTCATGCAGAGCTTCATTTCTTAGGTTACAGACTCATATTGCATTGGGACATGTGATGCTACAATAACTATCAGTTACAGAAACTATCTCTCTCCTCATTAACTTATTGCCACATAAGCAAGTTTGCTGAGTTGGAGTCGGTGTTACTGCTGAAGTTACTCCCACTGTGGCTAGTCTGATACTAGCTAGTCGTCTATGATATACTAGCTACCTCACTAAGAGCATGGTTAATAATACAGCCAAGGGTCGACTATAAGAAGTTGACATGTCATATAAGACAACCTCTTAGCGGGTATGTACAACAATAAGTTTTATATACGTACTAGTTTATCAATGGTTGGCCCACCTTACATCCTCACAAAGTGTCTTGGGTCTCCTGTTGCAGCTGATTCTACTAACCAAGAGCCCGCTTCTCTTCTCTTTCCTCGAACTAATAAGCACATATATATTATTCTATTCCTTATAGCCAGATCACTACCCACAGTGGGAGTAACATAGGTAGTAACATCACACATATCTAGATAAAATAGATGATGTGGTAAGCAATAAATGAAGAAATGGAGGAAAGTGGATATGTTGATGTTACTACCTATGTTACTCCCACTGTGGGTACGGTATATAGTCTTACTATAGTATGAGACTACCCAGAATGGGAGTAACATAGGTAGTAACATCACACATATCTAGATAAAGTAGATGATGTGGCAAGCAATAAATGAAGAAAGAGAGGAAAGTAGTAACATAGCTAGTTACTAGTAGTATGAGTAACATCACATGTACATATCAAGGCAAGATGTGTCTATAGCCTAATAAATGAAGTGTTGCATGTTACCACACATATATGTTACTCCCCACTATAGAGGTAGTAGCTTAGACTATAACACATGGGCATGTTACTAGTCTATGTTAGGCTAACTATAGTGGGAGTAACTTAAATAGTAACATAACGCACCCCGAGACTTATATGCTTATGTGGCAAGGAGTTAATGAGGATAGAGGTGCTTGTGGTAACATAATATATTACCGTAACATAACACACCCCAATGCAAAATGAGTCTACAACCTAATAAATGAATGCTTGCATGACACTACACTTATGTTACTACCCACTATAATGGTAGTAACATAGACTAGTAACATATGCATGTTACTAGTCTAAGTTACTTCCCACTATGACTAGCCTTACTACCCATTGTGGCTAGTCTGAGTAACATCACACATCTCAAGGCAAGATGAGTAGCCTAATGAATGAAGTGTTCATGTTACTACACATATGTTAATCCCCACTATAGAGGTAGTAACATAGACTAGTAACATTCTATGTTACTACCCATTGTGGCTAGCTACTCTTATGTCACTTTATTGTGTACTTGCTCTAATAATGCATAGTATCATAGAGTAGCTAGTATCATATGTAGTACTTTATTTATATTGTCATGCATGACACATAGTAGCATAACATTTATTATGATACGGTTTCATGATATGATACTTAACCCTGTCTTTCTTCATTTGATTAATTCTATGACAGCTCATCAAAATTGCCTAGTTGGCACGCATGATACTAGCTATGATACCCCCTTACTATCAGCCTAGCAAAGGTGTATAGATCATTTGTGTGTCACTTTGTGAGTTTTCATCCGTTTGTCGAGAAGCGGAGAGAAGTTTCAAACATTTCGGCCGCGAGGTGCGGTCAGTGGCGTAGGCCTAGTTGGTATTTTAATTACAGAAAATTCAGATGGAGTTCGGACATCATCCAAATTGATGTGTGCCTGTGGCGTGCTCTCACGACCCCATGGAAAAAAATTGGTAAAGTTTGGCACAAGTTTTGATGACCGTTCCTTCCAAACCGGAGCATCTCACATGAAGGATCATGGTTTTCCAAAAGGAGACATGTCAATTCAAACTCCTGTGGCCAGTGACTTCATCGTTTGGCCTCATAAAAATTTCCACGGTACGCAATCACCATTATACCACGGGTTTGATTTTCTAGCGCATTTCAGGTATCATTAGCTATATTTAAGACATTTTTTGATATTAACGTGCATTTTGTGCATAAAAATAAAATTACAACCGGAACTGCATGTGCTGTCGAAAGGGATGAGGATCGCCATTCGATCTGGGAGCATCTAACGATGCAGATATATGATCCGTGGGGTTTGGGTTCTGGCCAATCAGAAAGCACGACTCAGATCGTGGGCGGGGTGGTGGCGAGGTTTGGTTGGCACACGGCTTTCATCAACGAACGGTGTGCTATTCGCAAACCAGATTGCATATTTTTGTTCACACATACTGTAGTGAGATCGATTGAGTGTGCTACCTCTATGATATAATAATAATAATAACAAAAAATAGTTCATATTCATTGCCTGAGCTGACAGCATATCAAGGTCAACATATTAACGGTTCTTACATCAACAGAAAACTGGGCATAACTCACAAATTCAGTACACGCGATAGTTCTAAATTGAACGAATTAAGTTGCAGGGTAGGCATAAAGACTAGTCTTACAGCTTAATTGCCATGTACATGTGGGAACTAGGATCATTAAGTTGACCCCGAATGAACTTGGGGTTTTTGATGATTTTAAACTTCTTCTCTGTTGCACTGGTGCGTGATCCCTTGGCTGGCAACTCATCAAATTCATCGTACTCATCCTGATCGGCAACATCGTTGACACCCAATACCCTTCTCTTCCCATGCATCGCTAACTGGCCGTTCTTATGCAAGGGGTCTTCCACAAAGAAAATCTAGGTAGCATCGCTGGCAAGAATGAATGGGTCCGCGTGATATGCCATCATTGTCCTGTTAACACAGGTCTTCCTGTACTCATCAATCCTTACCTGACCAAGAGGGATCCATGCGCACCTAAATAATGCCACCTTAACTTTCACATAGTCAAGCTCCCAAATCTCTTTGATGGTTCCATAGTATACCCTTGTATCAGCTTCATTTACAGTCATGCATTCTATTCGAACAGAGTTGTTCTGATACGAGGTCTTCTTATCATGTTCCTCGCTTAGTGTAGAACCTGTATCCATTTATGTCATACGTTTGGTACGTCAGCACTGTAGGTGATGGCTTTTGTGCCAACCACGTAGCAATGTCATCGATGGATCCTTGTGCCAAACGATTCTTCAGCCGTTCGGCGTAGTTCTTAGTGTGTTCCTTCATCTCCACCTCTGATGAAGGCACCATTGGTAAGAATCTTTGGCGTATCTCCACCAAGTGTTCTTCAGCATAAGCGATGAGAACTGGGCTGTTAAGCAGTACCGTCAAATGGGCTTTCTCTGCCAATTCTCCGGGTGTAGCCATTTGTGTGCCAGCAAGGACTGGCTTACCTTTAAGCCTTCCCTCGTGGCGAGAGAGGGGCAAACCTACAGGTCTTTGTTTCATGTATTTGGTGCAAAACTCAACCACCTCCTCCGCGGTATAACCTTGTAGGATGCTTGCCTCTGGATGGTTTCGGTTCCAACAAAAGCGCTTCAGGATTCCCATGAACCGCTCGAAGGGATACATGTTGCGAAGAAACACATGACCACAATACTTTATCTCGTCGACAAGGTGCACAGTGAGATGGACCATGATATCAAAGAATGACGGTGGGAAAAACATCTCTAGGTTGGACAATATTCTTGCAATATCATCTTGCATATGATCCAACTCTTCAGGATCTACAACTTTCTGCCATACTTGGTTGAAGAAATCATAGAGGTCAATGAGTGTGTTTCTTATATCTTTGTCCATCAGATTCCTGAAGGCCACCAGGAGGATTTGTGTCAACATTACGTGGCAATCATGTGACTTCATGTGTCCCAACTTCATTTTACCTGAGCTCACATCCACGAGACTTCTGATGTTTGCGGAGTAGGAAGAGGGTGTCTTAACTGACAACAAATATGTGAAGAACTGTGTTGCTTCTTTTGTACTGAAATTGTAACTCTGGCGAGCTTTGATGAATTTGTCATCATCTTCTGCTTCACTCTTGCGTTGTGACTCATCAGCAAGCATATCGAGCCGTGAACCGTCACCATCCTTTCTTTTACCTTTAATCTTGAGCAGAGTACCAAGGATGCTTTCACATACGTTCTTCTCTACGTGCATGACATCGATGCAGTGACATACACATAGAATCTCCCAGTAAGGTAATTTCCAGAACATCGATTTCTTCTTAAACACTTGATCCTTGGGTGTTAGTTTCACCGTCAAAGGGTGGTTCTTTCCAAGCACACCATTAATTTTTTTAGCCATGTTGTGGACCACCACCCTTTCGTAGGGTCTTGGGGCTGCAGCTGCCTCTGCCGTACCATCAAATTCAGCTTTCATCTTTCGGTATGGGTGATTTTTCCGTAAGAACCTACGATGACGCAAATACACTATTTTGTGCGAGTTGGGAAGTCTTCTGCTAGCTGTCCTATCCATGCATGTGACACACCCTACTTCTCCCCTTGTTTTCTGCCCCTATGTGTTGCCTAATGCCGGCATATCTTGAATGGTGTGCACCAGCATGGCATGTAGATCGAAAATCTCCTTTCTGTAAGCATCATAACATTTTACAGCAGGCGCATCTATCCACACTGTCAGCAGTTCTTCTACCAGTAGCTGAAAGTAAATGTCGATGTCATTTCCAGGTTGCTTCGGGCCTTGGATAATCATTGACATCATAATGTATTTTTTCTTCATACACAACCAAGGAGCTAGGTTATATATGCCCAGAAGCACCGACCATGTGTTGTGATGGTGCTCATATCGCCAAAAGGATTCATCCCATCAGTACACTCCCCGAGCCTTATACTTCTAGGATCCTTGGCAAAATTTTCAAAAAATTTGTCGATTAATTCCCATTGAGCCCCATCTTTCGGGTGCCTCATATACTTACCCGCAATTCACTCATCATGATGCCACCGCAACCTCTTTGCCTCTCTAGGGTTTGCAAACAAATGCCTCAACCTTGGAATTAAAGGCAAGTACCAAACAACCTTAAATGGGACTCCTGTCTTGATCTCGTCGTCCAATTTGTACTTGTCCTTTGCTCTCCTGCGCTTGTATCATGCATGCTTACATGTGGGACATGCACGGTAATCTTTGTACTCACCACGGTACAATATACAATCATTCACACAAGCGTGTATCTTCTGTACTTCAAGTTCCAATGGGCAAACAATTTTCTTCGCTTCATTCGAAAATACCTAAGATCTCTATGAAGCCCTTGTTTGATAGACCGTTTGCTGCTTTAAATCTGAGAAGCACCAGGGTGGCACTCAACCTGGAATATTTCTTTTTGCAACCTGGATACAATTCTTTCTTGGACTCCGCATCAATGGTTGGCAGATCCTTGTACCCAATCATATCCTTTTCTGGGCCCTCGAAATCTGCAATCATAGCAGCAAAATCTGGCATATCAAGATTGGCGTCATCTGCGTGGACGTCTTGGTTTTCCAGTGGGCGTTTCGGCTTTCCGGTGTTCCATTGGTAGCTTGACGCCTCTGCCCCGATGTTAGATTCAACATCCATGTGACACTGATCGGGGTTTGGCATCTCGCTGCCCTGGGTATCTTCATCTATGACCTCCTCTTCACCGTGTCTAGTCTAACGTGTATATCCATCCATGAATCCCCTAGAGACTAAGTGCATCTGGACATCTGCAACTTCATGTGACTCTGTATTGGCACAATCAGTACATGGACACAGGATGTAATCCGCATCACCAATTCTCCTCTTTGTACTTTCAGCCAAATTCATGAACTCTGTCACGCCACTGATAAAATATACGGTTTTCTGATTCTTCATCCATCGAGATCGTTCCATCTGCAGCACACGAATGGTAATTAAAAACAAAACAACAACATTAATACACGGATTAACTGTTGTCCAAAGATGCGTGCATAAATCACAAGGTTTTATTTTAATAATTACTGAGGGCGCTCCATGTTGTTATCCAGATGTGCTATGACAAAAATTAATAGCCCGTCAATTTACACGCAGAGTACTAGTACAACACTACACTTAGGAATTGAATACCTAAATTTAGCCACCACGAAAAGAATACCTTAATTAATTAGCCGCACGGTGACCTCCACCCAGCAGATAGACAAGTGCGATGCGGCGGCACGCCGAGACAGCAGGGTCGAGGAGCAAAGCTTAGTGCAGCTGCCGCCTGAAGTTTGACCTCCACTATCCCGCCATCGACCGCGATGGATGTGCTCGAATCACGCTGCCGCCGACCTCGATGGTTGAGCTCCTCCTATCTCCCGCAGCAGAACGAGGATTGACCTCCTATGACACCGCCACCGCCCACCGACCGAGGATTGACCTCTTCTCCGGTAGCCGCTGCCTAGGCCGCTGCCGCCATCTCTATATGTAGAGCGGCTGTTTTTTTACGGATATCCGCGGAGCGGCTGTTTACACGGTATCTCACCGTAACTCAATTATATGGATAGGGTAGTACATCACATATGGTTATGTAACGGCAACCGTGTCTAACCTACGTTGTCTTCTCACAGGTTTGGTGCGGAAATCGTGTGTGACATTGTAATACCTAACACAAACAACATGTACAAACAGTGTGTCGTATACAACATATATATAGTACCATTAGTAGTTCCCGACCGTTAGCTTATCTCCACAGTTTCCCCATTTCCCCCCAAATCCCTACATAGCCTCCAAATTCCCTCGCGTGGCGTTGACATTGGGGGAATGCGGACGAGTGGTGCTGATGGTTTTGGTGCGGCTGCTCCTGCTCGTATCGCCGCCAAGCACTTGCCTAAGGTCATCAGAAGGCAGGTGTACTACGGATCCGAATCGTCCTGTCAGGTTCCAATCTATCCCGATCTTTTTTACCATGTCCAAAGTATGGCTTCTTGTTGAATTCGTCCTGAATGACCCCCCCCCCCCAGGAAAGCGATCTACCGCCGGATCCGGAGCTTGACTCCAGACTCCCGCAACACGAGTTCGACTCCGAGTTTTGCGCCACCGAGAAGTACCAAAAGCTAAGTTGTGTGCACGGGCACACTCCCGCTCGACGTGTATGCACAGAGGGATTCGACATTGGCAGGCGGTTTCTCAGTTGCCCCTTAGAGGTTAGTGCTAATTAAGTTCATCATTTTACTTCAGTTAATGCCACCGCTCATCCAGAATACTATTTAACATTGGCAGGGATATGAGGCTTGTGCCTTTGTTAACTGGTTGGATGAAGAATGGCCTGGCAGGGATCGGAGTGTTATCACCAAGCTCGCAGAAGATAACGTAAAGCTGAAGAAGAAACTGGTTGATCTAGAATGTACAATCAGTACGATGAAGCAAGAAAGAATCAATCACAGGCAACAGATGAAAGCAAGAGACAAGAAGGAACTAGCATGTGTAGTTGTGGTTGTCGCATTAGCCATGTTCTATGCGCTGTTTGCAATGATGATTAGGGGTTTTGTTTGAAGTATTGCTAAAGCACATCTAGATGTGCTCTAAGTAATGCACATCTAGGTCCTATATATGCCATTGATGTTACACGAAGATTCGTGCAGATATTTTTCTTTGTCTTTTTTCTTTTCCTTTCTAGTTTGATTATTACTGGCTTTATCAATAAGAAGAGCTCGATGTATTGCTTGCCAGTCCTACTCCGTTCGTACCGGTACCGGCGCCTAATCCCAAAACTCGTTCCTTGTTTTTGTCCTGAAAAAGGAAACCAGCCAAATAGCCAATAGGAGTCCTGCACAACCTCGGGAATTTGGAGCGACTGGGTACAAATAATTACGATTGATTATATCAGCGGTTAGATAATACATCAACCCCCGCTTCAATTGGCAGTTCCTCTTCTCTGCATACCCCGCTTAAGTGTCCACCATGTTCATCGTCCCCGGCAGGCCGCGCTATACACTGGCACACACTCTGCAGCCATGTCGAGCGATAGCGAGGACGACAGTTCGGCCAGCAGTCTGGCGCCCGATGATAGGTCAACATCGGAATCATCCCGCTCGTCTTCCATGAGTCCGGCGTCGAGCCCAGATCTCGATTATATCCGGTTCATGGAAGGGACGCCGCCTCCGGAGTCGTCAGACGACAACCAGACGGACGAGGAGCCGTCGGAGGACGAAGAAGAGGACGACGATGATGAGGAGGAGGAATGGTCGAACGAGGAGGAGGACGACGACGACAGCAACGACGATGATGACGGTGATGAAGAGCCAATGGTCAGCGGCAAGAAGCGTCCTCGCCAAGACGATGTTGCGGGGCCATCCAACCAGAACAACAAGAAGAACAAGGACTAAATTAAGTAGACTGTATATATCTCTGTTTATCCTGTCAATCTCGTCGCAGACGGTTAGTAATATGTATTCGACAGAGATCTTATACATTATCGCCAACAGGTTGGTTTGTTGAACTGTGTGCCCTGACGAGCACACAATTCACAAAAAAGACCGTATGGGCTATCTATAATGATCGCACACAATTCTGATTACCGACCTGTTTGCCGGGTATCACACACATCTTGTTACGCCGAATCATTTGTGTTCACCTCACTCATCGCAAACGGTTCATCGGACGAACTGTATGCCGTATATTGCACACACCTTGATCTGGCTGCCCGTTTCTGTTGTTCTGTCTCATCGCAAACAGTTCATGCAGATCAACCGTATGCCCCTCATCGCACACGCAACTAAAATCTGAACCGTGTTTGATCTATCATTCATCGCAAACGTTTTGCATCATTTCTGACGGTTTTCATACAGCACCGTTTGCGATTATTGCATCGCACATAGTTTCTCGAAGGGTCTCTGAGTGTAGTGTCACGTTAGTAGCATCCTGCAGTAGTGGTACCCAATGTAAACAACCCAATCTCCATTTGAGCCTGCCCAAGCCTTGCCCTCAAGCGATGGCATCATAACATCATATGTATCATTATCAAGCGGCATCAATGTGCACAAGGCGAGGCTTCCCTCATCCCCGCGCCAGTCAGCAGGGTCACAGCGAAGAAGATAGGGGAGATCAAACCGCTCCTGGAACCTTGGGTTCCTTGTAATGATGTTATTAGTTGAGTCGAGAATGTTCTTAAACGAACCTGCCATGCTAGCCGAGGTGATGACGTCGCACCGATCAATGAGTTCCTCCACCGCGTCATCATTCAGATCGGGGCAAGAATAACGGGGTCGTTTCCGGCCTGTTCCCTCCATGGAGAAGATGATCGAACAATGGCAGAAGGAAGGGTGAAGGTGAATGGAGGAGGGAGGAAGAGCATGCGACAACAGTTCTAAATCGAGAGGGAAAGGCAAAGAGGCGGTGGACGGTTGCCACGGTACACGAAGAGGCGCCTGGGGAGCGAACGGTTGCCACAGAGGTCACACACTGACGACAAGGGCCGAGTGAACCGCATGCGTATATCGCACACACCTTAATCTGGTTGACCGTTTCTTTTGTGTTGCCTAATCACAAACAGTTCATCCGAGTGAACCGTATGTTGTATATCGCACACACCTTCATCTGGCTGACCGTTTCTTTGGTGTTGCCTAATCACAAACAGTTCATCCAAATGACTCATATGTTGTGTATCGCACACGCCTTCATCTGGCTGACCATTTCTTTTGTTCCTCCTCATCGCAAATAGTTAATTGAACTGAATCGTATGCCCTTCATCGCACACGCAACTAAAACCTGAACCGTGTTTGATCCATCCGTCATCGTAAACGTTTTATACATTTCTGCCGGTTTTCAAATAGCACCGTTTGCGATTATTGCATCGCACACAGTTTCTTGAAGGGTCTCTGATCGTAGTGCCGCGTTAACAGCATCCTGCAGTAGTGTTCCTCACTAATTGGTGTAGGAATCACTGGAACTGATTTCTGTGATGAACTACTTTCCAATTCGGGAGCAGGTACAATTACCTCATCAAGTTCTACTTTCCTCCCACTCACTTTTTTCGAGAGAAACTCCTTCTCTAGAAAGGATCCATTCTTAGCAACGAATATCTTGCCTTCGGATCTATGATAGAAGGTGTACTCAACAGTCTCCTTTGGGTATCCTATGAAGACGCACTTCTCCGATTTGGGTTTGAGCTTATCGGGCTGAAACTTTTTCACATAAGCATCGCAACCCCAAAGTTTAAGCAACAACAACTTAGGTTTCTTGCCAAACCACAGTTCATATGATGTCATCTCAATGGATTTAGATGGTGCCCTATTTAACATGAATGTAGCTGTCTCTAATGCATAACCCCAAAATGATAGTGGTAAATCGGTAAGAGACATCATAAATCGCACCATATCCAATAAAGTACGGTTACGACGTTTGGACACACCATTACGTTGTGCTGTTCCAGGTGGCGTGAGTTGCGAAACTATTTCACATTATTTCAAATAAAGACCAAACTCGCAACTCAATAATTTGCCTCTGCGATCAGATCATAGAAACTTTATTTTTCTTGTTACAATGATTTTCTACTTCACTCTGAAATTCTTTGAATTTTTCAAATGTTTCAGACTTATGTTTCCCATATCTGCTCAAATCATCTGTGAAGGTCAGAAAATAACGATACCCGCCGTGAGCCTCAACACTCATCGGACCGCATACATCAGTATGTATTATTTCCAATAAGCCAGTTGCTCGCTCCATTGTTCCAGAGAACGGAGTCTTAGTCATCTTGCTCATGAGGCATGGTTCGCAAGCATCAAGCGATTCCAAAAGCCCATCAACATGGAGTTTCTTATGCGCTTTACACCAATATGACCTAAACGGTAGTGCCACAAATAAGTTGCACTATCATTATTAACTTTGAATATTTTGGCTTCAATATTATGAATATGTGTATCACTACGATCGAGATTCAATAAACCATTTATATTGATTGTATGACCATAGAAGGTTTTATTTATGTAAATAGAACAACAATTATTCTTTGACTTAAATGAATAACTGTATTGCAATAAACATGATCCAATCATATTCATGCTCAACGCAAACACCAAATAACATTTATTTTAGGTTCAACACTAACACCGAAGGTAAAGGGAGAGTGCGATGGTGATCTTATCAACCTTGGAATCACTTCCAACACACATCATCACCTCGCCCTTAACTAGTCTCTGTTCATTTTGCAACTCCCGTTTCGAGTTACTACTCTTAGCAAGTTAACCAGTATCAAATACCGAGGGGTTTCTATAAACACTAGTAAAGTACACATCAATAACATGTATATCCAATATAGCTTTGTTCACTTTTCCATCCTTCTTATCCGCCAAGTGTCTAGGGCACAGTTCCACTTCCAGTGACCATTTCCTTTGCAATAGAAGCACTCAGTTTCAGGCTTGGGTCTAGCTTTGGGCTTCTTCATGGGAGTGGCAACTTGCTTGCCATTCGTCTTGAAGTTCCGTTTCTTTCCCTTGCCCTTTTACTTGAAACTAGTGGTCTTGTCAACCATCAACACTTGATGTTTTTTCTTGATTTCTACCTTTGCCGATTTCAGCATCGCGAAGATCTTGGGAATCGTTTCCGTTATCCCTTGCATATTATAGTTCATCACGAAGTTCTAGTAACTTGGTGATAGTGACTACAGAACTCTGTCAATCACTATCTTATCTGGAAGATTAACTCCCACTTGATTCAAGTGATTGTAGTACTCAGACATTCTGAGTACATGCTCACTAGCTGAGCTATTCTCCTCCATCTTGTAGGCAAAGTACTTGTCAGAGCTCTCATACCTCTTAACACGGGCATGAGTCTGAAATACCAATTTCAGCTCTTGGAACATCTCATATGTTCCGTGGTGTTCAAAACCTTTTTTAAGTCCTGGTTCTAAGCCATAAAGCATGGTGCACTAAACTATCAAGTAGTCATCATACCGAGCTTTGTCAAACGTTCATAATGTCTGCATTTGCTCCTGCAGTAGTTCTGTCACCTAGCGGTGCATCAAGGACATAATTCTTCTGTGCAGCAATGAGGATACTCCTCAGATCACGGACCTAGTCCGCATCATTGCTACTATCATCTTTCAACTTAGTTTTCTCTAGGAACATATAAAAACTAAACGGAGAGCTACATCGCAAGCTATTGATCTACAACATAGATATGCAAATACTATCAGGACTAAGTTCATGATAAATTAAAGTTCAATTAATCATATTACTTAAGAACTCCCACTTAGATAGACATCCCTCTAGTCATCTAAATGATCACGTGATCCATATCAACTAAACCATGTTCGATCATCACGTGAGATGGAGTAGTTTTCAATGGTGAACATCACTATGTTGATCATATCTACAATATGATTCACGTTCGATCTTTCGATCTCAGTGTTCCGAGGCCATATCTGCATATGCTAGGCTCGTCAAGTTTAACCCAAGTATTCTGCGTGTGCAAAACTGGCTTGCACCCGTTGTATGTGAATGTAGAGCTTATCAAACCCGATCATAACGTGGTGTCTCGGCACGATGAACTGTCGCAACGGTGCATACTCAGGGAGAAAACTTATACCTTGAAATTTAGTGAGAGATCATCTTATAATGCTACCGCCGAACTAAGCAAAATAAGATGCATAAAGGATATACATCACATGCAATCAATATAAGTGTATGATATGGACATCATCATCTTGTGCCTTTCATCTCCATCTCCAAAGCACCGTCATGATCACCATCATCACCGGCTTGACACCTTGATCTCCGTCGAAGCATCATTGTCATCTCGCCAACTATTGCTTCTACGACTATCGCTACCGCTTAGTGATAAAGTAAAGCAATTACATGGCGATTGCATTTCATACAATAAAGCGACAACCATATGGCTCCTGCCTGTTGCCGATAACTGTTACAAAACATAACCATCTCATACAACAAATTATATATCATCACGTCTTGACCATATCACATCACAGCAAGCCGTGCAAAAACAAGTTAGACGTCCTCTACTTTGTTGTTGCAAGTTTTATGTGGCTGCTACGGGCTTAGCAAGAACCGTTCTTACCTACGCATCAAAACCACAATGATTTTTCGTCAAGTGTGTTGTTTTAACCTTCAACAAGGATCGGGCGTAGTCACACTCGATTCAACTAAAGTTGGAGAAACAGACACCCACTAGCCACCTATGTGCGAAGCATGGCGGTAGAACCAGTCTAATGAACGCGGTCATGTAATGTCGGTCTGGGCCGCTTCATCCAAAAATACCGCCGAATCAAAGTATGACATGCTAGTAAGCATTATGACTATTATCGCACACAACTCTTTGTGTTCTACTCGTGCATATAACATCTACGCATAGACCTGGCTCGGATGCCACTGTTGGGGAACGTAGTATTTAAAAAAATTGCCTACGATCACGCAAGATCTATCTAGAAGAAGCATAGCAACGAGCGGGGAGAGTGTGTCCACGTACCCTCATAGACCGAAAGCGGAAGCGTTTAGTAACGCGGTTGATGTAGTCGAACGTCTTCGCGATCCAACCGATCAAGTACCGAACGCACGGCACCTCCGCGATCTGCACACGTTCAGCTCGGTGATGTCCCTCGAACTCTTGATCCAGTTGGGGCCGAGGGAGAGTTCCGTCAGCACGACGGTGTGGCGATGGTGATGATGAAGTTACCAGCACAGGGCTTCGCCTAAGCACTACGACGATATGATCGAGGTGTGTAACTGTGGAGAGGGCACCGCACATGGCTAAGAGATTGTCTGTTGTGCCTTTGGGGTGCCCCCTGCCCCTGTATATAAAGGAGGGGAGGAGGAGGCCGGCCAACAAGGGGCGCGCCAGGGAGAGGGGAGTGCTACTAGGACTCCAGTCCTAGTAGGATTCGGCCCCACCCTTTTTTCCTTCTACGGGAGGGGGAAAGCGGAAAGGAGAGGGAGTAGGAGAAGGAAAGGGGGGTGGCGCCCCCTTCCCAAGTCCAATTCGGCCTCCTCCCTTGTGGGGGGCGCACCAGCCCCTTGTGGGCTGGCTAGCCTCCCTCATATGGCCCATAAGGCCCATATCTTTCCCCGGGGGGTTCCGGTAACCTCCTGGTACTCCGGAAAAATGCCCGAATCACTCGGAACCATTCCGATGTCCGAATGCAACCTTCCAATATATGAACCTTTACCTCTCAACCATTTAGAGACTCCTCGTCATGTCCGTGATCTCATCCGGGACTCCGAACAAACTTCGGTACATCAAATCACATAACTCATAATACAAATCGTCATCGAACGATAAGCGTGCGGACCCTACGGGTTCGAGAACTATGTAGACATTACCGAGACACATCTCCGGTCAATAACCAATAGTGGAACCTAGATGCTCATATTGGCTCCTACATATTCTACGAAGATCTTTATTGGTCAAACTGCATAACAACATACGTTGTTCCCTTTGTCATCGGTATGTTACTTGCCCGAGATTCGATCGTCGGTATCATCATACCTAGTTCAATCTCGTTACCGGCAAGTCTCTTTACAAGTTCCGTAATGCATCATCCCGCTACTAACTCATTAGTCACATTGCTTGCAAGGCTTATAGTGATGATCATTACCACCGGAGACACCTGTAGAGCATCTTTATAATCACCCAGTTACGTTGTGACGTTTGATAGCACACAAGGTGTTCCTCCGGTATTCGGGAGTTGCATAATCTCATAGTCAGAGGAACATGTATAAGTCATGAAGAAAGCAATAGCAATAAAACTAAACGATCATTATGCTGAGCTAACAGATGGGTCTTGTCCATCACATCATTCTCTAATGATGTGATCCCATTCATCAAATGACAACACATGTCTATGGCTAGGAAACTTAACCATCTTTGATTAACGAGCTAGTCAAGTAGAGGCATACTAGGGACACTCTGTTTTGTCTATGTATTCACACATGTATCAAGTTTCCGGTTAATTCAATTCTAGCATGAATAATAAACATTTATCATGATATAAGGAAATATAAACAACAACTTTATTATTGCCTCTAGGGCATATTTCCTTCAGCTGAAGCATAGGGAATGACTTTCATTTTTTCTCTATCTTCTGCAGTGGCCGCGCATTGAGTCTGACTCAACTTCACACCTTGTAACACAGGCAAGAACCCTTTCTTTGCTTGATCCATTTTGAAATTCTTCAAAACTTTATCAAGGTATGTGCTTTGTGAAAGTCCAATTAAGCATCTTGATCTATCTCTATAGATCTTGATGCCCAATATGTAAGCAGCTTCACCGAGGTCTTTCATAGAAAAACATTATTCAAGTATCCTTTTATGCTATCCAGAAATTCTATATCATTTCCAATCAACAATATGTCATCCACATATAATATTAGAAATGCTACAAAGCTCCCACTCACTTTCTTGTAAATACAAGCTTCTCCAAAAGTCTGTATAAAAGCATATGCTTTGATCACACTATCAAAACGTTTATTCCAACTCCGAGATGCTTGCACCAGTCCATAAATGGATCGCTGGAGCTTGCACACTTTGTTAGCATCCTTTGGATCGATAAAACCTTCTGGTTGCATCATATACAACTCTTCTTCCAGAAATCCATTCAGGAATGCAATTTTAACATCCATTTGCCAAATTTGATAATCATAAAATGCGGCAATTGCTAACTGATACGTCTCCAACGTATCTATAATTTTTTATTGTTCCATGCTATTATATTATCTGTTTTGGATGTTTAACGGGCTTTACTAAGCACTTTTATATTATTTTTGGGACTAACCTATTAACCGAAGGCCCACTGCAAATTGCTGTTTTTTGCCTATTTCAGTGTTTCACAAAAAAGGAATATCAAACAGAGTCCAAACGGAATGAAACCTTCGGGAGAGTTATTTTTGGAACAAACGTGATCCAGGGGACTTGGAGTGGATGTCAAGAAAGAAGCGAGGTGGCCACGAGGCAGGGAGGCGCACCTGCCCCCCTGGGCGTGCCCCCTACCCTCGTGGGCCCCCGCAGCTCCACCGACCTGCTTCTTCCTCCTATATATATCCATATACCCCGAAAACATCCAGGAGCACCATGAAACCCTATTTCCACTTCCGCAACCTTCTCTACCCGTGAGATCCCATCTTGGGGCCTTTTCCGGCGCTCCGCCGGGGGGGCATCGATCACGGAGGGCTTCTACATCAACACCATGGCCTCTCCGATGATGTGTGAGTAGTTTACCTCAGATCTTCGGGTCCATAGTTATGAGCTAGATGGCTTCTTCTCTCTCTTTGGATCTCAATACAAAGTTCTCCTCGATCTTCTTGGAGATCTATTCGATGAAATTCTTTTTGCGGTGTGTTTGTCGAGATCCGATGAATTGTGGGTTTATGATCAAGATTATCTATGAACAATATTTGAATCTCCTCTGAATTCTTTTATTTATGATTGGTTATCTTTGCAAGTCTCTTCGAATTATCAATTTGGTTTGTCCTACTAGATTGATCTTTCTTGCAATGGGAGAAGTGCTTAGCTTTGGGTTCAATCTTGCGTTGCTCGATCCTAGTGACAGAAAGGGAAATGACACGTATTGTATTGTTGCCATCGAGGATAAAAAGATGGGGTTTATATCATATTGCTTGAGTTTATCCCTCTACATCATGTCATCTTTCCTAATGCGTTACTCTGTTCTTATGAACTTAATACTCTAGATGCATGCTGGATAGCAGTCGATGTGTGGAGTAATAGTAGTAGATGCAGAATCGTTTCGGTCTACTTGTCGCGGACGTGATGCCTATATACATGATCATGCCTAGATATTCTCATAACTATGCACTATTCTATCAATTGCTCGACAGTAATTTGTTCACCCACCGTAATACTTATGCTATCTTGAGAGAAGCCACTAGTGAAACCTATGGCCCCCGGGTCTATTCTCCATCATATAAGTTTCCAATCTATTTTTACTTTGCAATCTTTACTTTCAATCTATATCATAAAAATACCAAAAATATTTATCTTATTATCTCTATCGGATCTCACTTTTGCAAGTGGCCGTGAAGGGATTGACAACCCCTTTATCGTGTTGGTTGCAAGGTTCTTATTTGTTTGTGTAGGTACGAGGGACTTGCGTGTGGTCTCCTACTGGATTGATACCTTTGTTCTCAAAAACTGAGGGGAATACTTACGCTACTTTGCTGCATCACCCTTTCCTCTTCAAGGGAAAAACCAACGCAGTGCTCAAGAGGTAGCAAGAAGGATATCTGGCGCCGTTGCCGGGGAGTCTACGCACAAGTCAAGACATACCAAGTACTCATCACAAACTCTTATCCCTCGCATTACCTTATTTGCCATTTGCCTCTTGTTTTCCTCTCCCCCACTTCACCCTTGCTGTTTTATTCGCCCTCTTTTCTGTTCGCCTCTTTTTGCTTGCTTCTTGTGTCGCCGTGTGTCGTCATGGCCAGTCCTTTATCTACTCCTTTGTCTCCCGAGAATGAAGTTCTTAATTTTAAACAAAGGGAGGGAGAAAATCTAAAAGATGCTTGATACAGAATTTGCAATGCTCAAAATAGATCTACTAGGAAGCAATCTACTTTCGTTCTTCTTCGCAATTTTTATGTAGGCATCACTCCTTGGAATAGATATATTCTTGATACCATTACCGGAGGGAATTTCTTTGGTAGCCATACTTTTGATTCTTATAATGCTATGATAGATTTGTTTGTCCCACCACCTCTTTTGGTTAATGGAACTATGCTAACTTTGGAACATGTGATGCAAAGGCATGAAATTATTGAAAATAAAGTTGCCACTGTGGAATTGATTGAGAATTTGGATAAAAAGATCCACAATGAAATTACCCAATATGGATCTAAGGTAGGAGTTACTCTGAAAAGTTTTAAAGAAAAAGAACCCTTAGTTAATGAAAGAATAGATCAAGATTCCACTAGAATTGATAAACTTGAGGGTATTATTACCAACTTAGGGTCCGCTTTTTCTGCCGTAAGAAATACTCCAAATCCTCCTACTACCAAAATTGCCAAATTTATGTATGTTCCTAAAAATAAGGGTGAATCTTCTAGTAAGGAAACTGCAGATCTCAAATCAATGAGTGTCCACCCCGACTTTTTCACTATCGTTAAGGAACCGTTTGCTACAAATGAATTTCTTGATTTATTGCCTAGGAGTTTGATCATTAATAAGAGGAAGGAAAACCCTAAAGGCTATAGGTGTTCTATTGAAGAATTGCATGCCAAATATGATAATACCTAGATCTATTCTTGCCTTTATGCCTGGCTAGGGGCGTTAAACTATAGCGCTTGCTGGGAGGCAACCCAATTTTATTTTTGTTCCTTGCTTTTTGGTTCTGTCTAGTAATAAATATTTGATCTAGCCTCTGGTTAGATGTGGTTTTATGTTTTAATTAGTGTTTGTGCCAAGTAAAACCTATAGGATCTTCTTGGATGATAGTTATTTGATCTTGCTGAAAAAGTCAGAAACTTTCTGCTCACGAAAACAATTGTTAAAAATCACCAAAACGTGATAAAATACTTATTCCAATTGCAGTAGATCAATAAACAAATTATATAGGTCTTCCTATGTTGGTAGATTTTTCTGAGTTCCAGAAGTTTGCGTTAGATGCAGATTACTACAGACTGTTCTCTTTTTGACAGATTCTGTTTTTCGTGTGTTGTTTGCTTATTTTGATGAATCTATGGCTAGTATCGGAGGTTATGAACCATAGAGAAGTTGGAATACAGTAGGTTTAACACCAATATAAATAAATAATGAGTTCATTACAGTACCTTAAAGTGGTGGTTTGTTTTATTTCGCCAACGGAGCATCACGAGATTTTCTGTTGAGTTTTGTGTTGTGAAGTTTTCAAGTTTTTGGGTAAAGATTTGATGGATTATGGAACAAGGAGTAGCAAGAGCCTAAGCTTGGGTATGCCCAAGGCACCCCAAGGCAAAATCCAAGGACAACCAAAAGCCTAAGCTTGGGGATGCCCCGGAAGGCATCCCCTCTTTTGTCTTCGTCCATCGGTAACTTTACTTGATGCTATATTTTTATTCACCACATGATATGTGTTTTGCTTGGAGCGTCTTGTATGATTTGATCTTTGCTTTTTAGTTTACCACAATCATCCTTTCTGTACACACCTTTTGGGAGAGACACACATGAATCGGAATTTATTAGAATACTCTATGTGCTTCACTTATATCTTTTGAGCTAGAAAATTTTGCTCTAGTGTTTCACTTATATCTTTTAGAGCACGGCGGTGGTTTTATTTTATAGAAATAATTGATCTCTCATGCTTCACTTATATTATTTTGAGAGTGTTTTAGAACAGCATGGTAATTTGCTTTGGTTAAAATTTTAGTCCTTAAGTGATGAGCATCCAAGATAGGTATAATAAAAAGTATCATATAGAGTGCATTGAATATTATGAGAAGTTTGATACTTGATAATTGTTTTGAGATATGAAGATGGTGATATTAGAGTGATGCTAGTTGAGTAGTTGTGGATTTGAGAAATACTTGTTCTAAAGTTTGTGATTCCCGTAGCATGCACGTATGGTGAACCGTTATGTGATGAAGTCGGAGCATGATTTATTTATTGACTGTCTTCCTTATGAGTGGCGGTCGGGGGAGGAGCGATGGTCTTTTCCTACCAATCTATCCCCCTAGGAGCATGCGCATAGTACTTTGTTTCGATAACTAATAGATTTTTGCAATAAGTATGTGAGTTCTTTATGACTAATGTTGAGTTCATGGATTATACGCACTCTCACCCTTCCACCATTGCTAGCATCTCTAATACCGCGCACCTTTCGCCGGTATCATACACCCACCATATACCTTCCTCAAAACAGCCACCATACCTACCTATTATGGAATTTCCATAGCCATTCCGAGATATATTGCCATGCAACTTTCCACCGTTCCGTTTATTATGACACGCTCCATCATTGTCATATTGCTTTGCATGATCATGTAGTTGACATCATATTTGTGGCAAAGCCACCATTCATAATTCTTTCATACATGTCACTCTTGATTCATTGCATATCCCGGTACACCGCCGGAGGCATTCACATAGAGTCATATTTTGTTCTAAGTATTGAGTTGTAAGTAAATAAAAGTGTGATGACCATCATTATTAGAGCATTGTCCCAAGTGAGGAAAGGATGATGGAGACTATGATTCCCCCACAAGTCGGGATGAGACTCCGGACGAAAAGAAAAAAAAAGAGAAAAGAGGCCATAAAAAAAGAGAAAAGGCCCAAAATAAAAAAATGATGAGAGAAAAAGAGAGAAGGGACAATGTTACTATCCTTTTACCACACTTGTGCTTCAAAGTAGCACCATGATCTTCATGATAGAGAGTCTCCTATGTTGTCATTTTCATATACTAGGGGGAATTTTACATTATAGAACTTGGCTTGTATATTCCAATGATGGGCTTCCTCAAAATGCCCAAGGTCTTCATGAGCAAGCGAGTTGGATGCACACCCACTTAGTTTTTTTTGTTGAGCTTTCATACACTTATAGCTCTAGTGCATCTGTTGCATGGCAATCCCTACTCACTCACATTGATATCTATTAATGGGCATCTTCATAGCCCGTTGATACGCCTAGTTGATGTGAGACTATCTTCTCCTTTTTGCCTTCTCCACAACCACCATTCTATTCCACATATAGTGCTATGTCCATGGCTCATGCTCATGTATTGCATGAAGATTGAAAAAGTTTGAGAACATCAAAAGTATGAAACAATTTCTTGGCTTGTCATCGAGGTTGTGCATGATTTAAATATTTTTTGTGATGAAGATAGAGCATAGCCAGACTATATGATTTTGTAGGGATAACTTTCTTTGGCCATGTTATTTTGAGAAGACATGATTGCTTTGTTAGTATGCTTGAAGTATTATTATTTTCATGTCAATATTAAACTTTTATATTGAATCTTTCGGATCTGAACATTCATGCCACAATAAAGAAAATTACATTAAGAAATATGCTAGGTAGCATTCCACATCAAAAATTCTGTTTTTATCATTTACCTACTCGAGGGCGAGCAGGAATTAAGCTTGGGGATGCTTGATACATCTCCAACGTATCTATAACTTTTTATTGTTCCATGCTATTATATTATCTGTTTTGGATGTTTAATGGGCTTTACTAAGCACTTTTATATTATTTTTGGGACTAACCTATTAACCGAAGGCCTAGTGCAAATTGTTGTTTTTTTTGCCTATTTCAGTGTTTCGCAGAAAAGGAATATCAAACATAGTCCAAACGGAATGAAACCTTCGGGAGAGTTATTTTTGGAACAAACGTGATCCAGGGGACTTGGAGTGGATGTCTAGAAAGAAGCAAGGAGGCCACGCGGCAGGGAGTGATGTCTACTACACAACCTTCTTCTTGTAGACGTTGTTGGGCCTCCAAGTGCAGAGGTTTGTAGGACAGTACCAAATTTCCCTCAAGTGGATGACCTAAGGTTTATCAATTCGTGGGAGGCGTAGGATGAAGATGGTCTCTCTCAAACAACCCTGCAACCAAATAGCAAAGAGTCTCTTGTGTCCCCAACACACCCAATACAATGGTAAATTGTATAGGTGCACTAGTTCGGCGAAGAGATGGTGATACAAGTGCAATATGGATGGTAGATATAGGTTTTTGTAATCTGAAAATATAAAAACAGCAAGGTAGCAAGCGATAAAAGTGAGCGTAAACAGTATTGCAATGCTAGGAAACAAGGCATAAGGTTCATACTTTCACTAGTGCAAGTTCTCTCAACAATAATAACATAATTGGATCATATAACTATCCCTCAACATGCAACAAAGAGTCACTCCAAAGACACTAATAGCGGAGAACAAACGAAGAGATTATGGTAGGGTATGAAACCACCTCAAAGTTATCCTTTCTGATCGATCTATTCAAGAGTCCGTAGTAAAATAACATGAAGCTATTCTTTCCGTTTGATCTATCATAGAGTTCGTACTAGAATAACACCTTAAGACACAAATCAACCAAAACCTTAATGTCACCTAGATACTCCAATGTCACCTCAAGTATCCGTGGGTATGATTATACGATATGCATCACACAATCTCAGATTCATCTATTCAACCAACACAAAGAACTTCAAAGAGTGCCCCAAAGTTTCTACCGGAGAGTCAAGACGAAAACGTGTGCCAACCCCTATGCATAAGTTCACAATGTTACGGAACCCGCAAATTGATCACCAAAACATACATCAAGTAGATCACGTGAATACCCATTGTCACCACAGATAAGCACATGCAAGACATACATCAAGTGTTCTCAAATCCTTAAAGACTCAATCCGATAAGATAACTTCAAAGGGAAAACTCAATCCATTACAAGAGAGTAGAGGGGGAGAAACATCATAAGATCCAACTATAATAGCAAAGCTCGCGATACATCAAGATCGTGCCAAATCAAGAACACGAGAGAGAGAGAGAGAGAGAGAGAGAGAGAGATCAAACACATAGCTACTTGTACATACCCTCAGCCCCGAGGGTGAACTACTCCCTCCTCATCATGGAGAGTGTCGGGATGATGAAGATGGCCACCGGTGAGGGATTCCCCCTCCGGCAGGGTGCCGAAACAAGGTCCCGATTGGTTTTCGGTGGCTACAGAGGCTTGCGGAGGCGGAACTCCCGATCTATTATGTTCCTCGATGTTTTTTGGGTATATGGACATATATAGGCGAAAGAAGTCGGTCAGGGGAGCCACGAGGGGCCCACGAGGGTGGGGCGCACCCAGGGGGTAGGGCGCGCCTCCCTGCCTCGTGGCTTCCTCGAAGCTTCCCTGATGTCTACTCCAAGTCTCCTCGATTTCTTCCGTTCCAAAAATAACTCTCCCGAAGGTTTCATTCCGTTTGGACTCCGTTTGATATTCCTTTTCTTCCAAACACTGAAATAGGCAAGAAAACAGCAATTTAGGCTGGGCCTCCAGTTAATAGGTTAGTCCCAAAAATAATATAAAAGTGTATAATAAATCCCACAAACATCCAAAACTGATAATATAATAGCATGAATACTTCATAAATTGTAGATACGTTGGAGACGTATCAGCATCCCCTACTCGTCCTCGAGTAGGTAAATGATAAAAGAAATAATTTGTGAAGTGTGAATGCTAGCAAGTGCATAAGTTTGATCAATGATAGTTCCAATCACTTTTGCTAGCATCATTATATATCATAACAGTAGATCATATCATAAAGCTTTTCATGATCAAGTAACAAGCTATTCACATGTTAAAGCATAGATCATAAACTTTCTTGAAAACTAACAAACTATGTTCTCAGTCATCAAACAATTGCAATTCATCTTATTTTCAGGAAGGGTCTATGTAAGAGCATTGATTTAGCAAATTCCACATACTCAACTATCATATAGTATTCCATGATTGCTACCACTCAAAGAATATTTTTAGAACAAATAACATTCATCGAACACAGAGAAAGATAGGGCTTAATGTTTCGCCTCCCAACCTTTTACCTCAAGGGTAATGTCAACAATAATAATTCATGATCAAATATATTTGAATGGCCATATATGCTTAGATCTTTCTCCACCACATGATGCTTGCCAACTAAAAAGTAGGTTGGAATGAGAAGGAATGCTACTGACTCTTGCATAAAAGTAAAAGATAGGCCCTTCGTAGAGGGAAGCAGGGATTTGCAGAGGTGCCAGAGCTCGAAGCAAAAACAGAGATGAAAATAATTTTGAGAGGTATGCTTTCATTGTCAACATAACGAACAAGAGTTCCCAATATCTTCCATACTAGATACATTATAGGCGGTTCCCAAACAGAAAGGTAAAGATTTTACTCCCCCTCCACCAACAATCACACTCAATGGCTTGTTCGAAACAACGAGTGCCGTCCAACTATCAACAATCCTGGGGGAGTTTGTTTAAATTATTTGCGAATTTGTTTTTGATCTTTTGATCATAGGACTGGCATCCCAGTTACCAACCATTTTCTCGTGAATGATGAGCGGAGTCCACTCATCGTGAGAATAACCCACCTAGCATGGAAGATACTGACAGCCCCTAGTCGCTACATGAGCGATTCGGGCATACAAAACAGATTATTGTTTGAAGGTTTAGAGCTTGGCACATGCAAATTTACTTGGAACGGCAGGTAAATACCGCATATATGTAGATATGATGGACACTCATGGAAGAAACTTGGTTCAAGGAATTTGGATGCACAAGATGTATTCCCGCTTAGTACAGATATTTTGGCTAGCAAAGGATTCTAAATAGCAAGCACCACATGTTCGAGGATCCATAACAATATAACTTCTATACAAATATACCCAAGCATAACTCATTATGTTGTCTTCCTTGTCCAACTTCAACTAATTTGCTCAGGTTTGAAAATAATTAATGGGGCTCACAATCATAGAAGATGTCCAAGATAGTATATTTATATGTGAAATCTCTCTTCCTTCAATATTCTTTCATGAATTGTTCAAGTGACCAATACAATGTTTGCTAACCTTCAAAAAAATTACCACCTCTACTTCTTATATGTGAAGTCATTACTCCCCATGGGATAAGCATATGAAACATATATAATTTCAGATTTATGATATTCAAATCATTCAACCATTTACTCATAGGATATAAGTGAAGCACACGAGTAAATGACAAACTACTCCGAAAAGATATAAGTGAAGATCAATGAGTAGTTAAATAATTATGTAGCTATGTGAAGACTCTCTCTCATTTAAGAATTTAAGATCTTGGTATTTTATTCAAACAGCAAGCAAAACAAAATAAAATGACATTTCAAGGATAGCACTCATCATGTGAAGAAGCAAAAACTTAGGCTCAACCGATACTAACCGATAATTGTTGAAGAAGAAAGGTGGGATGCATGTCGGGGCATCCCCAAGCTTAGATGCTTGAGACTTCTTGAAATATTATCATGGGGTGCCTTGGGCATCCCCAAGCTTGAGCTTTTGTGTCTCCTTAATTCCTCCCATATCACGGTTTCCTAAATCTCAAAAGCTTCATCCACACCAAACTCAATAAGAACTCGTGAGATAAGTTAGTATAAACCAATGCAAAAACCTTATCATTTTCTACTGTAACAAATCACTAAAATTATTATTCAACATTGCATACTAAATGCCTCTGCATATTTAATACTCCTATCCTCAAATAGAATCATTAAACAAGCAAACATATGCAAACAATGCAAACATAACAGCAATCTGCCAAAACAGTACAGTCTGTAAAGAATGCAAGATTCATCATACTTCCCTAACTCCAAACATTATGAAATTCTACCACACTGTAGAAAATTTATCAGAGCTCAATATTCAAAAAGTTTCAACATTTTATCATATTCTGGCTTGTCTAGGGAATTTTTGCAACAGCGATAAACTTTCTATTTTGAAACAGCAACATGTATACTTGCAAAATAAGCATGGTAAAGGCTATCCTTGACATTTTTATTTAAAATAGAGATGCAAACCATTATTTTATATAACAGTAAGCAAATACTAACAAAATAAAATGATGCTCCAAGCAAAACACATATCATGTTGAAGACACATTTCTCCGATTTGGGTTTGAGCTTATCAGGTTGAAGCTTTTTCACATAAGCATCGCGCGCAGCCCCAAACTTGAAGAAACGACAACTTGGGTTTCTTGCCAAACCACAGTTCATATGGTGTCGTCTCAATGGATTTAGATGGTGCCCTATTTAACGTGAATGCAGCCGTCTCTAAAGCATAACCCCAAAATGATAGCGGTAAATCAGTAAGTGACATCATAGATCGCACCATATCTAATAAAGTGCGGTTACGACGTTCGAACACACCATTACGCTGTGGTGTTCTGGGTGGCGTGAGTTGCGAAACCATTCCGCATTTTTTCAGACCAAACTCGTAACTCAAATATTCTCCTCCACGATCAGATCGTAGAAACTTTATTTTCTTGTTACGATGATTTTCCACTTCACTCTAAAATTCTTTGAACTTTTCAAATGTTTCGGACTTATGTTTCATCAAGTAGATATACCCATATCTACTCAAATCATCTGTGAAGGTCAGAAAATAACGATACCCGCCGCGAGCCTAAACACTCATCGGACCGCATACATAAGTATGTATTATTTCCGAAAAGCCTGTTGCTCGCTCCATAGTTCCGGAGAACGGAGTCTTAGTCATCTTGCCCATGAGGCATGGTTCACAAGCATCAAGTGATTCATATTGAAGTGATTCCAAAAGCCCATCAGCATGTAGTTTCTTCATGCGCTTTACACCAATATGACCTAAACGGCAGGGCCACAAATAAGTTGCACTATCATTATTGAACTTATATCTTTTGGCTTAAATACTATGAATATGTGTATCACTACTATCGAGATTCAACAAAAATAGACCACTCATCAAGGGTGCATGACCATAAAAGATATTATTCACATAAATAGAACAACCATTATTCTCTAATTTAAATGAATAACCGTCCCGCATCAAACAAGATCCAGATATAATGTTCATGCTAAACGCTGGCACCAAATAACAATTATTTAGGTCTAAAACTAATCCGGAAGGTAGATGTAGAGGTAGCGTGCCGACGACGATTGATGCGTCTCCAACGTATCTATAATTTTTGATTGTTCCATGTTGTTTTATTATCAATCTTGGATGTTTTATAATTTTATAGTCATTTTATATCATTTTTGGTACTAACCTATTGACATAGTGCCCAGTGCCAGTTGCTGTTTTCTGCATGTTTTTTACATCGCGGGAAATCAATATCAAACGGAGTCCACATGCCCCGAAACTTTTTGGAGATTTTTTATGGGCCAGAAGGAAGAAGATGGGCCCTGGTGGCACCTGGGGGGAGTCCCGAGGAGGGGACAACCTACCAGGGCGCGCCAGGAGGCCCGTGCGCGCCCTGGTGGGTTGTGCCCACCTCGGGCACCCCCCTGGACCGCCTCTTTGCTCTATAAATACCCCAAAAATCCTAGAAGCCCAGAAGCATCGACGAAATATTCATCCAGCCACCGCAGAGTCCAAAACCACCAGATCCAATCTAGACACCATCACGGAGGGGTTCACCACTTCCATCGGTGCCTCTCCGATGATGCGAGAGTAGTTCTTTGTAGACCTTCAGGTCCGTAGTTAGTAGCTAGATGGCTTTCTCTCTCTCGCTGAATTCTCAATACAATGGTCTCTTGGAGATCCATATGATGTAACTCTTTTTGCGGTGTGTTTGTTGGGATCTGATGAACTTCGAGTTTATGATCAGTTATATCTTTTTATATCCATGAAAGTTATTTGAGTTTATTTGATCTCTTATATGCATGATCTCATATAGCCTCATATTTCTCCTCCGATATTTGGGTTTTGTTTGGCCAACTTGATCTATTTATCTTGCAATGGGAAGAGGTGCCCGGTAGTGAGTTCGATCTTACGGTGCTTGATCCCAGTGACAGAAGGGGAACCGACACATATGTATCATTGCTACTAAGGATAAAAAGATGAGATCTAATATCTACCGCAATAGATAGATGGATCTTGTCTACATCATGTCATCATTCTTATTGCATTAATAATACTCCATTTTTCCATGAACTTAATACACTAGATGCATGCTGGATAGCGGTCGATGTGTGGAGTAATAGTAGTAGATGCAGGCAGGAGTCAGTCTACTAATCTTGGACGTGATGCCTATGTAATGATCATTGCCGGGATATCGTCATGATTATTTGAAGTTCTATCAATTTCCCAACAGTAATGTGTTTACCCACCGTTTGCTATTTTTCCCGAGAGAAGCCACTAGTGATACCTACGGCCCCCGGGTCTTCTTCCTCATATATTTGCCTTGCAATCTACTTTTCCTTTGCGTTTTTATTCAGATCTATTAAACCAAAAATACAAAAATACCTTGCAGCACTTTATTTTATTTGCGATCTATTATTTCAATCTATTACAATTTTCTCCCATCAACGTGCCTTCTGGCGCCGTTACCCGAAAGGGATTGACAACCCCTTTAACACGTCGGGTTGCGAGTGGCTGTTATTTGTGTGCAGGGGCTGTTTACGTTTTGTTGCTTGGTTCTCCTACTGGTTCGATACCTTGGTTTCATTACTGAGGGAAATACCTACCGTTGTTGTGCTACATCATCCTCTCCTCTTGGGGGAAATACCGACGTAGTCCTAGCAAACATCATCAAGGGAATTTCTGGCGCCGTTGCCGGGGAGGATCTTCAACATAACCAGGTTCCTAATCACAAATCTCATCTCCTCGCAATTTACATTATTTGCCATTTGCCTCTCATTTTCCTCTCCCCCACTTCACAAAAATTTGCTGTTTTATTCGCTTCCCTTTTTCCGTTCGCCATTTTCTTGTCAGATCTATTTTCTGCTTGCAATCATGAGTTATTTCAGTATGGCACCAACAGATGATGGCCTGACTCCTAAGATTGGACGTACAGGCAATCTAGATGCTAAAACTTTTATCTTGGGGCAAGGGAACGTTATGAGAAAAGAACGTATCCAAGAATTTTTCAATTGTGTCGGAAATCTGAATCTTGATGATGCTCCTATACTTAAAACTACTAGATCTTATGCGGATGTTGTTTCAGCACTAGTTCTGAAACTTGAAAGTAAATTTTTCCGCACTCATCCTACTTTGTAAAGATTGTTTTTTGAGCTTCCCGAAATAAAGAATCCTAGAGCCAAAAAGTTGGCCACTCTCGTTCTTATGAACGAGTTTGACTACATAATTCGGGAAGCTAGGGAAATCTTTGACTTTTATGGTATGAATCGTGAAAAACACGTGATAGATGAAATTCTTTACAATAGTGACTATGCACTGAGGCATTTGCTTGGGGATAATAAGATCTTTGATGAGAATCTTAAGAAGGAAGTCTCCGTTCTAGATATGATCCAACAAGTTTTCAATAATGTTAATCAACACTATTCTTGGATTGTTGCGGGAAACCAAAGGGGTTATGATGAAAACCAACTAAGGAATGCTAAAGATTCTATGGATAATATGTTTTATGTTGTGTTTACAAAACCTCCTGATAAAAATACCCCTAAGAAAATTAAGAAGAAGAAAGATGACAAAACTTAGATCCTTGCCTTACGCCTAGCTAAGGGCGTAAAACTATAGCGCTTGTTGGGAGGCAACCCAATGAATAAAATTTATTTTTGCTTTTTGCTTTCTGTTCTTGTGTGTTTACACAATTATGCTACTGTTATGATTGTGCTTTTTAGTTTTAATTAGTGTTTGTGCCAAGTAAAGCTTATAGGATCTTCTTGGGTGATAGTTGTTTGATCTTGCTGAAAAAGACAGAAATTTTGTGCTCACGAAAACAATTGTAAAAATCACCAGAACATGATAAAATGCCAATTCTTTTTGCAGAAGATTAATATACAAATTACCCAGGTCGTCCTATTTTTTCAGAATTTTTGGAGTTACAGAAGTATTCGCCAAAGTCAGATTACTACAGACTGTTCTGTTTTGACAGATTCTGTTTTCTTTGTGTTGTGTGCTTATTTTGATGGCTCTATGGTTTTGTTTGATGAGTTTTTGCCATAGAAAAGTTGGAATACAGTAGATACAATACAAAAATAAAATATGAATTGGTTTGATACAGCACTTATAGTAGTGGTTTGCTTTCTTATACTAACGGATCTCACGAAGGTTTTGTTGAGTTTTGTGTGATTGAAGTTCTCAAGTTTTGGGTTATCTTGCGATGGATGAAGGAAGGATGTAAGAGCCTAAGCTTGGGGATGCCCCGGAATCCCAAGCTATTATCCAAAAATGAGCAACCAACTAAGCTTGGGGATGCCCCCGAGTGGCATCCCCGCTTTCTTCCAACAACCATCGGTATTTTACTCGAGGCTATATTTTTATTCGTCACATGATATGTGTTTTGCTTGGAGCGTCTTGTATGATATATGTCTTTGCTTGTTTTATTTTTTGTTTTAAGTCATCAATCCTTGCTGGACACACCTATTTGAGAGAGCCAAAATTATATCATGACTTGTTAGAATTGCTCTCTGTGCTTCACTTAAATCTTTTATGAGCTAGGACTTGCTCTAGTACTTCACCTATATCTTTTTGAGCACGGTGTGCTTTGTTATTTTTGAAGAAATACTCTCTTGCTTCACTTAGATTTATTTGAGAGTTAGTAAAATTCTGAAGAAATTCTCTCTTGCTTCACTTAAATTATTTTGAGAGAAAGAAAATTTGTTATGCTCATGATCTTCACTTATATTTGTTTGAGCTTATGAAAAACAACACATGAAAATTGGTCCCAAAGTGATAGATATCCAAGAAGGATAAAATAAGAAAAAAATGTCATGAAGATCATTGTAGAAAATAAACTTGATTCTTAGTAATAGTTTTGAGATATGATGATGTGATATGTGAGTTATGTTGATGAATAATTGTGCTTTAGTAAGAATATTGGTGTTAAGATTTGTGATTCTCTATGCATGCACAAAAGTCAATAATCATGCAATGAAAATTATATCCTACTTGTGGTGCATTATTCGGTGTTACTTATGCTTAATGCTTGCTTCGTGAAATTATTTGTTTCTTGGTTGGTCGCTTCTCAATCTTTTTGCTAGCCTTCATTTCGCACCAAGTATGATCTCTACTTGTGCATCCAAAATCCTTTAAACCAGTTTTGCCACATGAGTCCACTATATCTACCTATATGCGGTACTCTTTTGCCATTCTGAGCAAATTTGCATGTGCCATCTCTAATTTTCAAAATAAACTTCTCTTTTGTGTGTTTATTTTGCTCGCGGAACGGTAACGGGTGGCTAATATTTTCCATGATGGATGTGTTATTCTCACGATGAGTATTTATTCACTTGTCATTGCACGAGAGTAAGGCAAAGGTTTTAGGGATTCCTAGTCCCGAAATGCAAAAACGAATTTACTTTATGTTGTCAAATAATAAATTCCTTGGAATGTGTTGGTATGGAAGGCACCCGTGGATACGGCTGGCCATGGAAAGTGAAAGAATGGTGGAAAAAGGAAAAAACTTTATTTTCTATTTGGGAACCGCCTATGGCATATCTAGCATGGAAAGTGTTTGTAGCTCTACGTCGTTTCGTTGGTGGGATGGATACACCTCCCAAAATGTTTTTTATCTCAATTTTTTTGCTTTGAGCTCTGGCACCTCTACAAATCCCTACTTCCATCCGCGAAGGGCCTTCCTTTTACTTTATGAAATTTTTATTTTTGAATTTGAGTCTCCATCTTCTCTTATAAAAGCACCAACTAAGAGGCAATATAATCGTACTTAAGTATTTGGTATAGCTAATATTCGAGTGTGTTTCATGAATGGATCAATGTTTGAGCATGATGGGCTAGGGATAACTTGTTTTAGCATTGATATTTTGAAATACATGGTTGCTTGTTGATATGCTTGAGTATCTAAATTATTATGTCAAAACTAGACTATTGCTTTGAATCACATAAAAGTCCAAATGTCCATGCTATAAAGAAAAGAATATGATATGACTTGATGAACAACACTCCACATCAAAAATCATGTTTTTATCACTTACCTACTCGAGGACGAGCAGGAGTTAAGCTTGGGGATGCTGATATGTCTCCAACGTATCTATAATTTTTTATTCTTCCATGCTGTTTTATTATCAATCTTGGATGTTTTATAATCATTTTATAGTCATTTTATATCATTTTTTGGTACTAACCTATTGACATAGTGCCCAGTGCCAGTTGCTGTTTTCTGCATGTTTTTTACATCGCAGGAAATCAATATCAAACGGAGTCCAAATGCGCCGAAACTTTTTGGAGATATTTTTGGGCCAGAAGGAAGAAGATGGGCCCTGGTGGCACCTGGGGGAGTCCCGAGGAGGGGACAACCCACCAGGGCACGCCAGGAGGCCCAGGCTCGCCCTGGTGGGTTGTGCCCACCTCGGGCACCTACCGGACCGCCTCTTTGCTCTATAAATACCCCAAAAATCCCAGAACCGTAGAAGCGTCGACGAAATATTCATCTAGCCGCCGCAGAGTCTAGAACCACCAGATCCAATCTAGACACCATCACGGAGGGGTTCACCACTTCCATTGGTGCCTCTCCCATGATGCGTGAGTAGTTCTTTCTAGACCTTCGGGTCCGTAGTTAGTAGCTAGATGGCTTTCTCTCTCCCGCTGAATTCTCAATACAATGGTCTCTTGGAGATCCATATGATGTAACTCCTTTTGTGGTGTGTTTGTTGGGATCTGATGAACTTCGAGTTTATGATCAGTTATATCTTTTTATATCCATGAAAGCTATTTGAGTTTCTTTGATCTCTTATATGCATGATCTCTTATAGCCTCGTATTTCTTCTCCGATATTTGGGTTTTGTTTGCCCAACTTGATCTATTTATCTTGCAATGGGAAGAGGTGCCCGGTAGTGGGTTCGATCTTACGGTGCTTGATCCCAGTGATAGAAGGGGAACCGACACGTATGTATCGTTGCTACTAAGGATAAAAAGACGAGATCTAATATCTGCCGCAATAGATAGATGGATCTTGTCTACATCATGTCATCGTTCTTATTGCATTACTCCGTTTTTCCATGAACTTAATACACTAGATGCATGCTGGATAGCGGTCGATGTGTGGAGTAATAGTAGTAGATGCAGGCAGGAGTCGGTCTACTAATCTTGGACGTGATGCCTATGAAATGATCATTGCCTGGATATCGTCATGATTATTTGAAGTTCTATCAATTTCCCAACAGTAATTTGTTTACCCACCGTTTGCTATTTTTCTCGAGAGAAGCTACTAGTGAAACCTACGGCCCCCGGGTCTTCTTCCTCATATATTTGCCTTGCGATCTACTTTTCCTTTGCGTTTTTATTCAGATCTATTAAACCAAAAATACAAAAATACCTTGCTTCACTTTATTTTAGTTGTGATCTATTATTTCAATCTATTACAATTTTCTCCCGTCAACGTGCCTTCTGGCGCCGTTACCCGAAAGGGATTAACAACCCCTTTAACACGTCGGGTTGCGAGTGGCTGTTATTTGTGTGCAGGGGCTCTTTACGTTTTGTTTCTTGGTTCTCCTACTGGTTCGATACCTTGGTTTCATTGCTGAGGGAAATACCTATCGTTGTTGTGCTACATCATCCTCTCCTCTTGGGGGAAATACCGACGTAGTCCTAGCAAACATCATCAACAATCACATCGACTTTGGAACCATTTCCTACGCACATGATACATCCATTTTGCATCATGTTTTCTTACTATTATTTACAATGTTTTTATCCATAATAATGCTTTTTGGAGTAATTCTAATGCCTTTTCTCTCATAATTTGCAAGGTACACACGAAGAGGGGGAATTCCGACAGCTGGAAATTTAGACCAGAAAAAGCTATGTCAGGCCACCTATTCTGCACAACTCCAAATGAGCTGAAACTTCACGGAGATTTTTATGGAATACATAAGAAATATTGGAGCCAATAAGTACCAGAGAGGGCCACCAGGTGGGCACAACCCACCTGGCGCGCCAGGCCCCCCTGGCGCGCCCTGGTGGGTTGTGGCCTCCTCGGCCCACCTCCGGTGCCCATCTTCTGGTATATAAGTCATTTTAACCTAGAAAAAATAAAGGGAAGACATTCAGGATGGAGCGCCGCCGTTTCGAGGTGGAACTTGGGCAGGAGCACTTTTGCCCTCCGGCGGAGCGATTCTGCCGGGAGAACTTCCCTCCCGGAGGGGGCAATCATCATCATCATCATCATCATCACGAACAACTCTCCCATCTTGGGAAGGGAAATCCCCATCAACATCTTCACCAGCACCATATCATCTCAAACCCTAGTTCATCTCTTGTATTCAATCTTGTTATCGGAACTATAGATTGTTGCTAGGGGGTGACTAGTAGTGTTGATTACATCTTGTAGTTGATTACTATATGGTTTATTTGGTGGAAAATTATCTGTTCAGATCCATTATGCATATTAATACCCCTCTGATCATGAGCATGTTTATTATTTGTGAGTAGTTACTTTTGTTCTTGAGGTCACGGGATAAATCATGTTGCAAGTAATCATGTGAATTTGATATGTGTTCGATATTTTGATGGTATGTATGTTGTGATTCCCTTTGTGGTGTCATGTGAACGTCGACTACATGACACTTCACCATATTTGGGCCTAAGGGAATGCATTGTGGAGTATTAAATAGATGGTGGGTTGCGAGAGTGATAGAAACTTAAACCCTGGTTTATGCACTATTCCATAAGGGAACGATTGGATCCTAGAGTTTAATGCTATGGTTAGAATTTATTATTAATACTTTTCTCGTAGTTGTGAATGCTTGCGGGAGGGTTAATCATAAGTAGGAGGTTTTTTCAAGTAAGAACAGCACCTAAGCACCGGTCCACCCACATATCAAATTATCAAAGTAGCGAACACAAATCAAACCAGCATGACAAAAGTGACTAGTTGAAATTCCCGTGTACCCTCAAGAATGCTTTGCTTATCATAAGAGACCGTTTTGGCCTGTCCTTTGCCTCAAAAGGATTGGGCTACCTTTCTGCATACTTATTGTTACTATCGTTACTTGCTCGTTACAAATTATCTTACTATCAAACTACTCGCTACTTACCGTTTCAGCACTTGCAGACATTACCTTACTGAAAACTACTTGTCATTTCCTTCTGCTCCTCGTTGGGTTTGACACTCTTACTTATCGAAAAGAGCTACAATTGATCCCCTATACTTGTGGGTCATCAAGTCTATTTTCTGCCGCCGTTGCCGGGGAGTGAAGCGCCTTTGGTAAGTGGAATTCGGTAAGGAAACATTTATATAGTGTGCTGAAATTTATTGTCACTTGCTACTATGGAAAACAATCCTTTGATGGGTTTGTTCGGGGTATCTTCACCTCGTCCAGAACCACAATTAATTGCCCCTCAACCTACTGCACCTACTGAAAATATTGAATATGAAATTCCCTCGGGTATGATAGAACAACTGCTAGCTAATCCTTATGCAGGAGATGGAACCGAACATCCTGATATGCACTTGATACATGTAGAACAAATCTGTGGACTGTTCAAGCTTGCAGGTTTATCCGGGGATGAGGTGATGAAAAAGGTTTTCCCTTTATCTTTGAATGGAAAAGCATTGGCATGGTATAGGCTATGCGATGATATTGGATCATGGAATTGGAATCGTTTAAAGTTGGAGTCTCACCAAAAAAATTATCCTATGCATCTAGTTCATCGTGATCGGAATTATATATATAATTTTTGGCCTCGTGAAGGAGAAAGTATCGCTCTAGCTTGGGGGAGGCTTAAGTCAATGTTATATTCATGCCCCAATCATGAGCTCTCAAGAGAAATTATTATTCATAACTTTTATGCTCGGCTTTCTCGTAATGATCAAACCATGCTGGATACTTCTTGTGTTGGTTCTTTTATGAAGAAAACTATTGAATTCCGGTGGGATCTTTTGGAAAGAATTAAACGCAACTCTGAAGATTGGGAACTCAACAAAGGTAAAGAGTCAGTTATAAAGCTTAATTATGATTGTGTTAAATCTTTTATGGATACAGATGCTTTTCAAAGGTTTAGCACTAAATATGGACTTGACTCTAAGATAGTAGCCTCCTTTTGTGAATCATTTGCTACTCATGTTGAACTCCCTAAAGAGAAGTGGTTTAAATATCACCCACCTCTTAGAGATGAAACTAAAGAACCAGTACCAGTTAAAGAAGAAACTATACTCTATAATGTTGATCCAGTTGTTCCCACTGCTTATATTGAAAACCCCCCTTTTCTGTTAGGATAAAGGAACATGCTAAAGTTTCAACTGTGGTTAACAAAAGCTATGTTAGAACACCTAAACCAGATGAACAAATTAGATTTGAACCTAATATTGCTATGGTCAAAGATCTCTTAGAAGAAGATGTGGATGGCATGTTATCTACTTCTGTGAAGAAGCTACTAGAATTGCCAACCCTGAAAAAAGGGGTAAAAATAGACCAGTAGTTGGCCTGCCTGTCATCTCAGTTAAAATAGGAGATCAATGTTATCATGGTTTATGTGACATGGGTGCTAGTGTGAGTGATATTCCTCACAAGTTATATCAAGAAATTAGGGAAGACATAGCATCTGTTGAGTTAGAAAACATAGATGTTACTATTAAACTTGCAAATATAGACACCATATCACCAATTGGGATTGTTAGAGATGTTGAAGTCTTGTGTGGGAAGGTAAAATACCCTACTGATTTTCTTGTTCTTGGTTCCCCACAAGATGACGTTTGTACCATTATCTTTGGTAGACCTTTCTTGAACACAGTTAATGCTAAGATAGATTGCCAGAAACAAACTATGGGTGTTAGCTTTGGTGATGAGTCTCATGAGTTTAATTTTTCCAAGTTTAGTAGAAACCATCATGAAAAAGAATTGCCTAGTAAGGATGAATTAATTGGTCTTGCTTCTATTGTTGTGCCACCTACTGATCCTTTAGTACAATACTTGCTAGACCATGAAAATGATTTACATATGCATGAAAGAAATGAAATAGATAATATTTTCTTTGAACAACGTCCTCTACTTAAACACAATTTGCCTATTGAAACTCTGGGAGGTCCTCCTCCACCTAAGGGTGATCCTGTGTTTGAATTAAAACAATTGCCAGACACTTTGAAATATGCTTATCTTGATGAAAAGAAAATATATCCTGTTATTATCAGTGCTAACCTTTCAGAACATGAAGAAGAGAGATTATTGAAAGTTCTAAGGAAGCACCGAGCTACTATTGGATATACTCTTGATGATTTAAAGGGCATTAGTCCCACTCTATGTCAGCACAAAATTAATATGGAACCTGATGCCAAACCTGTTGTTGATCACCAACGTCAGTTAAACCCGAAAATGAAAGAGGTGGTAAGAACAGAAATATTAAAACTACTGGAAGCAGGTATAATCTATCCTATAGATGATAGTAGATGGGTAAGTCCTGTTCATTGTGTCCCTAAGAAAGGAGGTATAACTGTTGTTCCAAATGATAAGAATGAACTTATTCCACAAAGAATTGTTACAGGCTATAGAAAGGTAATTGATTTCAAAAAACTAAATAGAGCTACTAGAAAAGATCATTACCCTTTGCCTTTTATTGATCAAATGCTTGAAAGATTATCTAAGCACACACACTTTTGTTTCCTTGATGGATATTCTGGCTTTTCACAAATACCTGTTTCTCAACCTGATCAAGAAAAGACCACTTTTACTTGTCCTTTTGGAACATATGCTTATAGACGTATGCCTTTTATTTTATGTAATGCACCCGCTACCTTTCAAAGATGCATGATGGCTATATTCTATGATTTTTGTGAAAAGATTGTTGAGGTTTTCATGGATGACTTCTCTATTTATGGGAAGTCTTTTGACGATTGTTTAAGCAACCTTGATCGAGTTTTGCAGAGATGTGAACAAACAAATCTTGTCTTGAATTGGGAGAAGTGTCACTTTATGGTTAATGAAGGTATTGTCTTGGGTCATAAAATTTCTGAAAAAGGCATTGAAGTGGACCAAGCTAAGGTTGATGCTATTGAGAAAATACCATGTCCCAAGGACATCAAAGGTATTCGTAGTTTCCTAGGCCATGCTGGTTTCTATAGGAGGTTTATTAAAGACTTCTCTAAAATTTCTAGGCCTCTCACTAATCTTTTGCAAAAGGATGTTCCTTTTGTTTTTGATGATGATTGTTTAGAAGCCTTTGAAACACTCAAGAAAGCTTTAATTACTACACCTATTGTTCAACCACCTGATTGGAACTTGCCTTTTGAAATTATGTGTGATGCTAGTGATTATTCTGTTGGTGCTGTTCTAGGACAAAGAGTTGATAAAAAATTGAATGTTATTCATTATGCTAGTAAAACTCTAGACAGTGCTCAAAGAAATTATGCTACTACTGAAAAAAAAATCTTAGCAGTGGTGTTTGCTTGTGACAAATTTAGACCTTATATTCTTCATTCCAAAGTAACTGTTCACACAGACCATGCTGCTATTAAATATCTTATGGAAAAGAAAGATGCTAAACCTAGAATTATCCATTGGGTTCTCTTGCTACAAGAATTTGATTTACATATTATTGATAGAAAAGGAGTTGAGAACCCCGTAGCTAATAACTTGTCTAGGCTTGAAAATGTGCTTGATGACCCACTACCTATTGATGATAGTTTTCCTGATGAGCAGTTAGCTGCAATAAATGTTGCTAATAGTACTCCTTGGTATGCTGACTATGCTAATTATATTGTTGCTAAATATTTGCCACCTAGCTTTACTTACCAACAAAAGAAAAAATTCTTCTATGATTTAAGACATTACTTTTGGGATGACACACATCTTTATAAATAAGGAGTAGATGGTATTATTAGACGTTGTGTACCTGAGCATGAACAGGGACAAATCCTACAGAAATGTCACTCCGAACCCTATGGAGGGCATCATGCTGGAGATAGAACTGCTCACAAGGTATTGCAATCTGGATTTTATTGGCCTACTCTCTTCAAGGATGCTCGTAAGTATGTCTCATCATGTGATGAATGCCAAAGAATAGGTAATATTGGTAAGCGTCAAGAAATGCCTATGAACTATTCACTTGTTGTTGAACCATTTGATGTTTTGGGATTTGATTACATGGGCCCTTTTCCTTCCTCTAATGGGTATACACATATTTTGGTGGTTGTTGATTATGTTACTAAATGGGTAGAAGCTATTCCAACTAGTAGTGCTGATCACAACACCTCTATTAAAATTCTTAAGGAAGTTATTTTCCCAAGGTTTGGAGTTCCTAGATATTTAATGACTGATGGTGGTTCACACTTTATTCATGGTGCTTTTCGTAAAATGCTTGCTAAATATGATGTTAACCATAGAATTGCCTCACCTTATCATCCTCAGTCTAGTGGTCAGGTTGAGCTTAGCAATAGAGAAATAAAATTAATTTTGCAAAAGACTGTTAATAGGTCTAGGAAGAATTGGTCTAAGAAATTAGATGATGCACTTTGGGCTTATAGAACAACTTATAAAAATCCTATGGGTATGTCTCCTTATAAAATGGTTTATGGAAAAGCTTGTCATTTACCTCTTGAGTTAGAACATAAAGCATACTGGGCAGTTAAAGAACTCAACTATGATTTCAAACTTACTGGTGAAAAGAGGTTATTTGATATAAGCTCATTAGATGAATGGAGAACCCAAGCTTATGAAAATGCAAAGTTATTCAAAGAAAAAGTTAAAAGATGGCATGACAAAAGAATTAAAAAACGTGAGTATAAAGTTGGAGAATATGTTCTTTTGTACAACTCTCGTTTTAGATTCTTTGCAGGCAAACTCCTCTCCAAATGGGAAGGTCCCTATGTCATCGAGGAGGTTTACCAGTGTGACACCCAAAATTTTATTTGGCCTTTTCAAAAAATTTATTTGACTTGAGGGAGATGATTTAAGTTTTTCTTCAAAAGAACCCTCCCTCTCAAAATATTTTCTTTATGGCAAGAGTTTTATTTGGATTCACCCAAGACTTGATTTTGGTCTTGGAGGTTCTTTCTTTTTATTTGGACTCAAACCAAAATACTTCTCTCTTGGAAAAATGTCTTTTGACAATTCCTTTGAAAAGCCCTATGGCTTTTGGAATGATCCTTTGCCACTTTCAACAAATCTCTCTTGCCATGACCTTAGTGCAAATCCACTCTCATAAGCCTTTCCTCATCTTTGGATCATGATGTACTTCAAGACCAGCAAGTTGGACCTCTCCATATATTTATTTCTATTTATATCTTATCAAAAACAATTTCTGCCTTCTATTCTAGCTCTTGAAGATTTACAAAGGAGCTACCCTTTCTGTTTTGATTTTTGCCCCCAAACCAATTTCCCTTCCTAGTCCTTTGAACCCTCAGCCAAGATCCATGAAGATCCACTGGTCTTCAGTTCAAATTTTTCAAACTACAGCTGCTGCAAGTTTGGACCAGATTTGTCAAATTTGATGAAATTCATTCAAAACCTTCTCCTAAAAATCTGAGGAAAATCAGGCAGCCTCTGGGTGCATTGAGAGGTCACCTCACCAAGTCCCAACTCCAGAAAAAAAATTCTTCATACCAAATCATTTCATCGAACACCTGCTGGACACTGTTTCTCTAAGGTTCAGTCAAATTCAGTTAACAGTGGCTGAACTACTGTCGTTTCTTCAGTGTCTGTTGTCGATCTCGCCGGTGCCCCGGCGTCGCCGTGTTTCCTGTCCCCTCCCCCTTGTTCTCTGCACCGCACGAGCGCCTGGAAGCTTGCGGACGTCGGCGACGAGCAGCAGGAGGTGCGCCGTCCCGTGACCGACGCCAGCGGCGGCTTTGCGGCCGCCAGAAGAGAGGCGCAGCGCAGACGGCGCCGTCCAGCGCCGCCCAAGCCACCGGAGGTCGCCGCGTGGTCTTCCACTCCCCAGTGCGCGCTGCCACCCTCGTCGTGAACCGCTGGGCGCGGAGCGCGCTCTCTGCCGCCGTCGTGCCCGTACGGCCACCCCGCCGTGGACCAGCGCCATTACGCCAAGACCGACCGTGTTTAGCAGTGGAACGGGACCAGTAACCCTCACTGATGCTGCCTGGCCACCTAAACCCTCTGCCAAGCCACTGCCTCGCCGTAATTGCTCGCCGGAGCGACCCCGTTCACGGCCACCCCCTCGAGCCGCCTATAAATAGAGGCCCCGAGCTCCAGCTAGTACCCACACCACCTCTGCACTCCACCAAGACCCCGCCTAGCCACTAGAAGAGCCCCGAGGGAGTCTCCTTCCTCAACTCCGGCCGCCGCGACCCGCCACGGGATCCAGCTCGATTCGCTCCCGTGCGTGCACCTCTGCCTCCCATCTCTTGCCAGTAGCTCTCTAGTACATCCCTCCTTCTGACCCGCGCTTCAATTCGAAGTTTGCAGCACACCACCGGAGTTCCCCACCATCGCCCGAGCCGCCGTCCGCCGGAGAAAGTGTCGTCGTCGACGTGGTGCTCCCCGACGCCCAAGTCCACCACCCACCGACGTGGAAGGATACGCTGAACCTCTTGGTACACTCTGATCTCCCTAACTCGCCGTGGTTCGACGCCGGCGACCACCGCAGCCTTCGGGCGCCGGCGAGGTTTTCAAACCTGACATGTGGACCCCCCACGTCAGCCTCTCTTCTTTCACCCCCGAAGCGTTTTCTGTTGGCGCCTTCGGGCAAAGTACGTTTTCTCTGTGGGCTGGCGCATTTCTATTCGAACCGTTTTCTGTTTTCTTAGTTAAGTCCCTGTTTCTTTTCTATTTCATTACAGATTAGTCCCTGGACAAAAACCCTTATAACTTTTAAATAAAAAGTGATTTTTGAGTGATTCTTTTTCTAACAGTCTTATAATTTTGTCTAGTTTTTTGTAGGATTTATTTGGAAAAAAATTTAGACAACTTTTATGCACGCGTTGGTTTTCACGTTAGTATGCATTTTCGCTATACCGTAGGTTCCGGAAGAGGTGACGGAGCCGCGAACTTCGCCGAGCTAGACTCCGACTTCTCCGAACCAAGCAAGCATGTTTGAACCTTTGATATGATAGGTGTTTTGCATGGTTGCGTGAAAGGTTGTGCATGACATATGAGCATCGGTGAGTATCTCGTTGCATGTGAGGCAACTACCCGTGTGTTCCGAAGTTACTATGATCTCTGATGAGAGATGGCCTAGTCATGTGGTGACATGAAGGGCAGTAAGGTGGTACTGTTGTAGCATGCCAGCCTTACGTCATCCGATAAACTCCGACGTTAACGTGGACGGAGTCACATTATCGTTATTTCCCCTTCCGTGCTACCACATGTTTTCTGCCAGAATGCGGTTTAGTAAGTTGGTAACCTCTTTCCGTGTACACACCAAATAGAGGGGCCAGGATGAGGGTTCCATGGCCCTGGATTAAAGCCAGTCATCTGGTCAGGGGGCATGGGTGTTTCCGGTTGGGACCGAGAGGGGGGCACCCCTTAGAGCGCGCATATAGAAATTTGATCCCATGCTACGCGAGGTTGTAGCCTCCCCGTCTCAAGGTTTTTCTTGAACGTTGCCGAGGGTGATTCCTGGCTTCGGAATGTTGAATGGGTGTGTACTGGTTAGATGTGTTTCTTCCAAAACACCGTAAACGGAACTAGTCCCCGTGACTACTGAAATCCGTTGGCTGTGGTTAAAGTACAAACTCTGCAGAGTCAAATCCTTCCGAGTCATCGTATCCATGGTCAAGTATCGTGATCAGTAAACCCATATCTATGTCAAGTCCTCGTGGTATTATCCCCGGTGAACAAGCGTGAGTGGTAAACTTGGTTAAACATTATTCATGTGGATGGACTAACCCCTGTTATTTATCTCATACCTGATTATTCCCTTGTTATGATTTAATTTCTTGAGCTACTGAGATATTAAGTTATGAAGCCCTTTATGTGATGTCGCTCAGACGTCCGACTGTGGCCCGTTCATTATTTACTTTTAATATAAGCCCTTTATGTGATGTCGCTCAGACGTCCGACTGTGGCATGTCTGTTATTTACTTTTAATATAAGCCCTTTATGTGATGTCGCTCAGACGTCCGACTGTGGCATGTCTGTTATTTACTTTTAATATAAGCCCTTTATGTGATGTCGCTCAGACGTCCGACTGTGGCATGTCTATTATTTACTTTTAATATAAGCCATTTATGTGATGTCGCTCAGACGTCCGACTGTGGCACGCACTGTCTTTTATTTTCTATTATAAGCCCTTTATGTGGTGTCGCTTTGACGCCCGACTGCGGCATTGTTATTCTTGCATTTTCCTCTCGAGGAGTCATTCAGACCCTCGTTTGGCACCCAGTATTTATTTTGGGATTTCGGGAGGACTACCGCCCGACTTCTCTTTTATTTCCCGTGCATTATTATCTCTATGTCTGAGTGCACTTGTTAATCTGTTCATATGCATCATGTTTACATTTGTTATATCTTATGTCCGAACTATCTTGCGAGTACTTTCATAGTACTCACCTGGCTTGTTGATTTGGCCAGATGTTGACGAAGGCGATCTCATGGATGAAGAGTTTGATAGTGAGTCCGACGCCTAGAGGAATCCCAGTCAGTCCCGTGCGATCTTGGATATTGGTCACTTGTATTATATACGCTTCCGCCACCCGCAATAAGTCTCCTCGAGCCTCACTCCGACGCTCGAAGAGTTGTTAGTTTTCAGGAGTCATATCACCCACATCGCGGTGATATTTTCACCGCCACTCCTATCGTGAGCTAGTAGTTATGCCACCCTATCCGCCATTATGTTTTAATGGTGTGCATGTAATAAATTGTTGAGCAGTCTCCGCTCAACCTTGTATTATATTCAGTACTCCTGGTATTTTTCTTCTGTGACCAAGATATTGTCTACCAGTGAGAAGGAATTCTTCTTTACTGGTCCGTAAAAGGGATTGGTCTCTCAATAAATATTTTATTGAAAAACCGGTCGTGACAACCAGTCTGGAGCCATCAAAATAAATAACTTCGAAGGTACTAACCCGAAAGTTGTCAACGGGCAACGAATAAAGCATTATATCTCAGGTACGCCTATTAATGTTGAAAGCAATATTATTCAAACTTTAACACCGGAAGAACACATAAAAGAGTCCTTCCGAAACACTACAGAATCGTCAAAATAAGGAGGTATGTGATACGGTAAGTAAACAGACTCCGAAAAATCTGCAAAAATATATTTTATCAGTTTTGGAATATTTTAGAATTTTGGAAATAAAGAAACTACCAGGAAGGGTACCCTGGTGGGCATAATAAACCATGGCGCGTCAGGCATGCCTAGCGCGCCCAGGTGGGTTGTGCCCACCTGGGACACCTCCCATACTCGGTTTTTCTTCCATCTGCTTGTCCTCCAAGATAAAATATCTATATATACTTCCCAAACCTGTTAACCAACGTATCATAAAGAAACCTTCTCTTTCTTTTCTTGTTGTTTTCTGTGCAGATCTGAAAATATGTCATCTCAAGACGCTGAAAGAGAAAGCTGTTTTGCTGACCTCATCGCAAACCCAATGTCCTATGGGGATGAGAAGCACTATAGCTGGACTTCGAAAGAAGAAGATGAAGATGAACCGATTCCTTCCCGGTTCAAAAATGAGAGCATGTAGGCGTTGTGCAAGAAGATAATAAAACTCGAGATAGATAATGACGAGTTGATGATGGAAAAGTTTACTCTTAGTCAAAAACTGAAGGAAGCAAAGGGCGAATCCCCTGTCTTCTCACCACTACCATGGAAATCTGAGGACAAGATCCCTTCTCCTTATTCACCACCACCATCTTCTTCACCATCAAAGGAGAACTGAGTATCGGGTATGGGCACTCCCCTTGGCGTCCGCCAAGCTTGGGGGAGGTGCCCCGGTATCATATCATCCCGCTATCTTTTTGCCTCTACTTATTTTAGTTCAATCTTTTGCTTAGAGAGTTTGCTTAGTGATCTATCATTGTTATCATGTGCAAGTTATATAATAAAGTTAGCTTGAGTTTTTTACTTTCTTTACTTTCATGTTGCAAATAAAGAAAAGAAAAAGAGAAAGGAAGCAAATAAAAGAAAGGAAATAAATCAATAAGATCATATACTAATCCTATGGTAGTTGATAGCACCACATAAGGAAAAGTATAAGTAAGAAAATTTTATTAGAGATTGACAAACATAGCATTAGTCAGTGATGCAACTCATGAAAGAATTAATAAGGGAAGGGAAGATTCACATATAAATATACTATCCTAGAAATCTTTTGTCATTGTGAGCCCTCATCAAAATATTATATGCCAAAAGTGTTGACGTTGGACAAGGAAGACAACGTAATGGTTTATGTATGTTTATATTCACATAGAAGTCATATTGTCATAGATCCTTTAACATGTGATGCTTGCCCCCTATCTTTGCTAGCCAAAAATTCTGCACTAAGTAGAGATACTACTTGTGCATCCAAAAACCCTTAAACCCAAATATTTTTCAAGTGTCCACCATACCTACCTAGGGATTGAACAAGATCCCTCAAGTAAGTTGCCATCGGTGCAAAAAGGCAATAAAAATTGCTTCTAAATATGTGAGATCTTTTAGTGTGAGAGAAAATTGAGCCGTTGCACAAACTTGGACGACAAAGAATAAAAGCGACAGACTGCCTAATAAAGGTTGTCATCTTAAGGGGCAATGTAATGTGACGTTCTTTTGCACTAAGGGGTTGAGCATCCAAACAAATAAGCGCATGGCAACCTCTGCTTCCCTCTGCGAAGGGCCTATCTTTTACTTTCATGTATTTACTTTCATGCAAAGAGTAAAAGTTTTCCTTCTATTCCTTTTATTTTTCTCTTTTGGCAAGAATCATGTGGTGAGGAAAGATCTAGGCACACATGTCCAGTTGAATATAGATAGCATGAGTTATTATTGTTGACATCACCCTTGAGGTGAGTATGTTGGGAGGCGAAACAATAAGCCCCTATCTTTCCATGTGTCCGGTTGAAACGTTTTGCTCATGTGTACTCGGTGAGTGTTAGCAATCATAGAAGACTATATGATGGTTGAGTATGTGGACTTGCCTAAAGGCTCCGACACGTGACCCTCCCTGAAAAGATGATGAATTGTAGTTGCAAAGTTGACTGAGAACATAGTTTGTTGGTTTCTAATAGAGTTTTTGCTTTATACTTTGATTGTGTGATGAACTATTACTTATTCATTTGAAGTGTATGATAAAAGTCCTATGTTCAATTTTGTTGCTGTTATAATAATCAACATGATGCTTCTATGTCCGCATTTTTGTTTTTATCGACACCTCTCTCTCAAAGCATGTGGACATGTTTTTTCATTTTGGTTTTCGCTTGAGGACAAGCGAGGTCTAAGCTTGGGGGAGTTGATACGTCCATTTTGCATCAGGTTTTCTTACTGTCATTTACAATGTTTTTATCCATAATAATGCTTTTTGGAGTAATTCTAATGCCTTTTCTCTCATAATTTGTAAGGTACACACCAAGAGGGGGAATTCTGGCAGCTGGAAATCTGGACCTGAAAAAGCTACGTCAGGCCACCTATTCTGCACAACTCCAAATGAGCTGAAACTTCACGGAGATTTTTTATGGAATATATAAGAAATATTGGATCCAATAAGTACCAGAGGGGGCCACCAGGTGGGCACAACCCACCTGGGCGCGCCAGGCCCCCCTGGCGCGCCCTGGTGGGTTGTGGCCTCCTCGGCCCACCTCCGGTGCCCATCTTCTAGTATATAAGTCATTTTGACCTAGAAAAAATAAAGGAAAGACTTTCAGGACGGAGCGCCGCTGTCTCAAGGCGGAACTTGGGCAGGAGCACTTTTGCCCTCCGGCGGAGCGATTCTGCCGAGGGAACTTCCCTCCCGGAGGGGGAAATCATCGTCATCATCATCACCAACAACTCTCCCATCGTGGGGAGGGCAATCTCCATCAACATATTCACCTACACCATCTCATCTCAAACCCTAGTTCATCTCTTGTATTCAATCTTGTTATCGGAACTATAGATTGTTGCTAGGGGTGACGAGTAGTGTTGATTACATCTTGTAGTTGATTACTATATGGTTTATTTGGTGGAAGATTATATGTTCAGATCCATTATGCATATTAATACCCCTCTGATCATGAGCATGTTGGTTATTTGTGAGTAGTTACTTTTGTTCTTGAGGTCACGGGATAAATCATGTTGCAAGTAATCATGTGAATTTGATATGTGTTCGATATTTTGATGGTATGTATGTTGTGATTCCCTTAGTGGTGTCATGTGAACGTCGACTACATGACACTTCACCATATTTGGGCCTAAGTGAATGCATTGTGGAGTAGTAAATAGATCGTGGGTTGCGAGAGTGACAGAAACTTAAACCCCAGTTTATGCACTATTCCGTAAGGGAACGATTGGATCCTAGAGTTTAATGTTATGGTTAGAATTTATTCTTAATACTTTTCTCGCAGTTGCGGATGCTTGGGGGAGGGTTAATCATAAGTAGGAGGTTTGTTCAAGTAAGAATAGCACCTAAGCACCGGTCCACCCACATATCAAATTATCAAAGTAGCGAACACAAATCAAACCAGCATGACGAAAGTGGCTAGATGAAATTCCCGTGTACCCTCAAGAACGCTTTGCTTATCATAAGAGACCGTTTTGGCCTGTCCTTTGCCTCAAAAGGATTGGGCTACCTTGCTTCATACTTATTGTTACTATCGTTACTTGCTCGTTACAAATTATCTTGCTATCAAACTACTCGCTACTTACCGTTTTAGCACTTGCAGACATTACCTTACTGAAAACTACTTGTCATTTCCTTCTGCTCCTCGTTGGGTTCGACACTCTTACTTATCGAAAAGAGCTACAATTGATCCCCTATACTTGTGGGTCATCAGCGCATCGTCACCTCATCCTTAGCCAATCTTCGCTTAATCCGTAGCCCCTGTTTCAAGTTGCAAATATGAGCAACAGAACCAGTATCAAATACCCAGGCGCTACTACGAGCATTAATAAGGTACAAATCAATAACATGTATATCAAATATACCTTTCACTTTGCCATCCTTCTTATCCGCCAAATACTTGGGGCAGTTCCGCTTCCATTGACCAGTCCCTTTGCAGTAGAAGCACTCAGTCTCAGACTTAGGTCCAGACTTGGGCTTCTTCACTTGATCAGCAACTTGCTTGCCATTCTTCTTGAAGTTCCCCTTCTTACCTTTACCTTTTTTCTTGAAACTAGTGGTCTTGTTAACCATCAACACTTGATGCTCCTTCTTGATTTCTACCTCTGCAGCTTTCAGCATTGCAAAGAGCTCGGGAATTGTCTTATCCATCCCTTGCATATTATAGTTCATCACGAAGCTTTTATAGCTTGGTGGCAGTGATTGAAGAACTCTGTCAATGACACTATCATCAGGAAGATTAACTCCCAGTTGAGTCAAGTGGTTGTGGTACCCAAACATTCTGAGTATATGTTCACTGACAGAACTATTCTCCTCCATTTTGGAGCTGTAGAACTTATTGGAGACTTCATATCTCTCAATCCGGGCATTTGCTTGAAATATTAACTTCAACTCCTAGAACATCTCATATGCTCCATGACGTTCAAAACATCGTTGAAGTCCCGGTTCTAAGCCGTAAAGCATGGCACACTGAACTATCGAGTAGTCCTCAGCTTTGCTCTGCCAGACGTTCTTAACGTCATCAGTAGCGTCTGCAGCAGGCCTTGCGCCTAGCGGTGCTTCCAGGACGTAATTCTTCTATGCAGCAATGAGGATAATCCTCAAGTTACGGACCTAGTCCGTGTAGTTGCTACCATCATCTTTCAACTTAGCTTTCTCTAGGAACGCATTAAAATTCAAAGGAACAGTAGCACGGGCCATTGATCAACAACAACATAGACATGCAAAATACTATCAGGTACTAAGTTCATGATAAATTAAAGTTCAATTAATCATATTACTTAAGAACTCCCACTTAGATAGACATCCCTCTAATCATCTAAGTGATCACGTGATCCAAATCAACTAAACCATGTCAAATCATCACGTGAGATGGAGTAGTTTTCAATGGTGAACATCACTATGTTGATCATATCTACTATATGATTCATGCTCGACCTTTCGGTCTCAGTGTTCCGAGGCCATATCTGCATATGCTAGGCTCGCCAAGTTTAACCCGAGTATTCTGCGTGTGCAAAACTGGCTTGCACCCGTTGTATGTGAACGTAGAGCCTATCACACCCGATCATCACGTGGTGTCTCGGCACGACGAACTGTAGCAACGGTGCATACTCAGGGAGAACACTTGTACTTTGAAATTTAGTGAGAGATCATCTTATAATGCTACTGTCGTACTAAGCAAAATAAGATGCATAAAGGATAAACATCACATGCAATAAATATAAGTGATATGACATGGCCATCATCATATTGTGCCTTTTATCTCCATCTCCAAAGCACCATCATGATCACCATCATCACCGGCTTGACACCTTGATCTCCATTGAAGCATCGTTGTCGTCTCGCCAACTATTGCTTCTATGACTATCGCTACCGCTTAGTGATAAAGTAAAGCAATTACATGGCGATTGCATTTCATACAATAAAGCGATAACCATATGGCTCCTGCCAGTTGCCGATAACTGTTACAAAACATGATCATCTCATACAACAATTTATATATCATCACGTCTTGACCATATCACATCACAGCATGCCCTGCAAAAATAAGTTAGACGTCCTCTACTTTGTTGTTGCAAATTTTACATGGCCGCTACGGGCTTAGCAAGAACCGTTCTTACCTACGCATCAAAACCACAACGATTTTTCGTCAAGTGTGTTGTTTTAATCTTCAACAAGGACCGTGAGTAGTCACACTCGATTCAACTAAAGTTGGAGAAACAGACACCCACTAGCCACCTGTGTGCGAAGCATGGTGGTAGAACCAGTCTCATGAACGCGGTCATGTAATGTCGGTCTGGGCCGCTTCATCCAACAATACCGCCGAATCAAAGTATGACATGTTGGTAAGCAGTATGACTATTATCACCCACAACTCTTTGTGTTCTACTCGTGCAAATAACATCTACACATAGACCTGGCTCGGATGCCACTGTTGGGGAACGCAGTAATTTCAAAAAAATTCCTACGATCATGCAAGATCTATATAGGTGATGCATAGCAATGAGCGGGGAGAGTGTGTCCATGTACCCTTGTAGACCGAAAGTGGAAGCGTTTTATCAACGCGGTTTATGTAGTCATACGTCTTCACGATCCGACCGATCCTAGCACCGAACGTACGGCACCTCTGTGTTCAGCACACGTTCAACTCGATGACGTCCCTCATACTCTTGATCCAGCTGAGGCCAAGGGAGAGTTCCGTCAGCACGACAGCGTGGCGACGGTGATGATGAAGTTACCAGCGCAGGGCTTCGCCTAAGCACTACGACGATATGACCGAGGTGTGTAACTGTGGAGGGGGGCACCGCACACGGCTAAAAGATCAACTTATGTGTCTATGGGGTGCCCCCTCCCCCGTATATAAAGGAGGGAGGGAGGAGGATGGCCAGCCCTAGGGGGCGCGCCCAAGGAGAGGAGTCCTACTAGGACTCCAAGTCCTAGTAGGATTCCACTTGGTGGAAGGGGGGAAGAAGGAAGGAGAGGGAGAGGGAGAGGGAAAGAGGGGTCGCGCCCCCCTCCCCTAGTCCTATTCGGACTCCCCTTGGGGGGGCGCCACCTCTTGGCTACTGCCCTCTCTCTCCCCTAAGGCCCACTAAGGCCCATTACTTCCCCGGGGGGGTTCCTGTAACCCCTCCGGCACTCTAGTTTTACCCGAAACTATCCGGAACACTTCCGGTGTCCGAATAACATGGTCCAATATGTCAATCTTTATGTCTCGACCATTTCGAGACTCCTCGTCATGTCCGTGATCTCATCTGGGACTCCGAACAAACTTTGGTACATCAGATCACATAACTCATAATACAAATCGTCATCGAACGTTAAGCGTGCGGACCCTACGGGTTCGAGAACTATGTAGACATGATCGAGACACATCTCCGGTCAATAACCAATAGCGGAACCTGGATGCTCATATTGGTTCCTACATATTCTACGAAGATCTTTATCGGTCAAACCGCATAACAACATACGTTGTTCCCTTTGTCATCGGTATGTTACTTGCCCGAGATTGGATTGTCAGTATCCACATACCTAGTTCAATCTCGTTACCGGCAAGTCTCTTTACTCGTACCATAATGCATCATCCTGCAACTAACTCATTAGTCACATTGCTTGCAGGGCTTATAGTGATTATCATTACCGAGAGGGCCCAAAGATACCTCTCCGATACACGGAGTGACAAATCCTAATCTTGATCTATGCCAACTCAACAAACACCATCGGCGACACCTGTAGAGCATCTTTATAATCACCCAGTTACGTTGTGACGTTTGATAGCACACTAAGTGTTCCACCGGTATTCGGGAGTTGCATAATCTCATAGTCATAGGAACATGTATAAGTCATAAAGAAAGCAATAGCAATAAACTAAACGATCATAGTGCTAAGCTAACGGATGGGTCTTGTCCATCACATAATTCTCTAATGATGTTATCCCGTTCATCAAATGACAACACATGTCTATGGCTAGTAAACTTAACCATCTTTGATAAACGAGCTAGTCAAGTAGAGGCATACTAGGGACACTCTGTTTGTCTATGTATTCACACATGTACTAAGTTTCCGGTTAATACAATTCTAGCATGAATAATAAACATTTATCATGATATAAGGAAATATAAATAACAACTTTATTATTGCCTCTAGGGCATATTTCCTTCAGATAGGGGGGTCCTTCCCACACGACCCAGAAACCATCGGGGATAGGGAGCCTTGATGCATACAGTTGTCCCTATATAACCGTTTCCGATATCTCGAATATCCCAAACGCTTCATCCTTACTACTCGTTTGTGCTCGCATTGCCATCGCAGTCGGAGTTTTGTGGTTTTAACTAAATCCAGGCAGATTCCAGACACGGGAGTTTTCCAGGCAGATTCCAGGCACGGGAGTTTTACGATGCCTGGCACATCACAAACAGTTCATGATTATAAACCGTGTACGATACTAGACAATCACACACATGTAGTTTTCCCGCACCGTATGCGATAGTGTGTGACATCACACACGCTTTGCAAACGACAACTGTGTGCATTGTTACACACGTTTCCTCTCTGTGAACCGTGTCGGATTAAGATGTATATCGCACGCGCTATGCTCTATTAACCGTGTGTGCCGTAATGACCTGCACACCCTAATTTCGCCCTAATTTAATTGCTGCTATTTAAAATTGTACCTAATTTAAACTTGAAAGTAGGCTTTAGCTTTATTCATATCCATCAGGCTCAAACAACCAATGCGTTATTCGATTCACAGGTACATATGTTTAAGAATTACATAAGCACCAAATAAAGAATGATGAACCAGGGTTCTATACTTGTAGTATTACAGATGGTAAAGAAAGAGGCGACAGACATTCCGGTTGCTGAACAAGGTGAAGCGGAATGGCCTTATTGTGATCTCCTGGATGCAGAAGGCATGCAGGACTCTAGTCCAACCCCTTGTGATGGTCGGCCTCCAATCATGTAGTTTGAGAGGTAATCTTGAGTAAACTTCCTCAGGATCCACTACAAAGGAAAAAAGATTCAGACATTGTCATCTAACACAACTCATTACTGGCAGTAAAAAGAAGGCTACAGGGTTCTTACTTACCATCCTGCAGTTCTTTGTTGTCTTGCATAAAGTGTAAACAAATAGTTCGATTGACGTCTTTGGACCCATTTTAATAACAATCTTTATCAGTTTCCTCACTTGATGTTGGTTCATGAATATCTCATTGCCCCAGAAAGGGTCGAAGTGTGGAACTTTGGCAATGATATATGTACCTAAAAGTGTTGGGGAACGCAGTAATTTCAAAAACAAATCCTACGATCATGCAAGATCTATCTAGGTGATGCATATCAACGAGCGGGGAGAGTGTGTCCATGTACCCTCGTAGAACGAAAGTGGAAGCGTTTTATCAACGCGGTTGATGTAGTCGTACGTCTTCACGATCCGACCGATCCTAGTACCGAACGTACAGCGCCTCCGTGTTCAGCACACGTACAGCTCGATGACGTCCCTCGTACTCTTGATCCAGTTGAGGACGAGGGAGAGTTCCTTCAGCATGATGGCATCACGACGGTGATGATGAAGTTACCGGCGCAGGGCTTCGCCTAAGCACTACGACGATATGACCGAGGTCTGTTTCTGTGGAGGGGGGCACCGCACACGGCTAAAAGATCAACTTGTGTGTCTGTGGGGTGCCCCCTCCCCCGTATATAAAGGAGGAGAGGAGGAGAGCGGCTGGCCCTAGGAGGCGCGCCCAAGGAGGGGAGTCCTACTAGGACTCCAAGTCCTGGTAGGATTCCACCAAGAAGGGAGAGAGGGGGAAGGAAGGAGAGGGAGAGAGGGAGAAGGAAAGGGGGGCGCCGCCCCCCTTCCCTTGTCCAATTCGGACTGCAAGGGCGGGGCGCGGCCTGCCCTGGCTGCCCTCCTCTCTCTCCACTAAGGCCCATGGTGGCCCATTAGTTCCCCCGGGGGGTTCCGGTAACCCCTCCGGCACTCCGGTTTTACCCGAAACCATCCGGAACACTTTCGGTGTCTGAATAACATGGTCCAATACATCAATCTTTATATCTCGACCATTTCAAGACTCCTCGTCATGTCCGTGATCTTATCCGGGACTCCAAACAACCTTCGGTCATCAAATCACATAAACTCATAATACAAATCGTCATCAAACGTTAAGCGTGCGGACCCAACGGGTTCGAGAACTATGTAGACATGAACGAGACTTATCTCAGGTCAATAATCAATAGCGTAACCTGGATGCTCATATTGGCTCCTACATATTCTACAAAGATCTTTATCGGTCAAACCGCATAACAACATATGTTGTTCCCTTCGCCATCGGTATGTTACTTGCCCGAGATTCGATCGTCGGTATCACCATACCTAGTTCAATCTCGTTACCGGCAAGTCTCTTTACTCGTTCCGTAATGCATCATCCCGCAACTAACTCATTAGTCACATTGCTTGCAAGGCTTATAGTGATGTGCATTACCGAGAGGGCCCAGAGATACATCTCCGATACTCGGAGTGACAAATCCTAATCTCGATCTATGCCAACTCAACAAACACCATCGGAGACACCCGTAGAGCATCTTTATAATCACCCAGTTACGTTGTGACGTTTGATAGCACACTAAGTGTTCCTCCGGTATTCAGGAGTTGCATAATCTCATAGTCATAGGAACATGTATAAGTCATGAAGAAAGCAATAGCAATAAACTAAACGATCATAGTGCTAAGCTAACGGATGGGTCTTGTCCATCACATCATTCTCTAATGATGTGATCCCGTTCATCAAATGACAACACATGTCTATGGCTAGGAAACTTAACCATCTTTGATTAACGAGCTTGTCAAGTAGAGGCATACTAGGGACACTCTGTTTGTCTATGTATTCACACATGTACTAAGTTTCCGGTTAATACAATTCTAGCATGAATAATAAACATTTATCATGATATAAGGAAATATAAATAACAACTTTATTATTGCCTCTAGGGCATATTTCCTTCAAAAAGCACCAAGTTAATATTAGAAGCTAAACAACAATTGAAAAATGATGTAGTACAACACTCCCTCCATCCCATTATATAAGATTTTATTAAATGTATATCTAGACATCATCAGAACATTAAGGTAACACTCTTCCTTGTTGATATGTAGCCTGGGATTGCATATTTAGTCATTCAGTACAATGTATGTTGCTATGTAGCCTCAGATATATTAAATATGACCCTAGTTAACCTACTGATAAATGGGTTGCAGATATATTAAGTGAAATGTCCGATTCGATGATTAATCCCTTATCAGCCCCAGGCTATATGGTACCAGCCACCGATATCCTGAACAGTGAGTACATATAAGCAATGCGATGAAAATAACCTCGATGGAAAACAACACTGTTCTCAATATTGTCCTGCATGAGTACATATAAAGGCATGTTAAGCACAACAGGCTAAACATCAACCAAATATATCCATGGTAGACAACATAATCTACAAATGATAGCTTCAGTGTGCAGGCTTAAGCACGCTAGTTAAGCAAAACAAGAAGTGGAAATGTGTGTTAACTGCATCAGGCATAACATTTAAAAACAAGCAAATAGTCATTCAAACTGGTATTGTGCAGGTCTAAAGTACACTAGTTATTGTTAAAAAAGTGAAAAGGCATGTTAACTGCAATATCCTTAACAGCAACCAAATATTGTAATTCATAGTGGTATTGTTGAAACTGTTATTGATGAAATTGAACTGCACGGCAAATAGTTGCACATATAGAGTATCACGTTGTGAAGAACTGAAATAAACAAGTCATAAGGTCATCTCTAGCCGATCCTCTAAAAGTTAAAGGACTAAAACCCTTAGTGGATATATATATATACTCCATCAATTTTTGGCCTTTTCTAGTCGATCCCCTAAACTTAACATTTTAAGCTTCAATTTGATCAAGTTCAAAGCAGGTTCAACCAAAAGTAGCATGCATTCAAACATAAACATAGATAGTTTTGCATAACCGAACATAAAACATAAATTTAAACTAAGGTAAACTACTTTCGGTCGAAGTAGAGGTCGAGCCAATCCTTCCTCGTCATGTACGGTGTGCCGCGAGCCGGATCCGGGCCAGTGCCGTCGTCGGGGTCGTTGGAGAAGGCACTCCTCCACTCATCGATGTCGATCTTCTTGTCCTCGGGGCCCACCTCGACGCCCTCCGCGCCGCCGCCGCCGTCGCCTTCGACCTGGTCATCGGAGGAGAGCGCGATAACCTCGCCGCCCTCCGCGCCGCCGTCCTTGCCGCCTTCGACCTCATCATCGGAGGAGAGCGCGATAACCTCGCCGCCCTTGACGCCGGCAAAGATCGCCCACTCTGCCTCCACGAGCTCCGGATGCTGCCGATGGAGCTCTTGCATGTAGGCCTCGGCGGCGGCCTCGGCCTCGAGGCGCTCCCACGCCTCACGGTCCTCTCGCGCCATAGCTTAGCTCACCACCCCTGGCTCCGGTGGAACGAGGTGGACCGGACATGTGTCGAAGGGGAAATTGGGCCTAGCCGCCGCGCCGTGGTAGCAGACCTGCCAGCGGTCGTACCCCATGGCCGCGAGCTCGGCCGTGTGGAAGCTACCGAGCCACCGGTGGGTATGGGTCGGGTCTCCCGATCGGTAATCTCGGTGACCCACGTCCCCCACCACCGCTGCCGGACCCTGAGGTAGGACCTCGTCGGCTGCCGGGTCCGAGGGAGGACGGGGAAGTCCTCGAACCGGCGTAGGGGCGCGGCGGTGGGCGGATCAGGGGACCGGCGACGGTGGATCGAGCCCGCGGAGGACAGCGGGGACACCTCGGCGGCCACCTTGCCGGCGTCGGGCGAAAAGGCCACGATAAACCTCTTTTTGGCCATTGTCTCCTCGAGCTCCCCGGCACACAGGCAGAGGTTCAGGATGGAGGCGCCGGAGATGGCGGCGACCTACCAATGGTTTCGAGGGTTGTGTGTGTCTGTGTGAACGGAGGTTTTGGGGAGTGTGTGGTGTGTGTGGAGGGGGCGGGGGGGGCAAGGTGGTGTTTGAGGAAATACTGCGACAAATGAAAATTTTACTAGGCGGGAGTAACAAGGCGGGGCTACTGAAAATTTGGATCAAGGGCGAGCAGATATTTTGAGATTGCGAGGGATGCAGAGGCGGGAGTAAAATGTCGGGGCTACTGAAAATTTGAATCAAGGGACTGAAGCAGAGCGGGAGTAACAGACATCGCACACGGTCCACACATACTAATCGTCTGCTATCAAACATTAAAACCTTCCAGGCGGTAGATATTTTCGAGATTACGAGGTAGTAATATTTTCAAAATTGCGAGGGATGCAAAGGCGGGAGTATTTGGGGAGCGAGCTAGTGTGCTTGACACACCGGCTGTGGATTGTAGCCGACGCACCTTCTCGTGTAAGCCATAGGCGTACTATACAGCGATGGTGCTCCAGGATATTTCGTACTACATCTCACACGGTTGGTGATAATAAGCTGTGTGGGATCTACTTGATTTTTCATCTTGATTTGAATTACATAATGGGGTCACAGCGGCAATGGACGGTGTTTGAATTGCTACACCTTTTAACTGTAGTGAACATGCAACTATATGTGTGTCGTAAAAGAATTGGAATTATTCAGGGTTCGTTTGGACATTTTATACATTAAACTAGTTTTCTAGCCATTTCAGGTGCACAATTCAAAATTAAACTACATACACATGCTCTGGTGCATATAAATTGGTTGAAAAATCAAATTTGTGTCCTTGGGTGCATGCTTAGGTCCCATGCAAGAAATAGGAATGAATTTCAAACACTAGGGCATTGTTGATTGCCGGCAAAACGTTGAGATACCTGATTTTTAAATTCTAGTAAATCCAAAACTCATCTGAAATTCATGAAACTTGGCATGGTATCATGGAGCGGCATCAACATGTCGTGATAAATTTTTTGTCCCATTTGGGGCAGGTTTGGGTATAAGGTTCTCACAAACCAGAGCTTCGCACAACAAGCTGATGGTTTCGGTAGGGAACGTGCCACCTTTGGGGACGGAACGATATCCGTTGCCTCTTATTGCTTTCAAAAAATTTCTAGTGTCAACATAGAACAACAGGACTGTTGTGTTTAATTTTGAAATTTTTCGGGGTTCGTTTGGCCTTTTTGTTACATTAATTGGGTTTCTGGGCATTTAACGTGCATAATTCAAATTTGAACTACAAGCACATGCTCCGGTGCACCAAAGTTGGTTGAAAAATCACATGTGTGTCCTTGGGTGAATTTCTAGGTCCCATGCAAGAAATGGGAATGAAATTCAAATGCCAGGGCACTGTTGATTGCCGGCAAAACGTTGAGATGCCTGGTTTTTAAATTCTAGTAAATCCAAAACTCGTCTGAAATTCATGAAACTTGGCATGCTATCATGGAGCGGCATCAACATGCCGTGGTAAATTTTTTGTCTCATTTGGGATAGGTTTGGGTATAAGCTTCTCATAAACCAGAGCTTCTCACAACAAGCGTGATGGTTTCGGTACGGAACGTGCCACCTTTGGGGATGGAACGATATCCGTTGCCTCTTATTGCTTTCAAAAAAATTATAGTGCCAACATAGAACAACAGGAGTGGTGTGTTTAATTTTGGAATTTTTCGGGGTTCGTTTGGCCTTTTTTATACATTAATTGGGTTTCTGAGCATTTAATGTGCATAATTCAAATTTGAACTACAAGCACATGCTCCAGTGCACCAAAGTTGGTTAAAAATCACATGTGTGTCCTTGGGTGAATTTCTAGGTCCCATGCAAGAAATGGGAATGAAATTCAAACACCAGGGCACTGTTGATTGCCGGCAAAATGTTGAGATGCCTGGTTTTTAAATTCTAGTAAATCCAAAACTCGTCTGAAATTCATGAAACTTGGCATGCTATCATGGAGCAGCATCAACATGCCGTGGTAAAAAATTTGTCCCATTTGGGGCAGGTTAGGGTATAAGCGTCTCACAAACCAAAGCTTCTCACAACAAGTGTGATGGTTTCGGTAGGGAACGTGACCTTTGGGGACGGAACAATATCGTTGCCTCTTATTGCTTTCAAAAATTTCTAGTGTCAACATAGAACAACAGGAGTGTTGTGTTTAATTTTGGAATTTTTCGGGGTTCGTTTGGCTTTTTTATACATTAATTGAGTTTCTGGGCATTTAATGTGCATAATTCAAATTTGAACTACAAGCACATGCTCCAGTGCACCAAAGTTGGTTAAAAATCACATGTGTGTCCTTGGGTGAATTTATAGGTCTCATGCAAGAGATAGGAATAAAATTCAAACACCAGGGCACTATTGATTGCCGGCAAAACGTTGAGATACCTAATTTTTAAATTCTAGTAAATCCAAAACTCGTCTGAAATTCATGAAACTTGGCATGCTATCATGGAGCGGCGTCAACATGCCGTGGTAATTTTTTCCCATTTGGGGCAGGTTTGGGTATAAGGTTCTCACAAACCAGAGCTTCTCACAACAAGCATGATGGTTTCAGTAGGGAACGTGCCACCTTTGGGGACGGAACGGTATCCGTTGCCTCTTATTGCTTTCAAAAAAAATTCTAGTGTCAACATAGAACAACAGGAGTGTTGTGTTTAATCTTGGAATTTTTCGGGGTTCGTTTGGCCTTTTTATACATTAATTGAGTTTCTAGGCATTTAATGTGCATAATTCAAATTTGAACTACAAGCACATGCTCCAGTGCACCAAAGTTGGTTGAAAAATCACATGTGTGTCCTTGGGTGAATTTCTAGGTCCCATGCAAGAGATGAGAATGAAATTCAAACATCTGGGCGTCGTGGCTCGGCCGAAAAGATTTAGAAACTTGGTTTTTTAATTCCTGTAAATCCAAAACACGCCTGAAAATCATGAAACTTGGCATGGTGTCATGACATGGCACCAACATGCTGTGGTAATTTTTCTGTCCGATTTGTGAAGACGCACACATTAATAATCAACAAAGTCATTTTGGAACAAGTGATGTCACGTTACAAATCGGAAACACAAGTATTATTGAAACCGTGGTCGTTCTACTTACCAATTACGTGCCGCCACGCGTCTCCTTTTTTTATTGGCTAGGAGGTGTCGTGCGGGGTAGCTATTTGAGTACGGGAGGCGTGCGATCAGACCCCTGCGCGTGCTCATCGGGAGAAGAGCCCTTTGACCGCTACCCACCGCGCAACTCCCTCCTAACGTCTCCATTAATGGCGCCCGAGCCCTTGTTCTACGGCGTGGCTATATGTCTCACTGGACTGAGATTTAAGAGAGAAAAATGAAAATCTGAAAAGAAAGTTTTGCATGGATCTTGATGTAAGATTCGACGGACCTATATAGCATCGACTGCGACTTATAGCCAGCATGATGAATATAAGGACAATGACAGTGGATAATAATTGTCTTACATATTTAGGAACACAATTAAAAAAGCCACATGCGGCAACGCTCGAAATACACAAGGGCAAAAGAAGTAGGAAGACAACAACGATCTGGCTCGCTGATCTCTACTTTCTTGATGCATTGCTGCAGGCCGCGGGAACTAGTCTCCGCGGCGAGCGGCGATGAGCTCTTTCTTGTCCTCCAGATGCTGCTTGAGAGCATCCACGGATTCCTCCACCAGCCTTCTGCGCTCGATGCGTGGTATGGCATTCTCGTCCATAAGTTTCTCGACGATGACGCCGGTCCTCTTCAACAAGGCAGTGGTCTCTTCCTGCTGCTCCACACTTCCGATGATCTTCGCCCTCGGCAGGTCATGCTCGGCCCGGAGCTTCGCATTGCTCTCATTTAGTTGTCGGATGACGCCGGTAGCCTGTTCAAACAAGGCTTTCATGTCATCCTGCAACCTCGCCCAGCTGGAGATCTGATCCATCTGGCTAAGGACGATGCCATGCATGCGCCTGTAAGAGTCCTCGCCTTCCCGCGAGACATTTTCCCAGGCCGCCGCGGCGCTGGAGGACATCTCTGCTGCATTCTCGGCGCGGCGGGACATCTATTCTGCTTCCGCGGCGTGGCCGGACCAGTCTGTTGCATCGACGGCGCAGTGGGACCTCCGTGCTGCTTCGGCGGCACGGCGAGACCTCTCTGCTGCTACGGCTGCGCGGCAGGACATGTTGGCTGCTTTCGCGGCAAGGCGGGACATCTCTCGTGCTTCCGCTTCCATGCTCGCGCTCCCTGGTGGCAATCTCTCGACCCATAACTCATGCTGGCCACGGCAAATGCAAGGGAACGATGTGAATGACTTGTTTGTTTTTGTGGATGAGGAGTTGAGGAGGGATGTGTAGTCATCTTGGAGTAGTAGTATTTATAACCGAGTACTAATACGCTCCTAAGTGGGAAACCATTTAGGTTTTGATCGGTGTGAACAGGTTTGCAATTTGGAATGTGACTGGACGCAGGCTAAAAATTTATTGACGGTTCTATAATTTCTAAGTGCGGCACTATTCCCGGACGGCGTAACGTGGGCACGCTTTCTCGGCCGCGTACGTGGCGTTTATGTTCTGTTGCCTAATCGCAAACAGTTAATTCTTTTGAAGTGTATGCCCTCAATTGCACCTTGTCAAAAAGTAATGCGGTAGACCTTCTTTAACATGTGTTAAAAACAAAAACAAAAATCAAAACAAGGACCTTGAGGTTAATTCCACTGATGGGATGTGTCATAAATGTCATCCCATCAGTGGGATTAACATCAAGACAACTTCCCATCCGGTCACCCAGCTCATGCCTCCCCCAGCCTGAGCACAGTTAACTTGAGAGTTCTCTTAGATGAGCTATTGGTGGAATAGCTAGTCCTTGCTGATATAGGATGCCCTCTTCGCATCCTTATGGCGTACCCGGATGACCGCCCGTCGCCCAATGGCCAATAGATGTTGTGTAGACAGAGCATATCACATACGTCTTATTAGAATCAATCATCTGTGTTATTATCGGTCTTCGCACACATTTCTGATTACAGACCTGTTTGCCGTGTATCACACACATCTTGATATATTGAACCGTTTCTGTTCTCTTGTCTCAATGCAAACAGTTCATCCGAGTGAACCGCATGCCGTATATCGCACACACCTTGATCTGGCTGGCCGTTTTTTTTGTGTTGCCTAATCACAAACAGTTCATCTGAGTTTACCGTAAGTCATATATCGCACACGCATTCATCTGGCTTCCCGTTTCTTTTGTGTTGCCTAATCACAAACAGTTCATCCGAGTGAACCGTATGCCGTACATCGCACACACCTTCATCTGGCTGCCCGTTTCTTTTGTTCCTCCTCATCGCAAACGGTTAATTGAACTGAACCGTATGCCCTGCATCGCACACGCAACTAAAATCTAAACCGTGTTTGATGCATCCTCCATCGCAAACGTTTTGCACCTTTTGACGGTTTTTTACACCATCGTTTGCGATTAATGCATCGCACACAGTTTCGTCGAAGGGTCTCTGATTGTAGTGTCGCGTTAGCAGCAACCTGCAGTAGTGTCCGTAGTATGGGCTGTGACGTGTTGGTAACATGCAATAAGACACGACCTACAAACATCGAATCAATGAAAGCATGTGTTGATGTGAGAGAAGACATCAAGAAATCAATACTTTACATTTAAGAAATATCTTAAAGTTAATCCATTTTGAAACCAAAGATTATAGTTACTCTTTCTTCCAAACATTTCTGAGAAAAGAAACACGGAAGGCACTACACTCATTGACCCTTCACACCTTGCTTCTACTCATGGCTCCATATACATATTCTTAAGCGTGTCCTTGATCACCCGTTGATTCTCTCTACAATTCGCAGATAAAAAGTGAGCCCACGTGTTGGACCAAGTGGGACACAGAGGACAAAGAAGGAGAAATAGTGGCGAGAAATTGAAAAAAGGTGGTATGGAGTCATGGTTAACATGACATGTATTAGAAGCAATTGATAACAACCCAAAATATCAAGGCAATTGTAGGTCCGTCAACAAACTTACTTATAAGGTGTAACGCATATACTGAATTCTCTGCAGTTGCACATGTATTTCAACAATATATGAATACTTATGATGGTGGCGGCGGGATGATGACCTTCAGCGCTTGGCGAAGATGCCTACCGTGGTGAGGTCGGCACAGATGCGGCCATAGCATGACCTCATTGGAGGAGAAAATATTGGGCCACGGGCTCAGGCACGGAGAGGTTGGCGATGGCAAGGCTACATTACAATTTTAAGCCAGATTTTCGCTTTTACAGAAAATCCAGCCGTCTCCAATCGCAAGTGACTCGATACCCTTTACAAGCGTGAGTGACTCGACGTTTATGGTAATCAACCCGCATTCCAGTTTTAAGTCAGAATTTCACTTTTAGAGTAAAACCCCTTATGTTTCTGATAATCAACCCACACGTCAGCTTTTAGTCAATTTTTTTCTTCTTTTGCATAAAACGCCCTAATAATTGGGTTAATCAACCCGTAGTACATATCAAATGCTTTAAAAAATATTCATATATTCTAGCCCTAACTTCAAATTTAACATATTATATATGAAATTTGATTAGAAAGATGTATATAATATGAATATGATGTTATTTTACCTGTTAACCGTTTTAAAAAGATACAATTTAGGATGCAACCTTAATCAATAGTGCATGATCCTGTTTTTTTTTCATACCGGTGCCGAGTCGGATTAAAAATGAACAAGTCAGCAACATCAAGATTAGAGATGAAGTGAACCATCTATAACCACGTAACACGCCTCGCCAAAACCTCACATGAAAAAGTACAGATTTCTCATCTTATGGCGAGAGAGACATCTTAGGATTGACACTATTCAAACATATTGTGATTGTGTGAGCACTGGGACCGCCATCACTGAGCGTGGGAAGGAGAAAAAAAATCGAGGGTACGCCAAAGGCGTACCATAGCTTTATAGGAGAAAGAAAGTATGTACAAGAGGGAAGGAGAATTTTGACAACAGAAATGGATGCCATGTGCTGAAAAAAAGGACGTAATAGTGCGTGGTACTCCAGGGGAGATAGACAATTTATGAGGCAGATTGTAATGATCCCACTTAATTAATGAAAGCTTTTCATTCGCAAACAAAAAAAGACGTGTATCTTTGAGATACTCATGATTATTGTTGTGGAGTGTGATCTTTTTAAATTTTTATAGTACTACTAGACCTTCTGAAAGTTGGAATGATTCTATCCCTGTCTTTATTTCCCAAGCACTTGCAATTGCAAACGATATGGTGATTTGAGGAATAAAAGTCTTGACAATGTTAAAAAAGGAAATGCCTTCGGCAGCCAGAGAGCCCGGAGAGGCCGGAGCAAAGAAAAGGAACAGAGGAAGAGGCTCGGAGAACAGAGGAACAGAGCCGCGCCGTGTGGGTGCGCTGGCTGACGGCCTCGTGGAGGAGCTCGGGTACCTGCGCCTGCCCGCTGATGGAATGGCCGTGGCCGCACATCGCCTGCCCCGCTCCAGCAGGTACGCACACGGCCAAGGGCTTGCCCCCTGTGAATTCGAGTTCGAGTTCATTTCCAGTTCAGCCGGCGACAACTGGTAATCCGAGTCCGGCAAGAACCAGGAGCTCTCCGATGAATAAAGGCGCCTGCGGCGGGAGCACTGGCTCCAACTCGATTCGTTCGCCTCCCTCCCCGATCCCCAGATCCAATCCAGGACGCGGCATCGATGGCGGCGAAGGTGCTCCAGCTCCGTAGCTCCGACGGCAAGGTGCTCGTCGCTCCGGCGTGGGACTATCGCCCGACCGCCGCCCAAGCCCTCCCGCTGGAGATGCGGGTGCCCTCGCGCACCCTCGAGAGGGTGCTCCAGTACTGGACCAAGCACAGCCTTGCCAAGGCCACCGGTGAGTCCCGGGAGTCCCTCGCCCGCTGGGACGCCGACTTCCAGCGCCGTCTCGACGAAGACGGCCTCGCCAAGGAGGCCGCTGCAGCCGCCCAAGAACTCCGCCGCTACGGTGTCGACCATGGAGGGCGTCCCCATCGCCACGGCGCCACGGCCGCATCTGATGTCGCTGCTCCTGCCAAGGCGGCCCGTGGTGATCCCGTCCGTGTCTGGTGTGTCAACCGCGGAGAACGCAGCCATGCGCCGGCGATGCCCGGCTCCTTGGATGCCTCTGATATTGCCTCTGCCGCGCGCCCTGGGCCTGCCACCACCTTGCCGGCTGCTACTGGTGCTGACCCCGTGGATGTCCGGTGCGCCATCCGTGCCCGTGGACGCCAGATGGCTCAAGACGAGGAGTCCGCTTGCCACCACCGCAAGCGCCCGGCTTCCAAGGCTCCAATCTGCCTGCCTGCCACTGCTGCTGCGCCTGTGAAGAAGGTCTCTCGTCAGGTCGCTTCCAAGGCTTGCTCTTTCGTCGGCTCTACACCACTGCCTGCCACTGCTGCTGCGCCCAGTGTGCAACCGAAGCCGCAGATCAGCATGCGCGAACTGATCGAGAACGCTCGCCTCACCATGGCTCGCCTCGACAAGGCTCGCTCTGCCTCCGAAGAAGAGGCCAGCCGTCGGCGCGACATCGAGCGCAGCCGAGCGGAGGCCCAGCGAAAGGTGGAGCAGATGGCGGACACCGTGCAGTTCAACGACCCCTGGATCCATTACTCCGACGTGACCAAGTCCCCTGAGGAGCTGCTCCAAGCACGACAGCAAGCATGGCGTTATCAAGCTCACCTCCTCGAGATGGCTCGTCGACGGGACTTTGCTCAAGCGATGCAAATCCACGGGTGATGGAAGCAGAGCAAGAAATCATCAACAGTGCAAGCTTCTTGGTGGTAGTCTTACATCAGAGGAGAAGAGTCGGCAGTGAGAAAAGCAGAGGGAGCAGAGGAATCTAGTTGCAAGCTACAAGTTGCCAACTATGTAATCTAGTTGCAAATTTGTAGGAGTACTGCTGCTGCGCCTGTGAAGAAGGTCTCTCGTCAGGTCGCTTCCAAGACTTGCTCTTTCGTCGGCTCTACACCACTGCCTCTCACTGCTGCTGCGCCCGGTGTGAAGAAGATGACTCCAGTAGTTTCAACTCTGCGCGCAAGAAGGGGGATGGGGGAGCTCAGCTGCAAGATTCTGAAGCAAAACCGTGTCACCGCTGCAGCACCAAGGAAGCAACCAATTCCTTGGCTGCGTCCAGTGGTATTACGCCTTCCCTAGTCTTTTAGTTGCTTCCTAAACCATGCACACATAAGTTTCATTTAATCTTTGTCCCTCTAGGTTCTGCACTTGCTTACCAACATTTCTAGTGTTCTTTGAATCCCGTTCAGTCATTAGTAATTTTACTAGAGTGTCAGCAGAGTCTCCATCTAGCTAGGCAGCAAAAATCTTGTTAAGATGTGTACGACATAGTTACACTACATCCACACCTGGTCCTAAGTTAAGGGTTTAAGTAAATAAAGGGCATTTTCAATAAATCAAAGTGAAGCAGATGAGCCAAAAAAATTGGAAACTCATGTACTGCAATTCCGGCCCAAGACAGAGCGTAAAACGCACTCGCCGCAAAATCCAAAATGCCCGTTTGCTACCCGGCTTGTAGCAGGAAAAAAGGAGTAGAATTGAACTTGTCGATACACACAGTTATCATGTGAGCTGCCTAGCGTCTGGAGACTATGCTGACTCTCCTGTAAAATTAATCTTGGCTGAATTGGATTCTTAGGCATTGGCGTCTTGGTGAGTTAAAGTTGCAGTTTCCAACGAGTAACATTGGTTACTGAACTCTTGTGTGTGTGTTTGTGGGTGAAGCTTTGGGCTAGGCAAGTCCTGAATGTATCGACTATCAAGTCGTATTGTAATCAATTTCAGACATGAATGAAAAATTGTTGGCCAAGCAAGTCCTGAATGTATCGACTATCAAGTCATATTGTAATCAATTTCAGACATGAATGAAAAATTGTTGGCCTGAATTTGTGCAGAGCATTTGAGTAACTTTCTGTATATACGATTGTTGTATGCATCTGTGACTTCTTAAAACATTCTGCTGCTCTAGTCAGAAAAGTGTGACTGGTGAACCACATAACCATGTTTGGGACAGTTATTGGTTAGAAGATATTCTGATTTGAGATACTGCAATGTCAAGAGGTTGCATCATATTGCAGCTATTTGGCAAATAGGTTTGGCTTTTCTCAGATCATGTTAGCTTTTCATTTGAATTATGTGCAATAGCAGTGTTGCATATCCAGAACCCCTAAGAAAATTTCATGTCCATTTGAATATGTTACAAATTCCACCATGTTAATACCCAGTAACCCAAGGGACCTGGAGTGGAATTTTTGTGTGGAAAGCGACTATCAAGTTGGTCATATGTAATCCTGAATCTTTAGTGGTCACTACGCCCATGGGAGACTGCAAAATAACTCGTCTCTTATTTCTTTTCTACTGTACTTAGTTACAGTTCGATGATTTTGTCATGCTCAAATGCCAATCATATCTTGTTTAGATATGTTCCTCTCTGCAAGCAAGGATGATGCAAAGAGATGAGCATGCTGAACAGTTTCTCTGAATCCAAGTGCAATCCCTTATTTTCCACCACAAATAAAATTTACATTTTCTCCTCATGTCATTGCTGGTGATTGCAGTGTCTTTAGAAACCTCCTAAACAGAGTCATTTTCGCCTCATGTTATTGCTGCTTTTTTTCCAGAGAAATTGGCAGAAATGCTGCCGATTCATTAGACTGAAAAAGAAATGAAATGTACAAAGATAATGTTGCGTCATGCCTGCGTGGGGAATGTATGTTGAGTCATTTTCTCCCATTGCTGAAACAATATCCTGAATCTGAACACTAGCTCAGTCCCGGATAACACAACAGCAACGTTGGCGTGCTGCACGGGGGCCTTCAAGAAATGCAAAGCCCAGAGCCCAAGCAAAAGCAAGCGGCCCATGCTGAACAAGGCCTGGCCCTTGCTCTCCACCAGAAAACGGAGCGAAGGGTCGACAAAATGGAGGGAAAGCTCTTCCGTTCTGAAAAAAAATAGCTCCTCCCAATCCCTTCCCACTGCCAAGCTCGAAACCGCCGCCGATACTCCCGACGGTAGCCCTGCTCCGACGAAGCCGTCCATGGAGGCGGCGGCGGAACCCCACGCCTCCGACTCTTCCGCCTCCCCTATCGGCGCCGACGCCCCCGCCTCCAACCCGGTGCGTTCTCCTCGCCGCCCTCCGCCTCGGTGTACCACTCGATCCATTCCCCGCCGCCCCTTTTAGTTGAAGTTTGTGTGTTCTGGGCTCGCAGGGTGCCGCCGCCGGCGCGAGGAAGCGGAAGGCTCCGGCAGCCACGGCGAGGAAGCCTCGGAAGCGGCAGGTTTGTACTGTACCGCACTGTACTGTACTGTAGCAATAAGTCACTAACCTGCCGCCGCAATCTTGCTTGCTTGTTTGATTCGTCTGAAGCTGTGCCATCTGTGGTGTCATTGTTTGGTGTAGGCTCAAGAACCCATTCAGATCCCTGCATACTACGGACACAGAGAAGAGTTTTACTGCGTGAAAGGCGATGATTTAGTTGATTGTTCATACATTTCTCCTAGAGTAAAAGATTGTGCACACGTAATCGGCCAACTGCCGCTGCAGCCGCAGTCGATGTCATTGGTGGATCTACAGCTCTGGATCTTCAAGCTGTTCTGGCTCCATCCAGAAACACAAGATCTCGCTATTAAGGGGTTCATCAAACAACGCAAAACTGACTTGTTCGACGAATTCGAGCCTGACTGGTATATGGAGTACTGCCCGTGGGACACACACTATTTTCAAACTGACAAGTGCTGGAGTGCCTTTGCCAATAAATTAAAGCGGAAAAGGAATGTGACGCAAAAGTTCATGTTGTATGCAGAATGCTCTGAGATCAAGCACTATGGTATTTTGCTCAAAGCCATACATGATGATTACTCTCAGTTGACAAGGGTTGTGTTGCCTGGGACGAAATGCCTGACAACTTCTAACTTCCGCTTCCTCCGCCTAGTGGAAGACCTGTCAATGACACCTAAGGAAATTATAGCTTATCTTGCTGAACACTATGACGAGCAGATGAGTCCCCCTGAAGCGTGGAGGGCAAGACAGAAGGCTCTGGAGCAGGAGTTTGGTACATTTTATGATTCACACAACTTTGCCCCAAGGTTACTTAAGGACATAACATGTAAAACCCCTTGGGGTTTTGTAGACATCAAGGATGCAGAGGTTGCAGGATGTAGCAACTTTCGAGTCCTCCACCGTATATTTTGGGCTTTTGGGCAGTGTGTGCAGGCTTTCAATCATTGTCGCCCTGTGCTATGCATTAAAGGCACACCACTATGCGGGAAATATCAAGAGGTGCTGTTGACTGCTGTAGCATTAGATGCTAATGGTTACTCCATTCCAGTAGCATGTGCCGTCGTTGAGGGGGAGACCAAGGAAAGCTGGATGTGGTTTCTTGGGAATTTGGAGCAAGCAGTGAGGCATCCATCGGATGTTTGCATTATACATGACTACAAAAGAGAGTTGATCGATGCTATAGAGGACTTTCTAAGTTCCGATCAACGACAATGGCAGAAAGTAGAAAGCCGGTGGTGCATGGAACACCTTGCCAAAGACTTCTTTGCATATTTTGGTGACAAGAATCTGGTGTTGATGTTCAAGAAACTTTGTCAGCAGAGGCGACTAAATAAGTTTGTTAAAATCTGGAAGGAGCTCGATGAGCTGACAACAAAATATACAGTAGAGAGAGAAGGTGGTACTAGTGGGGAAATGCAGCAAGAGTTAGTCCAGCATGATGAGGCAGACCTGGTGGCACAAAGCCCATGCAACCGACCTGATTCAGTGGGCTCTGAGGAGGAAGGAGATCATGCCAATGAAAACGAAGGAAAGGTAACAAAGTTTTCTGACTGGATCCGTCTGAAACCAATGGAGAAGTGGTCACTGGTGCATGACACAAAGGGAGCTAGGTACGGCATCATGGGCGCTGATATATCAAATATATACAAGAATGACCCTGTATTGAAAGGGATAACATGCCTTCCGCTCAGTGCGATAGTGGAGGTGACATTTCTGCGCTTGGTAGAGCACTTCAAAAACACAAGTGCTACAGCAAATGAAGCAATTGGCAACCCATCAATGAACTTCCCTGAACGGGTCCACTGAAAGACTCTACTGAGACAAAAAGATGGGCTGTCAAAAAGGTAGAGGAGGTAGGATGGGCAGTTGGTCAGATCTAGTATGGATCGTACATGGACGATAGTTGGAGTCGGCGGCTCTCCTAGGCTTCCCTCATCTGGGATCCCTGGGGAAGAGGATCAAGTTGGCCCTTCAGAAAAAGGAAAGGACTGTTTTGTTCCTAGCCCCTGGGGCGTAGATAGAATTAGATAAAATAAAATAAATAGATTTGAAAGTCCTAAATTAGACCAAAGGAATTCCGTCTGCTAGAATAAGAAAAAGCACTTCCGAATTGATCTCAACGACCCATATAACAAGCTACACCAAGTAAGAAGTGTAGAACAATTAGCTCATAAGGACCACCATTGTATAACCACTCATCAACAGATGCAGCTTCCCAAATTGGGTAAAAGTGCAATCCGATCGCCATTCCAGATAGACTGAGCAAAAAAAGGGTTTCATTTGGATTCCCCTATTTTGAAAATCGCATATTAATTTCCTTATGCTGACCCATACCACATAGTTCCAGCAACTACGAAAGCTGCAAAAAAAACAGCAGCGATACTACTGGAAAGTACAGTTTCAATATTGCCCATACGTAATCCTTTATATAGACGTTGAGGCGGACGGACACTAAATATCCATAAAGGAGCCGAATGAAATCAAAATTTCATGTTCGGTTTTGAATTAGAGACGTTAAAAATAATCAACCAACGTCGACTATAACCCCTAGCCTTCCAAGCTAACGATGCGGGTTCGATTCCCGCTACCCGCTCCATTCTGTATAAAAGGAGTATTCTCTTTGTCTAGACATGTTAGAGGCTTGTATTCAAGCCTTTTTTGTCCACCAGTTTCTGGTACTCCAGAGCGGAGTAGAGCAGTTTGGTAGCGGGCTTTCTTTCCGCACTATTATGGATAGTCAAATAATGGGAAAAATTGGATTCAATTGTCAACTGGTCCTATCGAAAGTAGGATTGACTATGGATTCGAGCCATCGCACCGCAAGCAATCGACCCGGATCATTCAATACGACTTTCCTGATCGGTATCAGGGCTGGGAAGAATGGTTGGGATAACAAACAACCATCAGGTTTGTACTTTGGATACCCCTATAACCATCAAAGATCGTTGAAGTAGCTAATTCCTCTAAATAGGAGGCGTTGAAGCTTGGATGAAACTAAGCAGAGGTCCGAACCGACTGATGTTGAAGAATCAGCGGACTAGCCGCAGCTTGTGAAGTATGGAAGGCGATCAAATTCGAGTTCGAGCCGGTAGATACTATTGATTAACTAGATAAAACTAAAGATAAAGAAGGTATAAATAAAAAAGAAACGAAATAAAAAGAGAAAAAAATCAGTTATGAAATGCAGTAATTCTCCATTATACCAATTCATAATTTCTACTAGAAATGACGAACAGCCACCTAATATCTTATCCGCCTCTTCAGGAAAATGAATATCTCCGGAAAATATTTTGAGTTCCGTATGATTATTGATCAATAGTAGAATAGAATAATCCCTTCATAGAAATAGGAGACATAATTTAGAGAATTTTTGGTCGGCAAATTCGAAGGAATCATTGAGTGAAAAAGGAGCAAAGAATGACAAAAGACGAGGGCCTCCAAAAAACTTCTTTTCGTTCTATGAACTTTAAGGTGTATGATGCCATTCTATGAGTCGCTTCCTTTTTGCGTATGGCACCCCCACTCCCTTTGGCAGCATCTACTAATTCGGAACTTAATTTGAAAGCCATATTTCGACCCGGACGCTTTTGGGATGCTTCTAATAACCAACGAATGAGAAGAATTCCTGAACCCAAGAATTCAAAATGACAAGTTCCTCTTTACCCAGAAAAAAAGAACCACTTAGAATAGCCAAACAGATTATATTTGTCGAGAAATGCAAAATGGTATGGAGGTCCACTCATAGGAAAACCCAACCTTTCCCCGCATCCGGCACTACTGCAAGGGTGGTCTTAAGAATCCAAAAGAGGTTGCTCAGAAGAGATAGATGTATCCCAACCTCTATTGCTCTCGCGTAAAGACTTTTTTTTTACGCGACAGGAAAAAGTGACTACGAATTCCCCTTTTTGTTTGCGAATCCATTTTGACCCTCCTTTTGGGAATAACAATAGAGGTACTCGTAATTGTGTGGTTAGAAAGAGAAATATCTGCGTCGATACAACAACGTATTGGTCCTGAATATGCTGGCCCCCTGGGCCTGCTTCAAGCTATAGCAGATGGGACTAAGCTTCAATTAGAATTCAGGTTAAAGAGGGTCTTTATCCTCGTCGTATTCTTTATATGGAAATCCGGGGCCAGGGGATCATTCCCTTGACTAATGTATAAGGTATAAAACCCCTCTTTCTCTAATTTAGAATTAGAAGGAATTCCACTAACAACACAACGTAATTAACTCGATGACATGAATTCAAAAATGCACAAATCCAAGATGCATCGCGTGATTTGCCTAGACACCAAAACCAGAAATGTTTTCCAGGGGAAACAGTTTCGGAATTTTACAGTTCAGTCGAGGCAGAAGAACGAGGTTGTTCACCTGAAATCGGAAAGCATAAGTAAGTTTGGCGAATCCACAATACAAGAAAGTGCCACCTGTTCATGCAACAAACCACAGCTGCTTCACAGGCCCTGCACTCATGTCATCGCCGTCTGTTGTCAGATTGGGGTTAGCACTGCTACATACATGTCTCCATACTACAGTCTGGCCTACCTAGGTAGGATCTGGAGTGGAAATTTTGATGAATATAAGATCTCACGCGGTTACAGAAGTATCACGCCATTTGAATGCAACACAACAACTTGGATCCCAGACAAAAGATTGGAGTGTGGTCTTCCTGTTTTTGTAACATCGGACTGCCTAGAAACTGTTGCGGATGAATCAGAGCAACAATGCAACACTGGAAATGGATCAACTGAAGACAATCAAGGAGTGACAACACGCACTGAAGAACCTAATGAGATTTAAACTTCTGTTATCACCTATCAAGCTATTAATATTCTGGGCCCTAAATAGGCAGTAGTCACTGTCAAGCTTATCCTATGTAAACTCTGAACCTCTGGTATTATTTGCAGTGCATGAAAACTGAATTTTAGGCTTATTAAGACAATATGGTTACTAGGCCCATGGGAGACTGCAAATCAACCCCTCTATTATTATTTTTCCTGTAGGTTACACCGTTACAGTTTGATAATTTTGTTGGAACTCTTGCATGCTCGAATGCCAAATCATTCTAGAAGACATCATTTCTTGTTAAGAATGCTGCCAGGGAATCCATATGCAAATGTGGTGCAGAGTTCTGGTCTACAGATTATTTTTCTTCCAAATAGCCAGTCTACAGATTTGCCATCAGGTGTTGACATGCTGCTTTCAGTTTGCTCTGTTAGCACATTTACCCGTGTTAAGTTGGTCTTTACAAAAACAAATATAATGATGTTATGTTTTTTTCCCACGAGAAACTGAACGAGCACTGTCTATTCATCATTAAATGAAAATAAATGATATATACAGAGATAATGTTGCATTGTTGGTCAATTCTTTGCTACTGTTCTTCATCATTCATCATGTTTTTTTTCTTGGCTGTATTTTTTCCGTTGTGTCGAAACAACATACTATAAAGAATCGTAATGCATATTTCTGCAGTTCTGCTGCATTTTTCTGCTGAGTGTTGGATGATGAAATAATTTCCAAGATCTTTCTGAACTTCTTTACGTCTACAAACCGAGGACCATTCTGAACTCAGTTGTTTTTCTTGTGTGTTTTTTCCTTCAGAACGTTTTCCTTTTGGTGTTCATGACACCCATTCCTAACCTCATTGAACTAGCTAAGTTGCTTGATTAAACTGATGAATAATGAGTATACAAAATCAGTAAACCATTCTTGAGTTGGAACAGGCCAACAACCATGTCCATTAAATGAATAAAATCACTCTCGCCCAGAAAGATTTTGAATGAAAGCACATGGAGCTGGACGGCTGGACCATGTTTAATTCTTTTTGCTGCAGACACTCCCTCCGATCGTTACTGGTGGTGCTAATCTCAGTGATTACTTCCCTCGGGAACTAAAGATGACTACTACTCCAGTAGGTTTCGGCGCCGGGGCACGTCGTACCCGTGTTCGGGAGATGTGTTTGCTAGGTGATGTTATTATGTAGTCATGATAATGATAGGAGAATATGGTGTTAAATAACACAATTTAGGATTAGGAAATCCACCCTTTTTTGTTAAAATGATGTCTTGGATTATACGATTATATTATGGCGGTAAGAAATACATTTAAAATTTTAATAGTCAAATATATATTCATTTGGGAGGCAAGAAATAAAAAACAAGTTTTCCATGAACAGTGAGGTCAAAAAGATGTTGCACCTTTTGTCACTATTCATTGCTGAATTTTTTATATTATGGTTTTGAGCTTGAATTTGTAAATGTTTCCACTGTAACATGGTTTCCATCTTATATTTTCTACTGTTTCTTTTAGGGGTGTCTGCTGTTTTATTGCGAGCTTTTGTTTTCTAGAAAATAATATTGCGAGCTTTTTTAGGAGAGTTCTTTCTCAGTGGGGATGAGAGCCCAACAGCAAATGGAAATAACGGCCCAGGTACAAAAGCTCGCGGAACCTCCTGGCGAGCGGCCCATCACGAGAAAATGGAGGGAAAAACTCCAGAAGCGAGGGAAAACCCTCTTCCCATTCCCATTCCCCAACTGCGCGAACAGAAAGAGATGGAAACCCACGCCGACGGCGGCAACCCTGTTCCGACGAAGCCGGCGATGGACGAACCACGCACCAGCGCCGATGTCGCTGAAGTCCCGTCCTTCGCCGGCCCCGACGCGCTCCCCGTCCCCCAGCCGGTACGCTCTCCTCGCCGCCCTCCGGGCACCACTCGATGGATTCGCCGCCGCCCGTTTTGTTGAAGATCTGCGTGTTCTGATCTCGCAGGGTATCGTCGCCAGCGCGAGGAAGCGGAAGGCCCCGGCGACGGCGACGGCGAAGGCTGTCAGGAAGGCTCACAAGCCACAGGTCTGTAGTTCACTGTACCCATCATCTCATTTGATAATTTAGTTAGTCTGAATTTGTCCCAGCACTTGCTTGGCTGTTTGATTCGTCTGAATCTCTTCCATGTGTGTTGTGGCATTGTTTGATGGTGTAGGTTGAGGAGCCGATTCAGATGCCTGTGTACTATGGATGTAGATCACCGTTTTCCCGCGTGCGTGGCAACGATTTAGAAAACAAATGCGCTCACTTAATCGGCGAGCTACCGCTGCAGCCACAGTCCATGTCATTGGTGGATCTACAGCTCTGGATCTTCAGGCTGTTCCGGCTCCATCCAGAAACACAAGATCTCGATATCAAGGGGTTCCTCAAGCAACGCAAAACTGATTTCTTTGACGAAGAGTCCTCCGAACCGGACTGTTGTTTGGAGGACTACCCATGGGACATGCATGAATTTCTGACTGACAAATGCTGGAGCTCCTTTGCAAATAAATTGAAGAGAAAAAAAATGTGACGCAGAAGTTCATGTTGTATGTGCAATCCTCTGAGGTCATGCACTACGGCATTTTGCTCAAAGCCGTACATGATGATTACTCTCAACTGGCCACGGTTGTGTTGCCTGGGACGGAGTGCCTGGCAAGTAGTCGCTACGCCTTCCGTGACCTTGTGGATGACCTGACGATGACAGCTAAGGAATTGGTACATTATCTCACTGGACCCTTAGGCGAGAAGATTAGTCCCGTCGAGGCGTGGAGGGCAAGACAGTTTGCTCTGGAGAGGGAATTCGGTACCTTTTATGATTCACACAACACAACCTTGCCCCGAGGTTGCTTAAGGAAATAGCACGCAAGAACCCTGGTTGTTTTGTTGACATCAAAGATGCAGAGGTTGCAGAGTGTAAGGGTTTCTGAGTCCTGCAGCGTATGTTTTGGGCATTTGGACAGTGCCTACAGGCCTTCCATACCTGTCGCCATGTGCTATGCATCAAGGGCACACCACTATGTGGGAAATATCAAGGGATGTTGTTGACTGCTGTGGCATTGGATGCTAATGATTTTTCCATTCCAGTAGCATGTGCTGTCGTTGAGGGTGAGACCAAGGAAAGTTGGTTGTGGTTTCTTAGGAATTTGGAGCGAGCAGTGGTGCATCAGTCTGATGTGTGCATTATACATGACTACAAAAGGGAGTTGATTGATGCTGTGGAAGACCTTCTGAAATATCAATATCGACAGTGGCGTAAATCAGAAAGCCGGTGGTGCATGGAAGACCTTGCTGAAAACTTCTTTGCGTATTTTGGCGACAAGAAGCTGCTGTTGATTTTCAAGAAACTTTGCCAGCAGAAGCGACGCCATAAGTTTGGTAAAATCTGGAAGGAGCTAGACGAGTTAACGTCGACATATATGGCAGAGAAAGAACGTGGCGCTAGTGGGAAAATGCAGCAGGAATCAGTCAAGCATGTTGTGGCAGAGCTTGAGGCGCAAAGCCCATGTAACCAACATGATTCTGTGAAGGATGGGAAGGAAGAAGATCATGCTGATGACACCAAAGGAAAGATAACAAAGTTCTCTGATTGGATCAGTCTGAAACCAAAGGAGAAGTGGTCACTGGCATATGACAGAGATGGAGCAAGGTATGGCATCATGGGCAGTGATATAGCTGATGTATATAAGAACGACCCTGTGTTGAAAGGGATCACATGCCTTCCGCTCAGTGCGATAGTGGAGGTAACATTCCTGCGCTTGGTAAAGTACTTTGAAAACACAAGTGCTGCAGCAAACAAAGCAATCGGCAACCCATCAATTAACTTCCCGGAACGTGTCCAGGTTGACATGAATTCCAAAATGCAGAAATCCGAGACGCATACACTTACGTATATGTACACCGATGAGAAGAATGCTCGTGGTGAGGTATTGGATCGGAAATTTACAGTTAAGGGAAGGAAGAGGGAGGTGACTGTTCACCTGAAGTCGGAATATACCCGCAGCATGAATAAGTCTGAAGGATCCACTGTTGAAAAAACTGTCACCTGTTCATGCAGCAAGCCGCAGCTACTTCACAAGCCTTGCTCTCATGTTATCGCCATCTGTTGCAAGATTGGTGTTAGCTCTGCTACATTACAGTGGCGGACCCACCATTGGGGCGAGCTGGGGCGGCCGCCCCGGGTCGCCGGCGGCGGAGGATCGACCCCCACCTACACATCTGCCTGCTGCAGCGCTGTTCTCTGTTTCAGAGTTCAGAAAGCCAGAGGTCGAACCGTTGAAGCCTCAAACCGGTACATCAGGGAGCGGTTGAAGGGGTACGTGAGGCCGTGAGGTAGAGAGAGATTTGGGCAGTTGGGCTGGTCCGGTAAACCGTGTTACTACAGCCTACAGGCCCAAACAGACGACATGTCCTCCAATCGATCCAGAAAAAGAAAAAAAAGATCGGATATTCATTTTGGTACCCGGGTCTAGATGCACCTGATGAAACGGTATAGACGGAAGCCACAGTTTTCCTGTGCCGTGTACTGATGTGCCACGTACGCCAAAGGCGTTGTCATTTATTAAAAGCAAAACCTACCCAACTATCATCCTCTGCTGCATCCTGAATCACTGAATGACTGATAATACTGACACATTCAGACGATATTGTACCAAAAGATCACATCTTGCACATTCTTCAGCAGTGGTGCAGCTCAATTTTGGTGCCATTTGATGTTGCAAGGCATTCCTCCGGCATTTAGTTCAGATGATGTGAATCCCGATCCTGGCACACGTAAGCAAATTGAAGAGTACACAACTCCAGAAATTAGAGATGAAATGAGAAGGGCATATTTGTCGAAAGGTGTGGGGCATTTGTATGGTCACGATTTTCCTCGTACTCGTTTTGGGAATGATTGGCGGAACTTCAAAGAAGCACGGTATGCATTCATAATTTTGTAGGTCTCGTTTGGAAATTGGAATTATGGGATCATATTGTGGCATAAATGAGCATTTCAAGCGACAAGATCCATGTTAGCAGTTTACTGTTTCTAAGAGCCTTTTTTTTGTTGTTGAATGCTTGAGTTCTGGTTGAATAGAATTGCATTTGTACCCAAAAAAATTAGAAATTAAATGTTTGCCCCAGCTAACTTCAATTCCTGGGTCCGCCACTGGCTACATACATGTCCCCATACTACAGCCTGCCCTACCTAGGTAGGACCTGGAGTGTTAATTTCGGTGAATCTAAGATCTCACGCGACTACAGAAATATCATGCCATTTGAATGCAATACAACAACTTGGATCCCAGACAAAAGATTGGAGTGTGGTCTTCCTGTTTTTGTAACATCAGACTGCCTAGCAACTGTCACGGGTGAGTCAGAGCAACAATGCGGCACTGGAACTGGATCAATTGAAGACAATCAAGGAACCACAACAAGCTCAGAAGAACCTAATGAAAATTGAACTTCTGTTATTATCTGTCAAACTCCCCAAGTTATTCATATTTTGGACCCTAAATATGCACTAGTTGTTGGCTGAGCTTATCCTATGTAAATTCTGAACCTCTAGTATTATTTGCAGTGCTTATATATTCTCTCGCGAAAACTGAATTTCAGGCATATCGCCCATGGGAGACCGCAAATCAACCCATCTCCAATTTATTTTCTACTATTTGATCATGGTTTGATGATTTGCTTAGAACTCATGTATGCTCAAATGCCAAATCATTCCAGACGACATCATTTCTTGTTTAGATACTTTTCTCTCTACAAGCAAAGGATGCTGCAAGATCTTATCCTCTACCACACACAAATTTTACACTGTCTTTGCTACAGAGTCTCCAGAGTTCCAGGCTACATAAACTGCTAAAAAGGACCAGTCTACAGAGAATTGCCATTGAGGTGTTGGCAAGCTGCTTTCAAGTTTGCTCCCTTGGCACGTCTGACTTGTGTCATGTTGGTCTTCGAAAAAAATAAACAGAGTAAACTGCAGGAACACCGCCTATTCATTAGACCGAAAAGAAATGATATGCGTCGTTGGTAAATTCTTTGCTACTCTTCTGTTAATCCGAAAATAGAGTAAACCGCAGGAACACTGCCTGCATAGGGAGTGTATGGGTTGAATCTTCTCCCATATAGCCTGCATATTTCTGTAGTTCTGTAGTTCTGTAGTTCTGTAGCTCTACTGCATATTTCTGTAGTTCTGTTGAGTGTTCCATGATGATACAGAACGTCGCTGTTTCCAGGATCTTTCTGAACTTCCTTAAGTCTACAGAGGACCATGCTGAACTCTGATGTGCAATTGTTTTTCTTTTCCTTCAGAACTTTTTTCCATTTGGTGTTCATGACATCATCTATTCCTAACTTCATCAAACTAGCTAAGTAGCTTGCTTAGACTGATGAATAAAGAATCTACAAAATCACAGTGAGCTGGAAAATGTTTAATTCATTTATTTTGCTGTCAACACTTTTAGACTGATGCTCTCTCTGGTGGTGATAATTACAGCCCTGAGCTTCCCTCGAGAGCTAAATATATACTACCACTATTTCTACATGTACGTTTTGGCAGTTTAAATTGAACTGTCTAGACATCTTATATTTAGCAAAGAGGGACTTGCACTACACTGTCCGGCGGTTAGCTGCACCGACCGTTGTGTAATTCTCCCCCTCAGAAGAAAAGCACACAAGGTAAGGATGTTCTTGCAGCGATCCACGATCAGCGGTTACGTTTTGGCTCCAGGGATGAACAATAAAATCTCAAAGGAATTCAAAACAAAATGACTTTTTTACCAACATACATGTCCACTAGATACTTTCAACATTTCAGAGTGCAGATGCTTGTACTACTAGACACTTGTGCCCTGCTATATCTCCTCATACTAACGCAATCAAAGACGATCGGCAAAACACTGCAAAGAAGCACAGAAAGTTTGCTTCGGTTCCTTCCCGGGTTCATTCTCCCTCACTGGTTCGTCAGCGCTTACCACTGTCGTTCACCTGCAAAGAAAACGAAGTATGGTGTACTCATTGATGCACAAAAACAGAAGTTTTTATGAGATTCATTCATTCACATGATTTAAAGACATACATACCTTTTGTATAGGGATTTGATATCTTGTCGCAACGCCTCGTTGTCAAGAAATCTATCCCCGCTCTCTGAAACATCCACAGCAGCAAGCTCAAAACCATCATTTCCACAAAGCTCGTTCGATTTGAACCACATCTTGGACACCCATTCCTTTCGAAAGGCCGTGTTGTGGTCCTCCTCTTCTGGCGAGTCGGCAGTGACAAGGCGGTAGCAGTACACCATTTTGGACTGCCCTGGCCTGAAAGCACGCCCGATCGCCTGGCGCATCACGGAAGGGTTTTCGTACGCACCGACGAGGGAGATGCCCTCGCCGCATGCCTTGATGGAACCGAAGAAAACCTTAGCATCCGGTGATTGGTTGAATCTCTCGACAGCCTCGTCTCGCTGATCTGGAGTTGATTCACTAGTCATGCTGAAAATGTGCACCTCTGGAATCCATCCTTTCTCTCTTACGAGCAGCATTTCCAAGAAAATCAGAAAACGCACATACCGACTGAACACGAGTACTTTCTCTCCTGCCGCTTCTGAAAGACACAACAGATTGTATATAAACTTGGCCTTCGCGACAACTTTGATATCAATTCCACACATGACGGAACCGATCTTCTCAACGACAATATATCGGTTTTTGCCTTTAACGTTCTGAATATCCTTTAAGCACGGATGAAGAGAAACAACACTACATTTTGCACTTTTGCTGAATTTCCCCAGTCCCACCAAACCCCTCAGGATCTCTTCCTACTCAGTTCTCATTTTCAGAACACGGTCAAGTCCAAAAGTCCTGGTAGCTCCTCCGAAAGCTCGCCTTGATAATAGTGGAGTACATTTGCAGTTAGCTCGCGCAGACTCTGGATGATCATCGCTCTCATTTTATCATTTGTGTCCTTTTGAAGGTTTTCTTCTACAAAATCACATAACTTAACTGAAATGTTCTTTGACCTTGCATTTTTTCCCCAACATGTCCACCTTGCTTAGTATGTGCTTCACTATCGCCCGGGATCCCTCCGTTTTCAAGAATTTTGGCCGGACAAGGTTCAAGATGTTGAAGACCTGTTTTACATGATTCTGAAACAAGGTTCCTGAGAGCACCACTTTGCAAGGAGTTCGTATACTTTCCAAGTGCAGCGAGTAAGTCAGTTTTCTCATTTCGCGGAGTGCGGCCTTCATCTAGGATGACAAGGCTTGGGATCTTAAGCAACTTCTCCTGGCACATGACGGCTTCTGCTTTATATGTCTGATCCGACACTATGCATGCAAATCGAGACATTTTGAGTTAATAAAGACGCCCTTTATCGGGAAAAATGCATACAAATTGAGATACCCTAGCAGCACTATGCTTCTCTTTTCTTCCCACAAGTTCAAAACTTTGAGTTGTTCAGACTTCAGACCGGTTATCAGCTTTGGAGTAGAAGTCATACAGGGGAATGGGCATGTCCGAAGGTTTGCCTTGGATCTTATGGTCAGCAATGGGGCTGGATGCGCCACGGTTTCTGCCGCCTTGTTGGGCATGGCAAAGGAGGCTATGTTGATGCTTTGTTACCTCAATGTAGGAGATATCCCTTACATCCATTCAGAATTTAGCACGTGTTTGATGGTCCGGACTAGAACACTGGAAGTTTTCAACATTCTTCGCAAGTCATATGCGCTTGATGCTGCTGGTGAACATGGTAAGGATGTGGCTTCTTCCGCTGAGAAATCTACGAGGGACGTCATTGCTGAGAATATTGTCAAAAAATCGAAGGGAGTTGACAAACCTGATGCAAATCAGGAGATGACAAAGAACAGAGAAACTGCTGTGGCATCTGCTAAAAGAAGAGATGATGAGGATACACTGGGTGATGAATCTTCTTTAGATAGACACCATGGAAACACCAAGGAGAGCGAAAATATCAGCAGCATTGGAAAGACCAAGTCATTGATTAAATCACTACGTCTGAAGTGTGTGAAGGGAAGTCTGCGCAGATTGTATTGTTCCGCCGTGCACGTTGGTTTGTAAGTTACCTATAAAGCAAAGCGAGAGCATGTTTCGAGAGATCTTTCTTCTTAACAAAATGACACAAGTAAATTGCATTGGTGGTCACTAAACTTGTCGTGTACGTCCACTTTGGTCACTGTACGTAAGAATGTGATCAATACGGTCACTAAATATGAGTTACGGTGATTATACGGTCACTGTTTCTTCATATAGCTTCGTATTTTATTGAGTTGACCGGTCAAACAGTTTGAATAATGCCTTGTCAGCTCTTTTTTTTCTTTATGGACGCAGACCCCACTTGTCTGTGAGTGGAAGAAAGAAGTAGAGGCAAAATAAAATAGTGACATAGTGTGGAATCAAACCCCAAACATAGCGCTAGGATGTCAGCAAGCTAGCCCGCTGTGCTCACCTCTCCTTGTGTCTAAACTGGAGAAAGGCATCCTGCTGTAACGTTATGCATTCACGTGACAGCCATGACACATCGTTTGTTGCTTGCTGTGCATGCATGCTGTGCTTGAGCTTGTATGGGTACGTGCATATTTGTGGTTGTGTGCGTATGCATATATTGTACGTGCTTGTGATATCTGCATATTATTATCATCCCATCAATACATAATTCATTCTCCAGTCCAATTACTCTGATGCACCTCTCAACTCTCAAGCTCTTTTCATTTACCCTGTTAGTCTGTTAATCAAGCTGCACGTTCCGGCTGCTAGGCGCTAATATTTCTTCAGTTTCGTCACAGATTAAGAGAACATGTAGCGTGAACCCCCAGCCTTGTACACATGCATGGCCTCGTTTCTATTTCTTGCATATAGCTAGCTCGCCGCTATGTAAGCATTGGTGGGATGGCACGAAACCAAGGTAGATAGGGCTGCTTAGTATGCAATTGGAAAGTACATGTTGAATGGCGCAGCCGTCAGTTCGATCATGAGGTACACTAAGATGTTTCGGCTGACTTGAAACAACCTCAATATAAGAGAAAAAAATACCACAGAACTTGAACGTAGCGGCAAAAAATTCTCTGTAACACTTCGTGTGTGTTGCATCTACACAACATTTTCATGCATATCTTTAGTTTAAAATTGCTAAAATTCAGCTCAAATTTATTTTTGCTAAAATTGCCGCATACTGTGTGTGCACGGTGTGCATGCACGCTAATGTACAATAAGGAATCGTGACGGTTGTTATAAGTGTACACTGTTTGGGGTTCGAATCCCCACCGCGTCACTATTTTATTTTGCCTGCATCGGTACAGAGAAAAAAATAGAGCTGAGGAGGCATCATTCAAACTGTTTGACTAGTCAACTCAACAAAATACGAAGATATACGATGTGACAGTGACCGTATAATCACCACAACTCGTATTTAGTGACCATATTAACTGTATTTTTGAGTACAGTGACCAAACTGAACGGACACGACAAGTCTAGTGACCACCAATGCATTTTACTCAAATGACACGCTGCTTAGGTCGTAGTAGCAAGGGAGAAAAAAGGATGGTACATTTCAATCGCAATAAGCTACATCAAAACTAACACCTTGATTTTCTGTAGAATACAGCAGTAGACTAACTAGTAAAGCTTCATCTTTTTGAGATTTTCCTGTGAGTTGGTATGTCCCTAAACGTTAGGACAAACATCTCTTTCATCCTTGATGACAAAAGATCACAAATATCACTCTAAAGGTTTGGGGGGAAATACCAGCCTAACATTCTTAGGCAAATTTTCGTCAAACTCGTGCCTGCAGATCAAAAGAAACAATGCTGCAAATTTAAGTTACCTTGTCGTGACATGAAAGTAGAACCCAGTGTATTGTTTATTAATAAGCAATCCAAGAGGGCTGCTAACCAGTAGTACTTTCTTCGTTCCTAAATATAAGTCTTTTTAGAGATTTCAACGAGTGACTACATACGGAGCAAAATGAGTGAATCTACACTCTAAAATATGTCTACATACATCCGTATGTTGTAGTCCATCTGAAATGTCTAAAAAGACTTATATTTAGGAACGGAGGGAGTAGATTGCATTTAGCATGCTAACAGTAGGTGCAATTTCAGGAGCATCATTTTTCTGAACTATGCCCTCCATTAAAGCCAAGGAGAGGCACATGGCATGCAGATCAAGGAACACACATGCATGAATAATCGTCCATAAAATACTTTCTTGTTCACTACATCACTGGCTGGAGCTCAACATAATATACTTGTAAAAGCAGCAGTCGAATGGGCATATGCAAGAGTAAAAAAACATGCGACAAGCAAACATGATGCTTCACTGGCCAACACCATAGACCAAGCTGGGGAGCACCCAGAGGCTCTCAAGCTGATCGCTTCTGCCTCCTAGAATGTATGAATCGGAGCGAGTTGTGCTGTAAACTGCCTGACCAAGCTCTACAGCAATCCAGGGTTCATCAGAGTCTTTGGATGCACTCGGAACGTAAATGCAGTTACTCTTTCCACCCCATCTTTCAGGGTTCATGCAAGAAAATGTTGGGCTCCTCCTATCAAGGCTAACAAAGAGAGCCCAGTTTTCCAACTTCTCCATCTTTGTCCACTTAGCTGGTTCGGCTGAAGAATCAAAGTGCAAGACTTGAAAGGTGCCATTGCTTATCAAGTCATCAACAAGATCAACCATGAGAAGCATGTCACCACAGACCACCAACCATGGATCATAATTCAAGCCAACAACGAGGTCCTCTCCCCACACAACATCGACTTCCTGCACACTGGGCTGAGGTGCCAAGGATATGGTTTTGAGCGTGTGGGTCAAGCCCATGGCAAACATCTGACCTTTGAACAAAACAATCTGAAGAAATAATTGTTCAGAAACAAAAGGGTACTCTGTCCAGGAATTTGTTCCAACCCGCCACTGGAACATGGATGATTTTGAGAAAAGGAGGAGACACGAGCTGGATGAACTGAGTGGAGCCATAAGAATGCCACAATAGATCGCACAACCGCTGTTGGCTTGGAGTTTGGGCAGCTTCACCTTAGTACCTGTGTAAACATCGACAAGGAGAAGGTGCTCCAAACAGGAGAAAATAAGATGCCCATATGAGCAGCCCAAATAGCGCATGTAATTTGGAGCATTACGGGGAGCTGAGCGGCGAAGAGATAAGTCTGTCCTCACAGGATCACAAAGACGCCATTTGTAGTTCGATAAAAGATAATACCATGTGCCGCAATCCCGATTAGCCTTACGCCAAGCTGCTTTGAGATGGAGAGGTGGAAAGACGAAGGCATATATGGATAATGGGAAGGAAAAGACCGCAGCACGCCAAGAGTGACAAGTGCCAGTAAAAGCAAGGAGGTCATGGAATGAGCTTAAGAGAGCAATGATTAGGTGAAGCAGGCTGTCCGGTAGGTCTGCCCAAACACGTTGTTCAGATGAGGCTGAGGTAGAGACCAAGCAGTGGCAGATTTTCTTAGATGGCCACTCTGCAACGACCACTTCTCTGTCATACAAAAAATTCAAGAACGATGTATCAGCATTGAGGAATCAGATATCATAGAAAAAAGATTGGAAATGTGGTAGTATTAGGCTCTTACTGCAGTACTACACATTAAAGGGAAACAAAAATATTCATGTCATTAAACATTAATGCTTTATATAGTAAGATGTATATCGAGATGGCACACTACAATTAAAATAAGCTACCGCAGAATAGCCAACAGCTTGATGCTCAGTACGACAGAATAAAGATAACCTTATTTAGTGAGCTAAAATTGGTACATTTCCGAATCATGCATTTGGGAGGGTGATATTTGGGAGCGGTTAGGCGCCAGTCGCGTGAAAATATGAAAACGGTCCCCCCTCCTATCTCAATCATTGGATCAAGATCCAACGGACAATGCTTCATCTTCAACCTCAAACCGGTACATGTATTGTTTCTCTTCCCTCACCGATCCAGCACAAGCCTAACCGCCTGCCTCCGCCACCGCCGGTGGATGGCGCTCCCCTGAACCGCCGCCCACCGCCGTGCTTCCACCACCCGGCGATGACCAGTTTTTTTCCGACGAACCTGCACCATGCCCCACACCCCTAAGATAGATAATGAGGTCGCCTGCAAGCCTAAGATAGACCCAGAGGGCTCCCCAGGAGAGCTCCTTCCTTCCCTCCAGCTGTTCCTTCCTTCACGTGAAATTCGACTGACCCAAATTATAAATTCAGGCAACCACATGTAGCTAAACTGGTGATGTTTGTACTTTGTAGAGTATACTCAAAACAAATAATAAATCAAGTGCCACCAATCTCGCAAAACTCTCACCTGTTTATCCGGACAACATTTATGCAATCTCGCAGTACGCTCGCCTTACACAACCAAAGCATTGCTCAGGGGCGGGCGTGCATCTCGGCAGGGGGCATCATTCATTCGTGGCCGCGACAAGGAAACTAGCAAAATTACCAAGATGCGCGACGGCTACTGACCAATAGTTGCCGTGGAGATGTGTTCTTGGCTGATTCTAGTTTGGATCTAATCCACCCAACAAATTTGCACTAGGAAAAGGAGGGGAAAAGAGAGGGAGGGAGAGGTCAAGGGTGTGCAGACCTAGGGGCGGGTGCCGGCGGCGAGAGCTCCAGCGGTGGCTGCATGGTCGCGGCACGCCAGTCTGCGTGCCTACGGCTACCGGTGCGCCACGTTTCTTCGTCAGATCCGTCGGCAAGACGGCAACGAAGAGGCGGAGGAAGGCACCGATCGATCGCCACATTAAAGGGAATCGGCGGCGCCAGCCGCCGGAGCTCGTCGTATGCGTGTTGTTTTACGCCGATGGGCGTCGGTTAACCGATGGAAGCCACCGATCAATCGCCTCGCTTGTCAGACGATCGTTCCTTGCTTCCTGCGAGCCGTTCGATCTCGCTGTTTGTATCACTCGTCTTTCTTCTACCATAAGTACAAAATTTTCTGGATGGCTGGAGAAGCGAAACAAAATTTTCTTTTTATCTATATAAATAAACCTGCAACCTCATTTTCAATGATTAAGAAGAAGAGTGTTGCCCAGTTAATTAGAGAAAAAACAGACGATAAACTATACAACTCACTGCACATGACACAATATAAACCACACACTGCTACGAAGGAAATATTGACGAGTTTGTACCTTAGCGACATCGTCACCAATTCTTCCCGAGCAAGCGTTTTGACTTAAAGGAGGCAACCAATGACTGAGTACACAACGAAGTGGCAGAAGCGGCCACATGAAGATCCAAGCGAAATGAACAACACACACGCCAGCAACGGGGCCAACAATGGATCCGGGAATAAACGAGCGACATAGCACTATGCAAGGTTGGCGCTGTGAAGAATCATCGAGATGGGCCATCCCCCGCTTGTCGTCGTTGCCACAAGGACCCTCCACACAGTTTTGCCTCCACTACAACAAACTACCACAATGAGCCCACGGACACCTAGAGAGTCAGCCGACTACCACAGTCTCACTGCAGCCTCGACCTCGCACACCCACATTGCCGCTGCCACACGAGCCATCAATGACCACCATGCCAACCACGGGTCTTTCCAGCCAAATCAGACTCCAGGATGGTGCCGCCAAGAGTGAACACGACATCATACATGTCAGCATCATCCAGACCGAGGAGCTCGGACCTAGGGTTTCCCCTGAGAAACAAGGGCAGAGGGATGAGAATAACAACAACGACACCTTCATCAAGGAAACGACGTCCGCAAAAGCCATCATAGTCGGGCCAGGACGCGTTGAGCACTGATTTCACCGGTTGTCTTCCATCCAAACCCATGGTTGGCTAGCCACCGACACCACCACACGCGCCATCCAGCTTGTCGCAGAGTGAGCCGGTCGCATGCCCATCGACCAACCATCGTCAAATCCAAAATCCCAGCTCAAGGACGGCATAACGCCCCGCGCCTCGCCATGACGTAGTCTAGGGCCAACCGAGACCATCGCTGGAAGATCCATCGACGAACGCAGCATCGTTGAGTCGCGCAACCGGGAGACAAAGACTCGCTCAAAGCAGCCACAAAACATTGAGCCCAGACACCCCATCGGGTGACCCACAACATGGCCGCTGCCGGGAGGGGCACGACCCATGTCGCCGCGACAAACTAGACAAGGCTTTTCCATATAACTAGCGGGTGGAGGCGCGGAGGCACGCCGCGCCAGTTGGCGACTCTGTGTGTGCCTTTGTTGTTTGTTTTGCATGAGAAAAAGACATGGTGGCTTTTAAAGGGAGCTGGTGGAGTTATGCCTTTTGTTTACTTAGCGGATTCATGCAAGTTATTGCATTTTTGCGTGATACATACAGGTCCTTGTTGCCATTTTTGGCTGTTTTTTTAGTGTGTTTAGCTTATTGTCTTGTGTTTTAGTTTTGACCGACTTGGTGGTCGCACTACTCATATTACTGTGATGGTCTTGCCTCACACCCTAGACCGAGAGATTATGGGTGCTGACGGGTGGGGGGGGGGATTTGGGAAAGAGAAGGGTGCCGTTGATTGGGACTGAGGAGGGGACCGGGAATAGGTGGACAATATATTGCGTCGGTTGAGGCTTCTTTAGGAAACCGAGAAGCAGATGTGTCCCTCCACCCACTGCGGATCTCCACCACTGCAACCAGACAGGTTGTCCGCATCTCCTCTAGCGATCATCGTCGACGGTGGATCCGCTAGAATTCGGGGGAGAGGACATGGAGGGGGGACTGGAAAGGTCACTGTGTTGTTGATGTGCTGCCTCTCTGAGCACGTTGTCGATGCTCTGCCCTCGTCACTACTGACGATGACGTGGTTTTTTTTCCTTTTTTTCGACCGTGACACATGATTTGAGAGAGCATTTTTTAGAGGATTTTTTTGTAGACAGGAGTTGGGAAGCGGTATATGCTTCGGGAAGGCCTTCATATTAGTAAAACAAAGATACACCATCTACATTCACGTAACCCTGCTACTTAAATCATCACAGAGCAATAAAAAGAGTCAAACAAGAGAAAAAAAACTAAACACGGATCATAGGCCCAAATCATGCTTCCATAACAAAAGTGCATTTGATTTGATACAAATTCCTCTCATATTGGAAAAATTCACCAAGATCCACATCACTCCAAACACTCCAAGTACATCAAGTAAGCTATATTTCCTCAAACACACAAAGCAGGTGAAAAAATAGCCTAACCTGGGGGCTAATGGAGCCATGTGATACGTCTCCAACGTATCTATAATTTTTGATTGTTCCATGCTATTATATTATCTGTTTTGGATGTTCAATGGGCTTTATTATACACTGTTATATTATTTTTGGGACTAACCTATTAACCGGAGGCCCATCCCAAATTGCTGTTTTTTTGCCTATTTCAGTCTTTCGAAGGAAAGGAATATCAAACGGAGTCCAAACAGAATGAAACATTCGGGAACGTGATTTTCGGAACAAACGTGATCCAGAGGACTTGGAGAGGACGTCAAGCAATCAACGAGGAGGCCACGAGGCAGGGAGGCGCGCCCCCCACCCTCGTGGGCCCCTCTTAGCTCTCCTGACCGACTTCTTTCGCCTATATATACTCATATACCCTGGAAACAACAGAAGAGGAGCCGAAACCCTATTTCCACCGCCGCAACCTTCTGTACCCATGAGATCCCATCTTGGGGCCTTTTCCGGCGCTCCGCCGGAGGGGGCATTGATCACGGAGGGCTTCTACATGAACACCATAGCCTCTCCGATGATGTGTGAGTAGTTTACCTCAGACCTTCGGGTCCATAGTTATTAGCTAGATGGCTTCTTCTCTCTCTTTGGATCTCAATACAAAGTTCTCATCGATCTTCTTGGAGATCTATTCGATGTAACTCTTTTTGCGGTGTGTTTGTCGAGATCTGGTGAATTGTGGGTTTATGATCAAGATTATCTATGAACAATATTTGAATCTCCTCTGAATTATTTTATGTATGATTTGATATCTTTGCAAGTCTCTTCGAATTATCAGTTTGGTTTGGCCTACTAGATTGATCTTTCTTGCAATGGGAGAAGTGCTTAGCTTTGGGTTCAATCTTGCGGTGCTCGATCCCAGTGACAGTTCAAATAGAAAGATCAAATAGAAAGATCCCAGTGACAACCGTTTCGCCCGTTTCAAATAGAAAGATATGAAAATAAGACCATGTAATCAGTGTTGGCGTGCATGACAGTTCCTGCCAACAAACACACGTTCAAAATCTCAAAGTGAAAAAAAACTAATAAAATGGTGGTTTAATTGTTGTTGAACTCTTGATAAATTTTTCTTACTTCCAATCATCTCCGTAGTATGGGCGGTGACGTGTTAATAACATGCGATAAGACACAACCTAAAAACATCGAATCAATGACAACATGTGCTAATATGAGGAAAGATATCAAGAAAGCAATTTTTTACATTTAAGAAATATCTTAAATTAATCCATTTGAAAACCAAAGACTATAGTTTCTCTTTCTTCCAAACATTTTTGAAAAAAGAAACAGAGAAGGCACTACACTCATTGAACCTACACACCTTGCTTCTACTCATGGCTCCATATACATATTATTTAGCGCATCTTTGATCACCCATTAACTCTTTCTACATTGCAGATAAAAAGTGAGCCCACGTGTTGGATCAAGTGGGACAAAGAGGAAAAAATAAGGAGAAATAGTGGCGAGAAATTGAAAAAATATGGTATGTAGTCATGTTTAACATTACATGTATTAGAAACAGATGCCAACAACCCAATCAAGGCAATTGTAGGTTTCTCAGCAAACTTGCTTATAAGGTGTAACACATATACTGAATTCTCTGCAGTTTTTTACACATGCATTTCAATGATATATAAACACTTATGATGGTGGCGGCACGATGACGGCCTTTGGCGTTCTGCGATGATGGCTATCATGGTGAATTCGACAAGGATGCGGCCATGGCATGACCTCGTTGGAGGCGGAAGTATTGGGCCACACGCTCAGGCAAGGAGAGGTTGGCGATGGCAATGGATGCATTCCAATTTTAAGTCAAATTTTCGCTTTTACAGAAAATCCAGCCGCCTCCAATCGCGAGTGACTCGATATCCTTTACGGGCGCGAGTGACTTAGTGTTTATGGTAATCAACTCGCATTCTAGTTTTAAGTCAGATTTCCGTTTTTACAGAAAATCCCCTTATGTTTTAGATAATCAACCCACACACCAATTATAAGTTAGATTTTTCTTTTGCAGAAAACACCATGATAATTGGGTTAATGAACCTGTAGTACATATCAAATGCTTTCCAAAAACATTAATATTTTCTAACCCTAACTTCAAATTTAACAAATTATATATGAAATTTTATTAGAATTTTTTTATAATATGAATATGATGTTATTTTATCTATTAACCATTTTTAAAATACATTTAGGATGCAACTTAAACAATTGCACATGATCCATCTTTTTTCATCCCGGTGCCGAGCCGGATTGAAAATGAACAACTCAGCAAAATCAGGAGACGAAAGAAACCATCTATAACCACGCATGCACGTCTCGCTAAAACCTCACATGAAAAGAAAAAAACAGATTTCTCATCTTATGCCGAGAGAGAGAGATGCCTTATGATTGACAACATTCAAACACATTGTGCTTGTGTGAACACTGAGGCCATCGTCAGCGATGGTGATAAGGAGGATAAGAACAACAGAGATGGGATGCTCACCCTGGGCGTTTTTTCCCGAACCCAAAGCCCAAACTCGAAAAACCCGAAGCCGTATAATCCGAACCCAGAACCCGAATGCATTTCTCGGTTGGCTGGTATGAAAATCCGAAATTATTTTGGGAAATTTGGGTTTTTTGTCCTAGTACCCGAACAAGCCAAAGCCCGAATAGCAAAAGACAGAAGTTACTCGCCACTCCCTAGCCCATTTACCTTGGCCTAGTTTCATCCTTCCTAGTTCCACAGCGACGCCAACTCCTCCCCAGTCCCCACGTTCCCCACTCACCCTTCCCCAATCCCCAGTTCCCTGATGGCACTGTTCCTACCCCTACCCTAGCCGCCACAGGCCACACTGCCCTGCCTGGCTACTCCTCGTCGGTCGCCGCCGCAAGCCCACCGGTCTCAGTCACCGCTCGGCGTCCCGCCGCCCACCGTCCCGCCATATGCTCTCCCATCGTCCCGCCGTCCCCGACTCCAGGTCGCAGGCCCACATCCCCGTCCTTGGTGTTGCATAGTTGGCGCGAAGGATCTTGTCGCTGGCCATCGAAGCAGCGAAGGATCTTGCAAGGTATACACTAGTACGCGTCGGTGCTATACAAACGGTTTTTAACCCCTTTCCGCGACGACATTTGGAACCGTCGCCTAGTGAGTGACGGCGATAGGGGGGTCCTTCCCACACGACCCAGAAACCATCGGGGATATGCCTTCCTGGCACACACGCTCGGCAAAATGTGGTCGTGTGCGACCGGCGAGCGCTCAAATACGGAAATATGTACAGTAGAGCTAAAAAAAATACAATTATACAGGCGAAATTGTTTCCGGTCGCAAGTACATCCCACACAGTCAGTCCCCGCTAAACGTTTCCATTCGTATGTACATCCCACACAGTCGTTCCAAGGAAAACGTTTCCGTTCACAGGTACATCACACACAATTTTTTTCGTTAAATCATTTGTGATAGCGTTGCCATTGCACACGATATTAACAATTTTATCGTTTGTGTTATTGAATGCATCACACACGGCCCGTAAAAGAAACTGTGTGGCAAAGGCTATCCATCACACACGGTTTTTATGTGGTAAACTTTTGCGCAAGGTGGCCTAACGCAAACAGTTTTCAAGAGAAAGTCGTGTGTGATTGTTCATTGATTCAACACGGTTTATTTCTAGAAACTGTGTGCGTTGCCTGAGATCATCGCCCACGGTATTGTTTCAATAACCATTTGCAATAGCAAAACCCAATTAGCAGGCTAATTCGCCATTAGCAGGCTAATTGCCCTATTATTAATAATCCATTTATTAATCTAATTGACATTCATATTAAACACATAATATATTTTATTTCCATATTAAGGAAGCAAAATTTCATAATTGAAATACATCAGAGTACAACATGATATAGCTTCATCACTCAGCTACCCCATTACACAACTGCACTAGCACCAAGTTTCACGTGCAACATGTAGAACCTTTTGAAATTAGCATCATAGACGGTATATAGACAGATGCATCTCATCTGAAAAACTGCTGAAGCGGAAGGCGAATATTGAGCCTTATTCATGTTGAAGGTCTTTGCAATTTTAGGCCAGTGCCTGTGGATGATGACCGTCCTTCTTCCTCTTCAGGAACACTTCAATATTGAATCGTGAGTATTGTATGGAAACCTTCCTCGCCTCCTGACCATAGAGGTGGTTTGAGAGGTAATCATCAGTGAACTGCTTTGGAAAGGCCTGAAAACAAGGATGTGCATAAATATCTTCTCTATATTGGAAATGGGGCAAAGGAATAAAAAAAGGCAAGGTATAATAGTTAGTACCATCTTGTAGTGAACTAATGTCTTCTTCATTGTTAGACAAAGATCTTGTTGTTTTTTCTCGCTAATTTCTTTATCCTAACAATCTTTCTGAGTTTCTTGATTTGATTGATATTCATAGACAACTCATTTTCCCTTATGCAAAAAGGGTGGAACAGTGGGTCAAAACCTCTGACAGCAGGGCCTACATGTGCAAGACCAAATTGTTAAAAACCTAAATATTAGAATGGTTCCTGCAATTGCACAATAATGTGCTATTAGACAACGGACCATGCACGTTCTAACCTCGATTGTAAACCTCAGTGCTTCCCATTGTTTCCCTGCAACACATATAAGGTAGTTAGTCATCAGGTTAAGTAAGGGTTCGCATGCTATCAGTAAAATATGTTGATGAAAAATAAGCACATTGCAGATTCATTAGATTAATTCAAGCCACATGGAAAAGCCATTTATCCAAACCAAGCATGATTAAGAACTAGGAAATATAGCACTTGTATATGTCTCATGTATTAAGTGCAGCCAAATTAGATTTATTCCTCACATGCACAACAATACAAAATTCTACCCACGACAATTGGACATCGCATTGCAGAATTAAACCAAGCAGTTAACTAAACACCATAACAAATGAACGAAACATTAACTGAGCACCACATTGCACAATATAACATACTCCTAATAGAAGATCAGACAGTTAACCAAACCAAGCATGCTTAACAACTTGAAAATATAGCAATTGTATTTGTTTCTCATGTATTTACTACAGTCAAATTCAATTTATTCCTCACATGGTATACAATAACAGAATGCACCCACAAATATTGAACATCGCATTGCAGAGTTGAACCAAACAGTTAACTAAACACCACAACAAAAACGAACCAAACGTTAACTGAGCACCACATTGCATAATGTATAACCAAACCAAGCATGCTTGACAACTTGGAAATATAGCAATTGTACTCATTTCTCATGTATTTTGTAAAGACAAATTCGATTTATTTCTCACATGGAAGACAATACAAAATTGCAGCCTGAAGAATTGAACATCACATTTGCAGAATTGAACCAAACAGTTAACTGAAGACGACAACTAATTAACAAAACAGTTAATAAGTGAGCACCACACTGCACGACATATAGAACATATACATGATACGTCTCCAATGTATCTATAATTTTTTATTGTTCCATGCTGTTATATTATCAATCTTGGATGTTTTATAATCATTTTATAGTCATTTTATATCATTTTTTGGTACTAACCTATTGACATAGTGCCAAGTGCCAGTTGCTGTTTTTCCCATGTTTTTTACATCACAGGAAATCAATATCAGACGGAGTCCAAATGCCACGAAACTCCACGATGATTTTTATGGACCAGATGGAAGATGTTGGGCCCTGGTTGCACCTGGGGGTGTCCCGAGGAGGGGACAACCCACCAGGGCATGCCAGGAGGCCCAGGCGCGCCCTGGTGGGTTGTGCCCACCTCGGGTGCCCCCGGATCGCCTCTTTGCTCTATAAATACCCCAATATTACAGAAACCCTAGGAGAGTCGACGAAATATTCATCGAGCCGCCGCAGAGTCCAGAACCACCAGATCCAATCTAGACACCATCTCGGATGGGGTTCACCACCTCCATTGGTGCCTCTCCGATGATGCGTGAGTAGTTCTTTGTAGACCTTCGGGTCCGTAGTTAGTAGCTAGATGACTTTCTCTCTCTCGCTAAATTCTCAATACAATGGTCTCTTGGAGATCCATATGATGTAACTCTTTTTACGGTGTGTTTGTTGGATCTAATGAACTTTGAGTTTATGATCAGTCATATCTTTTTATATCCATGAAAGTTATTTGAGTTTCTTTGATCTCTTATATGCATGATCTCTTATAGCCTCGTATTTCTTCTCCGATATTTGGGTTTTGTTTGCCCAACTTGATCTATTTATCTTGCAATGGGAAGAGGTGCCCGGTAGTGGGTTCGATCTTACGGTGCTTGATCCCAGTGATAGAAGGGGAACCGACACGTATGTATCGTTGCTACTAAGGATAAAAAGACGAGATCTAATATCTGCCGCAATAGATAGATGGATCTTGTCTACATCATGTCATCGTTCTTATTGCATTACTCCGTTTTTCCATGAACTTAATACACTAGATGCATGCTGGATAGCGGTCGATGTGTGGAGTAATAGTAGTAGATGCAGGCAGGAGTCGGTCTACTAATCTTGGACGTGATGCCTATGAAATGATCATTGCCTGGATATCGTCATGATTATTTGAAGTTCTATCAATTGCCCAACAGTAATTTGTTTACCCACCGTTTGCTATTTTTCTCGAGAGAAGCTACTAGTGAAACCTACGGCCCCCGGGTCTTCTTCCTCATATATTTGCCTTGCGATCTACTTTTCCTTTGCGTTTTTATTCAGATCTATTAAACCAAAAATACTTTGGTGCACTTTATTTTATTTACGATCTATTATTTCAATCTATTACAAATTTCTGGCATCGTTACCCGAAAGGGATTGACAACCCCTTTAACACGTCGGGTTGCGAGGTGTTGTTATTTGTGTGTAGGTGTTGTTTACGTTGTGTTGCTTGGTTCTCCTACTGGTTCGATAACCTTGGTTTCATCACTGAGGGAAATACCTAGCATCGCTGTGCTATATCATCCCTTCCTCTTTGGGGAAATACCGACGTAGTCCTAGCAGACAGGAGCTTTTTTGGCGCTATAGTCAGAGAGCAATCAAAAGGAATTTCTGGCGCCGTTGCCGGGGAGGATCTTCAACATAACCAGGTTCCTAATCACAAATCTCATCTCTTCGCAATTTACATTATTTTCCATTTGCCTCTCGTTTTCCTCTCCCCCACTTCACAAAAAAATTATCGTTTTATTCGCCTCTCTTTTTCTGTTCGCCGTTTTCTTGCCGGATCTGTTTTTGCGTGCATTCTTGTTTGCCGTTATGGATAGTTCTTCCCCTATTGCTTGCACTCCCGAGGATGAGGTCCTCAACTTTAAACAAAGGGGAGGAGAAAATTTAAAAGATGCTTGGCATAGAATTTGCAATGCTCATAATAGATCTATCCGTAAGCAATCTACCGTTGTGCTTCTGCATTGTTTTTATGTTGGCATCACCACTTGGTATAGATTCGTCCTTGATACGATTACCGGTGGAAATTTCTTAATGAGTCCTCCTTTTATGCTCTTAATGCTATGGGACATTTAGTGGGCTCACCACCTCTTATGGTTAATGAAACAATTCTAACTCTTGAGCATGTTATGGAAAGACTAGATGCCATCGAAAAGAAAATGCTCACCGAAGATCATATGGAAATTATACGTAAAAAGATGCATAATTTTGCTACTAATCTTGGGTCAAAAGTGGGCGATATTTTTAAGTTGTTAAAAGAGAGGGGTACCTTAATCCATGAAAGAATAGAAGAAAGTCCATCTCTGATCGATAAATTGGAAGAAATCTTTAGTAATCTAAGCACGACTTTTACTACCACTAAAATTATTGAGGAAACTCCCGTAAAGAGTAGGAGATCTAGGAACAAGGGTGCATCTTCTAGTAATAATGATAAGGGAGACCTTAAGATGATTAGCATCCATCCGGATTTTGTTGAAGTGATAAGAGATCCTTTTTGTAAGAATGAAATATTTAAATTTACTCCGAAGAGTATTGCTATTGAAGGTCTTTATGCTAAATCTTTGAAGGATTCTAAGTGTTTGATTGAAGAGTTGGACAAAGATGAAAAAACTTAGATCCTTGCTTTACGCCTAGCTAAGGGCGTAAAACTATAGCGCTTGTTGGGAGGCAACCCAATGAATAAATTTTATTTTTGCTTTTTGCTTTCTGTTCTAGAGTGTTAAAACAATTATGCTACTGTTATGATTGTATTTTTTGTGTTTTAATTAGTGTTTGTGCCAATTAAAGCCTTTAGGATCTTCTTGGGTGATAGTTGTTTGATCTTGCTGAAAAAGACAGAAACTTTACGCTCACGAAAATAATTTTCATAAATCGCAGAAAAGAGATTTTGCCCTGATTCTTTTTGCAGAAGATTAATATACAAATTACCCTGGTCGTCCTAATTTGGTAGAATATTTGGGGTTCCAGAAGTATTCGGAAAAGTCAGATTGCTACAGACTGTTCTGTTTTGACAGATTCTGTTTTCTTTGTGTTGTGTGCTTATTTTGATGGCTCTATGGTTTTCTTTGATGAGTTTTTGCCATAGAAAATTTGGAATAGAGTAGATATAATACAAAAAATATGAATTGGTTTGATATAACACTTATAGTAGTGATTTATTTTTCTTACACTAACGGATCTCACGAAGGTTTTGTTGAGTTTTGTGTGATTGAAGTTTTCAAGTTTTGGGTTATCTTACGATGGATGAAAGAAGGATAGAAGAGCCTAAGCTTGGGGATGCCCCGACATCCAAAGCTATTATCCAAGAATGAGCAACCAACTAAGCTTGGGGATTCCCCCGAGTGGCATCCCCTCTTTCTTATAACGACCATCGGTATTTTACTCGAGGCTATATTTTTATTCGTCACATGATATGTGTTTTGCTTGGAGCATCTTGTATGATATGTGTCTTTGCTTGTTTTGTTTTGTGTTATAAGTCATCAATCCTTGCTGGACACACCTATTTGAGAGAGCCAAAATTATTTCATGACTTGTTAGAATTGCTCTCTATGCTTCACTTAAATCTTTTATGAGCTAGGACTTGCTCTAGTGCTTCACTTATATCTTTTTGAGCACGGTGTGCTTAGTATTTTTGAAGAAATGCTCTCTTGCTTCACTTAGATTTATTTGAGAGTTAGTAAAATTTTGAAGAAATTCTCTCTTGCTTCACTTAAATTATTTTGAGAGAAAGAAAATTTGTTATGCTCATGATCTTCACTTATATTTGTTTGAGCTTATGAAAAGCAACACATGAAAATTAGTCCCAAAGTGATAGATATCCAAGAAGGATAAAGAAAAAGAAAAAAATGTCATGAAGATCATTGGACAAAATAAACTTGATTACCTAAAAAAATTACGCCTTGTGTTTGGCTTTGGAGAAGTTCATGCACGATGAAAATCAAGGTTTTTGGTTGGTTGCTCTTTTTTGATCGCCTAAACACTCGAGACCTCCTTCTCAGGAGACATTGGAGGACTGATCAAGATGATAATCTTTGTGTACTTTGTCATGCCCGTCTGCATGAGGATAGGTTCCATCTCTTCTTCAACTGCAATTTCAGTCAACGGGTCTGGTCTTATCTCCAGATTGATTGGTTGGGCGGACAGGATGTGACCTCCTGCCTTTTGCACGCCAAGAAGAATTTTCTGCAACCATTCTTCTTTGAGGTTATGCTCACTGTGGCCTGGTGCATTTGGACTACTAGGAATGGGAAGATCTTCAGATCAGAGAGGGCCTCGTTTGGCGTCTGGAGGGGTAAATTTGTACATGACATCAACTTGTTGTACCATAGAGTGAGGGAGAGTGTTAAACCTGCTTTCTTAGCTTGGGTTCATAATCTTCCTTAGATTGTTGTATTTTGTAGCATAGGTAAGTAGGTAAGTTTCTTTTCTGCCTTTCTAGTTTGTATATAGGTGGACCTCTATTCTTTTAATATTAAATAAAAGACTGTGGAGCTTTTGCTTCACAGTACATAGTCAAAAAAAAAACAAAAAAAACTTGATTCTTAGTAATAGTTTTGAGATACGATGATGTGATATGTGAGTTATGTTGATGAGTAATTGTGCTCTAGTAAGAATATTGGTGTTAAGGTTTGTGATTCCCTATGCATGCACGAAAGTCAATAATCATGCAATGAAAATTATATCCTACTTGTGGTGCATTATTCGGTGTTAATTATGCTTAATGCTTGCTTATGAGATTATTCGTTTCTTGGTTGGTCGCTTCTCAATCTTTTTGCTAGCCTTCATTTTGCACTAAGTATGATCTCTACTTGTGCATCCAAAATCCTTTAAACCAGTTTTGCCACATGAGTCCACTACATCTACCTATATGCGGTATTCTTTTGCCGTTCTAAGCAAATTTACATGTGCCATCTCTAATTTTCAAAATAAACTTCTATTTTGTGTGTTTGTTTCGCTCGCGGAACGGTAACGGGTGGCTAATATTTTCCATGCTGGATGTGTTATTCTCACGATGAGTGTTTATTCACTTGTCATTGCACGAGAGTAAGGCAAAGGTTTTAGGGATGCCCAGTCCTGAAATGCAAAAATGAATTACTTTATGTTGTCAAATAATAAATTCCTTGGAAAGTGTTGGTATGGAGGGCACCCATGGATACGGTTAGCCATGGAAAGTGAAAGTATGGTGGAAAAAGGAATAAACTTTATTTTCTGTTTGGGAATCACCTATGGCATATCTAGCATGGAAAGTGTTCGGAACTCTGAGTCGTTTTCGTTGGTGGGATGGATACACCTCCCAAAATGTTTTTATCTCTAATTTTTTTTGCTTTGAGCTCTGGCACCTCTTCAAATCCCTACTTCCCTCTGCGAAGGGCCTTTCTTTTACTTTATGCAATTTTTATTTTGAAATTTGAGTCTCCATCCTCTCTTACAAAAGCACCAACTAGGAGGCAATATGATCATGCTTAAGTATTGGGCGTAGCTAATATTCGAGTGTGTTTCATGAATTGATCAATGTTTGAGCATGATGGGCTAGGGATAACTTGTTTTAGCGTTGATATTTTGAAAGACACGGTTGCTTGTCGATATGCTTGAGTATCTAAATTATTATGTCAAAACTAGACTATTGCTTTGACTCACATAAAAAGTCCAAATGTCCATGCTATAAAGAAAAGAATGTGATATGACATGATAAACAACACTCCACATCAAAAATTCTGTTTTTATCACTTACCTACTCGAGGACGAGCAGGAGTTAAGCTTGGGGATGCTGATACGTCTCCAACATATCTATAATTTTTGATTGTTCCATGCTGTTATATTATCAATCTTGAATGTTTTATAATTATTTTATAGTCATTTTATATCATTTTTTAGTACTAACCTATTGACATAGTGCCAAGTGCCAGTTGTTGTTTTTCCATTTTTTTACATCGCAGGAAATCAATATCAGACGGAGTCCAAATGCCATGAAACTCCATGATGATTTTTTATGGACCAGATGGAAGATGTTGGGCCCTGGTTGCACCTGGGGGAGTCCCGAGGAGGGGACAACCCACCAGGGCGCGCCAGGAGGCCCAGGTGCGCCCTTGTGGGTTGTGCCCACCACGGGTGCCCCCCGGACCGCCTCTTTTCTCTATAAATACCCCAATATTCTAGAAACCCTAGGAGAGTCGACGAAATATTCATCCAGCCGCCGCAGAGTCCAGAACCACCAGATCCAATCTAGACACCATCTCGGATGGGGTTCACGACCTCCATTGGTGCCTCTCCGATGATGCGTGAGTAGTTCTTTGTAGACCTTCGGGTCTATAGTTAGTAGCTAGATGATGGCTTTCTCTCGCTGAATCCTCAATACAATGGTCTCTTGGAGATCCATATGATGTAACTCTTTTTGCGGTGTGTTTGTTGGGATCGGATGAACTTTGAGTTTATGATCAGTCATATCTTTTTATATCCATGAAAGTTATTTGAGTTTCTTTGATCTCTTATATGCATGATCTCTTATAGCCTCGTATTTCTTCTCCAATATTTGGGTTTTGTTGGGCCAACTTGATCTATTTATCTTGCAATGGGAAGAGGTGCCCGGTAGTGGGTTTGATCTTACGGTGCTTGATCCTAGTGACAGAAAGGGAAACAACACGTATGTATCGTTGCTACTAAGGATAAAAAGATGGGATCTGTATCTACGCAATAGATAAACGGATCTTGTCTACATCATGTCATCATTCTTATTGCATTACTCCGTTTTTCCATGAACTTAATACACTAGATGCATGCTGGATAGCGGTCGATGTGTGGAGTAATAGTAGTAGATGCAGGCAGGAGTCGGTCTACTAATCTTGGACATGATGCCTATGTAATGATCATTACATGGATATCGTCATAATTATTTGAGGTTCTATCAATTGCCCAACAGTAATTTGTTTACCCACCGTTTGCTATCTTTCTCGAGAGAAGCCACTAGTGAAACCTACCGCCCCGGGGTCTTCTTTCTCATATATTTTCTTGTGATCTACTTTTCCTTTGCATTTTTATTCAGATCTATTAAACCAAAAATACTTTGGTGCACTTTATTTTATTTACGATCTATTATTTCAATCTATTACAAATTTCTGGCATCGTTACCCGAAAGGGATTGACAACCCCTTTAACACATCGGGTTGCAAGGTGTTGTTATTTGTGTGCAGGTGTTGTTTACGTTGTGTTGCTTGGTTCTCCTACTGGTTCGATAACCTTGGTTTCATCACTGAGGGAAATACCTACGTCACTGTGCTGCATCATCCCTTCCTGTTTGGGGAAATACCGACGTAGTCCTAGCAGACAGGAGCTTTTTTGGCGCTATAGTCAGAGAGCAATCAATACACTAGAGCAACAGATTGCATGGTAAAATTAGATAGCACAATTCACTAGAATTTGTGAAGGAAAGGCAGGAGCAGCACACGCAACGGGTAAACCGAGCATGCTTAACCGGCGTAGCTAGCAAATGGCAAGGTGCTCCTCCAAGATCTGGGGGTCGGCACGAATGGCAGCCATCGCGACCTCATCCGCGCGTGCGGCCGCGATTTGCTTCTCCGCTGCCAAATGCTCCTTGAGATTCTGGCTATACTGCGTGCATCATGGCTTAGGGCGGCGCTTAATTATTTGGTGGAGGGGTCGGTGATTTGGGTGGAAGGTGTCGTGCTCGTGCCGGCAGTTGGGGCATGTGGGATGTGGAAGGAGGAGGAGGATGGGGCTTGGGTGTGGATTACCTGCCTGGATAGACGAGGCCGAGTAGCGTGAAGGAGGGTTGCCGGTGAGGAGGCGGCGCTGCAAGCAAGGAGTGAAGGTTTCAACTTGGAAAGGAAGGCGGAAACAGGGGAAATGTGGCTTTTGGTAAGGGGGAGGGGGCGGGGAGGTAGATATTTCCGCGGAAGCCTAAAATTTGGAATCGTTTCAGCGAAAAAACTGGCGCGCAAAGTGTCATCAGACACGGTCCCTTATTCAGAACTGTGTACGATATGTGAACATCACAAACAATTCAGATAGCTTAACCCGTGTGTGATGAGTTTGAACGTCAAAAAATTTGGTTCGAATTTCCATGATTGCAGTGGTCATCCATGTCATTGCATAATTTGGGTACACAAAGGAGACTATAGCACACCCACACTTCTTAATCGAGAAAGTTCAGCAATTAAACAGAGCTCGCTGACCTAAACATTACTCTAACAAATTAAAGACCATCGCTCTTAATTAAACAAAACAAAGAGTACTAGTACTACGGCTGGTGCTCGTCGATCTCCACCGCCACCCCCATGTCCAGCTCGTGCCCGACGGTCTCCTGGGGAAGGGGCTCCATGGCATCCATCGCACCATACTCGGCAAGCATCTCGCCATCCGCGTGCGCCATCTCTTTGGAAAAGGCAGCCATGAGCTGGGCGTGGGCGGCCGCGATCTGGGCTTGGACGGGCTCCGTCGTCGCAAGGTATGCGGCAGAGGAACGGATGGCTGCTCGAACGCTCTCGGCGATTGCCAACTCTTCGGCCGTGGGTTGCCGACCGTTGTCGGAGAAGTTTTGTTCGATTTGTGCAGTGACCGCCACGAGCTGGGCGTGGGTGGCCTCGACATGGTCGTGGGCGGCCTCCATCAGGGCTAAGGCCGCCGCTGCGGAACAGACAGCTGTTGTGTGATACGTCTCATGCTTTTCCTCTTGTGTTGGACTCTAATTTGCATGATTTGAATGAAACTAACCCTGGACTGACGCTGTTTTCAGCAGAACTACCATGGTGTTGTTTTTGTGCAGAAATAAAAGTTCTCGGAATGGAAGGAAACTTTGCAAGGATTTTTATATCAATAATAAGAATTTCTGGAGCCAAGACCCACCAGAGAGGGCCCCCTGGTTGGGCACAACCCACCAGGGCGCGCCCCCTCTCCTAGCGCGCCCAGGTGGGTTGTACCCACCTGGTGGCCCCGCTGACGACCCCCTGATACTATAAATTCACATTATTCCAGAAAAAATCAGGGAGAAAGAATTATCGCGATCCATGAGATGGAGCCGCCGCCAAGCCCTGTTCTTCCTCGGGAGGGCAGATCCGGAGTCCGTTTGGGGCTCCGGAGAGGGGGGTCTTCGTTCTTCGTCATCACCAATCAATCTCCATCGCCAATTCCATGATGCTCCCCACCGGAAGTGAGTAATTCCTTCCTAGGCTCGCTAGTCGGTGAGGAGTTGGATGGGATTCATCATGTAATCGAGTTAGTTTTGTTAGGGCCAGATCCCTAGTATCCACTATGTTCTTAGATTGATGTTGCTATGACTTTGCTATGCTTAATGCTTGTCACTTTGGGCCCAGGTGCCATGAACTCAGATCTGAACCGTTTATGAATTCATCATTATATCCATGTTTTAGATCCGATCTTGCAAGTTATAGTCAGCTACTACGTGTTATGATCTGGCAACCCCGGAGTGACAACAACTGGGCCCACTCCCTACTTTGTTCCGGTTCTCTATTAAAAGGAGGCCTTAATATCCCTTAGTTTCCAATATGGAGCCCGCTACCACGGGAGGGTAGGACAAAATATGTCATGCAAGTTCTTTTAATAAATCACGTATGACTATTTACGAAATACATGCCTACATTATATCGATGAACTGGAGCTAGTGCCGTATCGCCCTAGGTTATAACTGTCACATGATGAATATCATCCAACAAGTCACCGATCCAATGCTTACGAATTTATTTATATTGATCTTGCTGCGTTACTACTGCTATCATCACTATTACACTTGTTACAAAATACTGCTATCACTGTTACTGTTACCGTTATTGCTGTCACTATTACCAAAACTATCAAACTACTTTGCTACTGATCACTTTGCTGCAGATAATTAATCTCTAGGTGTGGTTGAATTGACAACTCAGCTGCTAATATCTTCAAATATTCTTTGGCTCCCCTTGTGTTGAATCTATAAATTTGAGTTGAATACTCTACCCTCGAAAACTGTTGCGATCCCCTATACTTGTGGGTTATCAAGACCTTTTTCTGGCGCCGTTGCCGGGGGGCATAGCAATATTTGTTTAGTCACTTGGGATTATTATCATATTATCACTATGAAGAATCTGAAGGATCCAAAGACTAAGATACTTCCCTCAAAGATGAGGGGAGGTAAGGAACTGCCATCCAGTTCTGCTTTAGATTCACCTTCTGTTATGAGTAAACTTACAACACCACCACATGCTATCAATTCTAATATGTCGCAAGTTATTGATGATGCTACTTCTACTACGAATGATGCTTATGATGATGCTAGTACCTTGCTTGATAATGATGATGTGCCACTTGGTGATTTTCTTGATGAACAAATTGCTAGAGTAATACAGTCTCCCACAAGCTTGGAGGAGGCTTTGCGAGTTACTTAATGCTTTGCCTGATCATCCTCTTAAGAAAAATGAAATACTTGATATCTTCTATAATGGACTAACCGATGCTTCTAGGGACTTCCTAGACAGTTGTGCTAGTTGTGTTTTCAGGGAACAAACTATTGCTCAAGCTGAAGAATTATTGAATAACATATTGGAAAATTATGATGATTGGACTATTCCTGAACCACCGGCTAATAAACCCACTCCAAAGAAGAGGGGTATATTATATCTCAGTCCTGAAGATATGCAAGAGGCAAAGAAATCTATGAAGGAAAAAGGTATTAAAGCTGAGGATGTTAAAAATTTACCTCCTATTGAAGAAATACATGGGCTTAATACACCACCAATGCCTAAGGTGGTAGAGGTAAATTCTCTTATGAAGTTCAATGAAAATGATAATCCTCACAATATGCATCCTAGCCAATGCCTTTATGAGTTTGAAAACTACATTAGAAAACAAGATCACTTCAATGCAAATGTTATGAGACAATTGAAATACAATTCTGATATGATTGCTCGCTTGAGTGACTTGTTATTTAGAATATCAAATGATGTTAGAGGTGTTGGAAAACATGCTTCTATGGTTCAAACTCAGTTAGAACAAGTTGCTAAATCACAAACAGAATTACTTGATGAAATGAATCATAATATGCATGACTTTGCTGTTAGAGTTGCAACTAGAGGAGGTAAAATGACTCAGGAACCACTTTATCCTGAGGGACACCCAAAAAGAATTGAACAAGATTCACAAAGAAACAACACTAGTGCACCTAGTCCTCCTAAAAAGAAAAAGAAAAAATAAAAATGATAGGACTTTGCACACTTCTAGTGAACCTGAAATAGAGAAACCTCCTGATAACGAAAATGAAACTTCTATCTCTGATGCTGAAACTCAATATGGTAATGAACACTCACCTAGTGATAATGAAAAAGATAATGATGATGTTCATGAAGACACTCAACCAACTAATGATAAAGAACCAGGTAATGATGTTGAGATAAAACCACCTGTTGATCTTGATAACTGATACGTCTCCAACGTATCTATAAATTTTTATTGTTCCATGCTATTATATTATCTGTTTTGGATGTTTAATGGGCTTTAATATTCTCTTTTGTATTATTTTTGGGACAAACCTATTAACCGAAGGCCCAGTGCCAGTTTCTGTTTTTTTGCCTATTTCAGTGTTTTGCAGAAAAGGAATACCAAACGGAATGAAACCTTCGCGAGGATCTTTCTTGGAACAAATGCAATCCAGAAGACTTGGAGTTGAAGTCTGGAACTCTGCGAGGTGGCCACGAGGCAGGAGGGTGCGCCGGGGGGGGGGTAGGCGCGCCCCCACCCTCGTGGGTGTTGGGAAACGTAGTAATTTCAAAAAAATTCCTACGCACACGCAAGATCATGGTGATGCATAGCAACGAGAGGGGAGAGTGTTGTCCACGTACCCTCGTAGACCGAAAGTGGAAGCGTTAGAACAACTCGGTTGATGTAGTCGTACATCTTCACGATCCAACCGATCCAAGTACCGAACGTACGACACCTCCGAGTTCAGCACACGTTCAGCTCGATGACGTCCCACGAACTCCGATCCAGCAGAGCTTCGAGGGAGAGTTCTGTCAGCACGATGGCGTGATGACGGTGATGATGATGCTACCGACGCAGGGCTTCGCCTAAGCACCGCTACGATATGACCGAGGTGGATTATGGTGGAGGGGGGTACCGCACACGGCTAAAAGATCAATGATCAATTGTTGTGTCTATGGGGTGCCCCTGCCCCCGTATATAAAGGAGCTAGGGGGGAGGCGGCCGGCCAAGGAGGAGGGCGCGCCAAGGGGGGAGGCCTACTCCCACCGGGAGTAGGACTCCTCCTTTCCTAGTTGGAGTAGGAGAAGGGGGAAGGAAAGGGGGGCGCCGCCCCCTCCTTGTCCAATTCGGACTAGAGGGGGAGGGGGCGCGCGGCCTGCCCTGGCCGCCCCTCCTCTTCTCCACTAAGGCCCAATAGGACCATTACACTCCCCAGGGGGTTCCGGTAAGCCCCCGGTACTCCGGTATATGTTCGAAACTTCCCAAAACACTTCCAGTGTCCGAACATAGTCATCCAATATATCGATCTTTACGTCTCGACCATTTCGAGACTCCTCGTCATGTCCGTGATCATATCCAGGACTCCGAACTACCTTCGGTACATCAAAACACATAAACTCATAATACCGATCGTCACCGAACGTTAAGCGTGCGGACCCTATGGGTTCGAGAACTATGTAGACATGGCCGAGACACGTCTCCGGTCAATAACCAATAGCGGAACCTGGATGCTCATATTGGTTCCTACATATTCTACGAAGATCTTTATCGGTCAAACCGCATAACAACATACGTTGTTCCCTTTGTCATCGGTATGTTACTTGCCCGAGATTCGATCGTCGGTATCTCAATACCTAGCTCAATATCGTTACTGGCAAGTCTCCTTAATCGTTCCGTAATGCATCATCCCGCAACTAACTTCATTAGTCACATTGCTTGCAAGGATAATAGTGATGTGCATTACCGAGAGGGCCCAGAGATACCTCTCCGACAATCGGAGTGACAAATCCTAATCTCGATCTATGCCAACTCAACAAGTACCATTGGAGACACCTGTAGAGCACCTTTATAATCACCCAGTTACGTTGTGACATTTGGTAGCACACAAAGTGTTCCTCCGGTAATCGGGAGTTGCATAATCTCATAGTCATAGGAACATGTATAAGTCATGAAGAAAGCAATAGCAGTAAACTAAAACGATCAAGTGCTAAGCTAACGGAATGGGTCAAGTCAATCACATCATTCTCCTAATGATGTGATCCCGTTTATCAAATGACAACTCATGTCTATGGCTAGGAAACTCAACCATCTTTGATCAACGAGCTAGTCAAGTAGAGGCATACTAGTGACACTATGTTTGTCTATCTATTCACACATGTATTATGGTTCCGGTTAATACAATTCTAGCATGAATAATAAACATTTATCATGATATGAGGAAATAAATAATAACTTTATTATTGCCTCTAGGGCATATTTCTTTCAGTCTCCCACTTGCACTAGAGTCAATAATCTAGATTACATAGTAATGATTCTAACACCCATGGAGTCTTGGTGCTGATCATGTTTTGCTCGTGGAAGAGGCTTAGTCAACGGGTCTGCAATATTGAGATCCGTATGTATCTTGCAAATCTCTATGTCTCCCACTTGGACTTGATCCCGGATGGAATTGAAGCGTCTCTTGATGTGCTTGGTTCTCTTGTGAAATCTGGATTCCTTTGCCAAGGCAATTGCACCAGTATTGTCACAAAAGATTTTCATTGGACCCGATACACTAGGTATGACACCTAGATCGGATATGAACTCCTTCATTTGCTGCTTCCGAAGCAGCTATGTACTCCGCTTCACACGTAGATCCCGCCACGACGCTTTGTTTAGAACTGCACCAACTGACAGCTCCACCGTTCAATATAAACACATATCCGGTTTGCGATTTAGAATCGTCCGGATCAGTGTCAAAGCTTGCATCGACGTAACCATTTACGACGAGCTCTTTGTCACCTCCATAAACGAGAAACATATCCTTAGTCCTTTTCAGGTATTTCAGGATGTTCTTGACCGTTGTCCAATGATCCACTCCTGGATTACTTTGGTACCTCCCTGCTAAACTAATAGCAAGGCACACATCAGGTCTGGTACACAGCATTGCATACATGATAGAGCCTATGGCCGAAGCATAGGGAACATCTTTCATTTTCTCTCTATCTTCTGAAGTGGTCGGGCATTGAGTCTGACTCAACTTCACACCTTGTAACACAGGCAAGAACCCTTTCTTTGCTTGATCCATTTTGAACTTCTTCAAAACTTTGTCAAGGTATGTGCTTTGTGAAAGTCCAATTAAGCGTTTTGATCTATCTCTATAGATCTTGATGCCCAATATATAAGCAGCTTCACCGAGGTCTTTCATTGAAAAATTCTTATTCAAGTATCCTTTTATGCTATCCAGAAATTATATATCATTTCCAATCAGCAATATGTCATCCACATATAATATTAGAAATGCTACAGAGCTCCCACTCACTTTCTTGTCAATACATGCTTCTCCAAAAGTCTGTATAAAACCATATGCTTTGATCACACTATCAAAACGTTTATTCCAACTCCGAGAGGCTTGCACCAGTCCATAAATGGATCGCTAGAGCTTGCACACTTTGTTAGCTCCCTTTGGATCGACAAAACCTTCTGGTTGTATCATATATAACTCTTCTTCCAGAAATCCATTAAGGAATGCAGTTTTGACATCCATTTGCCAAATTTCATAATCATAAAATGCGGCAATTGCTAACATGATTCAGACAGACTTAAGCATCGCTACGGGTGAGAAAGTCTCATCATAGTCAACCCCTTGAACTTGTCGAAAACCTTTCGCAACAAGTCGAGCTTTGTAGACAGTAACATTACCGTCAGCGTCAGTCTTCTTCTTGAAGATCCATTTATTCTCTATGGCTTGCCGATCATCGGGCAAGTCAACCAAAGTCCACACTTTGTTCTCATACATGGATCCCATCTCAAATTTCATGGCCTCAAGCCATTTTGCGGAATCTGGGCTCACCATCGCTTCTTCATAGTTCGTAGGTTCGCCTTGGTCAAGTAACATGACCTCCAGAATAGGATTACCGTACCACTCTGGTGTGGATCTTACTCTGGTTGACCTATGAGGTTCGGTAGTAACTTGATCTGAAGTTTCATGATCAATATCATTAGCTTCCTCACTGATTGGTGTAGGTGTCATAGGAACCGGTTTCTATGATGAACCACTTTCCAATAAGGGAGCAGGTACAGTTACCTCATCAAGTTCTACCTTCCTCCCACTCACTTCTTTCGATAGAAACTCCTTCTCTAGAAAGGATTCATTCTTAGCAACGAATGTCTTGCCTTCGGATCTATGATAGAAGGTGTACCCAGTAGTTTCCTTTGGGTATCCTATGAAGAAACATTTCTCCGATTTGGGTTCGCGCTTATCAGGTTGAAGCTTTTTCACATAAGCATCGCAGCCCCAAACTTTAAGAAACAACAACTTTGGTTTCTTGCCAAACCACAGTTCATAAGGCGTCGTCTCAACGGATTTCAATGGTGCCCTATTTAACGTGAATGCAGCCGTCTCTAAAGCATAACCCCAAAACGATAGCGGTAAATCAGTAAAAGACATCATAGATCGCACCATATCTAATAAAGTACGATTACGACGTTCGGACACACCACTACGCTGTGGCGTTCCGGGTGGCGTGAGTTGCGAAACTATTCCGCATTGTTTCAAATGTAGACCAAACTCGTAACTCAAATATTCTCTTCCACGATCAGATCGTAAAAACTTTATTTTCTTGTTACGATGATTTTCCACTTCACTCTGAAATTCTTTGAACTTTCCAAATGTTTCAGACTTATGTTTCATTAAGTAGATATACCCACATCTGCTCAAATCATTTGTGAAGGTGAGAAAATAACGATACCCGCCGCGAGCCTCAATATTCATTGGACCACATACATCAGTATGTATGATCTCCAACAAATCTGTTGCTCGCTCCATTGTTCCGGAGAACGGCGTTTTAGTCATCTTGCCCATGAGGCATGTGTGACGCCCCCGACTCGACCGTACACTAATCATACACGCAAACGTGTACAATCAAGATCAGGGACTCACGGGAAGATATCACAACACAACTCTAGACACAAATGAAAGTCATACAAGCTCCATATTACAAGCCAGGGGCCTCGAGGGCTCGAATACATAGCTCATTACATAAGTGAGTCAGCGGAAGCAACAATATCTGAGTACAGACATAAGTCAAATAAGTTTTGCCTTAAGAAGGCTAGCACAAACATCAACGATCGAAGAGGCAAGGCCTCCTGCTTGGGACCTCCTAGCTACTCCTAGTCGTCGGCGGTCTCCATGTAGTAGTATCCGTCGGCGGTGGCATCTAGCTCCAGGGATCCACCATCTGGTTGCATCAACCGGAAAGAAGAAGGAAGGGGGAAAAGGGGTAGCAAAGCAACCGTGAGTACTCATCCAAAGTACTCGCAAGCATCAGATCTATACTAAGTATGCATTGGTATCAAATGGAAGGGCTGTATCTGTGGATTGAGCTGTAGAATGCCAGAATAGGGGGAAGGCCTAGCCTATCGAAGACTAGCATCTTCAAGCAGCTCCAAGCATCTTGCAGCATGTAGAAGAGTAAAGAATAGAAGTTTTATAATTATCAAACATGTTGTAACATTAACGCCCAGAGATCCTTCCTCGACTCCCTACGAGAAAGCAATCCCGGAGCCACATATCTTAAGTATCCATTTCTAGTTGTATTAGATCAAGATATAAGTCTGAACATCCATTACCGTGGACACGGTATTCGAATATATGTCTTCCCTGCAGGGGTGCACCACGTTTTCCAACACGCTCGATTACTCTGACCGGACACACCTTTATGGGGTCAATGCCCGGCCTCGGAAGATCAACACGTCGTAGCCCTACTTAGGCTCAGCAGAGAGGTCCCCGCCGGTCTACATCCTAAGCACTCCAGGGCCTGGGCCCATCGCCCATTGCACTCCGGGTCGTTGCGAGCAGGGCGGACCAGGCTCCACCACTACAGGATGGTGCCGGCCCAGCGGTGCCGCAATGCTGAACTGGACGTCTGACAAAGCTTCGGCTGATACTGCGACGTCAAGGCCCATAATTATTCTCGCGTGGTGGTTAGTGCGTAAAGGCCAAAGCCCAATTCAGAACAAATACCCAAACCTGTTAGTGCATTAACAATTAAAGTAGTGGCGGCTCTCGGGACAAGTCCGGAGCTACCACCCCCTCCTGGGTGATACCGCTAAACAGCCAGCCGCCACTGTCACATCGCACGGGTGCTCTCCGGGCCCGCCCGGCTTTCACAACGGTCTCAAGTAAAGTCAAGGTAACTGTGTGTCCAGACATCAAGGGGAAAACCCGAGGAATCACCCCCGGTGGATTCCACTCAATGTAATCATCAAGGTGAACGTAAGAGGGACCACCCTCGAGGTTCACACTTGAGGTGTTGCACGTCAGAGCCGTATCGGGAATGGTGAAAGAGGAAATCACCCTCGATGACCACGACCGAATAGCTACACTACAGAATTATCATTAGGAGTGCGTTATGAGGGATCACCCTCGGCACTCGATAGTAGCTCTGCAGAGTCGAGCAACAAAAGGGGCGTGATGTGGTGTGAGGTGTCGGGCTCTGGTCGTCGATCACGCTGATTGAGTCATCGATGATGAAGCAGGGGCAACAAGGACAAGGTGGGGGTCACTAATGGATCACTAACCAACCTATACTAAGCAGTTTAGGATAAGCAGGTAGGTAACAATAGCAGGTACAAAAGCAGGCTATGCATCAGAATAAGAGCAATCAATAACAGCAGCAAAATCTAATGCAAGCATGAGAGAATGGAATGGGCGATATCGGGATGATCAAAGGGGGGGCTTGCCTGGAAGCTCCGCTGAAAGGGAAGAAGGGTCGTCGTCGACGTAGTCGATCACAGGGGCATCAGCAACGGTCTCGGGGTCTACCAAAGAGAAGAGGGGGAAGAAACAGTAAATATAATGCAAACAAGTGCCATACTAAGCATGACAAGACAATAAGTAGTGCTAGGGGTGTTCTACCGCGGTGCTACACGATACCGGCGAAGGGGGGAAACATCCAGGAATGTTTTCCCGAAGTTCGGCATTTTCGGGCAGACGAAATGCAGGGGAAAGGTTGCATGTTTGCTATGCTAAGGGTGTGTGGCGGACGAACGGGTCGCGTATCCGGATTCGTCTCGTCGTTCTGAGCAACTTTCATGTATAAAACATTTTCATCCGAGTTATAGATTAATTTAAATTAATTTTCAAAGATTAAACCATTTCAAAAAAAATAACAGGATTTATTTTAATTCGAAAATATATCAAGTGTAATTGCCATGGGTACACAGAGAGTGTACCCAGAGATGTGTAAGTGGGGCTGACAGAGGGCCCCACTGCTGAGTCAGCAGCTGACCTAGTCAACCTTATCCGAAAGAACAGTGCTGCGGGTCCCACATGTAAGTGACTCAGGGTTAAACTAATTTAACTAACACATTTTATTAAGTAAAAGGCCGGGGCCCGCCTGTCATACTCTAGTCAGATACTAGGGTTATTTTTTAACAGGGTTATTAGTGTCAGCGGGGCCCGGCGTCAGTGAGGTTTAGTGGGAGGGTTAGAGGTTAATCTTGCGGGGCCCACGAGTTAGTGGCCAGGGGCCGGTTCAATCGCTCGCGCGCGTGCGTGCGTGTTCGCTGGCGATGACAGAGCGCTGCGGTGGCACACGGAGCGGCGACAGACGCGAGCGCTCGAGGTCAGAGGTGAGGTGCGGGTGGCGACGCGACGAAGCAGAGGCAGGGCGCAATCCGGTGCGGCGGGCGCACGGTCAGGTGGCGACGACCACGGAACCGGCGACGGGGGAGAGAGAGGAGGGCGGACGGGGCTCACAGATGGAGCGTAGGGGGGCGGCCGGGGAGGCGTTCGGGGTGGCCGGCGGCGCCATGGTCCTCCGGCGGGCAGAGGACGGCGCGAGGTCGGCGGGGCGGAGGCAGCGGTCTTCAGGCGTGGCCGCGCTTGAGGTTGAGTGGAGACGAGGACGGCGTGAGGCGGCGGCCTGCTGGAGGTGAAGCTGCGGGCGCACGGGGCCTCCATGGCCGGCGGGTCGGGCGCGACGTCGGGAAGGCCGTCGCCGTTGGGCGGCATGGGGCAGTAGCGGCGATGGGGGCGCCGGCTGCCGTTGGGGCAGAGGCGAGGTCGGGGGTCGCGACGGGGCGGCGGGATCGGGTGCCCCCGATCCAGATCGAAGGGGGTGAGAGGAAGAGGTGGGGTATCGAGGGGATCGTGCGGGGGGATCTGATGGTTAGCTAGGGTTTCGGGAAGGGATTATACAGGGGGCGGGGTGGGCCTTGTGGCCTGGGGGTAACTAGGCTAAGGCCCAGGGAGGGGTGGGGGCCTCTCTCCTTTTCTTTAACAAAAACTATTCTGTTTTCCCATGGTCTTTTCTATTTTGCATTTTCTTTTTGCTCCAAAAGACTTTTGTAAAATGTGTAGTTTGTATCAATAATTATTATGTAATATTTAGCACTGCCTCAAGAAGTTTGAGAAGCAGTTGAAAAGCCTTAGAATTTTTATAACTTTAAAAGTGATTTAAAATATTGTTTTAACCCCTGTTTTATTCATTTAAGGGCATTTAAACAATTTATATAATATGGGTTTCAACATGAAAAATATCCAGGGATTATTTACAGCACCTTGAACATTTTGTTTTTCATGTTTGAGAAATTTGAATCTTGGACTTAAATTTGAATTTGAATTTGAATCATAATTTGGATCAAGTGAGGATTAGCAACAGTAGGAGTGATGACCTGGTATCATTAGCGGGGGTTTACTGTAGCTTAATTATCCGGGCGTCACAGCATGGTTCGCAAGTACCAAGTGATTCATAATCAAGTGATTCCAAAAGTCCATCAGTATGGAGTTTCTTCATGCGCTTTACACCAATATGACCTAAACGGCAGTGCCATAAATAAGTTGCACTATCATTATCTACTCTGCATCTTTTGGCTTCAATATTATGAATATGTGTATCACTACTATCAAGATTTAATATAAATAGACCACTCTTCAAGGGTGCATGACCATAAAAGATATTACTCATATAAATAGAACAACCATTATTCTCTGATTTAAATGAATAACCGTCTCGCATCAAACAAGATCCAAATACAATGTTCATGCTCAACGCTGGCACCAAATAACAATTATTCAGGTCTAAAACTAATCCCGAAGGTAGATGTAGAGGTAGCGTGCCGACCGCGATCACATCGACTTTGGAACCATTTCCCACGCGCATCGTCACCTCGTCCTTAGCCAATCTTCGCTTAATCCGTAGTCCCTGTTTCGAGTTGCAAATATTAGCAACAGAACCAGTATCAAATACCCAGGTGCTACTGCGAGCATTAGTAAGGTACACATCAATAACATGTATATCACATATACCTTTGCTCACCTTGCCATCCTTCTTATCCGCCAAATACTTGGGGCAGTTCCGCTTCCAGTGACCAGTCTGTTTGCAGTAGAAGCACTCAGTCTCAGGCTTAGGTCCAGACTTGGGTTTCTTCTCCTGAGCAACAACTTGTTTGCCATTCTTGAAGTTTCCCTTGTTCTTCCCTTTACCCTTTTTCTTGAAACTGGTGGTCTTGTTGACCATCAACACTTGATGCTCCTTCTTGATTTCTACCTCCGTAGCCTTTAGCATTGCGAAGAGCTCGGGAATTTTCTTATCCATCCCTTGCATATTATAATTCATCACAAAGCTCTTGTAGCTTGGTGGCAGTGATTGAAGAATTCTGTCAATGACACTATCATCCAGAAGATTAACTCCCAGTTGAATCAAGTGATTATTATATACCCAGACATTTTGAGTATATGTTCACTGACAGAACTATTCTCCTCCATCTTGCAGCTATAGAACTTATTGGAGACTTCATATCTCTCAATCCGGGCATTTGATTGAAATATTAACTTCAACTCCTGGAACATCTCATATGCTCCATGACGTTCAAAACGTCGTTGAAGTCCCGGTTCTAAGCCGTAAAGCATGACACACTGAACTATCGAGTAGTCATCAGCTTTGCTCTGCCAGACGTTTTTAACGTCGTCAGTTGCATCTGCAGCAGGCCTGGCACCTAGTGGTGCTTCCAGAATGTAATTCTTCTGTGCAGCAATGAGGGTAATCCTCAAGTTACGGACCCAGTCCGTGTAATTGCTACCATCATCTTTCAACTTTGCTTTCTCAAGGAACGCATTAAAATTCAACGGAACAACAGCACGGGCCATCTATCTACAACAACATAGACAAGCAAAATACTATCAGGTACTAAGTTCATGATAAATTTAAGTTCAATTCATCATATTACTTAAGAACTCCCACTTAGATAGACATCCCTCGAATCATCTAAGTGATCACGTGATCCATCTCAACTAAACCATGTCCGATCATCACGTGAGATGGAGTAGTTTTCAATGGTGAACATCACTATGTTGATCATATCTACTATATGATTCACGCTCGACCTTTCGGTCTCAGTGTTCCGAGGCCATATCTGCATATGCTAGGCTCGTCAAGTTTAACCCAAGTATTCTGCGTGTGCAAAACTGGCTTACACCCGTTGTATTTGAACGTAGAGCTTATCACACCCGATCATCACGTGGTGTCTCGGCACGACGAACTTTCGCAATGGTGCATACTTAGGGAGAACACTTATACCTTGAAATTTAGTGAGAGATCATCTTATAATGCTACCGTCAATCAAAGCAGAATAAGATGCATAAAGGATAAACATCACATGCAATCAATATAAGTGATATGATATGGCCATCATCATCTTGTGCCTTTGATCTCCATCTCCAAAGCACTGTCATGATCACCATCGTCACCGGCGCGACACCTTGATCTCCATCGTAGCATCGTTGTCGCCTCGCCAACTATTGCTTCTACGACTATCGCTACCACTTAGTGATAAAGTAAAGCAATTACAGGGCGATTGCATTGCATACAATAAAGCGACAACCATATGGCTCCTGCCAGTTGCCCATAACTCCGTTACAAAATATGATCATCTCATACAATAAATATAGCATCATGTCTTGACCATATCACATCACAGCATGCCCTGCAAAAACAAGTTAGACGTCCTCTACTATGTTGTTGCAAGTTATACGTGGCTGCTGCGGGTTGAGCAAGAACCGTTCTTACCTACGCATCAAAACCACAACGATGGTTTGTCAAGTTAGTGTTGTTTTAACCTTCTAAAGGACCGGGCGTAGCCACACTCGGTTCAACTAAAGTTGGAGAAACTGACACCCGCCAGCCACCTGTGTGCAAAGCACGTCGGTAGAACCAGTCTCGCGTAAGCGTACGCGTAATGTCGGTCCGGGCCGCTTTATCCAACAATACCGCCGAACCAAAGTATGACATGCTGGTAAGCAGTATGACTTGTATCGCCCACAACTCACTTGTGTTCTACTCATGCATATAACATCTACGCATAACCTGGCTCGGATGCCACTGTTGGGAAACGTAGTAATTTCAAAAAAATTCCTACACACACGCAAGATCATGGTGATGCATAGCAATGAGAGGGGAGAGCGTTGTCCACGTACCCTCGTAGACCGAAAGCGGAAGCGTTAGAACAACGCGGTTGATGTAGTCGTACGTCTTCACGATCCGACCGATCCAAGTACCGAACGTACGGCACCTCCGAGTTCAGCACACGTTCAGCTCGATGACGTCCCACGAACTCCGATCCAGCAGAGCTTCGAGGGAGAGTTCCGTCAGGACGATAGCGTGATGACGGTGATGATGATGCTACCGATGCAGGGCTTCGCCTAAGCACCGCTACGATATGACCGAGGTGGATTATGGTGGAGGGGGGCACCGCACACGGCTAAAAGATCAATGATCAATTGTTGTGTCTATGGGGTGCCCCCTGCCCCCGTATATAAAGGAGCTAGGGGGGAGGCGGCCGACCAAGGAGGAGGGCGCGCCAAGGGGGGAGTCCTACTCCCACCGGGAGTAGGACTCCTCCTTTCCTAGTTGGAGTAGGATAAGGGGAAGGAGGAGAGAGAGGGGAAGGAAAGGGGGTCGCCGCCCCCTCCTTGTCCAATTCGGACTAGAGGGGGAGCGGGCGCGCGGCCTGCCCTGGGGGGTTCCGGTAACCCCCCCGGTACTCTAGTATATGTCTGAAACCTCCCGAAACACTTCCAGTGTCCGAACATAGTCATCCAATATATCGATCTTTACGTATCGACCATTTCGAGACTCCTCATCATGTCCGTGATCATATCCGGGACTCCGAACTACCTTCGGTACATCAAAACACATAAACTCATAATACCGATCGTCACCGAATGTTAAGCGTGCGGACCCTACGGGTTCGAGAACTATGTAGACATGACCGAGACACGTCTCCGGTCAATAACCAATAGCGGAACCTGGATGCTCATATTGGTTCCTACATATTCTACGAAGATCTTTATCGGTCAAACCGCATAACAACATACGTTGTTCCCTTTGTCATCGGTATGTTACTTGCCCGAGATTCGATCGTCGGTATCTCAATACCTAGCTCAATCTCGTTACCGGCAAGTCTCCTTAATCGTTCCGTAATGCATCATCCCGCAACTAACTTCATTAGTCACATTGCTTGCAAGGATAATAGTGATGTGCATTACCGAGAGGGCCCAGAGATACCTCTCCGACAATCGGAGTGACAAATCCTAATCTCGATCTATGCCAACTCAACAAGTACCATCGGAGACACCTGTAGAGCACCTTTATAATCACCCAGTTATGTTGTGACATTTGGTAGCACACAAAGTGTTCCTCCGGTAATCGGGAGTTGCATAACCTCATAGTCATAGGAACATGTATAAGTCATGAAGAAAGCAATAGCAGTAAACTAAAACGATCAAGTGCTAAGCTAACGGAATGGGTCAAGTCAATCACATCATTCTCCTAATGATGTGATCCCGTTTATCAAATGACAACTCATGTCTATGGCTAGGAAACTCAACCATCTTTGATCAACGAGCTAGTCAAGTAGAGGCATACTAGTGACACTATGTTTGTCATCTATTCACACATGTATTATGGTTCCGGTTAATACAATTCTAGCATGAATAATAAACATTTATCATGATATGAGGAAATAAATAATAACTTTATTATTGCCTCCAGGGCATATTTCCTTCAATGGGCCCCACGGAGCTCCACCGACGTACTTCTTTCGCCTATATATACTTTTATACCCTAAAAATATCAGGGGGAGCCACGAAACCACTTTTCCACCGCCGCAACCTTCTGTACCCGTGAGATCCCATCTTGGGGCGTTTTTCGGCGATCTTCCGGAGGGGGAATCGATCATGGAGGGCTTCTACATCAACAGCATAGCCTCTCCGATGAAGCGTGAGTAGTTTACCACAGACCTTCGGGTCCATAGTTATTAGCTAGATGGCTTCTTCTCTCTCTTTGATTCTCAATACAAAGTTCTCCTCGATGTTCTTGGAGATCTATTCGATGTAATACTTTTTGCGGTGTGTTTGCCGAGATCCGATGAATTGTGGATTTATGATCAAGATTATCTATGAATAATATTTGGTTCTTCTCTGAATTCTTATATGCATGATTTGATATCTTTGCATGTCTCTTCAAATTATCGGTTTAGTTTGGCCTACTAGATTGATCTTTCTTGCAATGGGAGAAGCGTTTAGCTTTGGATTCAATCTTGCGGTGTCCTTTCCCAGTGACAGTAGGGGCAGCAAGGCACGTATTGTGTTGTTGCCATCGAGGATAAAAATATGGGGTTTATATCATATTACTTGAGTTTATCCCTCTACATCATGTCATCTTGCTTAATGCGTTACTCTGTTCTTATGAACTTAATACTCTAGATGCATGTTGGATAGCGGTCGATGTGTGGAGTAATAGTAGTAGATGCAGAATCGTTTCGGTCTACTTGACATAGACGTGATGCCTATATTCATGATCATTGCCTAGATATTCTCATAACTATGCGCTTTTCTATCAATTGCTCGGCAGTAATTTGTTCACCCATCGTAATACATGCTATCATGAGAGAAGCCACTAGTGAAACCTATGGCCCCCGGGTCTAGTTTACATCATATAAGTTTCCGATCTATAGTTCTAGTTTCCTATTTATTTTATTTTGCAATCTTTACTTTTCAATCTATACAACAAAAATACCAAAAATATTTACTTTACTATCTTTATTAGATCTCACTTTTGCGAGTGACCGTGAAGGGATTGACAACCCCTTTATCGCGTTGGTTGCAAGGTTCTTGATTGTTTGTGCAGGTACTAGGTGACTTGCGTGTAATCTCCTACTGGATTGATACCTTGGTTCTCAAAAACTGAGGGAAATACTTACGCTACTTTGCTACATCACCCTTTCCTCTTCAAGGGAAAACGAACACATGCTCAAGAGGTAGCAAGAAGAATTTCTGGCGCCATTGCCGGGGAGATCTACGCTCAAGTCAAGACATACCAAGTATCCATCATAAACTCTTCTCCCTCGCATTACATTATTTGCCATTCGCCTCTCGTTTTCTGCTCCCCCACTTCTAAAACGATTTTCAAAAACCTTTGTATTTCTATCGCCATGGCCGAACCAAAAGGGGCTAAGGGTTTTCTCCTGGGTTTTAATAGTTTGGATTGTCCCTCTGTCCTTTCTAAGCTCATAAATAATGATGTTGTGGAAAGACCTATCGGGGTTATCGATGAAAGTTTGAATAATGTCGATGAAGATAACCCCGGAATTTTATGTTATTTTCTTGATGAAACTTTGAAAGATGCTTGGGATAGGCTATTAAGGATCCGAGCTAGCTATGTGCCCCAATATCAAATCGAGATATACTTAAAAAGTTTTTATGTTGACTTACCTTCTTCTTTTAAGCAAGTTTTGGATTCTATTTTTGAAGAAGGTTTTCTTAAGGGGGATGCCATTGATACCTATGAAAAGATGAAAGCTATATTTGGGCACCCTATGAGTGAAAAAGTTGAATCTACTTCTATTTTGTGTTTTTATCAGAATGAAATTATCAAAGAGATGAAGGCTAGTTTAGATGCAAATTTTCGTAGTGTGCTTAATCTTTCTTCTTCCATTAATGGCCACATGCTTTCAAAAAATAGAAAGATAAGTGCTTTAGATAAGAAATTTTCTCTTTATCACCAAAAGGGAGAAGATGGCAATACCTAGATCTATTCTTGTTTTTATGCCTAGCTAGGGGCGTTAGACGACAGCGCTTGTTGGGAGGTGATGACCCACAAGTATAGGGGATCTATCGTAGTCCTTTCGATAAGTAAGAATGTCGAACCCAACGAGGAGCGGAAGGAAATGATAAGCGGTTTTCAGCAAGGTAGTCTCTGCAAGCACTGGAATAATAGGTAACAGATAGTTTTGTGATAAGATAATTTGTAACGAGCAACAAGTAAAAAAAGTAAATAAGGTGCAGCAAGGTGGCCCAATCCCTTTTGTAGCAATGGACAAGCCTGGACAAACTCTTATATAAATAAAAGCGCTCCCGAGGACACATGGGAATTATCGTCAAGCTAGTTTTCATCACGTTCATATGATTCGCGTTTGGTACTTTGATAATTTGATATGTGGGTGGACCGGTGCTTGGGTGCTGTTCTTACTTGAACAAGCATCCCACTTATGATTAACCTCTATTGCAAGCATCCGCAACTACAACAAAAGTATTAAGGTAAACCTAACCATAGCATGAAACATATGGATCCAAATCAGCCCCTTACGAAGCAACGCAGAAACTAGGGTTTAAGCTTCTGTCACTCTAGCAACCCATCATCTACTTATTACTTCCCAATGCCTTCCTCTAGGCCCAAATAATGGTGAAGTGTTATGTAGTCGACGTTCACATAACACCACTAGAGGATAGACAACATACATCTCATCAAAATATCGAACGAATACCAAATTCACATGACTACTAATAACATGACTTCTCCCATGACCTCAGGAACAAACGTAACTACTCACAAAGCATATTCATGTTCATAATTAGAGGAGTATTAATATGCATAAAGGATCTGAACATATGATCTTCCACCAAATAAACCAACTAGCATCAACTACTAGGAGTAATCAACACTACTAGCAACCTACAGGTACCAATCCCGGACTTGGAGACAAGAATTGGATACAAGAGATGAACTAGGGTTTGAGAGGAGATGGTGCTGGTGAAGATGTTGATGGAGATTGCCCTCTCCCGACGAGAGGAGTGTTGGTGATGACGATGGCGATGATTTCCCCCTCCCGGAGGGAAGTGTCCCCGGCAGAACAGCTCTGCTGGAGCCCTAGATTGGTTCCGCCAAGGTTCCGCCTCGTGGCGGCGGAGTCTCGTCCCGAAAGCTTGCTTATGATTTTTCTTCGGACGCAAGACTTCATATAGCAGAAGATGGGCACCGGAGGGCCAACAGGGGGCCCACGAGGCAGGGGGCGTGCCCAGGGGGGTAGGGCGCGCCCCCCACCCTCGTGGCCAGGTGGAGGCCCCCCTGACGTATTTCTTCCGCTCAATATTTTTTATTATTTCCAAAAATAACTTTCGTGGAGTTTTCAGGACTTTTGGAGTTGTGCAGAGTAGGTCTCTAATATTTGCTCCTTTTCCAGCCCAGAATTCCAGCTGCCGGCATTCTCCATCCTTATGTAAACCTTGTAAAATAAGAGAGAATAGGCATAAGTATTGTGACATAATGTGTAATAACAACCCATAATGCAATAAATATCGATATAAAAGCATGATGCAAAATGGACGTATCAACTCCCCCAAGCTTAGACCACGCTTGTCCTCAAGCGAAAGCCGATAACGATAAATATGTCCACATGTTTAGAGGTAGAGGTGTTGATAAAATAAAATACGGACATGAGGGCATCATGATTATTCTCATAACAGCAACATATATGGATATTGTCATATGATTTCTTATGCTCAAGTAATAATCTATTCACAATGCAAAGTATGAATCAGAAACTTTATTGAGAACCAACAAACTATAATCTCAGTCATTGAAGCAATTGCAATTTATCATAACATTAGAAAGAGTCTATGTCAGAGCTTTCTAGCAAGTCCACATACTCAACTATCATTTAGTCTTTCATAATTGCTAACACTCACGCAATACTTGTGGTTACGGAGTTTTAGTCGGACACAAAGAAAGATAGGGGCTTATAGTTTCGCCTCCCAACCTTTTACCTCAAGGGTAATGTCAACAATAATAATTCATGCTAACCTACATCCAATTAGATATATATATCAGGATCTTTCCAACATCCTGTGCTTGCCAAAGGATAAAATGTAAAAAGGAAAGGTGAAAATCACCATGACTCTTGCATAAGATAGAAGGTAATAATAAAATATAGGCCCTTCGCAGAGGGAAGCAGAGGTTGCCATGCGCTTTCAGGGTTGGATGCACAAAATCTTAATGCGAAAGAACGTCACTTTATATTGCCACTTGTGATATGAACCTTTATTATGCAGTCCGTCGCTTTTATTTCTTCCACATCACAAGATCGTATAAATCTTATTTCCTCCACACCAATCAATCATAGATATTTAGAGAGCAATTTTTATTGCTTGCACCGATGACAACTTACTTGAGGGATCTTACTCAATCCATAGGTAGATATGGTGGACTCTCATGGCAAAACTAGTTTAAGGGTTTTTGGAAGCACAAGTAGTATCTCTACTTGGTGCAAATAATTTGGCTAGCATGAGGGGGAAAGGCAAGCTCAACATGTTGGATGATCCATGACAATATACTTTATCTCAGATATAAGAAAACATAACCCATTACGTTGTCTTCCTTGTCCAACATCAACTCTTTAGCATGTCATATTTTAATGAGTGCTCCCAATCATAAAAGATGTCAAAGATAGTATATTTATATGTGAAACCTCTCTTTCTTTATTACTTCCTATTAATTGCAATGATGACCAAAGCTATGTTTGTCAACTCTCAACAATTTTTAATCATCATACTCTTTCTATGTGAAGTCATTACTCTCAATAAGATCAATATGATATTTTTGTTCCTTTTTATTCTTTTCTCTTTCCTTTTATTCACTCAAGATCATAGCAAAATAATCAAGCCCTTGACTCAACACTAATCTTTATTATATATGGCTCACGGACTCGATTACATAGAGAGATCATAAAGCAAAACTCAAAACTAGATCATACCAAAACTTTTATTCTACTAGATCAAGATACTACTAAATAGGATCAACTAACAAAAACGGTAAGGATAGGAGTATGATGGTGATACGATACCGGGGCACCTCCCCCAAGCTTGGCAGTTGCCAAGGGGAGTGCCCATACCCATACGATTATGTCTCCTTTGCTGGTGAAGAAGGTGGAGTTGTTGATGATTGGTAATCGCACATCGAGCGTAAGAGATCCTCCAACTTGCGGATGATGCCCTTGAGTGCGACGATATGCTCCTTCAATAAAATATTTTCACGTGTGAGATACTTGTTTTGTATACGAGCTAACTCAATCATCTTGAAAGCTTCGATCTCAGTTGGAGTAAGAAGATTGTGATCGAGTTGAAGGGTGTCTCCTGCTGCCGGAACTTGGTCCTCCGTGGCCTTCTTGATCCCTTCATCCTTGTTGATCTCCACGGGTTCTTCCCTCTTCAGCTCTATCTTCATTAGCCAAGCATCATTGTCACCATTGTTGGAGGAGGGGGACGACATGATGCCTGGCCTTGACAATCCTGACAGAAAACTGCTCGAAACAAGAACAGAGGACAATTGCGTGATACAGGAGTCAAAACCTTCGGGAGAATATATAATGAATTTTTACTGACCAAAATACGTATCGTGCAAGAAAACGGAGTCCAGAGAGCACACGAGGTGCTCACGAGGTAGGGGGCGCCCCCAGTAGGGTAGGGTGCGCCCTCCATCCTCGTGGAGGCCTCGTGTCCTTCCCGGACTGCTTCTTATTTTTCTATTTTTCTAAATATTCCAAAACGGAGAAATATTGCCATAAAAACTGTTTTGGAGTCGGTTTACTTACCGTACCACATACCTATTCCTTTTCGGAGTCTGAAACGTTCCGGAAAGTGTCCCTTATGTATTCCTCCGGGGTTACGGTTTCAATAACATTGGTTTCAACATTTATGGGATTACCTGAGATATAATGTTTAATTCTTTGACCGTTCACCACCTTCGGATTTGTGCCTTCGAAGTTGTTGATTTTTATGGCACCGGAACGATAGACCTCCTCGATAACGTAAGGGCCTTCCCATTTAGAGAGAAGTTTTCCTGCAAAAAATCTTAAACGAGAGTTGTATAGCAATACATAATCACCTACATTAAACTCACGCTTTTGTATTCTTTTGTCATGCCATCTTTTAACTTTTTCTTTAAACAATTTGGCATTTTCGTAGGCTTGGGTTCTCCATTCATCAAGTGAGCTAATGTCAAATAACCTCTTCTCACCGGCAAGTTTGAAATCATAGTTGAGCTCCTTAATAGCCCAATAAGCCTTATGTTCTAGTTCAAGAGGTAAGTGACATGCTTTTCCATAAACCATTTTATACGGAGACATACCCATAGGATTTTTGTATGCAGTTCTATAAGCCCATAATGCATCATCAAGTTTCTTGGACCAATTCTTTCTAGATCTATTAACAGTCTTTTGCAAAATTAATTTGATCTCTCTATTACTCAATTCTACTTGACCACTAGACTGCGTGTGATAAGGAGATGCAATTCTATGATTAACATCATACTTAGCAAGCATTTTACGAAAAGCACCATGAATAAAATGTGAACCACCATCAGTCATTAAATATCTAGGGACTCCAAACCTCGGGAAAATAACTTCTTTAAGCATTTTAATAGAAGTGTTATGATCAGCACTACTAGTTGGAATAGCTTCTACCCACTTAGTAACGTAATCAACAACAACTAAAATATGTGTGTATCCATTAGAGGCAGGAAAAGGTCCCATATAATCAAAGTCCCAAACATCAAATGGTTCAATAACAAGTGAATAGTTCATAGGCATTTCTTGACGTCTACTAATATTACCAATTCTTTGACATTCCTCACAAGATAAGACAAACTTACGGGCATCCTTGAAGAGAGTAGGCCAATAAAAACCGGATTGCAATACCTTATGTGCAGTTCTATCTCCAGCGTGGTGTCCTCCATAAGCCTCGGAGTGACACTTGCGTAGGATGTGTTCCTGTTCATGCTCAGGTACACAACATCTAATAACACCATCTACTCCTTCTTTATAAAGATGTGGGTCATCCCAAAATTAATGTCTCAAATCATAGAAAAACATTTTCTTTTGCTGGTATGTGAAACTAGGTGGTATAAATTTAGCAACGATGTAATTAGCATAATCAGCATACCAAGGAGCAGTACGAGAAGCATTTATGACATTTAGTTGTTCATTCGGAAAGCTATCATCGATAGGTAGTGGGTCATCAAGAACATTTTCTAACCTAGACAAGTTGTCTGCAACGGGGTTCTCAGCTCCCTTTCTATCAATGATATGCAAATCAAATTCTTGTAGCAAGAGAACCCATCTAATAAGTCTAGGTTTAGCATCTTTCTTTTCCATAAGATATTTAATAGCAGCATTATCAGTGTGAATAGTTACTTTAGAATCAACAATATAAGGTCTAAACTTATCACATGCAAATACAACTGCTAAGAATTCTTTTTCAGTAGTAGCATAATTTCTCTCAGCATTGTCTAGAGTTTTACTAGCATATTGAATAACATTTAATTTCTTATCAACTCTTTGCCCTAGAGCAGCACCTACAGCATAATCACTAGCATCACACATAATTTCAAAGGGTAAATTCCAATCAGGTGGCTGTACAATAGGTGCAGAAATCAATGCTTTCTTAAGTATTTCAAATGCTTCTACACAATCATCATGAAAGACAAATGGTATATCCTTTTGTAATAAATTAGTCAGAGGCCGAGAAATTTTTGAGAAGTCCTTAATGAACCTCCTATAAAAATCAGTGTGAGCAAGGAAACTTCTTATACCTTTGATGTCCTTGGGACATAGCATCTTTTCAATAGCATCAACCTTGGCTTTATCAACTTCAATACCTCTTTCAGAAACTTTATGCCCCAAGACAATACCTTCATTAACCATAAAGTGGCACTTTTCCCAATTCAAAACAATATTAGTTTCTTCACATCTCTACAAAACTCGATCAAGGTTGCTCAAGCAATCATCAAAAGAGGATCCATAGACGGAGAAATCGTCCATGAAAACCTCACAAATCTTTTCACAAAAGTCAGAGAATATAGCCATCATGCATCTTTGAAAGGTAGCAGCTGCATTACATAAACCAAAAGGCATACGTCTATAAGCAAAAGTACCAAAAGGGCAAGTAAAAGTAGTCTTTGATTGATCATTGGCTGACACAGGTATTTGAGAGAAACCAGAATAACCATCTAGAAAGCAAAAATGTGTATGTTTGGATAATCTTTTTAGCATTTGATCGATAAAAGGTAAGGGGTAATGATCTTTTTAGTAGCCTTATTTAATTTGCGGAAATCAATTACCATCCTATAACCTGTAATAATTATTTGCGGTATCAACTCATCTTTATCATTAGGAACGACGGTAATACCTCCCTTCTTAGGAACACAATGGACATGACTTACCCACTGACTATCAGCAACGGGATAAATAATACCTGCCTCAAGAAGCTTTAGTATTTCCTTTCTTACTACTTCTTTCATCTTAGGATTAAGCCGTCGTTGATGATCACGAACTGGTTTGGCATCTTCCTCCAAATTTATTTTATGTTGACATAGAGTGGGACTAATGCCCTTAAGATCATCAAGAGTATATCCAATAGCAGCACGGTGCTTCCTCAGAGTTTTCAATAATCTCTCTTCTTCATGCTCTGAAAGGTTAGCACTAATAATAACAGGATATATCTTTTTCTCATCAAGATAAGCATATTTAAGAGTATCTGGCAACGGTTTAAGCTCAAACACGGGATCACCCTTGGGTGGAGGAGGATCCCCTAGGATTTCAGCAGGCAAATTGTGTTTCAGGATAGGTTCCTGTTTAAAGAATACTTCATCTATTCCCTTCTTTCATTCATAAACATATCATTTTCATGGTCTAGCAAATATTGTTCTAAAGGATCACTAGGAGGTACGGCAATAGAAGCAAGACCAATAACTTCATCCTTACTAGGCAATTCCTCTTCATGGTGTTGTCTACTAAATTTAGAGAAATTAAACTCATGAGACATATCACCCAAACCAATAGTAACGACATCCTTTTTGCAGTCTATCTTAACATTAACAGTATTCAAGAAGGGTCTACCAAATATAATGGGGCAAAAGCTATCTTGTGGGGAGCCAAGAACAAGAAAATCAGCAGGATATTTAGTTTTCCCACATAAGACTTCAACATCTGTAACAATTCCAATGGGTGATATGGTATCTCTATTGGCAAGCTTGATGGTAACATCAATATCTTCTATCTCAGTAGGTGCAATATCATGCATAATTTCTTTGTATAAGTCATGAGGTATAGCACTAGCACTGGCACCCATATCATATAAGCCATGATAACAATGATCTCCTATTTTAACAGAAATAAGAGGCATGCCTACCATAGGTCTATGTTTATCTTTAGCACAAGGTTTGGCAATTCTAGCAGTTTCATCACAGACATGAATAACATGCCCATCGATATTATCAGACAAGAGATCTTTAACAATAGCAATATTAGGTTCAACTTTAATTTGCTCAGGAGGTGTATAAGTTCTAATATTGCTTTTACGAACCACAGTTGAAGCTTTATCACGATTCTTTATCCTAACAGGGAAAGGTGGTTTCTCAACATAAGAAGTAGGAACAATAGGATCATTATAAGTGATAGTCTTTTCTTCAACTTGAATAGGTGCAACTACTTTTACTTCTATGGGAGGATGATATTTAAACCACTTCTCCTTAGGGAGATCAACATAAGCAGCAAAAGATTCACAGAAAGAAGCTACTATCTCAGAGTCAAGTCCATATTTAGTGCTAAATTTACGGAAAACATCGGTATCCATAAAAGATTTAACACAATCAAACTTAGGTGTCATACCTGACTCCTTACCTTCGTCGAGATCCCAATCTTCAGAGTTGCGTTTAATTCTATCCAATAAATCCCATTTGAATTCAATAGTCTTCATCATAAAAGAGCCAGCACAAGAAGTATCGAGCATGGTGCGATTGTTATCAGAAAGCCGAGCATAAAAATTTTGAATAATCGTTTCTCTTGAGAGCTCCTGATTGGGGCATGAATATAACATTGATTTAAGCCTCCCCCAAGCTTGAGCGATGCTTTCTCCTTCTCGAGGCCAAAAATTATATATATAATTGCGATCACGATGAACAAGATGCATAGGATAAAATTTCTGATGAAATTCCAATTTCAATCGTTTGTAGTTCCATGATCCCGTATCATCACATAGCCTATACCATGTCAATGCATCTCCCTTCAAAGATAAAGGGAAGACCTTCTTCTTAATAAAATCACCGGGTATACCTGCAAGCTTAAATAATGCACAAACTTCATCCACATATATTAGGTGCTCATCAGGATGCTTTGTTCCATCTCCTGCAAAAGGATTAGCTAGCAGTTTTTCTAACATACCCGATGGAATTTCAAAGTGGACATTTTCATCTTCAGTAGGTTCAGTAGGTTGAGGAGCAACTCTTTGCTCTACTGGTCGGGGTGAAGATACCCCGAACAAGCCCCTCAGAGGATTACTTTCCATAGTAACAAGTGACCGTAAATTTCAGCACATATATAAATTTTTCCTTACCAAATTTCACCTACCAAAGGCGCTTCACTCCCCGGCAACGGCGCCAGAAAAGAGTCTTGATGACCCACAAGTATAGGGGATCTATCGTAGTCCTTTCGATAAGTAAGAGTGTCGAACCCAACGAGGAGCAGAAGGAAATGATAAGCGGTTTTCAGCAAGGTATTCTCTGCAAGCACTGAAATAATAGGTAACAGATAGTTTTGTGATAAGATAATTTGTAATGAGTAACAAGTAACAAAAGTAAATAAGGTGCAGCAAGGTGGCCCAATCCCTTTTGTAGCAAAGGACAAGCCTGGACAAACTCTTATATAAAGAAAAGCGCTCCCGAGGACACATGGGAATTATCGTCAAGCTAGTTTTCATCACGTTCATATGATTCGCGTTCGGTACTTTGATAATTTGATATGTGGGTGGACCCGTGCTTGGGTGCTGTTCTTACTTGAACAAGCATCCCACTTATGATTAACCTCTATTGCAAGCATCCGCAACTACAACAAAAGTATTAAGGTAAACCTAACCATAGCATGAAACATATGGATCCAAATCAGCCCCTTACGAAGCAACGCATAAACTAGGGTTTAAGCTTCTGTCACTCTAGCAACCCATCATCTACTTATTACTTCCCAATGCCTTCCTATAGGCCCAAATAATGGTGAAGTGTTATGTAGTCGACATTCACATAACACCACTAGAGGATAGACAACATACATCTCATCAAAATATCGAACGAATACCAAATTCACATGACTACTAATAACAAGACTTCTCCCATGTCCTCAGGAACAAACGTAACTACTCACAAAGCATATTAATGTTCATAATCAGAGGAGTTTTAATATGCATAAAGGATCTGAACATATGATCTTCCACCAAATAAACCAACTAGCATCAACTACTAGGAGTAATCAACACTACTAGCAACCTACAGGTACCAATACCGGACTTGGAGACAAGAATTGGATACAAGAAATGAACTAGGGTTTGAGAGGAGATGGTGCTGGTGAAGATGTTGATGGAGATTGCCCTCTCCCGATGAGAGGAGCGTTGGTGATGACGATGGCGATGATTTCCCCCTCCCGGGGGGAAGTGTCCCCGGCAGAACAGCTCTGCCGGAGCCCTAGATTGGTTCCGCCAAGGTTCCGCCTCGTGGCGGTGGAGTCTCGTCCCGAAAGCTTGCTTATGATTTTTCTTCGGACGAAAGACTTCATATAGCAGAAGATGGGCACCGGAGGGCCAACAAGGGGCCCACGAGGCAGGGGGCGCGCCCCACCCTCGTGGCCAGGAGGAGGCCCCCCTGACGTATTTCTTCCGCTCAATATTTTTTATTATTTCCAAAAATAACTTTCGTGGAGTTTCAGGACTTTTGGAGTTATGCAGAGTAGGTCTCTAATATTTGCTCCTTTTCCAGCCCAGAATTCCAGCTGCCGGCATTCTCCCTCCTTATGTAAACCTTGTAAAATAAGAGAGAATAGGCATAAGTATTGTGACATAATGTGTAATAACAGCCCATAATGCAATAAATATCGATATAAAAGCATGATGCAAAATGGACGTATCAGGATGCAACCCAATTTTATTTTTGTTCTTTGCTTTTTGTTCCTGTTTAGTAATAAATAATTCATATAGCCTCTGTTTAGATGTGGTTTGATGTTTTAATTAGTGTTTGTGCCAAGTAGAACCTTTGGGAAGACATGGGTGAAGTCTTTGCAATCTTGCTGTAAAAAACAGAAACTTTTGCGCTCACGAGACTAGATGCCATTTTTTACTGGAGAGTGATTTTAGGTTGATTCTTTTTGCAGATGATTAATAGACAAATTCCTCACGTCCACCAATTTATTTCAGAATTTTTGGAGTTCCATAAGTATTCGTTTGATACAGATTGCTACAGACTGTTCTGTTTTGACAGATTCTGTTTTTTGTGTGTTGTTTGCTTATTTTGATGAATCTATGAGTAGTATCGGGGGGTATGAACCATAGAGAAGTTGGAATACAGTAGGTTTAACACCAATATAAATAAAGAATGAGTTCATTACAGTACCTTAAAGTGGTGGTTTATTTTCTTATACTAATGTAGCTCATGAGATTTTCTTTTTAAGTTTTGTGTTGTGAAGTTTTCAAGTTTTGAGTAAAGATTTGATGGATTTTGGAATAAGGAGTGGCAAGAGCCTAAGCTTGGGGATGCCTAAGGAACCCCAAGGTAAAATTCAAGGACAACCAAAAGCCTAAGCTTGGGGATGCCCCGGAAGGCATCCCCTCTTTCGTCTTCGTCTATCGGTAACTTTACTTGAGGCTATATTTTTATTCACCACATGATATGTGTTTTGCTTGGAACGTCTTGTATGATTTGAGTCTTTGATTTTTAGTTTACCACAATCATCCTTGCTGTACACACCTTTTGGACAGACACACATGAATCGGAATTTATTAGAATACTCTATGTGCTTCACTTATATCTTTTGAGCTAGATAATTTTGCTCTAGTGCTTCACTTATATCTTTTTAGAGCGTGGTGGTGGTTTTATTTTATAGAAATTATTGAACTCTCATGATTCACTTATATTATTTTGAGAGTCTTTTAGAACAGCATGGTAATTTGCTTTGGCTATAAAATTAGTCCTAATATGATGAGCATCCAAGATGGGTATAATAAAAACTATCTTATAAAGTGCATTGAGTACTATGAGAAGTTTGATTCATTATGATTGTTTTGAGATATGAAGATGGTGATATTAGAGTCATGCTAGTTGAGTAGTTGTGAATTTGAGAGATACTTGTGTTAAAGTTTGTGATCCCCGTAGCATGCACGTATGGTGAATCGTTATGTGATGATGTCGGAGCATGATTTATTTATTGATTGTCTTCCTTATGAGTGGCGGTCGGGGACGAGCAATGGTCTTTTCCTACCAATCTACCCCCCTAGGAGCATGCGCATACTACTTCGTTTCGATAACTAATAGATTTTTGCAATAAGTATGTGAGTTCTTTATGACTAATGTTGAGTCCATGGATTATACGCACTCTCACCCTTCCACCATTGCTAGCATCACTAATACCGCGCATCTTTCGCCGGTATCATACACCCACCATATCCCTTCCTCAAAACAGCCACCATACCTACCTATTATGGCATTTCCATAGCCATTCTGAGATATATTGCCATGCAACTTTCCACCATTCCGTTTATTATGACACGCTTGATCATTGTCATATTGCTTTGCATGATCATGTAGTTGACATCGTATTTGTGGCAAAGCCACCGTTCATAATTTTTCATACATGTCACTCTTGAATCATTGCACATCCCGGTACACCGCCGGAGGCATTCACATAGAGTCATATTTTGTTCTAAGTATTGAGTTGTAATTCTTGAGTTGTAAGTAAATAAAAGTGTGATGATCATCATTATTAGAGCATTGTCCCAGTGAGGAAAGGATGATGGAGACCGTGATTCCCCCACAAGTCGGGATGAGACTCCGGACGAAAAAAAGAGGCCATAAAAAAAGAGAAAGGCCCAAATAAAAAAATGAGAGAAAAAGAGAGAAGGGGCAATGCTACTATCCTTTTACCACACTTGTGCTTCAAAGTAGCACTATGATCTTCATGATAGAGAGTCTCCTATGTTGTCACTTTCATATACTAGTGGGAAATTTTTCATTATAGAACTTGGCTTGTATATTCCAATGATGGGCTTCCTCAAATTGCCCTAGGTCTCCGTGAGCAAGCAAGTTGGATGCACACCCACTTAGTTTCTTTTGTTGAGCTTTCATACACTTATAGTTCTTGTGCATCCGTTGCATGACAATCCCTACTCACTCACATTGATATCTATTGATGGGCATCTCCATAGCCCGTTGATACGCCTAGTTGATGTGAGACTATCTTCTCCTTTTTTGTCTTCTCCACAACCACCATTCTATTCCACCTATAGTGCTATGTCCATGGCTCACGCTCATGTATTGCGTGAAGATTGAAAAGGTTTGAGAACATCAAAAGTATGAAACAATTGCTTGGCTTGTCATCGGGGTTGTGCATGATTAAATACTTTGTGTGATGAAGATAGAGCATAGCCAGACTATATGATTTTGTAGGGATAACTTTCTTTGGCCATGTTATTTTGAGAAGACGTGATTGCTTTATTAGTATGCTTGAAGTATTATTGTTTTTTATGTCAGTATTAAACTTTTATTTTGAATCTTATGGATCTGAAAATTCATGCCACAATAAAGAGAATTACATTGAAAATTATGTTAGGTAGCATTCCACATCAAAAATTCTGTTTTTATCATTTACCTACTCGAGGACGAGCAGGAATTAAACTTGGGGATGCTTGATGCGTCTCCAACGTATCTATAATTTTTGATTATTCCATGCTATTATATTATCTGTTTTGGATGTTTAATGGGCTTTAATATGCTCTTTTATATTATTTTTGGGACTAACCTATTAACCAAAGGCCCAGTGCTAGTTTATGTTTTTTTTGCCTATTTCAGTGTTTTGCAGAAGAGGAATACCAAACGGAATGAAACCTTCGCGAGGATCTTTTTTGGAACAAACGCAATCCAGAAGACTTGGAGTTCAAGTCTGGAACTCCGCAAGGCAGCCACGAGGTAGGAGGGCGCGCCCAGGGGGGTAGGCGTGGCCCCCACCCTCGTGGGCCCCACAGAGCTCCACCGACGTACTTCTTTCGCCTATATATACTCTTATACCCTAAAAACATCAGGGGGAGCCACGAAACCACTTTTCCACTGCCGCAACCTTCTGTACCCGTGAGATCCCATCTTGGGGCCTTTTCCTGCGATCTGCCGGAGGGGGAATCGATCACGGAGGGCTTCTACATCAACACCATAGCCTCTCCGATGAAGCGTGAGTAGTTTACCACAGACCTTCGGGTCCATAGTTATTTGCTAGATGGCTTCTTCTCTCTCTTTGATTCTCAATACAAAGTTCTCCTCGATGTTCTTGGAGATCTATTCGATGTAATACTTTTTGCGGTGTGTTTGCCGAGACTCGATGAATTGTGGATTTATGATCAAGATTATCTATGAATAATATTTGGTTCTTCTCTGAATTCTTATATGCATGATTTGATATCTTTGCAAGTATCTTTGAATTATCAGTTTAGTTTGGCCTACTAGATTGATCTTTCTTGCAATGGGAGAAGTGCTTAGCTTTGGGTTCAATCTTGCGGTGTCCTTTCCCAGTGACAGTAGGGGCAGCAAGGCACATATTGTATTGTTGCCATCGAGGATAAAAAGATGGGGTTTATATCATATTGCTTCAGTTTATCCCTCTACATCATGTCATCTTGCTTAATGTGTTACTCTGTTCTTATGAACTTAATACTCTAGATGCATGCTGGATAGCGGTCGATGTGTGGATTAATAGTAGTAGATGCAGAGTCGTTTCGGTCTACTTGACATGGACGTGATGCCTATATTCATGATCATTGCCTAGATATTCTCATAACTATGAGCTTTTCTATCAATTGCTCAGCAGTAATTTCTTCACCCATCGTAATACATGCTATCATGAGAGAAGCCACTAGTGAAACCTATGGCCCCCGGGTCTATTTTACATCATATAAGTTTCCGATCTATAGTTCTAGTTTCCTATAATTTTATTTTGCAATATTTACTTTCCAATCTATACAACAAAAATACCAAAAATATTTCCTTTACTATCTTTATTAGATCTCACTTTTGCGAGTGACCGTGAAGGGATTGACAACCCCTTTACCGTGTTGGTTGCAAGGTTCTTGATTGTTTGTGCAGGTACTAGGTGACTTGCGTGTAATCTCCTACTGGATTGATACCTTGGTTCTCAGAAACCGAGGGAAATTCTTACGCTACTTTGCTGCATCACCCTTTCCTCTTCAAGGGAAAACCAATGCATGCTCAAGAGGTAGCAATAACCCACAACCCAAAAATAAAAGATATGATAAAAGAGACTTTGTTGCTAGAAAACACGGTAAATAAAGAGAACCGTGGGTTCAAAAACCTATGCCTTTTCCACGCAAGTTAACTAAAAAGAATGATGATGAAGAATTTGAACGCTTTGCTGAAATGCTGAGGCCAGTCTTTTTGCGTACTCGCTTGACTGATATCTTGAAAATGCCTCCTTATGCAAAGTATATGAAAGACATGATCACAAATAAGGGAAAAATAACGGAAGCTGAAATCTCCACTATGCTTGCTAATTACACTTTCAAAGATGGAGTACCTAAAAAACTTGGAGATCCGGGAATACCAACTATACCTTGCTCCATCAAAAAGAATTATGTGAAAACTGCTTTGTGTGATTTAGGAGCTGGTGTTAGTGTTACGCCTTTCTATTTATATAAAAGACTTGACTTGAATAAACTCACACCTACTGAAATATCTTTGCAAATGGCTGACAAGTCAACTGCCATACCTATCGGTATCTGTGAGGATGTGCCCGTTGTTGTTGCTAATGTTACTATTTTGACTGACTTTTTTATACTTGAGATGCCCGAGGACGACAACATGTCGATTATCCTTGGTAGACCCTTCTTGAATACAGCAGGGGCTGTTATTGATTGCAATAAAAGCAAGGTCACTTTTCATATTAATGGTAATGAGCATACGGTGCACTTTCCGAAGAAACAATTCTAAGTGAATGGTATTAATGTTATTGAAAAATCTCTGACAATCACTATTGGAAGTTTTCAAATACCTCTACCTACTGTCAAAAATAAATATGAAATGCTTATCCCCATTGAGGTAATGATACGTCTCCAAAGTATCTATAATTTTTGATTGTTCCATGCTATTATATTATCTGTTTTGGATGTTTAATGGGCATTATTATACACTTTTATATTATTTTTGGGACTAACCTACTAACCCAAGGCCCAGTGCAAATTGCTGTTTTTTTGCCTATTTCAGTGTTTCACAGAAAAGGAATATCAAACGGAATCCCAACGGAATAAAACCTTCCGGAGAGTGATTTTTTGGAACAAACGTGATCCAGAGGACTTGGAGTGGACGTCAAGAAAGAAGCGAGGAGGCCACGAGGCAGGGAGGCGCTCCTGCCCCCTGGGCGCGCCCCCACCCTCGTGGGCCCCTCGCAGCTCCACCGACCTACTTCTTCCTCCTATATACCCATGTACCACTACAAAAAGACACATCCGTGACATTTTGGGCCAAACGAATATTTTTTCTGTCATACTTATGACACTTCTCTGACAATAATTGTGACAAAACACGGTATCATCATAGATGTGGTGGGGTCCTACTTCTATGACAAAAAATCATGACATCAAATGGGCTTTTCATCCTTGATGGGCCGGAGACGCAGCTGCATGACATTCTTTGGGCCGTCCATGACGAAAAAAACCGTGGTAGAAGTGAGGGCGAGGAAAATATCGGGGTGTTCCCGGTTACGGTGGGTGGTCGTGTTGGGGATCGTAGCAGAAATTTAAAATTTTCTACGCATCACCAAGATCAATCTATGGAGTCATCTAGCAATGAGGGAGAGGAGTGCATCTACATACCCTTGTAGATTGCGAGCGGAAGCGTTCAAGTGAACGGGGTTGATGGAGTCGTACTCGTCGTGATCCAAATCACCGATGATCGAGCGCCGAACGGACGGCACCTCCGCGTTCAACACACGTACGGTTGGGGAAGACGTCTCCTCCTTATTGATCCAGCAAGGGGGAAGGAGTGGTTGATGGAGATCCAGCAGCACGACGGCGTGGTGGTGGAAGTAGCGGGGATCTCGGCAGGGCTTCGCCAAGCACAGCGAGAGGGAGAGGTGTCACGGGAGGGAGAGGGAGGCGCCAGGGGCTGTGGTGCGGCTGCCCTCCCTCCCCCCTCCTATATATAGGCCTCCTGGGGGGGCGCCGGCCCTGGGAGATCTGATCTCCAAGGGGGGCGGCGGCCAAGCGGTGGCTTCCCCCCCAAGCCAAGTGGGGGGCGCCCCCACCCCTAGGGTTTCCAACCCTAGGCGCAGGGGGAGGCCCAAGGGTGGGCGCACCAGCCCACCAGGGGCTGGTTCCCCTCCCACTTCAGCCCATGGGGCCCTTCGGGATAGGTGGCCCCACCCGGTGGACCCCCGGGACCCTTCCGGTGGTCCCGGTACAATACCGGTAACCCCCGAAACTTTCCCGGTGGCCGAAACTGGACTTCCTATATATAATTCTTCACCTCCGGACCATTCCTAAACTCCTTGTGACGTCCGGGATCTCATCCGGGACTCCGAACAACTTTCGGGTTACCGCATACTAATATCTCTACAACCCTAGCGTCACCGAACCTTAAGTGTGTAGACCCTACGGGTTCGGGAGACATGCAGACATGACCGAGACGACTCTCCGGTCAATAACCAACAGTGGGATCTGGATACCCATGTTGGCTCCCACATGTTCCTCGATGATCTCATCGGATGAACCACGATGTTGAGGATTCAATTAATCCCGTATACAATTCCCTTTGTCAATCGGTACGTTACTTGCCCGAGATTCGATCGTCGGTATCCCAATACCTCGTTCAATCTCGTTACCGGCAAGTCACTTTACTCGTACCATAATGCATGATCCCGTGACCAAACACTTGGTCACATTGAGCTCATTATGATGATGCATTACCGAGTGGGCCCAGAGATACCTCTCCGTCATACGGACTGACAAATCCCAGTCTCGATCCGTGTCAACCCAACAGACACTTTCAGAGATACCTGTAGTGTACCTTTATAGTCACCCAGTTACGTTGTGACGTTTAGTACACCCAAAGCACTCCTACGGCATCCGGGAGTTATACGATCTCATGGTCTAAGGAAATGATACTTGACATTGGAAAAGCTCTAGCAAACGAACTACACGATCTTTGTGCTATGCTTAGGATTGGGTCTTGTCCATCACATCATTCTCCTAATGATGTGATCCCGTTATCAATGACATCCAATGTCCATAGTCAGGAAACCATGACTATCTGTTGATCAATGAGCTAGTCTACTAGAGGCTTACTAGGGACACGTTGTGGTCTATGTATTCACACATGTATTACGATTTCTGGATAACACAATTATAGCATGAACAATAGACAATTATCATGAACAAGGAAATATAATAATGACCATTTTATTATTGCCTCTAGGGCATATTTCCAACAGGTCGGGGCCGAGCGATACGCGTTTCTCTCGTACACGCACGCGCGTGGGTGCGAGGTGTTGGGCTCTAACTGAACCCGAGCGAGGCGTTGGGCTCTAACTGAACCTGAGCGATTGCACTGCAGGCTACGCGTTACTGAACCCGAGCGATCGATCGATGGCTGTTAACTGAACCCGATCGAGCGATTCCTTCGCTACTGCTGCTAACTGAAGCCGATCGATGTTGCCTTTGGATGAACAGTGAGCGTTGCTGGGGGGTTTGGATGAGCAGTTCCCGGTGGAGGTGGATGAACAGGACCCCGTGGTGTTGCCTCTGGATGAACAGGACCCCGATCGATCGAGCCGGTTGGGGCTGGATGAACAGGACCCCGTTGTCGGTGTAAAAACCGGCGGATCTCGGGTAGGGGGTCCCGAACTGTGCGTCTAGGATCGATGGTAACAGGAGACGGGGGACACGATGTTTACCCAGGTTCGGGCCCTCTCTATGGAGGTAATACCCTACTTCCTGCTTGATTGATCTTGATGAATATGAGTGTTACAAGAGTTGATCTACCACGAGATCGTAATGTCTAAACCCTAGAGGTCTAGCCTATGTGTATATGGTAATGAATATATGCTTTCCGGACTAACCCCTCCGGTTTATATAGACACCGGGGGGATCTAGGGTTTACATGGAGTCGGTTACATAAGAAGGAATCTTCATAGTTGGTCGCCAAGCTTGCCCTCCACGCCAAGTAGAGTCCAATCCAGACACGGTGCAGTCTTCGGCCTTCATGTCTTCATAGCCCATCAGTCCGGCCCATGGGTAACAGGTCGGACGCCCGAGGACCCCTTAGTCCAGGACTCCCTCAGTAGCCCCCGAACCAGTCTTCAATAGCGAGGTGCTCGGCACACATATTGTCTTCGGCATTGCAAGGCGGGTTCCCCCTTCAATAATCTCCAAGTAATGTATTCGGCCATTGATCCAATGTCGCCTCCTTGGCTTCCGCACATTAAATAATCTTCGTCCTCCGTGTGTCGAGCGAATGTGGAAAGTCAGGGTATTTTTGCGAATAACACCCCATCCACGCGAGGAAGAGCGCCTATTTGAAGAGATTGGATCCTAGACCCATTCAGCGCTACGCAGAAGAAATCCCCAGAGACTGCTTAGGGGAAACCATTCCAGCATGGCTAGTGTTCCCAGCTCCTCTGCTCGTCCCGGCCCAGAGAACGGCGAGTGGGAGAGGTGTTCTGTGTCTCATAGCCGATTGACGAAGTTGCAAACGCAAGGATTCCTTCCCCATGTAGATCTAGTCCCTGTTCGAACGGGGCTAGCTTCCTTCAGTGAGGGGACTCAGGCAGAGGACTTCCCCAATCTGTCCGGGGGAGAGCGAGTGTGTTTTGTCCCCTACCTGCTGAGAGGCGTTGGATCTCCAATCCATCCGTTCCTCCGAGGGCTTCTGGAGTACTACGGCCTCCAGCTGCACAACTTCACTCCGGCCTCTATTCTGCACATTGCGGGTTACATCGCTTTATGCGAACTATTCCTGGGCGTCGAGGCTCATTTCGAGTTGTGGAGGAAGTTGTTCTGTCTCGTCCCGCGCAATCACGAAGGGTCAATATTTGAAGTGGGCGGAGCCGAAGTATGGCGCGTCGCCGATACCGGATATCCATCCGGCACACCAAGGAAGGCACCTGATGAATGGCCCTCCGAATGGTTTTATATAGAGGACGTTGCGCTTCCCAACCCGGTTCAAAAGGGTCTTCCTGAATTTGCACGCGTCCCGCTGAAGAAACGCCACAGTTGGCGTCCCCGGAGTCTTGAAGAGGAAGATGGCGCGGAGGTTCGTCAGCTGATGAGCAAGATAAAAGAGCTCACTCAGTCCGGACTTATAGTAATCAAGGTTATGGCGATCTCCATAGCGCGAGGGGTTCAGCCGCTCCAATACAGAGGGCTTCCAATGTGGCACTACAATGGGGAGGACGACGCCTCTCGTTGCGGCCGGAAAGGTCCGGATACCCCTACCGCTTTGGCTAAGATATTAGCCAAACTGTTCAAAGGGGAGGAAAAGGAATTTCTTCGCATCAAACTTAGAGACGGGTACTCTATGTATAACCCTCCCAGTTGGGTAAGGCCCGACCCCTCTATTTTTACTCCTTCCATCTCCGAATTGCCTTTGATAAATTTCTAGTTTGTTTGCTTATGACAGCACTGGCGAAAGGTCACCGAGGGATTTTATAGTCCCGCCCCACAACCGGAGGACCACAACCGGGAGCTTGATCCCGGGTTTGAAGAGGATCCGGATATATTTGTGGTGCTCGCGGAGGGGGTGTTTTACCAGACGAGCTATGATGGCACAAAAGTGGCCATAGTTGCCGACTACCCTGGTCTTCTTCCTGCTTCACAGGTAAGTAATCAAGAAACACCTTCTCTGAGAGGGTGCTCTTACTCTGCCTCATTCACCGCATTATCGCGCATTCTACAGGGGAGGCGTTTGATGATACCGAGGGAATTGGTTATTGCGCCGGGCAGGCCTTCGAAGAGGAGGGCCGGTGAAGGAACCGCTGGGCCCTCATCGAGGAGGTACGGATAAATATATTTTCCAGTGGCCGTGTCCAACTGTGACCTATGCGCCTATTTGATTACAGGAAAAAGGTTCGCCGAACTGTGTCCGGGGATCCGGCTGGCCGCGCTCCCAACAACCAAGATTTAGATCCAGTCGGGGAGACGGGGGCCGATGTAGGAACAAAGTCGGACTGCCCTTCGGCCGAGGGTTCGGACAATATGTCTGTTACCAAATCGGAAGTAGAGAGCGCCATGAATCATCGGTGCTGCAGAGCTATTTTACGAGACCCGAAGTTCTCGGACGAGGCATTTAATGCCTTTAGCTCGGGCGACGCATACATCCGAGCTACTCGAGACGGGCTTAGAAAAGCCACGAGGCAATATCTGAAAGATGTGCAGGTAAGTTTTCTTTGTCAAAAAAGGATAGCCATATACCCGTAGCCCCCAAGACTGAAAGCAGTTGGCACAACTGATTTAAGGATTGTTGAACAACCAGGTCCTCGCAGAGAGGAATAGTCTGCTAGCCCAAGAGCTGGAGCAGTGTTGGGCGTAGCTAAAAGCTGCTACCGCTGAACTGGGAGACTTGAAGAAGTCGTCCACTGGTAACGTTCCCCTCCATCGAGGAACAGTAAATGTATACCAACTGTGCTAATACTGCCACTGATCGCATAATAGGGTCGCCTGATCAACTTGAGAAGAAGTTGAAGATCGCCCAAGAGGGAGGAAAAAAGGCAAAGAGGCAACACACCGCAGGCAAGCGTGTGCTGACCCGCGTCAGGGATGAGAAAAACAAGCTACATGATTCCAACACTAAGTTGGGTGAAGAGTTGAAAGATGTGCGGGCCCAGCTAGCCGACTCCGTAAAGGAGAACAAGAAGCTGCGGGGCAGCATGTTCAGTATGTTTCCGAACTTGTTGTTTTTTAGTAGTTCGGAGATAAATGGAACTGATATAGGTATGCTTGCAGGTATATTGACGGGCCGTCCTGAAGAGGAGGTGTCCGGATCAGCAAGTGATCTGCTGCAAAGATTGTCGCAAGTGCACGAGCATGCTCGGCTGGCCATGCGGAGTGTTGCCAAGGCCTTATGGACATCCGCCTCCCCTCCGGGAAGTATGGAGGAGCTTGTAGAGCTGTTCAAGGCAGCACGACAGCATATCCGGCTATGGAAGATATCAGCCTGCCGAGAGGGTGCGCGGGAAGCCTGGGCCATAGTGAAAACGCGATATACCAAGCTGGACCCGGATCACATGGCCAGGGTCGGACCACTAGGGTCAGATGGGGAAGAAATTCCCGTTAGTTTAGTATATGACCAAGTAGAGGTGGCCGCAAAATATTCCCAACAGGATTGTAAGCTAGACTGCCTGTTGGATGGTATAGAGGAGGAAGTGTTTGAGTCCAAGTGACTATGTACTTTCCCCACCATGTGAAATTCTAGCTAAATTGTATATCATTTGTCATGGCAGACCTTTTCGCTTCAACCTCCGGACCCGAAGGTGCGGAGTGTTTCCGAATACCGATACGGCCGAACAGGTCGGGGTATGCGTGGAAAACTAAGTGTAGGGGTCATAGTTGCTTGAACAGACAAGTTGTATCCGACTAGTTATGTTATATTACATTGAGATTGTAAGAAACATCTTCTAGGGAGAATAGTTTCGTTAAGGGTTCCTTTCCCTGGGTGTGCATGCATTAGTAGACATGTCTGAATTGTGATGTAAAAATCACAGTGTGTATAGCTTCTGGGGGTTCACAATAGAGTGAGTACAAAGAATATTTTTCATCCACCGACCAAATATTCCCTTAAGAACGCTAGCTTTCGGCTTCACCCAGTCTGAGGTACACATCCGGATGACCCGGTAGTACAATCGCAGAGGTGCTCCCTTTACCACCTAGCTGAACAATCGGGAACGTAGGGGTAAGCACAGGAGCCAGGCAACCCAGCTTGGCCAAAACTTAAGTCATATCGATGCATATAATGGTGAAGAAAAGACACACGGGAAAAACACATATGTATGATGAGCTTGACGCTCGGCAAATAATGTTAAGAAGCTTCTGTTCAAGAAGCCCCCAGGTATAGTGGACGTACATATGTAAAGATGTGTACGTCCGCGGTGTTCGGTCGAGCCGAATGAGAGTTTTAAAGTGAGAAAAAAAGAATTGTGTAAAAGGGAGAAAAAGTAGTGGAAACTATAGGGGAGAAGGAGACTAACAAAGAGTTTGGCGCTTAGGCATAGAACCTTCGGAGTCTGGCCGCGTTCCAGGGGTTCGGCTCTAGGCGATTGTCTGATGCGTCACGAAGACGGTACGCTCCTCCGGTAAGAACTTCGTCAATTATGAAGGGACCCTCCCATTTGGGCTTGAGTTTGTCTTTTTTCTTCTCCGGCAAGCGTAGAACGAGTTCGCCAACATTGTAAGTCTTGGCCCGTACTTCTCTTCTTTGATATCTTCGAGCCTGCTGCTGATAAAATGCTGAACGGGCTTTGGTGATGTCGTGCTCCTCCTCCAGGGCATCTAAGCCGTCCTGCCGATCCAACTCGGCCTCTTTCTCTTCGTACATATGCACTCGAGGTGAGTCATGTATAATATCGCAGGGCAATACAACCTCTACACCGTACACCATGAAGAAAGGTGTGTATCCGGTAGTACGGTTGGGCGTGGTCCGCAGCCCCCAGAGTACGGAGTCAATCTCGTTGACCCAGTGTTTGTCTGATTCTTTCAAAGACCGCACTAGCCTGGGTTTGATGCCGCTCATAATAAGACCATTAGCTCGCTCGACTTGACCATTTGTTTGCGGGTGGTAGACAGAGGCGTAATTGAGCTTAATGCCCAGATTAGCACACCAGGTTTTTACCTCATCAGCTGTGAAATTGGAACCGTTATCAGTGATGATGCTGTGCGGTACACCATAACGGTGCACCACATCGGATATAAATGCGATCACCGGTCCGGACTCGGCCATTTTAACTGGTCTAGCCTCTATCCACTTGGTGAATTTGTCCACCATGACCAGCAGATATTTTTTCTTATGGCTTCCCCCTTTAAGGGGTCCAACCATGTCCAAGCCCCAGACCGCAAAGGGCCATGTAATGGGGATTGTTTGTAGGGAGGTTGGGGGCATATGGCTTTGGTTGGCGAAGAGTTGGCATCCAAGAAGCGCTGGATGAGGTCCTGTGCGTCTGCCCGGGCCGTAGGCCAATAAAATCCTGTCCGGAAGGCCTTGCTGACAAGTGCTCGGGCTGCGGCGTGGTGCCCACCGAGACCGGCGTGAATTTCTGCCAAGAGTTGCCGCCCCTCCTCCTCGAAGATACACCTTTGAAGGACTACGGTAGTGCTTTTCTTGTAGAGCTCTCCCTCGTGAACTTTATAGGCCTTCGAACGCCGGACGATGCGGCGAGCCTCGTTCTGATCTTCTGGGAGCTCCTTCCTATTAACGTAGGCCAAGAATGGTTCGGTCCACGGGGCAATTACTGGCATGATAAGGTGGGCCGATGGTATTATTTTGGTGGCTGAGCCTCCGATGATATCGGCGTGTTCGCTATCTGTGTTTGTGTTCGGAACGGGACTGTCGTTGCTGTCTCCCCCTTGCCACACCACGGATGGCTTAAAGAGCCTTTCGAGGAAGATGTTAGGTGGGACGGGGTCGCGCTTAGCGCCGATGCAAGCAAGGACGTCTGCCGCCTGATTGCTTTCATGGGCGACGTGATGAAATTCGAGCCCCTCGAACCGAGCCGACATCTTCAAGACGGCATTGCGATAAGCTGCCATCTTTGGATCTTTGGCATCAAAGTCTCCATTAAATTGGGATATTGCGAGGTTCGAGTCCCCGCGCACCTCCAGGCGTTGTATGTCCATTGATACGGCCATCTGAAGGCCATGTAGCAAGGCCTCGTATTCGGCTGCGTTGTTGGAGTCTGTGTATAATATTTGGAGTACGTACTGGACGATATTTCCTGTGGGGGACGTTAATACGATGCCCGCCCCTAGCCCTGCCAACATTTTGGAGCCGTCAAAATGCATAACCCAGTTGGAATATGCGATGTACTCTTTAGGGAGTTCGGCTTCTGTCCATTCGGCGACGAAGTCAGCCAGTACCTGAGATTTGATGGCTCGGCGTGGTTTGTACGTGATGTCGAATGGCAGGAGCTCAATGGCCCATTTGGCAATCCGGCCCGTTGCATCCCGGTTGTTGATTATATCATTGAGGGGCACTTTGGAAGCCACCGTGATCGGACACTCCTGAAAGTAGTGTCGCAATTTTCGAGATGCCATGAAGACTGCATATGCTATCTTTTGATAGTGAGGGTACCGAGATTTGCATGGTGTGAGGACGGTGGATACGTAGTATACCGGCTTTTGGAGCAGAAATTTGTGTCCGTCCTGTTCTCGTTCGATGACGAGTACGGTGCTCACCACCTGGTGTGTTGCCGATATATATATATATATATATATATATATATATATATATATATATATATATATATATATATATATATATAGGAGCATTGGTTCGCCGACGTTTGGCGCGGCCAGGATTGGGTTGCTTGCTAAAAGGGATTTTATTTCCTCCAGTCCGGCTGTCGATGCGTCTGTCCATTCGAAGTTATCGGTGCGCCGCAGAAGGCGATAAAGGGGCAGTGCCTTTTCCCCCAACCTGGAGATAAAGCGGCTTAAAGCTGCCACGCACCCGGTGAGTTTTTGGACCTGTTTGAGTTCGGTTGGCGTGGCCAACTGTGACAGAGCTCGGATTTTGGCTGGATTTGCTTCAATTCCTCTGTTGGAAATGATGAAGCAAAGTAGTTTACCAGCGGGGACGCCGAAGACGCATTTTTCGGGGTTAAGCTTGATGTCGTATGCGCGGAGGTTGTCGAATGTTAGACGCAAGTCGTCTATTAGTGTTTCGACGTGTCTAGTTTTGATGACGGCGTCGTCCACGTAGGCCTCCACTGTCTTGTCGATCTGTTTCTCGAGGCATGTTTGGATCATGCGCTGGTAGGTGGCGCCGGCGTTCTTGAGCCCGAAAGGCATGGTGTTGAAGCAAAATGGCCCGTATGGTGTAATGAATGCTGTTGCAGCTTGATCGGACTCCTTCATTTTGATTTGGTGGCATCCGGAATATGCATTGAGGAAACATAGCGAGTCGTGTCCTGCGTTAGCATCAATGATTAGATCAATGCGAGGAAGGGGGAAGGGATCTTTAGGGCAAGCCTTGTTAAGGTCTTTGAAATCGACGCATAGGCGCCAGGATTTATCCTTCTTTGGTACCATTACCAAGTTTGCCAACCAGTCCGGATGTTTAATATCTTTGATGAATCCGGCCCCGATGAGTTTGGCTAGCTCCTCTCCCATAGCTTGTCGTTTGGGTTTGGAAAAGCGCCGCAGGGTTTGTTTGATCGGCTTATATCCCTTTAGTATGTTGAGGCTGTGTTCGGCCAACTCACGTGGGATTCCTGGCATATCGGATGGGTGCCAGGCGAATATATCCCAGTTTTCACGCAGGAAGTCTCGCAGTGCTGCGTCTACTGAGGAGCTGAGTTGCGCTCCGATAGAGGCTGTCTTCTTCGGGTTTGTTGGATGGACCTGAAATTTGACCGTTTCTTCTGCTGGCTTGAAGGAGGTAGATTTGGGCCGTTTGTCCAGGATAACATCGTCTCTGTCCACAGTGGAGCGTAGTGCGGTTAGTTCTTCAGCCGTAAGGGCCTCAGATAATGCCTCGAGGGCCAAGGATGCAGTTTTGTTCTCGGCACGGAGTGCTATATCCGGATCGCTGACGAGGGTGATTATTCCATTAGGCCCGGGCATTTTTAGCTTCATATACTCATAATGGGGTATGGCTTGAAAGCGCATGAAGGCCTCTCGCCCTAACAGGGCGTTGTATCCGCTGTTGAAAGGAGCCACCTGGAAGGTTATTTCTTTGGATCAATAATTCTCCGGCGTGCCAAATACCACATCGAGTGTAATTTTTTCCGCACACCGCGCTTCCCGACTGGGAATGATACCTCGAAAGGTCGTGCTGCTTTTCTCGATGCAGCTCCTGTCTATTTCCATCTCGTGGAGCGTGTCCTCGTAGATGAGGTTTAGTCCGCTGCCGCCGTCCATGAGGACCTTTGTAAGTCGAAAACCGTCCACGATGGGACTGAGGACTAATGCAGCTAGCGCTCGGACTGTTCTGTATTTGGGTTCGTCACTGGCGTTAAAGGTTATGGTCGTGTCGTTCTAGAGGTCAATTGTGGCGACCTGGCAAACTTCGGCGAGATCGCGCAGTGCCCTTTTACGCTTATTGTTTGAAGCGAATGTCTCGAAGACTGTCAATACACTAGTGTCGTCGTTTGCTGGAGGGTGCTGTTCTGGGGTATCCTTGATAAGGATGTCTTCGCCGCTCTTGGCTACCTGCCGAAGTATCCAACATGCTCTAAGGCTATGGGTTGCCGCGGTATCCGGCGTCGTGTGTATTTTGCACGGGCCATTAAGCCATCCCTCCAGAACGGTGCCGTGCCATATAGCGGCTTTGTGCTTTTTGTCTGTTGGACTGGGCGTGCCCCGAGGGTACGCCCTTTTTGCATGTAGGGGAAGTTGGGTTGGGGCTGGTGGTTCCCAGCGAGCTGCCCGAGTTTCCCAGGCGCTTTCCATCGTGCAGTATTTTTGTACGATGGTTGCTAAGTCAGCAAATTTTAGTATGCGGCGGTGATTGCGTTGAGGATTCCTTCATCCGCGAAATTTTTGCAGAACGCTGATATTGCGTCCTCGTCACGGCAATCTTTTACCTTGTCCTTGACAAGGAGGAATCTGGCCCAGAAGTGGTGGACCTTTTCCTGAGACTGCTGTTTTATGCTCATGAGAGCCTCTGTGTCCGGGTGGGTGGGTGGAACGAAATCCGAACCCTGACCTGATTTTGGATCCGGAGTTTGAAGATCTACCGGCCCTGGCAGTTCGGGTTCCGGGATATCGACTGATTTTTTAGGCGCATCGTCCAACTCCATGTTCGGGGGACGGGACATGCCTTTCTGCCGGAGAATATCCGGCCCTTCAAGATCGGAGATCCGGACATAGTTCGTCTTCAATATAGTAGAAGAGTTGCTCCGCTCCTCGACTACCGCTATCTGGTGGGTGATCGGCGGAGTTTTAATTTCTCTCTGGTCGGGCTTAAGCCCGACCCGATCGTAGTCTGTAGCGACCCCCAAGGCGGCCATGCGATCCAGGAGTTCGTTCAACGACGATAACTCCGTTCGATCCATCCGGGCGGAGTATTCGGGATCAACACGGAGGCGATTTTCCATGACTTGAGAGGTCATCGTCGGCTTAAGGGCCGACCCGGCGGTCATGACGAAGCCGCCCAGCCGGAGGGTTTGGCCTGGGGCCAGGGCTCCTCCGGAGATGATATTATCCTTGAAAACAAGGCGAGCCACCAACCCTCTTGGCGACGGCACAGTGGAACTCTCAATGAAAGCACCAATGTCGGTGTCAAAACCGGCGGATCTCGGGTAGGGGGTCCCGAACTGTGCGTCTAGGATCGATGGTAACAGGAGACAGGGGACACGATGTTTACCCAGGTTCGGGCCCTCTCTATGGAGGTAATACCCTACTTCCTGCTTGATTGATCTTGATGAATATGAGTGTTACAAGAGTTGATCTACCACGAGATCGTAATGGTTAAACCCTAGAGGCCTAGCCTATGTGTATATGGTAATGAATATATGCTTTCCGGACTAACCCCTCCGGTTTATATAGACATCGGGGGGGATCTAGGGTTTACATGGAGTCGGTTACATAAGAAGGAATCTTCATAGTTGGTCGCCAAGCTTGCCCTCCACGCCAAGTAGAGTCCAATCCGGACACGGTGCAGTCTTCGGCCTTCATGTCTTCACAGCCCATCAGTCCGGCCCATGGATAACAGGCCGGACGCCCGAGGACCCCTTAGTCCAGGACTCCCTCACCTGTGGAGGGCCGGATGAACAGGACCACCCCGTGGAGGGCTAGATGAACAATATGAAGGAAATATGCCCTAGAGGCAATAATAAAGTTATTATTTATTTTCTTATATCATGATAAATGTTTATTATTCATGCTAGAATTGTATTAACCGGAAACATGATACATGTGTGAATACATAGACAAACAGAGTGTCACTAGTATGCCTCTACTTGACTAGCTCGTTGATCAAAGATGGTTATGTTTCCTAGCCATAGACATGAGTTGTCATTTGATTAACGGGATCACATCATTAGAGAATGATGTGATTGACTTGACCCATTCCGTTAGCTTAGCACTCGATCGTTTAGTATGTTGCTATTGCTTTCTTCATGACTTATACATGTTCCTATGACTATGAGATTATGCAACTCCCGTTTACCGGAGGAACACTTTGTGTGCTACCAAACGTCACAACGTAACTGGGTGATTATAAAGGTGCTCTACAGGTGTCTCCGAAGGTACTTGTTGGGTTGGCGTATTTCCAGATTGGGATTTGTCACTCCGATTGTCGAAGAGGTATCTCTGGGCCCTCTCGGTAATGCACATCACTTAAGCCTTGCAAGCATTGCAACTAATGAGTTTGTTGCGAGATGATGTATTACTGAGCGAGTAAAGAGACTTGCCGGTAACGAGATTGAACTAGGTATTAAGATACCGACGATCGAATCTCGGGCAAGTAACATACCGATGACAAAGGGAACAACGTATGTTGTTATGCGGTTTGACCGATAAAGATCTTCGTAGAATATGTGGGAGCCAATATGGGCATCCAGGTCCCGCTATTGGTTATTGACCGGAGACGTGTCTCGGTCATGTCTACATAGTTCTCGAACCCGTAGGGTCCGCACGCTTAACGTTACGATGATAGTTTTATTATGAGTTTATGAGTTTTGATGTACCGAAGGAGTTCGGAGTCCCGGATGAGATCGGTGACATGACGAGGAGTCTCGAAATGGTCGAGACGTAAAGATCGATATATTGGACGACTATATTCGGACATCGGAAAGGTTCCGAGTGATTCGGGTATTTTTCGGAGTACCGGAGAGTTACGGGAATTCGTATTGGGCCTTAATGGGCCATACGGGAAAGGAGAGAAAGGCCCAAAAGGGTGGCCGCACCCCTCCCCATGGACTAGTCCGAATTGGACTAGGGAAGGGGGGGCGCCCCCTTCCTTCCTTCTCCTTCTCCCTTCCCTTCTCCTACTCCAACAAGGAAAGGAGTCCTACTCCCGGTGGGAGTAGGACTCCCCCCTTGGCGCGCCCTCCTCCTAGGCCGGCCGCCTCCCCCCTTGCTCCTTTATATACGGGGGCAGGGGGCACCCCAAAGACACAACAATTGATCTATTGATCTCTTAGCCGTGTGCGGTGCCCCCCTCCACCATATTACACCTGGATAATATCATAGCGGTGCTTAGGCGAAGCCCTGCATCGGTAGAACATCATCATCGTCACCACGCCGTCGTGCTGACGAAACTCTCCCTCAACATTTGGCTGGATCAGAGTTCGAGGGACGTCATCGAGCTGAACGTGTGCTGAACTCGGAGGTGCCGTGCGTTCGGTACTTGATCGGTCGGATCGTGAAGATGTACGACTACATCAACCGTGTTGTGTTAACGCTTCCGCTTTCGGTCTACGAGGGTACGTGGACAACACTCTCCCCTCTCGTTGCTATGCATCACCATGATCTTGCGTGTGCGTAGATTTTTTTTGAAATTACTACGTTCCCCAACAGTGGTATCAGAGCCTGGTTTATGCGTAGATGTCATATGCACGAGTAGAACACAAGTGAGTTGTGGGCGATATAAGTCATACTGCTTACCAACATGTCATACTTTGGTTCGGCGGTATTGTTGGATGAAGCGGCCCGAACCGACATTACGCGTACGCTTACGCGAGACTGGTTCTTCCGACGTGCTTTGCACAGAGGTGGCTGGCGGGTGTCAGTTTCTCTAACTTTAGTTGAACCGAGTGTGGCTACGCCCGGTCCTTGCGAAGGTTAAAACAGCACCAACTTGACAAACTATCGTTGTGGTTTTGATGCGTAGGTAAGAACGGTTCTTGCTAAGCCCGTAGCAGCCACGTAAAACTTGCAACAACAAAGTAGAGGACATCTAACTTGTTTTTGCAGGGCATGTTGTGATGTGATTTGGTCAAAGCATGATGCTAAATTTATTGTATGAGATGATCATGTTTTGTAACCGAGTTATCGGCAACTGGCAGGAGCCATATGGTTGTCGCTTTATTGTATGCAATGCAATCGCCCTGTAATGCTTTACTTTATCACTAAGCGGTAGCGATAGTCGTAGAAGCATAATATTGGCGAGACGACAATGATGCTATGATGGAGATCAAGGTGTCGTGCCGGTGACGATGGTGATCATGACGGTGCTTCGGAGATGGAGATCACAAGCACAAGATGATGATGGCCATATCATATCACTTATATTGATTGCATGTGATGTTTATCTTTTATGCATCTTATCTTGCTTTGATTGACGGTAGCATTATAAGATGATCCCTCACTAAATTATCAAAGTATAAGTGTTCTCCCTGAGTATGCACCGTTGCGAAAGTTCTTTGTGCTGAGACACCACGTGATGATCGGGTGTGATAGGCTCTACGTTCAAATACAACGAGTGCAAAACAGTTGCACACGCGGAATACTCAGGTTAAGCTTGACGAGCCTAGCATATAACAGATATGGCCTCGGAACACGGAGACCGAAAGGTAGAGCGTGAATCATATAGTAGATATGATCAACATAGTGATGTTCACCGTTGAAACTACTCCATCTCACGTGATGATCGGACATGGTTTAGTTTATATGGATCACGTGATCACTTAGAGGATTAGAGGGATGTCTATCTAAGTGGGAGTTCTTAAGTAATATGATTAATTGAACTTAAATTTATCATGAACTTAGTCCTGATAGTGTTTTGCAAATTATGTTGTAGATCAATAGCTCGCGTTGTTGCTTCCCTGTGTTTATTTTTGATGTGTTCCTAGAGAAAAATTATGTTGAAAGATGTTAGTAGCAAAGATGCAGATTGGATCCATGATCTGAGGATTATCCTCATTGCTGCACTGAAGAATTATGTCCTTGATGCACCGCTAGGTGACAGACCTATTGCAGGAGCAGATGCAGATGTTATGAACGTTTGGCTAGCTCAATATGATGACTACTTGATAGTTTAGTGCACCATGCTTAACGACTTAGAATCGGGACTTCAAAGACGTTTTGAACGTCATGGACCATATGAGATGTTCCAGGAGTTGAAGTTAATATTTCAAGCAAATACCCAAGTTGAGAGATATGAAGTCTCCAACAAGTTCTATAGCTAAAAGATGGAGGAGAATAGCTCAAGCAGTGAGCATGTGCTCAGATTGTCTGGGTACTACAATCGCTTGAATCAAGTGGGGGTTAATCTTCCAGATAAAATAGTGATTGACAGAATTCTCTAGTCACCATCACCAAGTTAGTAGAACTTCGTGATGAACTATAGTATGCAAGGGATGAAGAAAGTAATTCCCGAGCTCTTCGTGATGCTGAAATCGACGAAGGTAGAAATCAAGAAAAACATCAAGTGTTGATGGTTGACGAGACCATTAGTTTCAAGAAAAGGGCAAAGGGAAGAAGGGGAACTTCAAGAAGAACGGCAAGCAAGTTGTTGCTCAAGTGAAGAAGCCTAAGTCTGGTCCTAAGCCTGAGACTAAGTGCTTCTACTGCAAAGGGACTGGTCACTGGAAGCGGAACTACCCCAAGTATTTGGTGGATAAGAAGGATGGCAAAGTGAACAAAGGTATATTGGATATACATGTTATTGATGTGTACTTTACTAGTGTTTATAGCAACCCCTCGGTATTTGATACTGGCTCAGTTGCTAAAGAGTAGTAACTCGAAACGGGAGTTGCATAATGAACAGAAACTAGTTAAGGATGAAGTGACGATGTGTATTGGAAGTGGTTCCAAGATTGATATGATCATCATCGCACACTCCCTATAATTTCGGGATTAGTGTTGAACCTAAATAAGTGTTATTTGGTGTTTGCGTTGAGCATGAATATGATTTGATCATGTTTATTGCAATACGGTTATTCATTTAAGTTAGAGAATAATTGTTGTTCTGTTTACATGAATAAAACCTTATATGGTTACACACCCAATGAAAATGGTTCGTTGGATCTCGATCGTAGTGATACACATATTCATAATATTGAAGCCAAACAATGCAAAGTTAATAATGATAGTGCAACTTATTTGTGGCACTGCCGTTTAGGTCATATTGGTGTAAAGCGCATGAAGAAACTCCATGCTGATGGGCTTTGGAATCACTTGATTATGAATCACTTGATGCTTGCGAACCATGCCTTATGGGCAAGATGACTAAGACTCCGTTCTCCGGAACAATGGAGCGAGCAACTGACTTATTGGAAATAATACATACTGATGTATGCGATCTGATGAGTGTTGAGGCTCGCGGCGGGTATCGTTATTTTCTGACCTTCACAGATGATTTGAGCAGATATGGGTATATCTACTTGATGAAACATAAGTCTGAAACATTTGAAAGGTTCAAAGAATTTCAGAGTGAAGTGGAAAATCATCGTGACAAGAAAATAAGGTTTCTACGATCTGATCGCGGAGACAAATATTTGAGTTACGAGTTTGGTCTTCAATTAAAACAATGTGGAATAGTTTCACAAATTCGTGCCACCTGGAACACCACAGCATAATGGTGTGTCCGAACGTCATAACCGTACTTTATTGGATATAGTGCAATCTATGATGTTTCTTACTGATTTACCAATATAGTTTTGGGGTTATGCATTAGAGACAGCTGCATTCACGTAAAAAAAGGGCACCATCTAAATCCGTTTGAGACGACACCATATGAACTGTGGTTTGGCAAGAAACCAAAGTTTTCGTTTCTTAAAGTTTGGGGTTGCGATGCTTCAACATGATAAGCTTGAACCCAAATCGGAGAAATGCGTCTTCATAGGATACCCAAAGTTGATTATTGGGTATATCTTCTATCACAGATCCGAAGGCAAATTCGTTTCTAAGAATGGATCCTTTCTAGAGAAGGAGTTTCTCTCGAAAGAAGTGAGTGGGAGGAAAGTAGAACTTGATGAGGTAACTGTACCTTCCCCCAAATTGGAAAGTAGTTCATCACTGAAATTAGTTCCAGTGATGCTTACACCAATTAGTGAGGAAGTTAATGATGATGATCATGAAGCTTCAGATCAAGTTACTACTGAACCTCGTAGGTCAACCAGAATGAGATCCGCACCAGAGTGGTACGGTAATCCTGTTCTGGAGGTCATGTTACTTGACCATGACGAACCTACGAACTATGAGGAAGCGATGATGAGTCCAGATTCCGCAAAATGGCTTGAGGCCATGAAATCTGAGATGGGATCCATGTATGAGAACAAAGTATGGACTTTCATTGACTTGCCCAATGATCGGCGAGCCATTGAGATTAAATGGATCTTCAAGAGGAAGACGGGCGCTGATAGTAGTGTTACTGTCTACAAAGCTAGAATTGTCGCAAAAGGTTTTCGACAAGTTCAAGGTGTTGACTACGATGAGAGTTTCTCACTCGTATCTATGCTTAAGTCTGTCCGAATCATGTTAGCAATTGCCGCATTTTATGAAATCTGGCAAATGGATAAACAAAACTGCATTCCTTAATGGATTTATTAAAAAAGGAGTTGTATATGATGCAACCAGAAGGTTTTGTCAATCCTAAAGGTGCTAACAAAATATGCAAGCTCCAGCGATCCATCTATGGATCGGTGCAAGCATCTCAGAGTTGGAATATACGCTTTGATAAGTTGATCAAAGCATATAGTTTTATACAGACTTGCGGTGAAGCCTGTATTTACAAGAAAGTGAGTGGGAGCACTACAACATTTATGATAAGTATATGTGAATGACATATTGTTGATCGAAAATAATGTAGAATTATTCTGCAAAGCATAAAGGAGTGTTTGAAAGGAGTTTTTCAAAGAAAGACCTCGGTGAAGCTGCTTACATATTGAGCATCAAGATCTATAGAGATAGATCAAGACGCTTGATAAGTTTTTTCAATGAGTACATACCTTAACAAGATTTTGAAGTGGTTCAAAACGGAACAGTCAAAGAAAGAGTGTCTTGCCTGTGTTACAAGGTGTGAAATTGAGTAAGACTCAAAGCCCGACCACGGCAGAAGATAGAAAGAGAATGAAAGTCATTCCCTATGCCTCAGCCATAGGTTCTATAAAGTATGCCATGCTGTGTACCAGATCTATTGTATACCCTACACTGATTTTGGCAAGGGAGTACAATAGTGATCTAGGAGTAGATCACTGGACAGCGGTCAAAATTATCCTTAATGGAATAAGGATATGTTTCTCGATTATGGAGGTGACAAAAAGGTTCGTCGTAAAGGGTTACGTCCATGCAAGTTTTGACACTGATCCAGATGACTCTAAGTCTCAATCTGGATACATATTGAAAGTGGGAGCAATTAGCTAGAGTAGCTCCGTGCAGAGCATTGTTGACATAGAAATTTGCAAAATACATACGGATCTGAATGTGACAGACCCATAGACTAAACTTCTCTCACAAGCAAAACATGATCACACCTTAGTACTCTTTGGGTGTTAATCACATAGCGATGTGAACTAGATTATTGACTCTAGTAAACCCTTTGGGTATTGGTTACATGACGATGTGAACTATGGGTGTTAATCACATGGTGATGTGAACTATTGGTGTTAAATCACATGGCGATGTGAACTAGATTATTGACTCTAGTGCAAGTGGGAGACTGAAGGAAATATGCCCTAGAGGCAATAATAAAGTTATTATTTATTTCCTTATATCATGATAAATGTTTATTATTCATGCTAGAATTGTATTAACCGGAAACATGATACATGTGTGAATACATAGACAAACAGAGTGTCACTAGTATGCCTCTACTTGACTAGCTCGTTGATCAAAGATGGTTATGTTTCCTAGCCATAGACATGAGTTGTCATTTGATTAACGGGATCACATCATTAGAGAATGATGTGATTGACTTGACCCATTCCGTTAGCTTAGCACTCGATCGTTTAGTATGTTGCTATTGCTGTCTTCATGACTTATACATGTTCCTATGACTATGAGATTATGCAACTCCCGTTTACCGGAGGAACACTTTGTGTGCTACCAAACGTCACAACGTAACTGGGTGATTATAAAGGTGCTCTACAGGTGTCTCCGAAGGTACTTGTTGGGTTGGCGTATTTCCAGATTGGGATTTGTCACTCCGATTGTCGGAGAGGTATCTCTGGGCCCTCTCGGTAATGCACATCACTTAAGCCTTGCAAGCATTGCAACTAATGAGTTTGTTGCGAGATGATGTATTACTGAGCGAGTAAAGAGACTTGCCGGTAACGAGATTGAACTAGGTATTAAGATACCGATGATCGAATCTCGGGCAAGTAACATACCGATGACAAAGGGAACAACGTATGTTGTTATGCGGTTTGACCGATAAAGATCTTCGTAGAATATGTGGGAGCCAATATGGGCATCCAGGTCCCGCTATTGGTTATTGACCGGAGACGTGTCTCGGTCATGTCTACATAGTTCTCGAACCCGTAGGGTCCGCACGCTTAACGTTACGATGACAGTTTTATTATGAGTTTTGATGTACCGAAGGAGTTCGGAATCCCGGATGAGATCGGGGACATGACGAGGAGTCTCGAAATGGTCGAGACGTAAAGATCGATATATTGGATGACTATATTCGGACATCGGAAAGGTTCCGAGAGATTCGGGTATTTTTCGGAGTACCGGAGAGTTACGGGAATTCGTATTGGGCCTTAATGGGCCATACGGGAAAGGAGAGAAAGGCCCCAAAGGGTGGCCGCACCCCTCCCCATGGACTAGTCCGAATTGGACTAGGGAAGGGGGGCGCCCCCTTCCTTCTCCTTCTCCCTTCCCTTCTCCTACTCCAACAAGGAAAGGAGGAGTCCTACTCCCGGTGGGAGTAGGACTCCCCCCTTGGCGCGCCCTCCTCCTAGGCCGGCCGCCTCCCCCCTTGCTCCTTTATATACGGGGGCAGGGGGGCACCCCAAAGACACAACAGTTGATCTATTGATCTCTTAGCCGTGTGCGGTGCCCCCCTCCACCATATTACACCTCGATAATATCGTAGCGGTGCTTAGGCGAAGCCCTGCGTCGGTAGAACATCATCATCGTCACCACGCCGTCGTGCTGACGAAACTCTCCCTCAACACTCGGCTGGATCAGAGGTCGAGGGACGTCATCGAGCTGAACGTGTGCTGAACTCGGAGGTGCCGTGCGTTCGGTACTTGATCGGTCGGATCGTGAAGACGTAAGACTACATCAACCGCGTTGTGTTAACGCTTCCGCTTTCGGTCTACGAGGGTACGTGGACAACACTCTCCCCTCTCGTTGCTATGCATCACCATGATCCTGCGTGTGCGTAGGAAATTTTTGAAATTACTACGTTCCCCAACACAGTAGACGGTGGAGGGCTGGATGAACTGTAGCCCGTGGAGGGGTGGTTGAACAGGAGCCCATGGAGAGGGCTGGTTGAACAGTAGCTGATGGAGAAGCGTGCGGTGGAGGCTGGATGAACAGGAGCCCGTGGATGAACAGTCGCAGGTGGAGGCTGGAGGAGGTCGACGGTGGATGAACAGTAGCCCGTGGAGGCTGGAGGGGGTCGATGGTGGAGATGAACAGTATCACGTGGAGTCCCGTTTTGCGGTACGCCACACCCCTCCCGATGAACAGGACCCCCGTTTCGACCGTAGCGCTCCAACACAAGTCTGTTTCCTTCGTTTTGCGGTACGCCACACCCCTCCTGATCAACATGGCCCCTGTTTCGACCGTAGGAGGTCCGTTTCCTCCGTTTTGCGGTACGCCAGACCCCTCCCGATGAATAGGATCCCGTTTCGACCATGGCCGGTCGAACACAAGGCCATTTCCTTCGTTCTGCGGTACGCCAGGCCTCGTTTCCATCGGCTGTTCCGTCCAAGCCCTCCCGATGAACACGACGACGCATTCCGTTCCGACCCAGCCGGTTGGCTCGCCATGAACACGACGACGACGCTGTTTCTCTGTTCCGACCCAGCCATGTACACGAACCCTGGCCGTACGTATGCGCGACTAGGCGTTTGAGACCCTGCCCGTATGTACGTACGTGGCCGTATTTTCTTTCTTGCACACTGGCCGCTGTACGTACGTGTACATGCTACATGCGCGCCTCTACTACGACACGTGCGCGCCTCTACATCGACCAGTATGTACGTACACATTCGCGACCAGAATGACAACACTACGTACGCTTCGACCAGGTGGGTCCCGACTGTCAGGCACTTCCTTGCCTGCGAAGATGTAGTTGGTGGGTCCCAGCAGTCAGGGGGGCGAATCAATTTTTTTTTGCCCGGACGCACTTCCTTGCGTGTGAAGATGTAGCTGGTGGGTCCCAGCAGTCAGGGGGAAATGTTTTTTTTTTGCGAAATACGGTGGCCCGTCCGATGGGTCCCCGCTGTCGGGTGGAGGAATAATTATTTTGCGTGTAATAAGGAGGCACTTCCTTGCTGCGGCCGTGGACCCAGCTGTCAACCTCTCCACGTACAGTACTCTTCTGATGGAAGTCGTTCCTTGACCACGTCGACCACGACGCACCGAGAGCACCAGGGCGGTGGACGACGGCGAGGCCTAGGAAGGGGACGACGCGGAGCCGGTGAAGACACGACAGTGGATACCCACACGAAGAGGAGTACGAGGGTACACTGGTTCGGCTGCGGTGTGAGGCTGCCGTCGCCGCAGAATAACAGGGGATGTGGGTGAGTGGAGGGATGGCCTGGCCGGCGGTGGGAGTAGTAGGGGGCGGTGAGGCCTCCGCGGTAGCATAGCCGGCCACGAGAGGCAGGAGCAGGCGGCACGACCGGCGCTGCTTTGGGCGGCTGGAGCAAGAAGACCAGAGGTTGAAGAAGCACGACGGCAGTTGGATGGACATCGTACGGTCACTACAGCTAGAATCGTTTATATTGACTAAGTTGACAAAGCCCTTGGTACGCGTCAACTTAGTAGGCCCACGGGTCAGCTTCCGAAACGGTGCGCCCCAGATGTCAGGGGGAGGAATCATTTTTGGGCGGGTGAAGCTAGAATATCCGAGATTGAAGAAGAAGCACGGCATCCGTTGGATGGACATCCAACGGCCACTGCTGCTAAAACCGTGTGTTGACTATAATTTGACAAAGCCTTGCATACGCGTCAACTCTCTTTTTTAGGGGACGCATCAACTTAGTAAGGCCACAAGTGTGTGGCAGAGAACTTATAGCCCATTTGAGATTTGTAAGAATGTGCAGCCAATTTTTGAATTCTAATGGAATTTACTACAGCCCATTTATAGTTTGTTAAAAGTACAGCCCATTTCAACCAACCATTCAAAACAGAATTCAATAAAATTTCCCACATTTTTTATGGGATCCGAAATATTTTTATCCCGAAATTTCTAGTCAGATTAAATACAATTTCAATATAAATTTATATTACGTAAAAATCCAACGAAACATTGCACTCGCAACAATTAATGAAATTAAAATTTTCAATATCCAAAAATAATATTTTATAAAGTAATTACGTGTTTGGTGCATTTTTTATAGTTACTGCCCAGTTTTAATAATTACATCTCATTTATTATTTCTTAAAGCCCATTTTCTTGTTAAGCCTAATGCATCCCTCCTAGGAAAGATTTGTAGCCCAGCGGGGCGGAGAATAACAACTTGACCTTGCCTGGGTATTCCTAAAAAAAGTATAGTTGGGCTAGCCATTTTTAGCTTGAAAAAAATTAATATCTGGGCTGGATATCTGGCTTGGGCTAGACGGGCCACAGCCCGCCCAGTTAATAGCTGCAGCGATGTTTTTGTTGTTGTTCAGAGGAGAAAAATTAATATCTGGAATAAACATCGCTCAAGAAAAACTCTGCAGTGCTCACACCTCAAAAACACAAATACTGCTCGAGCTGCTTGGTCCCAGCTGTCGGCCGCTTCTTGTGCAATTCTCTTGTTTATTGACTACATAGGTTGACAATGGTGTGGGACTGTGATGTCAGGAAACCAGGAGGAAGCAAATTTTTTTTTGTAGTTTTATATACTAATAAGGAGGCACTTGCGTACGTGCGGCTATGGCCCTTGTGGGTCCCCACTATCATCCTCTCCAAGTAAAGTCATCTCCTCATCCTCATGTCCGTTGACCATGTTGACAATGCGAGACGGCAGCGCCACGGCGAGCGCAACAACTCGAAGGACGACGGAGAGGGCCTCGCGGGCCCTACGGATGGTCTGATACAGCGCCCGCTGCTCATTCGGGAAGCCAGGATCATAGGGCCACATGTCCGCGACGGCATTGTCGTTCGCTTGTTCACCGGTGCTCGTTGAGGAGACGGAGATTGCAGCACAGGTCCTCCTACGCTGGTAGCTCTTCCGCCATTAGGGCGTCGAAGTGCGCCGCACCTGCTCTATGGTGAACACGGCATGAACCAGCTTGGATAGTGGTGCCGACTCCTGGTGGGAAGCTACGTCCATCGTCTGATTGTCGTCGCTCAGCTCGGCGAGGTAGCTGGTGTGCCAGCATGTCCGGCCTCTGGACCGACCCGCTGCCAAGCACGAGTCTGATTGCCCTGGCCCATCCAAACCGCCTCCCTCGCCCGCGCGCGCTTTCCGCCCGAAACAGTCAGCGCCGCCCGCCCCGCTTCCCGGTGCATGCGATTGCTCCGCCTTCAAACGACACAAGTGCCGTCCGTCCGTCCTTCTGTCACCCACATTAATGATACGCGGTTGTCGAGGCAGCTACTCCGGCGCCACACGTCCGTCCCTCCGCCGCCCACCATTGCTATATAAACTGTTGCGCCGGCCATAACCGCAGTCATCCGCATCCGTTCCTATTCTCCTGTCCACACTACTACTGCCCACCATGGCTTCCTCACGCTCCAGCACTCTTCGGGACGGGCGGACGACAGACCACAAGGAGATGGTAGCCATTGCTGCCGACTGGCTGGCCGGCAGGCAGGCGGAGGACGACGACGTCCCAATGGAGAACATGGTAGTCGACGATCCGGCGGCAACCCCCTCCTCCGCGCCATCCTCGCCGGTGCATTGCACCATGACCATCGGCGAGGCCCGTGCCCAATATATGGACACGGTGAGGCAGAAGCGTGAGGAGCAGTTCCGGGAGGCGTAGGCTGACGCCACCTACAACCACCATCTCCTCCAGGAGCACCTGCAGGAGGAGGAGCAGATCACCGCGGAGCGGGCGGAGCAGGAGGTGCTGCTCGACTCGTACCGCTCCGCCCGCGAGGGCCGCCTCAAGCGCTGGCGGTACCGCATGCGGGTGGCGGAGGCTGCGGCCGCCTACAAAGAGGGCGATGAAGCGGGTGAGGCGCTGTTTGGCGAGATCGAGGACGAGGCAGAGGACAATGCCGGCTCCGACGAGTCCCCGCTTCGCTGGCGTCGACGAGGCCCTGCTCCGCTGGCGTCGACGAGGCCCTGCTCCGCCGAGGCCCCGCGGCGCCAACAACGAGGCAGAGGACATTGCCGGCTCCGCCGAGGCCCCACCCTGCCGGCAATGAGGGGGAGGATTTCCCCCGCTCCGCCGAGGCGCCGCCCGCCGGCAACGAGACAGAGGACATCGCCGGCTCCGCCCCGCTGCCAACGAGGCCGCGCCAGTTTTGTCTGCAGTCAAAGTATCTCTACTTTGACCAATCTTATAGAAAAAAATATGCACTTTCACAATGTGCAAAGTAAAAAGGAACAGAAGGAGTACAAAGAGTTTGAGCAGCTTTTTAGCATTCCTGTACATTGCAATCACAGCGATTCACATGTCATAGAGAACATTCAAAACAATCGATGATTATGCATCTCAGCAATTCACATGTCAGAGCCAATATTTACTTTACAACTAAAGAATAAAGAAAAAATGGATCGACGCTGCTGACAGCAAAGGGCGTCCCATTTGAAAATATCAAACGCATGTCTTCTTGCTAAAATCAATGAGCAAAATTTGACAAGGTTTTCCCATTCCAAAAATATCAAATGCCTACGATTGTGGAATGGGCAGGGTTGCCATCAGTTCGGACATTGACATGGCACCTCGTGCTAAATAAATCAGCTGTTCTTTTTGTGCAGTTCCACCAAAATCAACCAAATTCGCGCGTAGCTTGTATGATTTCGCCCTTATATGTTGCAACGCCTTGAACTTATCGGCACCTCCTTTCTTGTGGTGGAAATGAATGATTCGATGAACATTTTATGCAGTTCCCATTGAAATCAAGATGAGCACCCCTGTTTGCACAAATACAAAAAAGTGATTAGTATAAAGCAAACTGTACTATGAATTGACAGTTTAAATAGGCACCTACATGGTCCATGTAGAGCACACTTTTAGAAAAATGGAACTCACCGGAAAGAATCCTAGAACAACATTGTACTCGCGCATCACAGCAAGAAAATGGAGATTTGTCAGTCCTTCTGAGCTGAAGTTAGTTTGGTCTTGTGGGGGGGGGGGGGTAATGTAACCATCCTTCAACTGCTCCTTCTGATGAGAAGATAGACAGGGCTTCTTCATCCTGGCATAATCGGAACTAGTCACTTCACGTACTCCATATTCTTCTTCAGAGGAGGATGATCCTGTTGTGCAAAGACAAGAGGATAACTAAATGCTAGCATCCCTGTTTGCTCAAAAAAGTAAAGGAAATATTTAAAATAGCACAGATGAAGCACTTCTCAAGGACAATACCACTTTTTGATGACAGTATCTAAACAGTAGCACAACACCAATAGAGATGACAAAGCTCAATCATATGGATGAAATCAGTGGGCGAGTACCAACCTTTGTCAGGAGGCTTATTGTGTAGAGCATACAGATGAAGCACTTCTTCGGAACCATCTGTTGCTATCTACTGTGGTGGCCATGCTTACTATATACTCCTCGATTAGATTAATGTTTCCAACATCTTCTTGTGCAGTTCCACTAAAATATATGGTATCTTCAAAGAAGATCCCTGTTTGCACAAGTAGAGATAATTACGTATTACATTAAGAGTGGCATCAAATCAGTGGCAAAACAATTTCTCGTTCCAGCCATAGCAATAAATTAAGATGCAAAACTATATCATTACTTGTGTCATCACAGTTCCAGTGCTTCATTACAGCACCAGGAGTTGATTTTTGTTTTTTCTTCCGCTTGTTCTTCCCCTTCATCACTTGGTTCAATAACAGACAAGCTTCTCCTTCAATGTAAGATTTGGCATGTCAATTAGGTTGCACAAGTATAGCACTAAACAATGACATTAATTTTCTGATGAAAGTGGCAAAATATAGGCCAACAGTTGTGAAATATCCTTATCTTACCTCAGTGGGATATTGCGGTGCACATACAGATTGGAAGTCTTGTCTCCATTTGTGCAGATCACTAAAATCAAGCAACATTACCGTACAAGTAGCACAACATATGAAAGCACACTGCATAATCATGTGAAAGAAGGCTAGTACTGACCTCTCATGACGCGGAATTCAAACAACTCACAAGAAGAAGACCTGAACCAAATTTGCCAACACGGATAGGAAGTAAGATCTCCTCTTGTGCAGTTCCACTAAGATCAAGCAATCAAGCAACGTTGTCGGTGTGACATTTTGGTTGAACTGCACAAAACACTCTTAAAACAAAAGTGTTTTGTGCAGTGCAACAAAAGGTCACAATGGCAACAAGGTGAAGTAGATAACCCTGTTTACAAAGAGGTGCAAAAAAACTAGTGGTCAATAACGATGGATGACACAGAAGCCAACAAAAAGAAGCATCTACCTTATCTAAATGGGAAACAAAGCAAGAAAATAGAATTTCTCAAACGGTGGCATTGATTAATATTAACAGAGAGATTATATTAACAATAAAATTCGTTAAACATGTAATTTGCTTTTAACTGTGGCATTGCATCAATTTTCCAGCGGCATTATTAGAGGGTGTTTGTTTACAGGGACATTTTGGTGGAGGGACTAAAAAAACTCCATGTCAGTCCCATCTAAGCCAAACAGGAGGGACTTTTAGGGACTAAAAGTGGGCATTTAGGACTAAAGAAAGAAGACCCCGAGGGAGAGTCTTTTTGGGACTTTTTCCAACAGTTGCCCCTGCCATGCATCGCACCTTGTCTCTATTAGTTCATTACTAGGGGTAACATGGCCTTTTAGCATGTCATTTAATAACCTCTGGTCCATGTTTAGTCCCTGGAACCAAGCAGGTAGGGACTAGGGAGTTTTTAACCAAACAGGGCCTTAGATTAACAACAACTAAAGAGTTGCACGGGACAATGGACGCACCAGCACCATGTGCATCTACCGATGTACTGGGGTGATGCACAGTCTGTTGCAACAAAGAACAAACAACCAAGGAGCATATTTGTGTTTGTCCCAGTTTTGTTATCTTTAGACACCTTTCCCTATGTGAGCGCAGCAAATCTAGTCATGCTCAAACTCTACAGCCTTATCCCCCAAAACAAAATATCAGTTCGTTACAGATGTGCGTACTGCGTTTGTCATTGCTTTCCCTTTTCGACTAACGTAGGTGTTGGATAGCCAGTCTGTACTAGTATTTTCCCCACTTCCTTTCCTCTGTGAACCACGTCCTAGATTTATGCTATACAACTATCCCCACTACTTTCCCCCATTCCTGTCCTCTTTGAACCACGTCTTAGATTCATGCGATACAACTTTCCCCATTACTTTCCCCCTTCCTTTCCTTTTTGAACCACGTCCTAGATTCATGCTATACAACTTTTCCCATTACTTTCCCCCATTCCTTTCCTCTTTGAACCACGTCCTAGATTCATGGTATACAACTTTCCCCACTACTTTCCTATTTGATCCAACACCTAGATTTGAGTGCAGAAGTGGAAAAAGCCCACATGCAGCTAGAGCAATGCATGTGGAATAAGTAAATTTTACCTTAAGGTTCTTGGGGTGTGGTTCGGTGGGCGACCGGAGGCCGTTCGACCCACACTATGTACGGCGGCGAAGAAGAAGGGGTTGGAGGCCCTCCCGCGCCACCGTTGGGTGAAAGTGAACAGCTGCGCCGGTAGTGGATTCCCTTCCTCGCCGACGGCGACATCGTTAAGCCTCCTTCCCTTCCCGGCGGACGGATCCTGCCGGCTCTTTGACCAGCAGTGAGGGGAGAGAGAGAGGCCAACGAAGTCTTATTTAGATCTAGAGAGGGTGAGAGAGTGTGAAGAGAGCAACTACAAGCAGACCAGCAGTCAGGGGAGAGAGAGAGGCCAACAAAGTCTTGTTTAGATCTGGAGAGGGTGAGAGAGTGCGAAGAGAGCAACTACAAGCGCTGAGGCTCCAGCGTGCACATATATACTGGAGAGAGTGTGAAGAGTGCAAATCCTAGAAAACAAGCGCCGAGGTTGCAGCTTATACGTGATGAGGTGATTATACAGCACTACAAGATCGTACAGCTCCATATCCATCCATTTTGACCAGTCAAAGAATCCTCCTGGCACGAATTATGCTCAAGTGTAGTTATCGAACCCGAGACCTCAAGTTTGATGAGCGAACAGGCTAACCAGCTACACAACCCTCCCGTTATGTTCAACAAGAGGAAAATAACCTTTTATACATTCCTGCATTCGTGTGACAAGCATGCAGTGTTTTTTGTGTGTGTGGGAGTCATTGGGATTTAAATCATAATCGTGTCATGTGGCTTTGGTGGTAAGACTATCCACAGTGGTGCAGAAATAATGCAGCCTTAGTCACCTTACCTCTCTCCACGTAGTACGTTGGGTCCCACCAGTCAGAGGGTGAAACAAAAAAATTAATAAGAAAAATTAAAAGCGCCAGCGGTGTATCTTACCTCACACATCTCGCTACTGCTCGGGAACACTGTCCAATTGATCCCTCTGTTCGCTCACATACTATTTTAAGTGAATCCTTATTATAACATGCACACAATTTTGGGCACTTGTATTCGACCTAACTCAGTGTGCCACCGTATCTCGTACGACTCCCTCCGTCTAGGTGTAATAAGTCACGTTAGAAGGTGCAGCGGGACCAAGGTGCAAGAAGATTGGAGGAGAAGGAGAAACTTGACCGGTCATTCCTCCAATCAAAGCCCTGATTTCTGTCTCTAAACGCAACAATTAATCCAAACAACTAAGAGATGTTGTTTTAGCTACCATGCAGGGCCACGTACTAACTCGCATGCAAGCCGACTTTGATTTCTTGACTGATCAACGCGTAGTTGCGCTCCATGCATTGGGTTTCCGGGGGAGATAACACGGCAGAGTAAGGAGCGTTTGGTTACATTGCTTAGGCTGGTCATAGTGGTGAGTAACTTGGACTAGTAACATGCATATGTTACTAGTCTATGTTACTACTACGCGAAGTTTGCCGTCGGAAGCGAGCCGATCTGGCTCTCCTGAACTAGCAAGGTTTTTCTAGCCCACCCAAGCTAGCTGGCCCACAAAAGCTAACATATTTTAACAGTTCCAAACGCCTAAACTTGCTCGGCTATGCTATAAGCTGTTCTTGCTAAGGATCCAAACGCTCCCTAAGTAACAATGCTCGCTAGCAACGAGGCCAGGAAGGGATTGAGATGCGAAGTTAATGGACGATGCCTAAACATTTTGGGAATATCTGATTTCCGTAGGATGAGTTAACACCTAGGTTTGATGGAATATTCGTCACCTCTTCTCTTCTTGTACGTACTCCATTTGTATCTCACTTCCTGTGGCTTCGCACTCGCACGATTTTCCTATTCTATGAACATGTGTGTGCGTGTGCATGTGCGTGTGTGTGTTTAACAGCATGTGTGTGTTAGAGAGAGCGACAGATCGACCTACTCCTACAGAGAGATGGTGTGTAGTGTATGATTTTAGACGCGAGAGTCGGTGCATCCTCTCATTTCCGCGCGTCCGGTAGGGACAGGCGGACAGCTGCCACGCCTGCTCCTGACCAGCCTGGCCCACCCAAAGCCCCTCCATCGCCCGCGCGCGCTTCCCGCCCGAAACGGTCAGCGCCGCTCCAAAGAATCGGTGCCGCATTCATGCCCGGGCAGAGCGGACACGACCTCTCACTGGCGCCTGCGTTGAAGGGAGAAGCGGATTCAAGAGTGATGGTTGCTTTGTCCGTCCAACTTACTGCTTGGTCTATGTGATTTGATGGCTCATTGGTCATTATTACTGAGGTGGTAGGACTGCTGGATGTCCCACGCTTTCGGCGAAAGGAGGTACTACTAGATTACAATTTTCTCCATTCTTACGGCGGAGGAGTGCAAGAGCAGTGAAAACACGCAGGCTCAGTGATTACATGGCCCACCTCACACTATTAGCATATTTTCTGGACACCGTGCGACACCTAACTCTCTACATAGTACTCCCTCCGTTCCTAAATATAAGTCTTTGTAGAGATTCCACTAGGTGGACTACATACGGAACAAAATGAATGAATCTACACTTAAAATGCATCTATATACATCTGTATGTGGTTCATGGTGAAATCTCTACAAACACTTATATTTAGGAACGGAGGAAGTACTTGTATAGTACGCACTGTAATTTATCAGCGAGATAGTACAATGCTAAGAAGCTTGCAGCTTCTGTTACATGTATCTTGCGTCCAAGGTTGCCCGTTGCAACATTTCATCAAATACAAAGGAGACTAACATGCATGCTATTGCATCTCAATGATTGACAGATCATAGCAAATATGTACTCCCTCTGTTCCAAAATAAGTGTCTCAACTTTATGCTACATACGGAGCAAAATGAGTGAATCTACACTCTAAAATACGTCTATATACATCAGTGTTTGGATATGTACTAGTAGTTCATATTGAAATCTACTAAAGGACATATATATTCCAAACAATATGATAATCTCTCTAACCAAGGTAGTAGGGACGAGGAGTAAACGGAGGGAGTAGTAAAATTTTCTCCTCGTCCTGCGAGCCACTGCGTGCATGGGCGAGGGAGCGGGCGTAAGGCGTACAGTACTACTACTACTCATGCAGTCCCTAGCCATTGAAACAGAGACAGCTAAAGAAAAAAATGATCCATGCAGTCCCTAGCCCTTGAACCGTAAACCCTAACCAGGCTTTAATTTGCTGGCAACGTCGGAGCTTCCTAAGAAATGAAGTTTGCAACCCTTTGACCATCGGATCATTTTGTGCAGTTTCACCAAAATCGAGATGAGCATCCCTGTGGCAAAGAAATTGAGGAAGCGTGATTAGAATAAGATTACTGGGACTAGTTGATGAGACATAAACTCATCACAAATACAGTACGTAGAAGCCAGTAGAGGTATGTGCGGGGCAAAGAAGTAGAGAAATATCCACATGGAGTGATGTGGGCAGCTGGAGCAGTGGTGCAAGCCGGCTGTAAAGGGAGTTGTACCTGAGGGATGTCGGGACGTAGCTCAACCTAGAGGAGGGCGGCGGGAGGAGGCAACTACCCACGTCGCGGCAGTGAGCAATGGACGAAGGCAACCTCACCGGCTTTGTGAGAGAGAATGGCGAGGACCCCTGATCGGGACGTGCCGACAATGGGTTTTCGCCGTCGGTGATGGCGACCGCATCTACACTAAGCATCCACCCCTTCCCCCGGCAGACGTGATCCGCCGGGATGTTAGAGATGTGGCCACAGTGGTTTTGTGCGAGAGAGTGTGAAAACTGAAGAGAGCAACCCCAGCAAGCAACCGTGTAGGCTCGTCCTGCCTATGTACATAGTGGAGCGGTTTCTTTTTCTCTGCATATGAACCTATTTATATTGCGTACGTGCCACTGAAGAAAAAAAACTTTATTTATAAATGACGCGGCACCTACTACTCGTTCTCCTATAAACCTTGCGCTTGGCATCTCCAAACTATTAACCTTGCGATTGGCTCTTCGCCTCTTCGGGAAGTCGAGCAATAATGGTACTGCAGTATATATCGTTCTGGCTATATGAGACCGAATGAATTGCTGCACGTCCACCACGTGGCGAGGGTCGAGGGGCAAGGGAGAGTGTGTACTATTACGTCCGTTTCAATATGGACTACATACGGAGAAAAATGAGTGAATCTACACTCTGAAATACGTCTATATACATTAGTGTTTGGAGTATGTACTAGTAGTTCATATTGAAATCTACTAAAGGACATATATTCCAAACAATATGATAATCTCTCTAACCAAGGTAGGGACGAGGAGTAAACAGAGGGAGTACTAGTAAAATTTTCTCCTCGTCCTGCGAGCCACCGCGCGCGTGGGCGAGGGAGCGGCCGTAGGGCGTACGTACTCATTAGTAAGCAAGCTTCACCTCATCCTGCGAGCCACCGCGCCTGTGGGCGGGGGAGACGGTGTACTAAGCAAGCTTCTCCTCGTTCTGCGAGTTGACGGGACACATCAAAAGTACTCCAGTGTATAGAGCCTTGCCTCTAAGGTAGGCCCCACATGGTTTGCCTCTTTTTTAACATAACGCGTCAAGTCGCAATTTGTTTGTTCACCCATGGTAGACGATCCTCCCTCCATCTAGCGGACAACCAGTACACGTGTCAAGTTACCACGTGGGCTGCCTTTTCGTACAGAAATGAGCTCCACCGTGTACCCGCGCGGGTGTGGTTGGGAAAGAGACGGGAGTACGTGCGCCGTGCGTGCACCTCTTCTCTTCGTGCACGTCCCCCACCTACGTGGGTGTGCGTGAGAGATACAAAACTAGACAAATGGCTTGTGCGTTCGTGAGTGTTTTTTGTTTTGGGGGGAGGTTGATTTCATGAATGTATTGGTGGGAATATGTGTCGATGACATCTCAAACAAAATTTTGCATGCAATGTGTGTGAAATGGAGGCCTATCCATATCATATATAGAGGGTCGGGCGATCCACGAGAAGAGAGGGAGGGGTCATAGATATCGATAGAGTCGAAGAGAGGATCAAGTGGGTGGGTGCGAGATCGATGAAGAGAGCCATCGAAATTGTGTGTGTGTGCAAGTCAAAGATATAGGGCGGCTGACCTAGCTACTGGAACGTCAGAGGGCACAGGTCAAGTTTGTGTGTGGCAGGGAGACATGACTAGAGCGCTCGATGTATCGGTGTGTGTGTGGGAGGGGGTGGGGGAGGGGTAGGCAGAGGCCTAACTATAGAGGTAGAATGACTCGTATATGTGTTGAGAAGGAGAGACCCAGCTATGTCTTGAGGGAGATCGGTCGACATCCATACATAACTGAAGGACGGGAAATAGGATGGGACAGAGAGAGAGAGGAGAGAGAGAAGGAGGGAGAGGGTAGAGTGCTGGATGGGTGATGGAGTTGCTTCTCGAAGATGGTGGGAGAGGCCTACTAGAAAAACTGAGGGTGGAACTGCAATATTATCAATAAGAGTGGGGATGTGTTTCTCTGTGTGCCTGTGCGTGATAGATCTGTCGGGACACATCCATGGATGATGAAGGGGAACCATGTGTTTGGTAAGCAAACCTAACTAGATCGGTAGATCAATTGTTGTTTGTCGGAGGAAGGGAGAGACATAACTAATGAGGTACATCGATCGACGCATGGGGGAAAACGAGTTATAAGGACCTAGCTAGCCATATGTATAGCGGGAGATCGGTCGGTGTACGTCCATTTTTTAGAGGCAAATAAGGCCCGGCGAGACGGATAGACAGAGAGAATGGATCTAGGAGGTGGTGCGAGAGGCCCAGCTACTAGCTAGATAGGGGGAGGAGTGTGCGGTTGTGAGATCGATGAAAAGAGGGGCGAGAGTTTACACATGTGTGGGACCGTATGGGAGACATGAGGCAAGGACACATAAAGGAGGAGATTGAAGGTGTGTGTGTATGTTGTAGGCAGACATCGCTGGAGAGGTTTATCGATCGGTGTGTGTCGGAAAGGAGTTGTGGAGACTGTGGGAGAACGACCTAATGAAAAAAATGAATGTGCGCGATGGATAGAATGCTGAGGGAGGGGGAGGGCGAGGAGGGCGTGTGCATGCACGAGAGAAAGTTAGTGGTAGCTACAAAGGTTAGAGGATTGTGTGGGTGTAAGAGACTAACAAAGATCATAATTTGATATGAAAGCAGATTCATATATTTTAATAGGAGATCATAGTGTTTTAAACATATGCATGCATGAATATAGCGGTGATACGCGTGTTGTGGTTTTGCACATGTTATACCATAATGTGATAATGCATGGCGTTTGCAACTCACAGCTAAATGTCGAACAATCTAAACCATACTATACATCGAACAATCTCACATTTTATTTGAATTTGTGATAATGTGTGGCGTTTGCAGCTTACAAATAAATACCGAACAATCTAAACAATACTATATATTGAACATTCTCACATTTTATTTGAATTTGTGGTAATGTGTGGTGTTTGCAACTCACATCTAAATACTTGTAGGCGTAGGGGGTGGGGCACCATACATAATGTGATAAACACATTATACATATGAGACCTGGTTTAGTTTGTGAAGATCTAGCTAGAGCTTGAAATGTACTATGATTTGAAATCAACATAAAGTGGATTCAAAAAATCGAGTTCGAGTTCGTATAGTACACATAGTTCATATGTAACTCGAGACTAATCATGTGTTGTGCTATGAAGATAATACAGAAACGATGGTTTAACTTGACAATAATGACGATTGTAGATCTTATTAAAACAGAGAAACGAATTCAAATGCTTTGACTTCACAACAATCATTATTGTAGATCTTATTCAAATAGAGAAACGAATTCAAATTTAGTTCATATTGAAGCGGTAGTATATACATTTGGAATGCACTAAAACGTTCATTTGAGTACTAGGTTGCATGCATTATACACGTAGAGAAATATTTTAATTGAACATAACATGAATTCAAAGCTTTGAATGACATCTGTAGTGCGAATTGATTTGGTACAGTACATGTTAGGCTTGTCCGGAAATTTCAACCCGCGCCTTGTTAGCCCGAAATATTTAAGATATATCTTTGTCTCGTTGTGCTCCAACAACTCCCTCCATCTCAACCCGCGCCTTGCTATTCCAAAATTACAACGTGCGCGAAACTCCCACCTCCTGTGAAATCCCGACACATGAAATGCCCGTGATACCCCTGAACCGAAAGAACCGCCTCAAATCGGTGGGGGTACTTTTGTAACTTACCCCACATTTCGAACAAGCGCGTCCCTAAGCCATGGTTCCCACTCCCATCCCATCCGCCCACCCATTCGTACATCGAGGCCGGGAAAACCTGCGAAGCCCCACACCATCCTCCATCCGCCACCCAGCCGGAGCCTCTTCCCCGACGACGTCGTCCACAGCAATACCTCGACGTCCCTCATCCACCGTACCGGATGAGGATCCGTCGTCGATCTGGTCGTCCCGCCGGTTCAGATACCCCATCCCCCACCTCCAAGGAGCTGCCCCGATGTTCCCCTCGTCTTTCGCGCCACCTCCATTCCCACACCGTCGTCTTCACCTGCACCACCGGAAGAGCATCATCATCACCGTTTCCTCGGATGAAGCTGCGGCCTAATCGGCGCCACCAAAGAGGTTGTACACTAATCGCCGCATTTTCTTCTTGATTCGATCTCACGGTGCTGCCGGCGCTCGGTCCCGAGCCGACGCGGCGCGTCTCCATCCATGGCGGCGTCGCCGGCCACTTCCTCCACGACGTCGCTCCCTCGGCGGTGACGTCCACATCAGTAGCAGCTGCTGCTGCTTTAGCTCTCGCTCGCACTGCTGCTCTTCTCTTGCTCTCGGTCCCCTGCCTGGTCTGCTCTTGCTCGCGTTGCTGCTCTCGCTCTTGCTCTTGCTTGCGATGCTGCTCCGATTTAGCTACACTTCAGTCGACTGAATCGACTTTTGGGTCAGTCGATTTTCAGGGGGTGGGGGCTCCCTAGAGTTAAGGAAGAACCAGCCGCAGCGGGGAGGGGGGCTCACCGGAGAGGTACCCCACTATCTATCTTAGGGTTCAGGGTGGGGGCAGTGGCGCGGGGATCGCGGGAGAAAAAGCTCGGCATGGGGGGGGCTAGAGGGATGGCCGGGGCGGCGGCGGACCGGCGGTGGGGAGTGTTTTCGGGGCGGGCGGGGGGCGGCTGTTTGGCCAGTGGTGGCTGACGGCTCAGGGGGTGGAGGTTGAAGATGAACTGCAGGCCCTTGATTTCATATCCAACGGCTGCAAAATTGACTGACCAGAGATGAAAAAGTCAGTCGACTGACGTGTAGCCTCACCTCTAGTGCGTTTAGTTTCGATAGTAAAATTCAGTTTCGACAGCAAAATTCAGTTTCGACGGTTAAGTTCAGTTTCGACAGTTAAATTCAGTTTCGACAGTTAAGTTCAGAGATGAGCGGCTGATGTATGCATCTAGCACTTTGTGGTTATGTATTTTATGTCATCTATTGGAGATGCTATTAGAATTCCACTCAGGTTAACGTTGTCTCTCTTGTCCTGCTTGAGCCTCGGCGTTGTACAACTCACCGGAGCTGCTCCAACGACGAAACCCTCCATCACAGCGAAGCAGTACCTCGGGCTCCATCTCCAGACGCCTAAGATCTTCTTCCCCTCCTCCGACAGCCAAGTCAGCTGGAGCATCCTCACCGGCCAACCCAATCACGCTAAGATCGACATGGCTTCGCGAAAGAGGTTGTACACTTCTTGTGGTTTGACTTAATCTCACCATGCTTCTTTGCATCCTGTGATCTTCCAATTCTTGTGAACCAAACACCCAGATTGGCAGAAATCCTGTGTTTTTAAACTCTCTGGTTTGCACGTGCATTCCTATCCAATTCCTGTCTATTTCCTATCCCTGCTTTGTTAGAATCCTCAAATTCAAACAAGCCCTTACACAATTACTTCTGTTACAGATATGTGTCAAAGAAAACCTTGTGTGGTTTGTCCAGCTCCTGCGGTGCTGTGTTCCACCCCAGCTTAGCTGCTCCAACGATGGAAGGGTTCACCATAGCAGGGATCCGCTCTCCAAACTGTCTTTCGCCGCCTCAGATCTTCTTCCCCGCCGCCAGCATCCACGACAACTGCATTACCATCATCAACTGAGCAGATGACCTTGAGGACTACACGGGTCCGCAAGACAGGTCGCACTCTTCCGTGTCTGCTCACGTTATGCATCGCTTAATATGATGACATGCTACTTTATCGTCGTGTTCACCTATTAGACTCCGACTCAGGTCCAAACTTATGCTGAAACTTGAGTTTTTAAATGGTTGCGGGGTACATATTGGGGCAGCAATCAGTACTATCTGTCTACTATCTGGTTAATCTCGGTGTCTACTATGAGTTTCATGTTGGGTGCAAACAAACATTAAAGGAGCCATTATCTGTATTTTTTAACTAAAGCTATTATCTGCCTGCTATCATTGGTTTTGGGTCTATCCACAGTTTGCTACCTTCACTCTGGATTTGTGCATGCACTCCTTACATAATCTCACTATGTTTTATTCCTATGCATGTCACTTATTGTACACAATGGAACTGAACATGTAGAGCAAAAGAGACGAGCCTTGCGTGGCAATAAAATTTCATGCAGACGTCACTCCATGGTGGGCGCAAAGGCAGCCCCCCTCCACCCATTTCGGATCGTAATCAAGAGGAAGATAACTGTTCTGAGGGGGATTCAGAAGCAGAAGACCACTCCTATTTACCACATGAGGTCTTCGCTCTAACTTGGCATGCTGATGTTGGTAATATCATGCATATGGTGCCTTGCATTGCTTACTGTATACATCAAAGATGTCATCTGCTCAGTTTAGACATGCTTTGTGTCAATGCCATCTGTTTAGTTTCTTTATCGTATATGTGAATCATGCAATGCCATCTTGTTTAGCCAGGCATCATATATGTGAATTTTGCAATGCCACCCTAGTTAGCCAGTCATCTTATATGTGAATTATATCATGACATCATATTTTTATTGCGTGTTAAATTTGTCAACAATTTTAGTACATTCAATTAATCTTCCTGTGCATCGGCCATTCGGCACGGTCATGGAAAAATCTAGAGTGGAAACAAGGTCTTCAGAGCAGACAATGCTATCTAACGAAGCACATGTCTTTCTGGTTACAGATAGCTCCTTAGAGGAGGATTCAGAGACAGATGACCAGTCCTATCCCCCCCCCCAGGTGCATGCTCTAACTTGGCAGGGTTATGTTGCTCATATCGTGCGTATGGTATCTTGCATTGCTATGTCATTTGCTTAGTTTAGACATGATTTGTGTGAATGCCACCTGTTTAGTGTCTAATTACCATATATGTGAATTATGCAATTCCATCTTGTTGCAAGACATTATATATGTGAATTATGCAATGCTATGTTGTTGCAAGGCATTATATATGTGAATTATGCAATGCCATGTTGTTTAGCCAAGCGTCATATATGTGAATTATATCATGCCGTCCTTTTTTTGTATTTCTCATTGCTTTTGTCGACAATGTTTGTATATTCAACTGCTCTTCCTGTGCATCAGCCATTTGAATTGGTGATGGAGAAATCTGGAGTGAAAACGAGGTCTTCAGAGCAGACAATGCTACCTGCTGAAGCAGATATGTTGCTGGTTACAGATAGCTCTTCAGAGGAGGATTCATAGGCAGATGACCAGTTCTATTATCCCCCTGAGGTCTATGCTCAAACTTGGCAGGGTCATATTACTCATATCATGCATATGTTGTATTGCAATGCTTAGTTTTTACATCATATACACGATATTGAATGCCATCTCCTTAGTTGCCACATCATATATGCGATTGCCCTCTGCTCACTTCCTTAGTATATAAATCATATATTTGAATTATATCATGCCATGATGTTTACATAGACAACATGTATCTGAATTATGGCATACCAACCCATTTTCTAAAGACATAATATAGTTATATAATCTCATCCTGTTTACATAGTCATCATATTTTGAATTATGTCATTCTATCCATGAATTATATCATGCCATCATGTTTCCATCGACGGCATGTTTGTGATTTATGGCATGCCAACCACTTTAATAGACACATCGTATAGTTATATCATGTCATCCTGTTTACATAGTCATCATATTTTGAAGTATGTCATTCTATCCTGTTTAGTTAGCCATCATACATGTGAAATTGTGTCATGCTATCCTGTTTAATTAGCCATCATATATTTCAAATTATGTCCTGCTATTCTGTTTGGTTAGACAACATAAATGTGAATTATTTCATGCCCTGTTTTCTTCCCTACTATCCATTGCACTTGTCTATCATACAATGTTTGTACATTCAATTACTTTTCTTGTTTATCAGCCATTTCAATTGGAGGGGTGATGGTAGTATATGTGGGAGTAAAAACACGGTCTTTAGAAAAGATCGTGCTACCTGTCGATGGAGATAGCACCACGGTTGTACTTGCCCAAGAACCAGCCCCACCACACATAACTCAGACTCACGCAGATTGTACCCCTACCCAGTTGGACAGAGAACCATCTACACCCCTTCTAACCCCAACCCCAGCAGATAGTAACCCAGTTCCCGTTGACACAGCATCGTCTCCACCACAGAGCACCCAAACACGACCAGTTAGTAAGGCAACTGCAGTGCCCAAAGCACGAGGACCACCACTCCGAAGCCCAAGTCAACGCTTAAAGCAGAAGAAGAATTGTTCTCAGGTCAGGTTCCGTAGCTATGGTTCATACTACTTTGCTCTTGCATCACTGTATTTACTCATACCAACTAATTTCAAATTTGAAGGATGCAATTGAAACTCCAATGGCGCAACAGGTATGTTTTAAACCTGTTTCTTTAACGTGTTTGCTGTTGTAACTTGCTCTATGTTGATTTCAGTTTCAATTGAATAAACAGTTATGTTCTCATGCCATGCACATTACAAGTGTTGTTATTGCTGTGTAGTTTCCCACACTTATATTCTGTCTATGCTGCTTTATCTTAAATAGATATGATTCGAACTGTATCTATCTTGATTTGGCAACATAAACTAGAATGATATAGACCATACAGTGACCATACTACATAGATATATGTTTGTTTCATGCTGTTATCCTGTCCACCTTACTACTGAACTGGTTTACCAAAATGAGTTTCATATACTACATTGTAAACCTGTGATGTGTTTGTTTGTTTCTCTTTTAGAACGCGGATAAAATATTGGAGAAGAGTACCCCGTTATGCAATGGTAAAGGAAGTAATGCAGATAAGGTTCAAGATAGTGAGACATCCCTGTTGTTCTCCAAAAAAGCTGATAAAAACTATATTGAAGACACTGAGACAACCCCAAAGTCCTGTCTTGATGTAGTGTTTGAGTTACTGGCTACTACTGCTGGCACCAGCTCTTCGAACTCGCTGCCTGAATCAGTTCGGCTTCTTGAGTCTCAACTTCAAGTTGAAAGACATCGATCAGATGTTATGCGACAGGAAACCGAAGGACTAAGGAAGTCCCTGCAGAATTCAGATGCATACTTTTTGGTGCAACAGCAAGTGCTCGAGGATTTAAGCGCCAAACAAGAGAAAGTTAATAAGCTTGCTAAGCATCTTGCCAGCATTATGGGTACCCAGGATATTGTTTCTTGAGCTCTTCTGAAGTGGTTTCAGTTCTGGACTTGTTTTGCTGCGGCGTTTATATGCTGTTGTGTTCCCTATATTTGCACTTGTGGTGAACTTTGATGCCCAGTGGATGTAATATGTGTAATAGCCGTGATAGCCTAGCGTAAGTTGCTTGCTTATTTATTTCTTTATTGTCTTGTTTATTTGTTTTCTTGTACTCAGTGCAGTTCTTTTTCCGCGGTTTGCTAGTGGCCGCAATAACCTATTTTTTAAAACTAGGCCACATTAACAATGGGCTACATATTTGCTGTAGTTAACATGGGCCTCCTACGGGCCGTAGAAACAATGGGCCTTCTAAGGACCATAGAAACAATGGGCCTTCTATGGGGCATAGACACAATGGGACTTCTACGGGCCGTATCATCAATGGGCCTTCTACGGGTCATATGATCAGTTGGCCAAACATGGTCCAATAACAGACCACATTATGGCCGTAAATGGGCTAGAGTTGAAATCATCCGTTCATGGGCCGACCATAACGGGCCGTCGTTAATCGGCCGTATTTGATGACGCTATGAAAATGGCCCAACGTATTAACGGGCCACAAACGGGCCGACTGTAACCATGGGCTGTATTTGGCCCACAAGCAGAAAATGACAGTAACGGGCCGAAAGTAAACAAATGCTGGAAATGAGCCCAAGAATAAATGGGCCGTGAGAAGGTCGAAAGATAATATGGGCTGGAAACGGCCCAACGAAATAATGGGCCGTTAATGGGTATAAAGTGATACACTGTTCATTACGGGCCAGTTTTACCACGGGCCGTTAATGGGCCGAAGGTTACTAAGGGCCTCATATGGGCCAAAAGACGTCATGGGCCATACATGGGCCGGAAGTTAAAATGGGCTGGAATTATATTGGACGGCCCAGATGACGCTACTGGGCCTAATTCGGATAGGCCATAAACGGGCCCTGGGTTAGCGGGCTGTAAATGGGCTATATGTGAACAAGCCGTTAATAGGCTTGCCGTGGGCCGGCCCGCCACCTTTTGACCAAGTCAAACGGGCCGGCCTTTTCACAGGAATGGGCCTCTGTTGGGCCGTGCCATGTGTCGACGTATCATAGGCGCTTTGGGTCCAATGAATGGATGACATGTGTCCCAATAGTGAGCCGGCAGGTGTTTCCTCCAGCCAATGATGATTTTACACGTGGAAAATCCCCATTGGTCGGGGCTGTTAACGGGTTATCCGATCCAAAACCGGACCCGATAGCTTAATGGCGTTCCGTTACGGTGGATGCCACGTGTCGGTCACCCTTGACGAAAGCACTTCTGTGACGCGCGATTTATCGTCATGGAAGTGGACACTTCCGTGATGATAATTTTGGTAATGTCATGGAACACTTCTACGATAGCACAGGTATGACTATATTGATTCTGTCATAAATTTGTCATGGATGTACATGCATGACAGAAAACGTGACCTACTGTGACAAACACGTATCATCACAGAAGTGTATTTTTTTGTAGTGTACCCCAAAAACATCGAGGAGCACCTCGAAACCCTATTTCCACCGCCGCAACCTTCTGTACCCGTGAGATACCATCTTGGGGCCTTTTCCGGCACTCCACCGGAGGGGGAATCGATCACGGAGGGCTTCTACATCAACACTATAGCCTCTCCGATGATGTGTGAGTAGTTTACCTCAGACCTTCGGGTCCATAGTTATTAGCTAGATGGCTTCTTCTCTCTCTTTGGATCTCAATACAAAGTTCTCATCGATCTTCTTGGAGATCTATTCGATGTAACTCTTTTTGCGGTGTGTTTGTCGAGATCCGGTGAATTGTGGGTTTATGATCAAGATTATCTATGAACAATATTTGAATCTCCTCTGAATTATTTTATGTATGATTTGATATCTTTGCAAGTCTCTTCGAATTATCAGTTTGGTTTGGCCTACTAGATTGATCTTTCTTGCAATGGGAGAAGTGCTTAGCTTTGGGTTCAATCATGTGGTGCTCGATCCCAGTGACAGAAGGGGAAATGACACGTATTGTATTGTTGCCATCGAGGATAAAAAGATGGGGTTTATATCATATTGCTTGAGTTTATCCCTCTACATCATGTCATCTTGCCTAATGCGTTACTCTGTTATGAACTTAATAATCTAGATGCATGCTGGATAGCGGTCGATGTGTGGAGTAATAGTAGTAGATGCAGAATCATTTCGGTCTACTTGTCGCAGACGTGATCCCTATATACATGATCATGCCTAGATATTCTCATAACTATGCACTATTCTATAAATTGCTCAACAGTAATTTTTTCGCCCACCGTAATACTTATGTTATCTTGAGAGAAGCCACTAATGAAACCTATGGCCCCCGGGTCTATTTTCCATCATATTAATCTCCCGTCAACTAGCTATTTCTGTCGCCGTTTATTTTGCAATCTTTACTTTCAATCTTTATCATAAAAATACCAAAAATATTATCTTATCATCTCTATCAGGTCTCACTTTTGCAAGTGGCCATGAAGGGATTGACAACCCCTTTATCGCATTGGTTGAAAGGTTCTTATTTGTTTGTGTAGGTACAAGGGACTTGCGTGTGGCCTCCTACTGGATTTATACCTTGGTTTGCAAAAACTGAGGGAAATACTTACGCTACTTTGTTGCAACACCCTTTCCTCTTCAAGGGAAAACCAACGCATGCTCAAGAGGTAGCTGGTAACTTAGTGATTTACGAAAGTTCTTCGGTTTCATGCCAATCGGAAGTGGTTGTTAATAAGACCTGATCAACCTTATTAATGAATCATTTTCGAGCGGTATGAAGTTTGATGAATTTAGTAAGCACTACTTTCTGTCCCTACTTTTTATTCTCTGTTTTTATTAGTTAAATAAAATAAAATGCCATGTTTTGTCTGTTTTCTGAATTTCCCGTGCAATAAAAAAATGACCCCAAAATAAAAGTGCTTAGAATGCCCTGAAAATTTTATATGATTTTTTCTGAATATTTAAGAATTTTTGGTGCAAATAATACCAGAGGGGGGTGCACCAGGTGGGCACAACCCACCAGGGCACGCCAGCACCCGCAGGCGCGCCCTGGTGGGTTGTGGTCCCCACGTGGGCCTCCTCACTTATCTCTTTAGCCCACATCATCACTCACCTCCAGAAAAAAAATCCCCATTGCTCTCTCTCCCGTGTTCTTGAGCTCAAACCCGCGGATTTCGATCTCTTTGCTCGAAGCTCCGTTTCCGAAACTGTTTCGGGGGATTGTTACTTGGTATGTCCATCATTTGTCCAATTAGTTTTTGTTTTAGTGGTTTATACTTTGAATAAATAGCTACTCTTTGTGCTGCTGTAGATGTGCTTGCATGTTCAATTCTTAGTGTTCTAAGTAGTTTAAATGCTTGCTATGGCCTCTATGTATCCCTATGAGTAGTTGCTATTAGTTTTGTAAGGTTTTGTTGAGAAAATTTTGTGAACTAAAAATTCAGATTTTTGTTCATAGGAAAAATGGTACGCGGACATGATGAACCTGTTTGGAAGGAGTTCTTCCAGGAGACGATCCTCAGGGGCATCCTCTAGTGATAGCTCTGCTCACCGGTCTTACGTTGAACCAAGTGAAAGTTCCACGCGAGATGCCGCCACCAAAACTTGCTTATGGCCTTGCGATGAGTATATGATGCAAGTGGGCATCAAAGAGGAATTTGAGCAATATGTTCACAATGCCGGTCTCGGTCCCTACCTCTCAGATAAGTGTGAACAGCGCCATCTTCTCACTGAATCATTTGTCAAAGGATTTAAATATTTTCCTCGTGAGTCTAGGGTGTCGTTTATGCTTTGTGATAATCCATTTACTATTCCACTAGAGAACTTTGCTTACCATTGCAAACTTCCATTTTGGGGTTCGCTTGATGAGCCAGCAAAGGCTGAGTATGAGCCTTTCTTGACTAGCCTTTGTTATGGTGAAAATAGGGGAGTGAGACAAGGAAGAATAAAGAGCATTCACTTTCCCGCAATTCAGTACCTTGCATTATTTAACAGGAAATGCATAGTAGGCAAGCAAGACTGTAGCATACTTTGTGCTCCAGCCTTGAGCCTCATTCACACCGCTCTCACTGGTGAAAGGAATTATAACCTTGGAGCGATTCTTGCACATGGACTTCAGCATAACGCCAAGAGTGGCTGGTTCTATGGTGGGATTTATGCCACCCGTCTAGCACGAGGGCTGGGTGTTTCACCTTTGCCCTTTGATCCTATCCTACCCACTCAGTATTTAGATTTTGATGCTTTAAAAGAGCATAAGATTCTCACAGGAAGGGATGATAACTTCACTTATAATTTGTTGTTTAACCAATCACATGTTGTGGACACGTATTTTCCTGCACCTGCTCTCTTTGATTATCACTGCAAGGGAAGATATTTTGTTCTTGAGAGCGAGGCCTAAGCTCATAACGCAGCAGTGGTGGCAGCACAGCGTGCTGAGGCATCTGCACCAAGAGCCTCTATGAGCTACCACGCCAACTACCACCCTCCAGGCTACTGATCGATTACCAACTTAGGCCAAAAGCCTAAGCTTGGGGGACTACGTGTTTCTCAGCGACATTATATTCATGTCCACTTTTCATTCTATTTGTCAGTGTTCACACTTTTTCATTGTATCATCCATGCTTAGATTTATTTTTCTTGCTTTCTTCTTGTGTGTTTGAAAAACTTTAGAAAAACCAAAAAAATTAGTTGTAGTAATTTACTTTCTATGCATGCTTAGTAGTAGCACTAAAAATAAAATCCAAAAATATTTCCCAGTTCTTCTTCTGCTTGTTGGGAGCTTTCCCGTGTAAATAGTTTTTCTCGTTTTTGCTTCCCCTTTTATTTGCTTGTTGAAGAAAACCAAAAACTTCAAAAAAATATTTCAGTGTGTTTCTCTGAATTTCTTTTCCTTTTATTCGAGTCTTACCGAGGAGAAGACCACGATGAAAATGTTGAGTGCCTCTCATATGAATAACTGTTGAACTAATAAAGAGCACATTTTACCTTGTCTTCTGTTGAATAAAATGTTTTGCAGATTCCAGCTTACTCCACGGCACTCTTGCACTGTTATTATTTTCATATCATTCGGTCGTGCAAGTGAAAGGCAATAATGACGATATTCGATGAGCTGGCCGTGGAAAAGAGAAACTGGTATGAACTCGACTTGTTTTGTTTGTGTAAATATGTTTAACCTAGTATCCAGGCTTCAGCCCATTATGATTAAACATGTTTGCAATGAAAATTAGATATTATAGTTTCTCATGCCATGCATAAGTAGCTGGGAGTGGATAATGATTTATTTTGGATATCAACATAGCGTTAAAGTGGTTGTGATGTAGTATGATGATATGGTATCCTCCTCTGAATTTTCGAGTGGCTTGACTTGGTACATGTTCATGCATGTAGTTGAATCAAAACCAACATAGCCTCTATAATATTTATGTTCATGGTGTTTATATCCTACTCATGCTAGTGTCCAATGTTACTTATGCATAATGCCTGGTCATGATCGTTGTTGCTCTCTAGCTGGCCGCTTCTCAATCTTAATTGCTAGCCTTCGCCTGTACTAAGTGGGAATTCTGCTTGTACATCAAAAACCTTGAACCCAAAGTTATTCCAGATGAGTCCACCATACCTACCTATATACGGTATTACCCTGTCGTCCTAAGTAAATTTGCATGTGCCACCTCTAAAAACTTCTAAAAGAATTATCCGTTTTGTGTGCCTGGATCGTTCATGGAACGACAGGAGGTGGTTGATATCTTCCATGCTAAGCGGGTTATCCTCAGGTCGAGTGTTTATTCACTCGTCATCGCACGAGGAAATAGGGATGCCCAGTCCCAAACTGCAAACATGAAAAAGAGTTCATCTCTGGTTAATCAAACAAAAACTCCCAATGGAGTCAAAACCTTTACTTTTATCGCCTGGGAACCGCCACTAGCGTGCTTAGCATGGAAGATGTTGATAACTGATAGTCGTGAAGTGAATGAGAAGGGTGCATGTCTCAAAATATCATTTATCTCTGTTTCAAAAATTGAGCTCTGGCACCTCTGCAAATCACTGCTTCCCTATGCGAAGGGACTTTCTATTTACTTTTATGTTGTGTCATCACCTTCTAAAAACAAACGCCAGAAACTGAGTAGAGCACAGCTGTCATGATTTATGCATTGTGTATAGCTAATGTTGGGTGCATCATGATTGGATCTTTTCTACCATGAAACAATGTTTAGTCGCTGCTTGAACTTCAGAGGTGCTCTGCATTTATGTTTTGCGGTCTCAGAAAGGGCTAGCGAGATACCATTATTGTCGTATTATATCATGGTTGTTTTGACAATGTGTTGCTATTTGAGATATCTTATTATTGCTTGCTAGCTGATTATGTCATTGATATGAATCATTATAATCTTTAAATGTTATTGTTGACATGGTTAGTAATAATGTTGGCTGAAAACCTGGGTGCTGTTTAAGCTTATTTATGCAATCAAGAGCAAAAGAATTCGTAAAAGTTTTTCTTTCTCACTTTCAGTTTATCAACTGAATTGCTTGAGGACAAGCAAAGGTTTAAGCTTGGGGGAGTTGATATGTCTCCAACGTATCTACTTTTTCTCGCGCTTTTCCTCGTGTTTTGGACTCTAATTTGCATGATTTGAATGAAACTAACCCCGGACTGACGATGTTTTCAGCAGAACTACCATGGTGTTGTTTTTGTGCAGAAATAAAAGTTTTGATAATGGAACGAAACTTTGCGAGGATTTTTTATATCAATAATAAGAATTTTTGGAGCCAAGACCCACCAAAGAGGGGCCCCTGGTTGGGCACAACCCACTAGGGCGCACCCCCTCTCCTGGCGCGCCCAGGTGGGTTGTACCCACCTGGTGGCCCCGCTGACGACCCCCTGATACTATAAATTCACATTATTCCAGAAAAAAATCAGGGAGAAAGAATTATCGCGATCCACGAGACGGAGCCGCCGCCAAGCCCCGTTCTTCCTCAGGAGAGCAGATCTGGAGTCCGTTTGGGGCTCCGGAGAGGGGGATCTTCGTTCTTCGTCATCACCAACCAATCTCCATCGCCAATTCCATGATGCTCCCCACCGGGAGTGAGTAATTCCTTCGTAGGCTCGCTGGTCGGTGAGGAGTTGGATGGGATTCATCATGTAATCGAGTTAGTTTTGTTAGGGCCCGATCCCTAGTATCCACTATGTTCTTAGATTGATGTTGTTATGACTTTGCTATGCTTAATGCTTGTCACTTTGGGCCCGGGTGCCATGAACTCAGATCTGAACCGTTTATGAATTCATCATTATATCCATGTTTTAGATCCGATCTTGCAAGTTATAGTCACTACTACGTGTTATGATCCGGCAACCCCGGAGTGAGAACAACCGGGCCCACTCCCGGTGATGACCGTAGTTTGAGGAGTTCATGTATTCACTATGTGTTAATGCTTTGTTCTGATTCTATATTAAAATGAGGCCTTAATATCCCTTAGTTTCCAATATGGACCCCGCTGCCACGGGAGGGTAGGACAAAAGATGTCATGCAAGTTCTTTTAATAAAGCACGTATGACTATTTACGGAATACATGCCTACATTATATCGATGAACTGGATCTAGTGCCGTATCGCCCTAGGTTATAACTGTCACATGATGAATATCATCCAACAAGTCACCGATCCAATGCCTACGAATTTATTTATATTGATCTTGCTGTGTTACTACTGCTATCATCATTGTTACACTTGTTACAAAAATACTGCTATCACTGTTACTGTTACCGTTGCTGCTGTCACTATTATCAAAACTATCAAACAACTTTGCTACTGATCACTTTGCTGCAGATAATTAATCTCCAGGTGTGGTTGAATTGACAACTCGGCTGCTAATACCTTCAAATATTCTTTGGCTCCCCTTGTGTCGAATCTATAAATTTGGGTTGAATACTCTACCCTCGAAAACTGTTGCGATCCCCTATACTTGTGGGTTATCACTGTGCCGCTCTCGCCAGTTGCTATCCCTGAGGCAGATGTTGTTGCTGCCACCTGAGAAGCAACAGCGGTCGTTTGGGCTACCTTGGCTGCCCGGTCGCAGATTGCGGCCGCGCTCATGCACCTTGTTAGCATGCGCATGGCGGCCGCGGCCGCGCTCTCGCCGGAGCGGGCCACCAAAGTTGCCGTCATGATGTGGATCCACGTGCCCATCTTTCACCGGCGACGATTGAACAGTGAAATGATATTTGGGGAGCGAGCTAGTGTGCTTGAGACGCCGGCTGTGAACTGTAGCCGACGCACCTTCTCGCGTAAGCCATAGGCGTACTATACACCGACGATGCTCCAGGTTATTTTGTGCTGCATCTCACACGGTTGGCGATAATAAACTGTGTGCGATCTACTTGATTTTTCATCTTGATTTGAATTATATAATGGGGTCACAGCGGCAATGGACGGTGTTTGAATTGCTAGACCTTTTATCTACAGTGAACATGCAACTATATGTGTGTCGTAAAAGAATTGGAATTATTCAGGGTTCGTTTAAACATTTTATACATTAAATTGATTTTCTAGCCATTTCAGGTGCACAATTCAAAATTAAACTACATGCACATGCTTCGGTGCACCAACATGGGTTGTAAAATCATATATGTGTCCATGGGTTTATGCTTATGTCCCATGCAAGAAATGGGGATGAAATTCGAACACCATGGCATCGTGGCTCTCCGGCAAACGTCGACGTACTTGCTTTTGTAATTCTAGTAAATCCAAAATTCGTCCGAAATTCATGAAACTTGGCATGCTATCATGGAGCGGCATCAACATGCCGTGGTAAATTTTTTGTCCCATTTGGGGCAGGTTTGGGTATAAGCTTCTCATAAACCAGAGCTTCTCACAACAAGTGTGATGGTTTCGGTAGAGAACGTTTTACCTTTCTGGATGAAACGATATCCGTTGCCTTTTCTCGATTTCAATTTTTTTTTTCTTAGTGTCAACATAGAACAACAGGAGTGTTGTGTCAATTTTTGGGATTTTTCGGGGTTCGCTTGGACATTTTTATACATTAACTCAGTTTTCTATGCATTCATGTGCATAATTCAAATTTGAACTACAGACACATCCTCTAATGCATATAAATTAGTTGAAAATTCAAATATGTGTCCTTGGTTGCCTGCTTAGGTTCCATGCAAGAAATGGGAATGAATGTCAAACACCCTGCCACCGTCACTCGGCCGCAAACATTGAGATACCTAGTTTTTTAAATTCTAGTAAATCCAAAGCTCGTCTGAAATTCATGAAACTTGGCATGCTGTCATGGAGTGGCATCAACATGCCGTGGTAATTTTTTTGTCCCATTTGGGGCAGGTTTGGGGATATGCTTGTCACAAACCAAAGCTTCTCATAACAAGCCTAATGGTTTCGGTAGGGAACGTTTGACCTTTCTGGACGAAACGATATCCATTGCCTCTTCTCGATTTCAATTTTTTTCCTAGTGTCAACATAGAACAACAGGAGTGTTGTGTCAATTTTTGGGATTTTTTGGGGTTCATTTGGACATTTTTTTCATTAATTGAGTTTTCAATGCATTTATGTGCATAATTCAAATTTGAACTACATGCACATGCTCTAATGCATATAAATTGGTTGAAAATTCAGATATGTGTCCTTGGTTGCATCCTTAGGTCCCATGCAAGAAATGGGAATGGATGTCAAACACCCTACCACTGTCACTCGGCCGCAAACATTGAGATACCTTGTTTTTAAATTCTATTAAATCCAAAACTCGTCTGAAATTCATGAAACTTGGCATGCTATCATGGAATGGCATTAACATGCCGTGGTAAATTTTTGTCCCATTTGGGGCAGGTTTGGGTATATGCTTCTCACAAACCAGAGTTCTCACAAAAAGCATGATGGTTTCGATAGGGAATGTCGCACATTTCGGGACGAAACGATATCCATTGCCTCTTATTGCTTTCAAAAAAATTCTCGTGTCAACATAGAACAATAGGAGTGTTGTGTCAATTTTTGTGATTTTTCGGGTTCGTTTGGACATTTTTATGCATTAACTGAGTTTTCAATGCATTCATGTGCATAATTCAAATTTGAACTACATGCACATGCTCTAATGCATATAAATTGGTTGAAAATTCAAATATGTGCTCTTGGTTGCATGCTTATGTCCCATGCAAGAAATGGGAATGAATGTCAAGCATCCTGCCACCGTCACTCGGCCACAAACATTGAGATACCTGGTTTTTAAATTCTAGTAAATCCAAAACTCGTCTGAAATTCATGGAACTTGGCATGCTATCATGGAGCGGCATCAACATGCCGTGGTAAATTTTTTGTCCCATTTGGGGCAGGTTTGGGTATATGCTTCTCACAAACCAGAGCTTCTCACAACAAGCATGATGGTTTCGGTAGGGAACGTCCCACCTTTGGGGACGAAACGATGTCCATTGCCTCTTATTGCTTTCAAAAAAATTCTCGTGTCAACATAGAACAACAGGAGTGTTGTGTCAATTTTTGTGATTTTTCGGGGTTCGTTTGGACATTTTTATGCATTAACTGAGTTTTCAATGCATTTATGTGCATAATTCAAATTTGAACTACATGCACATGCTCCAGTGCATATAAATTGGTTGAAAAATCAAATATGTGTCCTTGGGTGCATGCTTAGGTCCCATGCAAGAAATGGGAATGAATTTCAAACACCAGAGCACCGTTGATTGCCGGCAAAATGTTGAGATACTTTATTTTTAAATTATAGTAAATCCAGAACTCGTGTGAAATTCATGAAACTTGGCAAGCTATCATGGAATGGCACCCGACATGCTGTGTTATTTTTCGTGTCCATTTTGAGAGAAGGCGCACTCGAATAATGACAGCCAACAAAGGCATTTTGAAAAAATAGCTGCCATTTTAATATCTCAAACGTTCGTATAATTCAAACCGTGTGCGTTCTGTTAACCATTCATGTGACGTCACGTGTCTTGGTTTTAATGGCTATACGAGGTGCCGTGCGGACAGCTGCTTGACCTTGACTAAACGGGAGGCGTGCGAGCGCAGTCCGGTGAGCAGGCTGACCGAGAGGCGTGCAGGCTGTCCTCAAATGCGTAGGCTCACCGGGAAGCGTGCGAGGTGTACGCTGTGCAGGCTCACTGGGAAGCGAGCCCTTTGACTTCCATGGCCGCCCGCCTTCATCTCCGTGCGCGCGCCCCCCTCAGCGGCATGGGACGCCGCTGTCGAACGCTACCTCTCAGTGTCGCCAGCTGCCGTCCTCCCGTGCCCCGCCCGTCGATCCCGGGACGACATGATGTTTTATTTACAAGTGAAGAACATTATGTGCTGCATTGAGGACTTCAACAACGGCGTCCCGGAGGACGACAACGACAACGACGGTGCGGCACACCACCTTCGCCGTCACCAGAAATAGTTTTTTTCTTGGGTTTAATACTGTATCTCGATCATATGAATATAAATCGTAGTATGACTGAATGAAAGATATGGTTTGAGCGAACTTGCGTTTTTCTCTCTTAATGTACAAACTTATCAAATGATTTTCTTTTGAAAAAATGTCAATGGTTTTTAAATATAAAACACTCATCGCAAACGTTTTAGTTAGAACACCCGTATGCAAACCGGGAGCTTTCCGAGGAAGCCAAGGGAAAATGTGCCGAACAGGATTTTTCTGGCTCTTGATCGCAAACGTTTTAGATAGAATACCGTATGCAAAGTGAGAGAAGGATTTGTGCATCTCTTCAATGCAAACGATTTTTTTGGATGACCCGTGTGCAACCACTTACAAACAATTTGGTAAGATTTGCATCTGTCATATTGGGTATGTTGCCATTTTTCAAACTAGAAAGATTGACATTTGTTGATCTAGTAACATTGCCATTTGTCGACCTTGTAACACTGCGATTTGTCAAAATATGAAGCTAAAAATCACTAGCAGTATCTAATTTTTGCAACTAAAATTCTGTAATTAAGCATAGATTAAGCAGTCGTTCTTAATTTATACAAACAGTTCAACTCGACAGCTGAACCGACCAAACTTTTCCCCAATTATTTCCAACCACGTACTGAAATAGCTAGTTCAACTATATATACTAGCTAATTTTAAGTACGTTGTACAGTTCCACCACATCTGTAGTCAGATGAACTAAACAAAATAGCCCCTAAATACTACGGAGGAGGAGGAGGAGGAGCTTTGTACTACTTCCGGCTGCCTCTCCTCGGCCGAGCGCGCTCGGTAAGAGGTAGAGGAGGAGGAGCCTACCGACGAGCTGGACAACTGGAATACGGAGCTTCAGCGACACTCACCTCGAACGCCCTCTGCCGCTCCAGATGACCCCTCTCGAAGCGGTGGTTCTCCTTGTAGATCTCCTGATTCCTCGCCTATGAGGCGGCGTGTGCCGTGGCCACGGCGGCAGTAAGGCTCTCTGCGTGCTCGACGAGGCGCTCCTCCTCCTCCCACAGGAACTCGGTGTAGCGCGCAAGGTCGCTGACGCATGTGCGGGATTTTGGGGGATTTCACTGATGTCGGTGTCAAAACCGGCGGATCTCGGGTAGGGGGTCCCGAACTGTGCGTCTAAGGCGGATGGTAACAGGAGGCAGGGGACACAATGTTTACCCAGGTTCGGGCCCTCTCGATGGAGGTAATACCCTACTTCCTGCTTGATTGATCTTGATGATATGAGTATTACAAGAGTTGATCTACCACGAGATCGTAGAGGCTAAACCCTAGAAGCAAGCCTATGGTATGATTGTTCTTGTCCTACGGACTAAACCCTCCGGTTTATATAGACACCGGAGGGGGCTAGGATTACACAGAGTCGGTTACAAGGGAGGAGATCTACATATCCGTATTGCCAAGCTTGCCTTCCACTCCAAGGAGAGTCCCATCCGGACACGGGTCGAAGTCTTCAATCTTGTATCTTCATAGTCCAACAGTCCGGCCAAAGGATATAGTCCGGCTGTCCGAGGACCCCCTAATCCAGGACTCCCTCAGTAGCCCCCGAACCAGGCTTCAATGGAATCCGGCACGCAGATTGTCTTCGGCATTGCAAGGCGAGTTCTTCTCCAAATTCTGAATACTTGTTTGAGTAGTGTCCGGCTTCCATAAATGTTGCGCTCCTTGGCTTCCACGCCAAATAATGGATATCCTCCACGCGTCGAGTGAATGCGGGAAGTCGGGGCATTTTTACATCTGCCACCCTAGCCCTGTGGGTAAATCTCCTATTAAAGAGACGGGAATTCTCATATCCAGATCACACCATCCTCCACATCGAGTATCCATCGGAGCGCGCCCGGAAAAAATCCATTCCAACATGGCCGGTCACCGCAGCTCCTCCTCTCGCTCCCGTAGCCCTAAGCCCGGCAATTGGAAGAAGTGTTCCGTCCCCCACAGCCAATTAGTAGAGTTACAGACCCAGGGATTTCTCCCTCCAGAGTATATGGTCCCCGTTCAAGCGGGGCTCGCCACCTATAACGGCGGGGAGCAAGCGGAGATCTTTCCCAGCCCATCCATGGGGGAGCGGGTATGCCTTGTCCCTTACTTATTAAGAGGGCTTGGATTTCCAATTCATCCGTTCCTCCGCGGGCACCTGGAGTTCTATGGCCTCCAGCTGCATAATTTCACTCCTGCCTCCATATTACACATTGCTGGTTATGTCGCCCTTTGCGAGCTGTTTCTGGGCTGTGAAGCTCATTTCGAGCTATGGAAGAGGCTATTCTGCCTCGTACCCCATACACAGGAGGGGTCAATATACCAAGTGGGCGGAGCCAAAATATGGCGCATCACCGGGACCGGATACCTGTCCGGTACTCCGAAGAAGACATCCGAGGACTGGCCTTCGGAGTAGTTTTATATGGAGGACATCCCCCTTCCGGACCCTATTCGGATGGGCCTTCCTGAGTTCGACAATGCTCCCCTGAAGAAACGCCGCAGCTGGCGCCCCCGGAGCCCCCAGGAGGAAGATAACGGAGAAGTCCTTTACCCGATGGGCCGGATAAAAATGTTGGCTCAATCAGGACTGACAAGAATCGAGGTTATGTCAATATGTATAATGCGGGGGGTACAACCACTTCAATATCGGGGGCATCCCATGTAGCACTTTAACGGAGAAGATGATGCCACCCGCTGCGGTCGTAAGGGACCAGACTCAGTCGCTGCTCTAGCAAAAATCCTGTCCGATTTGTACAAGGGAGAGGAAGAGGAGTTCATCCGCATTAAGCCACGGGATGGATTCTCCATGTACAACCCTCCAAGCTGGGTGAGCTGTCACTTTTTACTCCCAACCTTCCCGCATTCTTCGTCATAAGTATTTACCTTGCCGTTTCATGGCAGGAACTGCAAAAAGCTGTAAGGGAGGTCCACAGCCCACCTCCACAACCGGAGGACCCTGACCGGGCCCTCGATCCCAGACTCGAAGAGGATTGGGACATATTTGTGGAGCTGATCGACAACATTCTATCAATTGAGCTGCGATGATGCCATGGTGGCCATCATAGCCGACTATCCTGGACTACTCCCTGCATCGCATGTAAGTAAAATCGGAGTCCCAACTTCCGCGAAGGATCCCCTTTTCTGCACTTCACCTACCGTCACATATGGTGTCTTACAGGGAAGGCCCTCGGGACACCATGCCGAACCCGCAATGACTCGCCAACAAGGGGCACTGAAGCCGGGTAGGCTAAAAAGGAAGGCGGTCAGGACTGAGACGCCGTTGCAGAGGTATGATACAGAACCTCGCTCCATGGCTGTCGTCTTTTAAAATATAATAACGTCCATGTTTCCTAGTAGGAAAAGCGCTCGCCGGATTATATCCGGAGAGGTTGTCGATCACGCCTCCACCAGTCGGGCTCCAGGGTCGAACATAGAGGCGGAAGCTAACATGGGGCGAACACCGGATGTTCCTCCTACAGAGGATGCGGATAGGCTATCCGCTACAAATTCCGAAGTGGAGAGCGCTATGAATCACATGCGTCGCCGGGCCGTACTCCGTGACGCTTGTTTCTCCCAAGAGGCGTTTGATGCCTTCAACTCAGGAGACGCGTACATCCGTGCTGATCAAAATGGTCTTGCCAGAGCCACGGACCAGTATGTAAAGGATATACGGGTAAGAAAATCTGATAATTATATATATCAGTAGCCCCTGAGACTTGAAACAGTTGACACAACTGATTTAAGGATCATTATTTGTGCAGCTTCTTACAGAGAAGAATACCCAATTGTCTCAAGAGCTGGAAGAGTGCAAAGCCCAGCTACGGGTCGCGGTTGCCGCGCTGAAGGAGTCCGAGAAGGCCCCCTCTGGTAACACTTGTCTCTGTTGCAAAGATTGACAGGTACCAGATAGTATGTGACATGCATGCAAATCTAACAATAGATTCTGCAGATGATTCCGGAGTGAATCCGGAGGTTGAGATAGGGAATGGGCCGCATGCCCAACGACAGCTAAAGGCTGGTGAGCGCGTGCTTAAAAAGGTTAGGCAGGAGAAAAACAATCTCCAAGATGCCAATATCCAGCTGGGCGTGGAACTGAAGGATGTTCGGGCCCAGCTTGCTGACTCCGTAAAGGAGAATAAGAGGCTTCGATGCGGCATTTTCAGTAAGTGCTTGAACGAACTTTTAAAGAGTTCGGCGAAGAAACCGTCTAACAGATTTATATCTGCAGGTATGCTGACGGGTCGTCCCGAGGAGGAGATGCCCGGGTCCGCGGGTGATCTTCTGCCAGAGCTCTCACAACTGCACGAACAAGTTTGGCAGGCGATGCAGGTCATTGCCCAAGCTTTGTGGCCATCCGTCTCCCTGCCAGGAGGCATGGGGGAGCTTGTAGAGAAGCTCAAGGGAGTGCGGCGGCACTTCCGATTATGGAAGATATCAGCCTGCCGACAAGGTGCGAGGGAAGCCTGGGCCATGGTGAAGATGCGGTATACCAAGGCTGACCCTAACCACATGGCCGAGGTCGGACTTGTGGGGCCTGATGGGAAGGAGATCCCTGTCAGTTTGGTGTATGACCAAGTAGAATGTTGGATGGTATAGAAGAAGAATTTAGTCAGTATTCCCAACGGGATTGTAGGCTAGACAGCCTGTTGGATGGTATAGAAGAAGAATTTAGTCAGTCTAAGTGACTGTGTACTTCAAGTGACATATATTGTCCCTAGCCGGATTGTAAATCATTTGTCATGGCGGACCTTTTCACTTCGACCTCTGGACCCGATAGTCCGGAGTGTATCCGAATACCCGCTCAGTTATGTAAAAACCGGGGTACGCGTGGAAACCAGGCATAGGGGTCATAAGTGCTTGAACAGACAAGTACCCAACTAGCTATGTTATATTACATGGATAGTAAGAAACATCTTCCAGGGAGAATAGTTCCGTTAAGGGTTCCTTTCCCTGGGTACGCATGCCCTAATGTGCATGTCCGAACTGCGAAAAGAGACGCGGGCTATAAACATCTGGGGGCATGTATTAAAATAAATAAAAGTCGTATTTTGTTCACCGACCGAGTATTCCCTTAAGAACGCTAGCTTTCGGCTTCACCCAGTCTGAGGTACACATCCGGCTGACCCGGCAGTAACAATCGCAGAGGTGCTCCCCTTATGCCCTAGCCGAATTAACGGGAACGTAGGGCATAAACACAAGAGCCAGGCAACCCAGCTTGGCCAAAACTTAAGTCATATCGATGCATATAATGGCGAAAAAAGGAACATGTGGAAGAATAACACATGTGGGGGGCATAGAGCCCGGAATATAGTTATATTAAGCTTCTGTATAAGAAGCCCCCAGGTATAATGAGCGCGGTTAGCGCGTCAAGATTGTGTAGTCAAGACACAATTTAGCCTTTTAAGGCCTTGAAGAAAAGGAAAAAAGAAAGAGATAAAAGACAGATAACAGATATTTAAAAAATGGACGGAGGTAAGGAGACGAACATAGAGTCCGGCACTAGGCGTAGAACCCTCGGAGTCTGGTTGCGTTCCATGGGTTTGGCTCGAGTCGATTGTCCGATGCATCCCGCAGACGGTACGCTCCACCGGTCAGAACTTGGTCAATAATGAAGGGACCTTCCCATTTGGTCTTGAGCTTGTTCTTTTTCTTCTCCGGTAGGCGTAGAACGAGTTCGCCAACGTTGTAGGTTTTGGCCCGTACTTCTCTGCTTTGATACCTTCGAGCCTGTTGCTGATAGAATGCGGAACGGGCTTTTGCCACGTCACACTCCTCCTCCAGGGCGTCCAAACTGTCCTACCGATCAAGCTCGGGTTCTTTCTCTTCATACATGCGCACTCGAGGTGAGTCATGAATTATGTCGCAGGGCAGTACCGCCTCTGTGCCGTACACCATAAAAAACGGTGTGTATCCGGTAGTGCGATTCGGCGTGGTCCGCAGCCCCCATAGTACGGAGTCGAGCTCCTCTACCCAGTGCGTGTTTGATTCCTTTAAGGACCGCACTAATCTAGGTTTAATGCCATTCATGATAAGACCATTTGCTCGCTCGACTTGACCGTTAGTTTGCGGGTGATAGACAGAAGCATAATCGAGCTTGATGCCCATGTTGCTGCACCAAAGTTTTACCTCATCGTCTGTAAAGTTCGAGCCGTTATCGGTGATGATGCTGTGGGGGACGCCATAACGGTGTACAACCCCAGATATGAAGTCTATCACTGGTCCGGATTCGGCCGTTTTAACTGGTTTGGCTTCTATCCATTTGGTGAATTTATCCACCATGACCAATAAGTATTTTTTTCTTATGGCTTCCCCTTTGAGGGGTCCGACCATATCAAGCCCCCAGACCGCAAAGGGCCAAGTAATGGGGATTGTTTGGAGAGCGGTAGGCGGCATATGGCTTTGGTTTGCAAAAAGCTGGCAACCGACGCAACGTTGGACAAGGTCCTGTGCGTCTGCTCGGGCCGTCAGCCAGTAAAAACCTGTACGAAAGTCCTTGCTTACAAGGGCCCGAGCTGCGGCGTGGTGGCCGCCAAGTCCAGCATGAATTTTTGCCAAAAGTTTCCGCCCTTCCACTTCGGAGATGCACCTTTGAAGGACTCTGGTAGCGCTTTTCTTATAAAGCTCTCCCTCGTGGACCTTGTAGGCTTTAGACCGCCGAACAATGCAACGTGCCTCGTTTGGGTCCTCCGATAGTTCCTGCCTAGTTAGGTAGGCCAGGAAGGGTTCTGTCCACGGGGCGATGACAACCATAATTACGTGGGCGGAAGGTGTTATTTCGGTGGCGGAGCCTCCGATTACGTCAGAGTGTTCGGTATCTGGTGTTGTGGCCAAGTCCGGACTGTTGTTGCCGGTCTCTCCTTCCCATACCACGGATGGCTTAAACAGCCTTTCCAAGAAGATATTGGGTGCGACAGGGTCGCGCTTAGCGCCGATGCGGGCGAGGATGTCTGCCGCTTGATTGTTTTCTCGGACCACATGGTGGAATTCGAGCCCCTCGAACCGAGCTGACATTTTGAGGACGGCGTTGCAGTAAGCCGCCATTTTTGCATCCTTGGCGTCAAAGTCTCCATTTATCTGAGATATTGCGAGGTTCGAGTACCCACGCACCTCCAAGCGTTGAATGCCCATGGAGACTGCCATCCGGAGACCGTGTAACAGGGCCTCATATTCTGCCGCATTGTTGGAGTCTGTGTATAGTATTTGGAGTACGTATTGGACTGTATCTCTGGTGGGGGATGTCAGGACGACACCAGCCCCCAGACCTGCCAGCATTTTAGAGCCGTCGAAGTGCATGATCCAATTGGAGTACGCACCATATTCTTTAGGGAGTTCGGCTTCTGTCCATTCGGCGACAAAATCGGCCAGTACTTGCGACTTAATGGCTCGCCGTGGTTTATATGTTATGTCGAACGGGAGGAGCTCAATAGCCCATTTAGCAATCCGGCCCGTGGCATCGCGGTTGTTTATTATGTCGTTGAGTGGTACTTCTGAGGCCACCGTAATTGAACACTCTTGAAAGTAGTGTCGTAATTTCTGGGATGCCATGAATACTGCGTATGCTATCTTTTGATAATGTGGGTACCGTGATTTGCATGGAGTGAGGACAGTGGATACATAGTATACCGGCTTTTGAAGTGGGAATTTATGTCCGTCCGTCTCTCGTTCGACGACGAGCACTGCGCTTACAACTTGGTGAGTTGCCGCTATATATAACAGCATTGGTTCGCCGACATTTGGCACGACCAAGATTGGGTTGGTGGCCAGGATGGCTTTTATTTCTTCCAATCCGGCCGTGGCCGCATCCGTCCACTCAAAGTGTTCGGTGCGCCGAAGAAGGTGATAAAGGGGTAGTGCCTTTTCTCCTGATCGGGAGATAAACCGGCTTAAGGCCGCCACGCATCCAGTTAGTTTCTGAATTTGCTTGAGGTCTGTTGGGACAGCCAACTGTGACAGAGCTTGGATTTTAGCTGGATTTGCTTCGGTTCCTCTACTGGAGACGATGAAGCCCAGGAGCTTTCTAGCGGGCACGCCAAAAACGCATTTTTCCGGATCGAGCTTGATGTCGTATGTTCGAAGATTGTCGAACGTGAGCCTCAAGTCGTCTATTAAGGATTCGACGTGTCTGGTTTTAACGACCACATCATCTACGTATGCCTCCACTATTTTGCCGATCTGTTTTTCCAGGCATGTCTGAATCATGCGTTGATACGTTGCACCGGCGTTCTTAAGCCCGAAAGGCATGGTGTTAAAACAGAAGGGGCCGTATGGGGTGATAAATGCCGTTGCGGCTTGGTCGGACTCCGCCATCTTGATTTGATGGTATCCGGAGTATGCGTCGAGGAAACACAATGAGTCGTGTCCTGCGGTAGCGTCGATAATTTGATCGATGCAGGGGAGGGGGAAGGGATCCTTGGGGCAAGCCTTGTTGAGGTCCTTGAAATCGACGCATAGGCGCCAGGATTTATCCTTCTTTGTTACCATCACCAGGTTTGCTAGCCAGTCCAGGTGTTTTATTTCTCTAATGAATCCGGCCTCCAGTAACTTGGCTAGCTCCTCTCCCATGGCTTGTCGCTTAGGTTCGGAGAAACGCCGAAGAGTCTGCTTGACCGGCTTGAATCCCTTTAGGATGTTAAGGCTATGCTCGGCCAGCCTGCGTGGGATTCCTGGCATGTCTGAAGGATGCCAGGCGAATATGTCCCAATTCTCGCGCAGGAACTCCCGTAGTGCGGCGTCTACAGCAGGGTTTAACTGTGCCCCGATGGATGCTGTTTTTGTAGGGTCCGTTGGGTGGACTTGGAATTTGACTATTTCATCCGCTGGTTTAAAAGAGGTGGACTTGGATCTTTTGTCGAGTATCACGTCGTCCCTGTCCACTGTGGAGCACAGCGCAATTAATTCCTCGGCCGCGAGGGCTTCGGATAACGCCTCGAGGGCCAGTGCGGCTGTTTTGTTTTCGGCGCGGAGTGCTGTGTCCGGATCACTAGCTAGAGTGATGATTCCATTGGGCCCGGGCATTTTGAGCTTCATGTACTCGTAATGGGGTATTGCTTGGAAGATCGTGAATGCCTCCCGCCCTAGAAGGGCGTGGTATTCGCTATTGAATGGGGCCACTTGGAATGTGATTTCTTCGGACCTGTAATTCTCCGGCGTGCTGAATACCACATCTAGTGTGATTTTCCCAGCACATCGTGCCTCCCGACCAGGGATGATTCCTCTGAAGGTCGTGCTGCTTTGCTTAATGCGACTTCTGTCTATTTCCATTTTTTGAAGTCTCCTCATAGATGAGGTTTAATCCGCTGCCGCCATCCATGAGTACTTTAGTAAGCCGGAAGTCGTCCACAATTGGACTAAGGACCAAGGCGGCTGGTGCTCGGGCTGTTTGGAATTTAGGTTCATCACTTGCATTGAAGGTGATAGTCGTATCGCTCCATGGATTTATTGCTGCCACGTGGCAGACTTCGGCAAGGCTGTGGAGTGCCCGCTTACGCCTATTATTTGAGGCGAAGGTCTCAAAGACTGTCAATATTGTATTATTGTTATCCACGGGATGGTGCTCCGCGGTATTGTTAATGAGGAGATCCTCACCGCTCTTGGCCACCTGCCGGAGTAACCAACATGCTCTAAGGCTGTGTGTTGGTATGGTATCCGCTGTACTGTGAATTTTGCATGGCCCATTAAGCCATCCCTCCAATACGGTTCCATGCCCTATAGTGGGCTTTTGCTTCTTTGTAATTGGGTCGGGCGACTTACGAGAGTGCACCCTTTTAGTTCGGACTGGGGGTTTTGTCAGAGCCGGATTATCCCAAAATTTTGTTTGGGTTTTCCAGGCGCTTTCCATCGCATAGTACTTCTGTACTATGGCTGCCAATTCAGCGAAGTGTGCTATGTCACGGCGACTTATGGCGTTGAGGATTCCCTTGTCCGTGCAATTATTGCAAAAGAATGAAATTGCGTCTTCCTCGCGACAGTCCTTGACCTTGCTCATTACAAGGAGGAATCTGGCCCAATAGTGATGTACTGTCTCCTGGGGCTCTTGTCTAATGTGGGAAAGATCGTTTATATCTGGGTGGGTGGGTGGATTTAAGTCTGAACCTTGACCCGATCTGAGACCCAGGGGCGGAGGAGTTTCCGATCTTGGAAGTTCGGGCTCCGGGATGTTGCCCAATAGGTCTGGCCCGCTGCCTGATTCTAGGTTCAGGGTTTGGGCGATGTCCTCCCGTAGATGGGTATCCGGCTCAGAGAGCTCGGGGATCCGGACATAGTTTGTCCTCAAGATAGAGGAAGAATCGCCGCATTGCTCCTCCACCACCGCTATCTGATGGGTGACCGGCGGGGAGTTAATCTCCCTTTGGTCGGGTTTAAGCCCGATCTGATCATAGTCTGTAGCGACTCCCAAAGCGGCGATGCGATCGAAGAGCTCGTTCAAGAACAGAGCTCTATTGGATCCAACTGCTCGGCGAGTCCCGAGCTGACGTGGAGGCTGTTTTCGATGACCCGGGAAGTCATCATCGGCGCAGCGGCCGAACAGGCGGTCATGACGAAACCGCCTAGTCGGAGAGTTTGTCCTACAGCCAGGGCTCCCCCAGAGGTGATGTTGTCCTTGACAACAAGGCGAGCCATCCAGCCTTATGATGACGGCACAATGGAACTCTCAATGAAAGCACCAATGTCGGTGTCAAAACCGGCGGATCTCGGGTAGGGGGTCCCGAACTATGCGTCTAAGGCGGATGGTAACAGGAGGCGGGGGACTCAATGTTTACCCAGGTTTGAGCCCTCTCGATGGAGGTAATACCCTACTTCCTGCTTGATTGATCTTGATGATATGAGTATTACAAGAGTTGATCTACCACGAGATCGTAGAGGCTAAACCCTAGAAGCTAGCCTATGGTATGATTGTTCTTGTCCTACGGACTAAACCCTCCGGTTTATATAGACACCGGAGGGGGCTAGGGTTACACAGAGTCGGTTACAAGGGAGGAGATCTACATATCCGTATTGCCAAGCTTGCCTTCCACGCCAAGGAGAGTCCCATCCGGACACGGGTCGAAGTCTTCAATCTTGTATCTTCATAGTCCAACAGTCCGGCCAAAGAATATAGTCCGGCTGTCCGAGGACCCCCTAATCCAGGACTCCCTCAACCGAGTCGGGCGGGAAGCTTGCACGGGAACCTGGGAGGTTGCGCGGGAGCGGGCTCACTGATGATTCATTGGCGCCACCGTTTGGCCAAAAGAACGCCCCCGCGCGCTGCGCAAGCTTGCGCTATGAGCCATCTGCGGCAGCGGGGTGAGAAGACGTGCAAGAGGAGGACGAAAGGCCATGTACACATACGGTTAATAAAAAAACATTTGCGATTTAATTACCTACTATACCCTCGTCCTGGTTTATAAGTATGATTTAACTAATAAAATACGAATATTAATGCATGTGGCCAAAGATTATATAGTTGGATTCGTATTTGAACATAGTTTCCAATTATATAATTTTTATAACATGCATTAACATTTTGTTGGTTAAATTTGAGGGCAAAGTATGGCACAGAATATAAAGGGGATTATAGACTAGACGGGGGTAGTAGCACATGGCCGCTCTCTACGCAGCGACGCAACTGTCATCCGGCTTGTAGGCGACCATTTCCTGTGTGTTCAACTGCTCTATGTGTGTGGTTGCTTGCAGTTCATGCGGCCGCGGCGCGCTCTGCTCGCGTCCCGCCGCGCGTGCTCTGCTCTCGCGTCCCTCTGGGTGCTCTGCCCTCGTCCCCCCACGCGCGCTGTCGGTGTTTGGGGCCGGCGCACGATCACGCACGTTCGTGTGCATGCGGTTGCGCCGGGCGCGGCGCGACAATGCAGTTACCCGCTGCAAAAACTGCCATGCGGACGCGCAGAGAATCTAGGCCGCCCGACCCCCATTTATTCGTGCGGCCATTTACCTTCATCTCTCGCGTCACACGACACAATATGCACACCCATGACGACACATACAGAGAGGACATCCAGTGGTTCCAATGGCGATCCCCGTGGCTCCAATGGCGCTCCCAGCGGCCGACGACGACAACGGCGGGCAGTTCACCATGCATAGCGTAGTGGACACCCACGTGAGGGGGAAGGCCCTCTCGGTGGTGTACACGAACGATCCGGTCTCGGTAGAGAGCTCCATCCAAACTATGGAGCAGGTCCTTACCGAGGACAAGTACCAAGTGGTCGGCTTCAACCTCGACTACACCATCGGTCATGCCGGGCACGATCAGAAGGTTGTCGTCGCCCAGTTGTGTGTGTGACATGACGTCCTCGTCTACCACTAACACCTTGCTACAAGGCCTTGCGAGCATTTCTCCAGGTTTATCAACAGCTCTGACTAAAGTTTCGCTATGGTGGACACCACCAACAATCTAAAAGCGCCCAAGGTTTCGGGCTTGAAATGCCCGAATCTTGTCAACATCCAGCACCACTACAAGGTCTGGGGTAGCGACAAAAACAAACTGAACTCCCTGGTTGACCTCGCCTCGGCCATCATCGACCCCTACTACATGAAGATGAAGAATGAGAGCAAGAAGGACAAGAACGTTTGGCACAGTGTGTGGCATGAGAGACTGGATGAACAACATGTCAAGTACATGGCCAAGGACGCGTACACAAGCTACAAGATGTACAGGCTGATCGTTGACATGAGGAAGTATCTTCTTCCTGCCCTAGACGAGGGATCGAGCCATAGAGCAGCGGCGGGAGCGTCACAAGAAGTAGATGACTAGACGATCGTTTCTCCTACTTTAGAATGCAATTGTTTATTTAGGTGTGTACGAATGATCTGTATAGTCACTTATGTAATTGGATGTTTATTTCAGTTATATATATATATATGTATATATATACATGTTATTCTTCTGTAGACAGAGCAAATCACACGGCTTATTAGAAGCAATCATCTGTGTTATTGTTGGTCTTCACACACATTTCTAATTACGGACCTGTTTGCCGCGTATCACACACACCTTGTTCAGTTGAACCGTTTCCATTGTGTTGCCTAATCACACACAGTTCATCCTAGTGAGCCGTATGTTGTATATCGCACACACCTTCATCTGGCTGCCCGTTTCTTTTGTTCCTCTTAAACGCAAACAGTTAATTGAACTGAACTGTATGCCCTGCATCGCACACATGACTAAAATCTGAACCGTGTTTGATGCATCCGTCATCGCAAACGTTTTGCACCTTTTTTGGCGGTTCTTTTACACGACCGTTTGCGATTATGGCATCGCACACAGTTTTGTCGAAGGGTCTCTGATCGTAGTGTCGCGTTTGGACCATCCTGCGGTAGTGATATGTTATCTCGTACATATGTTCCATTGTTCCTAATCCTCTGAAGTCTGAACTTGAAGCAGTGAAGGATGTTGGTGTTCTACTGTTTTTGACTTGTTGTTAAAAGCTTACTCTGCAGTCTGCACAATTGTTGTTATGCACGAATGTTGTTGTTGTTGTTGTTGTTGGCTTGTTAAAATGATCCTGATGTTGCACGATTGTTGTTGTATGAAGTTAAGAAAACCTGTTCCAGATTTAAATGTGACTGAAACCTTGAAATATTTACATCTTCTTGTATGTTAGTGCAATTTTTTGGAGTTCACAATCTGTGACTCTGTGTTTACAATTATACCAAAGTGAGTGATGTTGCTGCTTTTTTTTCTTATAGATGACTCAACTTGATGATGATCAGCACATAGAGATGGAGGAAGTGGGCACTAGTCATATGGCCACTCTTAGCACAATTGTATCGGCTGAATGTTCTGGTTCACAACCATCTTCCAAGGAGCAAGTTCGTGGTTTAGAACCAACTTCTCAAGAGCAATCTGCCATTGGGGTCGTTGATTTGGAGAATGAGAAGGATAGTAACAAAGGTCAGGGAAGGAGGGAGATGGCACCACGATCAAAGACGTGGGACCATTTCGACAAGATTAAGGATAAGAATAATGTGGTGAAGGCTGGTAAATGCAAATATTGCAAACGTGAATTGAAGGCCGACACAAAGGATCATGGTACTTCATCCTTGATCAGACATTTTGATGTGTGCAAGCGCAACCCTCACAAGCTGGCCAAAGATCCGTAGCAGTCCACTTTGCAAGTAACTCAACACTACAAAAAAAAGACACATCCGTGACATTTTGGGCCGAACGAAAAAAAATTCTGTCATACTTATGACACTTCTATGACGATAATTGTGACAAAACCCGGTATCATCATAGATGTGGTGGGGTCCTACTTCTATGACAAAAAATCACGACAGAAAATGGGCTTTTCGTCCTGGGCGGGCCGGAGACGCAGCTGCATGACATTCTTTGGGCCGTCCATGATGGAAAAAACCATGGTAGAAGCGAGGGCGAGGAAAATATCGGGGTGTTCCCGGTTACGGTGGGTGGTCGGGGCCGAGCGATGCGCGCGCACGCGCGTGGGTGCGAGGCGTTGGGCTCTAACTGAACCCGAGCGAGGCGTTGGGCTCTAATTGAACCCGAGCGATTGCACTGCAGGCTACGCGTTAATGAACCCGAGCGATCGATCGATGGTTGTTAACTGAACCAGATCGAGCGATTCCTTCGCTACTGCTGCTAACTGAAGCCGATCGATGCTGCCTCTGGATGAACAGTGAGTGTTGCTGGGGGGGTTTGGATGAACAGTTCCCGGTGGGGGTGGATGAACAGGACCCAGTGGTGTTGCCTCTGGATGAACAGGACCCCGATCGATCGAGCCGGTTGGGGCTGGATGAACAGGACCCCATGGAGGGCTGGATGAACAAGACCACCCAGTGGAGGGCTGGATGAACAATAGATGGTGGGGGGCTGGATGAACAGTAGCCCGTGGAGGGGTGGTTGAACAGGAGCCCGTGGAGACAGCTGGTTGAACAGTAGCCGATGGAGTAGCGCGCGGTGGAGGCTGGATGAACAGGAGCCCGTGGATGAACAGTCGCAGGTGAAGGCTGGAGGAGGTCGACGGTGGATGAACAGTAGCCCGTGGAGGCTGGAGGGGGTCGATGGTGGAGATGAACAGTATCCCGTGGAGTCCCGTTTTGCGGTACGCCACACCCCTCCCGATGAATAGGACCCCTGTTTCGACCGTAGCGCTTCAACACAAGTCCGTTTCCTCCGTTTTGCGGTACGCCACTGTTGGAAATATGCCCTAGAGGCAATAATAAATGGTTATTATTATATTTATTTGTTCATGATAATTGTCTGTTGTTCATGCTATAATTGTGTTATCCGGAAATCGTAATACATGTGTGAATATATAGACCACAACGTGTCCCTAGTAAGCCTCTAGTTGACTAGCTCGTTGATCAACAGATAGTCATGGTTTCCTGACTATGGACATTGGATGTCATTGATAACGGGATCACATCATTAGGAGAATGATGTGATGGACAAGACCCAATCCTAAGCATAGCTCAAAGATCGTGTAGTTCGTTTGCTAGAGCTTTTCCATGTCAAGTATCTTTTCCTTAGACCATGAGATCGTGCAACTCCCGGATGCCGTAGGAGTGCTTTGGGTGTGCCAAACGTCACAACGTAACTGGGTGACTATAAAGGTACACTACGGATATCTCCGAAAGTGTCTGTTGAGTTGGCACGGATCGAGACTGGGATTTGTCACTCCGTATGACGGAGAGGTATCTCTGGGCCCACTCGGTAATGCATCATCATAATGATCTCAATGTGACTAAGGAGTTAGCCACGGGATCATGCATTACGGTACGAGTAAAGAGACTTGCCGGTAACGAGATTGAACAAGGTATTGGGATACCGACGATCGAATCTCGGGCAAGTAACATACCGATTGACAAAGGGAATTGTATACGGGATTGATTGAATCCTCGACATCGTGGTTCATCCGATGAGATCATCATGGAACATGTGGGAGCCAACATGGGTATCCAGATCCCGCTGTTGGTTATTGACCGGAGAGGCGTCTCGGTCATGTCCGCATGTCTCCCGAACCCGTAGGGTCTACACACTTAAGGTTCGGTGACGCTAGGGTTATAGAGATATTAGTATGCGGAAACCCGAAAGTTGTTCGGAGTCCCGGATGAGATCCTGGACGTCACAAGGAGTTCCGGAATGGTCCGGAGGTGAAGAATTATATACAGGAAGTCCAGTTTCGGCCACCGGGAAAGTTTCGGGGGTTATCGGTATTGTACCGGGACCACCGGAAGGGTCCCGGGGGTCCACCGGGTGGGGCCACCTATCCCGGAGGGCCCCATGGGCTGAAGTGGGGAGGGAACCAGCCCTTAGTGGGCTGGGGCGCCCCCCTGGCCTCCCCCTGCGCCTAGGGTTGGAAACCCTAGGGGTGGGGGGCGCCCCACTTGGCTTGGGGGGGAAGCCAACCCCCCTTTCCCCTTGGCCGCCGCCCCCCCCCCATGTAGATGGGTTCCAGGGCCGGCGCCCCCCCTCCAGGGGGCCTATAAATAGTGGGGGGAGGGAGGGCAGCAGCACCACAGCCCCCGGCGCCTCCCTCTCCCCCTGCAACACCTCTCCCTCTCGCAGAAGCTTGGCGAAGCCCTGCCGAGATCCCGCTACTTCCACCACCACGCCGTCGTGCTGCTGGATCTCCATCAACCTCTCCTTCCACCTTGCTGGATCAAGAAGGAGGAGACGTCGCTGCTCCGTACGTGTGTTGAACGCGGAGGTGCCGTCCGTTCGGCACTCGGTCATCGGTGATTTGGATCACGGCGAGTACGACTCCATCAACCCCGTTCATTGGAACGCTTCCGCTCGCGATCTACAAGGGTATGTAGATGCACTCCTTTCCCCTCATTGCTAGTATACTCCATAGATGGATCTTGGTGATGCGTAGGAAATTTTAAAATTTTGCTACGATCCCCAACAGTGGCATCATGAGCCAGGCCTATGCGTAGTTACTATGCACGAGTAGAACACAAAGCAGTTGTGGGCGTAGATGTTGCCAATTCTTCTTGCCGCTACTAGTCTTATCTTGTTTCGGCGGTATTGTGGGATGAAGCGGCCCGGACCGACCTTACACGTACGCTTACGTGAGACAGGTTCCACCGACTGACATGCACTAGTTGCATAAGGTGGCTAGCGGGTGTCTGTCTCTCCCACTTTAGTCGGAACGGATTCGGTGAAAAGGGTCCTTATGAAGGGTAAATAAAAATTGGCATATCACGTTGTGGTTTTACGTAGGTAAGAAACGTTCTTGCCAGAAACCTATACAAGCCACGTAAAAACTTGCAACAACAATTAGAGGACGTCTAACTTGTTTTTGCAGCATGTGCCTTGTGATGTGATATGGCCAGAAGATGTGATGAATGATATATGTGATGTATGAGATTGATCATATTCTTGTAATAGGAATCACGACTTGCATGTCGATGAGCATGACAACCGGCAGGAGCCATAGGAGTTGTCTTTATTTTTTGTATGACCTGCGTGTCATTGAAGAACGCCATGTAAATTACTTTACTTTATTGCTAAAATGCGTTAGCCATAGAAGTAGAAGTAATCGTTGGCGTGACAACTTCATGAAGACACAATGATGGAGATCATGATGATGGAGATCATGATGATGGAGATCATGGTGTCATGCCGGTGACGAAGATGATCATGGTGCCCCGAAGATGGAGATCAAAGGAGCAAAATGATATTGGCCATATCATGTCACTATTTGATTGCATGTGATGTTTATCATGTTTTGCACCTTATTTGCTTAGAACGACGGTAGTAAGTAAGATGATCCCTTATAATAATTTCAAGAAAGTGTTCCCCCTAACTGTGCACCGTTGCGAAGGTTCGTTGTTTCGAAGCACCACGTGATGATCGGGTGTGATAGATTCTAACGTTCGCATACAACGGGTGTTGACGAGCCTAGCATGTACAGACATGGCCTCGGAACACACGCAATACACTTAGGTTGACTTGACGAGCCTAGCATGTACAGACATGGCCTCGGAACACGGAAGACCGAAAGGTCGAGCATGAGTCGTATAGAAGATACGATCAACATGGAGATGTTCACCGATCTTGACTAGTTCGTCTCACGTGATGATCGGACACGGCCTAGTTAACTCGGATCATGTTTCACTTAGATGACTAGAGGGATGTCTATCTGAGTGGGAGTTCATTGAGTAATTTGATTAGATGAACTTAATTATCATGAACTTAGTCTATAATCTTTACAATGTGTCTTGTAGATCAAATGGCCCACGTTGTCCTCAACTTCAACGCGTTCCTAGAGAAAACCAAGCTGAAAGATGATGGCAGCAACTATACGGACTGGGTCCGGAACCTGAGGATCATCCTCATAGCTGCCAAGAAAGATTATGTCCTAGAAGCACCGCTAGGTGAAGCACCAATCCCAGAGAACCAAGACGTTATGAACGCTTGGCAATCACGTGCTGATGATTACTCCCTCGTTCAGTGCGGCATGCTTTACAGCTTAGAATCGGGTCTTCAAAAACGTTTTGAGAAACATGGAGCATATGAGATGTTCGAAGAGCTGAAAATGGTTTTCCAAGCTCATGCCCGGGTCGAGAGATATGAAGTCTCTGACAAGTTCTTCAGCTGTAAAATGGAGGAAAATAGTTCTGTTAGTGAGCACATACTCAGAATGTCTGGGTTACACAACCGCTTGTCTCAGCTGGGAGTTAATCTCCCGGATGACGCGGTCATTGACAGAATCCTTCAGTCGCTTCCACCGAGCTACAAGAGCTTTGTGATGAACTTCAATATGCAGGGGATGGAAAAGACCATTCCTGAGGTATATTCAATGCTGAAATCAGTGGAGGTGGAGATCAGAAAGGAACATCAAGTGTTGATGGTGAATAAAACCACTAAGTTCAAGAAAGGCAAGGGTAAGAAGAACTTCAAGAAGGACGGCAAGGGAGTTTCCGCGCCCGGTAAGCCAGTTACCGGGAAGAAGCCAAGGAATGGACCCAAGCCTGAGACTGAGTGCTTTTATTGCAAGGGAAGTGGTCACTGGAAGCGGAACTGCCCCAAATACTTAGCGGACAAGAAGGCCGGCAACACCAAAGGTATATGTGATATACATGTAATTGATGTGTACCTTACCAGTACTCGTAGTAGCTCCTGGGTATTTGATACCGGTGCGGTTGCTCATATTTGTAACTCAAAACAGGAACTGCGGAATAAGCGGAGACTGGCAAAGGACGAGGTGACGATGCGCGTCGGGAATGGTTCCAAGGTCGATGTGATCGCCGTCGGCACGCTGCCTCTACATTTACCTACGGGATTAGTTTTAAACCTCAATAATTGTTATTTAGTGCCAGCTTTGAGCATGAACATTGTATCTGGATCTCGTTTAATTCGAGATGGCTACTCATTTAAATCCGAGAATAATGGTTGTTCTATTTATATGAGAGATATGTTTTATGGTCATGCCCCGCTGGTCAATGGTTTATTCTTGATGAATCTCGAACGTGATGTTACACATGTTCATAGTGTGAATACCAAAAGATGTAAAGTTGATAACGATAGTCCCACATACTTGTGGCACTGCCGCCTTGGTCACATTGGTGTCAAGCGCATGAAGAAGCTCCATGCAGATGGACTTTTGGAGTCTCTTGATTACGAATCATTTGACACGTGCAAACCATGCCTCATGGGTAAGATGACCAAGACTCCGTTCTCCGGAACAATGGAGCGAGCAACCAACTTATTGGAAATCATACATACCGATGTGTGCGGTCCAATGAGTGTTGAGGCTCGCGGAGGATATCGTTATGTTCTCACTCTCACTGATGACTTAAATAGATATGGGTATGTCTACCTAATGAAACACAAGTCTGAAACCTTTGAAAAGTTCAAGGAATTTCAGAGTGAGGTTGAGAATAAACGTGACAGGAAAATAAAATTCTTACGATCAGATCGTGGTGGAGAATATTTAAGTCACGAATTTGGTACACACTTAAAGAAATGTGGAATCGTTTCACAACTCACGCCGCCTGGAACACCTCAGCGAAATGGTGTGTCCGAACGTCGTAATCGCACTCTATTGGATATGGTGCGATCTATGATGTCTCTTACCGATCTACCGCTCTCATTTTGGGGCTATGCTTTAGAGACTGCCGCATTCACTTTAAATAGGGCTCCGTCGAAATCCGTTGAGACGACACCGTATGAATTATGGTTTGGGAAGAAACCTAAGCTGTTGTTTCTAAAAGTTTGGGGATGCGATGCTTATGTCAAGAAACTTCAACCTGAAAAGCTCGAACCCAAGTCGGAAAAATGTGTCTTCATAGGATACCCCAAGGAAACTATTGGGTATACCTTCTACCTCATATCCGAAGGCAGGATCTTTGTTGCCAAGAACGGGTCCTTTCTGGAGAAAGAGTTTCTCTCGAAAGAATTAAGTGGGAGGAAAGTGGAACTTGATGAGGTGATAGTCACCCCTTCCGAACCGGAAAGTAGTGCAGCGCGGGAAGATGTTCCTGTGGTGCCTACACCGACTGGGAGGAAGTTAATGATGATGATCATGAAGCTTCGGATCAAGTTACTGCTGAACTTCGTAGGTCCACAAGGACACGTTCCGCACCAGAGTGGTACGGCAACCCTGTCCTGGAAATCATGTTGTTAGACAACAGTGAACCTTCGAACTATGAAGAAGCGATGGCGGGCCCGGATTCCAACAAATGGCTAGAAGCCATGAAATCCGAGATAGGATCCATGTATGAAAACGAAGTATGGACTTTGACTGACTTGCCCGATGATCGGCGAGCCATAGAAAATAAATGGATCTTTAAGAAGAAGACAGACGCGGATGGTAATGTGACCATCTATAAGGCTCGACTTGTCGCTAAGGGTTATCGACAAGTTCAAGGGGTTGACTACGATGAGACTTTCTCACCCGTAGCGAAGCTGAAGTCCGTCCGAATCATGTTAGCAATTGCCGCATTCTATGATTATGAGATATGGCAAATGGACGTCAAAACGGCATTCCTTAACGGCTTTCTTAAGGAAGAATTGTATATGATGCAGCCGGAAGGTTTTGTCGATCCTAAGAATGCTAACAAGGTATGCAAGCTCCAGCGCTCCATCTATGGACTGGTGCAAGCATCTCGGAGTTGGAACATTCGTTTTGATGAGATGATCAAAGCGTTTGGGTTTACACAGACTTATGGAGAAGCCTGTGTTTACAAGAAAGTGAGTGGGAGCTCTGTAGCATTTCTCTTATTATATGTGGATGACATACTATTGATGGGAAATGATATAGAATTCTTGGAAAGTATAAAGGCCTATTTTAATAAGTGTTTTTCAATGAAGGACCTTGGAGAAGCTGCTTATATATTAGGCATCAAGATCTATAGAGATAGATCAAGACGCCTCATTGGTCTTTCACAGAGTACGTACCTTGACAAGATATTGAAGAAGTTCAATATGGATCAGTCCAAGAAGGGGTTCTTTCCTGTATTGCAAGGTGTGCAATTGAGCACGGCTCAATGCCCGACCACGGCAGAAGATAGAGAAAAGATGAGTGTCATCCCCTATGCCTCGGCCATAGGGTCTATTATATATGCCATGCTGTGTACCAGACCTGATGTTAACCTTGCCGTAAGTTTGGTAGGAAGGTACCAAAGTAATCCCGGCATGGAACACTGGACAGCGGTCAAGAATATCCTGAAGTACCTGAAGAGGACTAAGGATATGTTTCTCGTTTATGGAGGTGACGAAGAGCTCGTCGTAAAGGGTTACGTCGACGCTAGCTTCGACACAGATCTGGATGACTCGAAGTCACAAACCGGATACGTGTATATTTTGAATGGAGGAGCAGTAAGCTGGTGCAGTTGCAAGCAAAGCGTCGTGGCGGGATCTACATGTGAAGCGGAGTACATGGCGGCCTCAGAGGCAGCACAGGAAGCAGTCTGGATAAAGGAGTTCATTACCGACCTAGGGGTGATTCCCAATGCGTCGGGCCCGATGACTCTCTTCTGTGACAACACTGGAACTATTGCCCTTGCCATGGAGCCCAAGTTTCACAGGAAGACCAGGCATATCAAGCGTCGCTTCAACTCCATTCGTGAAAGTGTTCAAAATGGAGACATAGATATTTGTAAAGTACATACGGACCTGAATGTAGCAGATCCGTTGACTAAACCTCTCCCTAGAGCAAAACATGATCAACACCAGAACGCTATGGGTGTTCGATTCATCACAATGTAACTAGATTATTGACTCTAGTGCAAGTGGGAGACTGTTGGAAATATGCCCTAGAGGCAATAATAAATGGTTATTATTATATTTCTTTGTTCATGATAATTATCTGTTGTTCATGCTATAATTGTGTTATCCGGAAATCGTAATACATGTGTGAATATATAGACCACAATGTGTCCCTAGTAAGCCTCTAGTTGACTAGCTCGTTGATCAACAGATAGTCATGGTTTCCTGACTATGGACATTGGATGTCATTGATAACGGGATCACATCATTAGGAGAATGATGTGATGGACAAGACCCAATCCTAAGCATAGCTCAAAGATCGCGTAGTTCGTTTGCTAGAGCTTTTCCAATGTCAAGTATCTTTTCCTTAGACCATGAGATCGTGCAACTCCCGGATGCCGTAGGAGTGCTTTGGGTGTGCCAAACGTCACAACGTAACTGGGTGACTATAAAGGTACACTACGGGTATCTCCGAAAGTGTCTGTTGAGTTGGCACGGATCGAGACTGGGATTTGTCACTCCGTATGACGGAGAGGTATCTCTGGGCCCACTCGGTAATGCATCATCATAATGAGCTCAATGTGACTAAGGAGTTAGCCACGGGATCATGCATTACGGTACGAGTAAAGAGACTTGCCGGTAACGATATTGAACAAGGTATTGGGATACCGACAATCGAATCTCGGGCAAGTAGCATACCGATTGACAAAGGGAATTGTATACGGGATTGATTGAATCCTCGACATCGTGGTTCATCCGATGAGATCATCGTGGAACATGTGGGAGCCAACATGGGTATCCAGATCCCGCTGTTGGTTATTGACCGGAGAGGCGTCTCGGTCATGTCTGCATGTCTCCCGAACCCGTAGGGTCTACACACTTAAGGTTCGGTGACGCTAGGGTTATAGAGATATTAGTATGCGGAAACCCGAAAGTTGTTCGGAGTCCCGGATGAGATCCCGGACGTCACGAGGAGTTCCGGAATGGTCCGGAGGTGAAGAATTATATATAGGAAGTCCAGTTTCGGCCACCGGGAAAGTTTCGGGGGTTATCGGTATTGTACCGGGACCACCGGAAGGGTCCCGGGGGTCCACCGGGTGGGGCCACCTGTCCCGGAGGGCCCCATGGGCTGAAGTGGGAAGGTAACCAGCCCTTAGTGGGCTGGGGCGCCCCCCCTTGGGCCTCCCCCTGCGCCTAGGGTTGGAAACCCTAGGGGTGGGGGGCGCCCCACTTGGCTTGGGGGGGAAGCCAACCCCCCTTTCCCCTTGGCCGCCGCCCCCCCCCCATGTAGATGGGTTCCAGGGCCGGCACCCCCCCCCCCTCCAGGGGGCCTATAAATAGTGGGGGGGAGGGAGGGCAGCAGCACCACAGCCCCTGGCGCCTCCCTCTCCCCCTGCAACACCTCTCCCTCTCGCAGAAGCTTGGCGAAGCCCTGCCGAGATCCCGCTACTTCCACCACCACGCCGTCGTGCTGCTGGATCTCCATCAACCTCTCCTTCCCCCTTGCTGGATCAAGAAGGAGGAGACGTCGCTGCTCCGTACGTGTGTTGAACGCGGAGGTGCCATCCGTTCGGCACTCGGCCATCGGTGATTTGGATCACGGCGAGTACGACTCCATCAACCCCGTTCATTGGAACGCTTCCGCTCGCGATCTACAAGGGTATGTAGATGCACTCCTTTCCCCTAGTTGCTAGTATACTCCATAGATGGATCTTGGTGATGCGTAGGAAATTTTAATATTCTGCTACGATCCCCAACAGCCACACCCCTCCCGATCAACAGGACCCCCGTTTCGACTGTAGGAGGTCCGTTTCCTCCGTTTTGCGGTACGCCAGACCCCTCCCGATGAACAGGATTATGTTTTGACCGTGGCCGGTCGAACACAAGGCCGTTTCCTCCGTTCTACGGTACGCCGGGCCTCTTTTCCATCGGCTGTTCCGTCCAAGCCCTCCCGATGAACACGACGACGCATTTCGTTCTGACCCACCCGGCTGGCTCCCCATGAACATGACGATCACGTAGTTTCTCCGTTCCGACCTAGCCATGTACACGAGCCCTGGCCGTAGGTATGCGCGAGTAAGCGTTCGAGACCCTGCCCGTATGTACGTACGTGGTCATATTTTCTTTCTTGCACACTGGCCGCTGTACGTACGTGTACATGCTACGTCCGCGCCTCTACTACGACACGTGCGCGCCTCTACATCGACCAGTATGTACGTACACGTCCGCGACCAGAATGACAACGCTACGTACGCTTCGACCAGGTGGGTCCCGACTGTCAGGCACTTCCTTGCCTGCGAAGATGTAGCTGGTAGTGATGCTGGTTGATGCGGTGGTAGGTGGGGAAGGTTCCGCGGCCAAGATGATGGGAGGAAGAGAGGATGGATGGGTAGTGGAAGATTTTGAGGGAGAGGAAGAGGCAGTGGTGGCAACGGCAAAGGGGAAAACGTGCTCATCAAAGGTGACATGTCTCAAGATAAACACACGACCGAAGAGGGATCGAAGCAGCAATGCCCTTTGTGATGTCGGAGAGGCCAAGATAAATGCAGGGTAGAGATCGTGGGGCTAGTTTGTGAGCTGTGATGGATGTGACATTAGGAAAGCATAGGCAACCAAAGACCCAAAGAGAAAGGTAGTCGGGATCAGATAGAAGAAGGGATTGAAAGGGTGTATAGCGAGGACACGTTTTGGTGGGGCGGATGTTAAGAAGAAGGGTAGCAGTGTGCAGAGCTTCAACCCAAAAATGGGGAGGAAGAGATGCTTGGATAAGTAGAGTGCGTAGGATATCGTTGATGGAAAGAAGAGAGCACTTGGCCTTCCCGTTTTGAGAGGAGGTATAGGGACAAGAAAAGCATAGAAGAATGCCATGGGAGAGGAAAAATGTGCGGTTGGTGACGTCGTCGAACTCGCGCCCGTTGTCACATTGGATAAAGCGAATAGGTAGGCCAAAGTGTGTTTGGACGTAGGTGCGAAAGGTGAGAAAAATTTGATGTACGTCAATTTAGCATGTAAAGGGAACGTCCATATGTAGTGAGAATAATCATCTAAAATCACAAGATAATATTTTTTGCCAGAGACACTAGGAATAGGAGAGGTCCATAGATCAAAATGTAAAAGCTCAAAAGGAAAAGTGCTAACAGTAGATGATGTTCCAAAAGGAAGCCAAACATGTTTGCCGCATTGGCATGCCTTACAGAGAGAAGAATCATGTGACACACTAGTGCTAGGAATAGAAAATTCTTGTAGCAGAGATGACAACGTTGAATTATTGGGGTGACCGAGCCGACGATGCCACAGATCAACTGAAGCCAGCATGGTGCGAGGAGAGGATGCAGGCACGCCATGAAGTGGATAGAGATCGTTTGTGCTATTGTAGCGAGCGAGAAGTGTCCCCGTTCTCAGATCCTTCACAGATGAACCAAAAGGATCAAATGCTAGAATGATAAGATTATCGATAGTAAATTGGCGAACAGAAATAAGGTTATTGATTAAAGAAGGAACAACAAGAATATAGCGGATTGAAAATTGGCATGATCTGTGTGTATAGAAGAGTGACTGGTGCAAGAGACGGGAACAAGGGAGCCGTCACCTATGGTGATGGAAGAATAAGCGGAAGGAAAACAAGCTGACAGAATATCCATATTTGAAGACATATGCGAGGATGCACCGGAATCAAAAATCCAATCCGTACCTTGGTTATTGAGTGTAAAGTTGTTCATGGCAGCGATGAAGGCGGCTTGATCCCAGGCTGGCTGTGGTGGAGTAGCTGGCGGTCCGGGTGCAGGCGCGTGCGCGTACGACATGGGTGAAGCAGGGTCGTAGGCGTAGGGTGCATAGGGTACCGGTAGGTAGCCGTGAGGTGATCCTTGGACGGCTGGCGATGGAGAGGTCGTGGAAGTGTAGACATGAGGCGGTTGCCGCAGACCAAGGAGGCCGGGAGCACCGCTAGCAGGGTGAAGGCTTGGGCTCCAGTTGCCGGTGTACGCGGGAGGAGCGTTGTATGGAGATGGCGCAGACCAGGGCATGGGCCACGCCTGAACTAGACCAGTCCAGGGGTCTTGCTGAGGGTGCTAAGACACGGGAGCAGCGGCCGATGGAGGAGACGTCGGTGGTGCAGCCGGCGGTGGTGGAGCAGCAGGTCGAGGCTGTGGCGGCCGGTAGACGGGGTGTTTGCCCCGATAGTTAGGGCTCGGGCGCCAGCCTGGAGGAGCCGAGGATGAAGGCGTCGGTGGAGCAGGTGATGGAGGCGGCGCAGATGGTGCAGATGGCCGGGCGACGTGAAACACCTGGGGAGGAAGCGTCGCCTTGCGCGCCTGGTTCTATGCCTCGAGCTGCAAGATGGAGCGGAACTCCACGAAGGAGGGGTAGGGTCGCAGCATAGGGATGAAGGCGACCTGCTTCTCGAACTGTTCCCCGAGGCCGACGAGGAGAGCGTTGATGAGGGTCCGATCGTCAACGTGATCACCGAGCTCACGGAGTTCGTCGCCGATCGCCTTGATGCGTTGGCAATAGACGGTGACCGGAGAGTCGCCTTGGATGCTGGTGCGGAGCTCGATGTGTAGCGCGTTAACACACGCATCGGAGTTATCCTGGAAGAGCTGCTGAAGAGAGGCCCAAAGTTCAGCGACGGTGGCATCGTTGTTGGAGACGAGGTTGAAGAGCTCGGTGGAGATGCGAGTATATATCCATTGGATGACGCTGAGGTCATCCTTGATCCCGCGAGGGTCGATCAGCTGTGGGGGGGGCGACTGGATTGATGTAATGGTGGAGACCGCAGCGGCCGAGGTGGACATGGAAGAGGTGGCGCCAATGGTAGAATTTATGGGTTGCGAGGTCTGGGGTTATCGGGATGAAAGGTGAGACATCGGTGATAGTATCGGCGAGGGAGAGCTGAGGTGGTTGGGGTGGGGTAGGGTTTTGGGTAGGGATTGAAGAAGAAGATGGAGGAGCAGCGCCGATAGCGCGGAACTCGGTGATAGTGTAGAGCCGCCGCCGCGGCAGCGAGGCAGGAGTTGGCGGCGAGGCCATGCCGAGGGCGGAAACCTAGGCGTGTGATACCATGAAGATTAATAATAATTGTGTATTGATCTATGCCTCAATGGGCTGTTTATATAAGTACAAAGTCTTGGAGTCCAAGTATAGAAGTGATAGATTACAATTCAAACTACCAAAAACTGAACCGGCCGAATATACTCTAATATCAGTAAGTACCTTTGTTCACGGTTTGGGAAATTTGGGACTACCCGAACCCGAAAATTCGGGTATCCGATATTTCGGGCTTTGTTTTTTTAGAGATATTTCGATAGTTGTTTCTGAAAACCCGAATTTCAAAAAACCCAAAATACCCGACCCGAAAATTCGGGTAAACCCGAACGCCCAGGGTCATGTGTTGAAAGAAAGGAGGTGGATCTATTGAGATCTTGATTCATGCTTATTGGGTTAGAGGAGGGTGATTTTTAAAAAAAAATTATTATAGTACTAGAACTTCTAGAAGTTGGGATGATTCTATCTCTGTCTTTATTTTCCAAGCACTTGTAAATGATATGGTGATCATTTGAGGAATAGAAGTCTTGATAAATGTTTTTTAAAAAGGGTTAATGTGCTCAGTTTTGCCCTCAGATGCAAATTATGCTTTACTTTGAGGGGTCCAAAGGTAGGGTAAACGGCCTCATTTCTAAGCAAGGTTTTTTTCGACCTTGTCTAAATCAGCCAAATAACTTTCCTACACATATATTCTATATACACAGACCATGTGCGTTCGTTTTTCCATTTTTTTGATTTTTTTATTTGTTTTGCTCATTTGAATTCTGGTCAAACTTAACTTTGACCAAGATTTAAACAAGTCTAAAACATCAAAATGAAAACTAAGCATGGATCCTTCTTAGTCACTCCAAAATGAAGCTGTGGTGAATTTTTGAAATTTTCATGTTCATTTCCCCAAAACACTTCTCTTCACTTCATACAAGAGAGTTTGAGATACTCGAGATATCACATAAGACACATGAACTTTTCGTTTAAATGTATGTAAACCTTGTTTATCAACTTAAATCGTTAGTATATGACATAAGAAGACTATGTGCGCAGGTTTTTCATTTTTCTGATTTTTACTTAATTTATTATGCTCATTTGAAATCTGGTCAAACATATATTTGACTGCTCCAAACCCCTCCCAAACCCCGCTAACCCTAGCGCTGAACAAGGACCGTCCATCTAACCCTAGCGGCGATCAAGGGCCGTCGATCTAACTCTTCTAGAAGGAATCTGCGGGGATGAGGGGGCCGATCCGCGAGATGCAATCTGATTGGCTAGGAGATTGTTTTTTTTTCAACAAGTACCGGGCGCGCTGGATGGACCGTTGGGCCGTCTCGTTGTCTGGGCCTGAGACCGCAGTTAATAGCCCGTCTCAGCCTTTCCAGGCCTGCATGCATGGGAAGGGCGGCGACGTGGGTTTGCATGCGCGGGAGGCGGACGTGCATGCATGCGAGCGAGGCGAGCGAGGCGAGCTAGGCTAGCGAGGCGAGCGAGGCGAGCTAGGCTAGCGAGGCGAGCGAGGCGAGCTAGGCTAGCGAGGCGAGCTAGGTGGCCACACGCGTATTGATTCAGGGCTCGATTCAGAGTTAGGCCATTACGGCAGTGGTTCAGATTACGGCAGCGAGTCAGATGCATGCGCCCGGTCAAAGAGCTTCGCTATGCAGTGATTCAGATGCACGCACGCGCCCCATGCATCATTTTCATGCAAAACTTTAAGGGTCCAAAACGTAACGGATACACACACGCGTCCGAATTCACACACGCACCGTTCTCATCCCTTCTCTCTTCCTCTCCCACCCACATGCCTATAAATGGGGTGCCTCTCTTCCTCTCCCACCCACAAGCCAGATCCGATCCATTCTCTCCAACTTCAAACACCCAAGCGACCGAGCCCTCTCCAAGCGACTAAGTGAAGATGCAGTTCAACGGGCCGACCTTCAATCGTCCGCTTGTCGTGCCGGAGCTGCGCTACCCACCGGGAGTGCTCGTGGAGAGGGAGCTCCGTGTGTGGGCGACTTCAAGGTGGAGGGGTTCCGTCGAACTCACCCGCGCCTTCCTCAGAGCCGACTATGCCCACCTCCCACGGGGCTTGCCTAGGATGTTCACCCTCAACGAGGTTCGTGACCGCGGCGGCATCCTCCTACTTCTCACGGTCACCTTCACCAACCCGTTTGACGCGCGCGAGCTCCTCGGCCAAGTCTTTTGGTGTGGCTGCGAGGCCATCTTCTTCACGATGTACAACATCTACACCAACTACGAGAGCATCTTCCCCACTCCAGGCCAGATGCACTCCCTTCCCTACGAGGAGGAGGAGGAGGTGTGAAGTTGAAGACGGTGTTGAAGGGGCGCGCGGCCAAGGTGGAAGAAGGAGGTCAAGATGAAGATGTTCAAGAAGGGGTGCGAGCCCGGAGTCAACCTCGTCATGTTTTAGTTTTATCGTTTTTATTTTGTTGCTTTTCTATGTCGTGCGTGCCGTGTCGTGTCATGTCGTGTCGTGTCCGTGAACTTATGGGTCCAAGTTATTATTGCCTAATGTAAGGGTACGGTGTGTTGCATCTTATCTAAGTTATTATGTGTGTTAAAAAATGTTCGTGCCCAAACATATCATTTCTTCCCTAAACCAAGTCATGAAGTTCGAGAACTTGTGGTTTTCATTAATGAAAATTGGAGGGGGTGAGAAGCCCTCTCTTTCATTCAAAAAAAAACAAGTCATGAACTAACATGCAAATTTATTCCCTTTACATCGTAAACCAAGTGCCACTCTAACCCTAAACCAAGTGCCACTCTAACCAAAATCATGTGGCAGTGCAAACATACGTTTCCAACCCTCCAAAATTTCAGTGCAAAACAAAGGAAAACCACTCTCACACGTGTGCAAACATTCACGGTCTCACTATGTATACCTTCCTTCCCTACCCATGTCAAAGTCTTTTCGTCTGTCCTAGCGGTTACCAGCGCAGCCCTAAACACCACAAACCCACGCGGTCCTGGGTTCAAGTCCCCAACCGCACCAATTTTTTGTGCATTTTTCACCCTTCATTTTTTAGACAAATTATTTTTTTCTTAATGTAATGCCCTTAAAAAATCTTCATTTATTTTGGCACCAGGTGTAAACCTCTACCAGAGCTGAGGCACATTTTCCATGACATTTTGGTCTTTGATTTAAATCACGGTGTATTTGAATTGGAGTAATTAAATTGCTAGTAAATATTTAACAGCTCGAAAAAAATTCTAAACTTAATTGTTTGGCTCTGGAATAATTCAATTAGCTTTCACAAAAAGTTTCAGCATTATGATTTACTGCCTAAATTAAATTAGAATAGAAAACAGAAAAAACGCAAGAGAACCCCTGAATGGGCCTAATTGGATGTAGTTGGCCCATTAGTCTAGCCTGCACTTGGCTCTACGCTCTGAATTTGGCCCACAGAGGAACCTTTTTTTTTGACAAAAAGGCAGAGCAGAGAGTTGCATTTCATTGATCAAAAGTTTCTGAATTCCTCATTTCTTCTCCCTTTTTTCAACATATTTAAATGTTGGTCACTTCTTCTCTTTTTTTCAACATTTAAAGAACTTTGACCAACATTTAAACTAGGCGAATTTTTCATGCAATTTCAAGCTTACAAAATCCTCCATAATTCATGCCTTTCCATACATTTTCAACATTACAACCAATGCGATTACCATACCTACAAATGCCCAAAAGTAATTGCAAATGGGTATTGGTATTTGTGCTTGATCTTCAAGCTTCCTAACCTTCTTCTTCAACATCCTAAGCTCAACAGCTAGCTCTCTGTCAGTGCGTGCTTCGCCCTCCATCTCTTCTTCCGGAGCTCGTGTTGCGGCCACTGCCGTTCGTGGCAGCATGCGCAACCATTCTTCATGCTCTTCTTGCAGTTCATTCATCAGAGTCTTGGCCAGAGCATCGACCCAAAGAAAGAAGCACGTCACCTGCATGAACACCAAACAGATCAACCCATTGCTCAAAGATCCCGACCATGAAAATGGTGCAATTGCCCCGATTCTTACCCCATTCTCGCTGCACACGTAGAACGGACGATTCTGGTTCCTCGGTGTGTGAGAAACCCTCCGATCAACGCCCGCCCGGCACCGTGGACAGACGAAGACAGGCATGTCCACACGCGCCCGCTCTGCATCCGCGAGGTGGCGCGGGAGCTTGAGGAAGACATGGAGCTCGGAGCCGAAAGGGATCTCAACGCCGCCGCGCCCTCCACAGCTAGCTTCCGACCGTCGTGCTCTCTCTCTCTCTCTCGCCGTGCTCTCTGTCGCCGTGGTCATCGCCGCTGTCTGTCGCCCGCTTATATAGCACACCCGCAACGGCTCTCTGCTCAAAGGCTCTCTGCTGGGTCCCACAAGCCACGCGTGCAACGGTCTGAATAGAATTGGCCGTCTCTGCCGCCTGGTCCAACCTGTAAGGGCCGAGTCAAAAGGTTGACCTGACGGAGACGGAAGAGTTCACGGAACGAGTCGGTGCGCACGGACTAGGGGCAAAACTGAGCACAATTCACATCTGAGGGCAAAACTGAGTACATGGTGAGGGCAAAAGGATAATTAAAAAAAAAATGCCCTCGGCAGCAGCAGTCCGAGAGGTCGGAGCCAAGAAAGGAACAGAGGAACAGAGCCGCGCCCTGTGGGCGCGCCGGCTGACGGCCTCGTGGAGGAGGCGGCGCGGGGCGCGACAGCGGACGGGAGCCGGGAGGGATGCAGCCGTCTTCCTCGCGCCGAGGGGAGCTGCTGTTCGGGGATCTCTGGGAAATCAACGAGGGCGCCACCTGAAGATCTCCATGGCCAGCGCCGCGGAGCTCAGGTACCTGCGCCTGCCCGCTGATGGAATGGCCGTAGCCGCACGCCGAGACGCGGATGCCGCGGGCCGACCCGTGCGCCGGTCGGACCAGCGCGGTGGCATCGCCTGCCCCGCTCGGCTGGTACACGGCCAAGGGCTTGCCCCCTGTGAATTCGAGTTCGAGTTCATTTCCAGTTCAGCCGGAGACAGCTGGTAATCCGAGTCCGGTAAGAACCAGGAGCTCTCCGATGAATAAAAGCGCTTGCGGGGGCAGCGGCTCCAACTCGATTCGTCCGCCTCCCTCCCCGATCCCCAGATCCAATCCAAGACGCGGCATCGATGGCGGCGAAGGTGCTCCAGCTCCGTAGCTCCGACGGCAAGGTGCTCGTCGCTCCGGCGTGGGACTGTCGCCCGGCCGCCGCCCAAGCCCTCCCGCTGGAGATGCGGGTGCCCTCGCGCAACCCTCGAGAGGGTGCTCCAGTACTGGACCAAGCACAGCCTGGCCAAGGCCACCGGTGAGTCCCGGGAGTCCCTCGCCCGCTGGGACGCCGACTTCCAGCGCCGTCTCGAGGAAAACGGCCTCGCCAAGGAGGCCGCCACGGCCGCCCAAGAACTCCGCCGCTACGGCATCGACCATGGAGGGCGTCCCCATCGCCACGCCGCCACGGCCGCATCTGATGTCGCTGCTCCTGCCAAGGCGGCCCATGTTGATCCCGTCCGTGTCTGGTGTGTCAACCACGGAGAACGCAGCCATGCGCCGGCGATGCCTGGCTCCTTCGATGCCTCTGATATTGCCTCCGTCGCGCGCCCTGGGCCTGCCACCACCTTGCTGGCTGCTGCTGGTGCTGACCCCGTGGATGTCCGGTGCGCCATCCGTGCCCGTGGACGCCAGATGGCTCAAGACGAGGAGTCCGCTTGCCACCACCGCAAGCGCCCGGCTTCCAAGGCTCCAATCTGCCTGCCTGCCACTGCTGCTGCGCCTGTGAAGATGGTCTCTCGTCAGGTCGCTTCCAAGGCTTGCTCTTTCGTCGGCTCTACACCACTGCCTGCCACTGCTGTGCAACCGAAGCCGCAGATCAGCATGCGCGAACTGATCGAGAACGCTCGCCTCACCATGGCTCGCCTCGACAAGGCTCGCTCTGCCTCCGAAGAAGAGGCCAGCCGTCGGTGCGACATCGAGCGCAGCCGAGCGGAGGCCCGGCGAAAGGTGGAGCAGATGGCGGACACCGTGCAGTTCAACGACCCCTGGATCCATCACTCCGACGTGACCAAGTCCCCTGAGGGGCTGCTCCAAGCACGACAGCAAGCATGGCGTTATCAAGCTCACCTCCTCGAGATGGCTCGTCGACGGGACTTTGCTCAAGCGATGCAAATCCACGGGTGATGGAAGCAGGGGAAGAAATCATCAGCAGTGCAAGCTTCTTGGTGGTAGTCTTGCATCAGAGGAGAAGAGTCGGCAGTTGGAAAAGCAGAGGGAGCAGAGGAATCTAGTTGCAAGCTACAAGTTGCCAACTATGTAATCTAGTTGCAAATTTGTAGGAGTACTGCTGCTGCGCCTGTGAAGAAGGTCTCTCGTCAGGTCGCTTCCAAGGCTTGCTCTTTCGTCGGCTCTACACCACTGCCTCTCACTGCTGCTGCGCCCGGTGTGAAGAAGATGACTCCAGCAGTTTCAACTCTGCACGCAAGAAGGGGGATGGGGGAGCTCAGCTGCAAGATTCCGAAGCAAAACCGTGTCACCGCTGCAGCACCAAGGAAGCAACCAATTCCTTGGCTGCGTCCAGTGGTATTATGCCTTCCCTAGTCTTTTAGTTGCTTCCTAAACCATGCACACATAAGTTTCATCTAATCTTTGTCCCTCTAGGTTCTGCACTTGCTTACCAAGATTTCTAGTGTTCTTTGAATCCCGTTCAGTCATTAGTAATTTTACTAGAGTGTCAGCAGAGTCTCCATCTAGCTAGGCAGCAAAAATCTTGTTAAGATGTGTACGGCATAGTTACACTACATCCACACCTGGTCCTAAGTTAAGGGTTTAAGTAAATAAAGGGCATTTTCAATAAATCAAAGTAAAGCAGATGAGCCTAAAAAGGAAACTCATGTACTGCAATTCCGGCACGAGACAGAGCGTAAGACGCACTCGCCGCAAAATCCAAAACGCCCATTTGCTACCCGGCTTGTAGCAGGAAAAAGGAGTAGAATTGAACTTGTCGATACACACATAATCATGTGAGCTGCCTAGCATCTGGAGACTATGCTGACTCTCCTGTAAAATTAATCTTGGCGGAACTGGATTCTTAGGCATTGGGCGTCTTGGTGAGTTAAAGTTGCAGTTTCCGACGAGTAACATTGGTTAGTGAACTCTTGTGTGTGTGTTTGTGGGTGAAGCTTTGGGCTAGGCAAGTCCTAAATGTATCGACTATCAAGTCGTATTGTAATAAATTTCAGACATGAAGGAAAAATTGTTGGCCAAGCAAGTCCTGAATGTATCGACTATCAAGTCATATTGTAATCAATTTCAGACATGAATGAAAAATTGTTGGCCTGAATTTGTGCAGAGCATTTGAGTAACTTTCTGTATATATGATTGTTGTATGCATCTATGACTTCTTAATACATTCTGCCGCTCTAGTCAGAAAAGTGTGAGTGGTGAGCCACATAACCATGTTTGGGACAGTTATTGGTTAGAAGATATTCTGGTTTGAGATACTGCAATCTAATTGTCAAGAGGTTGCATCATATTGTAGCTATTTGACAAATAGATTTGGCTTTTCTCAGATCATAGCTTTTCATTTGAATTATGTGCAATATCAGTGTTGCATATCCAGAACCCCTAAGAAAATTTCATGTCCATTTAAATATTATGAATTTCACTACGTTAAAGTTTCCCAGTAACCCAAGGGACCTGGAGTGGAACTTTTGTGTGGATCTAAGATCTCAAGCGACTATCAAGTTTGTCATATGTAACCCTGAATCTTTAGTGGTTACTACGCCCATGGGGGACTGCAAAATAACTCCTTTTCTACTTAGTTACAGTTTGATGATTTTGTCGTGCTCAAATTCCAATCAGATCTTGTTTAGATACGTTCCTCTCTGCAAGCAAGGATGATGCAAAGAGATGAGCATCCTGAACAATTTCTCTGAATCCAAGTGCAGTTCCTTATTTTCCACCACGAATAAAGTTTTACACTTTCTCCTCATGATATTGCTAGTGATTGCAGTATCTTCAGAAACTTCCAAAACAGAGTAATGTTATTGCTGCTTTTTTTCCAGCGAAATTGGCAGAAATGCTGCCGATTCATTAGACTGAAAAAAAATGCTGCATCATGCCTGCGTGAAAAAAAGCTTCTCGCATCGCAAGCTCCGCTGTATTTTGCTGTCTTAGTGTTCGATGGTGAAATAATATCCTGAATTTTCTTTTTCCTTTTTTTTGTTGAGAATCTTGAATTATCTTTTTCCTCAGTCTGAAAACCAGCTCCGGTCTTGTTTTCCCGGATAACACAACAGCAAAACATTGACCTTTTTTTAGGAGTATTACCACTTTATTTATTCAACCACGACTGAAGTTGGGATACAAGCGATATCAGGGGGTTGCAACAGCCACACATGGCGCCCCACTTGTAACAAAAACTAGCTCTCGCTAAGCTATGAGCATCTTTATTGGACTCCCTAGACTCAAATATAACTTTAGCTACTACAAAAGACCTCAAGAAGTTTTTGATGTCGTCGATGATCATGAAGCTCGGGCTTCTGTACTCCTCCTCCAATGCTAGGGATCATTGATAGGTCACTGGTGTAGCTCCGAAAACAGCAAAACATTGACGTGCTGCACGGTTGCCTTCAACAAATGCAGAGCCCAGAGCTGAGACACCTGCTGTCATGGAACTTCCGATTGAACAGGCCCTCACCCTTCCTGGGTTTGGATGGATCCCCCCAGATGATGATTCCGTGAAAATTAACACGGATGCTGGTATTGATAGCATTCTGGAGAAGGGAGGGGCAGGTGGTGTGGCTCATTCTTCGACAAGGTTTCTAGGGGCCTGGTGCAAGCCTCACGACGTCACGGACACTCTGATTGCCGAAGGCTATCTTTATGCAATGGCGTTATTCCTGCAAAACTTAGAGGATGGACCAACGTCGTCATGGAGATGGACTGCCTGGAGGTAGTAGACCTCTGGAACACTCGCCACAATTCCCGTTCTGTTGTGGCACCTATCCTTCTGGAAATTGGGGATTTATCTTCTAGTTTTAGTTCTTTTGTTATTCAAGCTAGATCTTCCAATCTCCCGGCTCACCTTTGCGCTAAGCGAGCTTGTTCGCTGCAAGTGACCGAGGCTTGGACTGATGATGTACCTCCTTTCCTAGTCAGCGGCCTTATTTTTTTTGAGAGGTAAAACACAACTTTATTCATCAAAATCCACATGAAGTGGGATACGTCTTTGGTCATAAGACTGACCAAACCAAACGTGGCGTCTAGGACGTCTAGACAAAGAAAATTTAGCTAGGCTATGTGCTTCATAGTTGATAACACGACTCTCAAAGGAAAAAATACAATGAAAAGGAGCTTTATGATTGATTTCGCTTATGATTGCTGCATATCTCCCTCGTGCACTCGCATTGATGTCCACAATAACCTGCCGACAATCTGATGCAATGACAAAGTCTCTGATGTCAGATCCTATGCTAGCACAAGTGCCTCACGGCAAGCAATCGCTTCCAATGTATCTGAATCGGGAGTTCCTTCAATGACTAAAGCCGAGCTACCAACGTAGTTGACCGCTTCATCCCTACATACCGCAGCTGCAGAGCCTCCTCGTGAACGCACCGCTGCATCAACATGGATCTTGGAGAATCCTGGTGGTGGCCTTTTTGGTCTTCATCGTTGCACCGTTGGAGTCTCGACGTGTGGTCTGGGTTGTTGTTGCTTGTTGCTTATAATCCCGAGGTCATCGATAAAACTCTGAACAAAAAAGTGTGTCGCTTGAGGGCTTTGGAAAATTCCTTCATGGATGGCCTTGCGGCGAGCGTGCCATATGGACCATAAAAGTAACAGCCATAAGAACGAATTTGTCATGGGGTAACATTTCCATCAAGGTGAATAACCAATGCTTGGCGTTCAGCTCAGTTGTAGCTGTGATTTTATGTGTTACATCTTCATCTGTCAAAGCCCATACACTCCTTGACGATGAGCATTCCAACAAGGAGTGGCACCACGAATCTTGGACTCCACACAAACCACACTGGCCCGAATCTGTCATATATCGATGTTCACGAACATCGTTCGTCGGCAGAGACTGTTTGGAAAGTCTCCAAAGAAACATACGGATCTTATCTGGGACCTCAGTTTTTCAAAGAGATTTCCACGATCCCTCATCTGCTCTCGAACTTGACGGACCTGTCGTTCCTTCAAGCCAAGCCTCCCTCCTTTGCCTCGTTGCCACCAACATGTTGTATGCAGATTTAACTGAGAAGATGCCATACTTATCACAGTGCCAAACCCAAAAGTCCGGTATATTCTGAGTGCACAGCGGGATTCCCAATATTACCTGGACATCCATTGGCATAAACATTGCCCGTACGAGTTGCCTGTTTCATGAAGCCGTCGCGTGATCTATGAGCTCCGAGACCAGGGTAGGCCGGTTGGGTGTTAAGCACCCATATGGTCGCAGCATTTCATCTCGTGGTAGCCAATTGTGTGCCCAGATGTTTCTAGATGATCAATTGCCAATTCCTTTGATCAAACCTTGCTTGAGAGTATCACGGCCCTCAATAATTGCTCTCCAAACTTGGCTAGGATGACTACCCAGTTCAGCCGCAAGGAAGTCCGACAATGGAAAATAGATGCTCTTTAGCAAATGGGCGCTTAGTTTCTCCGGGTTCTGCAGCAAGCGCCAAGCCTGCCTGGCCAGCATTGCCAAGTTGAACAACTCAAAATCTTTGAATCCGAGACCCCCTATTCCCTTGGGTTGTGTCATCGACTTCCAAGAGACCCAGTGTGGCGTTCGTTTTCCTTCTTTGCTTCCCCACCAGAACTTCCTGATTAGCACATAAACCTCTTGGCAGCTTAAAACGCCTTATGGCTGATTGTGCTAGGTGTGCTTTCGTTGAATAAAGAACTCCAAATTCCAACTCAAAAAAATAAAATTGCAGAGCCGAGCCCAAGCAAAAATAAGCCAGCGGCCCATCCTGAACAAGGCCCTGGCGGGCAGGGTCGACAAATGGAGGGAAATCTCCTCCGTTCTGAAAAAAAAGAGCTCTGCCCATCCACTGCCAAGCGCCGCCGATACCGACGGTATCCCTACTCCGACGAAGCCGCCCATGGAGGCGGCGGAACCCCACGCCTCCGAATCTTCCGCCTCTCCTATCGGCGCCGACGCCCCCGCCTCCAAGCCGGTACGTTCTCCTCGCCGCCCTCCGCCTCGGCATACCACTCGATCCATTCCCCGCCGCCCCTTTAGTTGAAGTTTGTGTGTTCTGAGCTCGCAGGGTGCCGCCACCGGCGCTAGGAAGCGGAAGGCCCCGGTGGCCACGGCGAGGAAGCCTCGGAAGCAGCAGGTTTGTACTGTACCGCACTGTACTGTACTGTAGCAATAAGTAAATAACCTGCCGCCGCAATCTTGCTTGCTTGTTTGATTCGCCTGAATTTGTTCCATCTATGTGCTGCCATTGTTTGGTGTAGGCTCAAGAAACCATCCAGATCCCTGTATACTACGGACAAAGAGCAGAGTTTTATTGCGTGAAAGGCGGTGATTTAGTTGATTGTTCATACATTTCTCCTAGAGTAAAAGACTGTGCACATGTAATCGGACAACTACTGCTGTGCAATCGATGTCGTTGGTGGATCTACAGCTCTGGATCTTCAAGCTGTTTCGGCTCCATCCAGAAACACAAGATCTCGCCATTAAGGGGTTCATCAAACAACGCAAAACTGACTTGTTCGACGACTTCGAACCTGACTGGTATATGGAGTACTGCCCTTGGGACACATGTTACTTTCAAACTGACAAGTGCTGGAGTGCCTTTGCCAATAAATTAAAGCGGAAAAGGAATGTGATGCAAAAGTTCATGTTGTATGCAGAATGCTCTGAGATCAAGCACTATGCTATTTTGCTCAAAGCCGTGCATGATGATTACTCTCAGTTGGCAAGGGTTGTGTTTCCTGGGACGAAATGCCTGACAATTTCTAACTTCCGCTTCCTCCGCCTAGTGGAAGACCTGTCAATGACACCTAAGGAAATTATAGCTTATCTCGCTCAACACTATGGCGAGCAGATGAACCCCCTTGAGGCGTGGAGGGCTAGACAGAAGGCTCTGGAGCGGGAGTTTGGTACATTTTACGATTCACACAACTTTGCCCCAAGGTTACTTAAGGACATAACATGTAAAACCCCTTGGGGTTTTGTAGACATCAAGGATGCAGAGGTTGCAGGATGTGACAACTTTCGAGTCCTTCACCATATATTTTGGGCTTTTGGGCAGTGCGTGCAGGCCTTCAATCATTGTCGCCCTGTGCTATGCATTAAAGGCACACCACTATGCGGGAAATATCAAGAGGTGCTGTTGACTGCTGTAGCATTAGATGCTAATGGTTACTCCATTCCAGTAGCATGTGCCGTCGTTGAGGGGGAGACCAAGGAAAGCTGGATGTGGTTTCTTAGGAATTTGGAGCAACCAGTGAGGCATCCATCGGATGTTTGCATTATACATGACTACAAAAGAGAGGTGATCGATGCTATAGAGGACTTTCTAAGTTCCGATCGGCGACAATGGGGGAAAGTAGAAAGCCGGTGGTGCATGGAACACCTTGCCGAAGACTTCTTTGCATATTTTGGTGACAAGAACCTGGTGTTGATGTTCAAGAAACTTTGTCAGCAGAGGCGACTAAATAAGTTTGTTAAAATCTGGAAGGAGCTCGATGAGTTGACAACAAAATATACAGCAGAGAGAGAAGGTGGTACTAGTGGGGAAATGCAGCAAGAGTTAGTCCAGCATGATGAGGTAGACCTGGTGGCACAACGCCTGTGGAACCGACCTGATTCAGTGGACTCTGAAGAGGAATGAGATCATGCCAATGAAAACGAAGGAAATGTAACAAAGTTTTCTGACTGGATCTGTCTGAAACCAATGGAGAAGTGGTCACTGGTGCATGACACGAAGGGGGCCAGGTACGGCATCATGGGCGCTGATATATCAAATATATACAAGAATGACCCTGTATTGAAAGGGATAACATGCCTTCCGCTCAGTGCGATAGTGGAGGTGACATTTGTGCGCTTGGTAGAGCACTTCAAAAACACAAGTGCTGCAGCAAATGAAGCAATTGGCAACCCATCAATGAACTTCCCTGAACGGGTCCAGGATGACATGAATTCAAAAATGCAGAAATCCAAGATGCATCGCGTGATTAGCCTAGACACCAAAACAAGAAATGTTTTCCAGGGGAAAGAGTTTCGGAATTTTACAGTTCAGTCGAGGCAGAAGAATGAGGTTGTTCACCTGAAATCGGAAAGCATAAGTAAGTTTGGCGAATCCACAATACAAGAAAGTGCCACCTGTTCATGCAACAAACCACAGCTGCTTCACATGCCCTGCACTCATGTCATTGCCGTCTGTTGTCAGATTGGGGTTAGCACTGCTACATACATGTCTCCATACTACAGCCTGGCCTACCTAGGTAGGATCTGGAGTGGAAATTTTGATGAATATAGGATCTCACGCGGCTACAGAAATATCACGCCATTTGAATGCAATACAACAACTTGGATCCCAGACAAAAGATTGGAGTGTGGTCTTCCTGTTTTTGTAACATCGGACTGCCTAGAAACTGTTGCGGACGAGTCAGAGCAACAATGCAACACTGGAAATGGATCTACTGAAGACAATCAAGGAGCGACAACATGCACTGAAGAACCTAATGAGATTTAAACTTCTGTTATCACGTATCAAGCTATTAATATTCTGGGCCCTAAATAGGCAGTAGTCACTGTCGAGCTTATCCTATGTAAACTCTGAACCTCTGGTATTATTTGCAGTGCGTGAAAACTGAATTTTAGGCATATTAAGACAATATGGTTACTACGCCCATGGGAGACTGCAAATCGACCCCTCTATTTTTATTTTCCCAGTAGGTTACACCATTACAGTTTGATAATTTTGTTGGAACTCTTGCATGCTCGAATGCCAAATCATTCTAGAAGACATCATTTCTTGTTTAAATATATTTCTCTGCAAGAAGAATGCTGCCAAGATCTGTCCATCGTGAACAATTTCTCTGAATCCATATGCAAATGTGGTACAGAGTTCCAGTCTACAGATTTTTTTTAAATAGCCAGCCTACAGATTTGCCATCAGGTGTTGACATGCTCCTTTCAGTTTGCTCTGTTAGCACATTTACCCGTGTTAAGTTGGTCTTTACAAAAACAAATATGACGTTATGTTTTTTTCACGCTAGAAACTGAACGAATACTGCCTATTCATCATTAATTTGAAAAAATGATATGTACAGAGATAATGTTGCATTATTGGTCAATTCTTTGCTACTGTTCTTCATCATTCATCATTCATCATGTTTTTTCTTGGGAGGAAAGTAATTTCCTGCTGTATTTTTTCCGTTGTGTAATCAGTGACGAAACAACATACTATAAAGAACCATAAAAAATGCATTTTTCTGCTTAGTGTTGGATGATGAAACAATTTCCAAGATCTTTCTGAACTTCTTTGCGTGTACAGACAGAGAACCATTCTGAATTCAGTTCTTCTTGTTATGTGTTTTTTCCTTCAGAACGTTTTTCTTGTGTTGTTCATGACACCTATTCGTAACCTCATCGAACTAGCTAAGTTGCTTGCTGATGAATAATGAATATACAAAATTAATCAACCATTCTCGAGTTGGAACAGGCCAACAACCATGTCCATTAAATGAATAAAATCACTCTTGCCCAGAAAGATTTTGAATGAAAGAACACGGAGCTGGACAGCTGGACTGTGTTTAATTCTTTTTGATGTGGACACCTTTTTTTTCGTGATGTGCTAGGAGCACCCTGCAACCGTTGCTACTGGTGGTGATTACTCCCTCCGGTCCAAAATAGGTGTCGCAATTTTGAACTAAGGTTAGGTGATCGTGTAAGATCTCATGTTATGTGATCGTGAGATCAACCCTAAAAATTCTTATTTGTGAAGTTATTTGACAACATTCATGTGCGGTATGTCTACAACTCAGAAAAAAATCAGCTCAAAACTCGATGTACATTTCGAGATTCAAAAAAGACAAATTCTATGTGAATAGTGATAGCTTTGGGTGAAAAGTACTTTGACATTATTCACATCCAATTTTGTCTTTTTTTGTTTCTATTAACACAGGTCGAATTAGAAGCTGAAACTTTTTGAGGTTGAACATCAACCATTGAGGTGTGTCTACAATTTTTTTGAGAATGTTTGAACATGTAGATTTTTTTTTAAAAATATTGATCTCATTGATCTCACCTAATCTGAGATCTCACACAAGTCTCCCCCTGATTATATTATGGCAGTAAGGATCTTCCATTCAAATCCTTCTGTTTGCAAATTAATTGAAGTTTCAGTTTTGTCACAAGTCAAACTTATTTATTTTTACCAAATAGATTGAAAATTTTGATAGTCAAATCTATATTCATTTGGGAGGTAATAAAGAAAAAACAAGTTTCCCATGCATAGTGAGGTCAAAAAATAATGTTGCACCTTTTGTCACTATTCATTGCTGATTTTTTTGTTGTTCATACCTCCCAAATGATTTTAAGCTTGAATTTGTACATGTTTTCAGTGTAACATGGTTTCCATCTTATATGTTCTACTGTTTCTTTTAGGGGTGTCTGCTGTTTTATTACGAGCTTTTGTTTTCGAGAAAATATTGCGAGCTTTTAGTGGGGATGAGAGCCCAACAGCAAATGGAAATAACGGCCCAGGTACAAAAGCTCGCGGAACCTCCTGGCGAGCGGCCTGTCACGAGAAAATGGAGGGAAAAACTCCAGAAGCGAGGGAAAACCCTCTTCCCATTCCCATTCCCCAAATGTGCTCACAGAAAGAGATGGAAACCCACGCCGGCCTGGTCTCCGACGGCGGCAACCCTGCTCCGACGAAGCCGGGGATGGACGAACCACGCGCCGGCGCCGATGCCGCTGAAGCCCCCTCCTTCGCCGGCCCCGACGCGCTCCCCGTCCCCCAGCCGGTACGCTCTCCTCGCCGCCCTCCGGGCACCACTCGATGGATTCGCCGCCACCCGTTTCGTTGAAGATCTGCGTGTTCTGATCTCGCAGTGTACGGTCGCCGGCGCGAGGAAGCGGAAGGCCCCGGCGACGGCCAAGGTAGTCAGGAAGGCTCACAAGCCGCAGGTCTGTAGTTCACTGTATTCACTTGATAATTCAGTTGGTCTGAATTTATTCCTAGCACTTGCTTGGTTGTTTGGTTCGTCTGAATCTGTTGCATCTGTGTTGTGGCATTGTTTGGTGGTGTAGGTTGAAGTTGAAGAACCAATTCAGATGCCTGTGTACTATGGACGTAGAGAACCGTTTTCCCGCGTGCGTGGCAACGATTTGGAAAACAAATGTGCCCACTTAATTGGCGAGCTACCGCTGCAGCTACAGTCCATGTCATTGGTGGATCTACAGCTCTGGATCTTCAGGCTGTTCCGGCTCCATCCAGAAACACAAGATCTCGGTATCAAGGGGTTCCTCAAGCAACGCAAAACTGATTTCTTTGACGAAGAGTCCTCCGAACCGGACTATTCTTTGGAGGACTACCCGTGGGGCATGCATGAGTTTTTGACTGACAAATGCTGGAGTTCCTTTGCAAATAAATTGAAGAGTAAAAAACATGTGACGCAGAAGTTCATGTTGTATGTGCAATCTTCTGAGGTCAAGCACTACGACATTTTGCTCAAAGCCGTACATGATGATTACTCTCAACTGGCCACGGTTATGTTGCCTGGGATGGAGTTCCTGGCAAGTAGTCGCTACGCCTTCCGTGACCTTGTGGATGATCTGACGATGACAGCTAAGGAATTGGTACATTATCTCACTGGACCCTTAGGCGAGAAGATTAGTCCCGCTGAGGCGTGGAGGGCAAGACAGTTTGCTCTGGAGAGGGAATTCAGCACCTTTTATGATTCACACAACTTTGCCCCGAGGTTGCTTAAGGAAATAGCACGCAAGAACCCTGGTTGTTTTGTTGACATCAAGGATGCAGAGGTTGCAGACTGTAAGGGTTTCCGAGTCCTGCACCGTATGTTTTGGGCATTTGGACAGTGCTTACAGGCCTTCCGTACCTGTCGCCCTGTGCTATGCATCAAGGGCACACCACTATGTGGGAAATATCAAGGGATGTTGTTGACTGCTGTGGCATCGGATGCTAATGATTTTTCCATTCCAGTAGCATGTGCTATAGTTGAGGGTGAGACCAAGGAAAGTTGGTTGTGGTTTCTTAGGAATTTGGAGCGAGCAGTGGTGCATCAGTCTGATGTGTGTCTTATACACGACTACAAAAGGGAGTTGATTGATGCTGTGGAAGACCTTCTGAAATATCAATATCGACAGTGGCGTAAAGCAGAAAGCCGGTGGTGCATGGAAGACCTTGCTGAAAACTTCTTTGCGTATTTTGGCGACAAGAAGCTGCTGCTGATTTTCAAGAGACTTTGCCAGCAGAAGCGACGCCATAAGTTTGGTAAAATCTGGAAGGAGCTAGACGAGTTAACGTCGACATATATGGCAGAGAAAGAACGTGGGGCTAGTGGGGAAATGCAGCAGGAATCAGTCAAGCATGATGTGGCAGAGCTTGAGGCGCAAAGCCCATGTAACCAACATGATTATGTGAAGGATGTGAAGGAAGATCATGCCGATGACACCAAAGGGAAGATAACAAAGTTCTCTGATTGGATCAGTCTGAAACCGAAGGAGAAGTGGTCACTGGCATATGACAGAGATGGAGCAAGGTATGGCATCATGGGCAGTGATATAGCTGATATATATAAGAATGACCCTGTATTGAAAGGGATCACATGCCTTCCTCTCAGTGCGATAGTGGAGGTAACATTTCGGCGCTTGGTAAAGTACTTCGAGAACACAAGTGCTGCAGCAAACAAAGCAATTGGCAACCCATCAATTAACTTCCCGGAACGTGTCCAGGTTGACATGAATTCCAAAATGCAGAAATCCGAGACGCATACACTTACGTATACGTATGCCGATGAGAAGAATGCTCGTGGTGAGGTATTGGATCGGAAGTTTACAGTTAAGGGAAGGAAGAGGGAGGTGACTGTTCACCTGAAGTCGGAATATACCCTCAGCAGGAATAAGTCTGAAGGATCCACAGTTGAAAAAACTGCCACCTGTTCATGCAGCAAGCCGCAGCTACTTCACAAGCCTTGCTCTCATGTTATCGCCATCTGTTGTAAGATTGGGGTTAGCGCTGCTACATACATGTCCCCATACTACAGCCTGCCCTACTTAGGTAGGACTTGGAGTGTTAATTTTGATGAATCTAAGATCTCACGCGACTACAGAAATATCATGCTGTTTGGATGCACGACTACCTGGATCCCAGACAAAAGATTGGAGTGTGGTCTGCCTGCTTTTGTAACATCCGACTGCCTAGCAACTGTCATGGAGGAGTTAGAGCCACAATGCAGCACTGGAAATGTATCAACTGAAGACAATCAAGGATCGACAACACGCTTAGAAGAACCTAATCAAATTTAAACTTCAGTTATCAACTAACTAAGTTATTCATATTTTGGAGCCTAAATATGCACTAGTTGCTGTCGAGCTTATCCTCTGTAAACTCTGAATCTCTATGTTATCTGCAGTCTCGAACTAAGTTATTCTTATTTTGGAGCCTAAATATGCAGTAGTTGCTATCGAGCTTATCCTCTGTAAACTCTGAATCTCTATGTTATCTGCAGTGCTTCCCTATATTGTTTTGTCATGTATACTATGCAGAGCTTATCCTATGTAGACTGTAACCAACTCGAAAATGAAGTTAGCATGTCATAATCTCTGAATCTCTATATAGAGTTTACATAGGATAAGCACTGCAGATTTTATCTCTGAATCTCTATGTTATCTGCAAATCAACCCATCTCTCATTAATTTCTACTACTACTCCGTCCCATAATATAAGACGTTTTTGCAATTATGGGACGGATGGAGTAGTTGCTTGGTTACAGTTTGATGATTTTCTTGTAACTCATGTATGCTCAAATCCTTACTCCTGGTAAACAAGGATGCTGCAAAATCTTTTTTTCTACTCCCTCCATCCCATAATGTAAGAGCGTTTTTTATTATGGGACGGAGGGAGTACCACAAATAGATTTTTCATTCTGTCCTCATTTCTTGGGGTGATTGCAGTGATTCCAGAGTTCCAGTCTACAGAAACTGCTGAAAAGAACCACTCTACAGAGACTTGTTTGTAAGTGTTGGATAATGTTGCGTCGATGCCTCGTTGGTCAATTCTTTGCTACTGTTGTGCTCATCATGCCTGCATGGGAAATGTATATGTTGAAGCTTCTACCATTGCTAGCTCTGCTGCATTTTTCTGTTCAGTGTTCCATGTTGGAGTATATATTATGAAGAATCAGAACATCACTGTTTCCAGGATCAAATTCGCTCATGATCAAGTTACAACCTAAGATCTATGACTATATTATGTTAAATGTTCGTATTTTGTTCAGTCCATCGGTATGCTCCCAGGTACCTGTAATTGTGATCTGTTTGCCAGAACCAAGGGGTCTTTCTGTGGAAACCTTCAGGAGCAATCGTCGTTTTTTGATGGTTTTTCCGCTTTTCACAGCTGCTCTTTCCACACACCCCGGATATCTGGTGCCAAACCGTCGCCTCTTTCCTTATATATTCGATAATCGAGTTTGCTACCTTTGTGGCATTGATTGTACAAGTTCGTGAAGAGGGCTGGACGAGTAGAATGAGGGAAAGCGGCTCGATCGAGAAAAAAGAGGAGTAGACTAGAAAACCTAGAACTTCAAAAGTCACTATCAATGAATTCCCGAGCAATTCTAAACCAACATATGCTCCGTATAGACGGAATCTCAGATAAGAACCTAACAGTCTTTCTGAACTTGTTTGCAGGCCATTCTGAACTCTGGTGTGCAGTTGTTTTTGTTCCGTGTTTGTTTTCCTTCAGAGTGTTTTTCTTTTGGTGTTCATGACATCTACTCCTATCTTCATCGAACCTACAGAATCAACCAGCCGACATTTCTTGAGCTGTAAATCACATGGAACTGGACCCTGTTAGACTGATGGTCTAGTGGTGATCCCACCCCCAGGGCAAAAAACACGAATTAAGGATGGTCTTGCGGCAATCCGCAATCAACAGGCATTTTGGCTCCAAGATGAACAATAAAATCTAAAAAAAATCAAGATAATTTGACTTTTCCAACTGCATACTTGTCCACTAGACACTTAGCATTTCAGAGTGCAAATACTTGTACTAGTACACTTGTACCCTCTTATATCTCTTCATACGATCACGATTAAGACGATCAACAAAACACTGCAAAGAAGCATAGAAAGTTCAAACTTCAGTTCCTGCCCGGGTTCTTTCTCTCACTGGTTCGTTAGCGCTTGCCACTGCCATTCACCTGCAAAGAAAATGACGTTTGGTGCACTCATTGATGCATTCAACATCCTAGCAGAAAAACAAAATGTTTCACACGATTAGGGTACACATACCTTTTGTATAGAGATTTGATATCTTGTCGCAACGCCTCGTTGTCAAGAAACCTGTCCCCGCTCTCTGAAACGTCCACACTGGCAAGCTCAAAATCATCATTGCCACAAAGATCGTTCGATTCGAACCACATCTTGGACACCCATTCCTTTCGGAAGGCCGTGTTGTGATCCTCCTCTTCCGGCGAGTCGGCAGCGACAAGGCGGTAGCAGTACACCATTTTGGACTGACCTGGTCTGAAAGCACGACCAATCGCCTGGCGCATCACAGAAGGGTTTTCATGGACGTCCAGAATGACAACGCGCAACGCACCGACGAGGGAGATGCCCTCGCCGCATGCCTTGATGGAACCGAAGAAAACCTTAGCGTCCGGTGATTGGTTGAATCTCTCGACCGCCTTGTCTCGCTGGTCTGGAGTTGATTCACCCGTCATGCTGAAAATGTGCATCTCTGGAACCCATCCTTTCTCTCTTACGACCAGCATTTCCAAGAAAATCAGAAAACGCACGTACCGGCTGAACACGAGTACCTTCTCTCCTGCAGCTTCTGACAGACACAACAAATTGTATATAAACTTTGCCTTTGCCCCAACTTTGATATCAATTCCACGCATGATGGAACCGATCTTCTCAACGACAATATCTCGGTTCTTGTCTTTAATGTTCTGGATATCCTTTAAGCATGGATGAAGAGAAACAGCACTGCATTTTGCACTTTTGCTGAATTTCCCCAATCCCACCAAACCCCTCAGGATCTCTTCCTGCTCGGTACTCATTTTCAGAAAAACGGTCAAGTCCAAAAGTCCTGGTAGCTCCTCCGAAAGCTCGCCTTGATAATAGTGGAGCACGTTTGCAGTTAGCTCACGTAGACTCTCGATGATCATCGCTCTCATTTTATCATTTGCGTCCTTCTGAAGGTTTTCTTCAACCAAATCACAGAACTTATCTGAAATGTTCCTTGACCTTGCATTTTTCCCCGACATGTCCACCTTGCTTAGTACGCGCTTCACTATCGCACGAGATCGCTCCGTTTCAAGAATTTTGGCCGGACAAGGTTCAAGATGTTGAAGACCTCCTTGACATGGTTCTGAAACAAGGTTCCTGAGAGCACCACTTTTCTAGGAGTCCTTATACTTCCAAGTGCATTGAGTAGGTCAGTTTGCTCATTTCTCGGAGTGTGGCCTTCATCTAGAATGACAAGACTCGGGACCTTCAGCAACTTCTCTTGGCACATGACTGCTTCTGCTTTATACGTCTGATCCGACACTATGCATGCAAATTGCTGATACCCTAGCAGCAATATGCTTCTCTTTTCTTCCCACAGGTTCAAAACATTGAGTTGTTCAGACCGGCTATCAGCTTTGCAGGAGTAGAAGTCATACAGTGGAATGGGCATGTCCTTAATTTGCCAACGGACAAATTCTGTTCTCCATGTTGCCAGAATGCCCTTTGGAAGGATAATCAATGGCCTTCCTGCCGGGTATCTGGCCAGGAAGCTTTGAACAAAGCTAATCAGCATGAAAGTCTTTCCAGAACCTGGTGCATGTGCTAAAATACAACCTCCAGGGTTGTTCTCATCTGCTAAGTTCTTGATCAAGAAATTAAAACCTTCCACTTGGTGAGGTTTCATCCGTTCTGAATGCTGAGGGTGGATTGACAGAGTACCAGGGGCAACTTGAAGAATATCTCCTGAAGGATTAGTAGCTGCCTCTAGATTGTTGCAGTTTCTGGGTTCTTGCGGGTACGTTCTGTAGGATCGGTTGCGCTGATTTGAACAGAGAAAGTAGAAATTAACAAACAAAAATGAACTGAATTAGTCAAAATCTAAAACACATGTCATGGGTGCTCGTATAGGAATTTTTTTCGATCTATTAATTACTAATGACAAATAAACCGGTGAAGAAAATTAATGAATGATGACATCCAGAACTAATCATCAATGATTTGATTGACAAGAAGACGCTATAACTAGTTGATGTTCTGATGCCAAATGAAGTTGTGTACTTTGAATCTTTTAGTAGTTATCTCTATAGAGTATTCAAGAAAGTAAATTGGACTAATTTGGACTGGATACTACATACCTTTGTCCACTGTAACTCAAAAATATTCTCAATGCGTTGCTGGATCAAACCACAAACACGGCACACAATGCCCAAATCATCTTTCATCACGAAGTCATGATGACAATCATCCACTACTTCAGAACTATTCTTCTCTGACGGAACAATACTGTGATCACTTCCAATGGTCTGGTTAGATAAACTATGTTGGTCAGACTCATCAAAAAGCAAGTAATGGTAGAAAATAATACAAAGAGAATGTGTAAAGGAATACAAAACAGTAGTATGATGATGGTAGAGCATCAAAATATGTGGGTGAGAACGAAAAATGATTGGATGCAAATGCAAAACTGTCTGTTTCAAGACAACCAGTAAGATCGTGTGCTCCAACACTAAACCTTGCAGTAATTAAATGCAAAATAGTCACATAACTGACCTCAGGCATTATGGGGAAGCCAACATTCACAGGGGGAATATTGTTTTTAACTTAGATAATATACACCAAGTACTAGAAGAAGAAATGGTGCTCAACTATACGCATGTACTACAAATATTGTTTTCTATGGGGCGTGTTTGCTGAGAACCATTTCATTACTGCCGCATGAAAACAATTATGAAGAGAGCTAGGCACTGAGGTAATCCATCATGAAATGCTGAGATCTAACTTGGTATAAGAAACAAACAAAGGGAAGAAGATAATTGCAATTAGTTTATTAAACAGATACCTTCGACATTGCCAGTGCAACCGACATTTCCTTCCAAAGGTCATCCAGCTCATCAACTGGATTGTCAATGGTATCAATGTGATTATAATTTCCCTTTGCCATGGATTCACTTTGTATGACCTCACAAGATATTTCATAAGAATCTACATCAGATATACTGTTGTTCTCCATGCATCCTTTTATTTGGACATCTTCACCTTCTCCTTCCTTTGTTTCTTCCTCCTCATCACGACTCTGTTGAAATGCAAGATAGTGAAAATTAATGGGAGAAACAAATACATTTGTCAATCCAGATATTGCGAGTAATAGACAATATTATCTCCCGTATAGTCATATGTGAAATAATCAATCAGTTTTTCTTTTTTTGAAACTGAGTAGGCATATTTTCTAGAAAAAAATGATGAAACTAAAATCATATTTCCCTGCAACTGAACAGGGCAAAAGCAGGATATGCAAAAAAAAATGTAATCTTGTAAGAAAACATATTAGAAATTTACTTCAGAAACATCATCGAGTTGCTTCAAGCGCAATATAACAATATAAAATGGCCAAGGACTTCTGATGTTATCGAGATATGATATTGATTAGCATCTAGGCATAAATATGAACATGCTCGATGATTACCAGTAGTTCTCTAATTGAACGATATAGAAAAAAAAACATGATTCAACAATATTAATTATCATTTCCAGAGTGAACAGCGACGCAGACCTCATTGTAAATGTCTATGTCATCATGTCCTTGCTTGTTCAGTTGTTGTGGCTCTGAAGTATCATGGCCATCAGATAAAGCAATTTCCTTGGGCTTGAAACACAGATGTCAGCTAGTCAGTAATAACTAATTTCAACACAAAGTAACTTATCATGTTGGCATAAGTTTCAACGAACTCGAGAATTTTAAGCAGTTCATGAGGCTTAACTAAGTAATGAGGCAGTTGTGCATTAAAAGGATGATCTATGGGTTTAATCCGTCACTGCTTTGTTAATGATCATGTAACCTATTTGTTGCGATCATGGGAATGAATAATTTCTATTGCAGGCAGTAAAAACATGCATAATTGTCCATTATACTATATTTTGAGGGAAACAAGATGCATTGAAAAAACAGAGTTTTTTTGCGATGAGTTGAATGCACCTCATTGTTGATACCCATGCTGTCCTTTCCTGGATCAACTACAAGTTGAGCTTCAGAATTGATATTCTCATCATTGGGCATGATGATGTCCTGGTCTTGGCAAGGCTGCTCAGCCGGCATGCAATCTTGGGTAAAATCGGCATTTTGCTTAGAACCAGATAAATTTCCATCTCCAAAGGATTTAACCATGTCCTCATCATCAGAATCAAGTAAAATGACCATTTTCTGAGCCTCAGTATTGTCCATGTTACCATGGGTATGATCTCCAACATCATACTGATCCAAGTCGACAATATTATCAGAACTAATATTTTTCCCACTTTGTGCAGCACCATGTAATCCTGCATCTGATGTCTCCAGCGCCGTGCTGGCACAGGGCAACTTGATAGGTACTTGTTGCAGCTTTTCAAGGGTGCTGATAAGTTGGTGCTTCTTTCTCTCGATTGCCTTGTAATCTTCAGTGGCACTCCCATACTTCAACTCGTCGAATCGTTCGAGAAACCTAAGACGCACAGATCTGTTATGACTGATGATGCTTGACGGGGACTGGGTGCCTGGCGAGCTATCATGCCCAGTATCATGCTTCTGCCTTTTGCAGCTACTAGGATCCATCCTGAAGAAGATAACAAAAGACAGTGAAATGTATGGAGTGCATTGAAAATATCGTTTGTGTACTTTCACCCTTGCATGTACATACTCCCTCCGTCCCAAAATAAGTGACTCAAGTTTGTGCTAAAGTCGTATAAAGTTGAGTCACTTATTTTGGGACGAATGAAAACACCATGACCCAACAGATGGCAACATTTAATTGTGGGCATAACTAGCACTGGTAACAAACACAACACAAAATCTGTAAGCTCAAGGAAAGATGAACGATTTCATCACAAAATAAATGCCAGCATTCCATGTTTTTATTCTAATCCCACTAATATAGTCCGCGGCAAGCCAGCAAGCATACCAAAAGAGCATGCATTTTCCTTCAGAAAATATATAATCACTGGCAGGAACAAGAAGCTCAGCCAAATCCAACCATCCCAATTCCCAACCTCAGGAACAAGAGACGGAGACGAAATAAGCCAGCACATTCGTTGCCAGATAGCCAGCACGAACATCAGAATGCACAGGAGCGTAATTAAACATGGTCACAGATTCGGGTGCTCGCAAGCCTCGGCGGCAAACCTAGGTGCTGCCCAAACCCCGATTCTGATGTGATTTTAATTTCTCACATCCGACCTCAAGAAACCACTCGATTTGGGCCTAATCAAATCTAGAAACCTTCCAGACAAAGGCCAAACAGATGATCCTACCCCGAATGAGAGATGCATTGACCGTCGGCCCCGGACCGGATGGCGTGGTGCGCCGGTCCAAAAACCCCCAAACCCCCAAAACTGCACGGAGCGGAAGGGGGAGACGGGATGAGGTGGGTGCGAAATGGCAGGAAGAAGAAGAAAAGATACCTTGAGGAGAAGAGGCAGAGGAATCTGGAGAGCCGGAGCCGGATTGCCGGCGATTTCTCGAGTCGCCTGCGGGCTGGGGCTGGGGCTAGCAAGTGCGGGAGCTGCTCTGTTCTTCCCCTCCTCGAGGCTCAAGTGGGGGAGAAGTGAAGTGAAGTGCAGTGCGACTGTTGGGTGTTCCGTCCGTTCACATGACCTGACCTGGACCCTCGCTCGGATCCTTCCACCTTCTACTTCTAGGCAGCGAATTTTCTTTGTTATCCACGGTGACATTATGCTCCCTGATTTTAAAGAGCCCACGTCCGATTGAGGTTTTTAATTGAAATTGGGTCACTTAATTTTAACTAGGTCAACAATTTCTCAAAACACTCGCATTTCAATTCTTTTATACCATACACTATGTTTTTTAATTTTTAAGGCCTCACAATTAATTGAGATCTTCAATTTAGAATTAATCATCCAATTTTGAATGGGTCAACAATTTCTTAAGGAGCTCTTCAATTCAATTCTTGTAATTTCATATGTTATCTAATTTTGAAGCTTTTTCGTTCAATTGAGATATTCAATTATAAATTTGGTTTATGATTTTGATCTGGCCCAACGATTTTTCAAATTAATCAACAACAACTGGCCTATAAAAATATATCAATCCGACGCATCCTCTCACCATCTAGAAAAAACAAGCGCCACCATATGATACTGTAGCATCAATATAGTATATGCAGTCACCAACGCTGAAATTTTCCCACATAAATATACGTTGATTAGCGGATAATACAAAACCACACCACAAAAGGCCCATCAAATTATCATATTATAACCATGCAAAAAAAATCACCGTATTATAAATAAAATAAAACACACTCCATCATCTCCCCAATCCGCCCAACTAAATATTCCAACGGTTTCAAAACATAAGGGGTATTATTTTTTGAAAAGTCAAATTTTTTAATTTTGACCAAGTTCAGAGAAAAAAATATCTACATCCACAATATTAAGAAAAAGTATGAAAATTTATTTCATGATGAATCTAATCATGGTAGCAAGTGGTATGTAAGTTTCTTCTTCACAAAAAAGGAACAACTGTTACGATAAAAAACAAGTTAAATGTGCCGCAATTTGGAGCTTCAAACGACTTCACTAGGTACCTTACCAAAGGACGTCATCCATCTCAACAAAGATCATGAGACCAAGGAAGTTTCTTTTTGCAGGGAGTGAGATCAAAAAAGTTGATCTGCCATACATTGTCAAGTACAGTCCTACAGACGAGCTACATCAGCATTTTCCATGTGACATGCTGAAAACATGTCCTCTAAGTACAGGTTAACATAAACAGTCCTCATAAAAATGTCCAAGAACACAGGTCCAACTGCCAGCATGATCACAAAATGTTACTGTATTATCATTACAATCATCTACTATTAAAAATGTGGCGCGGCCTCTTCTATTAGTGTTGTATATCACACTAGAGGGGTGTTTGGTAGCCCGCATAAAGACCAACCAGATTCATGCGGGATGAAACTAGGCTGTTTAGTTTCATGTGTTCAATGTTGGGCCTGCATAGCACGGAACTCAAAGCATCTTTGGGTTTGTCTCGCTAGAACTGCTCAGATCGGCAGTTTTCAGCAAGCCAGGCTGAGATGAGCCACAACAAACCCATATGGATGGGCCCCTTGCATGAGAGGAGGCTGGAGGGATGCGAGCTAATACACAGCTTGTACGTGTTATCTTCTTCTATATCCAGTAAGCTCCTCCCTAATCTCCTTTTTTCTTTCTCCCTTCTAATCTACATAATGGTGCTTCGATTCAAGATAAGCTCTATACAAAAAAGATGCACATCGATGTTACGGTTCTATTGTGATCGGTTCGTAGTTTCATTGACCGTAAATGCTTAATTTTATGTTCACGTTTGGACGAATTTTCTTTGATCAGTAGCCTGATCTTGCGGTTCCACATAACATTCGTGTTGCAAATTTTCTGTTTCGACGATTGTAAACGAGAAGATCTACATCTTCCTCGTGATTGTACATATGCATATGTGCGATGTGATTTAAGACACCGCTTAATCATTCCTGTAGGCCGGCGTGGTTTCTCTCAATCACCTCTCCCGCATCTTATTGAAGTGGCGTCATCGTCGCCGCCGTTCATCCCGACCTTCTCTCCAGGATCCTACTGCACTAACGCCGCCATGACGCGCACACTGTATTTATTCTCCTCTGTCCTCTGCCTCAGAGCCCTCCTATTCGTCCCTCTCGACGCGGACGCCGTTCCTCTTGACTTCCTTGCCCGTGTCCTACTACACTGGAGTCGTTTCCGGTATCATTTATCTCCTCTGTGACGCTCCCGATTCGACCGTACACTAATCATGCACGCAAATGTGTACGACCAAGATCAGGGACTCACGGGAAGATATCACAACACAACTCTAGACACAAATAAAAATAATACAAGCTTTATATTAGAAGCCAGGGGCCTCGAGGGCTCGAATAGAAGCTCGATACACAAGAGTCAGCGGAAGCAACAATATCTGAGTACAGACATAAAGTTAGACAAGACTGCCTTAAGAAGGCAAACACAAAAGCAACAACGATCGAAGAGGCAAGGCCTCCTGCTTGGGACCTCCTAACTACTCCTGGTCTTCGGCGGCCTCCACGTAGTAGTATCCGTCGGCGGTGGCATCTGGCTCCAGGGATCCACCATCTGGTTGCAACAACCAGAAAGAAGAAGGAAGGGGGAAAAGGGGGAGCAAAGCAACCGTGAGTACTCATCCAAAATACTCACAAGCATTAGATCTATACTAAGTATGCATTGGTATCAAATGAAAGGGTTGTATCTGTGGACTAAACTGCAGAATGCCAGAATAGGGGGGAAGGCCTAGCCTATCGAAGACTAGCATCTTCAAGCAGCTCCAAGCATCTTGCAGCATATAGAAGAGTAAAGAATAGCAGTTTATATTTAACAAGCATGTTGTAGCATTAATGCCCAGAGATCCTTCCTCGACTCCCTGCGAGAAAGCAATCCCGGAGCCAACATATCCATCACATATCAAGTATCCATTTCTAGTTGTATAAGATCAGGATACAAGTCTGAACGTCCATTACCGTGGACACGGTATTCGAATATATGTCTTCCCTGCAGGGGTGCACCACGTTTTCCAACACGCTCGATCACTCTGGCCGGACGCACCTTTCTGGGGTCAATGCTCGGCCTCGGAAGATCAACACGTCGTAGCCCTACCTAGGCTCAGCAGAGAGGTCCCTGCCGGTCTACATCCTAAGCACTCCGGGGTCTGGGCCCATCGCCCGTTGCACTCCGGGTCGTTGCGAGCAGGGCGGACCAGGCTCCGCCATTACAGGATGGTGCCGGCCCAGCCGTGCCGCAATGCTGAACTGGACGTCTGACAAAGCTTCGGCTGATACTGCGACGTCGAGGCCCATATCTATTCTCGCGTGGTGGTTAGTGCGTAAAGGCCAAAGGCCAATTCAGAACAAACACCCAAACATGTTAGTGCATTAACAATTAAAGTAGTGACGGTTGTCGGGACAAGTCCGGAGCTATCACCCCTCCTGGGTGATACCGCTAAACAGCCAGCCGCCACCGTCACATCGCACGGGTACTCTCCGGGCCCGCCCGGCTTTCACAACGGTCTCAAGTAAAGTCAAGGTAACTGTGTGTCCAGACATCAAGGGAAAACCCGAGGAATCACCCCCGGTGGATTCCACTCAATGTAATCATCAAGGTGAATGTAAGAGGGACCACCCTCGAGGTTCACACTTGAGGTGTTGCACAACACAGCCGTATCGGGAATGGTGAAAGAGGAAATCACCCTCGATGACCACGATCGAATAGCTACACTACAAAATTATCATCAGGAGTGCGTTATGAGGGATCACCCTCGGCACTCGATAGTAGCTCTGCAGAGTCGAGCAACAAAAGGGGCATGATGTGATGTGAGGTGTCGGGCTCTGGTCGTCGATCACATTGATCGAGTCATCGATGATGAAGCAGGGGCAACAAGGACAAGGTGGAGGTCACTGATGGATCACTAACCAACCTATACTAAGTAGTTTAGGATAAGCAGGTAAGGTACAATGAGCAGGTTACAAAAGCATGCTATGCATTAGAATAGGAGCAAACAATAACAGTAGCAAAATCTAATGCAAGCATGAGAGAATAGAATGGGCGATTTCGGGATGATCAAAGGGGGGGCTTGCCAGGAAGCTCTGCTGAAAGGGAAGAAGGGTCGTCGATGATGTAGTCGATCACAGGGGCATCAATAGCGGTCTCGGGGTCTACCGGAGAGAAGAGGGGGAAGAAACAGTAAATACAGAGCAAACAGATGCATGACAAGTCAACAACCAAAGCTAGGGGTGATCTAACACAGTGTTGCACGATACCGGCGAAGGGGGATAACATCCGAAAATGTTTTCCCAAAGTTTGGCATTTCCGGACAGGTGAAAAGGAGGGGGACGGTTGCATGTTCGCTATGCTAGGGGCACGTGATGGATGAACGGAGAGTGTATTCCGATTCGTCTCGTCGTTCTGAGCAACTTTCATGTAGAAAACTTTTTCATCCGAGTTACGGATTATTTTATAAGATTTTTCAAAGATTAAATAATATTCTGAAAATCCCTGAAATTCTACGAAGTCCGAGAATCCGCCAGTTTTAAACATCTTTTAGCTGTTTTCAAAATGCTACAACTATGGATCTGATTTTGTGCCTTATATCAATTTTGAGCATTTTTCTGTGATCTACATGTTGGTACCAATTACATCCATATTAGAGTTCATTAGCTTGATCATCAACAGCTCTTTCCAGTTTTTCACTTAACATAACTTAGCATTTTGTGATTTTTGTAGGATTTAAACCATGCATCAAAGTGACTTGGTCCAGTGGGATAAAATGAAGTTTGTCCAGTATACTTTCTACTCATATTTTTTTAAGCTTTGTTAATAGTTGTTTAACCGTAGTTTAGGGGCTGCCCAGGGGGTTACTCAATGTAAAATTCATAAAGCTAGCCATACCTACAGTAATTAGCAGCAGCAAGGCAACTACGGGCAGCAGCAACTAGCAGAAAATAGCAGCGGCAAGCACTAGCAGAGCAGCAGACAACAACGACGCTAGGCAAGTCACGGGCGGGGAGCTACGGCAAGGCGGAGAACGGCAAGAAGCAGCAGGGCATGCCCCGGGCATGGCCGGCGAGCCAGCGGCGTAGGTGTGGGGCATGGCCTGCACGCGCGGGCCTGCGCGAGCACGCGCACGGATGGGCCAGCAGAAGAGAGCAACGACAGCGCGGCTAGGGGCAGGCGAGGCGGCGACTGCAGCGAGACGTGGCGACCTGCAGGGGGCAGCGGCGTCGCGGGGCTGCGGCAGTGGCCGTGGGTAACAGCGGCAAGCGACGGTGTCCGCGGCAGCAGGCGCACGCGGTGCGAGGGGCGGCACTAGCAGCAGTAGTAGGCCACCAGAGCAGCAGCAGCAGGACACACGCACGTCGGGCGCAGGGGTGGACGCGGCGCGTCGGGACGGACCGGGGTAGTGGGGGTGAGCGAGCGCGTGCGTTGGGTGCGGCCGGAGGTACGGAGCACGCAAGCGGGCTCGGGTGCGGGCTGCGGCCACAGGGGCCATGCCGACGAGCTCGTCCACAGCGGCGGAAGCGCGAGTGCGTAGGGGGCGAGGTACGGCTACGAGGAGAGGCCGGGGAGAGAGGGAGGAGGATCGAGGGCTCACGGCCGTTGCAGACAAGGCCCGGGGACGACTCGAGGTGCTCGGGGCGGCGTGGGTCGACGGCGAGCTCCGACGCGTCCGAAGGTGGAAGATGATGCTGTCGTCGGCGTTGTGGAGCGCTTCGGGTCCCGTGGTTCGACGGAGAAGGAGCGGAGGACGAGGTGGAGCTCGTGGGCACGTCGGCTTGGCGCAGGGAGGGCGGTGGCCACGTCGAGGCGAGGTGGCCGACGGCGAACGCGCTCGATGGGGGAGGGAGAAAGGGATCTGGGGAGAGGGAGTGACCGAGGGAGAGAGGGAAATATCTGCGCGGGGGAGGGGGGTGGTGGAAGCTGACGAGGCCGAGGGGGCTCGGCCTTATCCCCTCGGGGCATCGCCGGCGAGGTGATCCGGCGGGGTCTTGCCCCTATAGCGACGGGTCGGAGGCACAGTGAGGGGAGGGGATCGACCGCGGGTGTGGGGGTTGGGCTGGGCCAAAGTTGTTAGACGGGCCAAAGTGCATAATGGCACTAGAGCCCATTAACACATAGTAGTTAGGCCTTTTCTTTTTATTTTATTTTTATTCTGTTTGCAATATTTTGACGTGCCAATTGGTCTTTGTAAAAATGTGGAACTTGGCCACATAAATACATTGCAATATTTGGCACTACCACAAAAGTTAGGGAGGCTTTTGAGTTTGTTTGAATTTTTCATAAATGGGAAGGCATTTAAATATGTTGTTCTAGCACTGTTTTTATTAGTTTAGGGCATTAAACCACTTTATAAAATGTTGGCTCACCACCATAATTAGTTATGGAATATATGCTACACTATGAACTTTTTAGTTTGCATGTTTCAGAATTTTGAAATTTGACTTTAATTTGAATTTGAATTTGAACCGGATTGAATCAAGGGGGATTTTGCAACAGTGAAAATGATGACATGGCATCATTAGCAGGGGATTACTGTAGCTTAATTATCCGGGCATTACAATTCTCCTCCACTACAAGAAATCTCGTCCCGAGATTTAGGAGGTAGACGAAAACAAAGAGGGGTATTCATCATGAAGACGATCCTCGCGTTTCCAAGTGGCTCCATCTTCAGAATGATTTTACCACTGGACTTTTAGAAATTGGATACCCTTCAGACGGGTGCGATGTTCAGTTTGAACGAGAACGCGGATCGGATGCTCTCTGTAAGAGAGATCATCTTGCAGGGGTGAGCTTTATAAGCCATGTGGTTGTTGCGATAAGACTTGCGACTCAGGGCATCGGCCATGATTAGCCTTGCCAGGGGTATAAGAAATACCATAGTCATAGTGTGTAATTGTCTCCATACATCGCTGCTGACGGAGATCCAGATCTAGCTGATTAAACAACTACTTCAGACTTTGATGATCGGTAAAGATCTCGCAACGATTATCAAGAAGGAAATGTTGCCACAATTTCAGTGCAAACTTAACTGCAGCAAGTTCAAGGTCATGGACTGGGTAGTTCTTCTAGAAAGACACCTTGGAATTCACAAACGTCTGGAACTTTTACAATTCTCACAAGAGGAGAAGCATTTACGCGTTCAATGAATAAATCCATGCTTCGGCATTTCAAACAAGATGAGCATGGTAACTTACTATCTCATTTGATGGATGTAGTAGATGGATGGTTTAAGTGGAGCAAATGGTAGAAGCGGTATGCGATTTCAACCATTCCATTCCCAGAATGAGGTCAATACTGGATGACTTCAAAACAATGGGAAAAACATGGAATTCCAGCCCTTCAAGTTCAACGGGGAAGTTGTGACTAACCATGGTGGTTCGACATTGGCCCGCAGAATGCAACTTGGAATTTCGGGCAAGCGATGGCGGTTCCAATAGGTAAGGAACGCCTGTGATATCCCACCATTGAGCAGCAGGACCTTTCAGGTAATAAGCCATGAAGGTGACATAGTTGGCAGGGGCTACATCAGCAGACTCCAACTCGAAAGGGAGGTCACGGAGCCAGTCATCAGCATCAAAGGGCTGAGTTGAGCTGAGGTAGAGGACAGGGTTGAGACGTGCAAAGTCTTACAGAGTCACTGGGGCGGTGTTGCTGATTCATATTGGGACGAGGGAACTGGGCCACAACTCCTTCCATGAACTAGCAATTCAGCTCAACTGATGTATCATTCCGACCATGTATTCGGGTGGCCATGACCAGCGGGTCTAACCATCTTGCTTAAATGCAACAGGGGGTAGTTCAGCAAAGGGTGGAGCAAGTGTATGGAGTCACTCATGATGTTACTAGAGCAATGGGCAAAGGCGCAGTATGTATAAGGCAGTAGTCATTAAAGACATACCGATACATATGCGAGGCCAATTACATGATGTTCATAAGAGTTCGGACAAGAGAAACATCGCAGACATACTAGGCGATGTGCATCCACGCGATGGAGGGATTCAACAACGGGGCATAGCAAAGGCTACACCAGCGGCGGGGAAAACCACTAGAGTGAGGGATTTGCAAATGGCGACGCAGGGTGCCCTCGATAAGAGAATCCTGCAGTCAGTGAACATTGACAAGCCGATCTTGGCCCAAAATTCGAGAAAGTGGTAACACAAACCTCCGGATGGATGTGATCACAAGATCCTAATGTTAGAGTTAGCAAATCATTTAACCCGAATAGAAGAGAGATCAGAGTCCCAGAGTATAGACGAGGAGTAAAAGATCCTAATACCACCCAATGGCGACGTGGGGCCGTAAGCCACACAGCCATGTTAGTAAAAAAAAATTCAAAGACTAGACTCAACTTTGGCCAAGGAGTTGGAAAGGGGGTTCCTACAGGCAGTCGGCTCTGATACCAACTTGTGACGCCCCCGATTCGACCGTACACTAATTATGCATGCAAATGTGTACGACCAAGATCAGGGACTCACGGGAAGATATCACAACACAACTCTAGACACAAATAAAAATAGTACAAGCTTTATATTAGAAGCCAGGGGCCTCGAGGGCTCGAATAGAAGCTCGATACACAAGAGTCAGCGGAAGCAACAATATCTGAGTACAGACATAAAGTTAGACAAGACTGCCTTAAGAAGGCAAACACAAAAGCAACAACGATCGAAGAGGCAAGGCCTCCTGCCTGGGACCTCCTAACTACTCCTGGTCTTCGGCGGCCTCCACGTAGTAGTATCCGTCGGCGGTGGCATCTGGCTCCAGGGATCCACCATCTGGTTGCAACAACCAGAAAGAACAAGGAAGGGGGAAAAGGGGGAGCAAAGCAACCATGAGTACTCATCCAAAGTACTCGCAAGCATTAAATCTGTACTAAGTATGCATTGGTATCAAATGGAAGGGTTGTATCTGTGGACTGAACTGCAGAATGCCAGAATAGGGAGAAAGGCCTAGCCTATCGAAGACTAGCATCTTCAAGCAGCTCCAAGCATCTTGCAGCATATAGAAGAGTAAAGAATAGCAGTTTATATTTAACAAGCATGTTGTAGCATTAATGCCCAGAGATCCTTCCTCGACTCCCTGCGAGAAAGCAATCCCGGAGCCAACATATCCATCACATATCAAGTATCCATTTCTAGTTGTATAAGATCAGGATACAAGTCTGAACGTCCATTACCGTGGACACGGTATTCGAATATATGTCTTCCCTGCAGGGGTGCACCACGTTTTCCAACACGCTCGATCACTCTGGCCGGACGCACCTTTCTGGGGTCAATGCTCGGCCTCGGAAGATCAACACGTCGTAGCCCTACCTAGGCTCAGCAGAGAGGTCCCTGCCGGTCTACATCCTAAGCACTCCGGGGTCTGGGCCCATCGCCCGTTGCACTCCGGGTCGTTGCGAGCAGGGCGGACCAGGCTCCGCCATTACAGGATGGTGCCGGCCCAGCCGTGCCGCAATGCTGAACTGGACGTCTGACAAAGCTTCGGCTGATACTGCGACGTCGAGGCCCATATCTATTCTCGCGTGGTGGTTAGTGCGTAAAGGCCAAAGGCCAATTCAGAACAAACACCCAAACATGTTAGTGCATTAACAATTAAAGTAGTGACGGTTGTCGGGACAAGTCCGGAGCTATCACCCCTCCTGGGTGATACCGCTAAACAGCCAGCCGCCACCGTCACATCGCACGGGTACTCTCCGGGCCCGCCCGGCTTTCACAACGGTCTCAAGTAAAGTCAAGGTAACTGTGTGTCCAGACATCAAGGGAAAACCCGAGGAATCACCCCCGGTGGATTCCACTCAATGTAATCATCAAGGTGAATGTAAGAGGGACCACCCTCGAGGTTCACACTTGAGGTGTTGCACGACACAGCCGTATCGGGAATGGTGAAAGAGGAAATCACCCTCGATGACCACGATCGAATAGCTACACTACAAAATTATCATCAGGAGTGCGTTATGAGGGATCACCCTCGGCACTCGATAGTAGCTCTGCAGAGTCGAGCAACAAAAGGGGCATGATGTGATGTGAGGTGTCGGGCTCTAGTCGTCGATCACATTGATCGAGTCATCGATGATGAAGCAGGGGCAACAAGGACAAGGTGGAGGTCACTGATGGATCACTAACCAACCTATACTAAGTAGTTTAGGATAAGCAGGTAAGGTACAATGAGCAGGTTACAAAAGCATGCTATGCATTAGAATAGGAGCAAACAATAACAGTAGCAAAATCTAATGCAAGCATGAGAGAATAGAATGGGCGATTTCGGGATGATCAAAGGGGGGCTTGCCTGGAAGCTCCGCTGAAAGGGAAGAAGGGTCGTCGATGACGTAGTCGATCATAGAGGCATCAACAGCGGTCTCGGGGTCTACCGGAGAGAAGAGGGGGAAGAAACAGTAAATACAGAGCAAACAGATGCATGACAAGTCAACAACCAAAGCTAGGGGTGATCTAACGCAGTGTTGCACGATACCGGCGAAGGGGGATAACATCCGGAAATGTTTTCCCGAAGTTTGGCATTTTCGGACAGGTGAAAAGGAGGGGGACGGTTGCATGTTCGCTATGCTAGGGGCACGTGACGGATGAACGGAGAGCGTATTCCGATTCGTCTCGTCGTTCTGAGCAACTTTCATGTAGAAAACTTTTTCATCCGAGTTACGGATTATTTTATAAGATTTTTCAAAGATTAAATAATATTCTGAAAATCCCTGAAATTCTACCAAGTCTGAGAATCCACCAGTTTTAAACATCTTTTAGCTGTTTTCAAAATGCTACAACTATGGATCTGTACCTCCTATGATTTTGTGCCTTATATCAATTTTGAGCATTTTTCTGTGATCTACATGTTGGTACCAATTACATCCATATTAGAGTTCATTACCTTGATCATCAACAGCTCTAAAGTAGCTACTAAAATAAAGCTGTTTTCCAGTTTTTCACTTAACAGAACTTAGCATTTTGTGATTTTTGTAGGATTTAAACCATGCATCGAAATGACTTGGTCCAATGGGATAAAATGAAGTTTGTCCAGTATACTTTCTACTCATATTTTTCTAAGCTTTGTTAATAGTTGTTTAACCATAGTTTAGGGGCTGCCCAGGGGGTTACTCAATGTAAAATTCATAAAGCTAGCCATACCTATAGTAATTAGTAGCAGCAAGGCAACTACGGGCAGCAACAACTAGCAGAAAATAGCAGCGGCAAGCACTAGCAGAGCAGCAGACAACAACGACGCTAGGCAGGTCACGGGCGGGGAGCTACGGCAAGGCGGCGGGCAGCAAGAAGCAGCAGGGCATGCCCCGGGCATGGCCGGCGAGCCAGCGGCGTGGGTGTGGGGCATGGCCTGCACGCGCGGGCCTGCGCAAGCGTGCGCACGGATGGGCCAGCAGAAGAGAGCAACGTCCGCGCGGCCAGGGGCAGGCGAGGCGGCGACTGCAGCGAGACGTGGCGACCTGCAGGGGGCAGCAGTGTCGTGGGGCTGCGGCAGTGGCCGTGGGCAATAGCGGCAAGCGGCGGTGTCCGCGGCAGCAGGCGCACGCGGCGCGAGGGGCGGCACTAGCAGCAGTAGTAGGCCACCAGAGCAGCAGCAGCGGGACACACGCACGGCGGGCGCAGGGGTGGACGCGGCGCGTCGGGACGGACCGGGGTAGTGGGGGTGAGCGAGCGCGTGCGTTGGGTGCGGCCGGAGGTACGGAGCACGCAAGCGGGCTCGGGTGCGGGCTGCGGCCACAGGGGCCATGCCGGCGAGCTCGACCACAGCGGCGGAAGCGCGAGTGCGTCGGGGGCGAGCTACGGCTACGAGGAGAGGCCGGGGAGAGAGGGAGGAGGATCGAGGGCTCACGGCCGTTGCAGAAAAGGCCCGGGGACGACTCGAGGTGCTCGGGGCGGCGTGGGTCGACGGCGAGCTCCGACGCGTCCGAAGGTGGAAGATGATGCTGTCGTCGGCGTTGTGGAGCGCTTTGGGTCCCGTGGTTCGACGGAGAAGGAGCGGAGGACGAGGTGGAGCTCGTGGGCACGTCGGCTTGGCGCAGGGAGGGCGGTGGCCACGTCGAGGCGAGGTGGCCGACGGCGAACGCGCTTGATGGGGCGAGGGAGAAAGGGATCTAGGGAGAGGGAGTGACCGAGGGAGAGAGGGAAATATCTGCGCGGGGGAGGGGGGTGGTGGATCCTGAGGAGGCCGAGGGGGCTCGGCCTTATCCCCTCGGGGCGCCGCGCGGCGAGGTGATCCGGCGGGGTCTTGCCCCTGTAGCGACGGGTCGGAGGCACAGTGAGGGGAGGGGATCGACCGCGGGTGTGGGGGTTGGGCTGGGCCAAAGTTGTTAGACGGGCCAAAGTGCATAATGGCACTAGAGCCCATTAACACATAGTAGTTAGGCCTTTTCTTTTTATTTTCTTTTTATTCTGTTTGCAGAATCTGTTTGCAATATTTTGACGTGCCAATTGGTCTTTGTAAAAATGTGGAACTTGGCCACATAAATACATTGCAATATTTGGTACTACCACAAAAGTTAGGGAGGCTTTTGAGTTTGTTTGAATTTGTCATAAATGGGATGGCATTTAAATATGTTGTTCTAGCACTGTTTTAATTAGTTTAGGGCATTAAACCACTTTATAAAAATGTTGGCTCACCACCATAATTAGTTATGGAATACTCCCTCCGGTCCTTTTTACTCTGCACATTGGATTTGCCGAAAGTCAAACTTTGCTAAGTTTGACCAAATTTATATTAGAAATTATTAGCTTCTATAATATCTAATAAATATAATATGAAAATATATTCCAAGATGAATATAATGATATTGGTGTTGTTGTGTGAATGTCTATAATTGTTTATATAAACTTGGTCAAAGTTGGATGAGATTGACTTCGGACAAACCTAATATGAAGAGTAAAAGGACCGGAGGGAGTATATGCTACACTATGAACTTTTTAGTTTGCATGTTTCAGAATTTTGAAATTTGACTTTAATTTGAATTTGAATTTGAACCGGATTGAATACAAGGGGGATTTAGCAACAGTGAAAATGATGACATGGCATCATTAACAGGGGATTACTGTAGCTTTATTATCCGGGCGTTACAGCCTCCTCTCTCTCGTCCTACTGCACTGACGCTGCCATGGCGCGCGCATTGCATTTCTCCTTCTCTGTCCTCTATCTCCGTGCAGACTTTCTCTGCGGCGACAACGCTAGTAACTAGTATGCTGCACCGCCGACAGGGTCGCTCGCCCACGACTCTGTGCTCGTTGTGTCGAACGCAGCGCCACGGCCACCATCCACCGTAGTCACCATGGTCCGACACGCGCTGCATTTCTCCTCCCCGTCCTCTACCTCGGCGCTCCTCCGCACGGACTTTCTCTGTGGTGGCGACGCTAGCAACTAGTTCTCCATGGCGCCGGCAAGAACGCTTGCCCGAGACTCCGTGCTCATCATGTCGGACGCGGTGCCGCGGTCACCACCCACCGCGGTCGCGAGTCACAGTGCAACTCTGTGTGTTAAGTGTAAGGCCCTGTTTGGTTCATAAGTCCTAGGACTTTTTTTAGTCCCAACTTATAAGTCCCAAGTCCCTACCTGTTTGGTTCCTGGGCCTTAACATGGACTAAAAGACCAAATTACAACTATAAGTCCCTTCTTGAGAGTCTTATTTCATAAATCCCAAATGCCCACTTTAAGTCCCTATAAGTCCCTCATGTTTGGTTTAGATGAGACTTAAAGGGACTTTTTTAAGTCCCTGTAACCAAACACCCTCTAAGTGTTAGCTCTTAATCATATCCCGTGTATACCATCAAACATCGCGTAGTTGCATGATCCAAGTTAATGCAGAACACCAAACGCTATGCCAAAATTACTCCCCAAATGCAAGAGGGACTAGATGTAAGTGACCAAACAATATGCGGATGTTAGTTTTTCACCTGTATTTTCTCAACCAGCCTCCGTTGAGCCAGGCTCCACTAGCCAGGCTGCAGAGCGAAAGCAATCAAATGCGCCCTAGCTGAACTGAACTAGATTTTGGCATTGTCAGGAGCATAAGAAACAAAGCTCTAGTTCTAAGAAGTTAATGACCTAGTTAATCCACCCCGATACTACTGCCATATGTGCCCAAACAATGTAGTCATAGGATTAAGTTAATTTTATTTGGGGTTAATGCTTAATTACAGGATTAGTTTGACTAAGTTGAGCGGCTTCGACCTGGCTCCACATGTGATGGGTGGGCCCCAAGTCCAATTAACAGTCGCCAAATGGTATTGATTGTTGTATGCCATGTCAGCACCCAACCGATCAAAAAAAATCGGTCATCGGTGTTTATTGCGAAGCGAAAATTATACGGAAATGGATAGATTTTAGTAGCAATAACCTAGAGTGCTGGTAAAACAAAAAGGCGAGGCTACATTTCAGTCGACTCAAATTGGGTCAGTCGAATTTTTAAACGTCAGATCGACATTAAACGACGCCCGGCCTTTCTTCTACCTCCATCTTTTCTCTTTCTCCGGACCGCCGCCCGGGCCGCCGGCCGAACCGCCTGTGACCACCACCCGCGGCTGGCGGTGCTCCTGCGCAGCCTCGCCGCCCCGCCCTCCCCAACACCGCCCCCACCGTCGCCCCCGGCCATCCCTCTAGGCCCGCCCGTGTTTAGGTTTTTTCTCCGGCGAAGTGCACCACCGCCCCCACAACTTCCGTCCACCACCGTCCTCACCCTGAACCCTAAGATAGATACTGGAGTAACCGTCCGGCGAGCCCCTTCCTTCTCCTTCCTTATTTCCGGCTCACTCCGGCCAACTCTCGAAAACGGACTGACCCTATTTCAAAATCAGTCAATTGACATTTAGCTAAATTGAAAACAAAACACATGACGTAAATATGATGGTTTTATGCTATTCACTCATGCAATTGTTATTTCTCTTCTCTCGCGTACTGCACCCTGACATGAAGCCACCGACGCGTGGGCCTGGTCCCGATGTCAGTGTGCTAACGGCACGTCAGGGGAGCCGCGTCACTTCTCTCTGCCAAGCGCCGCCTTCAACTTGACGGCGACCTCCTCGAGCGCCCGGCGCGACGGCCCCTCTGGTGACCACGCACCTGCTGCCGCTTTCTGCAGGCTCTCGGCCCGGCGCCGCAACTTTTGGCCCCCCTCCACGAGCTCCTTCACGGCGGTGGCGATCTCGTGGCGCGTCACCAAGCATCGATCGTCCTCGCGCGCTGGCGGCACCCGCAGGGCCACCCCGAGCTTCTCTTCCAGGATAACGGCGTTCATCCCCTGCTCCGCGTACAGCGGCCACGCGAGCATCGGCACACCGCACCCCACGCTCTCCAGCGTCGAGTTCCATCCGCAGTGTGACACGAAGACGGCGGTCGCGGGGTGGGACAGCACGCGCACCTGAGGCGCCCACGCCGCCACGGCTAGGCCCCTGCCTCTCGTCCTCTCCAAGAAGCCCTTAGGGAGCCACGTCAATGGATCGTCATAGTCTCCGTCGCCGCGGCAATGGCCGTTGCCGCCGTCGAGGCTTGGCATCCGCACGACCCAAAGAAACCTTTGGCCGCTCGCCTCCAGCCCGGCCGCGAGCTCGGCCGTCTGCTCCACGGGAAGTGCTCCGCCGCTCCCGAAGGCGACGTACACGACGGAGCCGACCGGCTGACGATCAAGCCACTCCAAGCATGGCGACGACGCGCCCGCGGCGGCTTCGTCGGGATCTGGCCGCCGGACGAATGGCCCCACCGGGAAGACCGGCGGGAAGAAGAACGCGCCCGCAGCTTGCTCCAGCCGCTTGAAGGCTTCCGCGGTGCCAAGTTCCATCTCGTAGAACGTGTTCACCAGTATGCCATCGGCGAGGCGATAGCTCCGGACCAACTCGACAAGTTTCGCGTAACGCGGGTTCGTGAAACTGGCGCGGAACGCGTCCGGGATGTCGGCGCCGCACAGCGACACGCCGCCGGGAAGCTCGAGAGGCACCGCGACGTCGCGGTACTCGCCCGGGGCGGCGCCCTCGTGGAGCTCGACGATGTGGCGCGTGAGGGCGACCATGGCCAGGTTGCTAGGGAAGAAGATGTATCCGGGGACGCCGAGCTCGGCGGCGATGGGCAGCGCCATGGGGCAGAGGAAGTCCAGCACGACTGCGGCGAGCAGGGTGGTGGAGTTGATGGAGTGAACGAGGGTGCGGATGTTGGGGAGGGAGCGGCGGGCGAGCTCCGCGAGCACTCTGCCCTCGTGGACGTTGGCGGGGAGGTCGTCCATCTGGACGGCGGGGAGCGCGGCGACGGCAACGGAGGCCGGGAGGCACGGGGTGAGCCGATCTGCATCTACTGGGGCAGAGAGATTGGTGAAGGTGAGGATCGTGGCCGAGAAGCCGAGCTCCACGAGCCGCCGCGCCAGCTCGGCCATTGGAATGAGGTGGCCGGCGCCGGGGCTGGGCAGAAGCACGACGTGCGGCCGCTGCGGCGCTTTGGGTGGCGTGGGGGCAGTGTTGGTGAACGACTCCATCCGCGGTGAGAGCGAGATGCTAGCTGCTTGTCCTGGTGCTGATTTTTACTACCGTTGGTCGTCCTTATTATAAAGAAGATGCCACTCCATCAGTTATTGCTCGTCCGTAGTACTCTGCACATGGATGGTTCAGAAAACAAAACAGTGGGCACCGGCTGCTCCACGAACTTCATGTTAGATCTGCCGACAATGATTAGGCAGATCCCTTTTCCTAGCTGCAAACCTGCTCATGATCCGATTAGATGGTCTGGATTGCATCAAGTCCAATCGACTCCTTAACTTGTTATTTGAAGCACCCTCTATTGGAAAAAGCAGTGTTTAGGAGGCGTTTAGGCACGCTCCGCTAGGCAATAGCCAAACACTTCGTCTAGGGCATAAATTGAAGTCTAGACGGGACAAGCAAGGAATTGTCTATCCAAACAAGAAATCATGACATACTGCACTCGTATGCCAAACGGATCATATTTTAATAACGGCGGGTAGTTAACTTATTTATATGCTCTAAATTAATATCAACACACATATAATAATCACAAATACACTCTGACAGTAAAAACTATATTACTCTGCCCAGGCCATCTAGGACGCTTAAGCACCGCCTAGGCACTAGGCGAAGGCCAGCCGCCTCGCTTACGCCTACCGTTTTTTCCAGCCTTATTCAAGTACCCAAATCATAGGACATAGAGAGACAGTCGCTCTACAAGATCGCCTCCTTATTTTCCTTCCACTTGACCTGCTCCTAAAAGCATCTCCAACAGGCGCGCGAAATTTGCGGTGCACTGGAGAAACCGTCGGTTTGGTGCGCGAGAGGCCGCACAACATGCTCCAGCAGGCGCGCGCGCGGAAAAGTGGCAGCGCACACTGTAGTTTTGGTGCGCGACGCCCATGTAACACCCCGAGAATCATGTTACAGTAACTCCACACTAATGATGCCAAGTCATCATCATTATACCCTAAGAAAAACAATTAAGAAATATTTCAACCCCAAATTCATAATTTAAAGTAAAGTCAAAAATAATATTTCTTCGGACTGCAAAACTAAAATGTTCGATGGGTTGCAAATATTCACTAGGGAATTATCATGGAGAAACCAACACATTATAAAATAATTAAATGCCCTAAAACATTTAAAACAGAGACAAAGCAGTATTTTAAAATGCTTTTTATAATTTTGGGGAAATCCAAAACATTTCAAAAGCCTCCCAAACTTTTTTCTGACAAAATTGCCCTATGAATATTGGGCCAAGGCCCATATTTCTCAAAACTCATTTGCAATCAAATTTAAATGCAAAACAGAAGCAATTAAAATGAAACAGAAAAGTTTTATTAAAAAAAGGGGAAAATAGAAATGCCACACTGCCACTGTGCACTTAGGCCTGCACAGCAACAATGCTGCCTAGCCCACCGGCCAGAGCCTTTCGACCTTCTCCCACAACAGGAGAAGGCCGAGGCGCCATGGCGGCCGGGAGCTCACTCCGCTCATTGTCGTGCCGCGGGGGAGATAGGGCAAGCCCCTGGCTACCCCCTCTCTCCCCCGAAACCCTAGCCGCCCTCAGATCCCCTCCTCCCGGTTGCTCGCTCTCCCCTCTCTCCCTCGGCATTTCCGAGCTCGCCAAAATGCCTCCTTGGTCGCGCCACCGTCATCCGCGCAGCCACCGGCCTCCCATCGCCGCACTACCATGCCCATACGCTCCGCCGACCTTCTCTATGTCGCCTTCGCCCACAGGACCGAGCCGAGACCCTCCCTCCGTCGTCGGATCGCCGCCTTCCTCACCTTCGGCCGCCGCATACCTCGTCGTTTATCCGCCGCGTCGCTGCTACACCGTGTTCCTCGAGCTGTCCCCGAGATCGTTGTGAGCTCCCGGTCATCCCTCGACCTTCCCTTGCTCTCCCCGTGCCCCTAGTTGTCCCATTGTCAAGCTCCGGTTGCCGCGCCCCCTGGACGCACCCGTGAGCCACTGGACGCACCCGTGAGCCACTGGACGCGCCCCGCCTCGACCGGCCACGTCCCGCAGCCACCCACGCGCGCGTAAGCCTGCTCCTACTGCGCTCACTGCCACCCGTATCGCTGCCTCGCGCTAACACGCTCGCCGTCACGCCCCTGTTGACGCCGACTCCGGCCGTCCCCGTGTTGGCTGCCACCACCATCTGTTGCGTCGCTCCTCCAGCTTTGCAATGGACCCGCGATGCGTCCTCCGGCCGCCGGAAACGACCGGTCGGCAACCTCTGTCGTGCCCTGTTTAGCGTCGGCGGCTAAACGTCGGTTAGCCGACGTGGCATGTTTAGTTTAGGCACTAACCCGCCCCACTGACCCACTACCATGCGGGCCCGTCGCAACAATTAAAACTAGTTTAAAAATAAACTCTTATAGTTAATTGCTTCAGTGACATACCGGTCGCACATGCTAATTACGATAATTATATTAATTAAAACCTGTTACTGAAAGGATCGAGAAGAGGTGTCTAGAGGGGGTGAATAGACTCTTAACAAGAAAAAGTTGCAGTTTTTATTTTCTTCAAGTTAAGATAGAGTATTAGCACACGTTTAAACATTCACAACACATTCAAGCAAGCATGGCAAGAGTATATGAGCAGCGGAAAGTGAAGCATGCAATTTGCAAGTATGTAGAGGGATGGGATTGGAGTGTGCAAACGCAATTGGAGACACGGAGATTTTTGGCGTGGTTCCGATAGGTGGTGCTATCGTACATCCACGTTGATGTAGACTTCAACCCATGAAGGGTAACGCTTGCGCGAGTCCACGGAGGGCTCCACCTACGAAGGGTGCACGAAGAAGCAACCTTGTCTATCCCATAATGGCCATCGCCCACGAAGGACTTATCTCACTACGGTAGATCTTCACGGAGTAGGCGATCTCCTTTCCCGTACAAACTCATTGGTTCAACTCCACAATCTTGACGGAGGCTTGAGGGAGTCCTGGACTAAGGGGTCCTCGGGTGTCCGGTTTGTTAGTCATGGGCCGGATTGATGGGCTGTGAAGATACGAAGATCGAAGACTGCACCCGTGTCCGGATAGGACTCTCCTTGGCGTGGAAGGCAAGCTTGGCGACCAAATATGTAGATTCTTTTCCTTTGTAACCGACCTTGTGTAACCCTAGATCTCCCCGGTGTCTATATAAACCGGAGGACTTAGTCCGGAAGGAGAGACTCATTACCATAGTCATACAGGCTAGACTTCTAGGGTTTAGCCATTACGATCTCGTGGTAGATCAACTCTTGTAATACTCATATTCATCAAGATCAATCAAGCATGAAGTAGGGTATTACCTCCATAGAGGGCCCAAACCTGGGTAAACATCGTGTCCCCTGTCTCCTGTTACCATCGACCTTAGACGCATAGTTCGGGACCCCCTACCCGAGATCCGCCGGTTTTGACACCGACATTGGTGCTTTCATTGAGAGTTCCACTATGCCGTCCTCAAAAGGTTTGATGGCCTCTTCAATCATCAACAACGATGCTGTCCAGGGGGAAACCTTCCTTCCCGGACAGATCTTCGTGTTCGGCGGCTTCGTACTGCAGGCCAACTCGCTTGGTCGCCTGGAGCAGATCAACAGCTACGCCCCTGGCCATCTAGTCAGATTCGGGAGCTTGGATTACGTCGCGCACATCCATGGAGATTTGATCTTTACCGGATTCGAGTCCGCGACAACCGCTCCTAGTCACCCCGATGAACATGACCTAAATCTGTCATCGGACCGCATCCAGGAGATTGCTCCTGTAACTGCTTCGGCCGTAGATTCGGAGCATATTGCGCCGTCCGAAGATGGGAGGCTCAACCCCACCACGGAGGCCGCAGTTCCACGACGTTGGAGCCGAACACAGACCTAAAGTCACACGGCGCCTTTGTCACCGGAACTCCGGACTCGTCTCTGGTCATAAATTTCGAGCCATGTGCATCCGCAGACGCCGAGCTGGTTCACTTATCGATCTTCGAGTTTAGCGCCGCAGACATCTTCCAGCATTCGCCCTTGGGCGATGTGCTAAATTCATTAAGAAACTTGTCCTTGTCGGGGGACTCACAGCCAAATTATGTCCGGTTCAAACTGGAGGCTGATGATGAAGGAGAATTTCGCTCCCCACTCACCACCCACTTCATAGCCACCGTCGAAGACTTAACCGACGAGCTTGACTATGACTCCGAAGACATCGACGGTATGGACGATGATGCCGGAGACGAGGAGGCTCAAAACCCGCCATTCACTGGACGATGGACTGCCACTTCCTCATACGACGTCTACATGGTAGATACGCTGAAAAATAACAGCGGCGATGACAAGGAAAACCCAGCAAAGGAGGACCCTCCTAAAACACAGCCAAAGCGCCGGCGTCAGCGGCGCCGCTCTTAATCGCGCCGCAGTAGGGACAGCAACACCGGCACAGGAGACGACAACACTCCGGATGGTGCTGAAGACACAGAAGAACCCGATGAACAAACTGCCGAATGAGACAATCGAGAATCAGGGCACGCCAGCCCTGACGAACATGCCATAGAAGAAGACTCGGAGGACGGTAGTTACTGTTCGCCCTCTGAGGATGAGGAAAGCCTCAGCAACGAAGATTTTATCGTGCCCGAGGAACCCCTCGAGCAGGAGCGCTTCAAGCGCCAGCTCATAGCCACGGCAAGGAGTCTGAAAAAGAAATAGCAGCAGCTTCAAGCTGACCAAGATCTGCTCGTCGACAGATGGACTGATGTCCTGGCAGCCGAAGAATACGGCCTCAGACGCCCAACCAAGAGCTACCCAAAACGAAGGTTACTACCTTAGTTCGATGAAGAGGCACCGGAGCCCATACCTCCCTCGCGTAACGCGGCTGACCGAACACTGTGCGGTCGGGACAGTGCGGCGGATCGACCACCTCGTGGTCGGGATAGAGCGGCAATTCTAGCCGAACAGTCCGCCCCGCCGCCACGAAAAAATAGAGACAAAAAAGTTCGGGGTCATACATACGACCTCCGGCAAACCCTGGGCAGTAGAGCAGGACATACAAGATCGATCTACGGATCGAGAGGACGTGCCTTGACACACGACGACGACTATCTATTCGGACGTGACAAACCTAATCACGCTCGAGCCGATAAAAATAGACGGACTCCACCAGAGCTACGTCGCGACGCGGCCCGCTATAGAGGCGCCGCACACCCTCTTTGCTTCACTGATGAAGTAATGGACCATGAATTCCCCGAAGGGTTCAAGCCCGTCAATATTGAATCTACGACGGAACAACCGATCCCGCGGTATGGATCGAGGATTTTATTCTTCACATTCACATGGCCCGCGGAGATGACCTCCATGCCATCAAATACCTCCCACTAAAACTCAAAGGGCCAGCTCGGCACTGGTTAAACAACCTGCCTGAAAATTCTATTGGCAGCTGGGAGGACTTGGAAGAAGCCTTTCTCGACAACTTCCAGAGTACATATGTCCGGCCACCGGACGCCGATGACTTAAGCCACATAATTCAACAGCCCGGGGAGTCAGCCAGGAAATTCTGGACTAGGTTCCTAACTAAAAAGAACCAGATCGTTGATTGTGTGAATGCGGAAGCCCTAACGGCCTTTAAACATAGAATCCGCGACGAATGGCTCGCCCGCCACCTCGGCCAGGAAAAGCCGAAATCTATGGCCGCCCTCATGGCCCTCATGACCCGCTTTTGTGCGGGTGAGGACAGCTGGCTGGCTCGCAGTAAAAATACGGCCAGCGAGGCAGCCCCGTCCGAGGCCAAAAACAGCAACAGGAAACTCCGGCGCAGTAGACACAAACGCCGAAGCAATGGCGATAGCACTGATGAAACTGCTGTAAACGCCAGATTCAGCGGCTCCAAGTCCGGTCAGCGGAAAAAACCGTATCAAAGAAACAATCAGGGACCATCTAGCATGGACCGCATACTCGACCGTCCGTGCCAAATCCATGGCACCCCACACAAACCAGCCAATCATAGCAACAGAGATTGCTGGGTTTTTAAGCAAGCCAGCAAGAAAAACGCCGAGAATAAGGAAAAGGGATCGCAGAGCGAGGACGATGACGAGGAGGCCCTGCAGCCAATTACAGGGGGACAGAAGAAGTTTCCCCTCAAATCAAAACGGTGAACATGATATACGCTACATACATCCCCAAAAGGGAGCGCAAGCGCGCACTAAGGGACATTTATGCGATAGAGCCAGTCGCCCCAAAATTCAATCCATGGTCATCATGCCCGGTCACCTTCAATCGTTGGGATCATCCGACCAGTATCCGGCATGGCGGATCAGCCGCACTGGTCCTGGACCCAATCATTGATGGATTCCACCTTACGAGAGTCCTCATGGACGGTGGTAGCAGCCTCAATCTGCTCTATCAACACACTGCGTGCAAAATGGGCATTAATCCATCAAGGATCAAGCCAAGGAAGACTACCTTCAAAGGAGTCATACCAGGCGTCGAGTCCCGCAGCACGGGCGCAATCATGCTAGAAGTTGTCTTCGGGTCTCCGGATAATTTCCGAAGCGAGGAATTAATCTTCGATATCATCCCCTTTCGCAGCGGCTATCATGCACTACTCGGCCAAACCGCGTTTGCTTGATTCAATGCAGTGCCACACTATGCCTATCTTAAGCTCAAAATGCCCGGTCCACGCGGCGTCATCACGGTCAACGGAAATACGGAACACTCCTGTGACGCCCCCGATTTGACCGTACACTAATCATGCACGCAAATGTGTACGACCAAGATCAGGGACTCACGGGAAGGTATCACAACACAACTCTAAAACATAAATAAGTCATACAAGCATCATAATACAAGCCAGGGGCCTCGAGGGCTCGAATACAAGTGCTCGATCATAGACGAGTCAGCGGAAGCAACAATATCTGAGTACAGACATAAGTTAAACAAGTATGCCTTAAGAAGGCTAGCACAAAAGCAGCAACGATCGAAAAGGCAAGGCCTCCTGCCTGGGACCTCCTAACTACTCCTGGTCGTCGTCAGCGGCCTGCACGTAGTAGTAGGCACCTCCAGTGTCGTGGGTGTCGTCGTCGACGGTGGCTTCTGGCTCCTGGACTCCAGCATCTGGTTGCGACAACCAGATGGAAAGGAAAAAGGGGGAAAGAGGGAGAGAAGCAACCGTGAGTACTCATCCAAAGTACTCGCAAGCAAGGAGCTACACTACATATGCATGGGTATATGTGTAAGGGGGCATATCAGTGGACTGAACTGCAGAATGCCAGAATAAGAGGGGGATAGCTAGTCCTGTCGAAGACTACGCTTCTGGACATCTCCATCTTGCAGCATGTAGAAGTGAGTAGATTGAAGTCCTCCAAGTAGCATCGCATAGCATAATCCTACCCGGCAATCCCCTCCTCGTCGCCCTGTTAGAGAGCGATCACCGAGTTGTATCTGGCACTTGGAAGGGTGTATTTTATTCAGTATCCAGTTCTAGTTGTCATAAGCTCAAGGTACAACTCCGGGTCGTCCTTTTACCGAGGGACACGGCTATTCGAATAGATAAACTTCCCTGCAGGGGTGCACCACATAACCCAACACGCTCGATCCCATTTGGCCGGACACACTTTTCTGGGTCATGCCCGGCCTCGTAAGATCAACACGTCGCAGCCCCACCTAAGCACAACAGAGAGGTCAGCACGCCGGTCTAACCCTATGTGCGCAGGGGTCTGGGCCCATCGCCCTATGCACACCTGCACGTTGCGTACGCGGCCGGAAGCAGACCTAGCATAGTGGCGTTCCAGTCCAATCCGGCGCGCGCCACTCAGTTGCTGACGTCAAGAAGGCTTCGGCTGATACCACGACGCCGGGATACCCATAACTACTCCCGCGTAGATGGCTAGTGCGTATAGACCAAATGGCCAGACTCAGATCAAATACCAAGATCTCGTTAAGCGTGTTAAGTATCCGCGAACGCCGACCAGGGCCAGGCCCACCTCTCACCTAGGCGGTATCAACCTGCCCTGTCGCTCCGCCACAAAGATCCACTTGCGGGTACTCCTACGAGCCGACCCGACTTTAGTCATCACATGTGTCATGTATATAGTATATAAGTATATACCCGTGATCACCGCCCAGGTGATCATGGCCCGATAGTATAGCACAGCAGACGGACAAGAATGTAGGGCCACTGATGGAAAACTAGCATCCTATACTAAGCATGTAGGATTGCAGGTAAAGGTAACAACAGTAGTAGCAAGGATAGGCTATGCATCAGGATAGGATATCGAAAAGCAGTAACATGCTACACTACTCTAATGCAAGCAGTATAGAGAAGAATAGGCGATATCTGGTGATCAAGGGGGGGGGGGCTTGCCTGGTTGCTCTGGCAAGTAGGAGGGGTCGTCAACTCCGTAGTCGAACTGGGCAGCAGCAGTGTCGGTCTCGTAGTCTACCGGAGAGAGGAGGGGGAAGAAACAGTAAATACAATGCAAACATAAGCATGACGATGCGTGACATGACAATGAGCGGTGCTAGGTGTGTCCTAACGCGACAGTAGGTGGTACCCGTGAAGGGGGGGAACATCCGGGAGGTATTCCCGATGTTTCACGTTTTCGGACAGACGGACCGGAGGGGGAAAGTTGCTAGTTCGATAGGTTAGGGAGGTGTGGTGGACGAACGGACTGCGTATTCGGATTCGTCTCGTCGTTCTGAGCAACTTTCATATAGAAAACATTTTCATCCGAGTTACGGTTTAAAAGATATGAATTTTCAAAGTTTATTTGAATTTCTGGAATTATTTAATTAACAGAAAAAGGGGTATGACGTCAACATGACGTATGAGCGACGTTAGCGGTCAACAGTCCGGGTTGACTGGTCAAAACTGACACGGGGGACCCACCTGTCATAGATAGTGGGTTAACAGAAGATTAAACTAATTATTTTTTTAGTTGATTAACTACTGGGCCCACCTGTCAGTGAGTGATTAGATTAATTAATTATTTTTATTTATAAAACATTTTTCTTTTTCTTTTTCTTTTTTTTATTTTTGCGGCGGGCCCTGCATGTCAGTGGCTGGGCCTGCCCAGTCAGCACGTTGACTGGGTGGACCCAGTCAACGGGGCCCTCGGGCCCACTGGCAGTGGCACTGGGGGGGGGGGGGCCAGGCCAGCCACGTCGGCGGCCGGCGCCGGAGCGACTCCGGCGAGCCAAACGCGGCGGCGCGGCTCGGGAGGGGCGCGGGTTTCACGCACAGGGGGTCTGCGGGGTCGTGGCTGGGCGCGTTCGACGCGGCTCGGCGCCGCGCGTCCAACGGTGGTGGCCGGAGGGGCTGGAACGGGCGGGGGCGAGCGCTTCGAACTCACCGGCGGCGAGGTGCTTCGGGCGAGCAACGGCCACGTCGGTTCGGCGTGAGATCGGGCAAGCGGAGGAGCTGGGGAGCATCTACGTGCGGTGGGGAGTGTTGCGGGCGTGAGCCCGTGACCAAAAGGTCACCGGAGACCCGCCGGCGGCGAGCCCCGCGGCGCGGCGTTCGGGCGCGCATGGGGAAGAAGCTAGGGGCGCGCGAGAGAGAAAAGGACAGGGGAGGAGGGGGGAAGAGGCTCACCGCGCGGCACACGGAGGCCGGTGAGAGCTTAGGAGCAGCAGGTCGGCGCCGGGGAAGAAGGGGGGTCGCCGGCGTCCGAAGTTGAAGGCGAGCTCGGGGAGGCCGTTGGAGTGGCTCCGAGCTTCAACGGAGAGGCGGAGGTGGTGTAGTCGAGGGCGGCGACGGCGTACGACACGGCGAGGTGGCGATTGGGGCACGGTGGCCGCGGGAACGACGTGAACGGCGGCGAGCACGCTCTGGCAGTGGGGATCGAAGGGGAGAGGGAGGTGGATCTGACGGGGGAGGCGCAGAGGCCGAGAGTGAGAGCGGGGGCGAGTGGGAGAGGGGCCCGAGGAGGCGGGGGGGGGGGGGGCGCTGGCGTCCTTATCCTCCCCGTCGCCGGCGAGGGGGTGCGGCGGGGACGGCCCCTGTTCCGACCCCGGTCGGGGGAACAGGGAAGGGGGCGAGGGGGAAGGTGGGCTGGGCCGGGGGTCGGCCCAGTTGGGCCAGGGGTCCAGTGGGGGGGGGGAAGGGCCTTCTCCTTTTTTTTCTTTTTCTTTGTCTGTTCTGTGTTCTTTTGCCTTTTCTTTTATTTGTTTATTTTCTTTTCTGTTTTATTTCATTTAAAATTATTTAGGTATTTTATAAAAATGTGTTTTCTCCACCATAATTACCAGTGTATTATTTGGCACCCACCGAACATTTTTGTTCAAATTTTTGAAAACTTTTATTTTCCACTTTAATTTTAATTGAAGTTGAATTAGGAGTTTGAAAAGAAGTGTGATTCCAAATGTGATCATGCCCTGTTTAGCAACATGATTAGCTTAATCACATAGAGTTACTGTAGCATGATCCTCAGGGTGTTACAAATCTCCTCCACTACAAGAAATCTCGTCCCGAGATTTAGGAGGTAGAAGGAAACAGTGCGGGGTATTCTTCGCGCAGACGATCCTCTCGTTCCCAAGTGGCCTCATCTTCAGAATGGTGCGACCACTGGACTTTGAGAAACTTGATCGCCTTCTGACGTGTGCGGCGTTCAGCTTGGTCGAGAATGCGGACCGGATGCTCCTTATAGGAGAGGTCTTGCTGCAATTCGAGCACTTCATGATCCACGGCTCGGATTGGGTCCTTGAAGCAGCGGCGGAGCTGTGACACATGGAACACATCATGAACCTGTGAAAGGTTCGGCGGTAGTTCCAGTTGGTATGCCACTTTTCCATGCCTTTCGAGAATAGTGAATGGGCCAATATAGCGAGGAGCTAGTTTGCCCTTGATCCCGAAGCGGTGAGCACCCTTCATAGGTGTGACTCGAAGATAAGCCTTTTCGCCAGGTTGATAGACCATGTCTTTATGATGACGATCATACTGACTCTTCTGACGTGACTGAGCAGTCTTGAGATTCTCACGAATAATGCGGACTTGTTCTTCGGCATCTTGGATAATATCCGGACCGAAGAGTGGACGTTCCCCAGTTTCTGACCAGTTCAAAGGGGTTCGGCACTTTCGTCCACATAACACTTCGAAGGGGGCCATCTTCAGACTAGCTTGATAGCTATTATTATAAGGGAACTCAGCATACGGGAGAGATTCCTCCCATTTCTTGCCGAAGGAAATAACACAAGCTCGAAGCATGTCTTCGAGAACTTGATTGACGCGTTCAACTTGTCCTTGCGATTGAGGATGGAACGCAGTACTGAATGACAGATGAGTTTCCATAGCTTCTTGGAAACTTGCCCAGAATCTAGAAGTGAATAAGCTGCCACGGTCTGAGCTGATAACCAATGGAATACCGTGGAGTGAAACAATCCTGGACATATAGAGCGTTGCCAACTGGCTAGCAGTGATCGTTTCTTTGACTGCCAGGAAATGTGCAACTTTGGAAAGCCGGTCAATGACGACAAGAATAGCATCATTACCTTTCTGTGATTTGGGAAATCCAGTGACGAAGTCCATCTCAACATGGTCCCATTTCCATTCAGGAATAGAGATAGGTTGCAGAGTTCCAGCATGCCTTTGATGTTCTGCTTTGATACGTCGGCAAACGTCACACTCAGCAACATAACGAGCAATGTCTTGCTTCATATTAGACCACCAGAATCTCTGACGGATGTTTTGGTACATCTTTGTGCTACCAGGATGGATACAAAGAGGCGTATCATGAGCTTCTTTCATAACTTCCTGTGTCATATCCAGGTTTTTCTCTGCACATGGCACCACTAGGCGGCCCTTGAAGTATAAGGTGCCATCTTCAGCAATGGTGAAGAATGAGGGCTTTCCTTCTGCGAGGTAGCGCTTAATCTTGTGGGCTTCAGAGTCATACTTCTGTAGCCTTTTGATGCTGTCCTCAAGATCTGGTTTAGCAACTAGGGTATTGAGGGAACCCTGGGTAACAACGTGGAGGTTCACCTTGCCAAACTCCTTAGGAGGGGGAGCGAGTGCACCCGGAGGAACAATATGGAGGTTCAGCTTCCTGAATTCTTCAACAAGCAAGGGCTGAACTTTGTGAACCTGAAGGTGGTTGCAGTAAGACTTGCGGCTCAAGGCATCAGCCATTACATTAGCCTTGCCTGGCGTATAGGAAATACCCAAGTCAAAGTCTGCAACAAGCTCCATCCATCTCTGCTGGCGGAGGTTCAGATCTGGCTGAGTAAACAAATACTTCAGACTTTGGTGGTCAGTGAAGATCTCGCAACGATTACTGAGAAGGTAATGTCGCCACTGCTTCAGCGCATGAATGACAACAGCAAGTTCGAGGTCGTGAACTGGGTAGTTCTCTTCGTGAGGGCGCAATTGTCGAGAGGCATAAGCAATCACTTTGCGGTCTTGCATTAGGACACAGCCTAATCCTTGACGGGAAGCGTCGCAGTAAATGACGAAGTCCTTCTTAGTATCAGGTGGAGCTAGAACTGGAGCATAAGTCAACTTGTCTTTGAGTGCCTGGAAACTTTCCTGACATTTGTCTGTCCATTGGAACTTGACGCCCTTATGTAACAGGTTAGTCAGAGGCCTGGCGATCTTGGAGAAGTTCTCGACAAATCGACGGCAATAGCTGGCGAGACCGAGAAAACTTCTGACTTGCTTAACGTTCTTGGGAGGAGTCCAATCAAGAATAGCCTGAACTCGCTCGGGGTTGACGGCAATACCATCCTTAGAGATGACATGCCCAAGATAGGTTACTTCCGGTAGCCAGAATTCACATTTGGAGAACTTGGCATATAGTTGATGTTCTCGTAGCTTTTCCAGCACAAGTCGAAGATGTTCAGCATGTTCTTCTTCGTTCTTGGAGAATACCAGGATATCATCCAGATAAACCACGACGAACTTGTCGAGGTAATCCATGAATATATAGTTCATCAGACGAGAGAAGGTAGCTGGAGCATTGGTCAAACCGAAAGACATGACGGTGTACTTGTATGAACCATAGCGAGTCACGAAGGCGGTCTTTGGGATATCCTCTTCGCGAACACGGATCTGGTGGTAGCCCAATCTCAAGTCGAGCTTAGAGAACACTGACGAACCCGCCAGTTGATCATACAGATCATTGATCCGAGGAAGAGGGTATTTATTCTGAATGGTAGCTTGGTTTATAGGACGGTAGTCTTGAACTAACCGGTTTGTCCCATCCTTCTTCTTGACAAAGAGAGAAGGTGCTCCCCAAGGAGAGCAACTTGGGCGAATGAATCCTTTGCGAAGAGACTTGTCGATTTCCTCCTTAAGCTCAAGGAGTTCATGCGGCGGCATTTTGTAGGGTCGCTTGGCTATAGGAGTGGTGCCTGGTTTCAAGTCGATGATGAATTCGACAGCTCTAGCAGGGGGAATCCCCGGAAGTTCTTCAGGGAAGACGTCGAGGAATTCACGCACGACGGGAATGTTTTCAATGCCCTCGAGTGGTGCAGCGTTCAATGCATAGAGCCTTGCCTCGGCATTTTGCACCAGATGAGCTTGGTAAGCAACTATTTCATCAGAAGGGTGTAGCAGATGGACGGTCTTAGTGGCGCAAACTATAGAAACCGTATGCGCTTTCAACCAATCCATACCCAAAATGAGGTCGATGTTAGACGACTTCAGGATAATGGGAGAGGCATAGAATTCCAGCCCTTCGATTTCCACGGGGACATCAATGCCAACCAAGGAGGTTTGACACTGTCCCACGGGGGTTTTGACCAATACAGAGGTGTTCATCTCCTCACATTTAACGTCGTGCTTGTATGCAAAATCTTCTGACATGAATGAATGCGATGCACCTGTATCAAATAAAACGGATGCTGGTACTGAATTTACGAGGAGTGTACCCATCACAGTAGCAGGCTGGTCTTGAGCTTCGTTGAGATCAACGTGGTTGGCATGAGCACGACCATAAGGCTTAGCATTGTTGTTGCGGGGCTGGTTGTTACCACGGCCCGTTGCTGGAAGGGCAAGTTGATTCTGATTCTGATGGCAGTCCCTGGCACGGTGACCTGGTTGTCCACACTTGTAGCACAGACCATTATTGGAAGTGGGAACCGGAGCTTGGGACGGTGGAGCTGGAAGTCTTGACTGCCTAGATGGTGGTGGAGGCAGACGAGGTGCAGCATAGGTCTGCCTTGGGGCAGATGCATTTGGACGGTACATGCTGTTCGGGATCCATATCTTATGCTTCTGTGCGGGCGAACCCGAAGATGAGCCCGTGTCACGGTTGCGCCTGTGAGAGCTCTGGTATTCCTGCAGACCAGTTTCGGCGTTGATGGCCTTGTTCACCAAGGTGGCGAAATCAGCAAAGTCATGCACTAGAAGTGCGAGCTTGATGTCAGCTTGAAGGCCATCACGGAACTTCTCCTGTCTGCGTGCATCAGTTGCAATGTCTTCTTCAGCATAGGGGGACAAGTCCAGAAATTCCCGCTGATAAGCTTCGACAGTTTTGTTGCCTTGGGTGAGGTTGCGGAACTCACGCTTCTTCCGGTCCATGACTCCCTGAGGAATGAAGCGGGCACGGAAAGCTGCTTGGAAGTCTGGCCATGTGATGATTGTTCCAGCTGGCAGAGTACGCCTGTGGCTGTCCCACCATTGAGCTGCGGGTCCCTTCAAGAAGAAGGAAGCAAAGGTGACATAGCTGGCAGGGGCTACAATCAGCAGACTCCATCTCATAGGTGATGTCACGGAGCCAGTCATCAGCATCCAGAGGCTGAGTTGAGCTGCGGTAGATGGTTGGGTTGAGGCGTATGAAATCTTGAAGAGTCACTTGGGCTTGCTGCTGGTTCATATTGGGGCGAGGAAACTGAGCCATCATATTTTCCATGAATTGGCGGTTCAGTTCAAACTGTTGGATCATACCAGCCAAGTACTCAGGTGGTGGTGGGGCATCGCCACCACGACCACGACCACCTGGTCTAACCATCCTGCTAATATATAACAGGGGTAGATCAGCATTGAGAATATGTGCTAAGACAAGAATCATTCATGATGAAACATGCATAACGAAAGGAGCACGATAGCTACTACATAGTAGTCGGCATAGCTTACAAAAGGGGTCATGCACAGAGTTCAGTACACAGAGTTCAGTACATAGACTAATACATCATAGGCGGCACACAGGCTCGCGGCGACTGCAACTAATACTACTAGCAAGCCTACATCAGTCCCAAGAGGTACTGTGGAGGTAATCGTAGCCCGACAGCTGGTAGTGAGGCAACGGATAGCCCTCCACGTCAGCAGACTGGGGGCCGCGGATACTCAGGTGTAGAGCCCGACGCTCAGGTGGCAGAAGAGGACCAAGTGCGGGGGAGTAGCCTCCCACCTCTGGCCAACCGACACCGTGGGGCATCACGGTCCTGGCTGGGTAGATCGCAGTACGTGGTACCTGTCCAGATCGGACAAAGGGGTGCAGCAGCGTCAGAGCACGGTAAAGGTGCTGACGGGTGGTGTACATCTCGTGGCGAAGAGCTCGGTTAGCTCGATCCAGCCCATCAGCATGCAGAACCAGGTTCTGATGGTAGAAGGGCTCTCGGGTGACAGTGGAGTAGGCAGCAGTATAGTATCCCTCCGCACCATCATCGGATGCGATAGCAATGTGCCTGAAAGGGGAGGTGTCCAACTCCCGATACTCTCCACGAAGACGTGTCAGAGCAGCATAGGCAGCATCGTGGACAGCCATATCGATGGTCACACCAACACCATGTGCGGTGTGCAGCACAGTAGTGGAGTCATACTCCCGAGAGTAGAGGTGGACGATGGCACGGTACTGCTCCTGGTTAAAGTCCTGGTACTCCTCGTAGACGGTGTACTCAGGGTGCCAGCGATAACCCAGATAGGTCATCATCTCAGCTAGTACCGCAGGTGATCCCGAGGCACCAATGGCCATCGTGTGGCGAACGACCTGCCTCGTGGGTTCCATCTGAAAGCAAAGACGTTTCAAAGGAGTCAAATGACAGTGTGTGAATTGTCCAAAATACTATTCTAAGAAACAATTATGGCTTATCCATCTTTGGGGTGAACGCGGTCACGGGATCCTAGTGTTAGGGTTAGTAAATTCGTTTAACCCGAGTAGAAGAGAGTTCAGAGTCCCAGAGTAAAGGTCGAGGAGTAAAAGATCCTAGTACCACCCAATGGCGACGTGGGCCCGTAAGACACACAGCCATGTTAGTAAAAGTTTTTGTAATGTCTAGACTCGACTTCGGCCAAGGAGTGTGGAAAGGGGGATTCCTACAGGCAGTCGGCTCTGATACCAACTTGTGACGCCCCCGATTTGACCGTACACTAATCATGCACGCAAATGTGTACGACCAAGATCAGGGACTCATGGGAAGGTATCACAACACAACTCTAAAACATAAATAAGTCATACAAGCATCATAATACAAGCCAGGGGCCTCGAGGGCTCGAATACAAGTGCTCGATCATAGACGAGTCAGCGGAAGCAACAATATCTGAGTACAGACATAAGTTAAACAAGTATGCCTTAAGAAGGCTAGCACAAAAGTAGCAACGATCGAAAAGGCAAGGCCTCCTGCCTGGGACCTCCTAACTACTCCTGGTCGTCGTCAGCGGCCTGCACGTAGTAGTAGGCACCTCCAGTGTCATGGGTGTCGTCGTCGACGGTGGCTTCTGGCTCCTGGACTCCAGCATCTGGTTGCGACAACCAGATAGAAAGGAAAAAGGGGGAAAGAGGGAGAGAAGCAACCGTGAGTACTCATCCAAAGTACTCGCAAGCAAGGAGCTACACTACATATGCATGGGTATATGTGTAAGGGGGCATATCAGTGGACTGAACTGCAGAATGCCAGAATAAGAGGGGGATAGCTAGTCCTGTCGAAGACTATGCTTCTGGACATCTCCATCTTGCAGCATGTAGAAGTGAGTAGATTGAAGTCCTCCAAGTAGCATCGCATAGCATAATCCTACCCGGCAATCCCCTCCTCGTCGCCCTGTTAGAGAGCGATCACCGGGTTGTATCTGGCACTTGGAAGGGTGTATTTTATTCAGTATCCAGTTCTAGTTGTCATAAGCTCAAGGTACAACTCCGGGTCATCCTTTTACCGAGGGACACGGCTATTCGAATAGATAAACTTCCCTGCAGGGGTGCACCACATAACCCAACACGCTCGATCCCATTTGGCCGGACACACTTTCCTGGGTCATGCCCGGCCTCGTAAGATCAACACGTCGCAGCCCCACCTAAGCACAACAGAGAGGTCAGCACGCCGGTCTAACCCTATGCGCGCAGGGGTCTGGGCCCATCGCCCTATGCACACCTGCACGTTGCGTACGCGGCCGGAAGCAGACCTAGCCTAGTGGCGTTCCAGTCCAATCCGGCGCGCGCCACTCAGTTGCTGACGTCAAGAAGGCTTCGGCTGATACCACGACGCCGGGATACCCATAACTACTCCCGCGTAGATGGCTAGTGCGTATAGACCAAATGGCCAGACTCAGATCAAATACCAAGATCTCGTTAAGCGTGTTAAGTATCCGCGAACGCCGACCAGGGCCAGGCCCACCTCTCACCTAGGCGGTCTCAACCTGCCCTGTCGCTCCGCCACAAAGATCCACTTGCGGGTACTCCTACGAGCCGACCCGACTTTAGTCATCACATGTGTCATGTATATAGTATATAAGTATATACCCGTGATCACCGCCCAGGTGATCACGGCCCGATAGTATAGCACAGCAGACGGACAAGAATGTAGGGCCACTGATGGAAAACTAGCATCCTATACTAAGCATGTAGGATTGCAGGTAAAGGTAACAACAGTAGTAGCAAGGATAGGCTATGCATCAGGATAGGATATCGAAAAGCAGTAACATGCTACAGTACTCTAATGCAAGCAGTATAGAGAAGAATAGGCGATATCTGGTGATCAAGGGGGGGGGGGGCTTGCCTGGTTGCTCTGGCAAGTAGGAGGGGTCGTCAACTCCGTAGTCGAACTGGGCAGCAGCAGTGTCGGTCTCGTAGTCTACTGGAGAGAGGAGGGGGAAGAAACAGTAAATACAATGCAAACATAAGCATGACGATGCGTGACATGACAATGAGCGGTGCTAGGTGTGTCCTAACGCGACAGTAGGTGGTACCCGTGAAGGGGGGGAACATCCGGGAGGTATTCCCGATGTTTCACGTTTTCGGACAGACGGACCGGAGGGGGAAAGTTGCTAGTTCGATAGGTTAGGGAGGTGTGGTGGACGAACAGACTGCGTATTCGGATTCGTCTCGTCGTTCTGAGCAACTTTCATATAGAAAACATTTTCATCCGAGTTACGGTTTAAAACATATGAATTTTCAAAGTTTATTTGAATTTCTGGAATTATTTAATTAACAGAAAAAGGGGTATGACGTCAGCATGACGTATGAGCGACGTCAGCGGTCAACAGTCCGGGTTGACTGGTCAAAACTGACACAGGGGACCCACCTGTCATAGACAGTGGGTTAACAGAAGATTAAACTAATTATTATTTTTAGTTGATTAACTACTGGGCCCACCTGTCAGTGAGTGATTAGATTAATTAATTATTTTTATTTATAAAACATTTTTCTTTTTCTTTTTTTTCTTTTTGCGGCGGGGCCCGCATGTCAGTGGCTGGGCCTGCCCAGTCAGCACGTTGACTGGGTGGACCCAGTCAACGGGGCCCTCGGGCCCACTGGCAGTGGCACGGGGGGGGGGGGGGGCAGGCCAGCCACGTCGGCGGCCGGCGCCGGAGCGACTCCGGCGAGCCAAACGCGGCGGCGCGGCTCGGGAGGGGCGCGGGTTTCACGCACAGGGGGTCTGCGGGGTCGTGGCTGGGCGCGTTCGACGCGGCTCGGCGCCGCGCGTCCAACGGTGGTGGCCGGAGGGGCTGGAACGGGCGGGGGCGAGCGCTTCGAGCTCACCGGCGGCGAGGTGCTTCGGGCGAGCAACGGCCACGTCGGTTCGGCGCGAGATCGGGCAAGCGGAGGAGCTTGGGAGCATCTACGTGCGGTGGGGAGTGTTGCGGGCGTGAGCCCATGACCAAAAGGTCACCGGAGACCCGCCGGCGGCGAGCCCCGCGGCGCGGCGTTCGGGCGCGCGTGGGGAAGAAGCTAGGGGCGCGCGAGAGAGAAAAGGACAGGGGAGGAGGGGGGGAAGAGGCTCACCGCGCGGCACACGGAGGCCGGTGAGAGCTTAGGAGCAGCAGGTCGGCGCCGGGGAAGAAGGGGGGTCGCCGGCGTCTGAAGTTGAAGGCGAGCTCGGGGAGGCCGTTGGAGTGGCTCCGAGCTTCAACGGAGAGGCGGAGGTGGTGTAGTCGAGGGCGGCGACGGCGTACGACACGGCGAGGTGGCGATTGGGGCACGGTGGCCGCGGGAACGACGTGAACGGCGGCGAGCACGCTCTGGCAGTGGGGATCGAAGGGGAGAGGGAGGTGGATCTGACGAGGGAGGCGCAGAGGCCGAGAGTGAGAGCGGGGGCGAGTGGGAGAGGGGCCCGAGGAGGCGGGGGGCGCTGGCGTCCTTATCCTCCCCGTCGCCGGCGAGGGGGTGCGGCGGGGACGGCCCCTGTTCCGACCCCGGTCGGGGGAACAGGGAAGGGGGTGAGGGGGAAGGTGGGCTGGGCCGGGGGTCGGCCCAGTTGGGCCAGGGGTCCAGTGGGGGGGGGGAAGGGCCTTCTCCTTTTTTTCTTTTTCTTTGTCTGTTCTGTGTTCTTTTGCCTTTTCTTTTATTTGTTTATTTTCTTTTCTGTTTTATTTCATTTAAAAGTATTTAGGTATTTTATAAAAATGTGTTTTCTCCACCATAATTACCAGTGTATTATTTGGCACCCACCGAACATTTTTGTTCAAATTTTTGAAAACTTTTATTTTCCACTTTAATTTTAATTGAAGTTGAATTAGGAGTTTGAAAAGAAGTGTGATTCCAAATGTGATCATGCCCTGTTTAGCAACATGATTAGCTTAATCACATAGAGTTACTGTAGCATGATCCTCAGGGTGTTACAACTCCCTCCGTACAGAGGAGCACACCGCCGCCCTAGCAGCAGAAGTACAGAATGGCATTCTCAAGCAGAACCGTAATCCGGCTGCCGAGCCACTGGACACCGTTAAGAAGGTCCGGCTTACGCTGCAGCAGGACAGCTCGGCTCGTCAGGAGCTCGATTAGCAATTTGGCCTCCGCCCCATCCCCGATCAGGCAGTGGCATTCGTACGACGCGCACATAATCACGCACTAGAAATCCCATGGGCATCGACGGAGGCACAACTAAATTGTGGTCCACAGTTTGGCTCGACCGATCCCGGACACACATATACTGTCAAATTTCTTCTTTTTCCAGGTTTCCTTAGGCCTTTTTCAAACGGCCCGACCACTGATCCTGTTAAAGGATACAAAGACCAAGAAGGCAAGGAGCTTTGGTGTACAAGGGAATCCCTAGGTGGTCTCTGTTAACGATTGCTATACCTGTTTTACATACCGGCACGCAGCTCGCTCTTAGTCATGGCATGCTAAATAGCCTCACTTGCTTATCGCATTTCTTGCACAAGTACGCCTCGACGTATCAATCAAATTACAATGGTAAATAAATTACAGCATCATCTTATTACTTGATTTTTTCCTCGCCTTTGTATTTATTACTCATCGAATCCGTACACCCTGGTACGTATCACTTTGCCAGGGGCTTCATCACGCCCCGTATCACGACAATAAAGTCCGAACACCTCTTTCATAGTACAGTTCGGCGCCCCGAACTTATAGCATTATATGCATCGGCTCCGAATCATGTCTTTGGTCAATAGTTGGGTTGCCCGGCTCCTGTGCTTACTACCTTACGTTCCGCTATATCGGCTAGGGTAGTAAAGGGAGAACTACTGCAATTGTATCCCGGTTTTTCTGGACGAGCACCTCAGTAGAGAAAGCCGAAAACTGACTGTCGTGATGCAGCGAGAGCTGGTCAGCTGTTCGAGAGGTTTCAGATCCTTAGAGATTTTTTCCACTTCATGCGAGGAATCGGTTTTTATCCGATCAGGCGTGTATAGCGCCCCTAGCTCGGTCTTCCGAATACCAGGGGCTTCGCCAAGATTATTATTGTCAAACCCCTATGGCTACGTGAGGGTGATAAAAGCCGTATAGTCGGATTGCCTTGTTCGTTGCGCTAAACACCTCCTTTAAGGACCAGAATGTGGAGCAAAGAGTGTTTAGATTCATCCCGAACACCCCCGTAGTATCTACACGGGGGCAGAAGTCGACGACTGGTTAACCCTCAGATTACATAAACGGCCGCACAGGAGGTCAAAATTTAAGAGTCATAAGCATTACATAACGACCTTGTCTCATGTTACAAGATAGGCTAACATGAATGTTTTCATGGGAATACAACATCCTTGGCACATTGCTCTGCCACAAGGCGGGATCCCTCCAGGACACCATCAAAATATAGCTCGGGTCGACGGTGCTCCTTGCCCTCAGGCGGCCCTTCGGTCATCAGCTTCTTGGCATCCATCTTCACCCAGTGCGTCTTGACGCGGGCGAAGGCCATCCGTGCACCTCCAATGCAGATCGACCGCTTTATGACTTCAAGCCGCGGACAGGCACTAACAAGCCGCTTCACAAGTCCGAAGTAGCTGCTGGGCATGGGCTCGGCAGGCCACAGCCGGACTATTAGGCCCTTCATGGCTAGCTTGGCCGCCTTGTGCAGCTCAACCAGTTGTTTCAGCTGGTCGCTGAAGGGCACCGGATGTTCTGGTCCAAAGTATTGGGACCAGAACAGTTTCTCTGAAGAGCTCCCTTCTTCGGCTCGACAGAACTCGGCAGCATCTAATATGTTGCGCAGTAAATCCGTGAACGCCCCTGGAGAGCTCCAAATTCGGGTAAGTAAAAGGAACGTTTCTTTAACAGACCTGCTTTGCATAATGAAAGCCTTACCCGCTGCGATCTTCTTGGCCGCCTGGATTTCCTGGAGGGCGCTCTGGGCTTCGTCTCGGGCATCTCGTGCGCTTTGGCGGGCCTTCGCAAGTTCGGACGCTTGCGTCTTAGAATCACGCTCCAATGACTCGTACTTTTTGACGGCATCCTAGAGCTCTTGCTGGACCTCGCCGACCCGGGCCTCGTGCTTCTCGCGTGCGTCGCGCTCCTTGGCCGCTTTGTCCTCGGCCTCGGCTAACGCCTTCTTGAGGGCCGCCGCCTCGGTCGTGGCCCCTAACAAAGTTCATGACGCTTTAGTCCGCATGAAACATTCATTCTTCCTAAAATATACGCGCAGGTTACTGCATACCTTGGCTGTCCTCAAGCTGCTTCTTTACGAGGCCGAGCTCTTCATTGGCCCACTCCAGACTCTGCTTCAGGCTGGAGACCTCCGCAGTATGAGCGGTAGCAGCAAGCAGCGACGCCTGCTTATTTCATAGACATATTATGTTAGACTCCTGCAAAAATTGTTTTGATCCTCTGTTCGCCTTTTTCTTTCCGAACACCGAACAGAGCATCAGGGGCTACTGTCTACACTGTGACATTCTTTTTGCGATTATTACCTCAAAGCCTGTTAAAAGGTTAGCGCAGGCCTCGGCCAGTCCGCTTTTCGCGAACTGAACCTTTTCGATCACCGTACTCATAAGAGCACGGTGTTCATCCACAATGGAGGTGCCTCGCAGCGCCTCCAGCAGATTATCCGGTGCCTCTGGTTGGACAGAGGTCACCAGCGGAACAGGCGCATCTCCTCCTTTCGGGGAAGGCCGTTCGCTAAACTCCGGAGCCGTGTAGGTCTCCGGAATGGTATCCGGCTGAGGGCTAAATGGAACTTGGCCTCCATCACCAGTCCCCATGGGGGCTTTTTCCCCCATGTGCCCGGCGGCCGAGGAGTCATCCTCGGGCGCCACCCTGATGATCTCCGGAACCTCCCCCCGGCTTGGTACGGTCCTTTGGGACACCACCCCGTCATCACCCTTGGGCGAGACAGAGTGAGCGGGTGGCGGAGACATGCTAGCCCTCTCCCTTGAGTCTAGCGAACTCTCCGTCGAGGATCGCGGGGAGCTATCATGGGCTGGACTGCAATGGCACAATTTAAACATGTCAATATCACAAAACGGAAAGGCCAGGTATCTAGTGTGCATAAGATTTGGGGGTGCTTACGAGGTGGCCCGAGGCTTGGTCCGGGGCGTTCGCACTGGGCTACTTTCGACATCCCATGGCGGAGTTATCCGCGGGGGAGTCCTTCCTCCTCTTGGGCGCCCTCGCCTCCAGATTTGTGGCGGCCCCCTTTTCTTCCTTCCCCCCTCAGGGGGAGCCGCTTTCTTCCTCCCCCTCTCCGTCGTCTTCGGCGGCTGAAGAGTCAGTCTCGTCTTCGGACGATATGTCCGAGGCACCCTTTCGGCGAAGGCCACTCCTGGTCCCTTTGACCGTCTTCTTGGCCTTCTTCTCCGGCACATCATAAGGCTCTGGAAACAACATCTTTGTTAGAAGTGGGGTTTCTTCATCCTCGGGTAACGGAGCTGGACAATTAATACGCCCCGCTACGTCGGTCCAGGCCTAAAAGAAGTTGATAGGAAGGCTTAGTCCCCTCCTCAAAATATGCCGGTAGAGGTTGTACCATGAAAACATGAAAGAGCTTACCGAATTAGCCTGGCGCTTTAAGCTAAGCCCACGATCCTCAGTTGTAGGCGGTGGTGTCTCGCCGGCCTTGAAGAGCACCTTCCAGATGTCTTTGTGTGTCGTGCCGAAGAGCTCTAGCAGCGTCTGGTGCTTGGCCGGATCGGACTCCCACAAATAGCAGGTCCGGCGTTGATGTCTACTACACAACCTTCTTCTTGTAGACGTTGTTGGGCCTCCAAGTGCAGAGGTTTGTAGGACAGTAGCAAATTTCCCTCAAGTGGATGACCTAAGGTTTATCAATCCGTGGGAGGCGTAGGATGAAGATGGTCTCTCTCTAACAACCCTGCAACCAAATAACAAAGAGTCTCTTGTGTCCCCAACACACCCAATACAATGGTAAATTGTATAGGTGCACTAGTTCGGCGAAGAGATGGTGATACAAGTGCAATATGGATGGTAGATATAGGTTTTTGTAATCTGAAAATATAAAAACAGCAAGGTAACTAATGATAAATGTGAGCGTAAACGGTATTGCAATGCTAGGAAACAAGGCCTAGGGTTCATACTTTCACTAGTGCAAGTTCTCTCAACAATAATAACATAGTTGGATCACATAACTATCCCTCAACATGCAACAAAGAGTCACTAATAGCGGAAAACAAACGAAGAGATTATGGTAGGGTACGAAACCACCTCAAAGTTATTCTTTCGGATCGATCTATCATAGAGTTCGTACTAGAATAACACCTTAAGACACAAATCAACCAAAACCCTAATGTCACCTAGATACTCCAATGTCACCTCAAGTATCCGTGGGTATGATTATACGATATGCATCACACAATCTCAGATTCATCTATTCAACCAACACAAAGTACTTCAAAGAGTGCCCCAAAGTTTCTACCGGAGAGTCAAGACGAAAACGTGTGCCAACCCCTATGCATAGGTTCATGGGAGGAACCTGCAAGTTGATCACCAAAACATACATCAAGTGAATCACGTGATATCCCATTGTCACCACAGATACGCACGACAAGACATACATCAAGTGTTCTCAAATCATTAAAGACTCAATCCGATAAGATTACTTCAAAGGGAAAACTCAATCCATTACAAGAGAGTAGAGGGGGAGAAACATCATAAGATCCAACTATAATAGCAAAGCTCGTGATACATCAAGATCGTATCACCTCAAGAACACGAGAGAGAGAGAGATCAAACACATAGCTACTGGTACATACCCTCAGCCCCGAGGGTGAACTACTCCCTCCTCGTCATGGAGAGCGCAGGGATGATGAAGATGGCCACCGGTGATGGTTCCCCCCTCCGGCAGGGTGCCAGAACAGGGTCCCGATTGATTTTTGGTGGCTATAGAGGCTTGCGGCGGCGGAACTCCCGATCTATTCTGTTCCCCGATGGTTTTAGGGTATATTGGTATATATAGGAGGAAGAAATACGTCAGGGGAGCCACGAGGGGCCCACGAGGGTGGAGGGCGCGCCCAGGGGGGTGGGCGCGCCCCCTGCCTCGTGCCTTCCTCGTTGCTTCCCTTACGTACACCCCAAGTCTTCTGGATTGCTTCCGTTCCAAAAATAACTCTCCCGAAGGTTTCATTCTTTTCTGCGAAACACTGAAACAAGGGAAAAACAGAAACTAGCACTGGGCTCTGGGTTAATAGGTTAGTCCCAAAAATAATATAAAAGTGTTTAATAAAGCCCATAAACATCCAAAACAGATAATATAATAGCATGGAACAATCAAAAATTATAGATACGTTGGAGACGTATCAGCATCCCCAAGCTTAATTCCTGCTTGTCCTCGAGTAGGTAAATGATAAAAACAGAATTTTTGATGTGGAATGCTACCTAACATATTTATCAATGTAATCTTCTTTATTGTGGCAAGAATATTCAGATCTATAAGATTCAAGACAAAAGTTTAATATTGACATAAAAATAGTAATACTTCGAGCATACTGACAATGCAATTATGTCTTCTCAAAATAACATGGCCAAAGAAAGTTCATCCCTACAAAATCATATAGTTTGGTCATGCTCCATTTTCGTCACACAAGAATGTTCTCATCATGCACAACCCCGATGACAAGCCAAGCAATTGTTTCATACTTTAGTAATCTCAAACTTCTTCAACCTTCACGCAATACATGAGCGTGAGCCATGGATATATCACTATGGATGGAATAGAATATAATGATGGGGGTTATGTGGAGAAGACAAAAAGGGAGAAAGCCTCACATCAACGCGGCTAATCAATGAGCTATGGAGATTCCCATCGATTGATGTTAATGCAAGGAGTAGGGATTGCCATGCAACGGATGCACTAGAGCTATAAATGTATGAAAGCTCAACAAAAGAAACTAAGTGGTGTGCATCCAACTTGCTTGCTCACGAAGACCTAGGGCATTTGAGGAAGCCCATTGTTGGAATATACAAGCCAAGTGCTATAATGAAAAGTTCCCACTAGTATATGAAAGTGACAAAACAAGAGACTCTCTATCATGAAGATTATGGTGCTACTTTGAAGCACAAGTGTGGTAAAAAGGATAGTAACATTGTCCCTTCTCTCTTTTTCTCTCATTTTTTTGGGCCTTCTTTTTTATGGCCTTTCTCTTTTTTTTTTCTTTTTTTCCTCACTTGGGACAATGCTCTAGAAAATGATGATCGTCACACTTCTATTTATTTACAACTCAATGATTACAACTCGATACTAGAACAAAGTATGACTCTATATGAATGCCTCCGGCGGTGTACCGGGATATGCAATGAATCAAGAGTGACATGTATGAAAAAATTATGAATGGTGGCTTTGCCACAAATACTATGTCAACTACATGATCATGCAAAGCAATATGACAATGATGAACGTGTCATGATAAACGGAACGGTGGAAAGTTGCATGGCAATATATCTCGGAATGGCTATGGAAATGCCATAATAGGTAGGTATGGTGGCTGTTTTGAGGAAGATATAAGGAGGTTTATGTGTGATAGAGCGTATCGTATCACGGGGTTTGGATGCACCGGCGAAGTTTGCACCAACTCTCAAGGTGAGAAAGGGCAATGCACGGTACCGAAGAGGCTAGCAATGATGGAAGGGTGAGAGTGCGTATAATCCATGGACTCAACATTAGTCATAAAGAACTCACATACTTATTGCAAAATTCTACAAGTCATCAAAAACCAAGCATTACGCGCATGCTCCTAGGGGGATAGATTGGTAGGAAAAGACCATCGCTCGTCCCCGACCGCCACTCATAAGGATGACAATCAAAGAACACCTCATGTTTCAAATTTGTCACACAACGTTTACCATACGTGCATGCTACGGGACTTGCAAACTTCAACACAAGTATTTCTCAAATTCACAACTACTCAACTACCACAACTTTAATATCACTATCTCCATATCTCAAAACAATCATCAAGTATCAAACTTCTCTTAGTATTCAATGCACTTTATATGAAAGTTTTTATTATACCCATCTTGGATGCCCATCATATTAGGACTAGTTTCATAACCCAAGAAAATTACCATGCTGTTTAGGACTCTCAAAATAATATAAGTGAAGCATGAGAGTTCATCTATTTCTTCAAAATAAAACTACCACCATGCTCTAAAAGATATAAGTGAAGCACTAGAGCAAACAACAAACTACTCCGAAAGATATAAGTGAAGATCAATGAGTAGTCGAATAATTATGCAACTATGTGAAGACTCTCCCATTTTAACAATTTCAGATCTTGATAATTTATTCAAACAGCAAGCAAAACAAAATAAAATGACATGACGCTCCAAGAAAAACACATATCATGTGGTGAATAAAAATATAGCTCCAAGTAAAGTTACCGATGAACGAAGACGAAAGAGGGGATGCCATCCGGGGCATCCCCAAGCTTAGGCTCTTGGTTGTCCTTGAATATTACCTTGGGGTGCCTTGGGCATCCCCAAGCTTAGGCTCTTGCCACTCCTTATTCCATAGTCCATCGAATCTTTACCCAAAACTTGAAAACTTCACAACACAAAACTCAACAGAAAATCTCGTGAGCTCCGTTAGCGAAAGAAAACAAAACACCACTTCAAGGTACTGTAATGAACTCATTCTTTATTTATATTGGTGTTAAACCTACTGTATTCCAACTTCTCTATGGTTTATAAACTCTTTTACTAGTCATAGATTCATCAAAATAAGTAAACAACACACGAAAAACAGAATCTGTCAAAAACAGAACAGTCTGTAGTAATCTGTAACTAACGCAAACTTCTGGAACTCCAAAAATTCTACCAAAATAGGACGACCTAGATAATTTGTTTATTGATCTACTGCAATTGGAATCAGTATTTAATCACGTTCTGGTGATTTTAAACAATTGTTTTCGTGAATAGAAAGTTTCTGGAATTTTCAGCAAGATCAAATAACTATCATCCAAGAAGATCCTATAGGTTTAACTTGGCACAAACACTAATTAAAACATAAAACCACATCTAAACAGAGGCTAGATGGATTATTTATTACTAAACAGAAGCAAAAGTGAAAGAACTAAAATAAAATTGGGTTGCCTCCCAACAAGCGCTATCGTTTAACGCCCCTAGCTAGGCATGATGATTTCAATGATGCTCACATAAGACATAAGAATTGAAATATAAAGAGAGCATCATGAAGAATATGACTAGCACATTTAAGTCTAACCCACTTCCTATGCATAGGGATTTTGTGAGCAAACAACTTATGGGAACAAGAATCAACTAGCATAGGAAGGCAAAACAAGCATAACTTCAAAACTTTAAGCACATAGAGAGGAAACTTGATATTATTGCAATTCCTACAAGCATATATTCCTCACTCATAATAATTTTCAGTAGCATCATGAATGAATTCAACAATATAACCAGCACCTAAAGCATTCTTTTCATGATCTACAAGCATAGAAAATTTACTACTCTCCACATAAGCAAAATTCTTCTCATTCGGGATAGTGGGAGTATCATAAGAGACTTGAATACTATAAATTGTTTCCACATTAAAAGAGTAATGTTCAGAAAAAGGGGAATCATAATCATGACAAGTTTTATAAATATAATCATCACTACTTTTTATAGCATAAGTTTCATCACAATAATCATCATAAGTAGCAACTTTGTTCTCATAATAATCAATTGAAACCTCTTCCAAGATAGTGGAATCATTACTAAATAAAGTCATGACTTCTCCAAATACACTTTCATAATTATCATAATAAGATTCAACATCCTCCAAAATAGTGGGATCATTACTTCCTAAAGTTGATACTCTTCCAAACCCACTTTCATCAATATAATCATCATAAGTAGGAGGCATGCTATCATCATTATAAATTTGCATATCAAAACTTGGGAGACTAAAAATATCATCTTCATTAAACGTAGCATCCCCAAGCTTGGGACAAACATTAATTGAAGCAAATATATTCTCAAAAACATCATCTTCTTCAAACATAGCATCCCCAAGCTTGGGCCTTTTTATATCATAAGCATAATCACTCTCATCATTAATAGTATGGATAGCACCAATAGTATAGCAATTATCATATTCTTCCAAGCAAGTGCCAAAAAGATTTTCAAGATCATAAGAAGTATCATTATCTTCCCAATCATAATCATCACAACAAGCAATAGGCATAACGAGATCATCATTAAGTGCATCATCTTCCACAATTATTTTTGATTCATTTTCATGAGGCACAATAATAATAGGGGCAACATTATTTGGGAGAGATATCTTTTTACCTCTCTTCCTTTTTCTTTTCTTCTTCTTCACCACATCATGTGTGGGTTCAATCCTCTTTTTGGAGCTCCTTATTAATGAGATTGGTTGAATAGAAGGCTCCTCCTCGTTACCTGATTCATCATAAGAAATAATAGGAGGATATTGGGAAGTCTCTTCCCTTTCATTAGTATTCTCTTCATCTTCTATTTGTTTTCTTGTCTTCATGTAATTGGCAATATAAGGATTTTCAATGCAATTCACCAAACAATACATAAAAAAATTCTTCTAGATCAAAATCAAGAAGTTTATAACGGGCAAATTCTAGAAGATGCTTAGTTATACATTTCATTTCTTCATAACCCATAAGAAAACTAAGTTCATTATAATGTGCAAGGGAAATCAAGTCATCACAATTTTTAGACACGATTAGATCATGAAACAATTTGCATCGGATAGTTAAATGACCCCTTTCATTGCAAAGTTCACAAGTACGGCTAAGAAAATTTAAATTTTCAGCACAAACATCTAGCCTTTCTTGCAACAATTTAGTTCCTAAATGCTTATGCCTCTTGCAATATCTATCTTCCTTATTTGGTGTGTACTTGCAAATCCAATGCACTCCACAAAAATTGACATGTTTATAGGAGACATTTTCATCATAACTAGTGCAATCATGATCAGTACTATGGATATTCAAGGAGTTCATACTAACAACATTGCAATCATGCTCATCATTCAAAGATTTAGTGCCAAACATTTTAATGCATTCTTCTTCTAACACTTTGGCACAATTTTCCCTTCCATCATACTCACGAAAGATATTAAAAAGATGAAGCGTATGAGGCAAACTCAATTCCATTTTTTTGTAGTTTTCTTTTATAAACTAAACTAGTGATAAAACAAGAAACAAAAAGATTCGATTGCAAGATCTAAAGATATACCTTCAAGCACTCACCTCCCCGGCAACGGCGCCAGAAAAGAGCTTGATGTCTACTACACAACCTTCTTGTAGACGTTGTTGGGCCTCCAAGTGCAGAGGTTTGTAGGACAGTAGCAAATTTCCCTCAAGTGGATGACCTAAGGTTTATCAATCCGTGGGAGGCGTAGGATGAAGATGGTCTCTCTCAAACAACCCTGCAACCAAATAACAAAGAGTCTCTTGTGTCCCCAACACACCCAATACAATGGTAAATTGTATAGGTGCACTATTTCAGCGAAGAGATGGTGATACAAGTGCAATATGGATGGTAGATATAGGTTTTTGTAATCTGAAAATATAAAAACAGCAAGGTAACTAATGATAAAAGTGAGCGTAAATGGTATTGCAATGCTAGGAAACAAGGCCTAGGGTTCATACTTTCACTAGTGCAAGTTCTCTCAACAATAATAACATAGTTGGATCACATAACTATCCCTCAACATGCAACAAAGAGTCACTAATAGCGGAAAACAAACAAAGAGATTATGGTAGGGTACGAAACCACCTCAAAGTTATTCTTTCGGATCGATCTATCATAGAGTTCATACTAGAATAACACCTTAAGACACAAATCAACCAAAACCCTAATGTCACCTAGATACTCCAATGTCACCTCAAGTATCCGTGGGTATGATTATACGATATGCATCACACAATCTCAGATTCATCTATTCAACCAACACAAAGTACTTCAAAGAGTGCCCCAAAGTTTCTACCGGAGAGTCAAGACGAAAACGTGTGCCAACCCCTATGCATAGGTTCATGGGCGGAACCCGCAAGTTGATCACCAAAACATACATCAAGTAAATCACGTGATATCCCATTGTCACCACAGATACGCATAGCAAGACATACATCAAGTGTTCTCAAATCATTAAAGACTCAATCCGATAAGATTACTTCAAAGGGAAAACTCAATCCATTACAAGAGAGTAGAGGGGGAGAAACATCATAAGATCCAACTATAATAGCAAAGCTCGCGATACATCAAGATCGTATCACCTCAAGAACACGAGAGAGAGAGATCAAACACATAGCTACTGGTACATACCCTCAGCCCCGAGGGTGAACTACTCCCTCCTCGTCATGGAGAGCGCCGGGATGATGAAGATGGCCACCGGTGAAGGTTCCCCCCTCCGGCAGGGTGCCGGAACAGGGTCCTGATTGGTTTTTGGTGGCTACAGAGGCTTGGGGTGGTGGAACTCCAGATCTATTCTGTTCCCTGATGGTTTTAGGGTATATTGGTATATATAGGAGGAAGAAATACGTCAGGGGAGCCACGAGGGGCCCACGAGGGTGGAGGGCGCGCCCCCTCCCTTGTGCCTTCCTCGTTGCTTCCCTTATGTACACCCCAAGTCTTCTGGATTGCTTTCATTCCAAAAATAACTCTCCCGAAGGTTTCATTCCGTTTGGACTCCGTTTGATATTCCTTTTCTGCGAAACACTGAAACAAGGGAAAAACAGAAACTGGCACTGGGCTCTGGGTTAATAGGTTAGTCCCAAAAATAATATAAAAGTGTTTAATAAAGCCCATAAACATCGAAAACAGATAATATAATAGCATGAAACAATCAAAAATTATAGATACGTTGGAGACGTATCAGGCGTTGGCACGGAAGGATCCGGCGAATGAGCATAACCTGGATCACATTGACAAGCTTGATCTTCTTATTTATCATGTTCTGGACGCACGTCTGGAGCCCAGTCAGCTCGTTCGAGGAACCCCAGGTTAGGCCCTTCTCTTGCCAGGAGGTGAGCCGCATCGGGACTCCGGACTGGAATTCGGGGGCCGCCGCCCAGTTGGTATCACGCGGCTCGGTGATGTAGAACCACCCCGACTGCCACCCCTTCACCATCTCCACAAAGGAGCCTTCGAGCCAGGTGACATTGGGCATCTTGCCCACCATGGCACCTCCGCACTCTACTTGTTGACCGCTCACCACCTTCGGCTTCACATTGAAGGTCTTCAGCCATAGGCCGAAGTGAGGTGGGATGCGGAGAAAGGCCTCGCACACGACTATAAATGCCGAGATGTTGAGGATAAATTTGGGGGCTAGATCATGAAAGTCTAGCCCATAGTAAAACATCAGTCCATGGACAAACGGGTGGAGAGGGAATCCCAGCCCGCGGACAAAATGCGTGAGGAACACCACCCTCTCATGAGGCTCGGGGGTAGGGATGATCTGCCCTTTGGTTGGGAGTCGGTGAACGATCTCCTTGGCCAGGTATCCGGCCTCTCGGAGTTCTTTGATATCTCTCTTCTTAACGGTGGAGGCCATCCACTTGCCTCCAGCTCTGGATCCAGACATGGTTGGAGCGCTTTCTCGGGCGGGGAAGGCTAGAGCTTGGGTGCTAGAGCTCAAGAATGGATGGGCAAAGGAAGCAGTAGGCGTAGGTGAATGAGGACGGATCCTTATCCCCTTATAAAGGCCACGAATGTCAAACGCCACCCCACTCGCCCTAAAACTTGCCTATTCCCAAGGGTTGTGTAAACGGCACGGTTGGGTTACCCACGCCCGTATTGATGAGAATCCCGCGATAAGGGGACACGATCTTTGCTTTGACAAGACGTGCCAATGGAAACCGCGTTTCGGAACGTGGAACGGCAGAACAAAACGGTCCGAAATTAGGACCGGGCAGACGTGATGTCACATGGGAAAAAGTTGTCAGCTGATTGGACCCGTGGAATATTATATTCTCTTTGCGGTTGTGTGTGGTGTGTGTTACCGGTCCGGATACAATCATCACGTCCGAAGACTATCTTGGAGTTCGGAAAGAAGGGAACCCGCCTTGCAATGCCGAAGACAAATCTGCACGCCGGACTCCTCGTCATTGAAGCCAGGTTCAGGGGCTACTGAGGGAGTCCTAGACTAAGGGGTCCTCGGGTGTCCGGTCTGTTAGCCATGGGCCGGACTGATGGGCTGTGAAGATACGAAGACCGAAGACTACACCCGTGTCCGGATAGGACTCTCCTTGGCGTGGAAGGCAAGCTTGGCGACCAAATATGTAGATTCTTTTCCTTTGTAACCGACCTTGTGTAACCCTAGATCTCTCCGGTGTCTATATAAATCGGAGGACTTAGTCCGGAAGGAGAGACTCATTACCATAGTCATACAGGCTAGACTTCTAGGGTTTAGCCATTACGATCTCGTGGTAGATCAACTCTTGTAATACTCATATTCATCAAGATCAATCAAGCAGGAAGTAGGGTATTACCTCTATAGAGAGGGACCGAACCTGGGTAAACATCGTGTCCCCTGTCTCCTGTTACCATCGATCTTAGATGCATAGTTCGGGACCCCCTACCCGAGATCCGCCGATTTTGACACCGACAAGGCTCCCAAGTGACACCTAACTAATCTAGGAGACACCACTCTCCAAAAGGTAATAGATGGTGTGTTGATGATGAACTCCTTGCTCTTGTGCTTCAAATGATAGTCTCCCCAACACTCAACTCTCTCTCACAGATTTGGATTTGGTGGAAAGATGATTTGAGTGGAAAGCAAGTTGGAGAAGGCTAGAGATCAAGATTTATGTGGTTGGAGTGGATTATCTTGACCTCAACAGATGAGTAGGTGGTTCTCTCTCAGAAAATGTATGCTGGAAGTGTAGGTATGTTCTGATGGCTCTCCTCACGAATGAAGAGTGGGTGGAGGGGTATATAGCCTCCACACAAAAACTAACCGTTACACACAAATCACCAAACTCGGTGGGACCGAATCAGAGAACTCGGTCAGACCGATTCAGTTCATAATGTGACCGTTAGGCTTTTCGGTGGGACCGATATGATCAACTCGGTGGGACCGATGTGCTAGGGTTAGGGTAAAACCTCATCTCGGTTTGACCGATTACACAAACTCGGTGGGATCGATTTTGGTAAAGAGCTAACCAGAGAGTTCGTCAAGCAAACTCGGTGAGACCGATTACAAATCTCGGTGGGACCGAATAAATGCAACAGGCACCAGAGAGTTTGCAAGCCCATCTCGGTGAGACCGGGATCCCATCGGTGAGACCGAATTGATTAGGGTTTTTTGTGGCAGTGGCTATGTCAGATGAACTCGGTGGCGCCGGATAGAAGGTTTCGGTGGGGCCATGTTTGACTTTTGGTTTGGGACATATGTGGATATGAGAAAGTGGTTGAGGGTTTTGGAGCATATCACTAAGCACTTTGAGCAAGAAACCCATTAAGCAACACCTCATCCCCTTTTAGTAGTATTGGCTTTTCCTATGGACTAAATGTGACAAAGTCACCTATGTTAGAGTATATTGACTAAGGAGTCAAGTGAGAACACTTGATCATAAGTCATACTCATCGTTTAAGTTCAAAATGGGGTTACCAATTTTTTTGAGCATCTTGATGTATTCGCATCTTGTTGAGCTGCTTTGACCCATATCTTGGGGTAAAGCTTCTCTAAGATGGAATAACATACCTTGGGTGGTGGTGTTGATCTTGATCATGTAGTTGAACTTGTGTGGGTTGCTCAAGGTTGATGTAGCTTATCAAGGATTGGGAGCACCACTTGGAGTTGAGTTCATCTACCTACATGTGTTAGTCTTGCAAGGAAGAGCACTTGTGTGTCCAAAATGACAATCATGGAATTTGATGCCAAATTAAATTTGATATAGAGAATTTGTCAAAGGATATGTTGAGGTGTTTCATGCTTCCTTGTCTTCAACCACCATTATGTAGAGACTTGGTGATGTAGAGATTGCTCAAGATGTGAGTGAGTTGCAATCTCATAGATTTAGATTCATCCAAGTACCTACAAGGGTTAGATAGCATGCAAGGGTACAAATATATCCAAGACATATGATTATCATTATAAGAAAACAGAGTCAAGGATTAGTCAAAGGCTCATGCCTTGCATGTATCCTCATGGAGTCCCTACTCTAAGTTTGAAGCATCAATGATGTTCAATTCACCTCTCAAACGGCAAAATACTTTCTCATCAAGCGGTTTCATGAATATATCCGCCAATTGCTTATCGGTACGGACATGCTTAAGATCAATGTCCCCTTTAGCAACATGATCTCGAATGAAATGATGACGAACTACAATATGCTTAGTTCGAGAGTGTTGCACAGGATTGTGACCAATCTTAATAGCACTCTCATTGTCACAAAGCAATGGAACATGTTTCACATTGATCCCATAATCTTTAAGAGTTTGGGTCATCCAAAGTAATTGAGCACAACATGAACCGGCGGCAATGTATTCCGCTTCAGCGGTGGATAAGGATACCGAGTTTTGTTTCTTGGAGGACCAAGACACAAGAGATCTACCAAGAAATTGACAAGTACCCGAAGTGGACTTTCTATCAAACTTGTCTCTGGCATAGTCCGAATCGGAATAGCCAACAAGATCAAAGGAGGACCTCTTAGGATACCAAATGCCAAAATTTGGTGTATGTATTGAGTATCTCACTATCCTTTTCACAGCCTTAAGATGACATTCTTTAGGGGCCGCTTGATATCGTGCACACATGCACACACTTAGCATAATGTCGGGACGTGAGGCACATAGATATAACAATGAACCAATCATATATCTGTAAACCTTTTGGTCAACGGATTTGCCATCCTTGGTCAAGTCAAGATGTCCACTAGTAGGCATGGGAGTTTTCATACCTTTGCTTTCTTGCATGTTGAACTTCTTGAATAAGTCCTTGGTGTACTTTGTTTGAGACACAAAGGTGCCTTCCTTAGTTTGCTTGATTTGCAAACCAAGAAAGAACTTGAGTTCACTCATCATAGACATCTCAAACTTCTTCGACATTAGCTTCCCAAACTTCTCACTAAATTGAGGGTTAGTCGAACCAAATATGATATCATCAACATAAATTTGGCACACAAATAATTCACCATTAACCCTTTTAGTAAAAAGAGTAGAACCTATTTCTCCAATCTCAAAGCCTTTTTTAATAAGTAACTTGGTCAAGCATTTATACCACGCTCTAGGAGCTTGCTTAAGACCATAAAGAGCTTTGTGAAGTTTGTAAACATGATCGGGTTTCTTAGGATTGACAAAGCCGGGAGGTTGTTTAACATAAACTTCCTCCTCTATTTCACCATTTAGAAAAAGCACTTTTAATGTCCATTTGATACAAGGTGATATCATGGTGATGGGGGGCATATGTCTCACCGTAGTCCATACCTTCGACTTGAGTGTAGCCTTGGGCGACGAGACGTGTTTTGTTGCGACCGACTTGACCATCTTTGTCTTGCTTGTTGCAAAACACCCATTTGGTACCAATGATGTTGTGGTTGTTGTCGGGCTTCTCGACCAATGTCCACACTTGATTTCTCTCAAAGTTGTGTAGCTCTTCATGCATAGCATTTATCCAATCCGGATCTTCCAATGCTTCTTCAACCTTCATAGGTTCAATGCTAGAGATGAATGAATAATGTTCACAAAAATTAGCCAAACGAGTTTTAGAGCGAGTGATTCTCCCGGTTTGGATGTCATTGTAGATTTGCTCGATGGGATGGTCTCTGGCGACTCTTGCTCTAACTCGTGAGAGCTTTTGTTTTGATCGGGGTGGAACATCTTCTTCATCATCTTGTTCTTCTTCTTGGCCTTTTTCGTTGTTGACGTTGTCGTTTTCTTGTCGTGGTGGAGAAGGAGGTTGATGAGGTTCATCTTGGTGTACTTCCTCGTTTTCTTCATCTTGATGTGTCCCACTTGTGGATGCTTCCGTATCAACTCTTGGTTCACTTTGTCGTGAGGTAGAAGCTTCCACTTGGACGGACGAGGTACTCTCCTTCACCTCCGTTGGACGAATCTTCCCAATGGACAAGACTTGGATTACTTCTGAAGGGTCTTTGTCTCCTACATGAATTGGCAATTTCTCTACTTGCAAGCCATTAGATTCATACAACTTCACATCTACCGTCTCTTCAACCTTTCGGGTGAAATTGTTGTAGACACGGTAAGTGTGAGAGTTTGAGCCATAAACAAGTAGGAAACCCTCATGAGATTTAGGAGCAAATTTAGAACGACGATGCTTATCAAGAATGTAACACTTTGAGCCAAATACTCGAAAGTATCCAACTTGGGGTTTGTTACCGGTGAGGAGCTCGTATGCCGTCTTGCCGATGTAGCGACCAGACCACAAACAGTGTGTGCTTCTGTGCACCAATGTCATCCCTGGATCAGTAATGATGACACGCACAATACAAATGGAGGATTTATAACAGAGTAGCAATCACACACTTATTACATCGAGTATCTCAAGAGGGAAATAAGTATGACAAATATGGCTTAAGGCCATCTAATACGATAACAGCGGAAGACTTGGAAGATAAGTGAGTCCATCAACTCCAACGGCATCACTGAGTATAAGACCACGACCTAAGGCACCTTACTCGTCGTCTGAAAAGTCTGCAACATGAAACGTTGTAGCCCGAAAACGGGTTAGCACATGGAATATGTTGGCAATGTAACACACAGAGAGTAATGAACATAATAATGCTATACTACATGCATATATGGCTGGTAGAAGGCCCTATGGTTACAGTTTTGCAAAAAGCCAAATTTTCCCTACTGCAAAGGAATAAATTTTATTTAACTATCATGGTGGTTGTTAAACATTGAGAATGGTTGACAGCATCCTCAATCCCAATTAAGTATCATCATTAACCCAACAAAATTAATTAAAGTAACATGATGAGATTCACATGATAATCCAAGTACTAGATACTCAAGATGTCCATAACCGGGGACACGGCTAACCATGATTAGTTTATACACTCTGCAAAGGTTTGTGCACTTTTCCCCACAAGACTCGATCTCCTCCGTTGGGATTCTCGCACTTCATGGTGTTTGAGAAACGGATGACCGAGACACAGTCTTTCAGAAGTGTTTGCAGCTTACGATGTGATAGACCGTACCAACCTACATCCCCTACATCTGCTAGTCTAACACGTAAGAGTTCACACAACTTAGTCAACTTTGCTAGAGCCCATAATAGCTTGCGGCTGCACACGGAAGTTTCTAGCATGAATAATCTCATGATCCCTTTGAACCTGGGTGGCGGTCCAAAAGAAAACAGGCAATCCTGGAATACCCAGGTACCTCAATCCACCCAGATGTGAGTTTTAGTTGCCACCTTAAGGTTAACCATTAATTAACAATCTCACATCTGTCATGGTAACACTCAAACCCAATCCACGTCTACTAGCATAGCATAGCAATATGAGCAAACGTAGAAGTAACTCCCAAAGGTTTGATAATAAACAGGGCAATAGGCACTACCTCAACTACTTCCCAATTCCCACAGCTTAATTAGATCCTAACCATGCAATGTTTGAGGGTTGATCTAATGCAATAAAACTGGGTAGTAAAAGAAGTATGATCAAAGTGATACTTGCCTTGTTGATGATCCGTGAAACTTAGAGATTCGAAGTAGCAAGCCACGCACTCCGGGTACTCTATCGCAAACAAACAAGCATACAATAAGCACTCATCTAATGCACAGGTAAAACTCAAATAAAGATCTAACCAGAAAGTTCAACTTAAGAACTCCGGTTTGCAAAAAGAATCGAATCAAATGAAGCAACGAAAGTCAAACGGCGAAAGAAACAAGCTTCGTTTACTAATCTGGATCTAAGTCAAATTTTACAGTAGCAAAAACTTGTTTGAATAGGTTAAACGGAAAGAGAATTTCGAGACGAAACTCTAGGCGCTTGAATCGCCTGATTCCGATAAACGAGCTAAAAGATAAACCAGAACGAAAATCTGATCACAAATCGCGATCTGGGAAATCGCGGAAAAATCCGACGAAAAAGAAAACTGACGAACTGTTAAACGAACGGACGTTCGTTAGCTGCGACTAACCGACGAACACATTCGTTAAAACGAACGGATCGGTGAACGTTCACTAACTAACTAAACCAAAAAAAAATAAACCGATCTATTAAAAAAATCTAGGGTTTCGAAAAAAATAAACCGAACGTTTTTTTTAAAACCGGCACGGCGGCGGCGACTGCGGTTACCTCGGCGAGGTACTCCGGCGGGGCTCCGGCGGGGTCTCTGGGGTGCGGCGAGAGGCGGTGGGGTGCGGGCGTCGTCGGGGAGGCGAGGGGGCGACGAGGCGGCGTACGGGCTCCGGGGCGGCGGCTCCTTCGGGCGGCGGGGTCGGCTCCGGCATCGGGCTCCTCCGGCGTCGGCGGGTCGGGTGTGGGGCGGGGACGGGGTGAGGGAGGGCGGCGGGGCTGGGGGAGTATATATGGAGGGGGGTGCCGTGGGAAGGGGGCACGGCGGCGGGCGGCGGGCGGCGGGGTCGTGCGGGCCTCGGGCGGCGGCGCTGCCGTGCTCGGGAGGGAGATGGAGGCGCGGCTGGGCTGGGCCGCTTGGCTGGGCTTCGGCCCAGTCGGCGCTGCCGCGATTTTTTTTAAAATAATTTCGCCGAACCTAAAAAAAATTATAGAAAAATAAATAAAAATCCAAAAATTCCCAAACAAATTTTCGCCATCTAATTAAAATAATTAGAACGAGATGAACATTTTCTTGGCCCAAAAATACAATTTTGAAAACGTGCAATTTTTTTAATGCAATTAAATTTGCAAATAAAATCCAATATTTGATTTTAATATTTTTCCTCCAATATTTCAATTATTTTGGAGAAGTCATATTTTCTCCTCTCATTTATTTTAATACGAAATATTTTTCGGAGAGAAAAATAATTAAAACAAAAAATCCTCGTTTTATTATTTGATAAAAATCAAATATGAAAACCGCGAAAAATCCCCAACTCTCTCCTAGGGTCCTTGAGTTGCTTAGAATTTCGAGGATTTGCCAAATTGCAATAAAATATGCTATGCAATGATGATCTAATGTATAACATTCCAAATTGAAAATTCGGGATGTTACAAACCTACCCCCTTAAGATGAATCTCGCCCTCGAGATTCGGGTTGGCTAGAAAATAGGTGAGAGTGGTCTTCCGTAGATCTTCCTCTCGCTCCCAGGTGGCTTCGTCCTCGGTATGGTGACTCCACCGAACTTTGCAAAACTTGATAACCTTGTTGCGGGTGACTCGGCTGGCATACTCAAGAATCTTAACTGGTTTCTCCTCATAGGTCAAGTCACTATCGAACTGAATCGCTTCCAATGGCACCGTATCTCTTAGTGGTATATCAGCCATATCTGCGTGGCACTTCTTCAACTGGGAAACGTGAAATACATCATGAACTCCTGACAATCCGTCAGGCAATTCCAGCTTGTAGGCAACTTCTCCCATACGCTCCAAAACTTTGTATTGTCCTACAAAACGTGGTGCTAACTTTCCCTTAACTCCAAAGCGCTTCACTCCTCAAAGTGGTGATACTCGTAGGTAAACTCTGTCTCCGACTTCGTAAACTGTCTCCTTGCGTTTAGAATCCGCATAACTCTTCTGCCTGGACTGGGCTACCTTGAGCCTATCGCGAATCAATTTCACCTTCTGTTCTGATTCCTTAATCAAGTCTGGTCCAAACAACTGGCGGTCTCCAACTTCGTCCCATAACAATGGTGTTCTACACCTCCTTCCGTATAAAGCTTCGAAAGGGGCCATCTTCAAACTGGTTTGATAACTGTTGTTGTAAGAGAATTCTGCATACGGCAAATTGTCGTCCCAACTAGATCCATAATCTAGCGCACAAGCTCTCAGCATATCTTCCAAAATCTGATTGACTCTCTCGGTCTGTCCGTCTGTCTGTGGGTGAAAGGCTGTACTGAACTCTAGCCTGGTACCCAAAGTTTCATGTAACTGATTCCAAAACTTCGAAGTAAACTGGGTTCCTCTATCTGATACAATGGTCCTCGGAACTCCATGCAGACATACGATCCTGGTCATGTATATCTTTGCCAACTTAGCACTGGTGTAAGTGGTCTTCACTGGGATGAAATGAGCTACTTTCGTCAAACGATCGACTACAACCCATATTGAGTCATAGCCTGAACGAGTCCTGGGCAGTCCCGTGATAAAATCCATGCCTAGTTTATCCCATTTCCATTCGGGTATCGGCAATGGCTGTAGCAATCCTGCTGGCTTCTGATGCTCTGCCTTCACTCTCTGACATACATCACAAACTGCTACATACTCCGCAATATCCTTCTTCATTCCGGTCCACCAGAAAGTATCCTTCAAATCCAAATACATCTTGGTATTTCCTGGGTGAATCGAATACGGTGAATCATGGGCCTCTTGCAAGATCAACTTCCTGATCTCCGGATCATTGGGCATATAAACGCGGTCCTCAAACCATAAGGTATCCTGCTCATCCTCACGAAATCCCTTGGCTTTTCCTTTACTCATCCTTTTCTTTATTTCTGCAATCTCCTTGTCTGTCTTCTGAGCTTCCCTGATCTTTTCCATCAAGGTAGACTGAATCTCCAACGTTGCTAAATAGCCTCTTGGAACTATCTCCAAACATAGCTCGCGAAGATCCTTGGCTAATAATTTCGGTAACTCTCCGGTCATGAGGGTGTTAACATGGCTCTTGCGGCTCAACGCATCAGCTACTAAGTTAGCCTTTCCGGGGTGATAATGCAATCTCATATCATAATCCTTTATGAGCTCCAACCATCTCCTTTGCCTGAGATTCAACTCCTTCTGCATGAAAATGTACTTCAAACTCTTGTGATCCGTGTACACCTCACAGTGATTTCCGATGAGAAAATGTCTCCATGTCTTCAACGCATGTACTACGGCTGCTAACTCCAAATCATGGGTGGCATAATCCTTCTCATGGGGTTTTAGTTGTCGTGAAGCATATGAAACAACTCTTCCCTCCTGCATTAGCACTGCTCCAAGTCCTCGACGTGAAGCGTCGCAATATACTTCATAATCCTTGCGTTGATCTGGCAGAATCAGCACTGGTGATGTAACCAAACGTTTCTTCAACTCTTGGAAACTAGCTTCACATTCCTCAGTCCAATTGAATTTGGTGTCCTTCTTTAACAGCTCTGTCATGGGCTTAGCAATCCTCGAGAAATTCTCAATGAACCTCCGGTAGTATCCTGCAAGTCCAAGAAAACTCCGGATCTCTCCAACTGATGCGGGTGATTCCCAGTTTGTCACAGTGTCGACTTTGGCGGGGTCTACTGCTATTCCTTCTCCGGATATAACATGTCCGAGGAATCCAACTTCCTTCAACCAAAACTCACATTTGCTGAACTTGGCGTATAACTGATGTTCTCTGAGCTTCTCAAGTACCAAACGCAAATGTTCCTTATGCTCCTCTTCATTCTTTGAGTAGACCAAAATGTCATCAATGAACACTACGACGAACTTATCCAAAACTCCATAAACACTTTGTTAATCAGGTTCATGAAATAGGCAGGTGCGTTAGTCAGACCAAATGACATAACGGTATACTCGTACAACCCATACCTGGTGGTAAAAGCTGTCTTAGGTATATCCTGCTCTCGAATCTTCAACTGATGGTATCCTGATCGTAGATCGATCTTGGAAAATACCTTAGCTCCTTGTAATCGGTCAAACAGATCATTGATCATCGGTAGTGGGTACTTATTTTTGATGGTCACTTCATTCAATCCACGATAATCAACAACCATCCTCAACGATCCATCTTTCTTCTCCACTAGAAGTACGGGTGATCCCCAAGGTAACGAACTTGGGCGAATATAGCCTTTATCCAGTAACTCCTTAATCTGCTTCTTAATTTCCTCCAAATCCTTTGCGGGCATTCTGTACGGTCTCTTAGATATTGGCCCTGTGCCTGGCAAAAGTTCAATCAAAAACTCTATGTCTCTATCTGGTGGCATGCCTGGCAACTCTTCTGGAAATACATCCGGGTAATCCTTCACCACTGTTACTTCTTCCTGTACAACTCCTGATAAGGAATTTACTTGAGTCCTCTTTGGCATATGCCGGGATACATACTTAATCCTTCTCCCTTCTAGGGTGGTAAGCAAAATCGACTTTCTGGCGCACTCAATGTTCCCTCCATACTTCGATAACCAATCCATGCCTAATATCACATCCAATCCTTGCTATTCCAGTACTATTAGGTCTGAGGGAAACACGTAGTTACCAATCCTTAATGGTAACCGATCACACCATAAACTAGCCATATACTCTGCTCCTGGCGAGGTTACTAACATGAGTGACCTAAGGGCTTGGGTTGGCAGTTTATACCTATCCACAAATCCCCTTGATATGTATGAATGCGATGCACCAGTATCAAAAAGAACGAGTGCAGTAAATGACTTAACCAAAAACTTACCTATTACTGCATCTGGCTGAGCTTCCACTTCCTCCACGCTAACGTGGTTCACATGTCCTTTGTTGAAAGGGTTCGGCTTCTTCCCAGAGCTTCCATTGCCATTTCCATTCTGGACTTCAGGACATTCATTGGCAAAATGTCCAGTCTTCTGGCACTTAAAGCAAGTGACTTGGCTCAGGTCTCTCTTAGCTGGGGTTGAAGGGTTGGTACGGTTCTGGCCGTTGCTTCCTCCATTCCCATTACCATTCTTGGGGCCATTATGGTTGTGCAAACCTCCTCCATGGGTATGCTGAAATGGTCCTCCCGATTTCGGGGTAAAACGTGGCTTCTGCTGAGCTCCAGAATTGTACTTCCCTTGTCCATACTTCCTTTTACGGTTTTCAATCTGCTGCTGCTTCCCTTCAATCATGAGAGCTCTATCTACCAACTCCTGGTAGTTGGTGAAGGTTGCTACCATCAACTGCATGCTCAGCTCATCATTCAGTCCTTCGAGAAACTTCTCCTGCTTGGCTGCATCTGTAGCAACGTCATCTGGAGCATAACGTGCTAACTTACTAAAGTCCTCCACATACTGGCCTACGGTGCGTCCTCCTTGGTGTAGGTTGCGAAACTCACGCTTCTTCATAGCCATAGCTCCTGCTGAAACATGGGCAGTACGGAAAGCTTGCTGAAACTGGTCCCATGTGACAATGTCAATAGGGTGTGTGGCTGTGTAATTCTCCCACCATGATGCTGCGGGTCCATCAAGCTGATGTGCGGCAAAATGCACTCTCTCCGCATCTGTGCATCCTGCAGTGGTCAACTCCCTTCCAACTTTGCGGAGCCAATCATCTGCAACAATCGGCTCGGTGCTGCTGGAGAACACCGGCGGATTTAGCCTCAAGAAACGGGCTAAGTGATCAACAGGTGGTGGTGGGTTGTTGTTGTTGTTGCCTTGGTTCTGTACTAACACTTGCATCAGGGCATGCTGCTGCTGAATCAACTGAGTGATCTCCGGTGGGAAAACAAATCCGGTGTCGCGTCTCGGAGGCATCTGATAGGTTAAGAAAAGATGAGAATTTAGAATAGAATGAGGTCTAGAGGGAAAACACTACCCATATGCTCATGAGACAAACACAATCAATATCACTCAATCAAACAAACAAGGCATACAATCGATCTAACTATCGTTACAAAGTGCTCGGACTATACTATATACATGGGGGAATACTACTACTGATTATGGTGGTCTACTAGAAATTTTGATCAGTCGAAGACTCCATGATATCTGCTCCAGCTTCATCAACAAAGTCATCTTCACTGGGGTCTGAGTCGGTGTCATCGATGATGATGTAGTTATCCGGGCAAGTAGAATCGTCATCTTCTCCTCCTGGAGCTGGGTCTCCCATGAATACTCCGATCTTCTGTGTCAGGTCGCCGTTCTTCCTCACTAGTGCGACGATTTCCTCCATATAATCCTCGCGTGTAGCCTTGAGTTCTTCCTCCAACTCCGTGATCTTGGTCAATGCCTTCTTCAGATCTAACATGTCTGCGCACATCTGGTTCTCCTGGCGACGAATGTGTTGGTTTTGCTCCTGGATGAAAGCTGCAATTGATCCATCCTTCTTGGTGCTGATCATCTCCCATTACTCATCTCAGCGTCCACAAATCTGATAAATAGTATCCTTAAGCTCCCTATGGTAGACTTCTCCAATGCGTCCCATAGAGATGTGGGCTGCCATGCTCTTCCCTAAACTCCAGGTTGGTGCATCAAAGGAAAACTCTATAGGCTTTGTACTTCCTGGAACTTGAACTTGAATCTTCCAGCGCCCCTCTTCTAGTAGTGTGGCTTTGTAAGTCTCGGTGAAGCTTGGTATTCCGATGTTCAGGTACTTAGTGACTTCCTTCAAGTGTCGTCCAAAAGGTGTATCTTCATCCGGTTGCATGAACTTGTTCCTTGCATCCGCCATTCCTAAAAGAGTAGAAAGTGGAGAGGAGTCAGAAATGAGAAGAGAGTAGTGCTCTAGGGTTTAATCTTAGTGGTCGTGTCCTACAGTCAGCGTGTGCTCTGATACCACCTTTGTAGCGACCAGACCTCAAACAGTCTGTGCTTCTGTGCACCAGTGTCATCCCTGGATCAGTAATGCTGACACGCACAGTACAAATGGAGGATTTATAACAGAGTAGCAATCACACACTTATTACATCGAGTATCTCAAGAGAGAAATAAGTATGACAAATATGGCTTAAGGCTATCTAATACGATAACAGCGGAAGACTTGGAAGATAAGTGAGTCCATCAACTCCAACGGCATCACTGAGTATAAGACCATGACCTAAGGCACCTTACTCGTCGTCTGAAAAGTCTGCAACATGAAACGTTGCAGCCCGAAAACGGGTCAGCACATGGAATATGCTGGCAATGTAATACACAGAGAGTAATGAACATAATAATGCTATACTACATGCATATATGGCTGGTAGAAGGCCCTATGGTTACAGTTTTGCAAAAAGCCAATTTTTCCCTACTGCAAAGGAATAAATTTTATTTAACTATCATGGTGGTTGTTAAACATTGAGAATGGTTGATAGCATCCTCAATCCCAATTAAGTATCATCATTAACCCAACAAAATTAATTAAAGTAACATGATGAGATTCACATGATAATCCAAGTACTAGATACTCAAGATGTACATAACCGGGGACACGGCTAACCATGATTAATTTATACACTCTGCAGAGGTTTGTGCACTTTTCCCCACAAGACTCGATCTCCTTCGTTGGGATTCTCTCACTTCATGGTGTTTGAGAAACGGATGACCGAGACACAGTCTTTCAGAAGTGTTTGCACCTTACGATGTGATAGACCGTACCAACCTACATCCCCTACATCTGCTAGTCTACCACGTAAGAGTTCACACAACTTCGTCAACTATGCTAGAGCCCATAATAGCTTGCGGCTACACACGGAAGTTTCTAGCATGAAAAATCTCATGATCCCTTTGAACCTCGGTGGCGGTCCAAAAGAAAACAGGCAATCCTGGAATACCCAGGTACCTCAATCCACCCAGATATGAGTTTTAGTTGCAACCTTAAGGCTAACCATTAATTAACAATCTCACATCTGTCATGGTAACACTCAAACCCAATCCACGTCTACTAGCATAGCATAGCAATATGAGCAAACGTAGAAGTAACTCCCAAAGGTTTGATAATAAACAGGGCAATAGGCACTACCTCAACTACTTCCCAATTCCCACAGCTTAATTAGATCCTAACCATGCAATGTTTGAGGGTTGATCTAATGCAATAAAACTGGGTAGTAAAAGAAGTATGATCAAAGTGTTACTTGCCTTGCTGATGATCCGTGAAACTTAGAGATTCGAAGTAGCAAGCGGCGCACTCCGGGTACTCTATCGCAAACAAACAAGCATACAATAAGCACTCATCTAATGCACAGGTAAAACTCAAATAAAGATCTAACCAGAAAGTTCAACTTAAGAACTCCGGTTTGCAAAAAGAATCGAATCAAACGAAGCAATAAAAGTCAAACGGCGAAAGAAACAAGCTTCGTTTACTAATCTGGATCTAAGTCAAATTTTACAGTAGCAAAAACTTGTTTGAATAGGTTAAACGGAAAGATAATTTCGAGACGAAACTCTAGGCGCTTGAATCGCTTGATTCCGATAAACGAGCTAAAAGATAAACCAGAACGAAAATCTGATCAGAAATCGCGATATGGGAAATCGCGGAAAAATCCGACGAAAAAGAAAACTGACGAACAGTTAAACAAACGGACGTTCGTTAGCTGCGACTAACCGACGAATACGTTCGTTAAAACGAACGGATCGGTGAACGTTCACTAACTAACTAAACCAAAAAAAACCGATCTATTAAAAAAATCTAGGGTTTCAAAAAAAATAAACTGAACGTTTTTTTTTAAAACCGGCACGGCGGCGGCGGCGGCGGTTACCTCGGCGAGGTGCTCCGGCGGGGCTCCGGCGGGGTCTCCGGGGTGCGGAGAGAGGCGGCGGGTGCGGGAATTCGTCGGGGAGGCGAGGGGGCGACGAGGCGGCGGCGTACGGGCTCCGGGGCGGTGGCTCCTTCGGGCGGCGGGGTCGGCTCCGGCGTCGGGCTCCTCCGGCGTCGGCGGGTCGGGTGTGGGGCGGGGACGGGGTGAGGGAGGGCAGCGGGGCTGGGGGAGTATATATGGAGGGGGGTGCCGTGGGGGAGGGGGCAAGGCGGCGGGCGGCGGGGTCATGCGGGACTCGGGCGGCGGCGCTGCCGTGCTCGGGAGGGAGACGGAGGCGCGGCTGGGCTGGGCCGCTCGGCTGGGCTTCGGCCCAGTCGGCGCTGGCGCGATTTAAAAAAAAATTCGCCGAACCTAAAAAAATCGTAGAAAAATAAATAAAAATTCAAAAATGCCCAAACAAATTTTCACCGTCTAATTGAAATAATTAGAACGAGATAAACATTTTCTTGGCCCAAAAATACAGTTTTGAAAACGTGCAATTTTTTAATGCAATTAAATTTGCAAATAAAATCCAAATAAAATCCAATATTTGATTTTAATATTTTTCCTCCAATATTTCAATTATTTTGGAGAAGTCATATTTTCTCCTCTCATTTATTTTAATACGAAATATTTTTCAGAGAGAAAAATAATTAAAACAAAAAATCCTCGTTTTATTATTTGATAAAAATCAAATATGAAAACCGCGAAAAATCCCCAACTCTCTCCTAGGGTCCTTGAGTTGCTTAGGATTTCGAGGATTTGCCAAAATGCAATAAAATATGCTATGCAATGATGATCTAATGTATAACATTCCAAATTTAAAATTTGGGATGTTACAGCCGAGTAGCTTGTGAAGATACAAGCGATTTGTTGCATGACAAGCCGTCTCAACGGCTTCCGGCCAAAAGTGTTTTGGAGTCTTGTACTCATCAAGCATCGTTCTCTCCATCTCGATAAGAGTTCGGTTCTTCCTCTCAACAACTCCATTTTGTTGAGGCGTGTACGTAGCCGAGAACTCGTGTGAAATCCCTTCTTCGTCAAGAAAGGTATCCACATTTGCGTTCTTGAACTCCGTTCCGTTGTCGCTGCGAACCTTCTTGATCTTCACTTCAAATTGATTTTGGGCCTTCCTAGCGAAGCTCTTGAAGATCTTTTGGACCTGCAATTTGTCATCAAGAAAGAACACCCACGTAAATCTTAAAAAATCATCGACTATGACTAGACCAAATGAGTTACCACCGAGACTTTTGTAGCCATTGGGACCAAAGAGATCCATATGAAGTAGCTCGAGCGGTCTTCTCGTGGTCATGATGTTCTTCACGGGGTGACTTCCTCCTACTTGTTTTCCTGCTTGACAAGCACTGCACAATCTATCCTTGTCAAATATAACATCTTTTACTCCAAGGATATGATCACCTTTGATAATCTTATCAAGATTTCGCATGCCCACATGACCTAACCTTCTATGCCACAACCAACCTTTTGAAGATTTAGCAATAAAGTAAGTTCTAGGTTGAGACTTTTTAGTGAAGTCAACAATGTAAAGATCACCTCTACGTATACCGGTAAAGACCATTTTATGATTATCTCTACGAAACACTTGGCAATCTACTTCAGTAAATAGGACATTGAAGCCAAAGTCAGCAAGTCTAGATACGTAAAGTAAATTGTAGCCAAGAGATTCAATGAGCATAACATTTTGTATGGAGCTATCATGTGAGATGGCCACCTTACCGAGGCCAACCAGCTTATGCTTTGAGTTATCACCAAAGGTGACATACTTCCGAGGGCCATCATTTTCAGCAAGCTCACGAAACATATCCTTATCTCCGGTCATATGATCAGTACATCCACTATCAAGGACCCATTCCTTTCCTCCAGCTAGGTAGCCGCGAAGATTAGCCATAAGACCAAAGTGTCTCATAGACTCATCGAGATCAAAGTCACTATCATCATCCTCATCATAGTATCCATGTTCAACATCATCTTGTGATTGATTGTTTCCTAGAAAAGGTGATTCATTAGAAGTATGACCGTAACAATGTTCATCTCTATGGATTTTAATGACTTCGGAAATGATATTGCTAATAATTCCAACATCTCCTTTGGCACGCATGAGATCACGAAGCTCAAATAAACAATCATCAAACTTAGGATCACTAGTACTCATCCTATTCAAGGCAACATACTTATGGAGAATCTCATCTAGAATTTTTCAAGGAATAGTTTGGAAAGAGTTCCTCAAGAAATCTCCATATAGTGTAGGCACAATCAAGAGTAGGTAAGCTAGCAATCAAATTTTTGGGCAATCCTCTAATGATAAGATTGATAGTTCTAAGATTGCGAAGCATGTCAAGATCCTCATCGGGAGTGGGACGCAAAAGATCGCTAGGGGGAATGCAAGGACTAGTAATGTACTTGTTCAAGTGATATTCATTGAAAATCTCAAGCATCTCATTTTTCTACTCATGAAAGAACTCTCCATCAAGTATAGGCACTCTACGTCTAAGACTCCCCAATGTAGACACATCCATCTTCCTCCAAAGGTGTTTAAACCAAAGCAATGGAGACCAATGCTCTGATACCAATTGAAAGGATCGAGAAGAGGTGTCTAGAGGGGGGTGAATAGACTCTTAACAAGAAAAAGTTGCAGTTTTTATTTTCTTCAAGTTAAGGTAGAGTATTAGCACAAGTTTAAACATTCACAATACATTCAAGCAAGCATGTCAAGAGTATATGAGTAGCGGAAAGTGAAGCATGCAATTTGCAAGAATGTAGAGGGACGGGATTGGAGTGTGCAAACGCAATTGGAGATACGGATATTTTTGGCATGGTTCCGATAGGTGGTGCTATCGTACATCCACGTTGATGGAGACTTCAACCCACGGAGGGTAACGGTTGCGCGAGTCCACGGAGGGCTCCACCCACGAAGGGTCCATGAAGAAGCAACCTTGTCTATCCCATCATGGCCATCGCCCACGAAGGACTTGCTTCACTAGGGTAGATCTTCACGAAGTAGGCGATCTCCTTGCCCGTACAAACTCCTTGGTTCAACTCCACAATCTTGACGGAGGCTCCCAAGTGACACCTAACCAATCTAGGAGACACCACTCTCCAAAAGGTAATAGATGGTGTGTTGATGATGAACTCCTTGCTCTTGTGCTTCAAATGATAGTCTCCCCAACACTCAACTCTCTCTCACAGATTTGGATTTGGTGGAAAGATGATTTGAGTGGAAAGCAAGTTGGAGAAGGCTAGAGATCAAGATTTATGTGGTTGGAGTGGATTATCTTGACCTCAACACATGAGGAGGTGGTTCTCTCTCAGAAAATGTATGCTGGAAGTGTAGGTATGTTCTGATGGCTCTCCTCACGAATGAAGAGTGGGTGGAGGGGTATATATAGCCTCCACACAAAAACTAACCGTTACACACAAATCACCAAACTCGGTGGGATCGAATCAGAGAACTCGGTCAGACCGATTCAGTTCATAATGGGACCGTTAGGCTTTTCGGTGGGACAGATATGATCAACTCGGTGGGACCGATGTGCTAGGGTTAGGGTAAAACCTCATCTCGGTTTGACCGATTACACAAACTCGGTGGGACCGATTTTGGTAAAGAGCTAACCAGAGAGTTGGTCAAGCAAACTCCGTGAGACTGATTACAAATCTCGGTGGGACCGAATAAATGCAACAGGCACCAGAGAGTTTGCAAGCCCATCTCGGTGAGACCGGGATCCCATCGGTGAGACCGAATTGATTAGGTTTTTTTGGTGGCAGATGAACTCGGTGGCGCCGGATAGAAGGTTTAGGTGGGGCTGAGTTTGACTTTTGGTTTGGGACATATGTTGATATGAGAAAGTGGTTGAGAGTTTTGGAGCATATCACTAAGCACTTTGAGCAAGAAACCCATTAAGCAACACCTCATCCCCTTTTAATAGTATTGGCTTTTCCTATGGACTCAATGTGATCTTGGATCACTAAAAGTAAATGTAGAGTCTTGAGCTTTTGAGCTTGAGCCAATCCTTTGTCCTTAGGTTCTTGAAGGGGTTCCACATCCTCTTGTCCACGCCACTCCATCTGTTGAACTTGTCTGAGATACACTAGATGAAAACATTAGTCCAACAAGAGATATGTTGACATTAATTACCAAAACCACCCAGGGAGCACTTGTGCTTTCAATTAATCTAATTGAGGCACTGACATGCGGGTCCCCCTGGCCCCTTTGACCAGTCAACAGTCCACATTGACTGCCGAGTCAGTAGTCAACCGGACCCCACCAGCCAGCCACGCATGCATCTCTCGGGGTAAACTTCTCTGTGTACCCATAGCAATTAATAATTAAATAATTTTGAAATAAAAATAATGCATAAATTCCCTAAATTGTTTAAATCTTTGGAAATTCGTAGAAAATCAACCGTAGCTCAGATGAAAATATTTTATATATGAAAAATTATCACAAAAATAAGACGGATCCGAATATGTCATCCGCATACCTATCACATGCCCCCAACACAGCAAACATGGAACCTTCCCCTCCGGTGCGTCTGTCCGATAAATGCCTGGAGCCGGGAAGACATTCCCAGATGTTTTCCCGCTTCGTCTGCAACGTGTAGTATTGCGTTAGATCACCCCTAGCACTACTTTTTGTCATGTCATGCATTGTGATGCATTTGTTTGCTCTGTTATTTATTGTGTTCCTCCTCCCTTACTTCTTTCCGGTAGACCCCCAGAACGCGGTTAATCCGGTGATCGACTACTTCGTCGTCAAGGGTTCAAGTCTGTCTGCAGAGCTTCTAGGCAAGCAACCCCCTGATCATTCCAGTATCGCCCATTCCATTATCTCTCATGCTTGCATTAGATTTTGCTACTGTAAATGATTGCTCCTATTCTGATGCATAGCCTGATTTTGTAACTTGTAATTGTTACCTTACTTGCTTATCCTAAACTGCTTAGATATAGGTTGGTTAGTGATCCACCAGTGACCCCTCACCTTGTCCCAATTGCCCCCGCTTGCTGACGATGACTCAATCAACGTGATCGACGTCCAGGGCCCGACATAGCACATCACACCCCCTTAGGTTTACGACACTTTAGGCTTACTATTGAGTGTCGAGGGTGATACCTTGTATAGCACATCTGATGAGAACTTTGTAGTGTAGTTAATTGGTCATGGTCTACAGAGGGTGATTCCTCCTTCACCACTATCTGATAACGACTTTGTCGTGCCACCCACAAGAGTGAGCCATCGAGGGTGATTCCTCTAAGTTCACCTTGACAATTACATCAAGCGGAATCCATCGAGGGTGATTCCTCAGATTCCCCCCTTGGTGTTTTGGACACACGGTTACTTTGAGTTTACCCCCAGAACCATGTTAAAGACGGGTCAACCCCGAGGGGTACCCGCGAGAGTTACCGTTACTGCAGGACTGGAGGGGCAGGCGGTACCACCCCGGTAGAGGTGGACCTGAGTTATTGATAGTCTCTTGCGAGTCAGGTTGACCTGGAGGGTACCCGCGAGTTGATGTGAAGTCGGGTTGACCTAGAGGGTACCCACGAGATTTCTACGTGGCACGGCCAGGCATTCCGGGCCCTTGCCGTAAGTCCACCAGACGGGGCGACGGGATCACATGATCGTGAGTCTCTACTCATTACCGCACGCTACCAAGACACCAACGAGATTGGGTATTTGATCTGAGTTGGTCATTGACCTATACGCACTAACCACCACGCGGGAACAGTTATGGGCACTCGGTGTTGTATGTATCAGCCGAAGCTCTCCAGACGTCAGCGACTGAGCGGCGCGCGTCCGGGTGGTCCGCGTAAGCACCTACCTTATATAAGGAGGTTGCCAGGACTGATCCCGGCCGCCCATGCAACGTGCAGGAGTGCAAAGGGTGATGCGCCCAAGACCCCTGCGCTCTTAGGGTGTAGACCGGCATGCTGGCCTCTTTGGTGAGCCTAGGTAGGGCTAGACGTGTTGATCTTCCAAGGTCGGGCATGACCCAGGAAAGTGTGTCCGGCCAGAGTGATCGAGCGTGTTGGGTGATGTGATGCACCCCTATAGGGAAGTTTATCTATTCGAATAGTTGTGTCCATGGTAACAGGACGACTTGGAGTTGTATCCCGATCTATACAACTAGAACTGGATATTGAGCTGTGAAATGGATATGATGGCTCCGGGATTGCTTTCTCGCAAGGAGTCGAGAAAGGATCTCTGGGCATTAATGCTACAACTTACTACAACTTTATATTATGCTAATCTACACGCTTCTAATGCTTCAAGATGCTAGTCTTCAATAGGCTAGGTTTTTTCTTCTATTATGGCATTCTGCAGTTCAATCCAAAGATATAGCCACATTCCTTTGATACCTATGCATACTTAGCTTAGGTCTGATGTAAGTCTTGTGAGTACTCTGGATGAGTACTCACGGTTGCTTTGCTACCTATTTTCCCCTATACCTGATTGCTGCGATCAGATGACTGAGTCCAGGAGCCAGATGTCACCACCGATGAGTACTACTACCCCGACGGAGCCTACTACTACATGGAGACCATCGACGGCTAGGAGTAGTTAGGAGGCACACAGGCAGGAGCCCTTGCCTTTTTTTGAAGGAAATATGCCCTAGAGGCAATAACAAAGTTGTTATTTATATTTCCTTATATCATGATAAATGTTTATTATTCATGCTAGAATTGTATTAACCGGAAACTTAGTACATGTGTGAATACATAGACAAACAGAGTGTCCCTAGTATGCCTCTACTTGGCTAGCTCGTTAACCAAAGATGGTTAAGTTTCCTAACCATAGACATGTGTTGTCATTTGATGATGTGATGGACAAGACCCATCCGTTAGCTTAGCATAATGATCGTTTAGTTTTATTGCTATTGCTTTCTTCATGACTTATACATATTCCTCTGACTATGAGATTATACAACTCCCGAATACCGGAGGAACACTTAGTGTGCTATCAAACGTCACAACGTAACTGGGTGACTATAAAGATGCTTTACAAGTCTCTCCAAAGGTGTTTGTTGAGTTGGCATAGATCAAGATTAGGATTTGTCACTTCGTATATCGGAGAGGTATCTCTGGGCCCTCTCGGTAATGCACATCACTATAAGCCTTGCAAGCAATGTGACTAATGAGTTAGTTACGGGATGATGCATTACGGAACGAGTAAAGAGGCTTGCCGGTAACGAGATTGAACTAGGTATGATGATACCGACGATCGAATCTCGGGCAAGTAACATACCGATGACAAAGGGAATGACGTATGTTGTTATGCGGTTTGACCGATAAAGATCTTCGTAGAATATGTAGGAGCCAGTATGAGCATCCAGGTTCCGCTATTGGTTATTGACCGGAGATGTGTCTCGGTCATGTCTACATAGTTCTCGAACCCGTAGGGTCCGCACGCTTAACGTTCAATGACGATTTGTATTATGAGTTATGTGTTTTGGCGACCGAAGTTTGTTTGGAGTCCCGGATGAGATCACGGACATGACGAGGAGTCTCAAAATGGTTGATAGGTGAAGATTGATATATTTGAAGGTTATATACGGACACCGGAATGGTTCCGAAGAAGATCGGAGATTTTTCGGAGTACCGAGAGGTTATCGGAACCCCCTGGGAAAATTAATGGGCCTATTGGGCCATTGTGGAGGTAGGCCACGGGAGGTGGCGCGCGCCCCCTTGCCCCAATCCGAATTGCACAAGGGGAGTGGGTGCGGCCCCCCTCTTTCCTTCTCCCTCTCCCTCCTTTCCCCTTTCCCTCTCTCCGAACGGAGTCCTAGTAGGATCCCCCCTCTTGGCGCGCCCCCCTTGGGCCGGCTCCTCCTCCCCCCCTCCTTTATATACGTGGGCTGGGGGGCACCCCAAAGACACAACAGTTTTTTCTTAGCCGTGTGCGGTGCCCCCCTCCACAGTTTACCACCTCGGTCATATTTTCGTAGTGCTTAGGCGAAGCCCTGCGTGGATCACATCACCAACACCGTCGCCACGCCGTCGTGCTGATGAAACTCTCCCTCGACCCTCTACTGGATCAAGAGCTCGAGGGACGTCATCGAGCTGAACGCGTGCTGAACACGGAGGTGTCGTACGTTCGGTACTTGGATCGGTTGGATCGTGAAGACGTTCGACTACATCAACTGCGTTAACTAAACGCTTCCGCTTTCGGTCTACGAGGGTACGTGGACACACTCTCCCTTCTCGTTGCTATGTATCTCCTAGATAGATCTTGCGTGATCGTAGGAATTTTTTTAATTACTACATTACCCAACATTTTTATCGTTGTTGCTTTTGTGCTAGCCTTCTTAAGGCAAACTTGTTTAACTTATGTCTCTACTTAGATATTGTTGTTGCCGCTGACTCGTTTGTATTCGAGCTTATGTATTCGAGCCCTCGAGGCCCCTGGCTTGTAATAGAAGGCTTATATGATTTTAATTTGTGTCTAGAGTTGTGTTGTGATATCTTCCCGTGAGTCCCTGATCTTGATCATACACATTTGCGTGTATGATTAGTGTAAGATTGAATCGGGGGCATCACAGCCCAGCGCATTCGTTAAAAGCCGGGTGCCTGCGCCTGCCAACCGCCAGAAAGTTCCCTCCCGTCGCGCCTTATTCCCCACCCCACCGCCGCCGCGCCTTCTCCCCCCGTAGCTTCCAGTGCCCCGCTGATACGTCTCCAATGTATCTATAATTTTTGATTGTTCCATGCTAGTATATTATCTGTTTTGGATGTTTTATATGCATTAATATGCTATTTACATGATTTTTGGGACTAACCTATTAACTGAGAGCCCAGTGCCACTTCCTGTTTTTTCCTTGTGTTAGAGTTTCGCAAAAAAGGAATACCAAACGGAGTCCAAACGGAATGAAACTTTCGCGATGATTTTTCTTGGGCTAGAAGACATCCAGAGGGCTTGGAGTGCACGTCAGGAAAGCCACGAGGCGGCCACAAGGTCGGGAGGCACGCCCAGGGGGGCAGGGCACGCCACCCACCCTTGTGGGCCCCTCGTGACTCCACCAACCTATTTCTTCCGCCTATATATTCTCAAATATCCCCAAAACTTCTAGGGGAGCCACGAAACCACTTTTCCACTGCCGCAACCTTCTGTACTCATGAGATCCCATCTAGGGGCCTTTTCTGGCGTCCTGCCGGAGGGGGATTCGATCACGGAGGGCTTCTACATGAACACCATTGCCTCTCCGATGAAGCGTGAGTAGTTTACCACAGATCTACGGGTCCATAGCTAGTAGCTAGATGGCTTCTTCTTTTCTCTCTCTTTGATTCTCAATACCATGTTCTCCTCGATGTTCTTGGAGATCTATTCGATGTAATACTCTTTTGCGGTGTGTTTGCCGAGATCCGATGAATTGTGGATTTATGATCAGCTTATCTATGAATATTATTTGAATCTCCTCTGAATTCTTATATGCATGATTTGATATCTTTGCAAGTCTCTTCAAACTATCGATTAGGTTTGGCCAACTAGATTGGTTTTTCTTGCAATGGAGAAGTGCTTAGCTTTGGGTTCAATCTTGCGGTGCCCGATCCTAGTGACAGAAGGGGAACCGACACATATTGTATTGTTGACATCGAGGATAACAAGATGGGGTTTTCATCATATGGCTTGAGTTTATCCCACTACATCATGTCATCTTACTTAATGCGTTACTCTGTTCTTATGAACTTAATACTCTAGATGCAAGCAGGAGTCGGTCGATGTGTAGAGTAATAGTAGTAGATGCAGGCAGGAGTCGGTCTACTTGATACAGACGTGATGCCTATATTCATGATCATTGCCTTAGATATCGTCATAACTTTGCGCTTTTCTATCAATTGCTCGACAGTAATTTGTTCACCCACCGTAATATTTTCTATCTTGAGAGAAGCCTCTAGTGAAACCTATGGCCTCCGGGTCTACTTTCCATCATACAAGTTTCCGATCTACAATTTTAGTTTCTTATTTACTTTCTTTGCAATCTTTTACTTTCCGTTCCATAAACCAAAAATACCAAAAATATTACTTTACCGTTTATCCATCTATATCAGATCTCACTTTGCAAATAACTGTGAAGGGGTTGACAACCCCTTTGTCGCGTTGGGTGCAAGTTGGTGTTTGTTTGTGCAGATATTCGGTGGCTTGTGCGTTGTCTCCTACTGGATCGATACCTTGGTTCTCAAAAGCTGAGGGAAATACTTACTCTACTTTGCTGCATCATCCTTTCCTCTTCAAGGGAAAAAACAACGCAAGCTCAAGAGGTAGCAGGAAGAATTTCTGGCGCCGTTGCCAGGGAGATTTACGCCAAGTCAAGTCAAGATTTGATCTCCCATCAACTTGCTAATTTCTGGCGCCGTTGCTGAGGATATCTATGCCAAGCCGAGACATACCAAGTACACATCATAAACTCTCATCCCTCGCATTACATTATTTGCCATTCGCGTCTCGTTTTCCTCTCCCCCACTTCTAAAATGATTTTCGAAAAGATTTGCCTTTTCTTTGCCCCTCTTCTGTTCGTCTTCTTCCTTTGCTTTTTGTGTGCTCGTGTGTTGGATTGCTTGCTTTGTCATGATGGCTCAAGATAATACCAAATTGTGTGACTTTTCCAATACCAACAACAATGATTTTATTAGCACTTCGATTGCTCCCGCTACTAATGCGGAATCTTGTGAAATTAATACCGCTTTGCTGAATCTTGTTATGAAAGATCAATTTTCCGTCCTTCCCAATGAAGATGCCGCATCCCATCTTAATAGTTTTGTTGATTTGTGTGATATGCAAAAGAAAAAAATATGTGGATAATGATATTGTTAAATTGAAGCTATTTCTGTTCTCGCTTTGAGATCGTGCTAAAACTAGGTTTTCATCTTTGACTAAAAATAGTATTGATTCATGGAATAAGTGTAAAGATGCTTTTATTTCCAAGTATTTTCCTCCCGCTAAGATCATCTCCCTTAGGAACGATATTATGAATTTTAAGCAACTTGATCATGAACGTGTTGCACAATCTTTGGAGAGGATGAAATTAATGATTTGAAATTGCCCCACTCATGGTTTGAATTTATGGATGATCATACAAATTTTTTATGCCGGATTGAATTTTTCTTCTAGAAATCTTTTAGATTCGGCCTCGGGAGGTACTTTTATGGAAATTACTTTAGGAGAAGCTATCAAACTCCTAGATAATATTATGGTTAATTATTCTCAATGGCATACTGAAAGATCTTTCACTAGTAAAAAAGTGCATGCGATTGAAGAGATTAATGTTTTGAGTGGAAAGCAATAATAAATCTATGGATGTGAATTTTGTTGGTAGGAACAATTTTGGTAATAACGCGTATAGAGGTAATTTTAATCCTAGGCCGTTCCCTAGTAATTCCTCTAATAATTATGGTAATTTCTATAATAATTCTTATGGAAATTATAATAAGATGCCCTCTGAATTTGAGAATAGTGTTAAAGAATTTGTAAGTTCGCAAAAGAATTTCAATGCTTTGATTGAAGAAAAATTGCTTAAGATTGATGATTTGGCTAGGAACGTGGATATAATTTCTCTTGATGTTGATTCTTTAAAACTTAGATCTATTCCACCCAAGCATGATATCAATGAGTCTCTCAAAGCCATGAAATTTCCATTGATGAGTGCAAAGAAAGAACCGCTAAGATGCGTGCTAAAAAGGATTGGTTTATAAAAGCGTGTTCTTCTAGTTTTCGTGAGAATAATGATGAAGATCTTAAAGTGATTAATGTGACTCCTATTAAATCATTGTTTTCTAATATAAATCTTGATAAAGATGGGACTGGAGATGAGTCAACTTTAGTTAGAAGGCGTCCCAATGATTCGGAGTTTTTAGATCTTGATGCAAAAATTGATAAAAGTGGAATTTGAGAGGTCAAAACTTTAAATAGCGATGAACCCACTCTTTTGGATTTTAAGGAATTTAATTAGATACTTCTTTTTTAATAGATTGTATTTCCTTGTTGCAATCCATGTTGAATTCTCCTCATGCCTATAATCAAAACAAAGCTTTTACTAAACATATCGTTGATGCTATGATGCAATCTTTCGAAGAAAAGCTTGAATGGGAAGTTTCTATTCCTAGAAAAGTTTATGATGAGTGGGAACCTACTATTAAGATTAAGATTAAAAATTATGAATGCCATGCTTTGTGTGATTTGGGTGCTAGTGTTTCCACGATTCCAAAAAGTTTATGTGATGTGTTGGGTTTCCGTGAATTTGATGATTGTTCCTTAAATTTGCATCTTGCGGATTCCACTATTAAGAAACCTATGGGAAGAATTAATGATGTTCTTATTGTTGCAAATATGAATTATGTGCCCGTAGATTTCATTGTTCTTGATATAGATTGCAATCCTACATGTCCTATTATTCTTAGTAGACATTTCCTTAAAACGATTGGTGCAATTATTGATATGAAAGAAGGAAACATTAGATTTCAATTTCTTTTAAGGAAAGGCTTGGATCACTTCCCTAGAAAGAAAATTAAATTGCCTTATGAATCTATTATGAGAGCCACTTATGGATTGCATGCCAAAGATGATAATACTTAGATCTATTCGTGTTTTATGCCTAGCTAAGGGCGTTAAACAATAGTGTTTGTTGGAGGCAACCCAATTTTATTTTTATTTTTGCTTTTTAGATTCTGTTTTGCAATAAATATTTCATCTAGCCTCTGGTTAGATGTGGTTTTGTGTTTTAATTAGTGTTTGTGCCAAGTAAGACCTTTGGGATAGCTTATGGTAATAGTTGATTTGATCTTGCTGAAAAAATAAAAACTTATGCGCTCCGTCCTAGAATTTTTAAAAATCACATAAGCGTCTAAAAATTCTGAAATTTTACAAGAGTCAAACGAGCCATCACGCTGATCCACATATATTAAATTATCTCAATCGTCAATATAAGATATTAACGTTTGAGATTTAAAGATATAACGTTACATACAAATAGTATCACGTACTAATAGTTTAACATGCCACATAGGAATAGTCAAACACGTCTTTTGGTGCAACCCATATGTCTCTTCACAAAATAGGTCCACCCAAGACAACCATACATACGCTTACGTTGGAATTTGTTAAAAAAAAGGCTTACCATTGGTATTGCAAAGTACATCAGCCATTATGGAAACGTCCCATCCAGGAAAAAAAAAGTTGAGGAACTCACCATGCCCAGCAAGCGTCCGATCAGAATTCCTCTAAATTAAATATAATAAAGTACATCAGCCATTATGGAATGGTCCCGTTTTGAAGAGAGAAAAAACTAAGGAAGAGTCCCACCACGCCCAGCAAAAGTGTCCGATCAGAATTTCTCCAAGTTAAATATCCATCATCAGTCTATGTATTTTTATTACAATAACTTAAATGTGTTACGTTCCCGCACAAAGGAAGCGCGTCATGATAAGCACCGAGTGAGTGTCCGCGTGCGCATGGAAAACAGCAGAACAGACCATACAACAGAATGTTGTGTTTGCATTGGATGTGGCACAACAATTGCAAGGGGTGACATCAGCAAGGCAATAGAATAATTTTCTAATAACTCCGGCGAGACAATCGTGCATAGGATTTTTTTTTGTCTGTGTAAAAAACACTCCAGCAAGCCGATCCGTTACCCTTTTTCTGTATGTTTCAAATAATTTAGCAAGTCATCCATCCCTAAATAAATATTCGCAAGCCATCCATCTGAGTATTTTTTTACCGGGATACATTTGTGTCTTTGAAATGGGAAATAACAAACAATTTTAAGTAAGAAAGCTATGCGTTTGATTAATTTAGCTAGCTGACACATGATACTGATTCTAGACATTTTGAATTCCACCGTGAGGGTTATTCTTTCAGCAATTCTTCACAAATTCAAGTGGAAAAATATATGCCAACAATGTTCTTAGGTATATATTACAGTTATTGACGATGTAAAAATAAGCTATAGCCGGCAACATCGCAATGACGACTAAGCAATAAGCTATAACTCGAAGCATCACAATGACTGCCATCAACAAGATACACTGCAAGGTGTCTAATATATAGTAGGCATATTACCATAGAAGGATCGAGTAAGTTTTTATTTTGGTGCGACAAAGAAACATAAAGGATGGCATAGCATACAAAAAAAGGTGTTCGTCCACACATGATCGTGTGGGTCTTGATTACTGCGATGCATATTTACCATATTATGCAAGTGTATTGAACAAACTTGCAGCAATACAACACTTCGTTAGGAAGATACCAAATATGGAAGTATGTTACAAAAAAATGCAATTAAAAAAAAGGAAATTCACAATTTAGTTTTCTTATTAACTTGATTAGCGTACCATCAATTAGTATCTAAATTCACAATACATTGTACTCCCTCCAATCCAAAATAAGTGTCGCAGTTTTGAACTGGGGTTAATTAAAAAATGTGACACCTATTATGGATCGGAGGTAATTAACAATTTGGCATTCTTACGAACTCCATGTGACATCCAGTGTATCTAAATTCTTCATACTGGTATATGCCTGGAAAAACTTATAATGGATACATAATAAAGATATAAGTCATATATGAAATTCAAAAGAAAATAACAATGTGTTTTCATGTGAGCTTTGTATGGGAAACTTAATGACTAATAGAGAGATAGTAGTTCAACATTGTTGAGTGAGTATGCATCAAATGGATAAATTAAATTGGCAGGAGACAGATGAACTACTTACCTGACGAAAATGAATCAACACATATGAGAAGAGTACTTCCACTGTTAATGTTATTGTCGATCAGTAAATATAAGAAATATTAAAATTCTCAAGTCAAATTGGTGCCCCTCTCGGTTTACATATATTTGACTTTCAAGAAATCATGCAATCAAACATTTCAAATTTTAACAACTGATATACAAGAAACATTTTGGTCCAAATAGTATAATTGATTTGTCATACAATAATTTATTAATATAAAATTTACTAACAAGTACATGTAAAAACTAATGGTCAACAAATGCACACCGGAGACTACAAGTGTTAATGTATAGCATGTCATCTATTTAAAAATGGAGATATAATTCTTATTTTTGTCATATTTTTTAAAAGATTATCATCTATTATGAATGTGAAAAATAACACCCAAATTTCTGTATTGAACTATATACTATAATTACATATATAGGATATCTAGCCGCGCAAATGCGCGGGGCACACCGCTAGTTGATATAGAAATTGCCCAGGTCGTCCTAAGTTTTCAGGATTTTTGGAGTTACATAAGTATTCGAACTATTCGGATTTCTACAGACTGTTCTGTTTTTGACACATTCTGTTTTTCGCGTGTTGTTTGCTTATTTTGATGCATCTATGGCTAGTGTCGGGGGGTATGAACCATGGAAAAGTTGTAATACAGTAGATATTACACCAATATAAATAAAGAATGAGTTCACAACAGTACCAAAAGTGGTGATTTATTTTCTTATACTAACGGAGCTTATGAGATTTTTCTGTTGAGTTTTGTGTTGTGAAGTTTTCAAGTTTTTGGTAAGGATTTGATGGACTATGGAATAAGGAGTGACAAGAGCCTAATCTTGGGGATGCCCAAGGCACCCCATGATAATATTCAAGGATACGAAGAGCCTAAGCTTGGGGATGCCCCGAAAGGCATCCCCTCTTTCGTCTTCGTCTATCAGTAACTTTACTTGAGGCTATATTTTTATTCACCACATGATATGTGTTTTGCTTGGAGCGTCTTGTATGATTTGAGTCTTTGATTTTTAGTTTGCGACAATCATCCTTGTTGTACACACCTTTTGAGAGAGACATGCATGAATCGTGATTTACTAGAATGCTCTATATGCTTCACTTATATCTTTTGAGCTGGGCAATTTTGCTCTAGTGCTTCACTTATATCTTTTAGAGTGCGGCGGTCGTTTTATTTTATAGAAATTAATGAACTCTCGTACTTCACTTATATTATTTTGAGGGTCTTTAAAACAGCATGGTAATTTGCTTTGGTTATAAAATTAGTCCTAATATGATAGGCATCCAAGAGGGATATAATAAAAACTTTCATATAAAGTGCATTGAATACTATGAGAAGTTTGATTCCTTATGATTGTTTTGAGATATGAAGATGGTGATATTAGAGTCATGCTAGTAAGTAGTTGTGAATCTGAGGAAAACTTGTGTTAAAGTTTGTGATTCCCGTAGCATGCACGTATGGTGAACCGTTATGTGATGAAGTCGGAGCATGATTTATTTATTGATTGTCTTCCTTATGAGTGGCGGTCGGGGAAGAGCGATGGTCTTTTACTACCAATCCATCCCCCTAGGATTTGATAACTAATAGATTTTTGCAATAAGTATGTGAGTTCTTTATGACTAATGTTGAGTCCATGGATTATATGCACTCTCACCTTTCCGCCATTGCTAGCCTCTCTAGTACCGCGCAACTTTCGCCGGTACCATAAACCCACCATATACCTTCCTCAAAACAGCCACCATACCTACCTATTATGGCATTTCCATAGCCATTCCGAGATATATTGCCATGCAACTTTCCACCGTTCCATTTATATGACACGCTCCATTATTGTCATATTGCTTTGGATGATCATGTAGTGGACATCGTATTTGTGGCAAAGCCACCATTCATAATTTTTGATACATGTCACCCTTGATTCATTGCACATCCTGGTACACCACCGGAGGCATTCATATAGAGTCATATTTTGTTCTAGTATCGAGTTCTAATTCTTGAGTTGTAAGTAAATAAAAGTGTGATGATCATCATTATTAGAGCATTGTCCCATGTGAGGAAATGATGATGGAGACTATGATTCCCCCACAAGTCGGGATGAGACTCCGGACGAAAAAAAGAGGCCAAAAAATGAGAGAAGGCCCAAATAAAAAAAATGAGAGAAAAGAGAGAAGGGGCAATGCTACTATCCTTTTACCACACTTGTGCTTCAAAGTAGCACCATGATCTTCATGATAGGGAGTCTCCTATGATATCATTTTCACATACTAGTGGGAATTTTCATTATAGAACTTGGCTTGTACATTTCAATGATGGGCTTCCTCAAATTGCCCTAGGTCTTCGTGAGCAAGCGAGCTGGATGCACACCCACTTAGTTTTCGTTTTGAGCTTTCATAAACTTATAGCTCTAGTGCATCTGTTGCATGGCATCCCTACTCACTCACATTGATATCTACTAATGGGCATCTCCATAGCCCGTTGATACGCCTAGTTGATGTGAGACTATCTCCTTTTTGTCTTCTCCACAACCACCTTCTATTCCACCTATAGTGCTATGTCCATGGCTCACGCTCATGTATTGCGTGAAAGTTGAAAAAGTTTGAGAACATCAAAAGTATGAAACAATTGTTTGGCATGTCATCGGGGTTGTGCATGATTTAAATTTTTTTTTGATGAAGATGAAGCATAGCCAGACTACATGATTTTGTAGGGATAAGATTTTTTTGGCCATGTTATTTTGAGAAGAGATAATTATTTTGTTAGTATGCTTGAAGTATTGTTGTTTTTATATCAATATTAAACTTTTGTTTTTAATCATACGGATCTGAACATTCATGCCACAATAAAGAGAATTACATGGATAAATATGTTAGGTAGTGTTGGAGATATGACTATTGGGTATGACCCGCCCAGGAGGGGCCGGGTTATCCCAATGGCGGATCATCAAAACAAAGCCCGTGAAGATGTTGAAGATGGCGGTTCATGAAGCAGACTTATTTAAGGGCCCAAAGCCCAAAGGCGGCTTAAGGCCCATAGGTGTAAACTGACATATATGTATGACTTGTATTGTAAGGCAAGTGTAATTAGTCACCGGGCCGGACACGTTGTTTATGAGCTGGCCGGGACTCTTTAAGCCACTGGGCGTCAAAGTGTGTATATAAAGGGACGACCTGGCGGCGGCTTAGGGCAAGAGACAACAGATCGAAAGCTAGGTCAAGTGTATTCGCTCCCTGGTAATCGAGAGATAAGCAATACCACCTCAAACTGGATTAGGCTTTTACCTTCACCGCAAGGGGCCGAACTAGTATAAACTCCTTGTGTCCTTTGTAACGTTTAACCCCTTTAAGCTAACCCTGTTGCGATGGCTCCACGACAAAGTCCTATTGCTAGGACATCTGACGTGACAATTCCACGACAGTTGGCGCCCACCCTGGCGCCAGCGCACGGTGATTTCGAGTTTTTACAGGGCAACTTTAAAGGGATCAAAGGATACGCTGTGGGCTGGATGACCAAGAGTCATCGCGGCAAGCTTTACATCGACGACGCAGGCTGGGGCCCCGAGGACGGCTCAATCGAGTACCGGTACCGGGTCCCCTTCGGCGGAATTCACGTCTTCATCGGCAAGATCGGTGAACCGGGCCCTGAACCGGACATCTGCACCGACATCTTTGATACGGCTCAGCGTGCACGACCCGCCCGGGATCAACCCACCGTGAAACACGCCTTCGTTGGATTCATCCATGGGGCAGAATTTGTGGAAGGATCCATGTCTGGCGGTGAGATGACCATCTATTCTGATGGTGAATCGTCCACGGGCGAGACTACTTCATTGTATCAACTGCAAGACGGTAGGCTTGGGGGCTGTTCCGATGGCGATAGTACTCTGGACCCATATGAGCCGCTGAACCGGGTCGCGATTTTCATGGCCGGTACATAGCCAGGGCAGAATTCTATGACTGTAGCAACAATGATTTCCGGGTCAGCAACGGCGACGGCGGCCGGGGCAGGAGGCCCTGTGCGCCCGTCGGCTCAGGTCTTGTCTGACTTATTGGACACTTTGACAACATTGTTAACATCAGAGGTTAATCCGGCAAATCAAGATCAGCATAACACGGAAGTTGCAAAACTGCGAGATGAGATAGCTCAAGCCAATGAAGATTTGGCGGCTGAGGACGCGAGGATGACTGCGGAGCGAGCTGCTCTGGATGCTCAGGCACAACGGATCCAGGCTGATTCCTTCCGGCTCACGTTGGATCAGAACGCTTCAAACAAAGTCATGAGGAGAAGGCACCGGAGTCGTCTGCCTCCGGTTTATGAGGCGAGGAACCTCTTCAACACACCTGGTGCAGGGACCAGTGACCCGCCAGAGGTAAACCGGGTGGTAGCCACGCCTAGGACTGGAACGCCGGCTCAGCCACGCACAACGGTTCCGTCTCGTCTCAATAATATCCCACCACAATATGTGCCGACGCCACCGGGTCATTATTCTAACCCTTTGGATAATATGACCGCTGCGGCGACACGATTGGAGGCTCTCCTAGTTGAAGGCGAGTCTCCAGCTGCGATTGAAACGCGGAGGGCTAGAGAACTTCTGCATACATCATTTGTACAGCAGGAGGCTTATTCTTACAGTCATGAGAGGATTCACTCAACTCCTCGCCCGAGCCGGAGTTATAGCAGGCACATTGACTCACCAGCGGTTTCGAGTACTGAGCAGCGCTGTAACCAGCCTCGTGGACATAACCTGGCGCGTGATGGTGCTCAGGATTTGGTGGATCAGGGCAGAGCACGTTGGGAGGTGGAACTGGCGGCTCAGCAAGCGGCTCATCAGCATTTTCCGGTTTATCCGACCACTTCGGTGGAGACAGGCGCGACCTCCAGAACCTTGGGTGTGCCGTGTTTAGTGTCGGCTCTGCGGAATGAGCGTTTACCCAAGGATTTCAAGGTTCCTCGTAAGATACCTAACTACACAGCTGACTTGCCCCCTGAAGCGTGGGTTGAGAGTTATGAGATGGCCATGGAGCTGCTGGATGTTAGTGATGCTACGTGTGCCAAATATTTCACTATGATGTTAGTGGGACGGCCCGTACTTGGTTGAAAGGGCTGCCTGCCAACTCCATTGGATCATGGGCCGAGTTAAAAGCCCGGTTCATCTAGAATTTTAAAGATACATGCGAGCAGCCTATGTCAATTGTGGATTTGGACGCCTGTGTCCAAGAAGAGGGCGAGTCAACAACCCATTGGGTGCGCCGGGTCTCAGCTATCCTACACTCGCTGGATCGCATCAATGCCGGCTCAGCAGTCTTAATGTTAGAGAAGAATTGCCATTTTATGCACCTTAAGCAGAAGCTAGGGCGGCTCAAGCGCCACTGCAGCGACATGGGGGAGCTGATGGCGGCTCTGGTTAAGTATGCTGACTCTGATAGTACCAAGGACCCCGAGTCTGATAAAAAGCCGGGAAAGGGAAAGAAGAGTAGCGGCACCACAGGGCAGTAGCATAACCCGACGAGTCCGGGAGGCAACGGTAAGCGCAAAGCTGATAATAATTTGGATTTTGTGGCTAACACCAACACGCAGAATAATGGACATCGTCGTAAGGGAAAGCCGCCTCCTTGGGTTGGGGGCCAGGTTTTGATCTCGAGCGGCAGCTGAATCAACCCTACCCGAGGCATGGTACATGGGAAAGGCCGTCCACTCATCTCTGGAAAGATTGCTTCATTATGAAGGATTAAAAAAATTCCAATCTTTTTCAAGACAACCATGGGCCGGGGGGCAGCTCAGGTTCTGGCTCTCACGGTCCGGGTTACGGTGGTGGCGGTTCTAATTCCGGTTTCAAGGCCAAGGTAATCAGGGTGGTTACAGCCAACAGAACAATTAGGGGAATCAGCAGCAGCAATCTGGTTATCAAAGTAACCTGAAGCAGTTGAATAGTGGGCAGTACCACGTTTTCACCACAAGTTTATGCAAGCAGGATCAGAAGCTCCATAAAAGGGCAGTAAACGCCGTTGAGCCGGCGGTTCCCCGTTACTTGCGATGGTCTGAGTAGCCCATTGTGTGGAGTCGTGAGGATCACCCGCCCCGGGTTGATAATCCGGGTCACTTGGCGCTGGTGGTGGCACCTCAGGTTGGAGGATACAAATTCACCAAGGTGCTCATGGATGGAGGCAGCAGCATCAACATCCTTTATTATGAAACTTTCCGTCGCATGGGATTGACTGACAAAAATCTTAAACCATCGAATACTGTTTTCCATGGGGTGGTGCCTGGTAAGTCGGCGTATCCTATAGGCAAGATCGCTTTGGAAGTGGACTTTGGAGATGAACATGACTCCAGGGCCGAGACGCTAACCTTTGAGGTAGTCAAGATTCAGAGCCCATATCATGTTCTGTTTGGACGGCCGGCTTATGCCAAGTTCATGGCACAACCTTGTTATGTTTATTTGCAGCTCAAAATGCTGGGTCACAAGGGGACCATCATAGTGCATGGAAGCCGGAAGGTAGCTTTGGAGTGTGAGGAAGGTGACGCTGCTTATGCTGAGTCTGTCTGTGCAATAGAGGAGTTGAAGTTCTACAAAGACAATGTTGACCCGACAGATATGATGTCTTTGAAAAAGCCAACTACGGAGCATGATCCGGCATTGAAGTTTAAATCGGCAAATGACACTAAGCTAGTTGACTTTGTTCCTGGCGATTCATCCAAGCAGTTCAGCATCAGTGCTAATATGGATCTGAAATAGGAAAGCGCGCTCATCGAGTTCATCCATGAGAACTGGGACATCTTTGCATGGAAACCTTCTGATATTCCAGGTGTACCGAGGGAACTCGCTGAGCACACTCTTAATATTGTTCCGAAGTTTAAGCCGGTCAAGCAATTCCTTCGTCATTTCAATGAAGAGAGGTGTAAGGCCATTGGTGAGGAAGTGGCCCGGCTCTTGGAGGCTGGGTTCATTGTTGAAGTTTTCCATCCTGAGTGGTTGGCTAACCCGGTGCTGGTGCTTAAGAAGAACGTCAATTGGCGTATGTGTGTGGACTACACAGACTTAAACAAGGCTTGTCCGGCTGATCCTTTTGCTTTCCCTCGTATTGATCAAATCATTGATGCTACGGCGGGTTGTGAGCATTTGAGCTTTTTGGATGCTTATTCTGGTTATCATCAGATCAAGATGGCAGTTAAGGACCAGGAGAAGACAACTTTCATCGCTCCTTTTGGAGCCTTCTACTATGTGTCTATGCCTTTTGGGCTCAAGAGTGCCCCGGCGACTTACCAGCGCTGTGTGCAGAATTTTCTCCATGATCAGATTGGGCGCAATGTTCATGCTTATGTGGATGATATCGTGGTGAAGTCTAGAGAGAAGGAAACCCTCATTGATGATTTGAAGGAGACCTTTGATAATCTCCGGGTTTATAAGATGATGCTTAACCCGGCCAAGTGTGTTTTTGGTGTCCCAGCTGGTAAGCTTTTGGGTTTTCTGGTTTCTGAACGGGGTATCGAGGCTAACCCAGAAAAGATAAAGGCTATCACCTCTCTGGCTAAGCCGACATGTATAAATGATGTTCAACATTTGGCAGGACGTATTGCGGCCTTAAGCCGGTTCATAAGCCGGTTAGGTGGGAAGGCTATCCCTTTGTACCAGATGATGAAGAAGACAGATCACTTCTGTTTGGAGTGATCCTGGTGATCAGGCCTTTGAGGCCTTGAAGAAACAATTGGCTGAGCCGCCGGTTCTTGCTGCTCCCATTGATAAGGAGCCTTTGTTGTTATATGTGGCTGCCAATAGCTGAGCTGTTAGTGTAGCTATTGTGGTGGAAAGGAAGGAAGCAGGCAAAGAGTATCCGGTTCAACGGTCGGCTTACTACATCAGTGAGGTGCTTATTGAGTCCAAACAGAGGTATCCACATTGGCAGAAGCTTGTATATGGGGTTTTCATGGCTAGCCGGAAGCTTAAGCATTATTTTCTGGGTCATCCTATCACTGTGGTTAGTTCTGCCTCATTAGGGGATATCATTCAAAACAGAGAAGCTACAGGTCGGGTAGCCAAATGGGCCATTAAGCTTGGACCTCATGGTTTAAAGTATGTGCCTCATACAGCCATCAAGTCTCAAGCACTTGTGGATTTTGTCAATGATTGGACAGAGTTGTAGATGCGTGAGGAAAAGCCGGATAGCACATATTGGACTATTCACTTTGATGAGTCCAGGCAGTTGGAAGGCTCGGGGGCTGGAGTCGTCTTGACTTCCCCGCGAGGTGATAAATTTTCTTATGTTCTCCGGTTAATGTCCCCTTGTACTAACAATGCAGCTGAGTATGAAGCCTTGCTCCATGGTCTTCGGATGGCTAAGGATATGAACTTAAGCCGGGTGAGGTGTTTTGGCGACTCAGATTTAGTGGCTCAGCAAGTTTCTGGTACTTGGAATTCTAAGGATCCACTCATGGAAGCTTATCGTCGAGAGGTTGATGCTATCGCGAGTCACTTCAAAGGTTATCAAGTTGAACATGTGGATCGCAGGAAAAATGAGGTGGCTGATGCTTTAAGCCGGTTAGGGTCTCAGCGTAAGCCGGTGCCACCTAACACTTTCCTGGATATTCTGCATAAACCTTCTGTCGAATTGCCTACAGAGGAGGATCTTGCTATTCCTGACCCGGAAGCACAACTGGTGGCGGCTCTTCATGCTATTCCTGATCGGACAGTTCCATATTTGGCTTATATGACCCGGGGTGAGTTACCTGAGGATGAAACTTTGGCCAGGTAGATAACCCGGCGGTCTAAGTCAATGACTATTGTTCATGGAGAGTTGCATCATCACAGTGTCACAGGGGCGTTTCAACGTTGTGTTTCTCCTGAAGAAGGCTGTGAGATTCTACGAGAGATTGATGAAGGAGATTATGGTCATCATGCCGGTTCTAAATCTCTCGTAGCCAAGGCTTTCCGTCATGGGTTTTATTGGCTGACGGCTCACGCTGATGCTGAGGATCTAGTCAGTAAATCTGATGGTTGTCAAAAAATTTCACGACGAGCTCATGTCCCGGCTCAAGAATTGAGGATGATTCTGATTGCTTGGCCGTTTGCAGTCTGGGGGCTTGATATGGTTGGGCCTTTCAAAAGGTCGAAAGATAAAAAGACCCACCTCCTGGTGGCAGTTGACAAGTTCACAAAGTGGGTTGAAGCAGAGCCGGTTAGTAAGTGTGACGCGGCCACGGCGGTTCAATTAATCAAAAAGGTGATTTTCCGTTTTGGTTTCCCCCCCAGCATTATAACTGATAATGGCACTAATCTGTCCAAAGGTGCTATGAAAGAATTTTGTCAACGAGAGCATATTCGACTTGATGTATCCTCAGTGGCTCAACCCCAGTCCAATGGCCAAGCTGAACGAGCCAATCAAGAGATCCTAAGAGGCATCAAGCCCCGGCTTATGGTTCCTTTGCAGAGGACCCCGGGTTGTTGGGTGGAGGAGTTACCCTCAGTGTTATGGAGTATCAATACTACCCCCAACAGATCTACGGGTTGCACACCTTTCTTCATGGTTTACGGAGCAGAGGCGGTTCTCCCTAGTGACATCCGTCACGACTCGCCCCGCGTGGCGGCTTATGTTGAATCTGATAATGAAAAAGCACGTCAGGATGCACTTGACCTGTTAGACGAGGAGCATGACCTTGCGGCGGCTCGTTCGGCGATTTACCAACAAGATCCGTGCCGTTATCACAGCCGTCGGGTTAAAACTAGAACCTTTCAAGAAGGTGACTTGGTGCTCCGGCTTATCCAGGATCAATCTGATATGCACAAGCTATCCCCACCTTGGGAAGGGCCCTTTGTGGTCAGCAAAAATCTGAACAATGGGTCATACTACCTTATCGATGTTCGAGACCGCAAGGACTCACGCATGTCGGAGGAGGAGACCCGCCGGCCGTGGAATATTGCTCATCTTGGGCCTTACTATACCCGAGCCACTGGCTCTCCTGATGTACATATTTTGACAATGTATATATTATAATCAATATAATAAAGCCGGCATCCCTGATAATTCAGGGCCTCTGTCGTTTCATTTCTCAGAAACTGAGTCTTTATTGTTACTTTATATAATCACTTAAAGGCTTGATGCCAAGTTACAGGGACCAAAGAGAGTTTGTTGAGCAGCACAACTCAAACATAGGTACCCGGCGAGCACAGCTCAGAAATATATCACTTGGGGGCTTCCTGCTCATCGAGCATAGCTATGACTACACTTGTTGATCCGGCTTATACGCCTGGAATATAATGTTACTTGGGGGCTCTTTGTTCAACGAACAAGAGTTTTTATGACCCTTGTAATAGGCTTAAAAGCCAGGTGTATTCACCTAAAAACCCGGGTTATCCTGCCTTTTTAAGTCTGCCACTCTGCCTAGGTAATCCTGGAACGACCCACCGTACTTTTGACAAGTCAATCTTATACAGACCCTTAACTTGTCAAAGTTAAAACGTCGATTGGTTATGTAAGGTCTGCCTTATAAGGTTTGTATGAAGGTTTAACTCAGTGGCTGTGCGGCCCTTGAAATCACTTGATTTTTAGGTCTGGCCGCCTATGAAAGCCTTGATTTTGTTATTTTATTTGAACAATTTGGTGGTTCATCTTTATACCATATTGACATATGGTTTCAAATACTTCAGGCCACGTAGCCTCAATCTCTATGGCTCATATTTGAGTATATCCATGGTTTCTGATAACCCGGCCTGGCTTTGGACTATAAGTCGCCAGTATATGATGATATTAAATACTTGGAAGCGTTGTGCTCTGAGTTTCGGGATATTACCCCTTGCTGCATACAGCGTGGTAAAGCCAGCAGTATATGATAAACAGGGCATTATGTGCTCAGTCTGTTGGGTTGTCACCCTTACTGCGCCGGTATGGTAAGCCGGCAGTATGATCCAATATCACAGGTATGATATTTTTGTTATCTATGGTTATAGTTAAACCAACCCTGTTTATGGACTTTTATAGTCACCAACGGGTTTATGTTGGACGTTATGACCCGCCTGGCGGTAAACCGCCAGAGCAATTTTGTGATATGTCTTTTATGCAGAACAAAGAAATACAATCCGCCCTACATAATGATATCATATGCATAAGTGGTATATCGTCAACTGGCGGATCAACAGTGTTATGTAACACAAAACGTGCACGATGGCACGGCATATCAGAGTTCAACTAAAACTATTACATGGCTCAGCGAGCCCAAATGTTTAAGTGTTTTTCAGAAGATCGAATATATGAACCGCCCAGCGGAACAATCTTCTTGGCCTTGACGGACTGAAGCTTCTGGATCATCCTTTGCCAGTTCTTCGTCCTCCTCAGCCGTCTGGAAGTTTGGTGATGACCAATCAATGCCACACAAGGCTTGGAATTCAGCTTCATCATCTATAAGGTCGGACGGATCAACTTCAGGGGCAAAAGTATGCTTACGGATTGGGGGGATCAGATCCATCACTTTATAAGCTGGCGTAGGCATCTTCTGGTTCTCCATATCATAAGCCGACTGATATCTTGGAAGATCTGTTTCATCAGCAATCAGACTGGCCAGGGGACATATTTCCTTCACGCAGGCAGAGAAGTCTTTTTTATCAATGGGATTGTCGTCTTCTTTCAAGCTTGGATACCCAGTAGCTAGCTCGGCTGGGTCTAGCTCTGCTTGTAATGCCTTAGCCCGGCTTAAAGTCGTAACGGCACCTGTTCTTCCAGATGACCGCTTCATCTCTACAATCCTAGCAGGTAGAACAGAAAGTTTTTTCAAGACATCACTCAAAAGAGTGGGTGCTTGATTAGTTGGAGAAATCGTGGCCAGCGCGCGCTGAGTTCCAGTATATAGCTATTCAACAAGTGTATATACGGCCTTGAGCTTCACAAGCATTTCTTGACCAAGATTGCTACTCCTGGGACCTGTGTAATAATTATGGATTGGTCAGAGACGGTTTGTAACATGAAGGATAAGATTCAATTTTGATGCTAACAAAGCTACTCACCAAAGATAGCAGAAACCATCTGGGATATATGGTCTTTGAAACCGGTAAGCTCAGTGGTCACCTCTTGAAGAGCAGATTCCGCTTTTTTAGCCCGCTGTGTTAGAGTAGTTTTCTCTTCAGCCTAGGCGGTTCTTTCAGCATCAAATCTGGTCTTCAGTTTTTCTGTTTCAGCCAAACTAAATTTGAATTTTGAGTCGGCTTTCCGGGCCTCAGATTCTTGATGCTCCAGCCGGGTTTTTGCATCAGCCAATTGTCATTGAAGCTGAGCAGTGGTGTCCTGTACAAGCACAGATTTGCAACCATATTCATATTCCGGTTACATGAGAATAAGTCCCAAGCCTTTTGCAAGCAACAACACTTGGCACTTGGGGGCTAATGCCTACCGAAAAATTCTTCATACAACGGCTTATATGAATAAGTCCCAAGCACTTTCCAAGAAAGAGTACTTGGCACTTGGGGGCTAATGCATATCGCTTGCGTTTTATTACTACCTTATGATGACCGGTTGTGCCGCAAACAACCATAGCCAGTTCATGGGGCTACATAAGTAAGCTTTCATTTACAAAACAATGGTGAACAATACCGATTCATTCATGCTGTTTAAGCCGGCCCTTGGGGGTTACAGATGCAATGTTAATTGTTAAAGACCCGGGTTAACTTTGACGGAGAAAGCCGGCCTTGGAAGGATTGTCGGAGTAAATGACCACGGGTAGCCTAACCGACTCCCCCTGGTTCTTAAAAAATTATCGGGCCGATCGAGCCTTCGAGCACCCAAAGCACAGGGCCGCCTTCCCCTGGCCGGCTATCTCACATGCCGACTACTGGAAGGCGGCCCGGCCCTAAAAACCCTCCCGAAGAGAGCCACAAGATGGCCGACTCCAAGAAGCCGGCCACAAGAGGACCGACTCCCAGAAGCCGGCTACAAAAAGACCGGCTCCCGACAAGCGGCCAAGATCGCACCCTCAATGGCTGCACCCACATAACGGTGACGAGACGGGGCGTGGCTACAGTACGGCCTGCCACCCCCGAATCCCGGAGCACGCGTGGCCACAGTGCGCCGTACGGGTTGGCCATTCCCCGTCCGGCGCGGCACTGTTGCCATGTTGACCATGACGCCACCCACGACAGGCTGTCAGTATGGCCCGTGGGCGGCAGGCCCCTTCAGCCACAGAGATGCTCAAAGACGGCCCAGCCTCCCCCAGTCGGCCTGGGGCGTAGCCAGCTCCCAATAGCCGGCTACCTCCCTCCCTCGAAGTATGTGCATCATTAAGGAGACAAGATGAGGTAAGGATACAATGAGAGCCCGCCAGGCGGCGGCACTGTAGCCATGCTTACCTCGACAAAGCCCTCGTCATCAGGGGCGAGGCTACAGTAACCAGCCACCGACAAGACCCCCAGGCAGTGGGGCCGGCCTGTCGGCCAAGAGGCTGGCAGCCGGCGGGACCCACCAGTCGGCAGGCCCCAGCGATCGACGGAGAAGCCGGCGAATACAGACACTGACGGCTAGGACCCGCGTCCAGCCGGATTACCATTGTACCCCTGGGGGGTAGGCCTATATAAACCCCCCGGGGCACCCATGCAAAGGGTTGATCTCATAGAGTTTTAGACACCACATAGAGAGAAGAGGAGAGCTAGCCTTGGCCTTCTTCTTCCTCTAGCCAAACAGCTCAAGGAGCCACTTGTAGCCACTTGTGTTGATCTAGTGATCATGCGGAGACCCCGCAGAGGAGGACTAGGGGTGTTATCTCCACGGAGAGCCCCGAACCTGGGTAAGATTCACCGGCGTGCATGTCTTCGCCTTATCCCGTTTCCAGGCACCGGCGATGTCTTACTGGATCTCACAATGATAAGCCACCCGTTGGCATATGTCGCACCTACCACCCGACATTTGGCGCCCACCATGGGGCCAGGTGCACCGTCGTCCGGAGACCTATTCTGGATGGGAACTCTTTTCCTCCCCACCGTGGGGCCAGGTGCACCATCGTCCGGAGACCTCGTCGCGGAGGGCCAGAAGATAGCATCCATGAGACGCCTCACTGAGGCTCATCAGCGCGAAGTCGACCGCGCCGCCTTCGGTACGCCGCCTCCTGGCGGGCCGAGCCGAGCCAGCATCGTCAAGAAGCGCGACGCGGCCATTGCCAACATGCTGGGAGCAGGCCGCCCAGTCTACGCCACGCCACTCGAGAACCTGCGTGCCGCTCAGGCGGCCGTAGACGAGCTGAACGGGCTAGGGGCCGACGAGCTCCCCTACATGACTAGACGCATCCAGCAGCTGATCGACACAGCCGCAGAGCGGCATAAAGCCAGCACCCGCGCTGAAAGTCCTCTCCCACGCCGAGAGCATGGCGCGACATCCCGGACGCCGACTGCAGACGGCGCCCGCGCGAGAAAAGACAAGGAGCCGGCTGCTAGCCGCAGTCGGACTCGGCTCACCATCGAGCGCGACGCAGAAGGCCGCCCCCGAGCTGTGGAACGACGAGGCGATCCGCCTCCTCCCCCGCCTCGTGGGGAGAGATATCCCACCCCGCCGCCTATTACGCATCCGACTCTCAGCGGCCGACTAGGCCACCGCGAGGGAGTCGGCGAGAATGACGCCCGCCACCGGATCGACCGCCTAGCGCGATCCCTGGCGCTAGAAGAAGAAGATGATGTCGGCCCACCTTGCTTTGGCCCCCGCATCCGCGACGAGCCCTTCCCCAAAGGGTTCTCGCTCCCAAGAGACACGCCAAAATACAACGGCTCTGTGAAGCCGGAAGACTGGTTGATCGATTACTCCACAGGCGCGTTGCCGTGAAGTACGTCCCGCTCATGCTTCAAGGCACGACACGCACTTGGTTGAACAACCTCAAGCCCTACAACATCAACAGTTGGCTAGACTTCACGGAAGTCTTCATCCGCAACTTCACCAGCACGTACAAGCGGCCTCCCAAGCCCCGCCAGCTCTCCTTGTGCGTCCAAGGGCCCAGCGAATCAACTCACGACTACCTCACGCGTTGGGCCGAGCTCCGCAACTCCTGCGAAGGGGTGCATGAGGTTCAAGCCATAGAGTACTTCACCGCCGGGTGTCGAGAGGGCACCCTCCTCAAGCACCGGCTCCTCTGCGATGAGCCGACTACCCTCGACGAGCTGCTGATCATAGCAGACAAGTACGGCACGGCCGACTCTTCAATGAAGACCGAGCTTCGAGTGGATGCCTCTGGAAAGGTGCTCGCTTCGGCTCCCAAGATGCCGGCTGGTGACTCCAATCGACGCCCTTACCAGAACGACAACAAGCGCAAGGCTCCTATGCCGCCTTCCACCAGTCGGCAAGTAGCCACAGTCGAAGACGAACAACCTGAAGAGCGGCCCGTGCCCAAGAAGCAGAAGGGCGGCAGGCCGGCTTGGCAGCCGGCTTTCTCCTACGAGCAAACACTTGATGCCCCCTGCAAGTTCCACAGTGGCGCGAAGCTGTCCAACCACACGACTCGGAAGTGTCATTGGCTCACGCGGATCTCCAAAGGCGAAGGGCTGGTGCCGCCTCCACCTGCTGGCCCGCCACCTCCAGCCCCTCAGCAGCCGGCTGTTCGACCAGCAGTCGGAGCCATTCAAGATGAGTTCCCAGACGAGCACGCCGCCTACGTCGTCTTTACAAGCCAAACTGAAGATAGGCGCAGTCGGCGCCGACAGCACCAAGAAGTCAACGCGGTGGCCTCTAGCAACCCAGAGTTTATGCATTGGTCTGAGAAGCCTATCAGCTGGAGCCGGGCCGATCACCCAGAGGTGATGCTGTCTCCCGGCTCCTATGCATTGGTGTTAGACGCCACCCTCACGACAGAAAGGCGAGTTACCCGTTTCTCCCGTGTACTGATTGACGGTGGGAGCAGCATCAACATACTGTACCGCGACACCATGGAGAAGCTGAACATCAAGACGAAGCAACTCATGCCAAGCCGGACTATGTTCCATGGCATCGTACCCGGCCTGTCCTGCTCACCAATCGGCAAGATCAAGATGGATGTTCTCTTCAGAGACAAGGATCACTTCCGCCGAGAAGCAATCTGGTTTGAAGTGGTGGATCTAGAGAGCCCTTACCACGCGTTGCTTGGCCGACCTGCCCTGGCCAAGTTCATGGCTGTGCCCCACTACGCATACCTCAAGATGAAGATGCCAAGTTCGAAGGGGATCATCACCATAGCCGGAGACTACAAGAAATCCTCCGAGTGTGCTGCAGCCAGCAGCCGGCTGGCCGAGTCCCTCGTGATCGCTGAGGAAAAAAAGATGCTGGACCGAGTCGTGGCCATGGCCGGCAAGCAGCCGGCCCTGTCCCCTGACCCCAAGGAATATGATGCTCAAGGCTCCTTCCAGCCGGCCAAGGAAACAAAGAAGATACCTCTGGACCCAGAGAGCCCGGAGAGGTTTGCCGTCATTGGAGCAAACCTGGACAGCAAATAGGAAGGTGAGCTCGTCGATTCCATGAGAATCGGGACATCTTTGCATGGTCCCCAAAGGACAAGCCGGGTGTTCCGAAGGATTTCGCCGAGCACAAGTTACACGTCCGAGCAGACGCAAAACCAGTCAAACAACCCCTCCGCCGACTGTCGGAGGAAAAGAGAAGGATTGTAGGAGAAGAGATAGTCCGGCTTCTGGCAGCCAGCTTCATTATGGAGGTGTTTGGTGTTGGTGTTGAAGAAAAACAATAAATGGCGCATGTGTATAGATTACACCAGCCTCAACAAAGTCTGCCCCAAAGATTCGTTTGCCTTACCTCGAATCGATCAAGTGATAGACTCCATAGCCGGATGCGAGCTGTTGAGTTTCTTGGATGCTTACTCAGGCTACCATCAGATCAAGTTGGATCCAGCCGACCGCCTGAAGACTGCCTTCATCACACCATTCAGAGCTTTCTGCTACCTGACTATGACATTCGGCTTGAGAAATGCTGGTGCCACTTTTCAGCGTTGCATGCAGAAATGCCTCCTCAAGCAACTCGGCAGAAATGCGCACGTTTATGTAGACGATATTGTGGTGAAGACGGAGAAGCGCGACACCCTGCTGGAAGACCTCAGAGAAACATTTGCCAATTTGCGCCGGTTTCAGATCAAGCTCAACCCTGAGAAATGCGTGTTCGGAGTACCAGCCGGCCAGCTTCTAGGCTTCTTGGTCTCCGAACGCGGCATCGAGTGCAACCCAGTGAAGATCAAGGCCATAGAGAGAATGGAGATCCCTACCAAGCCGCGAGACGTCCAAAAGTTTACCGGGTGCTTGGCCTCCCTGAACCGCTTCATCAGCCAGCTAGGAGAGAAGGCTCTCCCCCTGTACCGACTCATGAAAAAGTCCACCCATTTCGAGTGGAACGACTAAGCAGACCAAGCTTTTCACGAGTTGAAGAAGATGCTGACCACGCTGCCTGTCTTGGCGGCGCCGACTGAGAAAGAGCCCATGCTCCTTTACATTGCCGCAACTAGTCGAGTGGTCAGCACAGTTATTGTGGTCCAACGCCCAGAAGAAGGCCGGGCTCAGTTAGTCCAGAGGCGGGTGTATTATTTGAGCGAATTACTGTCCACCTCGAAGCAAAACTACCCGCACTACCAGAAGATGTGCTATGGAGTATACTTCGCCACCAAGAAGCTGAAGCCCTACTTTCAAGAGCATCCCATCACGGTCGTATGTACTGCCCCGCTCGCCGAGATCATAGGCAGCCGGGATGCATCCGGCCGGGTGGCTAAGTGGGCCATTGCGCTGGCTCCTTACACGATCTTCTACCAGCCTCGCACCGCCATCAAGTCCCAAGCATTGGCCGACTTCCTTGTCGATTGGGCCGAGACGCAGTACCTACCGCCGGCTCCCGACTCCACTCATTGGCGGATGCACTTCGATGGATCCAAGATGCGCACCGGCTTGGGAGCCGGCATCGTCCTCACCTCTCCCAAGGGCGACAAACTCAGATACACATTGCAAATTCATTTTGCCGCCTCCAACAATGTGGCCGAGTACGAGGCACTCATACACGGGCTCCGGCTAGCCAAAGAGCTCGGCATCCGCCGGATCCTGTGCTATGGCGACTCGGATTTGGTAGTCCAACAATCATCCGGCGACTGGGACGCCAAGGACGCAAACATGGTGAGCTACCGATTCCTCGTTCAGCAAATCAGTGGATACTTTGAAGGATGCGAGTTCCTCCACGTGCCACGGGCCGACAACGAGCAAGCAGATGCCCTTGCACGAATCGGCTCCACCCGACAAGCTATACCAACCGGCGTCTCTCTCCAATGCCTCCTCAAACCGTCTGTCAAGCCGTGTCCAGAATCAGACTCCATCTTCGTACCGCCTGCCCCTGATGCAGTCGGATCCGACTTGGGGAACACAGCAGGCGGCTCGGGGACTTCGACAGGCGGCCCGGGGACTGCCGTAGTCACACCCGGCTCGGGGACTTCAGAACTCGGCCCGGGGACTGCAGTAGTCGGCCCGGGGACTGCAATGACACAGCTGGCGGTGGTCGACTCCAATTCTTCACCACCCAACCCACCCACCCTGGTCGCAGTAGCCGTATTGACAATAGAAGAAGTCACAGCTCCATCATGGTCCCAACCCATCCTCAACTTCCTGGTAAACAGAGAGCTGCCGACTAACGAGATCTCGGCAAGACAAGTTCAACGCCGAGCCGGAGCATACACAATAATAAACAGAGAACTCATTAAGCGCAGCGTTACTGGAGTTTTCCAGTGCTGCGTCGAGCCAGAGAAGGGCATAGCAATCCCCAAGGACATCCACCAAGGCGAATGCGGCCACCACGCGGCCTCAAGATCACTTGTCGCCAAAGCTTTCCGCCATGGGTTCTTCTGGCCGACTGCTTTGGAAGACGCCAAAGAATTAGTCAAATGCTGCAAAGGGTGCCAAGTCTTCAGCTCCAAGCAACACCTGCCGGCTTCTGCACTCAAGACCATCCCCCTCACCTGGCCCTTTGCCGTCTGGGGATTGGACATGGTGGGCCCATTCAAGACGGCGTGCGGTGGCATGACACATCTGCTTGTCGCCGTGGACAAATTCACCAAGTGGATTGAAGTGAAGCCAATCAAGAAGCTGAACGGGCCGACTGCCGTGACATTCATCGCAGATATCACCACCCGGTATGGCGTACCACACAGCATCATCACCGACAATGGCACGAATTTTGCCAAAGGAGCACTAGCACGTTTCTGCGCGACACAGGGCATCCGACTGGACTTAGCGTCCGTTGCCCACCCGCAGTCAAACGGCCAAGTCGAGCGAGAAAACGGCCTCATCCTCTCCGGCATTAAGCCCCGACTGGTCGTACCACTGGAGCGTTCGGCCGGCTGCTAGCTCGACGAGCTGCCGGCCGTCCTCTGGAGTCTGCGTACTACCCCGAACAAGTCAACCGGCTTCACCCCTTTCTTCCTTGTATATGGTGCCGAGGCTGTCATCCCAATCGACATTGAGTTCGACTCACCTCGGGTCACCATGTACACGGAGGTGGAGGCCAAGGAAGCGCGAGAAGACGGCGTTGACCTGCTGGAAGAGGGCCGGCTGTTAGCACTCAGCCGGTCCGCCATCTACCAGCTGGGTTTGCGCCGTTACCACAACCGGAAGGTCAAGCCAAGATCCTTCCAAGAAGGCGATCTTGTGCTCCGGCTGTTCCAGCGAACAGCTGGCCAACACAAGCTCTCGGCCCCTTGGGAAGGCCCCTTCGTCATCAGCAAGGCCCTAGGCAACGACTCCTACTACCCGATCGACGCACAGAAGCCGAAGGCACGCAAGAGAGATGATTCCGGCAAGGAGTCAGAACGACCATGGAACGCCAATCTCCTCCGAAGATTTTACAGTTAAAAGCAGTATGTACCACACTACCTTTTGTATTAAGTACAAGACAACGGGCCCCCCAAGGAGCACTCGGGGACTGCCATCTTTTATCTATGCATCACGAGTGTCATACCTATGAATGTATTACTACATTTGTTTTTTCTGTCCGGCACCGGGTTCGATCAGTCGACCCGGGGACTTGCTGCCTTGAGTTATATTAAAGTTCTACCTACAGTCAGACAAGTAGTGTGCCAGCACCCAAGCCTTCTCTTGTTGAAAGTCGCAGCTCGAAGAACCGACTGTCCGACTGGCAAGAGTCAAAGGCAAGAAAGGATGCCCACACGAAAAACGGCTAAGGACTAACGAACTTATATAACACAAGCCGGCCTCCCACCCCGCTAACCGGCTGTCAGAACAGCCGGCTGGCCGGCTTCCCATTGACCTTGCTACAATCCAAGAAAGCTAGGGTACTTGCCCTCTCAAACGACCAAGCCCTTCCCCAGCCACAGACTGCAGAGCAGCTGTCCGGCTGGGAAGGCGGCGACCAAGGGAGGGCGGCAAAGGAAACAACCAAAAGGATGAAAAGCAAGAACAATCGGAAGCCAAGCACATGCATGATTATATTTACACAAAAGGACTTCGAAAGGCCGGCATTCAACATAGTTTGAATACACCCCCAGTGGGTGGAACTACGCAAACTTAACAAAATATTGTTCAACGAGTAATAGAACAGGAAAGCGAAGGTGGCGGATCAGGCTAAAGGTGCAACAGGCAAGCCGGACAGGTTAGTGGAGACGGCAGTGCTGGCTGGAGGAGTGGCCGGCTGGCGAGTTTCGGCTTGACCATCACCGGCTGCAGGCGGCGCGCTCGCACGCGCCTCGTTGCTGGAGGCACGATCAAGCTGAGGTTGGCTGGTTGCTCCATCGTCTGGCACGACGTCTTCACCATCCTCTCCCTCCTCCTCTTCGCCGTCGTCGCTGGAGTCGATCTCCTCCGCCGAGTCCTCACCGTCCGCCGGGTTCAGCCCAAACCACTCCTCCGGCTGAGCAATGCCGTCATCATCCACCTCAGGGGCAAAGGCACTGGTGTCGGTATAGTCGGCGATCGCCGAGGCGCGCTGGATGATAGTTGGCCGCAACACCTCCAGCTCCTCGTCGGCCTCCTGCTGCCAGGTGTCCAGCTGGTCCAAGCTCAGCTCAGGATACCAAGCTTTGACGAACTCCAGCGCCTGCCTGGCGCCTGACCGAGCTGCAGAAGCTTTCCAGGCCTCGAAGCGGCCAACCGCTACCTCCAGCCAGTCGGCAGTCCGACTGGGGGTACGAGGAACCACCTCGTCGGGCCAGAGGGCAGCCAGCACTTGCGCCCCAACGCGCTGAAGACGGCGGAGCATGCGGTGAGCCGGCTGGAGGCGGGCTTGGATCGCCAGAAGCTGCTCTTCAAGCGACCGGCGAGCATCCGGCGCGATCTCAGCCCCAGCCTGCCTTTGCGCCTCGCGGTGGGCCTTGACGACTTGGTTGGCGGCAACGGAGTAACCAGGGAAGTACTCTGCACAAGTAAGAAAGGAAGAGAAAAACACAAAGTCAGAAAATGGACCAAATGGCAAGCGGCAAGCAAAGGAACGAAGAAGAAGGCGGCCTACCGTCAACCAAGTCTTCGATCTGGCCGTAGCCGTTGATCAGCGATTGCCTTGCCTCAGCCCAGCTCGCCGCCTCGGTCTCGTACTCGGCTTGGAGGGACGCTCGCTGTCCTGCGCCGCCTTCAGGGCCGCCTTGTGGCTCTCCTCCTAGTCGGCCAGCTTCTTGACCAAGCGGTCACGCTCCTGAGCCAAGGCGTCGAACTCTGTCGGGTGGTTGGTGCGACATATGCCAAGGGATGGCTTATCATTGTGGGAGCCAATAAAACGTCGCCGGTGCCCGGAAATGGGATGAGGCGAAGTCATGCACGCCGGCGGATCTTACCCAGGTTCGGGGCTCTCCGAGGAGATAACACCCCTAGTCCTGCTCTGCGGGGTCTCCGCATGATCACTAGATCGAGAAAGGGTAGCTACAATCGCTCCTAGAGCTGTTTGGGATCAAGGGAGAAGAAGAACAAGGCTAGCTCTTGCTTCCCTCTATCTATGGTGTGTGTGCTATGCTTGGAAGCCTACTATGCTCAGAGGCCAACCCTTTGCATGGGTGCTCCGGGGGGTTTATATAGGCCTACCCCCCGGGGGTACAATGGTAATCCGACTGGGAGCTGGTCCCAGCCGTCAGTGTCTACGCTTGCCGGCTTCTCCGCCGGCAATTGGGTCCCGCTGGCTGGTGGGTCCCGCCGGCTGCCGGCTACTTGGTCGACAGGCCAGCCCCACCGCCTAGGGTCTTGTCGGCGGCTGCTTACTGTAGCCACGCCTCTGATGACGAGGGCTTTGTCGAGGTAAGCGTGGCTACAGTGGGCCACCTCGGGGGCTCTCACTGTAGCCTTACCTCGTCTTGTCTTCTTAATGGGGCTCCTGCTTCGAGGAAGGGAGTAGCCGGCTTCTGGAGGCCGGCTACGCTCTTGGCCGACTGGGAAAGGCCGGGCCGCCTTCACGCCTCTCTCTGGCTGAAGGGGCCCGCCGCCCGCGGGCCGTACGGGAGTCGGTCGTGGGTGACGTCGAGGCCAGCATGGCTACAGTGCCGAGCCGCATGGGAGACGGCCGTCCCGTACGGCCTCCTGTAGCCATGCCCGCCTCGGGCTTTGGGGGTAGTGGGCCGCACTGTGGCCACACCCCGTCGTGTTGCCGTTATGTGGGAACAGCTTTGGTGGTTATGGTCTCGGCCGGCTCCTAGGAGTCGGCGTCCTTCTTGGCCGGCTTCTTGGAGTCGGCCACCCCGTAGTCGTCCTGGGGAGGAGTTGGTGAGGCTGGGTCGCCTTCCGGGAGTCGGCTTCAGAGGTAGCCGGCCAGGGAAGGCGGCCCAAGGCTCGGAGTGCTTGGAGGCCCGAAGGCCTGATAATTTTTTCAGAAGAACCAGGGGCAGTCGGTTAGGCTACCCGTGGCCATTTACTCCGACAGTAGTCCCCGAAGCTGATTGGGCTTCGAGGTGGAGTGGGGGTTGAGAAGCTCGATCAGCTTCCTATTGTGACAAGCCGGCAGCTGGGAGCCGGCCTTGGTCAGGCGCGCCGCCTGAGTCGAAATCTTCTGGAGTCGGAGGGCGGGAGCCCGCTGGCACGTGCACCGGGCCGCGGGCCGGCCACGGGCTGTCGGCGAACCACGTGGCCGGAAAGCCTGCCAGCCCACGTGCGTGACGGGACGTCGCCGCAGGGAGGGGGCCCGCCACGTCCGCGCCCCGGCCCAGGCGCGCATCCTTTGTATCCCGAAACCGCCCGCACGTTCCGTGCGGCAGTTTCGGCTCGCATTTATGCGCAATAATCGCGAGACGTGGGGGGAGTGGGCGTAGTTAATCCCATGCCCCCCCACGTCCGGCCTCTTCGGCCTCGTGAGGCTATAAGTAGGGGGAGGTGGAGGGCGGCAGGCCCTCGCACGCTCCTCCTACTTCCACCGTCTTCTTCCTCTTGCCAGTTCTTGCGACAGCGCTTCGCCGCCGCGCTCTTCCACCGCATGCTCCTCCGCCGCCGTGCTAGCTTTCGCCATGCCTCCCACCGTAGAGCAGCTTGGCGGGGATTGGGACGGCTCCAACGTCCATGACGACCACGTCGACTTCCTCCACGACACGCGGCGGCTGCCTAGCGCGGACAAAGTGGAGGTCCGCCTCGCGCCGGCGAAGGAAATCTCGCCGAGGCCGCAGGAGGGCGAGCGGGTGGTCTTCCGCTCGCACTTCTTGCGCGGCTTCGGTCTGCCAGTGAGCGCCTTCTTCCGCTCCTGGCTCGAATTCTATCAGCTGCAGCCGCACCATCTCACCCCCAACGCGGTGGTGCTGCTGTCCGCCTTCGTCACCCTGTGCGAGGGCTATCTCGGCGTCCTCCCCACCCTTGAGCTCTGGAGGGAGTTCTTCCAGTCGAAGCTGGGCACGCGCAGGAAGGGCGTGCCGGCTCATACTGGCGCCTTCATCGCGTCGCGGAGATCGGCTGCCGACAACCCCTTCCCCGTCATCACGCTGATCCAATCGGTGAAGAAGTGGCAGAAGTCGTACTTCTACGTGCGGAACATCGCCCCACGGGGAGACTACATCAACCTGCCGGCTTACGTAGCCGGCCCACCGGCGGGCAGGCTGCCCCAGTGGTCCTTCCGGGCTGTGACGCTGTCGCCGGCGGGAAACGCCGCCATCGCCCGACTGCGGGTGATGGTCCAGTCGGAGGGCCTGACCTTCTGGCCGCGTTCGTGACGCGCCGGGTTCTTCCGCTCCAGAGCCGGCCTCATCTGATCTATCAGATGAGCGGCCAGCTCGATCCGAGCCGAATGTGTACCAAGGAGATGCCGCGCGAGGAGGTCGCCTACATGGTGAACTACCTTGCGAACTGCCAACTCACCGAAGAGTGGCAGTTCGGCAAGGAGCCGTATAGCCGAGCCAATCCGCCGCCTACGGTATGCTCTCCCTGTGTCTTTTCTCTCTCCCTCTCTCAGCCTTGTTGCCGAGCATCTCTGGGCCGACTCTAGCTTAGTCGGCTTGTTCTTTGACAGAGTCCTCTTCTTCGGCCGGCCGGCGGGTCAGACACGGAGCGCCGCTTCGTCCCCGACCGGACCGAACATGACCTGGAGGACCCCGACCTGGGGGCGATCCATATGGACGACGACGTCGAGCCGGGCGGAGGCCAAGCCGGCGGCGAAACAGGCGGCTCCGGGTTCACTGCCACTTTTGACGACTGGCCGGACGACGATGAAGCCGAAGCCGTCCCGCGCCGCCAGCCGGCATCCGGACGCGGCGCGGGCTGCTCCGCCGCGCAGCCTGCTCGGGGTGGAGGTCAGAAGCGTCACGCCGCCCAGGGCTTGTTCGGCAGCCGAACGAAGAAACCCAGAGGCGGGGCGGCAGCCACCAGGCGGGAGGAGGCGGCCGCGAAGGCGGCTCGTTTCCGCAAGGTGGTGAAGCAACCGCAGACCGTGTCGGCGTAAGTCCGAATCTTTCTTTGTGTACTCTCTTTCTTTCTTTTCTTTGGTGGTTCTTGAACTCTCGTCTTTTTCTTCAACGATCAGTGCTCCGTTGTCACTTGAGCGGGCGGCTGCCGGCTCCGTCGTCGAGTCGCCAAGGGGCTCTGGGAGCACCACCCGCCGCGTGGACCCCCGCGCCGACCTCCAGGAGGCGACGGAAAGGAACGCGCGGGAGGCGCGGGAGGAGCAGGAGGCACGGGAGGCGGAGGCACGGAAGGCGGCGGCCGCTCAGGCAGCACGGGAGGAGGAGGCGGCGAAGGCACTCGCCGAGGCCGCAGCCAGGGCTCAGGCAGAGGCTGAGGCCGCGGCGGCAGCGGGGGAGGTTTTGATGGTCACCCCGCTGCGCGTCATGGCGCCTGGGGACATGGAACCCTCGCCAGGGGGAGCCAGCGGCGACCAGCCGTGGCTGGGGGGAAGCGGCGATGATGTCATCATCTTGGAGAAGGCGCCGGAGCCGACCCCGCCAACTGGGGCGGCCCAAAGCAGCCAGCCTGATCCGCCGCCTGCACAGTCGGCGGAGGGCGAGCCGGCCGCGGGGGCTGAGGTGGCGGTCCGGGTGCCGCCGAGCCGGCGCGCGGGGAAGGCCGCGTCGGAGCCGCAGAAGGCCGCGTCGGAGCCACAGCCGGCCGTGGGCTCCAGCTCGTCGGCCCGAGACGCGGAGGCGGCCAGCGCTACCTCGGGGTGGATGCCAGGCGGAGGCACAACCGTAGTGAACGTGGCTGCACAAGACGTCCGGACCCGGCTCCAAAGCCAAGCCGCGGCGCTGAGGCAGTTCACCGACGAGTTCCTCGCAACGCGGGCGTCCATCCGGGTTAGTACTCCCGTCTTGTTTCTTCTTGACTTTGCTTTTTTCTTGATCTTGATTTCTTCCGTGGGGGCGCGTCAGCGCACCCACTGGGTGTAGTCCCCGAGTTCCGAGCCGGCTGCTGAGCAGGCGGCTTGGAACTTCTTGGTGGATTTGCCTTTGCTATTTTTGTTCTTACTTCGGTCTTCTGTCCATCTTGCAGGACTACCACAACCTTCGAGCGGCCGCCTTCACCTCCCAGGCTCGGGAGCTGACTCAGAAGACCGCCGACCTTACTGAGAGCCGAGGTACGTGACTTGATCTTTATCTCATGTGGGGGCGCGTCAGCGCACCCACTGGGTGTTGTCCCCGAGATTCGGGCCGACTGCTGAGCAGTCGGGTCGGATCTTCCTTGACGATTTCTTACTGTTCTTCTTCTTCTTCCGACTTTGCAGCGGCCAACGCCAGTCTGAGGGCACAGCTGGGGAGTCCCAGACTGCTCTTCGTGTCAAGGATGCCGAGCTCGCCGCCTTGGTGCAGGAGCGCGACCGCCTGGCCAAGAAGTTGGCCGACCAGGAAGAAAGCCACAAGGCGGCACTGAAGGCGGCGCAGGACCGCGAAGCCACTCTCCAGGCCGAGTTCGAGACGGAGGCGGCCGGCTGGGCTGAGGCCAGGCAGACTCTGGTCTCTAGCTATGGCCAGATCGAAGATCTGGTTGACGGTAAGCCGCCTACCCCTTCGTCCTTTCTTGCCGTCTGCCACTTGGGCTCGTTTTTCTGATTTTGGTGTTCTTTTCTTCCTTTCTTCTTCTTTCTTGCGCAGAGTATTTCCCTGGCTATTCTACTGCCGCCAACCAGACCATCGAGGCCCGTCGCCAGGCGCGGAGGCAAGCCGGCTTTGAAATCTCGCCAACCGCCGGCCGCTCGCTGGAGGAACAGCTCCTAGCGATCCAGGCTCGCATCCAGCCGGCTCACCGGCTGCTCCGCCGGCTGCAGCATGCCGGGGCGCAGGTCTTGGCCGCCCTCTGGCCCGGCCAAGTGGTCCCTCGCACCCCCAGTCGGACCGTCGACTGGCTGGAGGTGGCAGTCGGCCGCTTCGAGGCTTGGAAGGCCTCGGCGGCTCGCTCCGGCGCCAGGCGGTTGCTGGAGTTCGTCAAGGCCTGGTATCCCGACCTGAGCCTAGACCAGCTGGCTACCTGGCGGCAGCAAGCCGACATGGAGCTGGAGCCGGCGCGGCCGGCCATCATTCGGCGGGCTTCGGCGATCGCCGACTACACCGACACCAGCGTCTTCGCCCCCGAGGTGAACGATAATGGAGTCGCTCAGCCGGAAGAGTGGTTCGGGCTAGACCCGGCGTACGGCGAAGACTCGGCGTAGGAGATCGACTCCAGCGACGAGGGCGAGGAGGAGGAGGAAGAGGGTGAAGACGCCGAGCTGGCTGGTGGAGTAGCCGGCCAGCCTCAGTCTGACCGCGCCTCCAGCACTACGTCGCGCGCCTCCACGCCTCCTGCCGAAGGTGGTGGTCAAGCCGGGGCCCGCTAGTCGGCCACTCCTTCAGCCGGCGAGGCTGGCTTCACCGACCAGCTCGGCCTCCATGTCGCGCCCTAGTCTGCCGTCTTTTGCTTTTCCTGTCTTGTTACTCTTTAGAACAATGTTTGGTTAAATTCGCACAATTCCACCCACTGGGTGTATTCGAGCTTATGTCTGTTGCCGGCCTGTTGGCGGCTTTATATATATATATATATGACTTATGCATTTGGCCTTTCCTTGTACTTTTTGCTTTTTGTCCTTCTGCTTTTTTCCTTTGCCGCCCTCCCTTGGTTGCCGCCTCCCCAGTCAAACAGTTGCTCTGCAATCTGTAGCCGGGGGAGTGCCTGGCCGATTGGGGAGGGGGAAGTACTTTAGCTCTGCTGGACTAAAGCTAAGTTTTTTAGGAAGCCGGCCAGCCGGCTGCTCTGGTAGCCGGTAGGCATGTTTGGAGGCCGTCTCTTTGCTATATAGGTTCGTTGTTCCTTAGCCGTTTTTCGTGTGGGCGTCCTTTCTGTCTTTCCTCTTGCTAGTCGGACAGTCAGTTCTTTGAGCTGCGACTTTCAACAAGAGAGGACTCGGGAGCCGGCGCACTACTTTTCTGACTTTAGGAAAAACTTTCGATATAGCTCAAGGCGGCCAGTCCCCGGGCCGACTAGTCGAACCCGGTGCCGGACAAAAATTCAAAATGTAATAATACATTCATGGATATGACACTCGTCATTTATAGATAAATAAAAGGCAGTCCCCGAGTACTGTTCGGGGGGCCTGTTGGTTTGTACTTAATACAAAAGGGGAGCGTGATACATACTGCTTTTCAGCTGTAAAATCGTCTTAGGAGGTTTGCGTTCCATGGTCGCTCCGACTCCTTGCCGGAGTCGTCTCTCTTGCGTGCTCGTGGTTTTTGCGCGTCGATCAAGTAGTAGGAGTCGTTGTCGAGTGCCTTGCTGACGACGAAGGGGCCTTCCCAAGGGGCCGAGAGCTTGTGCTGGCCGGCTGTTCGCTGGATCAGCCGGAGCACAAGGTCGCCCTCTTGGAAGGATCTTGGCTTGACCTTGCGGTTGTAGTAGCGGCGCAGCCCTTGCTAGTAGATGGTGGACCGGCTGAGGGCTAACAGCCGACCTTCTTCCAGTAGGTCGACACCGTCTTCTCTTGCTTCTTTGGCTTCCTCCTCCGTGTACATGGTGATACGAGGCGAGTCGAACTCGATGTCTGTTGGGATGACAGCCTCGGCACCGTACACGAGGAAGAATGGAGTGAAGCCGGTTGACTTGTTGGGTGTAGTGCGCAGACTCCAGAGGACAGCCGGCAGCTCTTCGAGCCAGCAGCCGGCCGATCGCTCCAGTGGTACAACCAGTCGGGGCTTGATGCCGGAGAGGATGAGTCCATTTGCTCGCTCGACCTGGCCGTTTGACTGCGGGTGGGCAACGGATGCTAAGTCCAGTCGGATGCCCTGCGTCGCGCAGAAACGTGCCAGTGCTCCTTTGGCGAAGTTCGTGCCGTTGTCGGTGATGATGCTGTGCGGCACGCCGTACCGAGTAGTGATGTCGGTGATGAATGTCACGGCAGTCGGCCTGTTCAGCTTCTTAATCGGTTTAGCTTCGATCCACTTTGTGAACTTGTCCACGGCGACCAGTAGATGTGTCAGGCCGCCGCGGGCTGTCTTGAAAGGGCCCACCATGTCCAGTCCCCAGACGGCAAAAGGCCAAGTAAGGGGAATGGTCTTGAGGGCAGAAGCCGGCAGGTGTTTCTTGGAACTAAAAACTTGACATCCTCTGCAGCTCTTGAGTATTTCTTTAGCATCCTCCAAGGCAGTCGGCCAGAAGAAACCATGGCGGAAAGCCTTAGCCACAAGGGATCTTGAGGCTGCGTGGTGGCCGCATTCGCCTTGGTGGATGTCTTTGAGGATTGCCACTCCTTTTTCTAGCTCGACACAATGCTGGAAGACTCCAGTGACGCTGCACTTCACAAGCTCTCTGTTGATTATTGTGTATGCTGCGGCTCGTCGTTGCACTAGTCTTGCTGAGATCTTGTCAGCCGACAGCTCTCTGCTGACTAGGAACTTGAGGATGGGCTGGGCCCATGAGGGAGCTGTGACTTCTTCTTCTGTTAATGTGGCCACCATGACTCGGGTGGGTGGGTTGGGTGTTGCATTGGAGTCGGCCACCGCTTCTTGTGTCGTTGCAGTCCCCGGGCCGACTGCTGCAGTCCCCGGGCCGGGTTCTGAAGTCCCCGGGCCGGGTGTGACTACAGCAGTCCCCGGGCCGGTTGTCGAAGTCCCCGTGCCGCCTGCGGGGTTTCTCCAGTTGGATCCGGCTGTATTTGGCACAGGCGGTACGAAGATGGAATCCGACTCTGGAGACGGCTTGATGGACGGCTTGAGGAGGCGCTGGAGGGAGACGCCAGTCGGTATGGCTTGTCGGGTGGAGCCGATCCGTGCTAGGGCATCTGCTTGGTCGTTGTCGGCCCTTGGCACGTGAAGGAACTCGCACCCTTCGAAGTATCCGCTTATCTGCTGGACGAGGAAACGATAGCTCGCCATGTTCGCGTCCTTGGCGTCCCAGTCGCCAGATGATTGCTGGACCACCAAGTCTGAATCGCCGTAGCACAGGATCCAGCGTATGCCGAGTTCTTTGGCTAGCCGGAGCCCGTGTACGAGCGCCTCGTACTCGGCCACGTTGTTGGAGGCGGCGAAGTGGATCTGCGGCGTGTACTTGAGCTTGTCGCCTTTGGGAGAGGTGAGGACGATGCCGGCTCCCAAGCCGGTGCGCATCTTGGACCCGTCAAAGTGCATCCGCCAATGGGTAGAGTCGGGAGCCGGCGGTAAGTACTGGGTCTCGGCCCAGTCGACGAGGAAGTCGGCCAATGCTTGCGACTTGATGGCGGTGCGGGGTTGATAGAAAATTGTGTAGGGCGCCAACGCAATGGCCCATTTGGCCACCCGGCCGGATGCATCCCGGCTGCCTATGATCTCGGCGAGCGGGGCAGTGCACACGACCGTGATGGGGTGCTCTTGGAAGTAGGGCTTCAGTTTCTTGGCAGCGAAGTACACTCCATAGCACATCTTCTGGTAGTGCGGGTAGTTTTGCTTTGAGCTGGATAGTACTTCGCTGAGATAGTAGACCGGCCTCTGGACCAGCTGGGCTCGGCCTTCCTCCGGGCGCTGGACCACAACAACAGTGCTGGCGACTCGCTAGTCGCGGCGATGTAGAGGAGCATGGGCTCCTTCTCAGTCGGCGCTGCCAGGACAGGCGGAGTGGTCAACATTTTCTTCAACTCATGGAAGGCTTGGTTGGCTTGATCATTCCACTCAAAGTGAGTGGACTTCTTCATGAGTTGGTACAAGGGGAGAGCCTTTTCTCCTAGTCGGCTGATAAAACAATTCAGGGAGGCTAAGCAGCCAGTGAACTTCTGCACATCTCGCAGCTTGGTGGGAATCTCCATCCTCTCGATGGCCTTGATCTTGACGGGGTTGCACTCAATGCCGCGTTCGGAGACCAGGAAGCCTAGCAGCTGGCCGGCTGGCACTCCGAACACGCACTTCTCGGGATTGAGCTTGATTTGGAATCGGCGCAAGTTGGCAAATGTTTCTTTCAGGTCTTCCAGCAAGGTACCGCGCTTCTCTGTCTTCACCACAATGTCGTCTACGTAGACGTGGGCATCTCTGCCGAGTTGTTTCAAGAGACATTTCTGCATGCAACGCTGAAAAGTGGCACCGGCATTTCTCAGGCCGAATGTCATTGTCAGGTAGCAGAAAGCTCCAAAGGGTGTGATGAAGTGTCGGCACCCCGATTCCAAGTCACACCGATCTAGCCTGTAACACCTCATATCACTTTGCAGCCTCACGCACGGTACTCCCACGGGTGTCGCCTTACCATGGCCCGGGACCGTTTGCGCCTTTTGGCTCACGTATATGACAATGTCGCTAGCATCCATATGACAGAGAACCCGGGCCGACATGGCTAGTCGTGAACCCAAAGCGGCACTAACGTATGGGGACAAGCATACATGAATCAACATCGAACGTGTCGGTCAGCAGCGTGCGAATCCGGGCTGTAGCACTGGGCTAACAGGACTCCGGTGAACCGGGCTGTAGCAGGCTAGGCAGGACTCCGGATGTCACCGCGTGACATTTCCCCGAAGGGACAGACACAGGAACGAAGTGAATCACATGCCGGCCAGTCAAGTGTTCCGGAGCAGTAGTGCTGGGCTAGCAGGACTCCGGTGAACCGGGCTGTAGCGGACTACTATGGCTCAAGGAGGCACTAGACTACATTTCCCCATAAGAGAGGCTGCTAAGGATAGACAACTAGATTGTCGGATCCCACACATACCAAGCATTTCAATCATACACACAATATGCTCGATATGTGCAAATACAATAAGGCATCACAACAAGACTCTACGACTCAGAGTATTTATTCATTAGGCTCCGAAGAGCGAGATATTACAAACAAGGGTCTCATGACCCAACATTCAGAGCATACAAGTCAAAGCACATGCGGAAGCTTAACATGTCTGAGTACAGACATCTACAAATGAAAAAGGCTGAGAAGCCTGACTATCTACCAGATCCTGCCGAGGGCACAAGATCGTAGCTGAGGTATCAAGCTAAACGTCGAAGTCCACACGGAACTACTAGCGAGACTGACGTCTCTATGCAAAACATAAAATAAGCAAACGTGAGTACAAATGTACCCAGCAAGACTTACATCAGAACTATCTACATATGCATCGGTATCAACAAAGGGGGTGGTGGAGTTTAACTGCAGCAAGCCAGCTTTGACTCGGTGGCTATCCTGAACTACGACTGCAAGTAACTCTTTTGAGGTGGCGCACACGAGTCCACATATTCACCATATCAATACACCACTATGGATCCGCTCCCGTCTCCCTACGAGAACGCCATCCATAGCACTCACGCTTATCTTGCACATTTTAGAGTATCCACTTTCACTTGTCTATGAACTGTTATAGGCAACCCAGAAGTCCATTTCCGCGGACACGGCTATTCGAATAGATGATTTTAACCCTGCAGGGGTGTACTTCGTCACGCACGGTCTCGCCACTTACCACCATGTACACGTCGTGTACCTCGGCAACCTTCAAGCGGAAGCCTGGCGAGGGAGTCGGCGATGACCTGACTAACCACACAAGTCTATAGTCCAGGTTTATCGCCTATTCAGGTTCCATCCGCAAGGAGATCCGGCCAGGGTGTCGCTCACCGCCCCAAATGATGTGTGCAGGGTTCCCGAGCCCACCATCCGTGTTCCACTCGGTACACCAGGCCACGTGTGCCTAGTCTGTCCCAAGCCCACCTTTACCGGGTGCCACTTGGTAGACTACTAACACTACCTACAAACACCAAAAACTAGTTGCAACTCCTGGACAGAGATCGAGGCGGTTAATAAGCTGAGAGGGGTCGAGTTACCGGAACCCAATGTGTGGTAGTAACTGTTCATGGATCACAAACACAGAACTCAGTTCCTGAGGACGGTTTCAATGAGACAACCCACCATGTACTCCTACATGGCCTCTCACCGCTACCTTTACCAAATCGTGTTCACACCCTTAGCTCTCACCCAGTAGGACATGTTCATCACTTTCCAATTCATTCCCGATGAATCAGACCTGACACAACTCTAAGCAATAGCAGGCATGACAAACAAGCATGAATGAGTAGGCACATCAGGGCTCAAACAACTCCTACTCATGCTAGTGGGTTTCATCTATTTACTGTGGCAATGACAGGTCATGCAGAGGATAAAGGGGTTCAGCTACCGCAGCAAGTAACAGATGAATCGTTGTTGTCCTAATGCGGTAAAAGAGGGCAGGAGCGAGAGAGTGGGATTGTATCGGAATGAGCAAGGGGGGTTTTGCTTGCCTGGCACTTCTGAAGATAGTATAGTTCTTCATCGGTGTCATCGAACTCATCGTCGGAACCACATCTATCGAGAGGGGGCAAACACCGGCAAACAAGGAAGAACACAATCAATGCAATGCACAATATGATGCATGCTATGACATGGCAGTATGCTGTTGATTGAGCTAATGCAACTATAACCAGGGTGGTTTGAGTCATTTTGAACCAAAGGTTCAATCCCAAACTCAGCTTATGAATTTAAATAATGCCTTATCATGTTTTGATATAAACAGCAGGGTTAAGTTGCTCTAACATGCATGAAACCAGTGCAGATGGATAGATTGGATTTTTCTGATCATTTTTCATATATAATTTGTTTCATTTGGAGCTACGGTTGAATTTCTATGAATTTTAGAAGTTTAGGGCATTTTCTGGAATTTCTGTATAAGAATAATTCCAGTAATTAAATTACTGTGTCAACACTACGTTAGGGTGACGTCAGCATTGACCAAAGTCAAATCTGACTGGTGGGACCTATCTATCAGTGTAACAGTGCTAATTATGTGGCTTATTAAATCCTAACTAAAAATAATTAGCTCGGCGGGGCCCACTGTCAGTGACTCTAGGGGGGTTAGTTAGGCGCTAATGACGGTGCCACGTCATCGGTCGCCGGAGTTTTGCCGGCGGCGACCAAAACGACGGCGGCTCGGCTCGGATTTGAGCTACGGGTGGTGGTTTGGTGAGCTAAGGGCACCGGGGAGTAGCTCTTGCTCGCCCGCATCCAAAGGACCGGACGGAAGGCAGCGGGGTGGCCGGGAGCAGCGCCGGCGGCGAGCAAGGCGGCGGCCGGAGTTCGGCGTCAGTGAGGACGACGCTGCGGTGCACGGGAGAAGGAGCTGGTGCGTGCGTTCGGCTCCTGAGAGCATGGTTAGCCGGCGGGTGCTACTTGGGCGAGCGGAGGAGCTCGGGAGCGCGGGGCTCGCTGGCCATGGCGATGGCCGGAGCTCAGTTTCGCGGGGGCGGCGGCTAACGGGCGAGAACGGAGGGGGTGAGAAAGGGGGGAGGACCAGGAGCTCACAGCGGGTTCGAGGGGGCGGTCAGCAGGCTCGGGGACGCTCTGGAGGCGGCGAATCGTGCGACGGCGGCCGTCGAATGCAGAGGACGAGAACGACGGCGTATTTGGCGTTGCAGCGCGTCCGGCGTCGCGTGTCTCGGGGCAGACGACGTAGAGGAAGAAAACTGAGCTCGGGAACACGTCCAAGGGGCCAGAGCTGGCTGGTGGCCGCGGTGGCAACGAGCGGCGCCGACGGGCTCATTCGGTCGAGCTCGAGATCAAGCAGGGGGGGAGGGGAAGAGGGACCAGAGGAGGAGGGGATCGGTGCGGGGCTTCGTCCACGTCTCCTGGGCGTCGCGAGAAGGCCACGGGGGCGTGAGGCAGGCAGGGAGGAGGTGGCGGCCTCAGCGCGCGCCGTGCCCACCTTCGCCTCTGCCTACTGGCAGAGGTTGAGGACGACTGGCAAGTCGCCAGGTGGGCTGGGCCTCCAACAGTGCTGGGCCAACTGGGTGCCAGGTAAGCTACAGGTGAGGTTCTGCCTTTTTTTGTTTTGGTTCCTGTTTTCTATTTTATGTAATTGTTTTTGATTTAGTTTTGACACTAAACCATTTGTAAAATTCTGAACTTCTTATGGGCACTAACTGAATTATTTCAGAGACCCTCAGAAAGTTTCAAAACATTTGGAGCTGTAAAAATATTTATAGAATTTTAAAGCTCCAATTCAAATACATATTGGATTAATTCAAAGCCCATTTATGTCCTGGAAAAGTGTCCACCATTTTTGGTTTAGGTTTTCATCTTGTTCCATAAATTATGAACATTTTTTAAGGGCATTTTGGGTTCATTGAAAATATTTTTAAGTTGAACCTATTGCATTGTTTTGGTGCTAGGGGTTTGAGCAATCCCCATTTCAACTTTCAAGTAAATTTAGACATGATGCAACAACCAAGCTAGTCCAAGTGCATAGCAAGGTTAGGGACGTGACATGAAGGCAGTCCTCAGGCGGTCAGCCGGGTCCAACTTGATCTGATGATACCCTGAGTATGCATCCAAAAAACTTAACAGCTCGCATCCGGCTGTGGAGTCTATCACTTGGTCAATCCGTGGCAGGGCAAACGGATCCTTTGGGCAGGCCTTGTTCAGACTAGTGTAGTCTATACACATACGCCACTTGTTATTCTTCTTCAGAACCAGAACTGGGTTGGCAAGCCACTCTGGAAAGAACACTTCCATGATAATGCCGGCTGCAAGGAGCCGGGCTATCTCTTCTCCCACAATTCTTCGCTTCTCTTCTGACAGTCGGCGGAGGGGCTGCTTGACCGGCTTCGCATCATCTCGGACATGTAATTTGTGCTCGGCGAAATCCTTCGGGACACCCGACATGTCCTTTGGGGAACATGCAAAGATGTCTCGATTCTCACGGAGGAAGTCGACGAGCTCGCCTTCCTATTTACTGTCCAAGTTCGCCCCGATGACAGCGAACCTCTCCGGGTTTTCCGGGTCCAGAGGTATCTTCTTCGTCTCTTTGGCAGGCTGGAAGGAGCCCTGCGCATCACAATCCTTGGGGTTGGGGGACAAGGCCGGCTGCTTGTCGGCCATGGCCACAACCCGTTCCAACATCTTCTTCTCTTCTGCCACCACGAGGGACTCGGCCAGCCGGCTACTGGCCACGGCGCACTCGATGGACTTCTTATAGTCGCCGGCTACCGTGATGATCCCCTTCGAGCTCGGCATCTTCATCTTCAGGTAGGCGTAGTGGGGCACAGCCATGAACTTGGCCAAAGCAGGTCGGCCAAGCAATGCATGATAGGGGCTCTCCAAATCCACTACTTCGAACCATATTGCTTCCCGGCGAAAATGATCTTTGTCTCCGAAGAGAACATCCATTTTGATCTTGCCGATTGGAGAGCAAGACAGGCCGGGTACGATACCATGGAAGACGGTGCGGCTTGGCATGAGCTGCTTCGCTTTGATGTTCAGCTTCTCCATGGTATCGCGGTACGGTATGTTGATACTGCTTCCGCCGTCTATCAAGACGCGGGAAAATCTGGCAGCTCGCCTCTCCGTCGCGAGGGTGACGTCCAAGACCATTGCATAGGAGCCAGGCGAAGGCATCACCTCTGGGTGGTCGGCCTGGCTCTAGCTGATTGGCTTTTCTGACCAGTGCATGAACTCGGCGGTGCTAGAGGCGACTGCATTCACTTCTTGGTGCTGTCGGCGTCGGCTGCGCTTGTCGTCGGCTTGACTAGTGAAGACGACGTAGGCGGCGTGCTCTTCGGGGAATTCGTCTTGGATGGTGCCGACTGCCGGCCGAGCCGCCGGCTACTGGGGAGCTGGAGGCGGCTGGCCGGGAGGCGGAGGTGGCAACATTCCCTCACCCTTGGTGATGCGGGTGAGCCAGTGGCATTTCCGGGTTGTGTGGTTTGACGGCTTCGCGCCGCTATGGAACTTGCAGGGGGCGTCTAGAGCTTGCTCGTAGGAGAAAGACGGCTGCCAAGGCGGCTGGCCACCCTTCTTCTTGGGAGCGGGCCGATCTTCGGGCTGCTCGTCTTCAACTGTGGCCACCTGCCGACTGGAGGTAGTCGGCATGGGGCCCTTGCGCTTGTGGTCGTTCTGGTAGGGGCGCCGATTAGGGTCGCCAGCCGGCGTTTTGGGAGCCGGAGCAAGTACTTTCCCCGAGGCGTCCACTCGGAGCTCGGTCTTCATTGAGGAGTCGGCGGTGGCATATTTGTCGGCGATGACCAGCAATTCATCGAGGGTAGCCGGTTCGTCGCAGAGGAGTCGGTGCTTGAGGAGGGTGCCCTCTCGGCACCCGGCGGTGAAGTACTCGATGGCCTGGACCTCATGCACTCCCTCGCAGGAGTTGCGGAGCTCGGCCCATCGCATGTGGTAGTCGCGGGTCGACTCGTTGGGCCCCTGGACGCAGAGGGAGAGCTGGCGAGGCTTGGCAGGCCGCTTGTAGGTGCTGGTGAAGTTGCGGACGAAGACTTCGGTGAAGTCCAGCCAACTGTTGATGCTGTAGGGCTTGAGGCTGTTGAGCCATGTGCGCGCCGTGCCTTGCAGCATCAGGGGTCGTACTTCACGGCGACGCGCCGATTGCCGTTGGCTATGCTGACGGCCGTGGAGTAGTCGATGAGCCAATCTTCCGGCTTCACCGAGCCGTTGTACTTGGGCGTATCTCTGGGGAGCGAGAACCCTTTGGGGAAGGGCTCGTCGCGGATGCGGGGGCCAAAGCATGGCGGGCCGACATCGTCTTCTTCTTCTAACGCCAAGGACGAGCAAGGCGGTCGATCCTGTGGCGGGCATCGTTCTCGCCGACTCCTTCTCGGCGGCCGAGCCGGTCGCCAAGAGTCGGGTGTGTGATAGGCGGTGGAGTGAGGCGTCTTTCTCTTCGAGGCGGGGGAGGAGGCAGATTTCCTTGGTGCTCTACAGCTCGAGGGCGGCCATCCGCGTCGCGCTCGATGGTGATGCGAGTCCAGCTGCGGCTGGCAGCCGGCTCCTTGTCTTTCTTCTGGAGCGCGCCGCTTGCAGTCGGCGAGCGGGACGTCGCGGCGTGCTCTCGGCGCGGGGGATGACTATCAGCACGGGTACCGGCTTCGTGCCGTTCTGCAGCCGCGTCGAGCAGCTGTTGGATCCGTCTCGTCATATAGGGGAGCTCATCGGCTCCCAGCCCATTGAGCTCTTCTGCAGCCGCCTGAGCGGCTCGCAGATTCTCGAGCGGGGTGGCGTAGACGGGGCGATCTGCGCCCAGCATGCTGGCGACGGCTGCGCCGCGCTTCTGGACGAAGCCGGCTCGGCTCGGGCCGCTAGGCGGCGGCGTGCCGAAGGCGGCGCGGTCGACTTTGCGCTGGTGGGCCTCGGTGAGGCGTCTCATCGAGGCTATCTTCTGGCCCTCCGCGATGAGGGCAAGGCGGCGTGCCTCCAGGGTCTCGGCGTCGGCATCGGCCGGGATGGGGACGGAGAGGTCGTGCATCGCCGCTTGCTGAGCGTCGCGGGCATTCTCGCCCGAGTTGGAGACGTGGCTGATGGCCAGCACTTCGGTGACAGCGCTACTGCCGCTGTCGGCTCGAGGGAGGGGGTCGTCGAAGACCACCACGTCGGAGGGGTAGGCGTCAAGCGACGCGGTGTCGGAGTCGATGAGCATCGGGTCGGTGGAGCCGACCGACTCCATGTCCGCAGCAGGCTCGCTGGAAACGTGAAGTTGGTCGAGGAGGCTGACGAGGCGGCTCTCGGGGTATTCGGTGCCTGCGTCGGACGCAGGCTCGTCGGAGATGCGAGTCTCGCCGAGCAGATCGGCGAGGCGGCTCGCTGCGCAGGCGTCGTCGATGCCTTGCAGCGCGTCGAGGCAAACGCCATCGGGCGCAGCAGGCTGGCTGCGCTCGCGGGGGAGGAAGAGGGTTCCCGTCCAGAACAGGTCTCCAGACGACGGTGCACCTGGCCCCACGGTGGGCGCCAAATGTCGGGTGGTTGGTGCGACATATGCCAAGGGATGGCTTATCATTGTGGGAGCCAATAAAACGTCGCCGGTGCCCGGAAACGGGATGAGGCGAAGACATGCACGCCGGCGGATCTTACCCAGGTTCGGGGCTCTCCGAGGAGATAACACCCCTAGTCCTGCTCTGCGGGGTCTCCGCATGATCACTAGATCGAGAAAGGGTAGCTACAATCGCTCCTAGAGCTGTTTGGGATCAAGGGAGAAGAAGAACAAGGCTAGCTCTTGCTTCCCTCTATCTATGGTGTGTGTGCTATGCTTGGAAGCCTACTATGCTCAGAGGCCAACCCTTTGCATGGGTGCTCCGGGGGGTTTATATAGGCCTACCCCCCGGGGGTACAATGGTAATCCGACTGGGTGCTGGTCCCAGCCGTCAGTGTCCACGCTTGCCGGCTTCTCCGCCGGCAATTGGGTCCCGCCGGCTGGTGGGTCCCGCCGGCTGCCGGCTACTTGGTCGACAGGCCGGCCCCACCGCCTAGGGTCTTGTCGGCGGCTGCTTACTGTAGCCGCGCCTCTGATGACGAGGGCTTTGTCGAGGTAAGCGTGGCTACAGTGGGCCGCCTCGGGGGCTCTCACTGTAGCCTTACCTCGTCTTGTCTTCTTAATGGGGCTCCTGCTTCGAGGAAGGGAGTAGCCGGCTTCTGGAGGCCGGCTACGCTCTTGGCCGACTGGGAAAGGCCGGGCCGCCTTCACGCCTCTCTCTGGCTGAAGAGGCCCGCCGCCCGAGGGCCGTACGGGAGTCGGTCGTGGGTGACGTCGAGGCCAGCATGGCTACAGTGCCGAGCCGCACGGGAGACGGCCGTCCCGTACGGCCTCCTGTAGCCATGCCCGCCTCGGGCTTTGGGGGTAGTGGGCCGCACTGTGGCCACACCCCGTCGTGTCGCCGTTATGTGGGAACAACTTTGGTGGTTATGGTCTCGGCCGGCTCCTAGGAGTCGGCGTCCTTCTTGGCCGGCTTCTTGGAGTTGGCCACCCCGTAGTCGTCCTGGGGAGGAGTTGGTGAGGCTGGGTCGCCTTCCGGGAGTCGGCTTCAGAGGTAGCCGACCAGGGAAGGCGGCCCAAGGCTCGGAGTGCTTGGAGGCCCGAAGGCCTGATAATTTTTCAGAAGAACCAGGGGCAGTCGGTTAGGCTACCCGTGGCCATTTACTCCGACAAACTCGGCCTCCTTGGCGCGAAGGGCGGTCTGGGCCCCACCCAACTACTCCCTCAGGTTGGCATTGGCCTCTACAGATATGGTAAAGAAGAAAAAAGCAACAAGAAAGAAGTCGCCAGAAATGATCCGGCCCGACTGCTCAGCAGTCAGCCCAAATATCTGGGACTACACCCAGTGGATGCGCTGACGCGCCCCCACATGAGATAAAAGATGAAGCACTTACTCCGGCTCTCAGTTAGATCATTGGTCTTCTGGGTCAGCTCCAGAGCCTGGGAGTTGAAGGCAGCCGCGCGCAGGTTGTGATAGTCCTGCAAGTAGGACAGAGGAGCGAATAAGAACAAGATAGCAATCGAAGTCTACTAAGAAGTTCCAAGCCGCCTGCTCCGCAGCCGACTCGGAACTCGGGGACTACACCCAGTGGGTGCCCTGACGCGCACCCACGGAAGAAATCAAGAACAAGAAACAAAAAAGCGGGAAGACTCACCCAAATGGCCATTCGCGTCGCGAGGAACTCTTGGGTGTACTGCTGCAGCACGGTGGCCTGGGATTGAAGCCGGTTCCGGACGTCTTGAGCCGCCACGTTCAGCACGGCCGTCCCACCACCCGGCGTCCACCCCGAGCTGGCGCTGGCCGTCTCCAGATCCTGGGCCGACGAGCTGGAGCCCGCGGCCCTCTGCGGATCCGGCACCGAAGTCGCCTTACCTGCGCCGTTGCGCGATGGCGACCGGACCACCAGGTCTGTCCTCGCAGCCGGCTCGCCTCCAGCCGGTTGCACGGGCGGCACGTTAGGCCGGCTGCCTTGGTCCGCCCCAGTCGGCGATGGCGGTGCCGCCTCCCTCTCTTGAACGACGACGTCGTCCTCCTCCCTCTCCATCCCCGGCAGGTCGCCACCGGCTTCCTCCGGCGGGGGCTCCGGGATCTCGGGCGCGACGGCGCGCAGGGGGACGACAAGCAGGGCCTCCGCCGCCCTCTCTGTGGCTGCAGCCTTCGCCTGGGTCTTGGCCGCCGCGTCGGCTTGTGCCGCCGCTGACTCCTCCGCCAGATCCTGCGCCGCCTTGGCAGCGGCCGCCCTCAGCTCCTCCGCCTCCCGCTCCTCCCGCGCCTCCCGCGCATTCCGCTCCGTCGCCGCTTGAAGCTCGGCACGGGGGTCCATGCGGCGGGTGCTTGCGGATCCTCCCACTGATCCAACCACGGAGGCGGCAGCGGTCCGCTCAACAGAGAGCGGAGCCCTGTTTGAGAAGTCAAGACAAGGATTCATAAGATATCAACGAAAAAGAAGGAATACGCGAGAAAATTAACACTTACGCCAAAACCATTTGTGGCTGCTTCACCACCTTGCGGAAGCGGGCAGCCTTCGCGGCTGCCTCATCCCGATTGGTCGCCGCCGCCGTGCTCTTGGGCTTCTTCGGCCAACTGCCGAATAAGCCCGGCGCGGCCCGGCACTTCTGTGCGCCGCCTTGGGCAGCCGGCACGGCAGATGAACCCGCGCCATGATCGGACGCCAGCTGGCGGCGCGGGGCAACTTCCGCCTCGTCATCATCCGGCCAGTCATCAAAGCTGGCTCCAAGCCCGGAGCCGCCTGCCTCGCCGCCTCCCACCACGGTGTTGTCGTCCAGAGCGGCCGCCCCCAAGTCGGGGTCGTCGAAGTCGCGCGTCACCCGGTCGGGGAGAAATTGGCGCTCCGCCCCCGCTGCCCCGGCCGCCGGTCGAAGAAGGGGGCTCTGCCAAGACAAACCGACTGGTCAGAGTCGACCAAAAGAAACTTGGTGACAAAAGTAAAGAAGAGAAGATAAAGAAAGCTTACCATAGGCGGGGGATGGGCACGGGAGTACGGCTCCTTGCCAAACTGTCACTCATCGGTGAGCTTGCAGTTCACGAGGTAGTTCACCAGGAGAGCTACCTCGGCGTGAGGCATCTCCTTGGTGCACATCCGACTTGGATCGAGTTGGCCGCTCATTTGACAGATCATATGAGGGCGGCCTTGGAGCGGGAGCACCCGGCGCACCACGAAGGCGGCCAGCAGGTCGGACCCGGTCAGGCCCTCCGACTGGACCATTACCCGGAGTCGCGCGACGTCGGCGGCTCCAGCAGGCGACAGCGTTCTGGCCTGATAGGAGCACTGGGGCCGCCTCCCAGCCGGCGGGCCGGCTACATAAGCCGGCAAGTTGACGAAGTCGCCTTGCGGGGCGACGTTCTTCACGTAGAAGTAGGATTTCTGCCAGAGTTTCACCGACTGGATCAGCGTGATGGCAGGAAAGGGGTTGTCGGCTACCGGCCTCCGCACCGCGATGAAGGTGCCGCTCTGAGCCGGCACGCCCTGCATGGCGGTGCCAAGCTTGGACTGGAAGAATTCCCCCCAAAGCTCGAGGGTGGGAAGGACGCCAAGGAAGCCCTCGCACAAAGTGACGAAGGCAGACAACAGCACCACCGTGTTTGGAGTGAGGTGGTGCGGCTGGAGCTGGTAGAATTCGAGGAAGGAGCGGAAGAAGGCGCTCGCAGGCAGGCCAAGGCCGCGCAGGAAGTGCGAGCAGAAGATTACTCGCTCGCCTTCCTCCGGCGCCGGCGAGATCTCCCTCTTCGGCACAAGACGGACCCGCACATGGTCCTCGTCGGGCAACCGCCGCGTCTTACGGAGGAAGTCGATGTGGTCCGCGTGGACGTTGGAGCCGTCCCAGTCTCCGCCGCGCAACATGACGGCAAGAAGCTGATGAGAAAGGGCGTGGCGACGGTGAAACCACGGCCCCGCGGCGGCGAAGCTGCGGGGTAGTGCGAAGACTAGTGGGACGACGCTGCGGCGAGGGGCTGCAGCGACGGAGAGAAAGAAGAAGAAGATGGCGGAGCGAGGGTGAGCGTGCGAGCGTTTTCCGGTCCCCCTCCTCCCCCTACTTATAGCCTCGTGCGGCGAAGCCGAGGAGGCGAGGCGTGGGGGGACGTGGGATTAATTGCGCCTACTCCCCCACGTCCCGCGATTATAGCGCCCTAACAACGTGCGGAAACAGCCGTTGGAAGGCGAGCGGCCCGTTTTGGGCCACAGAAGATCCACACCTAGGCCTAGGCGTGGAAGTGGTGGGCCCCGGCCTGCAGCGGCATCCCGTCACGCGCGTGGGCTAGCAGGCCCTTCCAACCGGAGGGTGCCACATGGCGCGCGGGCAGCAAGCGGCCGGCCCGCAACCTGGCGTGCGCGCCGGCTGGCTCCCGCCTTCAGACTTCAAAACCTCACCAAGACGGCGCACCTGACCAAAGCCGGCTCCTAGCTGCTGGCTCTTCAAGATAGGAAGCTGATTGAGCTTCTCGTCCTACTTTCAGCATCGAAGCCCAACCAGCTTCGGGGACTACTGTCGGAGTAAATGACCACGGGTAGCCTAACCGATGCCCCCTGGTTCTTCAAAAATTATCGGGCCGATCAAGCCTTCAAGCACCCAAAGCACAGGGCCGCCTTCCCCTGGCCGGCTATCTCACAGGCCGACTACTGGAAGGCGGCCCGGCCCTAAAAACCCTCCCGAAGAGAGCCACAAGATGGCCGACTCCAAGAAGGCGGCCACAAGAGGACCGACTCCCAGAAGCATGCTACAAAAAGACCGGCTCCCGGCAAGCGGCCAAGATCGCACCCTCAAGGGCTGCACCCACATAACGGTGACGAGACGGGGCGTGGCTACAGTACAGCCTGCCACCCCCGAATCCCTGAGCACGCATGGCCACAGTGTGTCGTACGGGTCGGCCATTCCCCGTCCGGCGCGACACTGTTTCCATGTTGACCATGACGCCACCCATGACAGGCTGTCAGTATGCCCCATGGGCGGTGGGCCCCTTCAGCCAGAGAGATGTTCGAAGACGGTCCAGCCTCCCCCAGTCGGCCTGGGGCGTAGCCGGCTCCCAATAGCCGGCTACCTCCCTCCCTCGGAGTATGTGCATCATTAAGGAGACAAGACGAGGTAAGGCTACAGTGAGAGCCCGCCAGGCGGCGGCACTGTAGCCATGCTTACCTCGACAAAGCCCTCGTCATCAGGGGCGAGGCTACAGTAACCAGCCACCGACAAGACCCCCAGGCGGTGGGTCCGGCCTGTCGGCCAAGAGGCCGGCAGCCGACGGGACCCACCAGTCGGCGGGCCCCAGCGTTCGGCGGAGAAGCCGACGAATACAGACACTGACGGCTAGGACCCGCGTCCAGCCGGATTACCATTGTACCCCTAGGGGGTAGGCCTATATAAACCCCCCGGGGCACCCATGCAAAGGGTTGATCTCATAGATTTTTAGACACCACATAGAGAGAAGAGGAGAGCTAGCCTTGCCCTTCTTCTTCCTCTAGCCAAACAGCTCAAGGAGCCACTTGTAGCCACTTGTGTTGATCTAGTGATCATGCGGAGACCCCGCAGAGCAGGACTAGGGGTGTTATCTCCACGGAGAGCCCCGAACCTGGGTAAGATTCGCCGGCGTGCATGTCTTCGCCTTATCCCGTTTCCAGGCACCGGCGATGTCTTACTGGCTCCCACAATGATAAGCCACCCGTTGGCATATGTTGCACCTACCACCCGACAAGGATTCTTCCAAAGATGCTTTTTATATTCATGGCTATTCTAAGTCTACAACATATTCAATTTTGTCATACACAGTAGACTTGGGGGCTGACAGGATATGCATAATGTATCAAGCCGGAGTTCATACCTCATATTTCTGATGCATCTGTTTCACCATATCAATTTCAAGATCGCGGCTGGTATGCACTTGGTTAAGATAATCAGAAAGTACTTCACTGAAGTTTAGTTGAGAATAATTGGCAATGTCAAATCTCACTTTCCGCCTTTCAATGAACTCCTCTTTGGCGGAGTGCTTGGCCAAGACAATAGGTTCTCCCGGTTCTTTGAAGCCAGTGCCAGTGATCACAACATCGTCAGCATGTGTTCCTGACGGTTTAAGTGGGCTTGATGATTCAGTGTTCAAAGGATTGACATTTGTGTGGTCGTTGGAGAGGTTAGGAATTTCTGGTGGAACATCATGGACAGGCTCTTCTGGTTGTTGTACGGAGGCTTCAGACGCTGGGATTTGCTGCTCCGGCTCATGGACTTTGGGGTCTTCAGTCGGCTTGGTTACCTTGGCTTTCTTGCTAGGCTTTGCTTTTCCACTTCATGGGTTATGAGAGGTCAATACAAGTATAAGAGCATAAGGAGGTAAAGAATAAAAAGTAATTGTTGTTACCCTGGGGCAGTTTTGAAAGCCGGCAGCTGTGTCTGTGATGAGTCGCCGGAAGAAGAGCGAGAAGTCTCCTGATAATTTGGATCGGAAGAATTAAGTGGTTGGCGAATGAGACCCGCCAGTGGATAAAAAGAGTTTAAATTTGAAAGGACCTCGTTTCGATATTTCGACGGAGCTGGAGTATAGGGTAAGCCGGAGGATAACTCGTCAACTCCGCTGGTCCGAGTTTGTCGCCGGTTCTCGTGCTGCTGTTGCTTCAAAAGAAAGTCAGGATCCAAATGATCTAAGAGGTGTGAAAATCTTACTTTCCGGGTTACCCGTCGAAATTTCTGTCTTGGCAAAGGCGCCGAGTCGGAGAAAATAATAGTTACCTCTTCTTCGACCACTTGACTGGCCCCTGTGTCATCCTGATGATAATCAGTGTCAATAAGTTGAAAATGAGCCAAGGGAATCAAGGGCTACCTCCGACTCAGAATTGTCGTCCATTTCAAGCATCTCGGAAGCAGTTAATTTCTTCTTATTCTTCTTGGCGGTTTTCTTGGCGGCTTTCGTTTTGGCCCTGGCTTTCTTGGCAGCTTTGTGGTCATACTACTTGTTCCAAAAATCGGATGCAGCCTGTGAAAATCATCAAAGTTGAGTTAATAGAACATTTGAATGATAAGGTGAAGTAAGTGATTTAGAGACTCACATCTGGTGGCGGGTTAAGTTTGCAGAAAGGGTTCAGTCCCACTTTGCTGTAGCTTCCCAGGCTCTCGTTTAGAAGGGTCTTTGTCATTTCATTGACTGCATCACCAGTTAGGCACACAGAGCTGTGCCGCAGTGGATCTTTTGCACCGCCCGTGTATGTGCACATTAAGCCGGATCGGCAGCTCAAGGGTATGATTCGCCAAGAAACCCAGCACCGAACCAAGTCAATACCGGATAACCCATTTCCCAGCAGGGCCTTGACCTTTGCAATAGTGGGAGCAAGCTTTGCACGTTCACCGGTTGTAAGCTTTTCAGGAAGATGATGCTTTGGGTCAAGCTGCTGGGCACAATAACCTGGCAGTGGATTTTCATCAGCCGGAGAAGTATCTTTACAATAGAACCATGTTTGGTTACAATCTTTGGGGTGACTCGGCAGGTGAGCATAGGGGGAGATAGCATCTCTTCTTCGTTGAATTGAGACCCCGCCAAGTTCTAAGATGGGTCCGTTAGTAAACTCATTTTGCCGTTTCAGATAAAAATATTCCCTAAAGAGTTCAACACTGGGTTCTTCTTGAAGGTACACTTCACAAAAAACTTGAAAATTGCAGATGTTTGACACAGAATTGGGTCCGATGTCTTGAGGATGGAGTTGAAAGAAGTGCAGAACGTCTCGGAAAAACTTGGAACCGGGCAGTGAGAAGCCCCAATGACGGTGTCCAGGACCAGCGGGTACTTACCACGTCGTCTCCCGACCAGTTGGATTGGGCCGAGGACCCCCATGGACATTTACTCATGGGCCAGTTCGGACAGCCGATGTATACACGAGGAAGATTCCACAAGACTTGGTGATCAAGACAAGCACTCCTCTCCACCGACATATTTGACTAGGACTCTTGTTATCCTAGGCCTCTGGTGCATTATATAAGCCGAGGCCAGGCTAGTCGATAGATTATGACATTAATCATCATACCTCTAGGGTTTAGACCACAACATATGATCTCGAGGTAGATCAACTCTTGTAATCTCTATATTCATCAAGATCAATCAAGCAGGAAGTAGGGTATTACCTCCATTAAGAGGGCCCGAACCTGGGTAAAACATCGTCTCCTTCGTTCCTGTTACCATTGATCCATGACGCACAACTTGGGACCCCCTACCCGAGATCTGCCGGTTTTGACACCGACAATGGTGCTTTCATTGAGAGTTTTGTTGTGTGGTCAGCAAAAATACCAATGGCTCGCCCGCAGATCAACCGAGACGTCGGCGTCTTCGTCGCCGCCTTGACTGGTCACCTTGGCTTGACCAAGGACTGTGCTCTACCTCTAATAATCATGTTCAGACGAGGGCCTTCATCGTCATCAACTCCGATCTCTATCAAGATCATGGAGGAATCATCCATGGAGCTCGGGGGCTCAACGTCAACATTGCCCTCGGGTGACCGTGCTGTTTTTCTAGGCAGCGAACTTGTATCCGCCGCCACCGCCTCCTCGAGTGTCATTTTAATGATTGCTTCGGTGGAATTGTGTGGAATTAAGTCTACAACAACCATGCACAAATTTCGTCGATTTCCGATGGAGGAATCTCCGGCAATCTACGATATACCGGAGCCCTGTCAAATCTGGACGGGAATCTGGACGAGTTTAGGGCGTGGTCTCCAGAGCCAAGCTCGGAGGTCCTTTGGAAGATCCAACCATTCATCTGCTGCGGAATTCCCATATCTACCACCCCTCAAAATTTCAGCTCGATCCGACCGTCCGAACTCCGGGAACCTTCCGATTAGTGCATCACTTTTCAGATCTATTTTCTGCGCGAGAACAAATCCGGCCCGAGTTCATCTTTCTCATGAACGGGATTTCGGACATCCTTTTTGAAGGACGTTTTGTATGGGGTATTGTGTTTTGTTCCCAAACACATCCCACTAATTTTAAAGACTTTTCCAATATGATCTTCACCATCGCGCCGGTGTCAAACCAGCCCGACAACGTTGCTCCACGGCTGCCGACCTGTGCTAGACACGTCGTCGCTTTGTTGAGCCGAGCTCATCTTCTTTGGATCATCATCTCGGCGAGCCCAAAAAGAGTTCGGCATCGCGAAGGATAAATCATCACCAACAACGCCGCCCGACGGATTACACGGAGCGGGCACACCGGCATCGCCGCATGGTCACTTTATTAAGCCGGCATTGGCCGCGTCACGAGTTACGACCTACATCGGCATGGCCACACCGTTGCTTCTTCGAGCCGATGTCCATCACGCCGAACTACCTCAACACCTCGGCTGACATGGCAGCTGCAACGTCTCCTTACCGACCTGCCCCATCACCTCGTCTAGACCGGGGGCTTCGCCATCCCTTCATCAACCTACTCCGGAGACTTCAGCGTCGTCAACCGACCAGCTTCGTCACATTAGCTAGACCGAGGGCTTTGCCTCAACAAGCCAACCTTTGCCAGCATCGCCATGCCGCCGCCCCATCGCTCATCAGGCAATGGGTGTGCGGATCAAGTCCCAATTTTGGGAGTAACCTTTTTTCAGATTGCTACAACAGATAAAGCAGGTGCTATTAATTCTAGTAATTTTTTCTTGCTTGCGTTTATTTTTCCAAAAAATCATTACTCTGGTTTGTTCCATCATCTATACACAGGTCTGTCAAATGATGACCGCATTAACGATGGTTGCGCGATGGTTCGGTCTGTTTCCCGTCCGCAGTTCGGCGAACACCGCATCTAGAGCCCGGCCGCCCTGCAAATTCAGGCTTTGTCACGCCTTCACTGCGTCACGCCGACACCCTACATCGGCATTGGCTCCGGCGCCAGGCCACATCTCTTTAAATAAATTATTTTTGCGTAAAGCAATTATGCAAGGATTTTATACATATATATATTATTATTATTTGGACCACACTGTTTTATGTGTGCAGGTAATCGATTTTGACTGCGTTATGCGGTCACTTTGGCATCACCAGCCGACCTGCATTAGACTTCGGCATCCGCCGATCACAGCTTCGCCATGTTAACTGGACCAAGAACTTCATCTCGCCACATCGGCCACGCAGTGTCGTCGCTTCGTCAAACTGACATCCACCATGCCGAACAGGTGGACTGGCGTGGGGGCTTCATTGTCACCTTGCCGACCAACTCCGCTAGCTCGGCTAGACTGGGGCTTCGCCTTACCACATCGGCCGAGCCGTGTCACTCCTCCGGAGCACCGAACTCCTTGCTCGGACACCTCGGGCTTGGGGGCTGGGACCTCGGCCATGCCGAGTACTGCGAACCTTGTCGGATCTGTCACAGATCAATGGGCGTCTTCGTCCTGCCACAAACCCGAATCGCGTCATCAACACCGAGCACATTAACCAGCTAAGTCGCTTTCATGTTCAAAGACTTTCAGTTTTAAATTTTGTTCGGTTCGACCAAGCGTTATACTTTTTTGGCAAAAAGTTGTTTTCGAATAACTTCCTTGTCAAAACTTTGTTTGTAACACACAAATTCAAATACCCCGTTTACTTGGGGGCTTCCTTTATGAAGCCTTTCCTCTTGCATATGATTATACTTGTATGGCTTTGTTCCTTGTTCGTGTATTACGCCACAATATGCACCATGTTGACTTAAGTGTTCCGCAAGCTGGGTTGCCTTGCTCCTGTGTTTACCCCTATGTTCCCGATTGTTCAGCTAGGGAGTAAAGGGAGCACCTCTGCGATTGTCATGATCGAGTCATCCGAGCTCGGACCTCAGACTGGGTGAAGCCGAAAGCTAGCGCTCTTATTGTTTTCAATCATGGTCGGCACACAACGGAACTCATGAGTACAAAAAATCTATTGCACAAGTCTCATAGTAACAATGAGCAACCAAAGAAAGGTATCGGTGGGGGTACTATTTTCTTCGAAGATGCTTCTTACACTTCGTCGGTAATATAGCATAAGTTCCCTGAGCGCGCTTTGTCTGTTACAGCCTTATGGCCTGATTGCCTGGTTATCGGAAACACCATCGATATTCCCGATAGGTGGAGTACATAACACTTTTTGGCCCTTGACCGAAGAGGGAGAAGCCGACGGTCGGTTAAGACGCGTTTAAAGTTCGGGTGAACACATATATGATATAAGTACTTTGGTACAAACAATCATTATACATAAAATTCTTTTACCCAAGTCACTTGGGGGCTCTTAAATTAGTATGAGCCGTTTTATAGTAAATGTGTTTTCTTCTTGGTCGTTGCAAAGTCTTTTTCTACCGCTCCTTTTTTGACTCGAGTGTATGGTCAATAGCCGGATAGCCTGTCTTCTCTCTAAAAGCCGCTCGAGTTTAGTTTGCTAAATTGGCCTCGGAGAAGTACTCCGCCTTCGGGATAAGGAGCTTGAAGCCGTAGGCTGACCCGCTTGAAAGTCTTGAGATCGGATGTGTCATGTTAAAGCACGACAGAAGCACAATTTTTTTTCTTTTCTCTCCAATTTTCGGATTGGCACCAAAATCTTGGTTTAGTCTGGACGTCAAGCTTTTACATAAGTTTTTGGCTTTTCAAGCCTATGGCACTTTTAAACTATTTGTGTGTTTCCAGCATAAGTCTCGTAGTGCAGCGCCGGACACCTTTAGAGATTCTGCAAAAACATTCTCGGATATTGCTATATATGCATCGGTTTCGAATTGTGTCTTTGGTCAATAGTTGGGTTGCCCGGCTCCTGTGCTTGCCTCCTACGTTCCGCTTTGTTCGGCTAGGTGTGCAAAGGGAGAACCACTGCGATTGTGCTTCCAGCTCGCATGGTTAAGCACCTCAGTGGAGAAAACCAAAAACTGACTGTCACAATAAGCGTAAACTAGTCAGCGATCTGATGACTGTGTTAAATGACGACCATTCATAACATTGGCCGAAGTGTTTACGGCTTGACCTCGGCTGTCGCCGAACACTAACTAGTGGCTAGTAGCTGGCCTCCCAACTTTAAGCTCCTATGACTAAGTGAAAGTTCTAAAGCCCGCATATCTGATTGCCTCGTTTCCGCTAACGCAACCGCCTCCGGGCAACGAGACGTTGGCTAAGGGTTGTCTTGTTATTGCAGAAACACCCTGCATAGTATCTACAAAGGGGTAGAAGCCGGTGATGGGCCACTTTCAACTGATAAACGGTCGCAACAGAGTCAAAATAAACATATCATCAGCATTTGTATTCAGTATACAAGCACTGCCTCTTCCGTAATCATCGTTATAAAGCCATAAATATGCATCAATTTGACTTAAGATTTCGGCCAAGCTGGGTTGCCTAGCTCCTGTGATTACCCCTACGTTCCCGATTGTTCAGCTAGGAGGTAAAGGGAGCACCTCTGTGATTGTTACTTCCGGGTCATCCGTGTTAGTACCTCAGACTGGGAGAAGCCGAAAGCTAGCCATCTTAAAGAATATAATTGGTCGGCAACGACGGAAGCGAAATTTTTGGTCCATTAAAAACCACAGAGTTCGGGAACTTTCCCCACAATTAAATCCTCAATATTTTCCTCCCACATTGATCGGAGTTGAGGTTTCATGATCATAATCAACATGAAAGCCTGGGAAAAGAAACCTATAATGGAACTACTTTTCCCAGAAGACGTCTTATAACATATCTCTCCGTGTACCTTTGTTTATAAAACCATATGGCCGGATTGCCTTGTTTGTCGTAAAACTTTGCCCTTGTAAAGGATTTATAAAGTAGGACAAACACTCCCCAGCTACTGGCCGAGGAGATTGAAGCCGATGGCGGTCAACAAAGTTTTGTACAATGTGGATCCGAGCATTAATGATGTAAAGTACTTGGATACATAGAATCATTACACATAAATATTGCGAGTAAAATCCATTTACTGCAACCTATCTATTAAGCCCCTTAAGGCCGACCTTGGTGAGCTCGGATTTCGACCAGCTCTAAGCTCTTTTAAGAGATCTTTATTCTCTTTCCAAGAAGTTTGTGTTAAACACAACAAAATTTTCTGTCAAATGGATATCGATCCTTAATTCGGCCACCCGTGCCCACATTAAGGCTCAGGGGCTACTAGGCTTCGCGCTCATTATTTATAAATATTAAAGAGGCACATCGATCCCCTGATCTGGTGTTGCCACCCGACCAGTGTCTCGGGGGCTACTGCATTGCTTATTCAATGCAGAGAATTCACAGAGCTCAGTGTTCGGCATGACCAAACTATGGGCAAGCGCGTCTTCGAACAACAATAAGTACCATCTGGGACTTATCTGGCATCAAGCTAATATATCACAGCGACTTCTCACAACCCTCTCTCAAGGGCCTGTCCACCGATCATTATTTCTAATATATTACACTGCATTTCTATTCCTACGTATGCTGCCAAGCTAGGAGTTGATCCTCAAGCCGATTTGCAAATCGACCTGAGTCTCAGGGGCTACCAGGATCAGCAGTTTTATGTTTTCCTTCAGGTGCATCCCGGGTTTAGACCGACACACACCTTGAGGGCTACTGGATATACATATACTGGCTATATATCTCAGCAGAGAATAAATTGCACCAATTAAAAATATTCGCAAAAAATCAGCCCGCGGTCGGGGTGGTGCACCACCTCGGAAGTAGTCCGGCATAAAGCTCGGGCGCCAGTGGCTGGCTCCATAGAGGGCATTTCCGGCATTAAGCTCGGCTGAATTTGTTCAATCTTTTAAAAGACTGAGGTAGTTTATGACACCTCGGACGCTGACCATCGTTGGAGCTCGGACGTGGTCCGGCATAAAGCTCGGATTCGAATGGCTCGTTCCATAGAGAACTTTTCAGCGTTAAACTCGGATAACCTCCTTCAAACTTTTTCAAGCCAAGGTGATATATGACACCTCAGATATAGTCCGGCGTTGGTGCTTGGCTGCAAAAGATATCTTGAATGCAGTCCGGCGTTGGAGCTCGGATGCAAGAGGACACCGCCGCAAGGGAACAACTTCAAACCCGACGTGTGGCGTAAAAAATAACAAGGCATTGATAAAGGCCGAGAACTTAAAGGAGCTCCTCGGATACCAGACTTGTAAACTCTTCGAATTCACTTCAGCGATCCTCAAGATCGAAGATGAGATGATTTGTTGAACCAGTTTTCAAGACCGACGACCGAAGATGAAGAACAGTTCGGAAGAATCGAGGGGCGTCCCCAACTTGAAGACCGATTCAGCGTGCTACTGACGGTGTCCAGGACTAGGGGGTACTTACCAAGTCGTCTCCCGATCAGTTGGATTGGGCGGAGGACCCCCATGGCCATTTACTCATGGGCCAGTTCGGACAGCCGATGTATACATGAAGAAGATTCCACAAGACATGGTGATCAAGACAAGGACTCCTCTCCACCGGCATATTTGACTAGGACACTTGTTATCCTAGGCCTCTGGTGCATTATATAAGCCGAGGCCAGGCTAGTCGATAGATTATGACATTACTCATCATACCTCTAGGGTTTAGACCACAACATATGATCTCGAGGTAGATCAACTCTTGTAATCTCTATATTCATCAAGATCAATCAAGCAGGAAGTAGGGTATTACCTCCATTAAGAAGGCCCGAACCTGGGTAAAAACATCATCTCCTTCGTTCCTGTTACCATTGATCCATGATGCACAGCTTGGGACCCCCTACCCGAGATCTGCCGGTTTTGACACCGACACCCGATTCATGTGATCAGTAAAAACAATGACCTCGCCATCCTTTGGTGAGGTATTTCTTTGCCTGGTTTGGGGGCGCGCCAATGCATGATATTTTTTGCTGGTAAATAGCCGATTTTGACAAAATCTTTGAGCGTGTCTTTGGTAACAATAGAGGGAACCTAATTACATGAAGTGACTGTCTTTGGTATTGTGAAGGAAGAAGCCTAAAAGAAAGAACATTTGTCAGTTTAATTTGATTCGTTAAGCCGGAGGTAAACGCTGCAGTGTATATTCAGATTGGCGGCTTAAATGGGGCCTAATGACATATGGCTAGTTATAACCGGTGATGTAAGCCACCATGACCATAATGGTATTTAAGATCTATCAAGAGTGAAATCTGCTAAGTGTTGGATAAACAAGTTTTACAGACTGGAGCAGCTAATTTGGATCCGACACTGTGTGAAAAAAGAAAGTAAATCAAAGCCTAAATATCGCAGCAGTGGAGGAACTAGCATATTGGCAAGATTTCTGCATCTAGGAAGTGTATTCAGTGATTAAGAGAAAGTACAGAAATAGTTTCCGCACATTTCAAAAGTTATTTCTGGATTGAAGAAAGGATCAAACCGAGGTATGATGAAGAACGACGACGAACTCCAAAGAACTTCATAAAACCCTAATGGAGATTTACAAGCGGAGAAAGGAGAGGTACTTACTGGATCCGCTGAGTAATGGAGAGGTGCCCCAGTTTCTCTGGTCTCGTTCAGGTCGATGCTGCGACCGGGGTCGAGGAAGCTGATGAGCTCCGCGGTAGCGGCGCTCAGACGTGCAGATGCGTCGCGAAGAGAGAGTTTGAAGACGAGAAGGAAAAGGCGGAAAATGAAAAGGCTGCCTGACCCTATTTATAAGGAAAGGGGTAACAGGCGGGTGCGAAAATCGAGGAGGCCAAAGAATGATTATCTAGCTGCTCGGACACCTCGATCTTCGGGATGGTTATTGAAGATAAGGATCTATTAAGATACGCTGGGTATTGTGTGAAATTAATGGCAGATGACGTCATGGTGGGTTTCCGTAAATCCAGGGGATGATGTCATGGTGGGTTACAGTATCTTGCAAGAACAACTGAAGAACAAGTTCAAATCAACCTGGGGCCTAATGTTGGAGATATGACTATTGGGTATGACACACCCAGGAGGGGCCGGGTTATCCCAATGGCGGAACATCAAAACAAAGCCCGTGAAGATGTTGAAGATGGCGCTTCATGAAGCAGACTTACTAAGGGGCCCAAAGCCCAAAGGCTGCTTAAGGCTCATAGGTGTAAACCGCCATATATGTATGACTTGTATTGTAAGGCAAGTGTAATTAGTCACCGGGCTGGACACATTGTTTATGAGCCGACCGGGACTCTGTAAGCCGCTGGGCGTCAACCTGTGTACATAAAGGGACGACCCAGCGGCGGCTTAGGGCAAGAGACAACAGATCGAAAGCTAGGTCAAGCATATTCGCTCCCTAGTAATCGAGAGATAAGCAATACCACCTCAAACTGGATTAGGCTTTTACCTTCACCGCAAGGGGCCGAACCAGTATAAACTCCTTGTGTCCTTTGTCTCATTTAACCCCTTTAAGCTAACCCTGTTGCGATGGCTCCACGACCAAGTCCTATTGCTAGGACATCTGACGTAACAATTCCACGACAGGTAGCATTTCACATCAAAATTTTTGTTTTCATCATTTACCTACTCGAGGACGAGCAGGAATTAAGCTTGGGGATGCCTGATACGTCTCCAACGTATCTATAATTTTTTATTGTTCCATGCTATTATATTATCTGTTTTGGATGTTTTATATGCATTAATATGCTATTTTATATGATTTTTGGGACTAACGTATTTACCTAGAGCCCAGTGCCAGTTCCTGTTTTTTCATTGTTTTAGAGTTTCGTAGAAAAGGAATACCAAATGGAGTCCAAATGGAATGAAACTTTCACGATGATTTTTCTTGGACCAGAAGACATCCAGAGGGCTTGGAGTGCACGTGAGGAAAGCCACGAGGTGACCACAAGGTCCGGAGGCGCGCCCCCACCCTTGTGGGCCCCTCGTGACTCCATCGACCTATTTCTTCCCCCTATATATTCTCTAATATCCCAAAAACTTCCCTGGGAGCCACGAAACCAATTTTTGTTGGGGAACGCAGTAATTCAAAAAAATTCCTATGATCACGCAAGATCTATCTAGGAGATGCATAGCAACAAGAGGGGAGAGTGTGTCCATGTACCCTCGTAGACCGAAAGCGCAAGCGTTTAGTTAACGCGGTTGATGTAGTCGAACGTCTTCACGATCTAACCGATCCAAGTACTGAACGTACGGCACCTCCGTGTTCAGCACGCCTTCAGCTCGATGACGTCCCTCGAGCTCTTGATCCAATAGAGGGTCAAGGGAGAGTTCCGTCAGCACGACGGCATGGCGACGGTGTTGGTGATGTGATCCGCGCAGGGCTTTGCCTAAGCACTACAACAATATGACTGAGGTGGTAAACTGTGGAGGGGGCACTGCACACGACTAAGAAACAATTGTTGTGCCTTTGGGGTGCCCCCCTGTCCACGTATATAAAGGATGGGGGAGGAGGAGGCCAGCCCAAGGGGGGTGCATCAAGAGGGGGGAGTCCTACTAGCACTACTGCAGGATGGTCCAAACGCAACACTACGATCAGAGACCCTTCGACGAAACTATCTGTGATGCCATAATCGCAAAGGGTGGTGTGAAAAAACCGTCAAAAAAGGTGCAAAACGTTTGCGATGATGGATGCATCAAACACGGTTCAGGTTTTAGTTGCGTGTGTGATGCAGGGCATATGGTTCAGCTCAATTAACTGTTTGGGATGAGGAGGAACAAAAGAAATGGGCTGCCAGATGAAGGCGTGTGCGATATACAACATAGAGTTCATTGGGATGAACTGTGTGTGATTTGGCAGCACAATGGAAACGGTTCAACTGAACAAGATGTGTGTGATACGCGGCAAACAGGTCCGTAATCTGAAATGTGTGCGAAGACCAATAATAACACAGACGGTTGTTGCTAATAAGCCGTGTGAATTGCTCTGTCTACAGTAGAATAACATGTATATATATATAACTGAAATAAACATCCAATTACATAAGTGACTATACAGATCATTCACACACACCTCAATAAACAATTGCATGCATTCTAAAGTAGGAGAAACGATCTTCTAGTCATCTACTTCTTGTGACGCTCCCGCCACTGCTATGTGGCTCGATCCCTCATCTTTGTCAGGAAGAAGACACATCCTCATGTCAACGATCCGCCTGTACATCTCGTAGGTTGTGTACGCGTCCATGGCCGCGTACTTGACATGTTGTTCATCCAGTTTCTTATGCCACACACTGTGCCAGGCGTTCTTGTCCTTATTGCTCTCATTCTTCATCTTCACGTAGTAGGGGTCGATTATGGCCGAGGCGAGGTCAACTAGGGACTTCAGTTTGTTTTTGTCGCTGCCCCAGACCTTGTAGTGGTGCTGGATGTTGACAAGATTCGAGCATTTCAAGTCCGGAACCTTGAGCACTTTTAGATCGTTGGTGGTGTCCACCGTAGCGAAACTGTAGTCGGAGCTGTTGATAAACCTGGAGAAATGCTCGCAAGGCCTTGTGGCAAGGTGGAAGTGGTAGACGAGGATGTCATGTCGCACGCACAACTGGGCGACGACAATCTTCTGATCGTGCCAGGCACGACCGATGGTGTACTCAAGGTCGAAGCCGACCACTCGGTACTTGTCCTTGGCAAGGAACCGCTCCATAGTGTGGATGGAGCTCTCCACCGAGACCGGATCGTTCGTGTACACAACCGAGAGGGCCTTCCCCTCACGTGGGTGTCCACTACGTGATGCGTGGTGAACTGCCCGCCGTTGTCGTCGTCGGCCGCTGGAAGCGCCATGGGAGCCACGGGGAGCGCCGTTGGAACCGCCGGATGTCCTCTCTATATGTGTCCTCATGGGTGTGCTTATTGGGTCATGTGTGACGAGAGATGAAGGTAAATGGTCGCAGGAATAAAAGGGGGCCGGGCGGCGTGGATTCTCGGCGCGTCCGCATGGCAGTTTTTGCAGTGGGTAACTGCATCGTCGCGCCGCGCCCGGCGCAACCGCTTGCACACGAACGTGTGTGATCGTGCGCCGGCCCCAAACACTGGCAGCGTGCGTGGAGGGACAAGGGCAGAGCACCCGGAGGGACGCGAGAGTAGAGCGCGCGTGGCGGGATGCGAGCAGAGCGCGCCGCGGCCGCCTGAACCGCAGGCAGCCACACGCATAGAGCAGTTGAACACGCAGGAAATGGTTGCCTACAAGCCGGTCGACAGTTGCGTCGCTGCGTAGAGAGCGGCCGTGTGGTACCACCTCCATCTAGTCTATAGTCTCCTTTATATTCCGTGCCATACTTTGCCCTCAAATTTAACCAACAAAATGTTAATGCATGTTTTAATAATTATATAATTGGAAACTATGTTCAAATACAAATCCAACTATATAATCTTTGGCGACATGCATTCGTATTTTATTAGTTAAATCATACTTATAAACCAGGACGGTGGTATAGTAGGTAATTAATCGCAAACATTTTTTTATTAACCGTATGTGTACGTGGCCTTTCGTCCTCCTCTCGCACGTCTTTTCACCCCGTTACCGCAGATGGCTTACAGCGCAAGCTTGCGCAGCGCGCGGGGGCGTTCTTTTTGCCAAACGGTGGCGCCAATGAACCATCGGTGAGCCCGTTCCCACGCAACCTCGCAAGTTCCCACGCAAGCTTCCCGCCCGACTCGGTGAAATCCCCCAAAATCGCAATGCTTACCGGCCTGCTATAAAAACCCTCACGGCCGGCGAGTCCTGCGTCGCATTTTCCCCTCCATCCCTGTAGCTTATCTCGTCTGCTTCTCCCACAATCGCCAATGGCACCGGTCCATCGTCGTCGCTCAGCCACTCCGCCGTCATCAGAGGACAGCTCCAGCTGGGAGACTACACCGCGGTGGCGGCACAGTCCCCGTCGTAGTGTAGTGCGCGTGGCGTCCCTCTTGGGTGTGCGCGGAACACCCACCACACGCTCCGTCGCCGGTGGCCGTCGGCAGCTGTTGCCGGCCGCCGTTGCCGCCACAGCACCATCGAAAGCCAGGCCCATCGCCCGCTCCGCCGCCGCGGCCCGAAGGCGGGAGGTGGCCGTCGTGGCAGCCACCCCACTGCCGGCCACTGTGGCCATCACCCGCTCCGTCACCGCGGCCCGAAGGCGGGAGGTGGTGGTCGTGGCCCCCACCCCGTCGTCGGCCGCCGTGGCCGCCAGCCCACCGTCGACCGTCGGGGTCATCACCCACTCCGCCACCGCCGCCCGAAGGCGGGAGGCGGAGGTGGATGCCCGCACGTGCGTCAGCGACCTTGTGTGCTACACCGAGTTCCTGCGGGAGGAGGAGGAGCGCCTCGTCGAGCATGCAAAGAGCCTTACCGCCGCCGTGGCCACGACACACGCCGCCTCAGAGGCGAGGAATCAGGAGATCTACAAGGAGAACCACCGCTTCGAGAGGGGTCGTCTGGAGCGGCAGAGGGCATTCGAGGTAAGCATCGCTGAAGCTGCATTAGCGGCAGGCACCGCATTGCGGTTGCCCAGGTCATCGGTAGGCTCCTCCTCCTCCGCCTCTTACTGAGCGCGCTCGGCAGAGGAGAGGCAGCCGGAAGTAGTACAAAGCCCGTCCGCAGTAGTAGTAGTATTTAGGGGCTATTTTGTTCAGTTCATCTGACTATAGATGTGGTGGAACTCTACAACGTACTTAAAATTAGCTAGTATATATAGTTGAACCAGCTATTTCAGTACGTGGTTGGCAACAATTGGGGAAAAGTTTGGTCGGTTCAGCTGTCGAGTTGAACTGTTTGTATAAATTAAGAACGACTGCTTAATCTATGAATGAAATCTATGCTTAATTACTGAATTTTAATTGCAAAAATTAGATACTGCTAGGGATATTTAGCTTCATATTTTGACAAATCGCAGTGTTACAAGGATTGACAAATCTTACCAAATTGTTTGTACGTGGTTGCACATGGGTCATCCAAAACAACCGTTTGCGTTGAAGGGATGCACAAATCACTTTGCATACGGGTGTTCTATCTAAAACGTTTGCGATCAAGAGCTGCAGAAATCGTGGTCGACACATTTTATCTTGGCTTCCTGGGGAAGCTGTCGGTTTGCATACGGGTGTGCTAACTAAAACGTTTGTGATGAGTGTTTTATATTTAAAAAGCAAAATAACCTGCGGCTTGGGCGCCATTAATGGAGAGGATGCGAGCAAGGCAGGCGGCCATGGAAGTCAAAGGGCTCGCTTCCCAATGATCCTACGCAGCGTACAGCTTGCATGCTTCCCGGTGAGCCTGCGCACTCGAGGACAGCTTGCATGCCTCCCAGTCAGCCTGTGCACCGGACGGCGCTCGCACGCCTCCCGTTCAGTAAAGGTCAAGCAGCTGTCCGCACGGCACCTCCTACTGCCATTAAAACCAAGACACGTGGCGTCACGTGAATGGTTAACAGAATTTTGGATTTACTATAATTTAAAAACCAGGCATCTCAATGTTTTGCCGGCAATCAACGGTGCCCTGATGTTTGAAATTAATTGTCATTTCTTGCATGGGACCTAAGCATGCACCCAAGGACACAAATTTGATTTTTCAACCAATTTATATGCACTGGAGCATGTGCATGTAGTTCAAATTTTAATTATGCACATAAATGCATTGAAAACTTAGTTAATGCATAAAAATGTCCAAACGAACCCCGGAAAATCACAAAAATTCACACAACACTCATGTTGTTCTATGTTGACACAAGAAAAAAAAATTAAAGCAATAAGAGGCAATGGATATCGTTTCGTCCCAAAAGGTGGGACGTTCCCTACCGAAAACCATCATGCTTGTTGTGAGTAGCTCCGATTTCTGAGAAGCATATACCCAAACCTGCCCCAAATGGGACAAAATTTGTACCACGGCATGTTGATGCCGCTCCATGATAGCATGCCTAGTTTCATGAATTTCAGACGAGTTTTGGATTTACTAGAATTTAAAAACCAGGCATCTCAATGTTTTGCCAGCAATCAACGATGCCCTGGTGTTTGAAATTCATTCCCATTTCTTGCATGGGACCTAAGAATGCACCCAAGGACACAGATTTGAATTTTCGACCAATTTATATGCAGTGGACCATGTGCATGTAGTTCAAATTTGAATTATGCACACAAATGCATTGAAAACTCAGTTAATGCATAAAAATGTCCAAACGAACCCCGAGAAATCACAAAAATTACACAACACTCATGTTGTTCTATGTTGACACGAGATTTTTTTTTGAAAGCAATAAGAGGTAATGGATATCGTTTCATCCCCAAAGGTGGGACGTTCCCTACCGAAAACCATCATGCTTGTTGTGAGAAGCTTCGGTTTGTGAGAAGCATATACCCAAACCTGCCCCAAATGGGACAATTTTTTTACCACGGCATGTTGATGCCGCTCCATGATAGCATGCCAAGTTTCATGAATTTCAGACGAGTTTTGGATTTACTAGAATTTAAAAACCAGGCATCTCAATGTTTTGCCGGCAATCAACGGTGTCCTGGTGTTTGAAATTCATTCCCAGTTCTTGCATGGGACCTATAAGCATGCACCCAAGGACACATATTTGATTTTTTAACCAATTTATATGCACTGGAGCATGTGCATGTAGTTCAAATTTGAATTGTTCACCTGAAATGGCTAGAAAACCAATTTAATGTATAAAATGTTCAAACACCCTGAATAATTCCAATTCTTTTACGACACACATATAATTGCATGTTCACTCAAGATAAAAGGTCTAGCAATTCAAACACCATCCATTGCCGTTGTGACCCCATTATGTAATTCAAATCAAGATGAAAAATAAGCAGATCGCACACAGTTTATTATCAGCAACCGTGTGAGATGCAGCACAAAATATCCTGGAGCACCTTCTGTTTATAGTACGCTTATGGCTTATGCGAGAAGGTGCGTCGGGTATAGTCCACAGCCGGCGTCTCAAGCACACTAGCTCGCTCCCCAAATATCATTTCACTATTCAATCATCGCCGGTGAAAGATGGGCACGTGGACCCGCGTCGTGAGGGCTACTTCGGTGGCCTACTCCGGCGAGAGCACGGTCGCAGCCGCCAGGCGCGTGCTAACAAGGTGCATGAGCGCGGCCGCAATCTGCGACCGGGTGGCAAAGGCAGCCCAAACAGCCGCTGTTGCTTCTCAGGTGGCGGCAGCAACATCTGCCTCGGGGATAGCAACTGGCGAGAGCGGCACAGCAGCTGTTTGTTCCGCAGCGGTAGCCTTAGCCCTGTGTCACGACCAGTTTTTCAATAAAATAATTATTGAGAGACCAATCCCTTTTACGGACCAGCGAAGAAGAATTCCTTCTCACTGGTAGACAATAATCTTGGTCACAGAAGAAAAATACCAGGAGTACTAAATATAACACAAGGTTGAGCAGAGACTGCCCAATAATTTATTACAGGCACGCCGATAAAACAACACGGCGGATAGGGTGGCAAACTTCTAACTTACGATAATAACGGTGGTGGAAATATCATCGCGAAGCGAGTGATATGATTCCAGAAGACTACAACTCATCGAGCGTCGGAGTGAGGCTCGAGGAGACTTATTGCGGGTGGCGGAAGCGTAAACAACATAAGTGACCAATATCCGGGATCGCGCAGGACTGACTGGGACTACTCTAGGCATCAGACGCGCTATCAAACTCTTCATCCAAGAGATCGCCTTCGTCAACATCTGGCCAAATCAACAAGCCAGGTGAGTACTATGAAAGTACTCGCAAGACAGTTCGGACATAAGGTATAACAAATGTAAACATGAAACATATGAACAAGTTAACCAGTGCGATCAGACATAGAGGTGATAAATACTGGGTGCCAAGCGAGGGTCTAAATGACGCCTCGAGCGGAAACTGCAGAATAGTAATACTGGTGCCAAGCGAGTGTCTGAAAGACTCCTCGAGCGGAAAATGCGAAATAATAATGCGGGTGCCAAACGAGTGTCTGAAAGACTCCTCGAGCGGAAAATGCGAAATAATAATGCGGGTGCCAAACGAGTGTCTGAAAGACTCCTCGAGCGGAAAATGCAGAATAATAATGCCACAGTCGGGCGTCGGGGCGACACCACATAAAGGGCTTATAACAGAAAGTAAAGACAGTGCATGCCACAGTCGGACGTCTGAGCGACATCACATAAAGGGCTTATAACAGAAAGTAAAGACAGTGCATGCCACAGTCGGACGTCTGAGCGACATCACATAAAGGGGTTATATCGAAAGTGAGAAACGAGTACACGCCACAGTCGGACGTCTGCGCGACGTCTCATAAAGGGCTTATATTGTAACACAATAATACAATAGTTCGGGAACATAACTTATCACAAGCACGAGACAAAAATAAAGTTAGTCCATCCACAGGAATAACAATAAAACTGAATTACCACTTGAGCTTGTTCGCCGGGGGCAAGTTTTTCACACGGATAGATATGGATATAATGTTTACACTACTGATCATGGATACGATGATTTGGAAAGGATTGACTCTACAGAGTTTGTACTTAACCACAGCCAACGGATTTCAGTAGTCACGGGGACTAGTTCCGCCTGCGGTGTTTTGGAGGAAACACGTCTAACCAGTACACACCCAATTCAACCATCCGAAGCCAGGGACCACCCTCGGCGACGTTCAAGAAAAACCTTGAGACGGGGAGGCTACAACCTCGCGTAGCATGGGATCAAATTTATATACCCGCGCTCTAAGGGGGTTCCCCCCTCTCGGTCCCAACCGGAAACACCCATGCCCCCTGACCGAATGACTAGCTTTAATCCTAGGCCAAGGTACCATCATCCCGGCCTCTCTGTTTGGTGTGTACACGGAAAGAGGTTACCAACTTACTAAACCGCATCCTGGCAATGAGGCATGTGGTAGCACGGAAAGGGGAAGGGATGGTAACACGGCTCCAACCATGTTAATGTCGGAAAAAGTCGGATGACGCAAGGCTGGCATGCTACAACAGTACCACCTTGCTGCCCTTCATGTCACCACATGATTAGGCCATCTCTCATCAGAGATCATCGCAACTTTGGAACATGCGGGAAAAGATTGATAACGTGGCTCCAACCACGTTAACGTCAAAGAAAGACGGATGGCGCAAGGCTGGCATGCTACAACAGTACCACCTTGCTGCCCTTCATGTCACCACATGATTAAGCCACCTCTCATCAAAGGTCATCGCAACTTTGGAGCAAGAAGGCCGTTGCTTTACAAGCAACGAGACATCTTACCGATACCCCTATGCCACACACAACTCTCATGTGAACATGCAAAACATCTGCCATATCAAATATCCAAAACATGCTTGCCTGGTTCGGAGAAGTCGGAGTCTAGCTCGGCGAAGTTCGCGGCTCCGTCACCCCTCCCGGAACCTACGGCAAGTCACGAAACGGGCACTAACGTGAAAACCAACACATGCACAGAAACTCTTCCAAATATTTTTCATAAAAATCCCATAAAAAACTAGACAAAATTTGGAGATTGTCAGAAAAAGAATCACTCAAAAATACCTTTTTATTAAAAAGTTATAAAGGTTTCTGTCCAGGGACTTATCTGTAATGAAACAGAAAAGTTCCAGGGTTTTAACTGAGAAAACAGAAAACGCTTCGGCTGGGAATGCGCAAGCGCAAAGGAGGAAACGTATTTTGCCCGAAGGCGTCAACAGAAAATGGTTCACGAATAAAAGAACAGAGGCTGACATGCGGGGTCCACATGTCAGGTTTGAAAAGCTCGCCGGCGCCCGAAGACTGCGGTGGACGCCGGCGTCGAACCACGTCGAGTTAGGAGAAACGGAGGGTACCAAGAGCTTCAGCGTCCTCTTCCGCGTCGGTGGGTGGTGGACTCGTCCAACGGGGAGCACTATGTCGACGGCGACACTTTGTCCGGCGGACGATGGCTCGGGTGAGGATGGGGAACTCCGGTGGAGGGCTGCAAGCTACAAATTGAGGCGCGGGTCAGGACGAGGGATGCAAGGTGAGGCTACTGGCACGAGAATGGAGGCGGAGGAGCACACACGGGGGCGAATCGGGCTGGATCCCATGGCGGGTCGCGGCGGCCGGAGTCGAGGAAGGAGACCTCCTCGGGGCTCTTCCAGTGGCTAGGCGTGCTCTAGGGGGAGTGCAGGGCTGGTGGGTGCTCGAGTTGAAGCTCGGGGCCCCTATTTATAGGCAGGACGACGGGATGGCCGTGAACGGTGAATCTCCGGCGAGCGATTACGGCGGAGCAGTGGGTTGGCAGGGGGTTTGAGCGGTCGGGCAGCATCAGTGGGTGTTACTGGACTCGATTTGCAGCTAAACGGGGTTGGTCTTGGCGTAATGGCGTCGGTCCACGGTGAGGTGACCGCACGGGCTCAACGGCGGCAGAGAGCGCGCTCTGCGCCCTGCGGTTCACGACGAGAGCGGCAGCGCGTTCGGGGGAGTGGAAGGCCACGCGGCAAGCTCCGGTGGTTTGGGCGGCGCTGGGTGGCGTCGTCGGCGCCGTGTCTCCCGCTGGCGCCCGCAAAGCCGCCGCCGGCATTGGTCACGGGGTGGCGCACCTTCTGCTGCTCGTCGCCGACGCCCGCAAGGTGCCAGGCACTCGTGCGGTGCAGGAACAAGGGGGCGAGGACAAGGAGCAAGGCGACGCGGTGGCACTGGCGAGATCGATGCCCATCTCTGAAGAAAACGACAGTGGGCACTGAACTGAATCCCTGAACTTTCTGAACCTTGACAAGGACAGTGCACTGCAGGTGTTCGACAGAAGGTTTTGGCTATGAGATAAATTTTTCTGGAGCTGTAACTTGGTGAGATGATCACTCAAAGCACCCAGGGGCTGCCTGAATTTACTTGGAATTTTTGGAGAAGGTTTTGAATGAATTTCACCAAATTTGCCAAATCTGGTCCAAACTTGCAGCAGGTGTAGTTTGAAATTTTTGAACTGAAGACTAGTGGATCTTCATGGTTCCAGGTTGAGGGTTCAAAGGACTAGGAGGGGAAAGAAGTTTGGTGGTAAAAGTCCAAACAGAAAATGGAGTTCCTTTGTAAATCTCCAAGTGGTAGAATAGAAGGCAGAAAATTGGTTTGAATGAAATTTGAATGGGAATAATCACATGGGAAGGTTCAACTTGCTGGATTAGGTGTAAGACATGATCCAGAGGTGAGGGAAGGATTTGGGGAGAGGATTTGCACAAATGTCATGGTAAGAAGGAATAGTTGAAAGTGGCAAAGGGCTTTCCAAAAGTCATAGTGCAAAATTAAAAGGATTTTCAGAAGTTATTTTCCCAAATGAAAAACATTTTGTTTTGAGTCCAAATGAAAAGTAAGAACTTCCTAGACCAAAGGCAGATCTTGGGTGAATCCAAACAAAACTTTTGCCATAAGGAAAAATATATGAGAGGGAGAGTTCTCTTAAAGAAAAAAATTAAATTGCTCCCCTCAAGTCAAAATAGAAATCTTTTTTTTTTGAAAAAATCCAAATAAAAACTTGGGTGTCACAACACCTACCCCCTTAGGAAAAATCTCGTCCTCGAGATTTCGGCTGATCCTCAAATAGATATGGATACTCTGCTAGGAGGAAATCTTCCCTCTCCCATGTGGCTTCATCCTCAGTGTGGTTGCTCCACTGAACCCTGAAAAATCTTGTTGTTTTCTGACGGGTCCTCCGTTCAGACTCTTCTAAAATCTTTACTGGCCTTTCTCTGTAGGTGAGATCTGGTTGCATATCAATGTCCTCATGAGGTACATGTTTTTCTGGGTTGCTCACACATTTTCTTAACTGTGAGACGTGGAACACGTCATGGACGTCTGACAGCTCCTTGGGGAGGTCTAGTTGGTAGGCCACCGTGCCTCTTCGTGCCTTTACACAAAATGGTCCAATAAACCTTGGGGCTAGCTTCCCCTTAATTTTGAACCGTTGCAGACCCCTCATAGGAGATACTCGGAGGTATACGGAATCACCGGGTTCAAAGCTGACCTCACGGTGCTTCTGATCATAGTAGCTCTTTTGGCGGCTCTGTGTTGTCTTGAGTCTGTCCCTGATTTGCTTAACTTTCTCCTCGGCCTCTTTGAGCATGTCTGGGCCGAAGATACGGCTGTCACCGGTCTCTGACCAATTCAATGGGGTACGACACCTTCGCCCGTACAACGCTTCAAAGGGTGCCATTTTCAAGCTGGCTTGGTAACTGTTGTTGTAAGCAAATTTGGCATACGGCAAACTCTCTTCCCAACTGGATCCATAGGTGAGTACGCAGGCTCTTAGCATATCCTCTAGGATCTGGTTCACACGTTCCGTCTGTCCATCAGTCTGATGGTGGTATGCTGTACTAAAAGCTAGTTGCGTGCCCAGAGCTTGTTGTAGGTGATCCCAAAATTTGGAGACGAATTGGGTGCCTCAGTCTGATATTATAGTCCTTGGGACTCCGTGCAAGCAAACTATACGGGAGAGATAGAGTTTTGCCAGTCTTTGTGTGGAGTAGGTAGTCTTCACGGGAATGAAGTGAGCAACCTTGGTTAGTCGGTCTGTGATGACCCAGATGGCGTCATTTCCACGCTGTGATCGGGGTAATCCGACAATGAAGTCCATTCCGATTTCATCCCATTTCCACTCCGGTATCCTGTTAGGCTGGAGTAGCCCTGCTGGCTTTTTGTGCTCGGCCTTGATGCGCTGACATGAATCGCAACAAGCGATGAATGTGGCTATATCTCTTTTCATACCGTGACACCAAAATCTTTCCTGGATGTCCTTGTACATTTTGGTTCCTCCAGGATGGATCGAGTATGGAGGGGTGTGGCTCTCTGTCAAGATCTGTTGCTTGAGTTCCTCAATGTTAGGTACGCAAAGTCTGTCTCGGTACCATAATGTCCCTTCACTGTCCGTGACGAATTCTGAAGTCTTGCTAAGGTTCATTTTCTTCTTTATGCCCTCGATACTGGGATGTCCCTGTTGAGCCTTCTTGATTTGCTCCACTAGGGTGGGTTGTATCTCCAGGTTCGATATGGTGCCCTCAGAGACTAACATCATGTTGAGTCGAGTGAACTCTCGCTGAAACTCAGACCTCAAACTTTGCTGACCGTCACTGTCCGGGTTGGGGTTTCGACTAAGGGCATCGGCCACTACATTTGCTTTCCCTGGGTGGTAGTGAATACCGACGTCATAGTCCTTGACCAGTTCCAACCAGCGTCGTTGGCGTAAATTCAGCTCTGGCTGTGTGAAAATATATTTGAGGCTCTTATGGTCTGTATATATTTCACAGCGATTTCCCAACAGAAAGTGCCTCCACTCCTTGAGTGCATGTATAACTGCTGCTAGCTCCAGGTCATGTGTTGGGTAATTTTCCTCATGTTTTCGCAGTTGCCTGGAGGCATATGCGACAACTTTGCCATCTTGCATTAGCACACATCCAAGACCTTTTCGGGACGCGTCACAATACACTTCAAAGCTCTTGTGTATGTCTGGTACGGTTAAGACTGGTGCGGTTGTTAGCTTCTTCTTGAGTTCTTGGAAGCTCTGCTCGCATGCTTCTGTCCATACAAATTTCTTGTCCTTCTTGAGTAACTGTGTTATAGGTTTTGCCATAGTGGAGAATCCTTCAATAAATCTCCTGTAATATCCGGCCATTCCTAGGAAACTCCGCACATCTGTAACATTCGCGGGTGGCTTCCAGTCCAGTATGGCCTTGACTTTTTCTGGGTCTACGGCCACACCTTCTTGGTTCAATATATGGCCCAAGAAACCAACTTGTCTTAGCCAAAATTCGCATTTGCTAAATTTGGCGTACAACTGATGTTTCCTCAATTCTCCCAAAACAATTCTGAGGTGCTCAGCATGTTCTTCTGGTGTCCTTGAGTAAACTAGAATGTCGTCAATGAATACCACCACAAATTTGTCCATGAATTTCATGAATACTTTGTTCATGAGGTGGACAAAATATGCGGGGGCGTTCGTTAGTCCAAAAGGCATCACTGTAAACTCGTACAACCCATATCTGGAAGTGAAAGCTGTCTTGGGAATATCTTCCGTTCGTACCTTCAATTGGTGATATCCCGATCTCAAATCAATTTTTGAGAATACCTTGGCCTGCGCGAGCTGGTCAAACAAATCATTTATTCGTGGCATCGGATATTTGTTTTTGATGGTGACCATATTGAGGGCTCGATAGTCTATGCACAGCCTTAGCGTCCCATCCTTCTTTTTGGCGAACAACACATGCGAACCCCAAGGTGAGGAGCTGGCTCGAATAAATCCTTTGTCCAATAATTCTTTTATCTGCTTCTTTAACTCCACCAATTCTGAGGGTGCCATTCTATACGGCTTCTTATAAATGGGAGCGGTGCCAGGTGCTAGTTCGATGCTGAACTCGATCTCTCGGTCTGGTGGCATGCCTGGTAGTTCTTCCGGGAACACATCAGGGAACTCGCATACCACTGGTACTTTTCTTAATTCTGCGATGTCCATCTTGTTCAGTTTTGGTTTCTGTGATCGTGGCCTTTCTTGAGTGGAAACTCTTATAGTCTTGCCGTGATGGTGAGTGAGAATCACTGCCCGATTGAAACAGTCGATGAAACCTTTGTTGGTGGTTAACCAGTCCATTCCTAAAATGACATCCAGTCCTTTACTTTCCAACACGATGAGATTCGCGTGGAATGGTAGTCCTTCGAACTCAACGACCACTCCTTGGCAGTAACCCTGAGCAATTTGTTTATTTCCGGGGGACTTGATGATCATAGATTTTTCCAAGGGAAGTATCGGAAAACCGTGTTGTGAAACAAAACTCTTCGAAACAAATGAATGGGAAGCTCCAGAATCAAACAAAACCGTGGCAGGTACTGTGTTGACAGGGAACGTACCGAGCACGATGTCTGGGGCATTCTGCGCTTCTTCCCTAGTCACATGGTTCAGGTGACCCTTCCTGTGGTTGCTGCTGGGGTTGAAGTTGTTGCGCTTGGGGGCTGGATTGTTCCCACCATTGTTCGGCTTGGGTGCCGTGTCTCTTGGCTTCGGGCACTGTTTAGCATAATGCCCTTGTTGACCACAAGCATAGCAGGTGACCCCTGGACGGTATGTGAATTCCTTGTCTCTGGCATGAAATTGTCCGACGGGTCTTGGCTCAGTAGTCGTGGATCTCCTCGTGTCTGTCCTTGGGACCTCAGTCTTGCCTCGGTTGCTGCGGGCGAGAGTCGTCTTGTCCCTCTTCCGCTTGCGGATATCTTCCAGACTACGGCGCTCATTCTCCAGGGTGATGGCCTTGTCCACCAGCGTCTTAAAATCCGGAAAAGTGTGTACAATCAGTTGGCATCTTAATGCTGGTGCCAGGCCGTCCAGGAATTTTTCCATCTTCTTGTTTTCTGTCATGTGCTCGTCGTAGGCATAACGAGGCAGTTGGGTAAACTGGCCGTTGTATTCTGTGACAGACATGCCTCTTTGCCTCAGGTCATCAAACTCTCTCTTCTTGATCTTTAGGATGCTCCTGGGAATGTGTGCCCCACGGAAGCCTTCCTTGAATTCTTCCCAGGTGATGTTGTGTTCCCTGGGGTGCATGTGTAGGAAGTTTTCCCACCATGCTGCGGCTGCTCCAGTAAGGTAGTGTGGTGCATAAAGCACCTTCTCATGATCTGAGCACTGAGCGATAATCAGTTTCCTTTCAATCTCGCGAAGCCAATCATCGGCTTCTAGTGGCCTGTCGGTGTGAGCAAAAGTTGAGGGGTGAGTCTTCTGTAACTCAGATAACTTGGAATGTGGTTGATAGGGTTCACGGTGGTTTCCCATATTGATGACATGGTTCATCATCTCCTGGTGCTGTTGCTGGCTTTGCTCGAAGAGACGGCATACTTGAGATAGTGCCGCTTCGCTGTCCTGTTGGCTGGACTGACCCTGAGTGAAATTGTTGCTGGTCTGTGTTCCGTAAACCTCTTCTGGCTGATTGGGCATAGAGCGAGTCCATGGGCGAGACATTTTTCCAGTCTGGGGTATCATTTGCAAAACCCATGAGAAAAACTATGTAGCGCAGGAAAACTCTTGCAAGGGTAACAATCAAAAAGGCCTCTAGGTTTTCAAAGAAACACAAATGATTTTCACGGAGAAGAAGTGCTTAACACAAATCTTACATGCGAAAGCAAACACAAGATACAGCACTCAGGTTGTGCGTACACAATCCTGACATGTTATTTAAAACTAGCGTACTACTCCGGAAGGCAGCACACACACCAACACAAAGTAGCGTACCGATAAAAACAACACATCATACAAGCAGGCATAACACGCGGCTACTCGGTGCTCTCAGTCGGAGATGGTGAAGATCTCCTTCCCCTTGCCGATGGCAAGGCCAGCGGTCCAGGAGAATCAACCTCCTCCTCTCTAGCTGGCTCCTGGCGTGCGACGCTGCGCTGCGGTGATGGTGCGGGGGCGACTGGTGGTAGAGCGCGTGCGGCAGGCGGTGCGGCTCTGACTGGAGTAGGAGCGATGACTCGGTCGAACTCCTCAGTGGTAGGCAGATGGCGAGCAGTGGAAAAAACGGCCGGTGCATACGAGGCTGAAGACGAGACGAATGTCAGAGGCGGCGCTGTGTGGAGAAGCTCCTTCCTGCTGGCAGGACCGCCCCGGACTAAGTCCATGCGGGCAGCCACAAGGTCATCTACGAGGTTGTCGAAAGACTCCTCCAGAGCCTTGAGATACTCCACAACCATCTCGATGGCTTCATCTCGCTCTCCCCGATGGCAGGCGAACGCATAGTGGCTGGTGTAAGGCACATGGCATGGGAGGTAGCGGTAGCGACGAGTCTTCATCGTAGGAAGGATGTCCCGAAGGCGAGCTATCGCCTCACGGGCAGCCATCTGCATGGCATGCCTCTCCGTAGGCATGGCCCTTCCCGTAAAACGGAAGTGACGAGCAGCAGAACGTCCTCCCTTGAACTGCACCACAGCCTGGTGCATAGACACGTCGTCACTGAGCTTGTGCTGATAGAGTGTGAACTCTGGGCGAGCTGCTGGCCCGATCGCGAGCTTGGTGATGGAGGCGAGGAGCTTGACAAACCCCTCGGGCACGTTGGTGAACACTCGATTCTCACAGCTGCTGCCAGCCATATACAAAGTAGGCAAAAATTCTGAGTAGTCATGTCATAAATTTATGATGACCAACAAAAAATAGCTACAATCGCAAAATGCTAAAAAAGCACAAAAGACGCTAATAACCGATTAGCGATCGCACCTAGTGGCTTCCTACAGTCAGCCTGGCTCTGATACCAAGCTTGTCACGACCGGTTTTTCAATAAAATAATTATTGAGAGACCAATCCCTTTTACGGACCAGCGAAGAAGAATTCCTTCTCACTGGTAGACAATAATCTTGGTCACAGAAGAAAAATACCAGGAGTACTAAATATAACACAAGGTTGAGCAGAGACTGCCCAATAATTTATTACAGGCACGCCGATAAAACAACACGGCGGATAGGGTGGCAAACTTCTAACTTACAATAATAACGGTGGTGGAAATATCATCGCGAAGCGAGTGATATGATTCCAGAAGACTACAACTCATCGAGCGTCGGAGTGAGGCTCGAGGAGACTTATTGCGGGTGGCGGAAGCGTAAACAACATAAGTGACCAATATCCGGGATCGCGCAGGACTGATTGGGACTCCTCTAGGCATCAGACGCGCTATCAAACTCTTCATCCAAGAGATCGCCTTCGTCAACATCTGGCCAAATCAACAAGCCAGGTGAGTACTATGAAAGTACTCGCAAGACAGTTCGGACATAAGGTATAACAAATGTAAACATGAAACATATGAACAAGTTAACCAGTGCGATCAGACATAGAGGTGATAAATACTTTGTGCCAAGCGAGGGTCTGAATGACGCCTCGAGCAGAAACTGCAGAATAGTAATACTGGTGCCAAGCGAGTGTCTGAAAGACTCCTCGAGCGGAAAATGCGAAATAATAATGCGGGTGCCAAACGAGTGTCTGAAAGACTCCTCGAGCGGAAAATGCGAAATAATAATGCGGGTGCCAAACGAGTGTCTGAAAGACTCCTCGAGCGGAAAATGCAGAATAATAATGCCACAGTCGGGCGTCGGGGCGACACCACATAAAGGGCTTATAACAGAAAGTAAAGACAGTGCATGCCACAGTCGGACGTCTGAGCGACATCACATAAAGGGCTTATAACAGAAAGTAAAGACAGTGCATGCCACAGTCGGACGTCTGAGCGACATCACATAAAGGGCTTATATCGAAAGTGAGAAACGAGTACACGCCACAGTCGGACGTCTGCGCGACGTCTCATAAAGGGCTTATATTGTAACACAATAATACAATAGTTCGGGAACATAACATATCACAAGCACGAGACAAAAATAAAGTTAGTCCATCCACACGAATAACAATAAAACTGAATTACCACTTGAGCTTGTTCGCCGGGGGCAAGTTTTTCACACGGATAGATATGGATATAATGTTTACACTACTGATCATGGATACGATGATTTGGAAAGGATTGACTCTGTAGAGTTTGTACTTAACCACAGCCAACGGATTTCAGTAGTCACGGGGACTAGTTCCGTCTGCGGTGTTTTGGAGGAAACACGTCTAACCAGTACACACCCAATTCAACCATCCGAAGACAGGGACCACCCTCGGCGACGTTCAAAAAAAACCTTGAGACGGGGAGGCTACAACCTCGCGTAGCATGGGATGAAATTTATATACGCGCGCTCTAAGGGGGTGCCCCCCCTCTCGGTCCCAACTGGAAACACCCATGCTCCCTGACCGAATGACTGGCTTTAATCCTGGGCCAAGGTACCATCATCCCGGCCTCTCTGTTTGGTGTGTACACGGAAAGAGGTTACCAACTTACTAAACCGCATCCTGGCAATGAGGCATGTGGTAGCACGGAAAGGGGAAGGGACGGTAACACGGCTCCAACCATGTTAACGTCGGAAAAAGTCGGATGACGCAAGGCTGGCATGCTACAACAGTACCACCTTGCTGCCCTTCATGTCACCACATGATTAGGCCATCTCTCATCAGAGATCATCGCAACTTTGGAACATGCGGGAAAAGATTGATAACGTGGCTCCAACCACGTTAACGTCGAAGAAAGACGGATGGCGCAAGGCTGGCATGCTACAACAGTACCACCTTGCTGCCCTTCATGTCACCACATGATTAGGCCACCTCTCATCAGAGGTCATCGCAACTTTGGAGCAAGAAGGCCGTTGCTTTACAAGCAACGAGACATCTTATCGATACCCCTATGCCACGCACAACTCTCACGTGAACATGCAAAACATCTGCCAGATCAAATATCCAAAACATGCTTGCCTGGTTCGGAGAAGTCGGAGTCTAGCTCGGCGAAGCTCGCGGCTCCGTCACCCCTCCCGGAACCTACGGCAAGTCACGAAGCGGGCACTAACGTGAAAACCAACACATGCACAGAAACTCTTCCAAATATTTTTCAAATAAATCCCATAAAAAACTAGACAAAATTTGGAGATTGTCAGAAAAAGAATCACTCAAAAATACCTTTTTATTAAAAAGTTATAAAGGTTTCTGTCCAGGGACTTATCTGTAATGAAACAGAAAAGTTCCAGGGTTTTAACTGAGAAAACAGAAAACGCTTCGGCTGCGAATGCGCAAGCGCAAAGGAGGAAACGTATTTTTCCCGAAGGCGTCAATAGAAAACGGTTCGCGAATAAAAGAACAGAGGCTGACATGCGGGGTCCACATGTCAGGTTTGAAAAGCTCGCCGGCGCCCGAAGACTGCGGTGGACGCCGGCGTCGAACCACGGCGAGTTAGGAGAAACGGAGGGTACCAAGAGCTTCAGCGTCCTCTTCCGCGTCGGTGGGTGGTGGACTCGTCCAACGGGGAGCACTATGTCGACGGCGACACTTTGTCCGGCGGACGATGGCTCGGGTGAGGATGGGGAACTCCGGTGGAGGGCTGCAAGCTACAAATTGAGGCGCGGGTCAGGACGAGGGATGCAAGGTGAGGCTACTGGCACGAGAATGGAGGCGGAGGAGCACACACGGGGGCGAATCGGGCTGGATCCCGTGGCGGGTCGCGGCGGCCGGAGTCGAGGAAGGAGACCTCCTCGGGGCTCTTCCAGTGGCTAGGCGTGCTCTAGGGGGAGTGCAGGGCTGGTGGGTGCTCGAGTTGAAGCTCGGGGCCCCTATTTATAGGCAGGTCGACGGGATGGCCGTGAACGGTGAATCTCCGGCGAGCGATTATGGCGGAGCAGTGGGTTGGCAGGGGGTTTGAGCGGTCGGGCAGCATCAGTGGGTGTTACTGGACTCGATTCGCAGCTAAACGGGGTCGGTCTTGGCGTAATGGCGTCGGTCCACGGTGAGGTGACCGCACGGGCTCAACGGCGGCAGAGAGCGCGCTCCGCGCCCTGCGGTTCACGACGAGAGCGGCAGCGCGTTCGGGGGAGTGGAAGGCCACGCGGCGAGCTCCGGTGGTTTGGGCGGCGCTGGGTGGCGTCGTCGGCGCCGTGTCTCCCGCGGGCGCCCGCAAAGCCGCCGCCGGCGTTTGTCACGGGATGGCGCACCTTCTGCTGCTCGTCGCTAACGCCCGCTAGGTGCGAGGCACTCGTATGGTGCAGGAACAAGGGGGCGAGGACGAGGAGCAAGGCGACGCGGTGGCACTGGCGAGATCGATGCCCATCTCTGAAGAAAACGACAGTGGGCACTGAACTGAATCCCTGAACTTTCTGAACCTTGACAAGGACAGTGCACTGCAGGTGTTCGACAGAAGGTTTTGGCTATGAGATAAATTTTTCTGGAGCTGTAACTTGGTGAGATGATCACTCAAAGCACCCAGGGGCTGCCTGAATTTACTTGGAATTTTTGGAGAAGGTTTTGAATGAATTTCACCAAATTTGCCAAATCTGGTCCAAACTTGCAGCAGGTGTAGTTTGAAATTTTTGAACCGAAGACTAGTGGATCTTCATGGTTCCAGGTTGAGGGTTCAAAGGACTAGGAGGGGAAAGAAGTTTGGTGGTAAAAGTCCAAACTGAAAATGGAGTTCCTTTGTAAATCTCCAAGTGGTAGAATAGAAGGCAGAAAATTGGTTTGAGTGAAATTTGAATGGGAATAATCACATGGGAAGGTTCAACTTGCTGGATTAGGTGTAAGACATGATCCAAAGGTGAGGGAAGGATTTGGGGAGAGGATTTGCACAAATGTCATGGTAAGAAGGAATAGTTGAAAGTGGCAAAGGGCTTTCCAAAAGTCATAGTGCAAATTTAAAAGGATTTTCAGAAGTTATTTTCCCAAATGAAAAACATTTTGTTTTGAGTCCAAATGAAAAGTAAGAACTTCCAAGACCAAAGGCAGATCTTGGGTGAATCCAAACAAAACTTTTGCCATAAGGAAAAATATATGAGAGGGAGAGTTCTCTTAAAGAAAAAAATTAAATTGCTCCCCTCAAGTCAAAATAGAAATCTTTTTTTTGAAAAAATCCAAATAAAAACTTGGGTGTCACACCCTGATGGAGGCCGCCCACGACCATGTCGAGGCAGCCCACGCCTAGCTCCTGGCGGTCACCACACAAATTGAACGAAGCTTCTCCGACAATGGTCGGCAACCCATGACCGAAGAGCTGGCAATCGCCGAGAGCGTTCGAGCAACCATCCGCTCCTCCGCTGCATACCATGCGACGACGGATCCCATCCAAGCCCAGATCACGTCCGCCCACGCCCAGCTCATGGCGGCCTTTTCCAAAGAGATGGCGGACGCGGATGGCGAGATGCTTGCCGAGTATGGTGCGATGGATGCCATGGAGCCCCTTCCCCAGGAGACCGTCGGGCACGAGCTGGACATGGAGGCGGCGGCGGAGATCGACGAGCACTAGCCATAGTAGTACTCTTTGTTTTGCTTAATTAAGAGCACCGGTCTTTAATTTGTTAGAGTAATTTTTAGGTCAGCTAGCTCTGTTTAATTGCTGTACTTGCTCGATTAAGAAGTGTGGGTGTGCTGTAGTCTCCTTTGTGTACCCAAATTATGCAATGACGTGGATGACCACTGTAACCATGGAAATTTGAACCAAAACTTTTGACGTTCAAACCCATCACACACGGGTTAAGCTATCTGAATCGTTCGTGATGTCCACATATCGTACACAGTTCTGAATAAGGGACCGTGTCTGATGACACTTTGCGCGCTAGTTTTTTCGCTCAAGCGATTCCAAATTTTCGGCTTCCGCGGAAATATCTACCTCCCCGCCCCCTCCCCCTTACCAAAAGCCACATTTCCCCTCTTTCCGCCTTCCTTTCCAAGTTGAAACCTTCACTCCTTGCTTGCAGCTCCGCCTCCTTGTCGGCGACCCTCCTTCACACTGCTCGGCCTCCTCTATCTAGGCAGGTAATCCACACCTGACCCCCATCCTCCTCCTCCTTCCACATCCCACATGCCCCGACCGCCGGCGCGAGCGCAACACCTTCCACCCAAATCACCGACCCCTCCACCAAATAAGCGCCGACCTAAGCCATGGTGCACGCAGTATAGCCAGGACCTCAAGGAGCATTTGGCAGCGGAGAAGCAAATCGCGGCCGCACGCGCGGATGAGGTCGCGATGGCTGCCATTCGTGCCGACCCCCAGATCTTGAGGGAGCACCTTGCCATTTTCTAGCTACGCTGGTTAAGCATGCTCGGTTTACCCGTTGTGTGTGCTGCTCCTGCCTTTCCTTCACAAATTCTAGTGAATTGTGCTATCTAATTTTACCATGCAATCTGTTGCTCTAGTGTATATGTTCTATATGTCGTGCAGTGTGGTGCTCACTTAATAACTATTTTGTTAATTAGTTCTCGTCTTTAGTTAACTGTTTGGTTTACTTCTGCAAATGTGATGTTCAATTCTTCGGGCTGCAATTTTGTATTGTCTTCCATGTGAGAAATAAATCGAATTTATCTTTACAAAATTGTGGGTGCATTATGTTATTGTATACCATGTGAGGAATAAATTGAATTTGGCTGTAGTAAATACATGAGAAACATATACAATTGCTACAATTGGCTGTAGTTAACTGTTTGGTTAACTGTCTGATCTTCTATTAGGAGTATGTTATATTGTGCAATGTGGTGCTCAGTTAATGTTTGGTTCATTTGTTGTGGTGTTTAGTTAACTGCTTGGTTCAATTCTGCAATGTGATGTCCAATTGTCGTGGGTAGAATTTTGTATCGTTGTGCATGTGAGGAATAAATCGAACTTGGCTGCACTTAATACATGAGAAATATATACAAGTGCTATATTTCCTAGTTCTTAATCATGCTTGATTTGGATAAATGGGTTTTCCGTGTGGCTTGAATTAATCTGATGAATCTGCAATGTGATTATTTTTCATCAACATATTTTACTGATAGCATGTGAACCCTTACTTAACCTGATGACTAACTACCTTATATGTGTTGCAGGGAAACAATGGGAAGCACTGAGGTTTACAATCGAGGTTAGCATGTGCATGGTCCGTTGTCTAATAGCACATTATTGTGCAATTGTAGGAACCATTCTAATATTTAGGTTTTTAAAAATTTGGTCTTGCACATGTAGGTCCTGCTGTCAGAGGTTTTGACCCATTGTTCGACCCTTTTTGCATATGGGGAAATGAGTTGTCCATGAATATCAATCAAATAAAGAAACTCAGAAAGATTGTTAGGATAAAGAAATTAGCGACAAAAAACAACAAGATCTTTGTCTGCACAATGAAGAAGACATCAGTTCACTACAAGATGGTACTAACTATTATACCTTGCCTTTTTTTATTCCTTTACCCCATTTCCAATATAGAGAAGATATTTATGCACATCCTTGTTTTCAGGCCTTTCCAAAGTAGTTCACTGATGATTACCTCTCAAACCACCTCTATGGTCAGGAGGCGAGGAAGGTTTTCATACAACACCCACAGTTCAATTTGAAGTGTTCCTGAAGAGGACGAAGGACGGATGGTCAATCATCCACAGACACTGGCCTAAAGTTGCAAAGACCTTCAACATGAATGAAGGCTCAATATTCGCCTTCCGCTTCAGCAGTTTTCTAGATGAGATGCATCTGTCTATATACCGTCTATGATGCTAATTTCGAAAGGTTCTACATGTTGCATGTGGAACTTGCTACTAGTGCAGTTGTGTAATGGGGTAGCTAAGTGCTGAAGCTATATCATGTTGTACTCTGATGTATTTCAATTATGAAATTTTGCTTCCTTAATATGGAAATGAAATATATTGTGTGCCTAATATGAAATGTCAATTAGATTAATAAACGGATTATGAATAATAAGATAATTAGCATGCTAATGGCGAATTTGCTTGCTAATTGGGTTTTGCTATTGCAAATGGTTGTTGAAAAAATACCGTGGGCGATGACCTCAGGCAACGCACACAGTTTCTAGGAATAAATCGTGTTGGATCAATGAACAATCACACACGACTTTCTCTTGAAAACTGTTTGCGTTAGGCCACCTTGCGCAAACGTTTACCACATAAAAACTGTGTGTGATGGATAGCCTTTGCCACATAGTTTCTTCTACGGACCGTGTGTGATACATTCAATAAGCAAACGATTTAACGGGAAAAATTGTGTGTGATGTACCTATGAACGGAAACGTTTTCCTTTGAGCAACTGTGTGGGATGTGCATACGAACAGAAACGTTTAGCGGGGACTGACTGTGTGGGATGTACTTGCGACCGGAAACAATTTCGCCATATAATTGTATTTTTTAGCTCTACTGTATGTATTTCCGTATTTGAGCGCTCGCCGGTCGCACACGACCTCATTTTGCTGAACGTGTGTGCCAGGAGGGCATATCCCCGACGGTTTCTGGGTCGTGTGGGAAGGACCCCCCTATCGCCCACACTCACTTGGCGACGGTTCCATATGCCGTCGCGGAAAGGGGTTAAAATTCGTTTGTTTAGGACCGACGCGCACCAGTGTAGGACTCCGTTCCTAGTAGGATCCGCCCCCCTCCTTCCATCTAACGGAGAGGGGAAAGGGGAAAGGAGGGAGAGGGAGAAGGAAAGGGGGGCCGCGCCCCCACCCCTTGTCCAATTTGGATTGGGCTTCTGGGGGGGCTCCACCTCCTGTGGCAGCCTCCCTCTCTCCACTATGGCCCAATAGGCCCATTAACTTTCCCGGGGGGTTCCAGTAACCTTCCGGTACTCTGAAAAATCCCCGATCTTTTTCAGAACCATTCCGGTGTCCGTATATAACCTTCCAATATATCAATCTTTACCTCTCGACCATTTCGAGACTCCTCTTCATGTCCGTGATCTCATCCGGGACTCCGAACAAACTTCGGTCACCAAAACACATAACTCATAATACAAATCGTCATCGAACGTTAAGCGTGCGGACCCAACGGGTTCGAGAACTATGTAGACATGACCGAGACACGTCTCCAGTCAAAAACCAATAGCGGAACCTGGATGCTCATATTGGCTCCTACATATTCTACGAAGATCTTTATCGGTCAAACCGCATAACAACATACGTCATTCCCTTTGTCATTGGTATGTTACTTGCCCGAGATTCGATCGTTGATATCATCTTACCTAGTTCAATCTTGTTATTGGCAAGTCTCTTTACTCGTTTCGTAATGCATCATCCCGTAACTAACACATTAGTCACATTGCTTGCAAGGCTTATAGTGATGTGCATTACCGAGAGGGCCCAGAGATACCTCTCCGATACTTGGAGTGACAAATCCTAATATCGATCTATGCCAACTCAACAAAAACCATTGGAGACACCTGTAGAGCATCTTTATAATCACCCAGTTACGTTGTGACGTTTGATAGCACACAAGGTGTTCCTCCGGTATTCGGGAGTTGCATAATCTCATAGTCAGAGGAATATGTATAAGTTATGAAGAAAGCAATACCAATAAAACTAAACGATCATTATGATAAGCTAACGGATGGTCTTGTCCATCAGATCATTCTCTACTGATGTGATCTCGTTGATCAAATGACAACACATGTCTATGGTCAGGAAACTTAACCATCTTTGATTAACGAGCTAGTCTAGTAGAGGAATACTAGGGACGCTCTGTTTGTCTATGTATTCACACATGTACTAAGTTTCCGGTTAATACAATTTATAGCATGAATAATAAGCATTTATCATGATTTAAGGAAATATAAATAACAACTTTATTATTGCCTCTAGGGCATATTTCCTTCGGTCTCCCATTTGCACTAGAGTCAATAATCTAGTTCACATCGTCATGTGATTTAACACTGATACGTCCATATTGCATCATGCTTTTATACCGATATTTATTGCATTATGGGTTGTTATTACATATTATGTCACAATACTTATACATTTTCTCTCTTATTTTACAAGGTTTACATGAAGGGGGAGAATGTCGGCAGCTCGAATTCTGGGCTGGAAAAGGAGCAAATATTAGAGACCTATTCTGCACAACTCCAAAAGTCCCTAAACTCCACGAAAGTCAGTTTTGGAGTATATTACAAATATTGGGCGAAGAAAGCACCAGAGGGGGGGCACCCATCGTCCACGAGGGTGGAGGGCGCGCCCTACCCCGTGGGCGCGCCCCTTGCCTTGTGGGCCACCTGGCAGCCTCCCGACGCCCATCTTCTGGTATAAGGTGTCTTCTGCCCTGGAAAAAATCATAAGGAAGCTTTCGGGATGAAGCACCGCCGTCTCGAGGTGGAACCTGGGCAGAACCAATCTAGGGCTCTGGCGGAGCTGTTCTACCGGGGAAACATCCCTCCTGGAGGGGGAAATCGTCACCATCGTCATCACCATTGATCCTCTCATCGGGAGGGGGTCAATCTCCATCAACATCTTCACCAGCACCATCCTCTCTCAAACCCTAGTTCATCTCTTATATCCGATCTCTGTCTCAAAACCTCAGATTGGTACCTGTGAGTTGCTAGCAGTGTTGATTACTCCTTGTAGTTGATGCTAGTTGGTTTATTCGGTGGAAGATCATATGTTCAGATCCTTTATGCATATTAATACCCCTCTGATTATGAACACGAATATGATTTGTGAGTAGTTATGTTTGTTCCTGAGGACATGGGAGAAGTCTTGTTATAAGTAGTCATGTGAATTTGGTATTTGTTCAATATTTAGATGAGATGTATGTTATCTCTCCTGTAGTGGTGTTATGTGAACGTCGACTACATGACAATTCACCATTGTTTGGGCCTAGAGGAAGGCATTGGGAAGTAATAAGTAGATGATGGGTTGCTAGAGTGACAGAAGCTTAAACCATAGTTTATGTGTTGCTTCGTAAGGGGCTGATTTGGATCCACATGTTTCATGCTATGGTTAGGTTTACCTTAATTCTTCTTTTGTAGTTGTGGATGCTTGCGAGAGGGGTTAATCATAAGTGGGATGTTTTTCCAAGGAAGGGCAGTACCCAAGTACCGGTCCACCCACATATCAAATTATCAAAGTAACGAACGCGAATCATATGAGCATGATGAAAACTAGCTTGATGATAATTCCCATGTGTCCTCAGGAGCGTTTTCCTTTATATAAGAGTTTGTCCAGGCTTGTCCTTTGCTACAAAAAGGATTGGGCCACCTTGATGCACCTTGTTTACTTTTGTTACTTGTTACTTGTTAAAATTACCTTATCACAAAACTATCTGTTACTCATAATTTCAGTGCTTGCAGAGAATACCTTACTGAAAACTGCTTATCATTTCCTTCTGCTCCTTGTTGGGTTCGACACTCTTACTTATCGAAAGGACCACGATAGATCCCCTATACTTGTGGGTCATCAAGACTCTTTTCTGGCGCCGTTGCCGGGGAGTGAAGCGCCTTTGGTAGGTGGAATTTGGTAAGGAAAAATTTTATATAGTGTGCTGAAATTTACTGTCACTTGTTACTATGGAAAATAATCCTTTGAGGGGCTTGTTCGGGGTATCTTCACCCCGACCAGTAGAGCAAAGAGTTGCTCCTCAACCTACTGAACCTACTGAAAATGTTTATTTTGAAATTCCTTCGGGTATGATAGAGAAACTGCTAGCTAATCCTGTTACAGGAGATGGAACATTACATCCCGATATGCACCTAATCTATGTGGATGAAGTTTGTGGATTATTTAAGCTTGCAGGTATGCCCGAGGATGTTATCAAGAAGAAGGTCTTCCCTTTATATTTGAAGGGAAAGGCATTGACATGGTTTAGGCTATGTGATGATATTGGATCATGGAACTACAACCGATTGAAATTGGAATTTCATCAGAAGTTTTACCGTATGCATCCGGTTCATCATGATCGTAATTATATATATAATTTTTGGCCTCGCGAAGGAGAAAGTATTGCTCAATCTGGGGGGAGGCTTAAGTAAATGTTATATTCATGCGCCAATCATGAGCTCTCAAGAGAAATTATTATTCAAAAAATTTATGCTCGGCTTTCTCTCAATAATCGCTCCATGCTCGATACTTCTTGTACTGGTTCTTTTATGATGAAGACTATTGAATTCAGATGGGATTTATTGGTAAGAATAAAACACAACTCTGAAGATTGGGAACTCGATGAAGGTAAGGAGTCAGGTATAACACCTACGTTTGATTGTGTTAAATCTTTTATGGATACCGATGTTTTTGTGAATTTAGCACTATATGGACTTGACTCTGAGATAGTAGCTTCTTTCTGTGAATCATTCACTACTCATGTTGATCTCCCTAAGGAGAAGTGGTTTAAATATCATCCTCCCATTGAAGTAAAAGTAGTTGAACCTATTAAAGTTGAAGAAAAGACTATCACTACTGGATTCTGGCATTTTGTCGTCCGCCACCTCTTTGTCGTCTGCCAGCTGACGGCAAAGAGGCCCTTTGTTGTCCGCTTTGAGGAAGCGGACGGCAAAGAGGTCCATCGCCATCAGCTAGTTCTTTGCCGTTTGCCAGCTAATGACAAAGTTTCTTTGGCGTCAGCTGGCCGCCGACGGCAAAGAGGTGGGTGGGGTCCTGTGGAGGTCTCAACCGTAACGACCCAACGGCCCCACCTCTTTGCCGTCCGCCAGTGGACAGCAAAGAGATGGGTATGTAAATGGCCGTCCCGTCCCCGTCCTCTCTCTCTTCTCTCTCTGTCTCCTTCCCAATCGACCCACTCCCGCGCCGCCGCCGCCGACCGCGTCCCGCACCCCTCCTCTGCGGCGCCTCGACCTCCACCGCGCCCCCGCCGCCCCTTCCACGTCGCCCCCCGCCCCCTCCCCTGTGTCGCCATCCCCGATCTGCGCCGCCGGCCGCCGACCCCGTCCGCCGTAGCCGGCCGCCCCACCGGCCCGCGCCCCTCCCCTGCGGCGCCCCGACCTCCACCGCGCCCCTGCCGCCACTTCCACTTCGGCCAGCCGCGCCGCGGCCGTCCAGCCGCCCCGCCCCCTCCCCCGCGTCGTCGTCCCCGCACTGTCCCACCACGGCCGTCCGGTGTCCCCCTCCACCAGGCCGCCGCCTCATCCAGCGGCCGCCCTCCCATCCACCGGCCGCCCCGCGCCTCCTCCACCGGCAATTCCCGCAGGTGAGTTCTCCCCCCTTTTTTTAGTTTAGTTTTTTTAGTTTATTTTTTTAGTTTCTTTTACTTTAGTTTCTGTTTTAGTTATAGTTTTATTTTCAGTTTTAGTTTAGTTTTAGTTTTAGTTTAGTTTAGTATATTTTAGGTTAGTTTATTTCAGATTAGTTTTTGTTTAGAAGAAGAAGAAGAGTAGAAGGAGGAGGAGGAGGAAGGAAGAGGAGGAGGGAGAAGAAGAAAGAAGAAGAAGAAGAAGAAGAAGAAGAAGAAGAAGAAGAAGAGGAGGAGGAGGAGGAGGAGGAGGAGGAGGAGGAGGGAGGAAGAGGAGGAGAAGAAGAAGAAAAGAAGAAGAAGAAGAAGAAGAAGAAGAAGAAGAAGAAGAAAGGAGAGGAGGAGGAGAAGAAGAAGAAACTAAAAAAACTAAATCGACACCCCGACACCTGACACCAAGACCACCAACACCCCGACCCCGACCACCGACACCCCGACCCCGACCCCGACCCCGACACCCTGACACCCTGAGACCCCGACAATCGACACCCCGACCCCAACCCCCGACACCCTGACACCACACCCCGACCAACACCCCGACCCCGACCCCGACCCCGACACACTGACACCCCGACCCCGACACGACACCCCGGCACGACACCCCGACCCCGACACCCCGACACCCTGACACCACACCCCGACCCCGACCCCGACAACCGACACCCCGACACCTGACACCCCCACCACCGACACCCCGACCCCGACCACCGACACCCTGACACCCGGACACCCTGAGACCGCGACAATCGACACCCTGACCCCCCCACCCCGACCCCGACCCCCGACACCTTGACACCACACCCCGACACCCTGACAGCACACCCCGACCCCGACACCCCAACACCCTGACACCCCGATCGACCTCGACACCCTGACACCAGAACCACACCCCGACCCCGACCCCGACGGGGTCATATATTTGTGAATTATGAGTTAGGTTGTATATTTTTCGATTTTGTTATGCAAAACATCATATATATTTGTGTTGATCGGGTGTATTTTTATTATGTTCATGATGATGATACACTTAAATTATATACATATTATTATGTTCATGTCAGGTATCCAAATTTTTTATGTTGTACTAATTTCGTTTACTTTTTGTCATTGCAGGTGTTGACAGGATGGTGGGCAAGGGTCCAGAGCAGCCCGAGCCTCCTGCGAGCGCTACTGGGAGGGGTGGTTCCATTATTCTAGCCCAGCCCCTCCGGAGAGCGCTGCTAGATAGTATGCAGACAACTGCGGCTGGTGAGGGAGTCCTGGATTAGGGGGTCCTCGGACAACCGGACTATATCCTTTGGCCGGACTGTTGGACTATGAAGATACAAGATTGAAGACTTCGTCCCGTGTCCGGATGGGACTCTCCTTGGCGTGGCAGGCAAGCTTGGCAATACGGATATGTAGATCTCCTCCCTTGTAACCGACTCTGCGTAACCCTAGCCCCCTCCGGTTTGTCTATATAAACCGGAGGGTTTAGTCCGTAGGACAACAACAATCATACCATAGGCTAGCTTCTAGGGTTTAGCCTCTACGATCTCGTGGTAGATCAACTCTTGTAATACTCATATCATCAAGATCAATCAAGCAGGAAGTAGGGTATTACCTCCATCGAGAGGGACCGAACCTGGGTAAACATCGTGTCCCCCGCCTCCTGCTACCATCCGCCTTAGACGCACAGTTTGGGACCCCCTACCCGAGATCCGCCGGTTTTGACACCGACATTGGTGCTTTCATTGAGAGTTCCACTGTGCCGTCACCACAAGGTTTGATGGCCCCTTCGATCATCGGCAACGATGCGATCCAGGGTGAGGTTTTCCTCCCCGGACAGATCTTCGTGTTCGGCGGCTTTGCAATACGGGCCAACTCGCTTGGCCATCTAGAGCAGATCGAGAGATACGCCCCTGGCCATCAGGTCAGGTTTGGAAACTTGAACTATACTGCCGATATCCGCGGAGACTTAATCTTTGACGGATTCGAGCACATGTTAGGTGCGCCGCACAGTCACGACGAGCATGACTTAGCTCTGCCGCCGGACGGTGTTCGGGAGATCACACCTATGCCTACTCCGGCCCTAGCTCCGGAGTTGATTATGCCATCCGAGGACGGGTGGATGGACTCCGCCTCGGAGGCCACACACTCAATGGCGATAGAGCCAAATACTAACTTCACCTCCTACGAGACCTGTGTCGCCAGATCCTCGGATTCATCCCCGGCCACAGGCCCCGAACCACCTGCGTCCATGCCTATCGAATCTGATTGGGCGCCGATCATGGAGTTTACCTCCGCGGATATCTTTCAGCACTCGCCTTTTGGCGATGTGCTAAATTCATTAAGGTCTCTCTCCTTGTCAGGAGAACCTTGGCCGAACTATGTCCGGCTAGAATGGGATGCGGACGACGAAGAAATTCGCTCCCCACCCACCACCCACTTATTAGCCACTGTCGACGATTTAACCGACATGCTCGATTTCGGCTCCCAAGACATCGACGGTATGGACGACGATGCAGGAGACGAACAGGAACCACCGCCCACAGGGCGCTGGATTGCCACATTATCATATGATATATACATGGTGGACACCCCCAAAGAAGGCGATGGCGATAGGACAACGCAGGATAATCCCTCCAAGGAGCAATCCAAGCACCGACGTCAGCGGCGCCGCTCTAAGTCCCGCCATAGCAAGAGCAGCGGTACCGGCACAAGAGACAATAATGCTCCGGATAGTGTCGAAGACGATGACATCCCCTCCAGCCAGACCTCGAGCGGGAGGATGAACAAGCTAGCCCTCCAGAACAGGCAGCAGACGGAGAATCAGAGGATGACAATTACATGCCTCTCTCCGAAGACGAAGTGAGCCTCGGCGACGAAGAATTTATCGTGCCTGAGGATCCCGTCTAGCAGGAGCGCTTCAAGCGCCGGCTTATAGCCACAGCAAACAGCCTGAAGAAAAAGCAACAACAGCTTCGAGCTGATCAAGATCTGCTAGCGGATAGATGGACTGAAGTCCTGGCGGCCGAGGATACGAACTCGAGCGCCCAACCAAGAGTTACCCAAAGCGCAGGTTGCTACCCCAACTCGAGGAGGAAGCATTAAAACCTACATCTCCAGCGTATGATGCGGCTGATCGGCCACCTCGTGGCCGAGACAGAGGGGCATACCAGCCCGAAGTCCAGCCCGCACCCCGCCGCCATTCAAACAAAAATACCAAGGCCCGGGGCAACACGCGGGACCTGCGAGACGTATTGGAAAACAAAGCAGGACATGCGAGATTGATCTATGGATCACGGGGGCGCGCCCCAACGCGGGACGATGACCGTCACGTTGGATATACTAAAAGCAAATCCGGCCGGGCCGAATACAGCAGACAAGACTCATATGAACTGCGTCGTGATATAGCCTGGCACAGAAGCGCCGCACACCCCCTATGCTTCACTGATGAAGTAATGGATCATGAATTCCCAGAGGGTTTTAAACCCGTAAGCACTGAATCATATGATGGTACAACAGACCCCGCGGTATGGATCGAGGATTTCCTCCTCCACATCCACATGGCTCACGGTGATGATCTACATGCCATCAATTACCTCCCACTAAAACTCAAAGGACCAGCTCGGCATTGGCTGAATAGCTTGCCAGCAAACTCCATTGGTAGTTGGGAGGATTTGGAAGACGCATTCCTTAACATCTTCCAGGGCACTTATGTGCGACCACCGGATGCTGATGACTTGAGCCATATAACTTAGCAGCCAGGGGAATCGGCCAGGAAATTCTGAACCCGGTTCCTAACTAAGAAGAACCAAATTGTCGACGGTCCGGATGCAGAGGCCCTAGCGGCATTTAAGCATAATAGCCGTGACGAGTGGGTCGCCTGGCACCTCGGCCAGGAGAAGCCGAATTCTATGGCAGCCCTCACGACACTCATGACCCGCTTTTGCGCGGGCGAAGATAGCTGGCTGGCCCGCAGCAATAACACATCAAGAAGTCATGGCAATTCAGATGCCAAAGATAGTAACGGCAGACCACGTCGCAATAGACACAAGCGCCGCAACAACGGTGACAACGCCGAAGACACGGCAGTCAATGCCGGATTCAGTGGCTCTAAATCCGGTTAGCGGAAGAAGCCGTTCAAAAGAAGCAACCCGGGCCCGTCCAGTTTGGACCGCATACTCGATCGCTCGTGTCAAATTCACGGCACCCCCGATAAGCCAGCCAATCACACGAACAAAGAATGCTGGGTGTTCAAGCAGGCCGGCAAGTTGAATACCGAAAACAAGGAAAAGGGGCTGCATAGCAACGATGAGGAGGAGCCCCGGCCGCCGAACACAGGAGGACAAAAGAAATTTCCTCCCCAAGTGAAAATGGTGAACATGATATACGCAACCCATATTCCCAAGAGGGAACGGAAGCGTGCGCTAAGGGACGTCTATGCAATGGAGCCAGTCGCCCCAAAGTTCAACCCATTGTCTTCTTGTCCGATCACTTTCGATCGCAGGGACCACCCCACTAGTATCCGTCATGGCGGTTCTGCCGCATTGGTCCTTGATCCCATCATTGACGGATTTCACCTCACCCGAGTCCTTATGGACGATGCCAGCAGCCTGAACCTGCTTTATCAGGATACAGTGCGCAAAATGGGTATAAACCCCTCGAGGATCAAACACACTAAAACCACCTTTAAAGGTGTCATCCCAGGTGTAGAGGCCCGTTGCACGGGCTCAATCACACTGGAAGGGGTCTTCGGATCTCCGGACAGCTTCTGAAGCGAGGAGTTAATCCTCGATATCGTCCCGTTCCGCAGTGGCTATCACGCACTGCTCGGGCGAACCGCATTTGCCAGATTCAATGCGGTACCGCATTATGCATACCTCAAGCTCAAAATGCCAGGACCTCGTGGGGTTATAACAGTCAATGGAAACACAGAACATTCACTCCGCACGGAGGAGCACACTGCGGCCCTCGCAGTAGAAGCACAAAGCAGCCTTTTAAGGCAAACCGCCAATTCGGCGATAAAGCCCCCGGACACCTTCAAGCGAGTCCGGAATAATCTGAACAAGATCGCCTGGCATGTTCAGAGCTCGCCTAGCAATTCGGCCTCCGTCCTAGTCCCAGTCAAGCGACTGTCGCGCGTACATAACTACGCACTAAAAATACCATGGGCATAGGCGGGGGCGCGGCCAGGGCACGTCCCACAATGCGGCTCAACCGCCCCAGGGGCTGTATACCTTTATCATTTTCTCTCTTTCAGGACCTTACTCTCTGGAAGCCCTTTTCGGCAGTCCGATTGCTGGACGCATTACGGGAAGGAAATACCAAGGAAGCAAGAAGCTCTGACGTACAAGGGAATCCCCAGGTGGTCTCTGATAACGATCGAAATACCTGTTTTAAATACCCATACGCAGCTTACCCTTGGATAGGACATGTCAAATAGTCCTATTTTTTGCTTATTGCACTACTTGTATCCGTACGCTTCGACGTATTATTTAATAACAATGCATAGTGTTAGTCTATTATTGCATTACCCTTTCTTTTTTCCTTGTCTGCTTATTTACGACAAATTGCACCCGTACATTATGGTACGACCAGTACGCCAGGGGCTTCAGTATACCCCATAAATACGGCATGAGAAGGCCGAACACTTTCGATAGTGCGGCACCCCGAACTTATAGCATTACATGCATCAGCTCCGAATCATGTCTTGGGTCAATAGTTGGGTTTGCCCGGCTCCCATGTTTTGGTACCTTACGTTCCGCAATATCGGCTAAGGTAGCACTGGGAGAACTACTGCGATTGTGTCCCGGTTCTTCCGGACGAGCACCTCAGTAGAGAAAGCCGAAAACTGACTGTCATGATAAGGCGAGAGCTGGTCGCTGTTCGAGAGGTCTCAAGTCCTTAAAGACTTTTTCTGCTTCGGGCGAGGAGTCGGCCTTGCCTGACTTAGGCGTATATAGCGCCCCAAATTCGTCCTTCCGAATACTAGGGGCTTCGCCAAAATTTAAAATTGTAGACTTCTATGGCTAAGTGAGAGTGATAAAGCCTTATAGTCCGATTGCCTGGTTCATTGTGCTGAACACCTCCTTCGAAGGACCCAAAATTGGGACAAAGAGTGCTCAGGTTTATCCCGAACACCTCAGTACTAGTTACATGGGGGCAGAAGCCGACGACTGGCCAACTCTCAGATTTTATAAACGGCCGCACAGAAGGTAATATTTTAAATTCACAAGCATTGCATAGCGCAAATGAACTCGTTTCATATTACAGGATCACATGAGTACATTTATTAAAATATTACATCCTTAGCACATTCCTCCGCCACAAGGCGAGCACCCTTCAGGACACTTTCATAATACTTTTCGGGGTGGCGATGCTCCTTGCCCTCCGGCGGCCCCTCCTTCACCAGCTTCTCGGTGTCCAGCTTTGCCCAGTGCACCTTCGCCCGGGCAAAAGCCCTGCGCGCACCCTCGATGTAGATGGATCGCTTTATGACTTCAAACCGTGGGCAGGCATTCGCAAGCCGCCTCACTAGACCGAAGTAGGTACCAGGAAGGGGCTCGCCAGGCCACATTCGGACTATAAGACCCCTCATGGCCTGTTCGGCCGCCTTGTGAAGCTCGACCAGTTGCTTCAACTAATCGCTCAAGGGCATTGGGTGTTCGGTCCCAGTATACTGAGACCAGAACAACTTCTCCGTCAAGCTCCCCTCCTCGGCCCGGTAGAACTCCGCGGCATCTGACACACTGCGGGGTAGATCTGCGAACGCTCCTGGAGACTCCGAACTCGGGTAAGTAAAAAGAAAGTTTCCTTCTCATGCTTGCTTTGCATAATGAATGCCTTACCCGTCGCTATCTTCTTAGCCACCTCAATCTCCCGGAGGGCCTTTTGGGCTTCGGCCTTGGCATGTTGTGCGCTTTCGAGGGCTTTCGCAAGCTTGGACCCTTGCATCTTAGAGTCAAGCTCCAAGGACTCATGTTTCTTGACGAGAGCCTGGAGCTCTTGCTACACCTCGCCTACCCGGGCCTCTTGTTTCTCTCGCTTGATGCGCTCCTTGGCCGTTTTGTCTTCGTCCTCGGATAGCGCCATCTGCAGGGCCGCCACTTTGGTCATGGCCCCTAGCAAAATTCATGATGATCCTATTATTCCAAAACCAAAATTTTCTTTCTCAATATTCAGACGGGGTGTCACTTACCTTTGTTCTCTTCGAGCTGCCTCTTGGTAAGGCCGAGCTCTTCCTTGGACAGCTCAAGGTCCCGCTTCAGTGCGGCGACCTCAGCAGTACGAGCGGCGGCGGCCAGCAGTGAAGCCTGCTTATTCACATAGACACATTTTGATTAGACTCCTGCAATTATTATTTGATCCTCTATTCGGCCTTTCTTCGCGAACGCCAAATAGAGCATCAGGGGCTACTGTCTATACTGTAACATTTTCTTACAATTTGGTTACTTACCTCAAAGCCAGTTAGGAGGCTGGCACAGGCTTCAGTCAGTCCGCTCTTAGCGGACTGAACCTTCTTGACTACCGCACTCATGATAGTGCGGTGCTCTTCGTCAATGGAAGCGCCGCGAAGCACTTCCAGCAAGTTGTCCGATGCCTCTGGATGGACAGAGGCCATCGGCACAGATGGCTTGCCCCCCTTAGCGAGGGGTTGCTTGACAGAATCCGGAACCACAGGAGGTTCCGGCGCCGTATTCGGCTTGGGGCTAGACTTGCTGCCCCCGGCGTCAGGGCCCAGAGGAGTCTTGCCCCTCATGCGCCCAGCGCCTGGAATGTCGCCTTGGGGCGCCTCTGGAACTGTCTCCCCTTGGTTCAGTTCCCTTTGAGACAACACCTCGGCGTTGTCCGTAGGGCGGGGGGAGGAGGCGGTCGGGAGTGAATCATTGTTCATATCCGACGGGCCCAAAGAATCATCCGACGAAGACACGTCGATATGGGCTCGGGATGGACTGCACAATCATGCGTGGCGTGATAAGAAACAGTACAATAAGACATACCAAGAATTATTATGGTATCCGGATACTCACGACTTCGCCAGGGGCTTGTCCCCGGGTAACCACTCCTCGTCGCTGAAAGCGGCCGTCGTGGAGCAGTCCGGGAGGAGGGTCCTTCCCTTCTTGGACCCTTCGGCCTCGCCTGATGGGGCGGCCTTCCTTTTCCTGTCCCCCCCCCCCCCCCGGCTGGGGGGGGGAGAACTTTCCTCTTCCTCCTCCTCCTTTTTGTGGGAGGAGTGCGCTTCGGTGTTTTCGAACGATGATTCCGATATAACCTTGCGCCGGAGACCCTTCCTGGTCCCCGTGGCCTTCTTCTTGGCCTTCTTCTCCGGCACCTAATAAGGAGCCGGAACCAGCATCTCCGTTAGGAGAGCATCTGCTGGATCTTCGGGCAGGGGAGCCGGACAATCGATCTGCTCCGCTGTCGCTACCCAGTCCTATTAAATGGCGTGGAGGTTTAGATCCCGTGCGTGGTTATACTGGGGAAAAGAACATCTTATGAGATGTAAAAGGCTTACCGGATTGGCAGGGCGCTTTGCGCTGAGTCCGCGGTCCTCGGTAAGGGGAGGAGGTACCTCGACGCCCTTGAACAACACCCTCCAGACATCCTTGTGCGTCGTGTCGAAGAGCTCTCGCAGCGTCTGGTGCTCGGCCGGGTCGAACTCCCACAAATTGAATGCCCGTCTTTGACACGGGAGGATCCGGCGGAAGAGCATGACTTGGACCACGTTGACAAGCTTGATTTTCTTGCTCATCATGTTTTTGACGCATGTCTGGAGTCCGGTCAGCTCTATCGAGGAACCCCAGGACAGGCCCTTCTCTTTCTAGGAGGTGAACCGCATGGGGATTCCGGATCGAAATTCGGGGGCCGCCACCCAGTTGGTGTCGCGTGGCTCGGTGATGTAGAACCACCCCGATTGCCACCCCATTACGGTCTCCACATAGGAGCCTTCGAGCCAGGTGACGTTGGGCATCTTCCCCACCATGGCGCCTCCGCACTCCGCTTGCCGGCCGACCACCACCTTCGGTTTAACGTTGAAGGTCTTTAGCCATAGGTCGAAGTGGGGCTTGATGCGGAGGAAGGCCTCGCACAGGACGATAAACGCCAAGATGTTGAGGATGAAATTGGGGGCCGGATCATGAAAGTCCAGCCCATAGTAGAACATGAGCCCACGGACAAATGGGTGGAGGGGAAATCCCAGTCCGCGGACGAAATGGGTAAGAAATACCACCCTCTCATGGCGTTCTAGAGTACGGACGATCTGCCCCGCATCTGGCAGCCGGTGCGCGATATCCGCAGCCAGGTATCCGGCTCCCCGCAGCTTTCCGATGTCCTCCTCCGTAACGGAGGATACCATCCACTTGCGTCCCGCTCCGGATATGCTTGGAGTGGTTGGAGGAGAAAAACACGAACTTGGGTGCTGAAGCTCGAGTGCGCAAGAATGGATGAGCAAGGAGGAAGAAGGCGTGGGTGAAAAAGGTGAACCCTTGTCCATTTATAAGGCCGGAAGAAACTATGCGCCTCCCCACCTACCTGGTAAACTCGCTTATTCCCCAAGCACCGTAATTGATGGCGCGGCTGGGTTACCCACGCCCGTATTGATGAGAATCCCGTAATAAGGGGACACGATCTCTGCTTCGACAAGACGTGCCAAGAAAACCGCCTCGCAACACGTGCAGTGGCAGGCTTGGAAAAACGGTTCGTCATGACCAGACCACGGCAGAACGTCACGTTATGAAAAGCTGTCAGCAGATTAGATTTGTGGAAATATTATTCTCTCTACAGTGGTATGTGGAATTTGTTTTGCAGAGCCGGACACTATCCTTGTGTTCAAAATCTTCTATGGAATATTCGGAGGAGGAACCCGCCTTGCAATGCCGAAGACAATCTGCGTGCCGGACTCGTCGTTATTGAAGCTTGGTTCAGGGGCTACTGAGGGAGTCCTGGATTAGGGGGTCCTCGGACAGCCAGACTGTTGGACTATGAAGATACAAGATTGAAGACTTCGTCCCGTGTCCGGATGGGACTCTCCTTGGCGTGGAAGGCAAGCTTGGCAATACGGATATGTAGATCTCCTCCCTTGTAACCGACTCTGTGTAACCCTAGCCCCCTCCGGTGTCTATATAAACCGGAGGGTTTAGTCCGTAGGACAACAACAATCATACCATAGGCTAGCTTCTAGGGTTTAGCCTCTATCATCTCGTGGTAGATCAACTCTTGTAATACTCATATCATCAAGATCAATCAAGCAGGATGTAGGGTATTACCTCCATCGAGAGGGCCTGAACCTGGGTAAACTTTGTGTCCCCCGCCTTAGACGCAGAGTTTGGGACCCCCTACCCGAGATCCGCCGGTTTTGACACCGACAGCGGGCGCTTCTTCATCGGCTGGGAGAGGTCGAGGGAGGACAAAGAAGGCTGGTAGAGGTGGACGTGGCAATGGGAGAGGTAGGAAGGCTGCTATGCCTTCCTCGCCGCCACCCTCAGCTGATTCACCCGACCATAGGACTGCTCCGTCTGACGTGGACCTGTCTCGGACTCCAGTCCATGAGCTCCGGTCGCTGATCCTTCGCCCCACCAGACTCGGGTCGCTGATCCTTCGCCCCACGTGAGATCGGTTCCAGAGTCTTCGTCCCAGAAGACTCCGGTCATGGGGTCTTTGTCCCAGAAGACTCCGGTCACGGGGTCTTCGTCCCAGAAGACTCCGATCCCGCAGTCTTCTTCCCACGAGATGCCGGAGGCTAGTGGCCCAGAGGATGGTAGCAAGGACACCTTTTCAGATGATAGCTACAGCGACGACGAGCTGGTTGAGAAGGGCAAGAAGGTCTACAAGCGTGGCTGTACAAAGCTCCCGCCCATGCCAACGACCCCCGACCAGAGGTGGTTGATTGCGCCTAAAGGGTTGAAGTAAGTGCATTTACTATTTTTTTAACCTTTTGCCTTCATGTTCCTTCAAATTAATATCTAATGCGTTGGCCTTGTCATACTGCAGGGGCTGGGTAAACCCCCGTGGTGTCCGCAGGCCCAACCAGGTCCTTGGTGTGCTTTGCCGGCAACACTTCCCTGGGTGGGTCACGTTGCCCGGTGATGGTCAGGTTGCACAGCTAGCACTGACCTGGGAGCTGTACTTGGTTGCCCCGGCCCCGCCGGAGGAGAGGGTCGACGGTGTCTTGTGCGAGACGGTGGCCGACATTGTGTTCCGTCGGTTTTGGGTAATTTCTCCTTTACAGAATTAAAAATCAACACTACCTAGTGATTGTACTAATCAGTGTTGTCTTGTTTGATTGCAGACCTTCTACAGGGTTTCAGAGGGAGAGCAGGAGGCTACGTGTATGGTTGTCGAAACTGAGTGCAAGCGCCTACTTCAGAACTTACGGCACGAGGCTCGGGTGTAGGCCGTTCGAGACTACAACGCCTCAAAGGGTATTAGGAGGGCCAAGAAGAAGTGTCGCGGCAAGTTTCTGAGTAAGGAGAAGTACATGCAGGTAATTACCTATTCTTAAGGCCTTGAACCTAGTTTTCTTGATTTGATTCATAGGCGTAGCGCTGGAATTTCTCTTTACTCACTTAGGTGCCCCCGAGATGGTGTGTGTGGATAAGATGGACTGTTGGGAGGCATTGGTGGATGCGTGGTGCTCTCCCGAATGGCTAGTCGAACACAAAAGGACCAAGGATAAGTGCGACCAAATGGAAGGTGTGCCACGCAATCAAGGGATCTCCAACCTGTTTGAGTACGGGGATAACTGGGTATGTAGTTTGCTACATGATTCATGCAATTTCATTCTTCATGCTAGCATTTATCCCTTCCAAAATGACTAATATGCTTAGTTAGTTAAAAAAGGCATAACTAACTTGGATAGTTCATTTATGACATATTTAGCTCTAAAATGACATAATAACCTTTAGATAGCTCTTTAAAATGACTTAATATGCTTTAGTTAGTTAAAATATGGCATAACTACCTTCGATAGCTCAATAACAACCTAAACTAATCCTAGCTAGTTCATTCATGACATAATTAGCTCTAAAATGACATAATAACCTTAGATAGCTCTATAGAATGCCTAAATATGTTATAGTTAGCTAAAAATGGCATAACTACCTTGGATAGCTCAATAATGACATAATTAGCATACTTTGGTCAAAAATGGCATAATAATCTTGGTTACCTCGAAAATGACCTAAACTTAGCTTATTTTCCTCGAAAATGACATAATAACCTTTCTTAGCTCCAAAATGACCTATTTACATAGCAATATCATTCTTCATGCTAGCTTGAGCCCTTAACTAATATTTTGTTTCTCTCTCTCAGGCGCACCACCACAATAAGCCTGTGCCAAGTCTGTTCGACCTCTATGGCATGGCCCATATGGCCCCGTACAAGAAGGCCAAGCCATTCACAGAGTCTGACCTAGATCATCTAGAGAGCTTCACCAACATCTCCTCCCACCACAAGCTTGTGAAGTATAGAGACGAGGGGAAGGCGAGGAAAGGGGAGGACTTTAACCCGAGCCAGGATCCATTTGATACAGAGCTGGTGATGATATCTGGTGGCGGGAGGTCCCATGGCTCTCAAGCCATTGGTGATGGACTGATACATTGTCCTAGGACTCTCCCACAGATCAAGAAGCGCCTGAGTAGCTCTGATCCTGAGATAACGCCTCGTGCACGACCCGCGGAGCTCGCCATGGCGGTTAGTTATACTGACTTTCTCACCTTTCCTCCATTACATTGTGTGTGCGTTTGTCGATGATTACAATGCTAACGAGGAGTGCTGTGTTGCAGGCATTGGTTGAGAAAGAGAGATTGAAGACCCAGGCACTTTTGGAGGAGGCAAAAAGGGAGGCGGCGGAGAGGGAGAGGGAGATGGAGGAGAGGACGGCTAAGCTGTTGGAGGAGGAGAGGAACCGGAACGAGGCATCTAACCGGGACCTATACGAGCTCATCGTGGTACGTTTCTCGTGCATATTAGCCCAATCATGCATGTAATGTTCGCATTACTAACTAATATGACTGACTCATGAGAACCAAATGTGTAGACCATGTGCGAGAAAAACGGTCAGGCCCCTCCACCGATGCCCCAGATTGCTCCGGCGACCATGGTGAGTTTGATTTGAATGGTCCTTAGTTACTACTATTCACATTTCAGTTTGCATCATGCTAACGAGACATTATTGGAAATGATCTTTGGTTCAGCATGGCTCCCGACAAGCATCGACCAATCCTACCGCGTCTGCCAATGCCGGAACCCCAACCGGTCCTTCACCTCCGTCTGCCACTGGCACAGCCCCGACCATTCCTACACCTCCGTGATAACGGTATTTTTCTTCTTATTTAGCCGGTTTAGTCCATTTTTGACATAATTTAGCCTATTTTGTCCCTGTTCTTCTTCTTCTTCTTCTTCTTCTTCTTCTTATTCTTCTTCTTCTTCTTCTTCTTATTCTTCTTCTTCTTCTTCTTCTTCTTCTTATTCTTCTTTTCTTCTTCTTCTTCTTCTTCTTCTTCTTCTTCTTCTTCTTCTTCTTCTTATTCTTCTTTTCTTCTTCTTCTTCTTCTTCTTCTTCTTCTTCTTTTCCTCCTCTTACTTGTTTTTATTCATAAATGGCATCATAACCTTACTAACCTCATAAATGTCATATACTTAGCTTGTTGTCCTCTAAAATGACACAATAAGCTTAGTAGGTCAAAAATGGCATAATTTGCTACGTTAGCTCAAAAATAGCATTTTTCTTCTTATTTAGCCTATTTAGTCCATTTATGACATAATTTAGCCTATTTAGTCCACAAATGACATAATAAGATGAAGAAAATCAAGGAAGAGGAAGAAAAGAAGAATAAGAAGAAGAAGAAGAACTTGAAGTTCTACTTCTTCTTCTTCTAGTCTTCTTCTCCTTCTTCTTCTTCTTCTTCTTCTAGTTTTCTTCTTCTTCTAACTTTCTTGTTTCCCATTTTGCAGATTTAATTCACTATATGGAAGCTTGCATGGATGGAGTGCTTGTTTCCCTGTTCTTCTTTTCGTTTGTATCGAAGAATAATGTGGAACTTGTTATATGGATGCATGGAACAATGTGTTGGATGAACATTGTGATATTAGTGTAAGATGTATGGATGGAACTGTGTTTCTTATGTATGTATGTTGTCATGGATGGAGCTATGTGTTGGATACATCATATGTCTGCTGTGCCTGTGAAAAATATATATATATATATATATATGTATATCTGTGTGTGAATTCCTGTGAAATTAAATGGATATAAATAAAAACAGGGGATATGTAGCCTCTTTGCCGTCTGCTAGCGGACGACAAAGAGCTTTGCCGTCTGTCTATTTGGAAGCTACCTGTAGAAACGGGGAACACTGGCTGCCTATTTGGTCAGTTTGCCGTCTGCTGGCGGACGGCAAAGACCTTTGAATCTTTGTCGTCTGCTGGCAGACGGCTTAGCTGGCCACGTGGCAGCTTCCCAGTGCTGGCCTAGCTGAGCTCTTTGTCGTCTGTCAGCGGACGGCAAAGAGTGCCGTTAACCCCTTAACGGCTCTGACCCCACCCCACTGCCGTCGTTGTCTTTGTCGTCTACTGGCCTCAGATGGAGGACGACACAATCCTTTGCCGTCTGTTTCTAAGAAGCGGACGGCAAAGAAGGCCTTTACTGGCACGTGTTCAGGAGGACAGTGGCAAAGAAGTTTGCCGTCCGGGATCTATGCCTTTGCTGTCTGCCATGGCGGACGGCAAAGAAGCTGATTCCAGTAGTGTATCACTTATAATGTTGATCATATTGTTCCTACCGCTTATATTGAGAAACCACCTTTCCCTGCTAGAATAAAGGATCATGCTAAAACTTCAACTGTGGTTCGTAAGAGTAGTGCTAGAACATCAACATCCTCTGAGCAAATTAAAGTTGAACCTAGTATTGCTATGGTTAAGGATCTCTTGGTCGATAATATTTATGGGCTTGTTATTTATTTCTGTAATGAAGCTGCTAGAATTGCTAGACCCGATACTAAAAATAAACATAGAACGGTTGTAGGCATGGCTGTTGTTTCTGTAAAAATAGGAAATCATTGTTATCATGGCTTATGTGATATGGGTGCTAGTGCGAGTGCAATACCTCATTCCTTATACAAAGAAATTATGCATGATATTGCACCTGCTGAGATAGAAGATATAGATGTTACAGTTAAGCTTTCCAATAGAGATACTATTTCACCAATTGGGATTGTTAGAGATGTTGAAGTCTTGTGTGGGAAGTTAAATATCCTACTGATTTTGTTGTTCTTGGTTCCCCACAAGATGACTTTTGTCCTATTATATTTGGTAGACCCTTCTTGAATACTGTTAATGCTAGGATAGACTGCGAGAAGGATATTGTTACTGTTGGTTTAGGAGATATGTCTCATGATTTTAATTTTGCTAAATTTCATAGACAACCTCATGATAAAGAATTGCCTAGTAAATATGAAATTATTGGTCTTGCTTCTATTGTCGTGCCTCCTAATGATCCTTTAGAGCAATATTTGCTAGGCCACGAAAATCATATGTTTATGAATGAAAGAAGGGAAATAGATGAAGTATTCTTTAAAGAGGGACCTATTTTCAAACACAACTTGCCTGTTGAAATTCTAGGGGATCCTCCTCCACCCAAGGGAGATCCCGTGTTTGAGCTTAAACCATTACCTGATACTCATAAATATGCTTATCTTGATGAAAAGAAGATATATCCTATTATTATTAGTGCTAACCTTTCAGAGCAGGAAGAGGAGAAATTATTGAAAACTTTGAAGAAGCACCGTGCTACTATTGGATATACTCTTGATGATCTTAAGGGCATTAGTCCCACTCTATGCCAACACAAAATAAAATTGGAGAAAGACGCTAAACCGGTTGTTGATCACCAACGACGGTTAAATCCTAAGATGAAAGAAGTGGTAAGGAATGAAATACTAAAGCTTCTGGAGGCAGGTATAATTTATCCCGTTGCTGATAGTCAGTGGGTAAGTCCTGTCCATTGTGTCCCTAAGAAGGGAGGTATTATTGTTGTTCCTAATGATAAAGATGAATTGATCCCACAAAGAATTGTTACAGGTTATAGAATGGTAATTGATTTCCGCAAATTGAATAAAGCTACTAGAAAAGATCATTACCCTCTACCTTTTATTGATCAAATGCTAGATAGATTATCCAAACATACACATTTTTGCTTTCTAGACGGTTATTCTGGTTTCTCTCAAATACCTGTGTCAAAAGAGGATCAGGAAAGACCACCTTTACTTGCCCTTTTGGTACCTTTCCTTATAGACGTATGCCTTTTGGTTTATGCAATGCACCTACTACTTTTCAAAGATGTATGACTGCTATATTCTCTGACTCTTGTGAAAAGATTGTTGAGGTTTTCATGGATGATTTCTCCGTGTATGGAACTTCTTTTGATGATTGCTTAAGCAACCTTGATCGAGTTTTGCAGAGATGTGAAGAAACTAATCTTGTCTTGAATTGGGAGAAGTGTCACTTTATGGTTAATGAAGGTATTGTCTTGGGGCATAAAATTTCTGAAAGAGGTACTGAAGTTGATAAAGCTAAAGTTGATGCTATTGAGAAGATGCCGTGTCCTAAGGACATTAAAGGTATAAGAAGTTTCCTTGGTCATGCCGGTTTTTATAGAAGGTTGATAACCCACAAGTATAGGGGGTCGCAACAGTTTTCGAGGGTAGAGTATTCAACCCAAATTTATTTATTCGACACAAGGGGAGCCAAAGAATATTCTCAAGTATTAGCAGTTGTGTTGTCAATTCAACCACACCTGGATAACTTAGTATCTGCAGCAAAGTATTTAGTAGCAAAGTAATATGGAAGTAACGGTAACGGTAGAAAAAGTAATGTTTTTGGGTTTTGTAGTGATTGTAACAGTAGCAACGGAAAAAGTAAATAAGCGAAGAACAATATGTGAAAATCTCATAGGCATTGGATCGGTGATGGAGAATTATGCCGGATGCGGTTCATCATGTAACAGTCATAACATAGGGTGACACAGAACTAGCTCCAATTCATTAATGTAATGTAGGCATGTATTCCGAATATAGTCATACGTGCTTATGGAAAAGAACTTGCATGACATCTTTTGTCCTACCCTCCCGTGGCAGCGGGGCCTAATGGAAACTAAGGGATATTAAGGCCTCCTTTTAATAGAGTACCGGACCAAAGCATTAACACATAGTGAATACATGAACTCCTCAAACTACGGTCATCACCGGGAGTGGTCCCCATTATTGTCACTTCGGGGTTGCCAGATCATAACACATAGTAGGTGACTATAGACTTGCAAGATAGGATCAAGAAATCACATACATTCATGAAAACATAATAGGTTCAGATCTGAAATCATGGCACTCGGGCCCTAGTGACAAGCATTAAGCATAGCAAAGTCATAGCAACATCAATCTCAGAACATAGTGGATACTAGGGATCAAACCCTAACAAATCTAACTCGATTACATGATAAATCTCATCCAACCCATCACCGTCCACCAAGCCTACGATGGAATTACTCACGCACGGCGGTGAGCATGATGAAATTGGTGATGGCACTACTAGAAAAAGGCTTACTAGTGGCGCACTAGTTTTGCCTACTAATGGCGCACTACTAGTGCGCCACTAGCACCACGCCACTAGTATTTTTTACTAATGGCGCACCAGGCAGTGTGCCATTAGTATAGGCCACGCTGCGCCATTAGTATGCCTCCCAGGGGGCCATATATACCCATGTGCTTTGCCATACTAATGGCGCACTGTGGGGAGATGCGCCATTAGTATCCTTCGGCATACTAATGGCGCACTGCTGGGTGATGTGCCATTAGTATCCTCTGGCATACTAATGGCGCACTGCGGTGTGATGCGCCATTAGTATCCTTTGGCATACTAATGGCGCACGTTGGTGTGATGCGCCATTAGTATGTATATTAGGGATTTTTTTTCTTTTCTGATTTTTGCACAGATTACAAAATATTTTATTGGAAAGAATATAAGCAGCACCACACAGCAACAGCAGATTCATCGAATACAATAGAAGATTAGTCTCCGAATACAATTAATCATATTAGTCTCCAAATTCAAAAGACCGAACAAAGATAGAACATTACAAGTCTCGAGACCGCGAGTAGCGAGTTTGTCTTCACATTACAAGTCGATATCGATCATCTAAACTACCATCACATAGAAGAGAGCTGCGGTCATCACGATGAGCATCATCGTGATGAAACTGGTCTTCATCCGGTTGCTCCACCGCTCCCTCCTCTCTCCCGCTAGATAGCGCGCGTATCTAGATTCCGCCTCCGCCCTAGTGGTGTACCCTTTGTAACTGTTACCGCTGAAACGGTGAACCTGTCTCCGACACTCCTCCCAGTCGTCGTAGACTCCGGGAACCTTACCCTTTTACACGACATACGACGGCATCTCTATGCACTAGCCAAACAACAGACAATACATAAGCAATATATAAGTATGCAACAAAAGGATCGGAAGAGAAAAGCAAGACATTAATAGCACGATTCATGGTCCTACTAACAAATAGCATCGATTACATCTAAGTTGAATGACTGTCCAAACCAAAGAGACATACAAGTTCATTAAAGTTTAATTACAACATGAGCTAATCAATGTTTCAGAACTACACATAGCATCACTACTTTCGACTCGACTCATGGGACGGGAGCGTGGATGAAGCCGCCGTCTGTCGTGATGGTCATGAAGTCGCGGGCGTTGTCAGCCTGCATTTGTAGCGTTGTGTCTATCTCACTGTTGGACGGTTGAAATTTGAGGTAGAACTGCCCCGAGGTACGAAGGACATCTTGATGGATGATTTCTGCAAACTCCGACTGGATGCGAAAGAATTCTTGTCGGATGTCCGCATCCTGGATTGCCGCCAAGCTTGCGGCCCAATCTTTGAGATTATTTGGTAGCAGAAGGTGATTATGGTCCCGCACGATTGCCCGCATGTGATGGAGGACGTAGTAGGCATCCTTCTGACCGCCAGGCGGCTGCTTGACGCAGGGGAACGTCGTATTGTGGGTGAACACGTGCCTGCCGTACCTACGAACTGGCCTCTTAAAGGTGCCTCCAGATGCGGCGTAGCCGGGGAGAGCATCATCAAGAACTTTCTTGATATTTGTGTAGTCTATCTTGGAGTCACGGTCCGGGTCAAAATACGTGGCCATGGAATATTTCGGGCTTAAGAGGATGAGTGTGCAATGTGTGTCACTGCACAGAACACGGAATGTTAGAAAAAAAAGAACGATCGAAATCTAAGAAATCATATGTTACGGGGCGGTTAGGAGATGACTTACTTGGGAAAGTAAGGCACGAGGAAGTTATCCTTATATGGGTTTGCCAGAATGACGCCTTCGAGGTGTGAACTCGCGACTTGCCGGTCCCCAGTGCTGCCCAAGATCTTGGCATGCATGTAGAAGGGGTCGACTATCACAATGTCCGGGGTCTTGTCTCTAATGATCCGCATCTCCATACTCAGCGAAAACAGCCGAACGAAGGTGTAGTGCAGCGGATGAAGGTTAAGCATAGCAAAGATGTCATCAAACCGCAGGACGATCGTACCCCCGACGGCGCTATCCACAAAGCCCTTGCCCTCTGGCACCTTGGCCACGAAAACCGGGTATGCCACATCATTCTCTCTGAGACGCCGCTTCTCCAAAGAAAGAACACTGTCATGCAGACTCCGCATAGCACCGGTTGCAGCATTGAGCATATTTGTCGATAGCATCGGCCTACCCGCCACATGCACCCTCCTCGAGATATCCTTAGGTGAAGGTGGCCCGTCCTGAGCACGGATCATACTCGGTGTCGGCTGGCTCGCACTGGCGCCCTTGTTAGTCTTTCGTTTCTGTCCCTTCTTCCTGATCTGCTGTAATGGGATCGAGTTCTGCTCACAGACCGCCTTCTTGAGCATGTTGGGGCTGATAATATTTGGCACCTCAGCTATCTGAGGCTCGGTGAAGGCGGCAGCTGGAGGCGTCTCCTGAGAACTGAACGCCAGACGACGCCTGTTGCAATTGGGTTTCTCCGCCGTACCAGCTAGATCGCGGTCGTCTTTTGCAGGGTTGGGTTCTTGAGAAGGAGGCCCGCAGAACTCGTCACCGTACCCATGTTCGGCAAAGTACTTATCGATGTTGGAAAATGTACCGCCGTCGTCGTCGTCGTCATCCGGATCATGTGCCATATGCACGTCCGGATCCTGTGCCATAGGGATGTCCATCATGTCCGGTAGCGTTGCGGCGTTCTTGCCATGGCTTGGCACTGGCACGACTGGCGGTCTTGTCTGTGGGGCGGTGTCCCCCGCCCCCAAACGAATCTGGCTCTTCGGCCAAAGCAGGGGCCAGCTTACACAGGCGCTGAGGGTCATCACATCATCTTCGTCGGCCCCAGCGGGTCGAATCGGAGGTAACAACTCGTCGCAGCCTGGCAGCACCCGAACCAGTTCAACCCTATACAAGGTGGGTGGCATCGGATTACCGTGGAACACGCGGTTGCCCGGTTGAACGATTCTGCCCTTGGTGACATCGACCAACTCGCCGCCCACGAAGTGCAGGAGAGTGCAAGGAACATCGGTGGCGCCCTGCGAAAACATGTAGGGTGTCAGGGATGCCCAGTCAAAGGCAAGGAGATGAAGTCATCGGCCGAGAGGCTTAGTTACCGTGATGCCGTCAAGCTCGGCTAATGTTGAGGCACCGCCAACGGCGGGCGTGCGCGTGCAACTAACGGAGGGGCCGCTTGCTGGCGAGGTGCCGGCCGGCGTACACCCGGGTGCATTAAGCTCCAATGCCCGTGCCGGCGCCGGAGACACGAATACCGCCTCTGCCGGAGACACCAATGGCGCCGGCTGCGCGTTGTGCGAGTTGCTGGCCGTGAAGCTGGGAACCGGGGGAGGCCCCTGTTGGCCGCCCGCAATCCACGTCGTCAGCCCCTGAATCAAGGTAGGCACAATGGCGGTGAGCATCGTTCCCAGTTGTTGTTGCACTTGCTCTTGGACAATCTCCGGAATCCGCGCCACTTGTGCCTTGAGTTCTTGAACCTCGCGCGACTGGCTTTCCGAGCTGGTCTTTTTCTCCTTTCGCCCACCAACAGTATAGTATGATGACCATTTTGTGGACAAGCCTTTGCCGGCCACACGACCAGCTGACGACAGCTTACTGAGCTTATCATTGTTTTTCATTACGTTCAACGCCCTATTTAAAGGGGTGTCAAAAGGGGAGCTCTGAGACGACCCCCCGCTACTGCTTTCAGCCTCCTGCGGAAGGAATGTGAACCATTTAGAAATTTGGCTTCATTAATTAGAATGCAACCATATGGAGCTAATTACGCGGGGGTGTATTCCTTACCAGAACAAGCTCAAGCGCCCTGGTCTTCGGATCCGTGGTAAGCTCCTTTGTTACCGGTTCCTCCTTGTACCGGGCCCTGACAAAGTTCCTGGTCTGCTTGTCACGTAATTTCTCGAAGCGGGGCGGTAGGCCTTGCTCGGCACGCTCCGCGTCCTCCTTGTCCCATATAGGCTCCGCCACTCTGTAACCGCCGGGACCGAGTTGGTGGACCCCTAAGTTCAACTCCCGCATTTCTTTCCCCCACTGACTTGATTCGGAGGTTGCGCTGCTCTCGCACTTGATCTTGAACTCCTTGTAGTCATCTTCGCTCATCAAAGGATATTTCGCCTTGATCTTGTCATAACTATCACCTTTTTCAATCATTGCCTTCACCGTGCTTCTCCATGTAGACAGGGCCGTGCTCATCCTCGTGAGGGCGGCACTGTGCACTTTATTCCCTGAGAGGCGTGTGTTTGCAAACTCCGCGGGGAACTTGTATCGTTCGTGCAGCTTCATGAAGAGGAGGTTGCGCAAATTCCCTCGGTCCTTATGCCTTAGGTTCTCGGTGTTGATCGAGACGGTGCTCCGGAGAATGCACCCGAGCTGAACTGAGTACCCCTTGACTACATGTTTGGGCACCGTTGGATGCCCGTCGGAGTTCACTTCAGTAAATTCCTCCTTGACGCTGCTGAGCACGTTCGGGCGCCGGTCCTTCCGTTGCCTCTTCAGTTGGCTGCCATCTGTGCGTGCACCGCCATCATCAGTGGTGGCATCCTCGGCGGCACCATCAGTGGTGTCATCCCCGACGCCACTAGGGGTTGTGTAGTCAGGATCGGTGTCTTCCGCGGCATCCTCATAGCGGTGAGGTTCTTCCTCCATCTCCTGGGACAGCTCCCAGAATTGCTTGCCGCCCGAACCGCCGGCCTCATCGTTGTGGGCCATGTTTCGCTCTCAATAGGAAAATAGTTTGGTCAAAAAGTTGGTTATTGTCAAGGAACAAGATCATGGTCTCATCATTTAGGGTTTGTCGACACCGAGGCATCCTAAAAGCTAAGCTTTTATCATTTAGGGTTTGTCGACGCCGAGGCACCCTAAAAGCCTAAGCGTACATCATTTAGGTTCTCATCGACACCGAGGCACCCTATAGAAGCCAAGGTTTCATCATTTAGGGTTTGTCGACGCCGAGGCACCCTAAATGCTAAGTTAAGTTTTCATCATTTAGGGTTTATCGATGCCGAGGCACCCTAGGTTGGGCCTAATCACCTGGCACTAATCACTTGGCTCTATTGCCACCTATGTTGGGTTTATCATCTAGGGTTTATCAATGCTAAGGAGAATTCTAAGTTGGGCCTAATCACTTGGCTCTATTGCCACCTATGGTTTAATGCAGCAAGAATGGCGGGGCAGTTGATCCTACTTAACTAAGTACTAAGATACCCCGGCCCATGCATTAGTTGCAAGTACCCCATATGTCCTATTTTTAGCAAAGTCATGCTAAAATTCACGGAAAATCTCAGCATGACCTTTGCTGAAAATAGGACATATGGAGTACCCGAATTTGCCGAAACAGAAGTTAATCGACATTCCAGCAAACTCAAGGGCCTCTCGGGGTACCTGCAAATTCATCATGACACAATGGTCGGAGACAAAACCCAGCAAACTAGCAAAGTTACTGACGTGTTTACAGAAATTGTTTTCTGTAAAAGATGATCATCATCTTTGCAAGTCTTTCTCAATGTGATCGCAAGTAATTCAGAGGCATCACAATAAAGCAAAACCCTGCACTAGCCTAAAAACAAGTGAAGTTTCACCCATATAAGAACAACTTTATAAAATCAGAGAAGTTGCTAAATTTTTTGTATCCTTCATACACACTGGAGTACAATGCTTTATAATGTTCCATCATCATTACAGAAATCCAAGAAACACATGGTCTTGAGGATATTCTTTATGACTGATTATTTCAGTTTTACATGCATATTTTGACCAAAAAACACATGATCTTTTTAACAGTCTTCAGTTTGGACAGAATACTGAAAACTACAGTTTGGACAGAATTCCTAACACTTTGGTCTTCTAGTTACAAAACAAAACTGACATAATTCTAGATGCCATAACTGAATTTTTTTACAGCAGCTCAAGTTTTTGACAGTAGCTCCTCACTATCTGTCGCCTGCAACACTTTTTATGCTAGCAGCTCAAGTTTGTGCCATTGGAGCAAATAAGCAGGAACCAACATATGTAAGGTTTCAACAAGACTCATCATCAGTATTTATAAGCAGGATATTTGTAAACAAACGAACACTAAGAGCAGAATGTTCTTGCAACAAAAATTATTGTGTGACATCGAAAGACATCACTCTGCTTAAAGGGAAGGATGACTTAAGTGGCCAGATGTATATGATTGCACCACTTGATCTGCACTTCTCTATATTATATGATGTACTGAAGAACTTGAGCAAAAAAAGATAAATAGGAACATATTTCTCACCTTGGAGGTGTTGCTGCTGCTGCACTGTCTGGACTTCACTTCCTTTACCTCCTCGGAAACCTGAAATATGCAGATGTTAGAAAGGTTCTAATTTGTATATGATGATTCTAAGAAAAGGGAAAAGGAGTATCAAGAACAGATTCACATGTCTGGCTGTTAGCCATTACAAACTTAAATTTATCTATTTTTGTATCTCACAAACTATCATAAATGAATAATAGTATTATAGTTCAGCTATTCCATGGAATAATGGGGTTAAGATTAATGAACCAACAGATGCCCTAATGGAAGTAATAACAACATGACAGCAAACAACCAACAAACATGATGGGCAGACCAAATACTCATGTCACTTCCATTAGGGCATCATCTTCCATTAGGGCATCATCTTTCGGATCTGAGGTAGAAGGTATACCCAATAGTTTCCTTAGGGTATCCTATGAAGACGCATTTTTCCGACTTGGGTTTGAGCTTTTCAGGTTGAAGTTTCTTGACATAAGCATCGCATCCCCAAACTTTTAGAAACGACAGCTTAGGTTTCTTCCCAAACCATAATTCATACGGTGTCGTCTCAACGGATTTCGACGGAGCCCTATTTAAAGTGAATGCGGCAGTCTCTAAAGCATAGCCCCAAAATGAGAGCGGTAAATTGGTAAGAGACATCATAGATCGCACCATATCCAATAGAGTGCGATTACGACGTTCGGACACACCATTTCTCTGAGGTGTTCCGGGCGGCGTGAGTTGTGAAACTATTCCACATTTTCTTAAGTGTGTACCAAACTCGTGACTTAAATATTCTCCACCACGATCTGATCGTAAGAATTTTATTTTCCTGTCACGTTGATTCTCAACCTCACTCTGAAATTCCTTGAACTTTTCAAAGGTTTCAGACTTATGTTTCATTAGGTAGACATACCCATATCTACTTAAATCACCAGTGAGAGTGAGAACATAACGATATCCTCCGCGAGCCTCAACACTCATTGGACCGCACACATCGGTATGTATGATTTCCAATAAGTTGGTTGCTCGCTCCATTGTTCCGGAGAACGGAGTCTTGGTCATCTTACCCATGAGGCATGGTTCGCACGTGTCAAATGATTCGTAATCAAGAGACTCCAAAAGTCCATCTGCATGGAGCTTCTTCATGCGCTTGACACCAATGTGACCAAGGCGGCAGTGCCACAAGTATGTGGGACTATCGTTATCAACTTTACATCTTTTGGTATTCACACTATGAACATGTGTAACATCACGTTCGAGATTCATCAAAAATAAACCATTGACCAGCGGGGCATGACCATAAAACATATCTCTCAAATAAATAGAACAACCATTATTCTCGGATTTAAATGAGTAGCCATCTCGAATTAAACGAGATCCAGATACAATGTTCATGCTCAAAGCTGGCACTAAATAACAATTATTGAGGTTTAAAACTAATCCCGTAGGTAAATGTAGAGGCAGCGTGCCGACGGCGATCACATCGACCTTGGAACCATTCCCGACCTTGAAACGACGAACCTTCGCAACGGTGCACAGTTAGGGTGAACACTTTCTTGAAATTATTATAAGGGATCATCTTACTTACTACCGTCGTTCTAAGCAAATAAGATGCAAAAACATGATAAACATCACATGCAATCAAATAGTGACATGATATGGCCAATATCATCATGCTCCTTTGATCTCCATCTTCGGGGCACCATGATCATCTTCGTCACCGGCATGACACCATGATCTCCATCATCATGATCTCCATCATTGTGTCTTCATGAAGTCGTCACGCCAACGATTACTTCTACTTCTATGGCTAACGCGTTTAGCAACAAAGTAAAGTAATTTACATGGCGTTATTCAATGACACGCAGGTCATACAAAATAATAATGACAACTCCTATGGCTCCTGCCGGTTGTCATACTCATCGACATGCAAGTCGTGATTCCTATTACAAGAATATGATCATCTCATACATCACATATATCATTCATCACATCTTCTGGCCATATCACATCACATAGCACTTGCTGCAAAAACAAGTTAGACGTCCTCTAATTGTTGTTGCAAGTTTTTTTTACGTGGTTTGAAGGTTTCTAGCAAGAACGTTTCTTACCTACGTATGACCACAACATGATTTGCCAATTTATATTTACCCTTCATAAGGACCCTTTTCATCGAATCCGTTCCGACTAAAGTAGGAGAGACAGACACCCGCTAGCCACCTTATGCAACTAGTGCATGTCAGTCGGTGGAATTTGTCTCACGCAAGCGTACGTGTAAGGTCGGTCCGGGCCACTTCATCCTACAATGCCGCCGAAACAAGAAACGACTAGTAGCGGCAAGAAGAATTGGCAACATCGACGCCCACAACTTCTTTGTGTTCTACTCGTGCATAGTAACTACGCATAGGCCTGGCTCATGATGCCACTGTTGGGAATCGTAGCATAATTTTAAATTTTCCTACGCTCACCAAGATGCATCTATGTAGTATACTAGCAACGAGGGGAAAGGAGTGCATCTACATACCCTTGTAGATCGTGAGCGGAAGCGTTCCAATGAACGTGGATGACGGAGTCGTACTCGTTGTGATTCAAATCACCGATGACCGAGTGCCGAATGGACGGCACCTCCACGTTCAACACACGTACGGTTGGGAGAGACGTCTCCTCCTTCTTGATCCAGCAAGGGGGAAGGAGAGGTTGATGGAGATCCAGCAGCACGACGGCGTGGTGGTGGATGTAGCGGGATGCCGGCAGGGCTTCGCCGAGCTTCTACGAGAGAGAGAGAGAGGTGTTGCAGGGGAGGAGGGAGGCGCCCAAGGCTGAGATGTTGCTGCCCTCCCTCCCCCCCTTTATATAGCCCCCCTGGGAGGGGGGAAGCCGGCCACATCCCATCTAGGGTGGGGGGCGGCGGCCAAGGGGGGTGCCTTGCCCCCCAAAGCAAGTGGGGCGCTCCCCCACCCTAGGGTTTCCAACCCTAGGCGCAGGGGGGAGGCCCATGGGGGGGCGCCCAGCCCACTAGGGGATGGTTCCCTTCCCACTTCAGCCCACGGGGCCCTCCGGGATAGGTGGCCCCACCCGGTGGACCCCCAGGACCATTCCGGTGGTCCCGGTACAATACCGGTAACCCCCGAAACTTTCCCGGTGGCCGAAACTTGACTTCCTATATATAATTCTTCACCTCCGGACCATTCTGGAACTCCTCGTGAAGTTCGGGATCTCATCCGGGACCCCGAACAACTTTCGGGTTTCCGCATACACATATCTCTACAACCCTAGCGTCACCGAACCTTAAGTGTGTAGACCCTACGGGTTCGGGAGACATGCAGACATGACCGAGACACCTCTCCGGTCAATAACCAACAGCGGGATCTGGATACCCATGTTGGCTCCCACATGTTCCACGATGATCTCATCGGATGAACCACGATGTCGAGGATTCAGTCAATCCCGTATGCAATTCCCTTTGTCAATCGGTATGTTACTTGCCCGAGATTCGATCGTCGGTATCCCAATACCTTGTTCAATCTCGTTACCGGCAAATCTCTTTACTCGTACCGCAATGCATGATCCCATGACTAATGCCTTAGTCACATAGAGCTCATTACGATGATGCATTACCGAGTGGACCTAGAGATACCTCTCCGTCATACGGAGTGACAAATCCCAGTCTCGATCCGTGCCAACCCAACAGACACTTTCGGAGATACCCGTAGTGAACCTTTATAGTCACCCAGTTACGTTGTGACGTTTGGCACACCCAAAGCACTCCTACGGTATCTGGGAGTTGCACGATCTCATGGTCTAAGGAAAAGATACTTGACATTGGAAAAGCTCTAGCAAACGAAACTACACGATCTTTTATGTTATGCTTAGGATTGGGTCTTGTCCATCACATCATTCTCCTAATGACGTGATCCCGTTATCAATGACATCCAATGTCCATAGTCAGGAAACCATGACTATCTGTTGATCAACGAGCTAGTCAACTAGAGGCTTACTAGGGACACGTTGTGGTCTATGTATTCACATATGTATTACGATTTCCGGATAACACAATTATAGCATGAACAATAGACAATTACCATGAACAAAGAAATATAATAATAACCATTTATTATTGCCTCTAGGGCATATTTCCAACATCATCTTCCTACTATACTTGCTACTCATCTTCAGAACCAAACAGCAGCAAAAACAGAACCAAACTACTATCCATCCATCTAGCAAGCAACTAGCACAACTCATCCATCCATCCATCAAGCATCATATACCTAACTAACATCAACATACATACATCTATCTAACATCCACTGATCCGTGTAACTAGCAGCATGAACAAGAGAGGAACATGGAACAGTGACATGGACAAGAAGCATAGAGGCAAGGATGAGAGGCTCACCCCAGGCCGTGGTCGAAGGAGAGCAGCCGCTGGCCACATGCAGGAAGAGACGGCGGTAGGTGGCGGCGAGGGTCACGGCACCGTCGTTGGCTCGCCGGCTGCTGCGGAGGTGACCGGTGGCGGAGGACGGCAGGGGCAGGCGGGGTGTGGGCACGTCGGGGCTGCGCTCGCCGGCTGCTGCAGGGGCCGGAGGTGGCCCTCGCTCGTCGGAGGAAGGAGGAGAGGAGAGGAGCGCTCGGCCGATCTCGTTCGGGGGGCGCGGGGGCGGCGGGGGTGGAGTCCCGCGGGGGTCGGGGCGGCGGCGTCGGGGCGGCGCAAGACCACAGCGGCGGCGGCGTCGCCGACGGCGTGCAGGCGCGGCGGACGGAGGGGGCGGAGCAAGGGGGCGGCGGCGTACGGTTGGGGTCGAGTGGGGGATCTGGCGAGGGAGGGAGGGAGGCCACGGTGCGAGGGGAATAGGTGGAGTGGGGGGAGGGTTAGCAATGGCGCACCTCCCCCAAGTGCGCCATAAGTACGACGATAGCAATGGCGCACCTCACCCTGGTGCGCCATTAGAAATTACTAGCCCGACTGGTCAGGTTATATTCCACCTAACCCTATCTCCATCAGAACACGCCCACTAGCCCGACTGGTCAGCACGCAGCACACACACTAGGAGGTCCCCAATTTTTGTTTTTATGCATTTAAAATGCTGTTTGATATTTATTTGTGTTTAAATATGTTCAAACTTGTTTAAATCATAACAGTAATATTTTTTATATAAAAACATTAATAATTTTTTAAAAAATATCATCAAATTTATTATTTGAAAATATCATCAAATTTGTTATTTGAAAATATAATCAAGTTTGTTTTTTTGCAATTTTAGTTGCATTCATTTGTGACGATGGAGCGGGCCGGGGAGGGTGCGGGGAAGAGGGTGCGGGGGGTGCTCGGCGGCGGTGGAGCGGGGGAGGGTGCGGTGGGTCGTCGGCGGCGGTGGAGTGGGGGAGGATGCAGGGGGTCGGCGGCGGCGGCCGGTGGAGCGGGGGAGATGGTGCGGGGGGTGCTCGGCGGCGAGGGGGACCGGATCTGGCGAGGTGGGATAGCGATCGAGATGGAAGGGGATCGAGATCGAGTGTCCATGAAATTTAAAAACATTCATGAGTTCAAAAAGAGCCCATGAAATACAATCGAGAAATGAAGACTACAATTTAAATATAATCGATCTTAGCTAGCTATCTGTTCACAATCTTCTTGCCCTTATTTTTCGTAAATGGAGTTCTTCTCTTGAACGGACGTCATTTAGGTAAGGTGGTCCTGCTTCTTCTTGTGGTGTATGCTGATACTTCATCGTCGTCGTCATGTTCCATCTTTGGGTCGCCGTACTTGTCGAAGTCTTGCTCATTGGCGACTCCATCCATTCCGATGATCTTCCTTTTGCCTCTCCTCACGACAACACGACTGGGCTTTGGCGGGTCGGTCATGAAGAAGCATTGGTCCACTTGGGAAGCCAGTACCCATGGCTCATTTTTCGCGGTGACGTTCGCGCTTGCGGTCTTGGATTTGGCTTCGGGTATGACCATGGTGGTGAAATACCGGTCTTCTTTTATGACGCTCTTGGCCCATCTGACACGGAACATCGGGACCTTCTCTCCAGCGTAGCTCAGCATATCTCCTCGATCCTTCCGTAGTATCTGTCCTTGTCGTTACCAGTGTAGGATTCCATCGTTACCCCGGAGTTCTGATAACCATCGCTCTTCATGTCCTTGTCCTCGGTGTAGAATGTGTAGCCGTTGATATCGTACGCCTCATACGTCATCAGGTTGTGCTCGGCGCCCTGTGACAAGGCGAATATGAGTTGTTCTTCCGCGGAAGAATCCTCATGTAAACGGTACGACAGAAGCTTCTGCTTGAACCAACGCGTGAAACATGAGTTGTGCTCTTTGATTATATGTCCGTCCGTCCTCTGTTGGCCTCGGTCATTGTACGTCTTCTCAATAAACGTTTTGTGCTCTACCACGCAAGGATCGACCACATCTATGTGTTGTAGCGCGACTAGGTTTGCTCTTTCAAAGTCGGCGAGTCGACCATCGAAGTCGACATGCATTTCGCGGCGACCCTCACGGTGACCCCGTCCAGCGAGCCTGCCGAGGTGCCTGTTGACGGGCAGACCAACGGGGTTCTCGATGCCTAGATAATTCGTGCAGTAGGAGATGCACTCTTCGGTCAGAAAGCCCCTGGCTATGCTTCCCTCTGGACGTGACATGTTGCGAATGTATCCTTTGATGACACCATTCATCCTTTTGAACGGCATCATGCTGTGCAGGAACATCGGCCCGAGTTGGATGATATCCTCCACGATATGGACCAGCAGATGCACCATAACGTCGAAGAATGCGGGCGGGAAGTACATCTCAAGCTCGCATAGTATCACCACGATCTCTTCCTGTAGCCTTCTGAGTTGCCTCACGCCAACCGACTTCCGAGAGATGACATCGAAAAAGTTGCATAGGCCAAATAGCGTTACACGGACGTGCGCGTCCATGATCCCACGGATTGCAACTGGAAGTATCTGCGTCATCAGCATGTGACAGTCGTGAGACTTCATCCCGCTGAACATCTGCTTCGCTGAGTCTAGGTATCTGCTTATCTTCCCCGCGTGACCGTAAGGAAGTTTTACTCCTACGAGGCAGGTGAAAAACTGATCGATCTCCTCCTGACTTAGAGTAAAGCACGCGGGAGGGAAGTCATTTCCGGTCTTCTTCGCCTTTTTGCCTTTGCAACGACTTTCCGTGTCCTGCTTCGCCTCATCATCATCATCATCATTAGCGTGAAGCTCCTCCCTGATGCCCATTGATTTCAAGTCTGCCCTTGCTTTCGGCCCATCTTTGGTCCTCTCTGGCATGAGCAGGGTACCAAGCAGACTCTCGCACACGTTCTTCGTGATATGCATGACATCAAGGCTATGAGGCTCAGGTGGATCTTCCAGTACGGCAAGTCCCAGAAAACAGACCTCGTTTTCCATACCTTCAGCAGTGGCTCTGGCGCCTTAAGCTTTCGCTTCTTTCCCGGCTCTGGCGCCTTTTGCTTCTTTCCCGGCAGTGGGCAATCTTTCCAATTTTTCAACAACTCGTCTATTTCCTCGCCACTGCTCGTACACGGGCGTCTTCGGGGTTCGGTTTCACCATCGAACAGATCCTTGCGTTTCCTCCACGGGTCATCGTCGCGAAGCCACCTTCGATGTCCCATGAACACGGTTTTCGAAGACCCGGGATCTCTATCTAGCTGGCGATACGTTGTGTCATCCATGCACCTAACGCTTGCAGAAAATCCGTGGACCACCTGCCCCATGAGATATCCGTAACCGAGATAGCCGTGCACCATCGTGAGCAGTGCGGCTCTCATAGGGAAATATCTTTCTCTGCGGCGTCCCACGTATTGGCTGGCGTTTTCCACAGCGTGTCTAGCTCCTCTTTCAGCAGCCCCAGATACAGATTGATGTCGTTCCCTGGTTGTTTCGGCCCTTCAATTAGCATTCTCATGTGAATGTACTTCCTCTTCATGCACAACCAGGGGGGAAGGTTGTACATCCACACAAACACAGGCCAGGTGCTATGTGTGCTTCTCTGGCTGCCAAACGGATTGACTCCATCGGTGCTCGCGCCCAGCACGATGTTCCTTGGATCGTTCCCAAATTCCGGGTGTTCGAAGTTCAACGCTTGCCACTGGCTCCCATCCTTAGGGTGACTCAGCATCTTGTCTTTTTTATTTATCTCCGGATCATTTGCGTCATCTTCTCGCTTCTTCTCCTCCCTATCCGCGTGCCAATGCAGGAGCTTTGCTACCTTAGGGTCCGTGAAATACCGCTGCAGACGAGGAGTGATCGGAAAGTACCACACCACTTTTCGAGGAGCTTTCTTCCTCTTCTTGTATCGAGTGACGCCGCACACCTGACATATGGTAGACTCCGCGTGCTCGTCCCGATAAATGATGCAATTGTTCATGCACACATGGTATTTCACGTGTGGTAAATCCACAGGACACACGATTTTCTTCGCCTCCTCAAAGCTGGTCGGGCACTTGTTCCCCTTGGGAAGACGTTCGTGCCAGAATGACATGTTCTCGTCGAAGCAGGCATCGGTCATTTTGTGTTTTACCTTCATCTCCACAGCCATGAGCGTTACTTTCAGGCGGGTATCCTCGGGCCTGCATCCTTCATACAATGGAGTAACCGCGTCTATCTCCAGTTGATCCAGCTTGGCTTTCTCTCGGGCGGCAGCTCTTGCGTTATCCGTCTACTTGAGAAGCAGCTCTTCAATATGAGGGTCCTGCACCCAGCCCATCGATGGTCCATCGTCGTCTGCTCCGCCGGCATCTTCATCTTCATGATCATGCCCTTCGTCTGCTCCCGCATCTTCCTCATCATCATGTCCGGCATCTTCTACATGATGACTGTGTACAGCATCACCGTCGTGATCATGTCCTGGAGATTCTTCGTCTTCTCGCCCACCCGAGCCACGGTGGTTGTCTTGCTGCCCATCCTCATTTCTTGCCCGACCCCCATGGACGACTTCATAGTCATCTTCATCACCTTGCCACCGATAGCCATCCATGAAACCACGCAAGAGCAGGTGGTCCCGCACCTGCCCGGAATCCGGGTCCGCAATAAGGCTCTTCAGTTTGCATCTTCGACACGGACATCTTATCTCCGTCTCGTTCTTTTCAAGCATATCGGGCTTCGCGGAGCTCAAAAACCTATTCACGATGCCTTCGGTCATCGTGCGGACCATGGTCGCCTGCGGGGTAGAGCAAAACGATATTTTAGAACCAAGAAAAAATTTGGCATGACTTTCCCTAAAAATAGGACCAAAAAGAATGCATAGTGCCAAAATTCTCGCCGAAACGGAAATGAATCAACATTCCGGCAAAATATTGGCAACTATCGCATTTCAAATACCGGTACCTGCAAACACAAACATATATGCAACGCCACAAACATATGCAACACCACAAGCATACATAGATCTAGCTAGGACATAAAAAGTGCATGTGCATGTTGTTGGAGGGAGAACAACATAAAGATAGCTTCCCCCTTACTTACCTATCAAAAAAGGGGGTTTAACCACTTAATTTGGATGAATTTATGGTACAAATGAGGTGAGGAGGAGGAGGCAGCCGAGACAAGCTTGGAGGAGGAGGAGGAGAGAATGAAGTGGGGAAAGTGAGTGGGTAGGTGTGGCTGTCCAAAATATCTAGCTCGTCCCAGGTTACTAATGGCGCACCACCACCTAATGCGCCATTAGTAGTTTTGCAAAAAAAAAGACACTAATGGCGCACCAGGGAACAGTGCGCCATTACTAGCTTAAACTAGTAATGGCGCACTGTCCCCAGGTGCGCCATTAGTAGTTTTGCAAAAAGGTAAAAAAAAAATATTGTAGTGGCGCACTATGTGGCTGGTGCGCCATTACTAGTTAGAACTAGTAATGGCGCACTGTGCCCTGGTGCGCCATTAGTATGTCTGAAAAAAAAATTGTTACTAATGGCGCACCGTGTGTCTGGTGCGCCACTGCTACATAGCAATGGCGCACCACATGTCTGGTGCGCCATTAGTGGCCATTCCATCTATAGCCCTTTTCCTAGTAGTGTGGAGGATGGTTGATGATGACGATGGTGACGGATTCCCCTCTATGGAGCCCCGAACGGACTCCAGATCAGCCCTCCCGAGAGAGTTTAGGGCTTGGCAGCGGCTCCGTATCGTAAAACGCGATGAATCTTTCTCTCTGATTTTTTTCTCCCCGAACACGAATATATGGAGTTGGAGTTGAGGTCGGTGGAGCTCCAGGGGGGCCATGAGGCAGGGGGCGCGCCCCCCACCCTCGTGGCAAGGGTGTGGCCCCCCTGACCTTGATTCTTTCGCCAATATTTTTTATATTTTCCAAAAATAATCTCCGTGAAGTTTCAGGTCATTCCGAGAACTTTTGTTTCTGCACATAAATAACACCATGGCAATTCTGCTGAAAACAGAGTCAGTCCGGGTTAGTTCCATTCAAATCACGCAAGTTAGAGTCCAAAACAAGGGCAAAAGTGTTTGGAAAAGTAGATACGACGGAGACGTATCAACTCCCCCAAGCTTAAACCTTTGCTCGTCCTCAAGCCATTCAGTTGATAAACTGAAAGTGATAAAGAAAAACTTTTACAAACTCTGTTTGCTCTTGTTGTTGCAAATATGTAAAGCCAGCATTCAAGTTTTCAGCAAATATTATGAACTAACCATATTCACAATAACATTTAGGTCTCATGTTTACTCATATCAATGGCATTATCAACTAACGAGCAATAATAATAAATCTCGAATGACAACACTTTCTCAAAACAATCATGATATGATATAACAAAATGGTATCTCGTTAGCCCTTTCTGAGACCGCAAAACATAAATGCAGAGCACCTTTAAAGATCAAGGACTGACTAGACATTGTAATTCATGGTAAAAGAGATCCAGTCATAGTCATACCCAATATAAATTAACAGCAATGAATGCAAATGACAGCGGTGCTCTCCAGCTGGTGCTTTTTAATAAGAGGGTGATGACTCAACATAAAAGTAAATAGATAGGCCCATCACAGAGGGAAGCAGGGATTTGTAGAGGTGCCAGAGCTCGATTTTAAAGCAGAGATAAATAATATTTTGAGCGGCATACTTTCATTGTCAACATAACAACCAAGAGATGGCAATATCTTCCATGCTACACACATTATAGGCGGTTCCCAAACAGAATGGTAGAGTTAATACTCCCCCTCCACCAACAAGCATCAATCCATGGCTTGCTCGAAACAATGAGTGCCTCCAACTAACAACAGTCTCGGGGGAGTTTTTTTTGCAATTATTTTGATTTGATTTGCATAAAGCATGGGACTGGGCGTCCCGGTGACCAGCCATTTTCTCATGAGTGAGGAGAGGAGTCCACTCCTCTTGAGAATAACCCGCCTAACATGGAAGATACGGACAACCTTAGTTGATACATGAGCTGTTTGAGCATACAAAACAAAATTTCATTTGAAGGTTTGGAGTTTGGCACATACAAATTTACTTGGAACGGCAGGTAGATACCGCATATATAGGAAGGTATGGTGGACTCATATGGAATAACTTTGGGGTTTAAGGGATTGGATGCACAAGCAGTATTCCCGCTTATTACAAGTAAAGGCTAGCAAAAGACTGGGAAGCGACCAACTAGAGAGCGACAACAGTCATGAACATGCATTAAAATTAATGAACATTGAGTGCAAGCATGAGTAGGATATAATCCACCATGAACATAAATATCGTGAAGGCTATGTTGATTTGTTTCAACTACATGCGCGAACATGTGCCAAGTCAAGTCACTTAAATCATTCAAAGGAGGATACCACCCTACTATACCACATCACAACCATTTTAATAGCATGTTGGCACGCAAGGTAAACCATTATAAACTCCTAGCTAATTAAGCATGGCATAAGTAACTATAATCTCTAATTTTCACTGCAAACATGTTTATTCATAATAGGCTGAATCAGGAACGATGAACTAATCATATTTACAAAAACAAGAGAGGTCGAGTTCATACCAGCTTCTCTCATCTCAATCAGTCCATCATATATCGTCATAATTGCCTTTCACTTGCACGACCGAACGATGTGAAAAATAATAATAGTGCACGTGCATTGGACTAAGATGGAATCTGCGAGCATTCAATAAACAGGAGAAGACAAGGCAATATGGGCTCTTGGTTAAATCAACAATAATGCATATAAGAGCCACTTCAACAATTTAATCATGGTCTTCTCATATCGACCCCCAAGGAAAAGAAAAGAAATAAAACTATTTACACGGGAAAGCTCCCAACAAGAAAAAGAAGAACAGGAAATATTTTTGGGGTTTCTTTTAATTACTACTACTACAACAACAAAAGTAAACTAGCTAAAAGCTACTACTAATTTTTTTGGTTTTCTTAAGGTTTATCAAACACACAATAAGAAAGCATGAAAAAGGAAAATAAACTAGCATGGATGTTACAGTGAAAAAGTATGAGCACCGATAACTAGCATGAGTGTGTGAACATAAATGTAATGTCGGTGAGAAATACGTACTCCCCCAAGCTTAGGCTTTTGGCCTAAGTTGGTCTATTGCCACGGTTGACCTGGCGGATATCCAAAGTTGTAGTTGGGGTCGTACTGAGATGCATCAGTCATTGCATCATGGGCTGCAGCTTGGAGGCGAGCTATCTCAGCCCTCCTCTTATACTCATCTGCCTCCTCTCTGGTTATAAAATATCTCCCCTTTGCCTGAAAGTCAAAGAAAGTAGAAGCAGGGAGAGCGACGTGATAGGTGCGTCGTCTATCAAATATTAGTCGGTACTGGAGGGACTGATCGTTCCTCTCAAAAAAACGATGACGAACCATAGCCTCATAATCTAAATAAGTAGGGGGTAACTCAATATCATCCTCACGTATGGTTACACAAAGAAAATTAGCTATACGGGTTGCATAAATTCCACGAAAGAAATCTCCATTAAATCTATTATGATGCAACCTACGTGCAACAATGGCTCCCAAATTATAATGTTTATCTCCTAACACAGCACTCCTGAGAATACTGAGGTCAGGGACACACATGTGACATGCTTCATCCTTACCATTTATGCACCTACCTATGAAGAGAGCAAAATAATGTATAGCAGGAAAATGAATGCTCCCTATGGTAGCTTGTGCTATGTCTCTAGATTCCCCCACAGTTATACTAGCAAGAAAATCTCTAAATTCAGATTTGCGAGGTTCACTAGTACTACCCCATTGTGGAAGTTTGCAAGCAGTGGTAAAATCCTCGATGTCCATAGTATAAGAATTTTCATAGAGATCAAACAGGACAGTTTGAGAATTGCGTGAAGATGAAAATTCAAACCTCCTCACAAAGGAACTAGTGAGATAGTGGTACTGACAGCACTTTTTTGCCTCGAAGCTCACAAGATCAGCGTTACGCAAATACGCGTTAAATTCTTCCTTAATTCCTGCTTGATCCATGAAGTCCTCTGAAGGCCATTCACAAGGCCGCACTGGAGCGTCGCTTGGTGGTTCATCATCAGCATCACGCATTGCAAGCTTGGGTCCTTGCTTCCTTGAAGGACCACCTTGGTACATTTTCCTAAACATATTTCTTCCTCTGAAAAATTTCTGAAATTTTTAGTAACTTCAAATAAAAGTGAACTAAGCTCAACAAAATTGATAGCAACTACTCCTACAAGTGCCTAGAGCTTATATCATGCATTAGAACTACTTGGAACCATATAAATTTGAAATGCAAGCTCAAGAACATGGTCACCTAGGCAGCACAAATTTGCAATGAATAAAGCACTAGAACAAAAACTAATTGGACCAATGGAGGAGTCACATACCAAGGAACAATCCCCCAAAGCAGTTTTGTGAGAGGTGCTTTGAGCAAGGAGATCAAAAATCGCAGCAAAATGAGCTAGAACTCGTGCTTGAGCTGGATGGTGATTTTTTTGGGAGGAAGAAGAAAAGTGTGGGTGCAGGAATAAGTAGAGGGGAGCCACCGTGGGCCCACGAGGCAGGGGGCGCGCCCTGGACCCTCGTGCCCAGGTGCTTGCTCCCCTGCTGTGTTCTCAGTGCCAAATATTCTCAAATATTCCAGAAAAAAAATATTAAATTGGAAGGGCATTTGGAGAACTTTTATTTTTGGGGTATTTTTATATTGCACGGATAATTCAGAAAACATACAGAAAAATACTAATTTTACTTTATTTCAACTAAATAACAGAAAGTAAAAAGAGGGTACAGAAGGTTGTGCCTTCTAACTTCATCCATCTCATGCTCATCAAAAGGAATCCACTAACAAGGTTGATCAAGTCTTCTTAACAAACTCATTCCGAATAACATGGAACCGGAGAAATTTCGAATAACACTATGTTACCTCAACGGGGATATGCACATCCCCAATAATAAGAATATCATATCTCTTTTTGACAGTAGGAAGGGGAAATTCAAAACCTCTAATAATAATCGATGGAATTTTTCCAATAGAGTTTATGCTGTGGACTTGAGGTTCTTCCCTCGGAAAGTGTACCGTATGCTCATTACCATTAACATGAAAAGTGACATTGCCTTTGTTGCAATCAATAACAGCCCCTGCAGTATTCAAAAAGGGTCTTCCAAGAATAATAGACATACTATCGTCCTCGGGAATATCAAGAATAACAAAGTCCGTTAAAATAGTAACGTTTGCAACCACAACAGGCACATCCTCACAAATACCGACAGGTATATCAGTTGATTTATCAGCCATTTGCAAAGATATTTCAGTAGGTGTCAACTTATTCAAATCAAGTCTACGATATAAAGAGAGAGGCATAACACTAACACGGGCTCCAAGATCACATAAAGCAGTTCTAACATAATTTCTTTTAGTGGAGCATGGTATAGTAGGTACTCATGGATCTCCAAGTTTCTTTGGTATTCCACCCTTAAAAGTATAATTAGCAAGCATGGTGCAAATTTCAGCTTTCGGTATCTTTCTTTTATTAGTAACAATTTCTTTCATGTACTTAGCATAAGGATTCATTTTGAGCATATCAGTTAACCGCATACGCAAAAATATAGGTCTAATCATTTCAGCAAAGTGCTCAAAGTCCTCATCATCATTTTTCTTGGATGGTTTGGGAGGAAAAGGCATGGGTTTCTGAACCCTAGGTTCCCTTTCTTTACCATGTTTCCTAGCAACAAAGTCTCTCTTATCATAACGTTGATTCTTTGATTGTGGGTTATCAAGATCAACAGCAGGTTCAATTTCTACATCATTATCATTACTAGGTTGAGCATCAACATGAACATCATCATTAACATTGTCACTAGGTTCATGTTCATTACCAGATTGTGTTTCAGCATCAGAAATAGAAATATCATTTGGATTCTCAGGTGTTTCTACAACAGGTTCACTAGAAGCATGCAAAGCCCTATCATTTTTCTTTTTCTTCTTTTTAGAAGGACTAGGTGCATCTATATTATTTCTGTGAGAATCTTGCTCAATTCTCTTAGGATGGCCTTCGGGATACAAAGGTTCCTGAGTCATTTTACCAGTTCTAGTAGCCACTCTAACAACATAGCCATTTTTCTTATTATTCAATTCATTGAGAAAATCATTTTGAGCTTTAAGTACTTGTTCTACTTGAGTGGTAACCATAGAAGCATGTTTACTAATGAGTTTAAGTTCACCTTTAACTCTAGACATATAATCACTCAAGTGTTCAATCATATAAGCATTTTGTTTTAATTGTCTACCAAAATAAGCATTAAAAATTTCTGGTTTAACAATAAAATTGTCAAACTCATCTAAGCACTGTCTAGCAGACTTATAGTGAGGAATATCACCTTCATCAAATCTATAGAGTGAATTCACCATTACTACCTGTGTCGGGTTATCAAGACCATGAGTTTCTTCAATAGGTAATGTATTAAGATCATGTATTTCTTCAACAGGCGGTAAATTAAGACCATGTATTTCTTCAATAGGAGGTAAATTCTTAACATCTTCAGCTTTAATACCTTTTTCTTTCATAGATTTCTTTGCCTCTTGCATATCTTCAGGACTGAGAAATAGAACACCCCTCTTCTTCGGAGTTGGCTTGGGAGTTGGCTCAGGAAGTGTCCAATTATTTTCATTGGTCAACATGTTATTCAATAGAATTGCAGCTTCATCCGGTGTTCTTTCCCTGAAAACAGAACCAGCACAACTATCCAGGTGATCTCTAGAAGCATCGGTTAGTCCATTATAAAAGATATGAAGTATTTCATTTTTCTTGAGAGGATGATCAGGCAAAGCATCAAGTAACTAGAGAAGCCTCCCCCAAGCTTGTGGGAGACTCTCTTCTTCAATTTGCACAAAATTATATATATCCCTTAAAGCATCTTGTTTCTTATGAGCAGGGAAATATTTAGCAGAGAAGTAATAAATCATATCCTAGGGACTACGCACACAACCAGGATCAAGAGAATTAAACCATATCTTAGCATCACCCTTTAATGAGAACGGAAATATTTTAAGGATATAAAAGTAGCAAGTTCTCTCATCATTAGTGAACAGGGTGTCTATATCATTTAATTTAGTAAGATGTGCCACAACAGTTTCAGATTCATAGCCATAGAAAGGATCAGATTCAACTAATGTAATTATATCAGGATCAATAGAGAATTCATAATCCTTATAAGTAACAATGATAGGTGAAGTAGCATAAGCAGGATCATATTTCATTCTAGCATTCAGAGTTTTTTTGTTTCAGCTTAGCTAATAATTTCTTAAGTTCGCTTCTATCATTGCAAGGAAGAAAGTCTCTAGCAGTTTCTTCATCCATAACATAGCCCTCAGGCACAACAGGCAATTCATAGTTATTAGGAGAGTCTTCGTCATCACTTTCATCAATATTATCAGTTTCAATAATTTCATTCTCTCTAGCCCTAGCAAGTTGTTCATCAAGAAATTCACCAAGTGGCATAGTAGTATCAAGCATAGAAGTAGTTTCATCATAAGTATCATGCATAGCAGAAGTGGCATCATCAATAACATGCAACATATCAGAATTAATAGCAGAAGCAGGTATAGGTGTCGCAAGCTTACTCAAAACAGAAGGTGAATCAAGTGCAGATCTAGATGGCAGTTCCTTACCTCCCCTCGTAGTTGAGGGATAAATTTTTGTTTTCTCGTCTTTCAAGTTCTTCATAGTGACCAGCAGATATAAATCCCAAGTGACTCAAAGAATAGAGCTAAGCTTCCCGGCAACGGTGCTAGAAAATAGTCTTGATAACCCACAAGTATAGGGGATCGCAACAGTTTTCGAGGGTAGAGTATTCAGCCCACATTTATTGATTCGACACAAGGGGAGCCAAAGAATATTCTCAAGTATTAGCAATTGAGTTGTCAATTCAACCACACCTGGATAATTTAGTATCTGCAGCAAAGCATTTAGTAGCAAAGTAATATGGAAGTAACGGTAATGGTAGCAAAAGTAATATTTTGGGTTTTGTAGTGATTGTAACAGTAGCAACGGAAAAAGTAAATAAGCGAAGAACAATATGTGAAAAGCTCGTAGGCATTGGATCGGTGATGGAGAATTATGCCGGATGCGGTTCATCATGTAACAGTCATAACATAGGGTGACCCAGAACTAGCTCCAATTCATCAATGTAATGTAGGCATGTATTCCGAATATAGTCATACGTGCTTATGGAAAAGAACTTGCATGACATCTTTTGTCCTACCCTCCCGTGGCAGCGGGATCCTGATGGAAACTAAGGGATATTAAGGCCTCTTTTTAATAGAGTACCGGACCAAAGCATTAAAACATAGTGAATACATGAACTCCTCAAACTACGGTCATCACCGGGAGTGGTCGCGATTATTGTCACTTCGGGGTTGCCGGATCATAACACATAGTAGGTGACTATAGACTTGCAAGATAGGATCAAGAACTCACATATATTCATGAAAACATAATAGGTTCAGATTTGAAATCATGGCACTCGGGCCCTAGTGACAAGCATTAAGCATAGCAAAGTCATAGCCACATCAATCTCAGAACATAGTGGATACTAGGGATCAAACCCTAATAAATCTAACTCGATTACATGATAAATCTCATCCAACCCATCACCGTCCACCAAGCCTACGATGGAATTACTCACGCACGGCGGTGAGCATCATGAAATTGGTGATGGAGGATGGTTGATGATGACGATGGCGACGGATTCCTCTCTCGGGAGCCCCGAATGGACTCCAGATCAGCCCTCTCGAGAGAGTTTAGGGCTTGGCGGTGCCTCCGTCTCGTAAAACGCAATGAATCTTTCTCTCTGATTTTTTTCTCCCTGAACACGAATATATGGAGTTGGAGTTGAGGTCAGTGGAGCTCCAGGGGGCCCACGAGGCAGGGGGGCGCACCCAGGGGGGCAGGCGTGCCCCCACCCTCGTGGCAACGGTGTGGGCCCTCTGACCTTGATTCTTTCGCCAATATTTTTTATATTTTACAAAAATAATCTCCGTGAAGTTTCATGTCATTCTGAGAACTTTTGTTTCTGCACATAAATAACACCATGGCAATTCTGCTGAAAATAGCGTCAGTCCGGGTTAGTTCCATTCAAACCATGCAAGTTAGTGTCCAAAACAAGGGCAAAAGTGTTTGGAAAAGTAGATACGACGGAGACGTATCAAAGGTTCATTAAAAACTTCTTAAAAATTTCTACGCCTCTGGCTAATCTCTTACAAAAAGATGTTCCTTTTGTCTTTGATGATGATTGTGTAGAAGCATTTGAAATACTTAAGAAAGCTTGATTTATGCACCTATTGTTCAACCACCTGATTGGAATTTACCCTTTGAAATTATGTGTGATGCTACTGATTATGCTATAGGTGTTGCTCTAGGACAAAGAGTTGATATGAAATTAAATGTTATCCAATACGCTAGCAAAACTCTAGACAGTGCCCAGAGAAATTATGCTACTACTGAAAAAGAATTTTTAGTAGTTGTATTTGCTTGTGATAAGTTCAGACCTTATATTGTTGATTCTAAAGTAACTATTGACACTGATCATGCTGCTATTAAATATCTTATGGAAAAGAAAGATGCTAAACCTAGACTTATTAGATGGGTTCTCTTGCTACAAGAATTTGATTTGCATATTATTGATAGAAAGGGAGCTGAGAACCCCATTGCAGACAACTTGTCTAGGTTAGAGAATGTTCTTGATGACCCACTACCTATTGATGATAGTTTCCCTGATGAACAATTAGATGTCATAAATGCTTCTCGTAGTGCTCCATGGTATGCTGATTATGCCAATTACATTGTTGCTAAATTTATACCACCTAGTTTCACATACTAGCAAAAGAAAATGTCTTTCTATGATTTAAGACATTACTTCTGGGATGACCCACACCTTTATAAAGAAGGAGTAGATGGTGCTATTAGACGTTGTGTACCTGAGCATGAACAGGAACAGATCCTACGCAAGTGTCATTCCGGGGATTATGGAGGACACCATGCTGGAGATAGAACTGCGCATAAGGTATTGCATTCCGGTTTTTATTGGCCAACTCTTTTTAAAGATGCCCATAAGTTTGTCTTGTCTTGTGATGAATGTCAAAGAATTGGTAATATTAGTATACGTCAAGAAATCCCTATGAACTATTCACTTGTTATTGAACCATTTGATGTTTGGGGCTCTGATTATATGGGACCGTTTCCTTCCTCTAATGGGTATACACATATTTTAGTTGCCGTTGATTACGTTACTAAGTGGGTAGAATCTATTCCAACTAGTAGTGCTGATCATAACACCTCTATTAAGATGCTTAAAGAAGTTAGTTTTCCGAGGTTTGGAGTCCCTAGATACTTAATGACTGATGGTGGTTCACATTTTATTCATGCTGCTTTTCGTAAAATGCTTGCTAAGTATGATGTTAATCATAGAATTGCATCTCCATACCGTCCACAATCTAGTGGTCAAGTAGAACTAAGTAATAGGGAGATTAAATTAATTTTGCAAAAGACTGCTAATAGATCTAGAAAGAATTGGTCCAAGAAACTTGATAATGCATTATGGGCCTATAGAACTGCATATAAATATCCTATGGTGATGTCTCCGTATAAAATGGTTTATGGAAAAGCATGTCACTTACCTCTCGAACTAGAACATAAGGCATATTGGGCCATTAGTGAGCTCAATTATGATTTCAAACTTGCCGGTGAGAAGAGACTATTTGACATTAGCTCACTTGATGAGTGGAGAACCCAGGCCTATGAGAATGCCAAATTGTTTAAAGAAAAAGTTAAAAGATGGCATGACAAAAGGATACAAAAGCGTGAGTTTAATGTAGGTTATTATATTTTGTTATACAACTCTCGTTTAAGATTTTTGCAGGAAAACTTCTCTCTAAAGGGGAAGGTCCTTACGTTATTGAGGTGGTCTATCGTTCCGGTGCCATAAACGTCATCATCTTCGAAGGCACAAATCCAAAGGTGGTGAACGGTCAATGAATCAAACATTATATCTCAGGTAATCCCATAAATGTTGAAACTAATGTTATTGAAACCGTAACCCCTGAGGAATACATAAGGGACACTTTCCAGAATGTTTCAGACTCTGAAAAGGAATAGGTATGTGGTACGTAAGTAAACCGACTCCAAAACAGTTCTAATGGCAATTTTTCTCCGTTTTGGAATATTTAAGAAAATAGGAAAATAAGAAGTAGTCCGAAAGGGACACGAGGCATCCACGAGGGTGGAGGGCGTGCCCCCTGCCTCGTGGGCACCTCGTGTGCCCTCCGGACTCCGTTTTCTTGCACGATACTTCTTTTGGTCGGTAAAAATTCATTATATAATCTCCCGAAGGTTTTGACCACCGTACCATGCAAATATCCTCTGTTTTTGTTTCGAGCTGTATTCTGCCAGAGTTTTCAAGGCCAGGCATCATGTCGTCCTCCTCCTTCAACAACGCAGGCGACGATGCTTGGCTAATGAAGATAGAGATGAAAAGAGAAGAACTTGGGGAGACAAACAAGGTTGATAAGATCAAGAAGGCCACGGAGGATCAAGCTCCGTCAGCAAAAGAAGAAGACATCCTTCAACCTCACTATAACCATCTTACCCCTACTGAAATAGAAGCTTTCAAGATGATTGAAATAGTTCGGGTGCAAAACAAGTATCTTACTCGTGAAAATATTTTGTTGCAAGAATACATCACCGCACTCAAGGGCATTATTCGCAAATTGGAAGACCTCCTATGCTCGATGTGTGACATGACTTCATCAACAATACCATCATCACCACCTCCGAAGAAGGAGAACTGAGTATCGGGTATGGGCACTCCCCTTGGCAACTGCTGATACGTCTCCAACGTATCTATAATTTATGAAGTATTCATGCTATTATATTATCCATCTTAGATGTTTTATATGCATGCATATGATATTTTATATGATTTTTGGGACTAACCTATTAACCGAGAGCCCAGTGCCAGTTTCTGTTTTTTCATTGTTTTTGAGTATCGCAGAAAAGGAATACCAAACGGAGTCTAATTGACGTGCCAATTTTTGATGATTTTTTATGGACCAAAAGAAGCCCCTAGAGTAAAAGAGTTGGGCCAGAAGAGTCCCGGGCTGTCCTCGAGGGTGGGGGGCGCGCCCACCCCCTGGGCGTGGGCCCCTATCTCGTGGATGACTCGGAGACCCCCCTAACGTGAAACCGACGCCAAAAATTCCTATAAATACAGAAACCACCAGAAAATAACCTAGATCGGAAGTTCCGCCACCGCAAGCCTCTGTAGCCACGAGAAATCAATCTAGGCCCTCTCTGGCACCCTGCCGGAGGGGGTCATCATCACCGGAGGCCATGGAGGAGGATCCCGGAGGGGCCATCATCACCATGAAAGCCAAGGACCAGAGGGAGAACCTCTCCCCATCTAGGGGGGAGGCCATGGAGGAGGAAGCACAAGGGGGAGAACCTCTCCTCCTCTCTCTCGGTAGCGTCGGAGTGCCATTGGGAGGGGAATCATCGTCGCGGTGATCGTCTTCATCAACATCACCAGCATCATCACCATCCTCATCTCTTTTACGAGGTCCACTCTCCCGCACCCCGCTGTAATCCCTACTTGAACATGGTGCTTTATGCCACATATTATGATCCAATGATGTGTTGCCATCCTATGATGTTTTGAGTAGATATCCATTGTCTTTGGGTTGATTGATGATATAGATTCGTATGAATTGTATGTTTTATTTTGGTGCTGTCCTATTGTGCCCTCCGTGTCGCGCAAGCGTGAGGGACTCCCGCTGTAGGCTGTTGCAATACGTTCATGATTCGCTTATAGTGGATTGCTTGAGTGACAGAAGAATAAACCCGAGTAAGGGGGTTGTTGCGTATGGGATAAAGGGGACTTGATGCTTTAATGCTATGGTTGGGTTTTACCTTAATGATCTTTAGTAGTTGCGGATGCTTGCTAGAGTTCCAATCATAAGTGCATATGATCCAAGAAGATAAAATATGTTAGCTTATGCCTCTCCCTCATATGAAATTGCAATGACGACCACCGGTCTTGTTAACAATTGCCTAGGACAATTCCGCACACCGATCCATCATTATTCCACACTCGCTATTTATAATATTTAGTAATATATTATAACTTTATGATAACAGCACCTACCTTTATATTTTAGCTCTTTGATATCATGCAAAGTTATCTTCTTCATACCCACAACGTAGTTTTATTTCTCGTTTCTAGTTGGAAGCAAACGTTCTGTATACGTAGAGTCGTATCAGTGGCAGATAGGGCTTGAGAGAATATTCATCTTACCTTTAGCTCCTTGTGGGTTCGACACTCCATACTTATCACTTCCACCATTGGGAATTGCTATGATGATTCCCTGCACTTGGGGATTATCAAGCTCTTTACTGGCGCCATTGCCGGGGAGCAATAGCGTGGGGTTGATATTCTCGTGTGTGCTTGTTTGCTTTCTTCACTAAGTAAATTTTGTTTTTTCCTTTTTGTTTCTGTTTAGTTGTGGGTGAAACATACAAAAAAATTAAGAATGAGAATACAAAAAAGATTACTTGCCTCTCATGCCTAAAAAGTTTTTCAATAAGAGAAGTGATTGGAAGGTTATGCATTAGAGAAGTGAGGGTCGACCTTGAACACTTGTGTTCATGCTCATGGAAACAATGTAAAAAAATTCATGCAAGCTTCTCTGAGAATAATTATCCCCTTATATATATATCCATTGTATTATAAACATAATGTGCCAAGCTTTGGTTTTAGGATGATTAGATTGCTTGTTTACTATGTGCAGTACAAAAACAGAAGCTTTGGCTGTAGTGTGTGAATTTACATTTTTTTACTGGAAAGTAAAATGGGTCTGAAACTTTTTTCACATTACTTTTGTACAATTTTTTTAAATTTTCATATTTTTTTAGATTTTTTTGGAGCTACATAAGTTTACTAAACGTCCAGATACTACAGACTGTCCTGTTTTTGACAGATTCTGTTTTCTATGTGTTGATCGCTTATTTTGATCAATCTATGGGTAGTATCGGGGGGTACGAACCATGGTGAAGTTGGAATACAGTAGATAAAGTGCTAATATGAAATTGGAATGACTTTTCAACAGTACCTAAAGGTAGTGATTTGCTTTAGTATACTAACGGATATCACAAAGTTTTTGTTAAGTTTTTGTGGATGAAGTGTATGAAGAACGAGGAGTTACCGATGTGAGAAGAATAAAGAGAGGCCAGAGTTTGAGCTTGGGGATGCCCAAGGCACCCCAAGTAAATATTCCAAGGATACTCAAGCATCTAAGCTTGGGGATGCCCAAGGCACCCCAAGTAAATATTCCAAGGATACTCAAGCATCTAAGCTTGGGGATGCCCCGGTTGGCATCCCATCTTTCTTCTTCAACAATTATCGGTATACCTCGGTTTTTGTTTTGTTCACATGATTTGTGTCCTTTGTGTTTTTATTTTTCTTTAAGAACCATGCTAGTATGATATGTCCCTTCATCAATTTATAGAATGATTCATGTGCTTCACTTATATCTTTTGAGTATGACCTCATAGAATGCTCTTTGTGCTTCACTTAAATCTTTTGAGTATGGTTTTATAGAATGATTCGTGTGATTCACTGCTTATATATTTTGAGCTTGGATATTGGTTAGTCTATATTAATTATAGAATGCTCCATGAACTTCACTTATATCTTTTGGAGTATGAATAATACTATCATCTAAGGAGGGTTTGGAAGAGTGTCAACTTTAGGAATTAGTGATCCCACTATTCCGAATGAGAAGAATTTTGCTTATGTGGAGAGTAGAAAAATTTCTATGCTTGTAGATCATGAAAATAATTCTGTATGTGATGGTTATATTGTTGAATTCATTTATGATGCTACTGAAAGTTATTATGAGGGAGGAATATATGCTTGTAGGAGTTGCAATAATATCAAGTTTCCTCTCTATGTGCTTAAAGTTTTGAAGTTATATTGGTTTCGGATTCCTATGCTAGTTGATTCTTGTTCCTATAAATTATGTGTTCACAAAATCCCTAGGCATAGGAAGTGGGCTAGATTCAAATGTGCTAGTCATATTCTTCATGATGCTCTCTTTATGTTTCAATTCTTTTCTTTTATGTGTGCATCATTGAAATGCATTAAAAAAAGCGCTTGTTGGGAGACAAGCCAATATTTACCCTTACTTTTTGTGTGTGTTTACATGATTAATATACTTTATTAATAATGTTTTATTGATTTTTATTTTAATAAAGTGCCAAGTAAGACCTTCGGGAAGACTCGGGTGAGAGTTAATGTGATCTTGCTGTAAAAAACAGAAACTTTGCGCTCACGGGATTAGCTACCATTTTTTACAGAAGAGTGCTTTTTAGTTGATTCTTTTTTCAGAAGATTAATAGACAAATTCATCACGTCCACCAATTTATCTCATAATTTTTGGAGTAGCAGAAGTATGGCTGCTGTTCAGATCATTACAGACTATTCTGTTTCTGACAGATTCTGTTTTCATTGCATAGTTTGCTTGTTTTCTAGTTTCTATGGCTTATATTTCTCAATATAAATTGTAGAAATGGTATGGTACAGTACGCATTGTGTGAGAACAATTACAGTACCAAAGTGAATGGTTTACTCTTTATCATACTAACCTATCTCACAAAGTTCCGTTAAGTTTCGTGTGATTGAAGTTTTCAAGCTTTGAGTGAGATATCGATATGAGGAGAATAAGGAGTGGAAAGACCCTAAGCTTGGGGATGCCCAAGGCACCCCAAGGTAATATTCAAGGAATACTCAAGCGCCTATGCTTGGGGATGCCCCGGAAGGCATCCCCTATTTCGTCTTCAAAACTATCGGTATACCTTACTCGGAGCTATATTTTTATTCGTCACATGATATGTGTTTTGCTTGGAGCGTATTTTCAATTTTACTTGTTGTTTGAATAAAATCATTGGATCTGAAATCTTGAATGAAAAAGAATCCTCCCATGGCTAGTTAATTATTTGACTACTCAGTGATCTTCACTTATATCTTTTTGGAGTAGTTTGTCATTTACTCACGTGCTTCACATATATCCTATGAGTAAATGGTTCAATGAATTGAATATCATAAATCTGAATTTATATATGTTTCATATGCTTATACCATGGGGAGTAATGACTTCACACAGAATAAGTATAGGTAGTAAACTTATTGAAGTTAGCAAACGCAGAATTGGTCACTTGAACAATTCATGAAAGAATATTGAAGGAAGAGAGATTTCACATATAAATATACTATCTTGGACATCTTTTGTAATTGTGAGCACTCACTAAAATATGACATGCTAAAAGGTTGATGTTGGACAAGGAACACAACTTAAGGGGTTATGTTTTCCTATATCCGAAAAGTTATATTGTCTTGGATCATCCAACATGCTGGGCTTGCCTTTCCCTCTCATGCTAGCCAAATTCTTTGCACCAAGTAGAAATACTACTCGTGCTTCCAAACATCCCTTAAACTAGTTTTGCCATGAGAGTCCACCATACCTACCTATGGATTGAGTAAGATCCTTCAAGTAAGTTGTCGTCGATGCATGCAATAAAAATTGCTCTCTAAATATGTATGATCTATTAGTGCGAAGAAAATAAGCTTTATACGAACTTGTGATAGGGAAGAAATAAAAGCGACGGACTGCATAATAAAGGTCTTTATCACAAGCGGCAATATAAAGTGACGTTCTTTTGCATTAAGATTTTGTGCATCCAACCATAAAAGCGCATGACAACCTCTACTTCCCTCTGCGAAGGGCTTATCTTTTACTTTTATCTTCTACCCTTATACAAGAGTCATGGTGATCGTCACCTTTCCTTTTTACACTTTTTCCTTTGGCAAGCACTTTGTGTTGGAGCGATCCGGATATATATATCCACTTGGATGTAGGCTTTCATAAATTATTATTGTTAACATTACCCTTGAGGTAAAAGGTTGGGAGGCAAAACTATAAGCCCCTATCTTTCTCCGTGTCCGATTAAAACTTTGAACCCCATAAATATCACATGAGTGTTAGCAATTGTGAAAGATTAAATGATAGTTGAGTATGTGGAGTTTGCTGAATCAAAGCTCTTACATAGACCCTTCCCGAAAATAAGATGAATTGCAATTGTTTGATGACTAAGAGCACTGTTTGTTAGTTTTCAAGAAAGTTTATGATCTATACTTTAACATGTGAATGGCTTGTTACTTGATCATGAAAAGTTTTATGAGATGAGCTACTGTTATGACATATAATGATGCTAGAAAAGGTGATTGAAATTATCATTGATCAAACTTGTGCACCTGCTAGCATTCACACTTCATAAATTCTCTCTTTTATCATTTACCTACTCGAGGACGAGCAGGAGTTAAGCTTGGGGATGCTGATACGTCTCCAACGTATCTATAATTTATGAAGTATTCTTGCTATTATATTATCCATCTTAGATGTTTTATATGCATTTATATGATATTTTATATGATTTTTGGGACTAACCTATTAACCTAGAGCCCAGTGCCAGTTTCTGTTTTTTCCTTGTTTATGAGTATCGCAGAAAAGGAATACCAAACGGAGTCCAATTGACGTGCCAATTTTTGATGATTATTTATGGACCAAGAGAAGCCCACGGAGTAAAAGAGTTGGGCCAGAGGAGTCCCAGGCTGTCCACGAGGGTGGGGGGCGCGCCCACCCCCCTGGGCATGGGCCCCTATCTCGTGGACGACTCGGAGACCCCCCTGACGTGAAACCGATGCCAAAAATTCCTATAAATACAGAAACCCCCAAAAAATAACCTAGATCGGAAGTTCCGCCACCGCAAGCCTCTGTAGCCACGAGAAATCAATCTAGGCCCTCCCTAGCACCCTGCCGGAGGGGGTCATCATCACCGGAGGCCATGGAGGAGGATCCCGGAGGGGCCATCATCACCATGAAGGCCAAGGACCAGAGGGAGAACCTCTCCCCATCTAGGGGGGAGGCCATGGAGGAGGAAGCACAAGGGGGAGAACCTCTCCTCCTCTCTCTCGGTGGCGCCGGAGTGCCATTGGGAGGGGAATCATCGCCGCGGTGATCGTCTTCATCAACATCACCATCATCATCACCATCCTCATCTCTTTTACGAGGTCCACTCTCCCGCACCCCGCTGTAATCCCTACTTGAACATGGTGCTTTATGCCACATATTATGATCCAATGATGTGTTGCCATCCTATGTTGTTTTGAGTAGATATCCTTTGTCTTTGGGTTGATTGATGATATAGATTGGTATGAGTTGTATGTTTTATTTTGGTGCTGTCCTATTGTGCCCTCCGTGTCGCGCAAGTGTGAGGGATTCCCGCTGTAGGGTGTTGCAATACGTTCATGATTCGCTTATAGTGGGTTGCTTGAGTGACAGAAGCATAAACCCGAGTAAGGGGGTTGTTGCGTATGGGATAAAGGGGACTTGATGCTTTAATGCTATGGTTGGGTTTTACCTTAATGATCTTTAGTAGTTGCGGATGCTTGCTAGAGTTCCAATCATAAGTGCATATGATCCAAGAAGAGAAAATATGTTAGCTTATGCCTCTCCCTCATATGAAATTGCAATGACGACCACCGGTCTTGTTAACAATTGCCTAGGACAATTCCGCACACCGATCCATCATTATTCCACACTCACTATTTATAATATTTAGTAATATATTCTAACTTTATGATAACATCACCTACTTTTATATTTTAGCTCTCCGATATCATGCAAAGTTATCCTCTTCATACCCACAACGTAGTTTTATTTCTCGTTTCTAGTTGGAAGCAAATGTTCGGTGTACGTAGAGTCGTATCAGTGGTAGATAGGGCTTGAGAGAATATTGATCTTACCTTTAGGTCCTTGTGGGTTCGACACTCCATACTTATCACTTCCACCATTGGGAATTGCTATGATGATTCCCTGCACTTGGGGATTATCAACTGCCAAGCTTGGGGGAGGTGCCCCGGTATCGTATCACGATCACACTTGTATCTTTACCATTTTCTTAGTTCGACCTTTTGGTAATATCTTTATCTAGTATAATAAAGTTTTAGTATGATCTATTTTTGAGTTTTGCTTTATGATCCTTCTATGTAATCGAGTTCGTGAGCTATATATAATAAAGATTATTTTTGAGTCGAGGGCTTTGCTATCTTGCTATGATCTTGAGGGAATAAAAGAAAGAATAGAAGGAAATAAAAAGATGATATTGATCTTATGGAGAGTAATGACTTCACATATAAAGAGTATGATGAATAAAAGTTGTTGAGAGTTGACAAACATAGTTTTGGTCATCGTTGCAATTAATAGGAAATAATAAAGAAAGAGAGGTTTTCACATATAAATATACTATCATGGACATCTTCTATGATTGTGAGCACTCATTAAAATATGACATGCTAAAAAGTTGATGTTGGACAAGGAAGACAACGTAATGGGTTATGTTTTCTTACATCCGAAATAAATTATATTGTCATGGATCATCCAACATGTTGAGCTTGCCTTTCCCCCTCATGCTAGCCAAATTCTTTGCACCGACTAGAGATACTACATGTGCTTCCAAATATCCTTAAACCCGGTTTTGCCATGAGGGTCCACCATATCTACCTATGGATTGAGTAAGATCTTTCAAGTAAGTTGTCATTGTTGCAAGCAATAAAAATTGCTCTCTAAATATGTATGATTTATTAGTGTGGAGAAAATAAGCTTTATACGAGCTTGTGATATGGAAGAAATAAAAGTGATGGACTGCATAATAAAGGTCCCTATCACAAGTGGCAATATAAAGTGACGTTGTTTTGCATTAAGATTTTGTGCATCCAGCCATAAAAGCACATGACAGCCTCTACTTCCCTCTGCGAAGGGCTTACCTTTTATTCTTGTCTTATACCTTATACAAGAGTCATGGTGATCTTCACCTTTCTTTTTTACACTTTATCCTTTGGCAAGCACTATGTGTTGGAAAGATCCTGATATATATATATATATATATATATATATATATATATCCAATTGGATATGGGTTTTCATAAAGCATTATTGTTGACTTACCCTTGAGGTAAAAGGTTGGGAGGCAAAACTATAAGCCCCTATCTTTCTCTGTCTCCGATTAAAACTTCATACCCATAAGTATTGCGTGAGTGTTAGCAATTGTGAAAGACTAAAAGATAGCTGAGTATGTGGACTTGCTGAAAAGCTCTTATATTGACTCTTTCCGATGTTATGATAAATTGCAATTGCTTCGATGACTAAGATTACAGTTTGTTAGTTTTCAATGAAGTTTCTGATTCATACTTTACATGTGAATAGATTATTACTTTAGCATAAGAAATCATATGACAATATATATATATATATATATATGTTGCTGTTTTAAGAATAATCATGATGCCCTCATGTCTGTATTTTATTTTATCGACACCTCTATCTCTAAACATGTGGACATATTTTTCGATATCGGCTTCCGCTTGAGGACAAGCGAGGTCTAAGCTTGGGGGAGTTGATACGTCCATTTTGCATCATGCTTTTATACCGATATTTATTGCATTATGGGTTATTATTACACATTATGTCACAATACTTATGCCTTTTATCTCTTATTTTACAAGGTTTACATGAAGAGGGAGAATGCCAGCAGCTGGAATTCTGGGCTAGAAAAGGAGCAAATATTAGAGACCTATTCTGCACAAATCCAAAAGTCCTGAAACTCCACGAAAGTCAGTTTTGGAATAGATTAAAAATATTGGGCGAAGAAAGCACCACAGGGGGGCCACCCACCATCCACGAGGGTGGAGGGCGCGCCCCCTGCCTCATGGGCCACCTAGCAGCCCCCCGATGCCCATCTTCTGGTATAAGGTGTCTTCTGCCCTGGAAAAAATCATAAGAAAGCTTTCATGATGAAGCGCCGCCGTCTCGAGGCGGAACCTAGGCAAAACTATTCTAGGGCTCCGGCGGAGCTGTTCTGCTGGGGAAACATCCCTCCAGGAGGGGGAAATCGTCACCATCGTCATCACCATCGATCCTCTCATTGGGAGGGGGTCAATCTCCATCAACATCTTCACCAGCACCATCTCATCTCAAACTCTAGTTCATCTCTTGTATCCGATCTCTCTCTCAAAACCTCAGATTGGTACCTGTGGGTTGCTAGTAGTGTTGATTACTCCTTGTAGTTGATGCTAGTTGGTTTATTCGGTGGAAGATCATATGTTCAGATCCTTTATGCATATCAATACCCCTCTGATTATGAACACGAATATGATTTGTGAGTAGTTACATTTGTTCCTGAGAACATGGGAGAAGTCTTGTTATAAGTAGTCATGTGAATCTGGTATTCATTCGATATTTTTATTTGATGTATGTTGTCTTTCCTCTAGTGGTGTTATGTGAACGTCGACTACATGACACTTCACCATTGTTTGGGCCTAGAGGAAGGCATTGGGATTAATAAGTAGATGATGGGTTGCTAGAGTGACAGAAGCATAAACCCTAGTTTATGCGTTGCTTGGTAAGGGGCTGATTTGGATCCACATGTTTCATGCTATGGTTAGGTTTACCTTAATTATTCTTTCGTAGTTGCCGATGCTTGCGAGAGGGGTTAATCATAAATGGGATGCTTGTCCAAGGAAGGGAAGTACCCAAGCACCGGTCCACCCACATATCAAATTATCAAAGTAACGAACGTGAATCATATGAGCATGATGAAAACTAGCTTGACGATAATTCCCATGTGTCCTTGGGAGTGTTTTCATTTATATAAGAGTTCGTCCAGGCTTGTCATTTGCTACAAAAAGGATTGGGCCACCTTGCTTCACCTTGTTTACTTTTGTTACTTGTTACTTGTTACAAATTACCTTATCACAAAACTATCTGTTACTAATAATTTCAGTGCTTGCAGAGAATACCTTACTGAAAACTACTTATCATTTCCTTCCGCTCTTCGTTGGGTTCGACACTCTTACTTATCGAAAGGACTATGATAGATCCCCTATACTTGTGGGTCATCAAACACCAATAGTTCACATCTTTATGTGATTAGTTCACATCGCCATGTGACTAACACCCAAAGGGTTTACTAGAGTCAATAATCTAGTTCACATTGCTATGTGATTAACACCCAAAGAGTACTAAGGTGTGATCATGTTTTGCTTGTGAGAGAAGTTTAATCAACGGGTCTGTCACATTCAGAGCCGTATGTATGTTGCAAATTTTCTATGTCTACAATGCTCTGCATGGAGCTACTCTAGCTAATTAGTCCCACTTTCAATATGTATCCAGATTGAGACTCAGAGTCATCCGGATCGGTGTAAAAGCTTGCATCGACGTAACTCTTTACGACGAACTCTTTATTACCTCCATAACCGGTTAATATTTCCTTAGTCCTCTTAGGTAACTAAGGATAACTTTGACCGCTGTCGAGTGATCCACTCATGGATCACTATTGTGCCCCCTTTGCCAAACTTATGGAAAGGTACACAATAGGTCTGGTACATAGCATAGCATACTTTATAGAACCTATGGCTGAGGCATAGGGAATGACTTTTATTTTCTCTCTATCTTCTGCAGTGGTCGGGCATTGAGTCTGACTCAACTTCACACCTTGTAACACAGGCAAGAACCCTTTCTTTGACTGATCCATTTTGAACTTCTTCAAAATTTTATCAAGGTATGTGCTTTGTGGAAGTCCAATTAAGCGTCTTGATCTATCTCTATAGATCTTGATGCCCAATATATAAGCAGCTTCATCGAGGTCTTTCATTGAAAAATTCTTATTCAAGCCTTTTATGCTATCCAGAAATTTTGTATTATTTCCAATCGACAATATGTCATCCACATATAATATTAGAAATGCTACAGAGCTCCCACTCACCTTCTTGTAAATACAAGCTTCTCCAAAAGTCTGTATAAAACCATATGCTTTGATCACACTATCAAAGCGTATATTCCAACTCCGAGAGGCTTGCACCAGTCCATATATGGATCACTGGAGCTTGCACACTTTGTTAGGACCTTTAGGATTGACAATACCTTCTGGTTGCATCATATACAACTTTTCTTTAAGATATCCATTAAGGAATGCAGTTTTGGCATCCATTTGCCAAATTTCATAATCATAAAATGCGGCAATTGCTAACATGATTCGGACAGACTTAAGCATCACTACTGGTTAGAAGGTCTCATCGTAGTCAACTCCTTGAACTTGTCGAAAACCTTTCTCAACAAGTCGAGCTTTGTAGACAGTAACATTACCGTCAGCGTCTGTCTTCTTCTTGAAGATCCATTTATTCTCTATGGCTTGCCGATCATCCGGCAAGTCAACCAAAGTCCACACTTTGTTCTCATACATGGATCCCATCTCAGAATTCATGGCCTCAAGGCATTTTGCGGAATCTGGGCTCATCATCACTTCCTCATAGTTCGTAGGTTCGTCATGGTCAAGTAACATGACCTCCAGAACAGGATTACTGTACCACTTTGGTACGGATCGTACTCTGGTTGACCTACGAGGTTTGGTAGTAACTTGATCTGAAGTTTCATGTTCATCATCATTAGCTTCCTCACTGATTGGTGTAGGAATCACTGGAACTGATTTCTCTGATGAACTACTTTCCAATTCGGGAGAAGGTACAATTACCTCATCAAGTTCCACTTTTCTCCCACTCACTTCTTTTGAGAAAAACTCCTTCTCTACAAAGGATCCATTCTTAGCAACGAATATCTTGCCTTCAGATCTGTGATAGAAGGTGTACCCAAGAGTTTCCTTTGGGTATCCTATGAAGACACATTTCTCCGATTTGGGTTCGAGCTTATCAGGTTGAAGCTTTTTCACATAAGCATCGCAGCCCCAAACTTTAAGAAATGACAGTTTAGGTTTCTTGCCAAACCACAGTTCATATGGTGTCATCTCAACGGATTTAGATGGTGCCCTATTTAACGTGAATGCAGCCGTCTCTAAAGCATAACCCTAAAATGATAGTGGTAAATTGGTAAGAGACATCATAGATCGCACCATATCCAATAAAGTACGATTATTACGTTCTGACACACCATTACGCTGTGGTGTTCCAGGTGGTGTGAGTTGCGAAACTATTCCACATTGTTTCAAATGAAGACCAAACTCATAACTCAAATATTCACCTTCACGATCAGATCGTAGAAACTTTATTTTCTTGTTACGATGATTTTCCACTTCACTTTGAAATTCTTTGAACTTTTCAAATGTTTCAGACTTATGTTTCATTAAGTAGATACACCCATCTCTGCTCAAATCATCTGTGAAGGTCAGAAAATAACGATACCTGCCGCGAGCCTCAACACTCATCAGACCGCATACATCAGTATGTATTATTTCCAATAAGTCAGTTGCTCGCTCCATTGTTCCGGTGAACAGAGTTTTAGTCATCTTGCCCATCAGGCATGGTTCGCAAGTATCAAATGATTCATAATCAAGTGATTCCAAAAATCCATTTGCATGGAGTTTCTTCATGCGCTTTACACCAATATGACCTAAACGGCAGTGCCACAAATATGTTGCACTATCATTATCAACTTTGCATCTTTTGGCATCAATATTATATGTATCACTGTGATCGAGATTCAGTAAACCATTTACATTGGATGTAAGACCATAGAAGGTTTTATTCATGTAAATAGAACAACAAATATTCTCTGACTTAAATGAATAACCATATTGCAATAAACATGATCCAATCATATTCATGCTCAACGCAAACACCAAATAACATTTATTTAGTTCCAATAGTAATCCCGAAGGTAGAGGGAATATGCGATGGTGATCTTATCAACCTTGGAATCATTTCCAACACACAACGTCATCTCACCCTCAACTAGTCTCTGTTCATTTTGTAACTCCTGTTTCGAGTTACTAATCATAGCAACTGAACCGGTATCAAATACCCAGGGGCTACTATGAACACTAGTAAAGTACACATCAATAACATGTATATCATATATACTTTTGTTCACTTTGCCATCCTTCTTATCCGCCAAGTATTTGGGGCAGTTCCGCTTCTAGTGACCATTTCCTTTGCAGTAGAAGCACTTAGTTTCAAGCTTGGGTCTAGGTTTGGGCTTCTTCATGGGAGTGCCAACTTGCTTGCCATTCTTCTTGAAGTTCCCTATCTTTCCCATGCCCTTTTACTTGAAACTAGTGGTCTTGTCAACATCAACACTTGATGCTTTTCTTGATTTCTACCTTCGCCAATTTCAGCATCGCGAAGAGCTCGGGAATCGTTTTCGTCATCCCTTGCCTATTATAGTTCATCACAAAGTTCAAGTAACTTGGTGATAGTGACTAGAGAACTCTGTCAATCACTATCTTATCTAGAATATTTACTCCCACCTGATTCAAGTGATTGTAGTACTCAGACATTCTGAGCATATGCTCACTGGTTGATCTATTCTCCTCCATTTTGTAGGCAAAATACTTGTCAGAGGTCTCATACCTCTCGACTCGGGCATGAGTCTGAAATACCAATATCAGCTCTCGGAACATCTTATATGCTCCGTCGCGTTCAAAACATTTTTTAAGTCCCAGTTCTAAGCCGTAAAGCATGGGGCACTAAACTATCAAGTATTCATCATACCAAGCTTGCCAAACGTTCATAACGTCTGCATCTGCTCCTGCAATAGGTCTTTCACCTAGCGGTGCATCAAGGACATAATTCTTCTGTGCAGCAATGAGGATAATCCTCAGATCACGGACCCAGTCCGCATCATTGCTACTATCATCTTTCAACTTGTTTTTCTCTAGGAACATATCAAAAATAAACGGGGAGCTACATCGCAAGCTATTGATCCACAACATAGATATGCAAATACTATCAGGACTAACACTGGTACAGCGACGTGCTAAACAAATGGTATTAACCCCTTTCCACGACGGCATTTGGAACCATCGCCAAGTGAGTGTGGGCGATAGGGGGTCCTTCCCACACGACCCAGAAATCGTCAGGGATAGGCCCTCCTAGGACCCAGGCTGGGGCCGTGTGCGACTAGGCGAGGCATCGAAACCCAATCATTTCCGTAGGTATGTACATCCCACACGCTGAATCCCAGAAAATCATTTCCGTAGGTATGTACATCCCACACGGTGAATCCCAGAAAATCATTTCCGTAGGTATGTACATCCCACACGGTGAATCCTAGAAAAGCATTTCCGTAGGTATGTATATCACACACAGTTCTTTGTGTGAAAACGTTTGTGCAAGGTGGCCTAACGCAAACAGTTCGCTGCCGGAAGTCGTGTGTGATTGTTAGTTGATCGAACACGCCTACTTTCTAGAAACCGTCCGGGTTGTTTGAGTTCATCGCCCGCGGTGCTGTCTGAGTAACCGTCTGCAATAGAAAACCCCAATAAGCAGGGTAATTAGCCTATTATTGATAATGCATGTACTAATCAAACTGATATTTCTTTTAAGCATGTCAGATATTTCATATCCGTATAAAAGCAACCAGGATTTCATAATCGAATTACATCAGATAGCTTCGGCACTCAGTTACGCCATTACACAACAGCACCAAGTTTCACATGCAGCTTCAAAAACCTTTGGAAAGTAGCATCATACATGGTAAATAGACAGATGAATCTCATCTCGGAAACTGCAGAAGCGGAAGGCAAATATTGAGCCTTCAGTGATGTTGAATGTCCTTGCAACTTTAGGCCAGTGGCTATGGATAATTACCCGTCCAACCTTCGTCCTCTTCAGCAAGACTTCAATATTGTACATTGGGTGTTGAATGAATACCTTCCTCGCCTCTTGACCATGCAGGTGGTTTGAGAGGTAATCATCGGTGAACTGCTTTGAAAAGTACTGAAAACAAAGCTATGCATAAATCGATGTTGTAAATTTTGAAATGGCGCAAGGGGTAAAAACAAGGTAAAAGAGTTGGTACCATCCTATAGTTGACTTAAGACTTCTTCATTGTGCAAACAAAGATCTTGCTGTTATTCGTCGCAAGTTTCTTCATCCTAACAATCTTTCTGAGTTTCTTGACTTGACTGATATTCATGGACATCTCATTTCTCCATATGCAAAATGGGTCGAACAATGGGTCTAAGCCTCTAACAACAGGACCTACATGTGCAAGACAAAATTGTAAGAAACCTAAATATTAGAATGATTCCTGCAACTACACAATAATGTGCTATTAGCCAAAGGACCCTACTTGAACAAACCTCGATGGTAAACTGCAGTGTCTCCCATTGTTTCCCTGCAACACACATAAGGAAGATCTTGATCAGGTTAACTGAAAGTTGCCATAATATCAGTAGAATATGTATTGAGTACAACCAAATTCGATTGGTGTCACATGCATAACAATACAAAATTGTACCCACAACAAATGAAAACCAAATTGCAGAACTGAACCAAACAGTTAAATGGACAGCAGACCAAATGAACCAAAATAGTTAACTGAGCACGACATTGCAGAATAGAAACATGTACTAGAAGATAAGATAGTTAACAAAACAAAGAATGCTTGAGAATAGTACTACGAATGTAGCAATTGTTGGACCAAAGTGTTAACTGAACATTACATTTCAGAGGACCAAACTGTTAACTGAACATTAGATTGCATATTAACATTACAGAGGACAAATCACTAGAAGGCACTGGCGGTGGCCTCGAGAAAACATCACGAACTGTATTTCAAAGTAGACAACCGCGTGGCGGTGTCGACGGTGGCCTCGAAGACGAGGTGCTCCTCCAAGATCTGGCGGTCGACACGCATGGCAGCCATAGCAACCTCGTTCGCGCGTGCCACCGCATGCTACTGAGCTCCACGGTATACTATGTGCAAAATGGTTGTGGGTGGCGCTTAATTGGAGGAGGGGGGCAGTGATTTCGGTGGAAGGTGTCGCTCCATCCACTACAAAAAAATACACTTCCGTGATGATACGTGTTTGTCACAGTAGGTCACGTTTTCTGTCATGCATGTACATCCATGACAATTTTATGACAGAATCAAGATAGTCATACCTGTGCTGTCGTAGAAGTGTTCCATGACATTACCAAAATTATCATCATGGAAGTGTCCACTTCCATGACAATAAATCGCGCGTCAGAGAAGTGCTTTCATCAAGGGTGACCGACACGTGGCATCCACCGTAACGGAACGCCGTTAAGCTATCGGGTCCGATTTTGGATCCGATAACCCGTTAACAGACCGGACCAATGGGGATTTTCCACGTGTGAAATTCTGATTGGCTAACGGAAACACGTGTCAGCTCCACATTGGCACAGGTGTCACTCATCCAATGGGCGAGATGCGCCTATGATATGTTGACCCGTGGACTGGCCCAAAAGTGGCCCATAAAGTTTAAATGGGCCAGCCCAACTAAATGCCGGCAAGATTTTGCGGACCATAATGGGCCGGCCCAGCTAAAGGCCCACGAGATTTTGTGGACCATAATGGGCTGGCCCAGCTAAAGGCCCACAAGATTTTGCGGGCCATAATGGGCCGGCCCAGGTAAAGGCCCACAAGATTTTTGCGGGCCATAATGAGCCGGCCCAGGTGAAGGCCCACAAGATTTTTTGGACCATAATGGGCCGACCCAGCTAAAGGCCCACAAGATTTTGCCGACATTAATGGGCCGGCCCAGCTGTAGGCCCACAAGATTTTGAGGACCCTAGTATGCCGGCCCATTAACTAGCTGCCATGTTTTGGGCCAAATGCCGGCCCATATTTGATCCGGTCCATTGCCTGCCACGTTCCGGGCCTAACAATGGCCCATATGAGATCCGGCCCAGTAAAAGCCTACCACGTTCTGGGCCAAATTACGGCCCAGATCAGGTCCGGCCCTTTAAGAGGCTTTGGGCTAAATTATGGCCCATATCAGATTCAGCCCGTCAATTGGACGCTATGCTTTTGGGCCCACTAGATAAAGGCCCAGTAAGTAATTCGGCCTGATATTAGTTTCGGCCTCTTAAGGGCCTGTTTAACATTTCGGCCCTATATTAATTTCGGCCTGTTAAGAGCCCGTCATATAGTTGGGCCTAATTACGGCCCGGTTTGCATCCGGCCTGCTCGCAGCCGATAATCTAATTGGGCCAAACAAGGACCGAGACAATTTTGGCCTATTAAAAGCCCGTGATTTGATTGGCACAATCATGGGCCGGGGTCCATTTCGGGCTTCTGTCGGCCCATGAGCTGTTCGGCACGTTTTAGGCCCAACCTACTTCTCAGCCTCCTGAAAGCCCATTGAGTCTTCTTGCGAAAAGAGGGCCGGCCGTTTACTCGGCCTATTAAAGGCCCGAATCTACTAGTGGGCCAGTTTACATTTAGGCCTTCCAACGGACCAAGATGACGAGGCCCATGATGCGGATCATACATCGTGATTGCATGACGGCCCGATTATGTACCGTAATTTTACGGTTTGGCCCGTTTACTGCGAAGACAGGATATATATACAGTAAAATAACTGCAGCATCGTGAATAAGAAAAAACCTAGACTATACAATAAAGAAATTACGGCATATTACATCCACTGGGAATCAAAGTTCGCCACTATGATAATAAAGCACAAGCAGACAGCAGATTACATACACGGGGCATCAAAATCGCCACCGGTGCAACTAAACACGCCGTCAAAATAATATACAAAACCGACAACACTTCAATAGAGTTCGAGAAAGGTTAGCCCTGCTGGGGAGCTGCAGCGCAAGCAGCTGAGCAAGCTGATGAGACTGCGCTTGTTTAACACTTATATCCTCCTCACTCTGAAAGATAAACAAGCAGACAGATGACAGGTTTTGCACATAAAAGTATCAGTGCTGACAATTCATCACATTTCTTACTGACGAATAAAGTGACACATATTAAAATTGCATTAACACAATATGGTATTGTTCAGGTCAAGACATGGCAGGAAATGACATTGTGAAGGAGTTGGCAGCTTCACGACACCAGTCGATTACAGATCAAGAACTCATAAGTATCAATGGTTAGTGTGCTATCAATTTATCCCATTTCAGATTGGCAAATAAAGAGACGGTTTAAATAATAGTAGAATGATATGACATTATTCATAGTTAAGACATTGCAGAATATGACATTGTGCTGTAGTGGGTAGGTTCACCACACCACTGGATTAAGGATCAAGAACAGAAGCATACATGCAGTGCAAAAGATCACTTGCTCTGTATAGTTTAATTTACATGGTATGAAGAAGGAACTTGGTTGTACAACTGAACACTTAAATTGAGAAGGGCAAACTTTTGTTTATGAATTACATAATAAACTTTAAACATGCAATTTAATGCAAAAACAGTTGTTGCAGTCATGCCTAACCAAATATACACAACAAAGTTTGAAGGCTTGAGAAGGACAAACTTACATTATTGGTGAAGGCAGTCTCTATAAAGCCCTTGTCCATGCTGATGGGGGGGGCCAATTCAAGAAGTTTACCACAGAATCTTCTTCATAAGCATTGCCTTTATTCTACATTTTGTTAAGAGTAAATATAGATGTGACAATATAAGAAAAAATGGAGAATATTTAAGATAAGATGAAGAGTGATGCTACATAACCAAGTAGCTATAAATGTAGGTACAGCGATACAGGCAAAAGGTACAACCGAGAGCAATGCAGAGCTAAACTTCTTCAGTACGATCGGTGTTATCCAACCTTATGGTAAGAGTAAATATAGATCTTATGTGTAGAAAATGGAGGGCAAAGGAAAATAAGCTGCAGAGTGATGGTACATGAACAACTACGTGTCAATATAAGTACACTGATAAAGGACAGCAGGTACTTCCAAGAACAATGCAAAGCTAAAAAAATTCATTGGCATTGGATACATTCTACACTAATGTTACCATTCATACAGATCAGATAATTTGGAGCGAACAATTCATAAGCAAGCTATCATGCATACTGCTGTCACATAATGAACCAGGTATGTATGCAAGTACAGTGATACAGGACAACAGGTACTAACAAGAGCAAAGCAGCGGGCAGCATATTTGTGATATCCTGTCGTTCTTTTCAAACCGGAATTCTTTTTCGAGCAGATTTCCTGCAAAAAAGATCCGTAAGGCACATGCCGAAAAGTAGAAGTTCAAATTGTCATGCGATATCATAGACAGTACCTCATCCTCGAAACGAGACTAGTGCATAACAAGGTTTTTCCATTCAATGTCTTCTAAATTTAGCATAGGAGACAGAGGCAGTCCTGGACTAAGGGGTCCTCGGGCGCCCGGCCTGTTAGCCATGGGCCGGACTGATGGGCTGTGAAGATACGAAGACCGAAGACTGCACCCGTATCCGGATGGGACTCTCCTTGGTGTGGAAGGCAAGCTTGGCGACCAAATATGTAGATTATTTTCCTTTGTAACCGACCTTGTCTAACCCTAGATCCTCCCGGTGCCTATATAAACCGGAGGATTTAGTCCGGAAAGGACAGACACTCATTACCGTAGTCATACAGGCTAGACTTCTAGGGTTTAGCCATTACGATCTCGTGGTAGATCAACTCTTGTAATACTCATATTCATCAGGATCAATCAAGCAGGAAGTAGGGTATTACCTCCATAGAGAGGGCCCGAACCTGGGTAAACATCGTGTCCCCAGTCTCCTGTTGCCATCGACCTTAGACGCACCGTTCGGGACCCCCTACCCGAGATCCGCCGGTTTTGACACCGACATTGGTGCTTTCATTGAGAGTTCCACTGTGTCGTCCCCAAAAGGTTTGATGGCCCCTTCAATCGTTAACAATGACGCTGTCCAAGGAGAAACCTTCCTCCCCGGACAGATCTTCGTGTTCGGCGGCTTCACATGTTGGAAATATGCCCTAGAGGCAATAATAAAATGGTTATTATTATATTTCCTTGTTCATGATAATTGTCTATTGTTCATGCTATAATTGTGTTATCCGGAAATCGTAATACATGTGTGAACACATAGACCATAACATGTCCCTAGTGAGCCTCTAGTTGACTAGCTCGTTGATCAATAGATGGTTATGGTTTCCTGACCATGGACATTGGATGTCATTGATAACGGGATCACATCATTAGGAGAATGATGTGATGGACAAGACCCAATCCTAAGCATAGCACTAGATCGTGTAGTTCGTTTGCTGAAGCTTTTCTAATGTCAAGTATCGTTTCCTTAGACCATGAGATCATGCAACTCCCAGATACCGTAGGAATGCTTTGGGTGTACCAAACGTCACAACGTAACTGGGTGGCTATAAAGGTGCACTACAGGTATCTCCGAAAGTGTCTGTTGGGTTGGCTCGGATCGAGACTGGGATTTGTCACTCCGTATGACGGAGAGGTATCTCTGGGCCCACTCGGTATTGCATCATCATAATGAGCTCAATGTGACTAAGTAGTTAGTCATGGGATCATGCATTACGGAACGAGTAAAGTGACTTGCCGGTAACGAGATTGAACGAGGTATTGGGATACCGACGATCGAATCTCGGGCAAGTAACGTACCGATTGACAAAGGGAATTGTATATGGGATTACTTGAATCCTCGACATCGTGGTTCATCCGATGAGATCATCGAGGAGCATGTGGGAGCCAACATGGGTATCCAGATCCCGCTGTTGGTTATTGACCGGAGAGTCGTCTCGGCCATGTCTGCGTGTCTCCCGAACCCGTAGGGTCTACACACTTAAGGTTCGGTGACGCTAAGGTTGTTTTGATATTAGTATGCGGTAACCCGAAAGTTGTTCGAAGTCCCGGATGAGATCCCAGACATCACGAGGAGTTCCGGAATGGTCCGGAGGTAAAGATTTGTATATAGGAAGTCCAGTTTCGGCCACCGGGAAAGTTTCGGGGGTCACCGGTATTGTACCGGGACCACCGGAAGGGTCCCGGGGGTCCACCGGGTGGGCCACCTATCCCGGAGGGCCCCATGGGATGAAGTGGGAAGGGAACCAGCCCCTGGTGGGCTGGTGCGCCCCCCATGGCCCTCCCCCTGCGCCTAGGGTTGGAAACCCTGGGGGTGGGGGCGCCCCACCTGACTTGGGGGGCAAGTCCCCCTTGGCCGGCGCCCCCCCTTGAGATGGTATCTCTAGGGGCCGGCGCCCCCCAGGGCCCCTATATAAAGGGGGGGGAGGGAGGGCTGCGCACCCAAGCTCCTGGCGCCTCCCTCTCCCCCCGTAACACCTCTCCCTCTCGCTGAGCCTGGCGAAGCCCTGCCGAGATCCCCGCTACTTCCACCACCACGCCGTCGTGCTACTGGATCTCCATCAACCTCTCCTTCCCCCTTGCTGGATCAAGAAGGAGGAGACGTCTCTCCCAACCGTACGTGTGTTGAACGCGGAGGTGCCATCCGTTCGGTGCTAGGATCATCGGTGATTTGGATCACGACGAGTACGACTCCATCAACCCCGTTCTCTTCTGTGACAACACTGGAGCTATTGCCCTTGCCAAGGAGCCCAGGTTTCACAAGAAGACCAGGCACATCAAGCGTCGCTTCAACTCCATTCGTGAAGATGTTCAAAATGGAGACATAGATATTTGTAAAGTACATACGGATTTGAATGTTGCAGATCCGTTGACTAAACCTCTTCCACGGGCAAAACATGATCAACACCAGAACTCTATGGGTGTACGATTCATCACAATGTAACTAGATTATTGACTCTAGTGCAAGTGGGAGACTGTTGGAAATATGCCCTAGAGGCAATAATAAAATGGTTATTATTATATTTCCTTGTTCATGATAATTGTCTATTGTTCATGCTATAATTGTGTTATCCGGAAATCGTAATACATGTGTGAACACATAGACCATAACATGTCCCTAGTGAGCCTCTAGTTGACTAGCTCGTTGATCAATAGATGGTTACGGTTTCCTGACCATGGACATTGGATGTCATTGATAACGGGATCACATCATTAGGAGAATGATGTGATGGACAAGACCCAATCCTAAGCATAGCACTAGATCGTGTAGTTCGTTTGCTGAAGCTTTTCTAATGTAAAGTATCGTTTCCTTAGACCATGAGATCGTGCAACTCCCGGATACCGTAGGAATGCTTTGGGTGTACCAAACGTCACAACGTAACTGGGTGGCTATAAAGGTGCACTACAGGTATCTCCGAAAGTGTCTGTTGGGTTGGCTCGGATCGAGACTGGGATTTGTCACTCCGTATGACGGAGAGGTATCTCTGGGCCCACCCGGTATTGCATCATCATAATGAGCTCAATGTGACTAAGTAGTTAGTCATGGGATCATGCATTACGGAACGAGTAAAGTGACTTGCCGGTAACGAGATTGAACGAGGTATTGGGATACCGACGATCGAATCTCGGGCAAGTAACGTACCGATTGACAAAGGGAATTGTATATGGGATTACTTGAATCCTTGACATCGTGGTTCATCCGATGAGATCATCGAGGAGCATGTGGGAGCCAACATGGGTATCCAGATCCCGCTGTTGGTTATTGACCGGAGAGTCGTCTCGGCCATGTCTGCGTGTCTCCCGAACCCGTAGGGTCTACACACTTAAGGTTCGGTGACGCTAAGGTTGTTTTGATATTAGTATGCGGTAACCCGAAAGTTGTTCGAAGTCCCGGATGAGATCCCAGACATCACGAGGAGTTCCGGAATGGTCCGGAGGTAAAGATTTGTATATAGGAAGTCCAGTTTCGGCCACCGGGAAAGTTTCGGGGGTCACCGGTATTGTACCGGGACCACCGGAAGGGTCCCGGGGGTCCACCGGGTGGGCCACCTATCCCGGAGGGCCCCATGGGATGAAGTGGGAAGGGAACCAGCCCCTGGTGGGCTGGTGCGCCCCCCATGGCCCTCCCCCTGCGCCTAGGGTTGGAAACCCTGGGGGTGGGGGCGCCCCACCTGACTTGGGGGGCAAGTCCCCCTTGGCCGGCGCCCCCCCTTGAGATGGTATCTCCAGGGGCCGGCGCCCCCCAGGGCCCCTATATAAAGGGGGGGGAGGGAGGGCTGCGCACCCAAGCTCCTGGCGCCTCCCTCTCCCCCCGTAACACCTCTCCCTCTCGCTGAGCTTGGCGAAGCCCTGCCGAGATCCCCGCTACTTCCACCACCACGCCGTCGTGCTGCTGGATCTAAATCAACCTCTCCTTCCCCCTTGCTGGATCAAGAAGGAGGAGACGTCTCTCCCAACCGTACGTGTGTTGAACGCGGAGGTGCCATCCGTTCGGTGCTAGGATCATCGGTGATTTGGATCACGACGAGTACGACTCCATCAACCCCGTTCTCTTCTGTGACAACACTGGAGCTATTGCCCTTGCCAAGGAGCCCAGGTTTCACAAGAAGACCAGGCACATCAAGCATCGCTTCAACTCCATTCGTGAAGATGTTCAAAATGGAGACATAGATATTTGTAAAGTACATACGGATTTGAATGTTGCAGATCCGTTGACTAAACCTCTTCCACGGGCAAAACATGATCAACACCAGAACTCTATGGGTGTACGATTCATCACAATGTAACTAGATTATTGACTCTAGTGCAAGTGGGAGACTGTTGGAAATATGCCCTAGAGGCAATAATAAAATGGTTATTATTATATTTCCTTGTTCATGATAATTGTCTATTGTTCATGCTATAATTGTGTTATCCGGAAATCGTAATACATGTGTGAACACATAGACCATAACATGTCCCTAGTGAGCCTCTAGTTGACTAGCTCGTTGATCAATAGATGGTTACGGTTTCCTGACCATGGACATTGGATGTCATTGATAACGGGATCACATCATTAGGAGAATGATGTGATGGACAAGACCCAATCCTAAGCATAGCACTAGATCGTGTAGTTCGTTTGCTGAAGCTTTTCTAATGTAAAGTATCATTTCCTTAGACCATGAGATCGTGCAACTCCCGGATACCGTAGGAATGCTTTGGGTGTACCAAACGTCACAACGTAACTGGGTGGCTATAAAGGTGCACTACAGGTATCTCCGAAAGTGTCTGTTGGGTTGGCTCGGATCGAGACTGGGATTTGTCACTCCGTATGACGGAGAGGTATCTCTGGGCCCACCCGGTATTGCATCATCATAATGAGCTCAATGTGACTAAGTAGTTAGTCATGGGATCATGCATTACGGAACGAGTAAAGTGACTTGCCGGTAACGAGATTGAACGAGGTATTGGGATACCGACGATCGAATCTCGGGCAAGTAACGTACCGATTGACAAAGGGAATTGTATATGGGATTACTTGAATCCTCGACATCGTGGTTCATCCGATGAGATCATCGAGGAGCATGTGGGAGCCAACATGGGTATCCAGATCCCGCTGTTGGTTATTGACCGGAGAGTCGTCTCGGCCATGTCTGCGTGTCTCCCGAACCCGTAGGGTCTACACACTTAAGGTTCGGTGACGCTAAGGTTGTTTTGATATTAGTATGCGGTAACCCGAAAGTTGTTCGAAGTCCCGGATGAGATCCCAGACATCACGAGGAGTTCCGGAATGGTCCGGAGGTAAAGATTTGTATATAGGAAGTCCAGTTTCGGCCACCGGGAAAGTTTCGGGGGTCACCGGTATTGTACCGGGACCACCGGAAGGGTCCCGGGGGTCCACCGGGTGGGCCACCTATCCCGGAGGGCCCCATGGGATGAAGTGGGAAGGGAACCAGCCCCTGGTGGTCTGGTGCGCCCCCCATGGCCCTCCCCCTGCGCCTAGGGTTGGAAACCCTGGGGGTGGGGGCGCCCCACCTGACTTGGGGGGCAAGTCCCCCTTGGCCGGCGCCCCCCCTTGAGATGGTATCTCCAGGGGCCGGCGCCCCCCAGGGCCCCTATATAAAGGGGGGGAGGGAGGGCTGCGCACCCAAGCTCCTGGCGCCTCCCTCTCCCCCCGTAACACCTCTCCCTCTCACTGAGCTTGGCGAAGCCCTGCCGAGATCCCCGCTACTTCCACCACCACGCCGTCGTGCTGCTGGATCTCCATCAACCTCTCCTTCCCCCTTGCTGGATCAAGAAGGAGGAGACGTCTCTCCCAACCGTACGTGTGTTGAACGCGGAGGTGCCATCCGTTCGGTGCTAGGATCATCGGTGATTTGGATCACGACGAGTACGACTCCATCAACCCCGTTCTCTTCTGTGACAACACTGGAGCTATTGCCCTTGCCAAGGAGCCCAGGTTTCACAAGAAGACCAGGCACATCAAGCGTCGCTTCAACTCCATTCGTGAAGATGTTCAAAATGGAGACATAGATATTTGTAAAGTACATACGGATTTGAATGTTGCAGATCCGTTGACTAAACCTCTTCCACGGGCAAAACATGATCAACACCAGAACTCTATGGGTGTACGATTCATCACAATGTAACTAGATTATTGACTCTAGTGCAAGTGGGAGACTGTTGGAAATATGCCCTAGAGGCAATAATAAAATGGTTATTATTATATTTCCTTGTTCATGATAATTGTCTATTGTTCATGCTATAATTGTGTTATCCGGAAATCGTAATACATGTGTGAACACATAGACCATAACATGTCCCTAGTGAGCCTCTAGTTGACTAGCTCGTTGATCAATAGATGGTTACGGTTTCCTGACCATGGACATTGGATGTCATTGATAACGGGATCACATCATTAGGAGAATGATGTGATGGACAAGACCCAATCCTAAGCATAGCACTAGATCGTGTAGTTCGTTTGCTGAAGCTTTTCTAATGTAAAGTATCGTTTCCTTAGACCATGAGATCGTGCAACTCCCGGATACCGTAGGAATGCTTTGGGTGTACCAAACGTCACAACGTAACTGGGTGGCTATAAAGGTGCACTACAGGCATCTCCGAAAGTGTCTGTTGGGTTGGCTCGGATCGAAACTGGGATTTGTCACTCCGTATGACGGAGAGTTATCTCTGGGCCCACTCGGTATTGCATCATCATAATGAGCTCAATGTGACTATGTAATTAGTCATGGGATCATGCATTACGGAACGAGTAAAGTGACTTGCCGGTAACAAGATTGAACGAGGTATTGGGATACTGACGATCGAATCTCGGGCAAGTAACGTACCGATTGACAAAGGGAATTGTATACGGGATTACTTGAATCCTCGACATCGTGGTTCATCCGATGAGATCATCGAGGAGTATGTGGGAGCCAACATGGGTATCCAGATCCCGCTGTTGGTTATTGACCGGAGAGTCGTCTCGGTCATGTCTGCGTGTCTCCCGAACCCGTAGGGTCTACACACTTAAGGTTCGGTGACGCTAGGGTTGTAGAGATATTAGTATGCGGTAACCCGAATGTTGTTCGGAGTCCCGGATGAGATCCCGGACATCACGAGGAGTTCCGGAATGGTCCGGAGGTAAAGATTTGTATATAGGAAGTCCAGTTTCGGCCACCGGGAAAGTTTCGGGGGTCACCGGTATTGTACCGGGACCACCGGAAGGGTCCCGGGGGTCCACCGGGTGGGGCCACCTATCCCGGAGGGCCCCATGGTCTGAAGTGGGAAGGGAACCAGCCCTTGGTGGGCTGGTGCGCCCCCCATGGGCCTCCCCTTGCGCCTAGGGTTGGAAACCCTGGGGGTGGGGGGCGCCCCACCTGACTTAGGGGGCAAGTCCCCCCTTGGCGGGCGCCCCCCCCCCCTTGAGATGGGATCTCCAGGGGCCGGCGCCCCCCAGGGCCCCTATATAAAGGGGGGAGGGCTGCGCACCCAAGCCCCTGGCGCCTCCCTCTCCCCCCGTAACACCTCTCCCTCTCGCTGAGCTTGGCGAAGCCCTGCCGAGATCCCCGCTACTTCTTCCACCACGCCGTCGTGCTGCTGGATCTCCATCAACCTCTCCTTCCCCCTTGCTGGATCAAGAAGGAGGAGACGTCTCTCCCAACCGTACGTGTGTTGAACGCGGAGGTGCCGTCCGTTCGGCGCTAGGATCATCGGTGATTTGGATCACGACGAGTACGACTCCATCAACCCCGTTCTCTTGAACGCTTCCGCTCGCGATCTACAAGGGTATGTAGATGCACTCCTCTCTCTCGTTGCTAGATGACTCCATAGATTGATCTTGGTGATGCGTAGAAAATTTTAAATTTCTGCTACGATCCCCTACAGTGGCATCATGAGCTAGGTCTATGCGTAGTTTCTATGCACGAGTAGAACACAAGTTGTTGTGGGCGTTGATTTTGTCAATTTACTTGCCGTTACTAGTCTTATCTTGATTCGGCGGCATCGTGGGATGAAGCGGCCCGGACCGACCTTACACGTACGCTTACGTGAGACAGGTTCCACCGACTGACATGCACTAGTTGCATAAGGTGGCTAGCGGGTGTCTATCTCTCCCACTTTAGTCGGATCGGATTCGATGAAAAGGGTCCTTATGAAGGGTAAATAGAAATTGGCATATCACGTTGTGGTTTTGGCGTAGGTAAGAATCATTCTTGGTAGAAACCTATAGCAGCCACTTAACAGTTTGCAACAACAATTAGAGGACGTCTAACTTGTTTTTGCAGCAAGTGTCATGTGATGTGATATGGCCAGAAGGATGTGATGAATGATATATGTGATGTATGAGATTGATCATGTTCTTGTAATAGGAATCACGACTTGCATGTCGATGAGTATGACAACCGGCAGGAGCCTAGGAGTTGTCTTAATTTATTTATGACCTGCGTGTCAACTGAAACGTCATGTAATTACTTTACTTTATTGCTAACCGTTAGCCATAGTAGTAGAAGTAATAATTGGCGAGACAACTTCATGAAGACACGATGATGGAGATCATGATGATGGTGTCATGCCGGTGATGATGATGAACATGGCGCCCCGAAGATGGAGATCAAAAGGAGCAAAATGATATTGGCCATATCATGTCACTATTTGATTGCATGTGATGTTTGTCATGTTTTACATCTTATTTGCTTAGAACGACGGTAGCATAAATAAGATGATCCCTCGCTAAAATTTCAAGAAAGTGTTCCCCCTAACTGTGCACCGTTGCGAAGGTTCGTTGTTCCAAAGCACCACGTGATGATCGGGTGTGATAGGTTCTAACGTTCGCATACAACGGGTGTAAGCCAGATTTACACACGCAATACACTTAGGTTGACTTGACGAGCCTAGCATGTACAGACATGGCCTCAGAACACAAGAGACCGAAAGGTCGAACATGAGTCGTACAGCAGATACGATCAACATGAAGATGTTCACCGATGATGACTAGTCCGTCTCACGTGATGATCGGACACGGCCTAGTTGACTCGGATCATGTAACACTTAGATGACTAGAGGGATGTCTGTCTGAGTGGGAGTTCGTTAATAATTTGATTAGATGAACTTTATTATCATGAACTTAGTCTAAAAATCTTTACAATATGTCTTGTAGATCAAATGGCCCACGCTAATGTTGCCTTCAACTTCAACGCGTTCCTAGAGAAAACCAAGCTGAAAGACGATGGTAGTAACTACACGGACTGGGTCCGTAACCTGAGGATTATCCTCATAGCTGCCAAGAAAGCATATGTCCTCGAAGCACCGGTAGGTGATGCACCTGTTTTCCCAGCAACTCAAGACGTTCTGAACGCCTGGCAGTCGCGTAGTGATGATTACTCCCTGGTTCAGTGCGGCATGCTTTACAGCTTAGAACCGGGGCTCCAAAAGCGTTTTGAGCAGCACGGAGCATATGAGATGTTCCAAGAGCTGAAAATGGTTTTCCAAGCTCATGCCCGGGTCGAGAGATATGAAGTCTCCGACAAGTTCTACAGTTGTAAGATGGAGGAGAATAGTTCCGTCAGCGAACACATACTCAAAATGTCTGGGTTGCACAACCGCTTGACTCAGCGGGGAGTTAATCTCCCGGATGACGCGGTCGTTGACAGAATCCTTCAGTCGCTCCCACCTAGCTACAAGAGCTTTGTGATGAAATTCAATATGCAGGGGATGGAAAAGACCATTCCTGAGGTATATTCAATGCTGAAATCAGCGGAGGTGGAGATCAAAAAGGAACATCAAGTGTTGATGGTGAATAAAACCACTAAGTTCAAGAAAGGCAAGGGTAAGAAGAACTTCAAGAAATACAGGAAGGGAGTTGCCGCGCCCGGTAAGCAAGCTGCCGGGAAGAAGACAAAGAATGGACCTAAGCCTGAGTGTTTTTATTGCAAGGGAAACGGTCACTGGAAGCGGAACTGCCCCAAATACTTAGCGGATAAGAAGGCCGACAATACCAAAGGTATATGTGATATACATGTTATTGATGTGTACCTAACCAGCGCTCGTAGTAGCTCCTGGGTATTTGATACCGGTGCGGTTGCTCATATTTGTAACTCAAAGCAGGAGCTGCAGAATAAGCGGAGACTGGCGAAGGACGAGGTGACGTTGCACGTCGGGAATGGTTCCAAGGTCGACGTGATCGTCGTCGGCACGTTACCTCTACATTTACCTACGGGATTAGTTTTAAACCTCAATAATTGTTATTTAGTGCCAGCTTTGAGCAAGAACATTGTATCTAGATCTCGTTTAATGCGAGATGGCTACTCATTTAAATCCGAGAATAATGGTTGTTCTATTTATATGAGAGATATGTTTTATGGTCATGCCCCGCTGGTCAATGGTTTATTCTTAATGAATCTCGAACGTGATGTTACACATATTCATAGTGTGAATACAAAGAAATGTAAGGTTGATAATGATAGTCCCACATACTTGTGGCACTGCCGCCTTGGTCACATTGGTGGTGTCAAACGCATGAAGAAACTCCATGTAGATGGACTTTTGGAGTCTCTTGATTATGAATCATTTGACACGTGCGAACCATGCCTCGTGGGCAAAATGACCAAGACTCCGTTCTCCGGAACAATGGAGCGAGCAACCAACTTATTCGAAATCATACATACTGATGTGTGCGGTCCAATGAGCGTTGAGGCTCGCGGTGGCTATCGTTATGTTCTCACCCTCACTGATGACTAGAGTAGATATGGGTATGTCTACTTAATGAAACACAAGTCTGAGACCTTTGAAAGGTTCAAGGAATTTCAGAGTGAGGTTGAGAATCAACGTGACAGGAAAATAAAGTTCTTATGCTCAGATCGTGGAGGGGAATATTTGAGTCACGAATTTGGCACACACTTAAGGAAATGTGGAATTGTTTCACAACTCACGCCGCCTGGAACACCACAGTGTAATGGTGTGTCCGAACGTCGTAATCGCACTCTATTGGATATGGTGCGATCTATGATGTCTCTTACCGATCTACCGCTATCATTCTGGGGTTATGATTTAGAGACTACCGCATTCACTTTAAATAGGGCTCCATCGAAATCCGTTGAGACGACACCGTATGAATTATGGTTTGGAAAGAAACCTAAGCTGTCGTTTCTTAAAGTTTGGGGATGCGATGCTTATGTCAAGAAACTTCAACCTGACAAGCTCGAACCCAAGTCGGAAAAATGCGTCTTCATAGGATACCCTAAGGAAACCATTGGGTATACATTCTACCTCAGATCCGAAGGCAAGATCTTCGTTGCCAAGAACGGGTCCTTTCTGGAGAAAGAGTTTCTCTCGAAAGAAGTAAGTGGGAGGAAAGTGGAACTTGATGAGATGACCCCTCTCGAACCGGAAAGTAGCGCAGCACAAGAAAATGTTTCTGTGGTGCCTGCACCGACTAGAGAGGAAGTTAATGATGACGATCATGATCAAGTTACCACTGAACTTCGTAGGTCCACAAGGAGATGTTCCGCACCAGAGTGGTATGGCAACCCTGTTCTGGAAATCATGTTGTTAGACAACGATGAACCTTCGAACTATGAAGAAGCAATAGCGGGTCCAGATTCCAACAAATAGCTTGAAGCCATGCAATCCGAGATAGGATCCATGTATGAAAACAAAGTGTGGACTTTGACAGACTTGCCCGATGATCGGCGAGCGATAGAAAATAAATGGATCTTTAAGAAGAAGACGGACACGGATGGAAATGTTACCATCTATAAAGCTCGACTTGTCGCTAAGGGTTATCGACAAGTTCAAGGAGTTGACTACGATGAGACCTTCTCACCCGTAGCGAAGCTGAAGTCCGTCCGAATCATGTTAGCAATTGCTGCATTCTACAATTATGAGATATTCAAATGGACGTCAAAACGGCATTCCTTAACGGCTTCCTTAAGGAAGAATTGTATATGATGCAGCCGGAAGGTTTTGTCGATCCTAAGAATGCTAACAAAGTATGCAAGCTCCAGCGCTCAATCTATGGGCTGGTGCAGGCATCTCGGAATTGGAACATTCGCTTTGATGAGATGATCAAAGCGTTTGGGTTTACACAGACTTATGGAGAAGCCTGTGTTTACAAGAAATTGAGTGGGAGCTCTGTAGCATTTCTCATATTATATGTGGATGACATACTATCGATGGGAAATGATATAGAATTCTTGGAAAGTATAAAGGCCTACTTGAATAAGTGTTTTTCAATGAAGGACCTTGGAGAAGCTGCTTACATATTAGGCATCAAGATCTATCGAGATAGATCGAGACGCCTCATAGGTCTTTCACAAAGCACATACCTTGACAAGATATTGAAGAAGTTCAATATGGATCAGTCCAAGAAGGGGTTCTTGCCTGTATTGCAAGGTGTGAGATTGAGCACGACTCAATGCCCGACCACGGCAGAAGATAGAGAAAAGATGAGTGTCGTCCCCTATGCCTCGGCCATAGGGTCTATCATGTATGCCATGCTGTGTACCAGACCTGATGTAAACCTTGCCGTGAGTTTGGTAGGAAGGTACCAAAGTAATCCCGGCATGGAACACTGGACAGCGGTCAAGAACATCCTGAAGTACCTGAAAAGGACTAAGGATACGTTTCTCGTTTATGGAGGTGATGAAGAGCTCTTCGTAAAGGGTTACGTCGATGCTAGCTTCGAGACAGATCTGGAAGACTCTAAGTCACAAACCGGATACGTGTATATTTTGAATGGTGGGGCAGTCAGCTGGTGCAGTTGCAAGCAAAGCGTCGTGGCGGGATCTACATGTGAAGCGGAGTACATGGCAGCCTCGGAGGCAGCACATGAAGCAATCTGGATGAAGGAGTTCATTGTCGACCTAGGAGTTACGCCCAATGCATCGGGGCCGATGATTCTCTTCTGTGACAACACTGGAGCTATTGCCCTTGCCAAGGAGCCCAGGTTTCACAAGAAGACCAGGCACATCAAGCGTCGCTTCAACTCCATTCGTGAAGATGTTCAAAATGGAGACATAGATATTTGTAAAGTACATACGGATTTGAATGTTGCAGATCCGTTGACTAAACCTCTTCCACGGGCAAAACATGATCAACACCAGAACTCTATGGGTGTACGATTCATCACAATGTAACTAGATTATTGACTCTAGTGCAAGTGGGAGACTGTTGGAAATATGCCCTAGAGGCAATAATAAAATGGTTATTATTATATTTCCTTGTTCATGATAATTGTCTATTGTTCATGCTATAATTGTGTTATCCGGAAATCGTAATACATGTGTGAACACATAGACCATAACATGTCCCTAGTGAGCCTCTAGTTGACTAGCTCGTTGATCAATAGATGGTTACGGTTTCCTGACCATGGACATTGGATGTCATTGATAACGGGATCACATCATTAGGAGAATGATGTGATGGACAAGACCCAATCCTAAGCATAGCACTAGATCGTGTAGTTCGTTTGCTGAAGCTTTTCTAATGTAAAGTATCGTTTCCTTAGACCATGAGATCGTGCAACTCCCGGATACCGTAGGAATGCTTTGGGTGTACCAAACGTCACAACGTAACTGGGTGGCTATAAAGGTGCACTACAGGTATCTCCGAAAGTGTCTGTTGGGTTGGCTCAGATCGAAACTGGGATTTGTCACTCCGTATGACGGAGAGTTATCTCTGGGCCCACTCGGTATTGCATCATCATAATGAGCTCAATGTGACTAAGTAGTTAGTCATGGGATCATGCATTACGGAACGAGTAAAGTGACTTGCCGGTAACGAGATTGAACGAGGTATTGGGATACTGACGATCGAATCTCGGGCAAGTAACGTACCGATTGACAAAGGGAATTGTATACGGGATTACTTGAATCCTCGACATCGTGGTTCATCCGATGAGATCATCGAGGAGCATGTGGGAGCCAACATGGGTATCCAGATCCCGCTGTTGGTTATTGACCGGAGAGTCGTCTCGGTCATGTCTGCGTGTCTCCCGAACCCGTAGGGTCTACACACTTAAGGTTCGGTGACGCTAGGGTTGTAGAGATATTAGTATGCAGTAACCCGAAAGTTGTTCGGAGTCCCAGATGAGATCCCGGACATCACGAGGAGTTCCGGAATGGTCCGGAGGTAAAGATTTGTATATAGGAAGTCCAGTTTCGGCCACCGGGAAAGTTTCGGGGGTCACCGGTATTGTACCGGGACCACCGGAAGGGTCCCGGGGGTCCACCGGGTGGGGCCACCTATCCCGGAGGGCCCCATGGTCTGAAGTGGGAAGGGAACCAGCCCTTGGTGGGCTGGTGCGCCCCCCATGGGCCTCCCCCTGCGCCTAGGGTTGGAAACCCTGGGGGTGGGGGGCGCCCCACCTGACTTAGGGGGCAAGTCCCCCCTTGGCCGGCGCCCCCCCTTGAGATGGGATCTCCAGGGGCCGGCGCCCCCCAGGGCCCCTATATAAAGGGGGGAGGGCTGCGCACCCAAGCCCCTGGCGCCTCCCTCTCCCCCCGTAACACCTCTCCCTCTCGCTGAGCTTGGCGAAGCCCTGCCGAGATCCCCGCTACTTCTTCCACCACGCCGTCGTGCTGCTGGATCTCCATCAACCTCTCCTTCCCCCTTGCTGGATCAAGAAGGAGGAGACGTCTCTCCCAACCGTACGTGTGTTGAACGCGGAGGTGCCATCCGTTCGGCGCTAGGATCATCGGTGATTTGGATCACGACGAGTACGACTCCATCAACCCCGTTCTCTTGAACGCTTCCGCTCGCGATCTACAAGGGTATGTAGATGCACTCCTCTCTCTCGTTGCTAGATGACTCCATAGATTGATCTTGGTGATGCATAGAAAATTTTAAATTTCTGCTACGATCCCCTACATCGCACTGCGGGCCAACTCGTTTGGCCACCTGGAGCAGATCGATAGCTACGCCCCTGGCCATCAAGTCAGATTTGGGAGCTTGAATTACGTTGCGGACATCCGTGGAGATTTAATCTTCGCCGGATTCGAGACCACGGCAACCGCTCCTGGTCACCTTGACGAACATGACCTAAATCTGTCGTCAGACCACATCCAGGAGATAGCTCCTGTGACCCCTCTGGCCTTAGATCCAGAGCACACTGCGGCATCCCAGTATCGGAGGCTCGACCCCACCACGGAGGCCACAGATTCCCCGTCGTTGGAGCCGCACATGGACTTAACCTCACACAATACCTGTGTCACCAGAATTCCGGACTCGTCTCTGGTTATAAGTTCCGAACCAGGTGAGCCCGCGGACGCCGAACTTGATCGTTTATCGATCTTCGATTTCAGCGCCGCAGACATCTTCCAACACTCACCCTTGGGCGATGTGCTAAATTCGTTGAGAAATCTGTCCTTGGCGGGGGACTCACAGCCGAATTATATCCGGTTCGAACTAGAGGCTGATGATGAAGGATAATTTCGCTTCCCACCCACCACCCACTTCGTAGCCACTATCGAAGATTTAACCGACGCGCTTGACTATGACTCCGAAGACATCGACGGTATGGACGACGATGCCGGAGATGAGGAGGCCCAAAACTCGCCGTTCACCAGACGATGGATGGCCACTTCCTCATACGATGTCTACATGGTAGACACGCCGAAAAATAATAGTGGCGATGACAAGGAAAACCCCACAAAGGAGGATCGTCCTAAAACACAACCAAAGCGCTGGCGCCAGCGGCGCCGCTCTAAATCCCGCCGCAGTCGGGGCAACAACACCGACACAGGAGACGATAACACTCCGGATGGTGCCGAAGACACAGAAGAACCCGACGAACAAACTGCCTTACAAGACCATCAGGAAGATGGGCAAGTCAGCCCTGACGAACAGGCAATGGAAGAAGACTCGGAGGATGGCAGTTACCGTCCACCCTCCGAGGAGGAGGCAAGCCTCAGCAAGGACGCCTTCATCGTGCCTGAGGAGCCTCTGGAGCAGGAGCGCTTTAAGCGCCAGCAAATAGCCACTTCAAGGAGCCTTAAAAAGAAACAGCAACAGCTTCAAGCTGACCAAGATCTGCTCGTCGACAGATGGACTGATATCCTGGCAGCCGAAGAATACGGCCTCAGACACCCAGCCAAGAGTTACCCACAGCGAATGCTGCTACCCCAGTTCGAGGAAGAGGCGCCGGAGCTCAGACCTCCCTTGCGTAATGCGGCCGATCGACCACCACGCGGTCGGGACAGTGCGGCGGACCGACCACCACGTGGTCGGGATAGAGCGGCAGCTCAGGCCGAACAGCAGCCTGCCCCACCGCCTCGTAAAAATAGAGACGAAACAGCTCTGGGTCGCACATACGACCTCCAGCACACCCTGGATAGTAGAGCAGGACATACCCGATCGATTTACGGATCGTGAGGACGTCCCTCGACACGTGATGGTGGCTACCTATTCGGACGTGACAAACCTAGTCACACCGAAGCCGAAAACCGCAGACGGACTCCATCAGAGCTACGTCATGATGCGTATAGAGGCGCCGCACACCCTCTTTGCTTCACTGACGAAGTAATGGACCACGAATTCCCAGAAGGGTTTAAACCCGTAAACATCGAATCATACGGAACAACCGATCCCGTGGTATGGATCGAGGATTTTATTCTCCACATCCACATGGCCCGTGGGGATGATCTTCATGCCATCAAATACCTCCCACTAAAACTAAAAGGGCCAGCCCGGCACTGGCTAAATAGTTTGCCCGAGAATTCTATTGGCAGCTAGGAGGACCTGGAAGAAGCTTTTCTCGACAACTTCCAAGGTACATATGTTCAGCCGCCAGACGCCGATGACTTAAGTCACATAGTTCAACAGCCCGGGGAGTCAGCCAGGAAGTTTTGGACTAGGTTCCTACCTAAAAAGAACCAGATCGTCGACTGTCCGGATGCCGAAGCCTTAGCGGCCTTTAAACATAGCATCCGCGATGAATGGCTCGCCCGCCACCTCGGCCAAGAAAAGCCAAAATCTATGGCAGCCCTCACTGCACTCATGACCCGCTTTTGCGCAGGTTAGGACAGTTGGTTGGCTCGCAGCAAAAACACAGCTAGCGAGGCAGGCCCTGATAACCCACAAGTATAGGGGATCGCAACAGTTTTCGAGGGTAGATTATTCAACCCAAATTTATTGATTCGACACATCGGGAGCCAAAGAATATTCTCAAGTATTAGTAGTTGAGTTGTCAATTCAACCACACCTGGATAACTTAATATCTGCAGCAAAGTATTTAGTAGTAAAGTAGTATGGAAGTAACAGTAACAGTAGAAAAAGTAATATTTTTGGGTTTTATAGTGATTGTAACAATGGCAGCGGAAAAGTAAATAAGCGAAGAACAATATGTGAAAAGCTCATAGGCATTGGATCGGTGATGGAGAATTATGCCGGATGCGGTTCATCATGTAACAATCATAACATAGGGTGACACAGAACTTGCTCCAATTCATCATTGTAATGTAGGCATGTATTCCGAATATAGTCATACGTGCTTATGGAAAAGAACTTGCATGACATCTTTTGTCCTAGGTGACTATAGACTTGCAAGATAGGATCAAGAACTCACATATATTCATGAAAACATAATAGGTTCAGATCTGAAATCATGGCACTCGGGCCCTAGTGACAAGCATTAAGCATAGCAAAGTCATAGCAACATCAATCTTAGAACATAGTGGATAAATCTCATCCAACCCATCAACATCCAGCAATCCTACGATGGAATTACTCACGCACGGCGGTGAGCATCATGAAATTGGTGATAGAGGATGGTTGATGATGACGATGGCGACGGATTCCCCTCTCCGGAGCCCCGAACGGACTCCAGATCAGCCCTCCCGAGAGAGTTTAGGGCTTGGTGGCGGCTCCGTATCGTAAAACACAATGAATCTTTCTCTCTGATTTTTTTCTCCCTGAACACGAATATATAGAGTTGGAGTTGAGGTCGGTGGAGCTCCAGGGGCCCACAAGGCAGGGGGCGCGCCCAGGGGGCAGGCGCGCCTCCCACCCTCGTGGACAGGGTGTGGGCCCCCTGGCCTTGATTCTTTCGCCAGTATTTTTAATTATTTCCAAAAATAATCTCCGTGAAGTTTCAGGTCATTCCGAGAACTTCTATTTCTGCACAAAGATAACACCATGGCAATTCTGCTGAAAACAATGTCAGTCCGGGTTAGTTCCATTCAAATCATGCAAGTTAGAGTCCAAAACAAGGGCAAAAGTGTTTGGAAAAGTAGATACAACGGAGACGTATCAACTCCCCCAAGCTTAAACCTTTGCTTGTCCTCAAGCAATTCAGTTGATAAACTGAAAGTGATAAAGAAAAACTTTTACAAACTCTGTTTGCTCTTGTTGTTGTAAATATGTAAAGCCAGTATTCATGTTTTCAGCAAAGATTATGAACTATCCATATTCACAATAACACTTAGGTCTCATGTTTACTCATATCAATGGCATAATCAACTAGCGAGCAATAATAATAAATCTCGGATGACAACACTTTCTCAAAACAATCATGATATGATATAACAAGATGGTATCTCGCTATCCCTTTCTGAGACCGCAAAACATAAATGCAGAGCACCTTTAAAGATCAAGGACTGACTAAACATTGTAATTCATGGTAAAAGAGATCCAGTCATGGTCATACCCAATATAAATTAATAGTAATGGATACAAATGACAGCGGTGCTCTCCAGCTGGTGCTTTTTAATAAGAGGGTGATGACTCACCATAAAAGTAAATAGATAGGCCCTTCGTAGAGGGAAGCAGGGATTTGTAGAGGTGCCAGAGCTCAATTTTGAAATAGAGATAAATAATATTTTGAGCGGCATACTTTCATTGTCAACATAACAACCGAGAGATGGTGAAATCTTCCATGCTACACACGTTATAGGCGGTTCCCAAACAGAATGGTAAAGTTTATACTCCCCCTCCACCAACAAGCATCAATCCGTGGCTTGCTCGAAACAACGAGTGCCTCCAACTAACAAGAGTCCCGGGGGAGTTTTATTTGCAATTATTTTGATTTGATTTGCATAAAGCATGGGACTGGGCATCCCGGTGACCAGCCATTTTCTCATGAGTGAGGAGCGGAGTCCACTCCTCTTGAAAATAACCCGCCTAGCATGGAAGATACAGATAGCCCTAGTTGATACATGAGCTATTCGAGCATACAAAACAGAATTTAATTTGAAGGTTTAGAGTTTGGCACATACAAATTTACTTGGAACGGCATGTAGATACCGCATATAGGAAGGTATAGTGGACTCATATGGAATAACTTTGGGATTTAAGGGATTTGATGCACAAGCAGTATTCCCGCTTAGTACAAGTGAAGGCTAGAAAAAGACTGGGAAGCAACCAACTAGAGAGCGACAACAGTCATGAACATGCATTAAAATTAATTTACACTGAGTGCAAGCATGAGTAGGATATAATACACCATGAACATAAATATCATGAAGGCTATGTTGATTTGTTTCAACTACATGTGTGAACATATGCCAAGTCAAGTCACTCGAATCATTCAAAGGACGATACCACCCTATCATACCACATCACAACCATTTTAATAGCATGTTGGCACGCAAGGTAAACCATTATAAACTCCTAGCTAATTAAGAATGGCATAAGCAACTATAATCTCTGATTGTCATTGCAAACATGTTTATTCATAATAGGCTGAATCGGGAACGATGAACTAATCATATTTACAAAAACAAGAGAGTTCGAGTTCATACCAGCTTTTCTCATCTCAATCATTTCATCATATATCGTCATAATTGCCTTTCACTTGCACGACCGAACGATGTGAATAATAATAATAGTGCACGTGCATTGGACTAAGCTGGAATATGCAGGCATTCAATACAAAGGAGAAGACAAGGCAATGTGGGCTCTTGGTTAAATCAACAATAATGCATATAAGAACTACTTTAACAATTTCATTATGGTCTTCTCCTGTCGACCCCCAAAGAAAAGAAAAGAAATAAAACTATTTACACGGGAAAGCTCCCAACAAGCAAAAGAAGAACGGGAAATATTTTTTGGTTTTCTTTTAATTATTACTACTACAGACAAGGAAAGTAAACTAACTAAAGCTACCACTAATTTTTTTTCTTTTTTCTTTTTCTTAAGGTTTATCAAACACACAAGAAGAAAGCATAAAGAGGAAAATAAACTAGCATGGATATTACAGTGAAAAAGTATGATCACTGACAACTAGCAATGAGTGTGTGAACATAAATGTAATGTCGGTGGGAAATATGTACTCCCCCAAGCTTAGGCTTTTGGCCTAAGTTGGTCTATTGCCATGGCTGGCCTGACGAATATCGAAAGTTGTAGTTGGAGTCGTACTGGGATGAAGCCTCGGGTTGCCACTAGTTGGAAATCTCCTCCGGATTCCACTGATAAACAGACTGTCGTGAAGGATCAAATTGTGGTTCCGGATCTGGCTCTGTAGCTGATGTGGGGTTCCGGTAGGCGTGAATGGCCTCAAGTGGAACAAGGTACTTGTTGTTCGCGTTGGTCGCGGAGGAAGTCGGTGAGGCCTCCGCGGTGCGAGGGAGATTATATTTGGGCCTCTCTTCTTCTTCTTCACTTTGCTTATCCTTCGAGCTTCGGCTCGAGGAGCCCCTCAAAAATCTCTTCATCATTTTCTGAAAATTTCTGAAAATTTTAGTAACTTCAAATAAAAGTGAACCAAACTCAACAAAATTGATAGCAACTACTCCCACAAGTGCCTAGAGACTATATCATGCATTAGAACTACTTGGGACCATATAAATTTGACATGCAAGCTCAAGAACAGGGTCACCTAGGCAGCAAAAATTTGCAATGAATAAATCACTAGGACAAAAACTAATTGGACCATTGGAGGAGTCACATACCGAAGAACAATCCCTCAAAGTAGTTTTGTGAGTGGAGCTTTGAGCAAGGAGATCGAAAATCGCAGCAAAATGAGCTAGAACTCGCGCTTGAGCTGGTTGGTGATTTTTTTGGGAGGAAGGAGTGTGTGGGTGCAGGAATAAGTGGAGGGGAGCCACCATGGGCCCACGAGGCAGGGGGCGCGCCCTGGACCCTCATGGCCAGGTGCTTGCTCCCCCTGCTATGTTCTAAGTGCCAGATATTCTCAAGTATTCCAGATAAAATCATATTTCAATTTCGGGGCATTTGGAGAAATTTTATTTTCGGGGTATTTCTTATTGCACGGATAATTCAGAAAACTGACAGAATATACTATTTTTGCTTTATTTCCACTAAATAACAGAAAGTAAAAGGAGGGTACAGAAGGTTGTGCTTTCTAACTTCATCCATCTCATGCTCATCAAAAGGAATCCACTAACAAGGTTGATCAAGTCTTGTTAATAAACTCATTCCGAATTGCATGAAACCGGAGAATTTTCAAATAGCACTAGGTTACCTCAACGGGGATATGCACGTCCCCAATAATAAGAATATCATATTTCTTCTTGACAGTAGGAAGAGGAAATTCAAAACCTCCAAAAATAAACGATGGAATTTTTCCAATAGAGTTTATACTATGAACTTGAGGTTGTTTCCTCGGAAAGTGTACTGTATGCTCATTGCCATTAACATGAAAAGTGACGTTGCCTTTGTTGCAATCAATAACAGCCCCTGCAGTATTCAAAAAAGGTCTTCCAAGAATAATAGACATACTATCGTCCTCGGGAATATCAAGAATAACAAAGTCCGTTAAAATAGTAACGTTTGTAACCACAACAGGCACATCCTCACAAATACCGACAGGTATAGCAGTTGATTTATCAGCCATTTGCAAAGATATTTCAGTAGGTGTCAACTTATTCAAATCAAGTCTACGATATAAAGAGAGAGGCATAACACTAACATCGGCTCCAAGATCACATAAAGCAGTTTTAACATAGTTTCTTTTAATGGAGCATGGTATAGTGGGTACTCCTAGATCTCCTAACTTCTTTGGTATTCCACCCTTAAAAGTATAATTCGCAAGCATGGTGGAAATTTTAGCTTCCGGTATCTTTCTTTTATTAGTAACAATTTCTTTCATGTACTTAGCATAAGGATTCATTTTGAGCATATCAGTTAAACGCATATGCAAAAACATAGGTCTAATCATTTCAGCAAAGTGCTCAAAATCCTCGTCATCCTTTTTCTTGGATGGTTTGGGAGGAAAAGGCATGGGTTTCTGAACCCATGGTTCTCTTTCTTTACCGCGTTTCCTAGCAACAAAGTCTCTTATCATAAAGTTGATTCTTTGATTGTGGGTTATCAAGATCAACAACAGGTTCAATTTCTACATCATTATCATTGCTAGGTTGAGCATCAACATGAACATTATCATTAACATTATCACTAGGTTCATGTTCATCAGCAGATTGTGTTTCAGCATCAGAAATAGAAATATCATTGGGATTCTCAGGTGTGTCTACAATAGGTTCACTAGAAGCATGCAAAGTCCTATCATTTTTCTTTTTCTTCTTTTTAGAAGGACTAGGTGCATCTACATTATTTCTCTAAGAATCTTGCTCAATTCTCTTAGGATGGCCTTCAGGATACAAAGGTTCCTGAGTCATTTTACCAGTTCTAGTAGCCACTCTAACTGCAAAATCATTATTCTTACTATTCAACTCATTGAGCAAATCATTATGAGCCTTAAGTACTTGTTCTACTTGAGTGGTAACCATAGAAGCATGTTTACTAATGAGTTTAAGTTCACCTTTAACTTTAGACATATAATCACTCAAGTGTTCAATCATATAAGCATTGCATTTTAATTCTCTACCAAAATAAGCATTGAAGTTTTCTTGTTTGACAATAAAATTATCAAACTCATCCAAACATTGGCTAGCAGACTTATAACGAGGAATATCACCTTCATCAAATCTATAAAGAGAATTTACCTTTACTACCTGTGTCGGGTTATCAAGACCATGTGTTTCTTCAACAGGCGGTAAATTAAGACCATGTATTTCTTCAATAGGAGGTAAATTCTTAACATCTTCACCTTTTATACCTTTTCCTTCATAGATTTCTTTGCCTCTTGCATATCTTCAGGACTTAGAAATAGAATACCCCTTTTCTTCGGAGTTGGCTTAGGAGTTGGTTCAGGAAGTGTCCAATTATTTTCATTAGTCAACATATTATTCAATAGAATTTCAGCTTGATCAACTGTTCTTTCCCTGAAAACACAACCAGCACAACTATCGAGGTGGTCTCTGGAAGCATCGGTTAGTCCATTATAAAAGATATGAAGTATTTCATTTTTCTTGAGAGGATGATTAGGCAAAGCATTAAGTAATTGGAGAAGCCTCCCCCAAGCTTGTGGGAGACTCTCTTCTTCAATTTACAAAAAATTATATATTTCCCTTAAAGCAGCTTGTTTCTTATGAGCGGGGAAATATTTAGCAGAGAAGTAATAAATCATATCCTGGGGACTACACACACAACCAGGATCAAGAGAATTAAACCATATCTTAGCATCACCCTTTAATGAGAACGGAAATATTTTAAGGATATAATAGTAGCGAGTTTTCTCATCATTAGTGAACAGGGTGGCTATATCATTTAATTTAGTAAGATGTGCCACAAGAGTTTCAGATCATAGCCATAAAAAGGATCAGATTCAACCAAGTAATTATATCAGGATCAATAGAGAATTCATAATCCTCAGTAACAAAGATAGGTGAAGTAGCATAAGCAGGATCATATTTCATTCTAGCATTCAAAGTTTTTTGTTTCAGCTTAGCTAATAATTTCCTAAGATCACTTCTATCATTGCAAGCAAGAAAGTCTCTAGTAGTTTCTTCATCCATAACATAGCCCTCAGGCACAACAGGAAATTCATATCTAGGGGGAGAGTCTTCATCATCACTTCCATCAATATTATCAGTTTCAATAATTTCATTCTCTCTAGCCCTAGCAAGTTGTTCATCAAGAAATTTACCAAGTGGCATAGTGGTATCAAGCATAGAAGTAGTTTCATCATAAGTATCATGCATAGCAGAAGTGGCATCATCAATAACATGCGACATATCAGAATTAATAGCAGAAGCAGGTTTAGGTGTCGCAAGCTTACTCAACATAGAAGGTGAATCAAGTGCAGAGCTAGAAGGCAGTTCCTTACCTCCCCTCGTAGTTGAGGGATAAATTTTGGTTTTCTCGTCTTTCAAGTTCTTCATAGTGACCAGCAGATATAAATCCCAAGTGACTCAAAGAATAGAGCTATGCTCCCCGGCAACGGCGCCAGAAAATAGTCTTGATAACCCACAAGTATAGGGGATCGCAATAGTTTTCGAGGGTAGAGTATTCAACCCAAATTTATTGATTCGACACAAGGGGAGCCAAAGAATATTCTCAAGTATTAGCAGTTGAGTTGTCAATTCAACCACACCTGGATAACTTAATATCTGCAGCAAAGTATTTAGTAGCAAAGTAGTATGGAAGTAACGGTAACAGTAGCAAAAGTAATATTTTCGGGTTTTATAGCGATTGTAACAGTGGCAACGGAAAAGTAAATAAGCGAAGAACAATATGTGAAAAGCTCATAGGCATTGGATCGGTGATGGAGAATTATGTCGGATGCGGTTCATCATGTAATAATCATAACATAGGGTGACACAGAACTAGCTCCAATTCATCAATGTAATGTAGGCATGTATTCCGAATATAGTCATACGTGCTTATGGAAAAGAACTTGCATGACATCTTTTGTCCTACCCTCCCGTGGCAGCGGGGTCCAATTGGAAACTAAGGGATATTAAGGCCTCCTTTTACTAGAGTACCGGACCAAAGCATTAACACATAGTGAATACATGAACTCCTCAAACTACGGTCATCACCGGGAGTGGTCCCGATTATTGTCACTTCGGGGTTGCCGGATCATAACACATAGTAGGTGACTATAGACTTGCAAGATAGGATCAAGAACTCACATATATTCATGAAAACATAATAGGTTCAGAGCTGAAATCATGGCACTCGGGCCCTAGTGACAAGCATTAAGCATAGCAAAGTCATAGCAACATCAATCTCAGAACATAGTGGATACTAGGGATCAAACCCTAACAAAACTAACTCGATTACAAGATAAATCTCATCCAACACATCACCGTCCAGCAAGCCTACGATGGAATTACTCACGCACGGCGGTGAGCATCATGAAATTAGTGATGGAGGATGGTTGATGATGACGATGGCGATGGATTCCCCTCTCCGGATCCCCGAACGGACTCCAGATCAGCCCTCCCGAGAGAGTTTAGGGCTTGGCGGCGGCTCCGTATCGTAAAACGCGATGAATCTTTCTCTCTGATTTTTTCTCCCTGAAATCGAATATATAGAGTTGGAGTTGAGGTCGGTGGAGCTCCAGGGGGTCCACGAGGCAGGGGGGCGCGCCCAGGGGGGCAGGCGCGCCTCCCACCCTCGTGGACAGGGTGTGGGGCCCTTGGCCTTGATTCTTTCGCCAGTATTTTTTATTATTTCCAAAAATAATCTCCGTGAAGTTTCAGGTCATTCCGAGAACTTTTGTTTCTGCAGAAAGATAACACCATGGCAATTTTGCTGAAAACAGCGTCAGTCCGGGTTAGTTCCATTCAAATCATGCAAGTTAGAGACCAAAACAAGGGCAAAAGTGTTTGGAAAATTAGATACGACGGAGACGTATCAGGCCCATCCGAGGTTAAGAACAACAACGGCAAGCTCCGACGTAACAGACACAAACGCCGAAGCAATGGTCATAATACTGATGATACTATAGTCAATGCCGGATTCAGTGGCTCCAAGTCCAACCAGCGGAAGAAACCCTACAAGAAAAACAATCAGGGACCATCCAGCCTGGACCGCATACTCGATCGCCCATGCCAGATACATGGCACCCCAGAAAAACCAGCCAATCACATCGACAGAGACTGTTGGGTTTTTAAATAGGCCGGCAAATTAAACGCCGAGAACAGGGAAAAGGGATCAGAAAGTGAAGATGACGATGAGGAGCCCCGGCAACCGAACAGAGGGGGCAAAAGAAGTTTCCCCCTCAAATCAAAACAGTGAACATGATATATGCTACACACATCCCCAAGAGGAAGCGCAAGCGCGCACTAAGGGACGTTTATGCGATAGAGCCAGTCGCCCCAAAATTCAACCCATGGTCATCATGCCCGATCACCTTTGATCGTCGGGATCATTCGACCAGTATCTGGCATGGCAGATCAGTCGCACTAGTCCTGGTCCCAATCATTGATGGATTCCACCTAACGAGAGTCCTCATGGACGGTGGTAGCAGCCTCAATCTGCCCTATTAAGACACAGTGCGCAATAATGGGCATTAATCCATCAAGGATTAAGCCAACGAAGACAACCTTCAAAGGAGTCATACCAGGTGTACAGGCCCGCTGTACGGGCTCAATCACACTAGAGGTTGTCTTTGGATCCCCCGACAACTTCTGAAGCGAGGAGTTAATCTTCGACATCGTCCCATTCCGCAGTGGTTATCACGCACTGCTCGGACGGACGGCATTCGCTCGGTTCAATGCGGTGTCGCACTATGCTTATCTTAAGCTCAAGATGCCCGGTCCATGCAGTGTCATAACGGTCAACGGAAACACAGAACGCTCCCTCCGTATAGAGGAGCACACCGCCGCCCTAGCAGCAGAAGTACAGAGCGGCCTTCTCAAGCAGAACCCTAATCCGGCTGCCGAGCCTCGGGACATCATAAAGAGGGTCCGGACTACACTGCACCAGGACAGCGCGGCTCATCAAGAGCTCGACTAGCAATTTGGCCTCCGTCCCAGCCCCGGTCAGGTAGTGGCATTCGTACCGCGCGTGCATAATTACGCACTTGAAATCCCATGGGCATCGACGGAGGCACAGCTAGCTTGTGATCCACAGTTCGGCTTGACCGATCCCGGACAGACCTATACTTTCACTATTCCCTTTTTCCTTTTCTAGATTTCTTTTGCATAGGCCTTCTTGGACGGCCTAATTATCAGTCCTTAAAAGGATTAAAATACCAGGATGGCAAGAAGCACAGACATACATGGGAAGTTCGAGAGGTCAAATTAACGACCACTTTACCTATTGTCAGGTCCCACACGCAGCCCGCCTCTCGTCATGGCATGTTAAATAGCTGGTTGCTTATCGCACTATTTGTATTAATGTGCTTTGACGCATTAACCCAATTATAATGGAAACAGTTCGTGGCTCAAGTTTAAGGGCCCAAGATGTCACCTCTGCTTTCTTTCTGTTTTTCGTTAATAGTTCATTTTCTAGCACCCGTACACTTTGGTACATTTCATATTTGCCAGGGGCTCGTAGGCGCCCCACAATACGGCAACAAAGTCCGAACACTTTTATAGTATAGTTCGGCACCCCGAATTTAGCATTATATGCATTGGCTCCAAATCATGTCTTTGGTCAATAGTTGGGTTGCCCGACTCCTGTGCTTGCTACCTTACGTTCCGTTATATCCGCTAAGGTAGTAAAGGTAGAACTACTGCGATTGTGCCCTCGTTTATCCAAAGGAGCACCTCAGTAGAGAAAGCCGAAAACTGACTATCATGATGTGGCGAGAGCCGGTCAGCTGTTCGGAGGTTACAAATCGTTGGAGATTCCCCCCGCATTACGCGAAGGATCGGTACTTCCCGATCAGATGCTCATAGCACTCTGGTTCGAAAACTAGGGGTTGCGCCTACGTTTTATTGTAAAACTCCTATGGCTAAGTGAGGGCGTTTAAGCTGCATAGTCTGATTGCCTGGTTCGTTGCGCTAAACAACTCCTTCAAGGACCATAAAATTGGATCAAGATTGTTTATATTCCATCCCTAATACCCCCGTACTACCTACCGGGGGGGGGGGCAGAGGCTGACGACTGGCCAACCCTCAGATTCCATACAACATGGCCGCACAGGAGGAAAAAAATTAAAACATAACAAAAATTATATTACAAATTGACTTTGTTTCATCATACAAGGCAAAGACAACACGAATGTATTCATTCAAAAATAATGCTCTGCCCACACTGCATTGCCACAGTGTGAGACCCTTCTAGGACATCCGCAAAATAACGCTCGGGTGTGCAGTGCTCCTTGCCCTCTGGCGGCCCCCTGGCCAGCTCGATAGCGTTCATCTTCACCCACCACATCTTGCAACGAGCGAAGGACATACGAGCACCTTCAATACAGGCTGATCGCTTGACGATATCCAGCCGAGGACAGGCGTTCACCATCCGCCTCACGAGTCCTAAGTAGCTGCTGGGCATAGCTTCGGCTGGCCATAGCCGAATTATCAAATCCTTCATGCTTGTTCGGCCACCCTATGCAGCTCCACCAGCTGTTTCAGCTGATCGGTGAAGGGCACGGGATGCTCTAGCACAAGATACTGTGACCAGAATAGCTTCTCCATGGAACTCCCTTCCTCGGCTCGAAAGAACTCCGTGGCGTCGGACACACTTCGCGGCAGATCAGCAAAAGCCCCTGGAGAACTCCGAATCCGGGTTAGCAAAAGATAATTCCTTTTTGCATATTTGCTTTGCATACTGAATGCCTTACCCGCCGCAATCTTCCTCGCCTCCTGGATCTCTTGGAGGGCGCCCTGAGCCTCGTTCCGGGCCGTCTCCGTGCTCTGCCGAGCCTTGGAGAGTTCGGCGTCTTTAGCCGACGTGTCACGCTCCAAAGTCTCACACTTCTTCACCGCATCGTGGAGCTCTTGTTGGACCTGGTTGACCCGGGCCTTGAGCTTCTTACGGGCAGCCTGCTCCTTGACAGCCTTCCCCTCGGCTTCGCCCAGGGCCTTTTTCAGGGCCTCGACCTCAGTCGTTGCTCCTATACATATCATGACACTTTGGTCAATATATATGTTACTCCTTTCGAATATTTCCCGGGTTATCACAAACCTTGATTCTCCTAGAGCTGCCTCCTCACCTGGCCGAGCTCCTCCTCGGCCAGCTCCAGCCTCCGCTTTAGATCACAGACTTTGGCAGCACGTGAGGCCGCGGCCAGCAGCGACGCCTGCATATTTATTCCAGACAAATTTAGTTAGTTTCCTGCCATAAAAGGATTGATCCTCTGTCTGGCTTTTCTTTCTGAACACCGGACAGTGTCTCAGGGGCTACTGTCTATATTGGGATTTTCTCCTTTTGCATCACCTACCTCAAAACCCGTCAGCAGGCTGCTGTAGGCTTCGGTTAGTCCGCTCTTAACGGACTGAGCCCTTTCAATCACCGTGCTCATAAGAACACGGTGCTCATCCGCAATGGAAGCGCCTCGCAGCGCTTCTAGCAGATCATCTGGTGCCCCTGGTTGGACAGGGGTCACCGGTGGAATAGGCATACCCCCTTCTTTCGAAGGAGGTTGCGTGTCGGATTCCGGAGCCGTATCGGTCTCCGGAATCAAGTCTGGTTGAGGGCCGAACTGAGTATGGCCCTCCTCCCCAGACTCCCAGGGGATTGGTTCCCCCTGGTGTTCGGAGACAGGGGCTGCACCTTCAGGCGCCTCTTGATCCTCTCCCGGGCCTGGGAAGGTCCGTTGGGAGAGCACCTCGTCGTCTCCTTTGGCCTTGGGAGAGTAGGCGGCTGTCGGTGTCTCGCTGGCCATCTCCTTTGAGTCCAACGAACCTCTTGATGAGGATCGCTGGGAGCTGTTGTGGGCCGGACTGCGATAGCATAATTAACCATGTCAATACATTGAAATAGAGAGGCTGGACATACGGGTATGCGGGAGTCATAGCACTTACGAAGTAGCTTGAGGCTTGGTGCGGGGGTGTCGCTCCGGACTGATGTCCACGTCCCACGCGGATTTGTCCGCAAAAGAGCCCTTCCCCTTTTTGGGCGTCCCCGCCTCCAGGTTCGTGGAGGCTGCCCTTTTCTTCCTTCCCTCATCAGGGGGATGGTTGTCCTCCTCCTCCTCCTCATCGTCGTCATCCTCGGCAGCGGAGGAGTGGGTCTCGTCTTCGGACGTTGCGTCCGAAGCGCACTTGCGATGGGGACCACTCCGGACCCCCTTGGACTTCTTCTTGGCCTTCTTCTCTGGCGCCTTATAGGGCGCCGACACCAGCATCTTCGCTAAACGCGAGATGACTGGTTCTTCAGGCAGCGGAGCCGGACAGTGTATCCACTTCACCCTCTTCATCCATTCCTGAAAAAGCAATGACGGTAAAAGTTCGGATATCTTCCTTAGAGCAGACAAGTAGAGGACGTGTTGGAAACTCACCTCACTGGCGGGGTGGTTAATGTCGTGTCCACGGTCCGAATCCGTGGCTGGCGGTATCTCGTTGCCCTTGAAGAGCAATTTCCAGGCATCTTCATGAGTGGTCTCGAAGAGCCTCTTCATGGTATGGTGCTTCTTCGGATTGAACTTCCCTAGCGGGAGGCTTCGGCTCTGGCACGGGAGAATCCGACGAAATAGCATCACATGGATTACATCGATAAGTTTGACATTCTTGTCCACCATGCTTTGAACACGCGTTTGCAGCGCTATCAGCTCATCTGGCGAACACCAGTTCGGGCTCTTCTCGACCCAGAAGGTGAATCGCATGGGAGCGCCGGAGTTAAATTCGGCGGCCGCGGCCCAGTTTGTGCCGTGGGGTTCTGTGATGTAGAACCATTGTTTTTGCCATTCCTTGACAGTCTCCACGAAAGTGCCTTTTGGCCAGGAGACATTGGCCAGCTTACTCACCATGGCTCCTCCGCACTCCGCGTGCTGGCCATCCACTACCTTCGGCTTCACGTTGAAAACTTTGAGCCACAGCCCAAAGTGGGGTTGGATGCGGAGGAAGGCCTCACACACGACGATGAACGCCGAGATGTTGAGGAAAGAGTTCGGGAATAGATCATGGAAGTCTATCCCGTAATAATACACCAACCCGCGGACGAAAGGGTGGAGTAGAAACCCTAGCCCACGGAGGAAATGAGGGATAAATACCATCCTCTCGTTGGGCTTCAGCATGGGGATGACTTGCCCCCGAGATGGAAGACGGTGGGCGATTTCCTTCGCCAAGTACCCAGCCACCCGAAGCTCAGTAATGTCCTTCTCCTTGACGAAGGAGACCATTCATTTGCCTTGGCCTCCAGATCCAGAGATGGTCGGATGTTTGCCGGAGATGTAGAAAGATGGGGACTTGGGTGTTGGAGCTCAAGGATGGAGAAGGCGTGAGTAGACAAGGGCGAATTCTTATCCCCTTATAAAGGCAGTGAATATCAAACGCCTTCCCACTCGCCTCAAAACTCGCCTATTCCCAAGGGCTGTGTAAATGGCACGGTTGGGTTACCCATACCTGTATTCATGAGAATCCCGCAATAAAGGGACATGATCTCTGCTTCGACAAGACGTGCCAATGGCAACCGCGTCTCGAAACGTGGAGCGGCAGACACAAAACGGTTCCAAATTATGACCGGGTGGACGTGATGTCGTGTTATAAAAAGTTATCAGCGGATTGGACTCGTGGAGTATTATATTCTCTCTGCAGTTGTGTAGGGTGTGTGTGCTACAGGTCCGGATACAATCATCACATCCCGAGACTATCTTGGAGTTCGGAAAGAAGGGAACCCGCCTTGCAATGTCGAAGACAAATCTGTGCGTCGGACTCCTCGTCATTGAAGCCAGGTTCAGGGGCTACTGAGGGAGTCCTGGACTAAGGGGTCCTCGGGCGTCCGGCCTGTTAGCCATGGGCCGGACTGTTGGTCTGTGAAGATACGAAGACCAAAGACTGCACCCGTGTTCGGATGGGACTCTCCTTGGCGTGGAAGGCAAGCTTGGCGACCAAATATGTAGATTATTTTCCTTTGTACCCGACCTTGTGTAATCCTAGATCCTCCCGGTGCCTATATAAACCGGAGGATTTAGTCCGGAAAGGACAGACACTCATTACTGTAGACATACAGGCTAGACTTCTAGGGTTTAGCCATTACGATCTCGTGGTAGATCAACTCTTGTAATACTCATATACATCAAGATCAATCAAGCAGGAAGTAGGGTATTACCTCCATAGAGAGGGCCCGAACCTGGGTAAACATCGTGTCCCCTGTCTCCTGTTACCATCGACCTTAGACGCACAGTTCGGGACCCCCTACCCGAGATCCGCCGGTTTTGACACCGACAGAGACTTCACCAGACATTCGTTTATAGACTTGCCATCAAAGTGTGATTTCCTCAGGTAACACCAATACTGCTGCAATGCTTCCTTGAAAACGCAAGCAAGCTTTGCTCGTCATGACTATCCAGATTGACCCTGGCCTACTTACAACAATGTAATGTAAATCATTGATGTGCTCAATCAGCAGAAAATAGGAAAATAATCACCATGAATAATAGCACTTACACGTAAGTGGGACAGCAAGATGTGAAAATGGTGTTTGCCTTCACTATAATCTTCCCATGATGGGAATATATGCATGTAGTCCCTAACAACATTGAAAGCGTTGTCTTTTAAAGTGGGAATAACTGGAATGGGTCTCCAATCTGCAGGAATTGGCCGTCTCTGAAGTTGGGATAGGTCTTTGGCCGGTGGACTTGCTGTACTTTTTGTTGGAGTGGGATTTTTCTATGGTACGGCTGGTGCTATGGTAACTGAAATCGGCATACCTTTTGCTAGAGTGCAGGTCCTGTGTGGTGCGGCTAGTGGTGTGGCCAGTGAAGTATGGGTATAGTCTGCTGGAGTCGGTCCTACATTTTGTGTCACTGGTTGTACAGCCAATATAAGTGGGGTGCTGTCTGATTTCTCCAGCACAACCACGTTTTTCAAGGACTTTGCTAGTGCTCCTTCAGGTTCGGCAATCACCCTCTTCCTTTTTTATATCTGATACACAAGAACAACATTTGAGTGAAAAAACATGGTATGATGACAGATGGAATATGTATTGATAATTGATGGGCATGGCATCTCGACATATATGATGAGTAAACTAAGCAGATGGCGGTGCAACAAAGTAGAAGAAATGCAAGACAACATATGCAAGATACGCGCAATTAATAAAACCTTGCCAAATTAGAACAGGCACCTTGATGGGTGAACAGGACAGGCCATCTGCCTTTGACTCCTCGAGGTTAGAATAGTCATTAGGATCATATTCTGAACAAGAATCAACAGGTGGGGAGCGTATGAGTTTCATTGCATCCAGAATGGCACTCAAGGCCTTGGTGCCAATTTTGTAAGTCATTGCGGTGTTTAGCTTCAAGAGTGGACTGCTGCTAGTGTGACACAAAGCCGCTACACAGATGATAGTGTAGATATAACGGGAAAACCGTAAGCATCAGAGTAAAATCAGCAAAGTGGAACTTGCTGGAATATATGTGCTAGTATTGCCGGTACAGCAAGAAAGGCTTCGGATACCAGCTCTCTTCAACTGAAGGTGCGGTACTGTTAATATCAGTGTAACTCTCAAAGGAGACACAGCTCCCCGCATTTCCTTGCTATTCTTACAGGATTCAAGTGGGCAGGCCACTACAAATCCTATTCCCATGTTTATAAAATCCTATGAATCAAAGAGGCCCGAAGAGTTCAAAGTGTCCATACCAACCGACCGTATAGACCTCTACACTGCAAATGTCCCTGCTCATCTTCACTACAAGGAACATACTGTACTACTATCATACTCCCTCCGTTCCAAAATATAAGTCTTGGTAGAGATTTCCACTATGGATCACATGCAGATGTATCCAGATACATTAGTGTAGATTCACTCATTTTGCTCCATATGTAGTCCATGGTGGAATCTATACAAAGACTTGTATTTAGGAATGGAGAGAGTACTTATTAAAGAAGAACGGAAGAGGAACATGCTAAAGAAGAGCAAGCAGATTTTGGATAATAAAATGTTCGTTGCGTAGTGCCCACACATGATGAACCAGAGCGCATTAATAAAGCAACTCCCTGCTGTCTCTCTATATGTGGTGCACGTGTCTTTTCGAAAGTAAAGTAGGAACATTAGCTGACTAATTAAATGTTATATGTTTTAGTAATATTAGCATCATATCAGATTCGTACTTGAGAAACAAGTTTGGAATTATGAGTGGCACGTTGTTTAGCTTGATGGATTGAGAGTAGTGCTAAGCAGGTACGATGATGGTACTGAATATAAAGGCATGTCTGCATGCAAGTCACGTGACTTTTGTCATTTAGGTCAGTCGACCATTTCAGGTGGTTAGATGAAGATCCTATGTCTCCTAACCCTTCTTCTTCCTCGTCTCTGATTCTTCCCATACAGAACACCGCACGGGCCGCCGGCCGGACCACCGGCCCCCACCGCCTGTGTTCCTCCGCCACCCCACCCCCGCCACCACCCGCATCGAGTTTTCTTCGTTGGGCGAGGCCCCACCCCCCCAAACAAAGTCCCCACCCGAGCCCCTTCGTTCGCACTGGCGAACTCCGGCGAGCTCTGAAAAATCGACTGACCCAATTTTGAAATTTAGTCTACTGTGATTTAACTATTGTGGAATATAAAAGGGGAAAACCATAAGCATTGGGAGTATAGTGTTGAGCGTGCCATGGAGGATCTAAAGGTGCAAACCGGACAAAGGCAACTTCGCAACCAATGTTTGCTTTCAACTTGCAAGTAAGTGATGGACAAGAAATGAGAGTAAAGCAGTGGCAATCTATTTTCTTGCTGCGATAAATAAGTTGAGCAGATACGAAAGAGTACCGCCTCTGGTGCGGCGCCATGTATGCATCTGCTGAGAATTTGATGGTGCTGCGGTAGCGATGGCTGTCGGCGGCGTGGAAGCAGATCCAGGAGGGTAGACGGTGGCGGCGGGCTCAGGGCGTGGAGGTTGAGGATGAACCGCAGGCCCTTGATTTCGTATCCAACGGCTGCAAAATCGACTGACCAGAGATGAAAAAGTCAGTCGACCGACGTGTAGCCTCACCTTGCTAGTGCGTTTAGTTTCGACAGCAAAATTCAGTTTTGACAGCAAAATTCAGTTTCGACAGTTAAGTTCAGTTTCGACAGTTAAGTTCAGTTTCGACCGTTAAATTCAGTTTCGACGGTTAAGTTCAGAGATGAGCGGCTGATGTATTTTACATCTAGCACTTTGTGGTTATGTATTTTACGTCATGTATTGGAGATGCTATTAGAATTCCACTCAGGTCAACATTGTTCGTTGTCTCTCTTGTCCTGCTTCAGCCTCGGCGTCGTACAACTCACCGGAGCTGCTCCAACGACGAAACCCTCCATCACAGTGGATCAGTACCTCGGGCTCCATCTCCAGACGCCTAAGATCTTCTTCCCCTCCTCCGACAGCCAAGTCAGCCGGAGCATCCTCACCGGCCAACCCAATCATGCTGAGATCGACATGGCTTCGCCAAAGAGGTTGTACACTTGTTGCATCTCTTTTTTACTCCACATGTTATATATATTGTCCAGTGAGCACTCGTAGTAACGGGAAATACGATTATTTTATCCTACTATATGCCAAGCAGTGAGGTACCAGGAAACTTAGCTATCCGTGATGGACTCTCTTGAATGCCATCATTATTTATCTCTGCGCGTTTGAGCTGTGCATTTGTCGATGGGCCTGGGAGTTGAGCTAGTATGGCAGTGGCCTGGGTCCAAAGTAATAGAAGTAGCACAAAAACATTTTTTTAGTGTAGGATTTTCCTTGCTCAAGCCTGCCTACTAGAATCGCCAGTGCTTGAAAGGAAAAGTGAATGAAAAACATCGGAATTGGAAAGTTTCCTATGGTACTACTTTTCATGAATTTGGTGCAAAGGAATGGAGCAAAGGAAAACTGTAGGATTTGTTCCTTTAGTGTCTCCTTGAAAGAAAAACGGTAGGAATTCTAATTTCCACTTCTCCTCCTTTTCATATTCCTATTCATCAAGCACAATACTAAGAGATAGTAGCATAATAGCATTATAACCGTACATTTTCTTGTGGTTTGACTTAATCTCACCATGCTTTTTTGCATCCTGTGATCTTCCAATTGTTGTGAATCAAACACCCAGATTGGCAGAAATCCTATGTTTTTAAATTCTCTGTTTTGCACGTGCATTCCTATCCTATTCCTGTCTATTTCCTATCCCTGCATTGTTAGAATCCTCAAATTCAAACAAGCCCTTACTCAATTACTTCTGTTACAGATATGTGTCAAAGAAAACCTTGTGTGGTTTGTCCTGCTCCTGCGGCGCTGTGTTCCACCCCAGCTCAGCTGCTCCAACGACGGAAGGGTTCACCACAGTAGGGATCCGCTCTCCAGACTGTCTTTCGCCGCCTCAGATCTTCTTCCCCGCCGCCGGCAGCCACAACAACTGCACTACCATCATCAACTGAGAAGATGACCTTGAGGACTACACGGGTCCGCAAGAGAGGTCACACTCTTCCCTGTCTGCTTATGTTATGCGTCGCTTAATATGATGACATGCTACATTATCATCATGTTCACCTATTAGACTCCGAGTCAGGTCCAAACTAATGCTGAAACATGAGTTTTTAAATGGTTGTGGGGTACATATTGGGGCAGCAATCAGTACTATCTTTCTACTATCTGGTTAATCTCCGGTGTCTACTATGAGTTTCATGTTGGGTGCAAACAAACATTAAAGGAGCCATTATCTGTATTTTTTAACTAAAGCTATTATCTGCCTGCTATCATTGGTTTTGGGTCTATCCACAGTTTGCTACCATCAGTCTGGATTAGTGCATGCACTCCTTACATAATCTCACTATGTTTTATTCCTATGCATGCCAGTTATTGTACACAATGGAACTGATCATGTAGAGCAAAAGAGACGAGCCTTGCATGGCAATAAAATTTCATGCAGACGTCGTTCCATGGTGGGCGCAAAGGCAGCCCCCCATCCACCCATTTCGGATCGTAATCAAGAGGAAGATAACTGTTCCGAGGGGGATTCAGAAGGAGAAGACCACTCCTATTTACCCCATGAGGTCTTCGCTCTAACTTGGCACGCTGATGTTGGTAATATCATGCATATGGTGCCTTGGATTGCTTACTGTATACATTAAAGATGTCATCTGCTTAGTTTAGACATGCTTTGTGTCAATGCCATCTGTTTAGTTTCTTTATCGTATATGTGAATCATGCAATGCCATCTTGTCTAGCCAGGCATCATATATGTGAATTTTGCAATGCCACCCTGGTTAGCCAGTCATCTTATATGTGAATTATATCATGCCATCATTTTTTTATTACGTGTTAAATTTGTCAACAATTTTAGTACATTCAATTACTCTTCCTGTGCATCAGCCATTCGGCACGGTCATGGAAAAATCTGGAGTGGAAACAAGCTCTTCAGAGCAGACAATGCTATCTGACGAAGCGCATGTCTTGCTGGTTACCGATAGCTCCTCAGAGGAGGATTCAGAGACAGATGACCAGTCATATTGCCCCCCCCCGAGGTGCATGCCCTAACTTGGCAGGGTTATGTTGCTCATATTGTGCGTATGGTATCTTGCATTGCTATGTCATTTGCTTAGTTTAGACATACTTTGTGTGAATGCTACCTGTTTAGTGTCTAATTACCATATATGTGAATTATGCAATGCCATCTTGTTGCAAGACATTATATATGTGAATTATGCAATGTTATGTTGTTGCAAGGCATTATGTATGTGAATTATGCAATGCCATGCTGTTTAGGCAAGCGTCATATATGTGAATTATATCATGCCGTCCTTTTTTTGTATTTCTCATTGCTTTTGTCGACAATGTTTGTATATTCAACTGCTCTTCCTGTGCATCAGCCATTTGAATTGGTGATGGAGAAATCTGGAGTGAAAACAAGGTCTTCAGAGCAGACAATGCTACCTGCTGAAGCAGATATCTTGCTGGTTATAGATAGCTCTTTAGATGAGGATTCAGAGGCAGATGACCAGTCCTATTATCCCCCTAAGGTGTATGCTCAAACTTGGCAGGGTTATATTACTCATATAATGCATATGTTGTATTGCAATGCTTAGTTTTTACATCATATACACAATATTGAATGCCATCTCCTTAGTTGACACATCATATATGCGATTGCCCTCTGCTCACTTCCTTAGTATATAAATCATATATTTGAATTATGTCATGCGATGATGTTTACATAGACAGCATGTATCTGAATTATGGCATGCCAACCCATTTTCTAAAGACATAATATAGTTATATCATCTCATCCTGTTTACATAGTCATCATATTTTAAATTATGTCATTCTATCCGTGAATTATATCATGCCATCATGTTTCCATCGATCGCATGTTTGTGATTTATGGCATGCCAACCACTTTAATAGACACATCGCATAGTTATATCATGTCATCCTGTTTACATAGTCATCATATTTTGAAGTATGTCATTCTATCCTGTTTAGTTAGCCATCATACATGTGAAATTGTGTCATGCTATCCTGTTTAATTAGCCATCATATATGTGAAATTATGTCCTGCTATTCTGTTTGCTTAGACAACATAAATGTGAATTATTTCATGCCCTGTTTTCTTCCCTACTATCCATTGCACGTGTCTATCTTACAATGTCTGTACATTCAATTACTTTTCTTGTTTATCAGCCATTTCAATTGGAGGGAGTGATGGCAGTATCTGTGGGAGTAAAAACACGGTCTTCAGAAAAGATCGTGCTACCTGTCGATGCAGATAGAACCACGGTTGTACTTGCCCAAGAACCAGCCCCACCACACATAACCCACACTCATGCAGATTGTACCCCTACCCAGTTGGACAGAGAACCAGCTACACCCCTTCTAACCCCAACCCCAGCAGATAGACACCCAGTTCCCGTTGACACAGCACCGTCTCCACCACAGAGCACCCAAACACAAGCAGTTAGTAAGGCAACAGCAGTGCCCAAATCACGAGGACCACCACTCCGAACCCGAAGTCAACGCTTAAAGCAGAAGAAGAATTGTTCTCAGGTCAGGTTCCATAGCTATGGTTCATACTACTTTGCTCTTGCATCACTGTATTTACTGATACCAACTAATTTCAAATTTGAAGGATGCAATTGAAACTCCAATGGCGCAACAGGTATGTTTTAAACCTGTTTCTTCAACGTGTTTGGCTGTTTGCTGTTGTAACTTGCTCTATGTTGATTTCAGTTTCAATTGAATAAACAGTTATGTTTTCATGCCAAGCACATTACAAGTGTTGTTATTGTTGTGTAGTTTCCCACACTTATCTTCTGTCTATGCTGCTTTGTCTTAAATAGATATGATTCGAACTGTATCTATCTTGATTTGGCAACATAAACTAGAATGATATAGACCATAGAGTGACCATACTACATAGATATATGTTTGTTTCATGCTGTTATCCTGTCCACCTTACTACTGAACTGGTTTACCAAAATGAGTTTCATATACTACATTGTAAACCTGAGATGTGTTTGTTTGTTTCTCTTTTAGAACGCGGATAAAATATTGGAGAAGAGTACCCTGTTATGCAATGGTCAAGGAAGTAATGCAGATAAGGTTCAAGATAGTGAGACATCCCTGTTGGTCTCCAAGAAAGCTGATAAAAACTATACTGAAGACACTGAGACAACCCCAAAGTCCTGTCTTGATGTAGTGTTCGAGTTACTGGCTACCACTGCTGGCACCAGCTCTTCGAACTCGTTGCCTGAATCAGTTCGGCTTCCTGAGTCTCAACTTCAAGTTGAAAGACATCGATCAGATGTTATGCAACAGGAAGCCGAAGGACTGAGGAAGTCCCTGCAGAATTCAGATGCATACTTTCTGGTGCAACAGCAAGCGCTGGAGGACTTAAGCGCCAAACAAGAGAAAGTTAATAAGCTTGCTAAGCATCTTGCCAGCATTATGGGTACCCAGGATATTGTTTCTTGAGCTCTTCTGAAGTGGTTTCAGTTCTGGACTTGTTTTGCTACGGTGTTTATATGCTGCTGTGTTCCCTATATTTGCACTGGTGGCGAACTTTGATGCCCAGTGGATGTAATATGTGTAATAGCCGTGATAGCCTAGTGTAAGTTGCTTGCTTATTTATTTCCTTGTTGTCTTGTTTATTTGTTTGCTTGTAGTCAGTGCAGTTCTTTTTCTGCGGTTTGCTAGTGGCTGCAATAACCTATTTTTTAAAACTAGGCCACAATAACCATGGGCTAATATTTACTGTAGTGACACTGGGCCTCCTATGGGCCGTAGAAACAGTGGGCCTTCTATGGGCCGTAGAAATAGTGGGCCTTCTACGGGTCGTAGAAACAGTGGGCCTTCTACGGGCCGTAGAAACAGTGGGCCTTCTACCGGCCGTAGAAACAGTGGGCCTTCTACGGGCCGTAGAAACAATGGGCCTTCTACGGGCCGTATCATCAATGGGCCTTATACGGGCCGTATGATCGATTGGCCAAACATGGGCCAAACAGACCGCATTCTGGCCGTAAACGGGCTAGAGTTGGAATTGTCCGTTCATGGGCCGACCATAATGGGCCATCGTTAATAGGCCGTATTTGATGACGCTATGAAAACGGCCCAACGTATTAACGGACCACAAATGGGCCGACTGTAACCACGGGCTAAATTTGGCCCACAAGCAGAAAATGACAGTAACGGGCCGTAAGTAAACGAATGCTGGAAAATAGCCCAAGAATAAATGGGCTCTGAGAAGGCCGAAAGATAACATGGGCTGGAAACGGCCCAACGGAATAACAGGCCGTTAATGGGTATAAAGTGATACACTGTTCTTTACAGGCCAGTTTCACCACGGGCCATTAATGGGTGTAAAGTGATACACTGTTCATTACGGGCCAGTTTCACCACGGGCCGTTAATAGGCCAAGAGTTACATAGGGCCTCATATGGGCCGAAAGACGTCATGGGCCATACATGGGCCAGAAATGAAAACGGGCTGGAATCATATTGGATGGCCCAGATGACGCTACTGGGCCTAATTCGAATAGGGCGTAACGGGCCTTGGGTTAGCGGGCTGTAAATGGGCTATATGCGAACAGGCCGTTAACAGGCTTTCCATGGGCCGGCCCGCCACCTTTTGACCAAGTCAAACAGGCCGGCCTTTTCACAGGAATGGGCCTCTATTGGGCCGTGCCACGTGTCGACGTATCATAGGCGCCTTCTGTCCAATGAGTGGATGACATCTGTCCCAGCGATGAGCCGACACGTGTTTCCTCCAGCCAATGATGATTTTACACGTGGAAAATCCCCATTGGTCGGGGGCTGTTAACGGGTTATCGGATCCAAAACCCGACCCGATAGCTTAACGGTGTTCCGTTATGGTGGATGCCACGTGTCGGTCACCCTTGACGAAAGCACTTCTGTGACGCGCGATTTATCGTCATGGAAGTGGACACTTCCGTGATGATAAATTTCGTAATGTCATGGAACACTTCTACGACAGCACAGGTATGACTATCTTGATTCTGTCATAAATTTGTCATGGATGTACATGCATGACAAAAAACGCGACCTACTGTGACAAACACGTATCATCACGGAAGTGTATTTTTTTGTAGTGGAGCCAGCAGCCGGCCGAACGCTCCAGTGGTACGACCAGCCGGGGCTTGATGCCGGAGAGGATGAGGCCGTTTGCTCGCTCGACTTGACCATTTGACTGCGGGTGGGCAACGGATGCTAAGTCCAGTCGGATGCCCTGTGTCGCGCAGAAACGTGCCAGTGCTCCTTTGGCAAAATTCGTGCCATTGTCGGTGATGATGTTGTGTGGTATGCCATACCGAGTCGTGATATCTGCGATGAATGTCACAGCAGCCAGCCCATTCAGCTTCTTGATTGGCTTCGCTTCAATCCACATGGTGAATTTGTCCACGGCGACAAGCAGATGTGGCATGCCGCCACGCGCCGTCTTGAATGGGCCCACCATGTCCAATCCCCAGACGGCAAAGGGCCAGGTGAGAGGGATGGTCTTGAGTGCAGAAACCGGCAGGTGTTGCTTGGAGCTGAAGACTTGGCACCCTTTGCAGCATTTGACTAATTCCTTGGCGTCTTCCAAAGCAGTCGGCCAGAAGAAACCATGGCGGAAAGCTTTGGCGACAAGTGATCTTGAGGCCGCGTGGTGGCCGCATTCGCCTTGGTGGATATCCTTGAGGAGTGATATGCCCTTCTCTGGCTCGACGCAGCGCTGGAAGACTCCAGTGACACTGCGCTTAACGAGTTCTATGTTTATTATTGTGTATGCTCCGGCTCGGCGTTGAACTTGTCTTGCTGAGATCTCGTCAGTCGGCAGCTCTCTGTTTACCAAGAAGTTGAGGATGGGTTGGGCCCATGATGGAGCTGTGACTTCTTCTATTGCCAATACGGCTACTACGACCAGGGTGGGTGGGTTGGGTGGTGAAGAGTTGGAGTCGGCCACCGCCTGTTGTGTCGTTGCAGTCCCCGGGCCGACTGCTGCAGTCCCCGGGCCGACTGCTGCAGTCCCCGGGCCGGGTTATAAAGTCCCCGAGCCGGGTGCGACTACGGCAGTCCCCGGGCCGCCTGTCGAAGTCCCCGAGCCGCCTGCTGGGTTCCCCAAGTCGGATCCGACTGCATTAGGGGCAGGCGGTACGAAGATGGAGTCTGATTCTGGAGACGGCTTGACAGACGGTTTGAGGAGGCGTTGGAGAGATACGCCGGTTGGTATAGCTTGTCGGGTCGAGGCGATCCATGCCAGGGCATTTGCTTGCTCGTTGTCGGCCTGTGGCATGTGGAGGAACTCGCATCCTTCAAAGTATGCGCTGATTTGCTCGACGAGGAATCGGTAGCTCGCCATGTTTGCGTCCTTGGCGTCCCAGTCGCCAGATGATTGTTGGACTACCAGATCCGAGTCACCATAGCATAGGATCCGGCGGATGCCGAGCTCTTTGGCTAGCCGGAGCCCGTGTATGAGCGCCTCGTACTCGGCCACATTGTTGGAGGCGGCAAAAAAAATTTGCAGTGTGTATCTGAGTTTGTCGCCCTTGGGAGAGGTAAGGACGATGCCGGCTCCCAAGCTGGTGCGCATCTTGGACCCATCGAAGTGCATCCGCCAATGAGTGGAGTTGGGAGCCGGTGGTAGGTACTGGGTCTCGGTCCAGTCGACAAGGAAGTCGGCCAATGATTGGGACTTGATGGCAGTGCGAGGCTGGTAGAAGATCGTGTAAGGATCCAGTGCAATGGCCCACTTAGCCACCCGGCCGGATGCATCCCGGCTGCCTATGATCGCGGCAAGCGGGGCAGTGCATACAACCATGATGGGATGCTCTTGAAAGTAGGGCTTCAGCTTCTTGGCGGCAAAGTATACTCCATAGCACATCTTCTGGTAGTGCGGGTAGATTTGCTTCGAGGTGGACAGTACTTCGCTCAAATAATATACCGGCCTCTGGACTAACTGAGCCCGGCTTTCTTCTGGGCGTTGGACCACGATAACTATACTGACCACTCGGCTAGTCGCGGCAATGTAAAGGAGCATGGGCTCTTTCTCAGTCGGCGCTGCCATGACAGGCGGTGTGGTCAACATCTTCTTCAACTCGTGGAAATCTTGGTCTGCTTGGTCGTTCCACTCGATGTGGGTGGACTTCTTCATGAGTCGGTATAGGGGGAGAGCCTTCTCTCCTAGCCGGCTAATGAAGCGGTTTAGGGAGGCCAGGCACCCGGTAAACTTCTGGACGTCTCGCAGCTTGGTAGGAATCTCCATTCTTGCTATGGCCTTGATCTTTACTGGGTTGCACTCGATGCCGCGTTCGGAGACCAAAAAGCCTAGGAGCTGGTCGGCTGGTACTCCGAACATGCATTTCTCAGGGTTGAGCTTGATCTGAAATCGGTGCAAGTTGGCAAATGTTTCTCTGAGGTTTTCCAGCAGGGTGTCGCGCTTCTCCGTCTTCACCACAATATCGTCTACATAGACGTGGGCATTTCCGCCGAGTTGCTTGAGGAGGCATTTCTGCATGCAACGCTGAAAAGTGGCACCGGCATTTCTCAAGCCGAATGTCATAGTCAGGTAGCAGAAACCTCTGAATGGTGTGATGAAGGCGGTCTTCAGGCGGTCGGCTGGATCCAACTTGATCTGGTGGTAGCCTGAGTAAGCATCCAAGAAACTCAACAGCTCGCATCCGGCTGTGGAGTCTATCACTTGATTAATTCATGGTAAGGCAAACGGATCTTTGGGGCAGGCTTTGTTGAGGCTGGTGTAATCTATGCACACGCGCCATTTATTGTTTTTCTTCAACACCAGGACCGGGTTGGCAAGCCATTCTGGAAAAAACACCTCCATAATGAAGCCGGCTGCTAGGAGCCGGGCTATCTCTTCTCCTACAATCCTTATCTTCTCCTCCGACAGTCGGCGGAGAGGTTGCTTGACTCGTTTTGCGTCTGCTCGAATGTGTAGCTTTTTCTCGGCGAAATCCTTCAGAACACCTGGCATGTCCTTTGGGGACCATGCAAAGATGTCCCGATTCTCACGGAGGAAGTCGACGAGCTCGCCTTCCTATTTGCTGTCCAGGTTTGCCCCAATGACAGCAAACCTCTCCGGGTTCTCCGGGTCCAGAGGTATCTTCTTTGTTTCCTTGGCTGGCTGGAAGGAGCCTTGATCGTCATACTCCTTGGGGTCGGGGGACAGGGCCGGCTGCTTGCCGGCCATGGCCACGACTAGGTCCAGCATCTTCTTCTCTTCAGCAATCACGAGGGACTCGGCCAGCCGGCTGCTGGCTGCAGCACACTCGGAGGATTTCTTGTAGTCTCCGGCTATGGTGATGATCCCCTTCGAACTCGGCATCTTCATCTTGAGGTAGGCGTAGTGGGGCACAACCATGAACTTGGCCAAGGCAGGTCGGCCAAGCAATGTGTGGTAAGGGCTCTCTAGATCCACCACTTCAAACCAAATCGCTTCTCGGCGGAAGTGATCCTTGTCTCCGAAGAGAACATCCATCTTGATCTTGCCGATTGGGGAACAGGACAGGCCGGGTACGATGCCATGGAACACAGTCCGTCTTGGCATAAGTTGCTTCGTCTTGAGGTTCAGCTTCTCCATGGTGTCGCGGTACAGTATGTTGATGCTGCTTCCACCGTCAATCAGCACACGGGAGAAACGGGCAGCTCGCCTTTCTGTCGCGAGGGTGGCGTCTAACACCAATGCATAGGAGCCGGGAGACGGCATCACCTCTGGGTGATCGGCCCGGCTCCAGCTGATAGGCCTCCCAGACCAATGCATAAACTCTGGGTTGTTGGAAGCGACCGCGTTGACTTCTTGGTGCTGTCGGCGCCGACTGCGCCTGTCTTCAATTTGGCTTGTGAAGACGACGTAGGCGGTGTGCTCATCTGGGAACACATCTTGAATGGCTCCGACTGCTGGTCGAACAGCCGGCTGCTGAGGGGCTGGAGGCGGCGGGCCAGCAGGCGGAGGCGGCACCAGCCCCTCGCCTTTGGAGATCCGCGTGAGCCGATGGCATTTCCGGGTCGTGTGGTTGGACGGCTTCGCGCCGCTGTAGAACTTGCAAGGGGAATCAAGGGTCTGCTCATAGGAGAAAGCCGGCTGCCAAGCCGGCCTGCCGCCCTTTTGCTTCTTGGGAGCTGGCCGCTCTTCTGGTTGTTCGTCTTCGACTGTGGCTACTTGCCGACTGGTGGAAGGCGGCATGGGGGCCTTGCGCTTGTTGTCGTTCTGGTAAGGGCGTCGGTTGGAGTCACCAGCCGGCGTCTTGGGAGCCGGAGCGAGCACCTTTCCAGAGGCATCCACTCGAAGCTCGGATTTCATTGAGGAGTCGGTAGTGGCGTACTTGTCTGCTATGATCAGCAGCTCATCGAGGGTAGTCGGCTCATCGTAGAGGAGTCGGTGCTTGAGGAGGGTGCCCTCTCGGCACCCGGTGGTGAAGTACTCTATGGCTTGAACCTCGTGCACCCCTTCGAAGTAGTTGCGAAGCTCGGCCCAACGCGTGAGGTAGTCGCGAGTTGATTCGCTGGGCCCTTGGACGCACAAGGAGAGCTGGCGGGGCTTGAGGCTGTTCAGCCAAGTGTGTGTCGTGCCTTGAAGCATGTGCGGGACGTACTTCATGGCAACGCGCCTGTTGCCGTTCGCTATGCGGACTGCGGTGGAGTAGTCGATCAACCAGTCTTCCGGCTTCACGGAGCCGTTATATTTTGGTGTGTCTCTTGGGAGTGAGAACCCTTTGGGGAAGGGCTCGTCGCGGATGCAGGGGCCAAAGCAAGGCGGTCCAACATCATCTTCTTCTTCTAGCGCCAGGGATCCCGCTAGGCGGTCAATCCGGTGGCAGGCCTCATTCTCGCCGACTCCTTCGCGGTGGCCTAGTCGGCCGCCGAGAGTCGGATGCGTAATAGGCGGCGGGGTGGGATATCTTTTCCCACGAGGCGGGGGAGGAGGCGGATCGCCTCGTCGTTCCACAGCTCGGGGGCGGCCTTCGACGTCGCGCTCGATGGTGAGCCGAGTCCGACTGCGGCTAGCAGCCGGCTCCTTGTCTTTCCTTGCGCGGGCGCCGTCTGCAGTCGGCGTCCGGGATGTCGCGTCGTGCTCTCGGCGTGGGGGAGGACTTTCAGTGCGGGAGCTGGCTTCATGCCGCTCTGCGGCCGCATCGATCAGCTGCTGGATGCATTTAGTCATGTAGGCGAGCTCGTCGGCCCCCAGCCCATTCAGCTCATCTGCGGCCTCCTGGGCGGCACGCAGGTTCTCGAGCGGCGTGGCGTAGACTGGGCGGTCTGCTCCCAGCATGCTGGTGATGGCCGCGCCGCGCTTCTTGACGAAGCCGGCTCGGCTCAGCCTGCCAGGAGGCGGCGTGCCGAAGGTGGCGCAGTCGACTTCGCGCTGGTGAGCTTCAGTGAGGCGTCTCATGGATGCTATCTTCTGGCCCTCCGCGACGAGGGCGAGGCGGCGTGCCTCCAGTGTCTCGGCGTCGGTGTCGGCCAGGATGGGGACGAACAAGTCGTGTAGCGCCACTTGTAGGGCGTCGTGGGCGTTCTCGCCTGAGACGGCGCCGTGGCTGATGACCAGCACCTCAGTGACAGCGCTGCTGCCCCTATCGGCTCGAGGAAGAGGGTTGTCAATTATCACCACGTTGGTGGGGAAGGCATCAAGTGATGCCGTGTCGGAGTCGACCAGCATCGGGTCGGTGGAGTCGACCGACTCCAAGTCCACAGCAAGCTCGCTGGAGACGTGAAGCTGGTCGAGGAGGCTGACGAGGCGGCTCTCGGGGCAGTCTGTGCCCGCGTTGGACGCAGGCTCATCGGAGATCCGAGCCTTGCCAAGAAGATCGGCAAGGCAGCTCGCCGCGCAGGCGTCGTCGGCGCCTTGCAGCGCGTCGGGGCAAGCGCCATCGGGCGTGCTGGGCTGGCTACGCTCGCTGGGGAGAAAAAGGGTTCCCGTCCAGAACGGGTCTCCAGACGATGGTGCACCTGGCCCCACGGTGGGTGCCAAATGTCGGGCGGTAGGTGCGACATATGCCAACGGATGGCTTATCATTGTGGGAGCCATTAAGACATCGCCGGTGCCTGGAAACAGGATAAGGCGAAGACATGCACGCCGGCGAATCTTACCCAGGGTCGGGGCTCTCCGTGGAGATAACACCCCTAGTCCTGCTCTGCGGGGTCTCCACATGATCACTAGATCAACACAAGTAGCTACAAGTGGCTCCTTGAGCTGTTTGGCTAGAGGAGGAAGAAGGGCTAAGCTAGCTCTCCTCTTCTCTCTACGTGGTGTCTAAAACTGTCTGAGCTCAACTCTTTGCATGGGTGCCCTGGGGGGTTTATATAGGCCTACCCCCCAGGGGTACAATGGTAATCCGGCTGGACGCGGGTCCTAGCCGTCAGTGTCTGTATTCGCCGGCTTCTCCGCCGACCGCTGGGGCCCGCCGACTGGTGTGTCCCGCCGGTTGCCGGCCCCTCGGCCGATAGGCCGGCCCCACCGCCAGGGGGTCTTGCGGTGGCTGGTTACTGTAGCCTCGCCCCTGATGACGAGGGCTTTGTCGAGGTAAGCATGGCTACAGTGCCACCGCCTGGCGGGCTCTCATTGTAGCCTTACCTCGTCTTGTCTCCTTAATGATACACATAGTTCGAGGGAGGGAGGTAGCCGGCTATTGGGAGCCGGCTACGCCCCAGGACGACTGGGGGAGGCTTGGCCGCCTTCGAGCATCTCTCTAGCTGAAGGGGCCCGCCGCCCGCGGGCCATACTGGCGCCTGTTGTGGGTGGCGTCGTGGTCAACATGGCAACAGTGCCGCGCCGGACGGGGGATGGCCGACCTGTACGGCGCACTGTGGCCACGCGTGCTCCAGGATTCGGGGGTGGCAGGCTGTACTGTATCCACGCCCCATCTCATCACTGTTATATGGGTGCAGCCCTTGAGGGTGCAGTCTTGGCCGGCTTCTGGGAGTCGGTCTTCTTGTGGCCGGCTTCTGGGAGTCGGTCTCCTTGGGGCCGGCTTCCTGGAGTCGGCCATCTTGTGGTTCTCTTCGAGAAGGTTTTTGGGGCCGGGTCGCCTTCCGGTAGTCGGCCTGTGAGATAGCCGGCCAGGGGAAGGCGGCCCGATGCTTTGGATGCTTGAAGGCTCGATCGGCCTGATAATTTTCAAAGATCCAGGGGGAGTCGGTTAGGCTACCCGTGGCCATTTACTCCGACAGTAATCCAACCTCATTCTGGAAACATGATCTCGAGGTTGACCATACTTCCCTCCTCGCAGGAACTGCATCCTGACATGAAGTTACTTCTTTTTTAGATCAATACTCAGAGCAACCCAGATCCATTTAGTAGAAGCCAGATAAACAGAACTGGGAGAAGTGAATTCAAAAGGAAAAAAAAATAAAAACAGACTACAAGGTGAGAACACCCACTTCATACATCAAGCTAAAAATGAAAGCATTAGGACGATTGAGACTCTTCTTATGACACATCAAAGAACACGAGGCTTAAGAGAAACAGAAACTACAACATATACACATCGAAGAACACGAGGCTAAACGAAAGTAATTGAAACGGTGTTACTTACCAAAGCTCGTTTTACAGGTTCGGTGCAGCTCCTCTTTAACTTGCCACGCTCCTTGAAGATGTCCCCAATATCCCGTGTTTGGTCTTCATTGCTCCTCTGCATGTTCGCACTCGTGGTTTTAAAATCTCAACATGGCAAGAAAAAATATACTACTAGTAATACTCGCGCATCTTGTGGGCAACATTAACGCACTCGTCTGCCATGTTAGAGCATCTCCAACAGAATCGCAATGCGCGGCGCTTTAAAAAAGTGTTTACAGTGCTGAGATCGAGAAGTAGAGGTAGAGAGTAGAGACTAGAGAGTAGAGGATAGTTCTCAGCATAGATAGATAAAAAATAGATTATTCAACTACTCCTCATCGTCCGACTCCTCCTTGGTGATGTCCTCCTCCGACATCTGACTTAGGCGTGAAGACACCGATCGTCGTCAGATTCCCAAGGCGACGCTGCTCCTAGCCTCATGTTGAATTGAGTGTCCGCTTTTCGCCTATGCTTGTCCTCGCGATAGGCGGCTCGCTCCGCCCTCCTCTTATCCCTCTCTGCCATCCTTTTCTCATAGAACTCGTGCTCGTTGATGATGTCCTGTGGGAAGCGTTGGCGCCATGGCTTCCTCATACATCTCGGCGATGCCGAGACGGTGCTCCCGCCTCCGGTTGTCACGCCGATCCTTGTCGGTGATAAGCCGCGGCAGAGGCGCGAGCTCCTGTGCCCGCTCCCGTGTCGGCACGTTGGGGAAGTTCAATGTTCTATGAGGCCACCGGAGGCGCCACGCCGCCGCGTCGTACACGCGGGTGGCCTCGTTGGCGGTGTCGAAATTGCCGAGGCCGAGGCGCATCCCACGGAACCGGATCTTGGCGGAGAAGCCGCCAGAGGGGCGCGCGCGGACGCCGCCGTATCCCCAAGTTTCCCGGCGACGCGGCGGCATGGTGGCGCGGTGGCGGCGAGGCGAGAAAGAGCGGGGAGAGAGTGGTGGCGAGGCACAGAGCAGGGAGAGAGCGGTGGCAAGGCACAGAGTGGTGGGAGGGCGTTGGATTTTATAAAGCGCGCCGGACGCCGCGCGCCAAAACTAACGCATGCCCGGCCGCTTTTTCCCGCGCGCGCGCAATCCTTTCCCGACGTCTCTGCTATCTCTACTCTCTTCTCTACTGTTATATTTATTTTATATTTAATATTTATCTCTACTTCTCTACTCTCGGCTTTTTCCCTACTCCTATAAAAAACAGAGTTGGTGATGATGGTGTTCCTGCCATCCTGCAATATAGGCCATCCGATTTATATCCGACGGATAGGAAGGAAACTGTGGCAATTTTGCAAAAACATACCCACACCCCTCTCCGCAGTTGCAAATAAGGCATTCCCTCGTTCATCCTTTTCTCCCACAAGATAAACTACTCATACAAATGCATCTTGATGCGTGCAACGCATGGGCATCTTGCTAGTTCTAAAAAACTTTCCATCATTTGCCACACTACTAGTTGCAGATAAAAAACCTACCCAAGCACAGCGCGATATAGGAGCGACGCACAATTACAAGCTGATATTCTGTTGAACAATGGAGTCTATAACCAATTACTTTTACGAGAACAATAGCACCCAGGAAATTTGAAGGGTAGGTATGAACAAAATTGTTACTGCACATGTACTGCTAAGTGACTCAATACACACATTACCAATCGAGGAGGAGAACGATGGTCGCGGTGGCCTCTGTGAGTCGGCAACGGGAGTCAGTTCATTGTCCACGACGATGGTGCTTCTGCGCTTGGCGTCGGCTTCCAGGAAGAAGACCCGAGACCGTGGAAGACGGTGCCAGGGAAGAGGCTCCGTGTACGACGACGACGGTGGACGGGCTCCAGTGCGGCGTACGAGGTCGTCGATGAGGCAGATGCACTGCGGTGGACGAGTGCGCCGATGTAGAAGGGGAGGAGCGCGAAGGCTGCGGTGCCGTGGAGAAGTCTATTTTGCGGTGGGGATAGAAAATGGGGAGTATTCAGGTGTACTACTCTGGGTGCCAGCGTGGGGTTGGCTGGGTGGGGTGAACCTGAAGTTATGAAAACAGCCCCCTACCAACCGTCATCCGTAGGCCTGTTCCGAAGGCTATGATGATAACTTCCCACAGCTCGAATCAGGGTCATGGGAGATTTTCCCGCCGACCTCAAAATTTTGTGACACTGAACTCCCCGTGTGGCGTGTTGGGTCATTCGGCTAAGCAACTAGCGAGTAGTACTAGTAAACTCTGCATATTAGGTTTGACCGAAGTCAAACTTCCTAAAGTTTGACCAAGTTTATAAAAAATATAAACATTTACCATAACAGATATGTATGATGTGAAAGTACATTCAATAATGAATCTAATGGTATTTATTTGTTATTGTATATGTTAATATTTTTTGTTATAAACTTTCTGAGAGTTTACAAAACTTGACTTTGACCAATGCTAATACGCGGACTTAAATAAAAACGGAGGGTGTACACAATTGTTTTCTTAGTATGTACTGAACTAATCATTTGTTGAAATTGTGAAATAAATATATTAGGCTACTGACTTCGAATGTAATGGTCTATACAATTCATTAGTTACAATCATTGTCGAATTCCAAGATGTATACGAGGTCTATAGTACTTCACAACATGCTCAAACTCGTATAATCCCAGTCAAATGACAATCAAAATGCATTTCATACTTTGTAGGATGCAACAAAACCAACAATAACTCTACATCAACCATTATAAAAGCAACATTTTGAACATATCCCAATGTGTGAATGAAACGTGCAGAGAGAGCTTGCGAAGATGGAGCAGATAGGGCGGGAAAGATTGTATGTATGTGGACGAGAGAGTAGGAGACAAACCTAACGAAACAGCGAGAGGGAGATAGAGAGAGAAAGAGAGAGGAAGAAGCTAGGTCTGTGAGAAAGATGGAGACATGTAATATACGTGAGATGCGTGTGTATCCGGATTCTGTACATGTGGAAGGAGAAGAGACAACAGGTGTGATGAGAGAGCTGGAAAAACATGGACGAGAGGGGAAGGATCTCGTGGGTTGAGGGAATGATAAATTTGTGCGGGGGAGAAGGGATTGGAAATTTTGTGTGAGAGAGAGAGAGGGTGGGGGAGGAGTCAGTCAGCCGTCGTCACATCATCCTGCTTCCAAATGGCCCTGCATTCTCTAGCGTAGTGTGGTCGCCGTCTTCGATCTCCTCGATGCCCTTTTTGAAGATTGAGGTGTTGTGCATGCTAGGGTGCAGAGAAGCACAAGCGAGAGTGGTCGCCATATAACCTTGGATGGGGATGAATTGTGTGCTCGGGGGAGGGTGTGTGTGTGTGTTGTGTGCTGTGTGTGTGTGTGTGTCAGATATTGAGAGAAAACAAACCTAAGGAGAGAAATGTGTGTGTATGTGATGAAAAGCTACATGCTAAACAGGGTATTCACGAAGAGATTGTGCGTGCGAGATAGAGAGCGATGTGCGAGCCTTGAGGTGGGCAGGGGCCGGGTGAGGGTGTCAAAATGTGCGCGTTGATGCATGTGTTACATGCGATCATGCGAGGGACGGATGAATCGAGAGAGATGGTTGTTGTGTTACGGATGCTCCTCTCTCTCTCTCTCACACACACACACACAAGTAAATTAGAAGACCGTTCTCTCATGTATACACAATGTATCGGCATCTGTCTATGTCTCACTCATGCATGATCATTTGCACATTCACACCTCTCTATGTCTCTATCACACGCACACCGTCTCCACATTGCCCTTCCGCCACAACACACATATGGACACATACACACGTTCTCTCTCAGTCACACACACAAAATCAGTATTAAAAAAAACTAGGGCGCACCTAAAACGTCCAAATCCAAATAAACACGAACTGGAGCTAAATTCAAATATATGGAAATATTGTAGTGTCAAGAACTTTTCCCAGAAAAAAGTTGAGTAATATTCGGGGATTGTTTTCACACACACAAAAAGGTTCGGTGGATGTCCTTCGAGCGCGACACGGTGACGCACCGTTCGATCGACCGTGCGGCCGCGGTTCACACGCTTGCACATGATTCTGTATCATGGCTGTGGTAAGTAATAAAAGCGCTGCCTAAGTCTAATGTTTACGTGTACTAGTATGGTTTTCTTTTAAGTTTGACCGACCCTATATAAAACTAAACTAAGCTCCCATCCGCGCACACATCAATATGCCGCCGCCGCTGTTGCGCATGCCGACGCCCGTCTGCTCCGGCCAACAATTTCTCGCCCGTCACCGCCGTGTCGCCGCCAAGCCGAAGGCTCGCCCGCTCACGTCGTCTGCAGTCCCTCCTCGCGATGCCGCCACGCTACCAAGCACGTGAGGAGCTGGTGGAGCCGTCTCTATGCACGCAGCGTACGAAGAGGAGGACGAGCGCGTGCTCCAGCACGCCGGCGAGGAGGAACTAGCGTGTCATTGTCGTCTCCACCAGCGCGGAGGAGGCGCGCATGGTGGTTGTCGCTGCGGAAGCCGGTCACGCACACGTCGAGCCCGTAAACCTGGTGCGGACGCGGAATCTACCTTTCATACCTTGAATGCCATGTGGATCCTGCAATTTTACTCTTGTGAGCCGTTTGATGCAACATAGATGGCTAGAAGGGCTTCTTCAAACTCCGAAATAGATGCATGGTTCATCTTCTCAGCCCGCCACACGCCTAACCGCCTGCCACCGCCGCCGCGCCCTCCCCTGAACCGCCTGCCACCGCCATGCTCCGCCCACCCCCGCCATCCGTTTAACCCCGGGCATGATCCTTTTTTTCCGGCGAACTGCATTCCACACCCAACACTCATAAGATAGATCATGGGCACCCTGTCGTCTTCTTCCTTCACTCCGTCGAACTTCTTTCACAAATCGACTGACCCAAATTATACTACTAGTACGAACGTATTAAGTACAGTAGGAACACGAAGATACGAGCAGTAGTACCAACCGCAAGAAGAACAGTAGTATGACATAGTACTAGTACTACTGTACATACAAAAGAGTTCAAATAACGAGAAAGAACATAAACATAGTTCTGCTGGGGCCTCAGCACAACACACCCTTGAAAATAAACTAAGCAACTAGTCCGCTTGACACTGCAGTAGAACCAGCATGAGCAACGGCACTGCCACCTACTCGGAGTCCGAGTCCACATCCTCGACTTCGTCCTCGTCCCTCTTCCTCTTCGCCGACGCTTCTTTGCTTGAACCGGACACTGGGCTCTGCTTCTTCATCCAACCCTTGTAGATATTTAAACAAAGGTAGGCATCCATTGTTGCATACAGGATGTGATCTTCATCTAATGTCTTTGACTCCCATGCATGATGAAACTCGAGGTGAGGTTTCTTCAGTTTAGCGTACGAAGGATCAATCATGGTTGCTGCCAGGGTCAGCATTGAAGGCTGAGAGGAGGACACTAGGCCTGTCTTCTGGAGATCGAAGGGATGGCCTACAACGAGGCCTATCCGACCCAGGACATCCATGTCGCTCCTAAAGTCTACAGTAACGAATTTCACTCTTTCGTCCTTCAGGAAGTTCTTAAAATCCTGGCACTCAACGTCGGGATGGCATATGTGGTAGACAAAGCACATGTTATGTACGCAAACCTGGATCACGGCGGGCTTCTTCTTCTCTGCCTCCTTTAGTTTCTTCTCTCTTTGCGGGACTATGGTGTACTCAACATCTAGCCCAGCGACCCACTCATCTGTTGAATTGTTGAACATGCGTAGGAAGCGAGCAAGGCATGCTTTCACCGTCGCGGATCCATGTGTGTAGATGACGAAGAAATCATCACCGGTGATGGCTCTAACCTGGTACTCAGCGGCGACCATGGAGATTTGGGAGTCCATGGATTTTGGAGGAGGTTTAGGAGAAGTTGAACTGGTGTAATGTGAAAGGACGGGACGACTGGGAGCGAACTGTTGTAAGGTACTCTACAAGTAGAAGACGGGGACGAGTAGGGCGTGCGAATGGCGTGGGGTTGCTGGCTTGCCCGGTGGATAAACGGCTGCAAGCCCCCGAAGAGTTATCGAGAACTATGCGGGACCCACTAGATGTCATGTCTACTAGACCCATATCGTAGGCCTGGCGGTATAGCTTCTGCCTGTTCGCACGCCATGCCGGCGCGTGGGTAACTTCACTTAATTCTGTCAACCGTCGCGCCTCCCACGACCTTTGCCTCCCTCGCGCGGTCGCGCCCTTTGAGACTTCGACCGGCTATAAATGAGCAATTTTTTTGCCTACTCCGCATGCATGATACTCCCTCTAGTCCTTTTTACTTCCGTCAACTGCTTGCAAAGTGTTTGACCAAATTTATACTAAAAATATCAATATCTACAATACTGATTATAATGAGTATAAGAACTACTATTAGATGAGTTAGATGAGTTAAAGATTCTAATCCTGAACTAACCCTGAAGTAACTCTAGTGAAAGAGGTGTTTGGATGACAGGGTTAGATGGAGCGCGGATACGGCGAGGTGCCTTCATGGGCGGTGCGAGAGGGAGGGAGGGAGGGAGAGGATGAGAAGCTTCGAGGAAGTGGGGAGGGATCTGCTGCGGGGAGAGCAAGAGAAAAATGTGTTTTTTAGTGTCCCGAGAAGAACTAACCCAAATAAGCACCTCTTGGGTGGGTTAGATTTTTTTGGGTTAGTTGAGTTCAAACTAACTCTAACACATGGATCCAAACAGGGCCAAGGTTAGCTATTAGAGTACTACTACCTCCCTTCTACTTTAAAGGGCTCGATTCAAAAATTTCACCTACTCTTAGCAAGATAGAGGCGGTGGAATAGTTTTGTAGTCTGCAAAAGTACTCAACTAATGCTATCGTTCTTCACAAAAAAATGTTTTTACCAATGCATGCATGAACACTAGTAGTTACTCTAACCCCCCTCTCTTCTTTAATTCTTTGCCACATCAACATGTTTGCTATTCCCATGTGCATGATACCAGCTAAGATACCACCATTATGGCCAGCCTTAATCATCGCATGCAATAATTTAGTGCACCTTGAAATATGAACATGTGTGGGGCGTGTATGTTTTTAATGACTTGAGACTATACCTAGCCCGGCATGCAAGATGAGACTTATTATGCACCGTTCCCCATACCTGCAGGAAGCCCATTCGTCTCCAAATCTTTTCCTCTCCATGTGTGGAAACAATATGCCTGCCAGACTCTCCTCCCTCTGGCGGTCCCACCACTCCACCCCGTGTGGAAAAAATCTGCATGCATGACTCTCCTCCCCCCATGCTCGTCCAATCCATTGTGACCAGCAATATTTCCACCCCTTCCCTCCCCCGTAATTTAATCCAACAAATATGCCCATGTAGCTGTTACTCACGCAACATATCTTACGGGATGCTGCTTCAGTTACTTAACTGCAGGTGCATTGGGTCACTGACATATGGGCCTAGCAGGGGTCTGGCCCACATGTCAGTGACGCAACTGGACCTGCAGTTAAGTCAGTGCAACTCAGTCCATATCTTACGTAGGATTGCCATTGCTCGCTATAAATACTGCGCCTCCCACGACATTTGGAAGAACGCTCACGTTCATCGCTATCTCCTCCCCCTCCCTCTCACGTCGACCACCATGGCATCGCCCCTCCCAAGCCCTAGGCGCCCCTCGCTGCACCGCGCGGACGGTCACGCGTCGCCGTTCCATTCCTCGCCGCCACTAGTCGAGGAGGACGCGTCGGTGTTCCGCTCCTCGCCGCGACACGTCGAGGTGGACGCGTTGCCTTTCCGTTCCTCGCCGCCACTACTCGAGGAGGACGCGTAAGCATTCCGCTCCTCGCCGCGACGCGTTGAGGTGGACGCATCGGCGTTCCCAATCTCGCCAGCACGCACATCGAAGCACGCGTCGGCTCCCCGCTACGAGGAGAACGCCGCGCCACCCGCCGAGCCCCCCCCCCCGGCCTTGAGGTGCTTTGGAAAGAAATGGATGTCGCCTTGTGGGAGGCTTTGCCTCCAGCAGAGCGCGCCAAAATAGAGGCGAAGATGAAGGCTGAGGAAGAGAAGCGCACCGCGGGACAAGGTGCCTGGCAGGCCTATGTTTCGTCTGAGAGAGTCGGGCAATTGGCTCTTTGGCAGAAGGTTCGAGCGAGGGCCGTGAGGGTGGCGGAGGACGCCCGTGCCAAAGCCCTGAGTGCAGTCGGGCCCAAGCGCCTCATCTACGCTTGGCGGTATGTGGACTGGGTGCACGCTTCCAGCGAGGAGGAGTACCTCTTGGCGCCGGATCACCACACCGGTGAGATCACGCTCGCCCGCCGGCAAGCCGCCAATCAGCACCTCGCGAGTTACGAGGCTGAGGAAGATGCGTTGTGTCGGCGCGCTGGGAAACGGCCGCACACCAGGGCACTCGTGGCGCGCCGCAAGCTCTCCTGCGAGCGCCGTGGGTTTTAGTAGGAGTATAATTTTTGTTTCGTAAGGCGATCTCATTAGTTTTGGGACGCAAATGATAAATCTCGAACGTTCAAGAATTATTAGCGTCCTTAATTAAGTATGTAAAAGGGAAAGTTTGGAAACCTTGTGTATTCGTACGCATTTTGTAAGTAAGTGCATATAGCACAAACTTTACTATATACTATCGCACAAACCTTTAGCTTCCTTCTTCGTGGTTATTTCTCTGTCGTACTTAGTACGGAGTATCTCACTGGTCGAAAAGGCATGCAAATTCCCAAACCGCTTCCTACACCCTGTATCGAATTTTTTGCCTAACAAGTTGTGCCGTGCAATTGGAATTCCAACTTGAGTACTACTACTAGTAGGAGTACCAGGGGCCAGTTCTTTTAGGCTTCTAAATTAGTAATCCCATAACTACTACCTCCGTCCTGGTTTATTGGTCCCCATTGTAATCTGTGTCAAATTTTGATCATAAATTTAACTAATGAAATGTTAGTGCATGTCACATGCACTAACATTTTATCAGTTAAATCTTTGGTCAAAATTTAGCACAAATTACAATGGTGAGGAATAAACCAGGACGGAGGTACTAGTAGTAGTAGTAGTTTAGAAGCCCAAATAAATGAGTGAGGCGCCTGAATGTTACTCTCCATTGTGACTAGTCTTATGGGAAAAGCTGGGGAAGCCGCCAAAAGAACTGGCCCTAGGAGTAGTAGCTAGGGATACTAGGAGTAGTAGCTAGGGATCGAGTGTGCGAGATGAACCGGAGAAAGTAAATGCAGAGAGATGAAATGCAAAAAAGACGGAGGGATGTGATGGTTGCTTGTCCGTTTATTTTACCAGGACACTTATTACTGGGAGTGGTTGGGTTTTGTGATATGACGGCTTTACTGTCGCGCCACGAGCGGGGTGAGACTCCCGTGCAGCGCCGCCCTCTACACTAGTACTACATCGGTCGTGGTTTATCCCCCATTGAATTTGACTGAAGATTTAACAGACAAACTTTTAGTGCATGTCAACAAAATGAGATCGTTGGATTCGTATGTGAACATAGTTTTCAATGATATAATTTTAGGTGACATGCATCATCATTTATCGTACTATATATAATGTTAGTTCAATTTTTGGTCGTACTAATCTATAGTAAGGTGCCCGTGCATTGCACGGAAGAGTGAAATGCATTGATCGGGGAGTTGTTTATTTTGACAAAGGATGTGGGGATCATCTCATGTGTAACGGGTATCGATAGGTTTGTTCGGATATTATTTCATCTCCAGAGCTCACAAACATCCTGGTGAAATAGATAAAAAAGTATCTTTTGCAAACAAAAGCGTTCAACTATTCAACCTGCATTCAAAACTTGTGAAGAAATAACTCTTATTGTGCTTTGCAAGAAATGATCTTCAAGAATTAGTTTTTGAGTATCCATTGTTATAGATGTTGGCTACAGATGACATGGCACTTTCTTATAGTCAACAGTTGGCTATACTATTTAAGTATTAACCATGCCCTTATACACCTAGACGGAGGGATTAAATCAGGATGACTTGGAAGGGGGCAGAGGATATGTAAGAAATGGTTCATCATAAGTCTTTCACTAGTACTGTGGTAAAAATTCATACATGGAAGATTCTAGACTAAACCATAAATGGATATACTTTTATTCATGCGTGATACTCCAATAGAGCAAGATCATGCATGGAAGTCTCCACATGCTTAGACAGCGGATTACATTGAGCGAAGACTAATGATCAACATTTAACTTGATAATACAGATGTCCAGGTGAACCTCCTTAGAGTCCCCGTGCACATTGTTGGGGGTCAAATAATACTGTGAGTCTTCCATGTCCACATCGGCGGGAAGGTCCCAGCTCAGCAGAGTCCAAGTCAGCTTGTTGTAGCCAGTGTCGCCGCCCACGTACCTCCGAGGGGTAGTAATAGTGAGCACGCACCCGTACATCGGCCTCGTGTCAGTGTCAGCGTCAGCGGCGTCGCCCCTGGCGCACACTACAGAGATGGGGCGGCGGCCTGCACTGGCCTCGCCGGTGCCCACGATCAAGAGGAAGACACTACCATCCTCCGAGACTAGCAGGCAGCGGTGATCCTCCAGCGACTCCGGCACGGTGAACGGGTAGCACGTCTCGTACTTGATCTTCTTCGCCAAGGGCCATTAGTGATCGCCGCACGCCTGTGTCAGGTGATGCACGATGTCCGTCGGCGAGCCCCAAACCGGCACTGGGCACTCATAGCAGTAGACGAAGGGCTCCCTAGAGGCATCGACCAGGCCGTCCATGAAACGGGAGTGGCTGTAGGGGACGTTCCGCCAGTTGAATATATGAGCAAGTTACTACGAGATTTAGTCCGAATAAGCACAAAATAAATCATGACGGCTATAACAGAGATTAAACTAATCATGCGGACTAGCATAGTAGATGAACAGATCGAATCTAGGACACAGACTAGAAACATGAATTCTACCATGATTTCAAACAGGAAGGACAGAAACACATACGGTGCAACGGGAGCACCACCATTGGCGTTGAGGTTGGCGCCAATGTTGTTGAGGAAGAGGTTGCCGAGGTCGGGGAAGAAGTCATCGTCGGTGAAGTCGTCACTGCTAGCAGTCGCGAGAGTGCGCTCCCCAAATTTCAACAGTGCCCGCCGAATGGAGCGCAGGAGGGAGTGGCTGTAGGGGACGTTGAGGCTGCCAAATGGAGCGCAGGAGTAGGCCACGAAGCAGTAGATGGTGCTCCTCCCTAGTCTCTATTCTTATCTCTATCTCTACTACTCTTCTTTGTTTTTTATAATATACTAGTTGTAGTTGTCAAATCGAATAGTACTGCGCCGTCCAATTCACGCCCGGCTGAACACGCCTCCTCGCCTCCATCAAACCCCTCCGTTAAACGCGCATGCAAACCGAGAAACCTACTCCGGCCCGCGGGACGAAATTTGCCGGTTGCCGTTGGAGAATAATAGAGTCACGTCCAATCCATTTGAGTTAATTGCGCGTATGATTCTCCCTCTATAAAAAGTTAATTGCATCCTTAATCTTGTATTCTAAGTACTCCGTGGGTTCCACTGTTAGTATAGTGTACATGACTTGCAGGCTGGCTACAGATTCGTACAGAAAGTTAAAAAGAAACAAATCCATCCTTAATCCTGTATTCTAAGTACTCTGTGGGTTCCACTGCTAGTACAGTAGCGAAAGAAGTAGTATATATTAAAAATATAAATAGCTAAAGTTTAGGACAGAATTCGAACTCATGTCATCGCGTTGCGAGCATCCGGCCCAGACCAGTACACTACGTGTTGGTTGCGGAGAATGCAAGAGATAAACCTTTATAACAATGAGCCCGTCCGTTGCAACGGATCCATAGTTGAATCATACATATTCACAAATTTGAAAGAAAACAGTTTACTTTTGATATACATATCACTAAAAAAATCTTATGTTTCACTCCAAATATATTCTTTGGGCTGTTTTCATGAAGGGAGGAATGTGGTTGGTTTCAACATACTAAGGGGTTTTGTGTAAACTAGAGCAGAGAAGTGGGAATTGTTGCAAAAGGCCACAACTTACATCACAGCCGTTAGATGCAGATCTAATGGTCAGAAATGGCGGATGGCAGACACACCATCATCACCAACTAAGTCTTTTATAGGAGTAGGAGTAGAGCAAAAAACCAAGTTGGTGATGATGGTGTGCCTGCCATCTTATAATATAGACTGTCCGATCTATATCTGAAGGATAGAAAGCAAACTATGACAAATTTACAAAAGATACCCGCACCTCTCTCCACATTTACAGATAAGGCCTTGCCTCGTTCATCCTTATCTCCCATAACCTCATTGCTGAGCAATTACAAAAGGAAGTCTCTGGAACAATCTTGCATGGTGGCCGATGCCGGCGCCGTCCATCCCCATGCCTCCGCCCAGTCCGACCACCAGTCACCACCACGCCCCACTCCTCCTCACCTCTATCATCTTTCTCGACATATCTTTTTTTCGATGAAATGGTCGACATACCATTTTCCAATAAAATTCTCAAGATATGATTAGTTTTTACACATGGGATTACTCCTGCATGGGTCAATCACAACAGGTGTTTTGTAAAAAAAATGCATCTTGATGTTCCGTGCAATGCACGGGCATCTTGCTAATTTTTTTGCATATAATTCCAAACACCACGTAGACACGGTCTTTGATCATTTTACAACTATGTTAGTATCATTGTTAGTAGTTAGCCAGTGCAAGTTATAGCCCCGGGTGTTTTAACCTTTTTTTTAGTAATGATATCTGGCGATTGTTCGGCCCGAGCTCAATCCTGGCGAATCCCACGTAACCGTCAGATTTCCATCCGACGGTGGCCTGTTTTTAAGCCATAGTATTTGACAAAACCGCCACCCTTACACACGTACAGTAACCGCGTCGCGGGCGTTTGCAACTGCCATGTCTCCCAGCGAACGTTTGCTGGGGATTGGAGTTAGCACCGATGGCGGTTCGTAGTCGTTCCACGCTCGGGCATTGAAGTTTGTAACTATTTTAGATTAGAACATACTACTCCTGTGGTACTAGTAGTAGAGCAGATTCCTACTCCACTACTCCTACTACTCTACTCAAGCAAGTTAGGGCATAGTAGTAGGTACTGTAGGGAGTACCAGTACTGTGATCACTCAAGCAAGTTGTCTGACTTTGATATGACCCTACGCTGCTGGTATGTGTCTCGTAAGTCAAGCGGCGTGCTATAGTCATCATCACCTGTCCACTTCCCGCAGCACATATTCGCTTCTCCATATTTATCCGCTCTTCCATCCTCGCCAAGGCGCCTCCCCCCTCGTCCAATCTTCCATCCCCGCTAAGGCGCCTCCCCCCTCATCCGAAACACAAGCACTAACAATGGCAGAACCGAGCAGCGTCCGCCGAAAGAGTGGCTAGAATTCGCTCCCCACAGAGGTAATGAAGCTCATTGTTTTGCGTGTGGACAATCTCAATACCATTCCACTCGCCATGTGCTCGTCGGGGCTGTACCGTTTACTCAAAGCCCTCAGGCCGGAGCTTTTTAAGCTAGCTCCTTGCTTGTTGATGCCGCCTGATCTTCAGAAACGGCGTGTCACGCAGCATAATGATCGTAGGGTGGCGAGCATCAACCCCCTTGACTGTGATCCGATCCCCGTCACCCTCAACTACATTAAAGGTATGTACTGGGTCGGCACGAACACGTCTTGGATGGTGCTCGTCGACGGTCGTGGCAGCTGGATGCTCGTGGAGGTCTACACCTGGTGATTGATCCCCCTTCCTTCGATTAACACTGCACTGCTTTGGCACTGCGGCCCAGAATACTCGGAATCTTACAGTAACCAACATGATACCAAGTTTGATTTGCTCAAGGTTGTAATCTGCCAAGTGCCCACAAGATCTGCGAATTATAAAGACTTCAGGCTAATTGCGTTCTTCAACCGCGGTCTCGCCTATCTGACAGGTCACTGCAGTAAGTGGATAAATCTGCACGTCCATCGCAAGATCATACATCCTCCATGGTTCTCTGATGCCATTGAACACAAGGGCTTCATTTACGCTGTCGACTCCTTCTATGGCTGGACGTATTGCTGGCCTACTCCAGTCATCGCTACAAACGGATGTTACAGCAGTATGTTACTTTCCTATGATATCATGATGGCTTGCTTATATTACTGTCAACATTTACTGAAAAAATATTCATGCTCATAACATGCTGTTCTTAAGATTGACTACATCAAGAGCCCTTTTTTATTTGACTCCAACTTTTTTTAGGGTTATTTGACTCCAACTTGATATGATGTTGTAGGCCGCCTGGTGTCCCTACCCTTCCTAATCCTAAAACCTTTCAAAGAAAAGCGGCATGGCAGTTGCAGGTGGTTCCTGGCTTGATCAGACGATGGCGAACGATTAATGATCGTTCGCACGTACCGGATGTGTTGTTTCGCGGAATACAATCACAGTCACTGCAAGGTCTTTGAGCAGGATCCCAGCTTCTCTGGGCCTTCAGGAATTTTTTGACTGGAGGTTGGTAAGTAGCCTTGGTACACACCCTCTGTTTGTCGGACTGGATTATCCGATTAACCAAGAGATAATCGATGGCAAGGATCATGATGGCAGCGCGGTTTCGTTCATCAGGCAAAACTGTGTGTACACAGCGTACCATGCGTCTCTGCATGCACCATACCCTGATATGTGTCGCCACGCTCTGCAGCCCAAAGTAGGAGAGCGGGTCGCAAGTATCATACTTCGACCTGCTGGCTGGAGTTTCCCCCGTCAGGCACCCATCTGGTTCAAGCCGTCAGCCAATCTCCACAGCTTAATAAATAGTAACGTCTAACTGAGCTAGTTAGTTAGATGCGTACACTTGGTGTAGTAGGATCTTTATTTAGTTTGATGCATACACTTGTTCTTTTTTGGTAGCCCTTTTGTAATGATGGCTGATGTTTGGTTTGGAAGAGAGAGCTGCGTCTTCACTCTTCTGGCCTGCTTACTGCTTCTATTGCACCCCAAGCCCTGGTTGCTGCTACTGTAGTTTTCAATGTACAATCAGTAGTATATTTCGTCTGTTGGTTGAATAAATGTGTTGTTAGAATGATAAACACAATGTTTTGGAAGTCGTTGGACGGTTCGATACTTTAGTGCCCTGTACCGTATGTAGAGCATACTATTTTTCGTACGGAACACATTTTCCACTTGTTGATAACATGCAGCCCACTGATGAAGGCCCAATAGAGAAGCCCATAATTAACTGGAAGGGAGGCTCTCACATGAATCCGGCCCAGGTACATGCTCATGGTCCCCTAAACATAAATAAGTAAATAAATAAATAAAGCTAAATGCTCATGCACCAGTTCTTTAAATTCACGATTTAACAGGAGGATATTATTTCCTATGATAGTGTCGTTACATTCAGTCGATATTATTCTTCGGCAAAGATAGCGACCAGTCTTCTTTCTCCCAGCATTTTCTTCCTGCAACCAGCGGACCCATGCAAATCGTAGTCAACGTCGTAAATAGATCCAGTCCATTTTTATTTTTCAATAAGAATGTCCAACCCAGCCCAGCACATTGGCGACAACACTTTATCCTCCGCCTTGGTGCGCTCGCCGCGGCGCCACCTTCTGGCCCTGTCAACATAGTTTTTTTTTGAAACGGTCCTTGTCAACATAGTGATCGGGAGAGGACTGTAGTTGTGAGTATGACAGTACGGACCCACCAGGTCCACTCCCGAACACAAGCAAGCGCCTCTTTTACTACTCAGATGAACCCCTCATTTTTTACTCTAATCCACCCTGCTGATATCTGGGACCCACATCATTTTCAACTTATAGTCAATTAACGACAGAATTGCACAACTTTTTTTAGTAGTAATTCAGAGGAGCAGGCTATAAACTGGGTTGTGCGGTCTCTGTTGCCCGTCTAACAACATGACCAGCCCATCAGTTTTTTCTTTGGGAAAATAGGTAGCCCAGTATTTCTTTTTGAAGAATACCCACGCTAGGCCTATTTGTTTTCTCCGACTTACTGGGCTACAAATCTTTCAAGACGAGGAGGGATGCATTCCGGCCTGGCCAAAGAGTATGGTCAGTGTCTGTTAGAAGTAATATCAAAAGGGGTTGAAAATTCCAAAAAAATTATAGCAAATGGGATATTAGTTTGTTTTTTTGTTTTTGTTCTTCACTGATATCTTATACTCCCTCCGTCCCAAAATTCTTGTCTTAGATTAGTCTAGATACGGATGTATCTAATACCAAAACGTGACTTGATACATCCGTATTTAGACAAATCTAAGACAAGAATTTTGGGACAGAGGGAGTATTTCATTGGATTTAACATGACATAGTACTAATTTATTTTTAAATTTGTTTTAGTATGGCTACTAATTTTTGGATTAAGAATATTTTGTTCCCCAGCAAAACTTTGCGAATTTTCAAAATTTCCCACATATTTAGTTAATTTTTTTAACCCTGGTACTGACCAGAAAATGGGCAGCAATTCTAAAAATGGAAAACAGGCTGCAATAAATTCCATATGAATTAGAAAATAAGAAAAAATTATAAAAATAATAGCAAATGGGTTGTACACACCATAGATTTTGAGGCTGACTTATTTACGCAAGGCTTTGTCAGTCAACACACGATTCTAGAAGCAGTGACTGTTGGATGTCCATCCAACGGCCGACGTGCTTCTTCAATCTTTGATCTTCCTGCTCCAGCCGCCTAAACTAGCGCCGGCGGGACTGCCTGCTCCCTCCTTTTGTGGCCCGCTGTGATGCCGCGCAGGCTTCCCCGGCCCACCCTACTCCCTCCGCTGGCCTAGCCATCCCTCTACTCACCCACACCTGCTGTTATTCTCCGGCGACGGCAGACGAACCAGTAAACCCTCATACAGTCGTACTCCGCTCCGCGTGGGAAACAACTGCCGAGTCTTCCCTGGCTCCGTGTCTCCCTTCCTAGGCCTCGCCGTCGTCCAGCGGTGGTGCTCTCGGCGCGGCCTGGTCAACGTCCGACATGCATCGGAAGTGGACTGTACATGGAGAGGCTGACAGCTGGGTCCACAGCAGCACGCAAGGAAATGCCTCCTTATTATGCGCAAAATAATGATTCCTCCTCCTGACATCTGGGACCCACCGAAAGGGCCTCTGTATTTCACGAAAAAAATGTTACCGCCGCTGACAGCTCGGACCCACCAGCTATATCTTCGCACGCAAGGAAATGCCTCCTTATTACACAAAAAAAATGAATACTCCCCCTGCTAGCTGGGACCCAGTATAGTGGGAGGCTGACTTGTGGGCCTACTAAGTTGACAGGGACGGAGGGCTTTGTCAACTTAGTCAATATGCACGATTCTAGCTCCAGTGACCGTTCGATGTCCATCCAACGGTCGTAGTGCTTCCTCAACCTCTGGTCTTCTTGCTCCAGCCGCCCAAACCAGCGTCGGTCGTGCCTCGTGCTCCTGCCTCCCGTGGCCGGCTGCGATGCCGCGGAGGCCTCACCACCCCCTACTACTCCCACCACTGGCCAGGCCAACCCTCTACTCACCCACACCCTCTATTATTCTGTGGCGACGGCAGTCTCACACCGCAGCCGAACCAGTGAACCCTCGTACTCCTCTCCGCGTGGGCATCCAGTGCCGCGTCTTCCCTTTCTTCGCGTCGTCCCCTTCCTAGGCCTCGCCGTTGTCCATCGCCTTGGTGCTCTTGGCGCGGCGTGGTCAATGTGGTCAACGGTCAAATTCCGTCGGAAGAGTACTATACGTGGAGAGGCTGACAGCTGGGTCCACGGCCGCAGGAAGGAAGTGCCTCCTTATTACGCGCAAAATAATTATTCCTTCACCTGACAGCGGGGACCCACCGGACGGGCCACCGTATTTCACGAAAAAAACGTTTCCCCCTGACTGCTGGGACCCACCAGCTACATCTTCGCACGCAAGGAAGTGCGTCCGGGCAAAAAAAAAACGATTCGCCCCCTGACTGCTGGGACCCACCAGCAACATCTTCGCATGCAAGTAAGTGCCTGACAGTCGGGACCCACCTGGTCGAAGCGTACGTAGTGTTGTCATTCTGGTCATGAACGTGTACGTACATACTGGTCGATGTAGAGGCGCGCACGTGTCGTAGTAGAGACACGCACGTAGCATGTACACGTACGTACAGCGGCCAGTGTGCAATAAAGAAAATACGGCCATGTACGTACATACGGGCAGGGTCTCGAACGCCTACTCGCGCAAACGTACGGCCAGGGCTCGTGTACATGGCTGGGTCGGAACGGAGAAATAGCGTCGTCGTCGTGTTCATGGGGAGCCAACCGGCTGGGTCGGAACGGAATGCGTCGTCGTGTTCATCGGGAGGGCTTGGACGGAACAGCCGATGGAAACGAGGCCTGGCGTACCGCAGAACGAAGGAAATGGCCTTGTGTTCGACCGGCCATGTTCGAAACGGGAGCCTGTTCATCAGGAGGGGTCTGGCGTACCGCAAAATGGAGGAAACGAACCTCCTACGGTCGAAACGGGGGTCCTGTTGATCGGGAGGGTTGTGGCGTACCGCAAAACAGAGGAAACAGACTTGTGTTGGAGCGCTACGGTCGAAACAGGGGTCCTGTTCATCGGGAGGGGTGTGGCGTACCGCAAAACGTGACTCCACGGGATACTGTTCATCTCCACCGTCGACCCCCTCCAGCCTCCACGGGCTACGTTCATCCACCGTCGACCTCCTCCAGCCTCCACCTGCGACTGTTCATCCACGGGCTCCTGTTCATCCATCCTCCACCGCGCGCTACTCCACCGGCTACTGTTCAACCAGCCCTCTCCACGAGCTCCTGTTCAACCACCCCTCCACGGGCTACTGTTCATCCACCCCTCCACGGGCTACTGTTCATCCAGCCCTCCACGGGGTGGTCATGTTCATCCAGCCCTCCACGGGGTCCTGTTCATCCAGCCCCAACCGGCTCGATCGATCGGGGTCCTGTTCGTCCGGAGGCAACACCACGGGGTCCTGTTCATCCACCCCCACCAGGAACTGTTCATCCAACCCCCCCAGCAACGCTCACTGTTCATGTAGAGGCAGCATCGATCAGCTTCAGTTAGCAGCAGTAGCGAAGAAATCGCTCGATCGGGTTCAGTTAACAGCCATCGATCGATCCCTCGGGTTCAGTAACGCGTAGCCTGCAGTGCAATCGCTCGGGTTCAGTTAGAGCCCAATGCCTCGCACCCACGCGTGTGCGTGTACGAGAGAAACGCACATCGCTCGTCCCCAACCACCCACCGTAACCGGGAACACCCCGATATTTTCCTCGCCCTCGCTTCTACCATGGTTTTTTCCGTTATGGACGGCCCAAAGAATGTCATGCAGCTGCGTCTCCGGCCGCCCAGGACGAAAAGCCCATTTTCTGTCATGATTTTTGTCATAGAAGTAGGACCCCACCACATCTATGATGATACCGGGTTTTGTCACAATTATCGTCATAGAAGTGTCATAAGTATGACAGAAAAAAAATTGTTCGGCCCAAAATGTCACGGATGTGTCTTTTTTTGTAGTGATCGGTCGAGGCATGTGGGACGGGAAAGGAGGAGGATCGTGTGGGTGGGTGTGGATTACCTGACCATATCGAGGAGGCCGCGCAACAAGAAGAAGGGTCGGCGGCGAGGAGGCCGCGCAACAATAAGAAGGGTCAGTGGCGAGGAGGCGGCACTGCAAGAAGGGGTTCCGAAAGGGAGGCAGCACTGCAAGAAGAAGGGTAGCCGGCGAGGAGGCGGCGCTGCAAGAAGAAGGGTCGCCGGCAAGGAGGCTAAGATGCCAGTAAGAAGCAGTGAAGGTTTGAACTTGGAAAGCAAGGAGGAACAGTGGAAATGTGGCTTTTGGTAGGAGGGAGGGGGCGAGGAGATAGATATTTCCGCGGCGGCAAAAAAATTTCGCTCGGTGCCGCGAGAAACTGGCACACAAGTGTGGTTCAAGCGGGGGCGGTGGACTGTGGACGACGAAGCTTCTTGCATAAGCCAGACAAGACGGTGCGCCAAGATAGTTTATATCGCGTCCCACACGATTCTTTCTAGTAAACTATTTGTGGTATACCTGATTTTTTTCATTATGTTTTGAAAGACAAAATGGTGTTATGGAGGGAAAGGATGGTGTTTGAATTGCTAGAACATTTATGCACAGTGAACATGCAACTAGTACATGAGTGTCGTGTTTAAATTTGGAATTATTCCGGGTTCGTTTGGCATTTTTATGCATTAATTGAGTTTCTGGGCATTTAATGTGCATAATTCAAATTTGAACTACAAGCACATGCTCCAATGCACCAAAGTTTTTTGAAAAATCACATGTGTGTCTTTGGGTGAATATATAGGTCCCATGCAAGAAATGGGAATGGAATTCAAACATCTGGGCGTCGTGGCTCGGCCGAAATGATTGAGAAACTTGGTTTTTTAATTCGTGTAAATCCAAAACACGGCTGAAAATCATGAAAATTGGCATGGTGTCATGACATGGCACAAACATGCTGCGGTAATTTTTTTGGCCGAATTGGGACAAGCTTTGGTGTAAGCTTCTTACAAACCGGGGCTTCCCTCAAGAAGGCTCGTGGTTCCGAGAGGGAACGTGTCACCTCCGTGTGCGAAACGACATACGTACACTGCCTTATCCCGCCTTAATTTTTTTACACAGGCAGATTAGACCAAATAGAAGTATCGTGCTAAAATTTGGAATTATTTCGGGTTCATTTGGCCTTTTTATACATTAATTGAGTTTCTACGCATTTAATGTGCATAATTCAAATTTGAACTACAAGCATGCTCCAGTGCACCAAAGTTGGTTGAAAAATCACATGTGTTTCCTTGGGTGAATTTCTAGGTCCCATGGAAGAGATGGGAGTGAAATTCAAACATCTGGGCGTCGTGGCTTGGCCGGAAGATTGAGAAACTTGGTTTTTTAATTCATGTAAATCCAAAACACGCCTGAAAATCATGAAACTTGGCATGGTGTCATGACATGGCACCAACATGCTGCAGTAATTTTTTGGCCAAATTGGGACATGCTTTGGTGTAAGCTTCTTGCAAACTGGATCTTCCCTCAAGAAGGCTCGTGGTTCCGAGAGGGAACGTGTCACCTCCATGTGCGAAACGACATACGTACATTGCCTTCTCCCGCCTTAATTTTTTTTACATAGGCAGATTAGAGCAAATAGAAGTATCGTGCTAAATTTTGGAATTATTCCGGGTTTGTTTGGCCTTTTTTATACATTAATTGAGTTTCTGCGCATTTAATGTGCATAATTCAAATTTGAACTACAAGCACAGGCTCCAGTGCACTAATGTTGTTTGAAAAATCACATGTGTGTCCTTGGGTGAATTTCTAGGTCCTATGCAAGAGATGAAAATGAAATTCAAACATTTGGGCCTCGTGGCTCGGCCGGAAAAATTGAGAAACTTGGTTTTTTAATTCCTGGAAATCCAAAACATGCCTGAAAATCATGAAACTTGGCATGGTGTCATGACATGGCACCAACATGCTGTGGTAAAAATTTTGTCCGATTTGTGAAGGCGCACACATTAACAATCAACATAGTCATTTTGGAACAAGTGTTGTCACGTTACAAATCGTAAACACAAGTATTATTGAAACCATGGGCGTTTTACTTACCAATTACGTGCCGCCACGCGTCCCCTTTTTTTATTGGCTAGGAGGTGTCGTGCGGGGTAGCTATTTGAGTACAGGAGGCGTGCGGTCAGACCCCTGCACGTGCTCATCGGGAGGAGAGCCCTTTGACCGCTACCCGCCATGCACCTCCCTCCCAATGTCTCCATTAATGGCGCTCGAGCACCTGTTCTACGGCGTGGCTATATGTCTCACTGGACTGAGATTTTAGAGAGAAATATGAAAATCTGAAAAGAAAGTTTTGCACGGATCTTGATGTAAGATCCGACGGACCTATATAGCATCGACTGCGACTTATAGCAAGCATGATGAACATAAGGACGATGACAGTGGATAATAATTGTCTTACATATTTAGGAACATAATTAAAAAAAAGCTACATGCGGCAACACCCGAAATACACTAGGGCAAAAGAAGAAGGAAGACAACGATCTGGCCCGCTGATCTCTACTTTCTTAATGCGTTGCTGCAGGCCGCGGGAACTAGTCTCCGCGGCGAGCGGCGATGAGCTCTTTCTTGTCTTCAAGATGCCGCTTGAGAGCATCCACGGATTCCTCCACCAGCCTTCTGCGCTCGATGTGCAGCATGGCATTCTCGTACATAAGTTTCTCGACGATGACGCCTGTCCTCCTCAGCAAGGCAGTGGTCTGCTCCTGCTGCTCCACACTTCCGATGATCTTCGCCCTCAGCAGGTTGCGCTCGGCCTGGAGCTTCGCATTGCTCTCATTTAGTCTTGGATGACGCCGGTAGACTGTTCAAACGAGGCTTTCAGGTCATCCTGCAACCTCGCCCAGCTGGAGATCTGATCCATCTGCCTAAGGACGAGGGAACGCTTGCGCCTGTAAGAGTCCTCGCCTGCCCGCGAGACATTTTCCCAGGCCGCCGCGGTGCGGGAGGACATCTCTGCTGCATTCGCGGCGCGGCGGGACATCTCTTCTGCTTCCGCGGTGTGGCTGGACCAGTCTGCTGCATCAACGGCACGGCGGGACCTCCATGCTACTTCGGCGGCGTGGCAGGATCTCTCTGCTCCTACGGCCGTGCGGCGGGACATGTTGGCTGCTTTCGCAGCGAGGCGGGACATCTCTTGTGCTTCCTCTTTCAGGCTCGCCTCTCCCTGGTGGCAATCTCTCGACCCAGAACTCACGCTGGCCATGGTAGATGCAAGGGAACAATGATGAATGACTTGTTTGTTTTTGTGGATGAGGAGTTGAGGAGGAATGTGCAGTCATCTTGGAGTAGTAGTATTTATAACCGAGTAGTAATACGCTCCTAAGTGGGAAACCATTTAGGTTTTGATCGGTGTGAACAGGTTTGCAATTTGGAATGTGACGGGACGCATGCTCAAAATTTACTGACGTTTATAAGTGCGGCACTATTCTCGGAAGGCGTAACATGGGCACGTACGCCTTCTCAGTCGCATACGTGGCGTTTGGACCATAGGGTGCACCGCAATAGGCAATGTCAGCACACGTCTTGTTCCAACAACCGCGCGCGCTCGTTATTACCATCGCACACGCTTCTTTTAATTAGAATGTGTGTGCCTGTCTAGCGCACACACGTTGATCTATCTAACTGTTTCAGTTTGTTGTGGCTAATCGCAAACAGTTCATCCAGGTGAAGTGTATGCCATCAATCGCAGACACTTTGATCTGGCTGACCCGTTTCTGTTCTGTTGCCTAATCACAAACAGTTAATCCTTCTGAAGCGTATGCCCTCAATCACACACACCTTGATCTAGCTGACCGTTTCTTTTGTATTGCCTAATCACAAACAGTTCATCCGAGTGAACCGTATGTTGTATATATCACACGCCTTCATCAGGCTGCTCGTTTCTTTTGTTCCGCCTCATCGCAAACAGTTCATTGGACTGAACCGTATGCCCTGCATCGCACACGCAACTAAAATCCGAACCGTGTTTGATGGCTCCGCCATCGCAAATGTTTTGCAACTTTTTTTACGGTTCTTTTACACCACCGTTTGCGATTATTGCATCGCACACAGTTTTGTCGAAGGGTCTCTGATCATATTGTCGCGTTAGCAGCATCCTGTAGTAGTGTAAGTTCATGATAAATTAAAGTTCAATTAATCATATTACTTAAGAACTCCCACTTAGATAGACATCCCTCTAGTCATCTAAATGATCACGTGATCCATATCGACTAAACCATGTCCGATCATCACGTGAGATGGAGTAGTTTTCAATGGTGAACATCTCTATGTTGATCATATCTACTATATGATTCACGTTCGACCTTTCGGTCTTAGTGTTCTGAGGCTATATCCGCATATGCTAGGCTAGTCAAGTTTAACCCGAGTATTCTGGACGTGCAAAACTGGCTTGCGCCCGTTGTATGTGAACGTACAGCTTATCACACCCGATCATGACGTGGTGTCTCGGGACGACGAACTGTCGCAACGGTGCATACTCAGGGAGAACACTTATACCTTGAAATTTAGTGAGGGATCATCTTATAATGCTACCGCCGTACTAAGCAAAATAAGATGCATAAAAGATAACCATCACATGCAATCAAAATATGTGACATGATATGGCCATCATCATCTTGTGCCTTTGATCTCCATCTCCAAAGCACCGTCATGATCTCCATCGTCACCGGCTTGACACCTTGATCTTCATCGTAGTGTCGTTGTCCTCTCGCCAACTATTGCTTCTACGACTATCGCTACCGCTTAGTGATAAAGTAAAGCAATTACATGGCGATTGCATTTCATACAATAAAGCGACAACCATAAGGCTCCTGCCAGTTGCCGATAACTTTTACAAAACATGATCATCTCATACAACAATTTATATTTCATCACGTCTTGACCATATCACATCACAACATGCCCTGCAAAAACAAGTTAGACGTCCTCTACTTTGTTGTTGCAAGTTTTACGTGGGCTCTACGGGCTTCTAGCAAGAACCATTCTTACCTACGCATCAAAACCACAACGATTTTTCGTCAAGTGTGCTGTTTTAACCTTCAACAAGGACCGGCCGTAGTCAAACTCGATTCAACTAAAGTAGGAGAAACAGACACCCGCCAGCCACCTGTGTGCGAAGCACGTCGGTAGAACCAGTCTCATGAACGCGGTCATGTAATGTCGGTCCGGGCCGCTTCATACAACAATACCGCCGAATCAAAGTAAGACATTGGTGGTAAGCAGTATGACTATTATCGCCCACAACTCTTTGTGTTCTACTCGTGCATATCATCTACGCATAGACCTGGCTCGGATGCCACTGTTGGGTGATAACCCACAAGTATAGGGGATCGCAATAGTTTTTGAGGGTAGAGTATTCAACCCAAATTTATTGATTCGACACAAGGGGAGCCAAAGAATATTCTCAAGTATTAGCAGTTGAGTTATCAATTCAACCACACCTGGATAACTTAATATCTGCAGCAAAGTATTTAGTAGCAAAGTAGTATGGAAGTAACGGTAATGGTGGCAAAAGTAACAGCAGCAGTTTCGTAGTAATTGTAACAGTGGCAACGGTAAAGTAACTAAGCAAAGAGCAATATGTGAAAAGCTCGTAGGCATTGGATCGGTGATGGAGAATTATGCTGGATGCGATTATTCATGCAACAGTTATAACATAGGGTGACACAGGACTAGCTCCAATCATTAATGTAATGTAGGCATGTATTCCGAATATAGTCATACATGCTTATGGGAAAGAACTTGCATGACATCTTTTGTCCTACCCTCCCGTGGCAGTGGGGTCCTATTGGAAACTAAGGGATATTAAGGCCTCCTTTTAATAGAGTACCGGACGAAAGCATTAACACATAGTGAATACATGAACTCCTCAAACTACGGTCATCACCGGGAGTGGTCCCGATTATTGTCACTTCGGGGTTACCGGATCATAACACATAGTAGGTGACTATTGACTTGAAAGATAGGATCAAGAACTCACATATATTCATGAAAACTTAATAGGTTCAGATCTGAAATCATGGCACTCGGGCCCTAGTGACAAGCATTAAGCATAGCAAAGTCATAGCAACATCAAACTCAGAACATAATGGATACTAGGGATCAAACCCTAACAAGACTAACTCGATTACATGATAAATCTCATCCAACCCATCACCGTCCAGCAAGCCTACGATGGAATTACTCACGCACGGCGGTGAGCATCATGAAATTGGTGATGGAGGAAGGTTGATGATGACGATGGCGACGGATTCCCCTCCCCGGAGCCCCGAACGGACTCCGGATCAGCCCTCCCGAGAGAATTTAGGGCTTGGTGGCGGCTCCGTATCGTAAAACGCGATGAATCCTTCTCTCTGATTTTTTCTCCCCGAACGTGAATATATGGAGTTGGAGTTGAGGTCGATGGAGCACCAGGGGGCCCACAAGGCAGGGGCGCGCCTAGGGGGTAGGTGCGCCCCCACCCTCGTGGACAGGGTGTGGGCCCCCTGGCCTCGATTCTTTCGCCAGTATTTTTTATTAATTCCAAAAATAATCTCCGTGAAGTTTCAGGTCATTCCGAGAACTTTTCTTTCTGCACAAAAATAACTCCATGGAAATTCTGCTGAAAACAGCGTCAGTCCGGGTTAGTTCCATCCAAATCATGCAAGTTAGAGTCTAAAACAAGGGAAAAAGTGTTTGGAAAAGTAGATACGATGGAGACGTATCAACTCCCCCAAGCTTAAACCTTTGCTTGTCCTCAAGCAATTCAGTTGACAAATTGAAAGTGATAAAGAAAAACTTTTACAAACTCTGTTTGCTCTTGTTGTTGCAAATATGTAAAGCCAGCATTCAAGTTTTTAGCAAAGATTATGAACTAACCATATTCACAATAACATTTAGGTCTCATATTTACTCATATGAATGGCATAATCAACTAGCGAGCAATAATAATAAATCTCGGATGACAACACTTTCTCACAACAATCATAATATGATATAACAGGATGGTATCTCGCTAGCCCTTTCTGAGACCGCAAAACATAAATGCAGAGCACCTTTAAAGATCAAGGACTGACTAAACATTGTAATTCATGGTAAAAGAGATCCAATCATAGTCATACCCAATATAAATTAATAGTAATGGATGCAAATGACAGCGGTGCTCTCCAACTGGTGCTTTTTAATAAGAGGGTGATGACTCAACATAAAAGTAAATAGATAGGCCCTTCGCAGAGGGAAGAAGGGATTTGTAGAGGTGCCAGAGCTCGATTTTAAAGAAGAGATAAATAATATTTTGAGCGGCATACTTTCATTGTCCACATAACAACCGAGAGATCTCGATATCTTCCATGCTACACACATTATAGGTGGTTCCCAAGTAGAATGGTCAAGTTTATACTCCCCCTCCACCAACAAACATCAATCCATGGCTTGTCCGAAACAACGGGTGCCTCCAACTAGCAACAATCCTGGGGGAGTTTTGTTTGCAATTATTTTCATTTGGTTTGAGCAAGGGACTGGGCATCCCGGTGACCAGCCATTTTCTCGTGAGTGAAGAGCGGAGTCCACTCCTCTTGAGAATAACCCACCTAGCATGGAAGATACATACAGCCCTAGTTGATACATGAGCTATTCGAGCATACAAAACAGAATTTCATTTGAAGGTTTAGAGTTTGGCACATACAAATTTACTTGGAACGGCAGGTAGATATCGCATATAGGAAGGTATGGTGGACTCATCTGGAATAACTTTGGGGTTTATGGAAGTGGATGCACAAGCAGTATTCCCGCTTAGTACAAGTGAAGGCTAGAAAAAGACTGAGAAGCGACCAACTAGCACTACAAAAAAAAGACACATACGTGACATTTTGGGCCGAACGAAATTTTTTTCTGTCATACATATGACACTTCTATGACGATAATTGTGACAAAACCCGGTATCATCATAGATGTGGTGGGCTCCTACTTCTATGACAAAAAATCATGACAGAAAATGGGCTTTTCGTCCTGGGCGGGCCGGAGACGCAGCTGCATGACATTCTTTGGGCCGTCCATGACGGAAAAAACCGTGGTAGAAGCGAGGGCGAGGAAAATTTCGGGGAGTTCCCGGCTACGGTGGGAGGTCGGGGTCCGAGCGATGCGCGTTTCTCTCGTACACGTACGCGCGTGTGTGTGAGGCGTTGGCTCTAACTAAACCCGAGCGAGGCGTTGGGCTCTAACTGAACCCGAGTGATTGCACTGCAGGCTACGCGTTACTGAACCCAAGCGATCGATCGATGGCTGTTAACTGAACCCGATCGAGTGATTCCTTCGCTACTGCTGCTAACCGAAGCCGATCGATGCTGTCTCTGGATGAACAATGATGCTTTGCTGGGGGGGTTTGGATGAACAATTCCCGGTGGGGGTGGATGAACAGGACCCCGATCGATCGAGCCGGTTGGGGCTAGATGAACAGGACCCCGTGGAGGGCAGGATGAACAGGACCACCCCGTGGAGGGCAGAATGAACAGTAGACAGTGGAGGGCTGGATGAACAGTAGCCCATGGAGGGGTGGTTGAATAGGAGCCCGTGGAGAGGGCTGGTTGAACAGTAGCCGGTGGAGTAGCGCGTGGTGGAGGCTGGATGAACAGGAGCCCGTGGATGAACAGTCGCAGGTGGAGGCTGGAGGAGGTCGACGGTGGATGAACAGTAGCCCGTGGAGGCTGGAGGGGGTCGATGGTGGAGATGAACAGTGTCCAGTGGAGTCCCGTTTTGCGGTATGCCACACCCCTCCCGATGAACAGGACCCTCGTTTCGACCGTAGCGCTCCAACACAAGTCCGTTTCCTCCGTTTTGCGGTACACCACACCCCTCCCGATCAACAGGACCCCCGTTTGGACTGTAGGAGGTCCATTTCCTCCATTTTGCGGTACGCCAGACCCCTCCCGATGAACAGGATCCCGTTTCAAACGTGGCCGGTCGAACACAAGGCTGTTTCCTCCGTTCTGCGGTACGCCAGGCCTCGTTTCCATCGACTGTTCCGTCCAAGCCCTCCCGATGAACACGACGACGCATTCCGTCCCGACCCAGCCGGTTGGCTCCCCATGAACACGATGATGACGCTATTTCTCCGTTCCGACCCAACCATGTACACGAGCCCTGGCCGTACATATGCGCAAGTAGGCGTTCAAGACCCTGCCCGTATGTACGTACGTGGCCGTATTTTCTTTCTTGCACACTGGCCGCTGTACGTATGTGTACATGCTACGTGCGCGCCTCTACATCGACCAGTATGTACGTACACGTTCGCGACCAGAATGACAATGCTACGTACGCTTCGACCAGGTGGGTCCCGACTGTCAGGCACTGCCTTGCCTGCGAAGATATAGCTGGTGGGTCCCAGCAGTCAGGGGGGCGAATCATTTTTTTTTGCCCGGACGCACTTCCTTGCATGCGAAGATGTAGCTGGTGGGTCCCCGCAGTCAGGGGGAAACATTTTTTCACGAAATACGGTGGCCCATCTGGTGGGTCCCCGCTGTTAGGTGGAGGAATAATTATTTTCCGCGTAATAAGGAGGCACTTCCTTGCTGCGGCTGTGGACCTAGCTATCAGCCTCTCCTTGACCACATTGACCACGCCGCGCCGAGAGCACCAGGGTGACGGACGACGGCGAGACCTAGGAAGGGGATGACGCGGAGCCGGGGAAGACACGGCAGTGGAAGCCCGCGCGGAGAGGAGTACGAGGGTTCACTGGTTCGGCTGCGATGTGAGGCTGCCGTCGCCGCAGGGCCTGGCCAGCGGTGGGAATAGTAGGGGGCGGTGAGTTCTCCGCGGCAGCACAGCCGGCCACAGGAGGCAGGAGCATGCGGCACGACTGGCGCTGCTTTGGGCGGCTGGAGCAACAAGACCAGAGGTTGAAGAAGCACTACGGCCGTTGGATGGACATCATACGGTCACTGGAGCTAGAATCGTGCATATTGACTAAGTTGACAAAGCCCTCCGTCCCCGTCAACTTAGTAGGCCCACAAGTCAGCCTGCCACTATACTAGATCCCAGCTAGCAGGGGGAGTATTCATTTTTTTGTGCGTAATAAGGACGCACTTCCTTGCGTGCGAAGATATAGCTGGTGGGTCCGAGCTGTCAGCGGCGGTAACATTTTTTTCGTGAAATACAGAGGCCCTTTCGGTGGGTCCCAGATGTCAGGTGGAGGAATCATTATTTTGCGCGTAATAAGGAGGCATTTCCTTGCGTGCGGCCGTGGACCCAGCTGTCAGCCTCTCCACGTACAGTCCACTTTAGATGCATGTCGGTCGTTGACCACGTTGACCAGGCCGCGCCGGGAGCACCAGGGCAGTGGTCGACGGCAAGGCCTAGGAAGGGAACGACACGGAGGCAGGGAAGGCTCGGAAGTTGTTTCCCACGCGGGTTTACTGGTTCGTCTGCCGTCGCCGGAGAATAACAACAGGTGTGGGTGAGTAGAGGGATGGCTAGGCCAGCGATGGGAGTACGATGGGGCGGTGAAGCCTGTGCGGCAGCACAGCCCGCCGCTGGGAGGAGGGAGCAGGCAGTCCCACCGGCGCTTGTTTGAGCGGCTGGAGCAGGAAGAGCAGAGATTGAAGAAGCACAACGGCCGTTGGATGGACATCCAACAGTCACTGCTTGTGCGTCAACCTTTTTTTAGGAAAGCCTCAAATTTGTGGAAAACAGCATACAACCCATCTGCCATTATTTCTAATAATTTACAGCCCATTTGCTAATTCTGAAGGTTTTTTTGGAGCCCATATTCTTTTTGTTAGCATTACAGCCCATATTGTGGCCACGGTTAAAAAATGATACGAAATGTTGCATATTTCGGTGCGGTCTGAACTGTTTTTAATCCCGAAATTTTGAGTCACATTCAAACTGATTTTAAAAATAAATGTATATCAATATAAAATCCAACAAATTGTCCACGCATAAAAATTAATGCAATTTAAAATCTTGAAATGAAGAAAAGAAATTTGAAAGTAATTGCCGGTTTGATGTGTTTTAAAAATGTACAACCCATTTCTCATTACTGATAGGCCATTTTCTCGTCCAGCCGAATGGAGCTCTCCTCGTCTTGAAAGATTTGCAACCCAATAGGCCTGACAAAGCGACTTACTTGGCAAATCACAAAAAAACAGGGCTAGCCATTTTCAGAAAGAAAAAAAAACTACTAGGTTGGTCCGTGGTAAACATAAAAGAGAAGGCTATCTAGACATGCCAGAGTGCCCCGCACAGCCCAGTTGACACCCTGCTTCCGTCTCAAAAACAAATTAGATAAATGCCACAACAAATACGGCGATTCATAAAAATGCCACTGCAATTTCCAAACTTTGAAAAATGTCACTGCAATTTTTGCAAACTTTGGAAAACGCCACTGCAATTTGCAAACTTTGAAAAACGCCACTCCAGACTTCGAAAAATGCCACTTGGAATGGCATGAAATGGCATTTTTCAAAGTTTGGAAATTGCAATGGCATATCTTAGAAACACCATATTTGGAGTGGCATTTATCAAATTAATCCAAAACAAAAATAACTAGGCGAGCTGCTGGGTCCCTGATGTCAGCCGCTCGTTGTGCAACTCTCTCGTTTATTGACTACGTTGACAATGGCATGGGACCCAGATGTCAGATATCCATTATGAGGAGCCATTTTTTTATTGGATTGAAATAAGGAGGCACTTTGCTTGCGTACTGCCATGACCTTGGCGGGTCCCTGGTGTCATCCTCTCCACGTACAATCATCTCCTGGTTGTGTACACGTCAACTTGGTAGGCCCACAAGTCAGCCTCTAAACCCGTGGAGGACAAATACAACCCATTTAAAAAAATAACAGCCCATTCCATAAGTTCAAACGGAAAGTTCAACATTCAGAGCAAAGTAACAGGTCTGATCCACATATAGAGTACTGAACTTCCACGTTGACAACCATCATAGCCAAGTTAACTATCTACTTCCACTAATACTCTAGTAGCGTACAAGTACTAACTTACTCTTAGCTAACTAGACGATGCCGACCGCCATCTACGGTACACGCTAAACGCCGGCACCGGCGTCCTCCGCCTCGCCTCAGACTTGCCAGAGGTGCGATAGGGTGCGTTGCTCGCGCGCGTTGGCCCTTTCCATGCCGGCATGGTCCACCGAAGCTTCGGCTTCTAAGCGGGAAACCCACTTGACGAGCTGGTAGTAAAAATCAGCGTCGCGAATGCGTGCGTGCCCGACAGCCTCCAGGGCTATTTGCCAGGCGCCGTCCTCCACGTAGTCGGCCCACGTGCGGGCGCTCTGCTTGCGACTCAGAGCGTCGGTGCGCTGCTCCATGTCCCGCTGGTGGCGCAAATCGGCGATACGCTGCTCATCCGCCAAGCGGTCGCGCTGCAACAACTCCTGCTCCTCCGCCAGGCGGTTGCACTCCAACAAGTCCTCGATCTCCGCATTGCCATCTAAAGACCAATAGAATGCCTCCTCCCTCCGTCTGCCTTCCGGTGAAAAACCGAACACTAGTTCCGACGGTGACCGCCTCCGGCCACGCCTATCGCGGACGGGCGGGGGCATGGCGGACGTGGCGAGAGCGAGGATAAGTGGCGAGCAACGTCGGGCCGGTGGGGGCTTATGAGGATAGGGAAAGTTGGGTCACGGTGCCACCATAGAAGGCTGAGAAACAGTACTTATAAGCGGAAGGTAGCGCGACGGTCATCGGAATTCAATGCATAATGAAGCAGGCATGGCTTAGCACGCCAGCTTGCCGTGGAAAACTAGAGAAACTGAAATTCTGACTGTGCCGTCCTGTCCCGTCCATGCTGGGTCGCTCGCTTGCCGTGGAAAACTAGAGAAACTGAAATTCTGACTGTGCCGTCCTGTCCCGTCCGTGCTGGGTCGCACGCCGGCCTTACGTTCAAACAAGTGCACTCAAATCATCTCCCTCCTTGTCAATAATGATTCCACGGATTTAAAAGGCCTGCAACAATTAAAGCGCATCTTTTTTTGCATCAGTTAGCTGCCTTAATTACGGCCGGCTGCATGCGGGCACTCAAAATCGCTCACAGCCAGTACGCGGAGCAGCATGCAACGAGTCGCAGCCGAGGGCATTAATTGATGAACTTTAGCTGGGAGATAAGGCATTTGCGAACGTTTTTGCTAGCAGTTTCTTCAGATTCGCATGGCATTTTCTTCAGAGCAGCTTGTCATTTTCTTCAGAGGTAGGCATTTCTATTCAAAAAACTGCCACTTCGGATCTTGCGTCGCAACTAAAACAGTCAGGAGCGCATTAGTAGGCTAGCTAGTGATCGATCGATAACTTGCAAACACTGAGCGAACAGATATAAGGAACTGTTAATGCATCTCAATGATTCACAGATCATATACAAATATGTAGCTCCAAAAGCAAAGATTAGCCACAACTAAAACCAACTAGTACGATTCCCATACATAAGATCAACATGTTAATGCATCTCAATGATTCACATATCATATACAAATATGTAGCTCCAAAAGCAAAGATCTAGAAAAAACATATGTTCTTCCTATTAACATGGATGCTTCTCTTGGCCAACATTCAGTACAGACCGAATGACAAATTTGTTTGTGAAGTCTACAATTCCTCTTGCAAACGTAAGTGGTTTCACCAACAGCTGGAACCATGGGAATGAACCACACATGATGGAGGAACATCCACTGCAATATGATTTGGTCTTCTCTTGATCACACGGCGAGACTATTTTCGGAATACAAACTTTAACTTAGGCAAAATGATGCCCATTGTATAATCAGACCAAAGCAATGAAGCACCTAGTGTTGGCCAATAAATAGTACAATACTACTTTTCTGCAGTCCATGAAGTGACTATCCAATCTTTCTGTGTCTATTTTCAAATGGCACTGCATGCAGTGACTATACTATTCTCTTGTGCAGTTCAACCAAAATTGCGGTCACTTTGTGTGTTTGCTAAATAGCAACGGGCAGACATCTCTTTCTGCACAAATATCAATCAGCTAGTAAACATATACCCCACCTTGTATTTTCGGTTTAAACATGTCTCTTCCGCTTAGATCTGTCATGTTTTGCACTGGACAATTTGATACAGTCATGTTTTGCCCTGGACAATTTCATACTGAATTGATTTGCTTGTTCAGAGCAGAAATATAGCGCCTATTCTTCATCAGGCCAAGGATATCCATGTTCGCAGTGATGGAAGAGGTGAAATCGATACAACCGAAATTGAGCATCCAGTCATTGAATCATGTCCTGCACCTCCAATGTAGGTCCACCCTGCCAATAAATTCACATGCAAACCACTAGTATTACTATCTAATGACAGTACAAAAAGAGTAGCAAGTAGCAAACCATGTACCTTCTTAATGAACAGCTCAAAGTGCCACCAATTGGATATAAAGGTTTGGGAGAAAACATGCTCCTAATGTTGAACCAGTTGGACTTTTTGTGCAGTTCCACTAAACTCGAGCATCCCTGTTTGCATAGATATTGAAAGTTTGATTACTATAAAAGTGGCACTAGTTGAAGCATAGACTTACAAATATAAGCATTCCAATTTCTTAATGGGAAAAGCTAGCAAGGCTGTTTCTAACCACCTTTTTGAAGGAATAAATAAGGCAACAGAGGCTGATGTCAGAAAGGCATATATAGTTCTTTCTGAAAGAATGATCGATTCCTAACCTTTCCTCTTCTTTTAAGCATATTTTGTGCAGTTCAACTAAAATAAAATGCCATCAACGCCTTGACAATTCAGTGGCACTGTACAAAAGGAAATGACTTAACATTACATCATGATGTCAGGTATGTAGTCGATAGGCATTAGAGACAAACTTACAGACCTCCTCCGATAACATAATGAACATTAATTTTAACAAAGGTGTGACTAGCTTTACCGGGATAATTTGAGTGAACTCTACACCCTCTATTCCTTAATATAAGAGGTTTTTACAGTTCAGTTTAAAGTACCCAAACGTCTACTAGTATTTAGAAAAATAGGTAGTAGTTTTCTTGAGCACATATCTGGGAAAGCTTGCCACCCTTTATTTATGTCCATACGCTAATGCAACACCATTCGAAATTTCGAATACTACAAATATACACTAATCCAGTGGCTAGTGCAACAGTAGAGTAGTTATTTTATTACAGGGTACAGTACAATGGTTTTACTGAACAGATTTCAATAAACTCTCGCACTGGAAGATTTCTATAAGAATTAACAGTACAAAATGTAAAGGTAACACATTTCAGCATTGGTATACTAGCTGTGCATGAGCATTAAACCAAATACAAAACTCTGAAGGTAACTAGCATTATTAACTAATGACAGTATAAAAAAATTGCAAACCATGTACCTCCAAGGTAAATATCATTTCGAACTCGGGGGGACCTTAAAAATTGCTATCCCAATCTTGATAATCGATCAAACATAAAAACTTGATCGAACGAATCAAGAGAACAGCCGGAGGAGGAGGTGCCCACTCTTAACCTTTCCTCTTGTCTTCATAATTTTTTGTGCAGTTTAACCAAAATAAAATGACATCATCGCCTTGGCATTTTGGTGACACTGTACAAAAAAATTAACTTATCTCATGAAAGTGAGGTATGTAATCTATAAGCATTAACAGTGCAAAAATCTGAAGGTAGTAACAAGTTTCATCGTTGGTATGCTGGTTGTGCAACATCATTAGAATGCCTTAGTTGAAAAATCTTTAATACATCCACAATCAAAAGCTAACCCTGAAATAATCCAGTGACATTAAATGGCATTGCTTAAATTTATCGGTGGCATTAGACTGAGTGCGGCATTAGTTAAATGTGGCATCACTTTAGCAGTAGCATTGCTTGACTTGACTGCTGGCGTTATACTAACAGCAAAAAAGTTAGACTAAGAGCATGCGAGGCCCATTCGGATAGTGGGCGCACCAGTACGATGTACCTCCATGGATGCATAGAGTGGTGAGGGAGGTATGGTTGCCCAGAGCAACAAATATCCATGCAACATATGTGGATTACGTCCCATTTTTGTTATGTTTAGCCACCTTTTTCCTATGTGAGGACAACAAACCGATCGACCTGGTCATTCTCTATTGCGTTGTCATGCCTTTCTACCCTTCTTCAACCAAGAGACACGAGACTCGTTCCTTAGCTACTGATTTTCCCCTTCTCAACCTAGATGCGGGTTCGATGCCTACTCTCTTGGACAGTACAGTCTCCCTTCCTTTCCTTATTCAACCCATACATGGATTAGTCTGCATGAAGTAGGGTTTCCTTTAATAATGCAAATTAAGGTTTTCGTCTGCGTGACCAGCAGAGCAGAGGATAGCAAATTGGGAAGATGGTGGAGTGAAAAAGATCAACATGCAGCGACATGGTAGAGGGGGCAATAGAACAAGGGTATGGTTCGAAAAGAGGTAGCATACCTGAGGGTCGGAGGGAAGTGGCTTTGCTCGTGGTCATCGTCCTCCACACGCACTACGACAGCGAGCTTGGGGACGGAGGCCATCCCGCGCGGGCGCTAGGTCTGAGAGGACGGCCTTGTCGTCAGTGCGTGACCTCGCTCGCCGACGACGAGTGCGTCAACACTGCACGTCCTTTTCTTCCCCGGCGGATCTATGACCACCGGTGAGGAGGGAGAGAGAGGCCGTATTTTTTAGATCTGGAGAGAGGGTGATAGTGTGAGAAGCAAATGGGCAGCCCTTAGCAAGAAAGCTCTGAAGCTCCAGCCTATATATCTTTTTTATACTACTAGTACTAGAGGTGGAGTAGTGGTAGAGTAGTTTATTTTTTCTCTGCAAACAGTACTAGTTAGTCGTGCTTCAAAACTGAACGGCACGCCATTAAAAAAATAGTCGAGAAATAATGCGGCACCTCGGGCCAATGCGGCCAGATCGCATTTTGCACGAGAAATTACACAGGATGTTTCGTTGACATGTGGTCCTGTTCCAACATGTCTAGACGACGGCGAGTCCTTTTGTACAATTTCCGAAAGGACGTGTAGGCCGGGGCGCCTCTTCGTGTACCGTGGCAAACTGGCAACCGTCCACTGACTCTTCGCCTTTCCCTCTCGATTTGGAACTGATGTCGCACGCTCTTCTTCCCTCCTCCATTTGCCTTCACCCTTCCTTCTGCCATTGTTCGATCGTCTTCTCCATGGAGGGAACAAGCCAGAAACGACCCCGTTATTCTTGCCCCGATCTGAAAGATGACGTGGTGGGGGAAATCATTGATCGGTGCAACGTCATCACCTCCGCTAGCATGGCGGGTTCGTTCAAGCCCATTCTCGACTCAACTAATAACATCATTACAAGGAACCCAAGGGTCCAGGAGCGGTTTGATCTCCCTTATCTTCTTTGCTATAAGCCTGTTCGCATGAGCGCAGACAACAGAGGCCTCGCCTTGTGCAAGTTGATGCCGCTTGATAATGATACGTGTGATGTCAAGATGCCATCGCTTAAGGGTAAGTCCTGGGCTGGCACAAATGGAGATTGGGTTGTTTATATTGGGTACAATTGCGAGTGGGAACTTGTGAATGTGTACACTCGTCAGCGGATTCCACTTCCAAAAATCCCCGAGTGCCCTGAGGTTGAGCACACAGATGATCTACGTACGTTCAAATACGATCATGGTGACTGTTGTCTACTTAAGATAGCAATTTGTCGAGTTCCCAACCGCTCTTGGAATTACAAGAACTATCAAGTTGTTGCTATCTTCGACAAGCTTGTTGCCGTCCTTCGTGGTTCGACTGGATGGATATTGCTCAGAAATCAGTTTCTATACACGGATGTGTACTGTGATGCAATTGAATACGAGGATCTTGTGTTTGCTGCCACCACTCGTGGCACTGTTTTTGCATGGGATCCTCGTAGTTTCGGTACGTTTGTCTTCCACCGTAATTATAATTGTTTCATCCACATGCATGCAGGTTAGCAAGTTTCCCTTTACTAATTAACCTTCTTCTTGTGTTTCCAAGGTCCTGTGAACATTCCACCACCTATACTTGAAAAAATTTATAAGCAAGGGGGAGATGACGATGGTGATGATCACGAGCATGAGGAGGAGCAGAACTTATATACTCAGTGGCGCCTGGCAACTAATCCCGATGGATCACCTCTTCTTGTCTGTATACAGTGCACTCAGACTGTTACTACTGAGGAAGCAGGTGTGGTCTCCCATGGTCGCCCTCTCCTGACCTATTCCAACACCCGTTGCATGGTATTCAGGACGGATACTAGTGTGCTAGCGCAAACACCTTCTCCCTGGTTCAGTATTGATAATCTTGGAACAAACTCGCTCTTCCTTGGACCAAACTATCCAATGATGGTGAAAGGCGATCCAGCTGCTGTTGACACAATGTTACTACCATTTATGAGAAGCAACTGTATCTATACCTCGGACATTTCGGTGGTTCCCTACCCTGGTCCTGATATATGCCGCTTCAGCCTGGATGATCAGTCCTGTGTTGCTCTCGATATTGACAATAGCTGGCCCTTCCCAGAGCACCTATGGTTCAAAGCAAGCGTTTCCAACGCCGAGGATTGGTTGAGTTGAAGTTCATTTCATTGCTTGTTTTTTGTTGTGTGATGAAAACTTTAGTATTTGCTAGAATGTTTTGTTGGAAATAATCTATAATCCAACATGTATCCTCGTTGTCATTGTGTGTTGATGACTTGTTGTATTTAATGAATGGTACATTTCAGTTGCGAATGCATGTCATAGACTCAATTTATGAATGGTTTTCAAGTCACTTCTTGGAGTGTGAGTACCGCAGTAGTATAGCCAGCATCCGGTTAGTATATGAAGTTGCCACATCACATAGAGCCAACCTAATATTGGAGTATGCTAGCCCTCCACCAGCGCGCCGCTTCAAATGGCGGAGGAAGTGAGAGGTCGCGTCACCTTGTGTCCAGATCTGAGATGCCACATGTACCAGATGAATGACTCCAAGTTCGACCACCGTGATGTTAGGTGCGAGCCCAGAAACACTGTTGGAGAGACCCCCCCTCATAATTTTCCTACATTGTCATTTGATTCATAGGATAGAATGCTATAGGATTTTTTCCCTATGTAATCATCTTTTAATTGGCAATCTAGCATCCACTCCAACTTTTGTTTCACTTCCTTTGTTCCTACGAAGAGAGTACTTGCTCTAAATGATGTGCTGCTGCAAGAGCCGCCTATATTTATTAACCATGCTCTAAAACGGTGGACCAGCTTTGGCTATAGTAGTACTGTACTAGGTTAGTAGGTGACCTTGCGCTTGGCTCTTCTCCTCTTCCGGAAGTTGAACAATAATGATGGTACTACAGTAGTACTTTTGGCAATCTGACACCAAATGAACTGCTGCACGTCCACCGCTTGTAAGCAAAAGTTTCTCCTCGTGCTGCGAGCCACCGCGCACGCGTTGGCGAGGGAGAAGGCGTAGTAAGCAAGCTTCTCGTTGTTCTGTGAGTTGACGGGACACATCAAAGTTATTTATTAGTACTCTTGGAGTAAACTCGCTCTTGGAGTAAACTCGCTCTTCCTTGGACAAAACTATCCAATGATGGTGAAAGCCGATCCAGCTGCTGTTGACACAATGTTACTACCATTTATGAGAAGCAACTGTATCTATACGTCGGACATTTCGGTGGTTACCTACCCTGGTCGTGATATAGTAGGCCGCTTCAGCCTAGATGATCAGTCCTGCCTTGGCCTCGAGATTTACAATAGCTGGCCGTTCCCAGAGAATCACATGTGGTTCAAAGCAAGCGTTTCCAATGCCGAGGATTGGTTGAGTTGAAGTTCATTTCATTGCTTGTTATTTGTTGTGTGATGAAAACTTTAGTATTTATAATCTATCCTCGTTGTTGTTGTGGGTTGATGACCTTTTCTATGTAATAAAATGATATGCCTGTGATAAACTTACTAAATTTATGAATGGCTATCGAGTCGCTTCTCTGAGTGGGTGCTGCGACAAGGCAAAAAAATATTTTCCGAATACATAATTGTACGTGCATTGCAACAGGTTATCGGATGAGGCCAATCAACAATAGTACACTATTTGTACTAGCTTCACATGCTGCACTATCTCTACGTCTACATACGTAATACAACAATTTTTAAACTTGAGACCAGCCACCCATCCTCACAAAGAACACTTTTTAACCTAGCACAGACTCCAGGAAATTTGGCCACAGTGTGAGGTGGGCCATATGTTAAAGTGTTCGCCGTACGTAACCAGCACCTCGAATCCTCGATACTCCTACTATAAGTAGTACTAGGAGTAGTAGGGTGGCATGGGCCAGAACAAGCATTCACATCCAGGAGTACGGCACACACCACCAGCACGACTTCCATATGACACCATATTTGTTGGAGTCCGTGCTACAGCAATCTCTTCAACCTAGTTGTTTCTTCATCCATCACGCGGCGGCGAGGTGGGGGTTTGCCGATAGTCGGTTTCCTCAACTGCGGTCCCACTTGTAAGGCCAACTCCAACGCACGACCCCAAACGGACCTCTGTTTTGCCTGGATTCTGTCCATTTGGGTAGGGCAATGGGGTCATGTCCGGGCCATTTCTCGGATGCGGTGGTCGTGCGCAGAACGCGCGACCGCATCCCGGCCACGTACATTTTTCTTTGCAAACACATATCTTTTTTTCATCATTGATTTTTTGGTACATGGAAATACATCACCAAAATTTTGACTAGAAAAGCAAGACCAAAGAAAACAAGAACCACAAGAATACATTTTAGAAGATATCCAACTTCCATAACTGCTCCTGTAAGTTGGATTAGTGCCTTCTCGATGCATTCATTGTTGATCTGCGGAGGCTCGATCTTGCGTGCTTATTTCTTCTTCGAGTGTAAAGAAGTAGACGTGTCGAGCCTCTATTCTATCAACAAGTGCACTAGTCTCATCTCTAGCCTCTATGCTAGCTAAAAGTGCTAGAACATCTACTAAATTGTGCTCTATCAATATATCATTGTACTCTTCTTCCCAATACCAAAACTTGCATCCATTCTACACAATAAAATTTGAAGTTAGCACAACTAGTCTAATCCGAGAGCACAACTGTCGTGGAATTGTCACGGCAGATGTCCTCGAGCTAGGACTTAGTCGTGGAGCCATCGCAACTAGGAAGCTTGAAGGGGTTAATACGGGACAAGGAACACGAGGGTTTATACTGGTTCGGCCCCTTACGGTGAAGGTAAAAGCCTACGTCCAGTTGAGGTGGTATTGATTAGGGTTACGATCACCAGGGAGCTAAACTGCTATGCCCGGCTTTCGATGAGATTGTTCTTGTCCCTAAACCGCTGCCGGGTCGTCCCTTTATATAGGGAGGCTGACGCCCAGCAGCTCTCAGAGTCCCGGCCGGCTCATAAGAGTGTCCGGCTCGGACTCTCAACTATTCTTGCCTAACACTACAAGTTCTACCACAATAATGATTGTAACTACGGGCCTTAAGCCATCTCCGGGTCTTGAGCCCATCTTTGGCCCACCGTCTTTAAGCTTGGCGCCGGGCTTCTGGTAGTGACCATATGAGTAACCCGGCCCCTCCTGGCGGGTGACTCTAATGTCTATATCCTCAACATTAGGCCCCAGATTGATTTCAGCCGGCTCATGTCAATCTTCCATTCCTTCGACAGAAAATCTCCGGCTTACAATTGTGTGAAGGCCATAACCCGGCGTGACGTCATCCTCTGGACCCCGGATAATCCGCCGTGACATCATCTTCCATTAAGCCCGTTTTTTACTCCGCCAGATTCGCAACGGATCTTTACATTTACTGTCATCCCAAAAATCGAGGCATTTCGTGGGGAGATAACCACGCCGTGGTCTCCTTGATCCTCGCGCCCGCTTTATGAGTTTGCCTTATAAATAGGCTGGCCCGACGGCCCTTTCTCACTCTCCTTCCTCTGTCGTCTCCTTCCTCTCACTGCCCGTGCTGCTCGAGCTCCGCCGCCGTCACCGCCGCAGGTCTTCTCGTCATCACCAGCTCAGGCCGCTGCATCACCGTGATCGGACCAGAGAAACGCGACAACCTCCGCAGCTCTCCAGCTCCTGTAAGTCCTGCTTGTCCTGTAGATTGGATCTGCCGTAGGGTTCGAGCAGTTCGTCCGTGTTCTTCGCCACCACCCACGAGTTCTTGGTAGTTTTCCTTTTTACTGCCTCTTTCTGATCTCTGGATAGTATAGAACCAATGCGGCGGCCGTTTAGCACTCATTTCTGATGTAAGTAGATCCCTTTTTACTGCATAGGAGCCTCGTTCGAGCCCAAGAGCTTCTCCAGCGTCTGTTTTTAGGTCTAGAACTTTTCCTTTTAGCCGACTGTTTTGATCCAAAAAATTTACTGCGATGTGTGAAACCTGTTTATCACACTTAGTAAAAAAACTGCAATCATTGAATCTCGGCGGTTTACATTTCCGGCTTAAAGAAACCACGCGCCATAGAACCTTCCGGCTTAAAGAAAATCATGTGCCACAAAAATTTCCGGCTTAGCTGTGATAAGGCCTGTAGACAATCAAATTATTCTCAACCCCTCGGCGGCTTAAATAGCCCGATGCACTTAAGTGTATACCATTAGTCCCCTTATAAGCCGCCATCTTGATATTGAACTGTAGATTTCCTCCGGCTCATAATTAACCCGGACGTTTTTTTCCTTTTATCATAGACCGCCAACTTTCACCATGCCTCCCAAAGCTCCCATTACTTGCAACTGGATGAGGTCCAATGTCACCAATGAGACCCTAGCAGATTTTGTTAAGGCTGGATATCTGCCCAAGAAGGATGTCATGTCCTACCGTGCCCCTGACCTGTCAGAAGAGAGGCCACAGCCAAAGGATGGGGAGGTAGTGATTTTTGCGGATCACATGAGCCGGGGCTTCACACCGCCCGGCTCAAAGTTTTTTAGGGACATGCTCAACTTCTTTGACTTGCGGCCTCAAGATATAGGACCCAACTCAGTATCCAACATCTGCAATTTTCAAGTTTTCTGCGAGGTTTACCTTGGAGAAGAACCTAGTTTGCTGCTCTTCAGAGAACTTTTTTATTTAAACCGTCATAATGAGTGTGCCAATGGGCCAAGTCTGGAATTAGGTGGTATCTCCATCCAGCGGCGTAGGGACTGCCTTTTCCCTTACGCAGAGCCGCCGAGCCACCCAAAGGACTGGAACATGACTTGGTTCTACTGCCAAGATACATCCCCGGCTGATGAAAGCCCGCTGCCCGGCTTTCGCCCAACACGTCTGGAGCCGACTCACCCACTGTCGGACAAGCTGACTCAAGCAGAGCGCCAGCCTCTGCTCCCCACTATCAACAAGATCAAGGCTCTCCTGGGCAATGGTCTGAACGGAATCGACCTGGTCCGGGTCTGGATCTCATGGCGGGTGATCCCATTGAGTCGCCGCCCCGGCTTAATGTGTGAGTACACAGGACGAAAGGATGACCCTCAGAGACACAGCCGCAATGATCTTCCAGAAGACGTTGCAGAGGAGATGACCAAGGCTCTGTTAAACGAGAGCCTGGCAGACTGCGGAAGGACCGGGTTAGCCCCTTCTGCAAGACCAACCCAGCCCCAGCGATAAGCCGCCGACTTTAACTTTTTATCTACTTCTGCATGTAACCTTCATCTGAACCGTTTGAAGAATTCATCATTGTATTTTTCAGGCTGGTGATAACTTCTGGCGGGTCAAATATGACCATGAGGCGGCCAAGAAGGCCAGGAAGGCGAAGAAAGCCGCCAAGAAAACCGCCCCTCGCAAGAAAGGGAGCAGGCCTACTGCCTCCGAGCCGATGCAATTAAGCGACAGCTCCGAGTCAGAGGTAACCCCTGAGTCTTTTAAGTCCTTGCTATATTCACTGTTTGTTTGTTGTCCGCCTTATCAATACTTGCTCATTGACAGGATGACACCGGCGCCAGTAACCCGGTGGTTGAAGAGGTAATGTCACTTTCCTCCGACTCGGAGCCCTTGCCACAGCTGAAAGTCCGAAGGGTAACCCGGAAAGTAAACTTTTCACATCCTTTAGCTTATCAAGACCCTCAATTTATTTTGAAGCGACCGGTTCATGAAAGCCGGCGTCATACCCGGACCAACAAGGACACCGACCTCTCCGCCGGGTTACCCGACGCAATAAGGAAGCGCCGAACTGAGGTTATTTCCCACTTGTACCCTTTTCATCCATTGGCGGGTGTTATCTGTCAGCCACTCAATTCCTCTGACTCCAATTATCAGGAGACCTCCCCCTCTTCGGGCGACTCTATGCAGTCGAGTCTTCCGACTTTCAAGACCGCGCCCGGGTAATGACAACCATCTCATATTATATTTGTCTGTACTTACGCTTTTTGTGCTTAACGTTTCTGTCCTTTCAGCGCCCAGGCAAAGCTCACCAAAAGAGCGAAGAAGACCAAGTCAGCCGGAGTGCCGGATTTGCCTGAACCGGAGGTGACGGCTCAAGAACCGTCAGCTGCCTCCGCCCCCGAAGCCACCACTCCAATGGACACGGCACCTGAGGCCACTGCTCCGACTACCAAGGCAACGACCGAAGCTTCTATTAACCCGGAGGCCTCTGGCTCGGCTCCACCAGCAGACGACCCAGACGTGGTAATCACCCGGACGGAGTTCGTTGAGCCGGGGAGACCTACCGTGCTGGCCAAGTGCTCCGCTAAGGGGGAGTTGCTGCCGCCCCACCGGGTGAACCTGGACCTCTCCGACTACACCAACTTGAGCATTGGCGAGCTCGTCTCTGGCTACATCAGCCAAGTGCACAAGAGCCGGGACACAGAAGTCGCCATGGTGAACCAGATCCAGAAAAAAATCTGAGGTATCATTCTGCTGTCCTCTTACTTACTGCATAGTTACCTTTGCCATGATAGCCCCCAAGTCGACGACTTATGAGTGAATATGTTGTAGACTTAGGTTCCGGCTTACTCAATTGAGCCGACAGTATGTAGATAGATACATTCAATATGCATTAGCCCCCAAGTGCCAAGTGTCTTTGCTTGGAAAACGCTTGGGACTTATATAATGACTGTTAATAACCCGGAAATGTATGCAGGCTGTTGGCAAGAAGCTAGAGGCGGACCTTGCGGATCTCAAGAGCCGGCTGAAGACGCAGGAGATGGAGACCCGGAAGGCAAACGCCAAGTTTGTATCCAACATCGCCGCTCAAGAGAAGCTGAAGACAGAATTTGATGCTGAGCGGAAAGCCTGGCCGAAGAGAAGGCCGCACTGGTGACCCGGGCGGAACAGGCGGAGAAGGCTCTCTCTGAGAAGACCGCCGAGATCTCCGGCCTAAAGCGCCAGGTTTCCCAAATGGTGCCCGCCATCTTCGGTAAGTCACCTCACCGACTTTCATCAAGTTTAGAATGTTTATATTTCATGATTCATCCTTGTCACCGGCTTATCTGATTCTGTTAAACAGGTCCCAGAAGTGCCAACCTCAACCAGAGCGTGGCCACCAATCTAAAGGCCGTGTATACCCTGGTGGAGCAGCTCTACACCGGGTCACAGCGTGCCTTAGCTGTGGTGGCCCTATCCAACGAGGTGCCGTCTCACCTGGCAGAAGTCCTGCGCCGGCTCGCCGTTCTGCCTCAGCGGATCCAAGAGCTGCGACGGGCCTCTGCGAGGGCCGGAGCGATCACCGCGCTGAGCCGGGCCAAGGCATTCCTGCCGGAGTTAGACCCGGCGGACATCGCCCTTGGCTATCCAAGCCTGAAGGAAGACGGCTCAGCTTTCGATCAGAAGGACTTCGCGGCTTGCGTGAAGGCGGTACGCCCGGTGGCTACCCTTATCGGGAACGACACAGATTTGACCAAGTACCAGCCGGGTTATGATGCAGAGAATCAGAGGATTCCAACCCCTCGCTATGAAGCTCTCAACTTGATCCCGCCGGCTCGTCAGCACACTTTCGCCCCAGAGATTGACCCGGCTGGGTTAATTAACGAGGAAGCCCAATTTGAAGCTCTCAGCGGCATCGACTGGAAGTCATCAACCTTCCAGGTCTTCGGATCAGCCGGAGGAGAGGATAGGAACGAGCCGGAGACTTCAACTCAGCGGGCATCGTAACTCGGCTGGCGGTTTACCAAACAATGCTCCACCCTTTTTAGACTTGATGAGTTTTGTAATAGAGTAGGTGCAACAGTTTATCTCTGCCGTGCCATCGTGCACGTATTGAATGCCAAGGTCTTTTGAAGTTGTCTCTTTGATGTTTCTCCGGGTCATAATCATCCCTTTGTTTTTCTCAACCTCAAAGAGGTGCCTTTAGGTAACCTGCATAGAAAGGCAAATCACAAGTCTCGAGGCAGCTTACCGCCCTGAGAATCAGGTGTTTTGGATAGATAACCCGGAATACGAATCAAAAAAGACTGGTCCTCAATTATATCCTAAACACAGCCGTAATGACACACTTAGCGGCCTGTAAGCATACTTCCGGTTTAGATAACCCGGGTAACAAGGTTGGTATCTAAACTCCGATTTACTTGTCTTAATAACACCCATGGTGTTCAACTAACACTGTAAACCAAAGTTAAGCCGGCAAAGTGAGACCCGGCCATACACATCTTGACATAATCAGAGTAAACTTGTGATAAAGCAGAAGAACTTAGGGGCTTCCAGTTCGAATACGACCAGAGACCCGGCCCAAAGGGGTTAAGCTAAGATTCGGATACGATCATATAGCCCCCAGTGGGTGTGGCGATGCCAATCAAGAGGGTACCGACAGCTATGTTCTCTTTGGTTCGAATACGACCCATGTTTGAACAGGAAGCCCCCAAGTGATTTTAAGAATTGTTTAACGACGCGAATACGATCCACGTCGGTTCTCAGAGGGGTTAAACTATGATTCAAATATGACCAAAGGTAACCTCCCAATGAGCTCGGCGCTTTGCCAATCAAATGGGTATCGACAGCTATGTTCTCTTTGGTTCGAATATGACCCATGTTTGAACAGGAAGCCCCCAAGTGACTTTACTGCTTACGGCTAGATTCGAATACGATCATAAACCGGATCCTCCTTTAAGTCACCATGTAATCTTGCAATAAGAACAACACGTGCATATTTGGAGGAGAAAAAAGGACAGAGGTCTTGTTTTATTGCTTATCATAATATATACATGGCTGAAAGAAATATGTACACCACGAGAGCCGGTGGCTCAAGTGTAGTAAGGACGAAGCTGAGCTATGTTCCACGGCCGACGGGTCTCCTCCTCCGACTTACGTGAATCTTTGTGCTCCCGAATGTCAATGAGGTAATATGACCCGTTGTGCAAGTTCTTGCTGACCACAAAGGGCCCTTCCCAAGGCGGGGATAACTTGTGTGCATCTGTTTGATCCTGGATGAGCCGGAGCACAAGATCGCCTTCCTGGAAGACCCGGGATTTAACCCGGCGGCTATGGTAACGGCGCAGGTCTTGCTGGTAAATCGCTGATCGAGCTGCTGCCACATCACGCTATTCGTCCAATAGGACAAGAGCATCTTGTCGCGCCAGTTCATTATCCGCCTCAACATAAGCCGCCACTCGAGGTGAGTCATGACGGATGTCACTGGGGAGGACTGCTTCTGCTCCATAAACCATGAAGAAAGGCGTGAAGCCTGTAGACCTGTTAGGAGTAGTGTTGATGCTCCATAACATGGAGGACAACTCCTCCACCCAACAACCCGGCGTCCGTTGCAAAGGGACCAAAAGCCGGGGCTTGATACCTTTCAGAATCTCCTGATTAGCTCTCTCAGCTTGACCGTTGGATTGAGGATGAGCCACTGAGGAAACATCAAGTCGGATATGCTCGCGTTGACAAAACTCTTCCATGGCGCCTTTGGAGAGATTGGTGCCATTGTCAGTTATAATGCTGTGCGGAAAATCACCTTTTTCATAAATTGAACCGCCGTGGCTGCATCGCACTTGCTAACTGGCTCAGCTTCCACCCACTTTGTGAATTTATCAACTGCCACCAAGAGGTGGGTCTTCTTATCCTTGGACCTTTTAAAAGGCCCAACCATATCAAGCCCCCGGACCGCAAAGGGCCAAGTGATTGGGATCATCCTCAGCTCCTGAGCCGGCACATGAGCCCGTCGTGAGAACCTCTGGCAACAATCACATTTACTGACCAAGTCCTCTGCATCAGCATGAGCCGTCAACCAATAAAAACCATGACGAAAAGCCTTGGCCACAAGGGACTTTGAGCCGGCGTGATGGCCACAATCCCCTTCATGGATCTCACGCAAGATCTCTTGACCTTCCTCAGGGGAGACACAACACTGAAATGCTCCTATAACACTGCGATGATGCAACTCGTCATTGATAACAATCATTGACTTAGCCCGCCGGGTTATTTGCCTGGCCGAAGTTTCATCCTCAGGCAACTCGCCCCGGGTCATGTAAGCCAGATATGGCATTGTCCAGTCTGGTATAATATGGAGAGCCGCCACTAGTCGTGCCTCCGGTTTAGGGACAGCCAAGTCTTCCTCCATAGGCAACGTAACCGAAGGGCTATACAGGACGTCCAGGAAAGTGTTAGGCGGCACCGGCTTTTGCTGAGAGCCTAGCCGGCTTAGAGCATCAGCCGCCTCGTTCTTCCTGCGATCAATGTGCTCTACTTGGTAGCCCTGAAAGTGCCCAGCAATCGCATCAACTTCGCGGCGATAAGCCGCCATGAGAGGGTCCTTAGAATCCCATTTTCCTGATACTTGTTGAGCCACAAAGTCTGAGTCTCCGAAGCACCTTACCCGGCTCAAGCTCATCTCCTTAGCCATCCGAAGACCGTGGAGCAAGGCCTCGTACTCAGCCGCATTGTTAGTGCAAGGAAACATCAACTGTAGCACATAATGGAACTTGTCACCTTTAGGGGAAGCCAATACAACGCCAGCCCCCGAGCCCTCCAACTGTCTGGACCCATCGAAGTGAATAGTCCAATACGTGTTATCCGGCTTTTGCTCGGGCACTTGTGACTCTGTCCAATCATTGATGAAATCCACCAAGGCCTGAGACTTAACAGCAGTGCGTGGCACATATTTGAGACCATGAGGTCCAAGTTCTATAGCCCACTTAGCAATTCTCCCTGTGGCCTCTCTGTTTTGAATGATATCACCAAGAGGGGCAGAACTGACCACAGTGATGGGGTGACCCTGAAAATAATGCTTAAGTTTCCGGCTCGCCATGAACACACCATACACAAGCTTCTGCCAATGCGGGTACCGCTGCTTGGACTCAATGAGCACTTCACTGACATAATAAACCGGCCGTTGAACCGGATGTTCCTTACCCTCCTCCTTGCGCTCCACCACAATAGCCGCACTGACGGCTCGTGCGTTTGCCGCCACATACAGTAATAAGGGCTCCTTATCAACCGGAGCAGCAAGGACTGGGGGCTCTGCCAGCTGCTTCTTCAAATCCTCAAAATCGGTATTAGCTGCATCATTCCAGACAAAGTTATCAGTTTTCTTCATCAACTGATATAATGGCATGGCCTTCTCACCCAAACGGCTTATAAACTGGCTTAAAGCAGCGATGCGACCCGCCAAACACTGAACGTCATTTATACACGCCGGCTTAGCCAGGGAGGTGATGGCCTTGATCTTCTCCGGGTTAGCTTCAATGCCTCTGTCAGAAACCAAAAACCCAAGAGTTTGCCTGCAGGAACACCAAAGACACACTTGGCTGGGTTAAGCATCATCTTGTAGACCCGGAGATTATCAAAGGTTTCCCTTAAATCATCTATCAGGGTTTCCTCTTTTATGGACTTAACCACAATATCGTCCACATAAGCGTGAACATTGCGCCCAATCTGTTTATGAAGACAGTTCTGTACACAACGCTGGTAAGTCGCCTGTGCACACTTGAGTCCAAAAGGCATAGACACATAGCAGAAGGCTCCAAAGGGAGTGATGAACGCCGTCTTCTCCTGGTCCATAACTGCCATCTTAATCTGATGATATCCGAAATAAGCATCCAAGAAACTTAAGCGTGCACAACCTGCCGTAGCATCAATGATTTGATCAATACGGGGGAGGGCAAAAGGATCAACCGGACACGCCTTATTTAAGTCCGTGTAGTCCACACACATCCGCCAAGTGCCGTTCTTCTTGAGTACGAGCACCGGGTTGGCTAACCACTCCAGGTGAAAGACTTCAACGATAAACCCGGCCGCCAAGAGCCGGGCCACCTCTTCACCAATAGCTTTCCGCCTCTCTTCACTAAACCGCCGAAGAAACTGCCTGACCGGCTTAAATTTCGGATCAACATTGAGAGTATGCTCAGCGAGTTCTCTAGGTACACCTGGCATGTCAGAAGGTTTCCATGCGAAGATGTCCCTATTCTCACGGATGAACTCGATGAGCGCGCCTTCCTATTTTGGATCCAGATTTGCACTGATGCTAAACTGCTGAGATGAGTCACCTGGAACAAAATCAACAAGTTTAGTTTCATCAGCCGACTTAAATTTCATTGCCGGCTCTTGTTCTGTAGTTGGCTTTTTCAGAGAGGTCATATCTGTTGGGTCAACATTGTCTTTGTAAAACTTCAACTCCTCTGTAGCACACACAGATTCTGCATAAGCCGCATCGCCTTCCTCACACTCCAGAGCCACTTTCCGACTGCCGTGAACCGTAATGGTCCCATTGTGACCCGGCATCTTGAGCTGCAAGTACACATAACACGGCCGTGCCATGAACTTGGCGTAAGCCGGCCGTCCAAATATAGCATGGTATGGACTTCTTATCTTGACCACCTCAAAGGTCAATTTCTCCACCCTGTAGTTGTTCTCATCACCAAAGGCCACTTCCAATTCAATCTTGCCGACTGGATAAGCCGATTTACCAGGTACCACACCATGGAAGATAGTGTTTGACTGGCTAAGGTTCTTATCAACCAACCCCATACGGCGAAAAGTCTCATAATAGAGGATGTTGATGCTGCTGCCTCCATCCATGAGCACCTTTGTGAAATTATATCCTCCCACTTGAGGAGCCACCACTAAGGCCAAGTGGCCCGGGTTATCCACCCGGGGAGGGTGATCCTCCCTACTCCACACTATAGGCTGCTCAGACCACCGCAAGTAGCGTGGGACCGCCGGCTCAACAGCATTCACTGCCCTCTTATGAAGTTTCTGATCTCGCTTACACAGGCTGGTGGTAAACACATGATACTGTCCACCGCTAAGCTGCTTTGGATTGGTCTGATAACCTCCCTGCTGCTGTTGATGACTCTGGCCAGACTGCTGATTAAAGCCCCCTTGGCCGTTCTGAGGACCGTAATTTGAGCCGCCGCCCGGACCATGAAAGCCACCGGCGCCTGAGCCGCCGCCCGGGCCATTGTAATTCTTAAAGGCCTTCATGATTGCACAATCCTTCCACAGATGAGTCGCTGGCTTCTCTCTAGAGCCATGCCTTGGACAAGGTTCATTCAATAGCTGCTCCAGCGTCGGACCGGACCCGCCGCCTCGGGGAGGGGGCCTCCCTTTGCGTCGCTGGTTATTACCTTGTGAGCTGGCATTGGCTACAAACTCTAGGCTGCCATCGGCCTTGCGCTTGCCTCCTCCTTGGTTCCCCGGGTTAAACTGAGGACCCTTGCCATTGCCGTTCTTCTTTCCCTTCCCTGTCCTTTCATCATCTGAAGGGGGATCCTTGGTACCATCAGAATCAGCGTACTTGACAAGAGCCGCCATTAGTGTACCCATATCACTACAGTCGCGCTTAAGCCGCCCGAGTTTCATCTTCAGGGGCACAAAACGACAATTCTGCTCCAGCATTAAAACCCCTGAGCCGGCATCCATCTTGTCTGACGAGTGTATGATCTCCTTAACCCGGCGAACCCAATGTGTCGTAGACTCACCCTCCTGCTGCTTACAGTTAGTCAAATCCACAATTGACATAGACTGCCTACAGGTATCTTTGAAGTTTTGGATGAACCGGGCTTTCAGCTCAGCCCAAGACCCAATGGAATTCGGTGGTAGCCCTTTCAACCTAGTGCGGGCAGTCCCATCTAACATCATGGTGAAATACTTAGCCATGGCGGCCTCACTGACCTCCAGCAGCTCCATAGCCATCTCATAACTCTCGATCCAGGCTACAGGCTATAAGTCTGCTGTGTAATTAGGCACCTTCCTAGGGCCTTTGAAGTCCTTGGGTAGACGCTCATTGCGGATAGCTGGTACTAAACAAGGGACGCCCCCAGTCCTGGTGGGGATACCCACGTCGACGGAAGTCGTCGGATAAGCCGGGGGGGTCTGGTAAGCCGTCAATTGAGGCATTTGCTCCGCCTCTTGCTGTGCTCTGTCCTGGTCTGCTGCGTGAAAGGCTCCATTATGAACCGGGCCGTGGCCAGGGGGCGGGTCATGGCGTCGGACGTTACTTGAGCCGGTTGCTGAGACCATGTGCCGGCTGTAACTCGGGCTCTGGCCTGGCCGAGGGGTCGAGTGGATCCTGTCCCGGCTGTAGGAGTACGCCTCTTGCTGCGCCAGTGCTGTCTGAAGGAGTTCCCTGACCCGACGGGTTTCTATAGCCGTCGGAGAGTCACCGTCGATTGGGAGAGCCGCCAGCCGGGCTGCCGCAGCGACCATGTTCTCCAGTGGGTTGTTATAATGACCCGGGGGTATTGGCACGTACTGAGGCGGGGCAGGGGGCACCTGGGGAGGCCCCATCACCATTGGCTGAATAGGGGTTCCAGACCCGGGCACTATGACCCCTGGCGGGTTACTAGACCCTACACCTGGCGTGTTGAAGAGATTGCGTGGATCGTAAACCGGAGGGAGTCGAGATTGGGTCTTTTGATGCCTCCTTCTCATGACCTCATTGGACGCGTTCTGATCCATCGTGAGTTGGAAGGACCGCGCCTGGATCAACTGAGTTTGGGCCTCGAGAGCCGCCCTCTCCGCAGCCATCCTGATCCCTTCCGCTGCAAGCTCCTCCTTAGCTTTCACTAGATCCAATTTTAACTGTGCCACCTCCGCATCATGCTGAGCTTGATCCGCCGGGTCAACCGTGGCAGTTAACAGGGCCGTCATCTTGTCCGTGAGATCCATCAGTACCTGAGCCGGAGAAGGCACCGGGTTTCCCGCTCCAGCAGCGGGGTTCTGAACAGGCTGTGCGCCAGCCATAAAGACTCCAACCTGACTTGGCGGCTCAAACGGGTACGGAATACTGTCACCATCGGAACAACCCATGAGCCTGCCATCTTGAAGTTGATACAACGAGTTTGACTCATCGGTGGCCGACTCGCCGTCAGAGCCGGCGGCCGCCTCATCACCGGACCCAGACAGATCAGAGGGCCCTCCATGGATACATCCCACAAACGCGCGCCTTAAGGCGGGCCGGGCCCGGGCGGGTCGTGCACACTGAGCCGTCTCGATGAGATCGGCGCAGAGATCCGGCTCAGGGCCCGGAACATCAATCTTGCCAATGAAAACATGAATTCCGCCGAAGGGGACCCGGTACCCGTACTCAATTGAGCCGGCGTCGGGGCCCCAGTTTGCATCCTCGATGTAGAGCTTGCCGCGACGACTCTTGGTCATCCGGCCCACAGCGTATCCCTGGAGCCCTTCGAAGCTGCCCTTCAAGAACTCAAATCCACCATGCGCTGGCCCCACGGTGGGCGCCAACTGTCGTGGAATTGTCACGGCAGATGTCCTCGAGCTAGGACTTAGTCGTGGAGCCATCGCAACTAGGAAGCTTGAAGGGGTTAATACGGGACAAGGAACACGAGGGTTTATACTGGTTCGGCCCCTTACGGTGAAGGTAAAAGCCTACGTCCAGTTGAGGTGGTATTGATTAGGGTTACGATCACCAGGGAGCTAAATTGCTATGCCCGGTTTTCGATGAGATTGTTCTTGTCCCTAAACCGCTGCCGGGTCGTCCCTTTATATAGGGAGGCTGACGCCCAGCAGCTCTCAGAGTCCCGGCCGGCTCATAAGAGTGTCCGGCTCGGACTCTCAACTATTCTTGCCTTACACTACAAGTTCTACCATAATAATGATTGTAACTACGGGCCTTAAGCCATCTCCGGGTCTTGAGCCCATCTTTGGCCCACCGTCTTTAAGCTTGGTGCCGGGCTTCTGGTAGTGACCATATGAGTAACCCGGCCCCTCCTGGCGGGTGACTCTAAGGTCTATATCCTCAACAACAACCGAAGATTTGGTTGAGTTCTTCCTCCTTTTGCCGACACGTGGGACATCTAGCATCCAGGTCGTGTCATGCAAGAAAATAGAGTGGTAGGTGAAGCCACGTGATGTGCATCTTGGGTTAAACTATAAATAGAATCTTACTACTCTTGAGTAACTCCAAAAGCGGCCACCAAAGATCTTTATTGGATTTGTTTTTCATCACCAGCACGTCGAGGTGAAAGATGTGCAGGTTCAGTGGGTCCTCTTGCGTTTTCACTGACATGTGGGACCGCATATGAGCAAACAGATGATGGGCTCCGCGCGTCTGCTGGCTGGCTGAGAAGAGAGATAGAGGAGGGCCGAGCACGGACTCCAGGAAATTTGTTCTACGTACTCGATATAGTGGAGTAACCAGCACCTCGATTGTAACGCCCACGATGCGGCTATATCTCCCACGTGTTGAGGCACGACTTAGAGGCATAACCGCATTGTGGTTTTATCGCAAGAAGGGTCATCTTCACACAATCCCATGTAATGAACAAGAATGGGATAAAGAGTTGGCTTACAATCGCCACTTCACACAATACATAAATGAATCATACATCAATCAGAGTACACACATAGGTCCGACTACGGAACCAAAAGAAAAGAAGACAACCCAACTGCTAGATCCCTGATCGTCCCAACTGGGCTCCACTACTGATCAACAGGAAACGAAACAACACAACGACCAAGAGCTTCATCGAGCTCCCACTTGAGCTCGGTTGCGTCACCTGCACTGGTATCATCGACACCTGCAACTGTATTGGAAGTATCTGTGAGTCACGAGGACTCAGCAATCTCACACCCGCGAGATCAAGACTATTTAAGCTTAAGGGTAGGCAAGGGTAAGGTGGTGAGATTGCAGCAGCGACTAAGCATATATGGTGGCTAACATACGCAAATAAGAGCGAGAAGAGAAGCAACGGAACGGTCGTCAAGCTAGCAATGATCAAGAAGTGATCCTGAACTCCTACTTACGTCAAACATAACCCAGAAACCGTGTTCACTTCCCGGACTCCGCCGAGAAGAGACCATCACGGCTACACACGCAGTTGATGCATTTTAATTAAGGTCAAGTGTCAAGTTCTCTACAACCGGATATTAACAAATTCCCATCTGCCACATAACCGCGGGCATGACTTTCGAAAGATAATACCCTGCAGGGGTGTCCCAACTTAGCCCATTATAAGCTCTCACGGTCAACGAAGGAAAAACCTTCTCCCGGGAAGGCCCGATCAGTCTCGGAATCCCGGTTTACAAGACATTTCGACAATGGTAAAACAAGACCAGCAAAGCCGCCCGAATGTGCCGACAAATCCTGATAGGAGCTGCACATATCTCGTTCTGAGGGCACACCGGATGAACACTACGTACAACTAAAACCAGACCTCGAGTTTCCCCGAGGTGGCGCTGCAAGTGGCTCTAGTTTGGACCAGCACTCAGAGGAACACTGGCCCGGGGGTTTAAAATAAAGATGACCCTTGAGTCTGCAGAACCCAAGGGAAAAAAGGCTTAGGTAGGCAAATGGTAAAACCAAGGTTGGGCCTTGCTGGAGGAGTTTTATTCAAAGCGAACTGTCAAGGGGGTCCCATAAATCACCCAACCGCGTAACGAACGCAAAATCAAGGAACATAACACCGGTATGACGGAAACTAGGGGCGGCAAGAGTGGAACAAAACACCAGGCATAAGGCCGAGCCTTCCACCCTTTACCAAGATATATAGATGCATTAATTAAATAAGAGGTATTGTGATATCCCAACATAAACATAATCCAACATGGAGCAATCTTCATCTTCACCTGCAACTAGCAACGCTATAAGAAGGGGCTGAGCAAAGCGGTAACATAGCCAAACAACGGTTTGCTAGGAAGGGTGAAAAGGTTAAGGGCTGACATGGCAGTATGGGAGGCATGACATAGCAAGTGGTAGGTAGCGCGGGATAGCAATAGAGCGAACAACTAGGAAGCAAAGATAGAAGTGATTTTGGGGGTATGGTCATCTTGCCTGAGATCCCGCAAGGGAGAAGAACGAGTCCATGAAGAAGACAAACAGACGGAGTCGAACAAATCCTCACAACTCCGGAACGAAACCGAAGCTAACGAGAGAAGCAACCCGGAAAGAAACAAACAACAAAGTAAACAACCACCACATAAACATGGCATGATGCATAGCAAGTATGATTCATGTCCGGTTTAATGAGGCATGGCATGGCAAAGTGCAACAAACAATACTACAAATTAAGTGGAGTTCAATATGCAACGAGTTGCATAATGACTGAACACCACATACGATTATTTAGTTCTCTCTCGGTTATGTACCCAACAATATTAAATGTTGATTACCATGGCAAGAGGTGAAGCATAATAAACTATCTATTTAAGCAAGTTAAATGAGGCCGGAAATAATAAACAACAATTCCGGAAAATCCCCATGTGTCATTTAGCAATTTTAATGCAAACATCAATTGTAAACATTTAAATGTTGTTATCATGATGCGGATGACATATGCAAGGTATATGCAATTTTATGAAAGTGTTGGTATAAAATGATACGAGGCATTTGTTACCGTGGTGGAAGAAAGGGGTGCCACGGCAATGAATCCGAAAATGATGCCACGGCAACATAACGGCGATCTGACAACTCGTCGAGATGTCGGTGCAAAAGAAATTGTGGATGAACGGAACATGCAAACGATGGTGGGGTGATCCCGGTTACCGGGTTCCCACATGACGGTGGCAAGGAAACGAGGAACGTGCAAGGACCAATTCAGACATGGTGCAAACACGGGCATCTCATACAACACGCATGCATTCGTCCACGGGTCATCGCCTCGGGGTTATACCTTCGAAGCGTGCATTTTTGGAGCGGTTCGAGTTCGGAGCGGTGTAGAGGAAGTAGGCGTTCACGGGACGTCGTGGAAGTAGTGGTACACGTTGTCTTGTCGAATCAACGGCGGCGGTAGTTGTACACTTGACGGTCTTCGGCGATGGTAGTGGTACATCTTGTAGTGGAACTTGGGCGTAGTGGTACACGGCGACGGTAGTGGTACACGTTTTCGTAGATGTCCGGGGTCGTCGGTAGAGGTACTTGTCGCATCACCGAGCGTAGTCGACCTCAGCATATCCGAAGGGGTACTTGTGGTCAACACGGCCTCTAGTGTACATGTCGGTCCAGCAAGCGCAAGCAATTCGAGGCGGTCACGGGCTCAGCAACAAGTCTTGGCGTCCCAAAACTTCAGGAGCGGAGGTACACACAGGCAACAACAACAACAACGCTGGGGTCTCGGTCATGGCCATGGCAGGAGACAACGGTGGCATAGCCGGCTTGGTGTGTTTGAAGTGGACAGCTCGGGGCAACAGGATGAGCAGCGACAGCTATGCAAGCGGGTCCCCATGCAAACAGAGGCAAGAAGAGGACCAGGGACGCGACAACTCGTTGGACAAGGCATCGGCCAGCAGCAATGGCGCCCTTGGCGGCCGCCAATGATGGAGTCAAGCAAGGAAGGGGTCGCGTCCAGAGGAGAGGAAGGAGGCCGGGAGGCGGCGGGTCCAGGCGAGGGGAACCCATTCCCGGCGTTGGAGGCCTTGAGCAGAGGTCTGGTGGTCGATGTCGTGCACGAGGCGAGGTCGAGGACGGTCGCGGGTTGAGGGTGCTGCAGGCGGGAGCGGCTGGAGAAGGTGGTGGAGTCACACGGCTCGACAGCAGCAGGGGCGGCGGAGTTCGCGCATCGGGCGGCGTCACTGGACGAGGAGGAGGCCGCGGCCTCGCGATTTTCGGCGGCGGGGCACCGGGCAGCGTGCAGGACCACGGCGAGGATGTGAGGGAGAGGGGCGGCGCAAGGCGGCGGTGCTCGTTGGTGCTGGTCGCCGGAGCAAGCGGCGGCGAGGAGGTGGCGAGGGGATCGGGCGCAGGGAGCTCCTCTCCCTGGCTCGATGCGAGCGTGTGAGTGGCGGCGCTAGCAGGGGAACGATGGAGAGGGGGGTCGAGCGAGAGGGTGGATAAGAGGAGACCGGGCAGGCCTCTTGGGCTGGCTAGGTCAGGCCGCAGGTGGCCTTAAGCGGGCTTCGGCTATGCACTGCTCCCCTCTCTCTTGATATTCTCCTAACAGAAAAATAGAGAGAGACCAAAAAGAATCAAGAGAAGAGGCCATGGAGAAGAATACAATGGTGGGATATTTTTGTAAGGCTTTATGGAATGTTTCCAACCCAACAAAAGTGGTTCCAGCAAAATAGGCGAAGTTAAACCCAAAATTATTTAACTTGCGCGAAAGGAGTTTGAATGGAGTCTAGGATTTAGGAGTGTCCAGAAATGTTGAGACTTTAGGAGGAGCCTCGAAAAATGGAGAAAGAAATATGGAGAAAGTTTGGAGAACAAACATGAAGCAAAAGACATGAGAATTAAATTGCAAGTGTGTTATGGTGATTCCAAAGTTAATGGAATATTTTTAATATAGCTCCCTAATATTAGGAGGATATGTTATAAAGAGAAATCACCATGTGAATTCCCTCGATTTAAATAGATCGAAGATCCATGCAATTTATTTAGTTGAGTTTTAAAAATTAATGACATGATGGCATGATGACATGATGCAATGCAAAAAATAAAAGAGCAAGCACAAAGGAAACACACGGCGACCACGAGAAAATGGAAGTCTTCTGGAGCGTCGCTCTCGGGGCGTTACAACACTCCACCACTACAAGATGATCTCGTCCCGAGATCTAGGATGGCACCGGAAAGAAACGGAAGGGGAAGAGGTAAAACAAATTGCTTTTTTGACAACTGAGTGAAACCAAAGAACCATGAGAGGTCGCAAAGCTTGAAGAAATGACACGACGGGGGTGAACAAAATTTAAAACACTCCGTTCAGCAAGAGGAACAAGGACCATTACAAGAATCTTGTAGGTTGAAAAACAAACAAAAATGGTTACGATGGAGAAGAAGTACATGCAAGCACTCCGGTTGAAACGAGATGTACAAGGAACTATAATGATCAATTATGATAACGCTCCGGTTGGAAAATGGAAGGAATTGAACATGATCTTGACAAGATGAGAGGATACTCGATGAAATTAACAACACATTGCCTCCAGTACTAATGAAAGAATGGCACAAGGGGTAAGAAAGATTTCAGACATCACTCCGGTTGAGGAAGGAGACGAAACTTGATAAGATGAGAGAACTCGAGTGAAAACACGACACTCCGGCTAAATGGATAAGAAAGGAAAAATTACATGTTCTTGACAAAACAAGATGATTGATCGAAGAGAGCAACATCACAATGCCTCCGGGACGAACGAATAGAAGATAGATCGTCAGAATAAGAGAACGGAGAAGGAAATGACAACACCTTCCACAAATGAATTTGGAAAGTATCCTTGCAAGAAGGTTAGAACGGAGTTGTTGGAAGAAACCAACAACTAAAAGAATAAGCTTGTAGTGGGCTTATGGAAAACTTCTCAAAATTATGAGGTGACAACCCGCCACTAACGGAAACAAATGATTGGATTGATATCAACAAGGAGATGAAAACTTCTACACCGAGATGAGAAGGAGAAAATTTGGATCATTGCTAACCACCACAAATAGCTACATTCCTTAGTGAAGGCTTTAGGTGAATTATAACCCAATATAACTCCAACAAAAGATTGATTGGTTGAAAATATCTCTTGAACGAAATAGAAAATGATGGATTTAATTATCTCATTCTTGACAACATGTGAATCATGAAACATGAAGGAAATTGTCAAAAATGACATAACACCACCTCAAAGAGTAGGACGAAAGAATTGCACTTCGGAATGCGATATGAAGAATGCTTGAACTCCTCAAGTCAAACATGTGTTGAGCACCATGTTTATTTTAGAGTATAGCTTGACGGATCTTAACTTCGAGAAGATCTTGAAGAACAATTGAAGAATGAAAAGAATCTCTGATGAAGCACCATGTAGAGCCTTCGTGAGAACTCCCGTAATAAAAGGATGATAAAAGAAGGAGAAGTTGAAAGAACAGGATGAATCCTTGAAATGATTTAGATGGATCTTTGAAATGATATAATTGAAATAACTTGGAGCTCAGGAAAGAAAAGATGAACAACTTGAAATCAAGAATTTGATATCATGAACAAACCCCAAAAGAAAGGATTAAACACTTGGATGAAACAAGAATAAGAATTATGTTATGCGCATCCTTCACCAATTTAAATTGATGACAAGCAATGGATCTTGCATACTACTTATTCTCGTAGCAAGGATTAACATAGATATTGCGCAAACTTGTGAAGGTCTTCATCGAAACACCGGTAGGATTGAAACAACGAATAAATTAAAATGATAACCAAGAAAGAGAACTCTTGAACGAACCACCGTAAGAATTGAAAATGAAAATAGCAAAGGCACAATTCACCGAGAAAATTTAGAAAAAAGAATAAAGATACTTGACGGAATATAAATATATGAGAACGAAGAGATCACGAACTGATTAGAGGATACTTGGACGATGCACCGGTAAAATTTGGAGAACAAGAGCTGAATGTTGAAAACGAATAAATCTTCTGAAATGATGGCCTTCGGAGAATCAAACTGAAAAGACTCATGAAATGCTCCGGATGGGTAAGAAAAGAAATGCGCGATTGGAAACAATTATGAGGGGATGGCATAAGCTAGAACTATGAATCTTCAAGAGAACGGACCAAGATTCACGAGAAATTCTTCTTCGGTCTTCAAATGTTGAGAATGACGATGAGAAACACCACCATGAATTATTGAGGCACTCCGGAACAATGGATAATAAAAATGATGAACCAACGATGAAAGAATTTAAAAGATCTTGGAGAAAGACATATGACTGATGATAATTCATTCTTATGTCAACTTTGCAATGAATTTGTGAATAACTCCGAAAAGAATTAGAAGAGTCAGGTAAGATCCTGGGAAAAAACCTGTGGGTTAAGGCCCACTCAAAAGAAACACCGTTGAAATGATTACTTGAAAATGAGATTGCACCGGTTGAATTAAATGGCTTGAATGAGATAACAACCTCAAAATAGCTTGAACGAATTTGGAATGGAAATGCGAATCTTCAGAGATATCTTTAGCACTCCATATAACATGAATAGCAAGAGGTGGATGATTAAGAGATGCATTGACATGAGAAAACATTTGAAACGAGAAAAGAATACGATCAACACTGACAGCTTGACTTGAGTCCACCGGAGAAGAAAAAGAATGAAGAATGATAAACTTGAAGAACATCTTCATGAGAACCACCGGGTAAGAACATTGATTGACAAGAATGAAGGGACTTCACATGAATAAAATGGATACTTGGTTAAGACATCTGATTCCTTGAAGGGAAAGGGTGGGAGGGCGGGAAAACAAAGGCAACTTGGGGCAGAAGAAACAAACAACGTTGAGAAAACTTATTATTGAACTTCCAAATGGGGAGAATGATGGGATCATCTCGAAGAGAAACGCACCGGCTGGAAATAGAATTAAGATGGCAAACTCGATTATCAAGAAGGATTAGTATCCACATAGGAATATGAGAACACGCTTAGGAAAGGTATGGAATCCACATTTGACTTCGAAGCAACTCGAATACCACAAATAAAACAAAACAAAGGATTGGCTCGCAGAATAAGCCGGAACAAACATATGATAGAGATTTCGTCCGAAGTTTTCATGGTGGGGCCCACACGGGCTCGATCGTACAACACCATCATGTACAAGGCAGTGCACATGACATACGAAGAGTCCCCGAGTCGGCATAGCCAAGGACTCTTTAAGACACTACGAGACCACTGTAAAACCAACCGTGGAAAGGCGGACCACTAGACGTCGAACCCCAATCTCATATCATGCGTCTGTCGGAAAGATATCCTAAGGCTACTTGAATTCCCACTTATAAACTCCCGAAACTTTCTGGTTATGCAATCCGGTGTTGGGGATACAGGGGACACAAAATATATCACCCAAACTAACAATACCTAGATCGAGCTGTATCCATCCGTCAACACATAACCAAGAAAACTCTGGAAATCGTTTACCTCAACCTTCGAAAAGCATCCGTTATACGAGTTATGGCAATACTTCCGAACTCCCGCCCCAGTACTGGGTGGCGTTGAGGTGATCTCACCAACAACTGCATAAAAGAGATTTCGATGTCGGCGAAACTCAGGTATTCCAGAACTGCAACGATAAAATTGTGACGACAACACCTCGGAGCTCAACTCCCCGGGACACTGCCACAACCCCTAAATGTCAGGAGGCACCAAGAACAATGTTCTCGTCACAAAACCATCGGAACGATTCCAAGATACCCGCGTGATCCTAAATTTTTTTTAGTGAAATTTGAGAAGAGAAGAGTCAAAACTTCTACGTCAGGAGACCTCACCAGAGCGACGAAGGGACTGAGGAGTAAAAAGAATCCTACTCTCCGATATATAATCCTAAGACTCAAAACATTTTTGTTCTAGACTCAACAACGCCAGCGATTCGATCAAGCAGGGGGCTCCTAAGTCGGGGATGGCTCTGATTACCAACTTTTAACGCCCACGATGCGGCTATATCTCCCACGTGTCGAGGCACGACTTAGAGGCATAACCGCATTGTGGTTTTGTCGCAAGAAGGGTCATCTTCACACAATCCCATGTAATGAACAAGAATGGGATAAAGAGTTGGCTTACAATCGCCACTTCACACAATACATAAATGAATCATACATCAATCAGCGTACACACATAGGTCCGACTACGGAACCAAAAGAAAATAAGACAACCCAACTGCTAGATCCCTGATCGTCCCAACTGGGCTCCACTACTGATCAACAGGAAACGAAACAACACAACGAACAAGAGCTTCATCGAGCTCCCACTTGAGCTCGGTTGCATCACCTGCACTGGTATCATCGGCACCTGCAACTGTTTTGGAAGTATCTGTGAGTCACGAGGACTCAGCAATCTCACACCCGCGAGATCAAGACTATTTAAGCTTAAGGGTAGGCAAGGGTAAGGTGGTGAGATTGCAGCAGCGACTAAGCATATATGGTGGCTAACATACGCAAATAAGAGCGAGAAGAGAAGCAACGGAGCGGTCGTGAAGCTAGCAATGATCAAGAAGTGATCCTGAACTCCTACTTACGTCAAACATAACCCAGAAACCGTGTTCACTTCCCGGACTCCGCCGAGAAGAGACCATCACGGCTACACACGCGGTTGATGCGTTTTAATTAAGGTCAAGTGTCAAGTTCTCTACAAATGGATATTAACAAATTCCCATCTGCCACATAACCGCGGGCACGGCTTTCGAAAGATAATACCCTGCAGGGGTGTCCCAACTTAGCCCATTATAACTCTCACGGTCAACGAAGGAAAAACCTTCTCCCGGGAAGGCCCGATCAGTCTCGGAATCCCGGTTTACAAGACATTTCGACAATGGTAAAACAAGACCAGCAAAGCCGCCCGAATGTGCCGACAAATCCTGATAGGAGCTGCACATATCTCGTTCTCAGGGCACACCGGATGAACACTACGTACAACTAAAACCGACCTCGAGTTTCCCCGAGGTGGCGCTGCAAGTGGCTCTAGTTTGGACCACCACTCAGAGGAACACTGGCCCGGGGGTTTAAAATAAAGATGACCCTTGAGTCTGCAGAACCCAAGGGGAAAAAGGCTTAGGTAGGCAAATGGTAAAACCAAGGTTGGGCCTTGCTGGAGGAGTTTTATTCAAAGCGAACTGTCAAGGGGGTCCCATAAATCACCCAACCGCGTAAGGAACGCAAAATCAAGGAACATAACACCGGTATGACGGAAACTAGGGGCGGCAAGAATGGAACAAAACACCAGGCATAAGGCCGAGCCTTCCACCCTTTACCAAGATATATAGATGCATTAATTAAGTAAGAGGTATTGTGATATCCCAACATAAACATAATCCAACATGGAGCAATCTTCATCTTCACCTGCAACTAGCAACGCTATAAGAAGGGGCTGAGCAAAGCGGTAACATAGTCAAACAACGGTTTGCTAGGAAGGGTGAAAAGGTTAAGGGCTGACATGGCAGTATGGGAGGCATGATATAGCAAGTGGTAGGTAGCGCGGCATAGCAATAGAGCGAACAACTAGCAAGCAAAGATAGAAGTGATTTCGAGGGTATGGTCATCTTGCCTGAGATCCCGCAAGGGAGAAGAACGAGTCCATGAAGAAGACAAACAGACGGAGTCGAACGAATCCTCACAACTCCGGAACGAAACCGAAGCTAACGAGAGAAGCAACCCGAAAAGAAACAAACAACAAAGTAAACAACCACCACATAAACATGGCATGATGCACAAGCCAGTATGATTCATGTCCGGTTTAATGAGGCATGGCATGGCAAAGTGCAACAAACAATACTACAAATTAAGTGGAGTTCAATATGCAACGAGTTGCATATTGACGAAACACCACATACGATTATTTAGTTCTCTCTCGGTTATGTACCCAACAATATTAAATGTTGATTACCATGGCAAGAGGTGAAGCATAATAAACTATCTATTTAAGCAAGTTAAATGAGGCCAGAAATAATAAACAACAATTTCGGAAAATCCCCATGTGTCATTTAGCAATTTTAATGCAAATATCAATTGTAAACATTTAAATGTTGTTATCATGATGCGGATGACATATGCAAGGTATATGCAATTTTATGAAAGTGTTGGTATAAAATGATACGAGGCATTTGTTACCGTGGTGGAAGAAAGGGGTGCCACGGCAACGAATCCGAAAATGATGCCACGGCAACATAACGGCGATCTGACAACTCGTCGAGATGTCGGTGCAAAAGAAATTGTGGATGAACGGAACATGCAAACGATGGTGGGGTGATCCAGGTTACCGGGTTCCCACATGACGGTGGCAAGGAAACGAGGAACGTGCAAGGACCAATTCGGACATGGTGCAAACACGGGCATCTCATACAACACGCATGCATTCGTCCACGGGTCATCGCCTCGGGGTTATACCTTCGAAGCATGCATTTTTGGAGCGGTTCGAGTTCGGAGCGGTGTAGAGGAAGTAGGCGTTCACGGGACGTCGTGGAAGTAGTGGTACACGTTGTCTTGTCGAATCAACGACGGCGGTAGTTGTACACTTGACGGTCTTCGGCGACGGTAGTGGTACATCTTGTAGTGGAACTTGGGCGTAGTACTCGGCGACGGTAGTGGTACACGTTTTCGTAGATGTCCAGAGTCGTCGGTAGAGGCACTTGTCGCATCGCCGAGCGTAGTCGACCTCAGCATATCCGAAGGGGTACTTGTGGTCAACACGGCCTCTAGTGTACATGTCGGTCCAGCAAGCGGAAGCAATTCGAGGCGGTCACGGGATCAGCAACAAGTCTTGGCGTCCCAAAACTTCAGGAGCGGAGGTACACACAGGCAACAACAACAACAACGCTGGGGTCTCGGTCATGGCCATGGCAGGAGACAACGGTGGCATAGCCGGCTTGGTGTGTTTGAAGTGGACAGCTCGGGGCAACAGGATGAGCAGCGACAGCTATGCAAGCGGGTCCCCAAGCAAACAAAGGCAAGAAGTGAACCAGGGACGCGACAACTCGTTGGACAAGGCATCGGGCAGCAGCAATGGCGCCCTTGGCGGCCGCCGATGATGGAGTCAAGCAAGGAAGGGGTCGCGTCCAGAGGAGAGGAAGGAGGCCGGGAGGCGGCGGGTCCGGGCGAGGGGAACCCGTTCCCGGCGTTGGAGGCCTTGAGCAGAGGTCTGGTGGTCGATGTCGTGCACGAGGCGAGGTCGAGGACGGTCGCGGGTTGAGGGTGCTGCAGGCGGGAGCGGCTGGAGAAGGTGGTGGAGTCACACGGCTCGACGGAAGCAGGGGCGGCGGAGCTCGCGCATCGGGCGGCGTCACTGGACGAGGAGGAGGCTGCGGCCTCGCGATTTTCGGCGGTGGGGCACCGGGCAGCGTGCAGGACCACGGCGAGGACGCGAGGGAGAGGGGCGGCGCAAGGCGGCGGTGCTCGTTGGTGCTGGTCGCCGGAGCAAGCGGCGGCGAGGAGGTGGCGAGGGGATCGGGCGCAGGGAGCTCCTCTCCCTGGCTCGATGCGAGCGTGTGAGTGGCGGCGCTAGCAGGGGAACGAGGGAGAGGGGGTCGAGCGAGAGGGTGGATAAGAGGAGACCGGGCAGGCCTCTTGGGCTGGCTAGGTCAGGCCGCAGGTGGCCTTAAGCGGGCTTCGGCTATGCACTGCTCCCCTCTCTCTTGATATTCTCCTAACAGAAAAATAGAGAGAGACCAAAAAGAATCAAGAGAAGAGGCCATGGAGAAGAATACAATGGTGGGATATTTTTGTAAGGCTTTATGGAATGTTTCCAACCCAACAAAAGTGGTTCCAGGAAAATAGGCGAAGTTAAACCCAAAATTATTTAACTTGCGCGAAAGGAGTTTGAATGGAGTCTAGGATTTAGGAGTGTCCAGAAATGTTGAGACTTTACGAGGAGCCTCGAAAAATGGAGAAAGAAATATGGAGAAAGTTTGGAGAACAAACATGAAGCAAAAGACATGAGAATTAAATTGCAAGTGTGTTATGGTGATTCCAAAGTTAATGGAATATTTTTAATATAGCTCCCTAATATTAGGAGGATATGTTATAAAGAGAAATCACCATGTGAATTCCCTCGATTTAAATAGATCGAAGATCCATGCAATTTATTTAGTTGAGTTTTAAAAATTAATGACATGATGGCATGATGACATGATGCAATGCAAAAAATAAAAGAGCAAGCACAAAGGAAACACACGGCGACCACGAGAAAATGGAAGTCTTCTGGAGCATCGCTCTCGGGGCGTTACATCGATATAGTGGGGTGGCATGGGCCATAACTAGCATTCATGTCTAGCAGTACGGCACACGCCACCCACACGAGTCCCATCCGACACCAATTTTCTTAGAGTCCGTGCTAGCTACAGCCATCTCTTCTCCCTCCTGTTTTCTCAGCCATCGCACGGTGGGCTGGGTGGGGGTTTGCCGATAGTCGGTTTGCTCAACTGCGGTCCCACTTGTAAGTGAAAATGCAACACAGGACGCATTCCCCCTTGAGCGGCGTGCCGGACAAACCGTGTGGGGGTGCGACGCGAACACGGCAGGCTTTTCCTTTTGAACTTATAACTTGTAAATTTTGGTTCTGCTCCATGGGGCGACCGATAGATAGAAATAACGATTTTCCCTAGAGTAATGAGAAGTTTGGTTCTGGCATGGTGCATGCATGGAGTACGTAGGAAAATTATGAAGTTGATGCGAAAGGTAAGATAATTACTAGTAGTACCATATACTACTACATGGATTTGACGGAAAGATAAAGATACATACGGATCCATCAATGACATCCTCATGCCCTAGTGCACTGGGTCACCAACCGACGTGTGAGGAGCAGCGGCGTTGGCGGCAAGCTCAACGTGCTTCTAAACAATGCCGTCCAAGGTTGCCCTGCGGTCCAAGAAGGCCATCATCCTATCGTCCTCCTCTTGCATGTAGTATTCCTTGTGGACGATCTGCGCGTAGACGTGGGTGATTATGTCGATGGTGTCTTGCTGCGCCAGGCACTGCGCGGCGAGCGCGACCTCGAGGTGGACATTCTCCGGCGCGACGGCGGGCAGTCGCAGGGCCACCAGTGCGTCGAGGAGGTTGTCACCATAGAGGCTGTTGATGGTGGCAGGCATGGCAGAGCCTGGGCGCGTGGGCTGGAGGTGTATGTCAAGGTCGTCCGCGAGCTTCTTGACGACGGTGAACTTGTCGAGGAAGCCGACGAGGACCTCGTCGAACAAGGAGACGAAGCTGTCGTCCAAGCGGCCCCTCGCCCTGGCGGCCTCAAGCACTACCTGGAGACATTCCTCGGTGCCAGGATGCAGGCCGGCGTCGTGGACCATCTGGCACAGCCGGCTGATGCTCGCGCTCATCGCCTCCATGGGTCTAGCTTCTAGTCAACTGATCTTGCGATTGGAGCGATCACTCTTGCCCTTAGGTGCATAGGTGCGTAGGATTTCGTAGATTGGACTGGCGGGAGCCTTTATATGAGAAGTGCAGACTGCGTTGAATTCACGTGCGTGTTGGCCATCTACTCCTCGCCCCTCTACTGCACCTGCCTTTGGCTGTATGACAGGTTGGCCAGCCACCCGTTGGACCCACGTGTCATACACCCAAAGGCAGGTGCAGTAAGTCAATGAGGCTGCGTCCCCCTCCGTGCCCGTGCATGCTTTCAATGACTTGAGACTACCAAACATCACATGTGGTGGTTAGTTCATTGCATGTAATCCTATTAAGTAGCAAAAAGACATTAAGTTACCTCGCCGATAGGAATAAAACAATACACCGTGTATTTATTTACAGAGGGAGTATAGCCACCATCCGGTTAGTATATGAAGTTGCCACATCACATAGAGCCAACCTAATATTGGAGTATGCTAGCCCTCCACCGGCGCGTCGCTTCAAATGGCGGAGGAAGTGAGAGGTCGCGTCACCTTGTGTCCAGATCTGAGATGCTACGTGTACCAGATGAATGACTCCAAGTTCGACCACCGTGATGCTAGGTGCGAGCCAAGGAACACTGTTGGAGAGACCCCCCTCATAATTTTCCTACATTGTCGACGACGAGGTGCCTATGGTGACTTCGTAAATTTCAAGATGATAGTGTCGTGCGTGTGTGCGTTCATAGGGGTGAGTGTATGCACGTGTATACGAGCGCTTGCGTCTGTACTGTGTAAAAAAAACGTAAATGCGTGTCAAAAAGAGACTAGTCAGTATACTCAATATTGTGCACCTCGGAGAGGAAAACGATAGAACTAGTACGTATTTATTTACGGTGCAGATTCACTCATTTTGCTCCATATGTACTCCGTCTCGGTGTAGTCTAGTCACTTGTTGAAATCTCTAGAAGGGCAAATACTCCTTTCTGGTTTACAGGGCTATACTAGCAAGTAGTTGTACGTACTAGTACAATAGTGGGCTCACATAGCAATTTTGTCTCATGCAAGAGCCTGGCTATATGCGTGCTCCAATGTTCGCAACTGCAACGTTCGGTTTGCGCTTGGCTCTTCGCCTCTTCGAGAAGATGAACAATGATGTTACTACTACTGCTTCTACAGTGTCGAATCCACTGCTGCATGTCCGGCCACCGCGAGCGGGGCGGATAGCTTGTTGTAGAAGTACTACTAAGCAAAAGCCTGTCCTCGTTTGCGAGCAACCACGCGCATGGGTGAGGGAGAAGGCTGTAGTAAAATCAAGCTTCTCCTCGTTGTACGAGTTGATGCGACACATCATAGCACTGGCCCCATATGCTTGCCTCTAAACTTGGCTGAAAGACCGGCAGTGTACAATATATTTGCTGCAACCTCTAACATTTACCCACCACAAATTAAAATATATGTGGCCGTATGCATCGTTCTGATGTAGAGGCCGGGGAGACCAGATGAGCGTGCAAACTACAATCACCTGGGTGTCAGGTAGGGCCAGAAGACTATTTTAATTTTTTTTAAAGAACTTCGAGACGGCCACATAGCAAGGAGCCGACCCCAACGATTTTAAGCTTACAGGCACGGTACACGCTATCCTAGACTACTCTACACATGAAACTGCCACACGAGCGTCCGGGTCGCGCTTGGCTCTTCGCCTCTTCGGGAAGTCGAACAATGATGGAGTACTACTGCACTGGAGGAGTACTACAATACGCTTTTGGCCATCTGACACCGATTGAACTGCTGCATGTCCACCGTGTGCGGGAGGGAGAGCGTGTAGCGAAAGCTTCTCCTAGTCTTGCCAGCCACCACGCTCATGGGCGAGGGAGGGACGCTCCTGCCTTTGCGTGTATGACAGGTGGGCCCGACAGGTGTGTGGCCAACCTGTCATACAGCTAAAGGCAGGTGCAGTTAAGTCCGCGAGGGAGAGGATAATCAAACTTCTCGTTGATGTATGAGTTGACGCGACACATCAAAGCACTGCACTCGATATATTTCAATAATTTGCGTTTATCGATGCATTAATTACAATGCATGCATGCATGCCGTGACTCTCCTTTTGATACTTGCATGTGTTGATTTAATGCACCTTGAAGTATTATAAAATATGTGAGCTTTGTAATACCCCGGCCCAAGTCGAGAGATGGTTGTGCACGAGGAGGTCGAGATCATGCAGACCGAACAGGACCCGACGATGGAGCTCTCTAAGGTGTCGATGGACCTCACCGTGCTCCACTGCCCCTTGTGCCTCCGCCCCTTGAATTGTGGTTTCTCAACGAGTTGTGCTGAACATCTTGTGAATTGTGGTGGTTTTCAGTAATGAAAATCGGAAGGGGCAAGCCCTTCTTTGATCAAAAAATAATAATCGTCCTTATATATTCATCAGTCTTGCTATAAGTCGCAGTAGATGCTATATAGGTCCGTCGGATCTTACATCAAGATCCGTGCTTTCAGATTTTCTTTTTTCTCTCTTAAATCTCAGTCGAGTGAGACATAGCCACACCATTAAACAGAGGCTCGGGCGCCATTAATGGAGACCTTGGGAGAGAGGTGGACGGCAGATGGAGGTCAAAGGGCTCTCCTCCCGATAAGCACGCGCAGGGGTCTAATCGCACGCCTCTCGTACTCAAATAGCTACCCTGCACGGTGCCTCCTAGCTAATAAAAAATGGGGATGCATGGCGGCACGTAAATGGTACTAGTAAGTAGAACGCCCACGGTTTCAATAATACTTGTGTTTCCAATTGTAACGTGACAACACTTGTTCCAAAATGACTTTGTTGATTGTTAATGTGTGCACCTTCGCAAATCGGACTGCAAATTTAGCACAGCATGTTGGTGCCATGTCATGGCACCAAGCCAAGTTTCCTTATTTTCATGCGTGTTTTGGATTTACAGGAATTAAATAACTAAGTTTCTCAATGTTTCCAACCCAGCCACGACGCCCAGAATTTTGAATTTCATTCCCATTTCTTGCATGGAACCTAGAAATTTACCCGAGGACACACATGTGATTTTTCAACCATCTTTGCTGCACTGGAACATGTGCTTATATTTCAAATTTGAATTATGCACACAAAGGTGACACGTTCCCTCCCAGAACCACGAGCCTTCTTGAGAGAAGCTCCGATTTGCAAGAAGCTTATACCAAAATTTGTTCCTATTCGGCAAATTTTTTTTACCACGGCATGGTACTACCATGACATGACACCATGCCAAGTTACATGATTTTAAAACCAAGTTTCTCAATGTTCTCGACCGAGCCACGATGCCCAGATGTTTGAATTTTATTCTCATTTTTTGCATGGGACCTACTCCCTCCTTCCATCTATATAGGGCCTAATGTGTTTTTCAAGACAGCCTTTGACTATTGACAAGATTAATAGCACATGAGATGTATACTATGAAAATTATATTATTGGAAGCTCCTTTGACATACAAATTTGAAGGTATGCTTTGTGTAAGTTGCATGTCATATATTATTACTCTAACGTTTGGTCAAAGTTAGCCTCGAAAAAAGCATTAGGACCTATATAGATGGAAGGAGGGAGTAGAAATTCACCCGAGGACACAAATGTGATTTTTCAACCAACTTTGGTGCACGGGAGCATGTGCTTGTAGTTCAAATTTGAATTGTGCACATTAAATGACCAAAAACTCAATTAATGTGTAAATAAGGCCAAACGAAGCCGGAATAATTCCAAAATTTAACAGGGCACTCATGTAGTTCTATGTTGCCTTTGTAAATAAACTCAAGGGGGACAACACTCAAAGGTGGCATGTTCCCTCTCAGAACCACGAGCCTTCTTGAGAGAAGCTTCGGTTTGCAAGAAGCTTATACCAAAATCTGTTCCTATTCGGCCAATTTTTTTACCACAACATGGTAGTACCATGACATGACATCCATGCCAAGTTTCATGATTTTCAGACGTGTTTTGGATTTACATGAATTTTAAAACCAAGTTTCTCAATGTTCTCGGCCGAGCGACGATGCCCAGATGTTTTAATTTTATTCTCATTTCTTGCATGGGACCTAGAAATTCACCCGAGGACACAAATGTGAATTTTGAACCAACTTTGGTGCACGAGAGCATGTGCTTGTAGTTCAAATTTGACTTATGCACATTAAATGACCAGAAACTCAATTAATGTATAAAAAATGACAAACGAACCCAGAATAATTCCAAAATTTAACAGGGCACTAATGTAGTTCTATGTTGCCTTTGTTAAGAAACTCAAGGGGGGCGTATATCGTTTCACACTCAAAGATGGCACGTTCCCTCTTAGAACCACGAGCTTCCAAATCGGCCCAATTTTTTACCACAACATGTTAGTGCCATGACATGACACCATGCCAAGTTTCATGATTTCCAGGCGAGTTTTGGATTTACATGAATTTAAAATCAAAGTTTCTCGATGTTCTCGGCCGAGTCATGACGCCTAGATGTTTGAATTTCATTCTCATTTCTTCCATGGGACGTAGAAATTCAACCAAGGACACACATGTGATTTTTCAACCCACTTTGGTGCACCGGAGCATGTGCATGCAATTCATATTTAGATTATGCACATTAAAAGTCCAGAAACTCAATTAATGTATAAAAAGGCCAAATGAACCCAAAATAATTCCAAAATTTAACATGGCACTCATATAGTTCTATGTTGCCTTTGTAAATAAAATCAGGGGGGAGGCAGCGTATATCATTTCGCACACAAAGGTGACATGTTCCCTCTCGGAACCACGAGGCTTGTTGAGAGAATCTCCGGTTTTGCAAGAGGCTTATACCAAAACTTGTCCCAATTCAGCCAAAAATTATACGTATGAAAACAGGGTTTTGATTATCCCAAACATCTCGCTACCTAGACCAATAATGTACTATGATTTGAATTCAACATAAAATGGATACAAATATTTGAATTGGAGAGCGTATGGTACATGTAGTTCATAATGAAATATGATTACTGCTATATGTATGTTTTTTGTTATCAAGATAATATTTAAATTATTGTATAACTTGACAACAATCATATTCAAATAAGGAAAATTGATTCAAATTTAGTCCATATGGTAGACGACAATATATATGTTCACATGGTGGAGTAAAATGTTCATATATGATGGAAGATCAAAATGTACGACTACATCAATTATAAACCGCAAGGTCACTTAACAATATATTCGAATTCAACATAACGCGGATTCAAAAATTGAAATTCGAGATCATGGCATCTGTAATCATATAAAAAGGGACATTACTCTTTCTTTGGTGGGAATTGATTTGTTTTTTGTTGTTGTTGAGGGAAGTGCGAATCGATTTGGTACTGTGCAGGGTAATCTTGTTGTCCCCATTTTTTTAACATTTTTCTTGTAGTTTCTTCAATGGCATCTATAGCAATATAGTAAAAGGGGACATGACTCTCTTGTGTCTTGTATCAATTGTTTTTTTACATGTTAAGTTTGTTCTGCCGAACAAGGAATCCGCACCTTGTTATCCCGAAATTTTCAAGCTCGAGTATCTTTTGTCTCACCTGCTTTGAAACTCCCGCTTCTTCAACCCGCGCCGCGCCTTGTTATCCCGAAATTTGGACGCGCACGAGAACTCCCTCCTCATCCGAAATCGCTCCCGCAGCCCAGACACGCGAAATCCCCCTTCTACCCCTCAGCCGGAAATGAAGCTCCACGTCGCGGTGTCAAAACCGGTGGGGGTACACTGGTAACTTACCCTACATTTCGGACAAGCGCGTCCCTAAGCTTGGCTCCCCCCTCCCCCTTCGCCCCCCCATTCGTACACCGAGGCTGCCAAAACCCGCGAAACCCCACGCTCCTCCGTCAGCCTCCAGACCGCCGCCCAGCCGGAGACTCTTCCCCGACTACGTCGTCCACCGCAACAGCTCGCCGTCCCTCATCCACCGCACCGGATGAGGATCCGTTGTCGATCTTGTCGTCCCGCCGGATCAGCCGCCCCGTCCTCCACCTCCAAGGAGCTGCCCCGACGTTCGCCTCGTCTATCGCGCCACCTCAATCCCCACAGCGTCGTCTTGACCTGCCCCACCGGAACCGCAGCACCCTCACCAATTCCTCCGATGAAGCTGAGGCCAACTCGGCGCCACCAAGGAGGTTCTGCACTCACCGCTGCATTTTATCTTTTATTCGATCTCACGGGGCTGCCGGTGCTCGATACCGAGCAGACATGGCGTGTCTCCGTCGACGGCGCCGTCGCCGGCCACATTATCCACGGCGTCTATCCCCCATGTCGTTGCTTCCTCGGCGGCGACTTCCACAACGGCACTAGCTGCAGCTGCTCCGGCTCTCGCTCGCGTTGTGGCTCTGTTCTTGCTGTCGGTCGTGCTGCTGCACTGCTCGTGCTTTCGTTCGTGCTGCTGCTCTACTCTTGCTCTCGCTTGCGCTGCTGCTGCTGCACGACCTCCGGCAGCTACAGGAGTTGATGCTTTAGCACTCACTCGCGGTGCTACTGCACGACTTGCTCTCTGCTAGTGCGTTCCCTGCTCGAGTGTCTGCTGATTTAGATCACTGCTTCTCTGCTACTAGTGCTCGAACGCCCTAAACATCTATTGCAATGCTCTATTACTAGTTCAATCAGTTTCGACAGTAAAATTCAGTTTCGACTGTGAAGTTCATTTTCTTCAGTTAAGTCCAGAGTGAACAGTACTTACAGCATCCGTCGAAGCGGCCGTGGCGCGGCTGATGCGTTTTACATCTAGCACTTTTTGGTGATGTATTTTACATCATCTATTGCAGATGATATTAGGGTCCCACTTCAGATTAACGTTGTCTGTCTTGTCATGCTTCAGCCTCGTCACCGTACACCTTAGCGGAGCTGCTCCAATGATGGAACCGTCCATCACAGCGGAGCAGTACCCTCGGCACCGTTTCCAGAGGCCTCGGATCTTCTTCCCCGCCTCCGACAGTCACACCAGCATCATCACCATCCTCCACGTCCAACCCAATGATGCTGAGGTCCACAAGGCTATGCCAAAGAGGTTGTACACTCGTCGCATCACTTTGTTTCTCCATTCCTCTGTTCTTCCAATTCATGTGAGCCAAACACCCAGGTTGACTGAAATCCTATGTTTCCAAATGCTCTGTTTTGCACGTGCATTCCTATCCTATTCCTGTGTTTTTCCTGTCCTTGCGTTTATAGAATCCTCCAATTCTAAGGAGCCCTTACAGATTTACTTCATTTTCAGATAGGCGTCAAAGAAAACTCTGTGTGTTATGTCCTGCTCCTGTCATGCCGTCATCAACCCCACCTGAGGTGCACCATCGACAGAAGCGTTCACTGCAGCAGACATCCCCCCTGCAGACTTCCTTTCGCCGCCTCAGATCATCTTCCCCGTTGCCGGCAGCCACGCCAACTGCATTACCATCATCGACTGAGCCGATGAACCTGAGGACTACACAGTTCCGGAAGAGAGGTCGCAGTCTTTCGTGTTTGCTTACGTTATACATCGGTTATTATTACCTGCTACTTTATCGTTCAATCTTGAGTTTTGAATTGCCCATTGTTCTCATATCGAGCCAGCAACGAATAGTATATGTCTACTATCTGGTTCATCTGGGGTCTTCTATGTGGTTCATGTTGGGTGGGCAACAAACAATAGATGATCCATTGTCTATCTTTTTAAACTGAAGCTATAATCTACCTGTTATCATTAGTTTTGGATCCATCCACTCGTTTGCTACCATCAGTCTTGATTTTTGCATGCACGCCTTAGGCCCTAACTATTTTTTTATTATGCATGTCAGATATTGTACACAATTGTACTGAACATGTAGAGAAAAAGAGAAGACCGTTGCGTGCGAATATAATGTCATGCAGACGCCGCTCCATGGTGGGCGAAGTGGCCCCCCCTCCTGCATTTCCAGATTGTATTCCAAAGGAAGATAACTGTTCAGATGGAGATTCAGAAGGAGCCGACCACGCTTGTTTACCACCTGAGGTGTTTGCTCTAACCTGGCATGCTGATGTTGGTCATATCATGCATATGGCGCCTTGCATTGCTTACATTATACATCTTATATGTCATCAGCTTAGTTTAGATTTGCTTTGTGTGAATGCCACCTGTTTGGTTTCTATATCATACTCCCACCATTCCTAAATATTTGTCTTTTTAGAGATTTCAACAAGTGACAACATACGGAACAAAATGAGTGAATCTACACTCTAAAATATGTCTATATACATCCGTATGTGGTAGTCCATTTGAAATCTCTAAAAAGACAAATATTTAGGAACGGAGGGAGTATATGGGAATTATGCAATGCCATCTTCTTTAGCCAGGCATCATATACGTGAATCATGCAATGCCATCCTGTTTAGCCAGTCATCGTATATGCGAATTGTATTGTGCCATATTTTTTCCATAATGTATTCCATTTGTCAATAATGTTTATACATTCATCTACTCTTCCTGTGCATCAGCCATTTGAGTCGGTCATGGGAAAATCTAGAGTGAAAACAAGGTCTTCTGAGCAGTCAGTGCTACCTGTCGATGCAGATTTCTTGCTGGTTACAAATAGCTCCTCAGAGGAGGATTCAGAGAGAGATGACCAGTCGTATTCTCCCCCCGAGGTGCATGCTCTAACTTGGCTGGGTTATATTGTTCATATCATGCATATGGTGTCTTGCATTGCCATGTCATCTGCTTAGATTAGACATGCTTTGTGTGAATGCCTCCTGTTTGCTTTCTATATCAGATATGTGAATTATGCAATGCCATGTTTTTTAGCCAGTTATCATATATGTGAATTATGCAACACCATGGAGCCAGGCTCATATATGTGAATTATCTCATGCCATCTTTTTTTTATTACATATTCCATTTGTCGACAATCTGTGTATATTGAACTACTCTTCATGTGTATCAGCCATTTGAGCCGGTTATGGAAAAATCTGGAGTGAAAACATGGTCTTCAGAGCAGGCAATGGTACCTGTTGAAGCATATATCTCGATGGTTATAGGGAGCTCCTCAGAGGAGGATTCAGAGACAGATGACCAGTCCTATATCCCACCTGAGGTGATGCTCTAAGTTGCAATGTTTATATTTCTCATATGATGCATATGGTGTCTTGCATTGCTTAGTTTAGACATCATATGCACAATATTGAATTCTATCTGCTTAGTTTAGAGATCATACATGCGAGTGCCAACTGCTTAGTATATGAATCAATTATGTCAATTATATCATACCATCCTGTATACTTAGACAACATGTATGTGAATTATTTCATCCCAACATATTTTAGAAACACATCATATAGTTTTGTCATGTCATCCTGTTTAGGTACTCATCATATGTTGAATTATGCCATTATATCCTGTTAAGTTATCCATCATATATTTGAAACTGTGTCATGCTATCCTGTTTAGTTAGGCATCATATATGTGAAATTGTGTCATGTTGTCCTGTTTGGTTAGACAACATATATGTGAATTACCACATCTGTCTATCATACAATGTCTGTACATTCAATATCTTTTCTTGTTTATCATCCATTTGAATTGGAGGGGGTGATGGCGGTATCTAAGGGAGCAAAAACCCGTTCTTCACAAAAGACAGTGCTACCCGTCGATGCAGATAGAACCATGGTTGTACTGGCCCACAAACTAGCCCCACCACACATAATCGAGACTCTTCCAGATTGCACACTTACACCGTTGGGCAAAGAACCAGCTACAACCCATCTAACCGCAACCCCAGCGGATAGTAACCCACTTATAGTTGACAAAGCACCATGGCCACCACAGAGTACCCCCACACGAGCAGTTTGTAAAGCTACTGCAGTGCCCAAAGCACGAAGACCACCACAGCTAACCCAAACTCCACGTTTAAAGCAGAAGAGCAACTGTTCTCAGGTCAGATTCCGTAGCTATGGTCCATACTCCTTTGCTGTTGCATCACTGTATTTACTCATACCAACTACTTTCGAATTTGAAGGATCCAATTGAAACTCCAATGGCGCAACAGGTATGTTTTAAACCTATTTCTTTAACTGGATTGCTGTTCTAACTTGTTGCTCTATGTTGATTTCAGTTTAAGTTGTATAAACAGTTATGTTCTCATGTGATGCACATTACAAGTGCTGCCAATGTTGTGTAGTTTCTCACACTTATATTCTGTCTATGCTGCTGTGTCTTAAAAATATATGAGTTGAACTGTGTCTCTATATTGATTAGGGAACATAAACTAGAATGATATGGACAATACAGTGACCATAGTACATAGATATATGTTTGTTTCATGTTGTTATCCTGTCCACCTTACTACTGAACCGGTTTACCAAAATGAGTTTCGTATACTACAAGCTAAACCTGTGATGTGTCGGCTTGTTTCTCTTGTAGTATGCAAACAGAATATTGGAGAAGAGCACCCCACTATGCAATGGTAGGGAAAGTAATGCAGATAAGGTTCAAGATAGTGAGACAACCCTGTTGGTCTCCAAGAAAGGTGATAAAAACGATCTTGTAGACAGTGAGAAAACCCCATAGTCCTGCGTTGATGTAGTGTTCGAGTTACTGGCCAGTACCGCTGGCACAAGCTCTTCGAACTCGCTGCCTGAATCACTTCGGCTTCTTCAGTCTCAGCTACAAGCTGAAAGGCATCAGTCAGCTGTGCTGCGGCAAGAAGCCGAAGGATTGAGGAAGTCCCTGCAGAATTCAGATGCGTACTTTCTTGTGCAACAGCAAGCGCTGGAGGATTTAAGCACCAAACAAGAGAAAGTTAATAAGCTTGCTAAGCATCTTGCCAGCATTATGGGTACCCAGGATATTGTTTCTTGAACTCTTCTGAAGTGGTTTCAGTTCTGGACTTGTTTTGCTGCGGCGTTTATATGCTGCTTTGTTCCCTATATTTGCACTGGTGGCAAACTTTGATGTCCAGTGGATGTAATATGTGTAATAGCCGTGATAGCCTAGCATAAGTTGCTTGCTTATTTATTTCCTTGTTGTCTTGTTTATTTGTTTGCTTGTAGTCAGTGCAGTTCCTTTTCTGCGGTTTGCTAGTGGCTGCAATAACCTATTTTTTAAAACTAGGCCACAATAACCATGGGCTAATATTTACTGTAGTGACACTGGGCCTCCTACGGGCCGTAGAAACAGTGGCCTTCTACGGGCCGTAGAAACAGTAGGCCTTCTCCGGGCCGTAGAAACAATGGGCCTTCTACGGGCCATAGAAACAATGGGCCTTCTACAGGCCGTATCATCAATGGGCCTTATACGGGCCGTATGATCGATTGGCCAAACATGGGCCAATAAAAGGCCGCATTATGGCCGTAAACGGGCTAGAGTTGGAATCGTCCGTTCATGGGTCGACCATAACGGGCCATCGTTAATAGGCCGTATTTGATGACGCTATGAAAACGGCCCAACGTATTAACGGACCACAAACGGGCCGACTGTAACCACGGGCTGAATTTGGCCTACAAGCAGAAAATGACAGTAACGGGCCGTAAGTAAACGAATGCTGGAAATGAGCCCAAGAATAAATGGGCTCTGAGAAGGCGGAAAGATAACATGGGCTGGAAACGGCCCAACGGAATAACGGGTCGTTAATGGGTATAAAGTGATACACTGTTCATTACGAGCCAGTTTCACCATGGGCCGTTAATGGGTGTAAAGTGATACACTGTTCATTACGGGCCAGTTTCACCACGGGCCGTTAATAGGCCAAGAGTTACATAGGGCCTCATATGGGCCGAATGACGTCATGGGCCATACATGGGCCAGAAGTGAAAACGGGCTGGAATCATATTGGATGGCCCAGATGACGCTACTGGGCCTAATTAGGATAGGGCGTAACGGGCCTTGGGTTAGCGGGCTGTAAATGGGCTATATGCGAACAGGCCGTTAACAGGCTTTCCATGGGCCGGCCCGCCACCTTTTGACCAAGTCAAACGGGCCGGCCTTTTCACAGGAATGGGCCTTTGTTGGGCCGTGCCACGTGTCGACGTATCATAGGCGCCTTCTGTCCAATGAGTGGATGACATCTGTCCCAACGATGAGCCGACACGTGTTTCCTCCAGCCAATGATGATTTTACACGTGGAAAATCCCCATTGGTCGGGGCTGTTAACGGGTTATCAGATCTAAAACCCGACCCGATAGCTTAACGGCGTTCCGTTACGGTGGATGCCACGTGTCGGTCACCCTTGACGAAAGCACTTCTGTGACGCGTGATTTATCGTCATGGAAGTGGACACTTCCGTGATGATAATTTTGGTAATGTCATGGAACACTTCTACGACAGCACAGGTATGACTATCTTGATTCTGTCATAAATTTGTCATGGATGTACATGCATGACAAAAAATGCGACCTAATGTGACAAACACGTATCATCACGGAAGTGTATTTTTATTGTAGTGTAGAGAGCAACAACAGTCATGAACATGCATTAAAATTAGTAAACATTGAGTGCAAGCATGAGTAGGATATAATCCACCATGAACATAAATATCGTGGAGGCTATGTTGATTTTGTTTCAACTACACGCGTGAACATGTGCCAAGTCAAGTCACTCGAATCATTCAGAGGAGGATACCACCCTATCATACCACATCACAACCATTTTAATAGCATGTTGGCATGCAAGGTAAACCATTATAAACTCCTAGCTAATTAAGCATGGCATAAGCAACTATAATCTCTAATTGTCATTCCAAACATGTTTCATTCATAATAGGCTGAATCAGGAATGATGAACTAATCATATTTACAAAAACAAGAAAGGTCGAGTTCATACCAGCTTCTCTCATCTCAATCAGTCCATCATATATCGTCATTATTGCCTTTCACTTGCACGACCGAACGGTGTGTATAATAATAATAGTGCACGTGCATTGGACTAAGCTGGGATCTGCAAGCATCTAATACAAAGGAGAAGACTAGATAATATGGGCTCTTTGTTAAATCAACAATAATGCATATAAGAGCCACTCAACATTTTCATTATGGTCTTCTCCTATCGACCCCCAAAGAAAAGAAAGGAAATAAAACTATTTACACGGGAAAGCTCCCAACAAGCAAAAAGAAGAACGAGAAATCTTTATGGGTTTTATTTCAATTATTACTACTACAAGCATGGAAAGTAAACTAGCTAAAAGCTACAACTAATTTTTTTTGGTTTTTCTTAAGGTTATTCAAGCACACAAGAAGAAAGCAAGAAAAAGGAAAATAAACTAGCATGGATAGTACAGTGAAAAAGTATGAGCACCGATAACTAGAATGAGTGTGTGAACATGAATGTAATGCCGGTGAGAAATACGTACTCCCCCAAGCTTAGGCTTTTGGCCTAAGTTGGTTTATATCCATGGATCAAAGTTGTAGTTGGGGTTGTACTAAGATGCAGCAGCTATTGCCTCATGAGCTGCCACTTGGAGGCGAGCTGCCTCCGTCCTCCTCTTATACTCGTTCGCCTCCTCCCTGGTTATAATATATCTCCCTTTTGCCTGAAAGTCAAAGAAAGTAGGAGCAGGGAGAGCAACATGGAAAGTGCGGCGCCTGTCAAACATTAGTCGGTACTGGAGAGGCTGTTCATTCCTCTCAATAAACTGATGGCGAACAATAGCATTATAATCTAGGTAAGCGGGAGGCAATTCCATATCATTTTCATGTATGGGTATCTCAAGAAAATTAGCCACACGGGTTGCATAAATCCCACCGAACAAGTCTCCACTTAAACCATTATTATGCAACCTTCGTGCAACAATGGCCCCCAAGTTATATTGTTTATCTCCTAAAACAGCACTCTTGAGAACACTAAGATCAGGAACACACATGTGACAAGCCTCATCCTTACCTTTTATGCATCTACCTATAAAGAGAGCAAAATAATGTACAACAGGAAAATGAATGCTCCCTATGGTAGCTTGTGTTATTTCCCTAGATTCCCCCACAGTGATACTAGCAAGAAAATCTTTAAACTCAGATTTGCGAGGTTCACTAGCACTACCCCACTGCGGAAGTTTACAGGCAGTATTAAAATTCTCTAAGTCCATAGTATAAGATTTACCATAGATATCAAATAGGACGGTGTGAGAATTGCGTGAAGATGAAAATTTGAACCTTCTCACAAAGGAATCAGTTAGGTGATAATACTGAGGGCACTTATCTAGCATGAAGCCCTCAAGTTCAGCATTACACACATATGCGTCAAATTCCTCCTTAATTCCTGCTCGAACCATGAAATCCTCTGACCGCCATTCACAAGGCCGCACTTGAGCTTCTCTTGGTGGTTCATGGTCCGGCTCACATATTGCGGGCCTGGGTCCTTGCTTGCTTGAAGAACCACCTTGGTATATTTTCTTAAACATATTTCTTTCTCTGAAAAATTTCTGAAAATTTTAGTAACTCAAAATAAAAGTGGACCAAACTCAACAAAATTGATAGCAACTACTCCCACAAGTGCCTAGAGACTATATCATGCATTAGAACTACTTGGGACCATATAAATTTGACATGAAAGCTCAAGAACAGGGTCACCTAGGCAGCTAAAATTTGCAATGAATAAAGCACTAGAACAAAAACTAATTGGACCATTGGAGGAGTCACATACCGAAGAACAATCCCCCAAAGCAGTTTTGTGAGTGAAGCTTTGAGCAAGGAGATCGAAAATGGTAGCAAGATGAGCTAGAACTCGTGCTTGAGCTGGTTGGTGATTTTTTTGGGAGGAAGAAGGAGTGTGTGGTGGCTGGAATAAGTGGAGGGGGGGCACCAGGGGCCCACGAGGCAGGGGGCGCGCCCAGGGGGTGGGCGCGCCCTGGACCCTCGTGGCCAGGTGCTTGCTCCCCCTGCTATGTTCTCAGTGCCTAATATTCTCAAATATTTTAGAAAAAAACATATTTCAATTTCAGGGATTTGGAGAACTTTTATTTTCGGGATATTTTTTATTGCGCGGATAATTCAGAAAACAGGCAGAATATACTTTGTTGCTTTGTTTAATCTAAATAACAGAAAGTAAAAGGGGGGTACAGAAGGTTGTGCTTTCTAACTTCATCCATCTCATGCTCATCAAAAGGAATCCACTAACAAGGTTGATCAAGTCTTGTTAACAAACTCATTCCGAATAACATGGAACCGGAGAAATTTCGAATAACACTATGTTACCTCAACAGGGATATGCACATCCCCAACAATAAGAATATCATATCTCTTCTTGATAGTAGGAAGAGGAAATTCAAAACCTCCAATAGTAGTAGATGGAATTTTTCCAATAGAATTGATACTGTGGACTTGAGGTTGTTTCCTCGGAAAGTGTACCGTATGCTCATTACCACTAACATGAAAAGTGGCATTGCCTTTGTTGCAATCAATAACAGCCCCTGCAGTATTCAAAAAGGGTCTACCAAGGATAATCGACATACTATCATCCTCGGGAATATCAAGAATAACAAAGTTCGTTAGAATAGTAACGTTTGCAACCACAACAGGCAGATCCTCACAAATACCGACAGGTATAGCAGTTGATTTATCGGCCATTTGCAAAGATATTTCAGTAGGTGTCAACTTATTCAAATCAAGTCTACGATATAAAGAGAGAGGCATAACACTAACACCGGCTCCAAGATCACATAAAGCATTTCTAACATAGTTTCTTTTAATGGAGCATGGTATAGTTGGTACTCCTGGATCTCCTAATTTCGTTGGTATTCCACCCTTAAAAGTATAATTAGCAAGCATGGTGGAAATTTCAGCTTCCAGTATCTTTATCTTATTTGTAACGATATCCTTCATATACTTGGCATAAGGATTCATTTTAAGCATATCAGTAAAACGCATACGCAAAAAGATAGGTCTAATCATTTCAGCAAAGTGCTCAAAATCCTCATCATCCTTTTTCTTGGATTGTTTGGGAGGAAAGGGCATGGGTTTCTGAACCCATGGTTCTCTTTCTTTACCGTGCTTCCTAGCAACAAAGTCTCTCTTATCCTAACGCTGATCCTTTGATTGTGGGTTATCAAGATCAACAGTAGGTTCAATCTCTACAACATTATCATTACTAGGTTGAGCATCAACATGAACATCATCATTAATATTATCGCTAGGTTCATGTTCATTACCAGATTGTGTTTCAGCATCAGAAATAGAAATATCATTAGGATTCTCAGGTGTGTGAACAACAGGTTCACTAGAAGCATGCAAAGTCCTATCATTTTTCTTCTTCTTCTTCTTTGTAGAAGGACTAGGTGCATCAACATTAGTTCTCTGAGAATCTTGCTCAATTCTCTTAGGGCGGCCCTCGGGATACAAAGGTTCCTGAGTCATTTTACCCCCTCTAGTCACAACTCTAATAGCATTATCATTCTTCTTATTATTTAATTCATTGAGCAAATCATTTTGAGCTTTAAGCACTTGTTCTACTTGAGTGGTAACCATAGAAGCATGTTTACTAATGAGTTTAAGTTCACCTTTAACTCTATACATATAATCACTCAAATGTTCAATCATATAAGCATTTCGTTTCAACTGTCTACCAACATAAGCATTGAAGTTTTCTTGTTTAACAATAAAATTATCAAACTCATCTAAGCATTGGCTAGCAGACTTATAACGAGGAATATCACCTTCATCAAATCTATAGAGAGAATTTACCTTTACTACCTATGTCGGGTTATCAAGACCATGTATTTCTTCAACAGGCGGCAAATTAAGACCATGTATTTCTTCAATAGGAGGTAAATTCTTAATATCATCTGCTTTAATACCTTTTTCCTTCATAGATTTCTTTGCCTCTTGCATATCTTCAGGACTGAGAAATAGAATACCCCTTTTCTTCAGAGTTGGCTTAGGAGTTGGTTCAGGAAGTGTCCAATTATTTTCATTAGTCAACATATTATTCAATAGCAATTCAGCTTGATCAACTGTTCTTTCCCTAAAAACACAACCAGCACAACTATCCAGGTGGTCTCTGGAAGCATCGGTTAGTCCATTATAAAATATATCAAGTATTTCATTTTTCTTGAGTGGATGATCAGGCAAAGCATTAAGTAATTGGAGAAGCCTCCCCCAAGCTTGTGGGAGACTCTCTTCTTCAATTTGCACAAAATTATATATTTCCCTTAAAGCAGCTTGTTTCTTATGAGCGGGGAAATATTTAGCAGAGAAGTAATAAATCATATCCTGGGGACTACGCACACAACCAGGATCAAGAGAATTAAACCATGTTTTAGCATCACCCTTTAATGAGAACGAAAATAACTTAAGGATATAGTAGTAGCGAGTTTTCTCATCATTAGTGAATAGGGTGGCTATATCATTTAATTTAGTAAGATGTGCCACAACAGTTTCAGATTCATAGCCATAAAAAGGATCAGATTCAACCAAATTAATTATCTCAGGATCAACAGAGAAATCATAATCCTTATCAGTAACACAGATAGGTGAAGTAGCAAAAGCAGGGTCATATTGCATTCTAGCATTCAAAGATTTTTCTTTCGGCTTGGCTAATAATTTCTTAAGATCATTTCTATCATTGCAAGCAAGAAAGTCTCTAGCAATTTCTTCATCCATAACATAACCCTCAGGCACAACAGGCAATTCATATCTAGGGGGAGAATCTTCATCATCACTTTCATCAATATTATCGGTTTCAATAATTTCATTCTCTCTAGCCCTAGCAAGTTGTTCATCAAGAAATTCACCTAGTGTCACAGTATTATCAAGCATAGAAGTAGTTTCATCATAAGTATCATGCATAGCAGAAGTTGCATCATCAATAACATGCGACATATCAGAATTAATAGCAGAAGTAGGTTTAGGTGTCGCAAGTTTACTCAAAACAGAAGGTGAATCAAGTGCAGAGCTAGATGGCAGTTCCTTACCTCCCCTCGTAGTTGAGGGATAAATCTTGGTTTTCTCATCTTTCAAGTTCCTCGTAGTGATCAGTAGATATAAATACCAAGTGACTCAAAGAATAGAGCTATGCTCCCCGGCAACGGCGCCAGAAAATAGTCTTGATAACCCACAAGTATAGGGGATCACAACAGTTTTCGAGGGTAGAGTATTCAACCCAAATTTATTGATTCGACACAAGGGGAGCCAAAGAATATTCTCAAGTATTAGCAGTTGAGTTGTCAATTCAACCACACCTGGATAACTTAATATCTGTAGCAAAGTATTTAGTAGCAAAGTAGTATGGAAGTAGCGGTAATGGTGGAAAAAGTAACAGCAGCAGTTTTGTAGTAATTGTAACAGTGGCAATGGTAAAGTAACTAAGCAAAGAGCAATATGTGAAAAGCTCGTAGGCATTGGATCGGTGATGGAGAATTATGCCGGATGCGATTATTCATGCAACAGTTATAACATAGGGTGACACTGGACTAGCTCCAATTCATCAATGTAATGTAGGCATGTATTCCGAATATAGTCATACATGCTTATGGGAATGAACTTGCATGACATCTTTTGTCCTACCCTCCCGTGGCAGCGGGGTCCTATTGGAAACTAAGGGATATTAAGGCCTCCTTTTAATAGAGTACCGGAACAAAGCATTAACACATAGTGAATACATGAACTCCTCAAACTACGGTCATCGCCGGGAGTGGTCCCGATTATTATCACTTCGGGGTTACCGGATCATAACACATAGTAGGTGACTATTTACTTGCAAGATAGGATCAAGAACTCACATATATTCATGAAAACATAATAGGTTTAGATCTGAAATCATGGCACTCGGGGCCTAGTGACAAGCATTAAGCATAGCAAAGTCATAGCAACATCAATCTCAGAACATAATGGATACTAGGGATCAAACCCTAACAAAACTAACTCGATTACAAGATAAATCTCATCCAACCCATCACCGTCCAGCAAGCCTATGATGGAATTACTCACGCACGGCGGTGAGCACCATGAAATTGGCGATGGAGGAAGGTTGATTATGACGATGGCGATGGCGACGGATTCCCCTCTTCGGAGCCCCGAACAGACTCCAGATCAGCCCTCCCAAGAGAGTTTAGGGCTTGGCGGCGGCTCCTTATCGTAAAACGCAATGAATCCTTCTCTCTGATTTTTTTCTCCCCGAACGTGAATATATGGAGTTGGAGTTGAGGTCGGTGGAGCACCAGGGGGCCCACGAGGCAGGGGGCGCGCCCCCCACCCTCGTGGACAGGGTATGGGCCCCCTGGCCTTGATTCTTTCGCCAGTATTTTTTATTAATTCCAAAAATAATCTCTGTGAAGTTTCAGGTCATTCCGAGAACTTTTATTTCTCCACAAAAATAACATCATGGCAATTCTGCTGAAAACAGCGTCAGTCCGGGTTAGTTCCATCCAAATCATGCAAGTTAGAGTCCAAAACAAGGAGTGTTTGGAAAAGTAGATACGATGGAGACGTATCAACTCCCCCAAGCTTAAACCTTTGCTTGTCCTCAAGCAATTCAGTTGACAAACTGAAAGTGATAAAGAAAAACTTTTACAAACTTTGTTTGCTCTTGTTGTTGCAAATATGTAAAGCCCGCATTCAAGTTTTCAGCAAAGATTATGAACTAACCATATTCACAATAACATTTAGGTCCCATATTTAGTCATATCAATGGCATAATGAACTAGCGAGCAATAATAATAAATCTCGGATGACAACACTTTCTCAAAACAATCATAATATGATATAACAAGATGGTATCTCGCTAGCCCTTTCTGAGACCATAAAACATAAATGCAGAGCACCTTTAAAGATCAAGGACTGTGGCAGCCTCCCTCTCTCCACTATGGCCCAATAGGCCCATTAACTTTCCCGGGGGGTTCCAGTAACCTCCCGGTACTCCGAAAAATCCCCGATCTTTTTCGTAACCATTCCGGTGTCCGTATATAACCTTCCAGTATATCAATCTTTACCTCTCGACCATTTCGAGGCTCCTCGTCATGTCCGTGATCTCATCCGGGACTCCGAACAACCTTTGGTCACCAAAACACATAACTCATAATACAAATCATCATCGAACGTTAAGCGTGCAGACCCTACGGGTTCGAGAACTATGTAGACATGACCGAGACACATCTCCGGTCAATAACCAATAGCAGAACGTGGATGCTCATATTGGCTCCTACATATTCTACGAAGATCTTTATCGGTCAAACCGCATAACAACATACGTCATTCCCTTTGTCATCGGTGTGTTACTTGCCCGAGATTCGATCATTGGTATCATCATACCTACTTCAATCTCGTTGCCGGCAAGTCTCTTTACTCATTCCGTAATGCATCATCCCGTAACTAACTCATTAGTCACATTGCTTGCAAGGCTTATAGTGATGTTGTCGGCGTTCTGGGAACGGGGGTCCCCAGACTTGCCTGCCTGCGGCCCACTGCGTGGCTCTGCGAGCGGGCCTGTATGGCCCATCTTCACCAACAAGCTTTCAAGACCCTCGCGAGGGGCCAAGCCTCGCAAGGCGGACGACACAAGACCTCCGCGGGAGCGGCCTCACCAGGCTGGCTCGCGAGGGGCGGAGAGATCAAGGAAAGAAAAACCTTGCAAGGTTCCAGTGACATGAGCCATGACGAACGAGACCAGGCGGGCGCGAGCGCGCACAGTGTCCTTGTTTCCTCTTCGGTGCTAAGGGGGCAAGCGCAGGCGAGGAGTACCGAGGCATCAAGAAAAGGTTTCCCTATCGGTGCAACGAGACCAAGACCAGCAGGACGGCAGGACGGAGGTCGCCGTGGAGCCCAAGACGGCATCACCTCCAGAGCCTTTGGCAGGCGAAGACTACTTTTGTCAGGATAAGCTGTACTAGCTGTCCCCTTTCAAATTGGCCGTTGTGGGATCCCTTCCCGCTCAATATTTGGGAAGAGGACCTGGGCCTCTATAAATAGGACTAGCCACCACCATAGGAGGCAACGGGTTTAGATCATCCTCACCCACACAAGTTCACCAAGCACAAGAACACCTCTCCTCAGGAGGCTGTTCTCCCCTTGTACTATTCATCCTCAGCCCAATAGGCAATCCACCACCACACACTGGAATAGGGTATTACACCACAACGGTGGCCCGAACCAGTATAAATCTGGTGTCCCTTGTGTTGCGAGTTCGTCGAGTTAGCCTAGGAATCGCGAAGCGTGAGAGGGCGTGATCTGCGAGGGGGAGATCTTCGCGCGCACCCCAGAGTTCGAACCTTAAGGGTTTTGCCGGAACCCGAGATCCGACATTTGGCGCGCCAGGTAGGGGTGCGCCGAAGCTTTCCTTCCGTCGCTCCGCGCCCCGTTGCTTCGTCATCTCCATGGCGAACGCCCGCCGAGCCCACGCTGAGCGCAGGGCTGCCCTCGCCACCCGCGTCGCCTAGACGGCTCCCGTCGGCGGGCCACCTCGCCGTTCTCCGTCGCCTGCCGCCAACGCTGCCACCGGCCCGACGGGGAACGAGCAGCAAGCCTCCTCGCTGCACCCCTCGGTGCGGCGGGACGGCCGCACCGCCACTCCATCGCTGACCCCGGCCGGCTCGTCGTCTCACGCCCGTCGCGCTCCCACGGATGCGCAGGCCGTGCTGTGCATGGCGCGCGAACTCCTGTGCTACCGCCCCATCGATGACCTCTACGAGGACTGGCTGGACCGCATCGCCGAGCTTGTCAGCGCCGCAGGGGGCTCCCCCGCATCGTCCCTCTCGCTGCCTCGTCCACCGCCAGCTACGGGCGACGTAGCTCACGGAGCACCTCCACCACCTCTGCACCAAGACTGCACCCTAGCGCCAAGGCGCGCGGCTCCGCGGCGCGACCCACCGCGTCCGGCGCCCGTGCGCGAAGAAGGAAGCTGCCAAGAGGTCCCTCGCCCGCAAGAGAACGCTCCACCGCTCCCCGCACCGCCGCATCAGGATCGCTTGCTGCGGCAGGGCCCCGCGCCGCTTGCCGTGGCGGCGCGCGGGCACCAAGACCAAGCTCCACCTCCAAGACGGGCCCCGGTGACCACGGCCGGTTGCCGCGCCTTCACCCCCGAGCTGCGTAGCGTCGCATGGCCGGGCAAGTTCAAGCCAGACCTGCCTTCGCACTACGACGGCACCCCCGACCCCGCGGAGTTCCTGCAGCTCTACGTGCTGAGCATCGAGGCGGCCAACGGCGACGAGAAAGCCATGGCGAACTGGTTCCCCATGGAACTCAAAGACGGCGCTCGTTCGTGGCTCCTAAACCTGCCTCCAGGCTCGATCTCCTCCTGGGACGAGATGCGCGACCGCTTCGTCGCCAACTTCCAGGGCACTCGCAACCGCCCCCCCGGCCGCGGGTGATCTGCGCCGCATCAAGCAACAACCAGGAGAGACCCTCCAAAAGTACATCCAGCGCTTCAACAACGTTCGTCTCAAGATCCCCAAGGTGACGGACGAGGCCATCATCTCGACGTTCTCCGATGGCGTCCGCGACGTCAAAATGAAGGAGGAGCTCGCCACCCACGAGGAGCTGTGCACATCCCTGGAGCTCTTCAACCTGGCGACCAAGTGCGCAAGGGCTGAGGAAGGGCGCCTTTCCCTTCTCGAGCTCCCAGCTGCCGACCTGGAGGAGAAAAAAGCCAAGGCCAAGGACGTGACGCGCAAGGGAGCAGCCGTGCTCGCGGCAGAGCCGGACTCGAAGCATGGCAGGGACCAGCCCGAGTCATCCACGAGCAGCCGACCGTTCTGCGCCTTCCACAACATGCATAGCCACAACACCAACGATTGTCTAGAGCTCAGGGCCATTCGCGATGGACGCTTCGATCGACGCCCCGAGCACAACGACCGGGGCTACGGACGAGGAGGAGGACGTGGCGGAGGACACTGGGACGACCGTGGCCCATGCCAGGAGTGGCGCGACCGGCCTCGTGAGGACCGCTGGTAGGATCGGCCTCGCGAGGGCGCTTGAGGGATCAGCCTCGCGAGGACCGTCCTCAGGGAAATGCTGGGCTTCCTCCGCTACCGCCACCACCAAGAAGGAATGACGACCATCATCAAGACGAGGGGGCTGGGGGCTTCTAGGAGCCGCGTGCTATCGCCTGCATCTTGGGCGGGGCTCAAGCCCCAGCCTCACAGCGAATCTTCAAGCAGTTCGCCCGCAAGGTGAACGCAGTCCTCCCCAAGCTCGAGGCCACACGCAAGCTCAGGTGGTCCAAGTGCGCCATCACTTGCAGTTCGACAGATCAGCTTAAGTGTGCGGCCACTATGGCGTTCTCCCGATGCTTTGTTCGCCCGTCATCAGCAACGTACAAGTCACCAAGACCCTCATCGACGGCGGCGCGGGGCTTAACGTCTTGTCCGTCGACACGTTCGACAACCTTCAAGTGCCCTACGACCAGCTTCAGCCTACCAAACCTTTCTCGGGAGTGACCGACGGTTCCACCACACCGATAGGGCAGGTCCGCCTCCCTGTCACCTTCAAAGAATGCAACAACTACCGCACCGAACTCATCGACTTTGACGTCGCACACATCCCTCTGCCGTACAATGCCATCCTCGGGTATCCAGCCCTGGCCAAGTTCATGGCGGTGACGCACCACGGCTACAACATCCTCAAGATGCCAGGGAGCGGTGGGATCATCACAGTCCCCTGCGAAGAAAGAGATGTGGTGTGCTCCCTCGAGCGCGCCTTCCAAGCAGCGTCAATCGAAGACCCCGACAACAGTGCAGCTCGATACCCTCCTGAGGTTGTCCCCAAGAAGAAGAAGCGGCTACTCCGTGCAGGACGTCAGGAGGGTGGCGTCGCGAAAGGTACCTCGTCAGGATCAGCGCCCGCACCTGGGCCGCCTCCCTCCCTCGCATAGGAAGGCGCGCCCGGCTCCCTCCTTGGGCAGGGCTTGGGGGCTCTCTTCTGGAGGGCCTCAGACCTTGCCAACGTCACGAGGGAGGCGCTCGGGCACCACTTGGAGGCGTGCTTCGCGACACGTCTCCCTCAGGAGGACACAAGGCGAGGAGCGCCCACCACTCAGGAATTCATTACCAAGACCACTCAGGAACTGCAGGACGCGAGAGCCATGCGTGGTGACCGCCGCTCACCGGGCGCAGCTCCCCATCTAGGCGAGGATGCCGGGCTGCGCGTCTGCATCGACATCCCAGGGCTCAACCGGGCCACGTCTCAGGAGCTCTTCTGGCCTTCGCGCGTGGGATGCTGCGAGGGCCCACCGCAAAGCTATGTTCGCATGCCTTTTGGCCTGCCGAGCGTGGCATCCGCCTATCAGCGCAACCTACGGCGTGTCCTGGCATCTCAGGAGGTCAGGCACCATGCCATCCTAACAGAGATGGAGACGGTCCTCAAGGAACCGCCTGGACCCCCGGAGCCTCCTGAGGCTCAGGGTCCCGGTGGCTCGTGAGGAGCAACCCCTTCGCCACGCCTCTTCAGCTGCCTCAACATTTCTTCAACAACAAAACCAGGTGACATTTTCCAAGTTTATTTAGCTGGGAGCGCCCCTCGGGCTGCATCATTCCCAGGCCGCGTGGGTCCGTCCCTGTGGCATGTATCCTTTTTTTATGTCGTTAGCTTACCTTGCTGGGGGCGCCCCTCGGGCTGCATCATCCCCAAGCCCCTCTGGCCTGACCCAGTGGCATGTATCTTCCCTGCATTTACTTGAGCCAGTTTGCTTTCCATGCTTAATCTATCTATGACTATCACCTGCTCGATTGTCACCCACCACGGGAGCCACACGCCGGTTGTCTTTCTTTAGGACCCTTCGCGTGAGAGGGTTAGGCACGGCGTGTGTGCTCGGGCCCGTCCCTGCAGCGTCGATAAATCCAACGGCTGAGCTCTGTCTAGCGAGACGGCCCTATTCACGTCACCTCCTGGGGCCGTTGGTGCTTGGCCTTCTCACGCGATAACCTTAGGAGATTCGTTCGGTGCAGGTTGTCTGACCACCTCGCAGGACCAACACAGCAAACAAGAACCAAGACCAGGCGCAACCCGCCTTGAGGTAGGGCCTCGTGAGTCCCGCGCTGGCTCACGAGTGCCCAGACACACCTCGTCTAGCACTGCCGTGCAAGCCACGTGTCAGGGCGGGGCTGTACACGCCTCGGGGGCTCTCCGCAGTAGGGAGTCCCCTCCCACGTACTAGTGGAAGCACCATGCTCCGCACTGGCCGTCGACACTGCCGAGGAGCGGCTATGCCCATGCAAGTGCGGAAGCGCTATGCTCCGCGCTGGTGATAAACAACTGAGGGCGGCCCCACGGCCGCATCAACCTCAGGGAGCCCCTGAGCTCAGTGTCCGGCCTCACCGCAACACCTCCCCTCGGGAAATTTGTGCAAGGGGGCTGGGCACGGGGGCTGCGCTCGGGTCACGCCCAAGCGTATGCCACCCAAACAGGTTCGCTGGACCTGGTCGTCGCGCGCCCCTCCCGAGCCGAGCCTCGGCGAGGGCAAAGGTATGAAAGGTGTTTGCACGTCAAGGGGGACTCCTGAGCATCGCGACTCAGGAGCCTAACTGGTCACGTAGCCCCTCACTCCTTGGGTTCGTCCTGGTCTCCGGTCGGCCCAACGGCGGTTGAGGTATGCGCGGGACCGGGCTCTGCCGACATAGAACACTAAACCTATCCTCGCGTCTCCTTCTTATAAGCTGTTTGTGCGTCAAGGGGGACTCCTGAGAATCGCGACTCGGGAGCCTAACTGGTCACGTAGCCCCTCACTCCTTGGTTCCGTCCTGGTCTCCGGTCAGCCCAACGGCGGTTGAGGTATGCGCGGGGCTGGGCTCTGCCGACGTAGAACATAAAGCAAATAGGAAGAAAATCGCAAAATCTCAAAGCAAATATTGCAAGCCATACTATTCTCCCAAATACCAAACAGAAGTTTAAATGCCTCCACGAGGCATGATGCATGTTGCAGGAATAAAACAGGAAAGCAGCTGCAGGTCACCCCTGGACACCGCCGTCGCCCACAAGAGGTGCTCCTTCCTTTGTGGCATCGCCTCCACCTGCACCACCGGTCGAAGGCGCGAGAGCGAAGCCGTGGAACTTCTTCAGCAGGGCCTCCACCTGGCCCTTCATGGTTGCGGCAGCGGCCGCACAACGCTCCTCATCCACAAGCTCCAGCAACTCGTCAAGGCGGGCGGAGGGGTTACGAAGATGGAGGTGGCTGAAGACCCACGTCAGCGCGACTGAGGAAAGAACGCGGGCCTCTTCCTCTACCATGGGACCCATGCCGATCACGACCTCCTCGAGCGCGTCAACCAAGTAGGGATGTAGCTTGGCGGGGCCGTCCTCGTCAGTGGTGAGCGGCCTCTCCAAGCCCTTCTCGTAGAGCGCCTTCAGCGCCGTGCGGGACCTCTTCTCGAGAAGCGCGAAGGCTCGCGGTCTTTAGCCAGGACCTTCGCCTTGGCATCAGGATCGACCTCCCTCGCCTCCACCTTCCGCTCCAGCTCCTCCAGCCGGCTGCGTTTCACGGCCTGCACCTTCGCCAGCTCCCCCAGCTCAGCATCGCGATCCTTGATGGCGTCCTCCCGAGCCCTCATCTTCTCCTCCTCCGCCTGGCGACCATGAGCTTCTTCCTCGCGCAGATCACGCAGATTCTTCAGTTCGGCCTCCAGCGCCCGGCAGCGATCCTGGGCGGCTTTGGCATCCTTCAGCGCCACTTCACGAGCGGCTGCAGCTTGGGTGGTGGCTTGCTTCTCTTTTTCGGAGGCCGCCATGGCTTGGCTCAGCGTCGCTCGTACAGACATGTTAGAATGAAGCCAGCCGAAGACCAGCTCCAGGCGCCCGGCTACCAGGTGGGAGTTGGCGCCCTAGAGATCTTCTCGCAGTTGGGCCATCTCCAAAAGGGTGCGCTTCAAGACATCAGGAGAAACAGAGGGACCTGGAAGCACTGGCGCAGCAGGAGGAGGCAACATCGTCACCAGGGCCTGGTAGACTAAGGGCTCCTGAGCCTTTGGGACCTCAGTAGCCGAGCCGGACATCAGCACTTCCGGAGCCGGCGGGGCCTCGGGGGCAGAATCCTCCCGACGACGCCTCTCCTGGCCTCGCAAGGGTGACCGGGCCGGGGAGGTGCGAGTGCTGTCGCTTCCCTTCTTCGCGGAGGGGGGGTGCGGCCGCCGCAGATGGTTCAGTCCCAGGCGTGGCCGCTGCATCCTCCTTCCTCTTCTTCGCCGCAGGCGGCGGCCTGGTCAACGAAGGACGAACGTCAGGAAGCAGCAGTATAAGCAAGAACAAGACGAATCTTGAGCACTTACTGGTCCACCGCAGCGTAGTCCACCCTCCGCTTGGTAAGCTTGAAGCCTGAGAGCTTCACGGCCTAAGGAGTGGGGGCGCGGACTCCAAGAGCAGAAGACGGCGCAGCAGAGGGGTCGGAAGCAGCTTCACGCGGCGTCAAGGCAGGAGTAACATCTCGAGAGACCAGCGACGACCTGCCCCTCGTCGGGATAACGGGCAGCTCGCCCTTCTCCTGGCGGGCGCTGACCTCGTCATCATCCGGCAGGGTGTGGAGGATGTCGGCCTTGCTCAAGGGGGAAGTCTCCCCCATCCCCTCGGGGGTCACCTCCGAGTCGTGCTCCTCTCCCTCCCCTTCTTCATCCTCGCGGGACTCATCAGAAGACAGCTCCACCGGCGGCGCCGCCGCAGGGGCTCCGGAGGGCGCAGGCGGCACCAGCCTGCGCCCGTCGAAGGTAGGCCTGGCAGCCACGACCTGCTCCCAGTCCTTGCGGCGGAACAAGGGAACGAAGGCGCTCGGCGGGTACTCTTGGTCGTCCCCGACCAAGAGGCGCAGAGCTGCAGCTAGCTCACCGTCAGGCAAGGCTTCCGGGCTCAGGCGAACCTTGTGCCCTTCATCCCCGAGCCGCCACAGGGGGCGCGTACGCGCCTGAAGCGGGGCAACGCACAGCATCAAGAATTCCCTCAAGAGCATGGCCCCTGTCACTTTTGCCGCCTTCGCGTTGCCCGGCTTTAGGTCGACGTTCATCTGCTCCAACACCAACGTCGCCCGCTCATCAGTAAGCTTCACGCAAGACCACCCCTTATCGGACTAGGGAATCCCCGTCGGCAGCACCAAGCGTGGATGGACGCACTTAGCGTCCATCATAACCCACTTGGCCCTGAAGTAGTTGGCCTTCTTCCTGGTCTTCGAGATCGAGTTGGCCTTGCCGGCTGTGATGAAGTTGGCACACCCGGAAGTATGACCCTCGTTGACGCAGAGGAAGAAGAAGTGGCGCAGAAGAGCCACGGACGGCATCACGCCGAGTTACGCCTCACAGTAGTAGGCGAAGATCGACAAGAGAAGGATGGAGTTGGGATGAAGATGCAGCGCTTGCAGCCCATAGTGGCCGAGGACATCATAGAAGAAGTCAGAGAAGGGGTGAACCAGCCCCGCCATGATGCTGCTCGTGAAGAAGGGAAGAAGGTGCTTCCCTCGGGCTCCGGCATGGCAGAACCGGCCCGGAGCTCAGTCTTCCCCCTCTCGTTGCTCTACCCCGCCACCAGCAGGCGAGTGGCGGCAAGGCTCTTCTCCGAGACGTTGGGAGCATCGAGAGCCGGCTTGTACCAGGCCGGCGATGAGGCAGGCTTGACCTTCCGGGGCGCCATTGGTCGCCGATGCGGAAGGGGACGGGAGCAGATTTGGAGATTTCGGCAGCAAGGAGTGAGAAAGGGGATCTGGAGCAAGACGGAAGGCAGCATTGAAGGCAAGCACTGTCTGTGCCAACCTTTTGACAGTCGGGCAGTTGCCGAGGCAGTGTGGGGAAGTGGAGACGCCCACGTCCAATCAACCGCCATGCGTCGACCAAGGCCGCAGGCTGTTGGGGCCCGCGGCGCTCCGCACTTGCCCTTTGTCTTCACCTCGAATCCAAGCCCGAGCACGCCTTGGGCCCGGGGGCTACTGTCGGCGTTCTGGGAACGGGGGTCCCCAGACTTGCCTGCCTGCGGCCCACGGCGTGGCTCTGCGAGCGGGCCTGTACGGCCCATCTTCACCAACAAGCTTTCAAGACCCTCACGAGGAGGACGACATAAGACCTCCTCGGGAGCGGCCTCACCAGGCTGGCTCACGAGGGGCGGAGAGATCAAGGCAAGACAAACCTCGCGAGGTTCCAGTGACGTGAGCCATGACGAACAAGACCAGGCGGGCGCCAGCGCGCACAGTGTCCTTGTTTCCTCTTTGGTCCTAAGGGGGCAAGCGCAGGCAAGGAGTACCGAGGCATCAACCAAAGGTTTCCCTATCGGTGCAACGAGACCAAGACCAGCAGGAAGGCAGGACGGAGGTCACCATGGATCCCAAGACTGCGTCACCGCCAGAGCCTTTGGCAGGCGAAGACTACTTTTGTCAGGATAAGCTATACTAGCTGTCCCCTTTCAAAGTGGCCGTTGTGGGATCCCTTCCCGCTCAATATTTGGGAAGAGGACCGGGGCAACATGATAAATCTCATCCAACCCATCACCGTCCAGCAAGCCTATGATGGAATTACTCATGCACGTCTGTGAGCATCATGAAATTGGTGATGGAGGAAGGTTGATGATGACGATGGCGATGGCGATGGATTCCCCTCTCCGGAGCCCCGAACGGACTCCAGATCAGCCCTCCCGAGAGAGTTTAGGGCTTGGCGGTGGCTCCGTATCGTAAAACGCGATGAATCCTTCTCTCTGATTTTTTCTCCCCGAACATGAATATATGGAGTTGGAGTTGAGGTTAGTGGAGCACCAGGGGGGCCCACGAGGCAGGGGGCGCACCTAGGGGGTAGGCGCGCCCCCACCCTCGTGGACAGGGTATGGGCCCCCTGGCCTTGATTCTTTCGCCAGTATTTTTTATTAATTCCAAAAATAATCTCCGTGAAGTTTCAGGTCATTCCGAGAACTTTTATTTCTGCACAAAATTAACATCATGGCAATTCTGCTGAAAACAGCGTCAGTCCGGGTTAGTTCCATCCAAATCATGCAATTTAGAGTCCAAAACAAGGGCAAAAGTGTTTGGAAAAGTAGATACGATGGAGACGTATCAACTCCCCCAAGCTTAAACCTTTGCTTGTCCTCAAGCAATTCAGTTGACAAACTGAAAGTGATAAAGAAAAACTTTTACAAACTCTGTTTGCTCTTGTTGTTGCAAATATGTAAAGCCAGCATTCAAGTTTTCAGCAAAGATTATGAACTAACCATATTCACAATAACATTTAGGTCCCATATTTACTCGTATCAATGGCATAATCAACTAGCGAGCAATAATAATAAATCTCGGATGACAACACTTTCTCAAAACAATCATAATATGATATAACAATATGGTATCTCGCTAGCCCTTTCTGAGATCGCAAAACATAAATGCAGAGCACCTTTAAAGATCAAGGACTGTGGCAGCCTCCCTCTCTCCACTATGGCCCAATTGGCCCATTAACTTTCCCGGGGGGTTCCAGTAACCTCCCGGTACACCGAAAAATCCCCGATCTTTTTCGAAACCATTCCGGTGTCCGTATATAACCCTCCAGTATATCAATCTTTACCTCTCAACCATTTAGAGACTCCTCGTCATGTCCGTGGTCTCATCGGGGACTCCGAACAACCTTTGGTCACCAAAACACATAACTCATAATACAAATCATCATCGAACGTTAAGCGTGCAGACCCTACGGGTTCGAGAACTATGTAGACATGACCGAGACACATCTCCGGTCAATAACCAATAGCGGAACCTAGATGCTCATATTGGCTCCTACATATTCTACGAAGATCTTTATCGGTCAAACTGCATAGCAACATACGTCATTCCCTTTGTCATCGGTATGTTACTTGCCCGAGATTCGATCGTCGGTATCATCATACCTAGTTCAATCTCGTTACCGACAAGTCTCTTTAATCATTCCGTAATGCATCATCCTGTAACTAACTCATTAGTCACATTGCTTGCAAGGCTTATAGTGATGTTGTCGGCGTTCTGGGAACGGGGGTCCCCAGACTTGCCTGCCTGCGGCCCACGGCGTGGCTCTATGAGCGGGCCTGTACGGCCCATCTTCACCAACAAGCTTTAAAGACCCTCGCGAGGGGCCAAGCCTCGCGAGGCGAACGACACAAGACCTCCTCGGGAGTGGCCTCACCAGGCTGGCTCGCGAGGGGCGGAGAGATCAAGGCAAGACAAACCTCGCGAGGTTCCAGTGACATGAGCCATGACGAACGAGACCAGGCGGGCGCCAGCGCGCACAGTGTCCTTGTTTCCTCTTTGGTGCTAAGGGGGCAAGCGTAGGCGAGGAGTACCGAGGCATCTGAGGGAGTCCTGGATTAGGGTGTCCTCGGACATCCGGACTATATCCTTTGGCCGGACTGTTGGACTATGAAGATACAAGATTGAAGACTTCGTCCCGTGTCCGGATGGGACTCTCCTTGGCGTGGAAGGCAAGCTTGGCAATACGGATATGTAGATCTCCTCCCTTGTAACCGACTCTGTGTAACCCTAGCCCCCTCCGGTGTCTATATAAACCGGAGGGTTTAGTCCATAGGACAACAACAATCAGACCATAGGCTAGCTTCTAGGGTTTACACTAGTAGAAAAAGGCCCATTTGTCCCGGTTTATAAGGCCCATCTGTCCCGGTTGGGGAACCGAGACTAAAGGGTCGTTACTAATGCCCTAGTCCTTTAGTCCCGGTTCTTATACAAACCGGGACAGATGGGCCTCCACGTGGCCGCTCCGGCGAGCCCAGGCAGGAGGGCCTTTGGTCCCGGTTGGTAGCACCTACCGGGACCAATAAGCTTCCACGCGTCAGCATTTCAGCGGCTGGTTTTTTTAAAGGAGGTGGTTTTGGGGTTTTGGGGGTTAATTTAGGTTGGTATAGGTAGCTAATAGAGAGATGTGACCTCTCTTATCTCCGTGCTACTGCTACTGCTATGCCTAAACATGACTTAGATTGAAGTGAGGCAACATGTGGTGCATGTCGAAAGTAATACTAATCCTAACTTGATCAAGTTTGGATTGTACTACTTTCGACATGCACCACATGCCTTCATTTCAATCCAATCCATGTTCATTTCACCCATAGATATATAATAACTCTTCATGCTTGCATCATGCATCATCATAATAACAAGTCCTACTAATCATCATCATACAACTTCTACTCGTTATTAATAACAAGTCATACGATCATCATCCTGATAGTCATCGAACCAACCCTACTTTGTTCTTAGCACATGATCATCAGTATTAGGTAGGACCTAAATACCCTCTTTAAGGTAAAATAGCATAAAACAATATAGACCCTGACTCTCCATTATGGAGAATGGAGATCATCCTGTCTCCAATTCTTGCGCTTCGCTTCCTTTTGCTTCCAAGAACCTCCTTACGACTGTCCATACATTTTTTCCATTTATTGATTAGCATGTCTCCACTTCTTTGAGAAATCCGGTATGGACAGTTGAGATTCGTAGGATGACCTGGATATATGTTCAAAACACGAAGGCTGCCATTCTGATACATCAAATGAGGTACACAATCCTCTGGGATTCTCTGTTGAAAAACATAGTAATAACTTCATAGTTAGCAATGATGTACTAGTTATAGAAGTATGCAAAAGATGCACGGATGTCGTAATAGTAAAATATCTTACCAGGGTATCTCCATGGTAGTTACCGTAGTTCAACACGTGCACTAGTGGCACGTATTGACCATAATGTTGAGGAGTTTGATTGTAGATATTGTAATTCTCAATATCAGTACAAAATCCGACCAGATGATTTTTCTCCTGATAAGTTAATTCGGAGCCATCGGTGTAGTGGGTTTTGTCTACCATGTTCCGCACATTGTTTGAACAATCAAAATAAGCTGTCAATGGAAATAAGCTGTCAACTATTTTGAAATAAACAATATAAATTAGCTAATAACTATGTTTGAGAAACTCACATAGCGGTAGAACTGGAGGCGTATCAACAAGGACCCAAATGTCCATATTGTCTTGCTCGATTTCAGGATCACCAAGATCCATGGTGAGAAGCATACCCTCATCAAAACCATACATCTTGCAAAATGCTTCCCAATTTTTGCAACCAAAATGGGTTACGCTCTCAGCATTATACAGATATACTTCAAAATCCACATCATGATGGGTCCTTAGGTGAATTTTCTTCGTTTCAAAATTTTCATGGTCTTCAAAATCCATCCTCTCCAAGACATAGCGTCTTGCATGGCATGGGATAAGCTATACTCGAATTGTAAAAGATGAAAATTACACGTTGAAATAGTTGAAGTCATGCTTAATTACGAAAAAAACACTTGTCGCCGTTGCGTACCATTTCAACATCGAAGGTCTCCTCGAGCTTAATGCTGAAGCGCCGATCATCGTCCAGGTGAGGCCTGTCACACAAACCTCGATCGTCGTGGCACCACCCACACTCCCCCGGGAGACTTTCGTCGTCCGATGATGACATTTCCTACGTTCATAATTCAAATATTAAACTTGTACAATTAAATATATGTACTACAAAAACTAAATTAGATCATTATTATTCATCACGGGTTGACTATCAGTTTGTCGAGTCTTTTCTTGAAAACTCTCAGCTCACGTGGTGTATACATTCGAACGTTGGTGATGGTCGCTCCTCCATTTGTCCCCGAGTGCATTACACCAAAATGTCTAGCACACGGGAACGAAGGAGAAGTGACCCCCACGACAACAGTCGGGATTCTTCGTCCTCTCATATATATATGGTGGAACTCTCCCTCACTGATTCCTCTTTGACATTTGCGCCCGTCGGTGATGGTAGCTCCTCCTTTCGTTCCCGAGTGCATTACACCAAATTGTCTATCGCATGGGAACGAAGGAGAAGCTACCCCCACGACAACAGTCGGGATTCTTCGTCCTCTCATATATGGTGGAGACTCGACAGACTTAAAGTCAACCCGAAATATCGTTTAATTATCTTTCTAAAAGAGGATTTGGCTGGTCTCACCTCGATGTCGAAGGGGGTCAGTGACGGGGATGACGGCGGGGATGATGGAGGGGCCGGGGGCTCCTAGATTTCTGCGAAAACAAAAACCCTATAAGCTATCAACTAATCATATGCATATGCCTTGCATAGTGCTCTCCAATTTTAGCATTCAAAGTAGGAGTAGTTTTCCAATTTGAGCATTCAATAAGCAAAATCAAATCGCAAAATAAAGTAGTATTCAAATTAGGATGCATTCAATTATAAGCAAAACTACATCATCTCCATGCGTCCGTACATCGTCGAATATTATCACTAATACACCTCGAATACTATCATACATATAGCATCGCCAGTACAGCTAGAACCGTAGCGCCCGACGGGTATCGGCGCGGGCGGTGGACACCCAAAGGGAAGGAACCATCACAGGATCATAGCTCCAGTGAGATCCCTGAAGAACCTGCAAGGTATTGTCGAACCTTCCCTCCAATGCAACCATGTAGCGACAGACGTGCTGGTCCTCCTCGTTGACACGGTGACGTACCACCTCCGCGGTGTTCGGAAGCCTCGGCACCGTCACTGGCCCACGCGACCGCCACCATACAAGGATCGTGTCCACGATGGCTGGCTCCTCACCAACCTACGCCCCCCGGAAGGTAGCACCTCCCAAAACCAGCCCCGCGGAGCCCAGTCCCGGACATGGCCCCGCTGATCAAGCCAGCCTCCTCCGCCGAGTCGACGACGAGGATGCGGGATAGGCATCGTCGACGTCGATGCGGGAATAATTGCTTTAACTAAAAAACAAACTAGTTCTATTAATTTCCTTGCTAAAAATAAATTCTATAGTAAAATAAACTAGTTTTGTTAAATCAACTAGTTCAACTACTAATTAAGCACTTACTATAAATAAAATAAAGTAGTACTTACTAAAAATAAACTACTTCTATATATAGTAAAATAAAGTAGTTTTATTAATTAATCAACTAGTTGAACTAAAAATAAACTAACTTTAAATGCACTAACAGTAGAACTAATAACCTAAAATAAAACTATACAGCCTAAAAATGCTATGAACAAAAAACTATGAACAAAAAAAACTATACAGCCTAAAAATGCTATGAACAAAAAACTATGAAAAAAAGACTATGAACCAAAAATGCTAAAAATGCACTAACGGATCGGGATGGGAAGGGGCTCACTGGGGGCTCGAGGCAGGACGGCGACGAGGCCGGTGACGAGGACGAAGACGAGGCCGGCGACAATGACGGCGACGAGGACGGCGGGCTCGTGGGGGAGGGGTTACGCGCGCGCGGCGATGCCTCGAGGAGGAGCGGCTCGGGGGCGGTGACGGCGACGGCAAGGACGACGTCGACGGCAGGTCAGGGGCGCGGCGACGGCGTCGGGGCAGGGGCTCGGGGCGGCGACGGCGTCGGGGCAGGGGCTCGGGGCGGCGACGGCGACGATGACGAGGAACGGCCTGGCGGCGTCGGGGGGAATGGGAGCAGTTGGTGAAATTTTCACAATTGCTACCTTATATAGCAAAACCAATGGTCCCGGTTCGTGGCACCAACCGGGACCAAAGGTCTCTTTTCGGCAGCCCAAAGGGCGGGAAACTGAGGCCTATGGTCCCGGTTGGTGCCACCAACCGGGACCATAGGTGGGCATTGGTACCGGTTGGTGCCACGAACCGGTACGAATGCCTACCTATGGTACCGGTTGGTGGCACAAACCGGGACCATAGGCCTTGTGCTGGCATGGTGCGGTGGGAAGTTTAGTCCCAACTCGCTAGTTGGGAGGGGCTCGGAGTGGTTTATAAGCTTCGCTGCCGCCACCCACTCGAGCTCCTCTCTATTGCAGGCTTACGGGCCTAATCTATACTTTGCCATGGCTGTTGGGCCTATTGGGCCTTCTGCGGGCCTGAATCCTGGCCCATTATAGGGTTTCTAGTCGTATTCAGGCCGTGGATGTCCAGTAGGTGGCATTTTTTCCTTTTTTCTTTTTATTTTTTTTATTTCTACTTAAAACTAAATACTTATAGTTTTTTAGTGATTTCTTTTTGCTTTTAGGTCACAAAATTATAAACTTTCTGTTAGTGCCATTAGTTTTAAAATTTGAATTTTTTTAAATGTATGTGAATCACTAGTTTTATGAATAAATTTACTATAAAAATAAATTCTATTAATGTTTTGAACAAAAAATATTTTGTTAATATAAGTTGCATAAATTTTATAAAATTTTAGTTTCAAAAATACTAGAGGTTTATATAAGCTTTTTAGTTGATTCCTTCTGCTATTATAGTTTTATAAAAGCTTTTTAGTTGATTCTTTTTGCTATTGAAGAATATTATAGTTTATTTTAGTTCATCATAACAGAATATTTTAATTGATTTTAGTTTTTTAGTTGATCATAACAAATATTATAGTTTTATGCATTTTATTATTTTTCATGCATTTACTGCTTTTTTGAGTTATAACACCATGAAATTGAAAAGCACTACAAATGAACTCTGAAAAGGTTGAAAGTTGGCATGGTATCATCATTTCACCCACATAGCATGCCCGGTATCAGGATTTCATACGGACATGGATGCACTTCATGTACAAAACGGACAATCTGTTTCGAAGTATCAGGATTTCATACGGAAACTTGTTTGTTACAACAGGCATTTCAAATGAACTACGAAAAGGTTGAGAGTTGGCATGGTATCATCATAATAGTTGTGGAGAGAAAGTCTTCACTTTTTTCGCTTGTGTGCTTTGCTTATTGCGCCATAACCATGGATAATCTTCATCGTTTATCAGGATGCTTGGGTCAGCCTTGACTTTGAAGGGAGGAATTTCTTGAAACTTTTCATAATCTTCAGACATGTCTGTCTTGCCCTCCACTCCCACTATGTCCCTTTTTCCTGAAAGAACTATGTGGCGCTTTGGCTCATCATATGATGTATTCGCTTCCTTATCTTTTCTTTTTCTCGGTTTGGTAGACATGTCCTTCACATAGATAACCTGTGCCACATCATTGGCTAGGACGAACGGTTCGTCAGTGTACCCAAGATTGTTCAAATCCAATGTTGTCATTCCGTACTGTGGGTCTACCTGTACCCCGCCTCCTGACAGATTGACCCATTTGCACTTAAACAAAGGGACCTTAAAATCATGACCGTAGTCAAGTTCCCATATGTCCATTATGTAACCATAATATGTGTCCTTTCCCCTCTCGGTTGCTGCATCAAAGCGGACACCGCTGTTTTGGTTGGTGCTCTTTTGATCTTGGGCGATCATGTAAAATGTATTCCCATTTATCTCGTATCCTTTGTAAGTCAATACAGTCGAAGATGGTCCCCTGGACAACGAGTACAGCTCATCACAAACAGTGGTGTCACCTCTGACACGTGTTTCCAACCAACTGCTGAAAGTCCTGATGTGTTCACATGTAATCGAGTCGTCACACTGCTCCGGGTGTTTGGAGAGCAGACTGTTCTTGTGTTCATCGACATACGGGGTCACCAAGGTAGAGTTCTGTAGAACTGTGTAGTGTGCTTCAGACCAAGAATTCCCGTCCCAGCATATTATTGCTGCCCCTCCTAGCGTGCCTTTTCCAGTCAGTCTCCCATCATACCGCGATTTAGGGAGACCTATCTTCTTAAGGCCAGGAATAAAGTCAACACAAAACCCAATGACATCCTCTGTTTGATGGCCCATGGAGATGCTTCCTTCTGGCCTAGCACGGTTACAGACATATTTCTTTAGGACTCCCATGAACCTCTCAAAGGGGAACATATTCTGTAGAAATACGGGGCCCAGAATGACAATCTCGACGACTAGATGAACTAGGACGTGCATCATGATATTGAAGAAGGATGGTGGGAACACCAGCTCGAAACTGACAAGACATTGCGCCACATCACTCCTTAGCCTTGGTATGATTTCTGGATCGATCACCTTCTGAGAGATTGCATTGAGGAATGCACATAGCTTCACAATGGCTAATCGGACGTTTTCCGGTAGAAGCCCCCTCAATGCAACCGGAAGCAGTTGCGTCATAATCATGTGGCAGTCATGAGACTTTAGGTTCTGGAACTTTTTCTCTGGAATATTTATTATTCCCTTTATATTCGACGAGAAGCCAGTCGGGACCTTCATACTGAGCAGGCATTCAAAAAAGATTTCCTTCTCTTCTTTGGTAAGAGCGTAGCTGGCAAGACCTTTGTACTGCTTTGGAGGCATGCCATCTTTTTTGTGCAAACGTTGCAGGTCCTCCCGTGCCTCAGGTGTATCTTTTGTCTTCCCATACACGCCAAGAAGCCTAACAGGTTCACGCAAATGTTCTTCGTCACGTGCATCACGTCGATTGAAGAGCGTACCTCTAGCTCTTTCTAGTAGGGTAGGTCCCAAAATATAGATTTCTTCTTCCACATGGGTGCACGTCCCTCAGCGTCATTCGGAACAGCTAGTCCGCCGGGACCCTTTCCAAATATTACGTGTAAATTAGAGACCATAGCAAGTACGTGATCACCGGTACGCATGGCGGGCTTCTTCCGGTGATCTGCCTCGCCTTTGAAATGCTTGCCTTTCTTTCGACATTGATGGTTGGTCGGGAGAAATCGACGATGGCCCAGGTACACATTCTTCCTGCATCTGTCCAGGTATATACTTTCGGTGTCAGCTAAACAGTGCGTGCATGCGTGGTATCCCTTGTTTGTCCGTCCTGAAAGGTTACTGAGAGCGGGCCAATCATTGATGGTCACGAACAGCAACGCCTTTAGGTCAAATTCTTCCCCCATGTGCTCATCCCACGCACGTACACCTGTTCCATTCCACAGCTGTAAGAGTTCTTCAACTAATGGCCTTAGGTACACATCAATGTCGTTGCCGGGTTGCTTAGGGCCTTGGATGAGAATTGGCATCATAATGAACTTCCGCTTCATGCACATCCAAGGAGGAAGGTTATACATACATAGAGTCACGGGCCAGGTGCTGTGATTGCTGCTCTGCTCCCCGAAAGGATTAATGCCATCCGCGCTTAAAGCAAACCATACATTCCTTGGGTCACTTGCAAACTCAGCCCAGAACTTTCTCTCGATTTTTCTCCACTGCGACCCGTCAGCGGGTGCTCTCAACTTCCCGTCTTTCTTACGGTCCTCACTGTGCCATCGCATCAACTTGGCATGCTCTTTGTTTCTGAACAGTCGTTTCAACCGTGGTATTATAGGAGCATACCACATCACCTTCGCAGGAACCCTCTTCCTGCGGGGCTCGCCCTCAACATCACCAGGGTCATCTCGTCTAATCTTATACCGCAATGCACAGCATACCGGGCATGCGTTCAAATCCTTGTACGCACCACGGTAGAGGATGCAGTCATTAGGGCATGCATGTATCTTCTCCACCTCCAATCCTAGAGGGCATACGACCTTCTTTGCTGCGTACGTACTCTCGGGCAATTCGTTATCCTTTGGAAGCTTCTTCTTCAATATTTTCAGTAGCTTCTCAAATCCTTTGTCAAGCACAGCATTCTCTGCCTTCCACTGCAGCAATTCCAGTACGGTACCGAGCTTTGTGTTGCCATCTTCGCAATTGGGGTACAACCCTTTTTTGTGATCCTCTAACATGCGATCGAACTTCAGCTTCTCCTTTTCACTTTTGCACTTTTCCCTTGCATAAACAATGACCCAGCGGAGATCATCATCGGGCACATCGTCTGGTTCCTCTGGATCTTCAGCTTCCTCTTGATCTTCAGCTTCCCCCGTTGCAGCATCACCGTATTCAGGGGGCACATAGTTGTCATCGTCCTCCTCTTCTTCGCTGTCTTCCATCATAACCCCTATTTCTCCGTGCTTCGTCTAAACATTATAGTGTGGCATGAAACCCTTATAAAGCAGGTGGGTGTGAAGGATTTTCTTGTCAGAGTAAGACCTCGTATTCCCACAATTAGGGCATGGACAACACATAAAACCATTCTGCTTGTTTGCCTCGGCCACTTCGAGAAAATTATGCACGCCCTTAATGTACTCAGAGGTGTGTCTGTCACCGTACATCCATTGCCGGTTCATCTGTGTGCATTATATATAATTATGTGTGTCAAAAGTAAGAAAATTAGACAAGTATCTATCTAAAGTAAGATTTTTTTCAGAAAGAAGATAAGAACAAGAGGCTCACCACGGTGGTGCCGGCGACGAGATCGGCGCGGGCGATCGACGGCGGTGAAGACGAGGACGGGGCGTGACGGACCGCTAAACCTAGACAAATCTCGGAAAAAATGGAGCTTGGAGGTCGAGCTTCGAGAGGAGAAAGCTTAACTAGTTTGGCTCAGGCATTTCATCGAACACCTCATGTGCATAGGAGGTGAGGTAGAGCACCCAATGCCCTCCCCCTCGCCGGCCAGCAAAAAACAGAGCACTGTGGAGTGCTCTGCTCGCCGGCGATGGGGTATATATAGGCAACTCATTTGTCCCGGTTCGTGGCTGGAACCGGGACTAAAGGCCATCCTTCTGTCCCGGTTCCTGCCACGAACCGGGACCAATGGTTGTGGGCCAGGAGCGAGGCCCATTGGTCGCGGTTCGTGCCAAGAACCAGGACAAATGGGCCCAGACGAACCGGGACCAATGCCCACGAGGCCCCGGCCGGCCCCCTGGGCTCACGAACCGGGACAAATGCCTCCATTGGTCCCAGTTCGTGGCAGAACCGGGACTAATGGGCTGGCCAGGCCCGAACGAAAGCCCCTTTTTCTACTAGTGTTAGCCTCTACGATCTCGTGGTAGATCAACTCTTGTAGTACTCATATCATCAAGATCAATCAAGAAGGAAGTAGGGCATTACCTCCATCGAGAGGGCCCGAACCTGGGTAAACATCGTGTCCCCCGCCTCCTGTTACCATCCGCCTTAGACGCACAGTTCGGGATCCCCTACCGAGATCCGCCGGTTTTGACACCGACATTGGTGCTTTCATTGAGAGTTCCACTGTGTCGTCATCATAAGGCTGGATGGCTTGCCTTGTTGTCAAGGACAACATCACCTCTGGGGGAGCCCTGGTTGTAGGCCAAACTCTCCGACTAGGCGGTTTCGTCATGACCGCCTGCTCGGCCGCTGCGCCGACGATGACTTCTCGGGTCATCGAAAACAGCCTCCACGTCGGCTCGGGACTCGCCGAGCAGTTGGATCCAATAGAGCTCTCTTCCTTGAACGAGCTCTTGGATCGCATCGCCGCTTTGGGAGTCGCTACGAACTATGATCAGATCGGGCTTAAACCCGACCAAAGGGAGATTAACTCCCCGCCGGTCACCCATCAGATAGCGGTGGTGGAGGAGCAATGTGGCGATTCTTCCTCTATCTTGAGGACAAACTATGTCCGGATTCCCGAGCTCTCCGAGCCGGATACCCGTCTACGGGAGGACATCGCCCAAACCCTGAACCTAGAATCAGGTAGCGGGCCAGACCTATTGGGCAACATCCCAGAGCCCGAACTGCCAAGATCGGAAGCTCCTCCGCCCCTGGGTCTCAGATCGGGTCAAGGTTTGGACTTAAATCCACCCACCCACCCAGATATAAACGATCTTTCCCACATTAGACAAGAGCCCCAGGAGACAGTACACCACTATTGGGCCAGATTCCTCCTTGTAATGAACAAGGCTAAGGACTGTCGCGAGGAAGACGCAATTTCATTCTTTTGCAATAATTGCACGGACAAGGGAATCCTCAACGCCATAAGTCGGCGTGACATAGCACACTTCGCTGACTTGGCAGCCATAGTACGGAAGTACTGTGCGATGGAAAGCGCCTGGAAAACCCAAACAAAATTTTGGGATCCTCCGGCTCTGACAAAACCCCCAGTCCGAACTAAAAGGGTGCACTCTCGTAAGTCACCCGATCCAATTACAAAGAAACATAAGCCCACTGCAGGGCGTGGAACCGTATTGGAGGGATGGCTTAATGGGCCATGCAAAATTCACAGTACAGCGGATACCATACCAACACACAGCCTTAGAGCATGTTGGGTACTCCGGCAGGTGGCCAAGAGCGGTGAGGATCTCCTCATTAACAATACCGCAGAGCACCATCCCGTGGAGAACAACAATACAGTACTGACAGTCTTCGAGACCTTCGCCTCAAATAATAGGCGTAAGCAAGCACTCCGCAGCCTTGCCGAAGTCTGCCACGTGGCAGCAATAAATCCATGGAGCGATACAGCTATCACCTTCAATGCCAGTGATGAACCTAAATTCCAAACAGCCCGAGCACCAGCCGCCTTGGTCCTTAGTCCAATTGTGGACGGCTTCCGGCTTACTAAAGTGCTCATGGACGGCGGCGGCGGATTAAACCTCATCTATGAGGAGACTCTTCAAAAATGGAAATAGACAGAAACCGCATTGAGCAAAGTAGCACAACCTTCAGAGGAATCATCCCTAGTCGGGAGGCATGATGTGCTGGGAAAATCACACTAGATGTGGTATACGGCACGCTGGAGAATTATAGGTCCAAAGAAATCACATTCCAAGTGGACCCGTTCAACATCGGATACCACGCCCTTCTAGGGCGGGAGGCATTCACGATCTTCCAAGCCATACCCCATTACGTGTACATGAAGCTCAAAATGCTCGGGCCCAATGGAATCATCACTCTAGCTAGTGATCCGGACATAGCACTCCGTGCTGAAAACAAAACAGCCGCACTGGCCCTCGAGGCGTTATCCGAAGCCCTTGCGGCCGAGGAATTAACTGCGCTGCACTCCATAGTGGACAGGGACGACGTGATACTCGACAAAAGATCCATGTCCACCTCTTTTAAACCAGCGGATGAGATAGTAAAATTCCAAGTCCACCCAACGGACCCTACAAAAACAGCATCCATCGGGGCACAGTTAAACCCCACAGTAGACGCCGCACTACGGGAGTTCTTGCACGAGAATTGGGACATATTCGCCTGGCATCCTTCTGACATGCCAGGAGTCCCACGCCGGCTGGCCGAGCATAGCCTTAACATTCTAAAGGGGTTCAAGCCGGTCAAGCAGACTCTTCGGCGTTTCTCTAAGCCTAAGCGACAAGCCATGGGAGAGGAGGTAGCCAAGTTACTGGAGGCCGGATTCATTAGAGAAATAAAACATCCGGACTGGCTAGCAAACCTGGTGATGGTACCAAAGAAAGATAAATCCTGGCGCCTATGTGTCGATTTCAAGGACCTTAACAAGGCTTGCCCCAAGGATCCCTTCCCCCTCCCCCGCATCGATCAAATTATCGACGCTACTGCAGGACATGACTCATTGTGTTTCCTCAACGCATACTCCGGGTACCATCAAATCAAGATGGCGGAGTCCGATCAAGCCGCAACGACATTTATCACCCCATACGGCCCCTTCTGTTTTAACACCATGCCTTTCGGGCTTAAGAACGCCGGTGCAACCTATCAACGCATGATTCAGACATGCCTGGAAACATAGATCGGCAAAACAGTGGAGGCATACGTAGATGATGTGGTCATTAAAACCAAACACGTCGAATCCTTAATAGACGACTTGAGGCTCACGTTCGACAATCTCTGAACATACGACATCAAGCTCAATCCGGAAAAATGCGTCTTCGGCGTGCCCGCCAGAAAACTCTTAGGCTTCATCGTCTCTAATAGAGGAATTGAAGCAAACCCGGCTAAAATTCGAGCTTTGTCACAGTTGGCTATCCCAACAGACCTCAAGCAAATCCAGAAACTAACTGGATGCATGGCTGCCTTAAGCCGCTTTATCTCCCGATTAGGAGAAAAGGCACTGCCCCTTTATCGCCTTCTTCGGCGCACCGAACACTTCGAGTGGACGGATGCTGCCACAGCCGGATTGGAAGAAATAAAAGCCATCCTGGCCACCAACCCAATCTTGGCTGCGCCAAATGTCGGCGAACCAATGCTATTATATATAGCGGCAACTCACCAAGTTGTAAGCTCAGTGCTCGTCGTCGAACGAGAGACGGACGGACATAAGTTACCACTTCAAAAGTCGGTAGACTACGTATCCACTGTCCTCACTCCATGCAAATCACGGTACCCACATTATCAAAAGATAGCATACGCGGTCTTTATGGCATCCCGGAAACTACGACACTACTTTCAAGAGTGTTCAATCACGGTGGCCTCTGAAGTACCACTCAACGACATAATAAACAACCGCGATGCCACCGGCCGGATTACCAAATGGGCTATTGAGCTCCTCCCGTTCGACATAACATACAAACCACGGCGAGCCATTAAGTCACAAGTACTGGCTGATTTTATCGCCGAATGGACAGAAGCCGAACTCCCTCAAGAGTACGGCGCATACTCCAATTGGATTATGCACTTTGACGGCTCTAAAATGTTGGCTGGTCTGGGGGCTGGCGTCGTCCTGACATCCCCCACCAGAGATACAGTCCAATACGTACTCCAAATACTATACACAGACTCCAACAACGCAGCAGAATATGAGGCCCTGTTACATGGTCTCCGGATGGCAGTCTCCATGGGCATTCAACGCCTGGAGGTGCGTGGGGACTCGAACCTCGTGATATCTCAAATAAATGGAGATTTCGACGCCAAAGATCCAAAAATGGCGGCTTATCGCAACGCCGTCCTCAAAATGTCAGCTCGGTTCGAGGGGCTCGAATTCCACCATGTGGTCTGAGACAACAATCAAGCGGCGGACATCCTCGCCCGCATCGGCGCTAAGCGCGACCCTGTCCCACCCAATATCTTCTTGGAAAGGCTGTTTAAGCCATCCGTGGTATGGGAAGGAGAGACCGGCAACAACAGTCCGGACTTGGCCACAACACCAGATACCGAACACTCTGACGTAATCGGAGGCTCCGCCACCGAAATAACACCTTCTGCCCACGTGATTATGGCTGTCATCGCCCCGTGGACAGAACCCTTCCTGGCCTACCTAACTAGGCAGGAACTACTTGAGGACCCAAACGAGGCACATTGCATTGTGCGGCGGTCTAAAGCCTACAAGGTCCACGAGGGAGAGCTTTATAAGAAAAGCGCTACCGGAGTCCTTCAAAGGTGCATCTTCGAAGAGGAAGGGCGGAAACTTTTGGTAGAAATTCATGCTGGACTTGGTGGCCACCACGCCGCACCTCGGGCCCTTGTAAGCAAGGCCTTCCTTACAGGTTACTTCTGGCCGACGGCCCGAGCAGACGCACGGGACCTTGTCCAATGTTGCGTCGGTTGCCAGCTTTTTGCAAACCAAAGCCATATGCCGCCCACCGCTCTCCAAACAATCCCCATTACTTGGCCCTTTGCGGTTTGGGGGCTTGATATGGTCGGACCCCTCAAAGGTGGGAGCCATAAGAAAAAATACTTATTGGTCATGGTGGATAAATTCACCAAATGGATAGAAGCCAAACCAGTTAAAACGGCCGAATCCGGACCAGTGATAGACTTCATATCTGGGGTTGTACACCGTTATGGCGTCCCCCACAGCATCATCACCGATAACGGCTCGAACTTTACAGCCGACGAGGTAAAACTTTGGTGCAGCAACATGGGCATCAAGCTCGATTATGCTTCTGTCTATCACCCGCAAACTAATGGTCAAGTCGAGCGAGCAAATGGTCATATCATGAGCGGCATTAAACCCAGATTAGTGTGGTCCTTCAAGGAATCGGACACGCACTGGGTAGAGGAGCTCGACTCCGTACTATGGGGGCTGCAGACCACGCCGAATCGCACTACCGGATACACACCGTTTTTTATGGTGTACGGCGCAGAGGCGGTACTGCCCTGCGACATAATTCGTGACTCACCTCGAGTGCTCATGTATGAAGAGAAAGAAGCCGAGCTTGATCGGCAGGACAGTTTGGACGCCCTGGAGGAGGAGCGTGACATGGCAAAAGCCCGTTCCGCATTCTATCAGCAATAGGCTCGAAGGTACCAAAGCAGAGAAGTACGGGCCAAAACCTATAATGTTGGCGAACTCGTTCTACGCCTACCGGAGAAGAAAAAGAACAAGCTCAAGCCCAAATGGGAAGGTCCCTTCATTATTGACCAAGTTCTGACCGGTGGAGCGTACCGTGTGCAGGATGCATCGGACAATCGACTCGAGCCAAACCCATGGAATGCAGCCAGACTCCGAAGGTTCTACGCCTAGTGCCGGACTCTATGTTCGTCTCCTTACCTCCGTCAATTTTTTACATATCCGTTATCTGTCTTTTATCTCTTTCTTTTTTCCTTTTTCTTCGAGGCCTTAAAAGGCTAAATTGTGTCTTGACTACACAATCTTGACGCGCTAACCGCGCTCATTATACCTGGGGGCTTCTTATACAGAAGCTTAATATAACTATTTTCCGGGCTCTATGCCCCACACATGTGTTATTCTTCCACATGTACCTTTTTTCGCCATTATATGCATCGATATGACTTAAGTTTTGGCCAAGCTGGGTTCCCTGGCTCTTGTGTTTATGCCCTACGTTCCCGTTAATTCAGCTAGGGCATAAGGGGAGCACCTCTGCGATTGTTACTGCCAGGTCAGCCGGATGTGTACCTCAGACTAGGTGAAGCCGAAAGCTAGCGTTCTTAAGGGAATACTCGGTCGGTGAACAAAAGATGACTTTTATTTATTTTCATACATGCCCCAAATGTTTATAGCCTGCGTCTCTTTTCGCAGTTCGAACATGCACATTAGGGAATGCGTACCCAGGGAAAGGAACCCTTAACGGAACTATTCTCCCTGGAAGATGTTTCTTACTATCCATGTAATATAACATAGCTAGTTGGGTACTTGTCTGTTCAAGCACTTATGACCCCTACGCCTAGTTTCCACGCGTACCCCAATTTTTACATAACTGAGCGGGTATTCGGATACACTCCGGACTATCGAGTCCAGAGGTCGAAGCGAAAAGGTCCGCCTTGACAAATGATTTACAATCCGGCTAGGGACAATATATGTCACTTGAAGTACACAGTCGCTTAGACTGACTAGATTCTTCTTCTATACCATCCAACAGGCTGTCTAGCCTACAATCCTGTTGGGAATACTTTGCGGCTAATTCTACTTGGTCATACACCAAACTGACGGGGATCTCTTTCCCATTAGGCCCCATAGGTCCGACCTCGGCCATGTGGTTAGGGTCAGCCTTGGTATACCGCGTCTTCACCATGGCCCAGGCTTCCCTCGCACCTTGTCGGCAGGCTAATATCTTCCATAATCGGAAGCGCCGCCGCGCTCCCTTGAGCTTCTCTACAAGCTCCCCCATGCCTCTTGGCAGGGTGACGGATGGCCACAAGGCTTGGGCAATGCCCTGCATCACCTGCCGAACTTGTTCGTGCAGTTGTGAGAGCTCTGGCAGAAGATCACCGCAGACCCGGGCATCTCCTCCTCGGGACGACCCGTCAGCATACCTGCATATGTAACTTTGTTAGCCGGTTTCTTCGCCGAACTCTTTAAAAGTTCGTTCAAGCACTTACTGAAAATGCCGCGTCGAAGCCTCTTATTCTCCTTTACGGAGTCAGCAAGCTGGGCCCAAACATCTTTCAGTTCCACGCCCAGCTGGATATTGGCATCTTGGAGATTGTTTTTCTCCTGCCTAACCTTTTTAAGCACGCGCTCACCAGCCTTTAGCTGTTATTGGGCATACGGCTCATTCCCTATCACGACCTCCGGATTCACTCCGGAGTCATCTGCAGAATCTATTGTTAGATTTGCATGCATGCCGCATACTATCTGGTACCTGTCATTCTTTGCAATAGAGACAAGTGTTACCAGAGGGGGCCTTCTCGGACTCCTTCAGCGCGGCAACTGCGGCCCATAGCTGGGCTTTGCACTCTTCTAGCTCTTGAGACAATTGGGTATTCTTCTCTGCAAGAACCTGCACAAATAATGATCCTTAAATCAGTTGTGTCAACTATTTCAAGTCTCAGGGGCTACTGACATATATAATTATCAGATTTTCTTACCCGTATATCCTTTACATACTGGTCCGTGGCTCCGGCAAGACCATTTTGAGCAGCTCGGATGTATGCATCTCCTGAGTTGAAGGCATCAAACGCCTCTTGGGAGAAACAAGCGTCACGGAGTACGGCCCGGCGACGCCTGTGATTCATAGCGCTCTCCACTTCGGAATTTGTAGCGGATAGCCTATCCGCATCCTCTGTAGGAGGAACATCCGGCGTTGCCCCATTTTAGTGTCCGCCTCTATGTTCGGCTCTGGAGCCTGACTGGTGGAGGCGTGACCGGCAGCCCTTCCGCATATAGTCCGGCGAGTGTTTTTCCTACTAGGAAACATGGACGTTATTATATTTTAAAAGACAACAACCACGGAGTGGGGTCTTGTTTCATACCTCTGCAACGGCGTCTCAGTCCTGACCGCCTTCCTTTTAAGCCTACCCGGCTTCGGTGCCCCTTGTTGGTGAGTCACTGCGGGTTCGGCATGGCATCCCGAGGGCCTTCCCTGTAAGACACCATATCTGTGCAATAGGTGAAGTGCAGAAAAGGGGATCCTTCTCGGAAGTTGGGACTCCGATTTTACTTACATGCGACGCAGGGAGTAGTCCAGGATAATCGGCTATGATGGCCACCATGGCATCATCGCAGCTCAATTGATAGAACGTCCTGTCAATCAGCTCCACAAATATGTCCGGATCCTCTTCGAGTCCGGGGTCGAGGGCCCGGTCAGGGTCCTCTGGTTGTGGAGGCGGGCTGTGGACCTCCCTCACAGCTTTTCGCAGCTCCATATATGAAATAGCAAGGTAAATATTCATGACAAAGAATGCGGGAAGGTCTGGAGTAAAAAGTAGCAGCTCACCCAGCTTGGGGGGTTGTACATGGAGAACCCATCCCGTGGCTTGATACGGATGAACTCCTCTTCCTCTCCTTTGTATAAACTGGACAGTATTTTCGCTAGAGCAGCGATGGAGTCCGGACCTTTATGACCGCAGCGGGTGGCATCGTCTTCTCCATTGAAGTGCCACATAGGGTGTCCGCGATATTGAAGTGGCTGCACCCCCCGCATTATACATATTGACATAACTTCAATTACTGTCAATCCTGACTGGGCCAGCGTTCGTATCCGACTCATCTGGTAAAGGACTTTCCCGTTATCTTCCTCCTGAGGGCTCCGAGGGCGCCAGCTGCGGCGTTTCTTCAAGGGAGCATTGTCGAACTAAGGAAGGCTCATCCGAATAGGGTCCCAAAGGGGAACGTCCTCCATATAAAACCACTCCGAAGGCCAGTCCTCGGATGTCTTCTTCGGAGTACCGGATAGGTATCCGGTCCCAGCGATGCGCCATATTTCGGCTCCGCCCACTTGGTATATTGACCCCTCTTGTGTACGGGGTACGAGGCAGAACAGCCTCTTCCATAGCTCGAAATGAGCTTCGCAGCCCAGAAACAGCTCGCAAAAGGCGACATAGCCAGCGATGTGTAATATGGAGGCGGGAGTAAAATTGTGCAGCTGGAGGCCGTAGAACTCCAGGAGCCCGCAGAGGAATGGATGAATTGGAAATCCAAGCCCTCTTAATAAGTAAGGGACAAGGCATACCCGGTCCCCTTTGGATGGGACGGGAAAGCTCTCCGCTTGCTCCCCGCCATTGTAGGTGGCAAGCCCGGCTCAAACGGGGACCATATACGCTGGAGGGAGAAATCCCTGGGTCTGTAACTCTACTAATTGACTGTGCGGGATGGAACACTTCTTCCAATTGCCGGGCTTAGGGCTACGGGAGTGAGATGAGGAGTTGCGATGGCCGGCCATGTTGGAATGGATTTTTTTCGGGCGCGCTCCGATGGATACTCGCTGTGGGAGGATGGTGTGATCTGGATCTGAGAATCCCCGTCTCTTTAATAGGCGATTTGCCCACATGGCTAGGGTGGCAAATGTAAAAATGCCCCGACTTCTCGCATTTGCTCGACGCGTGGAGGATATCCATTATTAGATGCGAAAGCCAAGGAGTGCAACATTTATGGGAAGCCGTACACTACTCAAACAGGTATTGAGAATTTGGAGAAGAACCTGCCTTGCAATGCTGAAGACAATCTGCGCGCCGGACTCATCGCCATTGAAGCCTGGTTCGGGGGCTACTGAGGGAGTCCTGGATTAGGGGGTCCTCGGACAGCCGGACTATATCCTTTGGCCGGACTGTTGGACTATGAAGATACAAGATTGAAGACTTCGTCCCGTGTCCGGATGGGACTCTCCTTGGCGTGGAAGGCAAGCTTGGCAATACGGATATGTAGATCTCCTCCCTTGTAACCGAATTTGTGTAACCCTAGCCCCCTCCGATGTCTATATAAACCGGAGGGTTTAGTCCGTAGGACAACAACAATCAGACCATAGGCTAGCTTCTAGGGTTTAGCCTCTACGATCTCGTGGTAGATCAACTCTCGTAATACTCATATCATCAAGATCAATCAAGCAGGAAGTAGGGTATTACCTCCATCGAGAGGGCCTGAACCTGGGTAAACATTGTGTCCCCCGCCTCCTGTTACCATCCGCCTTAGACACACAGTTCGGGACCCCCTACCCAAGATCCGCCGGTTTTGACACCGACAGCATCAAGCAAAGGTTTCCCTATCGGTGCAATGAGACCAAGACCAGCACGATGGCAGGACGGAGGTCACCGTGGAGCCCAAGACGGCGTCACCTCCAGAGCCTTTGGCAGGCGAAGACTACTTTTGTCAGGATAAGCTGTACTAGCTGTCCCCTTTCAAATTGGCCGTTGTGGGATCCCTTCCCGCTCAATATTTGGGAAGAGGACCGGGGCCTCTATAAATAGGACTAGCCACCACCATAGGAGGCAACGGGTTCAGATCATCCTCACCCACACAAGTTAACCAAGCACAAGAACACCTCTCCTTAGGAGGCTATTCTTCCCCTTGTACTGTTCATCCTCAGCCCAAGAGGCAATCCACTACCACACACTGGAATAGGGTATTACACCACAACAGTGGCCCGAACTAGTATAAATCTTGTGTCCCTTGTGTTGCGAGTTCGTCGAGCTAGCCTAGGAATCGCGAAGCGTGAGAGGGCGTGATCTGCGAGGGGGAGATCTTCGCGCGCACCCCAGAGTTTGAACCTTAAGGGTTTTGCCGGAACCCGAGATCCGACATTTGGCGCGCCACGTAGGGGTGCGCCGAAGCTTTCCTTCCGTCGCTCCGTGCCCCGTTGCTTCGTCATCTCCATGGCGGACGCCCGCCGAGCCCGCGCTGAGCGCAGGGCTGCCCTCGCCACCCGCGTCGCCCAGACGGCTCCCGTCGGCGGGCCACCTCGTCGTTCTCCGTCGCCTGCCGCCAACGCTGCCACCGGCCCGACGGGGAACGAGCACCAAGCCTCCTCGCTGCACCCCTCGGTGCGGCGGGACGGCCACACTGCCACTCCATCCTTGACACCGGCCGGCTCGTCGTCTCACGCCCGTCGCGCTCCCACGGACGCGCAGGCCGCGTTGTGCATGGCGCGCGAACTCCTGCGCCACCGCCCCATCGATGACCTCTACGAGGACTGGCTGGACCGCATCGTCCTGCTTGTCCGCGCCGCAGGGGGCTCCCCCGCGTCGTCCCTCTCGCTGCCTCGTCCACCGCCAGCTACGGGCGACGTAGCTCACGGAGCACCTCCACCACCTATGCACCAAGACGGCGCCCTGGCGCCAAGGCGCGCGGCTCCGCGGCGCGACCCACCGCGTCCGGTGCCCGTGCGCGAAGAAGGAAGCTGCCAAGACGTCCCTCACCCGCAAGAGAACGCTCCACCGCTCCCCGCACTGCCGTTTCAGGATCGCTTGCTGCGGCAGGGCCCCGCGCTGCTTGCCGTGGCGGCGCGCGGGCGCCAAGACCAAGCTCCACCTCCATGACGGGCCCCGGTGACCACGGTCGGTTGCCGCGCCTTCACCCCGAGCTGCGTAGCGTCTCCTGGCCGGGCAAGTTCAAGCCAGACCTGCCTCCGTGCTACGACGGCGCCCCCGACCCCGTGGAGTTCCTGCAGCCCTACGTGCTGAGCATCGAGGCGGCCAACGGCGATGAGAAAGCCATGGCGAACTGGTTCCCCATGGTCCTCAAAGACGGCGCTCGTTCGTGGCTCCTGAACCTGCGTCCAGGCTCGTTCTCCTCCTGGGATGAGATGCGCGACCGCTTCGTCGCCAACTTCCAGGGCACTCGCAACCGCCTCCCGGCCGCGGGTGATCTGCGCCGCATCAAGCAACAACCAGGAGAGACCCTCCAGAAGTACATCCAGCGCTTCAACAACGTTCGTCTCAAGATCCCCAAGGTGACGGATGAGGCCATCATCTCAGCGTTCTCCGATGGCATCCGCGACGTCAAAATGAAGGAGGAGCTCGCCACCCATGAGGAGCTGTGCACATCCCTGGAGCTGTTCAACCTGGCGACCAAGTGCGCAAGGGCTGAGGAAGGGCACCTTTCCCTTCTCGAGCTCCCAGCTACCGACCTGGAGAAGAAGAAAGCCAAGGCCAAGGACGTGAAGCGCAAGGGAGCAACCGGACTCGAAGCGCGGCAGGAACCAGCCTGAGTCATCCAAGAGCAGCCGACAGTTATGGCCTTACACAACGTGCACAGCCACAACACCAACGATTGTTAGGATCTCAGGGCCATTCGCGATGGACGCTTCGATCGACGCCCCGAGCGCAATGACCGGGGCTACGGACGCGGAGGAGGACGTGGCAGAGGACGCTGGGACGACCGTGGCCCATGCCAGGAGTGGCGCGACTGGCCTCGTGAGGACCGCTGGCAGGATCAGCCTCGCGAGGGCGCCTTGAGGGATCAGCCTCGCGAGGACCGTCCTCAGGGCAATGCTGGGCTTCCTCCGCTGCCGCCGCCACCAAGAAGGAACGACGACCACCATCAAGACGAGGGGGCTGGGGGCTTCCAGGAGCCGCGTGCTATCGCCTGCATCTTGGGCAGGGCTCAAGCCCCAGCCTCACAGCGAATCTTCAAGAAGTTTGCCCGCGAGGTGAACGCAGTCCTCCCCAAGCTCGAGGCCACACGCCCGCTCAGGTGGTCCAAGTGCGCCATCACTTTCAGTTCGGCAGATCAGCTTAAGTGTGCGGCCACTGCTGGCGTTCTCCTGATGCTTTGTTCCCCGTCATCAGCAATGTACAAGTCACCAAGACCCTCATCGACGGCGGCGCAGGGCTTAACGTCTTGTTCGTCGACACGTTCGGCAACCTTCAAGTGCCCTACGACCAGCTTCAGCCTACCAAGCCTTTCTCGGGAGTGACCGACGGTTCCAGCACACCGATAGGGCAGGTCCGCCTCCCTGTCACCTTCGGAGAACGCAACAACTACCACACCGAACTCATCGACTTTGACGCCGCACACATCCGTCTGCCGTACAATGCCATCCTCAGGTATCCAGCCCTGGCCAAGTTCATGGCGGTGACGCACCATGGCTACAACATCCTCAAGATGCCAGGGAGCGGCGGGATCATCACAGTCCCCTGCGAAGAAAGAGATGTGGTGTTCTCCCTCGAGCGCGCCTTCCAAGCAGCGTCAATCGAAGACCCCGACAACAGTGCAGATCGATACCCTCCTGAGGTTGTCCCCGAGAAGAAGAAGCAGCTACTTCGTGCAGGACCTCAGGAGGGTGGCGTCGCGAAAGGTACCTCGTCAGGATCAGCGCCCGCACCTGGGGCGCCTCCCTCCCTCGCATAGGAAGGTGCGCCCGGCGCCCTCCTTGGGCAGGGCTCGGGGGCTCTCTTCTGGAGGGCCTCGGACCTTGCCAACGTCACGAGGGAGGCGCTCGGGCACCACTTGGAGGCGTGCTTCGCGGCACGTCTCCCTCTGGAGGACACAAGGCGAGGAGCGCCCACCGCTCTGGAATTCATTACCAAGACCACTCAGGAACTGCAGGACGCGAGAGACATGCGCGGTGACCGCCGCTCACCGGGCGCAGCTCCCCATCCAGGCGAGGCTGCCGGGCTGCACGTCTGCGTCGACGTCCCAGGGCTCAACCGGGCCGCGTCTCAGGAGCTCTTCTGGCCTTCGCGCGTGGGATGCTGCGAGGGCCCACCGCACAGCTACGTTCGCATGCCTTTTGGCCTGCCGAGCGTGGCATCCGCCTATCAGCGCAACCTGCGGTGTGTCCTGGCGTCTCAGGAGGCCAGGCACCACGCCGTCCTAACGGATATGGAGACAGTCCTCAAGGAACCGCCTGGACCCCCGGAGCCTCCTGAGGCTCAGGGTCCCGGTGGCTCGTGAGGAGCAACCCCTTCGCCACGCCTCTTCAGCTGCCTCAACATTTCTTCAACAACAAAACCAGGTGACATTTCCCAAGTTTATTTAGCTGGGAGCGCCCCTCGGGCTGCATCATTCCCAGGCCGTGTGGGTCTGTCCCTGTGGCATGTATCCTTTTTTTATGTCGTTAGCTTACCTTGCTGGGGGCGCCCCTCGGGCTACATCATCCCCAAGCTGCTCGGGCCTGACCCAGTGGCATGTAGCTTCCCTGCATTTACTTGAGCCAGTTTGCTTTTCAGGCACGGCGTCTATGCTCGGGCCCGTCCCTGCAGGATCGATAAATCCAACGGCTGAGCTCTGTCTAGCGGGACGACCCCGTTCACATCACCTCCTGGGGCCGTTGGTGCTTGGCCTTCTCACGCGATAACCTTAGGAGATTTGTTCGGCGCAGGTTGTCTGACCACCTCGCGGGACCAACACAGCGAACAAGAACCAAGACCAGGCGCAACCCGCCTTGAGGTAGGGCCTCGTGAGTCCCGCGCTGGCTCACGAGTGCCCAGACACACCTCGTCTAGCCCTGTCGTGCAAGCCACGTGTCACGGCGGGGCTGTACACGCCCCGGGGGCTCTCCGCAGTAGGGAGTCCCCTCCCATGTACTAGTGGAAGCACCATGCTCTGCACTGGCCGTCGACACTTCTGAGGAGCGGATATGCCCGTGCAAGTGCGGAAGCGCTATGCTCCGCGCTGGTGATAAACAACTGAGGGTGGCCCCACGGCCGCATCAATCTCAAGGAGCCCCTAAGCTCAGTGTCTGGCCTCACCGCAACACCTCCCCTCAGGAAAGTCGCGCGAGGGGGCCGGGCATGGGGGCTGCACTCGGGTCACGCCCAAGCGTACGCCACCCAACCAGGTTCCCCGGACCTGGTCGTCGCGCGCCCCTCCCGAGCCGAGCCTCTGCGAGGGAAAAGGTATGAAAGGTGTTTGCACGTCAAGGGGGACTCCTGAGCATCGCGACTCAGGAGCCTAACTGGTCACGTAGCCCCTCACTCCTTGGGTCTGTCCTGGTCTCCGGTCGGCCCAACAGCAGTTGACATATGCGCGGGACCGGGCTCTGCCGACGTAGAACACTAAACCTATCCTCGCGTCTCCTTTCTATAAGCTGTTTGTGCGTCAAGGGGGACTCCTGAGCATCGCGACTCAGGAGCCTAACTGGTCACGTAGCCCCTCACTCCTTGGTTCCGTCCTGGTCTCCGGTCGGCCCAACGGTGGTTGAGGTATGCGCGGGGCCGGGCTCTACCGACGTAGAACGTAAAGCAAATAGGAAGAAAATCGCAAAATCTCAAAGAAAATATTGCAAGCCATACTGTTCTCCCAAATACCAAACACAAGTTTAACTGCCTCCACGAGGCATGATGCATGTTGCAGGAATAAAACAGGAAAGCAGCTGCAGGTCACCCCTGGACACCGCCGTCGCACACAAGAGGTGCTCCTTCCTTGGTGGCATCGCCTCCACCTGCACCGCCGGTCGAAGGCGCGAGAGCGAAGCCGCGGAACTTCTTCAGCAGGGCCTCCACCTGGCCCTTCACGGTGGCGGCAGCGGCCGCACAACGCTCCTCATCCACAGGCTCCAGCAGCTCGTCAAGGCGGGCGGAGGGGTTACAAAGATGGAGGTGGCTAAAGACCCGCGTCAGCGCGGCTGAGGAAAGAACGCAGGCCTCTTCCTCTGCCATGGGACCCATGCCGATCACGCCTCCTCGAGCGCGTCAACCAAGTAGGGAAGCAGCTTGGCGGGGCCGTCCTCGTTAGTGGTCAGCGGCCTCTCCAAGCCCTTCTCGTAGAGCGCCTTCAGCACCGTGCGGGACCTCTTCTCGAGAAGCGCGAAGGCCTCACGGTCTTTAGCCAGGACCTTCGCCTTGGCGTCAATATCGACCTCCCTCGCCTCCACCTTCCGCTCCAGCTCCTCCAGCCGGCTGCGTTCTGCGGGCTACGCCTTCGCCAGCTCCCCCAGCTCAGCATCGCGATCCTTGATGGTGTCCTCCCGGGCCCTCATCTTCTCCTCCTCCGCCTGGCGGCCATGAGCTTCTTCCGCGCGCAGATCGCGCAGATTCTTCAGTTCGCCCTCCAGCGCCCAGCAGCGATCCTGGGCGGCTTCGGCATCCTTCAGCGCTACTTCATGAGAGGCTGCAGCTTGGGCGGTGGCTTGCTTCTCCTTTTTGGAGGCCGCCACGGCTTGGCTCAGCGTCGCTCGTACGGACATGTCAGAATGAAGCCAGCCGAAGACCAGCTCCAGGCGCCCGGCTACCATGTGGGAGTTGGCGCCCTGGAGATCTTCTCGCAGCTGGGCCATCTCCAAAAGGGCGTGCTCCAAGACATCAGGAGAAATAGAGTGACCCTGATATGGAATAGCTACTATGATCATGGGGTTCCACAGGCAATAGCTAATGCTGGATCTTTCTGGTGGAGGGATGTTCTGAAGCTGCATGAGGCTTACACTGCTATTGCCTCAGCTCATATCAACATGGGTGATTCTGCTCTATTCTGGACAGACTCTTGGCACATTGGGGGCTCTGCTAGACCCCTATGTTGGAGATTGCCAAGGTTGTTTTCTTTTGTCAATAATGATAGGATCTCTGTGCGGGAATTTCTTCAATCCCAGGATCTTTACTCTATGTTTTATTTGCCTCTTTCTCATGAGGCTGCTGCTGAGTTACACATGCTGGAAGCTTGGATCATGCAGTTAGACAGAGACCCCACCTTACCTGATGTTTGGATATGGCCTGGTCAATCAGGAGGATACACTGCCAAAAGTTTTTACATGATCATGCACTCACACTTACCTACAATACACCCTTGCAAATGGCTATGGCAGAGTAAGTGCACCATGAAGATCAAGGTGTTCGGCTGGCTATTATTCTTTGACAGACTTAACACCAAGGATATGCTGGTTAGGAGACACTGACGCTCAAACCAGGATGACAGTCTATGCCTCATTTGCAGTGAGCTGGCGTGCGAGGATAGAATCCATCTGTTTTTAACTGCACCTTCAGCTGTAGAGTCTGGAGCTACTTGGGTATTGATTGGTCTAGAGGCTCAGATATTCTGCAATGTATCCTGCATGCCAGGTCCAGCTTCACGCACCCTTTCTTCGTTGAAGTTATGCTAACAGCAGCATGGAATATTTGGATTTTGAGAAATGGCAGAACCTTCAGAGCTGAGAGAGCTACTTTCAGTGCTTGGAAGTGTAAATTCATCCATGATATTTCTTTGCTTGCTCATACGGTGAAGGATTGTACAAAACCAAAACTCTTGGCTTGGGTTGCTTCTTTGTTGTAAAGCAGGTACAGTTGGTTAGCCGTAGGTAGACTCTTTTCCTTTTTTCTTCCTTGTATAGTCTGTAATTTGTTTGTACAGTTGTGCTTTCTTCAATAAAGGGTTGTGGGGCTTTGAATCACAGTAAATATTCAAAAAAAAACAGAGGGACCTGGAAGCACTGGCGCAGCAGGAGGAGGCAACGTCGTCACCAGGGCCTGGTAAACTAAGGGCTCTTGAGCCTTTGGGACCTCACCAGCCGAGCCGGACATCAGCACTTCCGGAGCCGGCGGGGCCTCGAGGGCTGACTCCTCCCGACGACGCCTCTCCTGGCCTCGCAAGGGCGACCAGGCCGGGGAGGTGCGAGTGTTGTCGCTTCCCTTCTTCGCGGAGGGGGGTGCGGCCGCCGCAGATGGTTCAGTCCTAGGCGTGGCCGCTGCATCCTCCTTCCTCTTCTTCGCCGCAGGCGGCGGCCTGTTCAACCAAGGACGAACGTCAGGAAGCAGCAGTATAAGCAAGAACAAGACAAATCTCGAGCACTTACTGGTCCACCGCAGCGTAGTCCACCCTCCTCTTGGTAAGCTTGAAGCCTGAGAGCTTCGAAGCCTGAGGAGTGGGCGCGCGGACTCCGGGAGCAAAAGACGGCGCAGCAGAGGGGCCAGAAGCAGCTTCAGGCGGCGTCAAGGCGGGAGTAACATATCAAGAGACCAGCGACGACCTGCCCCTCGTCGGGATAACGGGCAGCTCCCCCTTCTCCTGGCGGGCGCCGACCTCGTCATCATCCGGCAGGGTGTGGAGGATGTCGGCCTTGCTCAAGGGGGAGGTCTCCCCCATCCCCTCGGGGGTCACCTCCGAGTCATGCTCCTCTCCCTCCCCTTCTTCCTCCTCATGGGACTCATCAGAAGACAGTTCCACCGGCGACGGCGGCGCAGGGGCTCCGGAGAGCGCAGGCGGCACCAGCCCGCGCCCGTCGAAGGTAGGCCTAGCGTCCACGACCTGCTCCCAGTCCTTGCGGCGGAACAAGGGAACGAAGGCGCCCGGCGGGTACTCTTGGTCGTCCCCGACCAAGAGACGCAGAGCTGCAGCCACCTCATCGTCAGGCAAGGCTTCCGAGCACAGGCGAACCTTGTCCCCTTCATCCCCGAGCCACCACAGGGGACGCGTACGCGCCTGAAGCGGGGCAACGCGCAGCATCAAGAATTCCCTCAAGAGCATGGCCCCTGTCACTTTTGCCGCCTTCGCGTTGCCCGGCTTCAGGTCGACGTTCATCTGCTCCAACACCAACATCGCCCGCTCATCAGTAAGCTTCACGCAAGACCACCCCTTATCGGACTGGGGCATCCCTGTCGGCAGCACCAAGCGCGGATGGACGCACTTAGCGTCCATCATAACCCACTTGGCCCTGAAGTTGTCGGCCTTCTTCTCGGTCTTCGAGATCGAGTTGGCCTTGCCGGCCGCGATGAAGTTGGCACACCCGGAAGTATGACCCTCATTGACGCGGAGGAAGAAGAAGTGGCGCAGAAGAGCCACGGACAGCATCACGTCGAGATACGCCTCGCAGTAGTAGGCGAAGATCGACAAGAGAAGGATGGAGTTGGGATGAAGATGCAGCGCCTGCAGCCCATAGTGGCCGAGGACCTCATAGAAGAAGTCAGAGAAGGGGGAACCAGCCCCGCCATGATGCTGCTCGTGAAGAAGGGGAAGAAGGTGCTTCCCTCGGGCTCCGGCACGGCGGAACCGGCCCGGAGCTCAGTCTTCCCCCTCTCGTTGCTCTCCCCCGCCACCAGCAGGCGAGTGGCGGCGAGGCTCTTCTCCGAGACGTTGGGAACATCGAGAGCCGGCTCGTACCAGGCCGGCGACGAGGCAGGCTTGACCTTCCGGGGCGCCATTGGTCGCTGATGCGGAAGGGGACGGGAGCAGATTTGGATATTTCGTCATCAAGGAGCAAGAAAGGGGATCTGGAGCAAGACGGAAGGGAGCAATGAAGGCAAGCACTGTCTGTGCCAACCTTTTGATAGTCGGGCAGTTGTCAAGGCAGCGTGGGGAAGTGGAGACGCCCAAGTCCAATCATCCGCCATGCGTCGACCAAGGCCGCAGGCTGTTGGGGCCCGCGGCGCTCCGCACTTGCCCTTTGGCTTCGCCTCGAAGCCAAGCCCGAGCGTGCCTTGGGCCCGGGGGCTACTGTCGGCGTTCTGGGAACGGCGGTCCCTAGACTTGCCTGCCTGCGGCCCACGGCGTGGCTCTGCGAGTGGGCCTGTACGGCCCATCTTCACCAACAAGCTTTCAAGATCCTCGCGAGGCGGACGACACAAGACCTCCTCGGGAGCGGCCTCACCAGGCTGGCTCCCGAGGGGCGGAGAGATCAAGGCAAGACAAACCTCGCGAGATTCCAGTGACGTGAGCCATGACAAACAAGACGAGGCGGGTGCCAGCGCGCATAGTGTCCTTGTTTCCTCTTTGGTGCTAAGGGGGCAAGCGCAGGCAACGAGTACCGAGGCATCAAGCAAAGGTTTCCCTATCGGTGCAACAAGACCAAGACCAGCAGGACGGTAGGACGGAGGTCACCATGGATCCCAAGACGCATCACCACCAGAGCCTTTGGCAGGCGAAGACTAGTTTTGTCAGGATAAGCTGTACTAGTTGTCCCCTTTCAAATTGGCCGTTGTGGGATCCCTTCCCGCTCAATATTTGGGAAGAGGACCGGGGCAACATGATAAATCTCATCCAACTCATCACCGTCCAGCAAGCCTATGATGGAATTACTCACACACGGCGGTGAGCATCATGAAATTGGTGATGGAGGAAGGTTGATGATGACGATGGCGATGGCGACGGATTCCCCTCTCCGGAGCCCCGAACGGACTCCAGATCAGCCCTCCCAAGAGAGTTTAGGGCTTGGCAGCGGCTCCGTATCGTAAAACGCGATGAATCCTTCTCTCTGATTTTTTCTCCCCGAACGTGAATATATGGAGTTGGAGTTGAGGTCGGTGGAGCACCAGGGGCCCACGAGGCAGGGGGCGCGCCCAGGGGGTAGGCGCGCCCCCACCCTCGTGGACAGGGTATGGGCCCCTGGCCTTGATTCTTTCGCCATTATTTTTTATTAATTCCAAAAATAATCTCCGTGAAGTTTCAGGTCATTCTGAGAACTTTTATTTCTGCACAAAAATAACATCATGGCAATTCTGCTGAAAACAGCGTCTGTCCGGGTTAGTTCCATCCAAATCATGCAAGTTAGAGTCCAAAACAAGGGCAAAAGTGTTTGGAAAAGTAGATACGATGGAGACGTATCAACTCCCCCAAGCTTAAACCTTTGCTTGTCCTCAAGCAATTCAGTTGACAAACTGAAAGTGATAAAGAAATTTTTTTACAAATAGTATAAGTTTACAGGCAGTATTAAAATCCTCTAAGTCCATAGTATAAGATTTACCATAGATATCAAATAGGACGATGTGAGAATTGCGTGAAGATGAAAATTTGAACCTTCTCACAAAGGAATCAGTTAGGTGATAATACTGAGGGCACTTATCTAGCATGAAGCCCTCAAGTTCAGCATTACACACATATGCGTCAAATTCCTCCTTAATTCCTGCTCGAACCATGAAATCCTCTGACCGCCATTCACAAGGCCGCACTTGAGCTTCTCTTGGTGGTTCATGGTCCGGCTCACATATTGCGGGCCTGGGTCCTTGCTTTCTTGAAGAACCACCTTGGTATATTTTCTTAAACATATTTCTTTCTCTGAAAAATTTCTGAAAATTTTAGTAACTCAAAATAAAAGTGAACCAAACTCAACAAAATTGATAGCAACTACTCCCACAAGTGCCTAGAGACTATATCATGCATTAGAACTACTTGGGACCATATAAATTTGACATGAAAGCTCAAGAACAGGGTCACCTAGGCAGCTAAAATTTGCAATGAATAAAGCACTAGAAGAAAAACTAATTGGACCATTGGAGGAGTCACATACCGAAGAACAATCCCCCAAAGCAGTTTTGTGAGTGAAGCTTTGAGCAAGGAGATCGAAAATGGTAGCAAGATGAGCTAGAACTCGTGCTTGAGCTGGTTGGTGATTTTTTTGGGAGGAAGAAGGAGTGTGTGGTGGCTGGAATAAGTGGAGGGGGGGCACCAGGGGCCCACGAGGCAGGGGGCGCGCCCAGGGGGTGGGCGCGCCCTGGACCCTCGTGGCCAGGTGCTTGCTCCCCCTGCTGTGTTCTCAGTGCCTAATATTGTCAAATATTTTAGAAAAAAAAACATATTTCAATTTTAGGGATTTGGAGAACTTTTATTTTCAGGATATTTTTTATTGCGCGGATAATTCAGAAAACAGGCAGAATATACTTTGTTGCTTTGTTTAATCTAAATAACAGAAAGTAAAAGGGGGGTACAGAATGTTGTGCTTTCTAACTTCATCCATCTCATGCTCATCAAAAGGAATCCACTAACAAGGTTGATCAAGTCTTGTTAACAAACTCATTCCGAATAACATGGAACCGGAGAAATTTCGAATAACACTATGTTACCTCAACGGGGATATGCACATCCCCAACAATAAGAATATCATATCTCTTCTTGATAGTAGGAAGAGGAAATTCAAAACCTCCAATAGTAGTAGATGGAATTTTTCCAATAGAATTGATACTGTGGACTTGAGGTTGTTTCCTCGGAAAGTGTACCGTATGCTCATTACCACTAACATGAAAAGTGACATTGCCTTTGTTGCAATCAATAACAGCCCCTGCAGTATTCAAAAAGGGTCTACCAAGGATAATCGACATACTATCATCCTCGGGAATATCAAGAATAACAAAGTCCGTTAGAATAGTAACGTTTGCAACCACAACAGGCAGATCCTCACAAATACCGACAGGTATAGCAGTTGATTTATCGGCCATTTGCAAAGATATTTCAGTAGGTGTCAACTTATTCAAATCAAGTCTACGATATAAAGAGAGAGGCATAACACTAACACCGGCTCCAAGATCACATAAAGCAGTTCTAACATAGTTTCTTTTAATGGAGCATGGTATAGTTGGTACTCCTGGATCTCCTAATTTCTTTGGTATTCCACCCTTAAAAGTATAATTAGCAAGCATGGTGGAAATTTCAGCTTCCGGTATCTTTATCTTATTTGTAACGATATCCTTCATATACTTGGCATAAGGATTCATTTTAAGCATATCAGTAAAACGCATACGCAAAAAGATAGGTCTAATCATTTCAGCAAAGTGCTCAAAATCCTCATCATCCTTTTTCTTGGATGGTTTGGGAGGAAAGGGCATGGGTTTCTGAACCCATGGTTCTCTTTCTTTACCGTGCTTCCTAGCAACAAAGTCTCTCTTATCATAACGCTGATCCTTTGATTGTGGGTTATCAAGATCAACAGTAGGTTCAATCTCTACAACATTATCATTACTAGGTCGAGCATCAACATGAACATCATCATTAATATTATCGCTAGGTTCATGTTCATTACCAGATTGTGTTTCAGCATCAGAAATAGAAATATCATTAGGATTCTCAGGTGTGTGAACAACAGGTTCACTAGAAGCATGCAAAGTCCTATCATTTTTCTTCTTCTTCTTCTTTTTAGAAGGACTAGGTGCATCAACATTAGTTCTCTGAGAATCTTGCTCAATTCTCTTAGGGCGGCCCTCAGGATACAAAGGTTCCTGAGTCATTTTACCCCCTCTAGTCACAACTCTAATAGCATTATCATTCTTCTTATTATTTAATTCATTGAGCAAATCATTTTGAGCTTTAAGCACTTGTTCTACTTGAGTGGTAACCATAGAAGCATGTTTACTAATGAGTTTAAGTTCACCTTTAACTCTAGACATATAATCACTCAAATGTTCAATCATATAAGCATTTCGTTTCAACTGTCTACCAACATAAGCATTGAAGTTTTCTTGTTTAACAATAAAATTATCAAACTCATCTAAGCATTGGCTAGCAGACTTATAACGAGGAATATCACCTTCATCAAATCTATAGAGAGAATTTACCTTTACTACCTGTGTCGGGTTATCAAGACCATGTATTTCTTCAACAGGCGGCAAATTAAGACCATGTATTTCTTCAATAGGAGGTAAATTCTTAATATCATCTGCTTTAATACCTTTTTCCTTCATAGATTTCTTTGCCTCTTGCATATCTTCAGGACTGAGAAATAGAATACCCCTTTTCTTCAGAGTTGGCTTAGGAGTTGGTTCAGGAAGTGTCCAATTATTTTCATTAGTCAACATATTATTCAATAGCAATTCAGCTTGATCAACTGTTCTTTCCCTAAAAACACAACCAGCACAACTATCCAGGTGGTCTCTGGAAGCATCGGTTAGTCCATTATAAAATATATCAAGTATTTCATTTTTCTTGAGTGGATGATCAGGCAAAGCATTAAGTAATTGGAGAAGCCTCCCCCAAGCTTGTGGGAGACTCTCTTCTTCAATTTGCACAAAATTATATATTTCCCTTAAAGCAGCTTGTTTCTTATGAGCGGGGAAATATTTAGCAGAGAAGTAATAAATCATATCCTGGGGACTACGCACACAACCAGGATCAAGAGAATTAAACCATGTTTTAGCATCACCCTTTAATGAGAACGAAAATAACTTAAGGATATAGTAGTAGCAAGTTTTCTCATCATTAGTGAATAGGGTGGCTATATCATTTAATTTAGTAAGATGTGCCACAACAGTTTCAGATTCATAGCCATAAAAAGGATCAGATTCAACCAAATTAATTATCTCAGGATCAATAGAGAAATCATAATCCTTATCAGTAACACAGATAGGTGAAGTAGCAAAAGCAGGGTCATATTGCATTCTAGTATTCAAAGATTTTTCTTTCGGCTTGGCTAATAATTTCTTAAGATCATTTCTATCATTGCAAGCAAGAAAGTCTCTAGCAATTTCTTCATCCATAACATAACCCTCAGGCACAACAGGCAATTCATATCTAGGGGGAGAATCTTCATCATCACTTTCATCAATATTATCGGTTTCAATAATTTCATTCTCTCTAGCCCTAGCAAGTTGTTCATCAAGAAATTCACCTAGTGTCACAGTATTATCAAGCATAGAAGTAGTTTCATCATAAGTATCATGCATAGCAGAAGTGGCATCATCAATAACATGCGACATATCAGAATTAATAGCAGAAGCAGGTTTAGGTGTCGCAAGTTTACTCAAAACAGAAGGTGAATCAAGTGCAGAGCTAGATGGCAGTTCCTTACCTCCCCTCGTAGTTGAGGGATAAATCTTGGTTTTCTCATCTTTCAAGTTCCTCGTAGTGATCAGTAGATATAAATACCAAGTGACTCAAAGAATAGAGCTATGCTCCCCGGCAACGGCGCCAGAAAATAGTCTTGATAACCCACAAGTATAGGGGATCACAACAGTTTTCGAGGGTAGAGTATTCAACCCAAATTTATTGATTCGACACAAGGGGAGCCAAAGAATATTCTCAAGTATTAGCAGTTGAGTTGTCAATTCAACCACACTTGGATAACTTAATATCTGCAGCAAAGTATTTAGTAGCAAAGTAGTATGGAAGTAGCGGTAATGGTGGCAAAAGTAACAGTAGCAGTTTTGTAGTAATTGTAACAGTGGCAACGGTAAAGTAACTAAGCAAAGAGCAATATGTGAAAAGCTCGTAGGCATTGGATCGGTGATGGAGAATTATGCCGGATGCGATTATTCATGCAACAGTTATAACATAGAGTGACACTGGACTAGCTCCAATTCATCAATGTAATGTAGGCATGTATTCCGAATATAGTCATACATGCTTATGGGAATGAACTTGCATGACATCTTTTGTCCTACCCTCCCGTGGCAGCGGGGTCCTATTGGAAACTAAGGGATATTAAGGCCTCCTTTTAATAGAGTACCAGACCAAAGCATTAACACATAGTGAATACATGAACTCCTCAAACTACGGTCATCGCCGGGAGTGGTCCCGATTATTATCACTTCGGTGTTACCGGATCATAACACATAGTAGGTGACTATTGACTTGCAAGATAGGATCAAGAACTCACATATATTCATGAAAACATAATAGGTTCAGATCTGAAATCATGGCACTCGGGTCCTAGTGACAAGCATTAAGCATAGCAAAGTCATAGCAACATCAATCTCAGAACATAATGGATACTAGGGATCAAACCCTAACAAAACTAACTCGATTACATGATAAATCTCATCCAACCCATCACCGTCTAGCAAGCCTATGATGGAATTACTCACGCACGGTGGTGAGCACCATGAAATTGGCGATGGAGGAAGGTTGATGATGACGATGGCGATGGCGACGGATTCCCCTCTCCGGAGCCCCGAACAGACTCCAGATCAGCCCTCCCAAGAGAGTTTAGGGCTTGGCGGCGGCTCCTTATCGTAAAACGCAATGAATCCTTCTCTCTGATTTTTTTCTCCCCGGACGTGAATATATGGAGTTGGAGTTGAGGTCGGTGGAGCACCAGGGGGCCCACGAGGCAGGGGGCACGCCCCCCACCCTCGTGGACAGGGTATGGGCCCCCTGGCCTTGATTCTTTCGCCAGTATTTTTTATTAATTCCAAAAATAATCTCTGTGAAGTTCCAGGTCATTCCGAGAACTTTTATTTCTCCACAAAAATAACATCATGGCAATTCTGCTGAAAACAGCGTCAGTCCGGGTTAGTTCCATCCAAATCATGCAAGTTAGAGTCCAAAACAAGGGCAAAAGTGTTTGGAAAAGTAGATACGATGGAGACGTATCAACTCCCCCAAGCTTAAACCTTTGCTTGTCCTCAAGCAATTCAGTTGACAAACTGAAAGTGATAAAGAAAAACATTTACAAACTCTGTTTGCTCTTGTTGTTGCAAATATGTAAAGCCAGCATTCAAGTTTTCAACAAAGATTATGAACTAACCATATTCACAATAACATTTAGGTACCATATTTACTCGTATCAATGGCACAATCAACTAGCGAGCAATAATAATAAATCTCGGATGACAACACTTTCTCAAAACAATCGTAATATGATATAACAAGATGGTATCTCGCTAGCCCTTTCTGAGACCGCAAAACATAAATGCAGAGCACCTTTAAAGATCAAGGACTGTGGCAGCCTCCCTCTGTCCACTATGGCCCAATAGGCCCTTTAACTTTCCCGGGGGGTTCCAGTAACCTCCCGGTACTCCGAAAAATCCCCGATCTTTTTCGAAACCATTCTGGTGTCCGTATATAACCTTCCAGTATAACAATCTTTACCTCTCGACCATTTCGAGACTCCTCGTCATGTCCGTGATCTCATCCGGGACTCTGAACATCCTTTGGTCACCAAAACACATAACTCATAATACAAATCGTCATCGAACGTTAAGCATGCAGACCCTACGGGTTCGAGAACTATGTAGACATGACCGAGACACATCTCCGGTCAATAACCAATAGCAGAACCTGGAAGCTCATATTGGCTCCTACATATTCTACGAAGATCTTTATCGGTCAAACCGCATAACAACATACGTCATTCCCTTTGTCATCGGTATGTTACTTGCCCGAGATTCGATCGTCGGTATCATCGTACCTAGTTCAATCTCGTTACCGGCAAGTCTCTTTACTCATTCCGTAATACATCATCCCGTAACTAACTCATTAGTCACATTGCTTGTAAGGCTTATAGTGATGTTGTCGGTGTTCTGGGAACGGGGGTCCCCAGACTTGCCTGCCTGCGGCCCACGGCGTGGCTCTGCGAGCGGGCCTGTATGGCCCATCTTCACCAACAAGCTTTCAAGGCCCTCGCGAGGGGCCAAGCCTCGCGAGGCGGACGATACAAGACCTCCTCGGGAGCGGCCTCACCAGGCTAGCTCGCGAGGGGCGGAGAGATCAAGGCAAGACAAACCTCGCGAGGTTCCAGTGACATGAGCCATGACGAACGAGACCAGGCGGGCGCCAGCGCGCACAGTGTCCTTGTTTCCTCTTTGGTGCTAAGGGGGCAAGCGCTGGCGAGGAGTATCGAGGCATCAAGCAAAGGTTTCCCTATCTGTGCAACGAGACCAAGACCAGCAGGACGGCAGGACGGAGGTCACCGTGGAGCCCAAGACGGCGTCACCTCCAGAGCCTTTGGCAGGCGAAGACTACTTTTGTCAGGATAAGCTGTACTAGCTGTCCCCTTTCAAATTGGCCGTTGTGGGATCCCTTCCCGCTCAATATTTGGGAAGAGGACCGGGGCCTCTATAAATAGGACTAGCCACCACCATAGGAGGCAACGGGTTCAGATCATCCTCACCCACACAAGTTCACCAAGCACAAGAACACCTCTCCTCAGGAGGCTATTCTTCCCCTTGTACTGTTCATCCTCAGCCCAAGACGCAATCCACCACCACACACTGGAGTAGGGTATTACACCACAACGGTGGCCCGAACCAGTATAAATCTTGTGTCCCTTGTGTTGCGAGTTCGTCGAGCTAGCCTAGGAATCGCGAAGCGTGAGAGGGCGTGATCTGCGAGGGGGAGATCTTCGCGCGCACCCCAGAGTTCGAACCTTAAGGGTTTTGCCGGAACCCGAGATCCGACAGATGTGCATAACCGAGAGGGCCCAGAGATACCTCTCCGATACTTGGAGTGACAAATCCTAATCTCGATCTATGCCAACTCAACAAACACCATCAGAGACACCTGTAGATGATACGTCCATTTTGTATCATGCTTTTATATCGATATTTATTGCATTATGGGCTATTATTACACATTATGTCACAATACTTATGCCTTTTCTCTCTTATTTTACAAGGTTTACATGAAGAGGGAGAATGCCGGCAGCTGGAATTCTAGGCTGGAAAAGGAGCAAATATTAGAGACCTATTCTGCACAACTCCGAAAGTCTTGAAACTCCACGAAAGTTAGTTTTGGAATATATTAAAAATATTGGGCGAAGAAAGCACCAGAGGGGGCCACCCACTGTCCATGAGGGTGGAGGGCGCGCCCTACCCCCTGGGCGCGCCCCATGCCTCGTGGGCCACCTAGAAGCCCCCCGATGCCCATCTTCTAATATAAGGTGTCTTTTGCCTTGAAAAAAAAATAAGAAGGAAGCTTTCAGGACGAAGCGCCGCCGTCTCGAGGCGGAACCTTGGCGGAACCAATCTAGGGCTCCGGCGGAGCTGTTCTGCCGGGGAAACATCCCTCCGGGAGGGGGAAATCGTCACCATCGTCATCACCATCGATCCTCTCATCGGGAGAGGGTCAATCTCCATCAACATCTTCACCAGCACCGTCCCCTCTAAAACCCTAGTTCATCTCTTGTATCCGATCTTTGTCTCAAAACCTCATATTGGTACCTGTGGGTTGCTAGTAGTGTTGATTACTCCTTGTAGTTGATGCTAGTTTGTTTATTCGGTGGAAGATTATATGTTCAGATCCTTTATGCACATTAATACCCCTCTGATTATGAACATGAATATGATTTGTGAGTAGTTACGTTTGTTCCTGAGGACATGGGAGAAGTCTTGTTATAAGTAGTCATGTGAATTTGGTATTCGTTCGATATTTTGATGAGATGTATGTTGTCTTTCCTCTAGTGGTGTTATGTGAACGTCGACTACATGACACTTCACCATTGTTTGGGCCTAGGGGGAGGCATTGGGAAGTAATAAGTAGATGATGGGTGCTAGAGTGACAGAAGCTTAAACCCTAGTTTATGCGTTGCTTTGTAAGGGGCTGATTTGGATCCATATGTTTCATGCTATGGTTAGGTTTACCTTAATTTTTCTTTCGTAGTTGTGGATGCTTGCGAGGGGGGTTAATCATAAGTGGGATGCTTGTCCAAGGAAGGGAAGTACCCAAGCACCGGTCCACCCACATATCAAATTATCAAAGTAACGAACGCGAATCATATGAGCATGATGAAAACTAGCTTGACGATAATTCCCATGTGTCCTCGGGAGCGCTTTCCTTTATATAAGAGTTTGTCCAGGCTTGTCCTTTGCTACAAAAAGGATTGGGCCACCTTGCTGCACCTTGTTTACTTTTGTTACTTGTTACCCATTAAGAATTACCTGATCACAAAACTATCTGTTACCGATAATTTCAGTGCTTGCAGAAAATACCTTACTGAAAACTGCTTGTCATTTCCTTCTGCTCCTCATTGGGTTCGACACTCTTACTTATCGGAAGGACTACGATAGAATACTTGTGGGTCATCAGTAGAGCATCTTTATAATCACCCAGTTATGTTGTGACGTTTGATAGCACACAAGGTGTTCCTCCGGTATTCAGGAGTTGCATAATCTCATAGTCAGAGGAATATGTATAAGTTATGAAGAAAGCAATAACAATAAAACTAAATGATCATTATGCTAAGCTAACGGATGGGTCTTGTCCATCACATCATTCTCTACTGATGTGATCTCGTTGATCAAATGACAACACATGCCTATGGTCAGGAAACTTAACCATCTTTGATTAACGAGCTAGTCTAGTAGAGGCATACTAGGGACACTCTATTTGTCTATGTATTCACACTTGTACTAAGTTTCCGGTTAATATAATTTCTAGCATGAATAATAAACATTTATCATGATTTAAAGAAATATAAATAACAACTTTATTATTACCTCTAGGGCATATTTCCTCCACTTTTCCACCGCCGCAACCTTCTGTACCCGTGAGATCCCATCTAGGGGCCATTTCCGGCGTCCTGCCGGAGGGGGATTCGATCACGGAGGGCTTCTACATCAACACCATTGCCTCTCCGATGAAGCGTGAGTAGTTTACCACAGACCTACGGGTCCATAGCTAGTAGCTAGATGGCATCTTCTCTCTGTGATTCTCAATACCATGTTCTCCTCAATGTTCTTGGAGATCTATTCGATGTAATACTCTTTTGCGGTGTGTTTGCCAAGATCAGATGAATTGTGGATTTATGATCAGCTTATCTATGAATATTATTTGAATCTTCTCAGAATTCTTATATGCATGATTTGATATCTTTGCAAGTCTCTTCGAACTATCGATTTGGTTTGGCCAACTAGATTGGTTTTTCTTGCAATGGGAGAAGTGCTTAACTTTGGGTTCAATCTTGCGGTGCTCGATCCTAGTGACAGAAGGGGAACCGACACGTATTGTATTGTTGCCATCGAGGATAACAAGATGGGGTTTTCATCATATTGCTTGAGTTTATCCCGCTACATCATGTCATCTTACTTTTTAATGCGTTACTCTGTTCTTATGAACTTAATACTCTAGATGCAGCCAGGAGTCGGACGATGTGTGGAGTAATAGTAGTAGATGCAGGCAGGAGTCGGTCTACTTGATACGAACATGATGCCTATATTCATGATCATTGTCTTAGATATTGTCATAACTTTGCTCTTTTCTATCAATTGTTCGGCAGTAATTTGTTCACCGATCGTAATTTTTTCTATCTTGAGAGAAGCCTCTAGTGAAACCTATGGCCCCCGGGTCTACTTTCCATTATACAAGTTTCTGATCTACAATTTTAGTTTCCTATTTACTTTCTTTGCAATCTTTTACTTTCCGTTCCATAAACCAAAAATACAAAAAATATTACTTTACCATTTATCCATCTATATCAGATCTCACTTTGCAAATAACCGTGAAGGGATTGACAACCCCTTTATTGCGTTGGGTGCAAGTTGGTGTTTGTTTGTGCAGGTATTCGGTGGCTTGTGCGTTGTCTCCTACTGGATTGATACCTTAGTTCTCAAAAGCTGAGGGAAATACTTACTCTACTTTGTTGCATCACCATTTCCTCTTCAAGGGAAAAACCAACGCAAGCTCTAGAGGTAGCACCCGCCATGTCGCCGCGCCCCCGGAGCAGCTCGGGCTACCGCGGCGTCCGCCTTGCCCCTCTAGCGTGTATTACGCCGAGATCCGATCCGGCGATACACGCCTTGGGCTCGGAACATTCAACACCACCCACTAGGCCCCCCGCGTGTACGACGCGGCGGCGTGGCGCCTCGGGTGGCCCCGTAGGATGTCGCCGCCGAGAACGAGTTCTGGGCGCAGAGGAGGGTGGAGCGAGCCGTGCGTCGAGCGGACAAGCGTGCGCGGAAGAAACTGGCGGAAGCCCAAATCGAGCTAGGACCTGCGTCGACCTGGGACGATGAAGATCCTCTGTGGCTCGACGCGTTTACGTCGTCAGACTACACCACCGAGGAGGACGAGGAGTAGTCTAGCATCGTGTTATCTATTTTTATTTAGCATGGTATGAACTTGCTTGTGGTTTGGGGCTTGAACTATGCTATGAATTTGAACTATGTGTTGTTTCATATTTTTCCATATGTGTTGTTTGTATTTATTTTTCCAAGCGTCAGCTGGTCTCGCGTGCTGGATTTTGCCTGGTGAAGCACTATAGCGGCGCGCTAAATTTTGCAGCGGTTGGTAAAGCAACCACCCTCCTGCGCGCTAAAACGCTATTTCAGCGCTGAAAAAAAAATAGGTTGTTTTCTCGAGCCTCTCCCCGTTCTTCCTACACAACCCCATTCGGTTTGCTTGTGCTTGGTTGGGGGAACCGACTGTAACCCAATGGGATGGTTCCGTTCCGGAGGAACAAGTCAGATTTCATTTCTGCGTTTGGTGCGTGCGACTGTAACGCAAGGCAAATTTGGAGCTTCAAACGAATGTATGACACTAGTTCAGCACATGCCAACAGATTTCACTATGTAACTTATCAAAAGGCGTCACACATCAAAACACGGATCATGAGACCAAACAGTTCTCTTTTGCAGGGGATAGGATCAAAGATGTTGATCCGCCATGTAATAGTACATCATTAGTACAATCGTACAGACGAGCTACGTCAGCATTTTCATAGTGACATGCTGAAAACATGCCCTTTTAAAAGAGGTTGATAATAAACAGACCTCATAAAACTGTCCAGAAATGCAATTCCAATTGCCAACATGACTCAAGAAAAAATGCCAGCATGACTACTAACATTACTTCATTATGATTACAAACCTCTACTATTAAAAATGTGGTGGAAAAGAATACCGTAGCCTCTTCTATTACTGTTATCAAACTAGATGAACTGAACTAGTCTTTGGCATTGTCAAGAGCATACGGAACAAGCTCTTGTCTAATGTGGAGTACAAGTTAAAGTTAGAAGTTAGAACTACTCATGGCTGATTCACAAGGTTAAATTTATTCAGCCTGAAGATGTCGATAGTTTTTTTTCTCTTCCAAATAATATTATTGAGCTGTCACAGTTGTCTCAACTCTCAAGGCACTAATTTGTATCCGCTACTATTGGAGAAAGCTTGACATCTAATGCATGAAACATAGATCAGTGATAGGAAATACCAATTTATGTTGTACAAACTCATGCACATTATTGACTACCAAAAGCCAAGAGGATACAAATCAAGGAACCTCGCTAACGGTATATTAGTATATCCCAGGTGAAAGGATGTTCTGAAAGAAATTGTTCAAACACTTGATACAAATTTCTTTTGTGATCAATGTACATGTACATTAAATGCAGTAATGGTCAAGTGAAACAACGTATCTACCGTAACACAAACATATTACTAGCAAATTGACGCATTGCCAAATGCCACTTGATAACATCAAACTTGAGTTTACACACGTATCCATAACATAAGCAGCGCAGCTAAACCAATGTTTATTGGTCACATGATAGTATCTTGCACAGTAATGGTATATAAAAAATGTAGACAATACAATCGACACTACCATACCAGAATGGCTTTTCAGGCCTTATCATCATCATCATCCTCAATGTCCCAACTCAAATCCTCGTCGTCTTCTGCGACACTGAGCCTCTTACGTAGCTCCTCCTTTGGAGCAGAGCTTGAGCCATGAGCGCTCCCCTTCTTCTCCTCATGCTCCCCGAGATCCTCAATCTCGTCCCATTCGAGATCCTCCTCGGTCGCTGTTCGCTGTCTAGACACCATGGAGTAGTCGCTATCCTTGCTCGAGTCACTTGTCTCATGCTTTGTCCCTTCTTTCACCGCAGCATCTCCAGTGGTAGAATGTGGTTCCTCAGCAGCAGTTTTCTTGTCACTTGATTCTTCAACATTCAATTTCGATGCATCTTCTTTCTCCTCCTTGTCGACTACCACCATAGAGCTACCGAAAACATCCGGCTGCGGTGAATCAGCCTTCTTCCATTCCTTATCCAGAGCACCGGCCTCTTCAACTGCATTGACTCTGCCTTCTGCCTCCAGTTTCTCATTTTCTCTTTCCTGTACTTCAGGTTTCGGTTCTTCTTTGATCGGTGCTTGCTTGATCGCCTCCTCTTTTGCCGGCTCCTCCTCCTCAACCTCGTCATCCACCTCCCAGCTCAAATCCTCCTCTTCCTCCTGCGCGATGACCCGCTTGACGAGCTTGGCCCTGGCGTCCTCCTGCTGCTTGAGCTTGTGGACGCGGTAGAAGTACCTGGCCCAGAACACCTCGCCGTCCACGGCGTCGGGGACGAGCCTGTCCACCATCCCTTCCACGGCGTCGCTCTCGTAGCAGAGCGCCTCGATCTCGTCCTGCCTCTCCTGGAGGCTAAACCCCGCGCCCCAGGCCGCGAAGTCCTCGGCGTCCTCGGGATCGGCTGTGAAGGTGGCCGGATCCGACTGGAGCGCGCGCAGCTGCGCCTCGAAGCGGCTGTAGTACCGCAGGTGGCCCGAGGCGGGGCCGGGGTCGGAGTCGGGGCCGCCGGCGTCGGAGGGCGCGGGCGGGGAGGCTGCGGAGGCGGCGGCGGTGGCGGCGACCTGGGCGATGGCGCCCTTGCCCTGGGCGACGATGTCGGCGAGGCCGTCGAGCGCGAGGGCCGAGGAGGGGAGGTCCCGGGCCGCCTGGGCGGCGGCCTCGCGGAGCGCGTCGGTCTCGCGGCGCAGGCCGGTGCTGAACTCGGCGAGGTCGCGGCGGTAGGCGTCCAGCACGGTCTCGGACTGGGAGGTGAGGGTCTTGAGCAGCCCGCCGAAGCCGCCCCACCCGCCCCCGTCGCCGGAGTCGGCGGGCGGGGAGGACGAGGAGGACCCCGCGGCGGCCTCCGGCTCCGGCGGCGGGGAGGCCGGGTCGGGCGCGGCGAGCGAGTTGAAGAGGAAATCCATGGCGGGCGGCGATTTGGATCCGGTTGGTCGGGGGGCGGGGGCGGGGCCGTTGTCGTGGAATCGCGTGTGCTTTCTTCGTGGGGGAGTGGGGGTTGCTTTCGCTTGCGGGTGGGCCCGTGGGGAGGCGATGGTCCCACTTGCGACTTGTGTGCTGTGCACGGGATGGATGTCTTGGCTGGGCTGCACGAATGTGGCTCCGTTTCGTGCATTGCAGGTTCTCCCGAATGGCACGCATACACGTGCTGCTTCGGGCTTCCATTTTTAAAAAAAACTTTCAATCTGCTCATCATTATCATGAGGACGGGCGTCGACCCGTTGGCTGGGCAGCTGGGGTAGCTGCCATCCCACCCGAGTTCAAGCCCCGGCTTTGACGCATGGTGCTCGCGGAGTTTCTCGTATAAAAAAATTTCAACGAGGGTTAGCTCTTGGGTTGATCTCATTTTAAGGACGGGGCGTCGACCCGTTGGCTGGGCAGCTGAGGTTAGCTGCCAGCCCACCTGAGTTCAAACCTTGGTTTTGACGCGCGGTGCTTGCGGAGTTTCTTCTATACAAAAAACCAACGAGGGTTAGCCCTTGGGTTGGTCTCATTTTTTTAATCATGATAGTACAACGAATATCAATCAAAAATAATAAAAGTTACATTCAGATCTATAAACCACCTAACGACACCTCCATTCAGCAACTTCATGCTGAAGCGGAGTGGCCCACAGTTACAATTTGAGGAGTGGCTAAGACAACGCTTTGCGCGCTCCACTCTGTAGAGGAGGACTGAAGGGTTGCCGAACAGGGTCTAAGACTAAAACGAACCGGAGGCGGGCAAGGTGGCTTCGTTTTAATGGATTCTACACATTTCATCCAAGAACAAGATTGAAATGTTTGAGATCAAAACACTTGATAGTGTCCAATGGGATGAGAAAAGCCGTGGGGCGAGGAAGTCGAATCCCCAACTTTAGCGACGCTAGGGCTCCTGCTCCTTTTTTACATGTTTTTTCTTAGCTTTGATTAATGCTTGTGCCCTGCCCAGAAAGACGAGGTAGCGGCGGTTCCTTGAAGGTGGAATAAGGTTCTTTCCGCCTAACCCTGTCCCAGCGGTGCGTCTTTGTCTTCAATGAATCCCCTTTGGATCTAGTCTTCGTTCGTTCATCAGCGATGGTTGTTACTCCGGTGCGCTGGTCCTTACCACGACGACTTACAATTGTGTACTACAACAAGATTTGTGTGGCTCCGGCGAACGATGACGACGGCTTATGATTGTCTACTACAACAAGATTTGTATGGCTCGGCAAACGATGACGACGACTTTGCTCCAATGCTTCTAGCCATCGTTAGGTGGCCTATGGACCTGGATGTAATTTTTTTATTTTGGCTTTCATTGTACTATAGATCGAAAGATTTCCCATAAAATAAAAACCCATGAAGAAATCTGGTGGTTCAGAAATAATGTGAAAGTACTTTAAATCAAGGACCCTGATAAGTGCCACACGTGTGGCATGAAGCAATTCCGCCCTGACTTTTTTTACGACAACTTTTCCACATTGTTTTAAATGAAGGCCAAACTCGTAACTCAAATATTCGCCTCCGCGATCAGATGTAGAAACTTTATTTTCTTATTACGATGATTCTCCATTTCACTCTGAAAATCTTTAAACTTTTCAAATGTTTCAGACTTGTGTTTCATTAAGTAGATATATCCATACCTACTCAAATCATCTGTGAAGGTCAGAAAATAATGATACTCGCCACGTGCTTCGGCAATTTTAGTCGTGAAGTATGTTAACTTTCTGTTTGGATGACAAGTTTCAGCTTGTTTGGGGTTTTTATGGCTTTAGTTGTAAAAATGTCATGGCAGTATTATTTCATGCCACACTTGTAATCAAAGGGTCTTCTTTCACAGTGAACCAAATAGGTCTTTATTTAATTAATAATATAAAATAAATAGCCCTCGCAAAAAAAACAGAGTGTATATCAAGGAAAACAATCGCTTGCATCCCAACCGTTGATTTCGCAATGGAGGGACGAAATCAGTTGATCTATCAAGTGGTTTCGTGTGAAAAATCACAAAACTTGCCCTTTGGCTAAAGTTCAGCACAAAATGGCCCTCTTTTGAAAATATTTCATAAAATGGCCCTAACAGCATGACGCCCGCACCTGGGGCGCCATGCCAATATACACTACGCCCTGGTCAAGGGCGCCATACCTGTCAGCGGTGACTTGCCACGTTGGCAGGGCATGGCACCATGGCGCCCCAGGACTGGGCGCCATGCTCATGGCCATAACGCCCCTGCCCAGGGCGCCATGCCCCTTGGCCAACAAAACAGAGAGCGCCCCTGTTTTTCCCTCCACAAACCCTCACTTTTCCCCTTCTCCACCCCGGCCGCCCCACTCAAGCCCCTCCCTAATGCTCACAAAATTTCATGGATCGAAGCTCCAACTCGGTGATTTATCCTTCCCTTCGACCCCTCAAGGTATTCTCCATCATTCCTCCTCTTTTTGTTGGTTGAAATCTCCATATTGTGGGGATTTTGGGAAACCCTAGGTCATCCAATTTTGCTATTTTTGTTGATGCATTTTGGTGTTTATGATTCTAGATGGCGAGGATCATCAATGTGCAGCATGTGGACTTTGTCTCCTTTGAGAAGGGAGACACGGAGTATGGTGACCCGAAGAAGAAGCTGGTAGTGATGGTGTTTCCCACAAGTCCTAGCCTTGAGGAGGTTGTGGTTGAGCTTCAAAGAAGGTTGAATTGGATGGAAGAAAGTGATGGAGTAGACTTAATCGGAAGGTATAATGTTGGGTATGGGCAACATATTCGTTGGAAGATAATGCCTCTTGATTCCGAGTTTCATTGGGAAGCATATAAAGAGAGTGTGTTGGCCTCACAAGATAAATCATTTGAGTTATTTGCCACAAAGGTTGTTCGTGCTCGGTTGCACATTGATTTGAATCGGTGTGCATCTTCATATGTTATTAGAAGCACGGTTCGAGATTCAACACATGTCACTCCGGATGTGCATGACACAACAATGAGCCAACCTCCAATGACCCAACCTTTCAGCCCCGTCAGGAATGACCAAGTTGATAATGAAGACTTGCACATGGATGGTGGTGAGTTTGAGGGTGATGAATCGGAGGTTTATCTTCATGACCATTATGTTGGCGATGTTGAGGCAAATTGCATGGAAGAGGACATGGACCACGAGATTCCATACAATAGGTCCTATGCGTGGGACTCGGAGGATGAAGGCCCGGATGAAGAAATAGATGAGGATGGTTTGACGGCCAAAGAAGCCAATGCTTTCAAGAAGGTAATAGGCCGTAGTCACAAGACATCATTGTTTCGTGATCTAAGCCTAGCCGATAAGGCGATTGTTGTTGGTGGCACAAGTAAAATTCTTGCACCAAGGTTAACTTCAAAGCGAGATACCAAAGCAAGTGTGTATGGTGTTAGTGAAGGAACAATCTTTGAAAGCTTGGTAGGACTTCAAAATTGGGCCAAGGACTACGCGGTTAAGTTTCATCGGCCATTCTTTGTGGAGAAGTCAAACTCCAAAGTGCGTTATGTGGTGAAATGTGAGGAGCACAAGAATCATTGCCCTTGGGTTATCCATGCAAGATGTGTCAAAGGCGGACCACAATGGAAGATTACAGGTTCCATGTTTCACCATCGATGTAGTGGCAAGGATATTGATGATGCTAATGTAAAGGATGATCACCGTCAATTGACCTCTAAATTCATTGCATATCGATTTTCATCCTCCATGAAGATACTCCCAACATATCCCATTCGGGCGTTGATGGAGATGGTGAAGGAGGTTTCTGGGTACGAGGTGAAGTATGGGAAGGCATGGAAGGCCAAGCAAGCTGCCTTTGAGATATTGTATGGTGGTTGGGAAGAATCATACAACCGCCTCGCGATGGTGTTGAAAGCGATGGCGGTAGAAAATCCTGGCATGTACTATATGTTAGAGCCAGATGGCGTGAGAACAAGGTGTTGGAAATATGCCCTAGAGGCAATAATAAAATGGTCATTATTATATTTCCTTGTTCATGATAATTGTCTATTGCTCATGCTATAATTGTATTAACTGGAAACCATAATACATGTGTGAATACATAGACCACAACATGTCCCTAACAAGCCTCTAGTTGACTAGCTCGTTGATCAATAGATGGTTATGGTTTCCTGACCATGGACATTGGATGTCGTTGATAACGGGATCACATCATTAGGAGAATGATGTGATGGACAAGACCCAATCCTAAGCATAGCACAAGATCATGTAGTTCGTTTGCTAGAGCTTTTCTAATGTCAAGTATCATTTTCTTAGACCATGAGATTGTGCAACTCCCAGATACCGTAGGAATGCTTTGGGTGTACCAAACGTCACAACGTAAATAGGTGGCTAGAAAGGTGCACTACAGGTATCCCCGAAAGTGTCTGTTGGGTTGGCACGAATCGACACTGGGATTTGTCGCTCCGTGTGACGGAGAGGTATCTCTGGGCCCACTCGGTAATGCATCATCATAATGAGCTCAATGTGACTAAGGAGTTAGCCACGGAATCATGCGTTACAGAACGAGTAAAGAGACTTGCCGGTAACGAGATTGAACGAGGTATGGGGATACCGATGATCGAATCTCGGCAAGTAACATACCGATGGACAAAGGGAATTGTATACGGGATTGATTGAATCCCCGACATCGTGGTTCATCCGATGAGATCATCGTGGAACATGTGGGAGCCAATATGGGTATCCAGATCCCTCCATTGGTTATTGACCAGAGAGGTGTCTCGGTCATGTCTGCATGATTCCCGAACCCGTAGGGTCTACACACTTAAGATTCGGTGACGCTAGAGTTGTAATGGGAATACACTACAAAAAAAATACACTTCCGTGATGATACGTGTTTGTCACAATAGGTCACGTTTTCTGTCATGCATGTACATCCATGACGATTTTATGACAGAATCAAGATAGTCATACCTGTGCTGTCGTAGAAGTGTTCCATGACATTACCAAAATTATCATCATGGAAGTGTCCACTTCCATGACGATAAATCGCGCGTCACAGAAGTGCTTTCGTCAAGGGTGACCGACACGTGGCATCCACCGTAACGGAACGCCGTTAAGCTATCGGGTCCGGTTTTGGATCCGATAACCTGTTAACAGCCCCGACCAATGGGGATTTTCCACGTGTAAAATCATCATTGGCTGGAGGAAACACGTGTCGGCTCACCATTGGGACAGATGTCATCCACTCATTGGACCCAAAGCGCCTATGATACGTGGACACGTGGCACGGCCCGACAGAGGCCCATTCCTGTGAAATGGCCAGCCCGTTTGACTTGGTCAAAAGGTGGCGGGCCGCCCCACGGCAAGCCTGTTAACGGCCTGTTTGCATATAGCCCATTTACAGCCCGCTAACCCAGGGCCCGTTTACGGCCTATCCGAATTAGGCCCAGTAGCATCATCTGGGCCGTCCAATATAATTCCAGCCCGTTTTAACTTCCGGCCCATGTATGGCTCATGACGTCTTTCGGCCCATACGAGGCCATTTGTAACTCTCGGCCCATTAACGGCCCGTGGTAAAACTGGCCCGTAATGAACAGTGTATCACTTTATACCCATTAACAGCACGTGGTGAAACTGGCCCGTAATGAACAGTGTATCACTTCATACCCATTAACGGCCCATTATTCCATTGGGCCGTTTCCAGCCCATGTTATCTTTCGGCCTTCTCAGGGCCCATTTATCTTGGGCTCATTTCCAGCATTCGGTTACTTACGGCCCGTTACTGTCATTTTCTTCTTGTGGGACAAATTCAGCCCGTGGTTACAGTCGGCCCGTTTGTGGCCCGTTAATATGTTGGGCCATTTTCATGTCAAAAAAACCCATTGGGCTGTTTTCATAGAGTTATCAAATACGGCCTATTAACGGCCCGTTATTGTCCATGAATAGTACGACCCATGATTGGCGAAATGATGATACGCCCCATAGAAGGCCCATGGATCCTACGGACCGTAAAAGGCCCATGGATCGTATGGCCCATAGAAGGCCCATGGATCCTACGGCCCGTATAGAAGGCCAATGGATCCTACGTCCCGTAGAAGGCCCATGGATCATACGGCCCGCAGGAGGCCCATGGTTACAACAGTCCATGTGTTGCCATGATTATTTTGGCCTAGTTTCCAAAAATAGGTTATTGTGGCCACTAGAAAAACACAGAAAAAGAACTGCAGTGACTACAAGCAAACAACTAAACAAGACAATAAGGAAATAAATAAGCAAGCAATTAACGCTAGCCTATTACCGCTATTACACATATTACATCCACTGGGCATCAAAGTTCGCCAGCAGTGAAAATATAGGGAACAAAGTAGCATATTACATACACTGGCCGTCAAAATTGGCCACCAGTGCGAATAACGCAGCAGCAAAACAAGAGCATAACTAAAACAACTTCAGAAGAGCTCAAGAAACGTTATCCTGGGTATCCACCATGCTGGCAATAAGCTTAGCAAGCTTATTAGCTTTGTCCTGTTTGGCGCTAAAATCCTCCAACGCTTGTTGTTGCACCAGAAAGTATGCATCTGAATGCTCCAGGACTTCCGCAGTCCTTCCGCTTCTTATCACAGCACAGCTGATCGATGTCTTTCAGCTTGTAGTTGAGACTCAAGAAACCGAACTGATTCAGACAGTGAGTTTGAATAGCTTGTGCAAGCGGTAGTGGCCAGTAACTCGAACACTAAACCAAGACAGGACTTTGGGGTTGTCTCACTGTCTTCGAGATAGTCTTCCTTAGCTGTTTTATCAACTTTGTTGGAGACCAACAAGGATGTGTCACTATCCTGAACCTTATGTGCATTACTTCCTTTACCATTGCTTAATAAGGCACTCTTCCCCAATATTCTGTCAGCATTCTAAAAGAAGAAACAAGCAGACACATAACAAGTTTAGCATGTACTAGTATATGAAACTCATTTTGGTGAACCAGTTCATTAGTAAGGTGGACATGATTAAACTACCAAGTCTTCTATTGCCAAGTACTAGTACATAATAAAAGCATCAAACAAACATATATCTATGTCCTATGGTCACTGCATTGTCTTGCCAAATCAAAATAGAGACACGGTTCAAATCATATCAGTTCAAGACAAAGCAGTAGTGAAAGAATACAAAGCGTGGGAAACTACACGGCACAATAAGATTTCAGATGGGTACCACGGGTCTACATGTACAACAACACTATTGGCTCTGTTGTGATGCTAGTAATGTGCATGATATGAGAAGTCAACTGTATACACAATTGAAATTGAAATCAACAGAGCTATTAATAAGAGCAAGCCTGTTAAAGAAATATGCGTGAACATACCTGCTGTGCCATTGGAGTTTCGATTGGATCCTTCAATTTAAAAATAAGTTTGTATGAGTAAATACAGTTATACAAGAGCAAAGCAGTATGCATGATAGCAATCATAGTTAAAAAAGGCGCGCCTAGGCTCTAGGCATTGGCAAAACGCATTGCGCATAGCTACGCTTAATCTGTGCATAACTACGCATAAGCATGCGCTTTGGTCAGTAAAGCGCAAGGCGGTGGCAAAACGCACAATTAACGCCTAGCGCTTTTTTGAACTATGATAGCAATGGAATCTTAAATTAGAACAGTTATTCTTCAGGTTTAGGCACTTGTTCTACATGAACAGAGTACAATAAGACGCAAGAATATAGTACTTAAAAATAGAAAATGAGCTCATAGACCTTACCACATTCTTGGTTCGGGACCCCCAGTCATCGTCCAGTAAATGTGTCTTAGGAGAACGTAAGGGAATTTGATGAGTTTATTTGCCGGTGAAGTACGTTTTCTTCAGGTAATTCCGATACTGCCACCAAGCATTCTTGAAGATAGCAGAGGTATTAGCACAGGTTACCTCATCCTGAGTTTCCAAATTGGTCCTTCTCTATAGAGAAAAATGGGAAAATTTGTTGCATTATAACCATCATGGAGGTAGGATGTATGGGACAAAGCAAAGTAATTGCCATGAATAATATTAGTTACACATAACTCCTGGACAAACACCTACAACTGACATTTTCCTTCATCTTCAGTATAATATTTCCAAGATGGGAAGATACGCACATACGATTTAACATCAAATGCGATAGATGCTAAACTACGACTAGCTGGTTGTGCTTCCTCCACAGGAATAGGCGTACTAACTGGTGGAGTTGGGGTTCGCCATGGTAGTACTGGCCCTTTGGGCACTGGAGCTGCCTTACTAACTGCTCTTGTTTGGGAGCTCTGTGGTGGAGATGGTGTTGTGTCAACAGGAACTGGGTTACTATCTGCTGGGGTTGGGATTAGATTGGGTGAAGCTGGTTCTCTGTCCATCGCAGTAGGGGTACAATCTGCGAGAGTTTGGGTTATGTGTGGTAGGGCTGGTTCTCGTGCTTGTACAACCGAGGTGCTATCTCCACCAAGAGGTAGCACTGTTTTATTTGAAGACCGTGTTTTTAGTCTGCTAGATACTGGCATCACCCGCTCCAATTCAAATGGCTGATAAACAGGAAACATAGTTGAATGTACAGACATTGTATGAGAGACAGATGCAATAGATAGCGTGTGGAAAAAAGAGGACATGAAATAGTTGACATGTATATTGTTTAACTAAAACGGATAGCATGACATACTTTCACATATATGATGTCTATCTAAACTGGATAGCATAGCATAACGTAATTCAAAGATATGATGAATAACTAAACAGGATCGCATGACATAATTCACCTACATGTTATCTAAGTAATCAGGATCGCATCATTTAATTCACATATGTGATTTATATGCTAAACAGAGGGCATTAGATATGATGTCTGAACTAAGAACATGGTGTTGAATATTGTGTATATGATGTCTAAACTATGCAATGCAAGACACCATATGCATGATATGAGCAGTATAACTGTGCCAAGTTAGAGCATACACCTCGGTGGGGGAATAGGACTAGTCATCTGTCTCTGAATCCATCTCTGAGGAGCTATCGGGACCCAACAAGAGATCTGCTTCGACAGGTAGCATTGTCTGCTCTGAAGGCCTTGTTTTCACTCCAGATTTTTCAATCTCCCACCCAAATGGCTGATTCACAGGAAGAGTAGTTTAATGTACAAACATTGTCGACAAATGGAAATGTAATGAAGAAAATGATGGGAAAGATATAATTCAAATATATGATGCCCGGTTAAACAGGATGGCATTACACATTTCACATATATTATGGCTGGCTAAAAGACATGAGACTGCATAATTCCCATATATGATATAGAAACTAAACAGGTGGCATTACAGAACATGTCTAGACTAAGCAGATGACATATATGATGTCAAAAGTAGGCACTGCAAGGCAACATATGCATGATATGACTAACATCATCATGCCAAGGTAGAGCAAACACCTTGGGGGGTAAAGGAGTGGTCAGCGGCGTCTGAATCTGCCTCAGAACAGATATCTTCCTCTGGATTACAATCTGGAGAGGGGTGGGGAGGGTTTGCCATTGAACCCACCATGGAGTGATGTCTGCATGACATTGTATTGCCGCGCAAAACTCTTCTCTTTTTCTCTACATGTTCAGCATGACTGTGTACATTATCTGACATGCATACGAAAAAAATATGGTGAGGTTATGTAAGGAGAGCATGCCGAAATTTAGAGTGATGGTAACAACCAGTGGATGGATCCAAAAATAATGATAGCAGGCTGATGATTGCTTTAATTTAATAAAAAGACAGATGATGATTGATTTACTATTTGTTTCCCACCCAAGATGAACAACATAGGCATACCCTAGGTGAACTAGATATTAGACAGAGATACTATTCATTGCTTCCTCGATATGTGCCCCACAACTAATTTAGAACTCAAGTTTGAACATTAATTTGGACCTGACTTGGAGTCCAAGAGGTGAACAGGATGATAAAGTAGCAGGTAATTTTAAGCAATGCATAACATAAGCAGAACAAAAGAGTGCGACCTCTCTTGTGGACCCGTGTACTCCTCAGGTTTATCTGCTGAGTCGATGATGGTGATGCCGTTGCGGTGGGTGCCGGCGGCAGGGAAGGAGATCTGAGGCGGCGAAAGACGGTCAGGAGTCGTGATGTCTGGTTTGGTGGATGTTTCTGTCGATGGAGCAGCTCAGGTGAGGTGGACGACGTCGCGGCAGGAGCAGGACAAACCACACAAAGTTCCCTTCCACACCTACCTGTAACTGAAGTAATTCTGTAAGGGCTCATTTGGCTTGCATGATTCTAAAAATGCAAGGATAGGAAAAACACCGGAATAGGATAGGAATGCACATGGTAAACAGAGCATTTGTAAACACAGGATTTCTGTCAACTTGGGTGTTTGGTTTACAGGAATTGGAAGAGCAGAGGAATGCAAAGAAACATGGCCAAAATAAAGTGAAACCATATGAAAGCGTGTACAGTTAGAATGTTATTCTGCCACTAATGCACTTGGTCTTGTTTTCATGCATAGGGTTTTGAAAAGTAGGTCCAGGTGGATGTTTTGCTTCATTCCTTTCAACAAAATGCATGAATAATTGAATAGTAGAGTGTCATTGGAAAATTCCCTATTGCTATGCTTTTCCGTTGAACCAAGATAGCCCTAATGGATCGACATGAATGTATAGTAAGTGATGCACCAAGTGTACAACCTCTTTCTCGTAGCCGTGTCGACCTTAGCATCATTGGGTTGGTCGCTGAAGCAGTTGAGGCAGAGGTGGCTGTCGGAGGTGTGGAGGAAGATTTGAGGAATCTGTAGATGGCGTCCAGGGCACTGCTCTGTTGTGATGGATCGTTCTATCGCTGGAGCAGCTCCGGTGAGCCGTAAGACGTCAAGGCTGAAGCAGCACAAGACAGACATCGTCAATCTCAAGTGGGATTCTAATAGCATCTCCAATAGATGATGTAAAATAGATGTAAAATTTACATCACCAAAAACCACCTGACTACAACAGATGAGGTAAAAACTGTTGACTCTGAACTTAACTGTCGAAACTGAAATTTACTGTGGAATCTGAATGTTACTGTCGAAACTGAACGCAATGGTAGCAGAGAGGCACTTGACATGTACTTTAGGGAGGGTCTGCAATTCATCTTCAACCTGCACCCCCCTGAGCCGCCAGCCACCACCGGCCGAACCGCCGGCCCCAGCGCCGCCTCGCCGCCCCGAAACAACTCCCCACCGCAGGTCCGCCACCGCCCCGGCCAGCCCTCTAGCCCTCCCGCCCCCACCCTGAGCCCTCAGATAGATAGTGGGGTACCTCTCCGGCGGGCCCCCGTCCCCGCTGCGGGTGGTGCTTCCTTAACTCCGGCGAGCCCCCCACCCCCTGAAAATCGACTGACCCAAAAGTCGATTCAGTCGACTGAAGTGTAGCTAAATTGGAGCAGAGCAGTAGCACGAGCGAGGGGGAGAGCAGCAGCAGCAGCGCGAGCGAGCGAGCGAGAGCTGGAGCACCAGCAGATGGGCGAGCGAGCAATCGAGCGAGAGCCGGAGCAGCAGCAGCAGCGTGAGCGAGCGAGAGCCGGAGCAGCAGCAGCAGATCCGGCTGGTATGGACGCCGCCGCCGAAGGGGCCTCGCACTGGGGAGAGCCGCCGTGGAGATGTCACCCGCAACACCGGCTTCAAGGTAGCCGGTCCATGGGGGTGCGGGATGGAGCACCGTCGGCGCCGGGAGGTCGAGTTAAGGAGAAGGTGTGATGCGATGAGTGTACAACCTCTTTGCTGGATTCGAGTAGGCCTCGGCTTCGTCCGAGGAGTTGGTGAGGATGCTGCAGTTCCGGTGGAGCAGGTTAAGGCGGTGCTGTGGGGATGGAGCACCCGCGATAGACGAGGCGATCGTCGGAGCAGCTCCTTGGAGGTGGAGGATGGGGCGGCTGAACCGGCGGGACGACGACATGGACGACGGATCCTCACCCGGGGAGGTGGACGAGGGACGTCGAGCTGTTGCGGTGGACGACATCGTCGGGGAAGAGGCTCCGGCTGGGCAGTGGTGAGGTGGCGGACGAAGGAGGGTGGGGTGATACGTCTCCAACGTATCTATAATTTATGAAGTATGCATGCTATTATATTATCCATCTTAGATGTTTTATATGCATTTATATGCTATTTTATATGATTTTTGGGACTAACCTATTAACCTAGAGCCCAGTGCCAGTTTCAGTTTTCTCCTTGTTTTTGAATTTTGCAGAAAAAGAATACCAAACGGAGTCCAATTGACATGCCAATTTTTGATGATTTTTTATGGACCAAAAGAAGACCACGGAGCATCGGAGTTGGGCCAGAAGAGTACCGGGCTGCCCACGAGGGTGGGCGCGCCCACCCCCCTGGGCTCATGGGCCTGCCTCGTGGACAGCTCGGGCACCTCCTTGACGTGAGACCGACGCCAAAAATTCCTATAAATACAGAAACCTTGGAAAATTAACCTAGATCGGAAGTCCCGCCGCCACAAGCCTCTGTAGCCACGAGAAATCAATCTAGGCCCTCTCCGGCACCCTACCAGAGGGGGTCATCATCACCGGTGGCCATGGAGGAGGATCCCGGAGGGGCCATCATCGCCATGAAGGCCGAGGACCAGAGGGAGAACCTTTCCCCATATAGGGGGAGGCCATGGAGGAGGAAGCACAAGGGGGAGAACCTCTCCTCCTCTCTCTCGGTGGCGCCGGAGTGCCATCGGGAGGGGAATCATCGCCGCGGTGATCGTCTTCATCAACATCACCACCATCATCACCATCCTCATCTATTTTACGCGGTCCACTCTCCCGCACCCCGCTGTAATCCCTACTTGAACATGGTGCTTTATGCCACATATTATGATCCAATGATGTGTTGCCATCTTATGATGTTTTGAGTAGATATCCTTTGTCTTTGGGTTGATTGATGATCTAGATTGGTATGAGTTGTATGTTTTATTTTGGTGCTGTCCTATTGTGCCCTCCGTGTCGCGCAAGCGTGAGGTATTCCCGCTGTAGGGTGTTGCAATACGTTTATGATTCGCTTATAGTGGATTGCTTGAGTGACAGAAGCATAAACCCGAGTAAGGGGGTTGTTGCGTATGGGATAAAGGGGACTTGATGCTTTACTACTATGGTTGGGTTTTACCTTAATGATCTTTAGTAGTTGCGGATGCTTGCTAGAGTTCCAATCATAAGTGCATATGACCCAAGAAGAGAAAGTATGTTAGCTTATGCCTCTCCCTCATATGAAATTGCAATGACGACTATCGGTCTTGTTAACAATTGCCTAGGACAATTCCGCACACCGATCCACTATTATTCCACACTTGCTATTTATAATATTTAGTAATATATTCTAACTTTATGATAACAGCACCTACTTTTATATTTTAGCTCTCCGATACCATGCAAAGTTATCCTCTTCATACCCACAACGTAGTTTTATTTCTTGTTTCTAGTTGGAAGCAAACGTTCGGTGCACGTAGAGTCGTATCAGTGGCATATAGGGCTTGAGAGAATATTGATCTTACCTTTAGCTCCTTGTGGTTTCGACACTCCATACTTATCACTTCCACCTTTGGGAATTGCTACGATGATTCCCTGCACTTGGGGATTATCAAGCTCTTTTCTGGCGCCGTTGCCGGGGAGCAATAGCGTGGGGTTGATATTCTCGTGTGTGCTTGTTTGCTTTCTTCACTAAGTAGATTTTGTTTTTTTTCCTTTTGTTTCTGTTTAGTTGTGGGTGAAACATACAAAAAAAATTAAAGAATGAAAATACCAAAAATTTTACTTGCCTTTCATGCCTAAAAAGTTTTTCAAAAAGAGAAGTGATTGGAAAGTTATGCATTGAAGAAGTGAGGGTCGACCTTGAGCACTTGTGTTCATGCTCATGGAAACAATGTAGAATTTTTCATGGAAGTTTCTCCGTAAATAATTATCCCCTTGTATATACCCATTGTATTATAAAAATAATGTGCCAAGCTTTGGTTTTAGGATGATTAGATTGCTTGTTTACTATGTGCAGAACAAAAACAGAAACTTTGGCTAGAGTGCGTGATTTTACATTTTTTACTGGAGAGTCAAATGGGTCTGAAACTTTTTGCACATTACTTCTGTACAAATTTTTCAAATTTTCAAATTTATTTCATAATTTTAGGAGTTACAGAAGTTTACCAAACTTCCAGATTACTACAGACTATTGTTTTTAACAGATTCTGTTTTGCGTGTGTTGTTTGCTTATTTCGATGAATCTATGGCTAGTATCGGGGGGTATGAACCATAGAGAAGTTGTAATACAGTAGGTTTAACACCAATATAAATAAAGAATGAGTTCATTACAGTACCTAAAGGTAGTGATTTTCTTTATTACACTAACGGATCTGACAAAGTTTTTGTGGATGAAGTGTTCGAAGAACGAGGAGTTATCAATATGAGAAGAATAAAGAGAGGCAAGAGTTCAAGCTTGGGGATTCCCAAGGCACCCCAAGTAAATATTTCAAAGGATACTCAAGCATCTAAGCTTGGGGATGCCCCGGTTGGCATCCCATCTTTCTTCTTCAACAAATATCGGTATACCTTGGTTTTTGTTTTGTTCACATGATTTGTGTCCTTTGTGTTTTTGTTTTTACTTTAAGAACCATGCTAGCATGAGATAGCCCTTCATTGATTTATATAATATTTTATGTGCTTCATTTAAATCTTTTGAGTATGATTTTATAGAATGCTTCGTGTGCTTCACTTACATATTTTGAGCTTGGATATTGGTTAGTCTATAATAATTGTAGAATGCTCCATGAACTTCACTTATATCTTTTGGAGTATGAATAATACTATAATTTAAAGTGGGTTTGGAAGAGTGTCAACTTTAGGAATTAGTGATCCCACTATTTTGGAGGGTGTTGAATCTTAGTGTGATATTTATGAAAGTGGATTTGGAAGAGTGTCAACTTTAGCTAATAATGATTCCACTATTTCGGAAGAGGTTCCAATTGAGTATGAGAACAAAGTTGCTATCCATGATGCTACTGAAAATTATTATGAGGGAGGAATACATGCTTGTAGGAGTTGCAATAATATCAAGTTTCCTCTCTATGTGCTTAAAGTTTTGAAGTTATACTTGTTTTGCCTTCCTATGCTAGTTGATTCTTGTTCCCATAAGTTGTGTGCTCACAAAATCCCTAGGCATAGGAAGTTGGTTAGAATCAATTGTGCTAGTCATATTCTTCATGATGCTCTCTTTATGTTTCAGTTCTTATCTTTTATGTGAGCATCATTGAAATCATCATGCCTAGCTAAAAGGTATTAAAGAAAAGCGCTTGTTGGGAGACAATCCAATATTTACCCTTACTGTTTTTGTGTGTCTACATGATTAATCTACTGTAGTAATCATATTTTATAGCTTTTGTTTCAATAAAGTGCCAAGTAAGACCTTTGGGAAGACTTGGGTGAAAGTTAATGTGATCTTGCTGTAAAAAACAGAAACTTTGCGCTCACGAGATTAGCTGTCATTTTTTACAGAAGAGTGATTTTGAGTTCATTATTTTTGCAGAAGATTAATAGACAAATTCCTCACGTCCACCAATTTATTTAATAATTTTTGGAGTAGCAGAAGTATGGTTTATGTTCAGATCATTACAGACTGTTCTGTTTCTGACAGATTCTGTTTTCATTGCATAGTTTGCTTGTTTTCTAGTTTCTATGGCTTATATGTCTCAATATAAATTGTAGAAATGATATGGTAAAGTAGACATTGTGTGGGAACAATTATGAACCTTGTCTTATACAGTACCAAAGTGGATGGTTTACTCTTTATCATACTAACCTATCTCACGAAGTTTTGTTAAGTTTTGTGTGATTGAAGTTTTCAAGCTTTGGGTGAGATATCGATATGAGGAGAATAATGAGTGGAAAGACCCTAAGCTTGGTGATGCCCAAGGCACCCCAAGGTAATATTCAAGGAAGACTCAAGTACCTAAGCTTGGGGATGCCCCGGAAGGCATCCCCTCTTTCGTCTACAAAACTATTGGTATACCTTACTCGGAGCTATATTTTTATTCGTCACATGATATGTGTTTTGCTTGGAGCGTGTTTTCAATTTTACTTGATGTTTGAATAAAATCATTGGATCTGAAATATTGAATGAAAAAGAATCCTCCCATGGCTAGTTAATTATTTGACTACTCAGTGTTCTTCACTCATATCTTTTGGAGTAGTTTGTCATTCACTCATGTGCTTCACGTATATCCTATGAGTAAATGGTTGAATGAATTGCATGTCATAAATATGAATTTATATATGTTTCATATGCTTATAACATGGTGAGTAATGACTTCACACATAATAAGTATAGGTAGTAAACTTATTGAAAGTTAGCAAACGTAGAATTGGTCACTTGAACAATTCATGAAAGAATATTGAAGGAAGAGGGATTTCACATATAAATATACTATCTTAGACATCTTTTGTAATTGTGAGCACTCATTAAAATATGACATGCTAAAAGGTTGATGTTGGACAAGGAAGACAACGTAATGGGTTATGTTTTCTTATATCTGAAATAAAGTATATTGTCATGGATCGCCCAACACATTGAGCTTGCCTTTCCCCCTTATGCTAGCCAAATTCTTTGCACTAAGTAGAGATACTACTTGTGCTTCCCAATACCCTTAAACCTGGTTTTGCCATGAGAGTCCACCATACCTACCTATGGATTGAGTAAAATCCTTCAAGTAAGTTGTCATCGGTGCAAGCAATAAAAATTGCTCTCTAAATATGTATGATTGATTAGTGTGGAGGAAATAAGCTTTATACGATCTTGTGATGTGGAAGAAATAAAAGCGACGGACTGCATAATAAAGGTCCATATCACAAGTGGCAATATAAAGTGACGTTCTTTCGCATTAAGATTTCGTGCATCCAACCCTGAAAGCGCATGGCAACCTCTGCTTCCCTCCGCGAAGGGCCTATCTTTCACTTTTATCCCTTACCCTTATGCAAGAGTCATGGTGATTTTTCACCTTTCCTTTTTACATTTTATCCTTTGGCAAGCACATTGTGTTGGAAAGATTCTGATATATATATCCAATTGGATGTAAGGCATCATGAACTATTATTGTTGACATTACCCTTGAGGTAAAAGGTTGGGAGGCGAATCTATAAGCCCCTATCTTTCTCTGTGTCTGATTAAAACTTTGAACCCATAAATATCGCGTGAGTGTTAGCAATTGTGAAAGACTAAATTATAGTTGAGTATGTGGAGTTTGCTAAATCAAAGCTCTGACATAGACTCTTCCTGGAAATAAGATGAATTGTAATCGTTTGATGACTGATAACACGGTTTGTTAGTTTTCATGAAAGTTTATGATCTATACTTTAACATGTGCATAGCTTGTTACTTTATCATGAGAAGTTTTATGAAATGAGCTACTGTTATGAAATATAATGATGCTAGAAAAGGTAATTGAAATTATCATTGATCAAACTTGTGCACCTGCTAGCATTCACACTTCATAAATTATTTCTTTTATCATTTACCTACTCGAGGACGAGCAGGAATTAAGTTTGGGGATGCTGATAAGTCTCCAACGTATCTATAATTTATGAAGTATTCATGCTATTATATTATCCATATTATATGTTTTATATGCATTTATATGCTATTTTATATGATTTTTGGGACTAACCTATTAACTTAGAGCCCAGTGCCAGTTTCTGTTTTCTCCTTGTTTTTGAATTTTGCAGAAAAGGAATACCAAACGCAGTCCAATTGATGTGCCAATTTTTGATGATTTTTTATGGACCAAAAGAAGACCACGGAGCATCGGAGTTGGGCCAGAAGAGTCCCGGGCTGCCCACGAGGGTGGGGGGCGCGCCCACCCCCCTGGGCGCATGGGCCTGCCTCGTGGACAGCTCGGGCACCTCCTTGACATGAGACCGACGCCAAAAATTCCTATAAATACAGAAACCTCGGAAAATTAACCTAGATCAGAAGTTCTGCCACCGCAAGCCTCTGTAGCCACGAGAAATCAATCTAGGCCCTCTCCGGCACCTTGCCGGAGGGGGCCATCATCACCGGTGGCCATGGAGGAGGATCCCGGAGGGGCCATCATCGCCATGAAGGCCAAGGACCAGAGGGAGAACCTTTCCCCATATAGGGGGAGGCCATGGAGGAGGAAGCACAAGGGGGAGAACCTCTCCTCCTCTCTCTCGGTGGCGCCGGAGTGCCATCGGGACGGGAATCATCGCCGCGGTGATCGTCTTCATCAACATCACCATCATCATCACCATCCTCATCTATTTTACGCGGTCCACTCTCCCGCACCCCGCTGTAATCCCTACTTGAACATGGTGCTTTATGCCACATATTATGATCCAATGATGTGTTGCCATCTTATGATGTTTTGAGTAGATATCCTTTGTCTTTGGGTTGATTGAAGATCTAGATTGGTACGAGTTGTATGCTTTATTTTGGTGCTGTCCTATTGTGCCCTCCGTGTCGCGCAAGCGTGAGGGATTCCCGTTGTAGGGTGTTGCAATACGTTTATGATTCGCTTATAGTGGGTTGCTTGAGTGACAGAAGCATAAACCCGAGTAAGGGGGTTGTTGCGTATGGGATAAAGGGGACTTGATGCTTTAATGCTATGGTTGGGTTTTACCTTAATGATCTTTAGTAGTTGCGGATGCTTCCTAGAGTTCCAATCATAAGTGCATATGATCCAAGAAGAGAAAGTATGTTAGCTTATGCCTCTCCCTGATATGAAATTGCAATGACGACTATCGGTCTTGTTAACAATTGCCTAGGACAATTCCGCACACCGATCCACTATTATTCCACACTCGCTATTTATAATATTTAGTAATATATTCTAACTTTATGATAACAACACCTACTTTTATATTTTAGCTCTCCGATACCATGCAAAGTTATCCTCTTCATACCCACAACGTAGTTTTATTTCTTGTTTCTAGTTGGAAGCAAACGTTCGGTGCACGTAGAGTCGTATCAGTGGCAGATAGGGCTTGAGAGAATATTGATCTTACCTTTAGCTCCTTGTGTGTTCGACACTCCATACTTATCACTTCCACCTTTGGGAATTGCTACGATGATTCCCGGCACTTGGGGATTATCATGGGGTTTCGCGGGTGGAGCGGAGAGGTTATGGCGGCCTGGGATTTCGAATGGCAAAAAGGAGGCAATGGGAGGGGGTGAACCATGACTTAGGGACGCGCTTGTCCAAAATGTAGGGTGTGTTACAAAAGTACCCCCACCGATTTGAACTAGCGGCCCTTTTGGCTCAGGGTTAGAAGGGGGATTTCACGTGTCGGGATTTGGCAGTTGGAGGGAGTTTTCGCGCGCGTTGTAATTTCGGGATAGCAAGGCGCGGGTTGTGAAGGCGCCGGTTTTGGGAGCACGGTATCTGATTTTCGGGATATAACAAGGCGCGGATTGAATTTTAGGGACAAGCCTAACGTGTAATATTGTACTTGTACGTACCAAATCAATTCGCACTTCCCTCAACCAAAAAGAAAATGAAAAAAATAAAACTATTCACACCACACAAAGAGAGAGTCTTGCCCTGTTTTACTATAAAAATGCTATTCAAAGCTACTCCCTCCTTCCATCTATATAGGGCCTAATGCTTTTTTCGATGCTAACTTTGACCAAATATTAGAGCAATAACATATGACATGCAACTTACACAAAGCACACCGTTAAATTCGTCTGTGAAAGGTTCTTTCAATGATATAATTTTCACATTGTGCATGTCATGTACTATTAATCTTGTCAATAGTCAAAGGCGGTCTTAAAAAACGCATTACGCCCTATATAGATGGAAGGAGGGAGTATGAATCCATGTTATGTCCAATTAAATTTTTTCGCTTGCTGTATAATGCATGTAACCTACTCATACCAACATTTTAGTGCATTCCAAATGTCTATACTACCGCTGCAATTCGAACTGAATTTGAATTCGTTTCTCTATTTCAATAAGAATCTACAATCATGATTGTTGCCAACTTCAACCATCATTCGTGTATTACCTTAATAACACACCACATGATTACTATAGAGATAGATATGAACTATGTGTACTACATGAACTCGAATTCTATTTTTTGAATACACTTGATGTTGATTCGAAATAATAGTACATTTCATGTACTAACTATATATTCATAATCTAAACCATGTTCCATACGTACACCGTGTTTATCACACATAGTATAGTGCCCCGCCCCTACATTATGACGAGTATTTAGACCTGAGCTGCAAAAGCCACACATTAGCCCAAATTATGATCAATGTTCTATATATTATACGTAGTACTAGCAAGATGCCCATGCATTCCACAGAACATCAACATGATCAAGGGGAGGCCTAATTAGAAAATATGGAGAGGGGTGTGGGTATCTTTTTTCAAAATTGCCATAGTTTCCTTCCTATCCGTCAGATATAAATCGGACGGCCTATATTGCAGGATGGCAGGCACACCATCATCGACAACTCCGTTTTTTATAACATGTTCATAACCACACCATGTGTATCACCGTTATATATATTCACACATGCGTCGGTTTAAAACACTATGATAAAATTCTTCAAATATCAGAATTCGCTTTTTATAATGAAGTATGATCTCTATTCGTCTTTTACACCCACACAATCATCTTATCTTTGTAGCTAGCGCTAACTTTCTCTCATGCATGCACACGCCCGCATCCCTCTCACCCTCCCTCAGCATTCTCTAGCTCCATCGCGCAAATTCGTCTTTTCACTTTAGGTCGTTCACCCACGGTGTGTGTAGCCCCCCAGCTCCTTCTTTAAGGCACACATCGATCGATATGCCTCTCTAGCTAGGTGTGCCTAGCACAAACACAAGCTTCCCCTCTTCTCTTATCACCGTCCATGCCTCACTCCCACCACTCTTTTCATCGATCTCGTACTCGCACACTCCTTCCCCCTCGATATAGTATGACTCTCACACCACCTCCTAGATGCATCCCTCTCTCTCTATCCTTCTCCCCGTGCCTCATTTGCTTCTAACACACACATACTTGTATACCGATTGATCTCCCAACATATACCTAGGTCGACTTTAACTACCCCCCCATCGATCGATGTACCTCACAAGTTATCTCTCTTCTTTCTCTGACAAAGGACGATTGATCTTCCTATGTAGTTATGTCTGCTTACCACAGCCATATCGTCCCCCCTCATCATTCGTGCATGCCTCCTGACCCGTCTCTCACACGCACGTGCATAGACAGGCAGCCATCCCCTCTCTTATTGATATTGCAGGCGTGCCCTCCGATTGTCTAGCAAGCCTATCCCACCATTTGTTAGAAGCAACTCCACTACCACCCCCTCCAACACTCTAGCTCTGTCTCTCCCCAACCTTATTCCTCTCCTACACATATGCATGGATGCCGATCGATCTCCCTTAATACATGAGGCAGATCGATCTCCCTTAATACATGAGGTAGGCCTCTCTCCTCCTCCACACATATACCAGCCATTGTACCTCTATAGTTAATTAGGCCTCCCTCCCCCCCACCACACACCGATAGTCGAGCGCTGTAGGTAGGTATCCATGCCACAGAGACAAACTGCACCTGTCCCCTCTCACGTTCCAGTAGGCCAGCCACTCTATATCTTTGACGTGGGCACACACAAATTCGATGGCACTCTTTATCGATCGCGCGCGCGCACACACACACATCATCCCTCTCTTCGATTCTATGGACACCTCAAGCCGATGATACCTCCACTCTCTTCTCGTGGATCACCCCCTCTATATATATGATATATCCAGGACTCTATTTCACACACATTGCATATGTTACATTTTTTGATTGACCCCCCCCCCCCAAAAAAACTCTCACGAACCCACACACTATATCTTCTATGTTTGTATCTCTCTCACACAACCCCACATAGGTGGTGTACGTATACAAGAAGAGAATAGGTGCACCGTGCACGTACTCACGCTTCGTGCCCAGCCACACCCGCGTGGGTACACGGTGGAGCTCATTTCTGTATGAAATGGCAGCCCACGTGCTAATTTGAACGCGTGTAGCGGTTGTTTACCTACGGAGGTCGTGTACCACGCGTGCACGAAACAAAGTTCGATTTGATGCGTTGGCGCGTTATTTTTAAATAAAGTTACATCGCTCAATGGCACGTACACAGAATATAAAACGATTTTTATGGAGAAAAAGGTAGTCCGCTCCACTATTATACAATGGAGCCTGCCTGCCTGGTTTGTCTCTCTTCAGAGTATCTCACACAAGGCTGCGGTGGCCTCTCTCTCTCTCTCTCACCGTTGGTCACTGATCCGGCCGCATCCCGTCCGCCGGCGGAAAGGGAGGACGTGCATCGTTTCTCCGTTCGATAGCGCCGAGGCAGCACGTCCCGATCTGCGGTACACGCCGTTCTCTCAGACCAAGCTCCGGCGCGGTAGGGCCTACGCCACTTGCTCGCTGCCGTAGTATGGGCAGATTCCGCCCGCCGCCGCTCACCTAGTTACATCCCGACGACCTCCAGGTATCCCCTCCGGCCTTGCTCCACCACCTGTCTTCCCACGTCGCTGCATGTGGATCTTCCATAGTTCTTTGCCCAAAACGTAGCTCGTCCGGCGTACTTTCCATATTGCAATCTCGTCCTCACACCGTTTTAGACAAACACAACCGTGTTGTTATCTTCCCTTAGGACAAGGAATATGCATCTTTTTTGTCATCGCATGTGTCATCAACTTTTATTGGCCAGTAATTTTTTCCTTTCTACCTCTTTTTTGCAAACAGGGCTATCCATTTCACCTCGTTGCTATTGCGACCTTTTGTTGAACTGCACAAATCACTTTTTCTTAAGAGTGTTTTGTGCAGTTCTACCAAAATGTCACACGGGCAACGTCTCTACATTTCAGTGCGACTGCACAAAGGGAGATTGGTTTTTCTCTATCCTCCTCATCCAACTCCGAGCCTAATATTCTCCAACTAGTTAGTCTTAAGAGAGACTGCAAAGGTGACCGGCTTCTATTTGTGTGTTTATTGTTTCATCAGCAGTCCTCTGTTATCGTAATCACACTTAATATCTTTGGAACAGGGACGCTCAACTCTATTTTAGTGGAACTGCACAAAATGATCGGAATGTTGCATGCTCTAGACAACTACTTTTTTCCCAACATGCCTTGTTGATTTACAGAGCTGGGGAGACGTTGCTGCCAATGAAAGCATGGATCAATTTTAATTTAACACCTTCTCACAACTTTGTCTTCAGTTGTGATGTAAATATTAGCTCTGATCTGCTAATAATTGAGATGCATTAGCAAGGAAGTTAGTTTTTTTATTGTTTCCAAAAGAGCATCGATGGCAAGACACACGAAACAAAAGCTGAAAGCTCACACCATTGTACAATTTCATGTCGCTGGAAAATCATTTGTATAGTACGTCAATTATGTAAACAAATGCTGGAAGCTTGATAGCATTGCTAGAAGCCTCTTCGGCATCCGGGTCCATGTGCCATGCACAAAATTATACTCCTTCGTTCCTAAATATTTGTCTTTTTACAAATTTCAAATGGGCATATTTTAGAGTGTAGATTCACTCATTTTGCTTCCTATGTGTACTCCCTCCGTTCCTAAATATTTGTCTTTCTTGAGATTTCAACAAGTGACTACATACGGAGCAAAATGAGTGAATCTACACTCTAAAATATGTCTATATACATCCGTATGTAGTAGTCCATTTGAATATCTAAAAAGACAAATATTTGAGTAGTCACTCGTTGAAATCTCTAGAAAGACAAATACTCCGGAGTATATTTAAGAACCGAGGGGGTAGTGCATAGCCGCATGGGAGACTCATCCCGGTCGTTGCGCCGCATTAATAGTGAGTAATGAGCAGTCAAATCATAAGCCCCACCTTTCCCACTGTAAGTTGCTCGGAGGAAGCAACCATCAATACGCTCTTCTTTGAATCCGCTCATACTACTCCATCCGTCACTGTTTATAGAGCGCGCTTCAGAAAAAGAAAAAATCTATGGGACCAAGGCGACTAGCGATCGGCCTGAAAAATAGCATTGGTAGTTATAGCACGGCATCTATTACTAGAGGAAATAATGCGTACACACATGCATGCAGTGCTTCCACCCCGGGTACACACATGCATGCACTTACTCCACTCCATAGTACATCGAGAGAAAATTGTGGACTTTATTGCGGTTGCCACGCCCTAATTAATTGAGCATTAAACCAAACGCGTCTAAAGTCTCTCTGGTGGTGGAAATGCATTGAGAGAAATGCATCATAATGAAGCGCGCCCTGTAAACTGTGACGGAGGGAGGAGTAGTATGAAGGTGCAAAACCAAGTACGTGTATGGCCAGTCGGTCAACGCACCTCCTCTTGGCATATCACTGACATGTGGGACTGAAGTGTGAGCAAACCGATCTCAATTGACGGCAAAATGGCGAACCCGCTGCTACCTCTTGAGCACTACGTTGGTTTTCCCTCGAAGAGGAAAGGGTGATGCTGCAAAGTAGCGTAAGTATTTCCCTCAGTTTTTGAGAACCAAGGTATCAATCCAGTAGGAGGCCACGCACGAGTCCCTCGCACCTACACAAACAAATAAATCCTCGCAACAAACGCGATAAGGGGTTGGCAATCCCTACACGGTCACTTACGAGAGTGAGATCTGATAGATATGATATGATAATATTTTTGGTATTTTTATGATAAAGATGCAAAGTAAAGAAAACAAAATAAAAACGGCGCCAGAAATAACTTGTTGTCGGGAGATTAAATATGATGGAAAATAGACCCGGGGGCCATAGGTTTCACTAGTGGCTTCTCTCGAGAGCATAAGTATTTACGGTGGGTGAACAAATTACTGTTGAGCAATTGACAGAATTGAGCATAGTTATGAAAATATCTAGGTATGATCATGTATATAGGCATCACGTCCGAGACAAGTAGACGACTCCTGCCTGCATCTACTACTATTACTCCACACATCGACCGCTATCCAGCATGCATCTAGAGTATTAAGTTCATAAGAACAGAGTAACGCTTTAAGCAAGATGACATGATGTAGAGGGATAAACTCATGCAATATGATATAAACCCCATCTTGTTATCCTCGATGGCAACAATACAATACGTGCCTTGCTGCCCCTACTGTCACTGGGAAAGGACACCGCAAGATTGAACCCAAAGCTAAGCACTTCTCCCATTCCAAGAAAGATCAATCTAGTAGGCCAAACCAAACTGATAATTCGAAGTGACTTGCAAAGATAACCAATCATACATAAAAGAATTCAGAGAAGATTCAAATATTGTTCACAGATAAACTTGATCATAAACCCACAATTCATCGGTCTCAACAAACACACCGCAAAAGAAGATTACATCGAATAGATCTCCACGAGAGAGGGGGAGAACATTGTATTGAGATCCAAAAAGAGAGAAGAAGCCATCTAGCTAATAACTATGGACCCGAAGGTCTGAGGTAAACTACTCACACATCATCGGAGAGGCTATGGTGTTGATGTAGAAGCCCTCCGTGATCGATGCCCCCTCCGGCGGAGCTCCGGAACAGGCCCCAAGATGGGATCTCATGGGTAAAGAAGGTTGCGGCGTTGGAATTAGGTTTTTGGCTCCGTATCTGGTAGTTTGGGGGTACGTAGGTATATATAGGAGGAAGGAGTACGTTAGTGGAGCAACAGGGGGCCCATGAGGGTGGAGGGCGCGCCCAGGGAGGTAGGCACGCCCCTACCTCGTGCCCTCCTGGTTGATGTCTTGACGTAGGTTCCAAGTCCTCTGGATCACGTTCATTCCGAAAATCACGTTCCCGAAGGTTTCATTCCGTTTGGACTCCGTTTGATATTCTTCTTCTGCGAAACTCTGAAATAGGCAAAAAACAGCAATTCTGGGCTGGGCCTCCGGTTAATAGGTTAGTCCCAAAAATAATATAAAAGTGTATAATAAAGCCCAATAATGTCCAAAACAGAATATAATATAGCATGGAACAATAAAAAATTATAGATACGTTGGAGACGTATCACCCGTCGTTCCTTGAGAGAGACAAGGAGCGAGAACACACAGACGGGCTCGCACGGAGGCCAAGATATATTCGAGCATGGTTGATCGATATCATCATTACATGTTGGGCTGCCGTTTTCCGCCCTTCTCCGGAATAAATGTGTATTTTACCAGAGATTAAAAAAAGAGAGTACAAAGGCTCCACCATGCGGTTCTAGTAGTAGTACTACTCGTACTACTAAACCTTGCGCTTGGCTCTTCGCCTCTTCGTGAAGTCGAACAATGATGGTACTCCGCATGTTCGGTACTACAGTGTATGCCTCTGGCAATCTGACACCGAATGAACTGATGCATGTCCACCGCCTGGGCGAGGGTACGTTGCATTAGTCAAAAGGCGTAAGCGAGCTTCACCTTGTCCAGCAAGCTTCTCCTCGTTCTGCGAGTTGACGGGACACACCAAAAAGTAGTGCTAGTCCATACTCCCTCCTTTCCGGTTAATATGGCTTAATCTTTTTTGCGGGTAAATGGGAGAGCTTTATTCATATATAAGCATTCTTAGGATGATCGGCCAAGACACTGGTCTCTAGGAAGCAAGGTACCCCGCAAAAAAAGAAGTAGGAAGCGAGGTGTTTCATCAAGCCAGCTCTCGGCCACATTCAAAGTGCAGCAAGCACGGTTCGCACAAAGATGCGCCGCAAGGTTTGCTGGCCTGTTTACATGCTGAATAACAAAAAAGAGGAAATATTACCGAGCGCTCCTATTTGTAACAGGATATGAGCCAGAATTAAGCGAGAATTGTGGCGAGTGTTCCATGCAATCAACTTCCATTATCACATGCGAGAACCCTCGAAGAGAACCAAATGTGTTGAAGATTGCTTTATCACATTTTAAAAATATAATAAGAGTGCAGACGCTCCTCCATCCAGTTCCTAGTGCTAGTATAGTACATACATCTATAGACTATAGTAGTAGTACTAGTACTAGTAAACTTTGCGCTTGGCTGTTCGCCTCTTCGGGAAGTCAAACAATAATAGTACTAGTATAGTGTATGCTTGTGGCAATCTGACACCGAATTAACTATTGCACGTCCACCGCCTGAGCGAGGGAGAGCTTGCATTAGTCAAAAGTTTCTCCTTGTCCTGCGAGCCACCGCGCGCAAGCTTCTCCCATACTGCAAGCTTCTCCTCGTTCGGCAAGTTGATGGGACACAACAAAGTAATGCTAGTCCATATTGCCTCCTCTCCGGTTAATATGGCTTAATTTCAAACGAGATAAATACACTGTCTGTCACTGTATATTTGTAAAAATACGGTCAGTGGACTTCATAATACGCTCATTGCGCTCAATATATACATTTTCTGGTGTTTATACGGTCACTAGCTTACCCTGGCTGAGTATGTGTGTGCATGCACGTGTAGGTTGAGCACTTGAGCGTGACCGTGTGTGTTCCACCGTGTGCTCGGTCATGCATGCATTAGGGCGTCACGCGCGTTTTTGCGTCCATGTGTACGTGTGACTGTTGCATACACGTAGGGGGAGTACGTGTAGGGGCCACTAAAGGAGCAGTCAAATCACAGAGTAAGTTAGTCAGAAGAAGCAACCATCATTTCACTCTTCAATGACACGTACGCAATATAAAATGGTTGATATGGAGAGAAAAAGAAAACCACTATATATACACTAGCAGGAGCCTAAGCTACAAGCCTGCTTGCTTGGGTTGCTCTCTTCACAAGCATAGAACGACGGTGGCCACACCGCTGGTCACATATCCGGCCTGATCCCACAGCTGGGGGAAGGGAACAATGTTCTGCGTAGACACGGTCGACATCGGCGAGGGAGAAAATCCACAGTCGGTGCGTCCCAATCGGGGGTCACCACGGTATGGGCTGATGCCGCGTCCCAACCGCCCTTCTAGCTACAGCCCGATGTCCCAGGTAGTCCATCTTCCTTTTGGAGCTGGCTTGCTCCACTGCCGCAGCTCCCCACGTAGCTCCATCTCCATGTCGATCTTTCTCTACTTCTACCGGCTTCTACTTGTGATGAGTTTATGTCTCATGAACTAGTGCCAGTACTATTATTCCAATCACACTTCTTCAATATCTTTGCCATCAGGGATGCTCAGCTCGATTTTAGTGGAACTGCACAAAAGCATCGTATGATCCGAGGGCGCCAGCTGTCTTTCCTTCGACAGGTTCTACCTGGCCAGAAAATTAAATCCTGTTTAGGGTTTAGGGTTTAAGTCGTAGTGACCCCATCAGTAGTTTTTCTTTCGTACACGCTCTCACAACTTTTGTCTTTAGTTGTGAAGTAAATATTGGCTATGATCTGTGAATCATTGAGATGCATCAGCATGCGTGTTAGTTTTCCTTTGTATTTGATGGAATGTTGTAATGGGGAAACCTTGGAGTAGGAATGAAAATGGAGTGGAAAATTTCCGTTTTTCCGGAGAAAAAATGGGAACGGAGAGAAACTAACGTTTCGTTTCGTTGGATCGCGCCATCGAGCAAAACCAACGTTTAAATCACGTCTGTCGCGTTCGTGTCTCACCCTCCTCCATGGCTCGACCCCACACGGTCGCTCGGCATGCCACTCACCGCAAACCGAGTATACGATTACTTTCCCGCCTGCTTGTCGATGGATCGCGCCATGGAGTACTAGTACTATTGGAAGAGATTGACGAGTTGGGGGAGGACAGCTAGCGGTAGCACAGACTCCCAAGAACTTTTTACATGCATGTTGTGACCGGCTATTGCGACCTTTGAACGTGGAGCAGTCGCGTGCACCAGGAAGCGGCGCGGGCGACGCTCTCTGGGCTGGCGCGCCGCTTCAATGCCGGCACCGGTGAGAGGTCGCGTCCGCTCTGGCCGGGCATGAATGCGGCACTGACCGTTTCGAGCGGGAAGCACGCGCGGGTGATGAAGAGGGTTCGAGTTGGTCAGGAGCGGCCGTGGCAGCGGTCCGGACGCCCGCAAACAAGAGATGATGTACGTTAATATTGCCGCGTATATAATTAACAACGTAAATAATGTGCCAGTTGGACAAATATGATTGGAGATGGAGATGGAAATGGAATTTTACGTAAACACGGATATGCATGTCTATGTCTATGTGTGTGTGCGCGATGACTCTCGCGACCTGGAAGCGGGGGCGTGTTTTTGATCGAGTTTTCTTTCTTGGTACATTAAAAAATTGTCCGCCAGTTTTCATTTCTTTTTTCCGGGAACGCGCGTATTCTATTTAAAACCACTGCTATGGAGAGATTGTTTTACTCCATCATAGCCTCTTGTTTGATAGAGTTTCTCGCGTCTCGCTCTCTCACCCTCTCCATATCAAAACAAGATGACAGTGTCTACACTATCTCTCTCCTCACGGTGGTCACAGATCCGGCCGAATCCCGTCCGCTGCGGGAGGTGAGGAGGTGCAGCGTTGATGTTGTCGCCATCAGCGATGGAGGAAGCCGATGTGCACAGTCCTCTCAGAGCCGGCGATGGCGCGGATGAAGGTCCTCTGCGCCCTTGTTCGCTGCCGTTGTGTGGGCAGATCCCGCCCGCCCGCCTAAGCGACATCTCGCCCACCTGAGGTATAACTTCTTGTACTGGTCTAGCTCCCCAGGTCGCTGCATGCGGGTTTTCTTCTATGCGACTACTCCCTAGCTCCCCATGTATAGTAGCTAGGGTTCGTCGGCTGGTCCAACATCACCCACTATTATAGTGGAAATGCCACTCGAAAAGTTTTCCTGATTTATTGTAACATCCCAAATTTTCAATTTGGAATGTTATACATAGATCATCATTGCATATCATGTTTTGTTGCATTTTGACAAATCCTCGATAAATCCTAAGCAACTCAAGGACCCTCAGAGAGAGTTGGGGATTTTCTCGAATTTTCAAATTTGATTTTCAAACGAGGATTGTGGTTTTAATTATTTTTCTCTCCGGAAAAATATTTCATTTTTAAATAAACGAGAGGAGAAAATATGACTTCTCCAAAACAATTGAAGACTGGAGGAAAAATGTTAAAATCATTATTTGGAATTTATTTGGATTTTATTTGCAATTTTTATTGCATTAAAAATATTGCATGTTTTCAAAATATTTATTTTGGATTATAAAAATGTTCACCCTATTCTAGATTTTCTAACTAGACGGGGAAAATTTATCTAATATTTTTCTGATTTTTATTTATTTTTCTAAGAATTATCTTCCGCGGAACTTATTTAAAAAAAAACCGCCCGCGCGCCGACTGGGCCAAAGGCCCAGCCGACGGCCCGCCTCGCGCCTCTCCTCTTCCCGCACGGGATCGCCGCCGCCGGAGTCCGCCATGGACACGGGACCGCCGCCGCCTCGGGTTGCCCCCTCCCCCAAGCCGCCGGACCCCCCTCTCTTTCCTCACATCGCCGCCGCCGCCCGCACTCACCGCCGCCGCCGCCGGAGTCGCGCCCGCCGCCGCCCGTTCGTCGCCGGAGCCGCCGCCCCTCGCCGCCCCCTCGCGCCCCCCCGAGCCCCGCACCCCGCGCCCCTCGCGCCCGAGCCGGAGCCCTCGCCGGAGTAGCCCCGACGAGGTATGCCCGCCGCCCGTTGACTTGCCGGTTTTCGTTTAAAAAAAACCCCTTCGTTTAAAAAAAAACCCTAGATCGGTTTTTTTCGGTTTTATTATTTTACGAGCGTTCACTGAACCGTTTGTTTTAACGAACGTGTTCGTCGGATTTTTCTCTGTTAACGAACGTCCGTTATTTAACCGTTCGTCCGTTTTTCTTTTTCGTCGGATTTTTCTGCGATTTTCTCAGATTCGATTTCTGATCGAATTTTCGAATCTGTTTAACTTCTCGCTCGTTTATCGGAATCAGGTGATTCAAGCGCCTAGAGTTTCGTCTCGAAATTCTCTTTCGGTTTAATCTACTCAAACAAGTTTTTTCTACAGTAAAATTTGACCTAGATCCAGATTAGCAAACGAAGTTTCTTTCTTTCGCCGTTTGACTTTCATTGCTTCTTTCGAGTTGATTCTTTTTGCAAACCGGAGTTCTTAAGTTGAACTTTCTGGTTGAATCTTTCATTCGAGTTTTACCTATGCATTAGATGAGTACTGATTGTATGCTTGTTTGTTTGCGATAGAGTACCCGGAGTGTGCCGCTTGTTACTTCGAATCGCTAGGTTTTGCGGATCATCAGCAAGGCAAGTAACACTTTGATCATATCCCGTTCATACCCAGTTTTTATTGCATTAGATCTGTTTTCCTCAAACACTTGCATGATTAGGATCTAATTAAATTGTGGGTATTGGGAAGTAGTTGAGGTAGTACCTATTACCTGTTCTATTATCAAACCCTTGGGAGTTACTTCTACGTTGCTTTTATTATTGCCATGCTATGCTCGTAGACGTGGATTGGGTTTGAGTGAAATTCATGACAGATATGAGATTGTTAATTAATGGTTTACTTAAGGTGGCAACTTAAACTCACATCTTGGTGGATTGAGGTACCTGGGTATTCCAGGATTGCCTGTTTTTCTTTTGGACCGCCACCCAGGTTCAAAGGGATCATGAGATTATTCATGCTAGAAACTTCCGTGTGCAGCCGCAAGCTATTATGGGCTCTAGCATAGTTGACTAAGTTGTGTGAACTCTTACAGTGGTAGACTAGCAGATGTAGGGGAAAGTAGGTGTAACTGTCTACCCATACGTAAGGTGCAAACACTTCTGAAAGACTGTGTCTTGGTCATCCGTTACTCAAACACCATGTAGTGCGAGTAATCCAACGGAGGAGATCAAGTCTTGTGGGGAAAAGTGCGCAAACCTCTGCAGAGTGTATAAACTAATCATGATTAGCCGTGTCCCCGGTTATGGACAACTTGAGTATCTAGTACTTGGATTATCATGTGAGTCTCAACACTATGTTACTTCTAATTAATTTTGTTGGGTTATTGATGACATTTTAATTGGGATTGAGATGCTGTCAACCATCTCAATGTTTCACAACCACCATTATAGGTAAATAAAATTTATTCCTTTGAAGTAGGATAAAATTGGCTTTTCGCAAAAACCGTAACCATAGAGCTTTCCACCAGCCATATATGCATGTAGTATAGCATTGTTATTATTCATTATTCTCTATGTGTTACATTGCCAGCATATTCTATGTGCTGACCCGTTTTTGGGCTGCAACGTTTCATGTTGCAGACTTTTCAGACGACGAGTAAGGTGCCTTAGGTCGTGGTCTTATACTCAGTGATGCCGCTGGAGTTGATGGACTCACTTATCTTCCAAGTCTTCCGCTGTTATCATTATTAGATGGCCTTAAGCCATGTTTATCATACTTAATCTCTTTGGAGATATTCGATGTAATAAGTGTGTGATTGCTACTCTGTTATAAATCCTCCATTTGTACTGTGTGTGTCAGCATTACTGATCCAGGGATGACACTGGTGCACAGCAGCACAGACCATTTGAGGTCTGGTCGCTACAAAGTTGGTATCAGAGCACACGCTGACTGTAGGACACGACCACTAAGCTTAAGCCCTAGAAAGCTTCTCTCTTCTCATTTCTGACCCCTCTCCACTTTCTACTCTTTTAGGAATGGCGAATGCAAGGAGCAAGTTCATGCAACCAGATGAAGACACGCCGTTTGGACGACATTTGAAGGAAGTCACCAAGTACTTGAACATAGGAATACCAAGCATCACCGGAACCTACAACGCCACATTACCTGAAGAGGAGAGCTGGAAGATTCAAGTTATCATTCCAGGAAGGACGTTTGAGCCACTTACTGAACCCATGAGATTAGTTTTCGAAGAACCAACTTGGAGTTTAGGGAAGAGCATGGCCGCACACATCGCCATGGGACGCATCGGAGAAGTCTACCACCAGGAGCTTAAGGATACAATTTATCAGATTTGTGGACGTCGAGACGCGCAATGGGAGATGATCAAGACCAAGAAGGATGGATCAATTGCAGCTTTCATCCAGGAGCAGAACCAACATATTCGACGCCAGGAGAATCAGATGTGCACGGACAAGGAAGAACTGAAGAAGGCATTCACGAAGATCAAGGAACTCCAAGAAGAGCTTAAGACTACACGCGAAGATTACTTGGAGGAAATCAACGCACTAGTAGGGAAGATTGACGACCTGGAGAAGAAGATTGGAGCATTCGTGGGAAATCCAGTGCCAAAAGCAGAAGTCGACGAATGCACTTGTCCGGATAACTACATCATCATCGACGACACCGACTCGGAACCAAGTGAAGACGAATGGATTGATGAAGCTGGAGCAGACATCATGGAGTCTTCAACGGATCAGAATTTTTAGTAGACCACCATATCAGTAGTAGTTTTCCCCCATTCAATAGTATAGTTCAAGCACTTTGTAACGCTAGTTAGATCGATTGTTTTGCCTTGTTTGAATTGATTGAGTGATATTGATTGAATTTGTCTCATGAGCATATGGGTAGTGTTTTCTCTCTAGACCTCATTATGTTCTTAACTCTCATCTTTTCTAAACCTATCAGATGCCTCCGAGACGCGACACCGGATTTGTTTTTCCGCCAGAGATCACCCAGTTGATTCAGCAACAGAATGCCCTGATGCAAGTGTTAGTTCAGAACCAAGGCAACAACAACAACAACAACCCACCGCCACCACCACCTGTTGATCACTTAGCCCGTTTCTTAAGGCTAAACCCGCCGGTGTTTTCTAGTAGCACCGAGCCGATTGTAGCAGATGATTGGCTCCGCAAAGTTGGAAGGGAGTTGACCACTGCAGGATGCACGGATGCGGAAAGAGTGCGTTTTGCCGCACATCAGCTTGATGGACCCGCAGCATCATGGTGGGAGAATTATACAGCCACGCACCCTATTGACACTGTCACATGGGACCAGTTTCAGCAAGCTTTCCGTACAGCTCATGTTTCAGCAGGAGCTATGGCTATGAAGAAGCGTGAGTTTCGCAACCTACGCCAAGGAGGACGCACCGTAGGCCAGTATGTGGAGGAATTCAGTAAGTTAGCACGTTATGCACCAGATGACGTTGCTACAGATGCTGCCAAGCAGGAGAAGTTTTGGAAGGACTGAATGATGAACTGAGCATGCAGTTGATGGTAGCAACTTTCAACAACTACCAGGAGCTGGTAGATAGAGCTCTCATGATTGAAGGGAAGCAACAGCAGATTGAAAACCGTAAGAGGAAGTATGGACAAGGGAAGTATAACTCAGGAGCTCGGCAGAAGCCTCGATTTACCCCGAAGCCGGGAGGACAGTTTCAGCATACCCATGGAGGAGGTAGTTCGCACAACCATAATGGCTCCAAGAATGGTAATGAGAATGGAGGAAGCAACGGACAGAACCGCACCAACCCATCTACCCCAGCCAAGAGGGACCTGAGCCAAGTCACTTGTTTTAAGTGCCAGAAGAATGGACATTATGCCAATGAATGCCCTGAAGCCCAAAATGGAAATGGCAATGGAAGCTCTGGGAAGAAGCCGAACCCGTTCAACAAAGGACATGTGAACCACGTGAGCGTGGAGGAGGTTGAAGCTCAGCCTGATGCAGTAATAGGTAAGTTTTTGGTTAAGTCATTTACTGCAACTGTTCTTTTCGATACTGGTGCATCGCATTCATACATATCAAGGGGATTCGTGAACAAGTTTAAGATGTCCACCAAAGTTCTCAGAAACCCTATGTTAGTAACCTCGCCAGGAGCAGAGTATATGTCCACCCAAGGATGTTTTCAGATACCATTGGCCATTGGTAGGCATGTTTTCCCCTCAGACCTCATTGTTTTGGAATCGCAAGGTTTGGATGTGATTTTGGGAATGGATTGGCTATCGTTGTATGGAGGAAACATCGATTGTGCCAGCAAGACGATTTTGCTTACCACCCCAGAAGGAAAAAGGATCAGGTATGTATCCCGGCATATGCCGAAGAGGACTCAAGTAAATTCCTTATCAGGAGTTGTACAGGAGGAAGTACCAGTGGTGAAAGATTATCCGGATGTATTTCCAGAAGAGTTGCCAGGCATGCCACCGGATAGAGACATTGAGTTTTTGATTGAACTTTTGCCAGGCACAGGGCCAATATCTAAGAGACCGTACAGGATGCCCGCAAAGGATTTGGAGGAAATTAAGAAGCAGATCAAGGAGTTACTGGATAAAGGCTATATTCGCCCAAGTTCGTCACCTTGGGGATCAGCAGTACTTCTAGTGGAGAAGAAAGATGGATCACTAAGGATGGTTGTTGATTACCGAGGATTGAATGAAGTGACCATCAAAAACAAGTACCCACTGCCGATGATCAATGATTTGTTTGACCGCCTACAAGGAGCTAAAGTATTTTCCAAGATCGATCTACGATCAGGATACCATCAGTTAAAGATTCGAGAGCAGGATATACCCAAGACGGCATTTACCACCAGATATGGGTTGTAGTCGACTGTTTGACGAAAGTGGCTCATTTCATTCCAGTGAAGACCACTTACACCAGTGCTAAGTTGGCAAAGATATACATGACCAGGATCGTATGTTTGCATGGAGTTTCGAGGACCATTGTATCAGACAGAGGAACCCAATTTACCTCGAAGTTTTGGAAGCAGTTACATGAAACGTTGGGAACCAGGCTGGAATTTAGTACAACATTTCACCCGCAGACAGATGGACAGACCGAAAGAGTCAACCAGATTTTGGAGGACATGTTGAGAGCATGTGCACTAGATTATGGATCTAGTTGGGACGACAATTTGCCATATGCGGAGTTTTCGTATAACAACAGTTATCAGACCAGTTTGAAGATGGCCCCTTTCGAAGCTTTGTACGGAAGGAGGTGCAGAACACCGTTGTTATGGGACGAAGTTGGATATTGTCAGTTGTTTGGACCAGATTTGATTAAGGAGTCTGAACAGAAAGTGAGGTTGATTCGCGATAGGCTCAAGGTAGCCCAGTCCAGGCAGAAGAGTTATGCCGATTCTAAACGAAAGGAGACAGTTCACGAAGTCGGAGACAGAGTGTATCTTCGAGTATCACCACTTCGAGGAGTGAAGCGCTTTGGAGTTAAAGGAAAGTTAGCGCCCCGTTTTATCGGACCATACAGAGTGTTGGAACGTATGGGAGAAGTTGCTTACAAGCTGGAATTGCCCGAAGGATTGTCTGGAGTTCATGATGTATTTCACGTTTCGCAATTGAAGAAGTGCCACGCAGAGATGGCTGAGATACCACTGAGAGATGCTGTGCCACTGGAAGCGATTCAGTTGGAAAGTGATTTGACTTATGAGGAGAAACCAGTTAAGATTCTCGAGTATGCCAGCCGAGTTACCCGCAGCAAGGTTATCAAGTTTTGCAAAGTTCAGTGGAGTCACCACACGGAGGATGAAGCCACCTGGGAGCGAGAGGAAGATCTACGGAAAGACCACTCCCACCTGTTTTCTAGCCAACCCGAATCTCGAGGGCGAGATTCATCTTAAGGGGGGTAGGTTTGTAACATCCCAAATTTTCAATTTGGAATGTTATACATAGATCATCATTGCATATCATGTTTTGTTGCATTTTGACAAATCCTCGATAAATCCTAAGCAACTCAAGGACCCTCGGAGAGAGTTGGGGATTTTCTCGAATTTTCAAATTTGATTTTCAAACGAGGATTGTGGTTTTAATTATTTTTCTCTCCAGAAAAATATTTCATTTTTAAATAAACGAGAGGAGAAAATATGACTTCTCCAAAACAATTGAAGACTGGAGGAAAAATGTTAAAATCATTATTTGGAATTTATTTGGATTTTATTTGCAATTTTTATTGCATTAAAAATATTGCATGTTTTCAAAATATTTATTTTGGATTATAAAAATGTTCACCCTATTCTAGATTTTCTAACTAGACGGGGAAAATTTATTTCATATTTTTCTGATTTTTATTTATTTTTCTACGAATTATCTTCTGCGGAACTTATTTTAAAAAAAAACCGCCCGCGCGCCGACTGGGCCAAAGGCCCAGCCGACGGCCCGCCTCGCGCCTCTCCTCTTCCCGCACGGGATCGCCGCCGCCGGAGTCCGCCATGGACACGGGACCGCCGCCGCCTCGGGTTGCCCCCTCCCCCAAGCCGCCGGACCCCCCTCTTTATATACCCCTCCCCCCTCTCTTTCCTCACATCATCGCCGCCGCCGGAGTCGCGCCCGCCGCCGCCCCTCCCCGCCCCCTCGCGCCCCCCCGAGCCCCGCACCCCGCGCCCCTCGCGCCCGAGCCGGAGCCCCGCCGGAGCCCTCGCCGGAGTAGCCCCGACGAGGTATGCCCGCCGCCCGTTGACTTGCCGGTTTTCGTCAAAAAAAACCCCTTCGTTTTAAAAAAAAACCCTAGATCGGTTTTTTTGGTTTTATTATTTTACGAGCGTTCACTGAACCGTTCGTTTTAACGAACGTGTTCGTCGGATTTTTCTCTGTTAACGAACGTCCGTTATTTAACCGTTCGTTCGTTTTTCTTTTTCGTCGGATTTTTCTGCGATTTTCTCAGATTCGATTTCTGATCGAATTTTCGAATCTGTTTAACTTCTCGCTCGTTTATCGGAATCAGGTGATTCAAGCGCCTAGAGTTTCGTCTCGAAATTCTCTTTCCGTTTAATCTACTCAAACAAGTTTTGCTACAGTAAAATTTGACCTAGATCCAGATTAGCAAACGAAGTTTCTTTCTTTCGCCGTTTGACTTTCGTTGCTTCTTTCGAGTTGATTCTTTTTGCAAACCGGAGTTCTTAAGTTGAACTTTCTAGTTGAATCTTTCATTCGAGTTTTACCTGTGCATTAGATGAGTACTGATTGTATGCTTGTTTGTTTGCGATAGAGTACCCGGAGTGTGCCGCTTGTTACTTCGAATCGCTAGGTTTTGCGGATCATCAGCAAGGCAAGTAACACTTTGATCATATCCCGTTCATACCCAGTTTTTATTGCATTAGATCTGTTTTCCTCAAACACTTGCATGATTAGGATCTAATTAAATTGTGGGTATTGGGAAGTAGTTAAGGTAGTACCTATTACCTGTTCTATTATCAAACCCTTGGGAGTTACTTCTACGTTGCTTTTATTATTGCCATGCTATGCTCGTAGACGTGGATTGGGTTTGAGTGAAATTCATGACAGATGTGAGATTGTTAATTAATGGTTTACTTAAGGTGGCAACTTAAACTCACATCTGGGTGGATTGAGGTACCTGGGTATTCCAGGATTGCCTGTTTTTCTTTTGGACCGCCACCCAGGTTCAAAGGGATCATGAGATTATTCATGCTAGAAACTTCCGTGTGCAGCCGCAAGCTATTATGGGCTCTAGCATAGTTGACTAAGTTGTGTGAACTCTTACAGTGGTAGACTAGCAGATGTAGGGGAAGTAGGTGTAACTGTCTACCCATACGTAAGGTGCAAACACTTCTGAAAGACTGTGTCTTGGTCATCCGTTACTCAAACACCATGTAGTGCGAGTAATCCAACGGAGGAGATCAAGTCTTGTGGGGAAAAGTGCGCAAACCTCTGCAGAGTGTATAAACTAATCATGATTAGCCGTGTCCCCGGTTATGGACAACTTGAGTATCTAGTACTTGGATTATCATGTGAGTCTCAACACTATATTACTTCTAATTAATTTTGTTGGGTTATTGATGACATTTTAATTGGGATTGAGATGCTGTCAACCATCTCAATGTTTCACAACCACCATGATAGTTAAATAAAATTTATTCCTTTGAAGTAGGATAAAATTGGCTTTTCGCAAAAACCGTAACCATAGAGCTTTCCACCAGCCATATATGCATGTAGTATAGCATTGTTATTATTCATTATTCTCTATGTGTTACATTGCCAGCATATTCTATGTGCTGACCCGTTTTCGGGCTGCAACGTTTCATGTTGCAGACTTTTCAGACGACGAGTAAGGTGCCTTAGGTCGTGGTCTTATACTCAGTGATGCCGCTGGAGTTGATGGACTCACTTATCTTCCAAGTCTTCCGCTGTTATCGTTATTAGATGGCCTTAAGCCATGTTTATCATACTTAATCTCTTTGGAGATATTCGATGTAATAAGTGTGTGATTGCTACTCTGTTATAAATCCTCCATTTGTACTGTGCGTGTCAGCATTACTGATCCAGGGATGACACTGGTGCACAGCAGCACAGACCATTTGAGGTCTGGTCGCTACATTTATGCCTCGGTGGAGGTATACATGTTGTTTTAACAAAAAGTACATGGTGGTTGTGCGGTCATTGTCCATATGCTCCTATTGCTGCTGCTAATCTAATACTATCACTGGTTAAATGAAGAAATGCTTTTTTTTCTCGGGTATCCTAGTTTAGTTCCCATCAAGATAATCATGATGCTTCTGTTTGTTGGTGTAATTTTCATAATTCTTATTGACAATTGAGATGTCGTTGTTAATCTTGTAAAACAAAGTAACAACACTATATCCCTTTTTTGTATTTTTGGAAACAGCGATGTGTATCTCCATACCCGGGCATGTCTTCCTCAATTTTAGTGGAACTGCACAAAATTGTATGGCCATTGTTGTTCCGCCTCACTGTCCTCTGCCACGTGGTTCTTCCTTCCTCGAGCTTGATTACTGAGAAGAAACAGACCACAGTGAGGATTTGTCGAACTTCATAGGTGCCTCACCCAAACTTGATGCCAAATGGATGATGCATCACCATGATGACCTATCGATGCTCATGGTTGCGCCTCATGGTTGCGTCGGCTGGTGAAGCTAATTGATTTTCAATGAAAAACAAGTTGTCTTCCATCAGTGCTCTTTGCTTGTTACCCACAAAGATGATATCCTTCGTCAGTTCACCTTGGTTGCATTGGAGACGCAGACGTCTTTCATGTTGGTGCAATTTTATCACACAATTGGCTATGAACCAAATGTTTCCTCGAAGAAGGATCGACGTTGGTACTAAGAGCATAAGTTTTGTATTGATTTCAAAGCCTTCTCACAACTTTGTCTCCAGCTCCCCTGTAACTTTATTTGTCCAGCTATTAACTTTGATTAAAAAAATGGTGTGGACTAAAAACCCGAATGGACGTAGTAGCCCTCCATTTTTATTTACTCCGCATATTAGAGTTGACCGAAGTCAAACTTTGTAAAGTTTGACCAAGTTTAGGCCGAACACAACAAACCATAATTATTAGAGAGGGCAAACTGTACATACTCTCAAACCTTTCCGATAATTGAAATTAAAATTCTTTATTTGTACACACTCTCACACGTTTCCAATAATTTGGCGCATGTGTGGTTGTTCACTTAAGGGAGGGTAGTGTACCACACATGAAGGACAGGAAGTGCGACCAGGACGCGTGGATCTTTAGTTCATCGGAAGTAGTAGTAGTTTTCTTGACTGGTACGTTAAATAAAGAGTTTCGTTTCGTACTTACACAATTTAAAATGATTGTTATGGAGAGAATAAGAAAACCACTCCACTATATATTAGTCGTATACACGAGTACTATATGGACGCAGCTTCATTGACTTTAGTGCACCTGCCTTTGGGTTTATGACAGGTGGGCCCAAAATGTGGCTGGCCCACCTGTCATACAGCCAAAATTAGGTGCAGTTAAGGCACCGGAGCTTAGTCCGTACTACAGTATATATATAAGCTGGAGCCTCAGCGCTTGTTCGCTAGGGTTTGCACTCTCCACACTCTCGCCGCACTACATATATATATACACACTGGAGGCTCAGCGTTCCTTTGCTGGGGTTTGCTATATTCACAGTCTCTCACCCTCTTCACTAGATCTAAACAAGACCGTGTTGTGGCCTCTGTCTCTCTCACCCCTCACAACTGGCGAAGGAGGCGTCCGGATCCCGTCGCACCGGGAAGTGGAGGAGGTGCAGCGTTCACTCTATCGCCTTCGGTGAGGGAGGCAATCCACTGCTGGCTGCGCTTTTCGCTTTCACCCAGCGCCTGTGCTCGCTTTCACCCAGCGCCTGTGTGGGAGGGCCACCGACCCCTTCTTCCTCACTGACGTACGTAGTGTGGGCAGATCCGACCTCCCGCCGCACGCCTTGCCACATCCTGACGACCCTAAGGTATAAGTTTCTTTGAAACCGTCATTGGTCTAGCTGCATGCAGATCTTTTTCTATTTTGTATTCGAATCTAGGTCTTGGTTCAAAGAGGAAAGAAGGGTGCGGTGGGGTGGAGCATGAATCTCGGACATGGTTCAATGGGGAAAGGAGGGAGGGAAAGTAGTATAGACTAGCTATCCAGCCGCTTTGTTGGTTGAAAAGGGAAAAAGGGGGTAACCCAGTACACACATCTGTAAGGAACCGAACTCTTTGTTGAAAAGGGAAAGAAACTGGGGGGTCGGGTAGTTTGTGCAGGACTAGATTTGCTGCCCTCACATAGGAAAAAGTTTCAAAGAGAACAAATATGGGACCAACGCAGATATGCTGCTTGGCTACATACTCTGCATCACCCATTTATACGTGTGGACGCACATGGTGCTGGCATGTCCCATGTCCCATCCACATGATCGTGCAGTGTGTTTTGAGATGTTGTGCTACTTGTATTGGTATTGTTTTAAATAAATGTTGAATTGAAGCTATTGTATTGCTCTCTTTTGCCATTAAGTACGGAACAAAATGGTACTAACCCAGACATGATGCTTGTTGCTTTGTTACAACAAACTCTGCATCACCCCCTTTATAAGTAGATGGAAGCACATGGTGTTGTTGCGCCCACTCGCCCCTGGAACTGTTTATGCTTTAATCTAATGCCGATGGTAAAATTAAGCAATGCCACTCTCAGAATTAACTACTGAACTATTTTAAGAGAATTTATCTGTTAATATGAGTCAATGCAACCGTTTTAGAAATGCTACTGTCCTATACTTTGTTTTCCATCAAGATAAGGTAGATGCTTCTTTTTGTGGCCGCATGTTTCATCCTCCTTTATTGGCAGTAATTGTTTGCTTTTTTGCCTTTGTTAAATCAGGGATATCTATTCAACTTGTTGCTATAGCAAACTTAAATGTCACACCGGCGACTTTACTTGATTTCAGTGCAATTGCACAAAACGAGATTGGATTTCCTATTCGTGTTGGAAGATTCATACTTGATCTTGTGTGCGTCATGACAGGTTGGTACTTGCCTTCATCCACATGATCGTGCAGTGTGTTTTGAGATGCTGTGCTACTTGTATTGGTACTGTTTTAAATAAATGTTGAATTGAAGCTATTGTATTGCTGTCTTTTCCCATTAACTAGTGAACAAAAATGGGACCAACCCAGACATTATGCTTGTTGCTTTGTTACAACAAACTCTGCATCACCCCCTTTATAAGTAGATGGAAGCACATGTTGTTGTTGCGCCCACTCTCCCTGGAACTGTTTATGCTTTTTGTTAATCTAATGCCGCTGGTAAAATTAAGCAATGCCACTCTCAGAATTAACTACTGAATCTTATTTCAAAACTGCAACACTTGTTATGGATTGGCGGGATTACCATTTTTGTGGCCGCATGTTTCATCCTCCTTTGTTGGCCAGTAATTGATTCCTTTTTTGCCTCTATCAAAACAGGGATATCTATTCAACTTGTTGCTATTGCAACATTTTGCTTCGCTTAATTTTGGTGGAACTGCACAAAATGAGACCGGATTTCCATATATGTGTTGAGATCTCTTTTAGATCTTCCTCAGGAGTTGTTTCAAATCTTGGTCTTGAAAGGTCAGTACATACTTTCCTCAGAATTAACTACTGAATCTTAGTTCAAAACTGCAACACTTGTTAGGGATCGGCGGGAGTACCATTTCTGTTAGGGATCGGCCGGAGTACATGTTTAAGAAATGTATTGTTCAGATAATGTCTCTGTTATTATATATCAGTTACAGTGTTTTACAAATGGTACTATCCTGCTTTGTAGTTCTTTCTACATGTTTAACCAAGGTATTGTTAAGATAATGTCTCTGTTAAAATGAATCAGTCGCATTGTTTTAGGAATGATACTTTTCTGCTTTGTCGTTCTTTATACATGTTGAAACAAGGCATTGTTAAGATAATGTCTCAGTTAATATGAATAAATCACACTGATTGAGAATTGCTACTCTCCGGCTTTGTTTCCCATTAAGATAAGGTAGATCAGTAGATGTTTTTCTTCTGGGAGTACAAGTCATCAACCGTTATTTCTCAGTAATTGTTTCCCTTATACCTATTGTTGCTTACAGGGATATCAAAATTAAAGCTCGGTTTTATTCCGACTTTGATTTTACTTGAACTGCACAAAAGGAGCCAATGTGTCTAAGGCAAACTGCTGCATTAGTGGGTCCAGTTGGTCTTACCACTTTGCAGAAAGAAGCAGTCACTGTTTGCGCTACATTACACAAGGAATGATCGAGAAGCTTTACAGAGTATTAGTAGACGCTGGTGACATGACTAGTCTGCAGAGAGCATAGGAAACTCTACAACACGTGGAGTGCACTGGGCAAAAAGTGCCCAAACAAGTACAGGAAGCCAGGACAGGACTCCAAATCTGTCAATGTCATTCTAAGCAACAATGATGGGGCATCTGGGTATGGTAATCTGTTTACCATACTTTCAGCTTGTTAGTCCACCGATTGGTGGGTTGACACTGGGGCCAATATTCATGTGTCTGCTGCTGTGTCTTTGTTTTCTTGCAGCATATAAATACGATATCCACAGGGATGCTCAGCTTGATTTTAGTGAAACTGCACAAAATGTCCAGATGGTTGTGTCCTCCATAATACTTCATCATGCACAATACATCGAATGGTTCTCTAATCATTCGTCGTCACCTTGAGCCACCAAACTATATGTTTGAATGGTGCTACCAGCGTCGACCATTAAGAAGGGTAAGAAGAAAGACAAAAAGAGAGATGGCTGCTTTACTTGTGGTTCAGAGGAACACTGGGCAAACAAGTGCCCAAACAAGTACCAACAAGCCAGGATAGGACTCCAAGTCTGTCAATGTCACTCTAAGCAACAATGATGGGGCATCTGGGTATGGTAATCTGTTTACCGTACTTTCAGTTTGTTAGTCCACTGATTGGTGGGTTGACACTGGGGCCAATATTCATGTGTGTGCTGATGTGTCTTTGTTTTCTGGCAGCATATAAATACGAAATCCACAGGGATGCTCAGCTTGATTTTAGTGGAACTGCACAAAATGTTCAGATGGTTCGTGTCCTCCATAATACTTCATCATGCACAATACATCGAAAGGTTCTCTAATCATTCGTCGTCACCTTGAGCCACCGGACTATCAGATGACAAACTGATGACAAACCCTGCCCGTTCCACAATCATAGGCATTACATATTTTGAATGGGAAAAGCTTGTCAAAGTTGACATTAGTTTAATATATTGGAATTGGAAAACCTTGTCAATTTTTGCTCATTGATGTTAGCCAGAAGACATGCATTTGATATTTTTGAGTGGGACGCCCTTTGCTGTGAGCAACGTCGATCATTTTTCCCTATTCCTATCTTCAGTTCAGAAGAAAATATTTACTCTGCTGAGATGCATAGTCACATGAATGTTGACTTATGTAAGATATTTTAAGAGTTTGTTCTGAATATTGTCTATGTAATGCCAGGCCTTGTGTTTGATTGCAAAGTTGAGCTTGGAATGTTGTGGCATGCGGCATCACAAGCTGTTCACCGTGCCTCCTGAGAATAATAATTCGTATTGTTTTGCATGTCGATCTAATGCCAGTGATTTGTTTGTTAGGAAGATCATCCTCTTCTATTGTTTCCGTGCTTAAGAAGTTCATCGTCTTATGTTTGATTCATAGCCTATACGACAAGTCGGGTAGGTTAGACATGAAACCATATGATCTTCCGACCAACTCATCATCTTAGGCCGTGATTGGGTCGTTGTTTTCCAACCAAAACCGCTTGTAAAACTGACACTTGTAAATAAAAGCAGATGGTCTCGGGCGAAGCGCTTGGTTGGTCGATTTCGACTAGTAAAATATACACTGGTCTCTCAAATTACACGCGTAACCCGCCAGTTTCACTTACAGACCTCGGGCCCTCAGTTTCATTACGCCTGTATTTTACGCGTTGTTTCCGATGACGAGTAAATTACACTTGTATCTTAATACAGGTGTGAAATAAACTAGAGCTCCCAAGCGCGGCCTTACTGTTTCATGCCGTCTCCGTCTCTCGAAGGTGCTCATAGGTGTGCGATGATCCTGGCTTCCTGAATGAGCAGCGGGCGCTGTATCAGACCATCCGTAGGGCCCGCGAGGCCCTCTCCATCGTCCTTCGACTTGTTGCGCTCGCCGTGGCACCGAGCATTATTAACATGGTCAATGAACATGAGGATTCAGGAGATGACTTTATTTTGACCGGATGACAGTAGGGACCCACTAGGGCCATAGCCATACGTACGTAAGTTCCTCCTTATTATGTACAATTATATTTTTTTTGCTTCCTCCTGGTTTCCTGACATCACGGTCCCACACCATTGTCAACCTATGTAGTCAATATAAACGAGAGAATTGCACAAGGTGCGGCCGACAGCTGGGACCAAGCAGCTCGAGCAGTATTTGTGTTTTTGAGGCGTGAGCACTGCAGAGTTTTTCTTGGCAATGTTTTTGTTGTTGTTCAGAGGAGAGCAGGGTATTAACTAGGCGGGCTGTGGCCCGTCTAGCCCAGGACAGATATCCAGCCCAGATATTAAGTTTTTTCAAGATGAAAATGGCTAGCCCTGCTATACGTTTTTTTGAGGAATACCCAGGCAAGGTCAAATTGTTATTCTCCGCCCCGCTGGGCTGCAAATCTTTCCTAGGAGGGATGCATTAGGCTTAACAGGAAAATGGGCTTTAAAAAATAATAAATGGGATGTAATTATAAAAACTGGGCAGTAACTATAAAAAATGCACCAAACACAAAATTAGTTTATAAAATATTATTTATGGATTTTGAAAATCTTATTTTTTAATTGTTGCGCGCGCAATGTTTTGTTAGATTTTTACGTAATACAAATTTATATTTAATCTGACTAGAAATTTCGTGATAAAAATATTTCGGATCCCATCAAAATGTGGGAAATTTTACTGAATTCTGTCTTGAATGGTTGGTTGAAATTATTAATCGTTGTCCTAGCTAGAAAATGGGCTGTACTTCAAACTGTAAATGGGCTGTAGTAAATTCCATTAGAATTCAAAAATGGGTTGTACATTCTTACAAATTGCAAATGGGCTATAAGTTCTCTGGCACACACTTGTGGGCCTACTAAGTTGACGCGTCCCCTAAAAAAAGAAGTTGACGCGTATGCAAGGCTTTGTCAACTTACTATAGTCAACACACGGTTCTAGCAGCAGTGGCCGTTGGATGTCCATCCAACGGATGCCGTGCTTCTTCTTCAACCTCGGATATTCTAGCTTCACCCGCCCAAAAAATGATTCCTCCCCCTGACGTCTGGGGCGCACCGTTTCAGAAGCTGACCTGTGGGCCTACTAAGTTGACGCGTACCAAGGGCTTTGTCAACTTAGTCAATATAAACGATTCTAGCTGCAGTGACCATACGATGTCTATCCAACGGCCGTAGTGCTTCTTCAACCTCTGGTCTTCTTGCTCCAGCCGCCCAAAGCAGCGCCGGTCGTGCCGCCTGCTCCTGCCTCCCATGGCCGGCTGTGCTGCTGTGGAGGCCTCACCGCTTCCTACTACTCCCACCGCTGGCCAGGCCGTCCCTCCACTCACCCACACCCCCTGTTATTCTGCGGCAACGGCAGCCTCACACCGTAGCCGAACCAGTGAACCCTCGTACTCCTCTCCGCGCGGGCTTCCACTGTCGCGTCTTCCCCCGCTCCGCGTCGTCCCCTTCCTAGGCCTCGCTGTCATCCACCACCCTGGTGCTCTCGGCGCGGCGTGGTCAACGTGGTCAAGGAACGACTTCCATCGGAAGAGTACTGTACGTGGAGAGGCTGACAGCTGGGTCCATGGAGGCCGCAAGGAAGTGCCTCCTTATTACGCGTGAAATAATTATTCCTGCACTTGACAGCAGGGACCCACCGGACGGGCCACCGTATTTCGTGAAAAAAACGTTTCCCCCCTGATTGCTGGGACCCACCAGCTACATCTTCGCACGCAAGGAAGTGCGTTCGGGCAAAAAAACGATTCACCCCCCTGACTGCTGGGACCCACCAGCTATATCTTCGCACGCAAGGAAGTGCCTGACAGTCGGGACCCACCCGGTCGAAGCGTACGTAGCGTTGTCATTCTGGTCGCGAACGTGTACGTACATACTGGTCGATGTAGAGTGTGCATGTGTCGTAGTAGAGGCGCGCATGTAGAAAATATGGCCACATACGTACATATGGGCGGGGTCTCGAACGCCTACTCGCGCGTATGTACGGCCAGGGCTCGTGTACATTGCTGGGTCGGAACGGAGAAACGGCGTCGTCGTCGTGTTCATGGGGAGCCAACCGGCTGGGTCAGAACGGAATGCGTCGTCGTGTTCATCGGGAGGGCTTGGACGGAACAGCCGATGGAAACGAGGCATGGCGTACCGCAGAATGGAGGAAACGGCCTTGTGTTCGACCGGCCACGTTCAAAATAGAATCCTGTTCATCGGGAGGGGTGTGGCGTACCACAAAACGGAGGAAACGGACCTCCTACGGTTGAAACGGGGGTCCTGTTGATCGGGAGGGGTGTGGCGTACCGCAAAACGGAGGAAATGAACTTGTGTTGGAGCGCTACGGTCGAAATGGGGGTCCTGTTCATCGGGAGGGGTGTGGCGTACCGCAAAACGGGACTCCACGGGATACTGTTCATCTCCACCGTCGACCCCCTCCAGCCTCCACAGGTTACTGTTCATCCACCGTCGACCTCCTCCAGCCTCCACCTACGACTGTTCATCCACGGGCTCCTGTTCATCCCGCCTCCACCGCACGCTACTCCACCGGCTACTGTTCAACCAGCCCTCTCCACGGGCTCCTGTTCAACCACCCCTCCACGAGCCACTGTTCATCCAGCCCTCCACCGTCTACTGTTCATCCAGCCCTCCACGGGGTCCTGTTCATCCAGCCCCAATTGGCTCGATCGATCAGGGTCCTATTCATCCAAAGGCAACACCACGGGGTCCTGTTCATCCACTCCCACCAGGAACTGTTCATCCAAACCCCCCAGCAACGCTCACTGTTCATCCAGAGGCAGCATCGATCGGCTTCAGTTAGCAGCAGTAGCGAAGGAATCGCTCGATCGGGTTCAGTTAACAGCCATCGATCGATCGCTCGGGTTCAGTAACGCGTAGCCTGCAGTGCAATTGCTCGGGTTCAGTTAGAGCCCAACGCCTTGCTCGGGTTCAGTTAGAGCCCAATGCCTCACACCCACGCACGTGCGTGTACGAGAGAAACGCGCATCGCTCGGCCCCGACCACCCACCGTAACCGGGAACACCCCGATATTTTCCTCGCCCTCGCTTCTACCAAGGTTTTTTCCGTCATGGATGGCCCAAAGAATGTCATGCAGCTGCGTCTCCGGCCCGCCCAGGACGAAAAGCCCATTTTCTGTCATGATCTTTTGTCATAGAAGTAGGAGCCCACCACATCTATGATGATACTGGGTTTCGTCACAATTATCGTCATAGAAGTGTCATAAGTATAACAGAAAAAAATTTCGTTCGGCCCAAAATGTCACGGATGTGTCTTCTTTTTTGTAGTGATAGTATGTGGTTACCGAAGGTTGTTCGGAGTCCCGGATGAGATCCCAGACGTGACGAGGAACTTCGGAATGGTCCGGAGGTGAAGATCGATATATTGGACGAAGGGTATCGGAGTCCGAAAGTGTTCCGGAGGTACCAGGCTATGGCCAGCATGACCAAAAGGTGTTTCGGGGGCCTCGACAAGTGTTGCAGGGCCTCATGGGCCAAGGGGGGGAGGCAAACCAGCCCACTAAGGGGCTGTGCGCCCCCACACCCTTTCCCACGTTGCTTTGGGAGGTGGGGCGCCTCCACCTGACTTGGGAGGCAAGCCTCCACCTGGCTTAGCTTGGGGGGCAAGTCTCCCTAGGGTTTCCCTAGGGAGATCCAATCTGCCTTGGTTGCCGCCCCCTAGGGGAACTCTAGGGTGCCTCCCCCTCTCGCCTTCCCCCTATATATAGTGAGGGGGTGGGAAGGCAGCCGTACACCTTTCCCTGGCGCAGCCCTCCCCCTCCCCAACACCTCCTCCTCCTCCGTAGTGCTTGGCGAACCCCAGCAGGAGAACAACAAGCTCCACCACCACGCCGTCGTGCTGCCAGAGTTCTCCCTCAACTTCTCCTCTCCCCTTGCTGGATAAAGAAGGAGGAGACGTCCCCGTGCTGTACGTGTGTTGAAAGCGGAGGCGCCGTCCGTTCGGCGCTTGATAGGATCTTCCGCGATTTGAATGGCCGCGAGTACGACTCCATCAACCGCGTTCTTGTAATGCTTCCGCTTAGCGATCTTCAAGGGTATGAAGATGCACTCCCTCTCTCTCGTTGCTAGAATCTCCTAGATTGATCTTGGTGACACGTAGGATTTTTTTTGAATTATTACTACGATCCCCATCAGTGGTATCAAAGCTAGATCTATGCGTAGATTCTATGCACGAGTAGAACACAAAGTAGTTGTGGGCGATGATTTGGTCAATTTTCTTACCGTTACTAGTCTTATCTTGATTCAGCCGCATTGTGGGATGAAGCGGCCCGGACCGACCTTACACGTACTCTTACGTGAGACTGGTTCCACCATCAGACATGCACTTGATGCATAAGATGGCTAGCGGGTGTCTGTTTCTCCCACTTTAGTCGGATCGGATTCGATGAAGAGGGTCCTTATGAAGGGGAAATAGCAATTGGCATATCACCGTTGTGGCTTTTGCGTAGGTAAGAAACGTTCTTGCTAGAAACCCATAGCAGCCACGTAAAATATGCAACAACAATTAGAGGATGTCTAACTTGTTTTTGCAGGGTATGCTATGTGATGTGATATGGCCAAAAGGATGTGATGAATTATATATATATGTGATGTATGAGATTGATCATGTTCTGGTAATAGGAATCACGACTTGCATGTCGATGAGTATGACAACCGACAGGAGCCATAGGAGTTGTCTTAATTTATTGGATGACCTGCGTGTCAATGAAAAATGCCATGTAATTACTTTACTTTATTGCTAACCGTTAGCCATAGTAGTCGAAGTAATAGTTGGCAAGACAACTTCATGAAGACACGATGATGGATATCATGGTGTCATGCCGGTGACGAAGGTGATCATGCCGCGCCTCGAAGATGGAGATCAAAGGCGCAAGATGATATTGGCCATATCATGTCACTTTATGATTTGCATGTGATGCTTGTCATGGTTGCATCTTATTTGCTTAGAACGACGGTAGCATCAATAAGATGATCCCTCACTAAAATTTCAAGAAATGTGTTCCCCCTAACTGTGCACCATTGCGAAGGTTCGTTGTTTCGAAGCACCACGTGATGATCAGGTATGATAGATTCTAACATTCGCATACAATGGGTGTAAGCCAGATTTACACATGTGAAACACTTAGGTTGTCTTGATGAGCCTAGCATGTACAGACATGGCCTCGGAACACGAGAGACCAAAAGGTCAAACATTAGTCGTATAGTAGATGCGATCAACATGGAGATGTTCACCGTTGATGACTAGTCCGTCTCACGTGATGATCGGACACGGCCTAGTCTATTCGGATCATGTATCACTTAGATGACTAGAGGGATGTCTATCTGAGTGGGAGTTCATTAAATAATTTGATTAGATGAACTTAATTATCATGAACATAGTCTAAATTGTCTTTGCAAATTATGTTTTAGATAAATAGCTTGCGCTTTAGCTCCCTTTTTTTAATATGTTCCTAGAGAAAGACTAAGTTGAAAGATATTGTAAGCAATTGTGCGGACTAGGGCCGTAGTCTGAGGATTGTCCTCACTGCTACACAGAAGGCTTCTGTCCTTGATGCACCACTCAGTGTGCCAACCCCTTTGGTGTCGTCTATGGATGTTGTGAACATCTGGCAGACACGTTCTGATGACTACCTGATAGTTTAGTGCACCATGCTTTACGGCTTAGAGTCGGGGCTCCAAAAGCGTTTTGAACGCCATGGAACATATGAGATGTTCCAAGAGCTGAAATTGGTATTTCAGGCTCATGCCTGTGTTGAGAGGTTTGAGACCTCTGACAAGATCTTTGCCTACAAGATAGGGAGAATAGCTCAGCCGGTGAGCATGTGCTCAGAATGTCTGGGTACTTCAATCACTTGAATCAAGTGGGAGTTAATCTTCCAGATAAGAGAGTGATTGAAAAAAGTTCTCCAGTCACTATCACCAAGCTGCTAGAGTTTCGTGATGAACTATAACGTGCAAGGGAAGTTGATCCGGAGCTGTTCGTCGTCCTTAAGGCCGTAAAGGTAGAAATCATGAAGGAGCATCAAGTGTTGATGGTTAACAAGACCACTGGTTTCAAAGAAGGGCAAGGGCAAGAAGGGAAACTTCATGAATGGCAAGCCAGTTGCTGCTCTAGTGAAGAAACCCAAGAACCCAAACCCGAGACGAAGTGCTTCTATTAGGGGAACAGTCACTGGTAGCGGAACTGCCTCAAATACTTGGTGGATAAGAAGGCTGGCAACTTCAACAAAAGTATATTTGATATATGTGTTATTGATGTGTACCTTACTAGTACTCCTAGTAGCACATGGGTATTAGATACCGGTTCAGTTGCTAATATTGGTAACTCGAAACAAAAGCTACGGAATAAACGAAGACTAGCTAAGGGCGAGGTGATGATGTGTGTTGGAAGTGTTTCCAAGGTTGATGTGATCACCTACGGACGCTCCCTCTACCTTCAGGATTAGTGTTGAACCCAGATAAATGTTGTTTGCATTGGTGTTTGCATTGAGCATGAACATGATTAGATCATGTTTATTGCAATATGGTTATTCATTTAAGTCAGAGAATAATGGTTATTCTGTTTACAGGAATAATACCTTCTATGGTCATGCACCCAATGTGAATGGTTTATTGAATCTCGGTCGTAGTGATACACATGTTCATAACATTGATGCCAAAAGATGTAGAGTTGATAATGATAGTACCACTTTCTTGTGGCACTGCCGCTTAGGTCATATTGGTGTAAAGCGCATGAAGAACCTCAATGCTAATGGACTTTTGGAGTCACTTGATTTTGAATCACCTGACACATGCGAACCATGCGTCATAGGCAAGATGACTAACACCCTGTTTTCTAGAACAATGGAACGGGCAAGTGACTTGTTGCAAATCACACATGCTGATGTGTGCAGTCCGATGAGTGTTGACGCATGCAGTGGATATCGTTATTTTCTCACCTTCACCGATGAATTGAGTAGATATGGGTATATTTACTTAATAAAGCATAAATCTGAAACGTTTGAAAAGTTCAAAGCAATTTCAGAGTGAAGTTGAGAATCATCATAACAAGAAGATCAAGTTCCTGCGATCTGATCAAGGGAGAGTATCTGAGTTATGAGTTTGGCAATCACTAAAGACAAAGTGGAATCGTTTCACAATTGACGCCACCTGGAACACCATAGCGTAATGGTGTGTCCGAACGTCGTAATCGCACCCTATGGGATATGGTGCGATCTGTGATGTCTCTTACCGATCTACCGCTATCATTTTGGGGTTATGCATTAGAGACAATTACATTTACTTTAAATAGGGCACCATCTAAGTCTGTGGAGACAACACCGTAGGAACTATGGTTTGGCAAGAAACCTAAGTTGTTGTTTCTTAAGGTTTGGGGCTACGATGCTTATGTCGATAGGCTTCAGCCAGAAAAGCTCGAACCCAAAGCGGAATATTGTGTCTTCATAGAATACCCAAATAGGACGACTGGATATACCTTCTATCTCAGATCTGAGGGCAAAGTGTTCGTCGCTATGAACAGGTCCTTTCTCGAGAAAGAGTTTCTCTCGAAAGAATTGAGTGGGAGGAAGATAGAACTTGATGAAGTTGTTGAACCTTCACTTCAACCAGAGAGTAGCGCATCACAGAAAGATATTTCTGTGGCACCTACGTCAGTTGAAGAGAAAGCTAATGATGATGATCATGAAGCTTCAGATCAAGTTACTATCAAACCTCGTAGGTCGACAAGGGTGTGTACAACTTCTGAGTAGTAACCCTGTCTTAAAGGTGTTGTTGGACAACGATGAACCTATGAGCTATGGCGAAGCGATGGTGGGCCCGGATTCCAACAAATGGCTAGGAGCCATGAAATCCGAGATAGGATCCATGTATGAGAACAAAGTATGGACTTTGGTGGACTTGCCCGATGATCGGCAAGCCATTGAGAATAAATGGATCTTTACGAAGAAGACAAACGCTGATGGTAATGTCACCATTTATGAAGCTCGACTTGTCTCAAAGAAGTTTCCGACAAGTTCAAGGAGTTGACTGTGATGAGACTCTCTCAATCATAGCGATGCTAAAGTCTGTTAGAATTATGTTAGCAGTTGCTGCATTTTCATTTATGAAATCTGGCAGATGGATGTCAAAACAAAGTTTCCTTGACGGTTTCCGTGAGGAAAGGCTGTATGTGATACAACCAAAAGGTTTTGTCGATCCTAAGGATGCTAAAAGGTATGCAAACTCCAGTGATCCTTCTATGGACTAGAGCAAGCATCTCGGAGTTGGAACATACGCTTTGATGAGGTGATCAAAGTTTTTGGGTTTATACAAAGTTTGCAAGAAACTTGTATTTACAAGAAAATGAGTGGGAGCACCACAACATTTTTGATAAGTATATGTGGATGACATATTGTTGATCGGAAATGATGTAGAATTTCTGGAAAGCATAAAGTTGTTTGAATGGATTTTTTAAAGGAAGACCTGTGTAAAACTGCTTACATATTGGGTATCAAGATCTATAAGAGATAGATCAAGACGCCTGATAAGACTTTCACAGAGCACATACCTTGACATGATCTTAAAGGAGTTCAAGATGGATCAGTCAAAGAAGGAGTTCTTGCCTGAGTTGTAAGGTGTGAGGTTAAGACTTGAAGCTCGACTACGGTAGAAGAAAGAGAAAGGACAAAAGTCGTCCACTATGCCTTAGCCATAGGCTCTATACGATATGCCATGCTGTGTACCGCGATGTGCCTTGCCACGTGTCTGGCAAGGGGGTATAAGAGTGATCCAGGAGTGGATCATTGGACAACGGTCAAAATTGTCCTTAGGGATAAGGAAATGTTTCTCGATTATGGAGGAGATGAAGAGTTCGGCGTAAAGGGTTACGTCGATGCAAGCTTTAACACCTGTCCGGATGACTCTGATACGTTTCCAACGTATCTATAATTTTGGTTGTTCCATGCTATTATATTATCTATTTTGGATGTTCAATGGGCTTTATTATACACTTTTATATTATTTTTTGGACTAACCTATTAACCGGAGGCTCAGCCCAAATTGCTGTTTTTTTTGCCTATTTCAGTGTTTCGAAGGAAAGGAATATCAAACGGAGTCCAAACGGAATGGAACCTTCGGGAATGTGATTTTCGGAACAAACGTGATCCAGAGGACTTGGAGTGGACGTCAAGAAATCAATGAGGAGGCCACGAGGCAGGGAGGCGCGCCTGCCCCCTGGGCGCGCCCCACCCTCGTGGGCCCCTCGTAGCTCTCCTGACCGACCTCTTTCGCCTATATATACTCATATACCCTGGAAACATCAGAACAGGAGCCGAAACCCTATTTCCGCCGCCGCAACTCTCTGTACCCGTGAGATCCCACCTTGGGGCCTTTTTCGGCGCTCCGCCGGAGGGGGCATTGATCACGGAGGGCTTCTACACCAACACCATAGCCTCTCCGATGATGTGTGAGTAGTTTACCTCAGACCTTCGGGTCAATAGTTATTAGCTAAATGGCTTCTTCTCTCTCTTTGGATCTCAATACAAAGTTCTCCTTGATTCTCTTGGAGATCTATTCGATGTAATATTCTTTTGCGGTGTGTTTGTCGAGATCCGATGAATTGTGGGTTTATGATCAAGATTATCTATGAACAATATTTAAATCTCCTCTGAATTCTTTTATGTATGATTTGTTATCTTTGCAAGTCTCTTCGAATTATCAGTTTGGTTTGGCCTACTAGATTGATCTTTCTTGCAATGGGAGAAGTGCTTAGCTTTGGGTTCTATCTTGCGGTGCTCGATCCCAGTGACAGAAGGGGAAACGACACGTATTGTATTGTTGCCATCAAGGATAAAAAGATGGGGTTTATATCATATTGCATGAGTTTATCCCTCTACACCATGTCATCTTGCTTAAAGCGTTACTCTGTTCTTATGAACTTAATACTCTAGATGCATGCTGGATAGCGTTCGATGTGTGGAGGAATAGTAGTAGATGCAGGCAGGAGTCGGTCTACTTGTCACGGACGTGATGCCTATATACATGATCATACCTAGATATTCTCATAACTATGCTCAATTCTATCAATTTCTCGACAGTAATTTGTTCACCCACTGTAATACTTATGTTCTTGAGAGAAGCCACTAGTGAAACCTATGGCCCCCGGGTCTATTCTCTATCATATTAATCTACCATTATTTCTATTACCATTTATTTTGCTTTCTTTACTTTTAGTCTTTATCACAAAAATACCAAAAATATTATCTTATCATCTCTATCAGATCTCACTTTTGCAAGTGGCCGTGAAGGGATTGACAACCCCTTTATCGCGTTGGTTGCAAGGTTCTTATTTGTTTGTGTAGGTACGTGGGACTTGAGCGTGGTCTCCTACTGGATTGATACCTTGGTTCTCAAAAACTGAGGGAAATACTTACGCTACTTTACTGCATCACCCTTTCCTCTTCAATGGAAAACCAACGCAATGCTCAAGAGGTAGCAAGAAGGATTTCTGGCGCCGTTGCCGGGGAGTCTACGCCCAAGTCAAGACATACCATGTATCCATCACAAACTCTTATCCCTCGCATTACATTATTTTCCATTTGCCTCTCGTTTTCCTCTCCCCCACTTCACCCTTGCCGTTTTATTCGCCCTCTTTTCTGTTCGCCTCTTTTTCGCGTGCTTCTTGTTTGCTCGTGTGTTGGATTGCTTACTTGTCACGATGGCTCAAGACAATACTAAATTGTGTGACTTTACCAATATGAACAACAATGATTTTCTTAGCACTCCGATTGCCCCTCTTACCAAAGCTGAATCTTGTGAAATTAATGCTACTTTGTTGAATCTTGTCATGAAAGATCAATTCGCCAGCCTTCCTAGTGAAGATGCCGCTACCCATCTAAATAGCTTTGTTGATTTGTGTGACATGCAAAAGGAGAAAGATGTGGACAATGATATTGTTAAATTGAAGCTATTTCCGTTTTCTCTTAGAGATCATGCTAAAACTTGGTTTTCATCTTTGCCTAAAAATAGTATTGATTCTTGGAATTGTTGGGGAACGTAGTAATTTCAAAAAAATCCTACGCACATGCAAGATCATGGTGATGTATAGCAACGAGAGGGGAGTGTGTTGTCCATGTACCCTCGTAGACCGAAAGCGGAAGCGTTAGCACAACGCGGTTAATGTAGTCGTACGTCTTCACGATCCGACCGATCAAAGTACCGAACGCACGGCACCTCCGAGTTCAGCACACGTTCAGCTCAATGACGTCCGATGAGCTTCGATCTAGCAAAGCTTCGCCGGAGAGTTTCGTCAGCACGACGGCGTGATGATGGTGATGATGATGCTGTCGACGCAGGGCTTCGCCTAAGCACCGCTACGATATGATCGAGGTGGATTATGGTGGAGGGGGGCACTGCACACGGCTGGGAGAGATCAATAGATCAACTTGTGTGTCTAGAGGTGCCCCCTGCCCCCGTATATAAAGGAGCAAGGGGGAGGCCGGCCGGCCCCTTGTGGGCGCGCCAGGAGGAGTCCTCCTCCTAGTAGGAGTAGGACTCCCCTCTTTCCTACTCCTACTAGGAGGGGAAAGGAAGGGGGAGAGGGAGAAGGAAAGGGGGCGCCTGATAACCCACAAGTATAGGGGATCAATTGTAGCCTCTTTCGATAAGTAAGAGTGTCGAACCCAACGAGGAGCTAAAGGTAGAACAAATATTCGCTTAAGTTCTATCGACCACCGATACAACTCTACGCACGCTTAACGTTCGCTTTACCTAGAACAAGTATGAATCTAGAAGTACTTTGTAGGTGTTGTTGGATAGGCTTGCAAGAAAATAAAGAGCACGTAAATAAACGCTAGGGGTTGTTTAGATGAAGACACAACTAAGTTAGTTTTAGTAAAGAGCTTGTTGTCACGAGAAAGTTATTTGTCCCTAGGCAATCGATAACTAGACCGGTAATCATTATTGCAATTTTATTTGAGGGAGAGGCATAAGCTAACATACTTTCTCTACTTGGATCATATGCACTTATGATTGGAACTCTAGCAAGCATCCGAAACTACTAAAGATCATTAAGGTAAAACCCAACCATAGCATTAAAGCATCAAGTCCCCTTTATCCCATACGCAAACAACCTACTTACTCGGGTCTGTGCTTTTGTCACTCACGCCACCCACCATAAGCAAATCATGAACATATTGCAAACCCTACAGCGAGAATCCCTCACGCTTGCGCGACAAGGAGAGCACCATAGGACAGCACCAATAATAAAACATGCAACTCAAACCAATCTTGATCATCAAATAGCCCATAGGACAAAACGGATCTACTCAAACATCATAGGATAGCCATACATCATTGGGAAATAATATATAGCGTTGAGCACCATGTTTAAGTAGAGATTACAACGGGTAAGAGAGAGGTTACACCACTGCATAGAGGGGGGAAGAGTTGGTGATGATGGCGGTGAAGTTGTTGGTGAAGATTGCGGTGATGATGATGGCCACGGCAGCGTTCCGGCGCCACTGCAAGAGAAGGGGAGAGGGGGCCCCTTCGTCTTCTTCTTCCTTGACCTCCTCCCTAGATGGGAGAAGGGTTTCCCCTCTAGTCCTTGGCCTCCATGGCGTGGGAGGGGCGAGAGCCCCTCCGAGATTGGATCTGTCTCTCTGTTTCTCTCTGTTTCCGCGTCCTCCTCTGCTGCACTTTCACCGTTTCATATATATATATAGAGATTCGTAACTCCGATTGGACTGAAACCTTCGCCGTGATTTTTTTTACCAAAAATTAGCTTTCTTGCGGCCGAAGAAGGGCATCAATCGCCTTATGGGTGGCCCACGAGGGTCAGGGGCACGCCCAGGGGGGGCAGGGGCGCCCCCTGCCTCGTGGCCACCTCGGGCACCGTCTCGCGTGGATTTTTCTTCCGGAATTTTCCAAATATTCCAAAAATAAGCTCCGTCCATTTTTATCCCGTTTGGATTCCGTTTGATATGGATATTCTGTGAAACATAAAACATGCAACAAACAGGAACTGGCACTCGGCACTGGATCAATACTTTAGTCCCAAAAATAGTATAAAAGTTGCCAAAAAGTATATGAAAGTTGAATAATATTGGCATGGAACAATCAAAAATTATAGATACGACGGAGACATATCAACGCCACCTCCCTCTCCTAGTCCAATTCGGACCAGAGGGGGAGGGGCGCGCGGCCTGCCCTAGGCCAGCCCTCTCTCTCTACACTAAGGCCCATAAGGCCCACTATTTCTCCCGGGGGGTTCCGGTAACCCTCCGGCACTCCGGTTTTCTCCGAAACCACCCGGAACACTTCCAGTGTCTGAATATAGTCGTACAATATATCAATCTTTACATCTTGACCATTTTGAGACTCCTTGTCATGTCCGTGATCACATCCGGGACTCCGAACTATCTTTGGTACATCAAAACACAAAAACTCATAATACCGATCGTCACCGAACTTTAAGCGTGCGGACCCTATGGGTTCGAGAACTATGTAGACATGACCGAGACACGTCTCCGGTCAATAACCAATAGTGAAACCTGGATGCGCATATTGGCTCCTACATATTCTGCGAAGATCTTTATCGGTCAAACCGCATAACAACATATGTTGTTCCCTTTGTCATCGGTATGTTACTTGCCCGAGATTCGATCGTCGGTATCTCAATACCTAGCACAATCTCGTTACCAGCAAGTCTCTTTACTCGTTACGTAATGCATCATCCCATAACTAACTCATTAGTCATATTGCTTGCAAGGCTTATTGTGATTTGCATTACCGAGAGGGCCCAGAGATACCTCTTCGACAATCGGAGTGACAAATCCTAGTCTCGATCTACGCCAACTCGACAAGTACCATCGGAGACACCTGTAGAGCACCTTTATAATCACCCAGTTACGTTGTGACGTTTGGTAGCACACAAAGTGTTCCTCCTATAATCGGGAGTTGCATAATCTCATAGTCATAGGAACATGTATAAGTCATGAAGAAATCAATAGCAGTAAACTAAACGATCAAGTGCTAAGCTAACGGAATGGGTTAAGTCAATCACATCATTCTCGTATGATGTGATCCCGTTAATCAAATGACAACTCATGTCTATGGCTAGGAAACTCAACCATCTTTGATCAACGAGCAAGTCAAGTAGAGGCATACTAGTGACACTATGTTTGTCTATGTATTCACACACGTATTATGTTTCCGGTTAATACAATTCTAGCATGAATAATAAACATTTATCATGATATGAGGAAATAAATAATAACTTTATTATTGCCTCTAGGGCATATTTCCTTCAGTCTCCCACTTGCACTAGAGTCAATAATCTAGATTACACAGTAATGAATCTAACACCCATGGAGTTTTGGTGCTGATCATGTTTTGCTCATGGAAGAGGCTTAGTCAACGGGTCTGCAACATTCAGATCCGTATGTATCTTGCAAATCTCTATGTCTCCCACCTGGACTTGATCCCAGATGGAATTGAAGCGTCTCTTGATGTGCTTGGTTCTCTTGTGAAATCTGGATTCGTTTGCCAAGGCAATTGCACCAGTATTGTCACAAAAGATTTTCATTGGTCCCGATGCACTAGGTATGACACCTAGATCGGATATGAACTCCTTCATCCAGACTCCTTCATTTGCTGCTTCCGAAACAGCTATGTACTCCGCTTCACACGTAGATCCCGCCATGATGCTTTGTTTAGAACTACACCAACTGAGAGCTCCACCGTTCAATGTAAACACGTATCCGGTTTGCAATTTAGAATCGTCCGGATCAGTGTCAAAGCTTGCATCGACGTAACCATTTACGACGAGCTCTTTGTCACCTCCATAAACGAGAAACATATCCTTAGTCCTTTTCAGGTATTTCAGGATGTTCTTGACCGCTGTCCAGTGATCCACTCCTGGATTACTTTGGTACCTCCCTGCTAATCTAATAGCAAGGCACACATCAGGTCTGGTACACAGCATTGCATACATGATAAAGCCTATGGCTGAAGCATAGGGAACATCTTCCATTTTCTCTCTATCTTCTGCAGTGGTCGGGCATTGAGTCTCCTCAACTTCACACCTTGTAACACAGGCAAGAACCCTTTCTTTGCTTGATCCATTTTGAAAATTTTCAAAACTTTGTCAAGGTATGTGCTTTGTGAGAATCCTATCAAGCGTCTTGATCTATCTCTATAGATCTTGATGCCCAATATGTAAGCAGCTTCACCGAGGTCTTTCATTGAAAAACTGTTATTCAAGTATCCTATTATGTTATCCAGAAATTCTATATCATTTCCAATTAACAATATGTCATCCACATATAATATTAGAAATGCTACAGAGCTCCCACTCACTTTCTTGTAAATACAGGCTTCTCCAAAAGTCTGTATAAATCCATATGCTTTGATCACACTATCAAAACATTTATTCCAACTCCGAGAGGCTTGCACCAGTCCATAAATGGATCGCTGGAGCTAGCACACTTTGTTAGCTCCCTTTGGATCGACAAAGCCTTCTGTTTGCATCATATACAACTCTTCTTCCAGAAATCCATTCAGGAATGCAGTTTTGACATCAATTTGCCAAATTTCATAATCATAAAATGCGGCAATTGCTAACATGATTCAGACAGACTTAAGCATCGCTACGGGTGAGAAAGTCTCATCATAGTCAACTCCTTGAACTTGTCGAAAACCTTTCGCAACAAGTCGAGCTTTGTAGACAGTAGCATTACCATCAGCGTCAATCTTCTTCTTGAAGATCCCTTTATTCTCTATGGCTTGCCGATCATCGGGCAAGTCAACCAGAGTCCACACTTTGTTCTCATACATGGATCCCATCTCATATTTCATGGCTCCATTTTGCGGAATCTGGGCTCACCATCGCTTCTTCATAATTCGTAGGTTCGCCTTGGTCAAGTAACATGACCTCTAGAACAGGATTACCGTACCACTCTTGTGCGGATCTTACTCTGGTTGACCTACGAGGTTTGGTAGTAACTTGATCTGAAGTTTCATGATCAATATCATTAGCTTCCTCACTGATTGGTGTAGGTGTCACAGGAACCGGTTTCTGTGATGAACTACTTTCAAATAAGGGAGCAGGTACTGTTACCTCATCAAGTTCTACTTTCCTCCCACTCACTTCTTTCGAGAGAAACTCCTTCTCTAGAAAAGATCCATTCTTAGCAACGAATGTTTTGCCTTCGAATCTGTGATAGAAGGTGTACCCAACAGTCTCCTTTGGGTATCCTATGAAGACACACTTCTCCGATTTGGGTTCGAGCTTATCAGGTTAAAGCATCGCAGCCCCAAACTTTAAGAAATGACAACTTTGGTTTCTTGCCAAACCACAGTTCATAAGGCGTTGTCTCAACGGATTTAGATGGTGCCCTATTTAATGTGAATGCAGTCATCTCTAGAGCATAACCCCAAAACGATAGCGGTAAATCAGTAAGAGACATCATAGATCGCACCATATCTAGTAAAGTACGATTACGACATTCGGACACACCATTACGCTGTGGTGTTCCAGGTGGCGTGAGTTGCAAAACTATTCCACATTGTTTCAAATGAAGACCAAACTCGTAACTCAAATATTCTCCTCCATGATCAGATCATAGAAACTTTATTTTCTTGTTACGATGATTTTCCACTTCACTCTGAAATTCTTTGACCTTTTCAAATGTTTCAGACTTATGTTTCATTAAGTAGATATACCCATATCTGCTCAAATCATCTGTGAAGGTGAGAAAATAACGATTCCCGCCGCGAGCCTCAATATTCATCGGACCACATACATCAGTATGTATGATCTCCAACAAATCTGTTGCTCGCTCCATTGTTCCGGAGAACGGTATTTTAGTCATCTTGCCCATGAGGCATGGTTCGCAAGTACCAAGTGATTCATAATCAAGTGATTCCAAAAGTCCATCAGTATGGAGTTTCTTCATGCGCTTTACACCAATATGACCTAAACGGCAGTGCCACAAATAAGTTGCACTATTATTATCAACTCTGCATCTTTTGGCTTCAATATTATGAATATGTGTATCACTACTATCGAGATTTAATAAAAATAGACCACTCTTCAAGGGTGCATGACCATAAAAGATATTACTCATATAAATAGAACAACCATTATTCTCTGATTTAAATGAATAACCGTCTCGCATCAAACAAGATCCAGATATAATGTTCATGCTTAACGTTGGCACCAAATAACAATTATTCAGGTCTAAAACTAATCCCGAAGGTAGATGTAGAGGTAGCGTGCCGACTGAGATCACATCAAATATGGAACCATTTCCCATGCGCATCGTCACCTCGTCCTTAGCCAATCTTCGCTTAATCCGTAGTCCCTGTTTCGAGTTGCAAATATTAGCAACAAAACCAGTATCAAATACCCAGGTGCTACTACGAGCATTAGTAAGGTACACATCAATAACATGTATATCACATATACCTTTGTTCACCTTGCCATCCTTCTTATCCGCCAAATACTTGGGGCAGTTCCACTTCCAGTGACCAGTCTGTTTGCAGTAGAAGCACTCAGTCTCAGGCTTAGGTCCAGACTTGGGTTTCTTCTCCTGAGCAGCAACTTGTTTGCCATTCTTCTTAAAGTTCCCCTTCTTTTTCCCTTTACCCTTTTTCTTGAAACTGGTGGTCTTGTTGACCATCAACACTTGATGCTCCTTCTTGATTTCTACCTCCGCGGCCTTTAGCATTGCGAAGAGCTCGGGAATTATCTTATCCATCCCTTGCATATTATAGTTCATCACAAAGCTCTTTTAGCTTGGTGGCAGTGATTGAAGAATTCTGTCAATGACACTATCATCCGGAAGATTAACTCCCAGTTGAATCAAGTGATTGTTATACCCAGACATTTTGAGTATATGTTCACTGACAGAACTATTCTCCTCCATCCTGCAGCTGTAGAATTTATTGGAGACTTCATATCTCTCAATCCGAGCATTTGCTTGAAATATTAACTTCAACTCCTGGAACATCTCATATGCTCCATGACATTCAAAACATCGTTGAAGTCCCGGTTCTAAGCCGTAAAGCATGGCACATTGAACTATCGAGTAGTCATCAGCTTTGCTCTGCCAGACGTTCTTAACGTCGTCAGTTGCATCTGCAGCAGGCCTGGCACCCAGCGGTGCTTCCAGGACGTAATTCTTCTGTACAGCAATGAGGATAATCCTCAAGTTACGGACCCAGTCCGTGTAATTGCTACCATCATCTTTCAACTTTGCTTTCTCAAGGAACGCATTAAAATTCAATGGAACAACAGCACGGGCCATCTATCTACAACAACATAGACAAGAAAAATACTATCAGGTACTAAGTTCATGATAAATTAAAGTTCAATTAATCATATTACTTAAGAACTCCCACTTAGATAGACATCCCTCGAATCATCTAAGTGATAACGTGATCCATCTCAACTAAACCATGTCCGATCATTACGTGAGATGGAGTAGTTTTCAATGGTGAACATCACTATGTTGATCATACCTACTATATGATTCACGCTCGACCTTTCGGTCTCAGTGTTCCGAGGCCATATCTGCATATGCTAGGCTCGTCAAGTTTAACCCGAGTATTCTGCGTGTGTAAAACTGGCTTACACCGTTGTATTTGAATGTAGAGCTTATCACACCCGATCATCACGTGGTGTCTCGGCACGATGAACTTTCGCAACGGTGCATAGTGAGGGAGAACACTTATACCTTGAAATTTAGTGAGAGATCATCTTATAATGCTACCGTCAATCAAAGAAGAATAAGATGCATAAAGGATAAACATCACATGCAATCAATATAACTGATATGATATGGCCATCATCATCTTGTGCCTTTGATCTCCATCTCCAAAGCACAGTCATGATCACCATCGTCACCGGCGCGACACCTTGATCTCCATCATAGCATCGTTGTCGTCTCGCCAACTATTGCTTCTATGACTATCGCTACTGCTTAGTGATAAAGTAAAACAATTACAGGGCGATTGCATTGCATAAAATAAAGCGACAACCATATGGCTCCTGCCAGTTGCCGATAACTCGGTTACAAAACATGAGCATCTCATACAATAAAATATAGCATCATGCCTTGACCATATCACATCACAACATGCCCTGCAAAAACAAGTTAGACGTCCTCTACTTGGTTGTTGCAAGTTTTACGTGGCTGCTACGGGCTGGGCAAGAACCGTTCTTACCTACACATCAAAACCACAACGATAGTTCGTCAAGTTAGTGCTGTTTTAACCTTCTCAAGGACCGGGCGTAGTCACACTCGGTTCAACTAAAGTTGGAGAAACTGACACCCGCCAGCCACCTGTGTGCAAAGCACGTCGGTAGAACTAGTCTCGCGTAACCGTACGCGTAATGTCGGTCCGGGCCGCTTCATCCAACAATACCGCCGAACCAAAGTATGACATGCTGGTAAGCAGTATGACTTGTATCGCCCACAACTCACTTGTGTTCTACTCGTGCATATAACATCTACGCATAAACTAGGCTCGGATGCCACTGTTGGGGAACATAGTAATTTAAAAAAAAATCCTACGCACATGCAAGATCATGGTGATGTATAGCAACGACAGGGGAGAGTGTTGTCCACGTACCCTCGTAGACCGAAAGCGGACGCGTTAGCACAACGCGGTTGATGTAGTTGTACGTCTTCACGATCCGACCGATCCAAGTACTGAATGCATGGCACCTCCGAGTTCAGCACACGTTCAGCTCGATGACGTCCCGCGAGCTTCGATCCAGCAAAGCTTCGCCGGAGAGTTTCGTCAGCACGACGGCGTGATGACGGTGATGATGATGCTACCGACGCAGGGCTTCGCCTAAGCACCACTACGATATGATCGAGGTGGAATATGGTGGAGGGGGGCACCGCACACGCCTGGGAGAGATCAACCGATCAAATTGTGTGTCTAGAGGTGCCCCCTACCCCCGTATATAAAGGAGCAAGGGGGAGGCCGGCCGGCCCCTTGTGGGTGCGCCAGGAGGAGGAGTCCTCCTCCTAGTAGGAGTAGGACTCCCCTCTTTCCTACTCCTACTAGGAGGGGGAAAGGAAGGGGGAGAGGGAGAAGGAAAGGGGGGCGCCGCCCCCCTCTCCTAGTCCAATTCGGATCAGAGGGGGAGGGGTGCGCGGCCTGCCCTAGGCCAGCCCTCTCTCTCTCCACTAAGGCCCATAAGGCCCACTATTTCTCCCGGGGGGTTCCGGTAACCCTCCGGCACTCCAGTTTCCTATGAAACCACCCGGAACACTTCCGGTGTCCGAATATAGTCGTCCAATATATCGATCTTTACGTCTCGACCATTTCGAGACTCCTCGTCATGTCCGTGATGACATCTGGGACTCCGAACTATCTTTGGTACATCAAAACACAAAAACTCATAATACCGATCGTCACCGAACTTTAAGCGTGCGGACCCTACGGGTTCGAGAACTATGTAGACATGACCGAGACACATCTCCGGTCAATAACCAATAGCGGAACCTGGATGCTCATATTGGCTCCTACATATTCTACGAAGATCTTTATCGGTCAAACCGCATAACATACGCTGTTCCCTTTGTCATCGGTATGTTACTTGCCCGAGATTCGATCGTCGGTATCTCAATACCTAGCTCAATCTCGTTACCGGCAAGTCGCTTTACTCATTACGTAATGCATCATCTCGTAACTAACTCATTATTCACATTGCTTGCAAGGCTTATTGTGATGTGCATTACCGAGAGGGCCCAGAGATACCTCTCCGACAATCGGAGTGACAAATCCTAGTCTCGATCTACGCCAACTCAACAAGTACCATCGGAGACACCTGTAGAGCACCTTTATAATCACCCAGTTATGTTGTGACGTTTGGTAGCACACAAAGTGTTCCTCCGGTAATCGGGAGTTGCATAATCTCATAGTCATAGGAACATGATAAGTCATGAAGAAAGCAATAGTAGTAAACTAAACGATCAAGTGCTAAGCTAACGGAATGGGTCAAGTCAATCACATCATTCTCCTAATGATGTGATCCCGTTAATCAAATGATAACTCATGTCTATGGCTAGGAAACTCAACCATCTTTGATCAACGAGCTAGTCAAGTAGAGGCATACTAGTGACACTATGTTTGTCTATGTATTCACACACGTATTATGTTTCCGGTTAATACAATTCTAGCATGAATAATAAACTTTTACCATGATATGAGGAAATAAATAATAACTTTATTATTGCCTCTAGGGCATATTTCCTTCAGTCTCCCACTTGCACTAGAGTCAATAATCTAGATTACACAGTAATGATTCTAACACCCATGGAGTTTTGGTGCTGATCATGTTTTGCTCGTGGAAGAGGCTTAGTCAACGGGTCTGCAACATTCAGATCCGTATGTATCTTGCAAATCTCTAGGTCTCCCACCCGGACTTGACCCCGGATGGAATTGAAGCGTCTCTTGAATGTGCTTGGTTCTCTTGTGAAATCTGGACTCGTTTGCCAAGGCAATTGCACCAGTATTGTCAAAAAAGATTTTCATTGGTCCCAATGCACTAGGTATGACACATAGATCGGATATGAACTCCTTCATCCAGACTCCTTCATTTGCTGCTTCCGAAGCAGCTATGTACTCCGCTTCACACGTAGATCCCGCCACAACGCTTTGGTTAGAACTGCACCAACTGACAGCTCCACCGTTCAATGTAAACACGTAACCGGTTTGCAATTTAGAATCGTCCGGATCAGTATCAAAGCTTGCATCGGCGTAACCATTTACGAAGAGCTCTTTGTCACCTCCATAAACGAGAAACATATCCTTAGTCCTTTTCAGGTATTTCCGGATGTTCTTGACCGCTGTCCAGTGATCCAGTCCTGGATTACTTTGGTACCTCCCTGCTAAGCTAATAGCAAGGCACACATCAGGTCTGGTACACAGCATTGCATACATGATAGAGCCTATGGCTAAAGCATAGAGAACATCTTTCATTTTCTCTCTATCTTCTGCAGTGGTCGGGCATTGAGTCTGACTCAACTTCACACCTTGTAACACAGGCAAGAACCCTTTCTTTGCTTGATCCATTTTGAAATTTTTCAAAACTTTGTCAAGGTATGTGCTTTGTGAAAGTCCTATCAAGCGTCTTGATCTATCTCTATAGATCTTGATGCCCAATATGTAAGCAGCTTCACCGAGGTCTTTCATTGAAAAACTCTTATTCAAGTATCCTTTTATGCTATCCAGAAATTCTATATCATTTCCAATTAACAATATGTCATCCACATATAATATTAGAAATGCTACAGAGCTCCCTGCTACCTCTTGAGCACTGCGTTGGTTTTCCCTTGAAGAAGAAAGGGTGATGCAGTAAAGTAGCGTAAGTATTTCCCTCAGTTTTTGAGAACCAAGGTATCAATCCAGTAGGAGACCACGCTCGAGTCCCACGCACCTGCACAAACAAATAAGAACCTCGCAGCCAACGTGATAAAGGGGTTGTCAATCCCTTCACGGTCACTTACGAGAGTGAGATCTGATAGATATGATAAGATAATATTTTTGGTATTTTTATGATAAAGAGTAAATAAAGATGCAAAGTAAAATAAACGGCAATAGAAATAGCTAAGTGTTGGAAGATTAATATGATGGAAAATAGACCCGGGGGCCATAGGTTTCACTAGTGGCTTCTCTCAAGATAGCATAAGTATTATGGTGGGTAAACGAATTACTGTCGAGCAATTGATAGAATTGAGCATAGTTATGAGAATATCTAGGTATGATCATGTATATAGGCATCACGTCCGCGACAAGTAGACCGAAATGATTCTGCATCTACTACTATTACTCCACACATCGACCGCTATCCAGCATGTATCTAGATTATTAAGTTCATAAGAACAAAGTAATGCATTAAGCAAGATGACATGATGTAGAGGGATAAACTCATGCAATATGATATCAACCCCATCTTTTTATCCTCGATGGCAACAATACAATACGTGCCTTGTTGCCCCTTTTGTCACTAGGAAAGGACACCGCAAGATTGAACCCAAAGCTAAGCACTTCTCCCATTGCAAGAAAGATCAATCTAGTAGGCCAAACCAAACTGATAATTCGAAGAGACTTGCAAAGATAACCAATCATACATAAAAGAATTCAGAGGAGATTCAAATATTGTTCATAGATAAACTTGATCATAAACCCACAATTCATCGGATCTCGACAAACACACCGCAAAAGAAGATTACATCGAATAGATCTCCAAGAAGATCGAGGAGAACTTTGTATTGAGATCCAAAGAGAGATAAGAAGCCATCTAGCTAATAACTATGGACCCGAAGGTCTGAGGTAAACTACTCACACATCATCGGAGAGGCTATGGTGTTGATGTAGAAGCCCTCCGTGATCAATGCCCCCTCCGGCGGGGCGTCAAAAAAGGCCCCAAGATGGGATCTCACGGGTACAGAAGGTTGCGGCGGTGGAAATAGGGTTTTGGCTCCGTATATGATGTTTCCAGGGTATATGGGTATATTTAGGAGGAAGAAGTACGTCGGTGGAGCAACGAGGGCCCCACGAGGGTGGAGGGCGCGCCTGGGGGAGGTGGGCGTGCCCCCTACCTCGTGCCCTCCTCGTTGATTACTTTACGTAGACTCCAAGTCCTCTGGATCACATTTGTTCCAAAAATCACGTTCGCGAAGGTTTCATTCCGTTTGGACTCCGTTTGGACTCCGTTTGATATTCTTTTTCTGCGAAACACTAAAATAGGAAAAAAAATAGCAATTTGGGCTGGGCCTCCGGTTAATAGGTTAGTCCCAAAAATAATATAAAAGTGTATAATAAAGCCCATTAAACATCCAAGACAGAATATAATATAGCATGGAACAATAAAAAATTATAGATACGTTGGAGACGTATCAAGCATCCCCAAGCTTAATTCCTGCTCGTCCTCGAGTAGGTAAATGATAAAAACAGAATTTTTGATGTGGAATTCTACTTAGCATAATTTTCAATGTAATTCTCTTATTTGTGGTATGAATATTCAGATCCGAAAGATTCAAGATAAAAGTCTAATATTGACATAAAAATAATAATACTTCAAGCATACTAACTAAGGAATCATGTCATCTCAAAATAACATGGCCAAAGAAAGTTATCCTTACAAAATCATATATTCTGGGTATGCTCTATCTTCATCACGCAAAGTATTTAATCATGCACAACCCCGATGACAAGCCAAACAATTGTTTCATACTTTTGATGTTCTCAAACTTTTTCAATCTTCACGCAATACATGAGCGTGAGGCATGGACATAGCACTATATGTGGAATAGAATGGTGGTTGTGGAGAATACAAAAAAGGAGAAGATAGTCTCACATCAACTAGGCGTATCAACGGGCTATGGAGATGCCCATCAATAGATATTAATGTGAGTGAGTAGGGATTGCCATGCAATGGATGCACTAGAGCTTATAAGTGTATGAAAGCTCAACAAAAGAAACTAAGTGGGTGTGCATCCAACTCGCTTGCTCGCGAAGACCTAGGGCATTTTGAGGAAGCCCATCATTAGAATATACAAGCCAAGTTCTATAATGTAAAATTCCCACTAGTATATGAAAGTGACAACATAGGAGAATCTCTATCATGAAGATCATGGTGCTACTTTTGAAGCAGAAGTGTGATAAAAGGATAGTAACATTGTCCCTTCTCTCTTTTTCTCTCATTTTTTTATTTAGGCCTTTTCTCTTCTTTTTTTATGGCCTCTTTTTTTTCTTTTTTTTCTTCTTTTTTTTCTATTTTTCGTCCGGAGTCTCATCCCGACTTGTGGGGGAATAATAGTCTCCATCATCCTTTCCTCACTTGGGACAATGCTCTAATAATGATGATCATCACACTTTTACTCAAGAATTACAACTCAATACTTAGAACAAAAATATGACTCTATATGAATGCCTCCGGCGGAGTACCGGGATATGCAATGAATCAAGAGTGACATGTATAAAAATTATGAACGGTGGCTTTGCCACACGTACGATGTCAACTACATGATCATACAAAGCAATATGACAATGATGAAGCGTGTCATAGCAAACGGAACGATGGTAAGTTGCATGGCAATATATCTCAGAATGGCTATGGAAATGCCATAATAGGTAGGTATGGTGGCTGTTTTGAGGAATGCATATGGTGGGTGTATGATACCGGCGAAAAGTGTGCGATATTAGAGAGGCTAGCAATGGTGGAAAGGTGCGAGTGCGTATAATACATGGACTCAACATTAGTCATAAAGAACTCATATACTTGTTGCAAAAATCTATTAGTTATCGAAACAAATTATTACGCGCATGCTCCTAGGGGGATAGATTGGTAGGAAAAGACCATCGCTCGTCCCCGACCGCCACTCATAAGGAAGAAAATCAATAAATAAATCATGCTCCGACTTCATCACATAACGGTTCACCATACGTGGATGCTACGGGAATCACAAACTTTAACACAAGTATTTCTCAAATACACAACTACTCAACTAGCATGACTCTAATATCACCATCTTCATATCTCAAAACAATTATCAAGCATCAAACTTCTCATAGTATTCAACGCACTTATAAGAAAGTTTTTACTAATCTTGGATGCCTGTCACTTTAGGACTAATTTCTCAATTTAAGAAAATTACCATGATATTTTGTAGTAATCTCAAAATAATATAAGTGAATCATGAGAGAACAATAGTTTCTATAAAACAAAACCACCGCCGTTCTCTAAAAGATATAAGTGAAGCACTAGAGCAAAAACTATATAGCTCAAAAGATATAAGTGAAGCACATAGAGTATTCTAATAAATTCCGAATCATGTGTGTCTCTCTAAAAAGGTGTGTACAGCAAGGATGATTGTGGTAAACTAAAAAGCAAAGACTCAAATCATACAAGACGCTCCAAGCAAAACACATATCATGTGGTGAATAAAAATATAGCTCCAAGTAAAGTTACCGATGGACGAAGACGAAAGAGGGGATGCCTTCCGGGGCATCCCCAAGCTTTGGCTTTTTGGTGTCCTTAGATTATCTTGGGGTGCCATGGGCATCCCCAATCTTAGGCTCTTGCCACTCCTTGTTCCATAATCCATCAAATCCTTACCCAAAACTTGAAAACTTCACAACACAAAACTCAACAGAAAATCTCGTGAGCTCCGTTAGAGAAAGAAACAAAACACCACTTCAAGGTACTGTATTGTACTCATTATTTTTTTATATTGGTGTTGAACCTACTGTATTCCAACTTCTATATGGTTTATAAACTCTTTTACTAGCCATAGATTCATCAAAATAAGCAAACAACACACGAAAAACAGAATCTGTCAAAAACAGAACAGTCTGTAGTAATCTGTAACTAACGCAAACTTCTGGAACTCAGAAACATCTACCAAAATAGGACGACCTAGATAATTAGTTTATTGATCTACTGCAATTGGAATCAATATTTTATCACGTTCTGGTGATTTTTAACAATTGTTTTCGTCAACAGAAAGTTTCTGGAATTTTCAGCAAGGTCAAATAACTATCATCCAAAAAGATCCTATAGGTTTCACTTGGCACAAACACTAATTAAAACATAAAAACAAATCTAACCAGAGGATACATCAAATATTTATTCCTAAAAAGAAGCAAAAAGCAAAAAACTAAAATAAAATTGGGTTGCCTCCCAACAAGCGCTATCGTTTAACGCCCCTAGCTAGGCATAAAAGCAAGGATAGATCTAAGTATTGCCATCTTTGGTAGGCAATCCATAAGTGGCTCTCATAATAGATTCATAAGGTAATTTTATTTTCTTTCTAGGGAAGTGTTCCATGCCTTTCCTTAACGGAAATTGGAATCTAATATTTCCTTCCTTCATATCAATAATTGCACCAATCGTTTTAAGGAAAGGTCTACCAAGAATAATAGGACACGAAGTATTGCAATCTATGTCAAGGACAATGAAATCTACGGGCACATATTTCCTATTTGCAACAATAAGGACATCGTTAAGTCTTCCCATAGGTTTCTTAATAGTGGAATCCGCAAGGTGCAAGTTTAAAGAACAATCATCAAATTCACGGAAACCTAGCAAATCACATAAAGTTTTTGGAATCATGGAAACACTAGCACCCAAATCACACAAAGCATAGCATTCATGATCTTTAATTTTAATTTTAATAGTAGGTTCCCACTCATCATAAAGTTTTCTAGGGATAGAAACTTCCAACTCAAGTTTTTCTTCATAAGATTGCATCAAGGCATCAACGATATGTTTAGTAAAAGCTTTATTTTGACTATAAGCATGAGGAGAATTTAGCACGGCTTGCAACAAGGAAATACAATATATCAAAGAGTAATTGTCATAATTAAATTCCTTGAAATCCAAAATAGTGGGTTCATTGATATCTAAAGTTTTGAGCTCTTCAATCCCACTTTTAGCAATTTTTGCATCAAGATCTAAAAACTCCGAATTTTTGGGACGCCTTCTAGGTAAAGGTGACTCATATCTAGTCCCATCATTATCAAGATTCATATTGCAAAATAAATATTTAATAGGAGGCACATCAATAAATTTTAGATCTTCATCTTTATTCTCATAGAAACTAGAAGAACACGCTTTTACAAAGCAATCTTTCTTAGCACGCATCCTAGCGGTTCTTTCTTTGCACTCATCAATGGAAATTCTCATGGCTTTGAGAGACTCACTGATATCATGCTTAGGTGGAATAGATCTAAGTTTCAAAGAATCAACATCAAGAGAAATTCTATCCACGTTCCTAACCAATTCATCAACCTTAAGATATTTTTCTTCAAGCAAAGCGTTGAAATTCTTTTGCGAATTCATAAACTCCTTAAAACTAGTCTCAAATTCAGAGGGCATCTTATTAAAATTTCCATAAGAATTTTTGTAGGAATTACCATAATAATTAGAGGAATTACTAGGAAACGGCCTAGGATTAAAGTTTCCTCTATACGTGTTGTTACCGAAATTATTCCTAACAACAAAATTCACATCCATAGATTCATTATTATTCTCAATCAAAGTAGACAAAGGCATATCATTAGGATCAGAAGAAACACTTTTAGTAGCAAATAATTTGATACCTTCATCCATCTTTCCACTCAAAACATTAATTTCTTCTATCGCATGCACTTTTTTATTAGTAGATCTTTCGGTGTGCCATTGAGAATAATTAACCATAATATTATCTAGGAGTTTAGTAGCTTCTCCTAAAGTGATTTCCATAAAAGTGCCTCCCGTGGCCGAATCTAAAAGGTTTCTAGAAGCAAAATTCAATCCGGCATAATTTTTTTGTATAATCATCCAAAGATTCAAACCATGTGTAGGGTAATTACATATCATTAATTTCATCCTCTCCCAAGCTTGTGAAACATGTTCATGATCAAGTTGCTTAAAATTCATGATATTGTTTCTAAGAGAGATGATTTTAGCGGGAGGAAAATACTTAGAGATAAAAGCATCTTTGCACTTATTCCATGAATCAATACTATTTTTAGGCAAAGACGAAAACCAAGCTTTAGCACGATCTCTAAGCGAAAAAGGAAATAGCTTAAATTTAACAATATCATTGTCCACATCTTTCTTCTTTTGCATATCACACAAATCAACGAAGCTATTTAGATGGGTAGCGGCATCTTCACTAGGAAGGCCGACGAATTGATCTTTCATGACAAGATTCAACAAAGCAGCATTAATTTCACAAGATTCAGCATCGGTAAGAGGAGCAATCGGAGTGCTAAGAAAATCATTGTTGTTGGTATTGGTAAAGTCACACAATTTAGTATTGTCTTGAGCCATCGTGACAAGCAAGCAATCCAACACACAAGCAAACAAGAAGCAAGCGAAAAAGAGGCGAACGGAAAAAGAGAGGGCGAATAAAATGGCAAGGGTGAAGTGGGGGAGAGGAAAACTAGAGGCAAATGGCAAATAATGTAATGCGAGGGATAAGAGTTTGTGATGGGTACTTGGTATGTCTTGACTTGTGCGTAGACTCCCCGGCAACGGCGCCAGAAATGGCTCATTGTCGGGAGTCAAATCTTGACTTGACTTGGCGCAAGTATCCCCGGCAATGGCACCAGAAATCCTTCTTGCTACCTCTTGAGCACTGCGTTGGTTTTCCCTTGAAGAGGAAAGGGTGATGCAGTAAAGTAGCGTAAGTATTTCCCTCAGTTTTTGAGAACCAAGGTATCAATCTAGTAGGAGACCATGCTCGAGTCCCACGCACCTACACAAACAAATAAGAACCTCGCAACCAACGCGATAAAGGGGTTGTCAATCCCTTCACGGTCACTTACGAGAGTGAGATCTGATATATATGATAAGATAATATTTTGGTACTTTTTTGACAAAGAGTAAATAAAGATGCAAAGTAAAATAAACGACAATAGAAATAGCTAAGTGTTGGAAGATTAATATGATGGAAAATAGACCCGGGGGCCATAGGTTTCATTAGTGGCTTCTCTCAAGATAGCATAAGTATTACGGTGGGTAAACGAATTACTGTCGAGCAATTGATAGAATTGAGCATAGTTATGAGAATATCTAGGTATGATCATGTATATAGGCATCACGTCCGCGACAAGTAGACCGAAACGATTCTGCATCTACTTTTATTACTCCACACATCGACCGCTATCTAGCATGCATCTAGAGTATTAAGTTCATAAGAACAGAGTAATGCTTTAAGCAAGATGACATGATGTAGAGGGATAAACTCATGCAATATGATATAAACCCCATCTTTTTATCCTCGATGACAACAATACAGTACATGCCTTGCTGCCCCTGCTGTCACTGGGAAAGGACACCGCAAAATAGAACCCAAAGCTAGGCACTTCTCCCATTGTAAGAAAGACCAATCTAGTAGGCCAAACCAAACTGACAATTCGAAGAGACTTGCAAAGATAACCAATCATACATAAAAGAATTCAGAGGAGATTCAAATATTGTTCATAGATAAACTTGATCATAAACCCACCATTCATCGGATCTCGACAAACACACCGCAAAAGAAGATTACATCAAATAGATCTCCAAGAAGATCGAGGAGAACTTTGTATTGAGATCCAAAGATAGAGAAGAAGCCATCTAGCTAATAACTATGGACCCGAAGGTCTGAGGTAAACTACTCACACATCATCGGAGAGGCTATGGTGTTGATGTAGAAGCCCTCCGTGATCAATGCCCCCTCCGGCGGAGCGGCGAAAAAGGCCCCAAGATGGGATCTTACGGGTACAGAAGGTTGCGGCAGTGGAAATAGGGTTTTGTCTCCATATATGATGTTTCCAGGGTATATGGGTATATATAGGAGGAAGAAGTACGTCGGTGGAGCAACGAGGGCCCCACGAGGGTGGAAGGCACGTGTGGGGGAGATGGGCACGCCCCCCTACCTCGTGCCCTCCTCGTTGATTACTTTACGTAGACTCCAAGTCCTCTCGATCACGTTTGTTCTGGAAATCACGTTCCCGAAGGTTTCATTCTGTTCGGACTCCGTTTGATATTCTTTTTCTGCGAAACACTGAAATAGGCAAAAAGACAACAATTTGGGCTGGGCCTCCGGTTAATAGGTTAGTCCCAAAAATAATATAGAAGTGTATAATAAAGCCCATTAAACATCCAAAACAGAATATAATATAGCATGGAACAATAAAAAATTATAGATACGTTGGAGACGTATCACTCCCACTCACTTTCTTGTAAATACAGGCTTCTCCAAAAGTTTGTATAAATCCATATGCTTTGATCACACTATCAAAACGTTTATTCCAACTCCGAGAGGCTTGCACCAGTCCATAAATGGATCGCTGGTGTCGTGGAATTGTCACGGCAGATGTCCTCGAGCTAGGACTTAGTCGTGGAGCCATCGCAGCTAGGAAGCTTGAAGGGGTTAATGCGGGACAAGGAACACGAGGGTTTATACTGGTTCGGCCCCTTACAGTGAAGGTAAAAGCCTACGTCCAGTTTGAGGTGGTATTGATTAGGGTTACGATCACCAGGGAGCTAAACTGCTATGCCCGGCTTTCGATGATATTGTTCTCTCCCCTAAACCGCTGCCGGGTCGTCCCTTTATGTAGGGAGGCTGATGCCCTGCAGCTCTCAGTGTCCCGGCCGGCTCATAAGAGTGTCCGGCTCGGACTCTCAACTATTCTTGCCTTACACTACAAGTTCTACCATAACAATGATTGTAACTACGGGCCTTAAGCCATATCCGGGTCTTAAGTCCATCTTTGGCCCACCGTCTTTAAGCTTGGCGCCGGGCTTCTGGCAATGACCATATGAGTAACCCGGCCCCTCCTGGCGGGTGACTCTAAGGTCTATATCCTCAACATTAGGCCCCAGATTGATTTGAGCCGGCTCACATCAATCTTCCATTCCTTCGACAGGAAACCTCTGGCTTACAATTGTATGAAGGACATAACCCGGTGTGACGTCATCCTCTGGACTCCGGATAATCCGCCGTGACGTCATCTTCCATTGAGCCCGTTTTTTACTCCGCCAGATTCGCAACGGATCTTTACCTTTACTGTCATCCCAAAAATCGAGGCGTTTCGTGGGGAGATAACCACGCCGTGGTCTCCTTGATTCTCGCGCCCGCCTTACGAGCTCGCCTTTATAAATAGGCCGGCCCGACGGGCCTTTCCGCCACCCTTCTTCCTCCTTGCGCCACTGTTCCTCTGCTCGAGTTCGAACTCTGCCGCCGCCGTCGCGCCCCCGGTCTTCGCCAACCTTGGCCGCTGCATCACCCTGACTCGGTCCAGACAAACGGCGGCAACCTCCGCTCCTCTTCAGCTCCGGTGAGTCCTCGCTTACCCCATAGGGCAGATCCGCACTATGGCTCCATAGTTCTTCCTCTGTTCTTCGTAGTTCTTCGCAGCCCGTAGTAGATTTGAATTTTACTGCCTCTTTTTGATCTTAGACCTGCATAGAACTATTGCGGTGACTGTTTAGCACCCATTTCACATGCAAGCAGCCCTCCTTTTACTGCATAGGAGCCTTGTTCGAGCCCAAGAACTCCCTCGCTTCTGTTTCTAGGTCTAGAAACTTTTCTTTTACCCGACCGTTTTGATCCAATTTTTTTACTGCGATGTGTGAAACCTGTTTTACCACACTTAGTAAAAAACTGCAATCATTGAATCTCGGCGGTTTACAATTCCGGTTTAAAGAAACCACGCGCCATAGAACCTTCCGGCTTGGCTGTGATAAGGCCTGTAGACAATCAAATTACTCTCAATCCCTCGGCGGCTTAAATAACCCGACGCACTTAAATGTATACCATTAGTCCCCTTCATAAGCCGCCACCTTGACATTTGAACTGTAGATTTCTTCCGGCTCATAATTAACCCGGACGTTTTTCCTTTTATCATAGACTGCCGACTTTCACCATGCCTCCCAAAGCTCCCAAAGCCTCCATTACTTGCAACTGGATGAGGTCCAATGTCACCAATGAGACCCTAGCGGAGTTTGTTAAGTCTGGATATCTGCCCAAGAAGGACGTCATGTCCTACCGTGCCCCCGACCCGTCAGAAGAGAGACCACAACCAAAGGACGGGGAGGTAGTGATTTTTGCGGATCACATGAGACCGGGCTTCGCACCGCCCGGCTCAAAGTTTTTTAGAGATGTTTTAAACTTCTTCGACCTGCGGCCTCAGGACATAGGACCCAACTCAGTGTCCAACATCTGCAACTTCCAAGTATTCTGCGAGGTTTATCTTGGAGAAGAACCTAGTCTGCTGCTCTTCAGAGAGCTTTTTTACTTGAATCGTCAGAATGAGTGCGCCAATGGGCCAAGTCTGGAGTTAGGTGGCATCTCCATCCAGCGGCGTAGGGACTGCCTCTTCCCTTACGCAGAGCCGCCCAGCTACCCCAAGGACTGGAATCTGACGTGGTTTTACTGTCAAGACACATCGCCGGCTGATGAGAGTCCGTTGCCCGGCTTTCGCCCCTCGCGTCTGGAGCCGACTCACCCACTATCAGACAAGCTGACTCAAGCGGAGCGCCAACCTCTGCTCCCCACCATCAACAAGATCAAGGCTCTTCTGGGCAATGGTCTGAATGGAATCGATCTGGTCCGGGTCTGGATATCATGGCGGGTGATCCCATTGAGCCGCCGCCCCGGCTTAATGTGCGAGTACACAGGCCGAAAGGATGACCCTCAGAGACACAACCGCAATGATCTTCCTGAAGATGTTGCAGAGGAGATGACCAAGGCTCTTTTAAACGAGAGCCTGGCAGACTACGGAAGGACCAGGTTAGCCCCCTTCTGCAAGACCAACCCAGCCCCAGCGGTAAGCCGCTGACCTTAACATTTTATCTTCTCCTGCATATAACTTTCATCTGAACCGTTTTAAGAATTCATCATTGTATTTCTCAGGCTGATGACAAGTTCTGGTGGGTCAAGTATGACCATGACGCCGCCAAAAAGGCCAGAAAGGCGAAGAAAGCCGCCAAGAAAGCCGCTCCCCGTAAGAAGGGAAGTAGGCCCACTGCTTCGGAGCTGTTGCAGCTGAGTGACAGCTCCGAGTCTGAGGTAATACCTAAACCTGTAAGCTCTTGTTATACTTGTTGCTTTAGTTCTGTCCGCCTCATCAATGGTGTTTATCAACAGGAGGACACCGGAGCCAGTAACCCGGTGGTTGAAGAGGTAACAATACTTTCCTCCGACTCGGAGCCCTTGCCACGGCTGAAAACCCGAAGAGTAACCCGGAAAGTAAGCTTTTCCCATCCTTTAGCTTACCAAGATCCTCAATTTATTTTGAAGCAACAGGTTCATGAAAGCCGGCGGCATACCCGGACCAACAAGGACGCTGACCTCTCCTCCGGGTTACCTGATGCATCAAGGAAACGTCGGACCGAGGTGACCACAAAATTGTACCCTTTTCATCCTTTTGCGGGTGTTAGACGCCAACCGCTTAATTCCTCCGATTCAAATTACCAGGAGACTTCCCCTTCTTCCGGCGATTCTATCCAGTCGAATCTACCAACTTTCAAGACCGTTCCCGGGTAATGATAACCCTTTTATATTTGTTCTGATCTTTTGCTCATACTTTTCGTACTAACCTTTGTTGTTCTTTCAGTGCCCACGCAAAGCTCACCAAGAGGGCGAAGAAAACTAAGTCGGCCGGAGAGCCGGATTTGCCTGAACCATAGGTGACAGTCCAAGAACCGCCAGCTGCCTCCGCCCCCGAAACCACCACTCCAATGGACACGACACCTGTAGAAGCTTCTGCTGACCCGGAGGCCTCCGGCTCGGCTCAACCAACAAATGACCCGGACGTGGAAATCACCCGGACCGCATTTGTTGAGCCGGGGAGGCCTACGACACTGGCCAAGTGCTCTGCCAAGGGGGAAGTACTGCAGCCCCACCGGGTCAGTCTGGATCTAACTGACTATGCCAACCTAAGCATCGGTGAGCTCGTCTCCGGCTACGTCAACCAAGTGCACAAGAGCCGGGACGCGGAGGTTGCCATGGTGACCCAGATCCAGCAGAAATCTGAGGTATTATCCTTCTGTCCTCTTAGTTACTGTTTCCATGCTAGCCCTCAAGCCAACGACTTAGGATTGAATATGCTGTAGACTGAAGTTCCGGCTTAGCCAATTAAACCGGTAATTTGTAGATAAGAACCTTCTATACACATTAGCCCCCAAGTGCCAAGTGTTTGCTTGGAAAATACTTGGGACTTATCTTCCGGCTTACTCGCATGAACCGGAAAGTTGTAAATAGAAACATTGAACATGCATTAGCCCCCAAGTGCCAAGAGTCTTTGCTTGGAAAACACTTGGGACTTGAAATTTGTATAGTAACTGTTCATGCCATAACCCGGACATTTATACAGGCTGTTGGCAAGAAGCTGGAGGCTGACCTTGCCGATCTAAAAAAACGGCTGAAGATGCAAGAGATGGAGACCCGGAAGGCAAATGCCAAGTTCGTGTCCAGCATCGCCTCACAAGAGAAGCTAAAGACAGAGTTTGACGCTGAACGAAAAGCGTGGGCCGAAGAAAAGACCGCATTGGTGAACCGGGCTGATCAGGCGGAGAGGGCCCTGTCAGAGAAGACGGCCGAACTCTCCGGCCTAAAGCGCCAAGTGTCTCAAATGGTTGCTGCAATCTTCGGTAAGTCATCCGCCGGCTTTCTTTCAGTTTAAAATCTTAACGCCTCATAACTCACCCTGGTCGGCGGCTTGTCCTGCTCCATGAAACAGGTTCTAGAAGTGCCAACCTCAACCAAAGCGTGGTAACCAAGCTAAAGGCCGTGTACACCCTGGTGGAGCAACTCTACACCGGGTCACAACGTGCCTTAGCTGTGGTAGCCTTATCCAACGAGGTGCCGACTCACTTGGCGGAGGTTCTTCGTCGGCTCGCCGTCCTGCCGCAACGTATCCTAGAGCTGCGACGGGCCTCTGCGAGATCCGGAGCGATCGCCGCGCTGAGCCGGGCCAAGGCTTTCCTGCCGGAGCTAGACCCGGCAGACATTGCCCTCGGCTATCCAAGTCTGAAGGAAGATGGCACGGCTTACGACCAAAAAGACTTCGCCGCCTGCGTGAAGATCGTGCACCCGGTGGCAACTCTTATTGGCAACGACACGGATCTGACCAAGTACCAGCCGGGTTATAACGCAGAAAATCAGAAGATTCCAACCCCACGCTATGAAGCTCTGAGTTTAATTCCGCCGGCTTGTCAGCACACCTTTGCCCCAGAAATTGACCCGGCCGGGTTAATTGACGAGGAACCCCAATTCGAGGCGCTGAGCGGCATCGACTGGAAGTCGTCGACTTTCCAGACCTTGGGGACAGCCGGAGGAGAAGAAAGAGATGAGCCGGAGACTTCCACCCAGCAGGCGTCTTAGCTTCTGCAGCCGGCTTACCAAACAATGCTCCACCCTTTTGGACTCAATGAGTCTTTGTAATAGAGTAGGACCAATACTTTTATCCTTGCCATGCCATCGTGTATGCCTTGAATGTTAAAGTCTTGATGAAGTTGTCTCCTTTATGTTTCTCCGGGTCATTCATTCTCCTTAGCCTCAAATAATTGTCTTTAACTATCCTGCATAGAAAGACGAATCACAAGTCTCCAGGCGGCTTACCGCCCTGAGAATCATATGTCTGAGATGTATAACCCGGAATACGAATAAAAAAAGAATGGTCCTCAATTATATCCTTAATACAGCCATAATAACACACTTAGCGGCCTGCAAGCATACTTCTGGTTTAGATAACCCGGGTAATAAGGTTGGTACCTTAATTCCGATTTACTTGTCTTAAGGACACCCATTGTGTTCAACTAACACTGTAAACAAAGTTAAGCCGGCAAAGTAAGACCCGGCCGTACACACTTTGAAATAATCAGAAGAAACTTGCTATGAAATAGGAGAACTTAGGGGCTTCCGGTTCGAATACGACCAGAGACCCGGCCCAAAGGGGTTATGCTAGGATTCGAATACGATCATATAGCCCCCAGTGGGTGTGGCGATGCTAATCAAGAGGGTATCGACAGCTATGTTCTCTTTGGTTCGAATACGACCCATGTTTGAACAGGAAGCCCCCAAATGATTTTAAGAATTGTTTAACGATGCTGATTCGAATACGATCCACGTCGGTTCTCAAAGGGGTTAAACTAAGATTCAAATATGATCAAAGAAAACTCCCCAATGAGCTCGGCACTTTGCCAATCAAATGGGTATCGACAGCTATGTTCTCTTTGGTTCGAATACGACCTATGTTTGAACAGGAAGCCCCCAAGTGACCTTATCACCTACGGCTAGATTCGAATACGATCATAAGCCGGATCCTCCTTCAAGTTACCATGTAACCTGGCAATGAAAACAACACGTGCATATTTGGAGGAGAAAAAAGGACAGAGGTCCTGCTTTATTACTTGTCATAATATATACATGGTTTAGAGAAGTATGTACATCATGAGAGCCGGTGGCTCAAGTGTAGTAAGGCCGAAGCTGAGCTATGTTCCATGGCCGTCGGGTCTCTTCCTCCGACTTACGTGAATCTTTGTGCTCCCGAATGTCCATGAGGTAATATGACCCGTTGTGCAAATTCTTGCTGACCACAAAGGGCCCTTCCCAAGGTGGGGATAGCTTGTGTGCATCTGTCTGATCTTGGATGAGCCGGAGCATGAGATCACCTTCCTGGAAGACCCGGGATTTAACCCGACGGCTATGATAACGGCGCAGGTCTTGCTGGTAAATCGCTGAACGGGCTGCTGCCACATCATGCTGTTCATCCAACAAGTCAAGAGCATCCTGGCGCGCCTGTTCATTATCCGCCTCAACGTAAGCCGCCACTCGATGTGAGTCATGACGGATGTCACTGGGGAGGACTGCTTCTGCCCCATAAACCATGAAGAAAGGCGTAAAACCTGTAGACCTGTTAGGAGTAGTGTTGATGCTCCATAACACGGAGGGCAACTCCTCCACCCAACAACCCGGCATCCGTTGCAAAGGTACCAAAAGCCGGGGCTTAATACCCTTCAGAATCTCCTGATTAGCTCGCTTAGCTTGACCATTGGATTGAGGATGAGCCACTGAGGAGACATCAAGTCGGATATGCTCTCGTTGACAAAACTCCTCCATGGCGCCTTTGGAAAGATTGGTGCCATTGTCAGTTATAATGTTGTGTGGAAAACCAAAGCGAAAGATCACCTTTTTCAGAAACTGAACCGCCGTGGCTGCATCACACTTGCTGACTGGCTCCGCTTCAACCCACTTGGTAAACTTGTCAACTGCCACCAAAAGGTGGGTCTTCTTATCCTTGGATCTTTTGAAAGGCCCAACCATATCCAGCCCCCAGACCGCAAAGGGCCAAGTAATTGGGATCATCCTCAGCTCCTGAGCCGGTACATGAGCCCGTCGCGAGAACCTTTGGCAACCATCACACTTACTGACCAAGTCCTCTGCATCAGCATGAGCCGTCAACCAATAAAAACCATGACGAAAAGCCTTGGCCACAAGGGACTTTGAGCCGGCGTGATGGCCACAATCCCCTTCATGGATTTCACGCAAGATCTCTTGCCCTTCCTCAGGGGAAACACAACGCTGAAACGCTCCCGTAACACTGCGGTGGTGCAACTCACCATTGATAACAATCATTGACTTAGCCCGCCGGGTTATTTGCCTGGCCAAAGTTTCATCCTCAGGCAACTCGCCCCGGGTCATGTAAGCCAGATAGGGCATTGTCCAGTCTGGTACGATATGGAGAGCCGCCACCAGCCGCGCCTCCGGGTCGGGGACAGCCAAGTTTTCCTCTGTAGGCAACTTAACAGAAGGATTACACAGGACATCCAGGAAAGTATTAGGTGGCACCGGCTTTCGCTAAGAGCCTAGCCAGCTTAAAGCCTCAGCAGCCTCGTTCTTCCTGCGATCCATGTGCTCTACTTGGTAGCCCTGAAAGTGCCCAGCAATGGCGTTAACTTCGCGGCGATAAGCCGCCATGAGAGGGTCCTTAGAGTCCCACTTACCTGATACTTGTTGAGCCACTAAGTCTGAGTCACCGAAACACCTGACCCGGCTCAAGCTCATCTCCTTAGCCATCCGAAGACCGTGGAGCAAGGCCTCGTACTCCGCCGCGTTGTTAGTGCAAGGAAACATCAATTGTAGCACATAATGGAACTTGTCACCTTGAGGGGAAGCCAATACAACTACAGCCCCTGAGCCCTCCAACTGCCTGGACCCATCGAAGTGAATAGTCCAATACGTGTTATCCGGCTTTTGCTCGGGCACTTGTGACTCTGTCCAATCATTGATGAAATCCACCAGAGCCTGAGATTTAACAGCAGTGCGTGGCACATACTTGAGACCATGAGGTCCAAGCTCTATAGCCCACTTAGCCACTCTCCCTGTGGCCTCTCTGTTTTGAATGATATCACCAAGAGGGGCAGAACTGACCACAGTGATGGGATGACCCTGAAAATAATGCTTAAGTTTCCGGCTTGCCATGAACACACCGTAAACAAGCTTCTGCCAATGCGAATACCGCTGCTTGGACTCGATGAGCACTTCGCTGACATAATAAACCGGCCGCTGAACCGGATGCTCCTTACCCTCTTCCTTGCGTTCCACCACCACGGCCACACTGACGGCTCGTGCGTTAGCAGCCACATACAACAGTAAAGGCTCTCTATCAACCGGAGCGGCAAGGACTGGGGGCTCTGCCAGCTGCTTCTTCAAATCCTCAAAGGCAGTATTAGCTGCATCATTCCAGACAAAGTTATCAGTTTTCTTCATCAACTGATATAATGGCATGGCCTTCTCACCCAAACGGCTCATAAACCGACTTAAAGCAGCAATGCGACCCGCCAAACGCTGAACATCATTTATACACGCCGGCTTAGCTAGGGAGGTGATGGCCTTGATCTTCTCCGGGTTAGCTTCAATGCCTCTGTTAGAAACCAAGAAACCCAAGAGTTTGCCTCCAGGAACACCAAAAACACACTTGGCCGGGTTAAGCATCATCTTGTAGACCCGGAGATTATCAAAGGTTTCCCTTAAATCATCTATCAAGGTTTCCTCCTTTATGGACTTAACCACAATATCGTCCACATAAGCGTGAACATTGCGCCCGATCTGTTTATGAAGACAGTTCTGTACACAACGCTGGTAAGTCGCCTGTGCACACTTGAGTCCAAAGGGCATAGACACATAGCAGAAGGCTCCAAAGGGAGTGATAAACGCTGTCTTCTCCTGGTCCTTAACTGCCATTTTAATCTGATGATATCCGGAATAAGCATCCAAGAAACTTAAGCGCGCACAACCTGCCGTAGCATCAATAATTTGATCAATACGGGGGAGGGCAAAAGGATCAGCCGGACACGCCTTGTTTAAGTCAGTATAATCCACACACATCCGCCAAGTGCCGTTCTTCTTGAGCACGAGCACCGGGTTAGCCAACCACTCTGGGTGAAAAACTTCCACAATAAACCCGGCCGCCAAGAACCGGGCCACCTCTTCGCCAATGGCTTTCCGCCTCTCTTCATTAAACCGCCGAAGGAACAGCCTGACCGGCTTAAATTTCGGATCAACATTGAGAGTGTGCTCAGCGAGTTCTCTAGGTACACCTGGCATGTCAGAAGGTTTCCATGCGAAGATGTCCCTATTCTCACGGATGAACTCGATGAGCGCGCTTTCCTATATTGGATCCAGATTGGCACTGATGCTGAATTGCTGAGATGAGTCTCCCGGAACAAAATCAACAAGTTTAGTCTCATCAGCCGACTTAAATATCATTGCCGTCTCATCCTCCGTAGTCTGCTTTTTCAGAGAGGTCATATCTGTTGGGTCAAAGTTGTCTTTGTAAAACTTCAACTCTTCTGTTGCACAAACAGTTTCTGCATAAGCCGCATCGCCTTCCTCACATTCCAAGGCCACCCTCCGGCTGCCGTGAACCGTAATGGTCCCATTATGACCCGGCATCTTGAGCTGTAAGTAAACATAACACGGCAGTGCCATGAATTTGGCGTAAGCCGGCCGCCCAAATATAGCATGGTACGGACTTCTTATTTTGACCACCTCAAAGGTCAATTTTTCCACCCTGTAGTTGTTTTCATCTCCGAAGGCCACTTCCAACTCGATCTTGCTGACTGGATAAGCCGACTTACCAGGTACCACACCATGGAAGATAGTGTTCGACTGGCTGAGGTTCTTATCGATCAACCCCATACGACGAAATGTCTCATAATAGAGGATGTTGATGCTGCTACCTCCATCCATGAGTACCTTAGTGAACTTATATCCTCCCACCTGAGGAGCCACCACCAGGGCCAAGTGACCCGGATTATCCACCCGGGGAGGGTGATCCTCCCTACTCCACACTATAGGTTGCTCTGACCACCGCAAGTAGCGTGGAACCGCCGGCTCAACAGCATTCACAGCCCTCTTATGGAGCTTCTGATCTCGCTTGCACAGACTGGTGGTAAACACATGTACTGTCCACCGCTAAGCTGCTTGGGATTGGTCTGGTAACCCCCCTGCTGCTGTTGGTGACCCTGGCCAGACTGCTGATTAAAGCCCCCTTGACCGTTCCGAGGGTTAGAATTTGAGCCGCCGCCCGGGCCATGAAAGCCGCCGGTGCCTGAGCCGCCGCCCGGGCCATTGTAATTCTTAAAGGCCTTCATGATTGCACAGTCCTTCCATAGATGAGTCGTTGGCTTCTCTCTAGAGCCATGCCTTGGACAAGGCTCATTCAACAGCTGCTCCAGCGCCGGGCCTGACCCGCCGCCTCGGGGAGGGGGCCTCCCCTTGCGTCGCTGGTTATTACCTCGTGAGCTGGCGTTGGCTACAAACTCTAGGCTGCCATCGGCCTTGCGCTTGCCTCCTCCTTGGTTCCCCGGGTTATGCTGAGGACCCTTGCCATTGCCATTCTTCTTTCCCTTCCCTGCCCTTTCATCATCTGAAGGGGGATCCTTGGTACCATCGGAATCGGCGTACTTGACAAGAGCCGCCATTAGCGTACCCATATCACTGCAGTCGCGCTTAAGCCGCCCGAGTTTCATCTTCAGGGGCACGAAACGACAATTCTGTTCCAACATTAAGACCGCAGAGCCGGCATCCATCTTATCCGAGGAATGTATTATCTCCTTAACCCGGCGAACCCAATGCGTCGTAGATTCACCCTCCTGCTGCTTGCAGTTAGTTAAATCCACAATTGACATAGATTGCCTACAAGTATCTTTGAAGTTTTGGATGAATCGGGCTTTCAGCTCAGCCCAAGACCCAATGGAATTCGGTGGTACCCCTTTCAACCAAGTGCGGGCAGTCCCATCTAACATCATGGTGAAATACTTAGCCATGGCCGCCTCACTGACCTCTAGCAGTTCCATAGCCATCTCGTAACTCTCGATCCAGGCTGCGGGTTGTAAGTCTGCTGTGTAATTAGGCACCTTCCTAGGGCCCTTGAAGTCCTTGGGTAGACGTTCGTTGCGGATAGCTGGTACTAAACAAGGGACACCCCCAGTCCTGGTAGGGATACCCACGTCGACGGAAGCCGTTGGATAAGCTGGGGGAGTCTGGTAAGCCGTCAGCTGGGGCACCTGCTCCGCCTCTTGCCGCGCTCTCTCTTGGTCTGCTACGTGGAAGGCTCCGTTGTAAGCCAGGCCATGGCCGGGGGGCGGGTCATGGCGTCGGACGTTACTTGAGCCGGTCGCTGAAACCATGTGCCTGCTGTAACTCGGGCTCTGGCCCGGACGAGGGGTCGAGTGGATCCTATCCCGGCTGTAGGAGTACGCCTCTTGCTGCGCCAGCGCTGTCTGAAGGAGTTCCCTGACCTGGCGGGTTTCAATAGCCGTCGGAGAGTCGCCGTCAACTGGGAGAGCCGCCAGCCGTGCCGCCGCAGCGACCATGTTCTCCAGCGGGTTATTATAATGACCCGGGGGTATTGGCACGTACTGAGGCGGGGCTTGGGGCACCTGGGGAGGCCCCATCACTTGTGGCTGAATCGGGGTCCCAGACCTGGGCACTATGACCCCTGGCGGGTTACTAGACCCTGCACCTGGCGTGTTGAAGAGGTTTCGTGGATCGTAAACCGGTGGGAGTCGAGATTGGGCCTTTTGATGCCTCCTTCTCAGGACCTCATTGGACGCGTTTTGATCCATCGTGAGCCGGAAGGACTGCGCTTGAATCAACTGGGTTTGGGCGTCAAGAGCCGCCCTTTCTGCAGCCATCCTGATCCCCTCTGCTGCCAGATCCTCCTTGGCTTTCACTAGGTCCAATTTTAACTGCGCCACCTCCGCATCATGCTGAGCTTGATCTGCCGGGTCAACCGTGGCGGTTAACAGAGCCGTCATCTTGTCCGTGAGATCCATTAGTACCCGAGCCGGCGAGGGCACCGGGTTTCCCGCTCCCGCAGCGGGGTTCTGAACAGACTGTGCACCAGCCATAAAGACTCCAACCTGACTTGGCGGCTCAAATGGGTCCGGAATACTGTCACCATCGGAACAACCCATGAGCCTGCCATCTTGAAGTTGATACAACGAGTTTGAATCGTCGGTGGACGACTCGCCGTCAGAGCCGGCGGCCGCCTCATCACCAGATCCAGATCGATCAGAGGGCCCTCCATGGATACATCCTACAAAAGCATGCCGTAAGGCAGGCCGGGCCCGGGCGGGTCGTGCACGCTGAGCCGTCTCGACGAGATCGGCGCAGAGACCCGACTCAGGGCCCGGCTCACCAATCTTGCCAATGAAAACATGAATTCCGCCGAAGGGGACCCGGTACCCGTACTCAATTGAGCCGGCGTCGGGGCCCCAGTTTGCATCGTCGATATAGAGCTTGCCGCGACGACTCTTGGTCATCCGGCCCACAGCGTATCCCTTGAGCCCTTCGAAGCTGCCCTTCAAGAACTCAAATCCACCGTGCGCTGGCCCCACGGTGGGCGCCAACTGTCGTGGAATTGTCACGGCAGATGTCCTCGAGCTAGGACTTAGTCGTGGAGCCATCGCAGCTAGGAAGCTTGAAGGGGTTAATGCGGGACAAGGAACACAAGGGTTTATACTGGTTCGGCCCCTTACGGTGAAGGTAAAAGCCTACGTCCAGTTTGAGGTGGTATTGATTAGGGTTACGATCACCAGGGAGCTAAACTGCTATGCCCGGCTTTCGATGATATTGTTCTCTCCCCTAAACCGCTGCCGGGTCGTCCCTTTATGTAGGGAGGCTGACGCCCTGCAGCTCTCAGAGTCCCGGCCGGCTCATAAGAGTGTCCGGCTCGGACTCTCAACTATTCTTGCCTTACACTACAAGTTCTACCGTAACAATGATTGTAACTACGGGCCTTAAGCCATACCCGGGTCTTAAGCCCATCTTTGGCCCACCGTCTTTAAGCTTGGCGCCGGGCTTCTGGCAATGACCATATGAGTAACCCGGCCCCTCCTGGCGGGTGACTCTAAGGTCTATATCCTCAACAGCTGGAGCTTGCACACTTTGTTAGCTCCCTTTGGATCGACAAAACCTTCCGGTTGCATCATATACAACTCTTCTTCCAGAAATCCATTCAGGAATGCAGTTTTGACATCCATTTGCCAAATTTCATAATCATAAAATGCGGCAATTGCTAACATGATTCGGATAGACTTAAGCATCGCTATGGGCGAGAAAGTCTCATCATAGTCAACTCCTTGAACTTGTCAAAAACCTTTCACAACAAGTCGAGCTTTGTAGACAGTAACATTACCGTCAGCGTCAGTCTTCTTCTTGAAGATCCATTTATTTTCTATGGCTCGCCGATCATCGGGCAAGTCAACCAAAGTCCACACTTTGTTCTCATACATGGATCCCATCTCGGATTTCATGGCTTCAAGCCATTTTGCGGAATCTGGGCTCACCATCGCTTCTTCATAATTCGTAGGTTCGCCTTGGTCAAGTAACATGACCTCCAGAACAGGATTGCCATACCACTCTGGTGCAGATCTTACTCTAGTTGACCTACGACGTTCGGTAGTAACTTGATCTGAAGTTTCATGATCAATATCATTAGCTTCCTCACTGATTGGTGTAGGTGTCACAGGAACCGGTTTCTGTGATGAACTACTTTCCAATAAGGGAGCAGGTACAGTTACCTCATCAAGTTCTACTTTCCTCCCACTCACTTCTTCGAGAGAAACTCCTTCTCTAGAAAAGATCCATTCTTAGCAACGAATGTTTTGCCTTCGGATCTGTGATAGAAGGTGTACCCAGCAGTCTCCTTTGGGTATCCTATGAAGACACACTTCTCCGATTTGGGTTCGAGCTTATCAGGTTGAAGCATCGCAGGCCCAAACTTTAAGAAATGACAACTTTGGTTTCTTGCCAAACCACAGTTCATAAGGCGTCGTCTCAACGGATTTAGATGGTGCCCTATTTAACGTGAATGCAGTCGTCTCTAGAGCATAACCCCAAAACGATAGCGGTAAATCAGTAAGAGACATCATAGATCGCACCATATCTAGTAAAGTACGATTACGACATTCGGACACACCATTACGCTGTGGTGTTCCAGGTGGCGTGAGTTGCGGAACTATTCCACATTGTTTCAAATGAAGACCAAACTTGTAACTCAAATATTCTCCTCCACGATTAGATCGTAGAAACTTTATTTTCTTGTTACGATGATTTTCCACTTCACTTTGAAATTCTTTGAACTTTTGAAATGTTTTAGACTTATGTTTCATTAAGTAGATATACCAATATCTGCTCAAATCATCTGTGAAGGTGAGAAAATAACGATACCCGCCGCGAGCCTCAATATTCATCGGACCACATACATCAGTATGTATGATCTCCAACAAATCTGTTGCTCGCTCCATTGTTCCAGAGAACGGCGTTTTAGTCATCTTGCCCATGAGGCATGGTTCGCAAGTACCAAGTGATTCATAATCAAGTGAGTCCAAAAGTCATCACATGATATGTGTTTTGCTTGGAGCGTCTTGTATGATTTGAGTCTTTGCTTTTTAGTTTACCACAATCATCCTTGCTGTACGCACCTTTTGAGAGAGACACGCATGATTCGAAATTTATTAGAATACTCTATGTGCTTCACTTATATCTTTTGAGCTATATAGTTTTTGCTCTAGTGCTTCACTTATATCTTTTAGAGCACGGTGGTGGTTTTATTTTATAGAAATTATTGATCTCTCATGCTTCACTTATATTATTTTTAGAGTCTTAAACAGGATGGTAATTTGCTTTAAATGAGATATTAGTCCTAATATGATAGGCATCCAAGATGAGTATAATAAAAACTTCCATATTGAGTTCATTGAATATCGTGAGAAGTTTGATACTTGAAAAGTGTTTTGAGATATAAAGGTGGTAATATTAGAGTGTGCTAGTTGAGTAATTGTGAAATTGAGAAATACTTGTGTTAAGGTTGGCAAGTCCCATAGCATGCACGTATGGTAAAAGTTGTGTGACAAATTTGACGCATAAGGTGTTCTTTTATTGCTTTCCTTATGAGTGGCGGTCGGGGACGAGCGATGGTATTTTCCTACCAATCTATCCCTCTAGGGGCATGCCTAGTAGTACTTTGCTTCGAGGGCTAATAAACTTTTGCAATATGTATATGAGTTCTTTATGACTAATGTGAGTCCATGGATTATACTCACTCTCACCCTTCCACAATTTTCTAGCCTCTACGGTACCATGCAGTGCCCTTTCTCACCTTGAGAGTTGGTGTAAACTTTGCCGGTGCATCCAAACCCCGTGATATGATACGCTCTATCACACATAAACCTCCTTATATCTTCCTCAAAACAGCCACCATACCTACCTATCATGGCATTTCCATAGCCATTCTGAGATATATTGCCATGCATCTTTCCATCGTTTCGTTTATTATGACACGCTTCATCATTGTCATATTGCTTTGCATGATCATGTAGTTGACATTGTATTTGTGGCGAAGCCACCATTCATAATTTTTTATACATGTCACTCTTGATTCATTGCATATCCCGGTACATCGCCGGAGGCATTCACGTAGAGTCATATTTTGTTCTAAGTGTTGAGTTGTAATTCTTGAGTTGTAAGTAATTAAAAGTGTGATGATCATCATTATTAGAGCATTGTCCCATGTGAGGAAAGGGTGATGGAGACTATGATCCCCCCACAAGTCGGGATGAGATTCCGGACTAAGAAAAAAAGAAGAAAAAAGAGGCCAAAAAAAAAAAAAAGAGAAGGCCCAAAAAAAATGAGAGAAAAAGAGAGAAGGGACAATGTTACTATCCTTTTTCCACACTTGTGCTTCAAAGTAGCACCGTGATCTTCATGATAGAGAGTCTCCTATGTCGTCACTTTCATATACTAGTGGGAATTTTTCATTATAGAACTTGGCTTGTATATTCCAATGATGGGCTTCCTCAAAATGCCCTAGGTCTTCATGAGCAAGCAAGTTGGATGCACACCCACTTAGTTTCTTTTGTTGAGCTTTCATATATTTATAGCTCTAGTGCATCCGTTGCATGGCAATCCCTACTCCTCACATTGACATCAATTGATGGGCATCTCCATAGCCTATTGATTAGCCACATCAATGTGAGACTTTCTACCTTTTTATCTTCTCACATAACCCCCATCATTATACTTTATTCCACCCATGGTGCTATATCCATGGCTTGCGCTCATGTATTGCGTAAGGGTTGAAAAGGCTGAAGCGCGTTAAAAAGTATGAACCAATTGCTCGGCTTGTCATCGGGGTTATGCATGATGAGAACATTTTGTGTGACGAAATAGAAGCATGGCCTAACTATATGATTTTGTAGGGATAAGCTTTCTTTGGCTATGTTATTTTGATAAGACATAATTTCTTGGTTAGCATGTTTGAAGTATTATTGTTTTTATGTCAACATTAAACTTTTATCTTGAATCTTTCAGACCTAAATATTCATGCCACAATAAAAGGAATTACATTGAAAATTATGCTAAGTAGCATTCCACATCAAAAATTCTGTTTTTATCTTTTACCTACTTGAGGACGAGCAGGAATTAAGCTTGGGGATGCTTGATACGTCTCCAACGTATCTATAATTTTTGATTGTTCCATGCTATTATATTATCTGTTTTGGATGTTCAATGGACTTCATTATACACTTTTATATTATTTTTGGGACTAACCTATTAACCGGAAGCCCAGCCCAAATTGTTGTTTTTATGCCTATTTCAGTGTTTCGAAGGAAAGGAATATCAAACGGAGTCCAAACGGAATGAAACCTTCGGGAACGTGATTTTCGGAACAAACGTGATCCAGAGGATTTGGAGTGGACGTCAAGCAATCAACGAGGAGGCCACGAGGCAGGGAGGCGCGCCTGCCCACCTGGGCGCGCCCCCACCCTCGTGGGCCCCTCGTAGCTTCCTGACCGACCTCTTTCGCCTATATATACTCACATACCCTGGAAACATCAGAACAGGAGCCGAAACCCTATTTCCACCGCCAAAACTCTCTGTACCCGTGAGATCCCATCTTGGGGCCTTTTCCGGCGCTCCGCCGGAGGGGGCATTGATCATGGAGGGCTTCTACACCAACACCATAGCCTCTCCGATGATGTGTGAGTTGTTTACCTCAGACCTTCGGGTCCATAGTTATTAGCTAGATGGCTTCTTCTCTCTCTTTGGATCTCAATACAAAGTTCTCCTTGATTTTCTTGGAGATCTATTCGATGTAATCTTCTTTTGCAGTGTGTTTGTCGAGATCCGATGAATTGTGGGTTTATGATCAAGATTATCTATGAACAATATTTGAATCTCCTCTGAATTCTTTTATGTATGATTTGTTATCTTTGCAAGTCTCTTCGAATTATCAGTTTGGTTTGGCTGACTAGATTGATCTTTCTTGCAATGGGAGAAGTGCTTAGCTTTGGGTTCAATCTTGCGGTGCTCGATCCCAGTGACAGAAGGGGAAACGACACGTATTGTATTGTTACCATCGAGGATAAAAAGATGGGGTTTATATCATATTGCTTGAGTTTATCCCTCTACATCATGTCATCTTGCTTTAAGCGTTACTCTGTTCTTATGAACTTAATACTCTAGATGCATGCTGGATAGCGGTCGATGTGTGGAGTAATAGTAGTAGATGCAGGCAGGAGTCGGTCTACTTGTCACAGACGTGATGCCTATATACATGATCATACCTAGATATTCTCATAACTATGCTCAATTCTATCAATTGCTCGACGGTAATTTGTTCACCCACCGTAATACTTATGCTCTTGAGAGAAGCCACAAGTGAAACCTATGACCCCCGGGTCTATTCTCTATCATATTAATCACCCATTATTTCTATTACCGTTTATTTTGCTTTCTTTACTTTTAGTCTTTATCACAAAAATACCAAAAATATTATCTTATCATCTCTACCAGATCTCACTTTTGCAAGTGGCCGTGAAGGGATTGATAACCCCTTTATTGTGTTGGTTGCAAGGTTCTTATTTGTTTGTGTAGGTACGTGGGACTTGAGCGTGGTCTCCTACTGGATTGATTCCTTGGTTCTCAAAAACTGAGGGAAATACTTACGCTACTTTACTGCATCACCCTTTCCTCTTCAAGGGAAAACCAACGCAGTGCTCAAGAGGTAGCAGACTCTAAGTAGCAAACCGGATACGTATAGTGGAGCAACCATTTGGAATAGCTCCAAGTGGAGCATAGTAGCAACATCTACAATATGAAATAGATATTTGCGAAGAACACACGGATTTGAATGTTGCAGACCCGTTGACTAAAACCTCTCTCGTAAGCATAACATGATCAAACCCTAGAACTCATTGAGTGTTAATCACATGGTGATGTGAACTAGATTATTGACTCTAGTAAACTCTTGGGTGTTAATCACATGGCGATGTGAACTAGATTATTGACTCTAGTAAACTCTTTGGGTGTTAGTCACATGGCGATGTGAACTATGAGTGTTAATCACATGGTGATGTGAACTAGATTATTGACTCTAGTGCAAGTGGGAGACTGTTGGAAATATGCCCTAGAGGCAATAATAAAATGGTCATTATTATATTTCCTTGTTCATGATAATTGTCTATTGTTCATGCTATAATTGTATTAATCGGAAATCGTAATACATGTGTGAATACATAGACCACAACATGTCCCTAGCAAGCCTCTAGTTGACTAGCTCATTGATCAATAGATGGTTATGGTTTCCTGACCATGGACATTGGATGTCGTTGATAACGGGATCACATCATTAGGAGAATGATGTGATGGACAAGACCCAATCCTAAGCATAGCACAAGATCGTGTAGTTCGTTTGCTAGAGCTTTTCTAATGTCAAGTATCGTTTCCTTAGACCATGAGATTGTGCAACTCCCGGATACCGTAGGAATGCTTTGGTTGTACCAAACGTCACAACGTAAATGGGTGGCTATAAAGGTGTACTACAGCTATATCTGAAAGTGTCTGTTGGGTTGGTACGAATGGAGACTGGGTTTTGTCGCTCCGTGTGACGGAGAGGTATCTCTAGGCCCACTCGGTAATGCATCATCATAATGAGCTCAATGTGACTAAGGAGTTAGCCACGGAATCATGCGTTACGGAACGAGTAAAGAGACTTGCCGGTAACAAGATTGAACGAGGTATGGGGATACCGATGATCGAATCTCGGGCAAGTAACATACCGATGGACAAAGGGAATTGTATATGGGATTGATTGAATCCCCGACATCCTGGTTCATTCGATGAGATCATCGTGGAACATGTGGGAGCCAATATGGGTATCCAGATCCCGCTATTGGTTATTGACCAGAGAGGTGTCTCGGTCATGTCTGCATGTTTCCCGAACCCGTAGGGTCTACACACTTAAGGTTCAGTGACGCTAGAGTTGTAATGGGAATAGTATGTGGTTACCGAAGGTTGTTCGGAGTCCCGGATGAGATCCCGGAAGTGACGAGGAACTCCGGAATGGTCCGGAGGTTAAGATTGATATATTGGACGAAGGGTATCGTAGTCCGGAAGTGTTCCGGAGGTACCAGGCTATGGCTAGCATGACCGAAAGGTGTTTCGGGGGCCCCGGCAAGTGTTGCAGGGCCTCATGGGCGCAGGGGAGGGGGCAAACCAGCCCACTAAGGGGCTGTGCACCCCCACACCCTTTCCCACGTTGCTTTGGAATGTGGGGCGCCTCCACCTGACTTGGGAGGCAAGCCACCACCTGGCTTAGCTTGGGGGGCAAGTCTCCCTAGGGTTTCCCTAGGGAGATCCAATCTACCTTGGCCGCCGCCCCCTAGGGGAAACCCTAGGGCACCTCCCCCTCTCCCCTTCCCCCTATATATAGTGAGGGGGTGGGAGGGAAGCCATACACCTTCCCCTGGCGCAGCCCTCCCCCTCTCCAACACCTCATCCTTCTCCGTAGTGCTTGGCGAAGCCCTGCAGGAGAACCGCAAGCTCCACCACCACGCCGTCGTGCTGCCGGAGTTCTCCCTCAACTTCTCCTCTCCCCTTGCTGGATCAAGAAGGAGGAGACGTCCCCGGGCTGTACGTGTGTTGAACTCGGTGGCGCTGTCCGTTCGGCGCTTGATCGGATCTTCCGCGATTTGAATCGCCGCGAGTACGACTCCATCAACCGAGTTCTTGTAACACTTCCGCTTAGCGATCTTCAAGGGTATGAAGATGCACTCCCTCTCTCTTGTTGCTAGCATCTCCTAGATTGATCTTGGTGACACGTAGGAAATATTTTGAATTATTACTACAATCGCCAACACAAGGATATACAACGATGCAACCGTTCGAATATTTGGACGTGCATTCTGGACTTTTGTGCCATGCATTAGGGCCTTCAAGGATGGTTATGTCCGTGGATGGCACATTTCTGACTGGCCAGTTCAAGGGCACATTGTTGATCGCCGTTGCTAATGATGGTGGTGACAAATTGGTTCCATTGGTTTTCGCTTTGGTGTCGGCGGAGAACAATGACAACTGGGAGTGGTTTCTTAGTCTAGTGAGGACCAAGGTAATTAGACCTCAAAGAGAGGTTTGCATCATCTCGGACCGCCACCCAGGATACTCAATGCAGGGGAGATTGACATTCCAGGACATCCTCGCGTGCACCATAGGTGGTGCATGAGGCATTTTGTGTCTAACTTTTACTGGGCATGTGGAGACAAGGAATTGTCTGACCTTCTTCATGATTGTTGTCTCGCATTCACCACTAGACATTTCGAGAAATTGTGGGACAAAGTGTATGCCAAAGCAAATAATGGTGGCAAAGATTTCCTAAATAGGAATCTTGCCGATAAAGGAAAGTGGGCACGGGCTTTTTGACAACGATGGAGCGAGGTACGGTGACATGGCAAACAACATGTCTGAATGTTTCAATATGGTGCTAAAGGGTGTCCGTGCATTGCCGGTGACAGCAATAGTAGAGTATACATTCCAGAAGTTGAATGTATATTTCAAAAGTATAGTGAAGAAACATCCAACTTGATGTCCGGGAAAAACAAGGCCAAAAAGATGTACAAGTATCCACCAAAGGTCGACGATTGGATGGAATACCAAGCAAGGAAGGTGGATTCACACAAAATCCAGTCCTTTGATAACATAGAATTGATTTACCAAGTTGATGAGCACGGTGGAATGTCGCGTGACGGCGTGCCATATGGAGGTGGCTCCTTCAAGGTTTATCTTAAGATGGGCGCGTGTTCATGCGAGAGGCCTACATTGTATCATCTCCCATGCTCTCCCTTGATGGCTACATCTCACACTAGAAATATGAGTGTCAACATGACCAACAGTGTAAGAGTGGAGGAGTATTCGATCGATGCGGTCAAAAATACATGGGCTGCGAGGTTTCATCCCTATCTAGACCAATCTAAATGGCCGGAATACCATGGACCCCCACTATACCCTGATTTGGAAATGAAGGTGGTGACATGTAGAAGACGGAAGACAAAGCGTTTCTTGGGTGACATGGATGATTCGGGTGGTGGATTCTGTAAGGAATGGGGGAGCCAACATTTCGCAGAGCCTCGTGATATCAGCCGTTGTGGTGAATGTAACAAGGAGGGGCACAATAGTAGAGGTTGTAGCTCACGGGGCAAAAGAAAGAGATCAAAACGAGATGGTGATGGTGGTGTCAGCCACGGTGACGGTGGAGGTCGAGGACGTGGCCGTGGTGATGATGGAGCTCGAGGACGTTGCCGTGGTGATGGTGGAGGTCGAGTACGAGGCCGTGGTGATGATGGAGCTTGAGGACGTGGCCATGGCGATGATGGAGCTCGAGGATGTGGCCGTGGTGATGGTGGAGGTCGAGGACGTGGCCATGGTGATGGTGGAGCTCGAGGACGTGGCCGTGGTGACGGTGGAGGTCGAGGACGTGGCCGTGGTGAAGGTGGAGCTCGAGGACGTGGCTTTGCTTATTGGCTTGGGGCGTGAATCTTATGTATGTGTTGGTCATGTTAGGTGTGTGGAATGTGTGAACTTATGTATGACGTGATCCTTTTGTATGTCCCGCATTTATGTGTGACATGAACCGTTTGTATGTCCATGAAACTTTCTATGTCCCCGCATTTATGTGTGAACTTATGTATGATCTGATGTCTTATTTCTGTTGAATAATATGGATCAAACTAAGTTCTTAATCTGCGAGAAACCAAATTAAAAAAATGTGCAGTACCATGGCGCCCTGGGAAAGGGCGTCATGTAAGTATGCACAGCGCCCTACCTTGAGGCGCCATGCATGGCGCGCCGACTTAATTAGCATGACGCCCTGAACCTCAGAGAGCAAAAATTTGGGTCCTTAGCCGTTTCTGCAGTCAAAAGGCATGGCGCCCGGACCCAGGGTGTCATGTGAGTATGCACAGCGCCCTACCATGGGGCGCCATACATGGCGCGCCGACTTAACTAGCATGACGCCCTGAACATCAGAGAGCAAACATTTGGGTCCTTAGCCGTTTCTGCAGTCAACAGGCATGGCGCCCTGCCCCAGGGCGTCATGCTGTCAACTGGCTATTTGTTGGTGCTGCTGCTGGGGTTTTACTGGCTATTTGCTGAGTACTGCTGCTGTTGTTGCTGGAGTTTTGCTGATGCTTCAAGAACATTAAGTGGAAGAGAACCATCACAAATGCATCAAGTTTCATACATAGTTCACCACAAATGCATCAAGTCTCATACGTAGTTCACCACAAAGTTTCCTACATAGTTCAAGACACATGCATCATTTCCTTCCTTTCCCCCTCTTAGCCGGTGCAACATCCTTCCCCTTCACTAAGCGCCTTCTCCTCTGCAGCGGCACCTCCACCTCCTCCTCTGAAGTGGCCTCGATCACCGGGTGAAAGGATCGATATAGTCGACTAGAGGGGGGGTGAATAGGCAACTAACAATTTTTAGCTTTTCTTTACCAATTTAAACTTTGCATCAAGTAGGTTGTCTAGATATGCAACTAGGTGAGCAACCTATATGATGCAACAACAACAAGCACAAAACCAAGCAAGGGATACCACACAATATAAGCTTGCACAAGTAAAGGTACGAGATAACCAAGAGTGGAGCCGGTGAAGACGAGGATGTGTTATCGAAGTTCCTTCCTTTTGAGGGGAAGTACGTCTCTGTTGGAGTGGTCTGGAGGCACAATGCTCCCCAAGAAACCACTAGGGCCACCGTATTCTCCTCACGCCCTCACACAATGCGAGATGCCCTGATTCCACTATTGGTGCCCATGGAGGCGGCGACCGGACCTTTAGAAACAAGGTTGGGGCAATCTCCACAACTTAATTGGAGGCTCCCAACAACACCACGAAGCTTCACCACAATGGAATATGGCTCCGCGGTGACCTCAACCGTCTAGGGTGCTCAAACACCCAAGAGTAACAAGATCCGCAAGGGATTAGTGGGGGGAATCAAATTTCTCTTGGTGGAAGTGTAGATCGTGGCCTTCTCAACCAATCCCTAGAAAATCAACAAGTTTGATTGGCTAGGCAGAGAGATCGGGCGAAAATGGAGCATAGAGCAACAATAGAACTTGGGGGGTGGAAGAGGTGGTCAACTCGGAGAAGAAGACTGCCCTTATATAGTGATAGAACAAATCCAACCATTATCCTCAGCCCGCGACGAGCGGTACTACCGCACGCAACAAGCCGTACTACCGCACGAGCCCACGGTACTACCGCAAGGCCCTGCGGTACTACCGCTGGCGCGGCAGGAGCTAACCCAGACCTGCGGCAAAGAAGCCGAGGGCGGTAGAACCGCTGGCGCGGTACTACCACTCCCCCTTGCGGTACTACCGCAAGGCAAGGTTGGTCTAGACTGGGAAGGCACGGACATATAAAAATACATCCGTGGCTACTTCCGCTGAGTTCCGATCGATGCAAAAATCCGACACGGTACTACCGCAAGCCTGGAGCGGTTCTACCGCGTAGGGCGCGGATGTAAAAAATTACATCCGCCCCTACTTCCGCTCATGTTGCTGTGCCTGGCCAGAGCTCACGGTTGTCGGCGTTCTGGGAACGGGGGTCCCCAGACTTGCCTGCCTGCGGCCCGCGGCGTGGCTAAGTCAGCAGGCCGTATGGTCCATCTTCATCAACAAGGCATCAAAGACCCTCGCGAGGCGGACGACGCAAGACCTCCTCGGGAGTGGCCTAGTCAGGCAGGCTCACGAGGAGCGGAGATATCAAGGCGGGGAAAACCTCATGAGGCTCTCGTGACGTGAGCCATGACGATCGACACCAGCCGAGCGCTAGCGCGTGCAGCGTCCTTGTTTACTCTTTGGTGCTAAGGAGGCCAGCGTAGGCGAGGAGTACCGAGGCATCAGGCAAAGGTTGCTATATCGGTGCAACGAGACCAAGACCAGGAGGACGGCAAGATGGAGGTCATCGTGGAGCCCAAGACGGCGTCACCACCATAACCTTTCGCAGGCGAAGACCACTTTTGTCAGGATAGCTTGTACTGGCTGTCCCCCTTCAAATTTGCCTGCCGTTGTTGGCTCCCTTCCCGCTCAATATTTGGGAAGAGGACCAGGGCCTATATAAGTAGAAGTTAGCCACCACAGTAGGGGCATCGAGCAGTTCACCTAGCTCTCACCCGCCAAGACACCAAGCACAAGAACACCTCAACCTCAGGAGGCTGTTCTTTCCCTTGTACTGTTCTTCATCAGCCCAAGAGGCAATCCACCACCACCACACTGGAGTAGGGTATTACACCACAACGGTGGCCCGAACCAGTAAAAACCCCGTGTCTTTCTGTGTTGCAAGTTCGACGAGTTCGTCCGCGAGATCTTAGCGAGCTAGGGCGTAGATCGGTAGGAGGGAAAGACTTCGCGTGCACCCCAGTGTTCGAACCTTAAGGGTTTGCCGGAACCCCACATCCGACATTTGGCGCGCCAGGTAGGGGTGCGCCGTAGCTTCCCTTCCATCAGTTCATCGCTCCATCGCTCCGTCGTCTCCATGGCAGACGCTTGCCGTGCTCGAGCTGAGCGTCGGGCTTCCCTCACCGCCCGCATTGCTCAGACGGCTCCCGTCGGCGGGCCACCTGGTTGTTCTATGTCTCCTGCCGCCAACGCTGCCACCGGCCCGGCGGGGAACGAGCAGCAGGTGTCCTCGCTGCACCCTTCAGTGCGGCAGGATGGCCGCACCGCCACTCCATCGCTGACCCCACCCGGTTCCTCGTCTCACGCACACCGCGCTCCCATGGAGGCGCGGGCTGCACTCCTCGCCGCAAACGAACTCCTGCGCTACCGCCCCGTCGACGACCTCTATGAGGAGTGGCTCGACCGCGTAGCCGAGCTTGTCCGCGCCGCAGGAGGCTCCCCGGTGCCGTCCCTCTCTCTACCTCACCCTCAGCCAGCCACGGGCAATGAGGCTCATGGCGCGCCTCCACCACCTCTGCCCCAAGATGGTGCCTTGGCACCAAGGCGCGCGGCCCCGCGGCGTGATCCGCCACGCCTGATGCCCGCGCGCGAAGAGAGAAGCTGCCAAGAAATCCCGCGGCTGCGAGAAGCGGCACCCACGCTTCTCGCGGCGCCTCGTCAAGACCGTGCGCGGCCAGCGGCGGCGCCGCACGGACCTCGTCAAGACCAAGCTCCCCCTCCAAAGCGGGCCCCAGCAACCACGGCTGGCTACCGCGCCTTCACCCCCGAGCAGCGTAGCGTCGCCTGGCCAGGCAAGTTCAAGCCGGACCTGCCTCCTCGCTACGACGGCGCCGCTGACCCCGCGGAGTTCCTGCAGCTCTACGAGCTGAGCATCGAAGCAGCCAACGGCGATGAGAAAGTCATGGCGAACTGGTTTCCCATGGCTCTCAAGGATGGAGCCCGCTCCTGGCTCCTGAACTTGCAGCACGGCTCGATCTCCTCCTGGGATGAGATGCGCGACCGCTTCGTCGCCAACTTCCAGGGCACTCGCGACCACCCTCCGGTCGCGGGTGACCTGCGCCGCATCAAGCAACAACCAGGAGAGACCCTCCAGAAGTACATCCAGCGCTTCAACAACACCCGCCTCAAGATCCCCAAGGTCACGGACGAGGCCATCATCTCCGTGTTCTCTGACGGCGTCCGCGACGTCAAGATGAAGGAAGAGCTCGCCATCCATGAGGAGCTCTGCACGTCTCAGGAGCTGTTCAACCTGGCGACCAAGTGCGCAAGAGCTGAGGAGGGGCGCCTCCCTCTCCTTGAGCTGCCAGCCGTGGGCACAGAGGAGAAGAAAGCCAAGGCCAAGGACGTGAAGCGCAAGGAAGCAGCAGTGCTAGCAGCGGAGCCCGACGCCAAGCGGAGCAGAGATCAGCCCGAGTCATCCAAGAATAGTCGACAGTTCTGCGCCTTCCACAACCTGAACACCCACAACACCAGCGACTGTCAAGAGCTCAGAGCCATACGAGAAGGACGCTTTGGTCGACGCCCCGAGCGCAGCGACCGGGGCTACGGCCACGGAGGAGGACATGGAGGCGGACGCTGGGACGACCGTGACCCGCGCCAGGAGTGGCGCGACAGACCTCGTGAGGACCACTGGCAGGACCATCCTCGCGAGGGGGCCTGGAGGGACCAGCCTCGTGAGGATCGCCCCCAAGGCAACACTGGTCTTCCCACGCTGCCGCCACCAAGAAGGGACGATGACCACCATCAGGAGGAGGGGGCTGGGGGCTTCCAGGAGCCATGCGCAATCGCATGCATCTTGGGCGGTGCCCAGTCCCCAGCCTCTCAGTGCATCTTCAAACAGTTTGCTCGCGAGGTGAACGCGGTGCTCCCCAAGCTCGAAGCCACGCTCCCGCTCAGGTGGTCCCAATGCGCCATCACTTTCAACTCGGCAGATCTGCTTAAGTGCGCGGCGACCGCCGGCGCCCTCCCGATGTTGTGTTCCCCAGTCATCAGCAATGTGCAGGTTACCGAGACCCTCATCGACGGCGGCGCAGGGCTCAACGTCATGTCTGTCGACATGTTCGACAACCTCCAAGTGCCATACGAGCAGCTCCAGCCTACCAAACCTTTCTCAGGAGTGACCGACGGTTCCACCACACCGATAGGGCAAGTCCGCCTGCCTGTCACCTTCGGAGAGCGCAAGAATTACCGCACCGAGCTCATCGACTTCGACGTCGCGCTCATCCGCCTGCCGTACAACGCCATCCTCGGGTATCCGGCCCTGGCCAAGTTCATGGCAGTCACCCACCACGGCTACAACGTCCTCAAGATGCCGGGAAGTGGAGGAATCATCACGGTCCCGTGTGAAGAAAGAGATGCAGTGTGCTCCCTTGAGCGCGCCTTCCAAGCTGCAGCAATCGACGACCCCGACAGCGGAAGTGAGGGCCCTCCGAAGGCCATCCCCAAGAAGAAGCAGCTGCGCCGCGCAGGACCTCAGGAGGATGGCGCCGCGACAGGAGCCTCATCGGGATCAGTGTCCGTCCTAGGGGCGCCTCCCTCCATCGCATAGGAAGGCGCGCCCGGCGCCGTCCTCGGACAGGGCTCGGGGGCTCTCTTCTGGAGGGCCTCAGACCTTGCCAACCTCATGAGGGAGGCGTTTGGGCACCACTTGGAGGCGTGCTTCGCAGCACGTGTTCCTCAGGAGCGCACAGGGCAAGGAGTGCCCATCACTCAGGAGTTCATCAGCAAGACCACTCAGGAGCTGCAAGACGCAAGAGCCATGCGCGGCGACAGCTGCTCACGAGGCGCAGCTCCCCATCCTGGTGAGGATGCTGGGCTGCGTGTCTGCATCGACGTCCCCGGGCTCAATAGGGCCGCATCTCAGGAGCGCTTCTGGCCTTGGCGTGTGGGCCGCTGCGAGGGCCCGCCACACAGCTATGTTCACATGCCCTTCGGCTTGCCGAGCGTGGCGTCAACCTATCAGCGCAACATGCGGCGAGTCCTGGCGGCTTAGGAGGCCAGGTACCACGCCGTCCTGGAGGAAATGGAGACGGTCTTCAGGGAACCTCCCGTGCCCCCAGAGCCTCCCGAGGCTCAGGGCTCCGGTGGCTCATGAGGAGTCATTTCTTCGATGTATGCCTTCAGCTGCACCAACTCTACTTTGTCTACAGAACCAAGTGACATCTTCCAAGCTCGTTTAGCTGGGAGCGCCCCTCGGGCTGCATTATTCCCAGGCCGCGTGGGTCCGCCCTGCGGCATGTATCCCTTTTGCTTATGTCTTTAGCTTACCTGGCTGGGAGCGCCCCTCAGGCTGCATCACCCCCAGGCCGCTCGAGCCGGACCCAGTGGCATGTACCTTCCTGCATTTACCCAAGTTGAATTGCTTTCCATGATTAACCTGCTTACGGTTATCGCCTGCTCGATCGCCACCCGCCATGGGTCCATGCACCCTGTGCAATTCGCTTGCGCGTTAAAAGGGGGCTCCTGAGCATCGCGACTCATGAGCTCTTACTGGCTCTCTAGCCCTCACCACCTGGCCTTGACCACGGCATCGCGACCTGGCATACCAGCGGCGGGTGAGCTCGCTCGAGGGCCTGGACCTGAGGACGTAGAACGCTTGCACCTAACCACCTTGCAGGAACACACAGTCACCAAGACTCAAGACCAGGCGCAACCCGCCTTGAGGTAGGGCCTCGTGAGTCCCGCGCTGGCTCACGAGTGCCCAGATACACCTACCAGCCCTGTCGTGCAAGCCACGTGTCAGGGCGGGGCTATACACGCCCCGGGGGCTCCTCCCGGAGGGGCCCCCCATCCCACGCACAAGTGAAAGCACCATGCTCCGCGCTGGCTGTCGACACTGCCGAGGAGCGGCTATGCCCGTGCACAAGCGGAAGCACTATGCTCCGCGCTGGTGATAAACAACTGAGGGCGGCCCGACGATCGTACCAACCTCAGGGAGCCCAGAGCTCAGCGTCCAGCCTCACCGCAACGCCTCCCCTCGGGAGAGCCATGCGAGGGGGCTGGGCACGGGGGCTGCGCTCGGGTCGCACCCAAGTGCACGCCACCCAACCAGGTCTCCCGGACCTGGGCGTCGCGCGCCCCTCCCGAGGCCTCGGCGAGGGCAGGTATGGAAATTGTTTGCATGTCAAGGGGGACTCCTGAGCATCACGACTCAGGAGCCTAACTGGTCATGTAGCCCCTCACTCCTTGGTCCGTCCTGGTCTCCGGTCGGCCCAATAGCGGTTGAGGTATGCGCGGGGCCGGGCTCTGCCGACGTAGAACACTAATCTATCCTTGCGAACTCTCCCTATAAGTTGTTTGCGCGCCAAGGGGGACTCCTGAGCATCGCGACTCAGGAGCCTAACTAGTCACGTAGCCCCTCACTCCTTGGTCCGTCCTGGTCTCCGGTCGGCCCAATGGCGGTTGAGGTATGCGCGGGGCTGGGCTCTGCCGACGCAGAACGCAAAGCAAATAGGAAGGAAATCGCAAAATCTCGAAGCAAATATTACAAACACATTGTTCTCACGATACCAAATGAAAAGTCTAAACGCCTCCACGAGGCCTAATGCATGTTGCAGGAACAAAATGGGAGAATAGTCGCAGGTCACTCCCGGGCACCGCCATCACATGCGGAAGGTGCTACTTCGTGAGCGACGTTATCTTCACCTTCACCACCAGCCACAGGATCGGCGACATCGCCGGACAGAGGAGCGGAGACAAAGCCGCGGAACTTCTTCAGCAAGGCCTCCACTTGACCTTGCACGGCTGCGGCGGCGGCCTCGTATTGATCTTCGGCCACAGGCTCCAGCAGCTCGTCAAGACAAGCGTTGGGGTCGCGAAGGTGCAGGTGGCTGAAGACGCGGGTCAATGCAGCTGAAGACAGGACACGAGCTTCCGCCTCCGCCATGGGACCAACGCCATCAACGAATTCCTCGAGCGCCTCCACCAAGAGAGGAAGCAGCCGGGTGGGGCCGTCCTCATTAGTGGCCAGTGACTTCTCCAGGCCGTGCTCGTACAACTTCTTCAGTGCCTCGCGAGATCTCTTCTCGAGGTCGGCAAAAGCCGCGCGGTCTTCGGTCAGGACTTGCGCCTTGGCGTCGAGATCGGACTCCCTCGTCTTCGCCTTCCGCTCCAACTCTTCCAACCGGTTGCGCTCAGCGGCCTGTGCCCTCCCCAACTCCGCCAGCTCAGCATCACGGTTCTTGACGGCGTCCTCCCGGGCCTTCATCTCGTCCTCCTTCGCTTGGTGGCAGCGTGCTTCTTTGGCGTGCTTGTCGCGAAGGCGCTGCAACTCGTCCTGCAGCGCCCGGCAGCGGTCACGGGCGGCCTTGGCGTCTTTCAGCGCCATCTCATGATCGGCCACAGCGTTGGTGGCACTTTGCTTCTACTTCTCAGAAGCCGCAGCAGCCTGGCCCAGCGCTGCGCGAACCGCCAAGTCGGAGTGGAGCCGGCCTGAGGCCAGCTTCAGGCGCCCGGCCACAAGGCGTGGCTCCGCGCTCAGGAGATCCGCCTGCAGCTGGTTCGTCTTCGAAAGAGCATGTTCTAGAGCAGCAATAGGAGCAGAAGAACCAGGGAGCGGAGGTGCAGCACTGGGAGGAAGTGACATCGTCACCAGGGCTTGGGAGATCGTAGGTTCCGGAGCAGCTGGGACCTCTTCAGCCGAGTCAGACACCGGCACCTTAGGAGCCAGATGGGCCATCGGGGCTGACTCTCCACGGTGATGCTCTTCTTGGCCTCGCGAGGGCAACCGGGTTGGGGAAGTGCGAGTGCTGCTGCCTCCCTTCTCCACGGAAGGAGGCGCGGCCGCCGTGTCCTCTTTCCTTTTCTTCGCCAAGGGCGTCGGCCTGGTCAGCCAAGGGTGAACGTCAGGAAATAACAAGAACAAGTGGGGACAAGACAAAGCTCAAGGCACTTACCGATCCATTGCGACATATTCCACCTTCCGCTTGGGGAGCTTGAAGCCCGAAAGTTGCGGAGCCCGGGAAGTAGGCGCGCGGATCCCAAGGGCAGAAGACGGCGCAGCACGAGGGCTGGAGGTAGCTTCAGGCGGCGTCAAGACGGGGGCAGCGTCCCGAGGGATCAGTGACGACCTACTCCTCGTCGGGACGACTGGCAGTTCCCCCTCCTCCTGGCGGGCGTCGACCTCGGCGTCGTCAGGAAGGGCGCGAAGGATTTCAGCTTTGCTCAAGGGGGAGTTTTCTCCCATCTCTTCGAGGGCCGCCTCCGAGTCCCCCTCCTCTTCCTTCCCCCACCGGACTCGTCGGAGGACACCTCCACCGGCTTCGGCGCTGCGGGGGCTCCTATGGGCACCAGCGGCACCAGCCCGCGCGCGTCAAAGGTCGGCCTGGAGGCGATGAATTCCTCCCGATCCCTACGCAGGAACAGGGGAACGAAGGCGCTTGGCGGGTACTCCTGGTTGTCCCCAACTATGAGGCGCAGAACATCGACCAGTTCATCGTCATGCAGGACCCCCGGCCTCAGGCGGGCCTTGTTTCCCTCTTCTTCAAGCTCCCACAGGGGGCGCGCGCGCGTCTGGAGCGGGGCTACTCGCAGCGTCAATAACTCCCTCAGGAGCATGACCCCCGTCACCTTGGCCGCCCTCGCATTGCCCGGCTTCAGGTCGGTCACCATCTGCCCCAACACTAACGATGCCTGCTCATCGGCGAGCTCCGCCTTGGGCCACTCCCCATTGGAAGAGGGCGCCACCGTCGGCAACACCAGACGCGGATTGGCGCGCTTGGCGTCCATCATGACCCATTTGGACCGAGTGTTGTTGGCCCTCTTCCCGGTGCTCGAGATCGAGTTGGCCTTGCCGGATGCGACGAAGTTAGCGCATCCATAGATGTGACCCTCGCTGACACGGAGAAAGAAGAAATGGCGCAGGAGCGCCATGGACGGCATCACGCCCAGGTACGCCTCACAGTAGTAGGCGAATATGGACAGGAGGAGGGCAGAGTTGGGATGAAGATGCAACGCCTGCAGCCCGTAGTGGTCGAGGACTTCTTAAAAGAAATCCGAGAAGGGAGGAACCAACCCAAGGGCGACGCTACTCGAGAAGAAGGGGAAGAAGGTGCTGTCCTCGGGCTCCGGCACGTCGAAGGGAAGACGGAGCTCGGTCTTCCCCCACTCATTACTCTCGCCCACCGTCAGCAGGCGCACGGAGGCGAGGCTCTCCTCCGTGACGGTGGGCGCCTCGAGGGCCGGCTCATACCAAACCGGTGTTGAGGAAGTCTTGACCTTGTGCGGCGCCATGGATTGCGGGTGCAGGATGAGAGTGGAGCAGATCTATAGGTAGCGGTGGCGAGGAGCAAGGAAGGGGATCTGGAGCGAGGCGAGGAAGAAGCAATGAAGGCAAGTGCTGCCTGCGCCAGTCTTTTGTCAGGTCAAGCAGTTGCCGAGGCAGCATCGGGAAGTGGAGACGCCCACGTCCAATCAACCGCCATGGGTCAACCGAGGCCACAGGCTTTTGGGGCCCACGGTGCTCCGTACTTGACCCTTGGCTTCGCCGCGAAGCCAAGCCCGAGCGCACCTTCGGCCCGGGGGCTACTGTCGGCGTTCTGGGAACGAGGGTCCCCACACTTGCCTGCCTGCGGCCCGCGGCGTGGCTAAGTCGCAGGCCGTACGGCCCATCTTCATCAACAAGGCATCCAAGACCCTCGTGAAGGGCCAAGCCTCGCGAGGCGGACGACGCACACTACAAAAAAATACACTTCCGTGATGATACGTGTTTGTCACAGTAGGTCGCGTTTTCTGTCATGCATGTACATCCATGACAAATTTATGACAGAATCAAGATAGTCATACCTGTGCTGTCGTAGAAGTGTTCCGTGACATTGCCAAAATTATCATCACGGAAGTGTCCACTTCCATGACGATAAGTCGCGCGTCACAGAAGTGCTTTCGTCAAGGGTGACCGACACGTGGCATCCACCGTAACGGAACGCCGTTAAGCTATCGGGTCGGATTTTGGATCCGATAACCCGTTAACAGCCACGACCAATGCTGATTTTCCACGTGTAAAATTCTCATTGGCTGACGGATCCTAAATGGGCCGGCCCAACCGAAGGCCCATAAGATTTAGCGGACCATAATGGGCCGGCCCAGCTAAAGGCCCACAAAATTTAGCGGACCATAATGGGCCGGCCCAGCTAAAGGCCCACATGATTTTGCAGACCATAACGGGCCGGCCCAGCTAAAGGCCCACAAGATTTTGCGGACCACAATGGGCCGGCCTAGCTAAAGGCCCACAAGATTCTGCAGACCATAATGGGCCGGCCCAGCTAAAGGCCCAACATTCTCTGTCAAATCGGCCCGTCAACGGCCTGCCCTAAACTTGTCATCAACGCAGCCCATGGTCACTTCTGGCCCGTTAACAGTCCACTAAGTAATTAGGCCGAATTACGGCCCGGTGTATTTCCGGCCTGTTAAAGGACCGGCTTCATTTGGGCCCATTTAGAGGCTATCAAAACTTTCGGCCCATAAACGACCGTGAAGGATTTGGGTCATATTCGGCCATGTCTGACATTCGGCCTGTTAGAGGCCCACTATAGCTTTGGGCCACTTTTGGCCTGTTGTCATTTTCGGCCTGTTAACGCCGGACGTAAAGCATGGGCCATATGTGGCCCAACGTCATATCGGGCCCATTAACGGCCAGTATAAAAATGACGATAATCCAGCCCGACCGAAGTTCCGACCTGTTAAAGGCCCGTGTATTAGGTCGGCGCATTTACGGCCCGTCCAAATTTCGGCCTGTCAAAGATCCGCATCATAAATGGGCCACCATTTCGGCCTGCTAAGTCTAGTGGGTTATTTGGCACAATCAGGGCCCAATCTCACTTTCGGTCTATTAAAGGCCCATGTTTTTATGGGCTCGAGGTATTTACACCTGTAAACGGCCTATTTTTACTGAGGGCCCAAATTATGTTTAGGCCTGTTAAAGGCCCACTATGGGCACAGGCCTACCAGAAAAATATGAAAGCTTATGCTGATTTAGGCCCAGATATTTTTAGTGGGCTACATGCCAATTTCGGCCCGTAATCGTTTTTAGCCCAATTGGAATGGGCCCAACGAATGTTGGCATGTTGGGCTCCTACGAAGCTTTCGGCCGAATACATTACTAAGATAAACCTACACTATACAAAAATAGCGTCGTAATTACTGCAGCCTGAGGCAGCATCATAAATGTTGTATCACAACAAAATAAATTCCAACTATACAACAAAAGGCCTGTTGGCATAAAGTTTACAGTCCTTCCAGATAAAAGCACCATCAGATGTATAGAAGCACAGATCATTTGACCTGAGTGCTAATGTTTCAGGCTGTAGAATCTGATGGAGCAGCACGATCTCCACCTTTTTTCCGCCATTGCTCTTGAACAACAAAGCGAATGTCTGATAGTCTGGTTTCAAAACCATTCATATCTTGACGACATTTCTCAACCACTATTGTTGTTTCCGAAACAACGTCCATTAGGGATTGGACTTGTGTCTGGAGCACAGATATATCACTCTGTCTAGCAGGAAGATTTTGTTCAGTAGGCGATTTGGACGAGGTTACCTTGACAACCAATCCAGAATTATGCAGGAAGGTGCTTTTTGCACTGTTAGTGGAGAGATACTGACGCACTGCAGCAAGAGGTGACATTTTGCCTGTAGTAGCCTCGTCACCTTCAGGTGGTTGTGGCTGTTCAATCATTTGTTCCATAGCTTCCTGAAAGTTTGAACTTGTAGATTAGTGTACCAGATAAGTTACTAATGAGACAAAAACAAACAAAGTAGGTTAAACGTTTATACATAACTTATTTTGGTGAACTACTGTAATACATTAGCATGTATTGTAGTGCCAACTACATAATAAAATCACTTTCGGAACATATGTCCATGTAGCATGCCTACTGTATTGTCTATTTCCTCACATTCGTTGACATCTAAGGATAAAGAGACATGGTTTAAAGTAGGATGAACATAGTATGACATCATTCATATCATGGGCAAACAGATATAAAAAAACAGGCTATTTTATCATTGTGTGCGCACGTGAACATAACAACTAGATTACAGATCAAGACCAAAAGAATATCCTTCATTTCTTTTAAACCATGTAAGGTGAAATGATACGTTAAGACAACTGTGAATAAAAGTGAACAGAGTAACTGACATTGGCTGCAAACCAAGTAGTTAAATGAACCCATCACAGTACCAATCAGTTCAAGGCAGGGAGGAGTAAGGACTTACAACAGCGGCTTGAACTGGTGTGCTCATGCCCTTCATCTTGCTGGTGTGGCAATCCTTGAAGATTTGCACTGCATTCGGTTCAGGTTCTTTTTGGTCCGCACGGGCTTTCCTCTGTATTTGGAACAAGTCAATATAGATACGATAATATGGCACAAAAAAAGAAGGAAGTAGCAGCTATTTACAAGAGCCTCATAGTGTGCAATATAGCTACGAGATCCTGTTGTCTGTTGGAATTTCACTTTAGAACGGTTGGTTTTGTTCTTCAAACAGTTAGCCTAGAAGAAGATACACTTGTAAGGCACATACATAAATACAAGTTCAATATGTGGTCTGATCAAATACATATAGCCTACCTGATACTTTGGATCAGACCAGTGTTTAACGAGGGCTGTCCAGTCTTCATCTGTAATATATTCCACTGGAGATGTTTGGGTGATTTCATTGTTAGCCTTGCCTTCAAAGTGAGATTTTCTAACGTGGTACCGATACTGTCGCAGAGCAGACTGAAAATCATGAGTGCATGCTTGTTTAGTTGCATCATCTTTCGGATCCAACTTGAACCTCATCTGTTGAAAAAAGAATGTGAGTCTTATTAGGAGGAAGCTAGAAAGTATGGGACAGAGCAAGACAATATTACTAATTGCGATGAATAACATTACTTACGGATAAATGGTCAAGGAAGGTGTTAAACTGGGTATTGTCTTTCTCATTCCTGTACTGGATCCACGTTGGGAGGATACGTGCATGACACCTAACGACAACGGCTGCCTCTGATACTAACTTGGCTGACTCTGTAGCATCACGTGGCCTTTTTAAACCTGCCTCAAAATGGATCTCCATTCTTCCTCCTTTAGATTTTGTTAATCTGTCAAGCATTATCCCTGATGTCTGTTTCCGCTTGCGCCGTGGTGCTAGTTCAACAACGAATATGGAAAGTGTTAGTGTACATCAAACCGTGAGAGTACATATAAAGGAGCATGCAACTGCAACTTGACTCGGTCAGGTACCGTCTTGGTGATGCTCATGAGGTTCATCCGATCTTGCCAAGTCCTGTTGTGTCAGCAGTGCTTCGGAAGTAGTGTTAGGTGTGAAGGCAGCTTGGGAACTGGCAAGTTCCGGAGCAAACGAACGAGTAACTGGTTGAGATGCTGGTACAGTTGAAGCAGATGCTGCAGCTGGTGGAGCAGGTGATACTGTGTTTGTAGATTTAGCCGGTGGACTTGGACCTTCTACTGCACTATAAGTACCAGCAGAATCTCGACGGCAGAACCTTTTCCGTTTCACCCGACGAGTAACAACACTCCCTACTATATTATTTTCCTTGCTCTTTTTTGACTTTGCCATGTCAAGCCGTACCCACAACACAAAAGAATAAAATCACTCTTCAGAACTCATTGATGCATGATACAGATAAGCAATACTTTGATGTAAGACAACCGTATGAGGATGGAATATGTAAGAAAAATAGGACGGCATGACATATTCACAGCTACGATGTGCAAACTAAGCAGAAGGATTTTCAAGAAAATAGAAGTAATGCAAGCTAGACACCATATGAAAGATGCAACCAATATTACTCTGCCAAGTTAAAAGTGTCTTGTCATAAGTGGCAATTTGAAAAATTAGAAGCAGTACAACGTAGAAATCAATGCAAGATGCAACCACTATCAAACTGCCATGTTAAAAGTGTCCAATCATGAGTGACTGATGCGGGATACACAATAGCAGTACTTTGATGTAAGAACATGGTATGATAGATAGATGCAGTGTATTCTAGACAAAGAACGCCATGTCATATGCAAATGTATAACGTATGAACTCAGCAGGTGCAATTTAATCAAAATAGAAGAAATATAGGCTAGACAACATATGCAACATGAAACCAATTATCACACTGTCAACTTAGAGCAAGCACCTGCGATGGAGTACGGGAGATGAACTCATCATGTAGACTTGGGACTTCAACTTCATTAGCAGTAGCAGTGGCAAATCTAGAGAGTCTCTGTTTGCGTCGGTGCAGAGGACCACCAAAATCCCCTAACTTACTCTTTTCCTTCCTATTTTCTGATATTGCCTTATGAAGTCAAAACCACAAGAAGATGAATAAAATTAACTCTGCATAACTGGTTGATGCATGATACAGACGAACACTACTTTGATGTAAGGCAAGCGCAGGATAGGAGGATGGAATATATACAAAAAAAGACAGCGTTTCATATTCACACGTACGATAGGAGGATGGAATATGTATGAAAAAACAGTAAGCGGAAGGCATTTCAACAAAATTAGAAGAAATGAAAGCTAGGCACCATATGAACATGCAACCAATATCACTCTATCAGGTAAAAAGTGTCTCGCCGTAAGTGCCATTTCAAGAAATTAGAAGCGGTACAAGCTAGAAGACAATGCAAGATGCAACCTACATCACAGTCCCAAGTTAAATGTGTCTTATGGGTAAGTGATCGTTGCAGGTATAAATTGTAAGCTACGCAGATGCAATTCAACATAATCAGAAGCAATACAAACTAGACATCATACGGAAAACGCAACCACGTATAACAGTTCCAAGTAAGAGCAAGCACCTGTGATGGTGGAGTAGGGGAGATGTGCTCATCATGTACACGTATGTTCTAGAAACAGGAACACGTGTCATATTCACAGGCATTATGTGTAAAGTAAGCAGATGCAATTCAAGTTAGAAGCAATTCAAGCTAGACATCATACGCAACATGCAACCACATATAATAGTGTCAAGTTAGAGCAAGCACCTGTGATGGTGGAGTAGGGGAGATGTGCTCATCATCTACACAGCTACGTTTACTGTCCAGCCTTGTGTTGTCTTGCGAATCTTGTTGGGAGGATGGCGGAGTAGAATCTGTAGAGACCCCCTATTTGAGTTGCTCCGAAGGACCACCATCATCCACTGCCGGACTAATTTCCTTCAGCTGTAATGATTTTGCATTGTGAAGTCAAACCGATAAGAAAAAGGAATAAAATTCGCTCTTCAGAACTCATTCATGCATGATACTGACGAACACTACTCGGATGAAAGGCAAACACATGATGCGAGGATGGAATATGTATGAAAAACAGGATGGTGTGACATATTCACACCTATGATGTGGTAACTAAGCAGAAGGCATTTCAACAAATTAGAAGCACTGCAAGCTAGACACCATATGAAAGATGCAACCAATATCACTCTGCCAAGTTCAAACTGTATGGCGTTTCAACAAATTAGAAGCAGTACATGCTAGAAATCATATGCAAGACACAACCAATATCACAGTGGTGACTTAAAGGTGCCTTATCATAAGTGACTGATGCGGGATATGCAAGAATAGTAGTCTGATGTAGAAACAGGAACACATGTCATATTCACATGCATTATGTGTAAAGTAAGCAGATGCAATTCAACAAAGTTAGAAGCAATACAAGCTAGAGATCATACGCAACATGCAACCACATATAATAGTGCCAAGTTCGAGCAAGCACCTGTGATGGTGGAGTAGGGGAGATGTGCTCATCATCTACACAGCTACGTTGACTGTCTAGCCTTGCGTTGTCTTGCGAATCTTGTTGGGAGGATGGCGGAGTAGAATCTGTAGAGAACCTCCATTTCAGTTGCTCGGAAGGACCACCGTCATCCAATGCCTTGCCAATTTCCTTCAGCTTTATTGATTTTGCATTGTGAGGTCATACCGACAAGAAAAAGGAATATCATTCGCTCTTCAGAACTCATTCATGCATGATACTGATGAACACTACTCTGATGAAAGGCAAAGTCATGATACGAGGATGGAATATGTAGAAAAAATGGACGGCTTGACATATTCACACCTATGATGTGGTAACTAAGCAGAAGGCACTTCAACAAATTAGAAACACTGCAAGACACCATATGGAAGGTGCAATCAATATCACTCTACCAAGTTAAAACTGTCTCGTCATAGGTGGCATTCATCAAACTAGAAGCAATACATGCTAGAAATCATATTCAAGACGCAAACCAATATCACACTGCCAACTTAAAGGTGTCCCATCATAAGTGACTGATGCAGGATACACAAGAAGAGTAGTTTCATGTAAGAACATGGTGTGATAGACAGATATAGTATGTACCAAAAACAGGAAAGCGTGTCATATTCACATGTGTCATGTGTAAGCTAAGCAGATGCAGTTTACACTAATTAGGAGCAATACGAGCTAGACACCATATGCAACATGCAACCAGATATCACACTGCCAAGTTAGAGCAAGCACCTTGGATGGTGGAGTAGGGGAGCGGAGACTTGGACCTTGTAATGCACTATCAGTACAAGGAGAATCGGTACAGATGCTCCATTTACGTTGCTGCAGAGGACTACCATCATCGCCTTCCTTACTCTTTTCCTTCCTCTTTCTTGATTTTGCCTTGTCAAGTCCAAACCACAAGAAAAAGGAATAAAATTTGCTCTTCAGAACTCATTGATGCATGATACTGACGAACACTACTTTCATGTAAGGCAGGCGCATTATAGGAGGATGGAATATGTATGAAAAATAGGACGACGTGACATATTCACATGTATGATGTATAAAGTGTAAACTAAGCACAAGGTGCTTGAACTTGTTAGAATCGATGCAAGCTAGAAACCATATGAAAGATGAAACCAATATCACTCTGCCAAATTAAAAGGGTGCCCTAACAAATGTATTTGACCAAATTAGAAGCAATACATGGCAACAGGATAGAAATAATATGCAATATGCAACGAATAAAGGTGACTCATCGTAAGTGATTGATGCAGGATACAGAAGAGAGGTAGTTTCATGTAAGAACAAGGTTAACACATAGATGTAGTGTGTACCAAAAATAGGAAGGCATGTCATATTCACAGGTATAGTGTGTAAACTAAGCAGATGCAATTTACCCTAATTAGAAGCATTACAAGCTAGACACCGTATGCAACATGCAACCACATATCACACTGCGAAGTTAGAGCAAGCACCTGTGATGGTGGTGTAGGGGAAGTGCAGTCTTCAGGTACAGAGCTACGTTCAATATCTTCATTTAGGCTTGCTGTTTCTTGAGAATCATGTGGAGAGGATGAAATTGCATTCTTTATAAGAGTATTGCGTCTCATATTAACCCACGCACGTGACTGTCTCATCATAAGCGATAGACGCAGGATACACAAGAATAGTAGTTTGATGTAAGAACATGGTGTGATAGGCAGATGTAGTATGTACCAAAAACAGGAAGGCGTGTCATATTCACATGTATAATGTGTAAGCTAAGGAGATGCAATTTAACAAATTAGGAGCATTGGAGGGATACACAAGAAAAGTAGTTTGATGTAAGAACATGGTTAATAAAAAGACGTAGTATGTACCAAAAACAGGAAGGCATCTCATATTCACAGGTATAATGTGTTAACTAAGCAGATGCAATTTACCCTAATTAGAAGCATTACAAGGTAGACACCATATGCAACATGCAACCACATATCACACTGCCAAGTAAGAGCAAGCACCTGCGATGGTGGTGTGGGGGAATTGCGGTGATCAACTAGAGAGCTACGTTGACTATCTTCATTTAGCCTTGCTGTTTCTTAAGAATCATGTGGGGAGGATGACACTGCACTCTTTAAACGAGTAGGGCGTCTCACAGTAAACCACTCGGGTGACTGTCTCATTGTAAGTGATTGACGAGGGATACAAAAGAGCATTAGTTTGATGTACGAACATGGTTAATAGACATATGTAGTATGTATCAAAAACAGGAAGGCATGTCATTATCAAAGGTATAACGTGTAAAGTAAGCAGATGCAATTTAACAAAATTGGAAGCAATACAAGCTAGACACCATATGCAACATGCAACCACATTTGACAGCGCGAAGTTAAAGCAAGCACCTGGGATGGTTGTGTGTGGCAATTGAGATCATCAACTGCAGAGCTACGTTTACTGTCTCCAACTGCTGACACTGCACCCATTAGAGCGCTGAAACGCTTAGCGCTTATCTTCGAATTACACTGGAGCGACTTCTGTCTTTTCTTTTCTGCATTCATCAACACTGCGTCAGAGTCTGAAATACCCATGAATAAAAAAACAATAGTGTGAGTATGGGTGAAGTGTGTGCACAATTAGTACAGTGTAAAGGTAGCAGATAGCATGTCAGTGAGAAATAAATGACGGGAGACATATGATAGCTCTACAACATGCATGGCACACTAAATTACTACAGGATTCTATGAAAATAACAGTCGACTGAAAGCAAATAGGTCAGTCCATTTTTTCTGCACCGTCCGATGTACAAAGAACGGGCAGATCGCCTTCATCTACCTCTAGCCAGTCAGTGTTGACGATCTTCCTCGAAACGCCAGCGACCACCGGCCCAGTATTCCTCCCCTGCCTGCGCCCTCCCCTCGACCTCACCGCACCGCCGTGCTTGGCACCGCCCCCCCGGCCATCCATTCAAGCCCCGCCGACCTCCAGATCAGGCGCAAGCAGCTCCTGCACCCCACACCCCTATGATAGACACCGATGCGCCGCTTCCCCGGGGAACAGGCGGACTAGGTGCTCCGCGCGCCTAAGCGGGTGCTGCTTCTTTTAATTGCGGTTCGACTGACCTTGAATTGAAATCCAGGTGGGCTACTGACCTCTAGCAAAGGTGAAATAGTAAAAGGGAGGAAACCTTGTGCATTTAGTATCATGAAGAAGATGCAGTAAGAAGCGCTCAACTAGTTTCTTTCGTGGGATGAATACGGTGTGAGCGGAGACGTAAGATTTGCACGAAGAAGGGAAGAGGAGTACCTCTTTCTGCTGGCAGTGTTGTGTGCTCCTTCTGTTTTTCCGACGATCTTCTTGTTGTTCGCCGGAAACCAGAAGTTGTGGAGGACGGTGAAGCCTTGGACGAACCCATGGCCAAGTTGTTGAGTGTGGTGCGGTGGCCGTCTGTCGGCGGCGGGGAAGCAGATCCAAGGCGGCGAACGACGTCGTAGCGGGAACAGCTCCGGTGCGGTGGACGGTTGCGACAGTGGAGCCGCAGCAGTGAGGCGCAGGATGGCGTGGTGGGAGTGGTTCTGGTACGGCGCACGTCGGCGTCGGCGTCGTGGAGGCAGCTCTGCCTCGGCTTTAGCTGCTAAGTCCTTGAGGGCGTTACGGTTGCGGTTGCCTTGGACGACGACGTCGGGGTACCGGCTCCGGCGTGATGGAGGAGGGCGGCGGTGGATTGGCCGCTATGGGGTGGAGGACGGAGGAGGCTGGGGTTTCGCGGCTGGTGGAGAGGGCATTTTCGCGCACACGGAGTATGAATGGGGAAACGGAGGGAGACGCGGAACTAAGGGGGAACAATGTTTTGGTTTGAGACGCGCTTGTTTGAAATTTGGGGAAAGTTACAAACTTTGCCCCCATCTAAAATTTCGGACATATTGCGGGTTGGGGGTAGGACAGTCATGTCAGGTGTCCCAAATGTGGGCGGGATAGATTTCGGCCGAGCGCATGGGTAGGCACCCACGGCGTATGAATGCTTCTCGGAGGTGGTTGAGACTGGCGTCTTGGTGAAGTTACAAACCTACCCCGGTTTAGACCTTTGGACATCGGGCCGATAGGCTACACGGGCCAGAGTGAGGACAGTAATTTCGTACCACCAAAACATTAGTCTCGTGCGGTTTTGGGTGACCAGAGGCCTATTTGGCGCTTCATTCAATATTTGGGAGCAGAAGCATTAACGTTTTCGGTTCTCTTGAATTGAACTTTCAGGATTTGTCAAACTTCACAAATCTTTACTCTTGAAAATCCTAAAGCTACGATTATTTTGGAATGGAGGGGGTACATTTGAATATACGTTGTACACGAGTATATATTAAAAAATATGCAACTTACCTCAGTTCATGCATGGTTCCAGATATAATCTCCTTGGTTGCAAAAAAAAGTTAGATATGCGTATGAATATATATAGCATGTTCAAACTCACAACAAAGATTGATGCCCCCTTTTACATCTGATTTACAAATGCCATTATCTCTGGTTCAAATAGATGAATGCACTTCCTATGAATTCGAATCTTCGAAACCCCCTTTATGTTGAATTCGACATGTATTCTATTTCGTAGCTAGCAATTTGGAATGTATCCATGCAAGTGACAAATGTATAAAGTGCTTCACACTAACAACATGGAGTGCACTAATTAATGTTTATATATGAATTGCAAAAGCATCCATTGCCTGTATTTCAAACCGCTCTCACTCTATGGATCGATAATATGAAATAAACACATGCACATGCTAGAATTCAGTAGAGTACGGGTGTCTGATAGACCGATTTTCGTCCATACACAATTTGCAAAATTCATGATCTCATCCAAAAATAATAATGCCATTTATATTTTAAGTTAATGCGTAGAACCGCCTTTTACACGTAGATGCACTATGCCTCGCCCCGTTCTCACAAACACGTTATATATCTCTCTATCTAACGCATAAGTGCACACACTTTATATGCATCGACATTTCTCTTTCACACATGCTCACAATCTCTCTCAGGGTGTCGGGGTGTCTCACGCACATGCTCTCTCTGTTTCTCTCTCTCTCTTTCTGACTACTATGTACCACTCTTTTCACTAATCTCAGTTGGAAAACACTATTTCTCTCACATGCATATATACACATGCACAGTCTCTACTAGCCCTCTATACGCACATATATGTGCCTACGTGTCTCCCGCACGCACATTATCTTTAGGCCTCTCTCGCACACATTCCCCCCGACACACCTCTCTCTTAGTAGTTGGCAGATATGATTTCATCATATCATTCGGTAGGATATCCCTGGCTGTTAGGCTGGATGGTAATACGAGGCAAAGTTTTACCCTAGTTCGGATCGGACCCTTGCAGTTGAAGAAAGAGCCTACTCCTGGTACTGTATATTAGTGATAGGGGTGTGTACAAAGTTCACGTGAATACCAGGCATTGTGCGTGTGTGTATACTATCGACAAACTAGCCCCCAAGCTTGTATAACTTACTAAGGGCCTAGGGTTACAAATCATATATAGTCGGCTTATCACCAGTGGGGATAGAGTCCTCCGCGACTCTGGTAGCTTCGTGTTGTACACCGAGTCCTCCACATGGGTCTTCATATAACACGTCTCGGTCCAACCTATATGTGGCGCGCTGGAGGATGCATGACAGCAGCACCCGAGCCATTCCTCGTTCATCGGCGGCAAAGGCACCGGTGGACAAAAGGGTCGCCAATATTTTGGCTACCCCGGGCAAGATCCAAACAGCCCCTCCCAACAGATTCAACTCCCTCGTTCGCCGTGGAATTTTGCCATGTGTTGTTTTCATGGACTAGCAAGATGCCCGTGCATTGCACGGAACATCAAGATGCATTTTTTTACAAACTCCCGCATGCATGCAAGGGATAATTAATGTCCTCCTTTGCTAGTACTACGAGGCAAACACCATTAATATTGCATCGATTAGTGTTAGTGGCCTTGTATATCTGCAAATTGTAATTTTGATAGTGGCCCCTTGTATATAAAAATGGAGGGAGAAAGATGAGAGATAAGGTGAGGAGGAGTGGGGCGTGGTGATGACTGGTGGTCGGACTGGGCGGAGGCATGGGGATGGACGGCGCATTATGTCTAGGTTTGTATCTCTCTCACACACACCCACGTAGGTGGGGGACGTGCATGAAGAGAAGAGGTGCACGCACGGCGCACGTACTCCTGTCTCTTTCCCAACCACACCCGCGCGGGTACACGGTGGAGCTCATTTCTGTACGAAAAAGGCAGCCCACGTGGTAATTTGGCACGTGTACTGGTTGTTCACTTGGTGGAGGGAGGATCATCTACCATGGGTGAACAAACAAATTGCGACTTGACGCGTTATGTTAAATTAAAAAAAGAGGCAAACCATGTGGGGCCTACCTTAGAGGCAAGGCTCTATACACTAGAGTACTTTTGATGTGTCCCGTCAACTCGCAAAACGAGGAGAAGCTTGCTTAGTACGCCGTCTCCCCCGCCCATGGGCGCGGTGGCTCGCAGGATGAGGTGAAGCTTGCTTACGAGTAGTAGTAGTAGTACTACTACTACTGTACGCCTTTACGCCCGCTCCCTCGCCCACGCGCGCGGTGGCTCGCAGCACGAGGAGAAAATTTTACTACTCCCTCCATTTACTCCTCGTCCCTACTACGTACTTTGGTTAGTACTCCCTCCATTTACTTATACAAGGCCACTATAAAAAAATACATTTTGCATCTATACAAGGCCACAAATAGTAATCGAGACAAAAGTTACTACCTCCTTTCCAGTTTATGGCTCAATTTCAAAATCTCTCCAACCAAGGTAGACGGTGAGTGGTCGAATTAATTTCGTAGTTTGCACAAGTAATTAGTACGCTCGTTTTTCTCAAGAAGTTATGTTTACCGAGGCATTAATTAGAACGAATGCATGAATGACCACTAAATTTCCATGAACTTGTACATGCATTGGTTAGTTTCCTCTTGACATTGCTTGCGTCGGGTGATCTAACGCACCTCGAAATCCAACATGTAATGGCACTACTACTAGTATAGTAGAATTGAGACTTATCAAACGGAAAAACGAATGTTTTTAGATGAGCCCTATAAACCCTAGTGGGTACGTACTCCGTAAAAACAGATTTTTCCAAAACTAAGTCACTCCCTTTCATGAATTCTGTAGTATACTCCTCCGTCGACGCTCCCTTTCATGAATTCTGTACTTCCTGTCGCCGAAATGTGGGACATATAGCAACCGGGTCGACGTGTCAAGCACCAAATAACAGTGCAGAACAGCAGGGGGACGCACCCCACTCGTACCGGCCCAGTAGTAGTAATGAGCAATGAGACATCAAATCACAATGCCGCACCTTCCCAGACGGACGAAGCAACCATTATTTCACACTTCGGTTCGCCATCATCTCAAACCACGTAGTATTGCTTCTGCCTCAAGAGGGACACACGCATCGCCTTGGTATATCATGACACGTGGGACCGCATGACAGGCCATGCTCCCCCTCCGACCGCTCGGTAAAATCACCTCATTTTTACTATACTTCCTCCGTATCGGTTTACTACATGGCATGCACGTCATTCTAGGTTGAGAATTTAACTGGCTATATATGTGATGAACAGTACTCTAGCCTTTTAAAAAATGTATACTTTTGTATAGTAGTACTATCGATGGATTGCGCCATGGAGCAAAAACTGAAATTAAAAAAACAGGTGGTACATATAGAGAGCGCTCGTCGCCAAATTATGCATATAGTACTATTAAAAAAGCTACTACGTGCTTAATTGGGGTGCTAAATTCTATTAAAGAAATACTAGTAGTATGTACATACTGAAGAGTTAAAGTAACGAGAAGAAACATAACATAGTTCTGCTGGGGGCTCAGCACAACACACCCCTCAAATTAAACTAAGCACACCTGAAATTAAACTATGCAACTAATCCGGTAGACACTGCTTAGAAGTTTAGAACCACCATGAGCAACGACACTGCCACCTTACTCGGAGTCCTCGTCCACGTCCTCGACTTCGTCCTTGTCCCTCTTCCTCTTGGCCGATACTTCTTTGCTTGAACCTCACACTTGGCGGTTTTCTCTTCATCCAACCCTTGTAGATATTGAAACAAAGGTAGCCATCCATTGCAGTGTAGTGGATGTGGTCTATATCTAGTACATTCCGCTGCCATTCATGACGATGAAACGTGTATGGAGGTTTCTCCAGTTCACGGTACGAAGGATGAACCATGGCTCCTGCCAGGGTCAGCATTGAAGGCTGACGAGAGGGCACCAGCCGATTCTTCTGGAGGTCGAAGGGGTTGCCTACAATGAGGCCTATCCGACCCAGGACTTCTTTGTCGTTCTTAAAGTCTACAGTAACGAATTTCACTGTTTTGTCCTTGAGGAAGTTCTTAAAATCCTGGCACTCAACGTCAGCATGGCATATGTGGAAGACCAAGCAAACGTTATGTACGCAAACCTGGATCACGGCGGGCTTCTTCCTCTCTTCGTCCTTTAGATCCTTCTCTCATCCCAGGACTGTGGTGTACTCAACATCTAGCCCAGCGACCGACTCATCATCTGAGTTTTCGAACATGCGTCTGAAGCGAGAAAGGCATACTTTCACCGTCGCAGAAGAACGGGTGTAGATGACGTCGAACTCATCGCCGGTGATGGTTCTAACCTTGTACTCACCGCCGTTCGTGGAGATTTGGGACGCCATGGATTTGGGAGGAGGGTTAGGATTAGTGGAACTGCCGTAATGTGAATGGACGGGATGACTAGGAGCGAACCGCAGTAGTATTGAAGGACGTGCGGGGACGAGTAGGAGCGAACTGCCAGCGTGCGAACGGCAGGGTAGTGGCTTTCCATTCTCCCATGATACGGGCTTCCGAGAGCCCTTGGATCTGAGATCGAACGGTTGCATGGCGTGATTCTAGACCTATGGGTGAATATCCTATCCTGGAGGGTTATTCTGCAAATTTTTAGCAACTTAGCATGCGACCGTTTGATCTCAGATCCAAGGGCTCCCAGCAGCCCATATCATGGTCGCGCCTACCACGACCGTCGCGTCGCTCGCGCGGTCGCGCCCTTGGAGATTTAACACGGTGCGTTAGGCTATCTGTTGTTGGCATGTCATACATAGTCATCACTTAGTCACTCATACTACAACAAGGTTGGCTATAAGGTTGGCTATAAGTGTATTTTTTTACTCCTCTCTATCTCTTTCTTCGTACTCCCTCCGTCCCATAATATAAGAATGTTTTTGACAGTAGTGTAGTGCCAAAAATGTTCTTATATTATGGGACACAGGGAGTACTAGTATTTATTGCATTTTCCAAGGAGTGACCTCTTCCAATGAAATGGTGTTGCTAAGTTTGCTTCATTTAATTAGCTATAGACTCAAAATTGTCTTTTCACCTAGGTACACGTGCTTAGCACCGTTTCTTCCTTGGGTCACCAAACTAGTCTCTCTGTTCTTGATTAACTTGCCACATCAGACTTTATGCCTATGTGGCAAGCTTAAGCACCTGTAGGAGCAAGTAAGTACAATAGTGCGCTTTACATGGCATTTTTGCATATGTGGAGGAAAGAGAGGCAAGGAAAAAGTGGAGAAGTGGGCTCTCATGCAAGAGACAACCTCTACTACATGGTGGAGCATTGGGAGAGGCACCTGTATGGAGGTGGTCAGGAATCGGGAGACTCACGCCGGTCGTAGCGCCGCAGTTAAAATGATAATGGCAAGTCAAATCACGGGGCCCCACCTGTCCAGCAATAACTCGCTGTCAAATCACACAGCCCTACGTTTGCAGCAGCCTACTCCCTCGTCTTCTCGCGTCTCAGTCGAACCGACTAGGCGGAACTGCCCCGCCTACCGCGCAGGAAAAGCCCCGCCCTTGACTTTTAAATACAACTACATCCGCTTAAGAATCCAATGATATACTTTTTGTGACATAGTAACTCATATTTAGTTAGTTAAATGGATGACCTAGAACTACGTGCAAGCCCTATAAACCGAGATGCCTAAAAATAAAAAAACCAAGACAGAGAGGGTAGTTCAGCATGTATCTTTTTAGATCAATATAGTCGGGATTCGCCAAGGAGCAAAACCAAGTGGTAGGCTGCTCCTGTCGTGTCGGCGTAGCAACTCAAGCAGGGTCAGTCCACACACGAAATGGCGACACACTTAATAGGACCCCTTTGGCCGACATGTGGCTCATCCACCGTCTTGTTCCACGTGCGATGCACCAAATTACAGTTCGGAGCAGCGGTTGGAATTGGAGGCACCCCGGTCATAGCGCCGCAGTAGAAAATGAGCGATGAGGGGTCAATCACAAAGCCCCACCTTTCCCGCATTAAGCTGGACGGACGAAGCAACCATCATTTCACTCTAGGGCGCAAGAGCATAAAGAAAAGAGAAAACAATGATGCGTGCGGCAGCTACCTAGGGCACCCTAGGGTAGGGGTCTCCACTACAGATCCTTTTTTTAAAGCGCCTCCACTACAAATCGGCTTCTCCCTCGTCCTCTTGAAGAAAACCGATGATGAGTGCGGCGGTAGGGTTTGTAGGAGTACTACAGCGTGCGGGGCCACGTCGTAGTAAACGGGTTCGAGTCGACGCCTTAAATATGTGTGGGCCGCTTGGTTTTATGGGAACGAGGCAGCATTTTGGGTTCGGGGACCAGTGGAGATATAGTACGTACAAAATTTGAATTTAAATCAATATTTGAATTTGGGCCAAAATTTGGATTCGAGCCAAAGTTGAAGTTGAACATTGGAGGTTCATTGCTCTGTGCGGTGTATTTGATCGAGCATTTGAAGTCCAATATTCGTAGGTGAACAGTCCGAATGAGAAATGTGCTGGAAACGAGCTCGAAAGCTAGGGTAAACAGCCCTATTTGAAATCAAGTTTTTTTACCTTGCCTAAATGAGGCATATATATTTTTATTAACACTTGTTCCATATATATAGGGTAAAAACGAAGTCTCACTATTTATTGATTAATATTCATATTACTACATATTTTTTGAAAAAATATGCTTTTAATTCAAAACCGTCAAATTACACGTTTTAGATATGAAAATGAAAAAGTAAGTTCAGATCCTTCTTATTCACTCCAAAATGAATCTATGGAGATTTTTATGATTTTTTTGAATTATTTTGATTTTTTTTCAAACCCTAAACCCTCTCTCCCTATTCTACGAACTCTGAACATGTTCATAGGTGATAGCTCATTTGTGTGAAGCCTTTTTTCATGAAAATGACATACACCAAGTTTATTTTTTTTCTCATAACCTTGTCACATATGACGGCTATGTGCGTAAGAATTACAACATTTTGATTTTTTTTGAATTTTTTAAAAACATTTGAACTTGATTTCGACAGATCACTTCAAAAAATGATTTTTCAAAAAAACGCCCCTATACCGAGTTTATATTTTTTTATGGTAACTAGGTCTCATAAACGGATGAACTACGTTTGTTTTATATTTGTGCGATTTTTTGTAATTTAGTTATGGCCATTTGAAATCTGTTCAAACCCTAATAACCCAGTTGACTCGCTCATAACCCAGCAGAAATGCTCCAAACCCTAGCGTCGAACGTCCGCCGTCGGATCCTACCAAGCGCCAAACACCACCCGTCAGATGTGGGGCAGGCATGCGCGATCCGCGTGATGCATCCTGATTGGCTACTGCACTGTCCTTCTCGGGTTTTTACGATCTGCCCCATCGATAGCAGGCTTTTTTAATTTATTACCAACAAACTAGTTGCATGTTTTGGAAAAAAGCTACTAGTGGGTTGTACTATCTATTTAGGAATAGAAGATGTATACATGGAAGTTATAGGGAAAGAGATGACATGGAGCATCTCAATTCCTATGAGTAGGGATTGGAAAAGAGATGTCTTTTGGTTCACATCATAGGAACTTCTCTATTGAATCTAGAGATGACATGTATCTCAATTCCTATGAGGAGGGATTAGAAAAGAGATGTAATTTGGTTCATACCATAGGAACTTTTCTATTGAATATACGCTAATGTTTATTTTCCTTTGAAATTAAGGGAGTATAGGAATCCATTCATATGAACCAAGTGGCTCTAAAGCTATAGAAATGATATCATGTTTATTTCCTTTGAAATGTGGAGTATATGAATCTATTCCTATGAACCAATTGGCTCTAAAGGAAAAAATCCTATAAAAATCATATCATATAGAGTTCCTATGATATTCCTCGACACTAAAGGATGCTTGAAATTGCTGCGGGTGATACGATGGTCTTTCTTTGTAGACTCCTCACCCATCTTTATAGTTACCTCTCGAAGATGAATGAAATGATATATACATGGTATTCTACATGTGCAATTTGGTACACGAAAACTCGTCAAAAGTTTGCGAGGTTCAAATTTTCAATAAAGCTATATGCACTGCATTTCAGAACGGAGGGAACATACGGCAGTTGCTAACACTCACGTGGAAGATTTGTGTGTAGGAAGAGTGGCTGTTCTGTTAAATGACATGGCAAAACTGACACTGTCGGATGCCGATCTAACAGTTCTTACGGCGTTCGTCAGGAAAAGGCTTGTGGCGAACGTTTGTCGGATAATGATTTACGGACACATGCATTGCATTGATACGTGCCCCCTCTCTCTCACACACAAGCACCCTCATGAGTCACGACTCTCCCGAGTCCTCTCGCAGACTCGCACGTCGCACTCACCGTCTATCTGCAGGTAGACGTCACGCACATATGTGCTCTTCACACCCTACCCTCAGAAGTTCAAAAAAACAAAAGACGGCGCGCACATTTTATTTTAGCTCACACGTCACACACTTATACTATTACTCTTGCGACGAACATTCTTTGGGCATAGTATATTGTACTCTCACGAAGAGAAGCGGTGCACGCACGCACTAGTTCTCTCACACCCACTCGCGGGTACACGTAGGAGCGCATTTTTTTGAAGCTGGTACAACAAAATCACTCCACTATATATAAAAGCAGGAGCCTTAGCGCTTGCTTTACTAGGGTTCCTCTCGTTCACTCTCTCATGCTCTCCAGATCTAAGCAACATATAGGTGGCCACACTCTCTCTCAGGTCACGGCTGGTCACAAATCCGGCCGGACAACCTCGACCGGGGCAGGGGTGTAGGTGCATCGTTCACGCTGTCGTTGGCGGCGAGGGAGGAGACCAACGGCTGCCCGCGCGTCCCGATCGGCGGCCTGTCGTTCTCTCCGAGAGAGCGCCGACTCGGGAGGGCCTCCGACCCCTTCTTCCTCCCTGCGGTATTGTGGCCAAGATGCGGCCTCCCGACGCCGTCTTTGCCGCATGCCGACGACCCTCAGGTATATATTCCTTCAAAACCTGCCTTGCTCTACTGCCCCAGCTCCCTTCGTGTGGATCCTTTTCTACTTCCGTCCGCTGTTCCAAAGCCACCTAGACTTCTACTATTATTAGAAGTAAAGCTAGTTCATACAGTCGACTCAAAGCGTTGGTTCAAACAGGGAAGAAAGTGGGAAAGCTGTAGCATGAATCTAGGACTTGGTTCTAAGAGGAAACGGGGGAAAGTAGTAATATCTGTCACTGTTTAAATAACCGTATTTCGTATTTGCGCAAACAGGGATGTCTGTCTCCATATCGTTTCGGGATGTCTGTCTCCGTATCATTTCTATCCGCGCAATCAAAAGCACACACCTCGGTTTTAGTACAACTGCGCAAAATGAGATGGCTATCCCTCGTTGCCGTCGTTTAACCTCCCGTCTTTAGGGTATCCCTACATTGGTAGTAACTAAGGTAGAATGACCAACGCAATCTAAAAGAAGCTGATTCGTACATTTTACTTCCTGATTGCAGTGCAGGGACGAGCGAAAACAATTGCATCCTAGTCCGGAATGCACTTTCTACCAGTTCATCCATGGACCGAGGACTAGCTGGCACGGCTGCACGGCGGTTTTTTGGACAGGTGTGCGGACAAGAGGCATTGTGGTCTGCTTATTTCTGCAAATAGCGGTGCTTAAATTTAGTGGAATGCACAAGCATTTCAGCTGGTCAGTACACTGCATGGTTCAGTTCAGCATTCCAGCCGAGACCACAATTATAATTGGTTATTCTGGAATGAGAGAACCTAACCCTGAATGGTGGCAACAAGAAAAAACAAGAGTGAACTCCAGGAAATTTAAGGCTGCCGGGAGGCCCTTTGCTCAGAGAAGCCTTGCTTGTTTTTTCCTGATTTGTAAACCTTCTCACAACTTTGTCTTTTGCTGTGAACTAGTATATGTTTGTTATGTTCTATGAATCATTGAGATGTATAAAATTGCTTAACTTACACTTTTCAAGTTTTTTATGAAGACGAGTTTAATGTGAGTGTTCCACATGAGCACTGGACTAGCGTGTGAACGTTTGGAATTTATTACATCGTGGCCTCAATTTACTGCATGAACCACTGTAACAAGATACATAGTTGCTTATATGTCAGACAACAGATTGTTGATTGTTAGCTGGTCGATAGCCTAGTGTTGAAGCGAGCTGAGCCAATGTGTCGTGTTTTGCAGAACTTCTTACAAGTGGGGTAGCACCAACAGTGTTTACAAGTACTTATGTATACGTCGGCGCACGGTTCTCGAACGGGTGCTCTATTTCATCAAAACACACACTGCTCGTATGATAAACCATGACAACTTATGTCTTACCATGCCATATTCATGAAAAAACTAGTGAGGACGCATCTGTTTCGGCAACAATTACGATGGTTCTCACATGATTCACGGGCACACAAAAGTAGCAGCAGTTCCCATAGACGGATTCAAACATAGTACTAGCCCCAGAGGGGTCGATAACAGGCAAGGTTCGGATAATTAGACACAATCCAAACTACTATTAAACACTAGCTGGGCAACTATTTCATGCCTCGATCTAATTTGGGCTGGACACAAGACGGACCTTGGCATGAACATCATCGAGGACGTCCCGCAGCAGCTCAATCTTGTGAACCTTCATGAAGACAACCTTGTGGCCTTGCCACTGATAAACTTGTTTGTGGAGGCATGCCACGTCATCTTCTTGCGTTAGCTTGACAAGAACAGTATGCCTCACAAACGAAGGAGTAGCTTTGAACTTCTTGTGCTTCAGTACACCCTGGACAACACGCCTGACAACAGTGAGGCTGGAATACAACTCTTCATTGGTATAACCGCAAATGGCTTCCAGGATCCAACAGCCTAAGAACTCTGTTTTCCCAGTGCGTATATTCAGGTCGTCCGCCTCATAGCGAGTGACATGTACAACCACACAATCCTTGTCTGCATCAGGGCTCTAATTGAAACAGAAACAAATTCTGAATTACTTTTCAGTATAAGAAACACAAGTTATTTAAACCACTATGTATAGCATGGCATCGAAGCTAATAAAATTTTGCATTATTAATCACCACATACTTCCTTTTCTAAAAGAAATCACCACATACTTAGATGAAAAACCACAATCGAGATCGGCAAAGAAGGAAATCACCTTGGGCAGCTCAGCGGGGGGGGGGGACACATCCTTGAAGGGGGAAAACTGCTCCTGCAGTGCCACGGGGGTTGTAACCTCAAACGGGGCGTTGACCATCTCAGTAGTGGCCGTGAGCGTATCTGGGGTCGGCTCGGTGGTTGCCTCCATCTTCTTGGAGCTCTCTGTCTCATGGGGATCAGCCTCCCGTGTCTGCTCCAATATCGGCAGATCTTTGCCTGGTTCTGCTTGGTCCATCATGAAACTGACGAATACTAGGAGACCACTGAAAGGAAAACACAATCGCAATGACAATGAAACAAAAAAGAGAGTGAGGATCGGTTACTGCTTTGCAAAAGTTCTTTTTTTCTGAACGAAAATATACCAACATCACGGATCCGCTTACCTTCCCTTCGTTCAGAGAGAAGAACAATGGCAGATGCGAGTGTTGCCTTTCTTGAAGACGGTGAGGGAGAAGGGGATTCAGCGAAGAGTGAAATGATGGTTGCTTCATCCGTCAAACTTAGACTGCGGGGAGGTGGGGTTTTGTGATACGACAGCTCGTTACTGCCGCGCTATGACCGGGGTGACTCTCCGCCTGCATACTGCCTACTAATTTGGTGGATGGCATTTGGGCCCGCGCGCTGCATGGCCCGCATGTCGGTGAACAAAAGTATGACGGCATTCAGTAGAGGGAGACGTTTCAATGACCTAGGAGGAGCCAGAAGCGGTAGAGTGTCTCCACTGTACTAGTAGTAATTGTTTTTCTGGGTAGCTGTAGAGTGTGTCCACTGTACTAGTAGTAATTGTTTCTCTTGGCCCAAGACAAAACAGCCCATCCACACTAGTAAATAGTAAAATCACCCCCCCAAAACCTGGGTGCTCTTCTTCCTCCTCGCTCCTACCCACCTCACGTCAGCTCGCTCCACTCGTACCCCCAAATTCCTCACCTCACTCCTACAGAAAACCCCAGCTTCCCTTCTTCCTCACTCCTACAGAAAACCCCCAGCTCCCCTTCTTCTTCGCTCGCACTACAACTAGGCTCGTCATTCGTTACTCTGCTCAAATCCGTGAGCGCGACGCGACGCCCTTGAGGAAAATGGAGTCGGCTGACCCCAGCGCCAAGAAGATGAGGCTCCCGCCAGTGGCGACGCCTGTTGTAGATCCCGCACCCGGCAGCGCGGGGAGAAGCGGCAACCCCGCCCCCACTGGATCCCAGGAACCCGTAGAATCTCGGGTGGACCGCATCAGCGATCTTCCGGACGCCGTCCTTGGGGAGATCATCTCGCTTCTCCCCACCAAGGATTGTTGCCGCACCCAAGTCCTCTCAATTCGGTGGCGCCCTTTATGGCGCGCTGTGCCACTTAATCTCAACTGTCGTCAGCTATCTCTCTTCAATGATTTTGAAATCCCCAGAGCCATCATCTCCTCCCACCAGGGCTTCGTTCAAAGCCTCTGCATCCCGTCATGCTACCTGAGCAAGCATACCATGCCCTGCACGGTGGACGCCTGGCTGAAATCCCCTGAATTCACAGAACTACAGCTGCTTGAGTTCTATTATTCCCCTGGAAATCACATACCACATACGGAACGCCCTGAACTTGTGCCCTCAGCATCGATGTCCATCTTGCGGTTTTTGTCCTCTCTCCACACCGCCACCTTTGCGCTGTGCTACCTACCAGACAATCTGGTACTAAACCTTCGACTCCCATTTCTCAAGAAACTTTCACTTGTGCGGGTTCGTATATCGGAGGCCTCATTGCACAGCATCATCCACTCCAGTTGCCCTGCGCTGGAGTGCTTGGTGCTTGTTTTCATAGTTAGAATCGGTTGTCTCCAAATAAAGTCACCTAACCTTGTAAGAATTGGAATTTCCTTTGACGGAAGGCAACTCATCATCCAAGATGCCCCTTCACTTCAAAGGTTGATCCTTGATTCTAGTTATTCACCGTTGCAAATAACCGTCCTCTCTACGCCTAAACTGGAGACCTTGGGTGTAATACATGATCTCTGTGCTCATTTCAATATGGTGTTTGGCTCCACAGTTCTTCAGGTACTTTATATTATCATCCACACTTGTAACCATAAGCTGCATTTTAAATTTCTGTGCATAATTTATATATCATCTTGGAGTACACATTTTGTACTAATATTATGTTCTATGCTCAATGAAGAGTTTCTCCATGGATGGCCTATCAATGGTGCTGGATTCTGGCAAGATCTTATATATCCAAATGAATAGTTTTGATTTGAACAAGATTATTGGCTTGCTGCAATGCTTTCCTTGTCTGGAGAAGTTGTATATAAAGGTGATAATTTCACACACATTGGAAGCCCGCATATAGTGTACTAGAATTAACCGTTCAGTTGTTGCTCTTTCGACACTCTTCTTTTAGACCTTAACAGTTTTCAATCTTCATGTCTATTTAGGCAAGAGGACGGGGTAAGAAAGTTATAACCAATCGGTGGATTCGTAAGCATCGGGATTTTCTCACTTCTCATGAGATTCGATTGAAGACAATAACGCTAGAACGATATGTAGACAACCGTGCAAACACAAGATTTGTCACATTCTTCCTGCTGAATGCGAGGTTACTATTGTCCATCAGGCTTAAGTTTATCAGCAGCATGGTTTTGACGGATGGGTATGTCGAAGAGCAAAAAAAGGAGTTTCAGGTGGGCAAAAGAGCTTCTGAACGTGCCGGGCTTCTATTTACAACATATTGTGGTCATAATCCAGTAAATTTTACGACCCAGGATGTTCATTCTATGGACCTGACCGATCCATTTGACTGTGACTGCCGAAAACAGTGCTGGAGTTAGATGTTGTTACCCTTTTCAACCTGGTTTTTCTGTAAACCTGATGAACAATTAACCCTCGTGCTTTTGTACAGTTTGTAAGCTGGAGTCAGATGTTCCTGCCCTTTTCAACTCGGCTGTGACTGTCATATTTTCTTTGAAACAAGGCAAATGGCTTGCCATTCGTTTAATTTAGAGTGAAATATTTTAACAAATCCCAACCAAGGGAAATAACATCACTCTCGCCGGCTGCTTGAGCTCACTATGCATTACAGAAGCCAAGTGATTAGCCCCCACCAGCACCCACAAACTTATTTCGAACTAGCACATCAAATGGGCTGTAAATTTTCATAGGAAAGGCTGCATGACCGTGACAGATTTGGATTCTGACATTTGGGACCCGCGAGGAAATAGCCTATCCAAGGTGGTGTCGACTTACTAGCCAGTCAACAAACGATTCTGCCTACCAGCCATTGGATTGACATCCAACATCTGTCATGTATCTTCTATCTCTTGTCTTCTTCTTCCTCCAGCCGCCCAAACCAAACCACCCCGTCGGCTCCGCCTGCTCCCGCCTCCCATGGTTGGCTGCGCCTCTGCCGCCCTACCGTACGTACCCTCCAACGTTGGCCAGTCCCTCCCTCTATTCCCCCACACGTCCTGTTATTCTCCGGCGATGTCAGCCCCAACACGCACCCGCGCCGAACCAATCAACCCTCGTACTCCCCTCTGCCTGCGACTGGACCGACGCATCTTCAACGGCTCCTATTCGTTCCGTCCGAGGCCTCGCCGTCGTCCTCCGCCTTGCGGCCTTGGTTCACTTGCCGTGCGCGGTGCACCGCCCTCTTGTGTTGTCAACGTCGTCAACAACCGAGAGGAACAAGGAGATGACTGTACGTGGAGAGGATGACAGTAGGGACCCACCAGCGTCATGGCAGTACGCAAGCAAGTGCCTCTATAGTACAAGCCCAAAAATATGGTTCCTCCTAATGGTTGGACATCTGGGGCTCACGCCATTGTTAACGTAGTCAATAAATGAGAGAATTACACTACGAGCGGCTGACGCCAGGGACCCAGTAAGTCACGCAGTTTTTTTAGGAACAAGCAGTTGTTATTTATACTAGTTTTAGCGACGGATCAGGGTAACAACGGGGCTGTGCAGGGGCTGTGGCCCGTCTAGCCAGGGTTTTACTTATGTTTACCACATCATGAGCCCAGTTGTGTTTTTTTCTTGCTGAAAATGGCTAGCCCAGTTCTATTTTTTTAAAAGAAATACCCAAACAAGGCCTACTTGCTTTATTGGCCCTGCTGGGCTGCAAATCTTTCAAGACGAGGAGAGTTTCATTCGGTTTGCCCAGAAATGGGCTGTACATTTTTAAAACACATCAAACCGGGAATTAGTTTCAATTTTTTTTCATTACAAGATCTTAAATTCCATTGATTTTTATGCGTGGACAATTATTTGGATTTTATATTTATATAAATTATTTTTCAAAATAGTTTGAATGTGAATCGATATTTCTGGATTAAAAACAGTTGACCGCACCGAAATATGCAAAATTTCGTATACTTTTTAACCGTGGCCACAATATGGGGTGTAATGCTAACAAAAAGAAGATGGGCTCCAAAAAAATTCTTAAGAATTCGCAAATGGGTTGTACATTATTAGAAATAATGGCAGATGGGCTGTATGCTGTTTTCCACATATTTGAGGCTGACTTGTGTGCCTACTACAGGTTGACGCGTATGCTTTCATAAAAAAAGGTTGACGCACACGCAACGCCCTGTCAACTTAGTCAACACACGAGAGCAGTGACTGTTGGATGTCCATCCAATGGCTCTCGTGCTTCTTCAATCTCTGATCTTCATGCTCCAGCCGCTCAAACAAGCGCCGGCGGGACTGCCTGCTCCCTCCTCCCGCGGCCGGCTATGCTGCCGCGCAGGCCTCACGGCCCCATCGTACTCCCTTCGCTGGCCTAGCCATCCCTCTACTCACCCACACATGCTGTTATTCTTCGGCGACGGTAGACGAACCAGTAAACCCTCGTACTCCTCCGCGTGGGAAACAACTTCCGAGCATTCCCTGGCTCCGTGTCGTTCCCTTCCTAGGCCTCGCCGTCGTCCACCGCCCTGGTGCTGTCGGCGCGGCCTGGTCAACGTGGTCAATGAACGACATCCATCGGAAGTGGACTGTACGTGGAGAGGCTGACAGCTGGGTCCACGGCCGCACGCAAGGAAATGCCTCTTTATTACGAGCAAAATAATGATTCCTCCACCTGACAGCTAGGACCCACAGGAAGGGCCTCTGTATTTCGTGAAAAAAACGTTCCCCCCGCTGACAGGTCGGACCCACCAGCTATATCTTCGCACGCAAGGAAGTGCCTCCTTATTACGCCCAATAAAATGAATACCCCCCTGCTAGCTGGGACCCACCATATTGTTGGGCTGACTTGTGGGCCTACTAAGTTGACGGGGACGGAGGGCTTTGTCAACTTAGTCAATACTCCAGTGACCGTATGATGTCCATCCAACGGCCAGAGTTATTCTTCAACCTCTGGTCTTCTTGCTTCAGCCGCCCAAAGCAGCGCCGGTCGTGCCGCCTGCTCCTGCCTCCCGTGGCCGGCTGTGCTACCGCGGAGGCCTCACCGCCCCCATACTACTCCCACCACTGGCCAGGCCATCCCTCCACTCACCCACACCCCCTGTTATTCTACGGCGACGGCAGCCTCACACCGCAGCCGAACCAGTGAACACTCGTACTCCTCTCCGCGTGGGCATCCACTGTTGCGTCTTTCCCGGCTCCGCGTCGTCCCCTTCCTAGGCCTCGCCGTCGTCCACCGCCGTGGTGCTCTCGGCGCGGCGTGGTCAATGTGGTCAACGACCGACTTCCATCGGAAGAGTACTGTACGTGGAGAGGCTGACAGCTGGGTCCACGGCAGCCGCAAGGAAGTGCCTCCTTATTACGCGGAAAATAATTATTCCTCCACCTGACAACGGGGACCCACTGGACGGGCCACCAGTATTTTGCGAAAAAAATCATTTCCCCCTGACTGCTGGGACCCACCGGACGGGCCACCGTATTTCACGAAAAAAACGTTCCCCCCGCTGTCAGCTCGGACCCACGGGAAGTGCCTCCTTATTACGCACAAAAAATGAATACTCCCCGGCTAGCTGGGACCCACCTTGGTGGGAGGCTGACTTGTGGGCCTACTAAGTTGACGGGGACGAAGGGCTTTGTCAACTTAGTAATATGAACGATTCTAGGTCCAGTGACTATATGATGTCCATCCAACGGTTGTAGTGCTTCTTCAACCTCTGGTCTTCTTGCTCCAGTCGCCCAAAGCAGCGCCAGTCGTGCCGCATGCTCCTGCCTCCCGTGGCCGGCTGTGCTGCCGCAGAGGCCTCACCGCCCCCTACTATTCCCACCGCTGGCCAGGCCCTGCGGCGACGGCAGCCTCACACCGCAGCCGAACCAGTGAACCCTCGTACTCCTCTCCGCGCAGGCTTCCACTGCCACGTCTTCCCCGGCTCCGCGTCGTCCCCTTCCTAGGCCTCGCTGTCGTCCACCGCCGTGGTGCTCTCCACGCGGCGTGGTCAACGTGGTCAAGGAACGACTTCCATCGGAAGAGTACTGTACGTGGAGAGGCTGACAGCTGGGTCCACGGCCACAACCCAGTTTTTTTGTGATTTGCCAAGTAAGTCGCTTTGTCAGGCCTGTTGGGCTGCAAATCTTTCAAGACGAGGAGAGCTTTCATTCGGCTGGCCGAGAAAATGGCCCATCAGTAATGAGAAATGGGCTGTACATTTTTAAAACACATCAAACCGGCAATTAGTTTCAAATATCTTTTTTTTTCATTTCAAGATTTTAAATTACATTAATTTTTATGCGTGGAGAATTTGTTGGATTTTATATTGATATACATTTATTTTTAAAATCAGTTTGAATGTGAGTCGAAATTTCGGGATTAAAAACAGTTCGGACCGCACCGAAATATGCAAAATTTCGTATAATTTTTTAACCGTGGCCACAATATGGGCTGTAATGCTAACAAAAAGAATATGGGCTCCAAAAAAAACCTTAAGAAATAGCAAATGGGCTGTAAATTATTAGAAATAATGGCAAATGGGCTGTATGCTGTTTTCCACAGATTTGAGGCTTTCCTAAAAAAATGTTGACGCACAAGCACTGACTGTTGGATGTCCATCCAATGGCCGTCGTGCTTCTTCAATCTCTGCTCTTCCTCCTCCAGCTGCTCAAACAAGCACCGGCGGGACTGCCTGCTCCCTCCTCCCCGCAGCCGGCTGTGCTGCCGCGCAGGCCTCACCGCCCCACCGTACTCCCATCGCTGGCCTAGAAATCCCTCTACCACTACTGGAATCAGCTTATTTGCCATCTGCCAGCTCTTTGCCGTCTGCTAGCTGACGGCAAAGAAGCTCTTTGCCATCAGCTACCCAAAAGCAGACGGCAAAGAAAGGGCAGACGGCAAAGAAGCTCTTTGCCATCTGCGAGCTCTTTGCCGTCTGCCAGCAGACGGCAAAGAATCTTTGCCGTCCGCTGGCGGACGGCAAAGAGTGAGGTGGCCCCCACCCCCCGCCCGTTTGGGAAAAACTTAACGGGCCACCTCTTTGCCGTCCGCTAGCAGACGGCAAAGAGGCAAAAAAGCGGACGGCAAAGAGGGGCGGACGGCAAAGAGGGCACTACCTAACGGCCCGTACCCCCCCGCCCGTTACTCACTTTCTCTCCTCGCCGGCCGTTCTCTCCTCCCACCCCGCCCCAGCCGCCGCCGCGCGCCGCCGCCCCATCGCCCCCGCCGCCCCGTCGCCCCACCGCCCCGGCCCCCGCCGCCCCACCGCCCCGTCGCCCCCCAGCCCCAGCCCCCCGCCGCCCCGGCCCCCCTCGCGCCCTGGCCCCCCGCCGCCCCGCGCCCCACCGCCGCCCCGGGCCCGGCCCCCCGCCGCCCCAGGCCGCCTCCTCCACCGCCCCACCCCGGCCCCCCGCCGCCCCGCCCCCCCCCCCGCCGCCCGGGCCCGGCCCCCCGCCGCCCCAGGCCGCTTCCTCCACCGCCCCGCCCCCCTCCTCCACCGGCCTCCTCCACCGGCCCTGCGCCCCAGGTGAGCCCCCCTTTTTTTATGTTTTGTTCTGTTTTTTTTTCCTTTTTAGTTTTAGATTTAGTTTTAGTTGTAGTTTTAGGTTTAGTTTTAGTTTTAGGTTTAGTTTAGTTTGAGGAAAGAAGAAGAAGAAGAGAAAAAGGGGAGAGGAGGAGAAGAAGAAGAGGAAAAAGGAAAGGAAGAAGAAGAAGAGGAGGAGGAGAAGAAAAAAGAAGAAGAGGAAGAAGAAGAAGAAAAAAGAGGAGAGGAGGAGAAGAAGAAGAGGAAAAAGGAAAGGAAGAAGAAGAAGAGGAGGAGGAGGAGAAGAAAAAAGAAGAAGAGGAAGAAGAAGAAGAAAAAAGAGGAGAGGAGGAGAAGAAGAAGAGGAAAAAGGAAAGGAGGAGGAGAAGAAAAAAGAAGAAGAGGAAGAAAAGGAAGAATAGGAAGAAGAAGAAAAGGAAAAAAGAGGAAAAAAAACGCGACCCGACACGGCACCCCGACCCCGACCCGGCACCCCGACACGACACCCCGACCCCGACCCCGACACCCCGACCCCAACCCCGACCCCGACACCCCGACCCCGAGCCTGACCCGACACCCCGACCCCGACACCGACACGGCACCCCGACCCCGACCCCGACCCCGACACCCCGACCCCGAGCCTGACCCGACACCCCGACACCGACACAGCACCCCGACCCCGACCCGGCACCCCGACCCGACACCCCGACCCCGACACCAACATGACACCCCGACACCGACACCCTGACACCACACCCACCCTTACCCCGACACCGACCCGGCACCCCGACCCCGACCCGACACCCCGACCCGACACCCCGACCCCGAGACGGCACCCCAACCCGACACCCCGACCCGACACCCCGACCCGGCACCCCGACCCGGCACCCCGACCCCGAGACCCCGACCCCGAGCCTGACCCGACACCCCGACCCCGACACCGACACGGCACCCCGACCCCGACCCGGCACCCCGACCCGACACCCCGACCCCGAGACCCCGACCCCGAGCCTGACCCGACACCCCGACCCCGACACCGACACGGCACCCCGACCCCGACCCGGCACCCCGACCCCGACCCCGACACCCCGACCCCGAGCCTGACCCGACACCCCGACCCCGACACCGACACGGCACCCCGACCCGGACCCGGCACCCCGACCCGACACCCCGACCCCGAGACCCCGACCCCGACACGGCACCCCGAGACCGACACGACACCCCGACCCCCGACACCTCCCGAAAAGGTGTTCTTTGGCCTTCCAGAAGCCGACGGGGTCATATATTTGTGAATTATTAGTTAGGTCATATATCTTTCGATTTTGTTATGAAAAACATCATATATAATTGTGTTGATCGGGTAGTTTTAAATGTGCAGTTGTTTCATCGCTGCGAGGTTTGGTGTTCGACGACCTCGCCGTGTGTTTGACGAGCTCTGCCCCTTCGTTCGTGGGTGAGCACAAATGACATGTCCTCCTCCCCCATTAATTATTTGATCTATTCCGATGAAACTTGATAGCTAGCTACATATGTGTCTTGAATCATCAGTATGCGTAACCAATATGTGTCTCCCGTTCGAAAGCGTCATAGTTATAAATATGCATGCATTTGCATATTTATAACCTTGATTCTTTTGAATTGTCCAACGCTATCCATGGACAGCCCGAGTATGTTTAGATTGGGTTCGTTTTCCCATATGCTTTGCTCCGGATCCGACGCATAAATTTCGTCAGTGCCTCCCCTGTTGTTCTCCGGGTACACATCCTCTCTGTTTATTGCAGAGCCGTGTATCAGGAGAATAGCGGGGAGGTGCTGCCGAAATTTTGCGTAGGATCCGGAGCATAGCATGGGAAAATGAACCCAATCTAAACATACTCGGGTGGGATTAGGACCTATCATTACCTATTAGAGTGTAGATTGCATGGACGTAATAAAATTGACAAAGTAGATCAACTGATGAATATCTACATGGTGAATTATATATATATTTGTTGTGTGTCTAGTAGCTCTGAAAGTCAAGATGAGTGATCGTGCGTGGATGTACACCGGTCACACTGGTCAGAACAAATGGAGCACTGAATGGTTCACAAAAACCAAGGGGTTTGTGCGAGCCGCATTTGCAAATGGCCAGAGGAAAACCTGGTGCCCCTATTTACGATGCGGCAATTGGGAAAAGAGGACAGAGGCTGAAATGGGCAAACACCTGCAGAAGAGTGGTTTTACGCCCGATTATACGGTGTGGACATTTCATGGTGAGTCTGCCCAACGTGACCGAGCTGAGGTGGATCGTCGTCGCACCGACGAGCATGGTACCGGGATGGAAAACATGGTGCAAGACTTTGATGATGCTCGGGATTCGGACGAGGATATGGAGGAATCTGCAAAGGCCTTCAATGAAATGTTGGAGTCTTCAAAACGTCCGCTCCATGAGCACACTGAGCTTTGTCAGTTGGATGCCATCTCACAAGTAATGGCTCTGAAGGCTCAGTTCAACTTGGGCAGAGAATGCTACGATGCAATGATGACAGTATTTGGACGCTTTCTACCCAAAGGCCATGTAATGCCTGCAAACCTGTACCAGTCGGACAAAATCCTCCGTGCACTAAAGATGCCCTATGATAAGATACATGCCTGTGAGAAAGGATGTGTCTTGTTTAGGCTTGACTATGCGGACTTGAACTATTGTCCCATTTGCAAGTCTTCCAGGTATGTTGTGGTAGACAAAGGTATGGGTGAGAAGACACAAAACAAAATCCCCGTTAGTGTTCTTCGGTATATGCCAATCGTACCAAGACTTCAACGTCTTTTCATGGTCGAAGAGACGGCCAGACAGATGACATGGCACAAAACGGGCAAAAGAACCGAACTAGATGCAGATGGGAATCTAATGATTGTACACACATCGGATGGTGTTGCGTGGAAAAAGTTTGATGAATTACATGGTGACAAAGCGGCAGATCCGAGGCATCCTCGAGTCGGCATCAGCACGGATGGGTTCAGTGTGTTTGGTATGACGGCAGCCCAATACAGTTGTTGGCCTGTATTTGTCTTTCCACTCAATCTCCCCCCGGACAGATTATGCAAAGAAAGAACATTTTCCTGACGTTGATAATTCCAGGGCCCAACTATCCGGGGAAAAATATGAATGTGTACATGCAACCGCTTAAGGACGAATTGCAAGAAGCCTGGGATAATGGGTTCAAGACATACGATGCCTATAGCAAACGGAACTTCATAATGCGTGTCTGGTACATGTACTCGACGCATGACTTGCCGGGGTATGCGCTATTCGTTGGCTGGTGTGTGCATGGAAGGTTCCCGTGCCCCACATGCAAGGGAGCTCTTGAGTTTCGTTGGCTTCAGGCCGGTCGCAAGTTTTCTTGCTTCGACATGCATAGACAGTTCCTGAATCCTCGCCATAAGTTCAGGAAAGACAAGAAGAACTTCATCAGAGGTAGAGTTGTCAAAAACTCTGCACCACCTGCATTGACAGGCCAACAGACCCTGGATCAGTTAAACGCTCTCGAGCCAGATCCAGAGCGTCCACGGTACTTCAAGGGGTATAATCCTAAGCACGCCTGGACTCACAAAACATGCTTATGGGATCTGCCTTACTTCAAAGACCTCCTTTGCCCACACAACATCGACGTGATGCACACTGAGAAGAATATCGCCGAGGCACTTTTTGGTACATTGTTCGGCATAGATGGGAAGTCAAAGGATAATACTAAGGCTAGAGTCGATCTGGAGGCGCTATGTGATAGGCCGTTACCAAACATGAAAGAACCGAAACGAAAGCAGAACTGGACGAAGCCAAAGGCATGGTTCAATCTTGGAAGGCCAGCTATGAGGGAAATTATCTTGTGGGTGAAAATGCAGTTGATGTTCCCCGATGGGTATGCAGCGAATCTACAGAGGGGAGCCAGTCTTGATAAATTGAAGATATTTGGTCTCAAAAGTCATGATTGGCACATATGGATTGAGCGGGTAATGCCGGTGATGTTGCGTGGCTTCATCCCTGAGGATGAATGGCTAGTACTGGCAGAACTCAGCTATTTCTTCCGTGTTCTTTGTGCGAAAGAACTATCGCCTGGCGTGCTAGAAGAAATGGAAGAGTTGGCGCCGGAGTTGATCTGCAAGTTAGAGAAGATCTTTCCACCGGGCTTCTTTAATCCAATGCAACATTTGATTTTGCATCTCCCGACCGAGGCAAGATTGGGGGGGGCCGTGCAAAATCGTTGGTGCTACCCAACTGAGAGGATGCAGAAGACGCTTCGACAAAAATGTAAAAATAAACGTAGAATTGAAGCATCGATGGCTGAGGCATTCATCACTGAGGAGGCGGCAAACTTCATGACAGCACACTACGAAGCCAAAAATCGTCATTTGCATAATCCGAAGCCTCGGTACAATGCTGACGACCCTAAAAAGGGTGGATCCAACCTCAGCCTATTCAAAGGGAATCTCGCACCAGCCAGTGTTTCAAATCCAGTATCTTTGGATAACGAACAATGGTGGACCATTTCGTTGTATATCTTCAACAACCTGATAGAAGTGCGGCCGTACATCGAGTAAGTTCTCGGTACATAGTTTCGCAACTTCTATTTCCTTTGAACTGCTCTTATTCCTGGATATTTCATACAGTTGATACGTCACCTTATTCTCGTATGGAGCGGTGATCCAAAAGGATTCTGTCGAAGAGTATGAGCTTCTCGCAAAGCAAGGAGGCGGCTATCCCGGTTTCATCTCTTGGTTCAAACAAACGGTAATTTCTATTAGACTTGTAGGCTAATTTGTAGGCGGCTATCCCGGTTTCATTCGCTAATTTGTGCGTAATGCAACAATCCTTTCATATTAAACTTGTAGGCTAATTCAGAGTCTATGGACGCCGAATTGAGACAAGTCGCTAATGGTTTTGACTATAAGGTCCGTTCATTTGACAAATACGACATCAACGGGTATCGCTTTCGTACCTATGGCAAAGAGCTATCTATGGCCGACCGAAAGTCTACAAATTGTTGTGTATCTGCTATCGGCGAAGGAGGTACCGAGTATTATGGGAGAGTTGAAGCAATTATGAACTTCTATTCTATGGTGAAAACCCACCGAATGTCGTAGTCTTCAAATGTTATTGGTTTCAGCCGAAGGAGACTAGAAGGACTCATGAACATATAGGGCTAGTTGAAATCAACCAAAGCACCCATTTAGATGTTCCTGATGTCTATATTACGGCTCAACAGGCGACCCAAGTATTCTATGTACCGTGGGCCTACCAAACTAATCCAAATCTGAAAGGTTGGGATGTCGTTTATGAAGTGCCGCCACGTGCTAGACTATCTCCCCCAAAGGAAGAGGATTATGAACCTCACATTAACCCAGACACATATGAAGGAGAATTCTTCCAAGAGACACGTCTTTCCAAAAAGTGTTTCAAGAACCGCTATACTTCACCCCAAAACATTGAAGTAGACAGCGACAGTGAATCCGACATCACCCCAGAGGAGGAACAAGAAGAGCCGGAACAAGAAGAGGTTACTGCTGCGGATGACCTGTCATTGCTTGACCGATTACGTCAAGGTGGCCTTCCACATGTTGATGCCACTGAACCCTATGAGCCCGTCATTGATTATAGTGATGATGATGATTATGCATTTATTGATGATACTGATCGAGATTATTAGTAGTGTCAGGTATTAAATTTTTTAATGTTGTACTTGATGATGATACACTTAAGTGATACACATATTATTATTCATGTCGGTCTTTTTTTATGTTGTACTAATTTCGTTTACTGTTTGTCATGGCAGGTGTTGAAAGATGGTGGGCGTTGGTCGGGAGCGCGCCAAGGCCCCTTCTTCGTCGGCGCGTGGTCTGAGGTCTTTGATTCCAGACGCACCTCTCCGCCGAGCGTTGCTGGACAGTATGTCCACACCGCCGGGCCCTTCTTCATCGACCGCGGTGCCCAGCAGGGGACGAGGTAGGAAGAGAGGAGGTGGGGCACGTGGTCGCGGGAGAGGAGGTAGGGTGACTGCTACGGCGCCTTCCTCGCCGCCACCCCCAGCTGGTTCACCCGAGCACGTGACTGCTAGGGTGGACTCGTCCGAGGAGGAGGCTACACGGACTCCGGTCCACGAGCCTCCGGTCCACGGGTCTTGGGCCCACGAGCCTCGGGTCGACTGGCCTTCGGCCCACGAGACCCCGGAGGAGCACACGTCCGGATGGGGTACCTGGCCGGATCAGCCCGAGGAGCCGAGTGGCCATGCTGATGTTGGCGGGGAGCCGACTGATCTTGAGGAGGAGGGTGGCACCGTCTACCAGCGTGGTGCTACACGGCTCCCGTCCGTGCCGGCGACCCGCGAGCAGAGGTGGTTGATTTTCCCTGATGGGGAGAGGTACGTAAGTGCATTTAATATTTTTGTACCTTCTGCATTCACGTTTCTTCAAATAACTAATGCGTTGGCCTTGTCATGCTGCAGGGGTTGGGACCACCATCATAGTGTCCGCCGGCCCAACTCCGTCCTTGGAGTTCTTTGCCGGCAAAACTTCCCGGGGTTTGTCATGTTGCCTGGTGAGGGTCGGCTTCCAGAGCTTGGGTTGAGCTAGGAGCACTACGTGGCTGCCCCGGCCCCGCCGGATGTCATTATCGACGGTGTCGTGTGCGACACGAGGGCAGACATGGTGATCAGGACGTTCTGGTAATTTCTCCTTTACACATTTCAAAATCTTCAACTAGCTAGTTATTAATTGTACTAATCAATATTGTCTCATTTGATTGCAAACATTCTACAGGTGTGAGGAGGGATACGAGGAGGACGCGGCAAATGTTATCCAGAACGTCTGCAAGCGCCTACTCCAGAACTTACGGCACGAGGCTCGGGTGCAGGCTGTTCGAGACTACTACGCCTTGCGTGGTATCAAGAAGACCAAGCCGGCGTGCCGCGATAAGTTCCTGAGTAAGGAGCAGTACATGAAGGTAATTCTTAAGGCCTTCTACTTAAGTTCCTTCATTTAGTAATTCTTAGCCGTAGCGCTCAAGTTTCTATTTGCTAACTTAGGCGCCTCCGAGATGGTGTGCGGATCGGATGGATTGTTGGGAGGTGTTGGTCGATGAGTGGTGCTCAAAAGAATGGCTAGCCCTCCACAACGAGGCCAAGGACAAACGTGCCCAAATGGAAGGTGTGCCACACCATCAAGGCAGCTCCAACTTATATCAGTTCGGGCGCAACTGGGTATGTGGTTTGCTTCATGATTCATGCAATTCATTCATCATGCTAGCTTGAGCCCTTTAATTACTAATTTTCATTGTTTCCCTCTTTCAGTCATGCTACCATAAGGCGGATAAGGTGCCAGAGGTGTACGACCTATATGCCATGGCCCACACTGCCTCTTTCAAGAAAGTCAAGGCTTTCTCTCAGTCTGACCTCGATGATGCAAACAACTTCACCAACATCTCCTCCCACAACAAGCTCGTGAGATATAGAGATGAGGGGAAGGCGAGGAAAGGGGAGGACTTTAACCCGAGCCAGGGTCCCATTGATCCAGAGCTAGTGATGATATCTGGTGGCGGGAGGTCCCATGGCTCCATAGCCATTGGAGATGGACTTATCCGTTGTCCTAGCACTCTCCCGGAGATCAAGGCGCGCCAGTCGAGCTCCGCTCCTGAGATAAGGCCTCGTGAACGGCCAGTGCAACTCGCCATCAAGGTTAGTGATACGTACTCAGTTATCTTTCTCCATTACATTGTGTGCGCTTCCATCAATGATTACAAATGGTCATGTGAGTGGTGTTGCAGGCTGCTATACAGACTGAGAGGGATAGAACGGAGAAACTTCTGGCGAAGGCGGCGGAGAGGCAGCGGGAGATGGAGGAGAGGACGAGAAAGATGATGGAGGAGGAGAGGGCACGGAATGACATGCAGGCAAGGGCCATGTACGAGCTCCTTGTGGTAAGTTTCTTCTGCAGATTACTTGCTAGTCTTAACATTTGAGTCTCATTACTAACTAGTATGACTCTGTTGTGAAAACCAAATGTGCAGTCTGTGTGCGAGAAGTCCGGTCAGCACGCTCCGTCGATGCCAGTGATTGCTCCTGGGAGCACGGTGAGTTTAATTTGAATGGACATTACTTGCTAGTCTTAACATTTGAGTGTCATAATGCTAACGAGACATTGGAAATGATCTTTGGTGCAACTTAACTCCAGAAACGCATCGCACGATCCTTCTCCAGGTAGCGGCACTAGCCACCCCGCTCCTACACGTCCCTGATCACGGTAAGTTTCTCTAGTGTTTTGCTTAACAAATGCATAAAGACCTAGACTTAGCTTTATTTTCTCCAATATGCTTACCATAATGACCTAGAGTTAGCTTCTTTTCCTCCAAAATGACCCATTTTACCTAGGCTGGCTTATAAATGATGCAGTTCATCCAAGTTAGCTCAAAAATGACCCATTTTACCTAGATTAGCTCCTAAATGATCCATTTTACCTATGTTAGCTTTAAAATGGCCCATTTCACCTAGGTTAACTCCAAAATGACCCATCTTACCTAGGTTATCTCATAAACGATCCATTTCAACTAATTTAGCTCATAAATGATCCATTTCAACAAAGTTAGCTCAAAAAGATCCATTTCAACTAAATTAGCTCAAAAATGATCCATTTCAACAAAGTTAGCTAAAAAACGATCCATTTCAACTAAGTTAGCTCATAAATGATCCATTTGACCTAAGTGAGCTAAAAAAAGATCCATTTCACCTTAGTTACCTCAAAAACGATCCATTTGACCTTAGTTAGCGCATAAACGACCCATTTCAACTTAGTTAGCTCATATATGATCCATTTCACGTAAGTTAGCCCATAAATGACATACTCTTCTTGTTCTAGTCTTCTTCTTGTTCTAGTCACCTACTTCTAACTTTCTTATTTTTCATTTTGCAGATTTCATTCACTTGACGAAAGCTTGCATAGATGGAGTGCTCCTTATCCCTTTCTCTGTTTCTTTTGTATCGTTGAACTATGCATGTATCTTGGTAGTTGGATGAACTATGCTATGTATGATGGAACTTGCTAGTTGGATGGAACATATGTGATGGAACTATGTATGATGGAACTCTGCATGTTGGATGGATATCTTATATGTTTGCACTTTGCTGTGAAAATTGTTGTCATATATATCATATATATCTTATATGTTTGCTGTGAAATATATCTATATATGTCATATATATTTGTGATGAAAATTGTTGGATTTAATAAAAAACAGAAAAAAGAGCCAATATGCAGGCTCTTTGCCGTCTGCCACCAACGGCAACGGGCTCTTTGCCGTCAGCCGCAGACGGCAAAGAAGCCACGTGGCAGCCAACTGTGCTTCCTGGGAGCTGACCCATTTGGTCAGTTTGCCTATAGTGGCAGACGGCAAAGACTTTGCAATCAGGCAGACGGCAAAGAACCTGCACTTTGCCATCAGTGGCAGACGGCAAAGAACCTGCCATCTAGTGACGTGTAGATGACATCATACGGCGGACGGCAAAGACACTAGAAATTTTGCCGTCAGCGGCGGACGGCAAAGGCCTGCCGTTAGCCACTTAACGGACTGACAGCGCAATTATTGCCGTCCGCTCTCTTTGCCGTCCGCGGCAGACGGCAAAGGGCCTTTGCCGTCAGCCGCCAGGAAGCAGACGGCAAAGCAGCTGTTTACCGTAGCCTACTTTGCCGGAGCCTTTTGCCGTCCGCGGCTAACGGCAAAGGCCTTTGCCGTCCGCCGTTCGAGCCTTTGCCGTCCGCCGTGGCAGACGGCAAAATAGCTGTTTCCTGTAGTGTACTCACCCACACCTGTTGTTATTCTCCGGCGACGGCAGACGAACCAGTAAACCCTCGTACAGTCGTACTCCCCTCCGCGTGGGAAACAACTGCCGAGTCTTCCCTGCCTCCGTGTCGTCCCCTTCCTAGGCCTCGCCGTCGTCCACCGCCGTGGTGCTCTCGGCGCGGCATGGTCAATGTGGTCAACGACCAACTTCCATCGGAAGAGTACTGTGTGTGGAGGCGCTGACAGCTGGGTCCACGGCCGCAGCAAGGAAGTGCCTCCTTATTACGCGCAAAATAATTATTCCTCCACCTGACAGCGGGGACCCACCGGACGGGCCAACGTATTTCGCGAAAAAAACGTTTCCCCCCTGACTACTGGGACCCACCAGCTACACCTTCGCACGCAAGGAAGTGCGTCCGAGCAAAAAAAATGATTCGCCCCCCTGACTGCTGGGACCCACCAGCTACATCTTCGCACGCAAGGAAGTGCCTGATAGTCGGGACCCACCTGGTCGAAGCGTACGTAGCGTTGTCATTCTGGTCGCGAACGTGTAAGTACATATATACTGGTGGATGTAGAGGCGCGCACGTGTCGTAGTAGAGGCGCGCATGTAGCATGTACACGTACGTACAGCGGCCAGGGTGCAAGAAAGAAAATACGGCCACATATGTGTACATACGGGCAGGGTCTCGAACGCCTACTCGCGCATACGTACGGCGAGGGCTCGTTGACATGGCTGGGTCGGAACGGAGAAACAACGTCGTCGTCGTGTTCAAGGGGAGGCAACGGAATGCGTCGTGTTCATGGGGAGGCAACGGAATGCGTCGTGTTCATCGGAAGGCAACGGAACGCGTGGGAGCCAACCGGCTGGGTCGGAACGGAATGCGTGGTCGTGTTCATCGGGAGGGCTTGGACGGAACATGCGATGGAAACGAGGCCTGGCGTACCGCAGAACGGAGGAAACGGCCTTGTGTTCGACCGGCCACGTTCGAAACGGGATCCTGTTCATCGGGAGGGGTCTGGCGTACCGCAAAACGGATGAAACGGACCTCCTACGGTCGAAACGGGGGTCCTGTTGGTCGTGAGGGGTGTGGCGTACCGCAAAACAGACGAAACGGACCTCCTACGGTCGAAACGGGGGTCCTGTTCATCGGGAGGGGTGTGGCGTACCGCAAAACGGGACTCCACGGGACACTGTTAATCTCCACCATCGACCCCCTCCAGCCTCCACGGGCTACTGTTCATCCATCGTCGACCTCCTCCAGCCTCCACCTGCGACTGTTCATCCACGGGCTCCTGTTCATCCAGCCTCCACCACGCGCTAATCCACCGGCTACTGTTCAACCAGCCCTCTCCACAGGCTCCTGTTCAACCACCCCTCCAGGGGCTACTGTTCATCCAGCCCTCCACCGTCTACTGTTCATTCTGCCCTCCACGGGGTGGTCCTGTTCATCCTGCCCTCCATGGGGTCCTGTTCATCCAGCCCCAACCGGCTCGATCGATCGGGGTCCTGTTCATCCAGAGGAAACACCACGGGGTCCTGTTCATCCACCCCCACTGGGAACTGTTCATCCAACCGCCCCAGCAACGCTCACTGTTCATCCAGAGGCAGCATCGATCGGCTTCAGTTAGCAGCAGTAGAGAAGGAATCGCTCGATCGGGTTCAGTTAACAGCCATCGATCGATCGCTCGGGTTCAGTAACACGTAGCCTGCAGTGCAATCGCTCGGGTTCAGTTAGAGCCCAACGCCTCGCTCGGGTTCAGTTAGAGCCAACGCCACGCACACACGCGCGTACGTGTACGAGAGAAACGCGCATCGCTCGGCCCCGACCTCCCACCGTAACCGGGAACTCCCCGAAATTTTCCTCGCCCTCGCTTCTACCACGGTTTTTCCGTCTTGGACGGCCCAAAGAATGTCATGCAACTGCGTCTCCGGCCCGCCCAGGACAAAAAGCCCATTTTCTGTCATGATTTTTTGATATAGAAGTAGGAGCCCACCACATCTATGATGATACCGGGTTTTGTCACAATTATCGTCATAGAAGTGTCATATGTATGACAGAAAATATTTTCGTTCGGCCCAAAATGTCACGGATGTGTCTTTTTTTGTAGTGGCAAGACCTCCTCGGGAGTGGCCTAGTCAGGCAGGCTCACGAGGAGCGGAGATATCAAGGCGGGGCAAACCTCACGAGGCTCTCGTGACGTGAGCCATGACGATCGACACCAGGCGGGCGCCAGGCGGGCGCCAGCGCGCGCAGCGTCCTTGTTTCCTCTTTGGTGCTAAGGAGGCCAGCGCAGGCGAGGAGTACCGAGGCATCAGGCAAAGGTTGCTATATCGGTGCAACGAGACCAAGACCAGGAGAACGGCAAGACGGAGGTCATCGTGGAGCCCAAGACGGCGTCACCACCAGAACCTTTTGCCGGCGAAGACCACTTTTGTCAGGATAGCTTGTACTGGCTGTCCCCCTTCAAATTTGCCCGCCGTTGTTGGCTCCCTTCCCTCTCAATATTTGGGAAGAGGACCAGGGCCTATATAAGTAGAAGTTAGCCACCATAGTAGGGGCATCAAGCAGTTCACCTAGCTCTCACCCGCCAAGACACTAAGCACAAGAACACCTCAACCTCAGGAGGCTGTTCTTTCCCTTGTACTGTTCTTCATCAGCCCAAGAGGCAATCCACCACCACCACACTGGAGTAGGGTATTACACCACAACGGTGGCCCGAACTAGTATAAACCCCGTGTCTTTCTGTGTTGCGAGTTCGACGAGTTCGTCCGCGAGATCTTAGCAAGCTAGGGCGTAGATCGGTAGGAGGGAAAGACTTCGCGCGCACCACAGTGTTCGAACCTTAAGGGTTTGCCGGAACCCCACATCTGACAATGGTACTACCGCGCCCATCGCGCGGTACTACCATGTAGGGCGCGGATGTAAAAAATTACATCCGCCCCTACAACCGCTCGAGCAGCTGAGCCTGGCCTGAGGCCACGGTACTACCGCTCCCAAGGAGCGGTACTACCACGCCTGAGGCCGGTACTACTGCAAGGACCTGCGGTACTACCGCGTGCCCCAGTTCAACAACACTAGGAGTCCTTCATTTTGCAGAGACACGGAGGATGCCCCAAAGATCCAAAGGAAAGGAGGTGCAAAAAGGAACAGACGTGTACGTGTTGATTCCACCCAAACCTTTCCAACGCAGACCCCCTCTTAATAGTACGGCTTTCCTACGACTCAAATCCACCGAAAAGAAACATAGAGAAACGTCGTCTTCAATAGTCTTCGAGGGGCACCAAATCGTCTTGTGCCTAGTCATGATATGTCTAAAATGCTCAATGCACACGAGTAGTCCGCAAATGCATTGTCATCAATCACCAAAACAACTAAGGGATAAATATGCCCTTACAATCTCCCCCCTTTTGGTGGATTGATGACAATACGGGATTTGTACATAGGGACATAAAATAGAACAAAGGCAAACCCCACATCTATAAAATATAGACGGGCTCCCCCTAGATGTGTGCTTTCTAGAGAAATGCTTTGGACTGCACGACACACATACTAGGATCAACACTCCCCCTATATTTTATAGACAAGGCATATCTTGCAACAATATAGCTAACACTAAGCAAGGAGGCAAGATAATAACTATGAGTATAAAGTAAAGGGCACAAGATAGCATAGGCTCACGGGCTACTAAGTACGAAAGACAATAAGGTACGCTAGAGTGCGTATGTCTTACACCATATAAAAGAGAACCTGGTCCCACAAGCACAAATCAAACCAAAGAAAACGAGGTCCAACTGAACGAAAGCAAAGCGACAAAGCGAAACAACACGCACGACAAACAAAACACGACACACGACTCGCAAATCCTACACTCTCTCCCCCTTTGGCATCGAGACACCAAAAAGGCAGAGAGGACACCTACGACACAAGTGGTGGCTGAAGATGAAGCGATCACTCGTCACGCTCCTTGTCGGACTCGGCAGCGGGGATGGGCTCCTCCTCAGATTTAGTCCACTAGTAGCCCTACTTCGTCATCCATTCTGCCTCTGGCGTGATGTGCTTCTCGGACCCGCTAGATATCTCCTCGCCAAACATCCTCAAGATCATCTTGTCGCGACGATGACTCTCCTTTTGAGCAACATGTGACCTGTACCGCCCCTTGGCCTGCATACATGTAAGTGCATCTAGTGCCACCCCTAGTTGGTTTTGGAGTATTGACGACAAACCTAGTTGAGGGACTAATGTGTTTGTGAGAATTGCAGGATAACACAGGTAGTAGTCCCTCATTGATTCGGTTTACCTACCGGAGATGACCCCTAAAAAACTGTGAAGACATTGAAGACAATGGTGGTATGTCAAGATTTTCACATTGAAGACTATGACATGAGAAGACATGGCGTGAAGACTTTGGGGCGCGAAGATACGGTTGTTTCGTAGTTTCATTTTCTTGTTTGTTGGAGCCATAGGAACCACCGTACTGTTAAGTGGGGTCCAAGTGAACAAAGTCAGAGTGACTGAAGTGATGCTCAACCAAATCCTATGTCTTCGAGCGAAGACAATGAGAGCAAATCTTATCCAGAGCTGGATGAGTCAGCTTTACTTGTAGCCCAAGTCAAGCTGCCGCGTGTGTTTGAAATCTGACCGTTGGAACATGTGTCAGTTCCTTAGTGACCCAGGGTCATTTCGGACAAATCAGGTCAGGTTGCCTAGTGGCTATAAATAGCCCACCCCCTACACCATAAATTGGTGGCTGCTCAGAGTTAGTGCACGGCTTTTGTTGTTTGAGAGCAACCCACCTCTGAAGCTTTTGAGACAGAGAAATCCTTGCGAGGACAAAGCCCAAACACCCAGAGCCAAAGAGTGTTAGGCATCACTGAAGTCTTTCTGTCCACGTGGCCTAAAGACTTGTTACACTTGAGGACTGTGAATCCTCCAGCCGGTTAGGCGTCGCGTTCTGAGCGTCCAAGAGTCATTGTGGATCGCCGCTGAACGAAGTCTGTGAAGGTTTGGAAGTCTACCTTGAAGACTTACCAGAGTGATTGGGCGAGGACTGGGTGTCCTTAGCTCAAGGGGAATAAGGTGAAGACACGGTCTTCTGAGTTAAATCTCAGCCTCCCTAACCAGACGTATAGTTGTCACAGCAACTGGAACTGGTCCAGCAAATCCTTGTCCTCATCAAGTGACTGATTCTATCTTCTCCCTCTCTTTATTTACAGTTTGTCTTCGTGAAGTCATTGCCTGCCTGCGTTACCTGTTTGACTTCACTGTGAGACTTCTATTGTTGTTTGGCTTCATACTATCTTCCATCCTGATCATTACTACCTAGCTCCTTTTAGTCTTCGTGCTTTCACTTCATTGAATACTTGACTATGGCTTGCCTATTGTAGTCTACCTTCCGCTGCATGTCAATAGGTTCATTTCTATTATTTGTCTTCGAAACTCCCATGTTTTGAAGACGTTCATAAAAATCGCCTATTCACCCCCCTCTAGTCGATAACTAGCACTTTCAATTGGTATCAGAGCAAGGTACTCCCTTGTTCTGTGTGATTCGGTTTAACCACCTGGAGTTTTAGCTATGTCGACTGCAGGGATAATCAAAGTCTCCGCTGCGTGCCCCATCTTCGATGGAACTGAATATCCCTACTAGAAGAATAAGATGCGCATGCATCTTGAAGCCATTGATGTCGACCTCTGGTATGTCGTCAAGAATGGTGTTCCCAAGACTGGTGAAGGTGTCACCCCTACTGATGTCAAGAAGTTCATTCAACTGGATTCTACTGCATAGAACATCATCTGTGGTCATCTGACCAAAGGATAGTATGGCCGTGTGAGTGCTCTAGAAACGTCGAAGCTAGTCTGGGACTGGCTCTCCAAGGTCAACGAAGGCGTCTCAATCTAGAGAGATCAAAGGATCAGTGTTCTTCGCAACCTCTTCGGCGGCTTCAAGAGAAACGACAATGAGAATGTCCAGCTCACGTTTGATCGCCTCACTGACATCACAAATGAGCTTCGTGCTCTCGGCGCCACTGAGATCACCAAGCATGAAATCGTCAAGACACTCCTGAGATCACTTGACAGCTCGTTCGACACCCTTGCCCTAATGGTACAAGAACGCCCTGACTTCAAGACACTCGATCCGTCTGACATACTTGAGAGGCTCAACACACATGAGTTCTAGCTATCCAAGAAAAGAGATATCTATGGTCCAAACTACGGCCGAACTCGCGCTTTGAAGGCAAAGGTTGTTTCCTCATCTGAAGAAGAATCTGACTGCAGTTCCGGAGATCCTGAAGATATTGGAAAGGAGCTTGCCATGCTTGTAAAGAAGTTCCAGAAGTTCACTAGGAAGAAAGGCTTCAGAAAGTCTTAACGATCCAGCTCAAGAAATGATGAAGCTTCCACTCATGACCACAAGAAGAGAACATGTCACAAGTGCAAGAAACCTGGACACTACATCTCTGAGTGTCCCAGTGGGACAATGAGAACAAGAAGAAGAAGAGCAAGGAATATGATTCTGATGACAAGAAGAAGAAGAAATCCTCAAAGTCTTCTTCCAAGTCTTCGTCCAAGTCTTCATCACACAAGAAGAGCTCATCTGGCAAGGATCGTGCTTTTGTTGGCAAGGAGATGGATTTAGAGGAGGAGTCTGCTTCTGAGGAGGCGGAGGTGGAGTCTGAGGAGGAGTCTGCTTCTGAGGAGGCGGAGGTGGAGTCTGAGGAGGAGTCTGACTCTGGTGTTGAGTCTGGCTCTAGCTACAGCCTACGTTGCCAAGCCCATCTTCAACACTGAAGACAATGGCCCCGTCACCAACGCTGATGCTAATGACAAGGACGACTCTGCTCCCACCTACTGCTTCATGGCACGTGGTGCCAAGGTGAAATCATGTGATGCTTACTTTCAAACATCAAGTGAAGATGACTCTGATTGTGAATCCAAACCTAGCTACAAAACACTTGCTAAAATTGCAACTGAACAACAGAAAGCTATGGAACATACTCAAAAACTGTTAGACAAAAGCGATGACCTGTTGGACGCGGAAATGACCTGATCTCAGTCCTTAATTGAAGACATAAAAAATCTTCATGTTAAGTACCAGGAACATGAAAGTCGTCATGAAACGCTCTCAACGACTCATGAAAAGCTTCCTATGATTATCTTCAAAGGAAGCAAGAACTTGAGAAATTGAGAGCGGCTCATGAAGATCTTCAAAAAGAGAATGAGTCACTTCGCGTTCAACAGATCAGTCCCGCTCAGGAAGGATTTGAACCACCATGTCTAAAATGCCTTGAGCGTGATAACGCTACTTCTGTTGCCGAATGCTCTACTGCTGCTACTGTTGCAATATCTTCAACTGTTGATGTGGTAACTAATCCCTCTGCTGATATCCTATGATTATTGCTGATGAAAATGCTAGGTTGAAGACATTGCTTGAAACAGGGATGCACAAAAGTCTCAAAGGGCATCAGACACGTTGCGATGTCCTCAAAAAGCAGATTCTGAACCGAAACCCTAGGAAAGAGGGTGTTGGGTTCGAGAGGAAAATGAATGTTGATGGTTCCTATTGGAAGCCTGAGCAGTACCCCAAAACCACATGGGTTGCTGCAAAGGGACCTTCAGTGGATCCATCCACTTTATCAGGCTTCACTTGTGCTAACCCAGTTATTATTGATGAATCCTTTGATGGAAACTATAAACTATTTAAGAATCAGAATGGTGAAGTGTTCGCCAGGTATATTGGTACTAACTGCAGGAATGGGCCACCTATGAAGAAGATCTGGGTTCCCAAAAGTTGTCTTGAGAATGTTCCTGTGAATGTCATCATGACACCGCCTGGGAAGAAGACAAATCCCAGACCAAAGGCTTCATACAGAGACAAGACTCACCTGAGTCACCCTAACACCAATGTTTTGCAGGGAAATCATACTTAGATGTATGAATATGAGCATGGTTCTTCAAACAGCTATGTTCATAAGACAAAGAACTTTTCTGCTTATTCATATGAGTATTATTCTCCTCCTGCAAGGCTATTTGCTAGGGCTCCAAAGCCGAAGTTCTCAGATGCTGCACTTAGACTCATTGCTTCTAATCCACCCCTGAAGATGTGGGTGGTTAAGAAGAATTAACTTTCTTTTGCAGGAAAAGGTCTCCAGCCGGAAATCAAAGGCGTCTGATGCTATTGCTGGGGACCTAAAACATCTTGTAGGGCGCAAGATAAATCCCAAATGGTCTTACTATGTATTTTGTTCCTGAATCACTTGCCAATCATCCTATCAGTCCTAACTTTGATCTGAGCTTTGATAATCCTCCTGTCTGCCAAATGTTTATGCTTCACAATACTCTTGGTGAAGCCTATCCCCCTAACTGTACTGTAGGGTATGACACCAAAGTCTTCAGAATGGATTATGGACAGTGGATGCACTAATCATATGACTGGTGATCGAAGTCTTCTCATGGACTCAACCTTACGTCCATCTGACAAGAGTCACATCACATTTGCTGACACTGGTAAAAGCAAGGTATTGGGTCTAGGTAGAGTTGTAATCTCAAGGGATCAGCACATGGATAAAGTGATGCTTGTTGAATCCCTTGGTTTCAACTTAATGTCTGTCTCAATGCTTTGTGACTTGAACATGATTGTGGTATTTGGAAAATATCGTTGCCTTGTACTAATGGAATCTGACAAGTCTCTAGTCTTTGAAGGGTATCGAAAAGATGATTTGTACATGGTAGATTTCTCAGCAGGACCACAGCTTGTTGTATGTCTTCTAGCAAAAGCTTCAGAGTGCTGGCTCTGGCATCGAAGGCTAGGGCATGCTGGCATGAGGAACTTGCACACTCTCGCAAAGAAGAAGCACGTCATAGGCATCGAGGGCATCAAGTTCAAGAAAGATCATCTGTGCGGCGCCTGCGAAGCTGGAAAGATGACAAGGGCCAAGCATCCCTCGAAGACAATCATGACGACATCTCAACCCTTCGAGCTGCTACACATGGACTTGTTTGGTCCTACTCACTACTCTACTCTTACTACTACTGCTTGTCTCTATGGCTTCGTCATTGTTGATGATTATTCAAGATACACTTGGGTGCACATAATCCTCTACAAGACTGAAGTGCAGGATGTATTCAGACGCTTCGCCAACCGTGCCATGAACAACTATGGCGTCAAGATCAAGCATATCAGAAGTGACAAGGGCACAGAATTCAAGAACACTAGCCTGGACCTTTACTTGGATACATTGGGAATCACTCATGAGTTCTCAGCTCCGTACACACCTCAGCAGAATGGCATCATGGAGCGCAAGAATAGAACACTCATTGAGATGGCTCGGACGATGCTTGATGAATACAAGACTCCAAGAAAATTCTGGCCCGAAGCCATTGATACTGCATGCCATGTCATCAACCGTGTTTATCTTCACAAGCTTCTGAAGAAGACATCCTATGAACTCCTGACTGGTAAGAAGCCAAATGTCAGTTACTTCAGAGTATTTGGTGCTAGGTGCTGGATCAAGGATCCACATCACACTTCAAAATTTGCACCGAAAGCACATGAAGGTTTTATGCTTGGTCACGGAAAGGATTCGCACTCCGACAGAGTCTTCAACCTCTTTCACTATAAAGTGGTTGAAACAGTAGATGTGCGGTTCGATGAAACTAACGGCTCGCAAAGAGAGCACCTGCCAAATGTGATAGATGAAGTTCCACCTAGTGAGTCCATCAAGCTTATGGGAACTGGAGAAATCATACCGTCTGAAGCTCAGGCTGAAGATGAACTTATCATCTCTGCACCTAATCAACTTGAAGACATAGCTCAGCCTGAAGACAATCCTCCTGATGTTGACAATGATCAGCAAGAGCAAAATCTTCATCCAGTTCATCCTCGTGTTGCAAATGAAGTACAGATTGAGAAGATAATTGATAGCATCAATGCACCTGGTCCACTCACTCGTTCAAGAGCAACACAGGTAGCAAATTTATGTGTGCACTTTGCATTTGTCTCAAGATCAGAACCCAAGAAAGTTGCTGAAGCCTTCATGGAACCTGAATGGATTCAAGCTATGCAAGAAGAGCTTCAACAGTTCAAGCTAACCAATGTGTGGGAACTAGTCAAGCGTCCTGACCCTAGCAAGCACAACATAATAGGCACCAAATGGATATATCACAACAAGCAAGATGAGCATGGTCAAGTTGTCAGAAACAAGGCTCATCTCGTTGCCCAAGGATACACCCAAGTTGAAGGGATTGACTTCGATGAAACATTTGCTCCTGTGGCTAGGCTTGAAGCCATTCACATACTGCTAGCCTCTGCAAATCATCACAACATCCTTCTATATCAAATGGATGTTAAGAGTGCTTTTCTCAATGGCAAGATTGAAGAAGAAGTGTATGTTGCACAACCACCTGGCTTTGAAGATCCAAAACATCCTAATATGGTATACAAGCTCAACAAGGCATTGTATGGCCTCAAACAAGCCCCACGCGCTTGGTATGACACACTCAACGACTTCCTGAAGAGCAAAGGCTTCAAACCTGGTTCCCTGGATCCCACACTCTTCACGAAGACATATGATGGTGAACTGTTTGTGTGCCAAATATATGTGGATGACATTATCTTCGGCTGCACTAACCAGAAATGCAGTGATGAGTTTGGACACATGATGCAAGAGCAATATCAAATGTCCATGATGGGTGAGCTGAAATTCTTTCTTGGTCTTCAAATTCGTCAACAAAGCAACATCATCTTCATATCTCAAGAAAATAACCTCAAAGACTGCCTGAAGAAGTTTGGAATGCAAGACTGCAAAGGTTACATGACGCCAATGCCAACTAAAAGTCATCTGGGTCCTGACGCCAATGGTAAAGAGTTCGATCAAAAGGTATACCGCTCCAAGATTGGTTCTTTACTTTATTTATGTGCATCTAGGCCAGATATAATGCTTAGTGTTTGCATGTGTGCCCGATTCCAAGCGGCACCAAAGGAATCACATCACTTAGCTGTGAAGCGAATTCTTTGATATTTGGCTTACACCGCAACACTAGGATTATGGTATCCAAAGGGCTCAGAGTTTGATCTAGTTGGATTCTCGGATGCTGATTATGCCGGTGACAAGGTGGATCGCAAGTCTACATCAGGCACATGTCACTTTCTGGGACGATCACTTGTCTGTTGGTCTTCAAAGAAGCAGAACTATGTATCACTCTCCACTGCTGAATCTGAATACATTGCTGCTGGATCTTGCTGCGCTCAGCTTCTATGGATGAAGCAAACACTCAAGGACTATGGCATCCATCTGAAGCAAGTACCACTCTACTGCGACAATGGAAGCGCCATCAAGATTGCCAACAACCCAGTTCAGCACTCGAAGACAAAGCACATTGAAATTCGTCATCACTTTCTCAGAGATCATGTTATGAAGGAAGATATTGATATCATTCACGTCAACAATGAAGAGAAATTGGCAGATATCTTCACAAAGCCCTTGGATGAGAAAAGGTTTTGCAAGTTGCGGTGTGAGCCAAATATCTTGGAATCCTTGAATGTCCTGTGATCAGGCACACATCCTAACACTTATGCATGTTGATGACTTAGATGTGCAACACACGAAGTAATGTATATCTTCAATCAATGAAGACTTACACTCTGAGTGTGAATACATTAATGCGGAATTTGACTTCGGAGCGCCACGATAATTGTGCACCGTATCTGGGTCTAATACTTCCTATACGGTGGGTAACGCCACCACCAAAATCGTGTTTGAAGTGTTTCTCTTGGCGTTACATTTGCTGAGTCTTCGCATTTGTTTTATCTTCAACATTGATTTGTCTTCTTGATGATTTTCACCTTATTGTTTTAGTTTACTAGGATATATACTTATACTTGTGTTCTGTCCTCTACAGCATTCACTTATAGCTATGTCTTCTCATTTGAATCTTTTGGACTAAGTGAATGTGATCGGACCCTAACCTCTCTATGCTTCTACCTCAAACTCTATCTATCCAAATCATATGCATTCCGTTCAACTGTCGAATGTCTTCTCTGCGTCCTTGTTAGCAGAAGATATAGAGACAAACATTAAATCTATTTTAAATGCTCAGTCCTTATTGCCTGAAACCCGGAGAAGCCGGAATGACCACCCGACAGTCCAGGCGTGTGTGGGAACATGGAACACCTTCCAATGTGTTGCATGTTTGCCACGTGTCCCTCAGATGTGAACCGCCAGGGGCACCTGCGTAATTGCACTGTGCTGTCCCTCTTCCTATAAATGCACATCCCATCGCGGTCAAAATCTTTCTTCCACCTCTCCACCTCGACAAACCCTAGCGCCACAGCTAGCTCTCGACGACGCCGGTGACGAAGCGCTTAGCTGCCGCGACCTCACCGACGACATCCTCACACCTGCCGCGGACCTCGTCTTCTCCGCCGCCGCCGTAGGTGTCCTCCGTCGCCAAGTTAGGGCATGGAAGATCGAATTGCTCGGCCTCCTCTTCTACTCCGTCTAGCAGTTCATCGTGTGGTAATTATAACTCTCTTTTTACTGTCTTTTTGATCTGATGGATTCATCTTTCCTTACCAAAAGTGGTTTCTGCCTCCACATATTTGGATCTATCCTGTTCTGCATCTCATATTATGCCTAGTAGATTCACTTATGCTTCACACGTAGTTAGATTCCTCACTTGTACTTATTCTTGGATTCGTACAAATCTGGAACCAACTCTCAACATATAAGTGAATGTCTTCGCGCTATGAGGTCAATGTCTTCTAAACTGATTTATCTTCAAAATCTTCTGAGAATGCATATGACATCTTCCCCTTCCCTCACATCTCTAATGCTATCATAGGTACATGTCCGTGGGAGAATCCCTTGGTTCTCCTAGTCTGCATTCATTTGCAGAATTCTTACAGCATCACATCAATTCTCCCGAAGCTAGTTCCTGTCTGACCAGCAGACAGAAGACTTTGACAGCATTGAAGCCATTCAGTTTGAACTTCATGGCAACAGAAAAATCCGCTAGGAAGGGCGGCAGGCAGCGCCGTGGGGGGACAACAAGAGATTTGCCACCTGACCTGTATGAGCTGTACAAGACAGATCCAGAAGAGGATTACAATCAGCGCAAAACACGAATCCAGTGGATTCGAAGATATTGGGCAGAGCAATGGTTCAAATACAGGTTCGTGACCCAGGAGTATGCTGAGAAGAATGCCATCAAGCGACCCTGGGGAGACATCTTGTACAAAAATCATCCACCCAGGTCCAGAACTGAAGCCATTGATCAAGGCTTCTATCCTTGCATGGTTCGCGGACCACAGCTAGAGAATGCTGACCCATCTTCTTTGCTATGGTGTCATGACGACAATCTGTTCAAGCGCAACTACAAGTTTGCGGAGGACTCTGCTGCGAAGAACAAGAAGTCGCTGGGATTAGACTTCAACCCCGGTCCCTCTTCTCCTCGTGCCGATGGCACACGCGATGCTAAACCCAATATCGCCGGGCCCTTCTACAACCTTGAAGGTCTCATCACGCACATTATGGTTCAAGGGGCAGCCCTGGAGCACTCTGCAGATGACGCAGATTCTGATGAAGCACCTGCTCCATCGAAGCAGAAAAAACCAAGGCTTCAAAGCCCTCCTCTGCACCAAGAGCTTCGCATGCGAAGCCTCTGGCCACTGCTCCTCCTGCACCTAGTGTGCATTCTGAAGATCTCTCTCGCATCTCCAAGTCAGAGAAGAAGAAGAAGCCCATGCAAACTACTAGTCAAGCACTGACCCCAGCTGCCGTTCTGAGGAATGAGAACGAAGCCATTGATCTGTCCAGTGACGACGATCTTGGCGATGATGCTCTTGAGCTGCTGATAAAGAGCAAGCAAGAGGCGGAAATCTTAAACGATCTTCCCCTTTTTGATGTGGATATCCTGAACAAGTTCATTGATGAGTGGTTTGATAGCCCAAACCTCAGTTTTGATGATCTTCATCTTCCTATTGGCCTAAGCATCTCCTTCCATGGAGCCATTGCTCCTGAGCTAGCTCTTGCTCAGAAAATTGTTGAACTAAAGCACAAAATTGACTATGAGAAGGCTCAGTTCAAGAAGCATATGGCCAAGCTCAGTGTGACTGATGTTCAGAATTTCAAGCAAATGATGCATCAGCTCAAGGAGGCGTTTCAAAAGAAACGTGACGAAGCTAAAGGTTCTCGAGAGCGCATGAAACTCCTGGCTGCCAAATGTGTTCAAGCCTACAATGAAACTGAGAAGCGCAAGGCAGTTGGGCGTCCTGGCATTGACCCCAAGTTGGCTGCCAAGAAGAAGAAGCCTACTGTGGCCCCAGCTGAAGCATCCAGGCGGGAAGAACCTCGCATTGTCTTCCCCGCCAGTATGACAGGCGTGAAGCCTAAGGTCCCCACAGTGGCTTCCGAGCTCAAGAAAACAAGGGCAGCCGAAGCCAGAAAGCGCAAGACCAAGAACACCACTGATGAAGCTCCACCAACCAAGAAGAGAAAAACCAAGAAGAAAGATCGGGCTGCTCCCAAAGAGCCCCTCGTCGTCGAGCAAATCTCAGTTGCTCGTCCTGCATCTGCACACCAAGAGCGTCGGTTGATAGTTCATGAGTCCGCTACCACAGAGGCTCCTGAAACTGAAGAGATTCCAGCTGTTGACCCCACTGCAGCTGAAGACATTGGTCACCAAGACAATGTAGAAGATGATGAAGTCCTTCCTCAGATCGAGCACAATGTGGTATCATCGCCTGTTATCACGAACAGCGAACTCATCAGCAATGGTCGTCCTTTGATGCCAATTGCTCAGGATGATTCATGGGCTGATCACCCTCAAGACCCCCCCCCCCCCCCCCCCCGTGAAGAAGAAACACCAACTACTCCCCCAACTCAAGTCACCACTCTGGTACTTGAAGATGAAGACTTTGTTGGCCAGACAACTCCATCTCCACAAGTGTCGCCAGCGTTTCGCAGGCTTTGCAAAGGACCAAGGCCACAAGTCACTCTTTCGAGTGTTACAGAAGGAGAAGAGCACCAATCAGTATCTCGCCAAGTATTTCCTGAAGCCTCTCCAACTGTGAACATCTCCGAGTCTGAAGCCAAAGCTGCTGAAGACATTCCGGCTGCATCAGCCGATGAACAAGAAGAACCAAGACAAGAAGAAGAACGTGTTGCTACACCCCCATCCAACCCTGAAGTTGTTCTTGAGGAGAACGTGTCCAACCCTCCAGCTACTCGAGTGGAGGTTAACAATACTGAAGCCGATGACATTGTCATGGCTGAAGCTAATGTGGTGCCAGAAGTAGTTGCACCTGAAGCCAATGCTGCACCTGAAGCAAATCTGCAGCTTGACGTTAATGCCAATGCCACTGCTCCTGTACCGCCTCCAAGGCCACACACCATTGAGCAAGCATTCGACCGAGGTCATCTAGTTACTGTCAGATGGCCCATTCTGGTTCCTCCACCTACTGCTGGTCCGCAGTTTGACTATCATGTAGAGCACAGGCCTCAGGTCCATAAGCCTAAGCCAAGGTTACCAAGGTTTCCAGGTACTGCAACGTCACCAGGATCTTTCAATGCAAATGGCTTCATTGCACACAATACCTTCTTTGATAGTGCCAAGAACCCCTACTCCAAGCCAATAATCTCATCTGATCGGTTCTGGAGCTATCAGCAGCGTAGTTACTATTCCTATGTTCTCTATGATCAAGGCGCATCTTTCCGCATATGCGTCTAGACTGTGAAGCTATTGCTGGACTGCCCTGCTTAGAAGAAGCCCTTGACTGCTTCCGTGTTGCTGGTCTTCTGAACTTTGTGACTGATAAAGAGCATTGGAATGAAGAACTTCTGCTACAATTCTATGCAACCCTCCACATTCGCGGCTACAACAGAGTTCCGAAGACATGGATCCTTGAGTGGATGACAGGCAATGTACACCATGAAGCTAAAGCTCTTGATATCATTGAGCTCACTGGCCTGCCCACTCCGGGTGAACTCTTCGAGCCTGGTTGTCAGCTTCACCGCAATGCTTTGGAGAGCATCTTTCAGAAGCCAGAGCCCAACATGAGCCAAATGATGAGCATGATGATGCCACTGCCACGCGACGCTAATACCCAAGAGAATTCTTTGTTGAAGACCTAGAGTATCTGCCCCGCACTATTTATCATATCATCTGGCGAACTCTATGGCCTGTCAAAGGACATTCTTCTGCAGCAAAGCTTGAAGGAGCAATGAAGACATTGGTCTTTTATATCTTCAATGGCATCAGCTTCAATGCTCAAGACTTCTTCATCAGGCAATTGGCTGCATCTGGATATGATATCTTCGGTCTGAAGTTCTACGCTCCATGGGTTATGCGACTTATCAAGCTTCATTCAGTGGTCAACTATCAGCCCTCTGCACGCAACCATTTGATATTCTTACCAGAGGTTGATATGTCTGTTGAAGCCATCTATCCAGAACCTGCCAAGGAGCCTGTTTATCTTCACAATGCTGATCACCAAAGCTTCACACAGCCCATTGAAGGAGTTCAAGCTGTCACTCGTGTTTATCCTTTGGCTGGCAATACACGTGCACCTCATCGTGCCCATACTGAAGCAACTGAAAGCACAATTGCGCAAAGGCCTCGGAAGCGATCTCGTGTTCTCAATGACCGTGAGCTTCTCGTCGCCCTGCATCAAAAATAGGATAAGCATCACTACTAGCTGAAACGACAGATGCAAAGCCTCTTGGTGGATGTCAATCGCATTCGCAACCTTGCCACCAAGAATGCCTTTGTCACTCATGAAACATGTCGGAGGTCATGGAAGAGTCTGACTTTGCTTAGTGCTGAAGCTGATCTTCAAGATGATGGCTTCACCGAAAGATTCAAGTTTGATTCTACTCCTCCCATTAATGCCGTCTTGCGTCGGACTCCCTCTATTGAAGACTCTGACTATTCCTCCTCAGCTGCAACTGTTAATGCCAGAGTCATTGATGACCAAGATGATGATACTTCACCACCTCCAACTTCGGCGCGTATCGACACTGCACCAAGTTCTTCTGCACCACCAAACCTCAACGATGACCCTGCTGCTTCACCTACTCCTAATGGGAAGGAGTAGAGGCTCTATGTCTTCAAACCTTTTTGGTCCTTACTGACAAAAGGGGGAGAAGCATATGAGTTGATAGTCTTCAAGCGGGTCCATATGGGTGGTTGCTTTATACTTTTTCCAAGTGATTACAACTCTCGCTTTCGATACATTTGGTTATTTGAGTTGTAACACTTAAACTTGATTGTCGTCTGCTACTTTTTCTGCTATTGTGTGATGCGATGATAAATTCCGCATATGCGATGATAAATCCCGCACGAAGTCATATTGCAGACGTCCATTTTTCATTATGCATGTCATTATCTTCGTTATGTCTTTTCATGCATGATGAATTGCCTTCATAAGTTGAAGAGGATCTCCACAAGTACAACCTGCCATGTGCATTTGCATTCCAAAAGCAAAATACCTATATGCACATCTTCAGGGGGAGCCTTTCGCTACCTATGAAGACAATATCTTAATCCTTTACAATTTCACATACTTTTTATCCCCGTTGAAAACTTCAACCAGTTTGTCATTAATCACCAAAAAGGGGGAGATTGTAAGTGCATCTAGTGCCACCCCTAGTTGGTTTTGGAGTATTGACGACAAACTTGGTTGAGCGATTAATGTGTTTGTGAGAATTGCAGGATAACACAGGGAGTACTCCCTCATTGATTCGGTTTACCTACCGGAGATGACCCCTAAAAACGTGTGAAGACATTGAAGACAATGGTGGTATGTGAAGATATTCACATTGAAGACTATGACATGAGAAGACATGGCGTGAAGACTTTCGAGCGCGAAGACATAGTTGTTTCATAGTTTCATTTTCTTCTTTGTTGGAGTCATAGGAACCACCGTACTGTTAAGTGGGGTCCAAGTGAACAAAGTCACAGTGACTGAAGTGATGCTCAACCAAATTCTATGTCTTCGAGCGAAGACAATGAGAGCAAATCTTATCCAGAGCTGGATGAGCTAGCTTTACTTGTAGCCCAAGTCAAGCTGCCGCGTGTGTTTGAAATCTGACCGTTGGAACACGTGTTAGTTCCTTAGTGACCCAGGGTCATTTCGGACAAATCAGGTCGGGTTGCCTAGTGGCATAAATAGCCCACCCCGTACACCATAAATTGGTGGCTGCTCAGAGTTAGTGCACGGCTTTTGTCGTTTCAGAGCAACCCACCTCCGAAGCTTTTGAGAGAGAGAGAAATCCTTGCGAGGACAAAGCCCAAACACCCAGAGCCAAAGAGTGTTAGGCATCTTGGCCGCGTGACCTGAAGACTTGTTACACTTGAGGACTGTGAATCCCCCAGCCGGTTAGGCGTCGCGTTCTGAGCATCCAAGAGTCATTGTGGATCGCCGGTGAACGAAGTCTGTGAAGGTTTGGAAGTCTACCTTGAAGACTTACCAGAGTGATTGGGCGAGGACTGGGTGTCCTTAGCTCAAGGGGAATAAGGTGAAGACACGGTCTTCTGAGTTAAATCTCAGCCTCCCTAACCAGACGTACAGTTGTCACAGCAACTGGAACTGGTCCAACAAATCCTTGTCCTCATCAAGTGACTGGTTCTATCTTCTCCCTCTCTTTATTTACAGTTTGTCTTCGTGAAGTCATTTCCTGCCTGCGTTACCTGTTTGACTTCACTGTGAGACTTATATTGTTGTTTGGCTTCATACTATCTTCCATCCTGATCATCACTACCTAGCTGCTTTTAATCTTCGTGCTTTCACTTCATTGAATACTTGACTATGGCTTGCCTAGTGTAGTCTACCTTCCGCTGCATGTCAATAGGTTCATTTCTATTATTTGTCTTCGAAACTCCCATGTTTTGAAGACGTTCATAAAAATCGCCTATTCACCCCCCCTAGTCGATAACTAGCACTTTCAATACAAAACATAGCCTTCATCTTGTTCTTTAGCTTCTTAGCCCAAGTGGGCTCAGTAGAGGGAGGAGTGTATCCAGCAGAGCTGTCCTCATCCGCTTCCTCCTCCTCGATCTCATCCTCATCCACATCCATCTTAGCAGCCGCAGCCTCGGCACGGGTAGTGGTGTTAGCCCATTGGCTCTTGATGCGGATCTTGACGGGCTCATGACGAATCCAGTCGGGGCAACAAACTCACCATCGGGATAGAGCTTCTCCCAAGTCTTCGTGATCAAGAGAAACAGGTAAGGTCCATAGATGGGAACCTTACGGGTGAACACAGCAAACCGGAGCTCACACCACATGATATGTGAGACATCAAGTGGTTGCGTCTGAGCATGACGCGCCTCCTCACAAATGAGCATCATATCCATGAGATAGGCATGCACCTTATCCTTGTCACCAATGCGCGGAAAGAGGGAGTTGCGGAAGATCCGATGCATGATGTCAAGGAATGAGTTTAGCACCCATGCCTTCTTGCCACTGGGAAGCATCTTCTCAACATAGTAGGGCTGAAGCTTGTTCTTGCTGGCTGACTCGGGGTTTGCATGAGGGCGGACACCAATGGGCGTGTTGAGCCCCTCATCAGGAACCTGAAGCAAATCCATGAAGTCCTTCCACTTAGCAGTCATCTGTTGTCCATTGGACATCCAGGTCAGGGAGCATTCCTCATCAGTATGGAAGTGCACTGAAGCAAAGAATTGTGCCACAATCTCAGGGTCAAAGTCCAGGTGGAAAGAGATCATGTCCTCAATGCCAAACTGCTCCACCAGGTCCAAAGCCTCACCAAAATAGTCATGGTGCTTATCCTGCCTCATATGATTCATGTTAATCCAGTGCACGTCCACGTAGATGTTCTGCTTGGCCTCGATCACATCCAGATAGATAAGATTCTATTGCTTGGTCCAGAACAAATCATTCCCTCTGAAGTTTGCACGGGGATTCACATAGGGGTTGATCTTCCTTCGAGTGACAAACTTAGCCAGTGGTATCTCATCCATGCCCATTGATGGCTCCTTGTTCTTGGTGGCGGTGGTCTTGGCTCTGCGTTGGGGGGCATTGGAGCCCTCTGGAGCTTCATCTTGGTTGCGCAGGCGCTTCGAGCCCGTGTCGCGGACAGGATTCGACCGACGGACATTGGAACCGGAGCCACCACCTATGACACACAACACAAGAACACGCAAGAGAAGCGAGAAGGATCAATGCAAAGACCTCAGCAAAACAAATGAAACAAGTAGAAATAACATTGGGTAGTTGCCACAGGGAAGGTTCGACATCAACGGTAGTACCACACCATGGTGCGGAACTAAAATTTTACTGCTGCTCCAGCCGCGGTAGTACCGTGCCGGGATGGCACGGTAGTACCGCGCCTGGAGCGGAAGTAAAATTTTACTTCCGCCTCTCGCGCGGTAGTACCACTCCTGAGGAGCGGTAGTACCGTATGAGGCGAAACCGGCCAGAGCGGTAGTACCGCACGGGAGGTGCGGTAGTACCGCTCGGGGTCAGATTCGAGACGAAACAGATCTGAGGACATCCACGAACGGATCGGTACTACGGTTGATCAAAACTACCAAGTAGCAACATACCAAATAGTATCTCTACGCATTACTACTCTCCTACATCCTACTCTTGCAAAGATTTGGCCTAAAATCTCAAGAACAACATGCATCTCCCCAAAAACCTAGAGACAAAACAACGAGACAAATAGAGAGGGATTTGGGGAGAAACCTTGTTCCATGGCAAGAGGGCGAGGTGGGGAACGATCCCACCAGTCGGAATGCGAAGAGAGCGGCTGGAGACGGAGATCCGGCGAGGTCCTCCGACGCCGTTCTTGGGCAAGAGAGAGAGACGACGTGGGGAAAAGGATTTGAATGGGTATGGGGGAGTTAGAACTTCCCCTACCCGCTCTTAACCCCCACGCGCTCACGACTGTGCGGTAGTACCGCGGGTCATTGCGGTAGTACCGCCCAGGCGGAAGTACCGCACGCTGGGCGGTAGTACCGCTCGTCCAGCGGCAGTAAAAATTTACTGTCGTGCTGGTTGCGGTAGTACCGTGCATAGCTCCTGCGGTAGTACCGTGGCTATCCACGGCAGTACCGTAGACCCAAGAAAATGCAAGTTTCGCAAAAAAGAGAGGAAAACAGCCTTTGCAATGCAACCTTCACGCAAACAGACACACCAACGAGCTAGCACACGAGGAAACTCAAACATAAGCACGACACGAAGAAAGAAAGGCAAGAGACAACAAGGAGCAAACACGTGACACAACCTCTCCAACGAGAGGGTGGTGGCCGGAGCCACCTATGTTTGAGTCAAATGGTATGGCACCGCGAAGAATTATCCTTGGGCCCATGACCAAAACTCGTCTTTGAAGCACAAGTACCATCGAAATGGCTAATGTGAAAGACTTGATCAATTTATGCATAATGGGGGGAGGGAGAGTTCATTGAGAGAACAACACTCCCCCTATGTCCATGCCTACACCTAAACAAGACATCAAGATGAGTATGGTGGGGTGTGCACGGGTTCGAGCCACATTGCTCGAATCAATGATATTTAGCTCATGCCTTAACTCGTGAAATCTTGCTTCATCCAAGGGCTTCATGAAGATATCTGCAAGGTTATCATGAGTGTTGACATAGTTGAGCTCAATCTCCCCTCGCCTAATATGATCCGGATGAAGTGATACCGAATCTCAATATGCTTCGTCTTGAAGTGTTGCACCGGGTTGAGAGAAATCTTGATGGCACTTTCATTGTCACACCAAAGAGGCACTTTGTCACATATGACACCGTAATCCTTTAAAGTTTGCCTCATCCATAGAAGTTGTGCACAACAACTACCGGCCGCCACATACTCCGCTTTGGTGGATGAGAGAGATACACAACTTTGCTTCTTAGAAGACCAACTCACCAAAGAGCAACCAAGAAATTGGCACCCTTCGGAAGTGGACTTCCTATCCACTTTGTCTCCCGCCCAATCAGAGTCCGAATATCCAACGAGCTTGAAGTTTGCACCTCTTGGGTACCATAAGCCAAAGTTTGGGGTATGAGTCAAATATTAAAAGATTCTCTTGACCGCCACAAAGTGGCTTTCCTTAGGTGCGGCTTGAAACCGTGCACAAATTCCCACACTCAACACGATATCCGGTCTAGATGCACAAAGGTAAAGCAAGGAGCCAATCATGGAGCGATATACCTTTTGATCCACCACTTTACCATTGGGATCTATGTCAAGTTGGCATTTGACGGGCATTGGAGTGGAAGCAGGCTTGACATCACTTAGCTTGAATCTCTTGAGCATGTCTTGAGTGTATTTGGCTTGGTTGATGAAGGTTCCTTCTCTTCTTTGCTTGACTTCGAACCCGAGAAAAAACTTCAACTCTCCCATCGAAGACATCTTGAACTTTGAGGTCATGGGAGTGGCAAATTCCTCATTGAAAGCTTTGTTAGGGGAACCAAAGATAATATCATCAACATATAGTTGGCACACAAACAACTCCCCTTTGACCTTCTTAGTAAAAAGAGTGGGGTCGATTTTCCCAACTTCAAATCCACGATCTTGCAACAACTCGGTAAGGTGGTCGTACCACGCACGTGGGGCTTGTTTAAGGCCATAGAGTGCCTTATCGAGTTGATACACATGATCGGGGAAGTACGGATCCTCGAACCTGGGGGGTTGTTTGACATATACCAACTCATTAATAGGACCATTAAGAAAAAGCACTCTTCACATCCATTTGTTGCAACTTAAAGTTATGATGAGAAGCATAAGTGATCAACAAACAAATGGATTCAAGGTGAGCAACGGGAGCAAAGGTTTCACCGTAGTCGATACCCTCGACTTGGGAGTAGCCTTGTCCTAGCAATCTTGCCTTGTTGCGAACGATAATCCCATGAGCATCTTGCTTGTTCTTGAATATCCACTTGGTTCCAATGACATTATGATTCCCCATTGGCCTTGGCACCAATCTCCACACCTTGTTGTACTTGAAGTTGTTGAGTTCTTCATGCATGGCATTAAGCCAATCCGGATCTTTGAGCGCCTCATAGACCTTTTGGGGTTTAACACAAGAGACAAACGCGTGATGTTCACAATAGTTTGCCAATTGTCTATGAGTGCTTACCCCCTTTCGAATGCTTCCAAGCACATTCGTCATGATATGACCCTTGGTAGAGAGCTTGGATGCAATCTTGGCGGCACGACGCTCCAATTACTCCTCAGGGGTGAGTTGAGGAGCGGAAACTTGATCATCTTGAGTGTCGTCTTGAGCTTGTTCTTGATCTTGAGGTTGCTCTTGATCTTGAACTTGCTCGGAGGAGCGAACTTGACCTTGGGCATCACTTTGTGGTTCACCACCATCTTGAGGTTGATCTTGCCCTTGATCTTGTTCATTTGGTTGAGGGCCTTCACTTTGTTCTTCGGAAGCGTGTGGGTCTTGGGTTGGTGATGGTTCCACTTGAGTGGAACATTGTCCTTCTCCTTCGGCCACAAGGGGTTCCTCAATGGGTAGGATATGACCAACACCCATTCTTCTTATGGCTTGGGGAGGGATTTCATCACCTACATCACAAGTACCACTTTCCTCCACTTGGGAGCCGTTATTCTCAACAAACTCCACGTTACACATCTCCTCAATAAGTCCCGTGGACTTATTGAGGACACGGTAAGCATGAGAGTTTGTAGCATAACCAACAAATATGCCCTCATGAGCTCTAGCCTCAAATTTAGACAAACGAACACCTTTCTTGAGAATGAAACACTTACACCCGAACACCCGAAAGTACTTGAGGTTGGGCTTGTTACCGGTGAGAATCTCATATGGAGTTTTGTTCAAGCCTTTGCAGAGATAGAGCCGATTGGATGCATGACACACGGTGTTGAAAGCTTCGGCCCAAAAGTTGTATGGAGACTTGAACTCCGCCATCATGGTCCTTGCCGCATCCATCAACGTCCGGTTCTTCATCTCTGCTACACCATTTTGTTGAGGAGTGTAAGGTGCAGAATATTGATGCTTGATCCCCTCATCACTAAGGAACTCATCCAAGATGTAGTTCTTGAACTCGGTGCCGTTGTCACTTCTTATCGTCAAGATCTTTGCATTGTGTTGGCGTTGAGCTTCATTTGCAAAATCAATGACGGTTTGTTGGGTCTCACTCTTCCTCTTGAAGAAATATACCCAAGTGTATCTTGAATAATCATCCACAATCACCAAGCAATACTTTCTACCCCCAAGACTATCAAAGGATGGAGGCCCAAAGAGATCCAAGTGAAGGAGCTCCAAAGGCCTCTTCGAGTAAATAATAGTCGTGGGAGGGTGAGCCTTCTCATGTAGCTTTCCTTCGATACAAGCACTGCAAGCACGATCTTTGGCAAAACTAACATTTGTTAGTCCACGGACATGGTCCCCCTTGAGAATACTTTGCAAATATCTCATATTGACATGGGCTAAACGGCGATGCCAAAGCTATCCCACGTCAACTTTAGCCATTAGGCATGTCGCGGTCTTAGTGGGTCGCTCCGAGAAGTTAATCACATAGAGACCGTTCTCGACATGCCCAACAAAGGCTACTTTAAGAGTCTTGCTCCACAAGAGGGCCACGGTATCAATATCAAAGAAAGTAGCAAAGACCATAAGTGCAAGTTGACGAACGGAAAGTAAATTGTATGCAAGGGACTCAACAAGCATGACTTTCTCGATCATGAGATCATGAGAAATGACAACCTTGCCAGGACCCAATACCTTAGAAGACGAGGCATCACCCCACTCGATATTGGTGGGCATAGATGGAATCTTGTGCACGTCGACCACCAAGTCCTTGCTTCCGATCATATGATTAGTAGCTCCACTATCGAGCAACCATGACCCCCCACCGGAAGAAAACACCTACAAGAGATCAATGCTTGGTTTTAGGTACCTATTTTGTAATGGGTCCTTTGATGTTAGTGACAAGGGTCTTAGGAACCCAAATAGACCATTCAATGTACTCATAAGGAGAACAACCAAATTTAGCATAAACATGTCCATCACTAGCACGGCATAACACATAGGAAGGGTTAAAGTCGTCGGCTTTGTTGGAAGGGGTGGCATTGCCTTTCTTGACACCACCACCCTTCACATTAGTCTTCTTCTCCTTAGAAGCACCCTCTCCCTCTTTCACAAAAGTTTTCTTGAGAGGAGGAGGTCGTTTGGTCTTGTCATTCTTCTTCTTGTTCTTGGACTTGGGTGCGAACCCAATCCCTTCCTTGGCCACAACTTCCTTTTGATTGCTCAAAAGGTCGTTGAGGTTCTTCTCACCTTGTATGCACGACACAAGGCCTTTCTCAAGTTGCTCCTTCAACTTTGAATTCTCCTCAACAAGATGCACATGCTCACAACAAGGGTTAGTAGCATTTGCATTATCAATTAAAACCATATGAGGAAAAGTGGCTTTCTCCTTGGTTAGCTTCACTTGAAGTTGATCATAAGACTCTTTAAGACTAGCATGAGTACCCTTCAAGGCCTTGTGAGCCTTGTAAAGTATATCAAACTCCTCCTTGAGTCTAGCAAGATCAATCCCAAGTTTGGCCTTCTCAGAATTTAGCACACGAGATACAATGATACGTCTCCAACGTATCTATAATTTTTTATTGTTCCATGCTATTATATTATCCATCTTGGATGTTTATTGGGCTTTACTATGCACTTTTATATTACTTTTGGGACTAACCTATTGACCCAGAGTCCAGTGCCAGTTCCTATTTTTTCCCTTGTTTTAGTGTTTCGAAGAAAATGAATATCAAACGGAGTCGAAACGGAATGAAACCTTCTGGAGAAGTTATTTTTGGAAGGAAAGCAACCCGGGAGACTTGGAGTCCACGTCAAGAAATCAATGAGGGAGGCACGAGGCAGGGGGGCGCGCCCTCCACCCTCGTGGGCCCCTCGTGGCTCCCCTGACATATTTCTTCCGCCTATATATATCCATATACCCTAAAACGATCGGGGAACAGAAGAGATCGGGAGTTCCGCCACCGCAAGCCTCTGTAGCCACCAAAAACCAATCGGGACCCTGTTCCGGCACCCTGCCGGAGGGGGGAACCCTCACCGGTGGCCATCTTCATCATCCCGGCGCTCTCCATGACGAGGAGGGAGTAGTTCACCCTCGGGGCTGAGGGTATGTACCAGTAGCTATGTGTTTGATCTCTCTCTCTCTCGTGTTCTTGATTTGGCATGATCTTGATGTATCGCGAGCTTTGCTATTATAGTTGGATCTTATGTTTCTTCTCCCTCTCTACTCTCTTGTAATGGATTGAGTTTTCCCTTTGAAGTAATCTTATCGAATTGAGTCTTTAAAGATTTGAGAACACTTGAAGTATGTCTTGTCGTGCGTATCTGTGGTGACAATGGGATATCACGTGATTCACTTGATGTATGTTTTGGTGATCAACTTGCGGGTTCCGCCCATGAACCTATGCATAGGGGTTGGCACACGTTTTCGTCGTGATTCTCCGGTAGAAACTTTGGGGCACTCTTTGAGGTTCTATGTGTTGGTTGAATAGATGAATCTGAGATTGTGTGATGCATATCGTATAATCATACCCACGGATACTTGAGGTGACATTGGAGTATCTAGGTGACATTAGGGTTTTGGTTGATTTGTATCTTAAGGTGTTATTCTAGTACGAACTCTAGGGCTGTTTGTGACACTTATAGGAATAGCCCAACGGATTGATTGGAAAGAATAACTTTGAGGTGGTTTCGTACCCTACCATAATCTCTTCGTTTGTTCTCTGCTATTAGTAACTTTGGAGTGAATCTGTGTTGCATGTTGAGGGATAGTTATAAGATCCAATTATGTTATTATTGTTGAGAGAACTTGCACTAGTGAAAGTATGAACCCTAGGCCTTGTTTCCTAGCATTGCAATACCGTTTAAGCTCACTTTTGCCACTTGCTACCTTCCTGTTTTTATATTTTCAGATTACAAAAACCTATATCTACCAGCCATATTGCACTTGTATCACCATCTCTTCGCCGAACTAGTGCACCTATACAATTTACCATTGTATTGGGTGTGTTGGGGACACAAGAGACTCTTTGTTATTTGATTGCAGGGATGTTTGAGACTGACCATCTTCATCCTACGCCTCCCACGGATTGATAAACCTTAGGTCATCCACTTGAGGGAAATTTGCTACTGTCCTACAAACCTCTGCACTTGGAGGCCCAACAACGTCTACAAGAAGAAGGTTGCGTAGTAGACATCAAGCTCTTTTCTGGCGCCGTTGCCGGGGAAGTAAGTGCTTGAAGGTATATCTTTAGATCTTGCAATTGAATCTTTTAGTTTCTTGTTTTATCACTAGTTTAGTTTATAAAATAAAACTCCAAAAAAAATGGAATCGAGTTTGCCTCATACGCTTCATCTTTTTAATATCTTTCGTGAGTATGATGGAAAGGAGAATTGTGCTCAAGTGCTAGAAGAAGAATGCATTAGAATATTTGGCACTAAATCTTTGTATGATGAACATGATTTCAATGTTTTTAGTATGAATTCCTTGAATATCCATGATGCTAATGATATGCAAAGCCACAAGCTTGGGGAAGCTATGTTTGATGAAGATGATATTTTTTGTCCCCCAAGCTTTGATGAGCAAATTTACTATGATGAAAGCATGCCTCCTATCTATGATGATTATTGTGATGACACGTATGCTATAAAGAATAATGATAACCATGAAACTTGTCATCTTGATTTTAATTTTCAATCATATGATAGTTATTTTGTTGAGTTTGCTCCCACTACTATTCATGAGAAGAATTTTGCTTATGTGGAGAGTAGTAAAAATTCTATGCTTGTAGATCATGAAAAGAATGTTTTAGGTGCTGGTTATATTGTTGAATTCATTCATGATGCTACTGAAAATTATTATGAGGGAGGAATATATGCTTGTAGGAATTGCAGTAATATCAAGTTTCCTCTCTATGTGCTTAAAATTTTAAAGTTATGCTTGTTTTACCTTCCTATGCTAGTTGATTATTGTTCCCATAAGTTGTTTGCTCACAAAATCCCTATGCGTAGGAAGTGGGTTAGACTTAAATGTGCTTTCAATGTGTTTCATGATGCTCTCTTATGTTTCAATTCTTATCTTTTATGTGAGCATCATTGAAATCATCATGCCTAGCTAGGGGCGTTAAACGATAGCGCTTGTTGGGAGGCAACCCAATTTTATTTTAGTTTCTTGCTTTTTGGTTCTGTTTAGGAATAAATAATCCATCTAGCTTCTGTTTAGATGTGGTTTTGTGTTTTAATTAGTGTTTGTGCCAAGTAGAACCTTTGGGAAGACTTGGGTGAAGTCTTTATGATCATGCTGTAAAAAACAGAAACTTTAGCGCTCATGAGATTTGCTTCAAATTTTTACTGGAGAGTTCTATTTAGTTGATTCTTTTTTCAGATGATTACTAGACAAATTCCTCAGGACCACCAATTTATTTTAGAATTTTTGGAGTTCCAGAAGTATACGGTTGATACAGATTACTACAGACTGTTCTGTTTTTGACAGATTCTGTCTTCATTATGTTGCTTGCTTATTTTGATGAATCTATGGCTAGTAAAATAGTTTATAAACCATAGAGAAGTTGTAATACAGTAGGTTTAACACCAATATAAATAAATAATGAGTTCATTACAGTACCATGAAGTGGTGTTTTGTTTTCTTTCGCTAACGGAGCTCACGAGATTTTCTGTTAAGTTTTGTGTTGTGAAGTTTTCAAGTTTTGGGTAAAGATTCGATGGACTATGGAATAAGGAGTGGAAAGAGCCTAAGCTTGGGGATTACCAAGGCACCCCAAGGTAATATTCAAGGATAACCAAGCGTCTAAGCTTGGGGATGCCCCGGATGGCATCCCCTCTTTCGTCTTCGTTCATCGGTAACTTTACTTGGAGCTATATTTTTATTGACCACATGATATGTGTTTTGCTTGGAGCGTCATGTTATTTTCTTTAGCTTTGCTTGCTGTTTGAATAAAGTACCAAGATCTGAAATTATTAAGTGGGAGATTCTTCACATAGTTGTATAATTATTCGACTACTCATTGATCTTCACTTATATCTTTCGGAGTAGTTTGTCATTTTCTCTAGTGCTTCACTTATATCCTTTTAGAGCACAATGGTGGTTTTATTTTGAAAAAATAGATGAACTCTCATGCTTCACTTATATTATTTTGAGAGTGTTAAATAGCATGGTAATTTGCTTAATCCTAATATGCTAGGTATTCAAGATTAGTAAAAACTTTCTTATGAGTGTGTTGAATACTAAGAGAAGTTTGATGCTTGATGATTGTTTTGAGACATGGAGGTAGTGATATTAAAGTTGTTCTAGTTGAGTAGTTGTGAATTTGAGAAATACTTGTGTTGAAGTTTGCACGTCCCGTAGCATGCACATATGGTAAACGTTATGTAACAAATTTGAAACATGAGGTGTTCTTTGATTGTCCTCCTTATGAGTGGCGGTCGGGGACGAGTGATGGTCTTTTCCTACCAATCTACCCCCCTAGGAGCATGCGCGTAGTGCTTGGTTTTTGATGACTTGTAGATTTTTGCAATAAGTATGTGAGTTCTTTATGACTAATGTTGAGTCCATGGATTGTACACACTCTCACCTTTCCATCATTGCTAGCCTCTTCGGTACCGTGCATTGCCCTTTCTCACATTGAGAGTTGGTGCAAACTTCGCCGGTGCATCCAAACCCCGTGGTATGATACGCTCTTTCACACATAAACCTCCTTATATCTTCCTCAAAACAACCACCATACCTACCTATTATGGCATTTCCATAGCCATTCCGAGATATATTGCCATGCAACTTTCCACCGTTTCATTCATCATGACACGCTCCATTATTGTCATATTGCTTTGCATGATCATGTAGTTGACATAGTATTTGTGGCAAAGCCACCATTCATAATTCTTTCATACATGTCACTCTTGGTTCATTGCATATCCCGGTACACCGCCGGAGGCATTCATATAGAGTCATACTTTGTTCTAGTATCGAGTTGTAATCATTGAGTTGTAAATAAATAGAAGTGTGATGATCATCATTTTTCTAGAGCATTGTCCCATGTGAGGAATAAAAAAAAAGAGAGAAAGGCCATAAAAAGAGAAGGCCCAAAAAAATGAGAGAAAAAGAGAGAAGGGACAATGTTACTATCTTTTTACCACACTTGTGCTTCGAGTAGCACCATAATCTTCATGATATAGAGTCTCTTGTTTTGTCACTTTCATATACTAGTGGGAATTTTTCATTATAGAACTTGGCTTGTATATTCCAACAATGGGCCTCCTCAAGTGCCCTATGTCTTCGTGAGCAAGCAAGTTGGATGCACACCCACTTAGTTTCTTCTGTTGAGCTTTCACATATTTATAGCTCTAGTGCATCCGTTGCATGGCAATCCCTACTCCTTGCATTAACGTCAATCGATGGGCATCTCCATAGCTCATTGATTAGCCTCGTTGATGTGAGACTTTCTCCTTTTTGTCTTCTCCACATAACTCCCATCATCATATTCTATTCCACCCATAGTGCTATATCCATGGCTCATGCTCATGTATTGCGTGAAGGTTGAAAAAGTTTGAGATTACTAAAGTATGAAACAATTCCTTGGCTTGTCATCGGGGTTGTGCATGACGAGAGCATTCTTGTGTGACGGAAATGGAGCATGCCTAAACTATATGATTTTGTAGGGATGAACTTTCTTTGGCCATGTTATTTTGAGAGGACATAATTGCTTAGTTAGTATGCTTGAAGTGTTATTACTTTTATGTCAATATGAACTTTTACCTTGAATCTTTCGGATCTGAATATTCATATCACAATTAAGAAGAATTACATTGAAATTATGCCAAGTAGAATTCCACATCAAAAATTCTGTTTTTATCATTTACCTACTCGAGGACGAGCATGAATTAAGCTTGGGGATGCTGATACGTCGCCAATGTATCTATAATTTTTTATTGTTCCATGCTATTATATTATCCATCTTGGATGTTTATTGGGCTTTACTATGCACTTTTATATTACTTTTGGGACTAACCTATTGACCCAGAGCCCAGTGCTAGTTCCTGTTTTTTCCCTTGTTTCAGTGTTTCGAAGAAAAGGAATATCAAACGGAGTCGAAACGGAATGAAACCTTCTGGAGAAGTTATTTTTGGAAGGAAAGCAACCCGGGAGACTTGGAGTCCACGTCAAGAAAGCAACAAGGGAGGCACGAGGCAGGGCGGCGCGCCCACCCCCTGGGCACGCCCTCCACCCTCGTGGCTCCCCTGACATATTTCTTTCGCCTATATATATCCATATACCCTAAAATGATCGGGGAACAGAAGAGATAAGGAGTTCTGCCGCCGCAAGCCTCTGTAGCCACCAAAAACCAATCGGGACCCTGTTCCGGCACCCTGCCGGAGGGGGGAACCCTCACCGGTGGCCATCTTCATCATCCGGGCGCTCTCCATGACGAGGAGGGAGTAGTTCACCCTCGGGGCTGAGGGTATGTACCAGTAGCTATGTGTTTGATCTCTCTCTCTCTCTCTCGTGTTCTTGATTTGGCACGATCTTGATGTATCGCGAGCTTTGCTATTATAGTTGGATCTTATGTTTCTTCTCCCTCTCTACTCTCTTGTAATGGATTGAGTTTTCCCTTTGAAGTAATCTTATCGGATTGAGTCTTTAAAGATTTGAGAACACTTGATGTATGTCTTGCCGTGCGTATCTGTGGTGACAATGGGATATCACGTGATTCACTTGATGTATGTTTTGGTGATCAACTTGCGGGTTCCGCCCATGAACCTATGCATAGGGGTTGGCACATGTTTTCGTCGTGATTCTCCGGTAGAAACTTTGGGGCACTCTTTGAGGTTCTATGTGTTGGTTGAATAGATGAATCTGAGATTGTGTGATGCATATCGTATAATCATACCCACGGATATTTGAGGTGACATTGGAGTATCTAGGTGACATTAGGTTTTGGTTGATTTGTATCTTAAGGTGTTATTCTAGTACGAACTCTAGGGCTGTTTGTGACACTTATAGGAATAGCCCAACGGATTGATTGGAAAGAATAACTTTGAGGTGGTTTCGTACCCTACCATAATCTCTTCGTTTGTTCTCCGGTATTAGTGACTTTGGAGTGACTCTTTGTTGCATGTTGAGGGATAGTTATATGATCCAATTATGTTATTATTGTTGAGAGAACTTGCACTAGTGAAAGTATGAACCCTAGGCCTTGTTTCCTAGCATTGCAATACCGTTTAAGCTCACTTTTACCACTTGCTACCTTGCTGTTTTTATATTTTCAGATTACAAAAACCTATATCTACCATCCATATTGCACTTGTATCACCATCTCTTCGCCGAACTAGTGCACCGATACAATTTACCATTGTATTGGGTGTGTTGGGGACACAAGAGACTCTTTGTTATTTGGTTGCAGGGTTGTTTGAGAGAGACCATCTTCATCCTACGCCTCCCACGGATTGATAAACCTTAGGTCATCCACTTGAGGGAAATTTGCTACTGTCCTATAAACCTCTGCACTTGGAGGCCCAACAATGTCTACAAGAAGAAGGTTGCGTAGTAGACATCATACAACAAGAGCATGATCAAGTTCTTTCTTTAATTTAGCATGATCATCGTTGTATGATGTAACACCCACGATGCGGCTATATCTCCCACGTGTCGAGGCATGACTTAGAGGCATAACCGCATTGTGGTTTTGTCGCAGGAAGGGTCATCTTCACACAATCCCATGTAATGAACAAGAATGGGATAAAGAGTTGGCTTACAATCGCCACTTCACACAATACATACATAAATCATACATCAATCAGAATGCACACATAGGTCCGACTATGGAACCAAAAGAAAAGAAGACAACCCCAAATGCTAGATCCCCGATCGTCCCAACTGGGCTCCACTACTGATCAACAGGAAACGACACATAGTAACGACCAAGGTCCTCGTCGAACTCCCACTTGAGCTCGGTTGCGACGTCTGCACTGGTATCATCGGCACCTCCAACTGTTTTGGAAGTATCTGTGAGTCACGAGGACTCAGCAATCTCACACCCGCGAGATCAAGACTATTTAAGCTTAAGAGTAGGAAAGGAGTAGTGAGGTGGAGCTGCAGCAAGCACTAGCATGTATGGTGGCTAACATACGCAAATAAGAGCGAGAAGAGGAGCAACGGAACGGTCGTCAACTAGTAATGATCAAGAAGTGATCCTGAACTCCTACTTACGTCAAACATAACCCAAAAGCCGTGTTCACTTCCCGGACTCCGCCGAAAAGAGACCATCACGGCTACACACGCGGTTGATGCGTTTTAATTAAGTCGAGTGTCAAGTTCTCTACAACCGGATATTAACAAATTCCCATCTGCCACATAATCGCGGGCACGGCTTTCGAAAGATAATACCCTGCAGGGGTGTCCCAACTTAGCCCATTATAAGCTCTCACGGTCAACGAAGGATATTCCTTCTCCCAGGAAGACCCGATCAGTCTCGGAATCCCGGTTACAAGACATTTTGACGATGGTAAAACAAAACCAGCAAAGCCGCCCGATGTGTCGACAATCCCGATAGGAGTCGCACGTACCTCGTTCTCAGGACACACCGGATGAACACTACGTACAACTAAAACGAGCCCTCAAGTTTCCCCGAGGTGGCGCTGCAAGTGGCTCTAGTTTGGACCAACACTCCGAGGAGCACTGGCCCGGGGGGGGGGTAAAATAAGATGACCCTCGGGATGCGCGACTCCCAAGGGAAAAAGGCTAGGTGAGGCAAATGTAAAACCAAGGTTGGGCCTTGCTAGAAGAGTTTTATTCAAAGCGAACTGTCAAGGGGGTCCCATAAATCACCCAACCGCGTTAGGAACGCAAAATCAAGGAACATAACACCGGTATGACGGAACTAGGACGGCAAGAGTGGAACAAAACACCAGGCATAAGGCCGAGCCTTCCACCCTTTACCAAGTATATAGATGCATTAATTAAATAAGAGATATTGTGATATTCCCAAAATATCCATGTTCCAACATGGAACAAACTTCATCTTCACCTGCAACTAGCAACGCTATAAGAGGGGCTGAGCAAAAGTGGTAACATAGCCAAACAACGGTTTCCTAGGAAGGGTGACAAAGGTTAGAGGTTCATGGCAATTTGGGAGGCTTGATAAGCAAGTGGTAGGTAGCGCGACATAGCAATAGAGCGAACAGCTAGCAAGCAAAGATAGAAGTGATTTCGAGGGTATGGTCATCTTGCCTGAGATCCCGCAAGGAAGAAGAACGAGTCCATGAAGAAGACAAACAGACGGAGTCGAACGAATCCTCACAACTCCGGAATGAAACCAAAGCTAACGAGAGAAGCAACCCAGAAAGAAACAAACAACATAGTAAACAACCACCACATACACATGGCATGATGCACAGTCAAGTATGATGCATGTCCAGTTTAAATGAGGCATGGCATGGGAAAATGCAACAAACAATACTACAAATTAAGTGGAGCTCAATATGCAACGAGTTGCATATTGACGAAACACCACATCAATTATTTAGTTCTCTCCCGTTTATGTACCCAACAATATTAAATGTTGATTAACATGGCAAGAGGTGAAGCATAAATAAACTAACTATCTAGGCAATTTAAATGAGGCCGGAACAACAAGCAACAATTCCGATAAATCCTCAGTCAATTAGAAATTTAATACAAACACAATTTTAAACATTTAAATGTTGTTATCATGATGCGGATGACAATGCAAGTTTTAAGCAATTTTATGAAAATGTTGACATGAGCATGTTATGAAGCATTTGTCACCGTGGTGGAAGAAAGGGGTGCCACGGCAACGAATCCGAAAATGATGCCATGACAACATATCGGTTCCGATAGCTCACGGAGATACCGGTGCAAAAGAAGTAGGCGTGAGTGTGTCATGCAAGGATGGTGGGGTGATCCCGGCAACCGGGTCCCCATGTGTCGATGGCAAGGCAACGAGGAACGCGCAAGGAACAACTCGGACACGGTGCAAACACGAGCATCTCATACAACATCCATTCGTTCATCGCGGTCATCTTGGGGTTATACCTTCGAGGCGTGACTTTTCGGAACGGATCAAGTTCGTAGTGGAAGTAGACGTTCTCGCGACGGTGGTGGAAGTAGTGGTACACGTTTCGTAGTCGCACACATTCCATAGATGTTTGGGGTCACGGCGAGGAACTTGACGTCCACGGAGTCTTCAAGGGACGACGGTAGTGGTACACACGTTGTCGGGGTACTTGTCGGTCCGGTCTTGGCAACGGTAGTTGTACACAAGTCGTAGAGGAACTTGATGCATCCGAGGTGTTCGGGTTCGTAGTTGTACTTGGCGTTCGGAGTCCGGGTCTTGTCGGTGGTGTACTTGGTGCTTGAGGTTCCGATCCGGGGGTGCATGCGTCCATGGTAACACTGCATGGTGCGTAGAGGCGACAACTTGGGCGGTGCTGGGCATCGGGATCAGGAGCGTGCTCGCTCGGGCATGGAGCTGGTCGCGGTCAACGCACGGACGACCTACTGCTGCTCGTTGCAGAACAACAGAGGCCGCAGCAGAACTCGGCGCATGGGCGACGCCGGAAGCAGAATAACGCCGCGACGACGAGGGCGGCGCTGGCGTGATGCGGAGGAAGCAGACGCAAAGGCCGACGGCAGGGGCACACATCCGGGCTGTGGAGGCCGGGATCAGGGGACTTGACGCGGCAGCGGCTTGAAGGTGAGCGACAGCTCGACACAGGGGACCTCGACGACTCACGCGATGCAGGGGAACTGGGCGCGCGGCTTCGGTCGCTCGTCTCCCTCGCAGACGAGGACGAGGCAGGAGGTCGCACAAAGTGGCCGGGGCGGCGACTTCGATGGCCGGCCGGCGAGGTCGGACAGCAACGGGGAGACGCGAGGTGAGGCAGGGAGGTCGAGGTCACCGGTAGCGGAGGCTACGACGCGGCCGGGCTTCGGCCGTCAACAGCTCTGGTGGCCGGGACGGTCGATGGAGGAGGCGAACGGTGGGTCGGAGACAAGGCCGGACGTGAGGACGAGGCGGAGGAGGAGCTGCAGAGGAGCGGCTGGAGATGGTGGTGGCGACGCCATGGCTGCGAAGCTCGAGCAAGGGCGACTGGGAGGCGCGGGTCCACGAGGATAAGGTGTAGGTGCGGGATGAGGGAGCGAGCGAGAGGAGGGAGAGAAGTGGATCGGGAGAGGTTAGCGCTGCCCTCTCCCTGCGTGACGGCGCTCGGGAGGGAGATGGGGATCGAGCAGGAGGCTCTCCCCTGGCGCTAGGGTTAGCGAGGGGGCTGCTGGGCCTTGGGCCATGGAGGAGCTGGGCTGCGGATGGGCCTAGAGAGGCCTGCTGGGCTAAGCTCTCTCTCTCTAAAACAAATAAAAAAACAGAGATAAGAAAGAAAAGAAAGAGAGGTTAGGGGAAGAAGTTGGACACGCGGATAATTTTCCCGGATTCATAAAAATGAGCTTGATCCAAGAAAAATAGAAAGTGAGCATGGGCGTGAAGTTGACTTCAAGCTCATTTGAATTATTTTCAAATGAGTGTAGGAAGGAAGTGGGTATTTGGTAGATCCAAAAATGTTGAGAATTTTGGAAGAGCCTCGATAGATGAGATAAGAATTTTTGGCAAAGTTTGAGGCAAGGAATTTAGGTAGAAAAATGCATGGAACTTAAAATGTAAGTGTGTTATGGTTTATTCTTAAAGGATGGAATATTTATCATAGCTCCCTAATAATATTGGGAGGGTAATTGTTATAAAGAGAAATCACCATGTGCGTTTCCCTCTATTTAATTGGATCGAAGATCCATGCAATTTATTTAGTTGAGTTTTTAAAAGGGGTGCAAGATGACATGATGCAATGCAAGAGATGACATGATGAATGCAACAAAGCAATTGAAAGACACGGTGAAACTCGAAATACATGGAAGGCATCTGAAGCATCGGTCTCGGGGCGTTACAACACTCCACCACTACAAGAGGATCTCGTCCCGAGATCTAGGATGGCACCGGAGAGAAGCGGGAGAGGAAGAGAAGAGGTAAAACTAATTTCTTCTTAGACAAATGAATGAAACCAAAGAACCTTGCGGGGTTGAACAAATCGAAAGAAATGACACAACAGAGATTAGCGAATTGAGAGCACTCCGTAGTAAACGGAAGCAAGGAACACCATGAGAACCTTGAGGTTAAGTGACACAATAGATATTTAAACCACTCCAGTTAAAACAAGATGGGGAAGGAATAAGAATGATATAATTTGGGCAGCACTCCGACTGCAAATGGAAGGAATTGAACATGATCTTGACAAGATGAGAGGATACTCGATGAATTTAACAACACACTGCCTCCGTAACTAATGAAAGAATGGCACAAGGGGTAAGAAAGATTTTAGACAGCCCTCCTGTTGAGGAAGGAGACAAAACTTGATAAGATGAGAGAACTCGAATGAAAACACGACACTTCGGCTAAACGGATAAGAAAGGAAAAATTACATGATCTTGACAAAACAAGATGATTGGTCGAAGAGAGCAACATCACAACGCCTCCGGAAACAATGCATGATAGTTAGATAGTTGGAGTGAATAGAACAAAGAATGAAACCAACATCTCCTACCATAAATGAATTTTAAAGAGCATCCTTATGAAGTAGGATTGAACGGAGTTGTTGGAAAACCAACAACGAAAAGAATAAGCTTGTAGTGGGCTTATGGAAACATCTCAACATTATGAGGTGACAAACGGCCACTAAAGGAAGCCATTGGTTTGAGTGAGAGCACCGAGGTGATGAAAAACTTCTTTCACCAAGATGATAGGAGAAAACTTGGATCATTTATAAGCACCATAATAGCAACATTCCTTAGGGAAGGCTTTAGGTGAAACATGACACAAGATAAATCCAACGAAGAGATTGGTGGATTTAAAATATCTCATTCTTGACAACATGTGAATCATGAAACGCGAACTCAAATTGTCAAGAATGACATAACACCACCTCAAATGATAAGGTAGAACGAATTGCACTTTAGAATGCAAGATGAAGAATGCTTGGACTCCACAAAACAAAACATGTGTTGAACACCATGTTTTTTTAGAGTATAGCTTGGCGGATCTTAACTCCGAGAAAAATCTTGAAGAACAATTGAATAATGAAAAGAATCCTTGATGAAGCACCATGTAGAGCCTCCATGAAGAACTCCGGTAATACATGAATGATCAAACGAAAGGGAAAGTTGAAAAGAACTCCGGGAGAAGCCTTGCAATGATTAGATGAAGCTTCGCGACGAGATAATGCAGAAAGCTTGGAACTCCGGAAAGAAAAAAGATGAAGCCTCTTGAACCGAGAAATGTGACATGATGAACAACTCCGGAAAGAAGAAACTAGATCACTTGGATGAAGCCATAATAAGAATTACGTTATGCATATCCTTCACCAGTTTAAATTGATGACAAGCAACGGATTTGGCATACTACTTATTCTTGTAGAAAGAATTAAAGAGAGATATTGCTCAACTTGGGAAGGTCTTCATCGAACCACCGGTAGGATTTGGAAACAACGAATGAATTGATATGATAACGAGGGAAGAGAAATCTTGAACGAACCACCGCGAGAATTGAAAATGAAAGTAGCAAAGGCACAATTCAACGGAAAGAATTAGAAAATGAATGAAGATACTTGACAGAATTTAGATACACGAGAACGAAGAGATCATGAACTGATTAGAGGATATTTGAGTGATGCACCGGTATGATTTGGAGAACGAGAGCTGAAAGCTTGAATGAATAATTCTGAGATGATGGGCTCCGAAGAATCAAACTGAAAAGACTTCTGAAATGCTCCGGGTGGGTGAACAGAATTCTCACAATCGAAAACAATTATGAGAGGATGGCATCAAGCTATAACCATGAATCTTGAAGAGAATGGAGCAAGATTTAAGAGAAACTCTTCTTCGGTCTACAAATGTTGAGAATGATGATGCGAAACACCACCATGAATTGTTGAGATACTCCGGGATGAAAAAAATTAGAAAGGTTGAACCAACGATGAAAAGAATTTGAAATATCTTGGAGAAAGACATATGACTGATGATAGCTCATTCTTACGTCAAACTTTGAAATGAATTTGAGAATAACTCCAGAAAAATTAGAAGAGTCAGGTAAGATCCTGGGAAAATACCTGTGGGTTAGGGCCCACTCAAGAGAAACACCGTTGAACAATTTAAAAGAGAGATTGCGCCGGTTGAATTAAATGGCTTGAATGAGATAACAACCTCGAAATGGCTTGAACGGATCTTGAATGAAAACAGGAATCTCCTGAGATATCTTCAACACTCCGGAACACATGGAAAGCGAGAGGTGAATGATTAAGAGATACACCAGCATGAGAAAAACATTTGAAACAAGGAAAGGAATGTGACCAACACTGAAAGCTTGAATTAAATCCACCGGAAAAAATGAAGAATAATAAACTTGAAGAACATCTTCATGGGAACCACCGAGTAACAACGTTGATTGAAAAGAATGAAGGGAGTTCACATGAATAAAATGGATACTTGGTTAGACATCTGATTCCTTGAAGGAAAAGGGTGGGAGGGCGGGAAAAACAAAGGCACCTTGGGACGGATGAAACAAACACCGTTGAGAAAACTTATAATTGATCTTGCGGATGGGGAGAATGATGGGATCATCTCGAAGAGAAATGCACCGGTTGGAAATAGAATTAAGATGGCAATCTCGATGATCAAGAAGGATTAGTATTCACATAGAAGTATGAGAACACCGCTTAGGATAAGGTATGGAATCAACACTTGACATTGAAGCAACTCGAATACCACAACTTAAAACAAAACAAAGGATTTGGCTTGCGGAATAAGCTGGAACAAACATATGATAGAGATTTCGTCCGAAGTTTTCGTGGTGGGGCCCACACGGGCTCGATCGTACAGCACCATCATGTACAAGGCAGTGCACATGACATACGAAGCGTCCCCGAGTCGGCATAGCCAAGGACTCTTTAAGACACTACGAGACCACTGTAAAACCAACCGTGGAAAGGCGGACCACTAGATGTCGAACCCCAATCTCATATCATGCATCTGTCGGAAAGATATCCTAGGAGCTACTTGAATTCCCACTTATAAACTCCCGAAACTTTCTGGTTATGCAATCAGGTGTTGGGGATACAGGGGACACAAAATATATCACCCAAACTAACAATACCTAGATCCAGCTGTATCCATCCGTCAACACATAACCAAGAAATCTTCGGAAATCGTGTACCTCAACCTTCGAAAAGCATCCGTTATACGAGTTATGGAAATACTCCCGAACTCCCGCCCCAGTACTGGGTGGCGTCGAGGTGATCTCACCAACAACTGCATAAAAGAGATTTTCAATGTCGGCGAAACTCAGGTATTCCAGAACTACAACGATAAAATTGTGACGACAACACCTCGGAGCTCAACTCCCCGGGACACTGCCACAACCCCTAAATGTCAGGAGGCACCAAGAACAATGTTCTCATCACAAAACCATCGGAACGATTCCAAGATACCCGCGTGATCCTAAAAAAAATTTAGTGAAATTTGAGGAGAGAAAAGTCAAAACTTCTACGTCAGGAGGCCTCACCAGAGCGACGAAGGCACTGAGGAGTAAAAAGAATCCTACTCTCCGATATATATAATCCTAAGACTCAAAACATTTTTGTCCTAGACTCAACAACGTCAGCGATTCGATCAAGCAGGGGGCTCCTAAGTCGGGGATGGCTTTGATACCAACTTGTAACAACCACAATGGGTTATGCCTCTAAGTCGTGCCTCGACACGTGGGAGATATAGCCGCATCGTGGGTGTTACATATGACTCCTCAAGAGCCAAACGATGACCACACTCTTCCTCAAGAGCGTTAGAGAGATCCGATATCTCATCGGCATAGTCACGACTATGCCCCTCCATCTTAGGGATGGTTTCTTCGTGAGCCTCGATCGTGTCATTGGCTTCACCAAGTTGTTCCAAGAGAGCAACGAAGTGCTTCTTGGATTTACCCTTGAGCTTACTCATAAAAGTCTCAAATTCATTTTCCTCCACATTTGACCCCTCATGTTCATCAATGCAATCCGTCAAAGAAGGATTAGTAATGATGGTAGTTTTGATGTTGGGGGTTACCTTGTTGGCGGCTGTAGCCATGAGGCACTTGGCGGTGATGTTCTCATTGGGTGAGTCGAAGAGAGACACCCATGGAGTTGTCGCAATGGCAACGGAGGCCATGGCATCCGACTCACCGTCTTCATCATCATCATCATCCTCATTGTACTCTTCTTGTGCCACCAACCCCTTGGGAGGAGTCTTCTTTGTGAAGTTGCTCTTGTTGGGGAAAGACTTGGCCTTGTCTTTTCGGATGAGCTTGCCACCATTGTCTTCCCTCTTCTCATATGGGCACTCAACAACAAAGTGGCTCACATTGCCACAATTATAGCAAGTCCTCACTCGTTGCTTTCCCTTCGCACCACTTGAGTTGTTCTTGTTGAAGTTGGGCCTCGTGTTCTTCTTGCTCCAAAATTGCCTTGAAGCGAGAGCCATGTGCTCATGATAAGCATATTTTGTATCTTCGGGATTGCTCTCCTCTTCTTCTTCATCATCCTCTTCTTCCACACTAACCTTGGCCTTCAAAGCAAGGTTGGGATTCTTAGCTCTTTGAGAGTGCAACACCGCATTGTCGGCGGTCTTGTCCAAGATCCTCATTGCCACAAACTCATCCAACACTTCACTTGAGGACAAGGTGTGGAAGTCCGGCCTTTCACGGATGACGGAGGACATGGCATTGTGGTAAGGCATCATGACCTTGAGAAACTTGCACTTGATCCAATTGTCATATGTATCCTTGCTCCCATGATCTCGGAGTGAGACCGCGAGAGTGGTTAACCTCCGGTAAAGCTCACGAGGTTCTTCATCTTCATTCATTGCAAACTCATCGGCTTCATCTTGCACCACTTCATAGTTGGAGCGTTGAATGCTTGCACTTCCCTTGTAAAGAGAGACAACATGGTGCCATGCTTCCTTGGCCATGGTGAAAGGTCGGAGATGTGCAACATCTTCGGAAGGAATTGCATCTTGGATGATGAAGAGAGCATTCTCGTTGAATTGATGATCCGCGGCTTCTCTAGGGGTGAAGTTGCTTGGGTCATGAGGATAAAAACCTTGCTCAATGATTCTCCAAAGGTTAGTATTAACATGATTTAAATGACGTTTAAAGCGATATACCCAAGCATCAAAGTCCTCGTTTTTCACAATCTTAGGGGGAGGACCAGCATGATTCAAATGAGTGGAAGGAATCAGTCCACCATAAGTAAGCGGAGGATCCACATGGGCAAAGATGCCATTTCCACTTCTACCACTAGATAAAGGACCTTTGTCATTAGTAGCTTCCCCCTTGTCGGAGTTAGCATCCATCACCTTGTTAGTGGGATCGACCACTTCCAACGGTGCGGTGGATAATTTAAGACCATCGAGAAAGTTCTTAAGCATGCCTTTGACCTCGGCCGTCATGGAAGTTTTTAATGTGTCCAAAGCCACATTGAACTCCTCGGGTGAGACCGAGGTTCCCCCATCGGCCGTAGACGAGGACGGAATCACACCGGGGTGCTCCTCCTCACCATCTACGGAGTCAACCATACTCTTCGGACGGTAAAGTCCTTAATAAAGAGACGAGGCTCTGATACCAATTGAAAGGATCGATATAGTTGACTAGAGGGGGGTGAATAGGCAACTAACAATTTTTAGCTTTTCTTTACCAATTTAAACTTTGCATCAAAGTAGGTTGTCTAGATATGCAACTAGGTGAGCAACCTATATGATGCAACAACAAAAAGCACAAAAGCAAGCAAGGGATACCACACAATATAAGCTTGCACAAGTAAAGGTACGAGATAACCAAGAGTGGAGCCGGTGAAGACGAGGATGTGTTACCAAAGTTCCTTCCTTTTGAGGGGAAGTACGTCTCCGTTGGAGCAGTGTGGAGGCACAATGCTCCCCAAGAAGCCACTAGGGCCACCGTATTCTCCTCACGCCCTCACACAATGCGAGATGCCGTGATTCCACTATTGGTGCCCTTGGAGGTGGCGACCGGACCTCTACAAACAAGCTTGGGGCAATCTCCACAACTTAATTGGAGGCTCGCAACAACACCATGAAGCTTCACTACAATGGAATATGGCTCCGCGGTGACCTCAACCGTCTAGGGTGCTCAAACACCCAAGAGTAACAAGATCCACAAGGGATTAGTGGGGGGAATCAAATTTCTCTTGGTGGAAGTGTAGATCGTGGCCTTCTCAACCAATCCGTAGAAAATCAACAAGTTTGATTGTCTAGGGAGAGAGATCGGGCGAAAATGGAGCTTAGAGCAACAATGGAGCTTGGGGGTGGAAGAGGTGGTCAACTCGGAGAAGAAGACTCCCCTTATATAGTGATAGAACAAATCCAATCGTTATCCACTTACTCAGCCCGCGACGAGCGGTACTATCGCACGAGCCCACAGTACTACCGCAAGGACCTGCAGTACTACCGCTGGCGCGGCAGGAGCTAACCCAGAACTGTGGCAAAGAAGCTGAGGGCGGTAGAACCGCTGGCACGGTACTACCGCTCCCCCTTGCGGTACTACCGCAAGGCAGGGTTGGTCTAGACTGGGAAGGCACGGACATATAAAAATACATCCGTGGCTACTTCCGCTGAGTTCCAATCTATGCAAAAATCCGACACGGTACTACCGCAAGCCTGGAGTGGTACTACCGCGTAGGGCGTGGATGTAAAAAATTACATCCGCCACTACTTCTGCTCATGCTGCTGTGCCTGGCCAGAGCTCACGATACTACCGCGCCCATGGTCCAGTACTACCGTGTAGGGCGCAGATGTAAAAAATTACATCCGCCCCTACAACCGCTCGAGCAGCTGAGCCTGGCCTGAGGCCACGGTACTACCGCTCCCAAGGAGCGGTACTACCGCGCCTGAGGCCGGTACTACCGCAAGGACCTGCGGTACTACCGCTCCGAAGAGCAGTACTACCGCATGCCCCAGTTCAGCAACACTAGGAGTCCTTCATTTTGCAGAGACACGGAGGATGCCCCAAAGAGCCAAAGGAAAGGAGGTGCAAAAAGGAATAGGCATGTATGTGTTGATTCCACCCAAACCTTTCCAACGCGGATCCCCTCTTAATAGTACGGCTTTCCTATGACTCAAATCCACCGAAAAGAAACATAGAGAAACGCCGTATTCAATAGTCTTCGAGGGGCACCAAATCGTCTTGTGCCTAGTCATGATATGTCTGAAATGCTCAATGCACACGATTAGTCCGCAGATGCAATGTCATCAATCACCAAAACAACTAAGGGATAAATATGCCCTTACACCGGGGCCTTACGTGCCTTCCTTTCGTATTTGTGCGGAGTATACTTTCCACGCCTTTGACTAGGCTGGGGTGCATTGGGCATCTGCGGGGTGTTGATCTCATCATGCATCTATTCATCGCCCTCCTCCCCCTCGCCATCAACCGAGTCATCGAGTGGGTGTTCTGTGGCACTTGATGATGATCTTGACCTCGACGTAGAAGGCATGGCGACATCGATGGAGCGGCAGCCTCGTAGAGCACCCAGGCCACATGCCCAAGACTTGCTCCGTTGTGAAATCAACATGTCAAAGTAAGGAGATAAACATTAACAAGTGTGTATGAAAATAAACATTAACAAGTGTGTATGGAAATCAATTTACGAAGCGTCATACCTCAACAAAAGCTTTTAGCTTGTTGTACGCCTCATCACCTGGAGGGTACTTGAGTGCCTCGCTAGCGTCGTTCACATGCTTCGAGAGCTCGGATTGCTGTTCATGATTCCACTTCTTTATACTCTTCTGCTTCATCTTGTCCGGGCTGCTTATTCAAATTCATCATGTGATGAGGACATCAATACCATTGTTACACCCACAACCCCTGCTACTATACATACTGGACCGATTACTAGAGCTCGCGCACGCCAATTAAATTATCAGGTACTTTCGTTTCTTGGTAATGATTCTAATGTTCATGAGAATATGATGCTGCCTAAATTGGATACATTTGTTTTGCTTACAAATGAAGGGCCTACACTACAAAAAAAGACACATCCGTGACATTTTGGGCTGAACGAAAAAGAATTCTGTCATACTTATGACACTTCTATGACGATAATTGTGACAAAACCCGGTATCATCATAGATGTGGTGGGGTCCTACTTCTCTGACAAAAAATCATGACAGAAAATGAGCTTTTCGTCCTAGGCGGGCCGGAGACGCAGCTGCATGACATTCTTTGGGCCGTCCATGACGAAAAAACCATGGTAGAAGCGAGGGCGAGGAAAATATCGGGGTGTTCCCGGCTACGGTGGGTGGTCGGGGCCGAGCGATGTGCGTTTCTCTCGTACACGCACGCGCGTGGGTGCGAGGCATTGGGCTCTAACTGAACCCGAGCGATTGCACTGCAGGCTACGCGTTACTGAACCCGAGTGATCGATCGATGGCTGTTAACTGAACCCGATCGAGCGATTCCTTCGCTACTGCTGCTAACTGAAGCCGATCGATGCTACCTCTGGATGAACAGTGAGCGTTGCTGGGGGGTTTGGATGAACAATTCCCGATGGGGGTGGATGAACAGGACCCCGTGGTGTTGCCTCTGGATGAACAGGACCCTGATTGATCGAGCCGGTTGGGGCTGGATGAACAGGACCCCGTGGAGGGCTGGATGAACAGGCCCACCCCGTGGAGGGCTGGATGAATAGTAGACAGTGGAGGGCTGGATGAACAATAGCCCGTGGAGGGGTGGTTGAACAGGAGCCCGTGGAGAGGGCTGGTTGAACAGTAGCCGGTGGAGTAGCGCGCGGTGGAGGCTGGATGAACAGGAGCCCGTGGATGAACAGTCGCAGGTGGAGGCTGGAGGAGGTCGACGGTGGATGAACAGTAGCCCGTGGAGGCTGGAGGGGGTCAACGGTGGAGATGAACAGTATCTCGTGGAGTCCCGTTTTGCGGTACGCCACACCCCTCCCGATGAACAGGACCCCCGTTTCGACCGTAGCACTCCAACACAAGTCTGTTTCCTCCGTTTTGCGGTACGCCACACCCCTCCCGATCAACAGGACCCCCATTTCGACCGTAGGAGGTCCGTTTCCTCCGTTTTGCGGTATGCCAGACCCCTCCCGATGAACAGGATCCCGTTTTGACCGTGGCCCATCGAACACAAGGCCATTTCCTCCGTTCCGCGGTATGCCAGGCCTCGTTTCCATCAGTTGTTTCGTCCAAGCCCTCCCGATGAACACGACGACGCATTCCGTTCAGACCCAGCCGGTTGGCTCCCCATGAACACGACGACGATGCAGTTTCTCCATTCCGACCCAGCCATGTACACAAGCCCTGGCCGTACGTATGCGCGAGTAGGTGTTCGAGACCCTGCCCGTATGTACGTGTGTGGCCGTATTTTCTTTCTTGCACACTAGCCGTTGTACGTACGTGTACATGCTACGTGCGCGCCTCTACTATGACACGTGCGCGCCTCTACATCGACCAGTATGTACGTACACATTCGCGACCAGAATGACAACGCTAAGTACGCTTCGACCAGGTGGGTCCCGACTATCAGGCACTTCCTTGCGTGCGAAGATGTTGCTGGTGGGTCCCAGCTGTCAGGGGGGTGAATCCTTTTTTTTGCCCGAAAGCATTTCCTTGCGTGCGAAGATGTAGCTGGTGGGTTCCAAAAGTCAGGGGGAAACGTTTTTCACGAAATACGGTGGCCCGTCCGGCGGGCCCCCGCTGTCAGGTGGAGGAATAATTATTTTGCGCGTAATAAGGAGGCACTTCCTTGCTGCGGCCGTGGACCCAGCTATCAGCCTCTCCACGTACAGTCCACGTCCGATGGAAGCCGTTCCTTGACCATGTTGACCACGCTGCGCCGAGACCACCAGGGCGGTGGACGACGGCGAGGCCTAGGAAGGGGACAACGCGGAGCCGGGGAAGACGCGGCAGTGGAAGCCCGCGTGGAGAGGAGTATGAGGGTTCACTGGTTCGGCTGCGGTGTGAGGCTGCCATCGCTGCAGAATAACAGGGGGTGTGGGTGAGTGGAGGGATGGCCTGGCCAGCGGTGGGAGTAGTAGGGGGCGGTGAGGACTCCGCGGCAGCACAGCCGGCCACGGGAGGCAGGAGCACGAGGCATGACCGGCGCTGGTTTGGGTGGCTGGAGCAAGAAGACTAGAGGTTGAAGAAGCACTATGGCCGTTGGATGGACATCGTATGATCACTGGAGCTAGAATCGTGCATATTGACTAAGTTGACAAAGCCCTCCGTCCCCGTCAACTTAGTAGGCCCACAAGTCAGCCTGCCACTATACTGGGTCCCAGCTAACAGGGGGAGTATTCATTTTTTTGTGCGTAATAAGGAGGCACTTCCTTGCGTGCGAAGATATAGCTGGTGGGTCCGAGCTGTCAGCGGCGGTAACGTTTTTTTCACGAAATACAGAGGCCCTTCCGGTGGGTCCTAGATGTGAGGTGGAGGAATCATTATTTTGCACGTAATAAGGAGGCATTTCCTTGCGTGCGGCCGTGGACCCAGCTGTCAGCCTCTCCATGTACAATCCACTTCATATGCATGTCGGTCGTTGACCGCGTTGACCAGGCTGCGCCGAGAGCACCAGGGCGATGGACGACGGCGAGGCCTAGGAAGGGAGCGACACGGAGGCAGGGAAGACTCGGTAGTTGTTTCCCACACGGAGGGGAGTACAACTGTACGAGGGTTTACTGGTTCGTCTGCCGTCGCCGGAGAATAACAGCAGGTGTGGCTGAGTAGAGGGATGGCTAGGCCAGTTATGGCAGTACAGTGGGGCGGTGAGGCCTGGGCGGCAGCACAGCTGGCCATGGGGAGGAGGGAGCAGGCAGTCATGCCGGCGCTTGTTTGAGCAGCTGGAGCAGGAAGAGCAGAGATTGAAGAAGCACGACGGCTGTTGGATGGACATCCAACAGTCACTGCTTGTGCGTCAACCTTTTTTTTAGGAAAGCCTCAAATCTGTGGAAAACAGCATACAACCCATCTGCCATTATTTCTAATAATTTACAGCCCATTTGCTAATTCTTAAGGTTTTTTTGGAGCCCGTATTCTTTTTGTTAGCATTACAGCCCATATTGTGGCCACGGTTAAAAAATTGTACGAAATTTTGCATATTTCGGTGCGGTCCGAACTGTTTTCAATCCCGAAATTTTGAGTCACATTCAAACTGATTTTAAAAATAAATGTATATCAATATAAAATCCAACAAATTGTCCACGCATAAAAATCAATGCAATTTAAAATCTCGAAATGAAAAAAAGAATTTTGAAACTAATTGCCGGTTTGATGTGTTTTAAAAATGTACAGCCCATTTCTCATTACTGATAGGCCATTTTCTCGGCCAGTCAAATGAAGCTCTCCTCGTCTTGAAAGATTTGCAGCCCAACAGGCCTGACAAGGTGACTTACTTGGCAGATGACAAAAAAACTGGGCTGTGGCCGTGCACCCAGCTGCGGCCGTGGACCCAGCTGTCAGCCTCTCCACGTACAGTACTCTTTCGATGGAAGTCGGTCTTTGACCGCATTGACCACACCGCGCCGAGAGCACCGAGGCAGTGGACGACGGCGAGGCCTAGGAAGGGGATGACGCGGAGCTGGGGAAGACGCGGCAGTGGATGCCCACGCGGAGAGGAGTACGAGGGTTCACTAGTTCGGCTACGGTGTGAGGCTGCTATCGCCGCAGAATAACAGGGGGTGTGGGTGAGTGGAGGGATGGCCTGGCCAGCGGTGGGAGTAGTATGGGGGCGATGAGGCCTCCGCGGCAGCACAGTCGGCCACGGGAGGCGGGAGCAGGCGGCACGACCGGCGCTGCTTTGGGCGGCTGGAGCAAGAAGATCAGAGGTTGAAGAAGCACTATGGCCGTTGGATGGACATCATACGGTCACTGGAGATCGAATCGTTCATATTGACTAAGTTGACAAAGCCCTCCGTCCCCGTCAACTTAGTAGGCCCACAAGTCAGCCACCCACTATGGTGGGTCCCAGCTAGCAGGGGGTATTCATTTTTTTGTGCGTAATAAGGAGGCACTTCCTTGCGTGCAAAGATATAGCTGGTGGGTCCGACCTGTCAGCGGGGGGAATGTTTTTTTCGTGAAATACAGAAGCCCTTCCCACGTACAGTCCACGTACAGTGTGTAATAAGGAGGAACTTTCCATGCGTGCGACCATGGACCTCGTGGGTCCCAGCCGTCGGGCTCACCATGTACAGTCCTCTTCCGATGACTCTCGTATGTTGACCACGCCGCACCGAGCGCACCGAGGCGATGGACGACGGCGAGGCCCCAGACTGGAACGACCCGGAGATGGGGAAGACGGGGCAGTGGAGTCGCAGACGGAGAGGAGTGGGAAACATGACTGGTTCGGGTGCGGGGTTGCTAACCTCTTGAGCACTGCGTTGGTTTTCCCTTGAAGAGGAAAGGGTGATGCAGTAAAGTAGTGTAAGTATTTCCCTCAGTTTTTGAGAACCAAGGTATCAATCCAGTAGGAGACCACGCTCAAGGCCCACGCACCTACACAAACAAATAAGAACCTCGCAACCAACGCGATAAAGGGGTTGTCAATCCCTTCACGGTCACTTACGAAAGTGAGATCTGATAGATGTGATAAGATAATATTTTTGCTATTTTTATAATAAAGATGCAAAGTAAAATAAAAGGCAATAAAAATAGCTAAGTGTTGGAAGATTAATATGATGGAAAATAGACCCGGGGGCCATAGGTTTCACTAGTGGCTTCTCTCAAGATAGAATAAGTATTAAGGTGGGTGAACAAATTACTGTTGAGCAATTGATGGAATTGAGCATAGTTATGAAAATGTCTAGGTATGATCATGTATATAGGCATCACGTCCGCGACAATTAGACCGAAACGATTCTGCATCTACTACTATTACTCCACACATCGACAGCAATCCAGCATGCATCTAGAGTATTAAGTTCATAAGAACAGAGTAATGCTTTAAGTAAGACGACATGATGTAGAGGGATAAACTCATGCAATATGATATAAACCCCATCTTTTTATCCTCGATGCCAACAATACAATACATGTCGTTTCCCTTTCTGTCACTAGGATCGAGCACCGCAAGATTGAACCCAAAGCTAAGCACTTCTCCCATTGCAAGAAAGATCAATCTAGTAGGCCAAACCAAACTGATAATTCGAAGAGACTTGCAAAGATAACCAATCGTACATAAAAGAATTCAGAGGAGATTCAAATATTGTTCATAGATAAACTTGATCATAAACCCACAATTCATCGGTCTCAACAAACACACCGCAAAAAAAGATTACATCGAATAGATCTCCACAAGAATCGAGGAGAACTTTGTATTGAGATCCAAAGAGAGAGAAGAAGCCATCTAGCTAATAACTATGGACCCGAAGATCTGAGGTAAAGTACTCACACATCATCGGAGAGGCTATGGTGTTGATGTAGAAGCCCTCCGTGATCAATGCCCCCTTCGGCGGAGCGCCGGAAAAGGCCCCAAGATGGGATCTCACGGGTACAGAAGGTTTCGGCGGTGGAATTAGGTTTTCGTGGATGCTTCTGATGGTTTGGGGTACGTGGGTATATATAGGAGGAAGAAGTACGTCGGTGGAGCAACGTGGGCCCCATGAGGGTGGAGGGCGCGCCTGGAGGGTAGGCGCGCGCCCCTCTCTCGTGCTCTCCTCATTGATTGCTTTACGTCGACTCCAAGTCCTCTGGATCACGTTTGTTCCGAAAATCACGTTCCCGAAGGTTTCATTCGTTTGGACTCCGTTTGATATTCTTTTTCTGTGAAACTCTGAAATAGGCAAAAAACAGCAATTTGGGCTGGGCCTCCGGTTAATAGGTTAGTCCCAAAAATAATATAAAAGTGTATAACAAAGCCCATTAATCATCCAAAACAGAATATAATATAGCATGAAGCAATAAAAAATTATAGATACATTGGATACGTATCAGGGGTGGGCCTACACTCGGAAGAGAATAACAGGAGGTGCGGTGTGGAGGGATGGCCTGGCCGTCAGCGGGGTAGCGTTTCGCTGAGGAGCGCAAAACAACGCCTCTGGACGCCGAAGGCTGGAGCAGGCGGTCCCGACAGCGCTGGGGGAAGAAGACGAGAGATTGAAGAAGAATGCCGGCCGTTGGATGTAAATCCAACGCCTTCTTAGGCTTCGACCTACTGGCCCACATGTCAGCCAATCCATTTTTTTTAGTCCATTTGGTGGGTTGGGTGAAACAATGATGTAGTATCTATGCAGCCCGTTTATATATATGGTAGAATTTAAAGCACATTTGCATTTTTCTCGAAATCCGCGGACTTGCTGGGCTGGGTGAAAATATCATGTTGGGCTAGACGGAGAAATGTTATAAAACATAAACACATGATTGCACGTCTATTACTGCATTGGTCAGTAAAATCTTTGCAAGCTTATGTACGCAATCACTAGGAGTTAACTTGCCAAGTTATATATAAACAATTATTATTATTATTTTGTAAGAACTTTCAACTTACGAAATAAAATATCATTTTAATTTGATGAGTTAATAGTACGTGGGGTATTATTATTTTTTAGGCTAGACGTGGGACAGTCGAGTTGGTTCTAGGGAAAAGTAGTGGGAGAAAACTTAGTTTACATCGAAAAAGAAAGTGGGAGAAAATTCAGATATAGGATTAAGGAAAACGAAAAATAAAGGAAGTGGGAAGGTCTATAAAATGGTTGGACGAACGACAGGTTTAACGGAAACTTATGTTGTTTCTAATATATATATATATATGTATATATATATATATATATGTAATAAAATAAGATATAAATATAGGTTCAGTTTTGCATTCTTATAGAAAAATAGAACTGAGCTGTGCGTCGTCTTGAAAAAACAAACATAACTTGGGCTGCTGATGTTATAGACAAGCTAGGTTGGGAGGCCCAGAGGCCGCTTGATACCTACTGGATCCAAAAAAATGTTGAAACATGTCGTGGGCTGCCCATGTTAAACAACAAAACCTAGGCCATGGACCTGGTGGGCCCGGGACTGTCAGCCTCTCGACGAACAGTTGTCTCCCGATTCCTCTTGTTTTGCTGACCATGTTGGGAACGACAGACGGCGGCGCCACGGCTAGAGCACCAAGGCGGAGGACGACGTCGAGGGACCGAACGAACCGGAGCGGGGGAAGACGCTGGCGGAGGGGAGTACGAGGGTTGACTTGTTCGGGTGCAGGGTGGGCCGGTGGAGCTGCCGCCGCCGAACAATGTGTGGTAGTAGAGGGATGGCCTGGCCAATGCCATAGGCTATGATGGCCAGCCGCTATATAGGAAGAGGATGAAAGATTGAACAAAATAAAGAAATACAAATGGATAGGTGGTTGGTCCCATATGTCTGTGTACGAGACCTGCTGGGTCCACCTGAGGAGGGGAATATGTTGGGACGAAGGAGATTCAAAGCACGGCAGCCGAGTGAACTAGTTTTTTTAACGGACAAGTGAACTAGTTGCATACATAAGCAAATAGCCACTAAAAAAGCAAACAGGTTAATGGGTTCTTAAAAGAAATATTTCGGATAAAACAGATAATTACGACACAGGCTAATGCATGAAACACTCAGATGATAAAGGTGCTTATAAATAGATAAAGTACAACATCTAGACCTTCCTGGCACGCTTGATCATGACACTGCGGTTGTCCGTGTACTCATCGGTTACGGGAAGCAGACACGCCCTCATGTCCAAGATCTGCCTGTACATGTCATAGCATGTGTATGCGTCCTTGGCCGCGTAGGTTATGTAGGCTAGATTCAGAGGTACATCCCACATGTTCAGGTCCTTGGTATCGTTGTCTTCTTTCATGTTGGCATATCAGGGGTCAATGATGGTCTCGGCGAGGTCAACCACAGAGTCCTTCTCCTGCCCGTTGCTGATGATCTTGTATTGCTTCTGGATGTCGACAAGCTTGTTGCACCAGATGGCCGAATCGTCGCGTTCTTCCTTCTCTCCACCGTAGCGAAGGTGCAGTCGGCGCTGCCGATGAAACGGGCGAATGCTCCAGAACCTCTGATGGCCCGATAGAAGTGGTAGATGAGAACCTCATCCCGCACACATACCTGGGCGACGGCGATCCGCTGGTCCCTGTCAGGAGACGAATGGATGGGCACAAGGTCTAGTCTTGCAACCTTGTGATTTCTCGTCCTGTAGGTACTGCTTGAACTCGGCAAGGCAGAACTTCACCGAGTCCGGATCGTTGGTGTACATCACATTCAACTTGGTGCAGCCATAGAACTGAACGGAGAACTCAAAAGGGAACTCCTTGCTGAAGTCCATATCCAGCAGGCTCACCCCTCAGATCGCCATTGGAGTCTCTTCAAGTGAATGAGTGTGTAGGCGGCGGCAGTTCGTTTTTCAGCTCTTGGGGAGCTGGATTCAACAGTAAACTGAGTGTGTACAGGTGACAACAGTTACTACCCCACCCTCATCCGCTGCATGCCCGGCAGAAGATGCACCCTTGGCGCATTCAAACGCCTCCATTAAGGAACCTACTCCGGCCACACGTCGGTTCACGAGCGGGTCTGTATTGGTACTATAATAACAGGAGTTAGTGGTCACTTTACTTAAGTTTAATTAGCTTTAATAGAAATTTATACTTAAAACAAGCAATGCATTGGCTCGTTCTATCAGTGCCACAGGATCAACACGCACAACAATTAGAATTATTATTCTCAGGACGCACACGTTCAGCACATTTGTCGCACTTTCACAAAAGATAATACTACCAAGTTTGAACCGTTTGTTATGGTTGTTCTCCTCTGCATCATCATGCCGTGTTTCCCAGCTTGCAAGATTCAGAACCAACAAATAAGATCCAAATAATAAGTACAACAAAGATGCCTACACATCTCATTGATTCCCAGCTTGCAAGATTCAGAACCAACAAATGAGATCCAAATAATAAGTACAACAAAGATGCCTACACATCTCATTGATTCCCAGCTTGCAAGATTCGGAACCAACAAATAAGATTCAAATAATAAGTACAACAAAGATGCCTACACATCTCATTGATTCCCAGCTTGCAAGATTCAGAACCAACCCATTAGAGCCTTTTGATAAAGTGAATATCAGGATTAAATCCATCTTGGCTAGCCATGTCATACAATCGAAGAACTTGGCGAATGCTCTTGACCGTGACAACATCTGTAGTTGAGTATTCCTGTTTGCACAGCACAAACAAGAAGAGCATGATTTCACTTTAATAGTGGCCTCCTTGAACTCAACCTGCAGCTCCACTCAGATGAGGCCTGCCTGGAGTTCCATGATTCAATTCATGCGCCTTTTTCTGCAGTTCACCTGAAATGAAGCAAAGATTGCATCATTCAGCTAGCAAGAAGTACTTGCTCTCGTGAGCTAGCAGGTTCTTCTTTAGTAGTTACACTAAAATTGAGGAACATTAAGGTTGGCTGTCTGGCTCATGTAAGGTGCAACTATAATTTTCTTATCCTTTTGTGCAGTTCCACTAAAATAAAGTGCCATTGTGGTGACAGTGACGGCTCATCTTGCAAAGGCTAATAAAATGTTTCATGAGATTACCAGCAGAACTTGATGGAGATTTTGGAAACTCCAATCACCATTTTGTGCAGTTCCACCAAAATTGAGAGATGTTGCCCATGTGACATTTTAGTTGAACTGCACAAGACACTCATTCCAAAAAAAGTGTTTTGTGTAGTTCACCAAAAGGTCACAATAGCAACAAGGTGAAATGGATATCCCTATCTGCACAAAAAGATAGAAAGTAAACAGTTGCTGGTCAATAAGAATATACGAAACATATACGAAATGAAAAGAAGCATCTTAATTATGTTCATGGCAATCACGCAAGGATAGTAGAAACTTTAAAACGTCAGCAATGCTTCATGGTACCAGAAGCATTACGATCAACAATGAGATTCCTCAAATATGGGATTACTTTAATGGTGGCATTGCTTGTTTACCAGATACAGTAAATCAACAGCAGCTAAAGAGTTAGTTTAAGGGCATGGGACCGTGGGGACACCAGGACACTCAGCAGCGTAAAGGAGCAACTTACTTATCATACTGGGGAAAACAGCAGGAGTGCCATTTGTAACACAGTTTAATTGCATCTTATCACTGGAGGCATTAGATTAGCAATAACACTGGTTAGACATGTCCCTAAGGTAACAGTGTGATCGCTTCATTTTACATGCGCCCTTACATTAACAACAGCAAAAGGTTGGTATAAGGATATGCGACAGTGGACGCATCAGCACAATGTACCTACAAGGAGGCATAAAGTGGTGATGCCGAGTTTGTTCATGCTATGTGAGGGCAGCAAATCTAATCCTGGAGACCTTTTACTATGTGAGGGCAGCAAACCTAATCCTGGAGACCTTGTACTATGTGAGGGCAGCAAATCTAATCCTGGAGACCTTTTACTATCTGAGGGCAGCAAATCTAATCCTGGAGACCTTTTACTATGTGAGGGCAGCAAATCTAATCCTGAGACCTTTTACTATGTGAGGGCAGAAATTCTAACCTTGGAGACCTTTTACTATGTGAGGACAACAAATCTAATTCTGGACATACTCTGTTGACTTGTCCACCAGCCGCCACTTTCTATCCTTTTTTCAACCAATAATAGATCTATTCCTTATCCAGTTTGTACCGCGTTTTCCCATTATTTCCCTTTTCAACCAAGAGACCGGTTGGGTATCCGGTCTCTACTACTTTCACCATATTATTTCCTCTTTGAATCAAGTCCTAGATTCATGCTACAACTTTCCCCCCTTTCTTCTTGTTTGAAGAAAGCCCTAGATTCGAATGCATGAAGTAGCTTTACCTCTAATAATACTAAAAATTTAGGTGGCTTTGGAAGACCTAATGGGAGTAGAAAAAGATGCACATGCAGACACGTGGGGAGCTGGGGCAGTAGAGCAAGGCCGCTTTCGAAGAACTTATACCTGAGGGTCGTCGGGATGTTGGCGGCGGCAGGTCGGATCTGCGGACAATACAGCAGGGAGGAAGAAGGGTCGGAGGACCTCCCGAGCCGGCGCTGTGTCAGAGAGAACAACACGGGCAGAGGATCGGGCCCCTCCGGCAGTTGTGGGTTTCCTCCCTCGCCAGCGATGGCCACGTGAATGATGCACCTAGTCCTCTACACACACCAGCCGAAGGGATCCGGCCGGATCTGTGACCAGCGGTGAGCAGAGAGAAAATGTCGCTACCGCTGTCTTGTTTATACCTGTAGAGGATGAGAGAATGAAGAGAGCAACCCTAATAAAGCAAGCGCTCAGGCCCATGCGTACATATATAGTGGAGTGATTATCTTTTTCTCTCCACAACAAGCGTTTCAATTTGTGTACGTGGCATTAAAGAAAAGAAACTCTCTATTTAAGGTGACTACCTGTACGACTCCTACTTACTACTACTAGTAGTAGTATTGTTCACTTGTGCTCCCTGGCCCTCCATTCATTGAACAACCCCACGGGTGAATAAACATACAGTACTAGTATTTATATAGAATAAACAAGCTCGAACAATTTTCGCGTAGTTAAAAGTTGATGGCGGGGCTTTTCCCGGGCAGCACGTGTGGCAGTTTTCGCGTAGGCGGTTTGACAAAGAGGCGAGGAGGGTGAGGGAGTAGCGGATTCAACTTACTTACTGCTAGAAAGGTCGGGATGTGCGATTTGACGGTGCGTTACTATTTGGATCCATGTGTTAGAGTTAGTTTGGGTTAGTTTGAACTCAACTAACCCAAAAATATCCAAACAGGAGGGTTAGTTTGGGTTCCTGTTTGGATCCATGTGTTAGAGTTAGTTTGGGTTAGTTTGAACTCAACTAACCCAAAAAAAATCTAACCCACCCATGAGGTGCTTATTTGGATTAGTTCTTCTCGGGACACTAAAAAACACATTTTATCTCGCTCTCCCCGCAGGAGATCCCTCCCCACTTCCTCGAAGCTTCTTGTCCTCTCCCTCCCTCCCTCCCTCTCGCACCGTCCATGAAGGCACCTTGCCGTATCCGTGCTCCATCTAGCCCTGTCATCCAAACACCTCTTTCGCTAGAGTTACTTCAGGGTTAGTTCAGGATTAGAATCTAACTCTAACCTTTAACCGAGTTAGAGTATCCAAACAGGGCTAGGCGGTACGACCGGGGTGATGCCCCCCTTCCGTTCTGCACTCTAATCTGGTGCATGAAACGTATTACGTCGACCCGGATGCTGCTGGCTGTCCCACATGTCGGCGAAGTAGTACGTAGTAGTAAGAAGGAGCAAAGAATCATGCGGTATAAGTCTTTCTAGAGATTCCAACAAGTGACTAAACTACACCACGTGCAGTATCTCAAATCTCAAATCTCCCTTCCGGTTTATAGGGCTCAAATCTCAAATCTCATCAACCAAGGCATTTTGTGATTGGAGGAATGTATCTCGTACTTTACAAAACTACCCTAATTAAACTCATGCATTAATTATGTAGTTCTCTCGTTTTCCTCTCCGCCTTGGTCGTGGTGCAAAATATAGAGCACTCCTATATGACTAGCCGCTCTATCTACATGTGGGACATCAAAGCATCTGGGTCCGTGTGCCATCCACCAAATCACAGCGAGGTGCTACAGTCGAAACTCACCGGTCACCCCGGTGTGGCCGTCATGACTTGTCATATCACAAAACCCACACCTTTACCAGCAGTGGTAAAGTGGCCTCGAAGTTGGACTGGACGAAGCAACCATCATTTCACTGGAATGCTCGTTGAAGCCTTTCTCCCCTTTCTTGAAGAAAACCTCACTCCAGGCTACTCACTTCTGCCATTTTTCTTCTGTACCGACGAAGGAAAGGTGGGCGAATCAGTGATGCTGCTATATTTTCATTCCAAGAATCTTCTTTTTGCGAAGCACCGACCGATTCTCACAGCCTATTCTTTTCCCGTTTTCATTGCGATTGTGGTTTCCTTTCGATTGCTTTTTGTTTGTCAGTTCATTGATGGATCCTGGAGCACTAGGCAAATAGTTGCCGGCGGACAACCCACTGGAGACAGCGATCTCCAGGAAGCGAGCACCGACCAATGAGTTGACCATGTTGGCGGGCCAACCCATGGAGACGAAGAACTCTAACAAACAAGCATTGGTCAAAGAGTTGACGACGTTGGCGGACGAACTCCTCAAAAAAAGTTGGAAGAACAACAAGGGCCCCACTGTGCATACCCCAGAAACTCTGATGGCCACCTATGCGCTCAAGGCCGAGTTTGAGGAGATAGTCGCCGTTGAGAAGCAGTATTCCCCTGGCAAGGTGATGGCCCCCATCGAGGACGAGGAGATGGCCCCCGGAGGGATGGGATCCCCCGGTGAGCCGCACAAGGTAAAAAATAATGGCTTATTACCGAAAGTTGTGGTTTTTGATTATTTGCAATGTGCTTGCTAATATGTTAGGGTTGTGCAGGTGCCGGTGGACATCCTTGATAATTCCGATGCCGCGGCCCGTCCTGTGGACAACGCCCCAGAGATCATTTTCGATGTCGCGGTCCGTCCTGTTGGCATCGCCCCGGAGATCGATTCTGATGCCGCTGTCCATCCTGTGGACATCGCCCCAGAGATCGATTCTGATGTCGCGGTCAGTCCTGTGGACATCGCCCCAGAGATCGATTCCCATGCCGCTGTCCGTGTTGTGGTCATGGCCCGAGAGATCGATGACAAGAAATAGTTGGTCGCGCTAATCCTTCAGGGTAGTTTGCATTGCCCTGTGTTTAATTACCAGAACGATGCGTGTTATCAAACCATCTTAGGGCTAGTGCACTGTCTTGTGTGGGCGGTACTTGCTACTTTTGTTTGATAGTGAATCATGCGAACCCTCTCCGAGTTATGGAAACAGATGTATCCTCACCAGCTTTTGATGTAATATATGGCATGCTTAGATGTAAGTTTGAACTGTTTATCATATCAGCAGGGCTTATTTGATGATTCTTGGTGTTAGTAGGCTAGCTACTGTGCGAGCTATAGTACTTGCAAAACACTCACCGAAGAGAAATGTTGGGGCTGATGAGCTCGTGGTACGCTTATACTGATCTGTCGTCGATCGGCCAATAGCCCAAGCTCCTAAAATTGTAGGCTTAGCGATCGATCAGACAATAGTCGACACGGATACATTCAGGCCTCATTTAGTTCATAGGGTAGGAAAATCGTAGCAAAAGTACAGAGACGTACAACACAAAATCAGAGCAGTACAAAGGTGTCCCTCCGTTCCAAAATAGATGAGTCAACTTTGTACTACTAACTTTGAAATAGAGGGAGTACAAATCTAGGCGGGCTAGTTTGGCCTAGTGGGTTTTAGTGATATGACGTGGTACAGTGTCGTCCAATCTTCGCGTGTGGTAGCAGTACTGCGGGTAGAGTAAGTTTTCATGAAGAAGCGGAATTCAACGAAGTCATGATGGTTCCTTCGTCCGACTAACTTTGTGCATGGCAGGTGGACCAGAATAATTTTGTGCATGGCAGGTGGACCAGGATGGTCGACGTCCCACATGTCGGTGAATGAAAGTATTCTTTCCGATATAGTGGACGAGCAACGAGTACTCATTGTTTATTTTTTATGAAACCTATTGTCTCCACTGTTACGATGGAGGAGTGTGAAACACGGCAGCCCAGTGAACTTGGCATGTGCACCACTCCCTCCTTCCTCATGTAATACTACCATAGTGTTGACTATAAGGTTACAACTTTTTCTCACTTTCCTCTCAAATGTTTTTTACCTTTCTTTTTTTAGACACAATTGTTTTTATGCCTCTTTTTTAGAATTAGTTTTTTTATACCTAGGAGAACGTGTAGAGACGGGCTCATGTAGATCCCACTCCTTGACTTTGTCAATGCCTCTCTCTCCTCCACATAAGCGGGCTTGTCGAGAATACAAGAGATGATCTCTTAGCACAATATGTTTCACCATGTTTTTAGGAATAACTAGTTATTGAAGATAAGGCTAAGAGATGATCCATTGTACACATGTTTTTTGTCATCTCTAAATTACATGCAAGACTTATGATAAGACTATCTTATCAACCATTGTACATGCCCTTTAGAGCCCAGAATTTTACCAGTGAAATCTATAGTACTTGCTATGAATGCGGGCAGCTGGCCTCTGAGGGGGGAGCACGCACGGGGAGGTGGAGGGGTGGGGGAGGGGTTCTGGTGGGCTAGGGCGGTAAGAAGCGAGCTTGGAAGCGATGCGGACTCCCGCATGGCCCACGTCACATTATCACCACATATTTCATAGAGTCCGTGCACGGCGGGCGGGCGATCTCTTCTCCCTCCCCCGTCTCTCTCCTCTCAGCCGACGCCCGCCGAGCGATTAGATTTCGGCTATCGACGGTTTATTCAATTGCAGTCCCACATGTCAGTGAAAATGCAAGACAACGTGTGTCCCCTCTGGTGAGCGGCGTGCGAGCCGGACTGTCGGGGGTGCGACGTGAACGCGACGCGTACGAGTTGTAAGTGTGCCGCCTTTTCCTTTTGAACTTGCAAAGCGTAACATTTTTGTGCGATCGATTGATAGAAATCCAGAACAAAATGACGAGGGCGGTGCTTTCCCACGCGTTAGGCGGGCTAGTTTGAGTGATATGACGTGCTACAGTGCCGTCCATTTGCTCCATTTTTATGTAAGCAAGAGTCTACAGTCTTACGTGGGAGGAGTGCGAAACACGGCGGATCTGATTTTGATCGAGGGATAAATATTCCCTGCAAAATAATGGAGCACTGTTAGCGATTATAACATGATAGGTAGGGCATCTCCAGCGCTGGCCCTCAAATTTACACCGGCATCTGTCCGAGGACACTGATGGATGCCATCCAATGCTGCCCACATACCTTTGGACAACTATATGAACTAACCAGATGAAATTCGTGCAAACAAAGCAAATTTCAAATTGACCGGATGAAATTCATTACATTTTGAGAACTTTTCCTATAAACTGGACGAAATTCATTACATATTTTGCACAAACCGTACTAAAACCTACTGTAAACCTAATCTAAACTATCGTCGGGCCCCGACCACCATGTCCGGCCATGAACCCGAGAAAGCCGGCCATTGCCTTTGCCTCCTCCTTATCCGCCTTGATAACCTCCTCCTCCGGAGCACAAGGTTATGAAGATTTCCGCCTCCACGTCGCCGTCAAGCGGCTAATCGGCCGCCGATTTTTATCCCACCAAGCTTGGCGTCGACTGAGTGGAGGAGCGGTGGCAACCTACCATGTACTACTCTTCCTCGCTGCCGGCTGCGCCCGCGCATGCGCGCCGGCTTTGTGGTTGTGGCGGCGGAGGGCGGCCGGGGGGAGCCGGCGATCTCCTTCGTCTGCTCCTAGGAGAGTACGTCCAAGAGAGCTTTGGAGCGCGCCCGGAGCGGAGCCACCGATGTCCTTCGTCTGCTCCTGCGACAGTATGTCCAAGAGAGCTTTGGAGTGCCCGGAGGCCATGGTTGGAGTGGTGCCAACAGAAGGAAGGGACCGGAGGAGAATGAGTGTGGGTCTTTGGCTATGGCTGGGAGCTGGGGCTCAAGTTAATATAGCGGGCGAATGGAAATGAGCCGCGGCAGACGGATGGACGGCTGGCACCAGAGTAGGTTCGTCAGCAGCCGTGGTGTCATTAACGCGGAGCAGTCGGTTGCACCGGGATGCCGGGCGGGTGGCGCTCTCTCGGCCGTCGCGCTGCTGCAATGCCGGCACCAGTGAGAGGTCGCGTCGGGCGTGAATGCGGATGCTGTTTCAGTGACTTAACCACAGGTGCGTTGTCTCATTGACATGTGGGCCCAACGGGCATCAGGCCCGCATGTCAGTGACACACCAACTGCACCTGTAGTTAAGGCCGGTGAATGCGGCATTGACGTTCTGGAGAGACGGTGATCGTTTCAGGCGGGAAGCGCACGCTAGCGATGGAAGGGGTTTCGGTAGGCCAGGGCGGTCAGACGCTGGCGTGGTGGTAAAATGTGAACTCATGGATGACGAGCCTTTGAAGCGTATGCGGCACGTATTGACAACCAGGCGTCCATGCAATCGCTCTTGTCGCCAGCTAGCATTCGACGACCACCATTAGACACCACACAACCATACATAACTTACGAATAATGGACGAATCGATCAGACACACACTCGTGTGCAGTGGCACTATGATCGGTTGCTCACGATAGTACATACTCCGCACCATAGTACCCTCTCTAGCTGGGCTGTTTTACAGATTGTCATTGTGATGGACGATATACATGAGCAAGGCGCCGAGTCACGAGTATCACTGTTGGTGTTGAGCCAGGTGAATACATGCTCGGTGTTCGCGGAGGCCTCCAGCAAACGTCTAAACAGTAATGTCACATACGCATAATTTTGGTTTTTATTTCTTTCTCCACTGACAGGTAAGCCCACATAGATAGATAGATAGATAAAGAACATGAGCTGATGAGGCGCATGCGGACTGTTTGACTGGTCAACCAGACAAATACAGAGCTATACGCTGAGCCAGTGACCGTATAATCACCATATCTCATATACAATGATCAAAGTGAGCTATCAAGACAAGTTCAATGACCGCCAATGCATTTTACTCGGTAATAAATGACCAGGATTGAAGGGGAATCCAAATTTCTTTCGTCTTCTGTCGGGGATATACCCCGCGGTATGACCCGGCCGGAGTTATAACCCGGCTGGTACTTCGTAAACCGGCAGGAGTTAAGTCAGATGATAACCCGGCAGGAGTTAAGTCAGATGATAACCCGGCAGGAGTTAAGTCAGATGATAACCCGATAGGAGTTAAGTCAGATGATAACTCGGCATACAATCATAAACTGGCAGGAAGTCATAACCCGGCAGACAATCATAACCCGGAAGACTATCATAAACCGGCAGACGGTCATAACCTGGCAGACAGTCATAACCCGGTTGACAGTCATAACCCGGTAGACAGAGTCGCCTAGGGTTAGTAAGCCCGAGGTGTTATGAAGCCCGAGACGTTAAGAAGCCCATGAAGAGAAGTCAGAATAGTTTAAGTCCTAGTCCGAGTTGGACTCTACATGTAACCCGCCCCTTCAACTTATATAAGGAGGGGCAGGGCACCCCAAGAGGGAGGAAACAATCTTAGGGCTAGACATAACTGAGAGAGCCGGTTTACGGCGACTCCCTTGTGATGATAATGAGACCTAGCCTCAAACAGCATGTAGGGTTGTTACCGGATGATGTTTCTCGGGGCCCGAAGTTGTCTAAACCCTTGTCTTGTGTTGCGTCTCTCAATTCCGCTCAACCCCTCTCAAGCTACCACATAGATGCGTCGGCCTCACGACTAAGTCCTCACACTAGGACATCTGCCATGACAATTCCACGACAGTTGGCGCCCACCGTGGGGCTCGCGCACGGTGGTGTTGAGTTCTTGGATGGATTTTTTCTAGGGTTCGAGAAGTTTGCAATTTTTCCGGTTCAAACCGACGTGGAATATTCACATCAGCTATGAATTCATCAGTCAAGATTGACGAAGGGTTCTGCAGCGGCGGTCAGGAGATTCAGACTATTTTAGGATTACGCCTGTGCGCTACGGCGCTATCACAAGCTGATGTGATCAACAGTTTTGGTTGCAGCTAAACATCAGATGACTATTGCTCATGATGGATTGTGCTCTGAAGTGTTTTCATCAGGCGTTACGCTTTTTTCATGTTTCAATCAAGCCGAGGACAAGCTACATCGAAATTGTACGTTAGTTGATGTGTCTCGTCGAAACCAACTACGAGCCGGAAGAGGAGTCAAAACCGGCTGGGTTGACCCGTCGTGTCCCTCTGCTTTGGGCCACCCTGACGGTTTCCACGTCCGTGACCCAGAAAAGATGGCCACGGCCCGTGGTTGGACTGGACTCCGCCTTCCGTCCGAGTCACTGTTGCGCTTCGTCTGCGATTCACCGCGATTAACCGCGATGAACCGCCGGCGCAGCCTTGCTTTACATTGACCTGCCGCCGCCTCAAACCGCCGTCGTCCATTGTAATGAGCCGCCCTACATCTGCTGTGACCTGCCGATCCAAGTTGCCGCTCAAATCGCAAGCTCTCCGCCACAAGCTGTTCTACGCCTCTGGCCAGCCTCATTTCTGGACACCCATGGCTTCCAAGCCGGCCCACCGGATCGTCAAACCGCCCTGTTGCCACCGTTGCGGCAATGGACAATATTTGGGCTACCTGCGCTAAACTGGCCGGCCTCCACCGCAAACCGCCTCCACCGTCGTTTCAACAAGCGCCTGTCCGTGCGGATCTCCTCACCTCGCCTCGCCGGTTCACGTCCGCTGGCATAACCCGAGCCGGTTCGCTGGCCTCCGCTTTGCTGTTTGCCGCAAAGTCACCGCAGAGAGCTGCCACGCCTAAGCCATGACCCGCCGCAGCCGCGACCCACCCTGCTTCCGCTGGCATAACCCGAGCCGGTCCGCTGGCCTCCGCCTCGCCGTGCTGCCTCCGGGTCAAACCGACCCTGCACTGCTCCCACCCACCGTGGCCTGTAAGCTGCCGGCACCATCAAGACACTGTTGTTGTTTGCCGAGCCGCCTGTGGCCGCTGCGGGACGAGCGCCTGCCGACCGAGTTGCGCCTTGGGTCGCCTCAGCCAAACGGCCTCGCGGTCCGCCTCTGAGCCACTGCCGAGTCGCAGTTGGGTTTCACCCACCGAAGCAGTTAGCAGCCACCTATCACAGCCTCAGCTACAGCCGTGAGTCACCGCCGTGTTTTTGTCCGGTCGGGCCGCCTTATCTTCGATCTGCACGGCCACGGTCTTGACCCGGCCCCGCTTCACGGAGGAGGATTTCATCTTCAACGCCACAACTCACCTGGTCTGCGTCTTCCCTGGACCACCGAGCCGGCCTCGTACTACCTCAGCCAAACCCGCGATTTTTAAGTCGCCTCGCCAAAACCCTCGCGTCGAGCGGTTGAGCTCCGCCGTGGCTCTGCCTTCGATAGCTCGCCGCCGTCCGAGATGCTCCGTCGAACCGCCTGATACGTCTCCGTCGTATCTACTTTTCCAAACACTTTTGCCCTTGTTTTGGACTCTAACTTCCATGATTTGAATGGAACTAACCCAGACTGACGTTGTTTTCAACAGACTTTCCATGGTGTTATTTATGTGTAGAAACAAAAGTTCTCGGAATGACCTGAAACTCCACGGAACGTCTATTTGGAAATAATAAAAAATCCTTGCAAAAGATGAAGACCAGGAGGCCCACACCCTGTCCACGAGGGTGGAGGGCGCGCCTGCCCCCCTAGGGCACGCCCCCTACCTCGTGGGCCCCCTGGAGCTCCTCCGACCTCAACTCCAACTCTATATATTTGCTTTCGGGGAGAAAAAAATCAGAGAGAAGGATTCATCGCGTTTTACGATACGGAGCCGCCGCCAAGCCCTAAAACCTCTCGGGAGGGCTTATCTGGAGTCCGTTCGGGGCTCCGGAGAGGGGAATGCGTCGTTGTCGTCATCATCAACCATCCACCATCACCGATCCAATGCCTACGAGCTTTTCATATATTGTTCTCCGCTTATTTACTTTTCCGTTGCTACTGTTACAATCACTACAAAACACCAAAAATATTACTTTTGCTACCGTCACTTCTGTTACCGTTACCACTACTATCATATTACTTTGCTACTAAATACTTTGCTGCAGATATTAAGTTATCCAGGTGTGGCTGAATTGACAACTCAATTGCTAATACTTGAGAATATTCTTTGGCTCCCCTTGTGTCGAATCAATAAATTTGGGTTGAATACTCTACCCTCGAAAACTGTTGCGATCCCCTATACTTGTGGGTTATCAAGACTATTTTCTGGCGCCGTTGCCGGGGAGCATAGCTCTATTCTTTGAGTCACTTGGGATTTATATCTGCTGGTCACTATGAAGAACTTGAAGGACGATAAGACAACAATTTATCCCTCAAAACTACGAGGGGAGGTAAGGAACTGCCATCTAGCTCTGCACTTGATTCACCTTCTGTTTTGAGTAAGCTTGCTACACCTAAACCTGCTTCTGCTATTCGTTCTGATATGTCACATGTTATTGATGATGCCACTTCTGCTATGCATTATACTTATGATGAGACTACTTCTATGCTTGATACTACTGTGCCACTTGGTGAATTTCTTGATGAACAAATTGCTAGGGCTAGAGAGAAAGAAAATATTGAAACTGATTATATTGATGAAAGTGATGATGAAGACTTGCCTGTTATTCCTGAGGGTTATGTTTTTGATAAAGAAGCTACTTTAGCTATTTTAGCTTGCAAAGATAGATATGAACTCAAGAGGTTATTAGCTAAATGGAAGCAGCAATCTCTTAATGATAGAATGAAACCTAACCCTGCTTTTGCTACTTCACCTATCTGTGTTACTGATAAGGATTATGAATTCTCTGTTGATCCTGATATAATTACTTTGGTTGAATCCGATCCTTTTCATGGCTATGAATCTGAAACTGTTGTGGCACATCTTACTAAATTAAATGATATAGCCACCCTGTTCACTAGTGATGAGAGATCTCGCTATCTTTATATCCTTAAAATATTTCCGTTCTCATTAAAGGGTGATTCTAAGATATGGTTTAATTCTCTTGATCCTCGTTCTGTGCGTAGTCCCCAGGATATGATTTATTACTTCTCTGCTAAATATTTCCCTGCTCATAAGAAACAAGCTGCTTTGAGGGAAATATACAACTTTGTGCAAATTGAAGAAGAGAGTCTCCCACAAGCTTGGGGGAGGCTTCTCAAGTTACTTAATGCTTTGCCTGATCATCCTCTCAAGAAAAATGAAATACTTGATATCTTTTATAATGGACTAACTGATGCTTCTAGAGATTACCTGGATAGTTGTGCTGGTTTTGTTTTCAGGGAAAGAACACCGGATGAAGCTGAAATTCTATTGAATAATATGTTGACAAATGAAAATAATTGGACACTTCCTGAGCCAGTTCCTGATCCAATTCCTGAGCCTATTCCTAAACCAACTCCGAAGAAAAGAGGTGTTCTATTTCTCAGTCCTGAAGATATGCAAGAGGCAAAGAAATCTATGAAAGAAAAGGGTATTAAAGCTAAAGATGTTAAGAATTTACCTCCTATTGAAGAAATACATGGTCTTAATTTACCGCCTGTTGAAGAAACATATGATCTTAAACCACCACTTATTGAAGAAACTCATGGTCTTGATAACCCAACACAGGTAGTAAAGGTAAATTCTCTCTATAGATTTGATGAAGGTGATATTCCTCACTATAAGTCTGCTAGACAATGCTTAGAAGAGTTTGATAATTTTATTGTCAAACAAGAAAACTTCAATGCTTATTTTGGTAGACAATTGAAATACAATTCCGATATGCTTGAACACTTGAGTAATTACATGGCTAATGTTAAAGGTGAACTTAAACTCATTAGCAAACATGCTTCTATGGTTACCACTCAAGTAGAACAAGTAATTAAAGCTCAAAATGATTTGCTCAATGAAATGAATAGTAAGAAAAATGATTATGCTGTTAGAGTGGCTACTAGAACTGGTAAAATGACTCAGGAACCTCTGTATCTAGAAGGCCACCCCAAGAGAATTAAGAAAGATTCTCAGAGAAATAATATTGATGCACCTAGTTCTTCTAAAAAAGAAGAAAACGAGAAATGATAGGACTTTGCATGCTTCTAGTGAACCTATTGCTGAACCACCTGAGAATCCAAATGATATTTCTATTTCTGATGCTAAAACACAATCTGGTAATGAACATGAACTTAATGAAAATGCTAATGATGATGTTTATGATGATGCTCAACCTAGTAATGATAATGATGTAGAAATTGATCCTGCTGTTGATCTTGATAACCCGCAATCAAAGAATCAACGTTATGATAAGAGAGACTTTGTTGCTAGGAAACACGGTAAAGAAAGGGAACCATGGGTTCAGAAACCCATGCCTTTCCCTCCCAAACCATCCAAGAAAAAGGATGATGAGGATTTTGAGCGCTTTGCTGAAATGATTAGACCTATCTTTTTGCGTATGCGATTAACTGATATGCTCAAAATGAATCCTTATGCTAAGTATATGAAAGATATTGTTACAACTAAAAGAAAGATACCGGAAGCTGAGATTTCCACCATGCATGCTAATTATACTTTTAAGGGTGGAATACCAAAGAAACTTGGAGATCCAGGAGTACCACTATACCATGCTCCATTAAAAGAAACTATGTTAAAACTACTTTATGTGATCTTGGAGCCGGTGTTAGTGTTATGCCTCTCTCTTTATATCGTAGACTTGATTTGAATAAGTTGACACCTACTGAAATATCTTTGCAAATGGCTGATAAATCAACTGCTATACCTGTCGGTATTTTTGAGGATGTGCCTGTTGTGGTTGCAAACATTACTATTTTAACGGACTTTGTTATTCTTGATATTCCCGAGGACGATAGTATGTCTATTATTCTTGGAAGACCTTTTGTGAATACTGCAGGGGCTGTTATTGATTGCAACAAAGGCAATGTCACTTTTCATGTTAATGGTAATGAGCATACGGTACACTTTCCGAGGAAACAACCTCAGGTCCACAGTATCAATTCTATTGGAAAAACTCCATCGATTATTTTTGGAGGTTTTGAATTTCCTCTACCTACTGTCAAGAAGAAATATGATATTCTTATTATAGGGGATGTGCATATCCCCGTTGAGGTAACATAGTGTTATTCGAAATTTCTCCGGTTCCATGTTATTCGGAATGAGTTTGTTAACAAGACCTGATCAACCTTGTTAGTGGATTCCTTTTGATGAGCATGAGATGGATGAAACTAGAAGGCACAACCTTCTGTACCCTCCTTCTACTTTCTGTTATTTAGTTGAAATAAAGTAAAATTACTATTTTTCTATCTGTTTTCTGATTTATCCGTGCAATATAAAAATACCCCGAAAATAAAAGTTCTCCAAATGCCCTGAAAATGGAATATGATTTTTTTCTAGAATTTTTTCGAATATCTGGCACTGAGAACACAGCAGGAGGGGCAAGCACCTGGCCACGAGGGTGGAGGGCGCGCCCTACCCCCCTGGGCGCGCCCCCTGCCTCGTGGGCCCACGGTGGCCCCCCTCCACTTATTCCTGCACCCACACACTTCTCCTTCCTCCCACAAACACCAATATCCAGCTCAAGCACGAGTTCTAGCTCATTTTGCTGCGATTTTCGATCTCCTTGCTCAAAGCACCTCTCACAAAACTGCTTGGGGGGATTGTTCCTTGGTATGTGACTCCTCCATTGGTCCAATTAGTTTTTGTTCTAGTGCTCTATTCATTGCAAATTTGTGCTGCCTAGGTGACCATGTTCTTGAGCTTGCATGTCAAATTTATATGGTTCCAAGTAGTTCTAATGCTTGATATAGGCTCTAGGCACTTGTAGGAGTAGTTGCTATCAATTTTATTGAGCTTGGTTGACTTTATTTTGAAGTTACTAAAAATTTCGGAAATTTTTCAAAGGAAGAAATATGCTAGGAAAATGTTCCAAGGTGGTTCTTCAAGGAAGCAAGGACCTAGGCTTGCAATGCGTGATGCTGACGATGAGCCACCAAGGGACGCTCCAGTGCGGCCTTGTGAATGGCCTTCAGAAAACTTTATGGATCGAGCGGGAATCAAGGAAGAATTTAACGCATATTTGTGTAACGCTGATCTTGTGAGCTTTGAGGCAGAGAAGTGCAGCCAATACCACTATCTCACTAGTTCCTTTGTGGGGAGGCAAAAGGAAGATATGTTTTTACCAGAGAGGAGGCAGATGAGTATGAGAGGAGGGCGGAGGCAGCTCGCCGCCACGCTGCAGCTCAAGAGGCAATAACTGCCGCAGCTCAGTACGACCCCAGCTACAACTATGGATATCCGCCAGGCCATCCGTGGCAATAAACCAACTTAGGCCAAAATCCTAAGCTTGGGGGAGTACGTATTTCCCATCGACATTACATTTATGTTCACACACTCATTGCTAGATGTCGGTGCTCATACTTTTTCACTGTAATATCCATGCTAGTTTGTTTTTTTTTCTTGCTTTCTTCTTGTGTGTTTAAGAAACCTTAAGAAAAACCAAAAAAATTAGTTCAGCTTTTAGTTAGTTTATTTTTCTTGTTGTAGTAGTAATAATTAAAAAGAAAACCCAAAAAGATTTCCCGTTCTTCTTTTGCTTGTTGGGAGCTTTCCCGTGTAAATAGTTTTATTTCTTTTCTTTTCTTTGGGGGTCGATAGGAGAAGACCATAATTAAATTGTTGAAGTGGCTCTTATATGCATTATTGTTGATTTAACCAAGAGCCCATATTGCCTTGTTTTCTCCTGTTTATTGAATGCTCGCAGATTCCAGCTTAGTCCAATGCACGGGCACTCTTATTATTTTTATATCGTTCGGTCGTGCAAGTGAAAGGCAATTATGACGATATATGATGGCCTGACTGAGATGCGAGAAGCTGGTATGAACTCGACCTCTCTTGTTTTTGTAAATATGATGAGTTCATCGTTCCTGATTCAGCCTATTATGAATAAACATGTTTGCAATAACAATTAGAGATCATAATTGCTTATGCCATGCTTGATTAGCTATGAGTTATAATGGTTTACCTTGCGTGCCAACATGCTATTAAAATGGTTGTGATGTGGTATAGTGGGGTGGTATCCTCCTTTGAATGATTTAAGTGACTCGACTTGGCACATGTTCACACATGTAGTTGAAACAAATCAACATAGCCTTCACGATATTTATGTTCATGGTGGATTATATCCTACTCATGCTCGTACTCAATGTCTATTAATTTTAATGCATGTTCATGACTGTTGTCGCTCTCTAGTTGGTCGCTTCCCAGTCTTTTGCTAGCCTCACTACAAAAAAAGACACATCCGTGACATTTTGGGCCGAACGAATTTTTTTCTGTCATACATATGACACTTCTATGACGATAATTGTGACAAAACCCAGTATCATCATAGATGTGGTGGGCTCCTACTTCTATGACAAAAAATCATGACAGAAAATGGGCTTTTCGTCCTGGGCAGGCCGGAGACGCAGCTGCATGACATTCTTTGGGCCGTCCATGACGGAAAAAACCGTGGTAGAAGCGAGGGCGAGGAAAATTTCGGGCAGTTCCCGGTTACGGTGGGAGGTCGGGGGCCGAGCGATGCGCTTTTCTCTCGTACACGTACGCGCGTGTGTGCGAGGCGTTGGCTCTAACAGAACCCGAGCGAGGCGTTGGGCTCTAACTGAACCCGAGTGATTGCACTGCAGGCTACGCGTTACTGAACCCGAGCAATCGATCGATGGCTGTTAACTGAACCCGATCGAGCGATTCCTTCGCTACTGCTGCTAACTGAAGCCGATCGATGCTGCCTCTGGGATGAATAGTGAGTGTTGCGGGGGGTTTGGATGAACAGTGAGTGGTGGCGTTGCCTCTGGATGAACAGGACCCCGTGGTGTGGTGGAGGGCTGGATGAATAGTAGACGGTGGAGGGGTGCCCGTGGAGGGGTGGTTGAACAGGACCCCGTGGTGTGGATGGCTAGATGAACAGTAGATGGTGGAGGGGTGCCCGTGGAGGGGTGGTTGAACAGTAGCCGGTGGAGTAGCGCGCGGTGGAGGCTGGATGAACAGGAGCCCGTGGAGGCTGGAGGAGGTCGACGGTAGCCCGTGGAGGCTGGAGGAGGTCGACGGTGGAGATGAACAGTATCCCGTGGAGTCCCGTTTTGTGGTACGCTACACCCCTCCCGATGAACAGGACCCCCGTTTCGACCGTAGGAGGTCCGTTTCGTCCGTTTTCTGGTACGCCACACCCCTCCAGATCAACAGGACCCCTGTTTCGACCGTAGGAGGTCCGTTTCGTCCGTTTTGCGGTACGCCACACCCCTCCCGATCAACAGGACCCACGTTTCGACCGTAGGAGGTCCGTTTCCTCCGTTTTGCGGTACGCCACACCCCTCCCGATCAACAGGACCCCGTTCCGAACGTAGGAGGTCTGTTTCCTCCGTTGTGCGGTACGCTAGGCCTCGTTTCCATCGCCTGTTCCGTCCAAGCCCTCCCGATGAACACGACCACGCATTCCGTTCCGACCCAGCCAGTTGGCTCCCACGCGTTCCGTTGCCTCCCGATGAACACGACGCATTCCGTTGCCTCCCCATAAACACAACGCATTCCGTTGCCTCCCCATGAACACGACGACGACGCTGTTTCTCCATTCCGACCCAGCCATGTACACGAGCCCTGGCCGTACGTATGCGCGAGTAGGCATTCGAGACCCCGCCCTTATGTACACATACGTGGCCGTATTTTCTTTCTTGCACCCTGGCCGCTGTATGTACGTGTACATGCTACGTGCGCGCCTCTACTACGACACGTACGCGCCTATACTACGACACGTGCGCGCCTCTACATCCACTAGTATATATGTACGTACACGTTCGCGACCAGAATGACAACGCTACGTACGCTTCGACCAGGTGGGTCCCGACTGTCAGGCACTTCCTTGCCTGCGAAGATGTAGCTGGTGGGTCCCAGCAGTCAGGGGGCGAATCATTTTTTTCCCCGGACGCACTTCCTTGCATGCGAAGATGTAGCTGGTGGGTCCCAGCAATTAGGGGGAAATGTTTTTTCGCGAAATACAGTGGCCCGTCCGGTGGGTCCCAGCTGTCAGGTGGAGGAATCATTATTTTCCCGGTAATAAGGAGGCACTTCCTTACTGCGGCCGTGGACCCAGCTGTCAGCCTCTCCACGTACAGTACACGTCCGATGGAAGTCGTTCCTTGACCACGTTGACCACGCCGCACCGAGAGCACCAGGGCGGTGGACGACGGCGAGGCCTAGGAAGGGGACGACGGGGAGTCGGGGAAGACACGGCAGTGGAAGCCCGCGCTGAGAGGAGTACGAGGGTTCACTGGTTCGGCTACGGTGTGAGGCTGCCGTCGCCGCAGGGCCTGGCCAGCGGTGGGAATAGTAGGGGCGGTGAGGCCTCCGCGGCAGCACAGCCGGCTACGGGAGGCAGGAGCATGCGGCACGACCGGCGCTGCTTTGGGCGGCTGGAGCAAGAAGACCAGAGGTTGAAGAAGCACTACGGCCGTTGGCTGGACATCGTACGGTCACTGGAGCTAGAATCGTTCATATTGACTAAAGTTGACAAAGGCCCCTGTCCCAGTCAACTTAGTAGGCCCACAAGTCAGCCTGCCACTATACTGGGTCCCAGCTAGCAGGGGGAGTGTTCATTTTTTTGTGCGTAATAAGGACGCACTTCCTTGCGTGCGGAGATATAGCTGGTGGGTCCGAGCTGTCAGCGGCGGTAACATTTTTTTCGCGAAATACAGAGGCCCTTTCGGTGGGTCCCTGATGTCAGGTGGAGGAATCATTATTTTGCGCGTAATAAGGAGGCATTTCCTTACGTGCGGCGGTGGACCCAGCTATCGGCCTCTCCACGTACAGTCCACTTCAGATGCATGTCGGTCGTTGACCACGTTGACCAGGCCGCGCCGAGAGCACCAGGGCGGTGGATGACGGCGAGGCCTAGGAAGGGAATGACACGGAGGCAGGGAAGACTCAGCAGTTGTTTCCCACGCGGAGGGGAGCACGACTGTACGAGGGTTTACTGGTTCGTCTGCCGTCGCCGGAGAATAACAGCAGGTGTGGGTGAGTAGAGGGATGGCTAGGCCAGCGATGGGAGTATGGTGGGGCGGTGAGGCCTGCGCGGCAGCAGAGCCGGCCGCGGGGAGGAGGGAGCAGGCAGTCCCGCCGGCGCTTGTTTGAGCGGCTGGAGGAGGAAGAGCAGAGATTGAAGAAGCACGACGGCCGTTGGATGGCCATCCAACAGTCACTGCTTGTGCGTCAACCTTTTTTTAGGAAAGCCTCAAATCTGTGGAAAATAGCATACAACCTATCTGCCATTATTTATAATAATTTACAGCCCATTTGCTAATTATTAAAGTTTTTTTTGGAGCCCATATTCTTTTTGTTAGCATTACAGCCCATATTGTGGCCACGGTTAAAAAATTATACGAAATTTTGCATATTTCGGTGCGGTCTGAACTGTTTTTAATCCCGAAATTTTGACTCACATTCAAACTGATTTTAAAAATAAATGTATATCAATATAAAATCCAACAAATTCTCCACGCATAAAAATTAATGTAATTTAACATCTCGAAATGAAAAAAAAGATATTTGAAACTAATTGCCGGTTTGATGTGTTTTAAAAATGTACAGCCCATTTCTCATTACTGATGGGCCATTTTCTCGGCCAGCTGAATGAAAGCTCTCCTCGTCTTGAAAGATTTGCAGCCCAACAGGCCTGGCAAAGCGACTTACTTGGCAAATCACAAAAAAACTGGGTTGTGGCCGTGGACCCAGCTGTCAGCCTCTCCACGTACAGTACTCTTCCGATGGAAGTCGTTCCTTGACCACGTTGACCACGCCGCGCGGAGAGCACCACGGCGGTGGACGACGGTGAGGCCTAGGAAGGGGACGACGCGGAGGCGGGGAAGACGCTGCAGTGTAAGCCCGCGCGGAGAGGAGTACGAGGGTTCACTAGTTCGGCTGCGGTGTGAGGCTGTCGTCGCCGCAGGGCCTGGCCAGCGGTGGGAATAGTAGGGGGCGCTGAGGCCTCCACGGCAGCACAGCCGACCACGGGAGGCAGGAGCATGCGGCACGACCGGCGCTGCTTTGGGCGGCTGGAGCAAGAAGACCAGAGGTTGAAGAAGCACTACGGCCGTTGGATGGACATCGTACGGTCACTGGAGCTAGTGAAGGAAATATGCCCTAGAGGCAATAATAAAGTATTATTTATTTCCTTATATCATGATAAATGTTTATTATTCATGCTAGAATTGTATTAACCGGAAACATAATACATGTGTGAATACATAGACAAACAGAGTGTCAGTAGTATGCCTCTACTTGACTAGCTTGTTAATCAAAGATGGTTATGTTTCCTAGCCATAGACATGAGTTGTCATTTGATTAACGGGATCACCTCATTAGGAGAATGACGTGATTGACTTGACCCATTCCGTTAGCTTAGCACCCGATCGTTTAGTATGTTGCTATTGCTTTCTTCATGACTTATACATGTTCCTATGACTATGAGATTATGCAACTCCCGTTTACCGGAGGAACACTTTGTGTGCTACCAAACGTCACAACGTAAATGGGTGATTATGAAGGTACTCTATAGGTGTCTCCAAAGGTACTTGTTGGGTTGGCGTATTTCGAGATTAGGATTTGTCACTCCGATTGTCGGAGAGGTATCTCTGGGCCCACTCGGTAATGCACATCACTATAAGCCTTGCAAGCATTGTGACTAATGAGTTAGTTGCGGGATGATGTATTATGGAACGACTAAAGAGACTTGCCGGTAACGAGATTGAAGTAGGTATCGAGATACCGACGATCGAATCTCGGGCAAGTAACATACCGATGACAAAGGGAACAACGTATGTTGTTATGCGGTTTGACCGATAAAGATCTTCGTAGAATATGTGGGAGCCAATATGAGCATCCAGGTTCCGCTATTGGTTATTGACCGGAGAGGTGTCTCGGTCATGTCTACATAGTTCTCGAACCTGTAGGGTCCGCACGCTTAACGTTACGATGACAGTTTTATTATGAGTTTATGTATGTTGATGTACCGAAGGAGTTCGGAGTCCCGGATGAGATCGGGGACATGACGAGGAGTCTCGAAATGGCCGAGACGTAAATATTGATATATTGGATGACTATATTCGGACTTCGGAAAGGTTCCGAGTGATTCGGGTATTTTTCGGAGTATCGGAGAGTTACGGGAATTCGTATTGGGCCTTAATGGGCCATACGGGAAAGGAGAGAAAGGCCCCAAAGGGTGGCCGCACCCCTCCCCATGGGCTAGTCCGAATTGGACTAGGGAGGGGGGCACCCCTTCCTTCTTTCTCCTTCCACCTTCCCTTCTCCTACTCCCACAAGGAAAGGAGGAGTCCTACTCCCGGTGGGAGTAGGACTCCCCCCTTGGGCGCGCCACCTCCCCTTGGCCGGCCCTCTCCTCCTTGCTCCTTTATATACGGGGGCACGGGGCACCTCTCGACACACAATTGATATACGATATTTTAGCCGTGTGCGGTGCCCCCCTCCACCATATTACACCTCGATAATACCGTCGCGGAGCTTAGGCGAAGCCCTGCGTCGGTGGAACATCATCATCGTCACCACGCCGTCGTGCTGACGAAACTCTCCCTCAACACTCGGCTGGATCGGAGTTCGAGGGACGTCATCAAGCTGAATGTGTGCTGAACTCGGAGGTGCCGTGCGTTCGGTACTTGATCGGTCGGATCGTGAAGACGTATGACTACATCAACCGCGTTGTGTTAACGCTTCCGCTGTCGGTCTACGAGGGTACATGGACAACACTCTCCCCTCTCGTTGCTATGCATCACCATGTTCTTGCGTGTGCGTAGGAATTTTTTTGAAATTACTACGTTCTCCAACAGTGGTATCAGAGCCTGGTTTTATGCGTTGATGCTATGCACGAGTAGAACACAAGTGAGTTGTGGGCGATATAAGTCATACTGCTTACCAGCATGTCATACTTTGGTTCAGCGGTATTGTGAGATGAAGCGGCTCGGACCGACATTACGCGTACGCTTACGTGAGACTGGTTTCACCGTTGCGACCACTCGTTGCTTAAAGGTGACCGGCGGGTGTCTGTCTCTCTCACTTTAGTTGAACCGAGTGTGGCTACGCCCGGTCCTTGCGAAGGTTAAAACAACACCAACTTGACAAACTATCGTTGTAGTTTTGATGCGTAGGTAAGAACGGTTCTTGCTAAGCCCGTAGCAGCCACGTAAAACTTGCAACAACAAAGTAGAGGACGTCTAACTTGTTTTTGCAGGGCATGTTGTGATGTGATATGGTCAAGACATGATGTGATATAATTTGTTGTATGAGATGATCATGTTTTGTAACCGAGTTATCGGCAACTGGCAGGAGCCAGATGGTTGTCGCTTTATTGTATGAAATGCAATCGCCATGTAATAGTTTTACTTTATCACTAAGCGATAGCGATAGTCGTAAAAGCAATAAGTTGGCGAGACGACAACGATACTATGATGGAGATCAAGGTGTCGCGCCGCTGACGATGGTGATCATGACGGTGCTTCGGAGATGGAGATCACAAGCACAAGATGATGATGGCCCTATCATATCACTTATATTGATTGCATGTGATGTTAATCCTTTATGCATCTTATCTTGCTTTGATTGACGGTAGCATTATAAGATGATCTCTCACTAAAATTTCAAGATAAAAGTGTTCTCCCTAAGTATGCACCGTTGCGAAAGTTCTTCGTGCTGAGACACCACGTGATGATCGGGTGTGATAGGCTCTACGTTCAAATACAACGGGTGCAAAACAGTTGCACACGCGGAATACTCAGGTTAAACTTGACGAGCCTAGCATATGCAGATATGGCCTCGGAACACGGAGACCGAAAGGTCGAGCGTGAATCATATAGTAGATATGATCAACATGGTGATGTTCACCATTGAAACTACTCCATCTCACGTGATGATCGGACATGGTTTAGTTGATATGGATCATGTGATCACTTAGAGGATTAGAGGGATGTCTATCTAAGTGGGAGTTCTTAAGTAATATGATTAATTGAACTTAAATTTATCATGAACTTAGTCCTGATAGTATTTTGCAAATTATGGTGTAGATCAATAGCTCGTGTTGTTGCTTCCCTATGTTTTTGATATGTTCCTAGAGAAAATTATGTTGAAAGATGTTAGTAGCAAAGATGCGGATTGGATCCGTGATCTGAGGATTATCCTCATTGCTGCACAAAAAAATTATGTCCTTGATGCACCGCTAGGTGACAGACCTATTGCAGGAGCAGATGCAGACGTTATGAACGTTTGGCTAGCTCAATATGATGACTACTTGATAGTTTAGTGCACCATGCTTAACGGCTTAGAATCGGGACTTCAAAGATGTTTTGAACGTCATGGACCATATGAGATGTTCCAGGAGTTGAAGTTAATATTTCAAGCAAATACCCGAGTTGAGAGATATGTAGTCTCCAACAAGTTCTATAGCTAAAAGATGGAGGAGAATCGCTCAACTAGTGAGCATGTGCTCAGATTGTCTGGGTACTACAATCGCTTGAATCAAGTGGGAGTTAATCTTCCAGATAAAATAGTGATTGACAGAATTCTCTAGTCACCATCACCAAGTTAGTAGAACTTCGTGATGAACTATAGTATGTAAGGGATGACGAAAGTAATTCCCGAGTTCTTCGCGATGCTGAAATCGACGAAGGTAGAAATCAAGAAAGAGCATCAAGTGTTGATGGTTAACAAGACCACTAGTTTCAAGAAAAGGGCAAAGGGATAGAAAGGGAACTTCAAGAAGAACGGCAAGCAAGTTGCTGCTCAAGTGAAGAAGCCTAAGTCTGGTCCTAAGCCTGAGACTAAGTGCTTCTACTGCAAAGGGACTGGTCACTGGAAGTGGAACTACCCCAACTATTTGGTGGATAAGAAGGATGGCAAAGTGAACAAAGGTATATTGGATATACATGTTATTGATGTGTACTTTACTAGTGTTTATAGCAACCCCTTGGTATTTGATACTGGTTCAGTTGCTAAGAGTAGTAACTCGAAACGGGAGTTGCAGAATAAACAGAGACTAGTAAAAGGCGAGGTGACAATGTGTGTTGGAAGTAGTTCAAAGATTGATATGATCATCATCGCACACTCCCTGTACTTTCAGGATTAGTGTTGAAACTAAATAAGTGTTATTTGGTGTTTGCGTTGAGCATGAATATGATTTGATCATTTTTTTGCAATACGGTTATTCATTTAAGTTAGAGAACAATTGTTGTTCTGTTTACATGAATAAAACCTTCTATGGTCATACACACCAACGAAAATGGTTTGTTGGATCTCGATCGTAGTGATACACATAATCATAATATTAAAGCCAAAAGATGCAAAGTTAATAATGATAGTGCAACTTATTTGTGGCACTGCCGTTTAGGTCATATTGGTGTAAAGCGCATGAAGAAACTCCATACTGATGGGATTTTGGAATCACTTGATTATGAATCACTTGATACTTGCGAACCGTGCCTCATGGGCAAGATGACTAAAACGCCGTTCTCCAGAACTATGGAGAGAGCAACAGATTTGTTGGAAGTCATACATACAGATGTATGTGGTCCAATGAATATTGAGGCTCGTGGCGGATATCGTTATTTTCTCACCTTCACAGATGATTTGAGCAGATATGGGTATATCTACTTAATGAAACATAAGTCTGAAACATTTGAAAAGTTCATATAATTTCAGAGTGAAGTGGAAAATCATCGTAACAAGAAAAATAAAGTTTCTACGATCCGATCGTAGAGAAGAGTATTTGAGTTACGAGTTTGGCCTTCAGTTAAAACAATGTGAAATAGTTTCACTACTCACGCACCTGGAACACCACAGCATAATGGTGTGTCCGAACGTCATAACCGTACTTTATTGGATATAGTGCAATCTATGATGTCTCTTACCAATTTACCACTATCGTTTTGCGGTTATGCATTAGATACAGCTACATTCACGTTAAATAGGGCACCATCAAAATCCGTTGAGATGACGCCTTATGAACTGTGGTTTGGCAAGAAACCAAAGTTGTCGTTTCTTAAAGTTTGGGGTTGCGATGCTTATGTGAAAAAGTTTCATCCTGATAAGCTCAAACCCAAATCAGAGAAATGTGTCTTCATAGGATACCCAAAGGAGACAGTTGGGTACACCTTCTATCACAGATCCGAGGGCAAGACATTCGTTGCTTAGTATGGATCCTTTCTAGAGAAGGAGTTTGTCTCGAAAGAAGTGAGTGGGAGGAAAGTAGAACTTGATGAGGTAACTGTACCTGCTCCCTTATTGGAAAGTAGTTCATCACAGAAATCTGTTCCTGTGATTCCTACACCAATTAGTGAGGAAGTTAATGATGATGATCATGGAACTTCAGATCAAGTTATTACTGAACCTCGTAGGTCAACCAGAGTAAGATCCGCATCAGAGTGGTACGGTAATCCTGTTCTGGAGGTTATGTTACTAGACCATGACGAACCTACGAACTATGAAGAAGCGATGGTGAGCCCAGATTCCGCGAAATGGCTTGAGGCCATGAAATCTGAGATAAGATCCATATATGAGAACAAAGTATGGACTTTGATTGACTTGCCCAATCATCGGCAAGCCATTGAGATTAAATGGATCTTCAAGACGAAGACGGATGCTGATAGTAGTGTCACTATCTACAAAGCTAGAATTGTCGCAAAAGGTTTTCGACAAGTTCAAGGTGTTGACTATGATGAGAGAGTTTCTCACTCGTATCTATGCTTAAAGTCTGTCTGAATCATATCAGCAATTGCCGCATTTTATGAAATCTGGCAAATGGATAAACAAAACTACATTCCTTAATGGATTTATTAAAGAAGAGTTGTATATGATGCAACCAGGAGGTTTTGTCAATCCTAAAAGTGCTAACAAAATATGCAAGCTCCAGCGATCCATCTATGGACTGGTGCAAGCATCTCGGAGTTGGAATATACGCTTTGATAAGTTGATCAAAGGATATAGTTTTATACAGACTTGCGGTGAAGCCTGTATTTACAAGAAAGTGAGTGGGAGCACTACAGCATTTCTGATAAGTATATGTGAATGACATATTGTTAATCAGAAATAATGTAGAATTATTCTGCAAAGCATAAAGGAGTGTTTGAAAGGAGTTTTTCAAAGAAAGACCTCGGTGAAGCTGCTTACATATTGAGCATCAAGATCTATAGAGATAGATGAAGACGCTTGATAAGTTTTTCAATGAGTACATACCTTAACAAGATTTTGAAGTAGTTCAAAATAGAACAGTCAAAGAAAGAGTTATTGCATGTGTTACAAGGTGTGAAATTGAGTAAGACTCAAAGCCCGACCACGGAAGAAGATAGAAAGAGAATGAAAGTCATTCCCTATGCCTTGGCCATAGGTTCTATAAAGTATGCCATGCTGTGTACCAGATCTATTGTATACCCTACACTGATTTTGGCAAGGGAGTACAATAGTGATCTAGGAGTAGATCACTGGACAGCGGTCAAAATTATCCTTAGTGGAATAAGGACATGTTTCTCGATTATGGAAGTGACAAAAGGTTTGTCGTAAAGGGTTACGTCGATGCAAGTTTTGACACTAATCTAGATGACTCTAAGTCTCGGTCTAGATACATATTGAAAGTGGGAGCAATTAGCTAGAGTAGCTCCGTGCAGAGCATTGTAGACATAGAAATTTGCAAAATACTTACGGATCTGAATGTGACAGACCCGTTGAACTAAAATTATCTCACAATCAAAACATGAACACACCTTAGTACTCTTTGGGTGTTAATCACATAGCGATGTGAACTAGATTATTGACTCTAGTAAACCCTTTGAGTGTTGGTCACATAGAGATGTGAACTATGGGTGTTAATCACATGGTGATGTGAATTATTGATGTTAAATCACATGGCGATGTGAACTAGATTATTGACTCTAGTGCAAGTGAGAGACTGAAGGAAATATGCCCTAGAGGCAATAATAAAGTATTATTTATTTCCTTATATCATGATAAATGTTTAATATTCATGCTAGAATTGTATTAACCGGAAACATAATACATGTGTGAATACATAGACAAACAGAGTGTCACTAGTATGCCTCTACTTGACTAGCTCGTTAATCAAAGATGGTTATGTTTCCTAGCCATAGCCATGAGTTGTCATTTGATTAACGGGATCACCTCATTAGGAGAATGACGTGATTGACTTGACCCATTCCGTTAGCTTAGCACCCGATCGTTTAGTATGTTGCTATTGCTTTCTTCATGACTTATACATGTTCCTATGACTATGAGATTATGCAACTCCCGTTTACCGGAGGAACACTTTGTGTGCTACCAAACGTCACAACGTAAATGAGTGATTATAAAGGTACTCTACAGGTGTCTCCAAAGGTACTTGTTGGGTTGGCGTATTTCGAGATTAGGATTTGTCACTTCGATTGTCGGAGAGGTATCTCTGGGCCCACTCGGTAATGCACATCACTATAAGCCTTGCAAGCATTGTGACTAATGAGTTAGTTGCGGGATGATGTATTACAGAACGAGTAAAGAGACTTGCCGGTAACGAGATTGAACTAGGTATCGAGATACCGATGATCGAATCTCGGGCAAGTAACATACCGATGACAAAGGGAACAACGTATGTTGTTATGCGGTTTGACCGATAAAGATCTTCGTAGAATATGTGGGAGCCAATATGAGCATTCAGGGGCCGCTATTGGTTATTGACCGCAGAGGTGTCTCGGTCATGTCTACATAGTTCTCGAACCCGTAGGGTCCGTACGCTTAACGTTACGATGACAGTTTTATTATGAGTTTATGTATGTTGATGTACCGAAGGAGTTTGGAGTCCCGGATGAGATCGGGGACATGACGAGGAGTCTCGAAATGGCCGAGACGTAAAGATCGATATATTGGACGACTATATTCGGACTTCGGAAAGGTTCCGATTGATTCGGGTATTTTTCGGAGTACCAGAGAGTTACGGGAATTCGTATTGGGCCTTAATGGGCCATACGGGAAAGGAGAGAAAGGCCCCAAAGGGTGGCCGCACCCCTCCCCATGGGCTAGTCCGAATTGGACTAGGGAGGGGGGCGCCCTCTTCCTTCTTTCTCCTTCCCCCTTCCCTTCTCCTACTCCCACAAGGAAAGGAGGAGTCCTACTCCCGGTGGGAGTAGGACTCCCCCCTTGGGCGCGCCACCTCCCCTTGGCCGGCCCTCTCCTCCTTGCTCCTTTATATACAGGGGCAGGGGGCACCTCTCGACACACAATTGATATACGATATTTTAGCCGTGTGCGGTGCCCCCCTCCACCATATTACACCTCGATAATACCGTCGCGGAGCTTAGGCGAAGCCCTGCGTCAGTGAAACATCATCATCGTCACTACGCCGTCGTGCTGACGAAACTCTCCCTCAACACTCGGCTGGATCGGAGTTCGAGGGATGTCATCAAGCTGAACGTGTGCTGAACTCGGAGGTGCCATGCGTTCGGTACTTGATCGGTCGGATCGTGAAGATGTACGACTACATCAACCGCGTTGTGTTAACGCTTCCGCTGTCGGTCTACGAGGGTACGTGGACAACACTCTCCCCTCTCGTTGCTATGCATCACCATGTTCTTGCGTGTGCGTAGGAATTTTTTTGAAATTACTACATTCTCCAACAGCTAGAATCGTTCATATTGACTAAGTTGACAAAGCCCTTCGTCCCCGTCAACTTAGTAGGCCCACAAGTCAGCCTCCCACCAAGGTGGGTCCCAGCTAGCCGGGGGAGTATTCATTTTTTTGTGCGTAATAAGGAGGCACTTCCGGTGGGTCCGAGCTGACAGCGGTGGGAACATTTTTTCGCGAAATACGGTGGCCCGTCAGGTGGGTCCCAGCAGTCAGGGGGCAAACATTTTTTTCGCAAAATACGGTGGCCCGTCCAGTGGGTCCCTGCTATCAGTTGGAGGAATCATTATTTTCCGCGTAATAAGGAGGCACTTACTTGCTGCGGCCGTGGACCCAGCTGAGACTCTCCACGTACAGTATACTTCCGATGGAAGTCGTTCCTTGACCACGTTGACCTCGCCGCGTTCCATTGCATGCATGTGTCCATGGGCGTGGTGCGTCCCCACCGTCAGCCTCTCACGTACAGTCATCTTCCGATGACTCTCGGTTGTTGACCACGTTGACCACACCATGCCGAGCGCACCCAGACTGGAACGACCCGGAGATGGGGAAGACGGGGCAGTGGAGTCGCAGATGGTGAGGAGTGGGAAACTTCACTGGTTCGGGTGTGCGGCAGCACAGCCGCGGTGCCGCCCACGGGAGACAGGAGCAAGAACTGAGGTTGAAGAAGGAGCACGGCTGTTGGATTAACATCCAACGGTCCAGCTGCTAGAATCATTTGTTGATTAAGTTGACAAAGCCGTGCGTACATGTCCGCTTAGTAGGCCCACAAGTCAGTCACCAAATCTGACGGGTCCCAGCTGTCAACGGGATGAATAATTTTTTTCGCAAAACAAGGAGGCACTTCCTTCCGTGCGAAGATACAGCCGGTGGGTCCCAGCTGTCAGGTGGAGAAATAAATTTTTTCGCAAAACAAGGAGGTCCCTCCTGTAGCTGGTTCGAATCCAAACCTAGACTATGACTATATATGGTGCTATGCTACTCTGCAAGTAATGAAACTGACATATCCAATGTTCGCTTCTCCTCTTCTCTACTTACTCTGCCTAGCATCAGAAGCTCTGGCCGCAGCAACCATGTCCGCTGGCTGCTCGTCCACCTGCTCTTCAGCAGGCAACAACCAGATATGCGCCAAGTCGCCACCCGTACCATCGCCTGTGGGTCTCATCACACCCCCGCCGGCACGCGCTCCGCAGCCGATTTCTCATCGCAACCCGCTGCCATTGGTGTGGTGCCACTGCTGCAAATCACGCAGAGTCATCCGTCGCGTCTCAACCAAAACCCGTAACCCTGGCCGAGTCTTCTACAAATGCCCGAATCATGGGGTAATAATATGTTTAAGTTTTGTTCTGCTGCTTTCAGTTGCTGATTTTTTAATAGTTTGGTTGATGATCTTCCAATTTGATTCGTGCAGAAAAGGGAAGATTCGTGTGATTTGTATTTCTGGGAAGTTGCCGATGTGGGGGAATGCAACTACGCTGATTATTTGGTTAGCCGAGGAATCCCAATACCAGCAGGTTGGGGTGTTGGACAAGTAACTGAAGGAACGGCAGAAGAGGAAGATGCAGAGCAGAAGGTTAAAGATGCAGTTCCTCTAATCATGGCCAAGCAACAGCTTCTGAACGGCCTTGACAGCAATGAGGAGATGAAAGAGCTTGTGAAGATAATGGGCAAAATTGATGTGCTCTGTAGGATGATTGTCTCTTTATTTGCAGTGTATGTAGCACTCGTGATGTATTCAGTGGCTACGACATGAGCACTTTGCTGAAACTAGTAATGAATGAAACCTGTGTAGCAGGCTGGGCGTAGTGTTGTGAACATCTAATGATTTCTATTAACGGAAATCAGGGGGTATCCCCTTTTGCCCATATAAATAAATAAATAGCAGAGGCCCTGTCGGGTCAGCTTTGTTCTCATTCGAAGACGTCGAGCAAATTGCAGTCCAACAGCAAACTATGTCATCAAATTCAAGTTTCACGGCCAAATATGAGTACAGCTAAACAACAATGTCATCATGTTTTAGTTGTCATACAATCACCAAACACAAATCAGCATACATAACAAGTGATGTTCTCACAGCAAAATACTAAACAACATGTTCATCAGGTTTCAGTTGTCATAGCAAACACAATTTCACATAGTTGATAAAAAAACGTCTTCTGACAGGCAAATACGACAAAAGCAATGTAATCATCATCCGCAGCAGCAGCGTCAACATCTTCGCCATGTGTATCAGTCTGAATCGTAATTCCCCACGGTGTCATCTTCTTCGTCCTGAACGTCCTCGAACGTTGGCTTCTTCTTGATTAACTCTTGTATGTCCATAGTACGACAGGCAATCTTTTCGCCGGCGTCATTGACGTGATGGTTCTCAAAGATATTAGGAACATCTGTGTTATCTTGTACATCAGGAGCAGTGTAAGCATCATCTTGTTGTGCAACTTCATTAAACGAATTCCTCTGCTCAAACCTTTGCAATACTCTCCAGTCATCGCTACGTGCAAATGTGTCTTCCAAGAAAAATATTTGTGTTGCTTGATTTGCCAAAATAAAGGGCTCGTTGGTCTGGTACGCCGCCTTGACATTGATGGATTTGAAATAATCATCAGCTCTGGGTTTTGCGATCCTGGAAAATAGGTTATACTAACGACAGCACAACAGAACCACACACCGATGATCCTCGAAACTAGAGATATACTGCAACTGAACAATGTCTGTTATGTTAGCATACATTTCAGTTGTCTCTTTGTCATACGTATCCGTGCTCATGATGGCACTGTTTTGTGTCTTCCTGCCTTCGTCTCGTGCAAGGGTGTTGTAGCGCACATCTCCAACAATGCAAGATTCATAATGTCTTACCCGAGTATCAGGACCCATTGCTAGTGAGTAAAGGGCATCATCAACTGCCTGCCCATCCTCCCGCATCTTCTTAACCTATGGTTAGAAAATAGACAAGCTGATCATCTTATGTACTCAATATATTAAAAAACTGACAGTGCACTTCAAAAGCTTACATGGTTCTTGAACCATTTCGCAAATCCTGCCATAACCAGTTTGTCAATGTTTCTTGGATTTTGCGGCAGTAACTCCTCTTTGTAGATGCTGCACAACATAGTGATCGCGTCAAACATCTAAATATATAAGAATGTGCTGCAAGTTTAGTAGATTACGATGTATAAGCTGCAGTACTGCACTTACTTGATATAAGGTAGTATCTCAGGACAGTTATTCAACACATACCAAACCATTTTGTCCAAATCTTTAGGTTTGTCCTCTTGTCGACTCTTCCCTGTAACTCGAACAGAATAATCGAAAACATTGAGCCTGGGATTGTCTTCACCCACCTCTTTGCTAAGTTGATCAGCTGTTTCAATGTATTTTGAGCAGAATGTCAACGCTTCTGTAGCAATGTAGGCCTCTGCAATGGAACCCTCGGGTCTAGCTCTGTTCCTAACATAGCCCTTGAAAGTGCCTAGCTGCCTTTCAATAGGGTACATCCAGCCATACTGTACTGGACCTCTAAGTAGTGCCTCATCAGGTAGATGAACAGCCAAATGCACCATCACATCAAAGAAGGTTGGAGGATATATCTTCTCAAGGTCGCATAGGATAGTTGGTATCTTGTCTCTAAGACGCTCCAAAGCATCTATCCTGATATTCCTACTGCAGAGTTCCCTGAAGAATTGTCCCAACTCTGCAACTGCTCTGTATAAGTCAGGGCGGCCCAATCCTCTAAGGATAACAGGTAAAACCCTTTGAAGTAGGACGTGGCAGTCATGAGTTTTCAACCCTTGTACCTTGTTTCCATCTGCACTAACTCTCCTTTCAGGGTTGGAAGCAAATCCATGTGGGAATCTCACACGTGACAGGACCTCGCAGAATTCTTTTCTTTTTACCTTGTCCAAGACGTACACAGCTGGTGCCATATCCCGTGGTTTACCTTCATCTTGCACCTGCAAATCCTTTCTGATACCCAGGTGTGTCAAATCAATCCTAGATTTTAAGGTATATTTCGTCTTGCCTTCAATATTAAGAAGTGTGCCGATAATGCTATCACATATATTTTTCTCGATGTGCATCACATCAAGATTATGCCGCAGATCCAAATCTTTCCAATACTCCAAGTCCCACAAAGTGCACCTGCGGGTAAACAATAATCTCTATCCTACCATGCCACACTTCCTTTTCCCGCTACCATTATCAGGATGGTTTCCTGGTGTAATATGCCTGACCTTCTCTAGTTCCACTTGCAACTCATCGGCGGTGAGCCTCTTTGGCGCATCACGGTTTTCATGCTTTGCATTGAACACATGTCTTCGGTATTTTCTAGGATGCGGCTTGTCCTTGGCAAGGAAACGGCGGTGTCCAATGTAACAGATCTTGCTAAGTATTGCGTATGACAGCGGATTCTTGTCACAGCGAACACATGCATTGTAACCATGTGTCGTTCGCCCTGACATAGTGCCCAAAGCCGGATAATCATGGATGCACCAAATTATAACAGCACGCAGAAAGGAATCAGCTGGTGGGCTGCTATATAGGTCTCGAGTGAGAACTCCCTTCCATAGTTGTTGAAGTTCCTCCACAAGAGGCTCCATGAACAAATCAAAATCCTTTCCAGGACTTTTTGGACCTGGGATGAGCAAGGCCATCATGTAGTTTGATTCCTTGCTGCAGACATTTGGAGGCATGTTGTAAGGGATAACAAGCACTGGCCACATGCTATATGTGGCGCTCTGGTGGCCAAATGGGTTAAATCCATCTGAAGCTAAGCCAAGTCTAATGTGTCTCGGGTCAGCAGCAAACTCTTTGTGTTTATCATTGAAGCTTTTCCACTCACTACCATGAGATGGATGGCTCATTACATTCTGATCTCTGTACTCCTGGTTCCTAGAATGCCACAGTACATCCTCTCTTGTTTCAGCATCATGAAACAACCTCTGCAATCTTGGTATAATTGGAAAATGTCTCAGAACATTATGAGGAATCCTCTTCACGGCATCGCCATCTTTCCATCTTGATGATTTGCATTTCCGGCATTCACTTAAGTTGGCATAATCCTTCCGGAATAGAACACAATTATTCTTACAAATATGGATCATATCATATCCAATTCCAACTGCATGAAGGAAATTCTTCATTTTACTATAGGTGTGTGGCAGCTCAGACGCATCTGGGAAAGATTCGCGGAAAGCAGCCAACATTGCATCGAATGATTTGTTGGTCATCCGCTCAGATGTCTTCACCTGAAGAAAGGTGACCATAGCTGAGAATACTGATAGCTTATTTCCTGGGGTGACAGCAGCATTGCATTGTTCCAACATGCGGGCCCACCGTTTTTCTTCTGCAGGTGAAAGTTCACGGAATGCACGAGCATTTCGTAGCATTGTTTCAATGTTGGTCAAACTCACTGGCTCCGACACCACCACCTCCTCCTCCTCTTCCACCTGAGCATCAGGCAGATCAAGATGGTGATCTACTGCTTCCACGTAGTCAATAACATTGACGTTCACAGCTTCACCATGATGAACCCACCTAGTATATGTGACCGACATCCATACAAGTGTAGATGATTTTGCATAGTTGACTAGGGTCTTGTAACTGAATTCATACAACTGCTACATGGGCAGAGCACATCTGATTTCGGACCACCGTACTCAGCTCTAATAAAGTTCATGAAGTTTTCAACCCCCTCGACATATGCAGCGGAGAATCTTTGAGCAGAAGTTATCCAAATCTTGTCCATCTGTTAGACATACAAATTAGTTCTTCTACTAGATATTACAGGAAAAACATATATGCTTTTTTATGAAGTCCAGAAAAAAAATACCTAGGTCGATGTCTAAAGCTATGGCAAGATATTTGGACGAGCAGATCTAAGTAACGAAATATATGTAAAGCTAATTCAGCAAACAGATTTGAGTGCCAAATTATGGCAGGCTGTTTCAGCAGTCAATGAGGCTGAGCACACAGCCATCGAACTATCGAAGGCCATCGCAGCAACAAAGATCGAGTATAAAATGGTGTAGAGCTATTTCACCTAACAGATTGGCTACTAGACCATGGCAATCTACGTCACAATAAATATATGGCAGGATATTTTAGCAACTAATCGGCCTTGGCATGCCATCTCAGCTAAGCAGATTGAGTGCAGAACAGGGCAAGGAAGCTTCTTAAGCAGAGCATATTGACAGTAAACTACTTCGGCAAACAGTGAGATTAACAGTGTCTATCAGCTAACATTCAGCGCTACACCGACATGAATGGGGCCTCAGTCTAGAATGCGCGTACCGTGGGAGAAGCTGACCGCCGTGCGTCTCCACACGAACGTTGCCAACGGTGGCGGCGCTGACCGCCGTGCGCCTCCACAAGAACGTAGCCAGAGGTGGCGGCGCGGCTAGAGGACGTCAGTCTACGAGAGCGTACTGTGGGAGTGAGAGGATCGCCGAACCGCGCCGCCGACGTATCGGCGCGGCAGGGAGGGCGGCTTTGGCGGAGCGAATGGAGTGGAGGGGGACAGGGGGGAGGGGGGTTTGGGGAATATTATTGGCTAGTTGGCCGAAGGGCGGTTGAATCAGATTTGGGGGGAATTTTTGGGTGTGGGGGGGGAGGATTTTCGCGCGGTGGGCGGGGGGAGTTTGGCGCATGGTCGGTTTCTCCAAGTGCAGTCCCACGTGTCAGTGAAGAGGCAAGCCGAAGCGCGTTCCGTTTGCGTGAGCCATGTGCAGGACTGAACGTGTGTGGGGTGCAATGCGACCGCGACAGGAGTGCTGTGAGTGTACCGCCTTTTTTCCTTTTAAACTAGGTGCTTCGCCCCCTCAAAAAAAAGTGTTGCTTCGCGCGATCCATCGATACTACTACTAGTAATCCGGTAATCCCGACTAAAACGGCGTGGCCGGGACTTTTCCCGCGCGATATGCTGGGAGGTTGGCTTAGTTGGGTTTTTTAGGATGAGTAATGCTACACCTACGTAATCCCAGTTACGTAATTAACGTAATGTGAAATGTGTGAGCTGTTGATTGTAGATTGGGGGAGGGAGGGGCCCACCACCATGAAAATCAGGGGAGGAGAGAGAGAGGCAATTTACGTTAACCCTTTCGTAGGTTCCCGTAGATGTAGAAAGATGTAAATGCGTGAATGTGTAGTGGACGTACTATTGGAGTGCCTAAGATAATTTGTGTATGTATAGACCCTATGTGTTTATTCTACTTCGCATGTTAGATTTGTCTCGGTTCAATAAAAAGCAGAGTTGGTGATGATGGTGTGCCTGTCATCCTGCAATATAGGTCGTCCGATCTATATCTAACAGATAGGAAGGAAACTATGACAATTTACCCGCACTCCTCTCCACATATGCAGATAAGGCTTTCCCTCGTTCATCCTTTTCTCCCAACAGGTCTTGATCTTCCGTGCAACGCACAGGCATCTTGCTAGTACTCCTACAATATGTATATTATTGTGAAAGTTCATATACAACGGCCGAGATTATGCAAACACGGCAGATTTTCATTACATTTCGAACTTTTATAGGACAGAAAAATAAAAGAAACCCAACCCTAAACCTATTCTACGGCAGCGACCGACGTCCTCCATCTGCGATCTCTATGTACGGGGGCGGGGTTCAAGACCCGTGAAGTGAAGGTGCGGTCTCCGGCGAGGAAGAGTAGAACACGGGATACGAACCGGCCAGTTGGCACACCATGCCCTGCCGCCCCCCATGCCCTACTCATCCTCGGAGGAGTCCCCGACCTCGGCGGTGCCGGACGTTGGACGGCGGCAAGTAGGACGCGTGGCTGACGGTGCTCCCGTCGTCGGCCGCCAGCGTGGCCACCGCTTGTGCGGTCGCGTCCGCGTCCGGCTACGCCGCTATTGCGTCGCGAGAGGCGACTTGAGCGAGGGCGGCGACCTCGAGCTTCATCCCCGAAGACAAGCTCTCCCGCAGAGCGTTCGCACTTGCGGTCATGGTGGATGTGGTGCCAGGTAGGAGGACGATGCGCTATGGTGTGGAGGTTAGCTGGGCGTTGCCGCTTTAAGTAGCGCATTCTGGTGAGGCCAAGCGTCCGGGTGCGTCATTAAGTCGCCGGAGTTGGTTCCTCGGGCACCGAGCCTCCTAACGACGACATACGAATGGACGGCATGAATGCGAGCAGCTGGCGCCGGCTGGGAACGCACCGCGCGACTGCGCGAGGGACGAGGGTTTTGGTGTGCCAGGGTAGTCAGCTGCTGTCGTGGCAACGTTGGAGATGCCCTTTGCTCACATGCGATCCCCGCATGTCATTGAAAAAGCAAGACGACCCGGCATGGTCTCAGGTCCAGAGGATGCAGTTGGCCGCGCTACACCACTCTGCGGACGCATCGCAGCGCCCCGTGCATCCTCGACGAGCCGGGTGTTGGGGTGTGTTTGGATTGTGGCCAAAGTGCACCTTACCAAAATTTTGGTCATGACCCAAAGATTGGTCTTTGTTTGGATGGTTGCCATTTTTTCGCATGCCAATGAACTCTAGCCAACTCTAGTTCATTTTTCTTGCCAATGTCGGCCAAATCAAGGGCAACCAATACCTCAATCAAAATTTTGGTCATGACCCAAAGATTGGTCTTTGTTTGGATGGTTGCCATTTCTTTGGCATGCCAATGAACTCTGGCCAACTCTAGTTCATTTTTCTTGCCAATGTCGGCCAAATCATGGGCAACCAATACCTCAACCAAAATTTTGGCTACCCAATGCTTTGATGGGGCAACCTTGGGCACAAACCAAACATACCGTTGGTCGTGCCACAGCACTAACGCCACCCTCGGCACACTGAAACCGACCGTGTCTAGCGACGATATGAGCGTGTCGCTCACCGCGGTTGTCGTGTCCAGAGGTGGTGCTGGAGCTGCGCCCCATTGTTGGCCCCAACGACCCACATGAACGGTTGTCGGTGGCGAGGAGGTCGTGGGCCAGCTCCTCCATTGGACTAGTCTGCGCTACGTCGTCCCGACGGGTGTGCCCCACATGTCGGTTTCCCTGTTCTCCCGGCCATACTCGAGCGTCAGTGCTCCGCGTTGCGCATTAGGCCTTTCACTATGTAGGCCAAGCGAGACAACTTATTGTTTATTTGAGCCGTTCAAGTATAATCATGTGGCATTTGCTTATTTCTCATTCCTCTCCAACCCTCTTCTCCATCGATCATGTCGCCCTCCAGTCGAGTCCATCCTCCCGCATGCCTCATTTGAACATTCCGCCGAGTATCATTCGCATGTACCCACCCTAGTCCTCTTTCAATAGATCTCCGGACCCCGAGATGAAATCGAGAGGGAACGAGTGGGGGCACGTGATACCTAAGGCGGATTCAAAATTTTGAACCGGTGATCATAGCATCCACAAATCGTAATAAAGGGTATTCAATGTTCGTTTTGTTTTTGAACGTACAATATACTCCCCCTATCCTTTCTAGTTTACATATAAGTTTTATGTGTAGTCAAAGTATCTCTACTTTGATCAAAAAGGTATCAACATTCAACAACGCCCAATCAATATTGCTAGATTCGTACGTACTCCTAGATTTGTACTCGAGATGGTTTCCAATTTGACTATTGACAAGATTAATAGTACATGAGATGTATAATGTGAAAATTATATCATTGGAAACTCCTTTCACATACGAATTTGACTGTATGCTTTGTGTAAGTTGCATGTCATATATTATTACCCTAACATTTGGTCAAAGTTAGCCTCGAAAAACGCATTAGACCCTGTATGCTTTGTGTAAGTTGCATGTCATATATTATTACTCTAACATTTGTGTAAGTTGCATGTCATATATTATTACTCTAACATTTGGTCAAAGTAGTATAGTGGAAGTGGATCCTCTGACGTAGGTACACCTGCCTTACCCTCCCTTTCGGTCACTTACTGGCGGACCCCATGCTTGCTAGGCCCCGCATGTCAGTTACTCAATGGGTTCGGCCATGTCAGGGGATCCTCATCCGTAGTATACTCCCTCTGTTTTTATTTACTCCGCATAAAACGGAGGGAGTGGTGGTATAATAAATGACACGGGCGAGGGAGGGGGAGGGACGTCGGTTTGCTCTCAACTGCGGTCCCACAAGCGAGCGAAAACGCAAGACGAAGCGTGTTCCATTCGGTGAGCGACGTGGAGGGTCCAGCGTGCCGGGCTGCAACGCGAACGCGACAAGAGCGATGTACAGTCAAAACCGATTGACCGGTCGTCACCGGAACCACTATTCACACCAGAACCTTCGCTGCTCGGCCTACGCAAGCCACTGCCCTAAAACCACACCAAATCTCCATCCCATTCCCCCACCTTTTGATCCCCTAGCCCGCATCAAGCGTCCCCTAGTTCGCCGGAAATCCATGGTGCGCCGCAAGATCACTTAGTACAAGATGCTGTTAAAAACGTCGGAGCGCCGCGCAGAAATCGCGGCGGCGGTCGGCGCCACAGACCTCCATTCCCAAGCTCACTTTGCGGCAGGCCAATCCCCGAGTTCTCTGGAGCCAAGCTACGAGGAGGAGGAAGCCGATCCAATGTTCATGGCGGAGGTCGCGGCGCAGAAGGCCCCCGATGGGTATGAGACGATGGACGTCGACTTCGTGCCGGCGTCCGAGTCCCCCATGGTGCAGGCGGACCAGCGGTTCAACATGGCGATACTAAAGGAGGACCGGGAGGCAGAGGCTCAACTCGACGCGGAGCGCGCGCATGCCGCTGCCATCGAGGCTCTCCTGCAGGCGGAACCGGATGTCCTGGATGTGAACCGGGCGACGGAGGCTCAACTTGAGGCGGAGCGCGCGGATGCCGCTGCCATCGAGGCCCTCCTGCAGGTGGAACCGGACGTCCTGGACTTGAACCGGGCGGCAGAGGCTCGACTCGACGTAGAGCGCGTGGATGCCGCTCTCATCGACGCCCTCCTGCAGGCGGAACCGGACGTCCTGGACTTGAACCGGGCGGCGGAGGCTCGACTCGACGCGGAGCGCGCGGATGTCGCTGCCATCGAGGCCCTCCTGCAGGCGGAACCGGACGTCCTCGACTTGAACCAGGCTGTGATCTCGTTCGTGCAGAGCGCCCGCACGCTCCGCTTGAACGAGTAGCTGGAGGTCGAGGACAACCACGGTGCGGAGACACACGTCGACAGCGACGGCTGGTTCGCGCCGGCAGCCAGAGACGACGAGGCCGTCTCTTTCCGCGAGCAATGATAGTTTTTCTTTATGTTGTTGTTTTTATGGATCTTTTGCTGTGTAAAAACATATATTTGTTATGCAAGTCGCCTGACTTGGGTCAGTCTACCATTTCAGGCGGTTGGATGAATATCCTACGTCTCCTAACCCTTCTTTCCTTCTTCCTCACCTCTTCTTCTTCCCCAACAGACCACCGCACGGGCCGTACGGATACTCCCCAACATGTGGTTGGATAAACATACTCTATGAACGAAAATTATGTGTCAGCAATAGGATGGCTGAGTTTGGTTTGTTCACATGCGACAGCACGTGTCAGTGAGGGTGCGTTCCCTTGGTTGGGTTTGTGGCGCGCAGGAGCAACTGTGTGAGGGTGCGGTGCGACCGCGGCATGCAGGAGCGACCGTGTGAGGGTGTGGTGCGACCGCGACAGCCGTGCGCAAGTGTACCTCCTTCTCATTTTGAAAACTTTAGGCAAGCTTGGCAAAAATGTGTGGCGAAGTTTGGCAATGCAAGGCCTAGACCCAAACAGGATAAGTACGTACGTACTAGGAGTACTAGTGTTAAAAAAGAAAGGCGGGGTTTTCCTTCACGGGATTTAATCGATACAAATCCTCGTTTCACGTGTCAATTAATGCGTATTTTTTTACTCCAAAGACCAAAGAGCTAACCATCTCACTCCTCATCGCTTGATTAATGCAGCGCCATGCAAACCAACCTTCTCACTTCCGCATGCATGCAGGAGATATTAATGTCCTTGGTTGCTAACCCCATCAATTTTGCCTCGATTAGTGTTAGTGGCCCTTTGCAAATTGTAATTTTGATATACTGGCCTTGTGTACAAAAAAATGGAGGTAGTAACTATATTTGACTTCCTTCCCCATTGCGGTGACGTCGACGATATCTTTTTGTTTTGGTGGTTTGGCGAAGTGCGTTCGACGGAGAACACCATTGAGGGAGACCACGGTAAGTCGTTCGCAAGTGTCGCCTGCAAGCCGAGACAACCACCTTATTTGCATCCAAGAAGTCCTTTACTAGTACTACTAGGAGTACTAGTGCGGTGAGATGGTTTCTCGAAGAAGACGATGGAGAAGCGGAGTCAGCGAAGAGTGAAATGATGGTTGCTTCGTCCATGCTTTTGTGATTTGACGCCTCACTGCTTTGTGATTTGTGATAGAAGGGACAGGGGAGTAGACTCTGTGCTCTATGCTGTACTACATGCGTCCAAGCATGAGAGAAAGAGGAGAGACGTTGCATTTTTCTATTCCTTCAATCAATCAATCAGGGAGCTTCGGTTCCATCTTTTTGGCTTTGGCAACACCGTCCACAATGGTTCCCACGATGCCAAAAGCTATTTTCACATTTGGCTACACATTGTGGATGCCCTTAACCGTACCACTTGGTTTTGCTCCTGTGTGCTATCTATACAAATCTCAATTATATTGATCTAAAAAATTATAGAATCAAGATTAGTAAAAAGGAGGTGATTTTGCCGCGCGGATGGCGGGGGAGGTTTCTTATTTGAGCAATGCTACATCCACGTAATGGTTTACGTAAAGTTATGAACTGATGTGATGTGGGACTATTTGATTGGATTAAAGGAGAGGATTAGGCCCACCCCACCTGAAAATCAGGGGCGGCATATATAGATTAGATGGAAAGTATACGTTGCAGCTACGTAGCCCTTTGTAAGTCTAGGATTAGGCTTCTTATTTTCGGAGGACGTTGTCCTGGCGGTTTGCTAACATGCGGTCCGATGTGTCGGTGCTTTACCAAGCCGATCCGCGTCCCACATGAGGCAGAACAACGGCAGAAGCAACACGTGGTTAAGTTGAAGAAGATGAGGGAGAAGCGGATTCAGCAACGAGTGAAATGATGGTTGCTTCGTCCCTCCAACTTAACTGCGGGAAAGGTGCAGCTTGTGATTTTACGCCTCATTGCTCATTACTACGCCGGCGCCATGACTGGGGTGCTTCACCCCGGCTGCTCTGCACTGTATTCCGGTATGGCACGTGGACCCGGTAGCTTGATGTCCCACATGTCGGCGAAAGGGACTAGAAGATTTATGAAAGCGAGCGCTCCACTCTTACGACGGAGGAGTAGACGACACGACGGCCCAGTGAACTGTCACTTGTAGTACTGTATAGTACTATAGTTTTGCTGTTTCGCACGATCCATCGATACAAACCCAATTAAACAGGAAAGGGCGGGATTTTTCCCGCACGGTAGATGATACTGGCCATACATTTCAAAGGCAATTTTAATGTATGCAAACTGAATAATTATAAGTAACAATATGATATCTAGTAAAACTAAAAATACATATGATTTATTGTGTTAGAGTGTAGTAGTAGTGCTATATTGCATAGTTGTTAGATGTAACATGCGAGTACGTGTAGAGATGTAGTTTTGGAGGGCCTACAGAGAGAAAAGCGTAATACGGTCACCGAACTTCAGAATAAGCTGATTACGGTCACTATATACGTTTTGCGGTGATTATACGGTCACTTGCTCACAGTTCAGCATCGAATTGCACTCTGTTGACCGGCCAAATAGTCCGCGTGGCGCCATGTTGACTAGTTAAATTGACCATGTTTCTTGTGGGTCCCACCTGTTAGTTCGCATAGGAAAAAGGTCAGATAAACACAAATTTACGCAGGTGCGACAAGGTTGCAACCCGTGCGCGGGAATCACCTGGTTGTGTATGTATCTGTCAGGGCCTGATGTGTGCGCATGCACGTGTAGTTTGAGCACTTGAGCGTGAGAGTGTGTGTTGGTCGTGTGGTGTACTGGTGTGTGCATGCATGCGTGCGTGTGTGCGTGTGAGTGTTGCGTGCGTGCGTGTGAGTGTTGCGTGCGTGCGTGGCTGCGTGTGTATGTGTGAGTGTTGCGTGCGTGCGTGGGTGCATGTGTTTGTGTGAGTGTTGCGTGGATGCAGTTCGTGTGCATGCGTGCGTGTGTGTATAATCACCACACCAGCTCCTGTGTGTTAAAACAGACAGCTCGACATACCAATACAAGGCCACCTTGTCCGCTGTGCCCGCAGTCATGACTTCGAACCACGGTCCAAATATTTTTTTGTCGTTTGTTTTCATTCTTACTAGCAAGATGCCCGTGCGTTGCACGTAACATCAAGATGCATTTGTATGACTTGTTTATCTTGTGAGAGAAAAGGATGAACGAGCGAAGGCCTTATTTGCAAATGTGGAGAGGTGTGTGGGTACCTTTTTGCAAAATTGCCATAGTTTCTTTCCTATCCGTTAGATATAAATTGGACGGCCTGTATTGCAGGATAGCAGGCACACCATCATCACCAACTCTGTTTTTTATAAGAGTGTATTTTATGTATTTTATAAGAGTGTAGATGTAGAGTAGATACAAGTCGACAGGTGGGCACGATGGTAGTGAGATAATGTGATGCAACACTAGAGGTGCCACGTGGAGCGTTTAACTGGTCAACTAGTCATGTCATGAGCAAATACAGAGTTGTACGGTGAGCCCGTGACTGTATAATAACCACTAAACATAAATGGTGACCGTAATAAGTGGATTCTGAAGTCCAATGTATGTATCGTGCTTTCTCTTCAAATACAATGATCGTGATTGCATATATCGCGAGAGAAAGATGAAACGCGCGTGAATTTTCTGGGGGCTTACTTTTAGAGGACCTGGAGATAGTTTTGTGTGCATACGTGAAAGGGGCGTACAGGGGGGTATGCGATGGAGAGAGAGATGCTCTTCGTTTCTCTTTATTATGACTAACTTTGTATATAGTATAAAAATATACAAATTCACAGTGCGGAATAAATATCATTGTGGGCACCATGCAATGCAAATTAGCGTTCGTACTCCTCCATATAACTTTGTAATGTTTTATATATGTAGAAACTCTAAAATAATTTTTTGGCCACACTTTATTCAAAAGGAATGTTGTATGCGAAATAAACGTGAAGAGAGGGCTTTTTAGATCAATGGGGTACGTGATGTAACATGTGTGAATGTGTAGTTGATGCATTTGGCGGGGCCTAGAGAGGTATGTGTGTGTATTACGTATTCGAGAGAGGCATGGATAGAGGGGCCGACGGGGGGCGTGGGACAGATAGCACGAGAAATGAGAGTGGTCTAGAGAGAGAGAGACGAATATAACGTCACGACAAGAGATTCCATTCCCTTGAGTGTGTATATGCAAGGGGGGAGGGAATAGAGGCACCAGGAGAAATTTTCTATGTGTGTGGTGTTTGTGATGGTATGTGTGGGTGTGAGAAGATAATGAGACGTGGGGCAGAGGGTGTGTCACCGCGTGAGGTCCGGTGGGTCGAGGTGAGGCCCTTCGTTCGGTTCCGTCCTGCGCCACATTGGTCGGCCCGTGACGCATTTAGGAAGACCCATGGATGACTAGTCGTACAAGACAAAGATAGCAGAATTGTGAAGGACTCTGTGTCCACTGACAAAGCCAGCTAGTATTTGTAACCCTAGGTTCTCGGACTAAGGTAACCCCTTTATCTCTGATATTACTATTCATCCAACCTAACTTTAAGGGGCATCCTACAGAATGCTCTGCTAGAATCATACTCGTCGATTAGGAAGAGAGGTGTGAGACAATGCGTGAGAGACAGGCGTAAAGATAATGTGTGTACATGAGACACGTAGGCAGGTCCATGTATATAGAAAGGGTCGATGAGGATTGTGCGTGTGTATGTTTGCGAGAGGAAGAGTGCTTGTGATAAAGGTTAGTGAAAACAGTTGTAAATGGTTACGAGAGGGAGGGAGGGTTATATCTAGAGCATGTGTGCGAGAAAGACACCTCGGGAGAGAGTGTGTGAGCATGTGTGAGAGACCACCGATGGAGAGTGAAACTACACGTAAAAGACTGCTCTACACATTGATTAAAGATATAAATTGTATCCAAATATTAGGATGGGATCATGATATTTGCAATTCGCGTAAGGAGCGGTCATTGATCCATCAGACATCTAGATTCTATCGAATTTGAGCATGTCTATGTTATTATTCGACACAATTGATCCACATAGTTAGTATTTTGAACTCCAGACACTGCATCACTTTAGCAATCGAATATAAACGTGAGTATAGTTCATGTTGTGTGTGTAAAGCACATTATACATACGAAAGTTACACAATGGACATTATAAATAGCTACCTATGAACTAGCATACATTTGAATTCAACTTAAGGTGGTTTAAAAAAATCGAATTCAACATGAAGTCCATTCAATTATTTGAATTTGATATCATGGCATTTGTAAACCATACCTAAATTATGGGGGCACCAATCTTTGCTCTGATTTTGTACATAATAGCATATGTAGTCGTGTACAAAATAGATTCAAATTTAGCTCCTCCATTCAAAAATAATCGTAGTTATAGGATTTTCAAGTGTCAAAATTTCAAAAAGAAGCGGATAATTTAATGAGGTTTTCAAACATACAAGGTCAAATATAACGTTGTCTATTTAGGTCAATCCTCACAGTTCAAGAGTACTCTAAACGTGAATGCTTGTGTTTCAAAATTTCGAACGAAGCGCCAAAAGAGCCTCTACTCGCTCGAAACCGCGTGAGACCAATGTTTGGTAGTACAAGGAAATTACTTTTCTAATAACTCCGACCCGTGAAACCTACCGGCCCGACGTCCAAAGGTCTAAACCGGGGTAGGTTTGTAGCTTCATCTAGACGCCACGCAACCGCATCCGAAAAACATTCATACACAATGGTCGCCTAAGCACACATGCGCGTGGCCGAAATCGCTCCCGCCCACTATTTGGGACACCTGGGATTACCATCCTACCCCCGACCTGCAGTAGGTCCGAAATTTAAGAGGGGGGCAAAGTTTGTACTTTCGCCAAATTTCAAACAAGCGCGTCCCATCTTCTGTTCAAAAAAGCCAAAAACAAGCGCGTCCTAGACCGAAACATGGTTCCCCCCACCCGTCCGATTCCCCATTCGTGCTTCGTGGGCGCCAAAACTACCTCTCCACCAGCCGCGAAACCCCGGCGTCCTCCGTCCGCCACCCCATCCCACCCATCAACCGCTGCCCTCCTCCATCACGCCGGAGCCGATACCCCGACGTCGTCGTCCACCCCAACCTCAACCGCAATGGCCTCCACGGCTAGTAGTTGAAGCCGAGGCCGAGCCATCCGTACCCGAGCCAGTTCAACCACGCCGTCCTGCGCCTCACCGCTGCCGCTCCAACTTCGCCACCCTCCACCAGACCGGAGCTGTTCCTGCTACGCCATCCTTCGCCGCCTCGGATCTGCTTCCCCTCCGCCGACATACGGCCACGGCAACGCAGTCAACAATTTGGCCATGGGTTCGTCCAAGCCTGCACCCTCCAGAACATCGGTTTCCCCGGTAAAAAGAAGAAGATCGGCGCGACATGTGGAGGTGACCACACCGGCAACCGAAAAAGGTACTCCTCTTCCCTTATTCCTGCAAATCTTACGTCTCTGCTTGCACGGTATTCATCCCACAGAAGACACTAGTTGACCGCTTCTTCTTGATACTAGATGTTCCTAGTAACTCGCGATGCACAAGGTTTCTCCTCATATACTATTTCACCTTAGCTAGAGGTCCGTCAGCCCCCTGAATTTCAATTTCTGGCCAGTTGATTCCCAATTAACGGAAGCATTCCCCGGCATAATAGGCGCTAGTACGCCTATTACGCCGGGGAAGCAGCGCCTTGGTGTTTATCTTAGGGGCGTGTGCGGCCTAGAGCTACTGGCGCCTGATCTGGAGGTCGGACAGGATTAAAGGGATGGCCTGGGGGCGCTGCCAAGCACGGCGGTGGTGTGAGGTCGATGGGAGGGCGGGGCGGCGGAGGCAGGAGTCTGGGCCGGTGGCCACTGGCGGTTTGAGAAAGATCGTCAACAGTGACTGGCGGGAGGTAGACGAAGGCCATCTGCCCGTTCCTTATAGATCGAACGGTTCATTAAAAAAATCGACTGACCTATTTATTTTCAGTCGACTGTTATCTCAGATATGACCACATGTGGTGGTGTGCTGGAGGAGTACCTGCATTTCCTGTGCTCATATATTACAAAATCATACGGAGTAGAATCTAATTTTGTTTGCCATGCAATGTTGTAGAGCTATCATATGTCTCCTATCATTTATTTTTCAGCCACCTGCTATCTGCTACTTTTACAGTGCACTAGTTCTGCACACACTTCACCCTTACTCTCACTACTGTGTTTTTATGCAAGGGTATTTCAGACTCTGCTGCCATGAGAGAAGCCAAAAAGAAAAGAGAGAAGTCACTCCAGCTTCGTGTGCGGGTAGGCAAGACACGTTACAGCGCTATAAAGGGTGCAGTGTCAGCAGATGGAGACGGTAAACGTAGCTCTGGAGTTGATGACCTCGCTCGCAATGAACCACCATCCCAGGTGCTTGCTTTAACTTCGCGGTGTCATGTGTGGTTGCATGTTCCATATGGTGTCTAGCTTGTATTCGAAAGGCCAAAGTCGGTAAGATAAGGAAGATATTTTTTTACATGAACCACCATCCCGTGAGCACCAGAAGACAAATAGCTAGTCAGGGCACTGGCCGAGCCAGTGACAAGCCCAACAAAGATAGGCATCACCTGGAAGCCAACTAAAAAGTTGCGATGATGGCGAAGCAGCCCGCCTCCCACCAGGCTCTCAGGTCCTAGATGATCATGCTCACCACTCCAGCCGGATGTCTAGCTTGTATTGCTTCCAATTTGGTTAAATTGCATCTGCTTAGCTTACACACTATACCTTTGAATATGACATGCCTTTCTGTTTTTGGTACATACTAGTACATCTGTGTATTAACCATGTTCTCACATCAAACTAATGTTCTTGTGTATCCCTCGTCAATCACTTATGACGAGGCAGGCATGCAGGGGGACTACTCCTCATTTAAAGAATGCAGCGTCAGCCTCCCGACATGATTCTCAAGAAACACAAATGCTAGATGAAGATAGTGAATGTAGCTCTGTAGTTGATTACAACATTTCCCCTACACTAGCATCACAGGTGCTTGCTCTAACTTGGCAGCGTGATATGTGGTTGCATGTTGCATATGGTGTCTAGATTGTAATTCTTCCAATCTGGTTAGACTGCATGTGCTAGTCGACTTAGCTTATAGATTATACCTGTTAATGTGACATGCCTTCCTGTATTTAGTACATAGTACATCTGTCTATTAAGCATGTCCTTACATAAAACTATTGTTTTTTTGTATCCCGCATCAATCAACATGATGAGACACATTTAGTATATGCAGTGCGATATTAGTTGCATCTTTCATACGATTTATAGCATGCGCTGCTTCTAATTTGTTGAAATTCCATTTATGATGGGACGCTTTTAACTTGGCAGAGTCATATTGGTTGCATCTTTCATGTGGTGTCTAGCTTGCATTGCTTCTTATTTGCTGGAATGGTTTCTGCTTAGTTTACACAAACAGTTGTGAACATGCCATGCCGTCCTGTTTTTCGTACATATTCCATCCTGGTATCATGTGTTTGCCTTACATCAAAGTAGTGATTGATAGTATCATGCATGAATGAGTTCTGAAGAGAGAATTTTATTGTTTTTTCTTGTCGCTTTTACTTGACAATTCAAAATCAATAAAGCGGAAGGAAGTTAGCAAGGCAGCGGATAAAGGTGCTCCTTCCGAACGGAGGGCCTCTACAGTTTCTACTCCTCCACACCCCCAAGATGATTTCCAAGACAACACATGCATAGACACTCAACAAAACTGTGTTTATGATGAGCACGTCTCCCCTAGTGCAGCATCACCGGTGCTCCCTCTAACTTGGCACTGTTATATGTGGTTGCATGTTATGTGTGATGTCTAGCTTGTATTGCTTCTAATTTTGTTGAATTCCATCTGCTTACTTTACACATTATACTTGAATAAGACATGTGTTCTTGTTTCTAGAACATACAATATCTGTCTATCACACCATGTTCTTACATCAAATTACTACTGTTGTCTAACCTGCAACAATCACTTATCATAAGACACATTTGACTTCGGAGTGTGATATAGTTTACATCTCACATTCTTTTCTAGCTTGTACTACTAATTTGTTGAAATGGCACTTATGACGAGACAGTCTTAACTTGGTAGAGTGATATTCGTTGCATCTTTCATATGGTGTCTAGCTTTCATTGCTTATAATTTGTTGAAATGCCTTCTCCTTAGTTTACACATCATAAGCTGTGAATATGCAATGGCACTAATGACGAGAGACCTCTAACATGGTAGTGTGATGTTGTTTGCATCTTGCATATGATTTATTTCTTGTACTGCTTCACATTTGTTTAAACGCCATTTATGATGAGACACTGTTAACTTGGCAGAGCGATATTTGTAGCATCTTTCATATGGTGTCTACCTTCCATTGCATTGCTTCTAATTTGGTGAAATGTCTTCTTCTTAGTTTACACATCATAGTTCTGGTTATCTCTTCCGTCCTATTTTTCATACATATTACATCCTCCTATCATGTGGTTGTCTAACATCAAAGTTCAGTTCGTCTGCATCATGCATCAATTTGTTCTGAAGAACTAAATTGTTATTCGTTTTTCTTATCGGCTTGACTTAACATGGCACAGAGAAAGAGGAAGAAACACAGAATGGTAGGGAATGAGAAGTGGATGAATCCTGCAGATTCTGCTCGTACTGATGGTGCAATAGAAGGTCAAAGTCCAGCGGAAAATTCTACAAACACGGCATCCCATGCTACACGAGTTGCAAAAAAGCCAAACAGAAACAAATAGCTGCCACCAAACAAGCAGAGACAACCCTAGTTCTTGCAACACCTACCACAGTACTACCAGCTGCACGACTTACTCGTGCGGCAACTGAGCTAGCAGCACGTTCCCAAGCTCCCCTGCCACCTGACACTACTTCCCAAGAACTCTTGACACAAGACAAGTTGGCAATATCGGATGAACCTTGTGAGCTTCAACAGCAAGAAGGTAGTTGCTGGAGTCAAGTTACAGTTGCATGCTTCTTTATATGTAGTCTCACAGTTTGATGTACACTAACACTTCCTATGTTTGTTGTTGGACTAGCACCTAGGCGCAAGAGGAAACAAACATCAGGGATAATGCTCGATAGGTTAACTAAATCTAGAGGAGGAAGAATGGAGATCCGTTTTGAGGCAGGTTTAAAAAGGCCACGTGATGCTACAGAGTCAGCCAAATTAGTATCAGAGGCAGCGGTTGCCTTTAGGTGTCATGTACGTATCCTCCCAACATGGATTCAGTACAGGAATGACAAAGATGAAACCCAGTTCAACACCTTCCTCGACCATTTATCTGTAAGTATGGTTATGTATGGAAACTAGTAATATCGTCTTGCTCTGTCCCATACTTTCTAGGTTGCTGATAATGAGACCCATAATTTTCAACGAATGAGGTTCAAGTTGGATAGCCAAGATGATGCAACCAGACAAGCTTGCACCCATGTTTTCAAGTCTGCTCTGCGACAGTATCGGTATAACTTGAGGAAAACTCACTTTGAAGGCAAGGCTAACAATGAACTTTCCCAAACATCTCCAGTGGAAAATATATCGGATGAAGACTGGAGGGGCCTTGTTAAACACTGGTCAGATCCGAAGTATCAGGTACATTATATATATGTGATCAGATCACATGTTGAAGTCCTATTTACGCATGTGCCACACAAATCTATCTTCTTGTAGGTGAACTGTTCAAAGAACAAGGCCAACCGTACGAAAGTGAAATTCCAACAGACGACAGGATCTCGTAGCTATATTGCACACTGCGAGGCTCTTGTAATTAGCTGCTGTTTCACTCTTTTCGCTGTACTATATTGTCAGATCTATATTGACTTGTTCGAAATGCAGAGGAAAGCCCGCAAGGACCAAAAAGTACCTGAACCAAATGCTGTGGAAATCTTCAAGGTCTGTCACGCCAGCAAGAAGAAGGGCATGACTACACCAGTCAAAGCCGCTGTTGTAAGTCCTTAATCATCATGCCTTTTAACTACTACTTACTCTGACTTGTGCCTTGAACTGCATCGTTTGCAGCTAATGTCTATTACTCTTTTCAATTTTAGGCACAATTGTCTTAGCGTATCATTGCACCTTACAAGGTTTAAAAGAGAGGAGTGATGTTCCTTTGATCTTGACCCGTAATCTAGTTCCGTGCTGGACTTGCCCACACAACGTTACAATTGCATGTTTGTCTGTTCTCTGTTGTTTTGTAATATGAATGATGTCATACTATGCTTACCATATTATAAACTTCGTTTCTTTATCCTTAGCCCTCAATACAATGTGAAGAAATAAACAATACATTAGCGATGGTACATGGTCATATGTTTGGAACCTGGTTTTATTATGTACTTTGCAATAAAATACAACTAATATTTTACATGGGTTCACCAGAATAAGTTCTGTATATAGACCAAAGCTATTTTGTTTGGTTTTGCTGCCTCCTTAATATCTTCTGTTCTGGTACTACTAATGTAAAGCCTCAACTTTTCAGCGAGCTATGGAAAAAATGGTGGAACCGCCACCTTCTGAAGGTGGCGAGGCAACTATAACAGCAATGTCAGCTCTTGCTGCAGTGGGTCAGTACTTGTCCACTAACAGTGCCAAAAGCACGTTCCTGCGTAATACTGGGTTGGTTGTTAAGGCAATATCGTCCAAACTGCCTCATGATCAAGATATGCAAGCTCAAAGCAATGTTGTATCTGCGCTCCAGACACAAGTCCATTCCCTAACAGAGACCCTTTGTGAAACAAGGAGAAACATTGCTCAATGTCGTTAAGATATGCATGGTTTTGAAACCAGACTATCAGACATTTGCTATGTTGTTTAGGAGCCTAGGGGAAATGAAGGCGAGGGTTATGGTGCTCCATCGGACAATACAGCATGAAAACGTAACAGTCAGGTCAAATGAACTGAGCTTCTGAACTTCTGGTGGTGCATTTATCTGCTAGACTGTTAAGTTTTATACCAACCTTCCTTTTGTTATATAGTTGTAATTTGTTTTGGTGCGATACAAAATTTATTCTTAACGTGCAGCCACCGGCTGAAGAAAACAGCAAGCCATTTTTGTATAGTGTAGGGTGTTCCCTATATTTGCACTGGTGGCGATCTTTGATGCCGAGTGGATGTAATCTGTGCAATCGCCTTAATAGCCTAGCGTTAGTTTCGGCCTTATTTATTTCCTAGTCTTCTTTTTCCCTAGTTTGCTAGTGGCCGCAACTACCATGGGCCATATACGGGCCGTAGGATCCATGGGTCTCCTATGGGCCGTCGATAAATGGGCCTGTAATCAGTGGGCCTCGGGCCGTCGGATAAATGGGTCTACATGGGCCGTAATCGGGCGTAATTGGTATCGGCCTAGCACGGTAACAGGCCATAGGACAGCAAAGGCTTAATTCTGTCACAGGCATAACGGGTCGTTAATGGGCCAGAATATAGGACGGGCTGGAAACGGCGCAACGGGTTAACAGGCCGGAAACGGGCCGACTCTTGCCATGGGCCGAATTTGGCCCATTAGGGTAACAGGCCGGTAACGGGCCGACTCTTGCCATGGGCCGAATTTTCCCATTAGGGGAACAGGCCAGTAACGGGCCGACTCTTGCCATGGGCCGAATTTGGCCCATTAGGGGAACAGGCCAGTAACGGGCCGGAAGTAATCGAGGGCCGAAAAGTAGCCCAAGAACGTATGGGCCGTCAATAGGCCAAAAGCTAACACGGGCTGGAAACGGCCCATGTAAATCACGGGCCGTTAACGGGTATAAAGAAAATTATTGTTCATTATGGGCTAGAGTCACCGTGGGCCTGTAAAGGGCCGAAAGATACGAAGGCCTCATATGGGCCGAAAGACGTCGTGGGCCATACATGGGCCGAAAGTGAAATGGGCTGGTGTTATATTCGACGGCCCACATGACGTTGTTGGGCCGATTTCCTTTAGGGCCTAACGGGCCGTGAGTTAACGGGCCATAAAATGGGCTATTTGCGAAGAGACCGTTAACAGGCTTTTCATGGGCCAGCCCGTTAACTTTTGACCAAGTCAAACGGGCCGGCTTTGTAAGCTAAATGGGCCAGTGGTGGGCCGTGGCACGTGTCGACATATCATAGGCGCCTATCTGACCCACTGACGAGCTGACACGTGTTTCGTCCGGCCAATAAGAATTTTACACGTGGAAATTTCCCATTGGTCGGGGCTGTTAATGGGTTATCGGATCCAAAACCCGACCCGATAGCTTAACGGCGTTCCGTTACGGTGGATGCCACGTGTCAGTCACCCTTGACGAAAGCACTTCTGTGACGCGCGATTTATCGTCATGGAAGTGGACACTTCCGTGATGATAATTTTGGTAATGTCATGGAACACTTCTACGACAGCACAGGTATGACTATCTTGATTCTGTCGTAAAATCGTCATGGATGTACATGCATGACAAAAAACGCGACCTACTGTGACAAACACGAATCATCACGGAAGTGTATTTTTTTGTAGTGCCTTCACTTGTACTAAGCGGGAATACTGCTTGTGCATCCAATTCCTTAAACCCCAAAGTTATTCCATATGAGTCCACTATACCTTCCTATATGCGGTATCTACTTGCCGTTCCAAGTAAATTTGTATGTGCCAAACTCTAAACCTTCAAATAAACATTCTGTTTTGTATGCTCGAATAGCTCATGTATCAACTAGGGTTGTCCGTATCTTCCATGCTAGGTGGGTTATTCTCAAGAGGAGTGGACTCCGCTCCTCATTCACGAGAAAATGGCTGGTCACCGGGATGCCCAGTCCCATGCTTTATGCAAACTAAATCAAAATAATTGCAAACAAAACTCCCCCTGGGACTGTTGCTAGTTGGAGACACTCGTTGTTTTGAGCAAGTCATGGATTGATGCTTGTTGGTGGAGGGGGAGTATAAACTTTACCATTCTGTTTGGGAACCGCCTATAATGTGTGTAGCATCAAAGATATCGCCATCTCTTGGTTGTTATGTTGACAATGAAAGTATGCCGCTCAAAATATTATTTATCTCTATTTCAAAACAGAGCTCTGGCACCTCTACAAATCCCTGCTTCCCTCTGCGAAGGGCCTATCTATTTACTTTTATGTTGAGTCATCACCCTCTTATTAAAAAGCACTAGCTGGAGAGCGCAGCTGTCATTTGCATTCATTACAGTTAATTTATATTGGGTATGACTATGATTGGATCTCTTTTACCATGAATTACAATGTCTAGTCAGTCCTTGATCTTTAAAGGTGCTCTGCATTTATGTTTTGCGGTCTCAGAAAGGGCTAGCGAGATACCATCTTATTATATCATATCATGAGTGTTTTGAGAAAGTGTTGTCATCCGAGATTTGTTGTTATGGCTCGCTAGTTGATTATGCTATTGATATGAGTAAACGTGAGACCTAAGAGTTATTGTGAATGTGGTTAGTCATAATCTTTGCTGAAAACTTGAATGCTGGCTTTACATATTTGCAACAACAAGAGCAAACAGAGTTTGTAAAAAAATTTCTTTATCACTTTCAGTTTATCAACTGAAATGCTTGAGGACAAGCAAAGGTTTAAGCTTGGGGGAGTTGATACGTCTCCGTCGTATCTACTTTTCCAAACACTTTTGCCCTTGTTTTGGACTCTAACTTGCATGATTTGAATGGAACTAACCCGGACTGACGCTGTTTTCAGCAGACTTTCCATGGTGTTATTTATGTGCAGAAACAAAAGTTCTCGGAATGACCTGAAACTCCACGGAACGTCTATTTGGAAATAATAAAAAATCCTTGCAAAAGATGAAGACCAGGGGGCCCACACCCTGTCCACAAGGGTGGAGGACGCGCCCCCCCCTACCTCGTGGGCCCCCTGGAGCTCCTCCGACCTCAACTCCAACTCTATATATTTGCTTTCGGGGAGAAAAAAAATCAGAGAGAAGGATTCATCGCATTTACGATACGGAGCCGCCGCCAAGCCCTAAAACCTCTCGGGAGGGCTGATCTGGAGTCCGTTCGGGGCTCCGGAGAGGGGAATCCGTTGCCGTCGTCATCATCAACCATCCTCCATCGCCGATCCAATGCCTATGAGCTTTTCATATATTGTTCTCCGCTTATTTACTTTTCCGTTGCTACTGTTACAATCACTACAAAACACCAAAAATATTACTTTTGCTACCGTTACTTCTGTTACCGTTACCACTACTATCATATTACTTTGCTACTAAATACTTTGCTGCAGATATTAAGTTATCCAGGTGTGGCTGAATTGACAACTCAGTTGCTAATACATGAGAATATCTTTGGCTCCCCTTGTGTCGAATCAATAAATTTGGGTTGAATACTCTACCCTCGAAAACTGTTGCGATCCCCTATACTTGTGGGTTATCACCGCCCCGCACCGTGAGTCGCCCGCCGTTGCGCCTGGCCAGTTCTGGCCACGACCAAGTCGCCGCCGTCCCACTGAGTCGTGTCCGCGGCTCGAGTCAAGCCGCCTGCTCAACCCGCTGTGTATCGCTACGATCTCAAGCTATTGATTCCATGGGCCATGGCAGAGATAGCAGTAGGAGGTGAGAGCTGCGGGGCGAGAAGAATCGATGGAGATAGAGACGAAGACAAGTCTGCCATGGAAATAGCGCTGGAAGGAGTGGCTCTCGCTGGAGCTAAGAAGATAAGGTTGCCAGTGAGTGGGCCCCACCAACGCGCATGTCATCCGGAGTCAGCGATCGATAGGAGAGAAAAAATCCTACTTCGGGCACTACATCAAGAAAGGGCTCTGGGCCCATAGGCAACCGTGAGCTAGTAGTGGTACTACTTAATGCTCCTATATGGACTAGGGCTCAGGCCACGCTGCTCTTGCACCTCCAAGTGAAGATTCAATCAGTCAAACAATTACTGGTGAAACTAGTGTTACACCAGAAGTGTCAATGCAAATTTTCTAGTATGGACAAGCCAGCAAGAAGAAAAGGTCAACATGCATGAAACAACTTGAGTACTATTAGTACTATCTCCTCATGAAAGGAAAGAAAATAAAAGGGATCAAGCCCCAGACTAATAAGGACTGAAGGGAATGCACGTCATCAGATCAACTGAGCATCTGCTATCTTTTTTGTCTGACAAAAATACCAGGTGATATCCTTTTGGTTTATTTTTTTATTTTAAATCAATACTTGCTAATTTTTTGTGAAAACAACCACTCTGCCATACAGTGTTGTTATATGCAAAGCAAATTATTTATTACAAAGCTGGTGTTATGCCGCGGGGACGCAGCACGCGCCAGCAACGTTTTGCACCGACATTCGTCCATGCCTTGCTATTCGATGGACATGTGTACGAGCCGCCGCCCCCGCCGTCCAGTCTACATCAACTCGCCGGGACCGCGCCCGCGATTGACTTGTCGTCTGACGCCGGCTTATAACACCGTGGCCGACTCAGCTATTTGTGCTGCCTCTGAAGCTACAGTTTTCTTTGCTGACCGTCTCTCGCGGCCTGGTCTACATCAACACACCGGGCCGCACCTGTCTGCATGGGCTGTTTATTGAGTATAAAGCCAGTCACTGCTCGGGTAGCCCAGTTTTCTTTCAATAAATTGGAGGCAAATTATCATATACTATCAGCCGTCGTCTGCACTGGATGGCTCAATGGGCAGGCGCACAAGTCGCTGACATGGCTCATACGGGATCATTTATAACCCGCCGCAGTCACCTCAACCTTTTGTGGATTCACATCGTGCTATCAATACCAATGATATACAACTTATGCTATGGTCAAATATGAAGAATCTCAAGCCAACTCCTTGAGTCATCTTAAGACTCTGGGGCTATGATGATATGACTCAGCAAGTCTTTCCGGTTTCAGTAAATTCAATTGCCCCAGGATGTGGAAGGGAAAGATAACCCGGTCCCGGAGGCTACTACCATATTGATGAAAATTTAAAGGCCGTCAGAAAATTTCCGGTTCAAAATGAAGAATGCCGGTTTAAAATCCAGTTCAAGGGAAATCTGTTCTCCCACAAAGCTCTGAAGCTCTTAAATCCGGTTTAAGAATTTCCGGTTCAAAAATAATTAATCTCTCGCAAGTTCGAGTTTAAAGGTCGTCAGAAAATTTCCGGCTAAAAATGAAGATTCCGGTTTAAAATCCGGTTCAAGGGAAAGATGTCTCCCATAAAGCTTTGAAGCTCTCAATATCCGGTTTAACATTCTAGCTCAAGAAGAATTTATATCTCGCAAAGTTCGAGTTCTCAGAAAAAGTTTAAAGGTTGCCGAAGAGGACCTGTTTCCATGATGCGCGGTTCAAACATGGGTATCCTGCCTTATTGGCTTATCATATTATTGATCACATGGGGGCTTGGTCATATTCGAACCATAGCTACACCTCTTGATCGGCGCAAGGCCACCAGGAAAATTACTTAGGGGCCAAAGAGAGTGTTGCAAAAGCACAACTCAAACATAGGCACCCACTTAGCACAGCTCAAAATATTGCTTGGGGATTCTTTGCTTCGCAATGAACAAAGAATCTACACTTGTAATAGGCTATCAAGCCACGGCTTGGAAGCCAGGTGTATTCACCTAAAACCCCGGGTTATCCTGCCTTTTTAAGTAAGCCACTCCATCCAGGTAAACCTGGTATGACCTGCCGAACTTTTGACAAGTCAATCTCATAGACCCTGAACTTGTCAAACTTAAAACGATGATTGGTTAAAGATTGAGGTCCATCTTATAATGCTTTGTAAAATGGTTTAACTCAGTGGCCTGGCAGCCCATGAAAAGCCTCGATTTGGGGCCTGGCAGCCCGTGAAAAGCCTCGCATGTTCCTTTTATGCTTTTATTTGCCAAGTTCTTTTTCCTTGGATGAGATTTATAATATTTTTTGATAAACCGGCGTTTATTGACCCGGTTTGGCTTTCAACTACAAGTTGTCAGTACATGATCAGTTATAATCCGGCGCTTATTGACCCGGCCTGGCTTTCGACTATAAGTTGCCAGTATATATTTGGATTGCGCCATTGGAATCATGCGCTTATAAATCATTGGATTATATTATTCAAATATTTAATAGCCAACATGGCTGGATTTTTATTATGGTTATCAATAACCAAGTATTATGGTTGAGGTTTTCAAAGTCGCTTTAGCGCAATGGATATTATTTCATCGATGGGTATGATTTATTCTACAATGGAAGGAATAGTCCCGAGTCGCTGTAGGCTTATGACCCGACACTTGGGGGCTACATTATTCAAATTGACATTACATCAAATATGCAAGTCCCATGTCACTGCCAGCATGCACCATGGCACTTGGGGGCTAATGCAAAGTCATTTTTTTCATCAACTTATTGAAGACCCGACTCATTACATTGTAATGAGCCGACCCTTGGGGGCTACCAATTGCTCCTGTCAAAATTCAAGGTACACAAGTTTTAATCCATTATATTGAAAGATTCATTGCTCAATTGGTAAAGCACAAAGCTCTTAACCTTGTGGATGTGGGTTCAAGCCCCGTGATGAGAGTTACATCATATGATGTTATTTTCAATGAAGTATACATAAAATCCCAGCTCATTATTATCTTACTAAGCCGGCCCTTGGGGGCTACACGTTGTTGTTCAAGTCTACATGATCATATCTATAAAGCCCCTGCTCATTATTGCATAATGACTCGGCACTTGGGGGCTACATATGTGGAATACTCAGTTTTGACTAGTGACGGAGATAAACAAATTGGATTTCTTCAAGGTTGCAACATTTATATTGAAGTAAGTCTTAAGCTGTTACTACGTTCCCTCCTTAAGACTTGGGGGCTACAAGTGATATGCGTATAAGAGGTATATTTTTAAGCTTGATGTTAACTACAATTATGACCCGGTGCCATCAATATTTATAAACCGGCAATTTTTGCAATGATAAACCGGCAAGTTCTACATTCTTAAACCGGCTGAAGATCAGATGAGTATGTCAAAGACCAATATTTTTGTTAAGCATTGGGAGCTGAGTCAAAGGAGTTATTCTTCACAATATTTCTCTGTGACAAACCAATGTCAGCAAATTGATTATGAAGCTGGCTTATTAACCCGGATTTTCTAGAAGAAGGAAATGACAAGGATTTAAGGATTCTCAGGATCAGTTTAACATGGATAAATCCAAATTAAACTGGGGGCTAATGTCGGGGATATACCCCGTGGTATGACCCGGCCGGAGTTATAACCCGGCTGGTACTTCGTAAACCGGTAGGAGTTAAGTCAGATGATAACCCGGCAGGAGTTAAGTCAGATGATAATCCGACAGGAGTTAAGTCAGATGATAACTCGGCAGACAATCATAAACCGGCAGGAAGTCATAACCCGGCAGACAATCATAACCCGACAGACTATCATAAACCGGCAGACAGTCATAACTTGGCAGACAGTCATAACCCGGTTGACAGTCATAACCCGGCAGACAGAGTCGCCTGGGGTTAGTAAGCCCGAGGTGTTATGAAGCCCGAGACGTTATGAAGCCCAGGACATTAAGAAGCCCACGAAGAGAAGTCAGAATAGTTGAAGTCCTAGTCCGAGTTGGACTCTACATGTAACCCGCCCCTTCAACTTATATAAGGAGGGGCAGGGCACCCCAAGAGGGAGGAAACAATCTTAGTGCTAGACATAACTGGGAGAGCTGGTTTACGGCGACTCCCTCGTGATGATGATGAGACCTAGCCTCAAACAGCATGTAGGGTTGTTACCGGATGATGTTTCCCGGGGCCCAAAGCTGTCTTAACCCTTGTTTTGTGTTGCGTCTCTCAATTCCGCTCAACCCCTCTCAAGCTACCACATAGATGCGTTGGCCTCACGACTAAGTCCTCACACTAGGACATCTGCCGTGACAATTCCACGACATCTTCTGTCCTTGAGCTCTTGACAAACCAATGCACTTTACGGTTGTCCGGCCACTCCACCCCAGAGCAGTCACCAAGCGTCGTTCATGCCACTGCGCCGCAGACTAACCGGTAAGGAAGCGATGGCATCCCGCCGCGCCGAGTTCCTCGCCGCCCACGACCACATACAGAATGGTAGGCAAGCGGTGGCATCCCATCGTGCCGAGTTCATCGCCACTCGCGACCTCACACCTATGTGGGCGGAATTTGAAGCTGCCAAGGCCGAATGGGCGGTAGAGCAAGAGGCGGCCAAAGCCGCACAGAGGGAGCGGAAAAGTCAGAAAGCACTCAAGAAAAGAGAGGCCCGCCGCCGCAAGAAAGAAGAGGACGCACGCGCTGCTGCGGAGAGGTCGGCGGAGATCCAAGCACGATGGGGTGTCGCCGACAAAGCCGGGAAGGAGAACGACGACGTCTGGCCAGCATGTGAGAAGTAGTAGTACTAGTAGTTAGTGTGTGTGTTTGTGTCGCCCGTACGTTTGTTTAATTAATTACGAGCATGTAACAGTACTACTAGTTACTACTGTAGTTTTTAGAGCAAATTGCTAGTACATTAGCCTAGACTCAATGGAAAATTCCTATCCTATGCATCAAATGGCATCTCTTTCTCTATAGGAATTGAGATGCATGTCATCTCACCTCCTATGATTTTCATATTCCTATAAAATTCCTATCCTATGAACCAAAGGAGGCCTCTGCTGGAGTAACTACTGTAGCTAGCAGTACTGCTGGTACAGTAGTTTTCTTCAAGAAGCGGAATTCAACGAAGTCATGATGGTTCCTTCGTCCGAGCAACTTCACAGTGGGTAAAAGGTTGGGCCTGTGATTTGATGGCTCATTAGTAATTACTGCGGCGTCACGACTGGGGTGACTCTCCCTTGGAGTTCTGCGGGCATGGCAAGTGGACCAGGATGGTCGACGTCCCACATGTCGGCGAGCGGAAGTATTCTTTCCGATATCGAGGAGCAAGGAAACCGCGTGGTATAGTATCACTGGTGATTTATATTTATTTTTTATTTCTAATGAATGCTAGCGTTTCAACTCTTACGACGAAGGAGTGCCAAACACACGGCACGTGCTGGATGTCACACACGTCAGCGAAAGGAGTGGGACATGAACAGCGTGGTAGAGTGTCTCCACTTCTGGGTCAGAGACCACACGTAGTAGTACTACTGTACTAGTGGTATGAACGATACAAAGTGCGACCCGGAGAGAAAGACACGTCTAGTTGGAAGGTCTCGGGGCATACACTTAAACAAATATAAAACCTAATATGTGCCTCCAATTAATATAGTAGTAGTAGAGTACTTAGTCACGTACTCCATAACATCACCGGCCATTGCACGTACAACATTTAGTGGTAGTAAGAGACAAATGCCTATATGCCACGCATGTTCATACTATTTGTGCCTTTCTACTTCACTTACTGCGCTATATTACACAGGTTCGCACGTCCACTCCTGGGTACATGTCCGTCTCGTAGTTCCAGTCCCACGTGTTCTTCATATAGATGGAACGATCCTTGCATGACACGTGCACCTTGATGCTAGATGTGTCGCGTGTTGGCAAAAGGATGAACAAAGCTCACGTAAAAAAATAGAGTGGAAGAACATAGATTCCCGACGACCGAGAAGGAGCAAGGAACCTCGGGGTGGAGCGTCTGCACTCATAATATTTTATATTATTCAGCGATATAAAATCAACCAATCATCTCCACAGTGGACTGGAAGAGTATGAAACACGGCAGCCCAGTGTAGTTACATCATACTAGTACATGGCTAACCCACGCTATCACCATATTTCTTGGCTTCCGTGCGACACCTATCTCTAGTAATCCAGCAGCCCGTATCGCTTCTCCCTCCTCGTCTCTCTCAAAGTGCGGCGGGCTGGCGTTTTTGCCGTCTATTGAGGTCGGTTAACTCATCACATGTTAGCGACATGCCAAGAGCATTCTAAAAAAATTCCTTTCACGTTCCGTTTTCAAAAAGAAAAAAATCCTTTCACGTACGAATTTGACGGTATGCTTTGAGCAACTTGCATGTCCTATACTGCTCCTGTTTGGATACTCTAACTTAGCTAGAGGTTAGACTAACTCATGACTAACCCTGAACTAACTGTAGCCAAAGAGGTGTTTGGGTGACAGGGTTAGATTGACAATAAAAGCACTTGATGGAGAGAGAGAAGTGATTTTTCAGTGGTCCCAATGAGAACTATCTCCAGTTAGCACCTCTTGGGTGGGATAGTTTTTTTTGGTGGGTTCGGTGCAACTTGCTCCAATTTAAACCCTCATGCTTGGATACTTTAGGGCTATTTTAGCCCCAACTAGCTCAAACTAACTCTAACCCATGGATCCAAACAGGGCCTATGGCCAGCCTCGATGCGGAGCAGTCGGTGCACCGGGAAGCGGCGCTCTCTCGGCCGTCGCGCCGCTTCAAAGCCGGCGCCAGTGAGAGGTCGCCTCCGCTCTGGCCGGGCATTAATGCGGCACTGACGCTCCAGGGCGACGCTGACCGTTTCACGCGGGAAGCACGTGCTGGCAAGGGGGTATAGGTTTTGAACCATTTCAGGTGTAGTACTGGTAGTTTGCAAAACTACTCAATTATTGCACTCAGTTTCCTAAGAAATTGTGGTAAAAAACGTTACTCCACAGCCCGCTTTCCTTCTCCTTCCTCTTCCACCGCCCGCGCACGTCCGCGGGAAGCGACCGGTCAACCCTTATATAGGAGTGCTCGCACAAAAAGATGCATGGATGACCACTAAAATTTCCAGATTAAAGACCCGCTCCGGCGGGAGTATGGTGTATGTTGTTACCTTCGGCGGGGCCATGGCTACCGGGCGGGACATGGATCCTCTGATGTGGCTATCAATGCCTTACCCTGCCTTTCCTTCGCTGACTGGTGGGACCCACGCTTGGGGGTCCCACATGTCAGTGATAGAATGGTAGGATTGTTCACGTCAGGGGATCCTCATCCGGGCGACGGTGACCAGAGAAGAGGTGGCGGGAGGGGAATGAATGCAGCTACTGTTTGGGTTCGCCGTCCGGCTTAAATAAATGTGCAGCAGCATGTGTACCTGCGGGTGCACAAATTGTAACATACGCGTCTGCTTAAGTGGGCGTCATGTAACTGGTGTGTGTGAGAGAGAGAGATTCTGAGAGACAGAGTGCGTGTGTGTGACTCTACTCTTCTGACATGTACTCAACCTTTTGCATCGGGATATAAGTATAATGGTATTTACTTTAGCTAGTGATTTATGTGGCCATGCTAACGTGGTTGTGTAAAAAAAATGTCACTTCCTGCCCGTGATTTGCGTTATATAATTAGAAGCAAGATGCTCGTGCATTGCACGGAACATCAATATGCATTTTTTTACAAAACACCTGTTGTGATTTACCCATGCAGGAGTAATCCCATGTGTAAAAACTAATGATATTTCGAGAATTTTATCGGAAAACTGGTATCTCGAGAATGTCATTGAAAAAATGAAAGATGAGAGATAAGGTGAGGAGGAGTGGAGCGTGTTGGTGACTGGTGGTCGGAATGGGCGGAGGCATGGGGATGGACGGCGCCGGCAGGCGGCAGCGGCTACCATGCTAGATTGTTCCAAAGACTTTCTTTTTTAATTGCTCAGCAATGAGGTTGTGGGAGATAAGGATGTGGAGAGAGGTGCAGCTACCTTTTGTAAAATTATCATAGTTTGCTTTTGTGACGCCCGGGTAATTAAGCTACAGTAATCCCACGCTAATGGTGCCACGTTACCTCCGTTACTGTTGCTAATCTATCGTTAGATCAAAACCGGTCCAAAATTCAAAGTTCAAAATCAAACAAACAATAAAAGTTTTCAAATATTAAAACTAAAATGTTCAGGTGGATTCAAATAAATCATGGATAATTATGATGGAGAAAGCCACCCTTATATAAAATCTTTAAATACTCTAAAATGAATAAAACAGTAGTCAAAACGATTATTGAAATGCCTTTTATAATTAATAAAATGTTAAACTATTCTAATTAGGTGTTAAACTTTTTATCGCAGTGGGTTTAGTGGTAGTACTAATTTAGGGATCATTTTGTACTCTACAAAACTAAAATAAAATGTGGAACAAAATAAAACAGAAAAGAAATAAGATAAAAAAACAAAAGGAAACTAAAATACAAAAAAAAAGAAGGCCCCCCTGGCCAACTGGGCCAACGGCCCAACCGGCCCCTCACCCCTGCTTAACCCCCGACCCCAAACCCTAACCTATCCCCATCTCCCCCCAGATCCCCCACGAACCCCCCCCACTCTCTCCCTCCCCACTCGCTTGGCTCGGGGAGGAGCCCGATCCCGTCCCCCGCCGCAGGCGCCACTCCCCTCCCCGGCCCCCGACGCCGGCGCCCGTCCCCGCCGCTGGGACTGCGTCGCCGGAGCTCGCCCCGCGCCTCCCGTCGCTCACCCCGCCGCCAGACCTCCTCCTCCTCGCCGCCTCGCCGTCTCGCCCTGGATCCGCCGCCGCCGCCCAGGACGCTGCCTGGACGCCGCTGCCGCCGGGTCGCCCGGACCCCCCCTGTCGCCGACCACCGCTGGACCTCGCCGGCCGCCGTCGCCTACGTCCGTCGCCGCCTCCTCCCCACCGGCGCGCGTCCCCGTCCTCCGCCTCGAGCCCACTGCCCTCCCCCTGCAGCTCCCTGTGAGCACCCCCGTCCGCTCCTCTCCCCTCTGTCCCTCACGCCCGCACCTCGCCCGCGCGTCCCGCGTGCCCCGGCCTGCTGCCGCCCCGGCGCCCGCGCGCCCAGCTCGCCTCGTCGTGCGGGCGCACGCCCGCGCCCGTTTGGCCCGATGGGCCACTGCCCAGTGGGGCCCCCGCCCCACATCCTTCTGTAAAAAAAAGGGAAAAGAAAAAGGAAAGAGAATTAAAAATAAAGTTATAAAAATAATAATAATAAAATTTAGTTAATTAAACTTAATTAATCTGTTTAATTAAATAATTAAAACTAATTATTCAATTAATAAAAACTAACTACTGTTTAGTTAACCTGAGACTATGACGAACGGGACCCACGCGTCTGTTGACCCAGTCAACAGATGGTTGACTGATGACATCATGCTGACCTCACGCTGACGTCGTAATTAATTTTCTAATTAAATTAATTCTAGAAATAATTTAAATCTTTATAAATTAATATAAAATAATCCGTAGCTTGGATGAAAAAACTTTGTACATGAAAGTTGCTCAGAACGACGAGACGAATCCGGTTACGCAGCCCGTTCGTCCACCACGCATCCCTACAATAACGAACACGCAACTTTCCCCTCCGATTCATCTGCCCGAAAACGCGAAACACCGGGGATATTTTCCCGGATGATTCCCCCCTTCACCGGTATCACCTCATACCGTGTTAGAACACGTCTAGCTCTGCCTATTGTCCTGTTATGCACTTGCTTGCTATGTATTTACTGTTTCTCCCCCCTCTTCTCTTCGGTAGACCCCGTGACGATGCTGCTGCCCCTGTGGTCGACTACGTCACCGATGACCCCTCCTTCTTGTCTGAGCAACCAGGCAAGCCCCCCCCCCTTGATCACCAGATATCGCCTATTCTTCTCTATACTGCTTGCATTAGAGTAGTGTAGCATGTTACTGCTTTCCGTTAATCCTATCCTGATGCATAGCCTGACATTGTTGCTACAGTTGTTACCCTTACCTGCTATCCTACTGCTTAGTATAGGATGCTAGTGTTCCATCCGAGGCCCTACATTCTTGTCCGTCTGCCATGCTATACTACTGGGCCGTGATCACTTCGGGAGGTGATCACGGGTATATACTTATATACTCTATACATGACACATGTGGTGACTAAAGTCGGGTCGGCTCGAGGAGTACCCGCAAGTGATTCTGATGAGGGGGCTGAAAGGACAGGTGGCTCCACCCCGGTAGAGGTGGGCCTGGGTTCCTGACGGCCCCCGACTGTTACTTTATGGCGGAGCGACAGGGCAGCTTGAGACCGCCTAACTGAGAGGTGGGCCTGGCCCTGGTCGGCGTTCGCGGATACTTAACACGCTTAACGAGATCTTGGTATTTGATCTGAGTCTGGCCATTTGGTCTATACGCACTAGCCATCTACGCGGGAGTAGTTATGGGTATCCCGGCGTCGTGGTATCAGCCGAAGCCTTCTTGACGTCAGCGACTGAGTGGCGCGCGCCGGATTGGACTGGAACGCCACTAGGCTAGGTCTGCTTCCGGCCGCGTACGCAACGTGCAGGTGTGCAATGGGCGATGGGCCCAGACCCCTGCGCGCATAGGAGTTAGACCGGCGTGCTGACCTCTCTGTTGTGCTTAGGTGGGGCTGCGACGTGTTGATCTTACGAGGCCGGGCATGACCCAGAAAAGTGTGTCCGGCCAAATGGGATCGAGCGTGTTGGGTTATGTGGTGCACCCCTGCAGGGAAGTTTATCTATTCGAATAGCCGTGTCCCTCGGTAAAAGGACGACCCGGAGTTGTACCTTGACCTTATGACAACTAGAACTGGATACTTAATAAAATACACCCTTCCAAGTGCCAGATACAATCCCGGTGATCGCTCTCTAATAGGGCGACGAGGAGGGGATCGCCGGGTAGGATTATGCTATACGATGCTACTTGGAGGACTTCAATCTACTCTCTTCTACATGCTGCAAGATGGAGATGGCCAGAAGCGTAGTCTTCGACAGGACTAGCTATCCCCCTTTTATTCTGGCATTCTGCAGTTCAGTCCACTGATATGCCCCTTTACACATATACCCATGCATATGTAGTATAGCTCCTTGCTTGCGAGTACTTTGGATGAGTACTCACGGATGCTTTTCTCCCTCTTTTCCCCTTTGTATACCTGATTGTCGCCACCAGATGCTGGAGTCCAGGAGCTAGAGATCCCGAGGATGATTCTACATGGAGTTCGGCTTCGAGGAGTAGTTAGGAGGTCCCAGGCAGGAGGCCTTGCCTTTTCGATCGTTGCTACTTTTGAGCTAGCCTTCTTAAGGCAAACCTGTTTAACTTATGTCTGTACTCAGATATTGTTGCTTCCGCTGACTCGTCTGTGATCGAGCAATTGTATTCGAGCCCTCGAGGCCCCTGGCTTGTATTATGATGCTTGTATGACTTATTTATGTTTTAGAGTTGTGTTGTGATATCTTCCCGTGAGTCCCTGACCTTGATCGTACACATTTGCGTGCATGATTAGTGTACGGTCAAATCGGGGGCGTCACAGCTTTCTATCCATCAGATATAGATCAGACGGTCTATATTACAAGATGGTGGGCACACCATCATCGCCAACTCGGTTTTTTATAAGGGTACAGATGATAAGTTTGCTAACTACTAAAGTAAAGTGGAATTTTTCCATGTTATACAAGTAAATTAAGGTGATTGTTTATCATACGGGTAAGGGTGGATGAAGGGTGGTAGGAACAAATGCTCCGCCTAGAGCATGTGTGTGTGAGATGGAGTCTCAGTGTGTGTGTGTGTGTGTGTGAGAGAGAGAGAGAGAGAGAGATGGAGTCTTAGTGTGTGTGTGTGTGATGGAGTCTTAGTGTGTGTGTGTTTGTGTGGGTGGGTGGGTGGGTGGGTGCGTGCATGCGTGCGTGTGTGTGTGTGTGTTTGTTTGTTTGTTTGTGTGTGTGTGTGTCGCGGGGTCCTCGGTGGCGGATGTAATTTAAGTGTGCGTGGCTTCATCATATAGAGGTGATGTGTATGGCAGAGGCCACCAACGATGGGGTGCGAGAGAGAAAATGCCCGTAGAGAGGGAAGAGAAGGTGTGTGCACGTGAGAGTAATCGACATCGAGAGAACGTGTTTGTTCAAGAGACACCGAAGAAGACTACTATATATCGATGGTGCATGTAGGCGGGAATTAAACGAAGGGATGGTCTTATTGGTTTCGGGGATATAGGGGAAGAGTGAGAGGGGGGTAGCTAGAAGGAGATTGTTAAGTGTGAGTGTGTGTTTTACCCATCCAGGCGGAAGTTATGCGCACACAAGAAGAGAACGATTCGATGTGGCGTTAGGGTTGAGGGTAATTAACTACGTATGGAGACATAGAGACCTTCAACGTGCATGTGTGAGAGGTATACATGTATACGTGGGATGTGTGTGTGTGCGCGTGCACATGATCGAGATAAAAGAGAGAAGGCATAAGTCATAAGCTAAGATCAACGACATGGGAGAGACGGATCGGTATGAAAATATGCATGCATGCGAGAATGCAGGGAAGAAGGCTCGACAATTGAGCATGTACTTTTGTCTTTAAGAGATAGTGGCGTGGGCTGGAGCATGCATCTATGGCGAGCAGAGGGAGTGAGGCACAACGATTGTGCAAAAGAGATCAACCTATAAATGACAGAAGGTTGATGGAGAAACAGATAAATAGAAAGATAAAGATGCTAGCTAGTGTGCGTTAGAGGTAGGAGTCAAGTGGATCAGAAGGCTGAGTTATGGGTGTGGGTGTGAGAGAGATGAAGAAAGGGTGCATGTGACTCACATACAAACAAATATCAGAGAGAAATGAGATCCCGACAGATGGAGTTTTGTGTCTGCGAGAGAGAAAGATATTTCAAAACGAGAGTGATAGCTAGAGAAACATATGGGGGAACGCAAGGTATCTCTAGGGAGAGAGAGTGTGTGTGAGCGACATACAAGAGAACAGTGGAGAAATATGAGACCCTGGGAGACAGAGTTTGTGTTTGTGTGTGAGAAAGAGATATTTAAGAGGAAGATTCATAGGTTCTCATACCTAAGGAGCGAAAGACATCTCTGTATGAGGGGTGTGCGAGTGGCACACGGGGGAATAGTAGAGAGAAATGAGACCCGGGGAGACAAAGTTTTGTGTTTGTGTGAGAGAAAGATATTCCGCATGGAGAATCATAGTTAGAGACACATAGCAGGGAGCGAGATATACTTAGAGAGAGATAGAGTGATGAAGGTCGAGGGAGAGAGTACCGTCAGTGTGTTACGAAGATAAAAGATCATTGTCGACATACAAGTAGCACGAGAGATACCTGAGAGACGATGAACGCGTATAGGTCTAGAGAGATAGTCCTATATAAGCATGAGTGATAGTTATATGAGACGAATATCTGGATTAAGGGATTCAATACTTAAACTGGAGATCACGACATCGATAATATCATAACGCAAATTGGTGTATCAAACATGCATATTCATTTGAATTTGGGGACACATGTAATGTAATATAGTTTATCAATATTGGTGATCCATAGATTCTTTAATTAGAATCAATGCATGGTTTATATGCAATTAATGTCTAAACGGGATTACACTATATGTTGCGTGTGTGAAACACATTATACATGTTTGAGAAGTAAAAAAACCGCATGAAACACACATTAATTGGAGACAGTTAGCGAGGAATGCATACATTGGATTTCAACCTAAACTGGTTTCAAATATTTAAAAATCCAAATTGATGGATACAACCTTATGAATCTAAGATCATGCCATTTGTAAACCATATTTATGTATAAAGGGTGTTGTGCTTTTCAAAGTATATATAAAAAATGATGTATATAGAATTTTATTCCAATCGAAAATGGATCCTGCCCGAAAAAAATAGAATACAAACGGGATTCGAATTGAGTTGGCACGGTAAACCTGCACTCTGCAAAATTTGAACGAAGCAGGGAAAGTCGCAGTAAGCGCCCGAAACCAAAATATGCGAGATGGAAATTACTACTGCCTATCCCTGCCACGCAAAGCCTATCTGCTCGATTTCTATAGGTTTCGATAGGGGTAGGTTTGTAATTCCACTCAAACGTGACATAACTGCCTCTCACCCGGATTCATACACGGTGGGCGCCAAAACACAGTGTGTCCTCGGCTGAAATCGACTCTCTCCCTGATTCATACACGGTGGGTGCCAAAAACAAACTCTCGTCGACAAATATTTGGTGTATGCGAGATTACCGTCCTATCCCCAACTGACTAATATTGTTGTGATGTAGGAAATTTGAAAGTGGGGCTGAGTTTGTAAATTTCCTCGCATTTGAGACAAGCGCGCCCTGATGACATGGTTCCCCCTTCCTCTCCACCTGTTGGAAATATGCCCTAGAGGCAATAATAAAATGGTTATTATTGTATTTCCTTGTTCATGATAATTGTCTATTGTTCATGCTATAATTGTATTAACTGGAAACCATAATACATGTGTGAATACATAGACCACAACATGTCCCTAGTAAGCCTCTAGTTGACTAGCTCGTTGATCAATAGATGGTTATGGTTTCCATACCATGGACATTGGATGTCATTGATAACGGGATCACATCATTAGGAGAATGATGTGATGGACAAGACCCAATCCTAAGCATAGCACAAGATCGTGTAGTTCGTTTGCTAAGAGCTTTTCTAATGTCAAGTATCGTTTCCTTAGACCATGAGATTGTGCAACTCCCGGATACCGTAGGAATGCTTTGGGTGTACCAAACGTCACAACGTAACTGGGTGGCTATAAAGGTGCACTACAGGTATCTCCGAAAGTGTCTGTTGGGTTGGCACGAATCGAGACTGGAATTTGTCACTCCGTATGACAGATAGGTATATCTGGGCCCACTCGGTAATGCATCATCATAATGAGCTCAATGTGACTAATGAGTTAGCCACGGGATCATGCGTTACGGAACGAGTAAAGAGACTTGCCGGTAACAAGATTGAACGAGGTATGGGGATACCGACGATCGAATCTCGGGCAAGTAACATACCGATAGACAAAGGGAATTGAATACGGGATTGATTGAATCCCCGACATCGTGGTTCATCCGATAAGATCATCGTGGAACATGTGGGAGCCAATATGGGTATCCAGATCCCGCTATTGGTTATTGGCCGGAGAGGTGTCTCGGTCATGTCTACATGGTTCCCGAACCCGTAGGGTCTACACACATAAGGTTCGGTGACGCTAGAGTTGTTATGGGAAATAGTATGTGGTTACCGAAGGTTTTTCGGAGTCCCGGATGAGATCCCGGACATGACGAGGAGCTCCGGAATGGTCCAGAGGTGAAGATCGATATATTGGACGAAGGGTATTGGAGTCCGGAAGTGTTCCGGGGGTACCAGGCTATGGCCAGCATGACCGAAAGGTGTTTTGGGAGCCCCGGCAAGTGTTGGAGGGCCTCATGGGCCAAAGGGGAAGGGGCAAACCAGCCCACTAAGGGGTGGTGCGCCCCCCACACCCTTTCCCACGTTACTTGGGGAGGTGGGGTGCCTCCACCTGGCTTGGGAGGCAAGCCTCCACCTCCTTGGCTTGGGGGGGCAAGTCTCCCTAGGATTTTCCCTAGGGAGATCCAATCTGCTTGGCCGCCGCCCCCTAGGGGAAACCCTAGGGTGCCTCCCCCTCTCCCATTGCCCCTATATATAGTGGAGGGGTGGGAGGGCAGCCGCACCTCTTCCCTGGCGCAGCCCTCCCTCCTCATACACCTCCTCCTTCTCCTCCGTAGTGCTTAGCGAAGCTCTGCCGGAGAACCACGAGCTCCATTGCCACCATGCCGTCGTGCTGCTGGAGTTCTCCCTCAACTTCTCCTCTCCCCTTGCTGGATCAAGAAGGAGGAGACGTCCCCGGGCTGTACGTGTGTTGAACGCGGAGGCGCCGTCCGTTTGTCGCTAGATCGGATCTTTCGCGATTTGAATCGCCGCGAGTACAACTCCATCAACCCCATTCTTGTAATGCTTCCGCTTAGCGATCTTCAAGGGTATGAAGATGCACTCCCTCTCTCTCGTTGCTAGCATCTCCTAGATTGGTCTTGGTGACACGTAGGAAAATTATGAATTATTGCTACGTTCCCCAACAGTGGCATCATGAGCTAGGTCTATGCGTAGATTCTATGCACGAGTAGAACACAAAGTAGTTGTGGGCGATGATTTGTTCAATTTGCTTACCGTTACTAGTCTTATATTGATTCGGCGGCATTGTGGGATGAAGCGGCCCGGACCGACCTTACACGTACACTTACGTGAGACAGGTTCCACCGACTGACATGCACTTGATGCATAAGGTGGCTAGCGGGTGTCTGTCTCTCCCACTTTAGTCGGATCGGATTCAATGAAGAGGGTCCTTATGAAGGGTAAATAGCAATTGGCATATCACCGTTGTGGCTTTTGTGTAGGTAAGAAACGTTCTTGCTAGAAACCCATAGCAGCCACGTAAAACATGCAACAACAATTAGAGGACGTCTAACTTGTTTTTGCAGGGTATGCTATGTGATGTGATATGGCCAAAAGGATGTGATGAATTATATATGTGTTGTATGAGATTGATCATGTTCTTGTAATAGGAATCACGACTTGCATGTCGATGAGTATGACAACCGGCAGGAGCCATAGGAGTTGTCTTAATTTATTGTATGACCTGCGTGTCAATGAAAACGCCATGTAATTACTTTACCTTATTGCTAACCGTTAGCCATAGTAGTAGAAGTAATAGTTGGCGAGCCAACTTCATGAAGACACGATGATGGAGGTCATGATGATGGAGATCATGGTGTCATGCCGGTGACGAAGGTGATCATGCCGCGCCTCGAAGATGGAGATCAAAGGCGCAAGATGATATTGGCCATATCATGTCACTTTATGATTTGCATGTGATGTTTGTCATGTTTACATCTTATTTGCTTAGAACGACGGTAGCATAAATAAGATCATCCCTCACTAAAATTTCAAGAGACGTGTTCCCCCTAACTGTGCACCGTTGCGAAGGTTCGTTGTTTCGAAGCACCACGTGATGATCGGGTGTGATAGATTCTAACGTTCGCATACAACGGGTGTAAGCCAGATTTACACATGCGAAACACTTAGGTTGACTTGACGAGCCTAGCATGTACAGACATGGCCTCGGAACACAAGAGACCGAAAGGTCGAACATGAGTCGTATAGTAGATACGATCAACATGGAGATGTTCACCGATGATGACTAGTCCGTCTCACGTGATGATCGGACACGGCCTAGTTGACTCGGATCATGTATCACTTAGATGACTAGAGGGATGTCTATCTGAGTGGGAGTTCATTAAATAATTAGATGAACTTAATTATCATGAACATAGTCAAAAGGTCTTTGCAAATTATGTCGTAGCTTACGCTTTAGTTCTACTGTTTAAGATATGTTCCTAGAGAAAATGTAGTTGAAAGTTGATTGTAGCAATTATGCGGACTGGGTCCGTAAACTGAGGATTGTCCTCATTGCTGCACAGAAGGCTTATGTCCTTAATGCACCGCTCGGTGTGCTGAACCTCGAGCGTCGTTTGTGGATGTTGCGAACATCTGACATACACGTTTTGATGACTACGTGATAGTTCAGTGCGTAATGTTGAACGGTTTAGAATTGAGGCACCGAAGACATTTTGAAACGTCGCGGAACATATGAGATGTTCCAAGAGCTGAAATTGGGATTTTAGGCTCGTGCCCACGTCAAGAGGTATGAGACCTCTGACAAGTTTCTTAAGCCTGCAAACTAAGGGAGAAAAGCTCAACCGTTGAGCATGTGCTCAGATTGTCTGAGTACTACAATCGCTGTAATCGAGTGGGAGTTAATCTTCCAGATGAGATAGTGATGGTTCTCCAAAGTCACTGCCACCAAGCTACTAGAGCTTCGTGATGAGCTATAACAAATCAGGGATAGACATGATGATCCTTGATCAACTCGCGATGTTTGACACCGCGAAAGTAGAAATCAAGTAGGAGCATCAATTGTTGATGGTTAGTAAAACCACTAGTTTCAAGAAGGGCAAGGGAAAGAAGGGATACTTCATGAAACGGCAAATCAGTTGCTGCTCTAGTGAATAAACCCAATGTTGAACCCAAACCCGAGGCTAAGTGCTTCTGTAATGAGGGGAACGGTCACTGAAGCAGAACTACCCTAGACACTTGGTAGATGAGAAGGCTGGCAAGGTCGACAGAAGTATATTGGATATACATTATATTAATGTATACTTTACTAGTGCTCCTAGTAGCACCAGGGTATTAGATACCGGTTTGGTTGCTAAGTGTTAGTAACTCGAAATAAAAAGCTACGGAATGAACGGAGACTAGCTAAAGGTGAGATGACGATATGTGTTGGAAGTGTTTCCAAGGTTGATGTGATCAAGCATCGCATGCTCCTTCTACCATCGAGATTGATGTTAAACCTAAATAATTGTTATTTGGTATTTGCGTTGAGCATAGACATGATTGGATTATGTTTATTGCAATACGGTTATTCATTTAAGGAGAATAATGGTTACTCTGTTTATTTGAATAATACCTTCAATGGTCTTACACCTAAAATGAATGGTTTATTGAATGTCGATCGTAGTGATACACATGTTCATGCCAAAAGATATAAGATAGTAATGATAGTGCCACATACTTGTGGCACTGCCACTTGAGTCATATTGGTATAAAACGCATGAAGAAGCTCCATGTTGATGGATCTTTGGACTCACTCGTTTTTGAAAAGATTGAGACATGCGAACCATGTCTATTGGTAGATATGCATGAAGAAATTCCATACAGATGGATCGTTTGGACTCACTTGATTTTGAATCACTTGAGACATGCAAATCATAACACATGGGTAAGATGACTGAAAGGCCTCGTTTTCAGTAAGATGGAACAAGAAAGCAACTTGTTGGAAGTAATACATTTTGATGTGTGCAGTCCAATGATTGCTGAGGCACGAAGTGGATATCGTTATGTTCTTACTTCACAGATGATTTGAGTAGATGTTGAGTATATTTACTTGATGAAACACAAGTCTGAATTATTGAAAGGTTCAAGTAATTTCAGAGTGAAGTTGAAGATCATCGTGACAAGAGGATAAAATGTCTGTGATATGATCATAGAGATGAATATCTGAGTTACGAGTTTGGCACACAATTAAGACATTGTGGAAATTGTTTCACAACTAATACCGCCTAGAACACCATAGTGTGATGGTGTGTCCGAACATCATAACTGCACCCTATTGGATATGGTGCATACCATGATGTCTCTTATCGAATTACCACTATCGTTTATGGGTTAGGCATTAGAGACAACCACATTCACTTTAAATAGGGCACCACGCAATTCCGTTGAGACGACACCGTATGAAGTATGGTTTAGAGAAACCTAAGCTGTCGTTTCTTAAAAGTTTGGGGCTGCGACGCTTATGTGGAAAAGTTTCAGGCTGATAAGCTCGAACCCAAAGCGGATAAATGCATCTTCATAGAATACCCAAAACAGTTGGGTATACCTCCTATTTCAGATCCGGAAGCAAAGTGATTGTTTCTAGAAACAGGTCCTTTCTCGAGGAAAAGTTTCTCTCGAAAGAATTGAGTGGGAGGATGGTGGAGACTTGATGAGGTTATTGAACCATGACTTCAAATAGTGTGTAGCAGGGCACAGGAAGTTGTTCCTGTGGCACCTACACCAATTGAAGTGGAAGCTTATGATAGTGATCATGAAACTTCGGATCAAGTCACTACCAAAACTCGTAGGACGACAAGGATGCATGCTACTTCAGAGTGGTACGTAATCCTGTCTTGGAAGTCATGTTGCTAGACAACCATGAACCTACGAGCTATGGAGAAGCGATGATGGGCCCGGTTTCCGACGAATGGCTCGAGGCCATAAAATCCGAGAGAGGATCCATGTATAAAAACAAAGTGTAGACTTTGGAAGAACAACTTAATGGTCGTAAGGCTGTTGGGTGCAGATGGATTTTAAAAGGAAGACAGACAATGATGGTAAGTGTCACCATTAAGAAAGCTCGACTTGTCGTTAAGATGTTTTCCGGCAAGTTCAAGGAGTTGACTGCGATGAGACTTTTCCACTCGTAGCGATGCTAAGAGTCTGTTGGAATTATATTAGCACTTACTGCATTATTTATGAAATCTTGCAGATAGGATGTCAAAACATTGTTTCCTCGACGATTTTCTTGAGGAAAGGTTGTATGTGATACAACCAGAAGGTTTTGTCAATCCTGAAAGATGCTAACAAGTATGCAAAGCTCCAGCAATCCTTCTAAGGATTGGAGTAAGCATCTCGGAGTTGGAATGTACGCTTTGATGAGATGATCAAAGATTTTGGGTTTATACAAAGTTTATGAGAAACTTGTATTTCCAAAGAAGTGAGTGGGAGCACTATAGAATTTCTGATGAGTATATGTTGTTGACATTTTGTTGATTAGAAATGATGTAGAATTTCTGGAAAACATACAGGGTTATTTGAAAAGTGTTTTTCAATGCAAAACCTGGATTAAGCTACTTGAACATTGAGCATCAAGATCTATAAGGATAGATCAAAAACGCTTAATAGTACTTTCAAATGAATACATACCGTGACAAGATTTTGAAGGAGTTCAAAATAGATCAGCAAAGAAGGAGTTCTTGGCTGTGTTACAAGGTGTGAGTATTGAGTAAGACTCAAGACCTCACCACGGCAGAAGAGAGAGAAAGGACGAAGGTCGTCCCCTATGCTTAAGACGTAGGCTCTACAGTATGCTATGCTATGTACCGCACCTGAAGTGTGCCTTGCCATGAGTTAGTCAAGGGGTACAATAGTGATCCGGGAATGGATCACATGACAGCGGTCGAACTTTTCCTTAGTATCTAGCGGACTAAGGAATTTTCTCGATTATGGAGGTGGAAAAGGAGTTCATCGTAAAGGGTTACGTCGATGCAAACTTTGACACTAATCCGGATGATTCTGAGTAGTAAACCGGATTCGTATAGTAGAGCAGTTATTTGGAATAGTTCCAAGTAGCACGTGGTAGCTGCATCTACAAGATGACATAGAGATTTGTAAAGCACACACGGATCTGAAAGGTTCAGACCCGTTGACTAGTAACCTCTCTCACAAGCGACATATGAACAAACCCCATGGGTGTTGGATTCATTACAATCACATAGTGATGTGAACTAGATTATTGACTCTAGTGCAAGTGGGAGACTGTTGGAAATATGCCCTGGAGGCAATAATAAAATGGTTATTATTGTATTTCCTTGTTCATGATAATTGTCTATTGTTCATGCTATAATTTTATTAACTGGAAACCATAATACATGTGTGAATACATAGACCACAACATGTCCCTAGTAAGCCTCTAGTTGACTAGCTCGTTGATCAATAGATGGTTATGGTTTCCTGACCATGGACATTGGATGTCATTGATAACGGGATCACATCATTAGGAGAATGATGTGATGGACAAGACCCAATCCTAAGCATAGCACAAGATCGTGTAGTTCGTTTGCTAAGAGCTTTTCTAATGTCAAGTATCGTTTCCTTAGACCATGAGATTGTGCAACTCCCGGATACCGTAGGAATGCTTTGGGTGTACCAAACGTCACAACGTAACTGGGTGGCTATGAAGGTGCACTGCAGGTATCTCCGAAAGTGTCTGTTGGGTTGGCACGAATCGAGACTGGAATTTGTCACTCCGTATGACAGAGAGGTACCTCTCGTCCCAGTCGGTAATGCATCATCATAATGAGCTCAATGTGACTAATGAGTTAGCCACGGGATCATGCGTTACGGAACGAGTAAAGAGACTTGCCGGTAACAAGATTGAACGAGGTATGGGGATACCGACGATCGAATCTCGGGCAAGTAACATACCGATAGACAAAGGGAATTGAATACGGGATTGATTGAATCCCCGACATCGTGGTTCATCCGATGAGATCATCGTGGAACATGTGGGAGCCAATATGGGTATCCAGATCCCGCTATTGGTTATTGGCCGGAGAGGTGTCTCGGTCATGTCTACATGGTTCCCGAACCCGTAGGGTCTACACACATAAGGTTCGGTGACGCTAGAGTTGTTATGGGAAATAGTATGTGGTTACCGAAGGTTGTTCGGAGTCCCGGATGAGATCCCGGACATGACGAGGAGCTCCGGAATGGTCCGGAGGTGAAGATCGATATTATGGACGAAGGGTATTGGAGTCCGGAAGTGTTCCGCGGGTACCAGGCTATGGCCAGCATGACCGAAAGGTGTTTCGGGAGCCCCGGCAAGTGTTGGAGGGCCTCATGGGCCAAAGGGGAAGGGGCAAACCAGCCCACTAAGGGGTGGTGCGCCCCCCACACCCTTTCCCACGTTACTTGGGGAGGTGGGGCGCCTCCACCTGGCTTGGGAGGCAAGCCTCCACCTGCTTGGCTTGGGGGGGCAAGTCTCCCTAGGATTTTCCCTAGGGAGATCCAATCTGCTTGGCCGCCGCCCCTGTGGGAAACCCTAGGGCGCCTCCCCCTCTCCCCTTGCCCCTATATATAGTGGAGGGGTGGGAGGGCAGCCGCACCTCTTCCCTGGCGCAGCCCTCCCTCCTCATACACCTCCTCCTTCTCCTCCGTAGTGCTTAGAGAAGCTCTGCCGGAGAACCACGAGCTCCTTTGCCACCATGCCGTCGTGCTGCTGGAGTTCTCCCTCAACTTCTCCTCTCCCCTTGCTGGATCAAGAAGGAGGAGACGTCCCCGGGCTGTACGTGTGTTGAACGCGGAGGCGCCGTCCGTTCGGCGCTAGATCGGATCTTCCGCGATTTGAATCGCCGCGAGTACGACTCCATCAACCGCGTTCTTGTAACGCTTCTGCTTAGCGATCTTCAAGGGTATGAAGATGCACTCCCTCTCTCTCGTTGCTAGCATCTCCTAGATTGGTCTTGGTGACACGTAGGAAAACTTTGAATTATTGCTACGTTCCCCAACAGTGGCATCATGAGCTAGGTCTATGCGTAGATTCTATGCACGAGTAGAACACAAAGTAGTTGTGGGCGATGATTTGTTCAATTTGCTTACCGTTACTAGTCTTATCTTGATTCGGCGGCATTGTGGGATGAAGCGGCCCGGACCGACCTTTCACGTACACTTACGTGAGACAGGTTCCACCGACTGACATGCACTTGATGCATAACGTGGCTAGCGGGTGTCTGTCTCTCCCACTTTAGTCGGATCGGATTCGATGAAAAGGGTCCTTATGAAGGGTAAATAGCAATTGGCATATCACCGTTGTGGCTTTTGTGTAGGTAAGAAACGTTCTTGCTAGAAACCCATAGCAGCCACGTAAAACATGCAACAACAATTAGAGGACGTCTAACTTGTTTTTGCAGGGTATGCTATGTGATGTGATATGGCCAAAAGGATGTCATGAATTATATATGTGATGTATGAGATTGATCATGTTCTTGTAATAGGAATCACGACTTGCATGTCGATGAGTATGACAACCGGCATGAGCCATAGGAGTTGCCTTAATTTATTGTATGACCTGCGTGTCAATGAAAACGCCATGTAATTACTTTACTTTATTGCTAACCGTTAGCCATAGTAGTAGAAGTAATAGTTGGCGAGCCAACTTCATGAAGACACGATGATGAGATCATGATGATGGAGATCATGGTGTCATGCCGGTGACGAAGGTGATGATGCCGCGCCTCGAAGATGGAGATCAAAGGCGCAAGATGATATTGGCCATATCATGTCACTTTATGATTTGCATGTGATGTTTGTCATGTTTACATCTTATTTGCTTAGAACGACGGTAGCATAAATAAGATCATCCCTCACTAAAGTTTCAAGAGACGTGTTCCCCCTAACTGTGCACCGTTGCGAAGGTTCGTTGTTTCGAAGCACCACGTGATGATCGGGTGTGATAGATTCTAACGTTCGCATACAACGGGTGTAAGCCAGATTTACACATGCGAAACACTTAGGTTGAGTTGACGAGCCTAGCATGTACAGACATGGCCTCGGAACACAAGAGACCGAAAGGTCGAACATGAGTCGTATAGTAGATACGATCAACATGGAGATGTTCACCGATGATGACTAGTCCGTCTCACGTGATGATCGGACACGGCCTAGTTGACTCGGATCATATATCACTTAGATGACTAGAGGGATGTCTATCTGAGTGGGAGTTCATTAAATAATTAGATGAACTTAATTATCATGAACATAGTCAAAAGGTCTTTGCAAATTATGTCGTAGCTTACGCTTTAGTTCTACTGTTTAAGATATGTTCCTAGAGAAAATTTAGTTGAAAGTTGATAGTAGCTATTATGCGGACTAGGTCCATAAACTGAGGATTGTCCTCATTGCTGCACAGAAGGCTTATGTCCTTAATGCACCGCTTGGGGTGCTGAACCTCGAGCGTCGTTTGTGGATGTTGCGAACATCTGACATACATGTTCTGATGACTACGTGATAGTTCAGTGCGTAATGTTGAACGGTTTAGAATTGAGGCACCGAAGACATTTTGAAACGTCGCGGAACATATGAGATGTTCCAAGAGCTAAAATTGGGATTTTAGGCTCGTGCCCACGTCAAGAGGTATGAGACCTCTGACAAGTTTCTTAAGCCTGCAAACTAAGGGAGAAAAGCTCAACCGTTGAGCATGTGCTCAGATTGTCTGAGTACTACAATCGCTGTAATCGAGTGGGAGTTAATCTTCCAGATGAGATAGTGATGGTTCTCCAAAGTCACTGCCACCAAGCTACTAGAGCTTCGTGATGAGCTATAACAAATCAGGGATAGACATGATGATCCTTGAGCAACTCGCGATGTTTGACACCGCGAAAGTAGAAATCGAGTAGGAACATCAATTGTTGATGGTTAGTAAAACCACTAGTTTCAAGAAGGGCAAGGGAAAGAAGGGATACTTCATGAAACGGAAAATCAGTTGCTGCTCTAGTGAATAAACCCAATGTTGAACCCAAACCCGAGGCTAAGTGCTTCTGTAATGAGGGGAACGGTCACTGAAGCAGAACTACCCTAGATACTTGGTAGATGAGAAGGCTGGCAAGGTCGACAGAAGTATATTGGATATACATTATATTAATGTATACTTTACTAGTGCTCCTAGTAGCACCAGGGTATTAGATACCGGTTCGGTTGCTAAGTGTTAGTAACTCGAAATAAAAAGCTACGGAATGAACGGAGACTAGCTAAAGGTGAGATGACGATATGTGTTGGAAGTGTTTCCAAGGTTGATGTGATCAAGCATCGCATGCTCCTTCTACCATCGAGATTGGTGTTAAACCTAAATAATTGTTATTTGGTATTTGCGTTGAGCATAGACATGATTGGATTATGTTTATCGCAATACAGTTATTCATTTAAGGAGAATAATGGTTACTCTGTTTATTTGAATACTACCTTCAATGGTCTTACACCTAAAATGAATGGTTTATTGAATGTCGATCGTAGTGATACACATGTTCATGCCAAAAGATATAAGATAGTAATGATAGTACCACATACTTGTGGCACTGCCACTTGAGTCATATTGGTATAAAACGCATGAAGAAGCTCCATCTTGATGGATCTTTGGACTCACTCGTTTTTGAAAAGATTGAGACATGCGAACCATGTCTATTGGTAGATATGCATGAAGAAATTCCATACAGATGGATCGTTTGGACTCACTTGATTTTGAATCACTTGAGACATGCAAATCATAACACATGGGTAAGATGACTGAAAGGCCTCGTTTTCAGTAAGATGGAACAAGAAAGCAACTTGTTGGAAGTAATACACTTTGATGTGTGCAGTCCAATGAGTGCTGAGGCACGCAGTGGATATCGTTATGTTCTTACTTAACAGATGATTTGAGTAGATGTTGAGTATATTTACTTGATGAAACACAAGTCTGAATTATTGAAAGGTTCAAGTAATTTCAGAGTGAAGTTGAAGATCATCGTGACAAGAGGATAAAATGTCTGTGATATGATCATAGAGATGAATATCTGAGTTACGAGTTTGGCACACAATTAAGACATTGTGGAAATTGTTTCACAACTAATACCGCCTAGAACACCATAGTGTGATGGTGTGTCCGAACATCATAACTGCACCCTATTGGATATGGTGCATACCATGATGTCTCTTATCGAATTACCACTATCGTTTATGGGTTAGGCATTAGAGACAACCACATTCACTTTAAATAGGGCACCACGCAATTCCGTTGAGACGACACCGTATGAAGTATGGTTTAGAGAAACCTAAGCTGTCGTTTCTTAAAAGTTTGGGGCTGCGACGCTTATGTGGAAAAGTTTCAGGCTGATAAGCTCGAACCCAAAGCGGATAAATGCATCTTCATAGAATACCCAAAACAGTTGGGTATACCTCCTATTTCAGATCCGGAAGCAAAGTGATTGTTTCTAGAAACAGGTCCTTTCTCGAGGAAAAGTTTCTCTCGAAAGAATTGAGTGGGAGGATGGTGGAGACTTGATGAGGTTATTGAACCATGACTTCAAATAGTGTGTAGCTGGGCACAAGAAGTTGTTCCTGTGGCACCTACACCAATTGAAGTGGAAGCTTATGATAGTGATCATGAAACTACGGATCAAGTCACTACCAAACCTCCTAGGACGACAAGGATGCATGCTACTTCAGAGTGGTATGTAATCCTGTCTTGGAAGTCATGTTCCTAGACAACAATGAACCTACGAGCTATGGAGAAGCGATGATGGGCCCGGATTCCGACGAATGGCTCGAGGCCATAAAATCCGAGAGAGGATCCATGTATAAAAACAAAGTGTAGACTTTGGAAGAACAACTTAATGGTCGTAAGGCTGTTGGGTGCAGATGGATTTTAAAAGGAAGACAGACAATGATGGTAAGTGTCACCATTAAGAATGCTCAACTTGTCGTTAAGATGTTTTCCGGCAAGTTCAAGGAGTTGACTGCGATGAGACTTTTTCACTCGTAGCGATGCTAAGAGTCTGTTGGAATTATATTAGCAGTTACTGCATTATTTATGAAATCTTGCAGATAGGATGTCAAAACATTGTTTCCTCGACGATTTTCTTGAGGAAAGGTTGTATGTGATACAACCAGAAGGTTTTGTCAATCCTGAAAGATGCTAACAAGTATGCAAAGCTCCAGCAATCCTTCTAAGGATTGGAGTAAGCATCTCGGAGTTGGAATGTACGCTTTGATGAGATGATCAAAGATTTTGGGTTTATACAAAGTTTATGAGAAACTTGTATTTCCAAAGAAGTGAGTGGGAGCACTATAGAATTTTTGATGAGTATATGTTGTTGACATTGTCGATCAAAAATGATGTAGAATTTCTGGAAAACATACAGGGTTATTTGGAAAGTGTTTTTAAATGCAAAACCTGGATTAAGCTACTTGAACATTGAGCATCAAGATCTATAAGGATATATCAAAAACGCTTAATAGTACTTTCAAATGAATACATACCGTGACAAGATTTTGAAGGAGTTCAAAATAGATCAGCAAAGAAGGAGTTCTTGGCTGTGTTACAAGGTGTGAGTATTGAGTAAGACTCAAGTCCTGACCACGGCAGAAGAGAGAGAAACGACGAAGGTCGTCCCCTATACTTAAGACGTAGGCTCTACAGTATGCTATGCCGTGTACCGCACCTGAAGTGTGCCTTGCCATGAGTTAGTCAAGGGGTACAATAGTGATCCGGGAATGGATCACATGACAGCGGTCGAACTTATCCTTAGTATCTAGTGGACTAAGGAATTTTCTCGATTATGGAGGTGGAAAAGGAGTTCGTCGTAAATGGTTACGTCGATGCAAACTTTGACACTAATCCGGATGATTCTGAGTAGTAAACCGGATTCGTATAGTAGAGCAGTTATTTGGAATAGTTCCAAGTAGCACGTGGTAGCTGCATCTACAAGATGACATAGAGATTTGTAAAGCACACACGGATCTGAAAGGTTCAGACCCGTTGACTAGTAACCTCTCTCACAAGCGACATATGAACAAACCCCATGGGTGTTGGATTCATTACAATCACATAGTGATGTGAACTAGATTATTGACTCTAGTGCAAATGGGAGACTGTTGGAAATATGCCCTAGAGGCAATAATAAAATGGTTATTATTGTATTTCCTTGTTCATGATAGTTGTCTATTGTTCATGCTATAATTGTATTAACTGGAAACCATAATACATGTGTGAATACATAGACCACAACATGTCCCTAGTAAGCCTCTAGTTGACTAGCTCGTTGATCAATAGATGGTTATGGTTTCCTGACCATGGACATTGGATGTCATTGATAACGGGATCACATCATTAGGAGAATGATGTGATGGACAAGACCCAATCCTAAGCATAGCACAAGATCGTGTAGTTCGTTTGCTAAGAGCTTTTCTAATGTCAAGTATCGTTTCCTTAGACCATGAGATTGTGCAACTCCCGGATACCGTAGGAATGCTTTGGGTGTACCAAACGTCACAACGTAACTGGGTGGCTATGAAGGTGCACTGCAGGTATCTCCGAAAGTGTCTGTTGGGTTGGCACGAATCGAGACTGGAATTTGTCACTCCGTATGACAGAGAGGTACCTCTCGTCCCAGTCGGTAATGCATCATCATAATGAGCTCAATGTGACTAATGAGTTAGCCACGGGATCATGCGTTACGGAACGAGTAAAGAGACTTGCCGGTAACAAGATTGAACGAGGTATGGGGATACCGACGATCGAATCTCGGGCAAGTAACATACCGATAGACAAAGGGAATTGAATACGGGATTGATTGAATCCCCGACATCGTGGTTCATCCGATGAGATCATCATGGAACATGTGGGAGCCAATATGGGTATCCAGATCCCGCTATTGGTTATTGGCCGGAGAGGTGTCTCGGTCATGTCTACATGGTTCCCGAACCCGTAGGGTCTACACACTTAAGGTTCGGTGACGCTAGAGTTGTTATGGGAAATAGTCTGTGGTTACCGAAGGTTGTTCGGAGTCCCGGATGAGATCCCGGACATGACGAGGAGCTCCGGAATGGTCCGGAGGTGAAGATCGATATATTGGACGAAGGGTATTGGAGTCAGGAAGTGTTCCGGGGATACCAGGCTATGGCCAGCATGACCGAAAGGTGTTTCGGGAGCCCCGGCAAGTGTTGGAGGGCCTCATGGGCCAAAGGGGAAGGGGCAAACCAGCCCACTAAGGGGTGGTGCGCCCCCCACACCCTTTCCCACATTACTTGGGGAGGTGGGGCGCCTCCACCTGGCTTGGGAGGCAAGGCTCCACCTGCTTGGCTTGGGGGGGGCAAGTCTCCCTAGGATTTTCCCTAGGGAGATCCAATCTGCTTGGCCGCCGCCCCCTAGGGGAAACCCTAGGGCGCCTCCCCCTCTCCCCTTGCCCCTATATATAGTGGAGGGGTGGGAGGGCAGCCGCACCTCTTCCCTGGCGCAGCCCTCCCTCCTCATACACCTCCTCCTTCTCCTCCGTAGTGCTTAGCGAAGCTCTGCCGGAGAACCACGAGCTCCATTGCCACCATGCCATCATGCTGCTGGAGTTCTCCCTCAACTTCTCCTCTCCCCTTGCTGGATCAAGAAGGAGGAGACGTCCCCAGGCTGTACGTGTGTTGAACGCGGAGGCGCCGTCCGTTCGGCGCTAGATCGGATCTTCCACGATTTGAATCGCCGCGAGTACGACTCCATCAACCGCGTTCTTGTAACGCTTCCGCTTAGTGATCTTCAAGGGTATGAAGATGCACTCCCTCTCTCTCGTTGCTAGCATCTCCTAGATTGGTCTTGGTGACACGTAGGAAAATTTTGAATTATTGCTACGTTCCCCAACAGTGGCATCATGAGCTAGGTCTATGCGTAGATTATATGCACGAGTAGAACACAAAGTAGTTGTGGGCGATGATTTGTTCAATTTGCTTACCGTTACTAGTCTTATCTTGATTCGGCGGCATTGTGGGATGAAGCGGCCCGGACCGACCTTACACGTACACTTACGTGAGACAGGTTCCACCGACTGACATGCACTTGATGCATAACGTGGCTAGCGGGTGTCTGTCTCTCCCACTTTAGTCGGATCGGATTCGATGAAGAGGGTCCTTATGAAGGGTAAATAGCAATTGGCATATCACCGTTGTGGCTTTTGTGTAGGTAAGAAACATTCTTGCTAGAAACCCATAGCAGCCATGTAAAACATGCAACAACAATTAGAGGACGTCTAACTTGTTTTTGCAGGGTATGCTATGTGATGTGATATGGCCAAAAGGATGTGATGAATTATATATGTGATGTATGAGATTGATCATGTTCTTGTAATAGGAATCACGACTTGCATGTCGATGAGTATGACAACCGGCAGGACCATAGGAGTTGTCTTAATTTATTGTATGACCTGCGTGTCAATGAAAACGCCATGTAATTACTTTACTTTATTGCTGACCGTTAGCCATAGTAGAAGTAATAGTTGGCGAGACAACTTCATGAAGACACGATGATGGAGATCATGGTGTCATGCCGGTGACGAAGGTGATCATGCCGCGCCTCGAAGATGGAGATCAAAGGCACAAGATGATATTGGCCATATCATGTCACTTTATGATTTGCATGTGATGTTTGTCATGTTTACATCTTATTTGCTTAGAGCGACGGTAGCATAAATAAGATCATCCCTCACTAAAATTTCAAGAGACGTGTTCCCCCTAACTGTGCACCGTTGTGAAGGTTCGTTGTTTTGAAGCACCACGTGATGATCGGGTGTGATAGATTCTAACGTTCGCATACAACGGGTGTAAGCCAGATTTACACATGCGAAACACTTAGGTTGACTTGACGAGCCTAGCATGTACAGACATGGCCTCGGAACACAAGAGACCGAAAGGTCGAACATGAGTCGTATAGTAGATACGATCAACATGGAGATGCTCACCGATGATGACTAGTCCGTCTCACGTGATGATCGGACACGGCCTAGTTGACTCGGATCATGTATCACTTAGATGACTGAGATATAGGTTTTTGTAATCTGAAAATATAAAAACAGCAAGGTAACTAATGATAAAAGTGAGCGTAAACGGTATTGCAATGCTAGGAAACAAGGCCTAGGGTTCATACTTTCACTAGTGCAAGTTCTCTCAACAATAATAACATAATTGGATCATATAACTATCCCTCAACATGCAACAAAGAGTCACTCCAAAGTCACTAATAGCGAAGAACAAACGAAGAGATTATTGTAGGGTACGAAACCACCTCAAAGTTATCCTTTCTGATCGATCTATTCAAGAGTCCATAGTAAAATAACATGAAGCTATTCTTTCTGTTCGATCTATCATAGAGTTCGTACTAGAATAACACCTTAAGACACAAATCAACCAAAACCCTAATGTCACCTAGATACTCCAATGTCACCTCAAGTATCTGTGGGTATGATTATACGATATGCATCACACAATCTCAGATTCATCTATTCAACCAACACAAAGAACTTCAAAGAGTGCCCCAAAGTTTCTACCGGAGAGTCAAGACAAAAATGTGTGCCAACCCCTATGCATAAGTTCACAAGATTACGGAACCCTCAAGTTGATCACCAAAACATACATCAAGTAGATCACATGATATCCCATTGTCACCACAGATAAGCACATGCAAGACATACATAAAGTGTTCTCAAATCCTTAAAGACTCAATCCGATAAGATAACTTCAAAGGGAAAACTCAATCTAGTACAAGAGAGTAGAGGGGGAGAAACATCATAGGATCCAACAATAATAGCAAAGCTCGCGATACATCAAGATCGTACCACCTCAAGAACACGAGAGAGAGAGAGAGATCAAACACATAGCTACTGGTACATACCCTCAGCCCCGAGGGTGAACTACTCCCTCCTCGTCATGGAGATCGCTGGGATGATGAAGATGGCAACTGGTGAGGGATCCCCCCTCCGGCAGGGTGCCGGAACAGGGTCCCGATTGGTTTTTTGTGGCTCTGGAGGTTTGCGGCAGCGGAACTCCCGATCTATTGTGCTTGTAACGCCCCGGATTCGATGCGTCAGGTGCCATCCAGTTATTCGTCGTTGTTGCCATGTCATTTGCTTGCGTGTTGCATTTTGCCATGTCATCATCTGCATTTCATCTGCATGTTTTTCAAAACTTGCATCCGGTCCTTTTCTGCATTGTCCGTTTCGCGATCCGATACTCCCACACGCGCCCGTTGCCCCTCTCAGACCTTGTTTCGTGAGTGGCATTTAAATATTCTCGGAATGGGATGAAACTCGACGTGCAGTGTTGTTTTAGATTGGGTAGACCGCCTGTCAATTTTCGTTCCATTCGGAGTCCGTTTGATAGCCCAACCGTAATCCGTAGCGGCACCGTTGCCGGTTAAATCGTTGGACGTTTTCGGTCTCCGAAAACCGTTGCCGGGCTGCATTTCTCCTCTCTCCTCTCAGCCCAAGCCTCTCTCTCACAGCCCACAAGGTCCAACCTACCCCTCCTCGCGTCCGGTGCCGTCCGATCAAGATCGGAGGGCTCCGAAGACCCCTTCTAACCCTAATCCTAACCCCCCTTTCCTATATAAACCCCTCCCCGTGCCATTTTGGGCATTTTTCCAAGCCCCTAGCCTTCCCTAACCCCAGCTGCAGCTAATCCCCCCTCTTCCTCGGGATCTTCGCCGTCTCCCCTCCATTTCCGCGCCCCTCCAAGCCACCTCGCCACCGCCACTTGTCGCGCCGCCACTGGCCGGCGCCGCCGCAGCGGCCTCCCTCGCCCACTCCCCGCTCGCCACCTGTCCTCCCCGCGCCTCCCAGCCGCGCGGCCCGCCCAGGCCCGGGGCGAGCCCGCGAAGCCCATCAGGGCCCGAGCGCTCCGCTGCCACCGCCTGGTCCCGAGCGCCTCCCGCTCCAAACCCCGCTGCCCGACCTCACCAGTGCCTCCGCCCCGCTGCCCCTCGACCCCGCCGCCTCGCCACCGCCGGCGAGCACCGCGCCGGTGCCGTCACCATCCCGGTGAGCTCGCGCCTCCCCGTCGCCCTCTCCCTCTTGCTTCTCTCTCTCTCTCTCTCAGATCTCTCTCTCTCTCTCTGCAGAGCCCCGTCGCCGGAGCCGCCGTCCTCGAGCTCGCCGGAGCTCGTCCGGCCGGATCCGCTGATGGGTGGATCAGATCCACCCATCCCTCCAACCAAACACGGCCCCTCTGACCCGGATCCCTTCATCCCGCATGGCTCCGTCCCGTTTCTGCGAGGTGAATTTTGGCCAAGTCCCCAGAAAACTCATGACATATGTGCATCTTTGATTGCTTGTAATTTCATGCATGTTGCTCCAATTTGTGCATATAATATATCAAAATGTTCATCATGAGATGCTATTCATCGTGTTCCATTGTGCCATGCTTGTTTAAGTCCTTCTTGGTGCCCAAATCATCGTTGCAAGAGTGCTATATGATGTTAACTGCTGTCTGTTATCAGAACTTGGTGGTTTGTCTTTTTCATTGCATTTTGTGTGTGCATCCTATGAGCATGAGCTCAACATGAGTCTTGTACTACATCATGCCATCTTTACAGGGGTGCTTGTCTTGTATTTTTGTGATCTATGTGGTGACTAGCACAAGCATGCAAAGTAGCCTCCACGATGTTGCTGGTTTCTGTGACTTAAGTCATTTCTGCTAAGTCTGTAGCTGTAACACTGTGATGCCATGTAAACCTGCTGCTACCATGAGTTCCATGCATAATCTGGAGATGTTCACTAAGGATGTTTTGTTATACATGTTATGCGCTATCCATCCATGCCCTTGTTTTCATTTATACCCTGCTGTAACTTGTTTTTATCTTGCTCTCAATTTGCTAAATAATGTTGTTGTCAGCCTGTTAACATGAAGTTCAGTTCCGCCATATGTTTTGCTAGTGATCCGTGCACCCTATGAACTTGCTCTTGCCATGCTTAGCTTCATAATTATGCCATATTACTGTTGTATGCCTTCACATGCCATGAAATGCTTTGTGATGAGTGATTTGAGCTCGCAAAGATGCCTTCATAATTCTGTTTATGCCATGCTCAGTTTTTCTGCTAAGTTTGAATCTGTTTATGAAACTTGCTATGTTTACATGGGTGCCATCATATCTTCTGTGCCTTTTTGGCTCATGTTCATTAAGGGACTCTTGTTCTATGCTTTGAGTAGAATCATGCCATGCTTTCATTTGCCATGATATATTCCCGTAGCATGTTGTTTGATAGCTCTAAATATTGCAACCTGATGTTATTTCTGCCATGTCCAGTGATTCTGCAGTGTCTGTGAATCTATTATTATTTGCAATCTTTCCATGTCCTTTTGAGCATGTTCTATTGGATTCTTGGGATAGCTCGGTGTTCATGTTTTGTAATGCTTTACCTGTACATCACGTACATGCCTTTTGTTTTCATGTTGAGGTGTTGTAGCATATTGTTTTGATGCTTGCAAAATGCCTAGTTGCTGTTTTGGACAGATTGTTGCTATATCTTGTTTGGAGTGTATGTGTTGCACCGTTGCTCCGTTTTGAGCATGCTCTATATGAAACTTGCTTAGAATTGCATGTAGCTTCATCTTATCATGTTGCATCCTTGTTTTGAAGTGTTTGCTTGATGTTTGAATGCATTTTGCATCAATGCCATGTTTAACTTGTTTTGCTCATATCTTCTAGGCCGTAGCTCCGAACTAAATGAACTTTATATGTAACTTGACTAGAATTTCGTGTAGATCATCTTGGTGCATCTTAACTTGCTGTTTAACAACTTGAACATAAGGGTATTCAGTTCTGGACCAATTTCGAAATTTGCATATGGGGATTTACCGGAATGGCTATATGTTGTTTCCGGCCTCATTTAAACTTGCTTTGATGTGTTGTTCTTGTATGAATCATCTCTTGCCATGAGTAGCCTCATGTAGCCTTGTCATGCATCATACTTTATTGAGCATCATTCCTTATTCATGTGTGGTGTGTTTAGCATGTTGTGTGCTTCTTCTCGATAGTTCCCGTTTCGTTGCGATCGTAAGGATTCGTTCGTCTACGCTTGGTTCGTCTTCGTGGCTTCATCTTCTTCATGGACTCGTTATTCTTCCTAGCGGGATTTCAGGCAAGATGACCGTCACCTTGGATCTCATTACTATCATTGCTATGCTAGTTGCTTCGTTCTATCGCTATGCTGCGCTACCTATCACTTGCTCTTCAAGCCTCCCAAATTGCCATGAACCTCTAACCTTTGTCATCCTTCCTAGCAAACCGTTGTTTGGCTATGTTACCGCTTTTGCTCAGCCCCTCTTATAGCGTTGCTAGTTGCAGGTGAAGATGAAGATTGCTCCATGTTGGATCATGTTTATGTTAGGATATCACAATATCTCTTATTTAATTAATGCATCTATATACTTCGTTGGAAGGCTCGGCCTTATGCCTGGCGTTTTGTTCCACTCTTGCCGCCCTAGTTTCCGTCATACCGGTGTTATGTTCCTTGATTTTGCGTTCCTTGCGTGGTTGGGTGTTATGGGAACCCCTTGACAGTTCGCTTTGAATAAAACTCCTCCAGCAAGGCCCAACCTTGGTTTTACCATTTGCCTATCACCTATTTCTTTTCCCTAGTGAGTCGCTCTCCCGAGGGTCATCTTTATTTTAGCCCCCCCCCCCGGGCCAGTGCTATTCTAAGTGTTGGTCCGAACTGAGTAGACTGTGGGGCCCCCTCGTGGAAACTTGAGGTCTGATTTTAGTTGTATGTAGTGCTCATCCGATGTTTCCCTGAGAACGAGATATGTGCAGCTCCTATCGGGATTGTCGGCACATCGGGCGGCTTTGCTGGTCTTGTTTTATCAATGTCGAAATGTCTTGTAAACCGAGATTCCGAGACTGATCGGGTCTTCCCGGGAGAAGGAATATCCTTCGTTGACCGTGAGAGCTTATAATGGGCTAAGTTGGGACACCCCTGCAGGGTATAAACTTTCGAGAGCCGTGCCCGCGGTTATGTGGCAGATGGGAATTTGTTAATGTCCGGTTGTAGAGAACTTGACACTTGACTTAAATAAAATGCATCAACGGCGTGTGTAACCGTGATGGTCTCTTTTCGGCGGAGTCCGGGAAGTGAACACGGTTTTTCGGTTATGTTTGACGTAAGTAGGAGTTCAGGATCACTTCTTGATCATTGCTAGTTTCACGACCGTTCCGTTGCTTCTCTTCTCGCTCTTATTTGCGAATGTTAGCCACCATACATGCTTAGTCGCTGCTGCAACCTCACCACTTTACCCCTTCCTTACCCATTAAGTTTTGCTAGTCTTGATACCCATGGTAATGGGATTGCTGAGTCCTCGTGGCTCACAGATTACTACAACAACAGTTGCAGGTACAGGTTTTGCGATGATCATGACGCGAGAGCGATGTTGCTTGTTTTGGAGTTCTTCTTCTGCTTCTTCTTCGATCAGGGGATAGGTTCAAGGTCGGCAGCCTGGGCTAGCAGGGTGGATGTCGTTTGAGTTTCTGTTTATGTTTCATCCGTAGTCGGATGTTGTTCTCATGTGTATTGGTGTATTCTTGCGGCATTTGTATGCCTTGTATGTATCCCCTTCTATTATGTAATGTTGATGTAATGATATCCACCTTGCAAAAGCGTTTCAATATGCGGGTCTATTCTTGGTGGGACCTTCGAGTTCCTCTCGGATAGGGTCGCATATTGGGCGTGACAGTGCTCCCCGATGGTTTTAGGGTATATGTATATATATATAGGCAAAAGAAGTCGGTCAGGGGAGCCACGAGGGGCCCACGAGGGTGGGGGCGCGCCCAGGGGGCAGGCGCGCCTCCCTGCCTCGTGGCCACCTCGTCGCTTCCAGTACGTACACTCCAAGTCTCCTAGATTGCTTCCGTTCCAAAAATAACTCTCCCGAAGGTTTCATTCCGTTTGGACTCTGTTTGATATTCCTTTTCTTCGAAACACTGAAACAAGGGGAAAAAACAGGAACTGGCACTGGGCTCTGGGTTAATAGGTTAGTCCCAAAAATAATATAAAAGTTTTTAGTAAAGCCCATAAACATCCAAAACAGATAATATAATAGCATGGAACAATCAAAAATTATAGATGCGTTGGAGACGTATCAAGCATCCCCAAGCTTAATTCCTGCTCGTCCTCGAGTAGGTAAATGATAAAAACAAATTTTTTGATGTGGAATGCTACCTAACATATTTATCAATGATATCTTCTTTATTGTGGCAAGAATATTCAGATCCCTAAGATTCAAAACAAAAGTTTAATATTGACATGAAAACAATAATACTTCAAGCATACTAACAAAGCAATCATGTCTTCTTAAAATAACATGGCCAAAGAAAGTTATCCCTACAAAATCATATAGTCTGGCTATGCTCTATCTTCACCACACAAAATATTTAAATCATGCACAACCCCGATGACAAGCCAAGCAATTGTTTCATACTTTTGATGTTCTCAAACTTTTTCAATCTTCACGCAATACATGAGCGTGAGCCATGGACATAGCACTATAGTTGGAATAGAATGGTGGTTCTGGAGAAGACAAAAAGGAGAAGATAGTCTCACATCAACTAGGCATATCAACGGGCTATGGAGATGCCCATCAATAGATATCAATGTGAGTGAGTAGGGATTGCCATGCAACGGATGCACTAGAGCTATAAGTGTATGAAAGCTCAACAAAAGAAACTAAGTGGGTGTGCATCCAACTCGCTTGCTCACGAAGACCTAGGGCATTTTCAGGAAGCCCATCATTGGAATATACAAGCCAAGTTCTATAATGAAAGATCCCCACTAGTATATGAAAGTGACAACATAGGAGACTTTCTATCATGAAGATCATGGTGCTACTTTGAAGCACAAGTGTGGTAAAAGGATAGTAGCATTGCCCCTTCTCTCTTTTTCTCTCATTTTTTTGGGCCTTCCCTTTTTTTTTATGGCCTCTCTCTCTTTTTTTCTTTTTTTTCGTCCGGAGTCTCATCGCGACTTGTGGGGGAATCATAGTCTCCATCATCCTTTCCTCACTTGGGACAATGCTCTAACAATGATGATCATCACAATTTTATTTACTTACAACTCAAGAATTACAACTCAATACTTAGAACAAGATATGACTCTATATAAATGCCTCCGGCGGTGTACCGGGATGTGCAATGAATCAAGAGTGACATGTATGAAAGAATTATGAACGGTGGCTTTGCCACAAATATGATGTCAACTACATGATCATGCAAAGCAATATGACAATGATGAAGCGTGTCATAATAAACGGAACGGTGGAAAGTTGCATGGCAATATATCTCGGAATGGCTACGGAAATGCCATGATAGGTAGGTAAGGTGGCTGTTTTGAGGAAGGTATATGGTGGGTGTATGATATCAGCGAAAGGTGCACGGTATTAGAGAGGCTAGCAATGGTGGAAGGATGAGAGTGCGTATAATCCATGGACTCAACATTAGTCATAAAGAACTCACATACTTATTGCAAAAATCTATTAGTTATCGAAACGAAGTACTACGCGCATGCTCCTAGGGGGATAGATTGGTAGGAAAAGACCATCGCTCGTCCCCGACCGCCACTCATAAGGAAGACAATCAATAAATAAATCATGCTCCGACTTCATCACATAACGGTTCACCATACGTGCATGCTACGGGAATCACAAACTTTAACACAAGTATTTCTCAAATTCAAACCTACTCAACTAGCATGACTCTAATATCACCATCTTCATATCTCAAAACAATCATAAGGAATCAAACTTCACATAGTTGCATATCACCATGCTATTTAAGACTCTCAAAATAATATAAGTGAAGCATGAGAGTTCATCTATTTCTTCAAAATAAAACCACCGCCGTGCTCTAAAAGGGTATAAGTGAAGCACTAGAGCAAACAACAAACTACTCCGATAGATATAAGTGAAGATCGATGAGTAGTTTAATAATTATGCAACTATGCGAAGACTCTCTAACATTTAAGAATTTCAGATCTTGGTACTTTATTCAAACATCAAGCAAAACAAAAGAAAACAAAATGACGCTCCAAGCAAAACTCATATCATGTGGTGAATAAAAATATAGCTCCAAGTAAAGTTACCGATGAACGAAGACGAAAGAGGGGATGCCATCCGGGGCATCCCCAAGCTTAGGATCTTGATTGTCCTTGAATATTACCTTGGGTTGCCTTGGGCATCCCAAAGCTTAGGCTCTTGCCACTCCTTATTCCATAGTCCATCGAATCTTTACCCAAAACTTGAAAACTTCACAACACAAAACTTAACAGAAAATCTCGTGAGCTCCGTTAGCGAAGGAAAACAAAACACCACTTCAAGGTACTGTAATGAAATCATTCTTTATTTGTATTGGTGTTAAATCTACTGTATTCCAACTTCTCTATGGTTTATAAACTATTTTACATTCATCAAAATAAGCAAACAACACACGAAAAACAGAATCTGTCAAAAACAGAACAGTCTGTAGTAATCTGTATCAAACGCAAACTTCTGGAACTCAAAAAATTCTACCAAAATAGGAAGACCTAGATAATTTGATTATTCATCTGATGCAATTGGAATCAGTATTTTATCACGTTCTGGGGATTTTAAACAATTGTTTTCGTGAACAGAAAGTTTCTGGAATTTTCAGCAAGATCAAATAACTATCATCCAAGAAGATCCTATAGGTCTTACTTGGCACAAACACTAATTAAAATATAAAACCACATCTAACCAGAGGCTAGATCAAAAATTTATTACTAAACAGAACCAAAAAGCAAGAAACAAAAATAAGATTGGGTTGCCTCCTAACAAGCGCTAACGTTTAACGCCCCTAGCTAGGCATGATGATTTCAATTATGCTCACATAAAAGATAAGAATTGAAACATAAAGAGAGCATCATGAAGAATATGACTAGCACAATTAATTCTAACCCACTTCCTATGCATAGGGATTTTGTGAGCAAACAACTTATGGGAACAATAATCAACTAGCATAGGAAGGCAAAACAAGCATAACTTCAAAACGTTTAACACATAGAGAGGAAACTTGATATTATTGCAATTTGTAGAAGTATATGATCCTCTCTCATAATAATTTTCAGTAGCATCATGAATGAATTCAACAATATAACCATCACATAAAGCATTCTTTTCATGATCTACAAGCATAGAATTTTTATTACTCTCCACATAAGCAAAATTCTTCTCATTCGGAATAGTAGTGGGAGCAAACTCAACAAAATAACTATCGTGTGAAGCATAATCCAATTGAAAATTAAAATCGTGATGACAAGTTTCATGGTTATCTTTATTCTTTATAGCATACGTGTCATCACAATAATCATCATAAATAGGAGGCGTGCTTTCATCATAATAAATTTGCTCATCAAAACTTGGGGGACAAAAAATATCATCTTCATCAAACATAGCTTCCCCAAGCTTGTGGCTTTGCATATCATTAGCATCATCGATATTCATAGAATTCATACTAACAACATTGCAATCTTGCTCATCATACAAAGATTTAGTGCCAAACATTCTATAGATTTCTTCTTCTAGCACTTGAGCACAATTTTCCTTTCCATCATACTCATGAAAGATATTAAAAAGATGAAGCGTATGAGGCAAACTCAATTCCATTTTTTGTAGTTTTCTTTTATAAACTAAACTAGTGATAAAACAAGAAAAAAAAAGATTCGATTGCAAGATCTAAAGATATACCTTCAAGCACTCACCTCCCCAGCAACGGCGCCAGAAAAGAGCTTGCTGTCTACTACAGAACCTTCTTCTTGTAGACGTTGTTGGGCCTCCAAGAGCAGAGGTTTGTAGGACAGTAGCAAATTTCCCTCAAGGGGATGACCTAAGGTTTATCAATCCGTGGGAGGCGTAGGATGAAGATGGTCTCTCTCAAACAACCCTGCAACCAAATAACAAAGAGTCTCTTATGTCCCCAACACACCCAATACAATGGTAAATTGTATAGGTGCACTAGTTCGGCGAAGAGATGGTGATACAAGTGCAATATGGATGGTAGATATAGGTTTTTGTAATCTGAAAATATAAAAACAGCAAGGTAACTAATGATAAAAGTGAGCGTAAACGGTATTGCAATGCTAGGAAACAAGGCCTAGGGTTCATACTTTCACTAGTGCAAGTTCTCTCAACAATAATAACATAATTGGATCATATAACTATCCCTCAACATGCAACAAAGAGTCACTCCAAAGTCACTAATAGCGGAGAACAAACGAAGAGATTATTGTAGGGTACGAAACCACCTCAAAGTTATCCTTTCTGATCGATCTATTCAAGAGTCCGTAGTAAAATAACATGAAGCTATTCTATCCGTTCGATCTATCATAGAGTTCGTACTAGAATAACACCTTAAGACACAAATCAACCAAAACCCTAATGTCACCTAGATACTCCAATGTCACCTCAAGTATCTGTGGGTATGGTTATACGATATGCATCACACAATCTCAGATTCATCTATTCAACCAACACAAAGTACTTCAAAGAGTGCCCCAAAGTTTCTACCGGAGAGTCAAGACAAAAACGTGTGCCAACCCCTATGCATAAGTTCACGAGATTACGGAACCCGCAAGTTGATCACCAAAACATACATCAAGTAGATCACGTGATATCCCATTGTCACCACAGATAAGCACATGCAAGACATACATAAAGTGTTCTCAAATCCTTAAAGACTCAATCCGATAAGATAACTTCAAAGGGAAAACTCAATCCATTACAAGAGAGTAGAGGGGGAGAAACATCATAAGATCCAACAATAATAGCAAAGCTCGCGATACATCAAGATCGTACCACCTCAAGAACACGAGAGAGAGAGAGAGATCAAACACATAGCTACTGGTACATACCCTCAGCCCCGAGGGTGAACTACTCCCTCCTCGTCATGGAGATCGCCGGGATGATGAAGATGGCCACCGGTGAGGGATCCCCCTCCGGCAGGGTGCCAGAACAGGGTCCCGATTGGTTTTCGTGGCTCTGGAGGTTTGCAGCGGCGGAACTCCCGATCTATTGTGATCCCCGATGGTTTTAGGGTATATGGATATATAGGCGAAAGAAGTCGGTCAGGGGAGCCACGAGGGGCCCACGAGGGTGGGGGCGTGCCCAGGGGGCAGGCGTGCCTCCCTGCCTCGTGGCCACCTCGTTGCTTCCCTGACGTACACTCCAAGTCTCCTGGATTGCTTCCATTCCAAAAATAACTCTCCCGAAGGTTTCATTCCGTTTGGACTCCGTTTGATATTCCTTTTCTTTGAAACACTGAAACAAGGGAAAAAACAGGAACTGGCACTGGGCTCTGGGTTAATAGGTTAGTCCCAAAAATAATATAAAAGTGTTTAGTAAAGACCATAAACATCCAAAACAGATAATATAATAGCATGGAACAATCAAAAATTATAGATACGTTGGAGACGTATCAGCAACCCGTCCTCTCGCTTCATCCCCTCCGCGTCCACCTTGCCGGCGCCGCTCTTACGACCGTCTCGTCCACCGCGCCCCGCCGCCACCGTCTACCCTCCTAGATCTGCTTCCACGCCGCCGACAGCCATCGCTACCGCAGCACCGTCAAATTCTCAGCAGATGCATACACGGCGCCGCACCAGAGGCGGTACTCTTTCGTATCTGCTCAACTTATTTATCGCAGCAAGAAAATAGATCGCCACTTGTCGTGGAATTATCACTGCAGATGTCCTCGTGCAAGGACTTAGTCGTGGAGCCATCGTAGCTAGGAAGCTTAAAGGGGTTAAGCGGGACAAAGGACACGAGGATTATACTGGTTCGTCCCCTTACAGTGAAGGTAAAAGCCTACGTCGAGTTGAGGTTGTATTGATTAGGGTTTCGACGAACAGGAGCTAAACCGCCCTGCCTGGTTATCGATTTGATCTTACTTGTCCCTGAACCGCCGTCGGGTCGTCCCTTTATATAGAGAGGTTGACGCCCAGCGGCTCTCAGAGTCCCGGCCGGCTTAAAACAGTGTCCGGCTCGGACTCTTAACTATTCTTGCGTTACACTACAAGTTTCACCATAACGGCGGTTTATCACTACGGGCCTTAAGCCATCTCCGGGTCTTAAGCCCATTACTGACCCGCCGTCCTCAAGCTTGGTACTGGGCTTCATGTGATGATCATTATGACGTAACCCGGCCCCTCCTGGGCGGGTGACTCTAATGGTTATATCCTCAACATTAGGCCCAGATTGATTTGAACCGGTTCATGTCAATCTTCAATCCCTTTAAGAGGAAATCGTCCGGCTTCTGCTTGTGCGAAGGTTATAACCCGCCATGACATCATCTTCTGGATTCCTGGTAACCCGCCATGACGTCATCTTCCATTAAACTCATTTTTTTATTCTGTCATACCCAACGGATCTTATCTTAATAACCATCTTGAGAATCGAGGCATTTCTGCGGCAAGATAATCATGTCTCCAGCCTCCTCATTTCTCGCGCCCATTTATGAGTCGTCCCTTATAAATAGGCCCGGCCCATAGGCCTTCGTCACTTCTCGATCCCTCGTCTTCCTCCTCTGACGCCCCAGAGCTCGAGCTCCGCCGCCGCCGCCGCGCCCCTTGTCTTCCTCAACCTCGGCCGCTGCATCACCCTGAACTGGTCCAGAGAAACGGCGGCAACCTCCGCAGCTCATCAGCGCCAGTAAGTTCTTGCCACTCCATACAGTAGATTCGCATTAGGGTTCTGTCGTTCTCCCCTGTTCTTCATAGTTCATCTCGAGTTCTTCACAGTTCTTCCACCACGGCCTCTTTTGATCCGAAAAGTAGGATAGAACTCCTGCGGTAGTGGTTTCGCACCCATTTCCCATACTAGCAGATCCCTCTTGCTTGCAAAAAGACCTCATTAGAACTTATGAACTTCCCTGTGCCAGTTTTTAGGTCTAGAAATTTTTCCTTTCTAAACGACCGTTTGATCCAAAATAATCCCTGCAATCTGTGAAACTTGTTTGTGCAACACTTAGACAGAAATTGCCTCTGTGAGCCATGGCGGCTCATATCGCCGGCTTAAAAGAGGCCATGCTCTGTGAAATTTCCGGCTTACTCATAATAGAGTTCAATAACTTAAATTGCTTATAATACCCACGGCGGCTTAAATAACCTGACACAATTAGTCATATATCATTAGGCCCCTTCATGAACCGTTGTCCTGAATACTGAACTGAAATTTTTCTCCGGCTTAAATTTGAACCGGAAATTTTCCTTTGTCATAGGCTTCCATTTTCCACAATGCCGCCCAAGGCTCCCAAGGCACCCATTACGTGCAACTAGGTGAGGTCCAACGTTACTGAAAGCACCTTAGATGACTTCGTAAAAATGGGTTACCTGCCCAAAAAGGAGGTCATGTCCTACCGTGCGCCTGACCCGTCCGAAGAGAGACCTCAACCAAAAGATGGAGAGGTTGTTGTATTTGCTGAACACATGAGCCGAGGCTTTGCTCCTCCTGGCTCAAAATTCTTCAGAGATGTTCTGAACTTTTTCGATCTGCGACCTCAAGACATTGGACCCAATTCCGTGTCGAACATTTGTAACTTTCAAGTGTTCTGTGAGGTATATCTTGGAGAGGAACCCAGCCTGCTACTCTTTAGGGAGTTATTTTACCTGAACCGCCAGAATGAATGCGCCAACGGGCCTAGCTTGGAACTTGGTGGAATATCAATTCAACGACGGAGGGATTGTCTCTTTCCTCATGCTGAGCCGCCAAGCTACCCAAAGGACTGGAATCAGACATGGTTCTACTGCCAGGATACTTCTCCGGCTGATGAGAACCCTCTGCCCGGCTTTCGCACCCTGCGTCTAGAGTCAAACCACCCCCTGCCAGACAAATTGTCTCAAGCTGAGCGTCAACCACTTATCCCCACCATCAACAAAATCAAAGCTCTTCTGGGAAACGGCCTTAACGGCGTTGATCTGGTCCGGGTCTGGATTGCTTGGCGGGTGATCCCTTTAAGCCGCCGCCCCGGCTTAATGTGTGATTACACCGGCCGGAAGGATGATCCTCTTCGGCACAGCCCCAACGACTTACTTGAAGACGTCATTGATGACATGACCAAATCCTTTCTGAACGAGAGCTTAGCAGATTGCGGGAGGACCGGCTTAAGTCCATTCTGCAAAGCTAACCTGGCTCCGGCGGTAAGCTACTGATCTAAGCACTTTACTTTTCATTTTAACAATTTTCGTCTTTAACTTCAAGAAACCTTTGTTGTATTTTTCAGGCTAATGATAAGTTCTGGAAGGTCAGCTATGACCATGAGGCTGCTAAAAAAGCCAGGAAGGCTAAAAAAGCCGCCAGGAGAGCCGCTCCCCGCAAGAAGGGGAGTAAGCCTAGCGCCTCAGACCTGCTTCAGCTGGATGATACCTCCGAGTCAGAGGTAGCCCTTGATTCTTATGCTCTTCTTTGTTTTTTTTGTTTGTTCTTAACCACCTTATCGACATTGATTATCAGCAGGAGGACACCGGAGCGAGTAACCCGGTGACTGAAGAGGTAACTATACTTTCCTCCGACTCGGAGCCCTTGCCAAGGATGAAAGTCCGAAGAGTAACCCGGAAAGTAAGATTTTCACATCCTTTAGCTTATCAAGATCCTCAATTCTTTTGAAGCGACAGATTCATGAGAGCCGGAGGCACACCCGGACCAACAAGGATGCAGACCTCTCCTCCGGCTTACCTGAAGCATCAAGGAAGCGCCGGACCGAGGTTATCTCCAACTTATATCCTTTTCATCCTTTGGCGGGCGTCACTCGTCAACCGCTCAATTCTTCTGATTCAAACTATCAGGAAACTTCACCTTCCTCCGGGGACTCCATGCAATCTAACTTGCCGGCTTTCAAGACCGCACCCGGGTAATGATGATCAGCTTATGTTGTGCTTATCTTACTCATGTTTTTGCACTAACCTTTTGACTTTCAGTGCACAAGCAAAGCTCAGCAAGAGGGCAAAGAAAAGTAACCCGGTCGAAGAGCCGGTCTTGACTGAACCCAACGCCTCTGCCTCTGAGCCGCCGTCCGCACCAGCTCCAGAAACCACCGCTCCAACTGAAGAACAAGCCATGGGGGGTTCTGACAACCCGGAGATTCCCAGCCCAGCTCAACCGGCCGATGACCCGGATGTGGTGATTACCCGGACCGAATATGTTGAGCCGGGAAGACCCACTGTGCTGGCTAGATGCTCTGCTAAAGAAGAACTGCTAGAGCGCCGCAGGGCCAGACTGGATATCACAGACTATGCTAACTTGAGCATTGGAGATATTGTTGCTGGTTATATTGGTCAAGTGCACAACAGCCGGGACCTGGAAATTGACATGGTGAAGCAGATACAGCAAAAATCTGAGGTATAATTCCCTTGTTTACTCCATAGTCATCCTTACCATATTAGCCCCCAAGTCTATTACTTATGACAGAATATGTTGTAGACTTAATACCGGCTTACCTGTTAACACTCAAGGGCCGGGTTAAACAGCCTAGGTGAACCGGTCTTTTACCTTATGTTTTAATCAAGTAATGGAGCAACTTTGCGCATTAGCCCCCAAGTGCCAAGCACCTTTGCCTGCAGAGTGCTTGGGACTTATTTTCATGAACCGGCACTGTAAATAAAGCTTCTCAGCCTACATTAGCCCCCAAGTGTCAAGTGTCTTTGCTTGCAAAGTGCTTGGGACTTTAATATTGCATGATAATCACTCAAACTGTAACCCGGAACTTGTACAGGCTGCCTGCAAAAAAGTTGAGTCAGAAATCTCTGATCTGAAGACCCGCCTGAAGACTCAGGAAAATGAGACCCGGAAAGCCAATGCCAAGTTTGAGTTCAGTGTCTCTGCACAAGAAAAAACTGAAGAAAAAATTTGAAACAGAAAGAAAAGCCTGGGCCGATGAGAAGACTGCCTTGCTCAGCCGAGCCGAACAAGCGGAGGCTGCTCTTACTGAAAGAACCGCCGAACTCTCCGGCTTAAAACGCAATGTATCGCAGATGGCCTCCGCAATCTTTGGTAAGTTACTCTGTAAGCTTTAAATAAGTTTACATCATTTATGTCTCATAAGCCCCTCCATTGGTATCAGCTCACCTGACTTTGTTATACAGGCCCCGGAAGCTCCAATCTCCATCAGAACATGCTGACCAAGCTGAAGGCTGTTTACACCTTGGTGGAGCAACTCTACACCGGGTCACAGCGTGCTTTAGCCGTTGTGGCTCTGTCCAATGAGGTTCCCACTCACCTGGAAGACGTACTCAGGCGGCTTGCCGTACTTCCCCAACGCTTCCAAGAGCTGAGACGGGCTTCTGCAAGAGCCGGAGCTATCGTTGCTCTGAGCCGGGCCAAGGCGTTTCTACCGGAGCTAGACCCGGCTGACATCGCTCTTGGATACCCCAGCCTGAAGGAAGACGGCACCCCCTTTGACCAGAAAGACTTCGCCGCCTGTGTGAAGAGCGTGCGCCCGGTGGCCACCTTGATTGGGAATGACACAGACCTTACCAAGTACCAGCCGGGCTATGACGCGGAGAATCAGAGGATCCCAACTCCACGCTATGAAGCAGTCAGCCTGATCCCTCCGACTCGTAAGCATACCTTCGCCCCAGAAGTTGACCCGGCCGGGTTAATTGATGATGAGGCTCAATTTGAAGCTTTGAGCGGCATTGACTGGAAATCATCAACCTTCCAGGTCATGGAAACAGCCGGAGGAGCGGAGAGGGATGAGCCGGAAGCTTCAACCCAACAGGCACCTTGATTACTTAGGCAGCTCATGGTTACGCTTTATAAACAATGCCTCACCTTCTGGACTCGGGGAGTCCTGTAATAGAGTAGGAAAAACAGTTAATTTTGTCGTGCCATCGTGCACGTGTGCAGCGCTTAACTCCGTTGAAGCTGCTCTTTTATATTCCTCCGGGTTATGTTTGATCATTTACTTTCCTTAAGCTTGAAGAATTATCTTTAATTGTTCTGCATAGAAAAATAAATCACAAGTCTCTAGGCGGCTTACCGCATGGAGAGTCATATATCTTACATATAACCCAGAATATAAACCAAGGTCATAAAAGACCGGCTCTCAATCATATCTTCGGGATAACCACAATAGCATACCTGCAAGCCTTGCAAGTACACCTCCGGCTTATGTAACCCAAATAATGAGGTTGAGAACGCAACTCCGGTTCACCAGCACCTATAATGCCTATTGTGTGCTATCAACATTATTAATCAGAGTTAAGCCAGCGGAGTAAGAGCCGCCCGTGCACACTTTTGATTTGACCCAAAGAACTGGTTGCAAACCAAAAGATCAAAAACTTAGGGGCTTCTGATTCGAATACGACCAGAGAACCGTCCCAAAGGGGTTAAGCTAAGATTCGAATGCGATCATATAGCCCCCAGTGGCTTTGGCGTTGCCTATCAAGAGGGTACCGACAGCTATGTTCTCTTAGGTTCGAATACGACCCATGTTTGAACAGGAAGCCCCCAAATGACCTTAAGAGTTGTTTAACGACGCTGATTCGAATACGATCCACGTCGGTTCCCAAAGGGGGTTGAGCTATGATTTAAATATGATCAAGAAAAACTCCCCAATGAGCTCGGCAATTTGCCAATCAAGTAGGTATCGACAGCTATGTTCTCTTTGGTTCGAATACGACCTATGTTTGAACAGGAAGCCCCCAAATGATCATATTGTTAACGGCTTGATTCGAATGCGATCATAAGCCGGATCCACCTCCAAGTGACCATGTAATGCTGGAATGGAAATAACACATTTACCTTTGGAGGAGAAAAAAGGACAGAGGTCCTGCTTTATTATTTATCATAATATATACATGGCTATAGAAATATGTACATTATGAGAGCCGGTGGCTCAAGTATAATAAGGCCAAACCTGAGCTATGTTCCACGGTCGACGGGTCTCTTCCTCCGACTTACGTGAATCTTTGTGCTCCCGAACATCGATAAGGTAGTATGACCCGTTGTGCAAGTTCTTGCTGACCACAAAGGGCCCTTCCCAAGGCGGGGATAACTTCTGTGCATCTGTTTGATCTTGGATGAGCCGGAGCACCAGATCACCTTCCTGGAAGACCCTGGACTTAACCCGGCGGCTGTGATAGCGGCGCAGGTCTTGTTGGTAAATCGCCGAGCGAGCTGCTGCCACATCACGCTGTTCGTCCAACAAGTCAAGAGCATCTTGGCGCGCCCGCTCATTATCCGCCTCAACATAAGCCGCCACTCGAGGCGAGTCATGACGGATGTCGCTAGGGAGGACCGCTTCCGCTCCATAAACCATGAAGAAAGGCGTGTAACCCGTAGACCTGTTAGGAGTAGTATTGATGCTCCATAACACGGAGGGTAACTCCTCCACCCAACAACCCGGCGTCCGTTGCAAAGGGACCAAAAGCCGGGGCTTGATGCCCTTCAAGATCTCCTGATTGGCTCTCTCAGCTTGACCATTGGATTGAGGGTGAGCCACTGATGAGACATCAAGTCGAATATGCTCTCGTTGACAAAACTCCTCCATGGCGCCTTTGGACAGATTGGTACCATTGTCAGTTATAATGCTGTGTGGAAAACCAAAGCGAAATATCACCCTTTTCATGAATTGAACCGTTGTGGCTGCGTCACACTTACTAACTGGCTCTGCTTCAACCCACTTTGTGAACTTGTCGACCGCCACCAAGAGGTGAGTCTTCTTATCCTTGGATCTTTTAAAAGGCCCAACCATATCAAGCCCCCAGACCGCAAATGGCCAAGTGATTGGAATCATCCTCAACTCCTGAGCCGGCACATGAGCCCGTCGCGAAAACCTCTGACAACCGTCACATTTACTGACCAAGTCCTCTGCATCAGCATGAGCCGTCAGCCAATAAAAACCATGACGAAAAGCCTTGGCCACAAGGGATTTTGAGCCGTCATGATGGCCACAATCCCCCTCGTGAATCTCACGTAAAATTTCTTGACCTTCCTCAGGGGAAACACAACGCTGGAAAGTTCCAGTGACACTGCGACGATGCAGCTCGCCATTGATAATTATCATCGACTTAGACCGCCGGGTTATTTGTCTGGCCAAAGTTTCATCCTCAGGCAATTCTCCCCGGGTCATGTAAGCCAAGTATGGTACTGTCCAGTCTGGGGTAATGTGGAGAGCCGCCACCAACTGTGCCTCCGGGTCAGGAACAGCCAAGTCTTCCTCTGTAGGCAACTTAACAGAAGGGTTATGCAAAATGTCCAAGAAAGTATTAGGCGGCACCGGCTTTCGCTGAGAGCCCAGCCGGCTTAATGCATCCGCCGCCTCGTTCTTCCTGCGATCAATGTGCTCTACTTGGTAACCCTGAAAATGTCCAGCAATGGCATCAACTTCGCGGCGATAAGCCGCCATGAGAGGGTCCTTGGAATCCCATTTTCCTGACACTTGTTGGGCCACTAAATCTGAGTCGCCAAAGCACCTTACCCGGCTCAAGCTCATCTCCTTAGCCATCCGAAGACCATGGAGCAAGGCCTCGTACTCAGCTGCATTGTTAGTACAGGGAAACATCAATCGTAGCACATAGCAAAACTTGTCACCTCGAGGGGAAGTTAATACAACTCCAGCCCCCGAGCCCTCCAATTGCCTAGACCAGTCGAAGTGAATAGTCTAGTATGTATTGTCCGGTTTCTATTCAGGCACCTGCAGCTCTGTCCAATCGTTGATGAAATCCACCAATGCTTGAGACTTGATAGCAGTGCGTGGCACGTACTTTAGACCATGAGGCCCAAGTTCTATAGCCCACTTAGCAACTCTTCCTGTGGCTTCTCTGTTTTGGATGATATCTCCTAGGGGAGCAGAACTAACCACAGTGATAGGGCGACCCTGGAAATAATGCTTAAGCTTCCGGCTTGCCATGAATACCCCATAAACAAGCTTCTGCCAATGTGGATACCGTTGTTTGGACTCAATGAGTACTTCGCTGACGTAGTAAACCGGCTGCTGAACCGGATACTCCTTACCCGTTTCCTTACGCTCCACCACCACAGCCACACTGAGGGCTCGTGTGTTAGCGGCTACATACAGCAATAAGGGCTCCTTGTCAACAGGAGCAGCAAGGACAGGGGGCTCAGCCAGCTGTCTCTTCAAATCCTCAAAAGCAGCATCAGCAGCATCATTCCAAATAAAGTCATATGTTTTCTTCATCATCTGGTACAGCGGCATGGCCTTTTCACCCAAGCGGCTTATAAACCGGCTCAAAGCAGCAATGCGACCCGCCAGACGCTGGACGTCGTTTATGCACGCCGGCTTAGCTAGAGAGGTGATTGCCTTGACCTTTTCCGGGTTAGCCTCAATGCCTCTGTGAGAAACCAGAAAACCCAAGAGCTTGCCCGCAGGAACACCAAAAACACACTTGGCCGGGTTAAGCATCATCTTGTAGAGCCAGAGATTATCAAAGGTCTCTTTCAGATCATCTATCAAGGTCTCCTTCTCCCTGGATTTAACCACGATATCATCCACATAGGCATGAACATTACGCCCAATCTGGTTATGAAGACAATTCTGCACGCAACGCTAGTAAGTCGCCTGTGCACTCTTGAGCCCAAAGGGCATAGACACATAACAGAAGGCTCCAAAGGGAGTAATGAACGACGTCTTCTCCTGGTCCTTAACTGCCATTTTAATCTGATGGTATCCAGAATAAGCATCCAAAAAACTTAAGCGCTCACAACCCGCCGTAGCATCAATAATTTGATCAATACGGGGGAGAGCAAAAGGATCAGCCGGACAAGCTTTGTTTAAATCCGTGTAGTCCACACACATCCGCCAGGTGCCGTTCTTCTTGAGGACAAGCACCGGGTTAGCTAACCATTCTGGATGAAAAACTTCAACAATAAACCCGGCCGCCAAGAGCCGGGCTACCTCCTCACCAATGGCTTTCCGCCTCTCCTCATTAAACCGCCGGAGGAATTGCCTGACCGGCTTAAATTTCGGATCAATGTTGAGAGTGTGCTCAGCGAGTTCTCTAGGTACACCTGGCATGTCAGAAGGTTTCCACGCAAATATGTCCCTGTTCTCACGGATGAACTCGATGAGTGCGCCTTCCTATTTCGGATCCAGATTAGCACTGATGCTGAACTGCTGAGATGAGTCACCTGGAACAAAGTCAACAAGTTTAGTCTCATCAGCTGATTTAAATTTCATTGCCGGCTCATGCTCCGTGGTTGGCTTTTTCAAAGACGTCATATCTGCCGGGTCAACATTGTCCTTGTAAAACTTCAACTCCTCTGTGGCACAAACAGATTCCGCGTAAGCCACGTCACCTTCCTCACACTCCAAGGCTATCTTTCGGCTGCCATGAACCGTAATGGTCCCATTGTGACCCGGCATCTTGAGCTGCAAATACACGTAACATGGCCGTGCCATGAACTTGGCGTAAGCCGGCCGCGCAAATAAAGCATGATACGGACTCCTTATCTTAACCACCTCAAAGGTTAATTTTTCCGCCCTGTAGTTGTACTCATCTCCAAAAGCCACCTCCAGCTCGATCTTACCAACTGGATATGCCGACTTACTAGGCACCACCCCATGGAAAACAGTATTGGACTGGCTGAGGTTCTTATCAATCAATCCCATACGACAGAAGGTCTCATAATAGAGGATGTTGATGCTGCTGCCTCCGTCCATGAGCACCTTAGTGAATTTATATCCCCCCACCTGAGGAGCCACCACCAGGGCCAGGTGACCCGGATTATCAACCCGGGGAGGATGATCTTCCCTACTCCACACAATAGGCTGCTCAGACCATCTTAAATAGCGTGGAACCGCCGGCTCAACAGCATTCACAGCCCTTTTATGAAGCTTCTGATCTCGCTTGCACAGACTAGTGGTGAACACATGATACTGTCCACCATTGAGCTGCTTTGGATTGGTCTGGTATCCCCCTGCTGCTGCTGATGACCCTGGCCGGACTGCTGATTAAAGCCCCCTTGACCATTCTGAGAATCGGAATTTGAACCGCCGCCCGGGCCATGAAAACCGCCAGCGCCTGAGCCGCCGCCCGGGCCACTGTTGCCATTGAAAGCATTGGAATTTTTAAAGGTCTTCATGATTGCGCAGTCCTTCCATAGATGAGTGGCCGGCTTTTCCCTAGAGCCATGCCTTGGGCAAGGCTCATTCAACAACTATTCAAGCGTCGGGCCTGACCCACCGGCTCGGGGAGGTGGTCTCCCCTTACGCCGGTGGTTGTTACCCTGTGAATTGGCGTTGGCCACAAACTCCATACTGCCATCAGCCTTACGCTTGTTACCTCCCTGGTTTGCCGGGTTATGCTGGGGGCCCTTGCCATTGCCATTCCGTTTTCCCTTCCCTGCCCTTTCATCATCCGACGCGGGATCCTTGGTACTATCAGAATCGGCGTACTTGACCAGAGCCGCCATCAGCGTACCCATATCATTGCAGTCGCGCTTGAGCCGCCCGAGCTTCATCTTCAGGGGCGCAAAACGACAATTCTGCTCCAACATTAAGACTGCAGAGCCGGCATCCATCTTATCAGATGAATGTATTATCTCCTTGACCCGGCGAACCCAATGGGTTGTAGACTCACCCTCCTGCTGCTTGCAGTTAGTCAAATCCACAATTGACATAGATTGCCTACATGTATCTTTAAAGTTTTGGATGAACCGGGCTTTTAGCTCAGCCCAAGACCCGATAGAGTTAGGCGGCAGTCCTTTCAACCAAGTGCGGGCAGTCCCATCTAACATCATGGTGAAGTACTTGGCCATTGCCGCTTCACTGACCTCCAGCAACTCCATGGCCATCTCGTAACTCTTGATCCATGCTCCGGGTTGTAAATCAGCCGTGTAATTAGGCACCTTCCTAGGCCCTTTGAAATCCTTGGGCAGACGTTCATTGCGGAGAGCCGGCACCAGACAAGGGACACCTCCAGTCCTCGTAGGTATACCCGCATCGACAGAAGCCGTCGGATAAGCCGGGGGTGGCTGGTAAGCCGTCAACTGAGGTGCCTGCTCCGCCTCTTGCCGTGCTCTGTCTTGGTCTACCGCGTGAAAGGCTCCGTTATGAGCCGGGCCGTGGCCAGGAGGCAAGTCATGGCGTCGGACATTGCTTGAGCCGGTCGCTGAGACCATGTGTCTGCTATAACTCAGGCTCCGGCCTGGACGAGGGGTTGAATGAATCCTGTCCCGGCTATAAGAATATGCCTCCTGCTGCGCCAGAGCCGTCTGAAGGAGTTCTCTGACCCGGTGGGTTTCAACCATCGTTGGAGAGTCGCCATCGATTGGGAGAGCCGCCAGTCGCGCTGCCGCGGCGACCATGTTTTCCAACAGGTTGGCATAATGACCCGGTGGTGTTGGCACGTACTGAGGCGGGGCAGCGTTCACCCGGGGAGGCCCCATCACTTGGGGCTGAATTGACGTTCCAGCCCCGGGCGTCGTGATCTCTGGTGGGTTACTGGGCCCTGCACCTGGCGTGTTGAAGAGGTTTCGAGGATCGTAAACCGGAGGGAGTCGAGATTGGGCCTTTTGATGCCTCCTTCTCATGACCTCATTGGACGCGTTCTGATCCATCGTGAGCCGGAAAGACTGTGCCTGAATCAGCTAAGTCTGGGCGTCGAGAGCCGCCCTCTCCGCAGCCATCCTGATCCCTTCCGCCGCCAGATCCTCCTTGGCTTTTGCTATATCCAACTTTAACTGTGCCACCTCCGCGTCATGCTGAGCTTGATCCGCTGGGGCGACCGTAGCGGTTAACAGGGCCGTCATCTTGTTTGTGAGATCCATCAGCACCTGAGCCGGCGAGGGCACAGGGCTTCCTGCCCCGGCGGCGGGGTTTTGAACAGGTTGTGCGCCAGCCATGAAGATTCCAACCCGGCTCGGCGGCTCAAAGGGGTCCGGAATACTGTCGCCATCGGAACAACCCCTGAGCCTGCCATCTTGAAGTTGGTATAACGAGTCGGTCTCCTCTGTGGATGACTCGCCGTCAGAGCGAGCAGCCGTCTCCTCGCCAGATCCAGATCTTTCAGAGAGTCCTCCATGGACGCATCCCACGAAAGCATGCTTCAAGGCAGGCTGAGTTCGGGCGGGTCGTGCACGCTGAGCCGTCTCGATGAGATCGGCGCAGAGGTCCGTCTCAAGGCCCGGCTCACCAATCTTGCCAATAAAGACATGGATTCCGCCGAAGGGACCCGGTACCCGTACTCGATTGAGCCGGCGTCGGGGCCCCAGTTTGCATCATCGATGTAGAGCTTGCCGCGACGACTCTTGGTCATCCGGCCCACAGCGTATCCCTTGAGCCCTTCGAAGCTGCCCTTCAAGAACTCAAATCCACCGTGCGCTGGCCCCATGGTGGGCGCCAACTGTCGTGGAATTATCATGGCAGATGTCCTCGTGCAAGGACTTAGTCGTGGAGCCATCGTAGCTAGGAAGCTTAAAGGGGTTAAGCGGGACAAAGGACACGAGGATTATACTAGTTCGGCCCCTTACAGTGAAGGTAAAAGCCTACGTCCAGTTGAGGTTGTATTGATTAGGGTTTCGACGACCAGGAGCTAAACCGCCCTGCCTGGTTATCGATTTGATCTTACTTGTCCCTGAACCGCCACCGGGTCGTCCCTTTATATAGAGAGGTTGACGCCCAGCGGCTCTCGGAGTCCCGGCCGGCTTAAAACAGTGTCCGGCTCGGACTCTTAACTATTCTTGCCTTACACTACAAGTTTCACCATAACGGCGGTTTATCACTACGGGCCTTAAGCCATCTCCGGGTCTTAAGCCCATTACTGACCCGCCGTCCTCAAGCTTGGTACTAGGCTTCACGTGATGATCATTATGACATAACCCGGCCCCTCCTGGGCGGGTGACTCTAATGGTTATATCCTCAACACCACTGGTTTACTCTGATTTCTTGTCCATCACTTACTTGCTAGTTGAAAGCAAACATTGGTTGCGAAGTTGCCTTTGTCCGGTTTGCACCTTCAGATCTGCCATGGCACGCTCAACACTATACTCCCAATGCTTATGGTTTTCGCCTTTTATATTCCACACTAGTTAAATCACAATAGACTAAATTTCAAAATTGGGTTAGTCGATTTTTCAGAGCTCGCCGGAGTTCGCTGGTGCGAATTAAGGGGCTCGGGTGGGGACTTTGGTTGTGGGGGCGGTGGTGGGGCCTCGCCGAACGAAGAAAACTCGATGCGGGTGGGGGCGGGGGTGGGGGTGGGGTGGCGGAGGAACATAGGCGATGGGGGCCGGTGGTCCAGCCGGCGGCCCGTGCGGTGTTCTGTATGGGAAGAATCAGAGACGAGGAAGAAGAAGGGTTAGGAGACGTAGGATCTTCATCCAACCGCCTGAAATGGTCGACTGACCCAAATGACAAAAGTCACGCGACTTGCATGCAGACATGCCTTTATATTCAGTACCATCATCGTACCTGCTTAGCACTGCTCCTGAATCCATCAAGCTAAACAACGTGCCACTCATAATTCCAATCTTGTTGCTCAAGTACGAATCTGATATGATGTTGATATTACTAAAACAGATAACATTTAATTGGTCATCTAATGTTCCTACTTTACTTTCAAAAAAGCACGTGCACCACATATAGAGAGACAGCAGGGAGTTGCTTTCTTAATGCGCTCTGGTTCATCATGTGTGGGCACTGCGCAACGAACATTTTATTATCCAAAATCTGCTTGCTCTTCTTTAGCATTTTCCTCTCCCGTTCTTCTTTAATAAGTACTCTCTCCGTTCCTAAATACAAGTCTTTGTATAGATTCCACCATGGACTACATATGGAGCAAAATGAGTGAATCTACACTCTAAAGTGTATCTGGATACATCTATATGTGATCCATAGTGTAAATCTCTACCAAGACTTATATTTTGGAACGGAGGGAGTATGATAGTAGTACAGTATGTTCCTTGTAGTGAAGATGAGCAGGGACATTTGCAGTGTAGAGGTCTATACGGTCGGTTGGTATGGACACTTTGAACTCTTCGGGCCTCTTTGATTCGTAGGATTTTGTAAACATGGGAATAGGATTTGTAGTGGCCTGCCCACTTGAATCCTATAAGAATAGCAAGGAAATGCGGGGAGTTGTGTCGCCTTTGAGAGTTACACTGATATTAACAGTACCGCACCTTCAATTGAAGAGAGCTGGTATCTGAAGCCTTTCTAGCCGTACCGGCAATACTAGCACATATATTCCAGCAAGTTCCACTTTGCTGATTTTACTCTCATGCTTACGGTTTTCCCGTTATATCTACACTATGATCTGTGTAGCTGCTTTGTGTCGCACTAGCAGCAGTCCACTCTTGAAGCTAAACACCGCAATGACTTACAAAATTGGCACCAAGGCATTGAGTGTCATTCTGGATGCAATGAAACTCATACGCTCCCTGTCGTAGAATTGTCACGGCAGATGTCCTCAGGCTAGGACTTAGTCGTGGAGCCATCGCCGCTAGGAAGCTTGAAGGGGTTAACGGGACAAGGAACACGAGGGTTATACTGGTTCGGCCCCTTACGGTGAAGGTAAAAGCCTACGTCCAGTTGAGGTGGTATTGATTAGGGTTTCGATGACCAGGGAGCTTAACTGCTATGCCCGGCTCTCGATGAGATCTT